>NC_136424.1:176145319-181032819 GCF_052625555.1 Lactuca saligna
GTCACCAAGACTTGGCCAATGAAAATACAAGGTTCTCTGTCATAAATTGTTATAAAACAATTCTATAGATGTGATGTCTCTCACTCAAAGTACATTCCTTTGAACATCCTTTTTGCATAAAATTTTCTAATCTAGACATAAATTCTTAATTTCCAACTCCCAATATGGAAACATTTCCATATTATCCATACAACAACTCATTCTTAATAGAATCTTATCTATTCACAATAATGTCGATATGGTCCATCCACCACCATACTTCCAACTACTCACAAGGAACAAATCCTTGGCGAACCTTAGATCGTCTTTTGATAGTTGTTTAATAATTTCAGTCAAAAACGTTCTAGTCCCTTTTCCCTCTTAGTGTGCTAAGCATTTGGAAAATTTTAGAACGATCAAACATTATAGCATATCCAATCGATCTTATACCCAAAGCCTATGGGACACGATTCATAATGTCTTACATAAGAACGTGATACTTTACCAGTCTTTTGCTATAACATTTCTAATTGTCATGTTCTCACAATTTTGATTATGAAAATGGATGTCGTAATCATAACCAAATTTTGAGAATGCAATTATCCTTTCCATGTATAGAATTTCCTCATGTTGAACCATTCCAATACAACATTCATATATATTTGACTAAATTTTATTAAAATTCCACAATCTATGCCTTTAGATTTGAAATCAAGTATAATATTCTCTCCCTTAATTATAGCAAAACAACTTTTCAACCCTTGCTACTTTGCAAATTATAACTCTTGTTTTTCTATAATTAATATTACTAACTTGCAATAATTACCATAGTAATCATGCTCCCACTAACACGATGATTATTTCCTTATTGGCATAACACTTATGCTCCCACTAGCTATGACATGTATTTAGAAAAAAGCTGAGCTTCCAGAAAACAAAGCTTATTGAATTCCTTAAGTTCATATTTCTAATACTATATGCTTTGATAATCCTTTATCTAAGCTTCTTAAACTCATGCACCTTTTCTTAGATAGCTTATGTGTGTCTAAATAATTTTTAGAACTCATGTTACTAAGTCTCAAAATGTTTAGACTAATTGCCAAATCTCACAATTCGAACTATGAAGAGGGATGTCGTAATGATAATCGAATTTGAGAATACAATTTACACAACTTCTATCTCATTAAAATCTCTCTTAGTGAAAGCATTTCCTCACAATCATAAGACAATGTTCGTGACAAATCCAACTCATATGGACTGAACTGGTTCAATCTTAATTTCCTGCCTCATGGTAGCACGAGTGACCACCATTGCTTCCAGGTTGTTAAGCAACTCACCCTTACCTATCAATGTACTTTCCATTGATGAAGGTGCTTGCCTTTATCAATTCAAATGAGAACTCATAGAACTCACATACATAGTTCACTCAATTGGAATGGCACAGAAATAAGAGTATGATAGGTTATAAACCTCAAGTCACGTGCTAGTGATGATCAACTAGGTTTATTCTTGATCTATTCTTGAAACCTTTCAAGACCATTAAGGCTCCCACTGACTCCTTGACATATAAGATTCTCTTTTCAAGGAACTTTTCTTGACTAAAAATTATTCAAGAGTTAGTGTTGCTTTTATCAAGACAAAACACTTCACAAAATTGGTCCTAGTTGGTGTTTGTCTTATACAAGACATCACAACTTAGCAATTTCAAATGTGCAAGAATAAGAAAACTTTTCCAAATTCCATATTTGATGAGTGTTATAAACCGACTAAAGACGTGTCACTCAATTCACAATCTTGTACTATGACTCTAAGACTCTATATTAGAACGAAGTATGATTGACTTCTTGACTTAACCATTTCTACAATTCTCAATTCCTCTTCTTAGACATGCAATTTCACTAAGACTCACTTAGAGGATCAATTGAGACATGGTTCTTAATCATTAAGACCTATCATCAAAACACAATAAAATTTACTCTCCCTTCTTCTTAGAATAGAGAAACTTTTATCTTTCTGCCTACTAGATTCTTCTTATTCGTTCGGCTATTGATTTAAACTCTTTCAATCAACTCATAATTACACTCAATCTTATAAGTATAACCATATTTACTAAACTTTAGTAAATCATGACGAATATATTTGTCACTCTTGTGGTAGACTTGATCAACGTACGACCTAATGTACTCAATCTCCTAGTCCTTCAATTGACACTTTGTCAAAGAATTAGTCTAAATTTCCCAAATGTGAAAGTTTTTCATTCATCATACAATACACGTTGCATGATTCCAAGTTTCTATCCACTTCAAACTTGGGCGATGAGAAACTCTCCCTATTTGGTAAACTCTCGACACTTCCACCAATACCCTAATTAAGAATCAAATCTATTTTGCTAATAATAGAAATACACAAACATCAATTTTTTTCATACACGCCATTGTAAGGATAAATAAATAAGATAAAACTCAAAATTTATTTTATTGCGGAAAAACTTGTCCTTACAATGCAAGTGAACTGAAAAACTATGCTATTACATATTTCTTAGTAATCTACCCTAACTCTAAAGTAGCAGCTCAAAAATCCGATCTTTGAATCCATGCGATCAAAGTCCATTTCTTCGTGATCAGATTCAACACGCTTCTTCGTTAAGTTTCCTTTCTTTTCTTCGATCCTACAAAACATCCAAATGTAATCTTATCACATCATGTATTAAGAACCAAAAAATAGGAATTTATAGAGTTAGTTAATGGATTTTACCTGAAGTAGAGCCATACATCTTGACTCTCCCATCTCTTAGATCTCTCAGGTAAATAGGATAGCTTCGTCTCCTATGCCCCTTCTCTTGGCAGTAAAAGCAAACGGACTCCTTTCGTACATAGCAAGGGACAATCTCAGCCTTTTCTGGACTTCCAATGTAGCCAGTGTCCAATGAAGTATGGGAGTTTGATCGAACAATCAAGTTTGCTTGACTAGTATGCCAAATCGCCGTTGATTCAGCAACAATAAGAAAATAGGACAAATCAATGAGGGTCACGTCGTGAACCATCGTATAGTACTCTCTTATGAACTCAATATAGGAATCAGGAAGTGACTGAAGAACCCAGTCAACAACCAACATCTCTGAGATATCGTGTAACAGCTGGATTTTCAGGTATCTTGTATATTTAAGATTTTTGGTGTTCTAAGAGGGGACTCGGCGAGTTGGAGCTCAGACTCGCCGAGTAGGGTCGCGGATCTGGTCGCGGGATCGCGCCTGGACTTGGCGAGTCCAGGATATGGACTCGGCGAGTCCGCACTGTGTAATGAAACCCTAATTTCTCGGGTTTGGGACCTATTTAAAGGGCCTTAAGGCCGTCATTCGTGCTCACCAGTCCCTTGAGTGAAACCCTAATCGAGTGTGAGCATTTGGAGAAAAGTAGGAGGCCATTATTGATCTTGGAGGTGTCATTTTTGCAAGGAAGGAGAGGACTAGCTAAGGGAGAGCAAGTGGAGCCACTTCTGAGAGTTTGGAGTCCAGAGCATCACTATTGTGGTAATAATTTCGAGTTATCTTCTTCCTTATTGATGTTTATTTTGATTTAGGGTTTGTTGAACCCTTTTGTGGCAAGATCTAGTACCCCCTTGGTCCCTTATGTGGTTTAAACCATAGATCTGGACCTTTGGAGGTCCAGAGTGTCCCTTTTCCCAAGCTTTTTGGGAATGAATGGAGGTTTTGGATTGGAATCCTTATGCCTTAGGTAAAAACTCTATTTATGAGCCATGGGGTGTGTTATGGGCACCAAGATAGAAGCTTTACGTGATGAATCAGTCTAGGGAGGCCATATCTATAGATTGTGGAAGCAGATCTGACCTTAGAAGCAAGTTGGAGTGGTTGCATGGCATGGACTCGCCGAGTCTGTTCATCAGACTCGGCGAGTAGTTTGAAGATTGCCTTGGGTTCGCTCAGTGAGTGGTCCAATCGAGTCATGGGTTGACTCAGTGAGTCAGGGTGAGTTAGAGAGGGACGACAGGTGGACTGAGTCGAACTGGGACTCGCCGAGTTGTTCTTGAGACTCGGCGAGTTGAATCGGGGTGGCCCCACGATTCTTCCAGATGGAACTCGTCGAGTCAGGGGGGAGTACTCAACGTGTAGAACGGGAGTTCTAGAGAGTTGGTGAAAACGTCTAGACTCGCCGAGTCGCCATAGCGCACTCGCCGAGTCCGGTCAAAGTTGACTGTTGACCGTTGACCGGAGTTGACCTCTGTTGACTTCTTAAGGATAGTCAACCTTAGAAATATAAAGTATTAATCAGAGATATGTGATGATATAGGAGGATTAGAGCTAGGAGGATCGAGCACGAGGGATTTCCAGGATTCGTGAGATACCGAGATACGCGAGGTGAGTCTTCTCACCATACTTTACCTTGAGTAGGTAACCAGAGTTATGTGATAGAGTATTTGTATGCTATGCATGTTATGTGTTGTACTGCATTATTTCTATGTGATTTATGTGGTGCATGTTTATCAGAGTTAGAACCTGAGGGTTCACAGGGTTTGGGTGCACGGACCCACAGAGTTATAGCCTCGAGTGGCTAATATGTGTTATATATGGTATTTTGGGGAACTCACTAAGCTTTGTGCTTACAGTGTTTGATGTTATTGTTTCAGGTACTAGTGACAACCGTGGGAAGGCGCCGGCTTGATCCGTACACACACACACACGGAGTTTATACATTTGTGATCTTGGGATTTTGTATTGACTAAAGTTGGATAATTAATATGGATGTAACACACACACACGGTGTTACAATTTGGTATCAGAGACTTGGTTTGAGGGATTCGGGTACACATTCGGGTGTATTTGAACTCAAACTGAGGATTTGGAAAGATATTTTCAAAAGAAAACTTAACTTTTCTAAGAGTAAAAGATTTTTTTTTTTAAAAAGTACAAATTCCAGGAAGAAACGTGTGTACGATCAGTCAGCGCCCGAACGGTGAATTCCCAAAATACCTTTATATTATGTAATATTGATATTGATATGATGTATCTGCATGCTGGAGTAGGCTAGGTATTGCTATTAGGACAAGAGTGGCCTGATTTGTGATGCCTTAGCCTAGGGAGAGGTGAGCTGCTATGAGATGCTTGAGAGTGAGTAGGTAGCAGCAAGGGTTTTATGAGAGATCTATTAGAGAGTGGTCTACGCATGATAGAGTACTTGGGATTTGGGATCCGAAGAGGAAGATTTGGGGTGTGTACTAAGACAGTGTGGACAGTAATATTGGGCCCGTACTACTGAAAGCACCGAGGTGGTGCACGGTCCAAATAAGAATCTTTAGGATACCAAGAATCAAGGAGGGATGGATTGTCGAGTTTGAGTGTGCTCAAGTGAATTCTAATTTATCATATGTTGTATTTCAGAGGGTGATCATGGTGAGGACACGTCATATGCCGGAGGGTGTCGGAGCTAGTGACGAGGAAATTCGACAGATCATTCATGAGGAGGTGGCTGTACTCATCAGAGTTGAGATACCAAAGATCTTCGGGTCTATTAAGACCACACTGATTGAGACATTTGACGAGCATTATGCCGCTCTTTCTGAGGCTGCTGTTGCAGCGGCTACCGCAGCGATTGCTGCAGCGAGACCCCAGGGAGGTGATGCGTCGCTGTTTCGGGAGTTCAGCAACACCAAACCACCAGAGTTTGATGGGACACAGGATCCGGTGGCAGCTATGAGGTGGATATATGATATGGAGGGGTGCTTCTTCACTTGCTCATCTCCTGAGCATCTGAAGGTTCGGTTCACGCTGAACCAGCTTCGCTTGGGAGCGAAGGACTGGTGGAAGTTTGTGACGGCGCATTTTACGCCTGCTGAGCTTTCGGCAGTGACCTGGGAGAGGTTCACTACCATGCTCCAGGATGAGTACGTTCCCCAGGTGGAGAGGGAGCGTTTGGCACAGGAGTTTCTGACCCTCAAGCAAGGTACTGAGTCAGTTACAGCGATCACGAGGATGTTCCATGAGAGGGCGATGTTCTGCCCTGAGCACGTGTCCACTGAGCAGGCACGTATGAGTCGCTACTTGAACATTTTGAGACGGGATATTCGAGAGTTCACCGTGAACTCCTCGTATCGGACATTTGCTGAGTTTCAGGAAAATACCCGGAAGAGGGAGATTGAGCTTGAGACACAGGCCAGGGAGGAGGCGGAGTCTCAGGGGAGGGATCGGCGGCCGGCACAGTCTCAGCCGGCAGCTAAGCGGGCCAAGCCTGCTGATCCCAAACCCGGGAGCCAGAAGGGCCGCACTTGCGGGAAGTGCGGCAAGGGTCATGATGGAGTCTGTCGAGCGGGATCTTGCTATAAATGTGGCAAGGAGGGGCACATGGCCAAGGACTGCCCCAAGGGGTTTGCAGTGTGTTTTCACTGCAACCAGACCAGACACCGGAAGGCGGAGTGTCCGCTGAGCATCTCAGGGATCTGCTCCTGCCACCATCAGAGCTACAGAGAGTCGGCCCGTGAAGGCCGAGGTGCCGAGAGCTTGAGGGAGAGCCTTTCAGCTGACTGCGGAGGAGGTCTGCGCTGCACCCGATGTTGTGGCTGGTACATTTCCTTCTATGTATTTATTTTGATGTTGAGATATTATGCTTATATTATGTTATGCGTAGGTACCTTCCTTATGAACTCTGTGCCTGCTTTAGTGTTATTTGACTCGGGTGCGAGTCGGTCTTTTGTATCTTTGGCCTTTAGTCAGCATATCAGTGTTAGTCGTGAGGCATTGAGCCGGCCTTTGAGGGTTTCCATAGCTGCCGATAGAGTGATTTGTGCCACGGAGGTCCTCCGGGGATGTGTGTTAGAGATTTTTGGGGTTGAGTTTCCAATTGATCTGGTTTCTATTGCGATGGGTGATGTATGTGTCATTGTGGGCATGGACTGGTTGAGCCGATTCGGTGCAGTTATCGACTGTGAGCGTTAGCTGGTGACCATACGAGATCCTAGTGGGGGAGTTCTTTCAGTATACGACGAGGGTACACGTTCTGGATCAGCCTTTTGTTCGGCCGCAAGGGCGAGGCAGTGTTTACAGCAGGGTTGTAAGGGTTTTGTGGCATATGTGATGGATACGCGGGTGATCTCCGAGAGACCGAGTTCAGTGGAGGAGGTTCCATTGGTGCGTGAGTTTCCAGATGTTTTTCCCGAGGAGTTACCAGGTGTGCCTCCCGTGAGGCAAGTAGAGTTCAGTATTGATTTGGTTCCGGGGGCCGCGCCTATCGCTAAGTTGCCTTATCGTCTTGCGCCTCCAGAGATGCAAGAGTTATCCTCGCAGCTTTAGGAGCTGCTGGGGAAGGGGTTTATTCGGCCGAGTGGCTCGTCGTGGGGAGCACCCATTCTGTTTGTGAAGAAGAAGGATGGCTCGCATCGCATGTGTATCGATTATCAAGAATTGAACAAGCTGACGGTCAAGAACCATTACCCGTTGCCGAGGATCGACTATTTATTCGATCAGTTGCAGGGAGCATCTTGGTTCTCCAAGATCGATTTGAGATCGGGCTATCATCAGGTGAGAGTGCGGGATGAGGACTTCCAGAAGACAGCGTTCAGGACGCGATATGGGCATTATGAGTTTGTGGTGATGCCTTTTGGGCTCATCAATGCCCCGACTGTATTCATGGATCTCATGAACAGGGTATGCAGGCCGATGTTGGATCGGTTAGTGATTGTATTCATCGATGATATTCTGGTATATTCGAGATCTAGAGAGCAACATGAGGAGCATTTGAGGGAAGTTCTTGGGGTTTTGAGATCAGAGAAACTTTATGCAAAGTTTTCCATGTGCGATTTCTGGTTGTGGGAGGTCCAGTTTCTGGGACATCTTGTTAATCAGGAAGGGATATTGGTCGATCCGGCCAAGGTTGAGGCGGTGATGAGTTGGGATGTGCCAAAGTCACCCTCTGAGATCAGGAGCTTCCATGGGTTGGCAGGGTACTATCGGAGATTTATCAAGGATTTCTCCAAGATCGCGGTACCACTCACCAGATTGAACCGGAAGGGTGTTGCATTTTCATGGGGTCCTGAGCAGCAGACCTCCTTTGAGACGCTTCGGCAAAGGTTGTGCGAAGCCCCGGTTTTAGCTCTTCCGGAAGGTATGGAAGATTTTGTAGTATTTTGTGATGCATCGATTTTAGGGTTGGGAGCGGTACTGATGCAGAAAGGGCATGTGATAGCATATGCATCGAGGCAGTTGAAGCCTCATGAGACTAGATATCCCACGCATGATCTAGAGTTGGGGGCAGTGGTGTTCGCCCTCAAGATTTGGCGTCACTACTTGTATGGGGTTCGTTGTACGATATACACAGACCATAAGAGATTGAAGTACTTGATGGATCATCCTAACCTAAATATGCGGTAGAGGAGGTGGTTAGATGTGGTCAAGGATTACGATTGTGAGATCCTGTACCACCCGGACAAGGCTAATGTGGTAGCTGATGCGTTGAGCCGCAGGGCGGAGAGTACTCCACTGCGAAATGTCTGTTTGAGATTGACCGTGATAGCTCCAGTTCTGGATGCCATTCGAGGGGCACAGGCCGAGGCTGTGCAACCAGAGATGCAGAAGAGAGAATGGGTCGTTGGTTTGGTTTCAGAGTTCGTTTCGGATAGTCGAGGGCTTATGACTTTTCAGGGACGGATTTGGGTACCGTTTGTGGGCGATACGCGTACTACTTTGATTGAGGAAGCACATAGATCGAAATTTTCGATCCATCCCGGGGCTACGAAAATGTATTTGGATTTGAGGAAAGAGTATTGGTGGCCCTGTATGAAGAGGGACGTCGCATGGTTTGTCGAGATGTGTTTGACCTGATGAAGGGTTAAGGCCGAGCACCAGAGACCGCATGGCAAGTTGCAGCCATTGGAGGTTCCCGAGTGGAAGTGGGAACAGCTCACTATGGATTTCGTCACCAAATTGCCGAGGACTACAAGAGGAGTTGATGCAATTTGGGTGATTGTGGATAGGTTGACGAAGAGCGCTCACTTCGTTGCCATCAGTGAGAGTTCTTGGGCAGAGAAGTTGGTGGAGGTTTATGTGAGAGAAGTGGTATCTCGGCATGGGGTGCCGATCTCGATTGTTTCGGACCATGATGTGCATTTCACTTCCAGATTCTGGAAGAAATTTCATGAGGAGTTGGGTACTAAACTGCATTTTAGTACCGCATATCATCCCCAGACCGACGGCCAGAGTGAGCGTACGATTCAGACGCTTGAAGACATGCTTCGAGCATGTGTGTTGGATTTCAGGGGTAGCTGGGATGCGTATTTACCCTTGGCGGAGTTTTCCTACAATAACAGCCATCATTCGAGCATCAGTATGCCGCCCTTTGAGCTGTTGTATGGTAGGAGGTGTCGGACCCCCATTTGTTGGGGTGAGGTTGGGCAGAGAATGATGGGCAGTACAGAGATCGTGATTCAGACGACAGAGCAGATACAACAGGTCAGACAGAGGTTATTGACCACCCAGAGCCGACAAAAGAGTTATGCGGACAGACGTCGGTCCGAGCTTGAGTTTCAGGTCGGCGACTTCGTTCTCCTGAAGGTTTCCCCTTGGAAAGGAGTGATTCGTTTCAGGAAGAAGGGCAAGTTGGGGCCCCGGTTTATAGGACCATTTCGTGTGATTGCGAGGGTAGGCCCGGTAGCCTATCGGTTGGAGTTGCCAGCAGAGTTGGGGCAGATCCACGACGCTTTTCATGTGTCGCAGTTGAGGAAGTGTATAGCTAATGAATCGGCAGTGGTTCCATTAGAGGATATTCAGGTGGATGCAAGCCTGAATTATGCCAAGAGACCAGTGGCCATCAGAGATCGGAAGATCAAGGTTCTGAGGAATAAGGAGGTACCTCTGGTGTTGGTTCAGTGGCAACACCGGAGGGAATCGGAGATGACCTGGGAGCCAGAGCGTATGATGCAGGAGCAGCATCCGGAGCTATTTTCAGAGCGAGACTTCGAGGGCGAAGTCTAGTTCTAGTGAGGGAGAGTTGTAATAGCCGGATTTTCAGGTATCTTGTATATTTATGATTTTTGGTGTTCTGAGAGGCAACTCGGCGAGTTCGAGCTCAGACTCGCCGAGTAGGGTCGCGGATCTGGTCGCGGGATCGCACCTGGACTTGGCGAGTCCAGGATATGGACTCGGCGAGTCTGCGCTGTGTAATGAAACCGTAATTTCTCGGGTTTGGGACCTATTTAAAGGGCCTTATGGCCGTCATTTGTGCTCACCAGTCCCTTGAGTGAAACCCTAATCGAGTGTGAGCGTTTGGAGCAAAGTATGAGGCCATTATTGATCTTGGAGGTGTCATTTTTGCAAGGAAGGAGAGAACTAGCTAAGGGAGAGGAAGTGGAGCCACTTCTGAGAGTTTGGAGTCCAGAGCATCACTATTGTGGTAATAATTTCGAGTTATCTTCTTCCTTGTTGATGTTTATTTTGATTTAGGGTTAGTTGAACCCTTTTGTGGCAAGATCTAGTGCCCCCTTGGTCCCTTATGTGGTTTAAACCATAGATCTGTACCCTTGGACGTCCAGAGTGTCCCTTTGCCCAAGCTTTTTGGGAATGAATGGAGGTTTTGGATTGGAATCCTTATGCCTTAGGTCAAAACTCTATTTATGAGCCATGGGGTGTGTTATGGGCACCAAGATAGAAGCTTTACGTGATGAATCAGTCTAGGGAGGTCAGATCTATAGATTGTGGAAGCAGATATGACCTTAGAAGCAAGTTGGAGTGGTTGCATGGCATGGACTCTCCGAGTTTGTTCATCAGACTCGGCGAGTAGTTTGAAGATTGCCTTGGGTTCGCTCAGTGAGTGGTCCAATCGAGTCATGGGTTGACTCAGTGAGTCAAGGTGAGTTAGAGAGGGACGACAGGTGGACTGAGTCGAACTGGGACTCGTCGAGTTGCTCTTGAGACTCGGCGAGTTGAGTCGGGGTGGCCTCGCGATTCTTCCAGATGGAACTCGTCGAGTCAGGGGGGAGTAATCAACGTGTAGAACGGGAGTTCTAGAGAGTTGGTGAAAACTTCTAGACTCGCCGAGTCGCCATAACGCACTCGCCGAGTCCGGTCAAAGTTGACCGTTGACCGTTGACCGGAATTGACCTGTGTTGACTTCTTAGGGATAGTCAACCTTAGAAATATAAAGTGTTTATCAGAGACATGTGATGATATAGGAGGATTAGAGCTAGGAGGATCGAGCACGAGGGATTTCCAGGATTCGTGAGATACCGAGATACGCGAGGTGAGTCTTCTCACTATACTTTAGCTTGAGTAGGTAACCAGAGTTATGTGATAGAGTATTTGTATGCTATGCATGTTATGTATTGTACTGCATTATTTCTATGTGATTTATGTGGTGCATGTTTATCAGAGTTAGAACCTTAGGGTTCACAGGGTTTGGGTGCACGGACCCACAGAGTTATAGCCTCGAGTGGCTAATATGTGTTATATGTGGTATTTTGGGGAACTCACTAAGCTTTGTGCTTACAGTGTTTGATGTTATTGTTTCAGGTACTAGTAACGACCACGGGAAGGCGCCGGCTTGATCCGTACACACACACACATGGAGTTTATACATTTGTGATCTTGGGATTTTGTATTGACTAGAGTTGGATAATTAATATGGATGTTTTATGAATATTAATTGAATTATGTTTTATGAAAATTTGAAAAATTTGTTTTGAAATTTACGGTGTTACATATCGACACCCAACATCCTTAGCCTATCAATGTGTGACTTCATCTCTAAGACGTCTGCACACACAGGTTTCCCATCTTCGTGCTTACTTGCCAAAAGGGCTTGAGTGAGCTTGAACTTTTCAAGCCTTCGAGCTTGTGGGTTAGGGAGAATAATAGGAGGAGGTGGAGGAAGTGAAGCATGAACTCTGTTATCTTCATTTGGAAAGCTTATTCCAATGGATTTGGGAAGACCATTGTAAGATTCAGACATCTACAAGATGGGAGAAAATTTAAGTCGGTTGATAAGAATCCTTGATGTAACACCCAAAATGAAACATCAAGGCTAGGATCCAACATAATATTCTACAACCTAGAAGAGGGATGCCGTAATCTAATTGCAGAATATTTGAAGGTAGGTAAATGACGATTTACCAATTTCCACCATGAAAAACAAAAATGAACTTTACGTATTAAATGAATTGAAACTCCTAGATCTTTTGAGATACATTGAACTTTTCAATGGCATGTTTAATCTCGATTATGCCATTCAAGTTTGCGAGTGAGATGCCGATGATCACAAACAAGGTGTGGATAACCATACGAATCTATGTGGTGCACTCAATGTTACTATCACCCAATCAATGTGCCGGTTAGCCACACACTCTCCATTGATCTATGATAAACATTTAGTGTGACAACCCGAAATTTTTATTCTTATAAAATCCGCATTTAAGTACTTCAAAAATTAGCCAAATTCATCTGAAAACATTTTTGGCCGAATTTAAACCTGTTGGAATACTTTAAATAATATTCATCAAGCGAACTAAAAATAAGGAAGTATAAATTTAGAGTTGCCGTGTCTAACCTAAGTCGCGAAACTCCAAAAATTTGGAGTTTACGGGAGAAAACTCGGAGTTTACGACCGCAAACCCCCGAGAGTATAAATATGACACTTAGTCATTTTCTCTCATTTTTTCAACCTCCACCTCAAGAAAACTCAAGAAATCCTCTCAAGTATCATATTTCTTTTCTGTTAAATCCACCAAAACGTAAGTGTTTCTTGCCTAGATTTGTTCATATAACAATTAATCTAGTGTTTTCACAACACTCCATCCATGGATTTTCGATTTTGCTTAGATCTTCAAGTGTTCATCAAGAACACCAAGAACACACTAGTGTTCTTGGGCTCCAAACACCCATTCAAGCTTCCTATATGTAAGTATACTTCTCCTAGCTAGTTTATTGCTTAGAATTCATGTCAAAGCCTTGATGAACACCAAGAAACATGATTTTACGGTTTGGGGACCTCCCAAAACTGTAAACACCCTCCAAAGGGTGTTTAAGTGCCCTTAACACCTTCCTATGCTCACGTAAGTGACTAGAACCTTGCATGCATGAGTTAGAACCACCAAAACACAAGAGAAATGGACAAACATGGGTTTACGGCCATCAAACCATGTGTTTACAACTATAAACACCCAAGGGAGTGGTCCAAGGACCGTAAACTCCATAAAGTGTCCATTTTGAGCCCTAGTCACTTCCATAGCCCTTGATTCGAGTCTAGCATAATTCCTTGAGTGAGATAAGACCTTTAAACACCCCATGGCACCACTACCATGAGGTTACGGCTGTATACTCATGGTGGTTATGGTCAAAAAAACGTAAACACCCCTAAGGACCATCATTTAAAGAGTAAACTCCAATGTGAGTCCATACACTCTTCATATGCAACCCTTGGTACTCCTAACACTTATAGAAAAGTGTTTTCATGTATTAGGACATCCTTACTTACTTAATTAGTTATTTAATGACTAATTGCATACTTAAATGTATCATTACTATTTAAATAGGATACGAGTGTGTGTTCAAGTCCTCAATTGACACATAGCATCCTATATCGTCCGTCTATCCGAATCACCCACGTTTGGTGAGTTCATACCCCTGAATTAACCTTTTAAATGATTTTAACTGCTTTTATGGGAAGGAGTACAAGTTGAACTATACAATTATTAGATCAATCACATGTGATTGATAACTATATAGCAAAATAGATTTTTACATGTTAAACTGCTTTATCCAGCTAAAGGTTTCCAAATCATGTTTTCGAGTCTCGTTAAAGTATGAATATCTTCTTTTAGATTATTAAAGATTTTCCAAAGGTTTTCAAAGCTTATTTTATAAAAGGACATCAAGTTATAAATTCGTATTCATAAGTTTTCCAAAGGTTTTTACTAAATTTTCTTTTATGCTTTTATATTATAAAATGCATGCCCATTTATGTATAGTTATATAATTAATGTTTAAAGGACTTAGGAAGGCCAGCTCGCCCTACCTCCTTTTCCTTGTTTGGATGTGGCTCTATGGTATCGGTTATCCGTCCCAAGGTCGTTTAAATATTAGTTATATATGATTTATACACGTATGGTCATAAAAGATCTCTCATCCAGTTCATCTCCTTTAGGTAGCAAAGGCATCATTCCACTATTGATATTTCTAGAACACTAGTAACTATTATAGGAATAGTCAGGAGAGTCTATTTACTCTCTCACTCTCACTCTCTCTCACTCTCTCACTCTCTCTCTCTCTCTCTCACACACACACACACACACTCTCTCTCTCTAGTACGATGAATTACTCAGAAGTCAATTCATTTGAGAGTCTATATTATTATTATAATACTTTAAATGGAATGTGACACACTATTTCCCGATACGACGCTTCATAGCATCATCGCCGTGTAACCAGAGTCTCCTTGAGGGAGAGCGGACATCATGTGTATAGATCTATATGGGACTGACACTCCCGCATCCTGACTGCTAGCTACAATCCGAGCAGGTAAGTCCCATGGGCTACATAATGTTACTAACTCTACGCGTGATCTGGAGGGTCATCAAGGATTCGATCATCAATCAGCATGGTTACATACGAGTTCACATTCACCTTTTTATTCTCCTTTAGACTGAGCCACACGTATTGTTCATTTGATACCCTCTTGGAGTCTATGTATGTGACAACCCGGAGTTCGTTTCATCAATTGTAACCCTTTTCGTTAATATATTCATCGCTTTCGATTCATTACCGTTACGTCATTTATTTAGGTCATAATTGTGGGACTTCTATTATGACTTAATGAGTGTCTAAACATGTTTAGAACTCACATTAAAAATTCATATTAGTAATCGGAAACATTTTAGAATCGACCATATCGGGTTACAGTAACTCAATCGGGTGCGACCAAAAGCACCGTATAACGCCGGTATCGGGTAGAATTCCACTGTGTCCAAAACTTAGACACTATTTAAAGTGATCTAAGCTTCCATTTGAAGCTTTTTCTCTCTCTCACTACTATCTCTCTAACCTCTCTCCTCAGTCCAAATTCAAGTTCCAAAAACATTTATTTAAGGCTTCAAATCCATAAGGTAACTTCCCTAACTCATTGTATAGCACCTTTAGCCTTCAAATCCGAGTTCAAACAATCAATTAGGACAGTTTTCATGTGTTTACGGACTTCAAGCGCTGGAGCATGCTTGGGCCGTAAACACACATTTAAGGGGTTTTTGAGCCTTTAATACCCTTCCAAACCAACTTTGGGACCTAGATATGACTTTATGGCTTACCAATTCGGACTTGGAACACCTTAATCTGGGTTTTTGAGGAGTAAACATGAGTTTACTACCCAAGAACAAGCTTGGGCCGTAAACTCCTCATTCATGGAGAGTAAACTCAAAACCAAGTGTTTAAAATCCATTTAAACACACCATTAGCCTTGGAATAAATCATAAAATCAACCACAACCAGTTTGGAGGCCTTAAACATGAAGAAATCCCCTCATTTGAGACTTTATGGCCATAACCTCCCAAGGAAAGGTTCCACGGCCGTAAACTCATTTAGATGTGTCAAATGGTGCCCAAAATTCATCCCAAGGATTGGAAAAATAGTTTGAATCACATGTGATTGTCCTATGATCACCAAATAAATTAAAGATTGAGCATGGGGGAGTTCACGGCCGTAAACTCCATGTTTACTGCCGTAAACTCCAATAAATGGTACTTAAGTGAATTCAATCCATTCCAAGGCCCTAGATTTAATCCTAGCTAATTTTCCCAAGTGTTATCTTGTCATTTAGCACCATAAAACCCTCAACCATAAGCTCAAGGCCGTGAACTCGTGTGGTTAAAGTGTTTAGGGCCGAAAACTCCATAAGTATTTTACTCTTGAAGAGTAAACTCATTTCCCATGTCCCACACGTCCGTAGATGTCACCCGGGTCACTCCAAACACTTGATTTGAAGTGTTTTCGCTCATTGGAGTGTATTATCATATCTAATTAGTAGTTTAAAAATCTAATTAGATACATTTGGATATTATTTCATATTACATACGAACCTCGCGCGTTATCAAGCCCCGAACCGTCACATAGCATCCAAATCGTCACGTTTTTTCGTCTTGTGAGTTCATACCCCTACCCATTTTCAATGTTTTCATTGTTTTCAGAGGGAATACAAGCAAAGTACAAGTGATACTTGTACTCAAAACTTGTTTTACATACATTGTGTTTCATATTATATATGCTTTTAACATTGACAGTCATAACAAACAACCGTTTGAACCTACAGAACATATTATCATGTTATTTGTAAAATACCTTACAAATTGTTGTATTTATATTTTCACAAATGTTTTCCCACATTATAATAGTTAAAGCATAACATTTGAACATGGTTTTGTCCTCGGTAATACTCCACAGAGATACGCGAGTGGAGGATAGTCATTTGATCTTTCAGTATTATGACTAGTAAATTTGTTAATCCTATAATTGGAGACACATCCTCGATGAACACTCCACAGAGATACGCGAGTGGAGGACCGCCCCCGTAACAAGAATCTCTTAGATAGTGAGCGTGACTTGAGTGTATAGATCTATACGGGGTTGACTACCCCACACCTGGCTGCTAGCTACAGCCGAACAGAAAGGTTCAAGGGTGATGAAAGTCATATAGGGTGATGGACTATTTATTGCCCTAATTAGTCTATTGTATGGTTATGGAACTCGCAATTTAAATAACAGAGATTTACATTTTAGTAATAATTGGTTTAATAACCAATTTAATTGGTGTTTATTAGTTTTAGAAACGTGTTAAAACTAATACATTTTAAGTGTACATCTTTTACATTACATTTCGGGTCGGTAAACTAACACACACTTTACAAGGGTAACTAGGTTTTCAGTATACATCTTTCACATTAGGAAAATATGGGATTTTCCTAGGATCTCAGTTGAACATAACCAGAACCATGTAACCTAACAGTTAACAAAATCTTACTTTTAAGAAAATATGGGATTTTCATGGGTCGTAACATTTTCAGAAACCAAAAGGAAACTCATACATTTTCACAAAACAAAACCGCTTATGAACTCACCAGCTTTATGCTGATTTTCAAACTGCTTGTAATCTCAGGTCCGCATTAGACAGGTACCCGATGATCCATTTTGGCGAAGACGAAGTGCGTCGAAGAATCGTCTTACTTTTGTTCATATATACTATGTATCATAACTGTACAGCTTCACTTTTGAACAAATGTAAATTTCTATATGTAATGTAATGGTTGTTTTCTTTGATTACTATGTGCACTGGATTTGATACTCAACGTGGAGTCCGCCCCAGAAATGTTTCCGCCTTCGGTTTTCAGGGTGTGACAGATTGGTATCAGAGCCCTTGTTTATAGTGAATGAAGTATACCAAACCTTACATGGAATAAAACTATAAACACTAAGGGGCCTAAGTGCTCTGAACTAAAAGTATCCTTCAAAATACAAGTATTTTCAAAAGTATACAAGTATACCTAACCATCAAGATCCGTAGCTACAAGTAGAACAAAACATAAGTTAATGGGTGTTGTGTACTGCGGTTAAACCTGGGCAGTTATGTAGTGGTGTCTAGGATCAATATAGCATGGCCAACTATATTCATTCAAGACATGGCCAACATGTGCTTGGGAGTGACTGTGGTGTGCGGCATGCCTAAACTTACCCAAATACCACAAACATCGAACCAGTGTCGTAGTTGATGGGTTTTGAGCATTCTAACACTTCCTAAGTGTACATGCAACCCTAATAACCTTGGATCTATGTTTGTCTAATTTGTCATTCAAAGTTGATTTCCAAGGTTATATTCCTATCTAGCATACATGGGGAACAATTTTAACATAAAGTATAGATAGAATAACTTACCTTGTTGTTGCTTGTGTTCCTTGAAACCTTGTGAGCCTAGCACCCCAAGTGTGATGCCTCAAATGCTTCACACAACACCAAATGCTCTTGGAAGAACTTATGAGAGAATACTCACTTCACAAAATCGGCCAAGCCCTCTGTTTCTTAGTGTGTAGCCGATTTGGGAGGAGATCATATTACTTATATAGTGTTGACACATCTAGGGTTAAACCCTAATGTGTCATGACTCTTCATTTCCATGACCCATGGGTTTGTAACTCCCATGGAGCATCCATGGAGCATCCTATGGATGGAACCCAACTTGATGATCCATGGAGCCTTTTAGCCCACTATACAAGATATGGATGATTTACTTAATCAACCCATATATTTAATTAGTTATCTTTTGATCACTTAATTAATTCTAAATTAATTCTTGATCAAACTAATCAAATAATATTATTAATATATTAGAACTTATAATATATTAATAATCTCCAAGCGTTATTTCTCTCATTTAGTCTATCCAATTGCATGGTGCCATGCAACCCAAATGGACCATGCCGGGTCGGGTCAAGTACATACCAGAAATAGTTATGGACTTAGACACCTTATCCAACAGTCTCCCACTTGGATAAGTCTAGTAACTATTACTGCAAGTATGACTTCAGGAACCGATCGGCAATCGTAGCTCTTTACAAGGTTTCTCGAAACTTGAGAAGATGATGGTACGCCATTTAAGATAAGTGATCATATAATCCTCTGTTCTAGATATCAGTCGGACAAATACATGGAACAATGTCTTACTTATTGTCCAACATTTGTTTCCCGATTTCCGATTTGTTTGACAGAGAACTTTATTGAACACATCAATTTAGTTCTGACCGGGCCCGGTACATAGGTCAAAACAAAATCATCGAGGGGCCCAGATATCAGCTTCTAATCCAAGAAGGAACAGATAAACTTCGACTCATATGTTTGTTCTACTACTCATTGAATTACACATAAGAGCACGATTTTATAACATCGAGTTACCAATGCGTTTTTCGTACAATCAATGCATAACCAACTCGTAAGTAACAAATCATATCTCTAGGTTTAAAGACTTATATGATATTACCGTCTCACGATCACTCGAGATAGAATTCCATGAAGTGATTCCAGTGAGCGTGGGTTGAGTCCAATGCTCAGAACTTATGAGCACTCATGATTGTTGTAGCCTTGTCCCAGACCTCTACAACCAAACATGACAGTCTTGATTCATACCTACTTCCGACATATGACCGACTGTGGAGGTTTGAATAATATGTTATACCAAACAAAATTATTCTGGAAGTCAAAACATGCAAAAGAAATATAGTAAACGATCGACAAGAGATAGTAACACTTTACTCATAAATAAAACACTTTTATTCATCATCAAATGTCAATTACACTTTACAAATTTCGAGATTATCTAACTACTAAATCTAATATCATCCTTCAGCCCTATGCTCCGAGCATGCTGGAGATGCTTAACCCGAGTCAGTCCCTTCGTGAGGGGATCTGCTGGGTTCTCATCCGATGATACCCTCTTTGCCACGAGGAGTCCGTCTTCGATCCGATGTGTGATGAAATGGTATTTTCTGTCGATGTGTCTGGATCTCCCGTGATCCCTTGGTTCCTTGGCTAAGGCAACAACACTTTCACTATCACAGAAAATTTCCATCGGCTCTTTAATAACTGGTACAACTCCAAGGTCTCCAATGAAGTTCCTCAGCCATAACGCCTCCTTTGCCGCTTCGCTAGCTGCAATATACTCTGATTCACAAGTAGAATCTGCCACTGTCTCTTGCTTGGAACTCTTCCAAGAAATTGCTCCTCCATTTAGGGTAAAGACCCAGCCCGACTGAGAGCGGAAGTTATCCCTATCAGTCTGGAAGCTAGCATCACTATACCCTACAACTCTCAAGTCATCACTTCCACCGAGGGTAAGGACCCAGTCCTTAGTCCTTCGTAGGTACTTGAGAATATTCTTTACCGCAATCCAGTGTGCCTTGCCAAGGTTCCCCTGAAACCTGCTAACCATGCTCAAGGCAAAGGCTACATCAGGTCGAGTACACGTCATAGCATACATGATCGAACCTACAGCCGAAGCATAAGGTATTCGACTCATTTCTGCTATCTCAGCCTCAGTGCTAGGGCTTTGTGTCTTACTCAACTTGGCGCTACTCTGGATGGGCAACTCTCCTTTCTTGGAGTCTTGCATGCTGAATCTCTTCAGAATCTTCTCCAAGTAGGTACTTTGACTAAGTCCAATTAGTCTTTTACTCCGATCTCTCAAGATCCTTATCCCCAAGATATAGGCAGCTTCATCCAAGGTCCTTCATAGCGAAACACTTTCCAAGCCAGGACTTTACTTCCTGCAGGGTTGGAATGTCGTTTCCTATGAGTAGTATGTCATCCACATACAATACCAAAAAGCTAACTATACTCCCACTAGCCTTGACATATACACAAGATTCATCTTCACTTCTAGAAAAACCAAATTCCTTGACCTTTTCATCGAAGCAAAGATTCCATCTGCGAGGTGCTTGCTTTAATCCATAAATGGATTTCTCAAGCTTACACACTCTATTAGGGTACTCGTTACTGACAAAACCCTCTGGCTGACTCATGTAAACATCTTCAGCCAACTTTCCATTAAGGAAAGCGGTTTTGACATCCATTTGCCAAATTTCATAGTCATGAAATGCGGCTATGGCTAACAGAACCCGAATAGACTTAATCTTGGCTACCGGAGAAAAGGTCTCATCATAGTCCACTCCAGGAATTTGAGAGAAGCCCTTTGCAACCAGTCTAGCCTTATAAGTGTGTACTTTACCATCTATGTCGGTCTTCTTCTTGAAGACCCATTTGCACCCTACAGTCTTTCAACCTGGTACATTCTCAACTAAGTTCCAAACTTGATTGTCATACATGGATTGTATCTCGCTATCCATAGCCTCTTTCCATTTGGCAGACTCGGGGCCCGCCATGGCTTCCTCGTAGCTGTTAGGGTCATCTTGACTTACTAGTGTCTCATCACTAATAAGTGTCTCACCTTCTGCAGTAATATGGAATCCATAGTAATGCTCAGGTGCACTCCTAACTCTCGTGGAACGCCTCAGAGGTACAGATTCGTCAATTGGCTCAACAGGAGTTTCCTCCTCAAGTTGAGGGCTAGAGTTTAAAGTTCCTTCACCACTTAACTCTTGAATTTCTTCAAGATCAACTTGCCTCCCACTGTCTCCTTGGCTTATAAACTCTCTTTCTCGAAAGACTCCTCTTCTTGCTACAAAGACCACATTGTCACTAGGTCTGTAGAAGAGGTAACCAAAGGATTGTTGTGGGTAGCCGATGAAAATACACCTCTCGCTTCGGGGTTCAAGCTTATCATGAGTCTCGCGTCTCACGAAAGCCTCGCAGCCCCAAATCTTGATGTGGTCTAGTTTAGGTACTTTACCAGTCCACATCTCGTGAGGAGTTTTGGCAACTTTCTTTGTAGGGACTAGATTGAGGATATGGGCGGCAGTCTCTAAGGCATACCCCCAGAATGAGATTGGTAGCGAAGCTCGACTCATCATGGAACGAACCATGTCCAACAAGGTTCGATTGCGCCTCTCAGCCACACCATTCAACTGCGGTGTCCTGGGAGGTGTCAATTGTGAGACAATCCCACATTCCTTTAGATAGTCGAGGAACTCTGAACTAAGATACTCACCACCCCGATCGGATCGAAGCATCTTAATGCTCCTGCCCAATTGATTCTCGACTTCCTGTTTAAATTCCTTAAACTTCTCGAAAGTCTCTAACTTATGCTTGATTAAGTAGATATATCCATATCTACTGTAATCATCGGTAAAAGTCAAATAGTAACGATTAGCATCCCTTGTGGCATGTTTGAATGGTCCACACACATCCGTGTGTATAAGGTCCAACAAACCTTCACCCCCTTCACACGAGCCTGTGAAGGGTGACTTTGTTATTTTTCCAAGTAAGCATGATTCGCAACTATCATTTGACTTTAGGTCAAACGACTCCAAGACTCCATCCTTTTGGAGTTGGCCTATGCGTTTCTTGCTTATATGTCCAAGACGACAATGCCATAATGATGCTTTATCCAAGTTATTATTAGTAGTAGAATCCATACACAAAACATTATTTCCTAAGTTATCTACAATAGATACAGCTTCATACACACCATCACAAGGTAATGCTTTAAAATAAAGAACATTATTAAAGAAAGCATTAATCGAACCAACTTCATTATCAAACGAAAAGGTGAAACCTTGTTTGTACAATGCATGAAAGGAAATAATATTTCTTGCCATTTCTGGCGAATAACAACATTTATTCAAATCTAAATTTAACCCACTACTTAGCGATAAAGTATAAACTCCAATCTTGGTGACAGGTGTAACTTTCCTATTCCCCATGATTAAGTTTATTCTTCCTTGCTCCACATTCTCACTTCTTCCTAGTCCCTGCAAGTCACAACAAATATGAATACCGCAACCTGTATCAAGGACCCAAGATTTCGAATGGGGTGAGTTATTAGAAATGATAGTGTAAATACCTGCATGGTTGGGTTTGACTTTCCCATCCTTCACATCTTGCTGGTATTTTGGGCAGTTCCGCTTCCAATGAGCTTTTTCATGGCAATAGAAGCATTCAGCCTCTTTTGGGTCAAAAGAAGGAGTAATGAAACCTTTCTTGGTTCCACTTGAAGAAGAGCCATCAAGGGTCCGAGCCTTGGTACCCTTTGATGATCTCTTTCTCTTCCTCCCTCGACTTTGCCCGATTGCCAAGACCGGAGTTGAATCTGGAGTAGGAGTGATAGCAACCGACTTCCCCTTAAGACCTGTTTCTGCGGTCTTGAGAAGTCCCTGAAGTTTGCTGAGGGTGACCCCTTCCTTGTTCATGTGATATGTCATGCGGAATTGATCATAGCACGATGGTAAGGAGTGCAAAATGATATCTATTGCAAGCTCCTCAGGGAAGTTCACATTGAGCTTCAGCAAACGATCCACATACCTTTGCATTTTCTGCATGTGGCTCGTGACGGACTCTCCGTCCTTCATCATGGTTGTTATCATGGAGCAGATGACTTCGTACCTCTCTTGTCGTGCACTTTGATGGTATCTTTCCATCAAATCTTGGTGCATTTCATAAGGGTAGAAGTCTTCATAAGACTTTTGGAGTTCAGCTGTCATGGTGGCTAACATGATGCAAGCCACCTTGGTTGCATCTCTTTCATGTGTATGAAAGTCAGCGATCTCCTGGGGAGTTGCACTGGACTCGTCAATTTCCTTAAGCTCCTTGTCAAGGACATATTCTTTGTCCTCGTAGCGGGTAATCATCCTGATGTTTCTGATCCACTTATTGAAGTTGGATCCATCAAAGGTGACTTTCCCACATAGACTCATAAGAGTAAAGGAGCCATTAGGATTCGAGCCAGAAGCATTAGTTGAAGACATCTGAAAAAGAAGAACAAGTTTAGTTTAGATTTAAGAGAGAGTCCTTAATAAAACACCCAAATGTAATATTAAGGCTAGGATCCAATCACAATATAATATAACTTAGAAGAGGTATGCCGTAATCTAAGCTATACCATATTTGAAAGGTAGGTGAATGACGATTCACCAATTTCCACCACGAAAACTGAAATATTAAATATTTAGTTTTTATTGGTTTTAGAAATTCCTAGATTCTTTGAGATCCAATGAAATTTTCAAAGGCATGTTTCGATCTCGGGAGTGCCCTCCAGGTTTTGTGACTGGGATGCCGAGGATCACAAAACGAGGTGTGAAGTAACCATGCAAATCACTTGGTACCCTTAAAGTTTATCACTCAATCGATGTGCCGGTAAACCACACACGCTCCACCGATACTATAATAAACCTTAGGTCACCCTTTACCTACCTTGTTAAGTCCAAGTTAGTGTGGCGGTTAACCACACACGCTCCACCAATGACTCAGACAAAGTGTAAAGTGTAATTTCATGGATTAGCACCTTATTCACATTTTTCCTAAAGTAACTAAGATTGGGAATTTAATAAAACGTTTAGTTACTTTATTATATTCATCATACTTTGAATGAGAATTTATAAGTCCTTGTCTTACCCGTTCGGCTAACGACCCTCCACCAGTCAAGCAAGCGGTGGGTGAGAATATACACCCATTAAGTCACCATTTTATAGGCAACAACCTTATACCCACCTTATAGACCGGCTTCGTGAATGAGGCGTACTAGCGGTAAGACGACTTTATTCTTATACATATATATATATATATATATATATATATATATATAATTATTAAATTATCATAATATAAGTATAAGGGTTGAATTTTAACTTTTAAAATTCTAGGGGTTGGAACTAAAGTTTTAACTTAACTTTACTTGTTCCAAAACTTGAGGGCAAGTTTTGTAACTTTCAAAACTTTTCATTTCTTGTAACTTATGAGTTTAATAGAGTCATAAAATGAAGACTCTTCATTTTTATAACTCTTGTGTTTTCTTAATGGTTTTAACTCAAGTGTGACTCTTGGTTTTCCATAACTTAAGGATAAGTTATGGACTCCATTAAAACACATTATGATCAAGAATTAAACTACCAAATAGGTTACAAATAATTCCTATGATCATCTAAAACATCATAAGAACAAGAACATGAATATGAACACAATAAAAAATTACATAAAACTTTGTAATTTTGATAACTAGTTGTTGTAAATGAATTAGCAAGACATTACACCACCAAAAACAAGTTTACATTTACTAAAACAGTTTAGGGTAATGTTTCTAATTCATTTTCCAGCAACTTAATCGAAATTCTGCACTCATTCGACCCTACTCGCCGAGTTGGTTGAAGATACACATGGACTCGGCGAGTCCCCCCTATAGACTCGGCGAGTCCACTCGTAGACAGCAAGATTTTTCGACTTTTTTCAACTTTTAAGCACAAATAAAAACAAACAAGCCTAGGCTCTGATACCACTGATGGGTTTTGAGCATTCTAACACTTCCTAAGTGTACATGCAACCCTAATAACCTTGGATCTATGTTTGTCTAATTTGTCATTCAAAGTTGATTTCCAAGGTTATATTCCTATCTAGCATACATGGGGAACAATTTTAACATAAAGTATAGATAGAATAACTTACCTTGTTGTTGCTTGTGTTCCGTGAAACCTTGTGAGCCTAGCACCCCAAGTGTGATGCCTCAAATGCTTCACACAACACCAAATGCTCTTGGAAGAACTTATGAGAGAATACTCACTTCACAAAATCGGCCAAGCCCTCTATTTCTTAGTGTGTAGCCGATTTGGGAGGAGATCATATTACTTATATAGTGTTGACACATCTAGGGTTAAACCCTAATGTGTCATGACTCTTCATTTCCATGACCCATGGGTTTGTAACTCCCATGGAGCATCCATGGAGCATCCTATGGATGGAACCCAACTTGATGATCCATGGAGCCTTTTAGCCCACTATACAAGATATGGATGATTTACTTAATCAACCCATATATTTAATTAGTTATCTTTTGATCACTTAATTAATTGTAAATTAATTCTTGATCAAACTAATCAAATATTATTATTAATATATTAGAACTTATAATATATTAATAATCTCCAAGCGTTATTTCTCTCATTTAGTCTATCCAATTGCATGGTGCCATGCAACCCAAATGGACCATGCCGGGTCGGGTCAAGTACATACCAGAAATAGTTATGGACTTAGACACCTTATCCAACAGTAGTGAACCATGAAATACTATGGGAGGATTTCTTCAGCCAATCCTTTGTAGAAATCCTCATTCAAGCAATGTTCCCTAATCATTCCTTAGCGATAAGTTATCTGTTTTGATAACTCTTTCCTGCTTTATCGCTTATTCGGGATATATAACTAACATATCCATCGATTCAATTTGGAGGACTTATCATCATCTCTTTCCTGATCTTATTAGATCAAGATGCCTCCAAGAAAACAACCACCACTCCCGAACCGACCAAAACTAATGGTGAAAAGAGAAAGTTCTGGAAGAAGAAGAAAGGCCAACCTTCCCAAGGATCCTTAAAAAAACAACAGACTGTAGCAGTCCATGCTGTTGCTTCTGTTGTCGGATCTACAGCTCAGACCCCTACCAGTAGATATGCTGGTAACCTTCCCCAGTGTGACAAGTACAAGTACCACCATAACCCTGGCCCCTGCCGTGACCTAACATGCACCAACTGTGGCAAAAAGGGGCACACAGTCCGATTCTATAAGGCTCCAGCCGAATCAGCCAACCAATCTTCTGGAGCAGGTATTGGTCAAGCCTGCTATAATTGTGGAGAAGTTGGGCATTACAACAGGAACTGCCCCAAGAAGGCAACAACTGATAATACCAAGAGAGTCCTAGCCATGGGACGGGAGGAGGCAGTCGCCGATCCCACTGTTGTTTCGGGTACGTTCCTTCTCGACAACTCTTATGCTAGTATTCTTTTCGATTCGGGTGTTGATAGAACTTTTGTTAGTCATTAGTTCAAACATAAAGTAAAACCTAATCCCCAACCATTAACCGAAACGTTTACCGTCGAAATGGCTAACGGTGAGAAAGAAAGCGCTAGCGATGTATTCATATGCTGTACCCTTACCCTGAACAATCATTCATTTTCCATTGATCTTATTCCAGTCTCCATTAAGAGCTTTGATGTTATCATTGGCATGGATTGGTTGACTTCCAATCATGCTGATATCCTTTGCTATGAAAAATCCATCCGTCTTAACCTTCCTTCGGGTTAAACTCTCATAATCTATAGCAATAAACTCAGCTCGAACCTTCGCATTATTTCCTGCATCAAAGCTCAGAAACTCTTACGAAAGGAGTGCCAAGCATCCCTATCCCACATCTTTAACGAGAAAAAGGAAATTAAAGACCTCGTGAGCATCCCCAAAGTTTGTAACTTTCCTGATGTCTTTCAAGAGGAGCTTCCAGGAATTCCTCCCGAACGTCAGGCCGAATTTCGCATTGACCTAATTCCTTGAGCTACCCCCGTAGCCAAGTCTGCATATCGCCTAGCTCCAGCAGAAATGCAGGAGTTATCTAGTCATCTCAACGAGTTGCTTAGTAAATGATTCATCAGACCGAGTTCCTCACCCTGGGGAGCTCCATTTTTATTTGTAAAGAAGAAAGATGGATCCTTCTGGATGTGTATCGAATATCGTGAGCTGAACAAGCTGAGCGTCAAGAACCGATATCCCCTTCCGCGAATAGATGACCTCTTCGATCAACTCCAGGGAGCCAGCTACTTCTCGAAGATAGACCTTCGGTTAGGGTACCATCAGCTACGATTTCATGAGAGCGATGTTTCCAAAATAGCTTTTAGGACTCGGTATGGACACTACGAGTTCGTAGTGATGCCCTTCAGTCTAACCAATGCACCGGCTGTGTTCATGGACCTGATGAATTGGGTGTGCCGTCCCTTCTTAGACAAGTTCATCATCATGTTCATAGACGAAATACTTGTCTACTCCATAAGTGAAGAAGACCACAAGCAACACTTGAGGTTAGTGTTGGAGACCCTTAGATCCAAGAAGTTGTACGCGAAATTTTCCTAGTGTGAATTATGGATACGGAAGGTAACTTTCCTCGGTCACGTGGTAAGCGAGGAGGGTATTCACGTGGATCCTTCCAAGATTAAAGCAATAGAGAATTGGTCGGCACCGAAGACACCCACAGAAATCCATCAATTCTTGGGTCTCACCGGCTATTATCGGAGATTCATCCAGAACTTTTCAAAAATCGCCAAACCCCTAACCACTCTAACACAAAAAGGTGTACCCTTTTGTTCGAGTGAAAAGCAAGAATCCATGTTCCAAACATTAAAGAAAGCCTTGTGTAGCGCACCTGTTCTGTCCTTACCCGAAGGTACAGAAGATTTCGTTGTCTATTGTGATGCGTCTAATCAGGGCTTAGGCTGTGTGCTTATGCAAAGAGGAAAAGTGATTGCTTATGCCTCAAGACAACTGAAAGCGCACGAGGTCAACTATACCACACATGACTTGGAGTTAGGAGTTGTAGTATTTGCACTGAAGATTTGGAGACATTATCTCTATGGAACCAAGTGTATGATCTTCACTGACCATAAAACCCTGCAGCACATCCTCAATCAGAAAGACCAAAACATGAGGCAACGTCGATGGGTAGATTTACTCAGCGATTATGAGTGCGAGATTCGCTACCATCCCGGAAAGGCCAATATGGTAGCAGATGCCCTTAGCGGAAAGGAAAGCTCAAGCCGTAAAGTGAGAACGTTGACGATGACTATCCATTCCCAATTTTCCATGCAAATCCAAGACGCCCAGTTAGAAGCCCTTAAACCCGAGAACAAATCAAGCGAAGCCTTAAGGGGAATGGATAAGAAACTTGAGATCAGAGGTGACGGAGTCTACTGTTTCATGGACCGAATCTGGATTCCAAAGTCCGGAGGATTCAAGGAGATTGTCATGGAGGAAGAACACAAGACCAGATACTCTGTTCATCCAGGTTCGGACAAGATATACCTATATCTCAAGAAACAATACTGGTGGCCGAACATGAAAGCCGAGATCGCTACATTTGTGGGCAAGTGCTTCACTTGCGCCAAGGTGAAAGTTGAGTACTAGAAACCCTCGGGTCTGCTCCAGTAACCCGAGATACCCGAATGGAAATGGGAGATGATTACCATGGATTTCATCACTAAGTTACCCAAGTGTCTGAGTGGGTATGATACCATTTGGGTAATTATCGATCGTTTGACCAAATCCGCTCACTTTATCCCGATTAAAGAATCGTTTAAGATGGAAAGACTCGTACGGATCTACCTCCAAGAGGTAGTTCAACTGCACGGTGTACCTGCATCCATTATCTCTGACTGAGATAGCAGGTTTACCTCAACGTTTTGGCAGTCTCTTCAGAAGTCTCTTGGAACCAAACTAGACATGAGCACGACTTATCACCCTCAGACCGACGGTCAAAGTGAGAGACCTATCCAAACCTTGGAAGACATGCTTAGGGTATGTGTCATCGATTTCGGAAAATCATGGGACACACATTTGCCATTGATCGAATTCTCGTACAACAACAGTTACCATACTAGTATCAAGGCTGCCCCGTTCGAAGCCCTCTACGGTCGCAAGTGCAGATCCCCTCTGTGTTGGGCCGAGGTAGGGGACACGCAGCTAGCCAAGAGTCAATTTCCCAAAAGTGCTCTCACTGGTCTTGAAATCATCCGCGAAACCACCGAGAAGATCATCCAAATCCGGGAAAGATTGAAAGCTTCACGAGATCATCAAAAGAGTTACGCAGATAATCGTCGGAAACCTCTGGAATTCCAGGTTGGAGACCGTGTTCTATTGAAGTTCTCGCCCTAGAAAGGAATGGTACGCTTTCGAAAGCATGAGAAACCTAATCCAAGGTACATTGCAGCCTTCGAGATCCTCGCTAGGATCGGTTCAGTAGCCTATAAACTTCGATTACCTCACGAACACATTAACATCCATCCCGTCTTCCATGTCTCCAATCTCAAGAAGTGCCTATCCGATGAAACCCTAGTGATTCCTGTAGACGAGATCGAGATAACGAAAACTTGAACTTTGTGGAGGAACCAATCGAAATCATGGATCGAGAGGTCAAACGCACGAAACAAAGTCGCATCCCGATAGTGAAGGTTCGCTGGAATGCCAAGCGGGGACCGGAGTTCACATGGGAGCGTGAAGACTCAATGAAATAGAAGTATCCACACCTCTTTCCTGATCCATGATTTGTATCTTAATTCTGAATTTCGGGGCGAAATTCCCTCTAATGGGGGATAATGTGACAACCCGAAGTTTGTTTCATCAATTGTAACCCTTTTCGTTAATATGTTCGTCGTTTTCAATTCATTTCCGTTACGTCATTTATTTAGGTCATAATTATGGGACTTCTATTATGACTTAATGAGTGTCTAAACATGTTTAGAACTCACATTAACACTTCATATTAGTAATCGGAAACATTTTAGAATCGACCATATCGGGTTACAGTAACTCAATCGGGTGCGACCAAAAGCACCGTATAACGCCGGTATCGGGTAGAATTCCACCGTGTCCAAAACTTAGACACTATTTAAATGGACCTAAGCTTCCATTTGAAGCTTTTTCTCTCTCCCACTACTCTCTCTCTAACCTGTCTCCTCAATCCATATTCAAGGTCCAAAAACATTGATTTAAGGCTTCAAATCCATAAGGTAACTTCCCTTACTCATTGTATAGCACCTTTAGCCTTCAAATCCGATTTCAAACAATTAGTTAGGACCATTTTCACGTTTTTACGGCCCTGGAGCATGCTTGGGCCGTAAACACACAATTTAGGGGTTTTTGAGCCTTTAAAACCCTTCCAAACCAACTTTAGGACCTAGATATGACTTTATGGCTTACCATTTCGGACTTGGAACCCCTTAATCATAGTTTTTGAGGAGTAAGCATGAGTTTACTGCCCAAGAAGAAGCTTGGGCCGTAAACTCCTCATTCATGGAGAATAAACTCAAAACCATGTGTTTAAAAGCCATTTACACACACCATTAGCCTTGGAATAAATCATAGAATCAACCACAACCAGTTTGGAGGCCTTAAACATGATGAAATCCCCTCATTTGAGATTTTACAGCAACTACCAACCAAGGAAAGGTTCCACGGCCGTAAACTCATTTAGATGAGTCAAATGGTGCCCAGAATTCATCCCAAGGCTTGGAAAAATAGTTTGAATCACATGTGATTGTCCTAGCATCACCAAATAAATTAAGGATTGAGCATGGGGGAGTTTACAATCGTAATTCCATGTTTACTGCTATAAACTCCAATAAATGGTACTTAAGTGAATTCAATCCATTCCAAGGCCCTAGATTTAATCCTAGCTAATTTTCCCAAGTGTTATCTTGTCATTTAGCACCATAAAACGCTCACCCATGAGTTCGCGGTCGTGAACTCATGTGGTTAAAGTGTTTAGGGCCGAAAAATCCATAAGGATTTTACTCTTGAAGAGTAAACTCATTTCCCAAGTCCCACACGTCCGTAAATGTCACCCGGGTCACTCCAAACACTTGATTTGAAGTGTTTTTGCTCATTGGAGTGTATTATCATATCTAAGTAGTAGTTTAAAAATCTAATTAGATACATTTGGATATTATTTCATATTACATAGGAGCCCCGCGTGTTATCAAGCCCCGAACCGTCAAATAGCATCCAAATCGTCACGTTTTCTCCTGTGGTGAGTTCATACCCCTACCCATTTTCAATGTTTTCAGTCTTTTCAGGGGGAATACAAGCAAAGTACAAGTGATACTTCTACTCAAAACTTGTTTTACATACATTGTGTTTCATATTATATATGCTTTTAACACTGACAGTCATAACAAACAACCGTTTGAACCTACAGAACACATTATCATGCTATTTGTGAAATACCTTATAAATTGTTGTATTTATATTTTCATAAATGTTTTCCCACATTATAACAGTTAAAAGCATAACATTTGAACATGGTTTTATCCTCAGTAATACTCCACAGAGATACACGAGTGGAGGATAGTCATTTGATCTTTCAGTATTATTACTAGTAAATTTTTTAATCCTATAATTGGAGACACATCCTCGGTGAACACTCCACAGAGATACGCGAGTGGAGGACCGCCCCCGTAACCAGATCTCTTAGATAGTGAGCGTGACTTGAGTGTATAGATCTATACGGGGCTGACTACCCCACACCTGGCTGCTAGCTACAGCTGAACAGAAAGGTTCAAGTGTGACGAAAGTCATATAGGGTGATGGACTATTTATTGCCCTAATTAGTCTATTGTATGGTTATGGAACTCGCAATTTGGATAACAGAGATTTACATTTTAGTAATAATTGGTTTAATAACCAATTTAATTGGTGTTTATTAGTTTTAGAAACGTGTTAAAACTAATACATTTTAAGTGTACATCTTTTACATTACATTTCGGGTCGGCAAACTAACACACACTTTACAAGGGTAACCAGGTTTTCAGTATACATCTTTCACATTAGGAAAATATGGGATTTTCTTGGGATCTCAGTTGAACATACCAGAACCGTGTAACCTAACAGTTAACCAAACCTTACTTTTAAGAAAATATGGGATTTTCTTGGGTCGTAACATTTTTAGAAACCAAAAGGAAACCCACACATTTTCACAAAACAAAACCGCTTATGAACTCGCCAGCTTTATGCTGATTTTCAAACTGCTTGTAATCTCAGGTCCGCATTAGACAGGTACCCGATGATCCATTTTGGCGAAGATGGAGTGCGTAGAAGACATATCTTACTTTTGTTCATATATACTATGTATCATAAATGTACAACTTCACTTTTGAACAAATGTAAATTTCTATATGTAACGTAATGGTTGTTTACTTTGATTACTATGTGCATTGGATTTGATACTCAACATGGAGTCCAACCCAGAAATGTTTCTACTTTTGGTTTTCGGGGTGTGACAATGTACTATTCTTCTTTAGACTGGGTCAGGCGTATTGTCCATTTGATACTTTCTTGGAGTCTATGTATTTAGTTACCTTTTTAGACTTTGCAAGGCATCCCCCTGAAGTCTATGATTTATTTACCTTTAAGCGTTCTGCCTAAAGTCTAGGCTTTATTTACTTTTAGCCAGCAATGTTTCTGCAGAGGTAAAATATTATTTTTCCCTATTATTTTTACTTGTAACTTTTCTCACAATTCCTTTAAAGTAAAAAACTATATTTTGATAGTGATAGTACTTTTGGGGAAATTACTCCTTAAACATAAAACCGTCGGGTCTTGGTAGAAGACTGCTTTTAATAGAGATACTCCTTGGTTTGAACACAAAACAATTGGATCTTGGTAGAAGACTACTTTTATTTAGAAAATATAGGATTTTCTGTAAAGAATTCTAATACTCTGTAGATTCTAAACTACCATCTTTCTTGATGTTATTTTGAATAAAAATGTGTATTTATACTATTGTCATTAAATACTTATGAACCCACCAGCATTTAAAAATGTTGATACTTGCTTTCAAAATAACTTGTATTCTCAGGTGATCGATAGACAGGTACATCCCGGGAGCTTTTGCGAAGTCAGCCTAGAACCAAACTACATCTATGTTATGTTCTGTATTTACTTTGATGTTGCTAGGAAATGTCACCTATGTAAAATTATTGCTATTAATCCAATGGTTGTTGTACTTTGATTAATATATTGCATATGTTGTGATGCTTCACATGACGTCCTCCACCCCAGAACGTATTCCGCCGTTCTCGGTTTTGGGGTGTGACAGATTGGTATCAGAGCATTGTTTATAGTGAGCTCAGTATATCAAATCATAAAAGATATACAACCTATAAATACATTGGGATAAAACACTCTAACCAAAAATTATACTTTAAAATATAACCATATTATACAAAAGTGTAAGAACATCCAAAATCTAAACACTCGAACAAAGTATCACAAGAAGAACAAGAATGAAAGTCTTCGGATGTTGAGCATTTTCGTCAAACCTGGGCAGTTATGTAATCGTAAGCCGGAATACATGTAACCTGATCAACTACATTTATTCGAGATTCGATTAACGTGTGCTTAGGAGTGATGGTGGTGTTGCAACTGAAACTTACCAAATAGGAATGCTAGAGCCAATTAAAATACTCAGAAGCATGCTTGGAAGTTAAGAACCAAACATGTAATTAAAATACCATAGGGGTATTTTAGGAACCATAAATAATCTTGCGTGAAAACTAAACATAATTACAGAGTGTATACTCCTAAGGTTATATATAATGAGGATCTCATAAGCTAAGAATGTGTGGTTTCGCTCTACTTCCTTTTCCTTGTTTGGATGTGGATATAGAGTAGTATCATATATTCGAAGGCCTATCAGATCTAAGTTATATATGAGTTGTATACATCGTGGAATTGTAGCAGGACTCGATGTGGATCACCCAGTGAAATGTTTTAATAATCTATTAGGATTCTTTAGACATTTCCATTCTCGAGCGAAACCCTTTAGAAAACCTTATTCACTTTAGTGATCGGCAGGAAAGTCGATTCAAACCCAGATGAGGTTTATTGAGAAGGTTTCTTATTTGGAAATAAATGAACAGGGTCGAGACTACTGAAGTCCCCATGAGTCTATACCTTTTAGGGACATCGGTGTGTAATTCGCCTGGAAATACGAGATTCCAATCATCCATCATAAAGTAGTGATGCCACTCAGGATCAGGATCAGAAGTAAAAAAGTGATGAAACTAAGGGTCAGGATCAGAAGTAAAGTAGTGATGCCACTCAGAGTCAGACTGGAGTAGAGATTCAGTATGTCTACAGGAGTAGAGAACCCTAGGTAAATACCCGAAGAAAACCAATACCTATTCTAGTCAAGGATAAGAAGTGGACAGAGGGAGCCAATGCATGGAACCCGAGAAGTGTCTTTTCTTCCTTATCGTCACGCTAATAAAGCCATAAGTTTTCATGAGCCTTTTCTTCCGTGATTTTCGTTCCGAACTTCCCTCAAATCGTTTCAAAACCGGAGAGTGAACCTCTCTAGTATAAAGATAGATTAGTAAGACTGACTCCCATTTTATGGCTTTCCGATACACTTACTCCTACCTTGTTACACAGACTGCATCATAAGGATGTAGCTTGGCGCTCAGATAACCATAATCCGAGGCGCAGAAAAATTTATGTCTATCATAGTAAAGAAAGATACGTCTAGGGTCAACCATCGTCTCTCATCAGCTTGTGTTCCTTTTCGTGTAAGAAAAATCATGCCTTCAAAGAAATGTAACCAACCCGTTAGTAAGACACCGATCCTTCTATTCTATGAAGCTACATTTCAAGCTGCAGTCTCAGCAGTCGTAGCAGTTGTAATGGCTCACCTGAATGCTAACAACGCTAATGTTAGAAGGAGCCTTATCAGGATTTTCGATCAAAGCAATGGACAGCAGCAACCAGCATCGGTGTGCAAAGCCACCCAAGACCCCAACCAAATCCAGAAAGTTTAAGAACGAGGAGGGAAGTACCTTGACCCAAGGACCTTCCGAAGGGCAACAAGCGGAAGTGGTCAATGCCTCTATCAAACCTTCCGTCTCAACTCCAAGAAGACCATACCTAGGAAACCTCCCCCGCTGCAACAAGTGTAACTACCATCATCATGGTATCTGCCGGGAACTCTTTTCCGTTAGGTGCAACATGAAGGGGAATACCTCTCGTACCTGCAGAGCCCCAGTTGAGTTCATTACATCAACCACCAATGTGGGGACCAGTCCAGTATGCCACCTATGTGGTGAAAATGGGCACTTCAAGAAGGATTGCCCAACTGAAAGAAATGACAAAGGTGCAGGAGAAGGTTGACCTAATGCCTAGGGAGAAGCATCAAGAAACCCGGTAGAATTTTGGTACGTCTCTAATTTCTATGTAGCTAGCCGAGAACTTTAGTAAGTAAATTCTAATTATAATTACTCTCTCGTCAAGGCGAAAGTCGCAGCACTGTTGTAACACTTGAAAACCCATCAGGTAAAGCTATGATGGCTTAGTATATACGTTAAGGCCATTTCTAATTAAGAATGATAGACCTCGAGTGAATGATGCTGCCTCATCTCCTGTTCCTTGTTTGGTTGTGGATTTAGGGCGGAGTCGCTCAGTCAACAGTCCTTTTAACCTTAATTATACATGACTAGTGTATAATAGGAGATTATAGAGAGGCCTCGTGAGAAATTCATTCATGAAAAGTACTTTATTCCGAAACATTAGGACCCCCTTAGAGTTCCGCGTTAATTCCATCGGTCCAAGTATCCGCGACAGTGATACCATGGACGAAACCCGAGACACCAAGAACTTGTGTGCTCGTTCAGCACATGGTCCTATTGACCTTCAGTCCATATTAGGTCAATGTATGTCAACTTCGACACATCCATCAATCATGGTTCTACTTAGTGAAACCATGTGTAAATTCCTAGTGATGTGTAAAGAGAACTTTCACCATAGCCAATTCGTCAAATAAAGGTTCTTCCGAACTTAATAATAAAACCTAATGCGATCCATCAGTTGTCTCTCTTATCTAAAACCTTCTGAAATACCCAGGCGACTCTCAAAACCCCACTCGTCAAGATCGAAATCGATGAGAGCCTAACTTCGTAGAAGAACCTACAGGGATCATGGACTGAAAGGTCAAGCGACTGAATCAAATTCGCATCCCGTTAGTGAAGGTTCGCTGGAACGCCAAGCGAAGACCGCAATTCACTTGGAAGCATGAGCACCAACCAAATAGGAAGTACCCTCATCTCTTTACTCGATTGTTCATGCCTACTTCCTTGCCTAAACTCTAATTTCGGGACGAAATACCCTCTAACGGGGGGATGATGTGACAACCCAAAATTTTTATTCGTATAAACTCCGCATTTAAGCACTTAAAAAATTAGCCAAATTCATCTCAAAGCATTTTTGGCCGGATTTAATCCCGTTGGAATATTTTAAATAATATTCATCAAGCTAACTAAAAATAAGGAAGTATAAATTTAGAGTTGTCGTGTTTAACGAAAGTCGCGAAACTCCAAAAATTTGGAGTTTACGGGAGAAAACTCAGAGTTTATGACCGCAAACCCCTGAGAGTATAAACATGACACTTAGTCATTTTCTCTCATTTTTCAAACTTCCACCTCAAGAACACTCAAGAAATCTTCTCAAGTATCATATTTCTTCCGTCAAATCTGCTAAAATGTAAGTGTTTCTGGCCTAGATTTTTTCATATAACACTTAATCTAGTGTTTTTACAACACTTCATCCATGGATTTTCGATTTTGCTTAGATCTTCAAGTGTTCATCAAGAACACCAAGAACACACTAGTGTTCTTGGGCTCTAAACACCCATTCAAGCTTCCTATATGTATATATACTTCTCCTAGCTAGTTGATTGTTTAGAATTCATGTCAAAGCCTTGAAGAACACCAAGAAACATGAGTTTATGGTTTGGGGACCTCCCAAAACCGTAAACACCCTCCAAAGTGTGTTTAAGTTCCCTTAACACCTTCTTATGATCGTATAAGTGACCAGAACCTTGCATGCATGAGTTAGAACCACCAAAACACAATAGAAATGGACAAACATGGGTTTACGGCCATCAAACCATGTGTTTACAACTGTAAACACCCAAGGGAGTGGTCCAAGGACCGTAAACTCCATAAAGTGTCCATTTCGAGCCCTAGTCACTTCCGTAGCCCTTGATTCGAGTCTAGAATAATTCCTTCAGTGAGATAAGACCTTTAAACACCCCATGGAACCACTACCATGAGGTTACGACTGTATACTCATGGCGGTTATGGTCGAAAAAACGTAAACACCCCTAAGGACCATCATTTAAAGAGTAAACTCCAATGTGAGTCCATACACTCTTCATATGCAACCCTTGGTACTCCTAACACTTGTAGCAAAGTCTTTTCATGTATTAGGACATCCTTATTTGCTTAATTAGTTATTTAATGGCTAATTGGATACTTAAATGTATCATTACTTGTTAAATAGGATCCGAGTGTGTGTTCAAGTCCTCAATTGACACATAGCATCCTATATCGTCCGTCTATCCGAATCACCCACGTTTGGTGAGTTCATACCCATGAATTAACCTTTTAAATGATTTTATCTGCTTTTATGGGAAGGAATACAAGTTGAACTATACAGTTATTAGATCAATCACATGTGATTAATAACTGTATAGCAAAATAGATATTTACATGTTAAATTGCTTTATCCATCTATAGGTTTCCAAATCATGTTTTCGAGTCTCGTTAAAGTATAAATATCTTCTTTTAGATTATTAAATATTTTCCAAAGGTTTTCAAAGCTTGTTTTATAAAAGGACATCAAGTTATAAGTTCTTATTCATAAGGTTTCCAAAGGTTTTTACCAAATTTTCGTTTATGCTTTTGTATTATAAAATGCATGCCCGTTTATGTATAGTTATATAATAATGTTTAAAGGACTTAGGAAGGCCAAATCGCCCTAATTCCTTTTCCTTGTTTGGATGTGGCTCTAGGGTATCGGTTATCCGTCTGAAGGTCATCTAAATATTAGTTATATATCATGTATATATATATATGGTCATAAAAGATCTCTCAGCCAGTTGATATCCTTTGGGTAGCAAAGGCATCCTTCCATTATTCATATTTATAGAACACTAGTAACTATTATAGGAATATTTAAGAGATTCTATTTACTCTCTCACTCTCACTCTCTCTCTCTCACTCACTCCCTCCCTCTCTCTATCTCTCTCTCTCTCTCTCTCTGTCTCTAGTACGATGAATTACTCATGATTCAGTTCATTCGTGAGTCTATACTATTATTATAATACTTTAAATGGAATATGACGCACTATTTCCCGATACGACGCTTCATAGCGCCATCGCTGTGTAACCAGAGTCTCCTGGAGGGAGAGCGGACATCATGTGTAAAGATCTATATGGGATAGACACTCACGCATCCTAACTGTTAGCTACAATCCAAGCCGGTAAGGCCCATGGGTGAGATAATGTTGCTACCTCTACGCGTGACCTGGAGGGTCATCAAGGATTCGATCGTCAATCAGCATGGTTACATACGAGTTTACATTCACCCTCTTATTCTCCTTTAGACTGAGCTAGGAGTATTGTTCATTTATTACCCTCCTAGAGTCTATGTATTATTCTCCTTTATACTAGGCCAGGCGTATTGTCCATTCGATAATTTCCCAGAGTCTATGTATTTATTTACCTTTTTAGACTTTGCAAGGCGTCACGCCTGAAGTCTATGATTTATTTACCTTTAAGCTTTGCGAGGCGTCCTGCCTGGAGTCTAGGTTTTATTTACTTTTAGCCAACAGTGTTTCTGCTGAGGTAAAATATTATTTTTCCTTATTATTTTTACTTGTGACTTTTCTCACAATTCCTTTAAAGTAAAAACCTATATTTTGATAATGATAGTACTTTTGGGGAAATTACTCCTTAAACATTAAACCGTCGGGTCTTGGTAGAAGACTGCTTTTAATAGAGATACTCCTTGGTTTGAACACAAAACAATTGGGTCTTGGTAGAAGACTACTTTTATTTAGAAAATATAGGATTTTCTGGAAAGAATTCTAATACTCTGTAGATTTTAAACTACCATCTTTCATGAGGTTATTTTGAATAAAATGTGTATTTATACTAATGTCATTAAATACTTATGAACTCACCAGCATTTAAAAATGCTGATACTCGCTTTCAAAATAACTTATATTCTCAGGTGATCGATAGACAGGTACATCCCGGGAGCTTTTGCGAAGTCAGCCTAGAATCAAGCTGCATCTATGTTATTTTCTGTATTTACTTTGATTTTGCTATGAAATGTAACCTATGTAAAATTATTACAATTAATGCAATGGTTATTGTACTTTGATTACTATACTGCATATGTTATGATACTTGACATGACGTCCTCCACCCCAGAACGTATTCCGCCGTTCTCGGTTTTAGGGTGTGACATCGAGCCTCCCTTCGCCACCAATGTCAATCCCAAATTAGTGTGCTGGTTAACGATACATGCTCCATTAACGTTTGACAAGGGTACGAAGTGTAATTCCATGGATTAGCATACAATTTCACATTTTGCTTAAAGTGACTAGAATTTGGGAATTCGCAAAAGCATGTAGTTACTTTGTACTTCATTATACTTATAAAGGAAGGTTTCGTCCTATCCTACATGTTCAACTAATGACCCTCCACTAGTTATGAGTGCGGTGGGTAAGAGTAGATACCCATTTAATCGCCATTTTATACGCAATTTTCTTAAACACCCCTTATAGACCAGCTTGGTGAATGAAGCCTACTAACGGTAAGACTGACTGTTTACTCATACACATATATATAATACTATACTTTTAATGTTACATATAGTATAGGGTGTATTTTACACTTTTACAATACTAGGTGGTCTAATTTAGTAAATTATACTTTTAATTTAATTAAATGTAAACAAAAACTTTATGGGTTTATTAAATCTCTTTTAATTTTACACTTTAATTAATTAATAAAACCATAAGGGTGTAAATTGAACTTTTCAAATTTCTTGGGTTTTACAATTTAAAATTTCAAATTAAGACTTTTAACTAAATTTTAAAATTTAAAACTTGAGGGAAGTTTCAAACTTAGGGTTTAGAATTTAAATATTTCAAAATTAACCTTTTAATCAAAATTTAAATTTAAAAACTTGAGGACAAGTTTTTAAAATTTTTCAAAACATTAGGGTTTAACTATTTAAATTTCAAAAACAAAAACTTTTAAGTTTAAATTTAAACTATAAAACCTAAAGGGGGAAATTGAAACTTTTTCACAAGATAATTCAAATCTAAATTACAAATAATCAATATTATCTAATCAAACAAAAGATTATCTAAATTTTGATAATTATCTTCTATTTTGGCAAGGATAACCACCCATTATCATAATATTTTGATTTTTATCATTGAAAAACATTTTGGTAAATATCCCACAACAAAAAGGCAAGAAAATCGCAAAATTTGCTCCATCTGCGACTCTGACTCGTTGAGTCTGGCTTGCACTCGTTGAGTTCACTATGGACTCGGCGAGTTCATCCATGAACTCGGCGATTTCAGCCCCCAGAAATTCAAAAAATTTGATTTCCAGCATGAATAATCAACTATAGCATCAAATACATCAAACAAACAGTCCTAGGCTCTGATACCACTGATGGGTTTTAAGCAATGCATCATTCTTATGGTGTACATACAAACTCTAATAGCTTTGGGATCTAGTTTGTCTATTGAACATGAAATTGAATATCCAAAGCTATAAATCCTAGATCTAGCATACAATTAATCATATTAACATAAAATAGGGTTTAGATCTTACGTTTGATTGTTATATAGCAATAACAATCAATTCCTTGGCATCAGAAAGCTTAGTGCTTCAAGTGTTGCACCTTTAATGGAGACACAAACACCACTAAGTGTAACAACCCGACATTGTTCGTCGCCAAAACCCGTTCTACCCGAAATGTCGTCGTTATCAAATCCGTTCCGTTTACACTTTGGGTCAAATTATTTAAACTTATATGTTTATTATAATTTAATGAGTGTCTAAATCACTCAGGAACTCATGTAATTAGCCCGAAAATAATTATTTCATAAGTTTTAGAAATGTCCCCGCCGGGTGACGGAAACTTAATCGGGTGCGACCAAAAGCCGCGTTTAACGTCGGTATCGGGTAGAATTCCACCGCGTACAAGTTTTAAGACCTATATAAACGTGTTCTAGCATCCATTTGAAGCTTTTTCCTTCTCTCTCTACTCTCTCTCTCTTTAACCTCTCTCCTAAATCCAAGTTTAAGGGTCCAAAACTCAAATTTAAGGCCTCAAATCCCTAAGGTACCTTCCTAGCCTTAATCTATAGCATAATTGGCTTCCAAATTCGACATTTAACCATGAAATGGGACAACATATATGAGTTTACGGCCCAGGAGGCTGCCTAGGCCGTAAACACCATTTTGAAGGGTTTTAAGCCCTTAAACTCCTTCCTAAACTCATTTGGACTTTAGATATGGCTAAGGGACTTCAAGATATGGACTTAGAACATTTAAAACTTTGATTTTGAGGACTTTGAAGGAGTTTACGGCCAAGGCATGTGCTTGGGCCGTAAACTCATGTAAATGGGGTTTTTCATGCCTTTAAACCCTTCCAAATCAATAGTATGGCTTAGTTATGAGTTATAGAACCTTGGTTTTAGCATTTGGACACTTGAAACATGAAATTTGGGGGACTTATGTGAGTTTACGGCCAAGGCATGTGCTTGGGCCGTAAACTCCTCAAAACTTGGCATAAATTCAATTCTAAGGTGTTAGAAAGCCATCCAACACCACCAAAAGCCTTGGAATAAATCAAAGGACCAACCAAAAATAGTTTGAGGGCCTTAAACACATTAATTGAGAGATTTCTATGAGTTTACAGCCAAGACTTGTTCATAGGCCGTAAACTCCTTGATTTTTGGTGTTAGAATGCAAACTAAACACCCCTAAGGCCCTTAGATGAATTTTAGAAGTCCTTCCATGCAAGTTTTAGGCCTTGAAACACCTTGTAGCACTATATAGAAGAGTTTACGGCCATGATGGGGTCTCATGGGCCGTAAACTCCATAAACCCCTCAAATGTCCCTTGCAAACTCATGTTAGGCCTTGGAATAATTCTATTAATCACATGTGATTTGTTTAGGAACCATTTAACATCATTTTCTTGGAAAAATAGGAGTTTACGGCCATGGAGCCATGCTAGGCCGTAAACTCCCATAACGGGGTCTAATTGATGTTTTAAAATCATTTCAAGCCCTTAAACCAAGTTTAGAAATTATCCCCAAAGTGGTTGAAGTCCAAATTGCACCATAAACCACCCATCATGAGTTTACGGCCGTAAACTCATGGGGAATGGGTGTTTTGGCCGTAAACTCCCTAAAGGGGGGGGGGGGGTGTTCCTTTGAAATCCCAACTCATTTCCTAAGTCCCTCGCATCATTCATGTCCCTAAACGCCACCCGGGTCCCTCCAAACACTTGTATCGGAGTGTTTTAGCGACTTGAAGCAATTGTCCCTATCCAACAATCAATCTAAGTCCTAATTAGATACAAATGTGTATCTTTACATGATAATTAGGAACTTCATGTGTTTACAAGACCCGGCTCAACTCTTAGCATCCAAACCGTCTCATATCTCGTCCGGTGAGTTCATACCCCTACGGCTTTTTCACTGTTTTCAATGTTTTCAGGGGGGCAATACAAGCAAACTACAACTGTTTTCAAATCAAAACATTGATATGTTTCAAATTATATCTAACAAACTTATAAACTCTTTTACTCCTTATGTATTATGCTGAGCATAAGTAATGACTTATCAATTACAACTAAAAGAATTTTAGTTAAGGAAACAATCAAACTAATCAAATTATTATGGGAATAATTTGGGGGTCTTTACTTTGCTTTCTATCATATGTCAATATCTATATCAAGTTATTAGATAAACTATGTCTGATTCAGTTTATCTCCGTATCATTTGAATGTATTGTCAGAAAATTTCATTGTATGTATCTATATTTACTGTACTATGTGTCATAATTTTCTGTATGTCGATATCTTATGAGAACCCTGTGAATAGTTTAGTACTGGTTTGTGAGATAGTCACTACCCTTTATGGATGATCAGTAAATCCTCCCCGGAAGTGTAACCAAAGTCTCCTGGAGGGAGAGCGAGGAATTTGTGAATAGATCTATTCGGGACTGACAATCCCACACCTTAACTGCTAGCTACAGTTAGGCGGGCACGCCTGGGGTGACAAATTTCTGGATATCGTTTCGACGTCTGACAAACGTCAAGGAGGTCACGTTGTCATATTAGTATGGTTACCCGACTCACAACATGTGTTAATATTAGCTTATTCACAGTTTGGGTTTAGAAACTATATCTCGTTCGGGATAGTGATCCCATGGTTTTATTTCTAGATCTCTTTCAGGAAAGTGATCCCATGGTATTATCAAACTATTTTATATCTAGTCCGTGATAGTGATCCCATGGTTTTGTTTCTATATCTCTTTCGGGATAGTGATCCCATGGTATTATCAAACTATTTTGTATCTAGTACGGGATAGTGATCCCATGGTTTTATACCTGTAACTTGTCCGGGATATCTTTCGCCACGGTCTTTAACTATATCTTATATGGGATAATGATCCCATGGTTTTGCATCTATATCTTATACGGGATAGTGATCCCATGGTTTTCTAAATCTGTATCTTATCCGGGATAGTGATCCCATGGTTTTCAATCTATATTTCCATATATATCAAATTATCTCGTGTCTAGTCCAGGATGGTAATCCCATGATCGTAAATCTATACTTTCATATGTGTCAAACTATCTTATACCTCTTTCGGGATAGTGATCCCAAGATTTTCATCATATAGTTTTGTGTATTAAACTATACCTTGTGATATATAACCGATCTTACAATTAGGAAAATATGGAATTTTCCTGGGGTAAAACACAACACGTAATCGAATTGGTAACAAATGATAACTAAACCAACTTCACATAAGAAAATATGGGATTTTCTTGAATAACAAACCTTTTCGGAAACTAAAGGAAACCAATACATTTTCATAAAACAAAACCGCTTATGAACTCACCAGCTTTATGCTGATTTTCAAACCGCTTGTATTCTCATGTCCAAGTTAGACAGGTACCCGGTGATCTCTTTTGATGAAGACGGAGTGCGTGGACGACTCGTCTCAACTTTTGCTAATATGATATATATGTATATCTTGTATAACTTTACTTTTGAAACAAATGTAAACTTTCATATATATGTAATGTAATGTTTGTTTATTGTGATTACTATGTACATTGGATTTGATACACAACGTGGTAGTCCACCTTGGAAATGTTTCCGCCTTTGATTTTCGGGGTGTGACACTAAGAAACAAGATCAAGAAGGGAAGATAGAGGAGGCACAAAAAACGGCTGGAAACCCTAATCCAAGTGTTAGCCACATTTTTTGGTGCCTAAGGGCTCCTTATATACTTAGGCTATTAGGGTTACCATGCTAGGAAACCCTAATTTGACTGCTTAGGCCCTAAGCAGCCCATAAACTCCTTTAATGATATCCCTTGGACGAATTTCTTATGGGCTCCCCATAGAATTCGTCCAACCTATATTATTAGGTAATCCATAGCCCAATTGTAAATATCTTATAATCACAAGTCCAATCCCTTAAGTTTAATTAATCTATTTTAGCCACAAAATTAATTCTTAATTAATTCTTGACTAATATTAATTAAACAATATGATTTCTCCTTTAATATATTATTCTTATAATATATTAATAAATCATAATTAAACCTTTCTCTCCTTAATTCATCCTACGTATTGCTATGGTGAAGGCAACCCAAAGGGACCATGCTCATAATTGGGTCAAGTACATACCAAAATAGTTATAGACTTAGACACTAATCCAACAATTTTCCCATATGCTCTTTGTATCAAAAGTATTCTTATTGAGGATAAATTCTTATACCACAATATTGATACAATCTTTTCCCAATGACAAGTTCTACTGTTCATGCACACTAATGTCATTGCCTACAAATTGGGTTTACCGTTCTAAAAGATCATGTATATTCAATGGTCATATTAAAGTGATATTATTAATTAAATATGATACTAATGGGTCACACTAACAACAACTTGGTAGTATTGACTATTTGTTAGAAATTGATTTTAATAAATATTCTATAAAATCTTGTAATTAATTGAATATTTATTTCATTGAAATATTAATTTCAATGGCTAGTAACATAATATATCATATGGTATGATTTATTAAGTCATGTACATTGTTTTGGAATCTGAAGACTTTTGTCTTTTAGCCGAAAGCTAAAGTTCATATTTTATAAAAGAAGTTTACAAATTTTATTACCTTTTGTCTTCTTTTATAACGTTATAAGAATGAATAAGAAAAGTATGACCTTTTGGTTATTTAAATAAAAAGAAAACATATCTTAAATTAATAGGGAGCATTAAGGACATGATAGGTCTTAAAGTTCTAAGACCTTATGGGTATTATCTTTGCTTTAAGACCATAACATGAAGGCTTTCATTTTTGCTTCTTTTTTCATGCAAAAACCATGCCCTCTCTCCCTCTCTTACTTCTCTTAAGTTTTTCGTTAAAATACATGGAGAAGACTTACATTATTTTTCTCTCTTTAAGTTCATATTGGTCATGAATTTCAATCATAAAAGATAGGAGTTTTGGACTACCATCTACAACAATTTTAGTCATTGTTGGTGTCTTTAAAGTTCATCATTATTCATCCACTTCCAAGCCTCCTAAGAGGACCTAGAAAACTATCAAGGTTGTCATTTCATCACCTCTTCTTCAATTGGTGATTTAATCTTTCTATAACTTGCAAGATGACCTTTGGTGGATATAAATTAATTATGTTATTTTCGAAAATCTGTTTACTAATTTATGTAGTCTGTGAAACTATTTTCGAAATAAAATCCAACTATTGGTATCAGAGCTACCTTGCATGTTTAGTTAGATTTTATGGTATTTGAAAGTCTTAGTTTGTTGAGAATATGGATAACTTGTCTTTGTATAAAAATTAGGTCATATATTTTTTCTTTGACGACTTCTGAATTGTTATTTCATGTGAGAAAAACTTATGTGCATTTTTTTCACTTAAAGTTGTGTTAGGAAATCAATGTTTGTTTTACGTTTATATGTGCATAGACAATCCTTGGACAATTAGTGTTGTTGTTTCTATGATTGTGTTAAAAATGGTTTGTAACATTCTTTTATTCATAAAGTATGTAATAAAAGTAGCTATTTTTTATTCTTCTTATTTTTATTTAATAGATTAATTTTAGACTAGGTTTATTTTATAAGATATGTATCAAGATGAAGATGGAGGCCAATTCTTGATGAAACATGGACACCCGCAGTTTTATGAACATTTTATAAAAGTTCATAAATTTTATAAAATCTTTATAAAATTGAAACAAAGTTACTTGTCATTACAAGTGGGAACTTGAAGATGTAACGTGCGTGTTTCTATGCTAGGCATTAATGATGATGTAATAATCTAGGTTAGCCTTTGTAATTTGTTTTGAAATAATAAAGATGTACTATTTAAGTATTATGTGTTGTATGCTTAATTGTTATGATTTTAATGAATTAGGATAAAAATAAGCGTTAAAATAAAATGTTAGTTAAACCCAATATCTATACATAAGGAGGTAGTGGTCGTGACTAGGATTCCACATACATAAAAAATGCCGAAATCCGAGTTATAACGAAGAAGTTATGACATGTCGAAGTTTCGACATAGAACTGACACGACATTGGGAGACGTAAATAGTGAATTTACGATAGAGCGATTTTTAGCCTTAGCGATCTAAACGAAAGCCGTAGAATACGTTAAACCGAGAGCGTCCATAAAAAGAACGTCCAAATCGGACTTCGTATGAGGTAGTTATGATTTTTCGAAATTTTGACTTAGCAGTATGCAGCCCAAAACTCAAAATTTAGATCGAGTGATTTTTAGTCAATAATCTAAACGAGAATCGAAGATAACGCTATTAGTAGTGCTACAGAAAAAAGACGGACAAAAACGGATGTCGAATGAAGAAGTTATGAATTTTTAACGGACTTTTCCTGTCCCGCCCTATTAAAAATATAATAATAAAAATGAAGTCAAAATTAGCCGACGGAGTCTAAACGAAATTTGTAATGTAGAGTCTATCCGAAACACATTGCGTTCGTATGAACGCGCTGTGTTCGGGAACACGTTGCGTTCATGTTGGCCATCCTAGTATAAATAGAAAGAGAAGGCTCTAGTTTTTGTTTACTAATTCGACTCTCTTTCACTCTCTAGCCTCTCTTTTAGTCTATCCTACACTCACAAAGTCTCAGTATCATCCATAATACCTGAAGCAAGACCCGACGCTCCGAAGTTCCCGATAAAATCATATTTACTAGTCGCAACTCTGTCCACGTGAAGCCTAGTTTTTTGAGAAAAAACCCCGGTTTCATCGAAAAATATTATTTTTAGAGCTGGAGTATTGTCCAATCGTCTTCTTAACAAGTGAGTGTGTAGTCACTTTTATCTTACACATAGATATGAAATATTTTCTATAAAATACGTGTTGTGTGTATATTTATTGTTCGTTTATTTGAGATGAGTGTTGAATGAATGTTTTATATAAGTTTTAAAACGATTTAAACTACATATGTATTTTTATCTACAAAAATGTTGGGTAAAACATGGGTAGATAGTTGATGTGTGATGAAATAAAATAATGAGAAGCCTCGATGTTATTGTGATCCAGTCATCTAGCTGAGTATGGATGACGACCACAGATTTTTCTAGATAGTCGTGTGGAACACTAGCATGCTCGCAATTTGTAGGTGTTAATGAGCTTCGATGTTCATTTGCAGTACTCCATCCCCCACGTGGTTGCCTTATTTGACACAAATTGTTGGGAAACCCCCAAAGCAGTATTGTCGCCTGATGAAAATCCTTAGGCTAGGTCCCTAGTGATAGTTGTTTTAGGGACGTAAAATGAGGATAACGGGAATGGATAATCGGGTTACTGTTGTTTGATGAATTAAAAAATATTATTTATTGTGGGTTGAAAACCCTATATGCTTATCAGGCTCCCCAAGCCTGACCCACTCAGTTTTCTTTGTATTACAGGTAGTGGCACAAGAGCATAGTTGGATAATGACAAGGGATTTTGGATTATAGGACTATAGTTGTAAATAACTGTTGTATGGCTCATAATGTATTGTTTATGCTTTTGGTCTACATCGGAACATGAAATCCAGAGGTTTTGTTATATAATGATAATACATTTCTTTAAGAAATGCTTTGATAAATTTTTATCATATTTTGTTTTCGGAACAAATTCTGCAACTCTTTTAATCAAAGGATTACTCTGATTTTATTTTAAAAGCATAAATTAAATCGGTCATTTCTGGCCATGAAATTGGGGATGTCACAGAAGATCACATGAAGAACAAGTTGTAATATTTGGTCCCTTTGTCTCTTAGGAAGGACTTAACACTTTGTGATGGATAACAAAAGTGTTAACTAGATCTATGCTTGATTATGTTAAACACCTGTTTGTGTTGTTTATTTTTCAAGTAATATATTTTGTGTGAATGATAATTTAGCTTTTCACAAACTCAAAATGTTTTTTTTTTTTTGGAGAAAATAAAACCACATGGAGTTTAGTTTTCAATTTACAAAATAAAAATGTAAGATATAACAAGTTATATCTTGAAAATAAATTGGATGCATCCAACTATTAATATCATATATTTTTAAAACTAGAATTATAAAATATTAAAAGACCATTTTAAGCCTCAAATCAATGCAATTCATTTTAAAGAACACTCGCAGATTTCTATAACCAAGTTATAGGCCGATTACATATTTTTTTCATATTATATTATTTGATCGAAAATCTTTTGTTATAAAGGTCGCCTAAGCAAGAAAGTTATAAGGCATAGATGAGATCAAACATGTCTAATTAAATACTATTAGTGATCCCATAAATCTAGAAATTATATAGTAAAATATAATTGATAATTAATATCTACTTGTTTGGATTCAAATAAAGGAGATAGAGGTCACCTAACCACATATTACTTTTGCAACTTGGATCCTAGATATTGATAACAAAATTTTGGAAACTAAAACGGTATTAATTATTAAAGAGTTTAAATATTAAAAATACTAAGTGAATTTTCTTAAAATTTTGTAGACAAATAATCCATTATCATCACCATAATTTGTCATTTTATTTAACGACTTAATGAAACAATAACATTTATTAGATATAACTTCATTGAATGGGTTAATGTCTTAAAAGAAAATCTCATTAGAGATATGAGATTTTATACACTTAAAAGTCTTACTCCTGAACTATTTGCTTTGAGAAACTGACCTGAACATGACACTTGGTAAAGGCATCACTGTGATGCTAAAGATGTTTCTAACATCAAATTAGAAATAATTATTCTTGACTTCCAGGAAGTATTGAATAATTTAGATATATACATCTGATGATATAAGAGGTTAAGTAGTATTGCAATAAAAACATTGATATTTTGTATTAAACTAGTTCAAACACTAGAATAGTGCAAGGCCAAAACTGTCACCTTGTGTGATCTAGAAGGCACATGTTTTTTGGACTAAACACTTTTAAGCCCAAGAAATCCAATAAGGCCCTCATAGATAGATCTTGTTTTTTGGTGAGAAATTGGACATAGGAAGAGGATTTGCTCCTCTTATTTGGAAAGAAAGTATAAAGTAGACTATTACTTCTGGTATCTACTAGATATAAGTCATACTTTTTATATAACCCTTAGATACTTGGTACTTAAATTTTTATATGATATTTATAAATGGTTTTAAAATATTTATAGAAGAGTAACCAACTGAGCACAGTCAAGTTAGAACTACTCTCTCGTCGTTTAGTTTATTAATTATTCTAGGGACTTAATATACTTGTAGTATAAACAATGTTAGTTTTTGGAACAATGTATGCTTTGAATTTAGCTTGAAAAAATACATATGTCTCAGTTGTTTTAATTTATGAATGATTAACTATTAACTTAAATCTTTTTTCTTAATGACCACCTTCATATTAAGAATTGATTAAAAGTATTTTTATGATACTAGATCTCTTAATAAGAAATATAAAATAAACATCAACGTTTATAAATAACAAGTTGTATATGCAAAATATTTTTGACTTAAACTTGTTTTAACTCAAACTTATCTAAAACATTGTTATCTTTATTATACAAATGAAGTTCACATATTCCAACCTCAAGAAATGGTTATTTGAAGACGAATAATGTAGTTTATTAGACATATTTGAGATTTATTTATATATAAAAGATTCCTAATGACATTTTCACTAAGCAGTAGAGAATATAAGTTATCTGGGGACTATACACTGTGATGTATGACTTTCTTTCTAATAAATTTATACGATTTAGCACATGATACCAAATCAGCTTCATTAACAAATGTATTAGTTATAATTACATTTTACATGTTAAAACATTATTCCATATTCTTTAAGTTTTCAAATATAAAGTTGGGATATAAACCGGTAAGAACTATCTAAGGCCTTAATGATAATAAAGTATAAATTAAATCTTACTTGGTATGGTTTACTTTCTAATTGGAAGAAATTTCCTCCTTTTGTTTCCTTGGGATGATACCCATAACACTATCAGTTGATCGCTAAGTACAAATACCAACTAATAAGTAGATAAAACATTTTTTACAAGATTTTGTATGGAAAGGCTCCATCCCTATCTTATTTAAAATGTGTTTAGAGATTTGAACCCTATGTTAGATTAGAGATTTTAAACCTAAAATCTACTAGATACATACTATATGTCAACCCACCAAGAAAATCCATCAAATACCAAGATGCTATGTTAGATCGTGAATCTGATTAATGACCTAGAGACAAGAACATGAGATGTATTATATGTATGATAATCAATTATGGTCTTCATTAAACTTCCTCCTTATAACAAGGCTAGAAGGACGAATTGACTCTTTTAGAAAGAATACATTACATGTATACCTACAAGCATTTAAAGCAGACTTGTTATAAAAGGATTTTATAGTACTCATATCATTGATTAAGGTCCTTATCATACTCATTACACTGACTGCGATCAAACTTTTTCACAAGCACCTATGATTAGATCAACAAGGATATTATTTACTATAGATCAGATTATTAATATGACATATAACAACCAGATTTCAAGAAATACTACTTTTATTAATAGACATCTACTAGAATATATTTATATAGATTATCCTAGAGGATTTCTTAATCTATGTTATCCTAGCGAAATGTGTAAGGCTTGAGATAGATATGTATATATAAAGCAAATAACTTAAGGTTCCAACCATCATTTTAATATAAAACAACAAGGTATGCTTTTATATGGGAAAGACAAGATACATTCTTGGAATGTAAAATCTATACAGATAGACAAAATGAATGTTAAAAGTTTTGTGTCTGTATACATATATTCACAATATCTTGAAAGTGATGAAGATAGAAGATTACTTTAGAAGAATCTTGGCAATGTCATATGGCACTAAGTTTGACCCAGTCTCAAAAGGACCTAGCTCGTAGGTTTGATCTAACTAAAATGATTTATATTCAATTTTCTTGACAAATGAATCCATTATTTATGTCACGTCATGCATAAGGCCTGGTATATGATATATGAGGATATCATAAGATACCAATTAAATAAATAGTTAAGTCATCCGGTGACTATAGGTATATTCTAAAAGTACTTTAGAAGAACTAAGAGAATCTATATGAGATAAGTAGTTTGGAATAAAATATCTATATAAAGAGATACATAAGATTTTGATTTCTAAATAAATATAGATAATTATCAATTATAATACGATAATGATTTCCTTATGAGTCGAATGGTAAGTTTAGTTGGAACGAGGTCCAAGAAAAACATAATGATACAATTTAATACAAAATAAAAATACACTACTTTAGAAGTTCAAATTAGATATGATTGGATGAATGAGTTCACTGAAAAATTATGTTGATTTCTGCCCTTCAAGGATTACATAGAAATATTTGTGACTTCGAGAGTATACTTAATAAAGCTAAGAGACTCTATGTCACAAAAGAACACCAATATATTTAACTATACTAAGAGTAAAGTTAAATATGTAGATGATAGTATTCGAAGAACTTACAAAAATTAAGTTTAGCCAAACCCATTAATAAATTTCTTCTTTTGAGGTAAGTATGAATGCTCACACTTCAACTGTAAGCCTTTTTTTTTTAGAAATGGGATTTTGATTTGGATCTAGTATTTAGAAATTAGAACATTGTGACAACAACCATTATATAGTGTTTTGATATAATGGGATATTTTCGTAACATCAATAACAGTTGTGTTTTATATTAACATGTTTAATCCATGGATAATCTTATTATTCTAAAAGTTCATAGTTGATTATAATTGTGGAAGCAATTATGAAGTAAGAATAATACGAAATGCGTTGGCTGACCTTCACCAAATGAAGGTAGAAAATGGGTTGTAACGAAGTTTCATAGGTATTTTTCAAAGAACTAGTATTAAATAGACCCGCATTAAGATCACCTCATGGATCGGTATCATGTGTAGGGAGTATTGTGCTTTGACATAGTAAAATGTTGGTCCTTAACCAAGCAATTATAACAGCCATTTTTAAGTATGGTGTTAGCTATGCAAGAGGTTTATGTGGTCTATATGGGATTTGTTACTCTTATGTATTAAGATTTAGAAATCGAAAGTGCCTTACCAAAGTTAAACACCTAATAAGATTTATTGTGACCCATATATCATGTTCAACGTGATGTAAGTGAAAAAGGGATAACCGATAAACTTTCCTTATACACCAATTCTAGCTTTGAGCTTTTGGGAATTAGGTGTTGATAGAATGGTACAAAGTCATATGTTGTTAGGGGCGGTGAAATGTTACTAGATGTTTATCATTGTCTATATCAGTCTAATGTGAGTCATGTACATGTGGGAGATTGATAGATCTTGTATGCTTAAGAGTCATATTAAATTGATATTACTAATTAACATATGATACTAATGGGTCGTACTAACAACAACTAGATACTATAGATTATTTATTAGAATTTGGTTTAATAAATATTCAATAAATGACTTTACATTAAATCACAACCAAGAAGGGATAAAGAGTAACATGGAGTCGACATTCTAATGCCATGGTTTACTAGTTATAACCCTGCAACCTACGCTTTATTGAGTACATAATACCACCATAGTCTCTCGGGTTATAGATGAAAGAACTGACTCGAGTCGTATGCAAGTTGTACATCTTCGCTAAATGGGTAGACATTCGAATCATTGTTTCTACATCTAGGCTCATTGTTTCATGAGAAAATGGAAATAAGCGAAAGTAAGAATTTTATGATGTGATCTTCTAATTCTATATTAGCTGAGTTAACTTCCTGAGGTTTTCGTTCGAGGTGAAGTCTAATGTTTCCTTATTTTACAAAAATTGGAAACCCAAGAATGTCATTAGATATTCTCTGAAAATCTATTCAAATGATCATTATTCCCAAATTCCCTTTGTGTCTTATGCTACTATGTCAGGAGAGATCAATATACCTTACTCTCCGATCTTTTGATAAGAAATTCATTGATTTATACTTCAGTCTATCAAAGTGTCTCCAATAGTGTTCCTTGAAAACTAATGGGTCAACTACTCATGTTAATTAATATTTAAGTGAAGCTAAGGAGTATCTCATGTTATACCGGTCACACCCACGACCGAGACGGTAAAATACGCCAAGTTGTGTAACTTAGTTCATGGATCACAAACAAATTAAATATAAATCACAAGTTACAACAATAACATCACATCAATTACATTTGACTTTAACTTTCAAATACATGGTTTATACAATAATAATAATAAGTTCATAGATTTCATCAACAGATAGGTCGATAAAACAAAAGCTAGATAAAACTTGGTTGCCTGAAATCCATGAACGTTTCTTCTGCTAAAAATTGATTCAATGATCTCTTGAGAATACATGTAGTTTGAGAGTCAACACAAAGGTTGGTGAGAGTTACAAATTTTCTGCTTACTGCAATAATCGTACTTTTTAACAAAAGGTATGAAAAGTATTCCTTTTGTAGTTAAAACCATAAAGATAAAATGTAAGTAAACCCATACTTGAAATGTTTGTTAAAGAGATAAAACATAAGTAAGTCCATACATAAAATGTTTGATAATGAGATAAACCATAAGTAAATCCATACCTAACACGTTTGATAAAGACATAAATTATATGTAATTCCATAGTTAAAATGGTTGATGAAGGGATAAATTATAAGTAAATATGTACTTAAAATGTTTGATAAAAAGGGAAACCGAATCCATGCTTTCTAGATAAATGATCTAGTTATTGCTTGATAAAAAAATAAACACAGACTTTGGTTTCTAGATAAAGAGTCTGGTTAATGCTTATACTGAGTTCTATAACCGAGCTATGTGACTAGATGTAACCCCTTACGACGATTCATTGGACGTTGTGGATAAACCAAAGATAATTATCACCCACTTTGATTGATCCTTTGAGATTGTAGCTAGCAATCACAAGTCTGGGTGTCAACCTATATATATATATATATATATATATATATATATATATATATATATATATATATATATATCGCTCCAAGGATTAACGATTATAGCCGAATGGGAATACTAAGTGGTTAAACATACGTAACGAATAGTGTATCACTATAAAAGCCATTAACTACGATATATGATAAAGTTTCCTATAAAATCCGAGTAACTTCGATGTATCTGTAAAAGTATCTTATACTCGCTTAAATAGGTGGTATGTTTGTCAAATGCATGTAAAATTCCAAGATATGAGTGTTATAATTTACACATATATTTTCAACATATGTATATATACATACATGATATAGATATAAGGATGAAAAATTGATAAACATTTGTTGTACTTGTTTTATGACATGCATTTGTCGTTTAAAGTCATAACATCATTTAGAAAATGATAAGTTAAAATTTCTAATTTGTAACATGTTTAAACAACAATGTCATTGGTATATCAAGATAAATTTGTTATGTTATAAAACTTTGATAAAATATCGATTATAACTAGATATATGCTTTTGCATGCACATTTCATAATCGATAAGTGTTTTCCGTATGTATTCTCCGCAAAATAATAAAATGTTAAAAAGCAGCCGTATTCTCCCCAAAATAATAAACTATTACGTGATGTTCCTTTCGTTTGCAACAAATCACCAGGTTTATTTATGTTAACTAATAAACCAAAAGAGTAATTTTTGTATTCATTACTAAGTATAGGAGTGGTTTTGCTAAGATAATTAATTGTTGGGGCGGAGTTGTTAATTATTTGGAATAGGGGGTGGTTTATTTGTTAGGAATATCTAAGGGAGAGGCTAATCTAGTTATTTTAAGGGTAAGTTTGGGTAAAAAGGACGGAGCTTGTTAATTATTTGGAATAGGGGGTGGTTTTAAATATTTTAATTTGAAGTTTCTAAAATGACAGGAAAGCTTACCTTGCATATATGCGACGAACTCGGATAAAAAAAACATTTCTTCATCGACTGGTTTAACGAACATAATTTAAGAGTGCAAGGAACGATTAATGGTGGTGGCAATGGATTTATTGTAGTAGTAGAAAGTGGTGGTAGCAGGATTCAAAAAGGATGTAGGTGATGATGGGTGGCAGTGGTGGCACCAGATGCATGGCTCTGATGGAGCTGAGATAGCAGCTTGCTTCCTCCATTCCCTTTCGTCTGCTGGCAATGAAAGGAGGTTTTTTAAGGCAACGGATGATTGAAGAGGTGTAGCTCTGACAGCAACAACAATGCTGAGTGGTGGTGGCTTGCGTCGACAGTGAATGGCAGTGGGTGGCAGCTTTGTTGCCCGGCTTTTTGTGTTCGACCGTTCACGACGAGGAAATGAGAAGGGAAGAAACAATCGCAAAAGGGAAGGAAACATTGGACCTCGGTGAAGGTTAATGGTAGTGTTGGCAGTGGGTAGCTCCAGTAGCTTCACTGCCTCATGTTTCTTGCTGTCCGGCGGAGAAATGATAAGGAGGGTGTGGAAGAAAGGTTGAACTCGGGGGGATAGGTTTGGCATTGTTATGGTCGACCAATAGTTGCCAGAGAGAACTCACACCGGTGGGTGTTCTTCAAACGAGAATAATGAGAGAGTGAATTAGAGAGAGGGATAATTAATGACAGAGTGAGTATAAGAGATAGGGAAAAAGGCATGTGTAAGGAAAGTATAAAACAAAAACCAAAATAAATGAGATTTTGACTTGTCATATTCAAAGGTTGCAGGTATGCTCTTTTTTTCTCACAAGATGCCTCGATTTACGTTACATCGGTTTCAGGGCTCGAAAAAACATTTCAAAAGTACTCGTAAAACCATTTCCGATATATAGATCTCCATGAAACAACGTTTGATGTTCACGTCAATCGGGCTCCGATTCGTCACTTTTCGTGCATATGATTTCGGTTTGGGATAAAAGTACCAAAATAGTAAAATAAATTACTAGAACAAAACCTGAGTTCAGAAATGTGTTCATAATTAATTTACTTGATCAGTAACTATTTCAAACTAAGCAGTGTAGTGTTTTGATATTGGATAAAATCAGGTGTATACCCGTTTAAAAGCTTAAAACATGCATAAATTTTTCATACGGTTTCCGTTTTGAACGTTCTTTATATCCACAAAATCCTGAGAATATTTTCTATCCAGTTTGATCATTCATAACCCCCATGCAGGTCAAATGAAATATTTTGATTTTTAGGCCATCAAGTCTCACCGATTGTTAAACTATTTCCTATTAGATGACAATGGTCAACTTTTCAAGCATTTTAAGGTATCTCAGGAGAACCTATGATTGTCTATAGATTTAGACCTAAGTTATGAGATGTCACATTGCCTCCCCGTTAATGGAATTTTGTCCCAAAATTATTTCGTTTCTACTAGTATTTTTTTTCCACTAGTCGAAGGAGTACTGCTGAACAGTTGTGGATACTTTTGCTACATTGTCTTCCTAAGAATACTTCGACCCTATGTGAGAGATCCAGCAGAACTTGACGACAATTTTGCAATTTTGTTTGAGACATTTGATTTCTCTGTACATGATCTCACTCGGTTCGTCTAACAATTGTAGCTTAGTGTGGCCCTAGAGCTCATCGAGAGGAACGATGGGATTCTCATTATAGAGACACTTCTTGAGGTTACATACGTGAAAGGTATCATGAGCTTTGCTGAGTTCTTTAGTTAATTTGAGTTTGTAAGCCACGAAACCTAACATTGCCATAATTTTAAAAGGTTCGATATATTAGGGATTCAACTTACTTTATTTTCAAATCTAATTACACCTTTCCATGGTGCGACTTTCAGTAGAACATAGTCACTTACTTTGAATTCGAGGGGTTTACGTCTCACATCAGCATACCTTGTCTAACGACTATGTGCGATCTTTAACCGTTCCGTGATTTGAAAAATCTAACGATCCCAGGACTAGCAAGCAGGGTATCCCCGACATTCCTTTTAGCTAGTTGGGTATCTCCAACTTCTGCCCAACATATCAAAGAATGACATTTTCGTTTGTACAAAGCCTCAAATGGAGGAGCTTGGAGGCTGGTGTGATAACTATTGTTATATGAAAATCTACTAGTGGTAAGTGGATATCCCATGCATTATCGAAGTCTATCACATAGGTGCGGAGCAAGTCTTCCAGGGTTTGTATCGTCCTTTCAATTTGCCCATCTGTTTGAGGATAATACACAATACTCATGTCTAGTTTGGTTCCTAGAGATCACTGAAGCGTTTTCCAAAACCTAGGAGTGAATCCGCTATCCCAGTCTGAGATAATAGATATTGGCACTCCATTCTAGAATTAATGGATGTTGTATTAGTCCTGATGGTTTTTGGTACTCTGCCTTGACATTGGCACAAGTCAAGCATTTACTGACATACGTGGCAATCACTGCCTTCATGTTGAGCCACCAATTAAGCTTCTTAAGGTTGAGGGACATTTTTTCTGATCCAGGATGTATTGAATATCTCAACTTATGGGCTTCATTTAAAACTAGGTTCCTGACTTCACCAAACCTCATAGTCCAAATTCGGTTCTTGAAATATCGTGTTCCGGATTCATTGACGTCAAAATGCTTGTCTATTCCTTGCAGGTTTTCTTCCACAATATTTTTGGGTATGAGGGCTTCTAGTTGAGTGTCTTCAATTTGGGTGCTGAGATTAGAATGGATTATTAGGATTAGAGCCTTAACATGAAGTGGTTTTTCTCATTCCTTCCTACTCAAAGCCTCTGTTACGACATTCAATTTACCAGGATGATAATGGATTTCGCATTCGTAATCATTTAGAAATTATACCCACTTTCGTTGTCTCATGTCAAGCTCTTTCTGATCGAAGACATGTTGAAGGTTTTTTTAATCGGTGAACACGACACACTTTTTTTTTATAGGTAGTGCCTCCAAATCTTTAAGGAAAACAATACAGCTCCGAATTCCAATTTATGATTAGTGTAGTTTGTCTTGATTCGCTTAAGTTTTCAGGATGTGTTTGCAATGAATTTGTCCCTTTGCATCAGTACACATCCTAAGGTTTTGCGAGAGACATCACATAACACTACAAAGTATTTTGTTCCCCATCGGAGAGATATAATTGGTACACTACAAAAAAAAATTAACTATTGGAAGGTAGAAGACTCTTTACGGTCTTCCAAATCAAATTTCTTGTCTTTCTGAATTAGATCGGTGAGAGGCTTGGCAATCTTAAAGAAGCTCTCAGCGAATCTCCGATAATAGTCTGCAAGCTCAAGGAATTGGCGTACTTTGGTTGGCGTTGTTGGTTCTTTCCAATCCCAAATTGCTTCAATCTTCAAGGGATCAACATGACCCCTTTTGCTACTGACCACATGGCTAAGGATATCCGCTTCGTTGACAGAACTCACATTTTGAGAACTTTTCATAAAGTTTCTCCTTCCTTAGTAGTTCCAGAAATAATCGCAAGTACTGGCCATTTTCTTTCTTGGTTCATGAGTATATTAAAATATCGTCGATAGAGGCTATCATGAATTTATCCAAATAGGGTTTGCACACTCGATTCATAAGCTCCATGATTACAGCTGGTGCGTTGGTCAACCCTACGTGCATAATCAGGAACTCGTAATGACTGTCATGAGTCCTGAATGTTGTCTTTAGAATGTCTTCTTCTTGAACTCTAAGTTGATCATAACCGGATCTCAGATCAATCTTCGAGTAGTAGCAGGATCCTTGCAACTGAGCGAACAACTCATTGATCCTTGGGGGTGGGTATTGGTTTTTAATGATTTGTTTGTTCATCTCTCAGTATATCCATCCTTCTTTTAGACAAATAATACCGGAGATCCTCAGGGTGAGACACTTGGCCAGATAAAGCATTTTTAAATTAGTTATTGAAGTTGATTCGATAATTCTTGCATTCCTGATGGTGCTAGGCGATAAGGAGATCTTATCATTAGCTCTGTACCATGGATAACGTTGATTCGGAATTCAACCTATCTGATTGGGGGTAATCTAGGTAGATTCTATGGGAATACGTCTGAGTAGTCGCACACTTGTGGAATAAGTTTTATTTCCTAACCCTTTCCCTATCACATTAGGGTTGTAAGTTGTATTTATCCATTGATTTCATCTTCTCCATGTGCCTCCATTCAACAGTTTAAATATGCCCATGTTAACGGCCTAAGGATTCACCCTCTCATCATGTTCGAAATTGAATTGAAGTTGAAACTTTCACCACCTAAACGCTCACCACCACAAAACCCTACATAAAGCTACAACTTCACCGCCTTTTTTCTTTTCCATCACCAGTCGGTATGTGTCATACCCCAAAACCGAAACGGCGGAAACGTTCGAGGCTGGAGGATGTCATGTATAGTATCACAACAATTTCATCATAGTAAATAAAGTAAACACAACAATTACATTAAAATATGAATATTTACATCTGTTTGATACATTGTTTGTATATAACAAAAGGATAACTAAATATAAAAGACGTGACTCTATATGCTTCGTCTTCTCAAAAGCTTGCGAGAGTACCTGTCTACTGACTTCCTAAGAACACAAGGGATTTTGAAAGAGTATCAGCATAAAGCTGGTGAGTTCATTAAAATGTTTTTGTAACGAACACCTGTCATTGAATTTTGTAAAAATGTTTGTATGCTTCCCATGAAAATCCAATATTTTCTAACATATATGTTTGTTACTGTGTTCTGTAGTAGTTAATAATGTATTAGTTCATATGCCTGGTTACCACCAGCTATATTTTATATCGTTGTTTTGAATGAAAAACCCTTTGTATGAAAACCTTGGCTATTACCAGTAATGTATAGAATGTTTTGCTAGAAAACCCTAGTTACCACCAGTATGTATAATAGTTTCATTACTTAAAATAAAACCATGTATTGTATCCCCTGAAATCCTCCAATAGGGTATAGTAGTTCTTTTAATTAAAATAAAACTAATGAAGAAGGAAATCCCGTAGAAAAAGGTTAGTTTATACTATTGTGAGTCGTTTAACCATGCTTGATATGACGTACAGACCTTTACGATGTTCTTTAAGTGTCGGATATATGACATTTGTCACCCCAGGCATGCCTGCCTAAATATAGCTAGCAGTTTAGGTGTGGGATTGTCAGTCCCAAATAGATCTATTCACAAATTCCACGCTCTCCCTCCAGGAGACTCTGGTTATACTATGATAGGATTTAGTTCAGTACACCAAATGGTACAATTTTTGATGTAGAGTCTCACAATTCTATATAATCTAGTTTACGTACAATTCTGTATTGATCTATTGTATTTACGTGTGTGTGTGTAATTTATAGATTAATAATTATACTTAAATAATTATGTACTAAAGTATCCTTGTTACCGGAGAATATCATAAACTAGGTATGTCCTAGTTTATTTGTTTAACAATATATAAACTCTGAATTTGTAATGCTGTATTTTGAAACCCCAAAATATACCTATTATACTTTGCTTGAATATTATGTATCCGGTTCATGAATTGATCTGAAAACTATGCAATTTAGCAGTAAGTCGAAAAACGTCCCTTATGCCCAGCATAATACAAACGGGATAAAATATCTAAGTATTCTATGAAAAGTGGAAACCGTTTGACTATATCCATTGCATTAGTTTTAAGTGTTTAGAAATCCTTTTGTATAAATTCACAAATTATTTGTGTTTGGCTTGTATTGTCCCCCTAGAAACATTAAATTCATAAAAGTATAGGGGTATGAACACACTGTTGGCTGCGTGAAATGTCGAACAATGAATCTGAAATGAAGACCCTGAGATTGATGTACGCGACACTTCACGAGATCCAAGACTTGATTGAATCTAGGAAAGGAGGTTTTCAGTCAAGTTCACCACTTGGGGAGGGTTTGCAGCCGTGAAGAGGTTTACGGCCGTGAACTGTTCTCAGTCGTGAATAGCCTCTTGAAGGGTTTACGGTCGTGAACTATGTTCTTGAAGGAATTATGAATTTTTGATGGGTTTACAGCGGTGAACGGTTTGTTGCCCTTGAAGGTTTGAAGGTTTGAAGGGTTCTCGGTCGTGAACTCAAGAACAACGATGCTTGATCCGACGAAAAATGCATTTTAGATATTCCACAATAACACCTAAAGGTGATTCTTGATGATTTTTGGAAGAAAAGACGATATTTTGGTGTTTGCGATTGAGTGGTTAGAGAGAGAATAAGGGTGTTTTCGGCCAGAAAAGTGTAAATGAGAGTGATAATCACGTATATATAAGGGGGTTCATGGTCGGTGTTGGGGTCCACCAGCCGTGAACGGGTTTACGACCGTGATCAGGTTCATGGCCGTGAACACCAGTCAGGCCGGAAACTGTTGATTTTTCGAAGGAAACTCGGGTTTTTCATGTGATTTTTGGTTGCGAATCGTATATAAATTTAATTATATAAAACTTAAATGCTTTTTCCAAACCATAGAAATTTTCAGCGGAACAAATAAAAATGTGAAATTTTTTTAATGGGAACGACCAACTTTAATGGAAAAAGGTTCGGGTTGTCATAGTATGCCCTCGATAGAAGGAATTTCATCCCGAAATTCAAACATAGAATACAAATCATGGACTCGGAAAAAGGTGAGAATGCTTCTGTTTCATTTGATCTTCGCGCTCCCAAGTGAATTCATCTCCCCGCTTGGCATTCCAGCGGACCTTCACTATCAGTATGCGACTTTGTTTCATTCGTTTGATTTCCTGATCCATCATTTCGACTAGTTATTTCAAGAAGTTAAGGTTCTCGTTGATCTCAATCTCATCAAGAAAGATCACAATGGTTTTGTCGGATAAACAGTTTTGAAGGTTCGAGATGTGGAAGACGAGATGTATATTGTTAAGCTCTTAGGGTAAACAAAGTTTGTATGCTACGGGGCCGATCCTAGCGAGGATCTCGAATGTTCCTATGTATCTCGGATTCAGCTTTCCACGCTTTACAAAATGTATCATGCCTTTCTAGGGTGAGACCTTCAATAGAATACGGTCACCAACCTGGAACTCCAACGGTTTTCGTCTCTTCTCGGCATATCTCTTTTGTCTATCTCTCGAAGCTTTTAATCGTTCGCAGATTTGTACGATGTTTTTTGTGGTTTCCCGGATGATTTCTAGGCAAGTGAGAGAGCTATCCGAAACTTTCCCCCTATCCAACTCCATGTCACCCATCTTAGTCCAGCATAGAGGGGATCTGCACTTACGGCCATAGAGGGTTTCAAACGGTGCAGCTTTGATGCTAGTATGATAGTTGTTGTTGTAGCCGAACTCGACTAAGGGCAAATGGGTGTCCCATGATTTGCCAAAGTCTATAACACATGCTCTCAACATGTCTTCCAATGTTTGAATGGTCCTCTCACTCTTCCCATTGGGTTGAGGATGGTAAGCTATTCAGATATCCAACTTAGATCCAAGAGCCTTCTGCAGTGACTGCCAAAATCTCGAGGTGAGTCTGTTATCCCGATCGGAGATAATGGACACATGCACACTATGTAGATGAAATATCTCTTGCATGTAGATTCTTGTAAGTCCTTCCATCTTGAATATTTCATTGATTTCCAGGAAGAGGGCGAATTTAGTAAATCGATCGACAATTACCCATATGATATCGTACCAACTCGGAGACTTGGGTAACTTAGTGATGAAATCCATCATAATCCTTTCCCACTTCCACTTAAGTATTTCTGGCTGCTGAAGTAGACCTGAAAGCTTTTGATATTCCACTTTTACCTTGGCGCAAGTCAGGCATTTTCCCACAAAAGTAGCGATTTGTGCTTTCATGTTAGGGCGCCATTAGAGCTTTTTGAGATCTAGGTAACTCTTATCCAAACCTGGATGAACCGAGTATCTAAACCTGTGAGCTTCGATTAGGACCATTGCTCCGAACTCCAGCTTGTAAGTCGTATAATTGACTTCGTGTGCTTTCAGTTGTCTCGAGGCATAGTCAATAACCTTTCCTCAATTCATGAGCACACATCCCAGGCTGTGGTTGGATGCATCATAGTAGACAACAAAGTCCTTCGTCCCTTCTGGAAGAGACAGGATAGGTGCGCTGCATAAGGCCCACTTCAATGTTTAAAACACATTGTCTTACTTTTCTTCCAAACTAAAGGATACACCTTTCTGAGTCAGGGTGGTTAAAGGTTTAGCAATCCTAGAGTAATTTTGGAGAAACCTGCAATAGTAGCCAGCAAGACCCAAGAATTGACGGATTTCTGTGGGTGTCTTCAGTGCTGACCTATTCTCAATCGCCTTGATTTTAGACGGATCCACGTGTATGCTTTCCTCAGTAACCACGTGACCAAGGAAAGTTACTTTTCTGATCCAAAATTCTCACTTTGAAAACTTTGCATAAAGCTTCTCCTCCCTTAGTGTTTCTAACACTATCCCCAAGTGTTGTCTATGATCTTCCACACTCTGAGAGTAGACAAGTACATCATCAATGAACACTATTACGAACTTGTCTAGGAAACGGCAGCACACCCAACTCATCAGATCCATGGATATCGCCGGTGCGTTTGTTAGACGAAAGGACATCACTACAAACTCATAGTGACTATATCAAGTCCGAAATGTTTTCTTAGGAACATCACCCTCATGGACTCGTAGTTGATGGTACCCTGATCTTAGGTCTATCTTTGAGAAGTATCTGGCTCCTTGCAGTTGATCGAAAAGGTCGTCGATTTGGGGAATAGGATAGCGATTATTGATGGTGAGTTTGTTAGTTCACGATAATCTATACACGTCCGAAAGGATCCATCCTTCTTTTTCACAAATAAGATTGAGGCTCCCCAGGGTGAGGAACTCGATCTGATGAATCCTTTTCTGAATAGCTCATTGAGTTGGCTAGATAACTCTTGCATTTCTGTCAGCGCTAGATGGTATGGGGATTTAGCTACGGGGGTAGCTCCGTGGATTAAGTCAATTCGGAACTCGACATGGCACTCGGGAGGGATTCTGGGAAGCTCTTCGGGAACGACATCAGGAAGGTTGTAGACTTTGGGGATGCTCTTGAGGTCTCTAACTTCCTTCTTGTCATTAACGACATGGGATAGGAATACATGGCACTCCTTTTGTAGATATTTATGGGCTTTGATGCATGGAATGATACGGAGGTTTGAGCTAAGTTTATCACCAAAAATAATGAGGGTTTCTCCAGATGGCAGATTGAGGCGAATGACTTTTTCATATCAAAGGATATCAGCATGATTGGGGATCAACCAATCCATGACGATGATGACTTCAAAGCTTTTTAAGAAAACTAGCATAAAGTCGATTGGAAAGGAACAGTCATTTAGGGTAAGGGTGCTCTCTTTCTTTCCGTTAGCCATCTCGATAGTAAATGTTTTAGTGAAAGGCTGAGATTTATGCTTGAGTAGATGATTGAATGCATGACTAACCAAACTTCTCTCCACACCAGAATCGAAAAGAATGCATGCATAAGAGTTGTCAAGGAGGAACATACCCGTAACAATGATAGGATTAGCAACTGCCTCCTCCTCGCCCATATCTAGCACTTTCCCTGTGCTGCCAGCAGTTGTTGCCTTTGGCAATTCCTCTTGAAGTGCCCAATCTCCCCACAGCCATAACAGGCTTGACCAACACCCGCTCCAGGAGCCTTATTCGGTTGTTGGGCTGGTGTCTTGCAAAATCGAGCTGTGTGCCCCTTCTTGCAACAACTGTTGCATCACAAATCATGGCATGGTTCGTGATGATGAAAGTTGCACTTTTTGCACCTCGGAAGAGTATTAGTATATCTACTGGTAGGTGCTTGAGCTGTAGGAATAGTGACAGGAGTGGTAGCAACATGAACTGCCACTACTTCTTGTTTCTTCACAACAAGAAAAACGTGATTTTGCTAGGGAAGATCGCTATGGAACGTATTTTCATTGTTAATCTGCAATGGATCGTGCTATGGAATGTCGTTCCATAGTAATGTTGCTACCGCATTGTCTACATATTTTATTTTTGGTAGAGAGAGTGGGAGTTGCTAGGGAAAATGCTACCGACTCCATATTCGTTGGTATTATGCTACCAATAGTTCTATGGAACAAAAATTCATAGCAATTTTTCAACGAAATTTGTTACCAAATCACTTTCCATTGTACTGCTGCTATGGAATTCATCATCCTGGTTACTATGCAGCGGAATTTGTGACGGAAACCAATTCCATAGTTAAATTTCTACGGAGGTACCATTCGTAGGTATTTGCTAGGGAATTTTGCTATGGAATATGAATTATATTGCTTGTTTTTCTATGGAACAAAACGCGTAGCTAATTTGTGACAACATTTGTTGGGATGTTGTATGCTTAATTAATTTTGTTATACTATGGATGAATTATTATTATGATCATTGGAATCTGTAAGATATGGTTTGAATGAAATGTTTTTGAATTGGTAATATGTGTCATAAACTAATGGCTAAAAAATGTAAAAATGAATTATAAAGTAGATATTGTTGGCAAGCAGACTCGAACTTAAGCTTATGCTAGAAAAGGGCATGGTTAAGCCAGTTGTGCTAATCAAGTTGTGTATAATTTCTTGAAAATATAGTATATAATGAATAATTAACAACGAATTCATTACAAAGTTATTTTTAATTACATTAATCAGGCATGTTAAAGTATATAATCTATGTAGATTATTTTCCTTAATAATGAATTCATTACAAACTAATTTTTAATTACATTAAGTATACTTGATCACAAAAATAACATGGGTTTTACAAATACTTCATCCTACTCAAACAACATAGCAAGCAAAAATGACTAAAATGCCCTTTTAACAGAATGATGTAAACACAAAAAAAATCCTGAGGCGAAGCCCGTGCTTTCTTACTAGTTTACATTTATGTATTGTTATTAAACCAAATTACAAGTTAAATTCATCGCAAAAAACATTAAACACAAAAACATCTAATCATTATCTTCTTCCTCCTCTTATTCTTCATCGTATTCTTCTTCATTGCTCAATGTACTATACTCATAACTACCATCGCTGTCAGTAATACCATCATTTTCTTCCTCTTGAATTTCACCTTCTTCATCAATATTATTTTCATTATCTGAACCGTTGTTTGACATTTCGTGATCATCATCATGATTGTCTATATCAGATACACTTGGTATAATGATTTCATTTGATTCGACTTCATCTTCTTGGAAAGCAACGTCTTTCTAAGGATGATTTTCATCGGTCCAACCACGAGGTTTAACTTTAAATACAACCCACCAGTCTGAGTTGTTTGTTTTTGAACTTGGGTAGGGAATTTAACACACTTGAGTGGCTTGCATTGCTAAAACAAATGGCTCAAACTTGTTGTATTTTCTTTTGACTTTTATATCGATCAAGTTATATTGTTTGTGAACCTTAACTCCTATGTTAGGTGTTGGATCGTACCAATGACATTTAAATAAAACCATGGTTTTAATTGGGTAACCAGGGTACTCGACTTATAAAATTTCCTCTACATTACCATAAAAATCACCTCCTAGGCTACTAACACACAATCCGCTATTGGTTGTTGATTTGTTCAAACTATGAGCTTCTGTGTGAAACTTGTAACCATTGACAAAGTATACACTATATAATTTCACTTTTTTGAATTGGCATTTTGGATAGGTCAGTTATAGACTTGTTGTTTATCGGGATCTTACGTGCGTATATGAATAATGGTAAAACACTTAATTAGAGATAATTATAACCATAACAAAAAATAATAAATTTTAAAAAATACAAAAAGAACACCCACATAGTTTTGAAACCATAATGCAAAGTTCTTCTCAACTTCAGCTGCAAGGACCTGTTCATCTATATACCCCATAAGTCCATTCAAATGTTCTTCAAATATATCTATATCACCATTTTAATAACATTTTAAAGTAATTATGAATGTAATAAATAAAATCATGCATGTAAATGTTATTAGATCATATAATTGCACAACAAATGATTATTATAATTAAAAGTGATGCATATGTTACATACGAACCTGATGTAATGCATGATCTTATCTTCGTGAAGGAGTATGTAAGTTTGGGTAGCATGCACTTCCTCATCGGACATCATTCTATTCATGAATCTTCCATAATGATGCCCATGATATGCAAATGTATGTAACATGTCGTTGTTAGCATCCGCTTGCCCATCTCCTCCTCCATCATCATTTTGAGGCAACTTTCTATTACGCCTGGGGACACCAGTCTTGAAATAATGAGAGCAAAATACTGATACTTCACGTAGCAAGTACACGTTAACAACGGACCCTTCTACTCGAGCTTTATTTTTCACATCTTTTTTCAACTGATTTAGATACCTATAGTGAAGATTGTTTAAATTAGCTTACAAAAATAGCAACATACATTACGATGTACCATAAAAACCTTTCAAATGGATACATCCACCTATTTGGACACTACCGGCTATCTTCGCTTCGTATGGCAAATGTACTCGTAAATGTTCCATATAGTTAAAAATACCAGGGACAAAGATGGTCTCTAATTTACATATAATATTATTGGGATCTCGGCTTCAATCCATTCCATGTCTTTTTTTGTGATTGATGTAGTTGTAAATGTTTTGAAGAAAATACTCAACTTTGTTAATGCTTCCCACACTTGTTAAAACATCTCACTAAATGCAATTGGCATCAATCTTTGCATAAAAACATGACAATTGTGGCTTTTTATTCTGAAGAGTCTACACCCTATTAAATCAACACACCTCCCCAAATTATAAACATAACCATCGGGAAACACAATTTCTCCACCTATTTGCATATGGCTTTCTTTTTATTCTTGTCCAAAGTGTAGTATGCTCTTTCATTATCTTTGACTCCTTTTCTCTTCCTACAATAGAGCTTCAGATCTCTTCTGGACGCTACGTTGTCCTTCGTCTTCCCCTTCACATCCATTACAGTGTAAAAAATGTTTTAAAATACATTTTTAACAATATGCATAACATCAAAATTATGTCTAATGAGGTTTGTTTTCCAATATGGTAAATCCAAAACATGCTTTTCTTTTTCCAACCATGATCGCCACATCTTTTGGTTACATAATCTGCATTTAGTTCAGTCACTTTTACTAAACCTAATTGTTCAATCTCCCTTAAAGTTTGTTCACCATTCTTACTTGGAGGAGGTCTTCTATCAGTTTACTAAACCTAATTGTTCAATCTCCCTTAAACCATGAAATCTTATTACCATTCTCTAGTCTGAATGCTGGTGTATGTTTTCCATAGTGTGTACATGCTAGCTTACCTGTTGTAGACCATCCGGACAAGATTGCATATGCTGGAAAATCACTTATTGTCCATATCAAAGCTGATCTTAGATGGAAATTTTGTTTTAAAGATATATCATATGCTACTACAACTTCTTCCCATAAATGCTCCAACTCTGCAACAATTGGTTGCAAAAATATATCTATTTTATGCTTAGGGTTTGACGGTCCTAGTACAAGTGCAGTAAAAACATGTAAGGCTCTTTGATGCACATAGAAGGTGCAAATTATAAGGTGTTATAATAATAGGCCAAGATGAATATTGTTTTCCAAATGCTCCATGTGGTGCAAACCCATCCGTACTTAGGCATAATCTTACGTTACGTACTTCTGCTGCAAATGAAGGATGAATTTTATCAAAGTGCTTCCAAGCTTCTGAATCGGATGGATGACGCCTTACTCCAACATCATGTCCATGATTCTCGAAGTGTCATTTCATGGAAGCGGTTGTCGCTTGTGAAACATACAGTCTCTTCAACCTTGGAGTTAAAGGAAAGTAATGCATTTTCTTGAAGGATACGCGAGAACATATGGCCAAATTTTTTGACCGTTTGTACCTATCTGCATTGCAGAATTTTCACTAATAAAGATCTTTGTCTTGCCTACAATATATAAGACATCTAGATCTGCAGCAATCAATCATCTCCACAGGCAAACCTAGTGCTTGTATTAACATTTTGTTCTCGTAAAAACTACGTACCATATTATTCTCCTTCGATAACACATCATTTATCAACTCGCAGATAGTGTCATAACTCTGCTCACGTATGCAATACTCTAATTTTATATTCAATAGTCTAGCTATAACAGATAGTTGTGTCACTTTTTTACATACAGACCACAATTCTTTATCGGTTGCATCTAGCATATCAAAGAATTTTTTATCTAGTGCATTTGGATCCTCTTCAGGATCACTATTATTTAAATCAGGAGCTATTGCATCTATAACCATATCTCTATAAGAACATGCACCTTCACTAAAATTTGTGTTTGAATCATCCACCCCTAAAAGCATATTGTCATCATCAATTAATTTTTACCCATGTTTATCCCAACACCATTATTCCTCAACAAAACCAAACATGTACAAATGAGTCTTAACAGTATCAACTTCTGTATATGGTATGTTACGGCATTTTATGCATGGGCATTTGATTTTGTTTTTGTCCATGAACCTATGTTGACTAGTAGCAAAATTTATAATTTTTTTTACTCCTTGTACGAAAACATGCGATATACAACTACTACTATCTTTTCTTTCATACAACCACTTTCTACTTGGATTGTTCATTGTCTTAAATTTGTAAAGTATAAATGTAAATAACACAATATTAATTTTATGTTCATTAATGTTGATTTGAATTCATATATGACATTTGAATTAAATATATAGTTACCATACAAACATCATAAAGGTACCTTCACAATGACTCATTTCACAAAGTTAATGACCGAATGATGAAAAAATCTTCAAAGTTTTCTAATTTGAATGGTTGAACAACTTTTGTAACTGGATAATGGCTTAGAATATCAATAGAATGCTTTAATTGAGATCGAAACTTGCAGAACACATATGCAAACAGAGTGTGTATCGATTAGGGAACCTTCGACAGCCCTTGATTTCAATGTGTTGGATGGATACTAGGTCATATTATTAGGTCAATATTATTCAATCATAGGTTAAAACCCATGTAGTATACGGGTAATTATAAATTTAAATAACATTCATAATAAATATAAAAATATAGATCTACTTAAAATATAAATTCTATATATATATATATATATATATATATATATATATATATATATATATATATATATATATATATATATATATATATATATATATAGCATTTTTATTTCCATAACAAAAATGCCGCATTCACTTTATAAATTGCAAATAGACCAAAGTGCCCTTGAAATCTAACCAAACAGGTCACAATGAACTTTTGGTTAGTAAAATGGAAAAGACAAAAATAACATACATATCAAAAGTAACATATATATATATATACACACACACACACACATACAATATGCATCACTAATTGTGTGAATCAAAGAACTATCATATATACAACTACTCAAAACTAATGGCAAACATCCTAGCAAACCTTACAAAACATGCATCCCACATACAAATTTCACAATTCAACAACCAACTGTATTGATTAATAAAAGCTATTCCATAACTACTCACAGAAGGATGCTTTGCACAACTTCTATGTAAGCAATGGAATTTTATCTGCTTTGACCGCCTTACCAAGTGGTTTTGAACCTTGTTACAGGTATGCCTTAGATTCCAAATCCTTCTACTATTAACGTAGGCATTATTTAACATGATCATAGCTTCTTGCTTCCTTTCAATGCCTTCGGCCATCAACATCATGCCCAAGACGAAGATTACATCCAACTACCCCTGATCAGCTGCATTTTGAAGCAACTATTAACCCTGCTATTTCTTCCCCTAACGTAAAATACTTCGCCTGACATACAAATAAGTAATCATACAATTTTAAAAATACAAATATAGAAAAAGATTACCATACAATTTTGAAGCAATTATTGAATTTGCAATAATCTGATTAGTTCAAAAAAAGATTACCATTCCATCATTGAAGAGTACGTGTGGGTTGTTCAACATTCTGCATCTGCTTATACTTAAGGTACGAAATCTTAGTTGATTTGTGTCTATGATTTTATATATTACGTCTGATGTTACAGAATCCCTAAATAGTTTGCAACTACAATTCATACAAATCAACAAAGTTAGTCTATTAACCACTAAATTAAATATGTATATAAGTATGATATAAGTAATACACATCATACTTACACTAACTGGCACTTAAAAGCATCGATTGGTGAGTTTCCTCGAACCGTAGTTACTATTTTTTAGATCAAGTGCGATGGAAAAGCAGTAATTCTTATTCCTTGTTGTCTTGTTTACATTCTTTTGATGAACAACTCGCTTCCATTATGTTGAATTGTGTAGAATGTATTCAAATTATATAACAACAACGATTTTAGGGTTTATTGATCAACGTGCCGGAATTTTGACTTTTCGGGTTGGAATGTAGATGATCAATCGCCGATAAACTGAATCAATGGCACGACTCTGACTACAAATTATGGCGCGTAAATATATAGACTGTGAATTGACATAATTGCCTTTTAAGTAACAAATATTACTACGTAAATGGTTAGGGTATTTTTGTAAATACCTACAAGCATTTTTGTAAATACATACAGGCATTTTTGTAAATACCTACATGGATTTTTGTAAATAAATTAATAGTTTAAATTAAAAAAGATGAAGTTGAATAAAATTACTGATTAATGTTATAGACAAATTTAAATAAAATTAATGACATAAGTAGGATTTGAACCTCAGACTTAGGGCTAAAAGGAAGACACATTTGCCAGCTAAACTAAATTAAATTTAGTTTCTTCTAATTGAATGCACACCATAAGCCACTACCATATTAACCAATGGCTCATATGTCATCCATGCACACCATAAGCCACTACCATATTGACCAATTGCCCATATGTCATCCATGGACACCATAATCCACTACCATATATATTGACATGACTCGTACGTCTTTTGTATATAAATTTCGGTTTAAAAAGAAAAGCATAAATATGTATAGTTTTTTAATGTTTATTCGTCGTATATAATTTTAAGTTAAAATTATACTATGAACACATCGTTAGTCTATGTTCTTTCTTGATGTTATTTATATGTATATACCCTATCTATCAATCTATAACTACTTTAAATAAATTTGAATTACTAAATATTTAGCAGCAATTAGCACAGTTCGAATTTTTTTTATTAGCGGAGGTTCAAAGTATTTAACAATTCGTTTCCCTCCAACCTACACTCGTTTAAGCTTCATTAGGGTAATTAAGTTTACCGATTAGAAATAGGGTTTACATTTTCTATAATCACCATCTCCGACGGCTTATTGATTGAAATCTTTGTTCGTTATACGTTTGTGCACTGACTTTGGCAATATAGGTTATCACTCATCTAAACTTTATATTTATTTAATTTATTGTTGTCATGATGATTGATCGTTTTTTGTTCTCAAATCATCTTTACGTAACTTGGTTTGATTGCATTCAATAGTTTGCATGCAAAGTAATGTCTTCGTATATAACTTATTTTTATTTTTTGTGTCAAAAAGATATCGACCTCGAAAGAAAAAGGAGCATCCGGTGTGAAGCCAACTAAATTCATTGCACCACAAGTTATGAAACGCAATAGGATATTTGCTGCAAAATTCGTAAACAGACAGTTACAAGTTGAAGAAATTGACTTACCAATACCAACAACCACATCCAAATCGATTGAGAAGTAGTGGTCAGAGTTCACCTTCTTCTGAGATTCTAGATCCGTTAGCACATGTTCGTATCAAAATTCTTGCAAATATTACTTCTACTTTGCGGTTTTTTTTTTTTTGCTCAATGGATTTATTTTCTCTACTGAAATTCTTTTTCATATGTTTTACTTGCTATTTTACAGGTTGTATTTTTTTGCTGCCCTATTTTGCATTTTTCATGTACTTCATGTTTCTATTGCTCGATTGGAATACATCTAATTAAATGGGTTCATTGAAGGTACTACTTTCATATGTCGCTTGTGTAACATTGATATGCATACAACCTGTTTGTTTAAATGCCTAGGCGAGGGTACAACAGCCATGGCATCTTTATTAGTATTGTTATGATTTATATGTATTAATATTGTTATGATTTATCTGTATTAGGTGGTTTCTATTACTTTGATTCCGTTTACATTCCTGCTACATGCTAATTGTATTTTATTTGTATTTAGCTCATCTGTAAAGGTGATTCCGATGATTAACGGTACAATGGAGCTATGTTATATTTCGGAAAAAATTATGAATTAGAAGAATTGAGAGAGTTTCCAAGTAAACAAAAAGTGGAAAACGAAGAACTTATGGAAATAATGAAAGCCAAAGATCAACAACACAACACAAAACGCAAGCAGCTTGAATGACAACTATAATCGGCAAAGAAAATTGTTAAGGCTTTTAAGGAACTGCAAAAATAGTAGTTAATAGAGTGTTGATTTGTTTCTCGCGCAAAGTATTAATTTTAGATTAACCGCTCTTCATTTTCCATGTAATACATATTTGTTGTTTTATTTTATGATATAAATGTTATTTGATTTTTTTATTTTTGTTTATATATATAATTACAAAATAATTAGGATTTAATTTGTAAATTAATTATCCATTCGTAGCTATCCAGTTTTGCAACAAAAATATTTCTACGTTATTTTCTATGGAATCTGCTATGGAGTATAAACCTTGGATTTTGTTAGGGATTCATTACAACGGGTTTAGCTAGAGATTTATCACTACGGATTTTGCTAGGGATTCATCACAACATATTTAGCTAGGGATTCATCACAATAGATTTAGCTAGGAATTCATCACCATAGATTTAGCTAGGGATTCATCACCACAGATTTAGTTAGGGATTCATCACCACTGATTTTGCTAGGGATTCATCACCACATATTTTGCTAGGGATTAACTACAATGGAATTTGTGACGGAAGAACTACCACGAAATTTGTGATGGAAACCTACTATCGAATACACGATGGAATACCATCTACCACGGATTTTATTCCATCGTCAAAATTGCAAAGGAATTATCGTTTCCATTGCAAACCCCTCACTATAGCGTTTTTAAGGACGGAAATAGGTCATTGCAAATTCCGTCGCTATTCGTCTTTTGCAACGGAATTTCATCTTTTCGCAACGGATTCCTTCCGTAGCAAAATCCCGTTTTTCTTGTAGTGCTTAGAGGGCTCCTACGAAGACTGGCTCTTACGCTTATTCCAAAACTTTTTCTTCCCACCACTAGCCTTCTGTGGTTCAGGAATGGTTGCCGCTGCATCAAGATCAACCTCGTGATCTATGAGAGTTTGCGCTAAAGATTTGGCACAGTTGAATGTGAGAGGTTTAGCAGCCAAAACGTTTACTTGAGTTGGGGGTGTCAATCCCCAAATGTACCTTTCTATTTTCTTGCTTTCTGGGGTGACCATTCCCGGATAGAGAAGAGCCAGATCGTAGAATCTAGATGTATAGGTGGCAATGTCGGAACCCTTCATCTTTAGGTTCCAAAGCTCATGCTCCAACTTCTGTATTTCGCCTCTTGGGCAGTACTCATCAAGCATAAGTTCTTTTAAATTCTCCCAACCCATGGGATTTGGTACCGGTAGAGTTAGGGATTTGACTCGGCTATTCCACCAAGTCAGGGCTCTATCGATGAAGGTGAAGGCGGCGAAATTCACCTTGCTTGCCTCGGGGCATGCACATATCTTGAAAATTGATTTGATCTTCTTGAACCAACGAGTAAAGGAAATGACACCTCCATTACCATCAAAGAATTTGGGTTTCGTGTTCGTAAAGTCTTTATAGGAACAATCCTTCTGGTGCCCATGACCACCATCAAGATTAAGGGGATAGGTACCACTTCCCGATCCGCTAGAGTAGCCAGAATTAATCTGTGACATTACGGCAACCACAATGGCTGTAACTGTTGCTTGGAACATGGCTGGATCAAACTGAGGAGGTGGTGGCTGAGGATCTATCGGAGGGTTGTTGTTCTTTCTGTTGGTTCTCTTCTTTGGAGGCATCTTATTCTAAAGGAATCAAGAAGAAGAGGATGTTAAGTCCCCTAGAATCAAGTGATATGAAACAAGACATATCTCAACGTGATATTCAATGTGTTCTACTAAGTGATATACAAAGAAAGGCTACCAATATAAGTGAACTATCGCTAGAAAAGAAATAAGTAGCAACACTTGGAATAAATCGCTAAACTAAGCTAGGCTCTAGTTAAAATACTCCTATAGTATTTTAAATTTATGCTTCATTAGTATCGGATTTGGTAGGTTTTAGACTTGTCGCGACACCACAACCACTCCCAAACACATGTTGGTCATATCTAGGAAAAATATAGTTGATCAGTTTATATTGGCCCCACATATGACTACATAATTGTCCAGGTTTAACCATAGTGTCCAACTTGCCTTAAATACTTTTATGTAGTTCTTACTGTGTTGTAGCTTCTTGTACCTATGTATTCTTGTATACTTCTTGAAAAATACTTATATTTTTAAGTATACTTTTTGTTTCAGAGTACTTTGGCCCTTTGGTGTTTATAGTCGTATTTCATGTAAGGTTTGGTATACTTAGTTCACTATAAACAATAGCTGTGATAACAATCTGTCACACCCCCAAACCGAAACGGCGAAATCATTCAGGGGTGGAGGACATCATGTATAGTATCACAACAATTGCATCATAGTAATCAAAGTAAACACAACCATTACATTAAAAAATGAATATTTACATATGTTTGATACATTTTTTGTATACAACAAATGGATAACAAAAATGAATATTTACATCTGTTTGATACATTTGTGTTTGGCTAGTATTCTCCCCCTAAATACATTAAAGTGATAAAAGTATAGGGGTATGAACTCACTATTGGTTGCATGAAATGACGAACAATGAATCTGAAATAAAGACCCTCGGATTGATGTATGTGGCACTTCATGGGATCCGGGACTTGATTGAATCGAGGAAAGCGGATTTTCAGTCAAGTTCACCACTTGGGGAGGGTTTGCAGCCGTGAAGAAGTTTACGACCGTGAACTGTTCTCGGCCGTGAACAGCCTCTTGAAGGGTTTATGGACATGCACTATGTTCTTGAAGGAATTGTGAATTTTTGAAGGGTTTACGGCTGTGAACGGTTTGAGGCTCTTGAAGGTTTCAAGGTTTGAAGGGTTCTTGGTTGTGAACTCAAGAACAACGATGCTTGATCCGACGAAAAATATGTTTTAGATATTCCACAATAACACCTAAAGGTGATTCTTGATTATTTTTGGAAGAAAAGAGGGTATTTTAGTGTTTGTGATTGAGTGGTTAGAGAGAGAATGAGGTTGTTTTCGGCCAGAAAAGTGTAAATGAGAGTGAGAATCACATATATATAAGGGGGTTCATGGTCGGTGGTGGGGTCCACTAGCTGTGAACAGGTTTATGGCCGTGATTGGCTTCACAGCCATGAACAGGTTTACGGCCGTGATCGGGTTCACCGCCGTGAACACTAGTCAGGCCGGAAACTGTTGATTATTCGATGGAAACTCGGGTTTTAAGCACGATTTTTGGTTCCGACTCGTATATAAATTTAATTATATAAAACTTAAATGCTTTTCCAGCCATAGAAATTCAGCAGAACAAATAAAAATGTCAAATTTATTTAACGGAAAACGGCCAACTTTAACGGAAAAAGGTTCGAGTTGTCATAGTATGCCCTCCAAAAAGGAACCACCATTCATACTTCACAATCGTTGCGGCTTACCAACGATATATAATCTATGCATACACTTCACCATTCACCATCTCTCTGTTCCTTCTTCTCTATCTCGTTATACGTACGCACAGGCACAACGAACAGCCACACACCACTTCATTTTCCATCTTCATGACCTCCACAAACCTCGTAGGTGCATATTGTGTTATTTCACCGGCATTAGTAACCACCACGAGAGTCCCCTTTCTGTCTTTAGGTACCATCTTTCTCTACTCCATTTTTTTGTTATTGGTTCATGATTTTAATTTTTTTGTGTTTTATTAGTTCTGAATCTATTTTCAAAAAGTCATTACTCCATTTTGAGATCAGCGAGAAGGTAAGAATCGTGAATTTATATACGCCTGACATAGATTTCTCTATTTTTGTTGTCTACCCATACACATACACAAATGATTTAGGCCTTAAGGTGTTTGCACATAAGGTGTTTGATGTAATTCCTCATAGACTTATTTGTTTGGTTTTTATTGTTTCTAAATGGGATAATAACAGATCTCTGAAGATGTAACTTTTTCCTTTCCTTCTTGTAAATGCAATCATCCTAATCTCCTTCTAAAATGATCTTTATGACCATAATTTGTTTTTTTTTTTAATCAGGGAATGACAAATGTCTTTAAGTAAAGTAGCAACAATAATGAATCAAAACAATCCCGTTGTAAAGCTGTATGTATTTTGAGTTTTTTTTTTCAAATCATTATAAATTACAATGATTTAATAAATTCTTTTTGGTATTGTCAAGAAAATATAAAGATGAGTTTTAAGGTGCTAAATGATTTGTTCAAGGAGATGTTTTAATGTGACATTGAGTAGTACTGCTCCACATTGATTTTAATGGTATGCAAATCTGACTACAAGATTAGTTGGCTCCTAATGTCAAGCTTGGAAATAGCAGTAAAAAATGAGAATTATGGTGGATTCTTCACAATTCATCCCTCAACATGGGTTAATGTGAAACAACATAACATAGTCAGGCAGTCTCCAAGGCGAACATGGAAGAAGTAGGTATGAAGGTGGGCTGGTGGATTGTCACACCCCAAAACCAAGAACGGCGGAAACGTTCTGGGGCAGAGGACGTCATGTAAAGTATCACAACACAGTAAAAGTAAACAAGCAAACAACATCATCCATTGCATTAAATATATAATTTTAATACAAGTGTGTTCTTTACAGTTATAGACACCAAAAATAATGTAAATCAAAATAATAAGAGGAGTCTTGGATGCGCTCCATCTTCTCAAAAGCTGGCATCGGTACCTGTCTACTAATGACCTGAGAATACAAGTTATTTTCAAAGAGTTTATCAGCATTAAGTTGGTAGGTTCATAAGTATTTTAGTGTCGGTATTTGTATCAAAACGTTTGAACATAGTTATAAACAATAGTTGTAAACATTTGTGATAAAAGTATGTAAATGTTTGTACGTGTTTGTAAAAGGTTGAATCTCACAGAAAAACCTATATTTTCTATTAAAAGTAGCCTTCTACAAAGGCATAACTGTTTTGTACGTTTGACTATTGTAAAAGTATGTAATTTTCCAAGTGTAACTATCATTATCAAAATATAGTTTACACATTATTGTTTGAGTGAAATAATCACTAAATGTATATAAAGGATAAATTACTGTAATACTGTAGTATTATAATGTAGGAACTACTATTGTACTATCTACCTTAAATTAGACGTATATTAAGGTATCATGTGATTTAGTTGTACCATACTATCGACTGGATAACAACGACAAATGAAAGGTCGTAAAAAGAAATGACGTTTGGCACTCGTAGACCTGCAGGTCCGGCTGTAGCTAGCAGCAACGTGTAAGATAGTCAATCCAGTATAGATCTATATGCAAACTCATGCTCTTCCTTCAAGAGAATTCTCGCGACAACTCGGGCCATGACATTTAAGGCATGCTCCGATACAGTGGATCACAATTTTGTAAAAGTATATATATGTAATGTACCGTTACTTGTTCTAGTATCGTTGTATGTGTTCCTCGTCTAGTATAGTTGTATATGTTCTTTGTCTAGTATAGTTGTATATGTTCTCATAGTAATGTAAAGTATATGTTCTCATATTAATGTAAAGTATATGACTCATGAATGAACTGACTCATTGATCTGGCAATAGTATAAATGTAATCCTGTGTTACCCCTATGGTAACTCACTAATGATGTAACCGATACGCATGAATATAGAAGTACTTTTATGTCTATATATGCACATATGATGTATAATTAATACTGAAACGACCTTCGGACGGCTACCCGTCATCCCACCAGACCACATCCAAATCGAGGAAAAGGAAATAGGGCGGACGGCCTTCCTAAGACTTTTAAACATTTCTTATATATCTATACATATATGGACATGCAATTTATAAGAAGTATAATAAAATTTAAATAAAAGTATTTGGTAAGAAAAGAGTTTGTAAAACATTTTGAAGTAAAACAGTTGATAAATAGTTTGAAACAGTGATAAAATCATTGGTTTTATAGTTATTAATCACATGTGGTTGATGTAATAACCATAAGTATTCAACTTGTATTCCCCCCCCCCCCCCCCCATAAAAGTATTTAAAATATTGAAAATTATTTCAAAGGTTAATTAAAGGGGTATGAACTCACTTATGGTGAGTGGATTGGATTGAAGTGTCGGGTTCGGTGCTAGGTGACAATTGGAGACTTGTACACACACACGAGCCTAGTTATCATATAATGAACATATGTATAACTAATTAGCCTTATTATAACTAATAATATGAGTTGGGACACTCTAGAACCTGAAAACACTTTGTTTTAAGTGTTAAAGTTCACAAGGTTTGCATCCGAGTGCTAGTAGGGCAGACCTAGGGTGTTTGGGGTCCAAGGGTAAACTCCTTGGGAGTTTACGGTCTAAATGACCTTTACCCTTGGAGTTTATGGCAGTAAACTCTAGGGTTTACGGTCTAAACTCCAAATATTGCAACCATGAGTTGTTTTGGCGTTTAACAAGTCCCTAGAAGCAACCTTGCTAAGTGGTTTAGCTCTTGGAATGGATTAAGGCTACAAAACACCCACCTTGAGGTGTTTACGGCCTAAGGGTAATTTCCCTTGGGTTTACTACCGTAAACCCCTATGGAAAGTGGTATTTCCATTGTTTTAAGTCCTTAACACCACTAGGTAAAAGTCTAGGTTAGTTTTTAGGGCTAAGTAAGGAATATGACCCATTTAAACAACCTTTTGGGTGTTTACGGCCTTGAGATATCCTTAGGCCGTAAACACCTATATTTTGTGGTGTTTGATGTTTTAAAATGCTTAAACATATCAATGGAAGGTTTAGATATGTTAAGGTAAGTCTATGGCTTCAAACTAGGGCTTAAAATGGGACTTAAGCCAAATTTGAGGGACTTTATGGTGTTTACGGTCCAAGCATCTTCTTGGACCGTGAACACCTCAAACCTGGTGTTCTTGGCTGATTTCCTTGGTTTTTGTTTGATATACTAGCTTACAAGCACTTAAGGATGAGAGTACTTACTATAATGGTGCTTGATTCGAGCTAAAAGGGCCAAGAACACTTAGTGTGTGTTCTTGGTGTTCTTGGTGTTTTGGAAATCTAATCAAAATATACAAATAAACGGATGAATAGGTGTACAAACACTAGATTAAGTGTTTTATTAACTTGAAATGGTTAGAACACTTACAAGATCGGAGTTTTGGAATTAAAGGTTGGATGATAGTTGAGAGGGTTTTTGGGAGTTTACTCTTTTCACTTTTTGGGGAGTAAACACAAATGGCTAGTTCTTGGGGAGTAAACTCATACATAGATATGAGTTTACGGTTTTTGGGTGATTTTCAAACCCAAACATAAAAGTTTAGCCGGGTGATCCTAATACGGGAAGTGTTTGCGGTTTTCAAAATAAAAACCCGAGACGACACTTTCTTTTACCTGTTCGTTTAAAAATAATAAAATAATTAAACGAACTTTATATTTCTTAAAAATAAGAAATTATGATATGAAATCACGATACGAAGGGGTTGACTCTTAAGGTTTGACCAAAAGGAAATTTCGGATTGTCACATGGATCGTAGTTCTCATTTAACAGTGTTTGCAAAAAGGCCCAATAAAATCCCATGGCTATGAGAACGAGGCTGCTATTTTTTATATGTTGGAAATATTTGTGTTTTTCATGCCCTACATTATTTTTGTTGATTTGAACTCATCATATAAATGATAAATTGTATTGTTTTGCAGGACAACTATGTATACGGAGAAATCCTGGTGAAGATCTCCAATAGTCACAACTAGTGCAGGACTACTATGTATACGGAGAAATCCTGGTGAAGATCTCCAATAGTCACAACTATTTGGTTTTGAGGGACTAATAAAGGTTGCGTAGATATACTTAACTATTATTTCATCTTTACCTTATATGATCAACATTTTGTTTCGAATAAAAGTATTCCTTTCATCTGGTGTGCCTTGACAACGTGTGGATCCATGAGGCATGCTTGATTGCCCTTTATATGGTTACAGAGTAGATTGAAACATGATGAAGTAATTTGACCTCCAAAGAAATTCAAATTGATGTGTCTTTACTGATTATTACTTCGCATGTATCATGTTCCAGATGTTGATGTCTTGTGATATACTTTATATAATAAATTTAGTGATTGCTTATTTATTGTTCATTATTCTTATTGATCAGAATACACTTGAACGAGATCTGAAAAACTAATTGTTGTCTTGCAACTCATGTTTTGAAAATGAAAGATGATTCTGGTTGTAAGGCCTTGGTTCCTGAATTTCCCAAGATAATACAACAAGTATGTTTACAAATAAAAGATGATGAGTTTATACATTATCTTATAAATAAATTATCAGTTTTTAGGGGCACGCACATTTACATGATGGAATTTGTAAGTCAAGAATGGGGTGTTGACTTATTTTATATCCATCTATAGTTATAATTTAGTTCTTTGTTGGCAGGAAGAAGGTTTTCACACCTATGGAAGGTATTTTATTGTTTTAATTAAAACTTTGTATTTAAACAATCAAACTAGAAAGTGATAACCAAAAAAAATTTAGCATTTTTTTATTCAGGCTTTTAGCATTCATTTGAACGATTTGCATTCATTTTACAGGATTAGCAGGCTTACAAGTAAGAAGAATGACTATTTTATGTGATTAAAAGTAAGAAGATTGATATGTGATTACAAGTAAGAAGATTGCCTTAGGGAAGTAATACTGTTGAAACTTTTTCTATTTGTCAACTAATTATGAATTTCCAAACTTTATGTTTATTGTCCTTGAGTTCTATTAAAATTGTGATACCAATCTTAAAATGTTTCCTATACAAACTATATGTGGAAAACATCTATATGATAAAGATAGAAAAACTTCTACAATTTTAAAATGAAAAAAAAAAAAAAAAAAAAGATTTTTTATTTAACAACAAATACATATAGTAAACCTCGAGTTTTAGAATCGTAGATTTATCCAAAAGCAATACGATTTAATCTATTTAGATTATTTAAATTGATTATTGAATTCATTTTAAAACCTAATAGGTATACATAAATTAACAAAACAGACTTTATTTATTTTTTTCAACAGAAAATAACTGATTGTCATATGAAATTAGATAATCGGGTAAACGACTATTTTAAGAAAAAAACAAATTGCACCGTCGCTTAGTACGGATAAACGGCTAGTATATATATATATATATATATATATATATATATATATATATATATATATATGTGTGAGATTTTATTTGTGTTGTAATATCGTTTAAGTCACTAATATCCTATAACTTTTTAGACTATCAACTACCGTATTCATGTCTAGCAGTGCATTTGGTCTGATCATAATAAAACATAGATGATCAGTCTACGTTTAATTATGGTTTGGCCCATGTACTACAAAACCTATTTAGGGTATTTAATCTAACACCTTTTTTGTATTTTGTATACATATATATGTTATACCCCCAGTCGATGGCGGATACGCTGTATATCACAGTTAAAATATACATAAATAATACATAAATCCATAAAGTATCAAGATTACTTAACTCCAAAATATCTTACATCATCACATGTATAATTACAAATATTTAATGTGGCAAATAGTGGCAACAAAACTACAGCTGATAGAAAAAGAAGATCCCATAAAACTTGCACTTGAACTCCCTTCGCTCTGCTTCCCTGAGAATACATGTTTTGAAAATACGTCAACAATGAATTGTTTGGTGAGTTCTATAGGTTTAGACACATATACGTTAAAATCAGAAAGTGCTTTATTTATAAAAATGTTTTGAAAATCAAACAAAATCATATTGTACGTTTTTAAATGAGTCAAAAGGGATTTGTTTCACCAAAATACTTTTGAACAAAATTGAAAGATTCAGGAAAAAAAACAACTTCTTCATATATAAGTTTAAAACTGTGACAACCCAAAATTTCCATTAGTTTTAACGTCGAAGTTAACATCAAAAATTAACGTCAAAATTCTATTACGTCAAAAATTAGTCTAATTTATCCCGAAAATATTTTTGACCGGATTTAAACCCGTTGGAATATTTTAATTAATATTCGTCAAGAGAAAATAAATACACGTAAATTATCTTTCCATTTATTTGGAAAAAGTTTATTTTTATTTGCGGCCATTTAACTGGGTAAAATTTTAAGCCTCGTTAAACATAAGTATCGGGTAGTCGTATATCGGGTACAACACCCAAGCCCTATATAAGGGTGGGTGGACACTCCTTAGAAGTCTTTTCCCACCTTAGACTCTCTCTCTCTCTCTCTCTCTACTTTCTCTCTGTACAAACGGGTTTTGGTCAAAAATCGTCCCTCCGAGCCTCAAATCGGTAAGTAAACCTCCCTAGCTTGTTGTTTAACACCTCTATCTTGCAAAATCGTGACTTAATCATCCGGAAACCTCAAGAACATGAGTTTACGGCCCATGAACACCTTTATGGACCGTAAACACTCATAAAAGGGTTTTTATGCTCAAAAACCCTTCCAAACCACTTCTCATGCTTAGCAATGGCTTAGATGCATACCCGAAAGGACTTAGAACACCAAAATCGGACCAAATGGGGAGTAAACATGAGTTTACGGTCTAAGAATGTTCTTGGACTGTAAACCCATGTTCATGGACCATAAACACCTTTTATGGTGTCAAACTACCCCTCAAACACCTCCAAGGGCTTCCATGAACTTCCTAGGGTGCATAGAACCTTATTTTCCCTCATTTTATGCACCACAGCATACAAAAATCATGTCACACATGAGTTTACGGCCCAAGAAGGTTCTTGGACCGTAAACACCCATTCATAGACCATAAACACCCCCAAAGGGTGTTAAAATGCCCTTAACACTTTGTATGGCTTAGATTTGGACCTAGAACTTCGTATGCTTAACGTACAACCACAAAAACGCATGATTTGGGGACCAACATGAGTTTACTGCCGTAAAATCATGTGTTTAAGGTAGTAAACTCCCCAAGTGTATCTCCTTAGACCGTAAACTCCTCAAGGAGTAAATAATGGACCGTAAACTCCATTTAGTGCCCATTTTGAACCCCAATCACTTCCTTAGCCCTTGATTCAACTCTAGCATGACTCCATGAGTGAGTTAAGATCTTTAAGCATCCCATGACACTACTACCATGAGTTTACGGTCGTAAACTCATGGGGGAAAGGTTCTTGAAACCGTAAACACCCATAAGGGCCTTCATTTGAGGAGTAAACTCCAATGTGAGTCCATACACACCTTCTATGCAACCCAGGACACTTCTAGCACTTGTAGCAAAGTGTTTTTATGTCGTAAGACACCCTTAATTGCTTAATTAGTTGTTAAATTACTAATTAGATACTTAAATGTATCATTACATGTTAAATAGGATTCGCGTGTGTGGTCAACTCCTCACTTGACACTTAACATCCTATACCGGCACCTCCGTCGGATCCACTTACAACAAGTGAGTTCATACCCCTTTAATGAACCTTTCAAATGTTTTTATATGTTTTAGGGGAGGATACAAGACAATTATACATGTTTATGGAAATTAATCACATGTGATTCACTATACGTAGTTCAAATCACATGTGATTTACCACTACGCCTTATAAAAAGGATTTTACGTTTTCAAAACTATTTTGAATTAAATAAACAACTTTTTAAATGTTCCCTTTGGACAAGATCTTTCTTAAATAAATTTTCTTATAAAATGTAACCACACTAATATATTTATATAAGTAAGACTTGAAGGACTTAGGAACGATAGCTCGCCTTATTTCCTGTTCTTGTTTGATTGTGGGCTTAGAGTAGTTGTTATCCGTTCAACTGTCGTTGATTTCTTAGTTATATATCATGTATATTAGTGTTGGATACGAGCATTTTCATTTCATCCGATGCTTAAACCACTAAATTGGTAAGAACTATACACTCTAAGTTAACTATAACAGGTATAGTTAAGGCCATTACTACTAGCTATAACTACTACTCTACACACTATAATACACACTATAACGAGACGATACACTAATAAGAGAGCACACTACAAGCTATACAAAAGACTACTACACTATAATACAAGAAAAGGAACTAAACAAAAGATAACACACTAACTCAATATGAGATTCTCTATTCGCTATATACTATGCCAAGAGTTTTCCGACCGGAAGACGACACTACATGTATAGATCTATACTGGGTAGACACTATTAGATCCCGACTGTTAACTTCAGTCCGAGTCGTGCAGGCCCAGGGATGCCACTACTTCATTACATTGTGTATGACCTGGAACGTCATGGGGTCCTCTATTGCTCACACTATCGGTAACATACAAGGAATACGCTATATCCACACTAAAATACTAAACTAAAGTCTAATTTAACATCCCGAAGTAAACAAGTATCTATCACTAAAGAGAGTTTGCACCACTATTACTAACTACAGGCATATCCTATCTTATCACATTACTTATTGGAGATTCCATAATATACTTTTACAACAAACGGTTTTCAAAGATGAAGATTTCTTGTTTCTTAAAGGTTTTCACTTACAATGTATTTTCTGGAAAATATAGGATTTTCTAAGGTTTTCTACTACTTATGAATGTAAATTACAGTTTTTCATACTATCGGTTCTAATGCATGTTATACAAAAACTCACACTAAACTCTCATGAACTCACCAGCTTTATGCTGATATTTGTTTTCAAAATAACTTGTATCCTCAGGTCAAAGATAGACAGGTACAGGTGCAACATTTTGGAGAAGGTGGAGCATACAAGATCGATCTCTTATTTTTGTATTACTTTTGGTGTTTGTTGAACATTACAAAACACACTTATAATTAAACTCACTATGTAAATGAAATGGTTGTATGTTTCTTGTTTTTACTATTATGCAATTGTGATGATACTGTACATGATGTCCTCCACCCCGAAATGTATTCCGCCGTTATCAGTTTTATGGTGTGACTGATTGGTATCAGAGCATTGTTTATAGTGAATCAAGTATATCAACCTATAAAAGATGTACGAACTATAAACACTTCGGGACTAAAACACTCTGACCAAGAATATATACTGTTAAGCATTTAAAAGATTTAACTAAGTATATATATACACATACCACTATAAATTGCAAAAGTCAGTATCACACTAGAACAGAACAAAAGTATTAAGATTGTTGGATATCACAATTGGGCTTAGAGACATATGGTCACATTTAGGGGGAATGTAGCCTGATCAACTACGTTTTCCTGGGAGTGACTAGCATGTGCCCAAGCTTGGTTGTGGTGTTGCAACAAGTCTAAAACTTACCAACACTGCCACAATAACACTAGCATAAGAATACTATAGGAGTATTCTGTACCTCCCAAAATGCTTGTGTGAGAACCAAAAAGGGTCATTACTAGTGGAGCAATAGTTGCTAAATGGACACTTTCCAGTTACGTGTGACTAGGGCGTTATAGACTTAGAATCTGCAATCTTTGCTTTACTTCTTGTTCCTTGTCTGGTTGTGGATTTAGAGTTAGGGTCACTTATTCGACAGACTATCCTGCTCCGGTCACATGTAATTAGTATGCATTATGCAACTATTGGTCTAACTAGTGACGATCATCTTATAAGTATTTTAGGTTAGTGCGCCTATTAATCTTCTTTTCCCCCTTTCTCGCATAGATATCATGGCTGGCTTCCACCTTCCAGGCGACCCGTACTACCCAAACCAGGGCAATGGAGGATGGCTCGACGAAGAGTCGGACGACGATCACCCGATCCCTCTAGATGACCACCGCGCAGAAGGCTTTTCGGATAACTCCGACTCCGAGCCAGAAGTTAATAACCTACCTCCCGAAGCTCCGAACCCCAACCCCCGTCTGGTATTTCATGGTCCCACTCCTATGTGAGCCATATCCTTGCACCGATGGAGCGAGGAGCAGGGCCAGCCCTTGGCTTACAATGGAGACCGAAGCTTCTACAACATAAACGAAGGAGGATCAGCAGACCGAGTTCTACCCATCATGGTCCGAAGGATCACCAGGAATGTTGAGCAGGGTCAAGCAGCCATTGGTCGAGTTGTAGAAGTGAATGCCAACTCGAATATCAACACCGTTCGCATCCGCCAACTCGAAGAAGCCGTGGACGGGACAAAGAGGACTAACGAGGCTCTGCAGCATTAGCTAGCTGCATCCCAAGCTGAAGTTAGGGAACTCCGAGCACGTCAAAGGATACATGATCGAAACCTTCAGGAAGTTATGCGTCAACTAGCGAATCTGAGAGTTCGCCCAACAAGTAACCGTCGCCATTAGAAGACGTCTAGTACCCCACTCTTTTGTTTGAAGGACTAGCCTTTCCTCTCAATGTTTCGTAGATCTCTTGTCTGTAAACATTCCTAGCATTAAAAGTACTCTAACTAGACCTCTAAACTGCCAAACATTTTCTCTATGGTTTGATGGAAGACCTACTGTTAGGTCAATTTTCATGAACTTGTGTTACATCATTAATACTAGTGTATTGGCAGTTGACTACCCTATTGCTATGACTCTCATTCTGATCTTGAGTTATGTGATTTAATCCATGAAACACTCTATTCATATTCGCAATAGACTCTTACTATTGCTATCATTTCTATGGTCTTCCAGTGAAAGATGCCTCCATGAAGGCGTTCAAGCAGAGGAAGACCAGCAACTCAAACCCCTTCTCCACCACCTCCTCCTCCGCAGTTCGACCCAGTGCTATTCCAAACGGTTGTGACTGCAGTTGTGACAGCAGCCATGGCTCAAGTGAACTCCGGTGATGCGAGCGGTGGCAACTCTAGATTTGGTGAAGTCCATCAAAGAGTGCAGGGATGCACTTATAAGGACTTCATGAACTATAAACCTATCTTCTTCGATGGTATCGGAGGAATTCTAGCATTGTCCCAATGGTTCAAAAGAACCGAAGCTGTCTTTGAAATGTGCTCTTGCCCCAAAGAGAGCAAAATCAAGTTCGCAACCACCACCCTCACTAAAAGGGCATTGACATAGTGGAACGGCCATGTCAGTGCACTCTCCTTGGTTACAGCCAATGCCATGGGCTAGGATACTCTAAAGGATCTCATGAGAAAGGAGTACTTCCCTAGGGGCGAAATTCAGAAACTTGAGGAGGAACTCTGGAACCTCAAGATGAAAGGGACCGACATAATAGCGTATACAGCCAGGTTCAGTGACTTGGCGGCTATGTGTCCCAATATGATACCATCCGAAAGCAAGAAGATTGAACGGTACATCTGGGGTTTAGTGCCCCCATATCGAGGAAATGTTCTAGCCTCACGCCCTACCACCTTCGATAGCGCTAAGGAATTGGCCCAGAGTCTGATCAATCATGAAATCTCCTCCACACCAACAACAGCAACCACAATTACCACTGCACCACCCGATTCATCTGACAGAAAGAGGAAACGATGGGATAAGAAGAAGGGCAAGAAGACTCAAACCTCCTCTAGGGACCAACAAATTGTGGCGGTCCATGTTGCCACTACTCCAGCCGCTCCTGCACCGCCAAAGCCTTATAGTGGAAATCTACCCAAATGTCCAAAGTGCCCTTACCACCATAACGGCCCCTTCCGTGAGTTGCAGTGTTCCAACTGCGGTCGGAAGGGCCATACGGTGCGATTCTGCAAAGCCCCTCCCAAACCTATTTCGCAAGTTCCCAGTTTGGGAGTGACCCCGACGTGTTACGGCTGCGGTGAAGCTGGTCACTTCAAGAAAAACTGTCTGAAGGCTGCAAATGCTGAGGGAACCGGAAGACTACTCGCTATTGGTCACAATGAAGCAGTGGCGGATCCCACAGTAGTCACGGGTACGTTTCTTCTCAACAACTCTTATGCATGTGTCTTATTCGATAGTGGTGCAGAAAGAATCTTCGTAAACCAAAACTTTAAACACTTACTCAAACAATCCCCACAACCACTAAAAGAAACATTCATCGTAGAAATTGCTAACGGGAAGACCGAAAGCTCTAACGAAATCTACGTAGGTTGTACCCTCACGTTAGACGATTACTCATTTCCAATCGATCTCATACCAGTCTCAATCAAGAGTTTCGATGTCATTGTTGGTATGGACTGGTTGAGTCTTTATCGTGCCGATATCTTATGTTTTGACAAAGACATTCGCTTAAATCTTCCGAATTGCGAAACTCTATTGATCTATGGAGATAAATCCGGTACGAGTCTTCATATCATCTCCAGTATTCAGGCTCAAAAATACTTACGTAAGGAATACCGCGCCTTCCTTGCTCACATCGTCGACATAAGCCAGAAATCGAAGAACCCAAAAGACATCCCAGTCGTATGTGATTTCCCTGATGTCTTCCCAGAGGACCTTCCAGGTATACCTCCCAAACGTCAGGTTGAGTTCCGAATCGACCTAGTTCTAGGAGCTACTCCCGTAGCTAAGTCTCCCTATCGTTTAGCACCTGCCGAAATGCAGGAACTATCCGGTCAACTTAACGAACTGCTCAGCAAGGGCTTTATAAGACCAAGCTTCTCACCTTGGGGAGCTCCAGTCTTGTTTGTGAAGAAGAAGGACGGATCGTTCCGTATGTGCATCGATTATAGGGAACTCAGCAAACTCACGGTTAAAAATCGCTACCCTCTCCCTCGTATCGACGATCTATTCGACCAACTACAAGGAGCGAGCTACTTCTCCAAGATTGATCTTAGGACTGGGTATCACCAGTTACGAGTACTTGAGGAAGATGTTCCGAAGACAGCCTTCCGAACCTGTTACGGGCACTACGAGTTCGTGGTGATGCCCTTTGGACTGACTAACGCCCCTGCAGTATTCATGGACTTGATGAATAGGGTGTGTCGTCCATATCTAGATCATTCATCATTGTCTTCATTGACGATATACTTGTCTACTCTCGGTGCGAAGAAGAACACAGGGATCATTTACGACGAGTCCTAGAAACCGTACGGTCAGAGAAGTTATATGCGAAGTTCTCTAAGTGCGAATTTTGGATCCGAAGAGTTGAATTCTTAGGACACCTGGTTAGTGAAGACGGAATCCACGTGGATCCCTCCAAAATTAAAGCTATTGAGAATTGATCAGCACCGAAGATGCCTACAGAAATTCGCCAATTTCTAGGCCTTGTTGGCTACTACCGCAGATTCATTCAAAACTTCTCTCGGATTGCGAAGCCTCTCACCATGATGACACAGAAGGGCGTATCATTCAATTGGGAGGAAAACAGGAGAAGGCATTCCAGACTCTGAAATAAGCCTTATGCACCGCACCAGTATTATCCCTGCCCGAAGGAGTTGAAGATTTTCTTGTGTACTGCGATGCATCGAATCAGGGGCTCAGTTGTGTTTTGATGCAACGAGGTAAAGTTATCGCCTATGCCTCAAGACAGCTAAAAACGCATGAGGTGAACTACACTACTCACGACCTCGAGTTAGGAGCGGTCGTCTTCGCACTAAAAATCTGGAGACACTACTTGTATGGGACGAAGAGCGTGGTGTACACTGATCACAAGAGCCTCCAACACATACTAAACCAGAAGGAGCTGAACATGAGACAATGCCGATGGGTCGAGCTACATAACGATTACGATTGTGAAATTCGATATCACCCGGGAAAAGCCAACGTGGTAGCAGACGCCCTGAGTAGGAAAGAGCATTCTGGTCGAGGAACCAAATCGTTAACAATGACTATCCATTCGCATCTATCCTCACAGACCAAGGAGGCTCAGTTGGAGGCCTTGAAGCCTGAGAATGTGACGAGAGAATCCCTATGTGGAATGGATAAGAGTTTAGAGGTCAAGGGTGATGGATCATACTATCTCATGGATCGAATCTGGACTCCGCGTCATGGAGGTTTCAGAGATCTGGTCATGAAGGAAGCACACAACACTCGATACTCCGTCCACCCAGGTTTAGATAAGATGTATCTGGATCTCAAAAAGCTATACTTGTGGCCTAACATGAAAGCGGAGATCGCTAGCTTTGTGAGTAAGTGCCTTACTTGCGCGATGGTCAAGGTCGAATATCAGAAGCCATCAGGACTCCTCCAACAACCAGAGATACCGGAATGGAAGTGGGAGTGGATTACAATGGACTTTATAACCAAACTACCCAAGACAGCGGGTGGGTTGGATACCATTTGGGTCATCATCGACAGATTGACCAAGTCTGCACACTTCCTACCCATCAAGGAAACCGACAAGATGGAGAAACTCACAAGAACATACATTAAGGAAATAGTACGGCTGCATGGCATTCCTATATCTATTATCTCAGATAGAGATAGTAGGTTTACCTCAAGGTTTTGGCAATCACTACAAAAGGCACTAGGGACAAGGCTAGATATGAGCACAGCTTACCATCCGCAGACTGACGGACAAAGTGAGAGGACGATCCAAACTCTAGAAGATATGCTGCGAGCTTGCGTGATCGACTTCGGTAAATCGTGGGATACACACTTACCTCTTGTGGAGTTTTCCTATAGCAATAGTTATCATACGAGCATCAAGGCAGCCCCATTCGAAGCCCTCTACGAACAGAAGTGCAGATCCCCTCTGTGCTGGGCTGAGGTGGGTGATACTCAGTTTGCTAAAGGACGAATTCCTGACAGCGCTCTCACTGGTCCGGAGATCATTCGAGAAACGACCGAGAAGATTGTACAGATTTGTGAATGATTAAAAGCCGCTAGGGATCGACAGAAAAGCTACACCGATAAACAAAGGAAACCCTTGGAATTCCGAGTGGGAGACCAAGTCCTTTTGAAGGTCTCGCCCTGGAAGGGCACGATACGCTTCGGAAAGCGTGGAAAGCTGAACCCAAGGTACATAGGGCCTTTCGAGATTCTCGCTAGAATCGGCCCAGTAGCTTACAAACTCAACCTACCCCACGAACTAAGTAAGATACATCCTACCTTTCACGTCTCAAAGTTGAAGAAATGCATGTCCGATGAGACTCTCGTGATTCCACTCGACGAGATCGAGGTCAATGAGAGCCTCAACTTCGTGGAAGAGCCTGCGGAGATTATGGATCGGGAAGTGAAACGAACGAAACAAAGCCCCATCCCAATTGTGAAAGTTCGGTGGAACACCAAACGCGGAACGGAATTTACTTGGGAGCGTGAGGATCAAATGAAACTCAAATACCCCCATCTCTTCGCTTAGTAGTATTGTAATACTTATCTGTATGAATTCTAAATTTCGGGACGAAATTCCCTCTAACAGGGGGATGATGTGACAACCCAAACATTTCCGTTAGTTTTAACGTCGAAGTTAACGTCAAAATTCTATTACGTTAAAAATTAGTCTAATTTATCCCCAAAATATTTTTGACATGATTTAAACCCGTTGGAATATTTTAATTAATATTCGTCAAGAGAAAATAAATACACGTAAATTATCTTTCCATTTATTTGGAAAAAGTTTATTTTTATTTACGGCCATTTAACTGGGTAAAATTTTAAACCTAAATCGTCCCTTCGATCCTCAAATCGGTAAGTAAACCTCCCTAGCTTGTTGTTTAACACTTCTATCTTGCACAATTGTGACTTAATCATCTGGAAACCTCAAGAACATGAGTTTACGGCCCATGAACACCTTCATGGACCGTAAACACTCATAAAAGGGTTTTTATGCTCAAAAACCCTTCCAAACCACTTCTCATGCTTAGCAATGGCTTAGATGCTTACGCGAAAGGACTTAGAACACCAAAATCGGACCAAATGGGGAGTAAACATGATTTTACGGTCTAAGAATGCTCTTGGACCGTAAACCCATGTCCATGGACCATAAACACCTTTTATGGTGTCAAACTACCCCTCAAACACCTCCAAGGGCTTCCATGAACTTCCTAGGGTGCATAGAACCTTATTTTCCCTCATTTTATGCACCAAAGCATACAAAAATCATGTTACACATGAGTTTATGGCCCAAGAAGGTTCTTGGGCCGTAAACACCCATTCATAGACCATAAACACCCCCAAAGGGTGTTAAAATGCCCTTAACACTTTGTATGGCTTAGATTTGGACCTAGAACTTCGTATGCTTAACCTACAACCACAAAAACGCATGATTTGGGGACCAACATGAGTTTATTGCCGTAAACTCATGTTTTTAAGGTAGTAAACTCCCCAAGTGTATCTCCTTAGACAGTAAAACCCTCAAGGAGTAAACAATGGACCGTAAACTCCATTTAGTGCCCATTTTGAACCCCAATCACTTCCTTAGCCCTTGATTCAACTCTAGCATGACTCCATGAGTGAGTTAAGACCTTTAAGCATCCCATGACACTACTACCATGAGTTTACGACCGTAAACTCATGGGGGAAAGGGTCTTGAAGCCGTAAACACCCATAAGGGCCTTCATTTGAGAAGTAAACTCCAATGTGAGTCCATACACACCTTCTATGCAACCCAGGACACTTCTAACACTTGTAGCAAAGTGTTTTTATGTTGTAAGACACCCTTAATTTCATAATTAGTTGTTAAATGACTAATTAGATACTTAAATGTATCATTACATGTTAAATAGGATTCGCGTGTGTGGTCAAGTCCTCACTTGACACTTAACATCCTATACCGGCACCTCCGTCGGATCCACATACAACAGGTGAGTTCATATCCTTTAATGAACCTTTCAAATGCCTATATATGTTTTAGGGGGGGATACAAGACAATTATACATGTTTATGGAAATTAATCACATGTGATTCACTATACGTATTTCAAATCACATGTGATTTACCACTACGCCTTATAAAAAGGATTTTACGTTTTCAAAACTATTTTGAATCAAATAAACAAATTTTTAAATGTTCCCTTTGGACAAGATCTTTCTTAAATAAATTTTCTTATAAAATGTAACCACACTAATATATTTATATAAGTAAGACTTGAAGGACTTAGGACCGATAGCTCGCCTTATTTCCTGTTCTTGTTTGATTGTGGGCTTAGGGTAGTTGTTATCCGTCCGACTGTCATTGATTTCTTAGTTATATATCATGTATATTAGTTTTAGATACGAGCATTTTCATTTCATCCGATGCTTAAACCACTAAATTGGTAAGAACTATACACACTAAGTTAACTATAATAGGTATAGTTAATGCCATTACTACTCGCTATAACTACTACTCTACACACTATAATACACACTATTACAAGACTATACACTAGTAAGAGAGCACACTACGAGCTATACAAAAGACTACTACACTATAATACAAGAAAAGGCACTAAACAGAAGATAACACACTAACTCAATATGAGATTCTCTATTTGCTACATACTATGCCCAGAGTTTTCCGACTGGAAGACGACACTACATGTATAGATCTATACGGGGCAGACACTATTACATCCCGACTGTTAACTTCAGTCCGAGCCATGCAGGCCCAGGGATGCCACTACTTCATTACATTGTGTATGACTTGGAAGGTCATGGGGTCCTCTATTGCTCACACTATTGGTAACATACAAGGAATACGCTATATCCACACTAAAATACTAAACTAAAGTCTAATTTAACATCCCGAAGTAAACAAGTATCTATCATTAAAGAGAGTTTGCACCGCTATTACTAACTACAGGCATATCCTATCTTATCACATTACTTATTGGAGATTCCATAATATACTTTTACAATAAACGGTTTTCAAAGATGAAGATTTCTTGTTTCTTAAAGGTTTTCACTTACAATGTATTTTCTAGAAAATATAGGATTTTCTAGGGTTTTCTACTACTTATGAATGTAAATTACAGTTTTTCATACTATCGGTTCTAATGCATGTTATACAAAAACTCACACTAAACTCTCATGAACTCACCAGCTTTATGCTGATATTTGTTTTCAAAATAACTTGTATCCTCAGGTCAAAGATAGACAGGTACAGGTGCAACATTTTGGAGAAGGTGGAGCATACAAGATCCATCTCTTATTTTTGTATTACTTTTGGTGTTTGTTGAACATTACAAAACACACTTATAATTAAACCCACTATGTAAATGAAATGGTTGTATGTTTCTTATTTTTACTATTATGCAATTTTGATGATACTGTACATGATGTCCTCCACCCCGAAACGTATTCCGCCGTTATCGGTTTTGGGGTGTGACAAAAACTTTATTCAGTCGTGTCATATAATGAATTAAGTGCTTTATGACTTAATTTTTTTGGTAAAACTTATCATTTTGAGTCACAAACTATCTCACTACATATTGGATTAGACTTAATCTATAATGAATTAAGTGCTTTATGAATTAAGTGCTTTATGACTTGATCTATAATGAATTAAGTGCTTTATGACTTAATTTCAACTAGTATAAGTGAAAGAAAATGTTGTATAAATTCTAATTCAATTCTATATGATAACAAGTCTGGGGTCTAGATTATGTTGGATTAGAATATCTAAACCAATAACTAAACTGGTTAATTCTCGACATAAAAGAAAGTCCTTTTTTGATTGTCCACATAACTAGCAACTAAGAAGGATTGCACTTGGAGAGATAGGATAATTTGTTAGTTTATTATGTGAATAAAAATTAACTAGAAATTGAAATAAATGATTTATTGATTCATTATATGATTAATATATTAATTGAAAATTGTAATTATTATTTTAAACTTAATCAAAATTACTTGGAATTAGTTTTGGGATTAATTATAATTAATTAAAGTGTAAGAGCTAGAGATAAAATTGATCAAACTTTAAACAAGGGAAGGGTTCCCGAACCTTCCATTGTGGATAGTTTTAGAGTGCCCTTATGGGGTATTCTCGAAGACTCCCTGACATAAAGAATCTTAATAACTACCTTGAATAAATAAATATTATTATTTTTAATCCAGATCAGGGCTTCCAAGTTGATACTATCAGCTATAAATAGGACGCATTTGGTTCCAATTTTTCCGCCAACTTATCTACAATCAGAAGAGTAGGATTTTTTTTCTCCATTCTCATCTCTCCTCTTGTGTTCTTATTGCTAGGGTTCAGGTACAAACCATTAGAGACATCATCTCTTTGATGCTAGGCTTTCTAAGTTCAACAACTACAAGGATTGATGTGATTTCTTTAAAATAACAAATCAAAAGGTATGTAACCCTAAACTTGGTGGTTTTTTATATTCATTAGGGTTATGCTAGGCTTATTTGTTCATTGTATGTTGCATTCAAGGTATATGACATGAAGAATGAGAAAAATTCAGTAAACCTAGAATAGAATTGTCTAAGTGTTCAAAATACTGAAATAGAGTTTCAGAATCATCAAGTGGCAAGTAGTGCGAAAAATAAAGAGTTGCGAAACAATCAAATTAATAGAAAAATGATTTTTAGACTTAAGATCAATGATTCAAATGTGTCTCATATTCATGAAGATTCAATTACAACTGTTTCAATGTAAAACACACTAAAACTCTCAAGTGGCTCTCTGAAGACTAGTTTAAGCCATAATTATGCAGAATAAGCAGGAATTATCAGAAAAAGAGCAACTTTATAATGGATCCCAAGGGGTCTATTTATAGGCTTTGGAAAATCTCATGACATGGCTTGACCAATCAGGTGATGACATGTCATCATGAATTAGTCATCAGTTGAAACCTTTACCTTACTTAACGGAGAATGGATGGAATATTCCAATTCCGTTAGTATTCCATTAGGGTTCCATCCAAGTTACGAGTCTTCATAACTCTTGATCCTTCTTGATCAACATTGAAAATGTGATGAGCAACATGAGCATCATGTTGCTCAATTGTCTTCTTAGATGTCATCAACTTCTAGAAGTGTTGTTGACCAAGTAGAGTTGTTTCTTTAATGTTGGACTGTGTCTTTAACTTGAAGTTGTACCACTACTTGTTCATGACGGACCATGGATGAAATTACATAAGCCATTGAGTACTTGGATGCACCTTCATTGCACATGATGTGCCATGTGTAGTCTTGTTGAGCCATTAATGTGATCATGTTGATCCATTGACTTGAGTTGAGCCACCAAGAATTCATGTTGAGCCATCAACTCTTGTTGAGCCATAGAGTTGTGGATGAGCCAAAAATGTTTTTGATGATCCATAAATATTCTAAATGATTCACCTGCATCTTGATGCTCCACATATGATCTAGATGTGACATCAGAGATCATAATGATCGAACTTGCTTTCAGCAGGTGCTCCATGTCAACAACAAGTGATCCATGTGTACATCAAGTGCTCCATGTTCAACTTCAAGTGCTCCAACATATGATTTCTCAAACATATGTTGAATCTTCAGTATCTTTTCAATTTGAAACATTCTGATAATGTTTATTAGAAAATATAAATCAATACTCAACTTATTTCAAGTGACAATCACATAAAAATATGTCAAACAGTTTTCCCCTCTGTGATTGTTACTGAAACAAGGAGTTGTAAAAAGTGTATAAAGGAAAAATATTTATTTAACATTTTCCCCTCTTCTTCAATTGAATTTTCTCTTGAAGCAGATACACTAAAAAAACTTTAAAAAAAGTATTCGGAAGAATGTGTTCGTCAAACTGGAATGACTTTTGTTAAAGAAAATTTTAACTGTCAACATGACAATTATAAAAAAAAAATTAGAATTGATTAGTAGCGTAAAAGGATTGTTGGAAAAGTTCTAGTATAACTTATAATCAAATTCCAATTTGAAAAAAAAAATATGTGCAAATTTGCATAATTTAGACAGGAAGTAAGTTTTTGTCCAGATAAGAGAATGAGTGTCTCACATAAGAGAATGAGTGTGTGAAATGAAAATTTTGCATATTCGTTTTGTATTTTATTTAGGTAAGAAGTTTAAAGAAAAATCAAGTGTTGAATACGAATGAAAAAACTTGATCTTTTCTACAATCTGAAAAATAAATAATAACCTTGATATTTTGCTAAATCATATCAACGAGTGTTACCATAAAAACAAAATTGCTATGTTTTGACCTTAAGAGACCGTAACATATAAAAAATGTGTTTTTTTTGTGACAAATTATATTTTTTATAAATATATTTGGATTTTTTAAAAATTTGTAAATATATGTTGAAAACGGATAAATACTAAGAACCCAAAGTGATATGAATTTGAAATTTGAATAAAATAGGTTCGTTGTTTGATCCAAAATTCAGTTAAAAAAAGATTAAAAAAAACGATGGTGTGTGCACTCGTAAAATGTGTGTGAAACAAGAGTTGCATGTGAAAGGAATATGACATATATCAGAATATGTGTATGTGTTTACTTTTGTGACAACCAGGATGTCATGAAAGAGTTTCATGCTATATGGTGCAAGTGACACAAAAAAATTCCAATTGTCACGAAAACTTTCTGAATTCTTTATTCTTCAAAACAACTTGCTGGGTTTTTCTGGGGTGATCCACTGATGTACAGGATTTGATCTAAAGCACATAGGAGACTATCGAGGATTTGATTATGCTGAAGTTCGGTTGCCCTAAAACCGCTAATATATATATATATATATATATATATATATATATATATATATTACAGCCTCACCTAAGCTTAGGTACTAAACCTCTAAAATATGTCGTTTTAACATGCTAAATATACCCGGTTTGGTTTCACTTGGTAAATATATCATTCTCCATAACATTTCTTTCTTTCATTATCGTTTTATTATCTCCGTTTTCTTTCCTCAATTATTGTTTATTACTTCATCCAAGTGAACATTACTAAACCCTAAACCTAAACATAAACCCTAAATTTAAACCCTAAACTCTAAAGCTAAACCCTAATCCCTAAATCTAAACACTGAACCCTAAACCCAAAACCCTAACCCTAAACTCTAAACCCAAAACCTAAACCCTAAACCCTACACTCTAAACCGTAAACCCTATTATGTCGATCGTGAATTTACATCTTGAAGTATTAATCGTGAATCCATTAACCGTAATCTTTAATAACTAAGCTTAGGTAGGGCTATAATGTATATTCCCTTTTCCCATATATATATATATATATATATATATATATATATATATATATATATATATATATATATATATATATATATATATATATATATATATATATATATATATATACGTTCAGGTTCATTTGAGACCATTCTAATTTTGTGTGACCGTGAGACCAAATCTAAAAATATTTTTAAAATGCAAAATAAATGGAAAAATCCAAAAATTCTTTCTTTAAATATTATTTTCGAAACTTGAATTAACTAAAAAAAATTTTAAAAAAAATCCGTTTTTTTAAAATAAGTGAAATATTCTAATTGGAATATTACACTAACATATTTAAAAAAATAATTTTAAAATGCAGAATAAATGGAAAAATCTAAAAAATTCTTTTTTTTTTTAAATACTATTTTCGGAACTTGAATTAACTAAAAAAATAAAAAATAAATAAAAATAAATTCCATTTTTTTTGAAAAATACGTGAAATATTCTAATAGAATATTGCACTGACATATTCTAAAAAATAATTTTAAAATGCAAAATAAATTGAAAAAACCAAAAATTCTTTTTTAAATATTATTTTCGGAACTTGAATTAACTAAAAAAATAAAAAAATGCGTCTCACGGTCTCACAAAATTAGGCCGTCTAACATGAACGTAATCATATATATATATATATATATATATATATATATATATATATATATATATATATATATATATATATATATATATATATATGAAAAAGTTAAATAGAGAACCATAATTATGTGAATCGAATATAATTTATATGTGAATTATATATGAATCACATGTAAATCATATGTGATTTACATATGAATCACATATAATTTATATGTGAATTATAGGTGATTTACATGTGAATCGAATGTAATTCATATGTGAATTATATGTGAACCACATGTAATTCATATATGAATTACATGTGTTTTACAAGTGAATCACATGTAATTCATATGTAAATATGTTTACTATTGGAAAGTAATTAATATTCTCCAAGGTTGAGGTGACTAATCTTGGAACCAAAGCAAGAAAAGGTAAATTAACCCTCATATGGTAAAATATGTTTACTATTGGAAAGTAATAAAAAAACATAAAAAGAAAGTGATGGTCATGAGATAACGAGTTCATGAGATAACGAGTTCCATCCCCTTTTACTTCCAAGTTCTTATCCATCCCCCTTAGTGCTTCGCTTGCCACGTTTTCTGGTTTCAAGGCTTCTAATTGGGCATCCTTGATCTGGGTGGCTAGTTGGGAGTGGATGGTCATGGCTAGGGATTTTACTCGGCGACCCGAGTATTCTTTCCTGCTTAAGGCATCGGCTACTACATTGGCCTTGCCCGGGTGGTAGCGAATTTCACATTCGTAGTCATTCAGTAATTCCACCCATCTTCTTTGGCGCATGTTAAGTTCTTTCTGATTGAGAATGTGCTGAAGACTTTTGTGATCAGCGAAGATGGTGCACTTGGTGTCGTAGAGGTAGTGCCTCCAGATCTTCAGGGCGAACACCACCGCTCCCAGTTCAAGGTCGTGGGTTGTGTAATTAACTTCATGTTTCTTCAGTTGCCTTGATGCATAAGCGATGACTTTTCCCCTTTGCATGAGCACACAGCCGAGGCCTTGATTCGAAGCATCGCAATATACCACAAAATCATCGGTTCCTTCTGGAAGAGACAAGACTGGTGCGCTGCATAGGGCTTGCTTTAGTGTCTGGAAGGCGACTTCTTTTTTATCTTCCCATTCGAACACCACACCTTTCTGAGTCAAGGTGGTGAGAGGCTTAGCGATCTTGGAGAAATTTTGTATGAATCTTTGATAGTAGCCTGCGAGTCCCAAAAACTGTCAGATTTCTGTTGGCGTTGCAGGTGTTGACCAATCTTCGATTGCTTTGATCTTTGAGGGGTCCACATGTATTCCTTCTTTGCTTACTACGTGGCCAAGGAATCCTACTTCACGGAGCCAAAATTCACACTTTGAGAATTTGGCGTAAAGCTTCTCGGTTCTTAAAATCTCCAGAACTAGTCATAGGTGTTGTCTGTGCTCTTCTTCGCTCCTCGAATAGACCAAGATATCGTCGATGAATACGATGACGAATTTATCCAAGAAGGGTCGACACACTCGATTCATCAAATCCATGAACACCGCAGGCGCGTTAGTTAACCCGAATGGCATCACTACAAACTCATAGTGCCCATAACGAGTTCTGAATGCCATCTTGGAGATATCCTCTTCCTGAACTCGCAGTTGATGATAGCCCGACCTCAGGTCGATTTTTGAAAAGTAGCTGGCTCCTTGGAGCTGGTCGAAGAGGTCATCGATTCGGAGTAGGGGATAACGGTTCTTGATAGTGAGTTTGTTTAGTTCTCGATAGTCTATGCACATGCGAAAAGACCCATCCTTCTTCTTTACAAATAAGACTGGTGCTCCCCAGGGCGAGAAGCTTGGCCTGATGAACCCTTTGCTCAATAGTTCATTCAGCTGGCTGGATAGTTCTTGCATTTCTGCCGGTGCTAAGCGATATGGAGCCTTGGCGACGGGGGTAGCTCCTGGGATTAAATCGATCCGAAATTCGACTTGTCGTGCGAGTGGTATACCTGGCAGATCGTTTGGGAAAACATCAGGGAAGTTGCATACTTCTGGAATTTCTTTGATGTCCTTTACCTCCTGTTTCTTTTCTACGATGTGGGCTAAGAAAGCATGGTATTGCTTTCGGAGGTACTTTTAGGTTTTAACACAAGAGATGATTTGTAGGTTCGCACTAGGTTTATTGCCATAAACGGTGAGAACGTTGCCATTCGGCAGATTGAGGCGGACGGCCCTTTCGTAACATAGAATGTCGGCACGATGAAGGCTTAACCAATCCATACCAATGATTATATCGAAGCTTTTTATGGTGACCGGCATAAGGTCAATTTTGAACAAATGGTTGTCTAGAGTGAGAGTACACCCTATGTAAATATCATTAGCGCGCTCAACCTTTCCATTTGCCATTTCTACGATGTAAGAATCTTCTAGTGGTTGAGAATTTTGCTTAAGTATATGTTTGAATTGGTGACTTATGAAACTTCTTTCTGCCCCACTATCGAAAAGTACGCATGCATAAGAGTTATTGAGGAGGAACGTACCAGTAACCACAGAGGGATCCTTGACTGCTTCTCCCTGCCCTAAAGTTAGGACTCTCCCTACACCCCCAGCATTAGGGGCTCGTGCCTTGGGGCAGTTCCTCCTGAAGTGTCACGTTTCAGCACATCCATAGCAGGTTTGGCTTGCTCCGGTGTTGGCGGTCGTAGCGACTTGTGCGGCGGGTTGGGTAGTCGCTCTACAGAATCGTGCGGTGTGCCCCTTTTTGTTACAGTTATTGCAGTGTAACTCTCGACAAGCATCGTTATGGTGGTAGTTACACTTGTTGCACTTGGGAAGAGTTCCTGTATACTGTTTCGGCGGCGCTGGAGCGGCAGCAGTAGTGGCGGCACGAACAGCAACAATCTGTTGCTTTTTGGCGGGGTCCTGAATTGGTTGTTTCTTTGTATTGCCTCAGAACTTCCTCTTGTTGTTCCCTCCTTTTGTTCGGTCGGTGGTGGTTATCACGGTACCACGGCTAGCCCTGTGATCTATGAGTTGTTGTGCCAATTCTTTGGCACTCTCAAAGGTAGTGGGTTTCGAGGCCAATACACTATCTTGACTATGGGATGACAGCCCCGAGAGATATCGTTCCACCTTCTTCTCTTCTGGAGTGACCATTGTTGGACAGAGAAGTGCTAGGTCATTGAAACGGGCAGTATAAGTTTCAAGATCAGTGCCTGTCATTCTGAGGTTCCAAAGTTCTTCTTCAAGTTTTGTATTTCGCCACTCGGGCAGTATTCCTTTAACATTAGGGCTTTCAAATCCTCCCAGCTGATTGCGTTAGCTACTGCAGGAGTAAGTGATTTAACTCGGCCATTCCACCAAGTAAGTGCTTTTCCAGTGAAAGTGAACGCCGCATACTTGACCTTGCTCGTTTCGGGACAAGCGCAGATTTCAAAAACTGCCTCGGTCCTTTCGAACCATTGCACCAGTGTGATAACGCCCCCACTTCCATTGAAAGGGTCGGGTTTGCCATTCGTGAAGTCTTTGTAAGAGCACTCCCTCGTACGCCCCATGGTGTCCCCATGAATGGAATTGGTAGCTCCGGATCCAGAACCGCCAGAACCATTGGTTCCCATTTGCGACATTGCTGCCGCTACGGCTGCCGTTACTGCAGCCTGGAACATTGCAGGATCAAACTGCGGAGGTGGTGGTGGAGGCGGCACTGTGTTGTTGGAAGGCCTTGGTCTTTTCCTTGGTGGCATGGTTCTGTCATAAAAAAATGACTAGTCGGTAAGACTTCAATAGTGATAACGAGTCGAGTGTTACTGGTTTCATCCCTCTTGTATTTTATCAAAACTTTATTATTCGTAAACTGTTTGTGTGATCAGGTTATGATGTATAGTGCCAAACATTCAATAAATAAAACACATGCCAAATTTCATTGATACTTTTAGTACATAACACTTAGAGGGAAAAGTTTGACCTCATAAGGGTCTACATTATATCGTTACAAAAGATAGTTTTTGGCATTACAAAAACCCTTTGAATAGTGTAATCACATAGTCGCAGGGTCGACCTACATACAAAGAGTAGCACCAACGCATACTCCTAACATTTTACTACCAAAACATGAGAATAGTAATGAGTTCTACTCACTGCGACCCTTCTTTGGCGGAGGCTGCGATGATGTCGATGCACCCTGTAGTTCCGCCAATCTGCGTTCGGCTGCAACCATTCTTTCTTCGAGTGCCATGTATCTTTCCCGATACTCTCTTGTTTCTGCTTGAGCTGCGAGAAGGTCTTGAATGAGTTGGTCTCTGTGGTGGGAGCCTCGTTCCAGGTCTCTGGTGCGATCAGTAGTAGACTGTACGATGGCACTTAACTCCCGGACCTGATCGGTCGTCGTCCTTCTACGATCATCCATACTTGTTATTCGTTGTATCGTGACGGGGAGAGCTCTGTCAGCCGGTCCACCATGAGTGAGATCATAGTAACCTCGTTGGTAGCCATATGGTGACCGCTGGCGTTGTTGTCGGCTCCATCTTTCGATCGTTGTTACCCAAGGGGGTTCAGGTCCGTTGTATCCAAAACGGTGCGCGGGTACCCTCGCGATGTAGGGGGGGTTGAATACTTCTGGTGGTTCCTCCGCTTCGTTCCCAAACGTGACTACCTCATCACCTTCCTCTTCTTCCTCTTCGTCTTCCTCTTCTTCTTGGTCATCTTCCTCTTCTTCTTCTTGTTCGTCTTCCTCTTCTTCTTCTTGTTCGTCTTCCACCTCGGGCTCCCCCTCGGGATCCTCCTCGGGATCCTCTTCGGGATCCACCTCGAGATCTTCTTCAGGATCCTCCTCGGGCTCATCTTCGATCCATCCCGCGTTTCCCTGATTGGGAAAATAGGGGTCCCCAGGTATCTGAAATCCTGCCATGTCGTCTGCACGAGAAACGGGGTTAAGAAGCACATATCAGAAAATAATAATCTGGCACTATAGAAACGTACAAATACTCCTATAGTATTTTTAAATGTTTATATTTGGTTCTTAGCGTGTTCTTTATGGAGTGTAATTAGGTTATCAGATTTGTCGCTCATTACGACTATTCCTTAGTGTGCGTAAGTTACTTCTTGGACGGATATAGTTGATCAGGCTATATCCCTCCCAGAACTGATTACACATGCTAAGGCGTACTAATAATGTTCGACTCCTCCTCTTTCAATTTATGTTCTCCTAAGATATGACACCATGCTAGTATAGAATGCATGTAAGTATACTTTAAAACAAGAAATTATTTGTTTTCTAAAAGTACAACTCGTTAAAGCATTTTAAGAATCAGAGACTTTTAGTCCCAAATATGTTTATAGTTTGTATATCTTATGTGGTTTGACATACTTAATTCACTATAAACCGTGCTCTGATACCAATCTGTCACACCCCCAAACCAAGGATGGCGGAAACGTCCGGGGGTGGAGGACTTCATGTATAGTATCATAACCACAATTTCAATAGTAATTTAAGCAAACACAACCAACATATATATAATTGAAAAAGTTACATCACTTGTATGAATTACATGTTTCAAAATCAATTACAATATGTTGACAAAATATGAAAAGTTTGACGCCTTAACGTCCCATCCTCAAAAGCACTTGATTACCTGTTTAGTGTTTTCCTGAGAATACAAGTTGTTTGAAAAGTGTCAACACAAAGGTTGGTGAGTTCATAAGCTTTTATTAATAAACTTAGTAGATGTCTTTCACATGTAAATGTCGCGTTTGTTTCAGAAAAATCCGATATTTTCCTTGAAATCCGAAAAATGTAGCCTTATAACCAAAGACTAAAATGTATAAGAAATCATCATTTCTTAGTAGAAATGTCGTGAGTTTAAAATGATATGGAAAGTAAATTTCTTTATCAACCTAAAACCTACTTCGGTTTTATGAAACCCCGTAAACTTTATGAATTGTTATCTCCCTAGGTGAGTCGCTATAATCATACTGTGACTATGTGAACCTGCCACAACGTTTCTCAGGCGTCGCGAAAATGAAATGACATTTGTCACCCGTAGACCTGCAGGTACCACTGTAGCTAGCAGCAAGGTGTGGGGTGTCAAACCCAATAGAGATCTATATACAAGTATCACGTTCTCCCTCAAGGAGATTCTGATTATAACTACCAGGAATTATATCCCGCACTCGGACGTACGGGGAGAGAGAGAGAGTCTCACAACATAGGTTAACAAGTTTACGTGAAATGTGTGTGGATATAAATCTTTCTTGTATGAATGTACCCTTTTTGTACGAGTGTGTTGAGTGATGTATCATAAACTATACCTATTATAGTTGATCTAAAATGTATATAATATGTATGAATTCTTTTATGGAAATGTATTAGTGTTGTGAATTTATCCAATTATACTTTTTATAGTTACATAATACGTGTTCTAAATGAATGAATAATATTTAATATGAATGACTTACTTTCAGTTCATAATGATAAACTAACAAGGAAACACATTCAAATATTAGAACTTATGATTATACACTTTGCTCAACATATTACAAAGTGTTATGATATTTACATGCTGTTGGCTAACTTTAGCAATTCTGACCTGTTTTGGAAAAATCATAGAAAAATCATACGAAGTCAAAAACTAGATCCGTAAATTCTGAGAGTTCACAAAATGTGTGTAGTTTACTCATAATTTTTATCAAGATTTTTAATGACCTCCAACGTGGGTGAAAATATCCATAATCACAGACTGGTCCGGATTGTTGTTCGAAATGATAGGCAGTTTTGTAAAAATCACCATAAATTGTAGAAAAATCGTATGGAGATGTGCAAGTAGTCATTTTAAAGATACAAACTTGAACTATTTGAACCTTATACAGTTTTGAAAACAAAAATGTTTAAGATACCCAAAACAGTCCGTGAATGGAGTTGAACTTTTCTGATGAAGGCTGTTAGAAAAATTTAGTTATGTTCTTAGTGTTTTAACTTGTATTCCCCCCCTGAAAACTTGAGAAAACATGAAAATGTAGGGGTATGAACTCACCTTATGTGATTTCAGTAGATGATTGTTGAAGGATTGAAGTGTTTAATTCAAGAACACTTGGAGATGCCTTGAAGATTTTCGAGAATCTAACATTATAGTTATGGAGTTTGTGTAAGCAATCAAAGATTTGAGTAGAATGGAGTGAAATAATAATAGGGAGGATGAATTTTTTTACTTACTAAGAGTGGAAGAACACTTGAAATCAGCCTTGAATCTCGAAATTTGTGTAGAAAGAGTTTGAGAGAAAAGTGGTGCTTGTTACTTAGTGGAATGAGAGCAATGAGAGAAAATGAGGAGAGTGGGTGTTTGTTCCAGCTAAAAAAAACGTGGGAGTGAGTGTAATTTGAGTGTAAGGGACATTGAAGTGACATAGGTAAGGTGGGGAGGTATGGCTGGTAATAGAGTGGGTGTGGGGTGGTTGCTTGTGTCATAAGTTAAGGCAAAGTCAACACTCCACCTTAAATAAATCCCCCATTAGATCTTTATTATTTAAATAATGATTTTTATCAAAATATGTTTAAATTATGAATATTTAGAGTTTATTATGTTAAAATATAATTTCTGGAGAAAATCCCGCTTTAAAATCACAAAAAACGGGCTTAAAATGTTAAAAATATCAAAAATGGGCTAAAAGTGACAATTTCCCGAAGTCTGGCCGAGGTTCGGCCTTCTGGTGCTGAACCGAGAGAGAGGGAGGCAGAAACCGAGAGGGAAGAAGAAGGAGGGAAGGAACCGAGAGGGGAGGAGAGAGAACAGAGGGGCGCGAGTAGAGACAGAGCGAGAGAAGGGAAGAGACAGAGAGGCGGGTAGAGACAGAGCGAGGAGCGAGCGACAGAGACAGAGCGAGAGAAGGGAAGAGACAGAGAGGCGGAACAGATGAGGCGACCGAGAACCGAGGCTCGGTCCTCGCGCCCTTAGCCAACAGAGGCTCGGTTCGGAGATAGAAGGCGAGAAGTCAAAAACCGAATGAACTGTAGTGAACAGTAGTGAACAGTACCTTCGGTTCGGTTCAACAGCCTTCTTCATCGGGAGGGTTCGGTTCCTAAGAGGGTTTTCGGTTCCTAAGAGGGGTTTCAGTTCCTAAGATCCGTTTTTCGCGTTTTCGCCCCGGTTTAAGCCGTTTTTGACCCGGTTAAGGGCCGGAATGACCTGAATGATTCTAAAAAGTTACGGGAACTATTTGAGGGAGATTTGGGAGAGATTTCTCATACTTGGAGAGATTTGGGAGAGATTTGACATTCTTGGAGAGATTTCTCATACGAATAGGTATTTGAGAGAGATTTCACATACTTGGAGAGATTTGGGAGTGATTTGACATTCTTGGAGAGATTTCTCATACAGAGAGATATTTGAGAGAGATTTCGCATACTTGGAGAGATTTGGGAGAGATTTGACATTCTTGGAGAGATTTCTCATACAAAGAGGTATTTGAGAGAGATTTCACATACTTGGAGAGATTTGGGAGTGATTTGACATTCTTGGAGAGATTTCTCATACATAGAGATATTTGAGAGAGATTTTGCATACTTGGAGAGATTTGGGAGAGATTTGACATAGGGAGAGATAGAGTGAAAACGATTGAGAGAGGGTCCATGTGTGACAATTGTAAGTGTCCGGCATCGCAATGCATGGTTCGTAAACCCTGTTAAGCCTTGTTTAAGGATCTTACACACTCCCGATGAGTATGCATCATTGTTTTTATCAGTTTAGTTCATTGATTAGCACTAGGGCTTAGGAAATTTTTAACACAAGACTTTTCTCAAGTGATGTTTTCCCATTAATATAGCAAGTTATACAGTATGAACATAACACAAACCCTAATACACAAGGTTTAATCGAGTTGACCGGCTTGACTTGATGACTTGACTTGACTCAAGATTGACGATTGTCACATCATCCCCCCGTTAGAGGGAATTTTGTCCCGAAATTTAAATTCGGCTGGGACTTCAAGGATGGGAAAAGATGTGGATACTTTTGCTTCATTTGATCTTCACGTTCCCAGGTAAACTCAGGCCCTCGTTTCGCGTTCCAACGAACCTTCACTATGGGAATGCGACTTTGTTTTGTTCTCTTGATCTCTCGATCCATAATCTCGACGGGTTCCTCCACAAAGTGGAGATTTTCATTAACTTCGATTTCTTCGAGTGGTATTACGAGTGTCTCGTCAGACAGACACTTCTTTAAGTTGGATACGTGGAAGGTAGGGTGTACATTACTAAGTTCTTGTGGTAGTCGGAGTTTGTACGCCACAGGACCAATCCTAGCAAGGATTTCGAACGGACCGATGTACCTTGGGTTTAGTTTCCCTCGTTTACCAAAACGTATCATCCCCTTCCAGGGGGAAACTTTTAGTAGTACCCGGTCTCCGACCTGGAATTCTAAAGGTTTGCGTTGCTTATCCGCGTAACTCTTTTGTCGATCACGAGACGCTTTTAGTCTTTCCCGAATTTGAATGATCTTTTCTATGGTTTCCCTTATGATTTCAGGCCCAGTAAGGGTGCTATCAGGGACTTGCCCTCTGGCTAGCTGAGTATCTCCAACTTCGGTCCAACACAGTGGTGATCTACACTTGCGACCGTAGAGAGCTTCGAATGGAGCGATTCCAATGCTAGTGTGATAGCTGTTATTATAAGAGAATTCGATAAGCGGTAGATGGGTATCCCATGCCTTACCAAAATCTATCACACAGGCTCTCAGCATGTCTTCCAATGTCTGGATGGTTCTCTCGCTTTGTCCGTCAGTTTGTGGATGGTAGGCCGTACTCATGTCTAGCCTGGTTCCCAGAGACTTCTGTAGGGACTGCCAGAAACGCGAGGTGAATCTACTATCTCGATCAGAGATAATGGATGTTGGTACACCATGTAGTCGCACGATCTCTTTAATGTACGTCCTGGTTAACTTCTCCATCTTGTCTGTTTCCTTTATTGGCAGAAAGTGCGCGGACTTGGTCAATCTGTCCACAACCACCCATATGGTATCCATCCCACCTGATGTCTTAGGCAGTTTGGTTATGAAGTCCATGGTTATTCGCTCCCACTTCCACTCGGGTATATCCGGTTGTTGAAGTAGTCCTGATGGCTTCTAATATTCCACCTTGACCTTGGCGCAAGTGAGGCACTTGCTCACATAAGTAGCAATTTCAGCCTTCATGTTTGGCCACCAGTATAACCTTTTGAGGTCTAGATACATCTTATCTGACCCAGGGTGAATGGAGTATCGAGTCTTGTGGGCCTCGTTCATTACAACATCTCGGTACCCACCGAACTTCGGTGTCTAGATTCGATTCATGAGATAACGAGTTCCATCCCCTTTGACTTCCAAGTTCTTATCCATCCCCCTTAGTGCTTCTAGATCTTCAGGGCATCCTTGATCTGGGTGGCTAGCTGGGAGTGGATGGTCATGGCTAGGGATTTTACTTGGCGACCCGAGTATTCTTTCCTGCTTAAGGCATCGGCTACTACATTGGCCTTGCCCGGGTGGTAGCGAATTTCACATTCGTAGTCATTCAGTAATTCCACCCATATTCTTTGGCGCATGTTAAGTTCTTTCTGATTGAGAATGTGCTGAAGACTTTTGTGATCAGTGAAGATGGTGCACTTGGTGCCGTAGAGGTAGTGCCTCTAGATCTTCAGGGCGAACACCACCGCTCCCAGTTCAAGGTCGTGGGTTGTGTAATTAACTTCATGTGTCTTCAGTTGCCTTGATGCATAAGCGATGACTTTTCCCCTTTGCATGAGCACACAGCCGAGGCCTTGATTCGAAGCATCGCAATATACCACAAAATCATCGGTTCCTTCTGGAAGAGACAAGACTGGTGCGCTGCATAGGGCTTGCTTTAGTGTCTGGAAGGCGGCTTCTTGTTTATCTTCCCATTCGAACACCACACCTTTCTGAGTCAAGGTGGTGAGAGGCTTAGCGATCTTGGAGAAATTTTGTATGAATCTTCGATAGTAGCTTGCGAGTCCCAAAAACTGTCAGATTTCTGTTGGCGTTGCAGGTGTTGACCAATCTTCGATTGCTTTGATCTTTGAGGGGTCCACATGTATTCCTTCTTTGCTTACTACGTGGCCAAGGAATCCTACTTCACGGAGCCAAAATTCACACTTTGAGAATTTGGCGTAAAGCTTCTCGGTTCTTAAAATCTCCAGAACTAGTCGTAGGTGTTTTCTGTGCTCTTCTTCGCTCCTCGAATAGACCAAGATATCATCGATGAATACGATGACGAATTTATCCAAGAAGGGTCGACACACTCGATTCATCAAATCCATTAACACCGCAGGCGCGTTAGTTAACCCGAATGGCATCACTACAAACTCATAGTGCCCATAACGAGTTCTGAATGCCGTCTTGGGGATATCCTCTTCCTGAACTCGCAGTTGATGATAGCCCGACCTCAGGTCGATTTTTGAAAAGTAGCTGGCTCCTTGGAGCTGGTCGAAGAGGTCATCGATACGGGGTAGGGGATAACGGTTCTTGATAGTGAGTTTGTTTAGTACTCGATAGTCTATGCACATGCGAAAAGACCCATCCTTCTTCTTTACAAATAAGACTGGTGCTCCCCAGGGCGAGAAGCTTGGCCTGATGAACCCTTTGCTCAATAGTTCATTCAGCTGGCTGGATAGTTCTTGCATTTCTGCCGGTGCTAAGCGATATGGTGCCCTTGCGACGGGGATAGCTCCTGGGATTAAATCGATCCGAAATTCGACTTGTCGTGCGAGTGGTATACCTGGCAGATCGTCTGGGAAAACATCAGGGAAGTTGTATACTTCTGGAATTTCTTTGATGTCCTTTACCTCCTGTTTCTTGTCTACGATGTGGGCTAAGAAAGCATGGTATTGCTTTCGGAGGTACTTTTGGGTTTTAACACAAGAGATGATTTGTAGGTTCGCACTAGGTTTATTGCCATAAACGGTGAGAACGTTGCCATTCGGCAGATTGAGGCGGACGGCCCTTTCGTAACATAGAATGTCGGCACGATGAAGGCTTAACCAATCCATACCAATGATTATATCGAAGCTGTTTATGGTGACCGGCATAAGGTCAATTTTGAACAAATGGTTGTCTAGAGTGAGAGTACACCCTATGTAAATATCATTAGCGCGCTCAACCTTTCCATTTGCCATTTCTACGATGTAAGAATCTTCTAGTGGTTGAGAATTTTGCTTAAGTATATGTTTGAATTGGTGACTTATGAAACTTCTTTCTGCCCCACTATCGAAAAGTACGCATGCATAAGAGTTATTGAGGAGGAACGTACCAGTAACCACAAAGGGATCCTTGACTGCTTCTCCCTGCCCTAAAGTTAGGACTCTCCCTACACCCCCAGCATTAGGGGCTCGTGCCTTGGGGCAGTTCCTCCTGAAGTGTCCCGTTTCACCACATCCATAGCAGGTTTGGCTTGCTCCGGTGTTGGCGGTCGTAGCGACTTGTGCGGCGGGTTGGGTAGTCGCTCTACAGAATCGTGCGGTGTGCCCCTTTTTGTTACAGTTATTGCAGTGTAACTCTCGACAAGCATCGTTATGGTGGTAGTTACACTTGTTGCACTTGGGAAGAGTTCCTGTATACTGTTTCGGCGGCGCTGGAGCGGCAGCAGTAGTGGCGGCACGAACAGCAACAATCTGTTGCTTTTTTGCGGGGTCCTGAATTGGTTGTTTCTTTGTATTGCCCCAGAACTTCCTCTTGTTGTTCCCTCCTTTTGTTCGGTCGGTGGTGGTTATCACTGTACCACGGCTAGCCCTGTGATCTATGAGTTGTTGTGCCAATTCTTTGGCACTCTCAAAGGTAGTGGGTTTCGAGGCCAATACACTATCTTGACTCTGGGATGACAGCCCCCAGAGATATCGTTCCACCTTCTTCTCTTCTGGAGTGACCATTGTTGGACAGAGAAGTGCTAGGTCATTGAAACGGGCAATATAAGTTTCAAGATAAGTGCCTGTCATTCTGAGGTTCCAAAGTTCTTCTTCAAGTTTTTGTATTTCGCCACTCGGGCAGTATTCCTTTAACATTAGGGCTTTCAAATCCTCCCAGCTGATTGCGTTAGCTACTGCAGGAGTAAGTGATTTAACTCGGCCATTCCACCAAGTAAGTGCTTTTCCAGTGAAAGTGAATGCCGCATACTTGACCTTGCTCGTTTCGGGACAAGCGCAGATTTCAAAAACTGCCTCGGTCCTTTCGAACCATTGCACCAGTGTGATAACGCCCCCACTTCCATTGAAAGGGTCGGGTTTGCCATTCGTGAAGTCTTTGTAAGAGCACTCCCTCGTACGCCCCATGGTGTCCCCATGAATGGAATTGGTAGCTCCGGATCCAGAACCGCCAGAACCATTGGTTCCCATTTCCGACATTGCTGCCGCTACGGCTGCCGTTACTGCAGCCTGGAACATTGCAGGATCAAACTGCGGAGGTGGTGGTGGAGGCGGCATTGTGTTGTTGGAAGGCCTTGGTCTTTTCCTTGGTGGCATGGTTCTGTCATAAAAAAAATGACTAGTCGGTAAGACTTCAATAGTGATAACGAGTCGAGTGTTACTGGTTTCATCCCTCTTGTATTTTATCAAAACTTTATTATTCGTAAACTGTTTGTGTGATCAGGTTATGATGTATAGTGCCAAACATTCAATAAATAAAACACATGTCAAATTTCATTGATACTTTTAGTACATAATGTTTAGAGGGAAAAGTTTGACCTCATAAGGGTCTACACTACATCGTTACAAAAGATAGTTTTTGGCATTACAAAAACCCTTTGAATAGTGTAATCACATAGCCGCAGGGTCGACCTACATACAAAGAGTAGCACCAACACATACTCCTAAAATTTTACTACCAAAACATTAGAATAGTAATGAGTTCTAATCACTGCGACCCTTCTTTGGCGGAGGCTGCGATGATGTCGATGCACCCTGTAGTTCCGCCAATCTGCGTTCGGCTGCAACCATTCTTTCTTCGAGTGCCATGTATCTTTCCCGATACTCTCTTGTTTCTGCTTGAGCTGCGAGAAGGTCTTGAATGAGTTGGTCTCTGTGGTGGGAGCCTCGTTCCAGGTCTCTGGTGCGATAAGTAGTAGACTGTACGATGGCACTTAACTCCCGGACCTGATCGGTCGTCGTCCTTCCACGATCATCCATACTTGCTATTCGTTGTATCGTGACGGGGAGAGCTCTGTCAGCCGGTCCACCATGAGTGAAATCATAGTAACCTCTTTGGTAGCCATATGGTGACCGCTGGCGTTGTTGTCGGCTCCATCTTTCGATCGTTGTTACCCAAGGGGGTTCAGGTCCGTTGTATCCAAAACGGTGCGCGGGTACCCTCGCGATGCAGGGGGGGTTGAATACTTGTGGTGGTTCCTCCGCTTCGTTCCCAAACGTGACTACCTCATCACCTTCCTCTTCTTCCTCTTCGTCTTCCTCTTCTTCTTGGTCGTCTTCCTCTTCTTCTTCTTGTTCGTCTTCCTCTTCTTCTTCTTGTTCGTCTTCCTCCTCGGGCTCCCCCTCGGGCTCCCCCTCGGGATCCTCCTCGGGATCCTCTTCGGGATCCTCCTCGGGATCCTCTTCGGGATCCACCTCGGGATCTTCTTCAGGATCCTCCTCGGGCTCATCTTCGATCCATCCCGCATTTCCCTGATTGGCAAAATAGGGGTCCCCAGGTATCTGAAATCCTGGCATGTCGTCTGCACGAGAAACGGGGTTAAGAAGCACATATCGGAAAAAAATAATCTGGCACTATACAAACATACAAATACTCCTATAGTATTTTTAAATGTTTATATTTGGTTCTTAGCGTGTTCTTTATGGAGTGTAATTAGGTTATCAGATTTTTCGCTCATTACGACTATTCCTTAGTGTGCGTAAGTTACTTCTTGGACGGATATAGTTGATCAGGCTATATCCCTCCCAGAACTGATTACACATGCTAAGGCGTACTAATAATGTTCGACTCCTCCTCTTTCAATTTATGTTCTCCTAAGATATGACACCATGCTAGTATAGAATGCATGTAAGTATACTTTAAAACAAGAAATTATTTGTTTTCTAAAAGTACAACTCGTTAAAGCATTTTAAGAATCAGAGACTTTTAGTCCCAAATATGTTTATAGTTTGTATATCTTATGTGGTTTGACATACTTAATTCACTATAAACCGTGCTCTGATACCAATCTGTCACACCCCCAAACCAAGGATGGCGGAAACGTCCGGGGGTGGAGGACTTCATGTATAGTATCATAACCACAATTTCAATAGTAATTTAAGCAAACACAACCAACATATATATAATTGAAAAAGTTACATCACTTGTATGAATTACATGTTTCAAAATCAATTACAATATGTTGACAAAATATGAAAAGTTTGACGCCTTAACGTCCCATCCTCAAAAGCACTTGATTACCTGTTTAGTGTTTTCCTGAGAATACAAGTTGTTTGAAAAGTGTCAACACAAAGGTTGGTGAGTTCATAAGCTTTTATTAATAAACTTAGTAGAAGTCTTTCACATGTAAATGTTGCGTTTGTTTCAGTAAAATCCGATATTTTCCTTGAAATCCGAAAAATGTAGCCTTATAACCAAAGACTAAAATGTATAAGAAATCATCATTTCTTAGTAGAAATGTCGTGAGTTTAAAATGATATGGAAAGTAAATTTCTTTATCAACCTAAAACCTACTTCGGTTTTATGAAACCCCGTAAACTTTATGAATTGTTATCTCCCTAGGTGAGTCGCTATAATCATACTGTGACTATGTGAACCTGCCACAACGTTTCTCAGGCGTCGCGAAAATGAAATGATATTTGTCACCCGTAGACCTGCAGGTCCCACTGTAGCTAGCAGCAAGGTGTGGGGTGTCAAACCCAATATAGATCTATATACAAGTATCACGTTCTCCCTCAAGGAGATTCTGATTATAACTACCAGGAATTATATCCCGCACTCGGATGTACGGGGAGAGAGAGAGAGTCTCACAACATAGGTTAACAAGTTTACGTGAAATGTGTGTGGATATAAATCTTTCTTGTATGAATGTACCCTTTTTGTACGAGTGTGTTGAGTGATGTATCATAAACTATACCTATTATAGTTTATCTAAAATGTATATAATATGTATGAATTCTTTTATGGAAATGTATTAGTGTTGTGAATTTATCCAATTATACTTTTTATAGTTACATAATACGTGTTCTAAATGAATGAATAATATTTAATATGAATGACTTAGTTTCAGTTCATAATGATAAACTAACAAGGAAACACATTCAAATATTAGAACTTATGATTATACACTTTGCTCAACATATTACAAAGTGTTATGATATTTACATGCTGTTGGCTAACTTTAGCAATTCTGACCTGTTTTGGAAAAATCATAGAAAAATCATACGAAGTCAAAAACTAGATCCGTAAATTTTGAGAGTTCACAAAATGTGTGTAGTTTACTCATAATTTTTATCAAGATTTTTAATGACCTCCAACGTGGGTGAAAATATCCATAATCACAGACTGGTCCGGATTGTTGTTCGAAATGATAGGCAGTTTTGTAAAAATCACCATAAATTGTAGAAAAATCGTATGGAGATGTGCAAGTAGTCATTTTAAAGATACAAACTTGAACTATTTGAACCTTATACAGTTTTGAAAACAAAAATGTTTAAGATACCCAAAACAGTCCGTGAATGGAGTTGAACTTTTCTGATGAAGGCTGTTAGAAAAATTTAGTTATGTTCTTAGTGTTTTAACTTGTATTCCCCCCCTGAAAACTTGAGAAAACATGAAAATGTAGGGGTATGAACTCACCTTATGTGATTTCAGTAGATGATTGTTGAAGGATTGAAGTGTTTAATTCAAGAACACTTGGAGATGCCTTGAAGATTTTCGAGAATCTAACATTATAGTTATGGAGTTTGTGTAAGCAATCAAAGATTTGAGTAGAATGGAGTGAAATAATAATAGGGAGGATGAATTTTTTTACTTACTAAGAGTGGAAGAACACTTGAAATCAGCCTTGAATCTCGAAATTTGTGTAGAAAGAGTTTGAGAGAAAAGTGGTGCTTGTTACTTAGTGGAATGAGAGCAATGAGAGAAAATGAGGAGAGTGGGTGTTTGTTCCAGCTAAAAAAAACGTGGGAGTGAGTGTAATTTGAGTGTAAGGGACATTGAAGTGACATAGGTAAGGTGGGGAGGTATGGCTGGTCATAGAGTGGGTGTGGGGTGGTTGCTTGTGTCATAAGTTAAGGCAAAGTCAACACTCCACCTTAAATAAATCCCCCATTAGATCTTTATTATTTAAATAATGATTTTTATCAAAATATGTTTAAATTATGAATATTTAGAGTTTATTATGTTAAAATATAATTTCTGGAGAAAATCCCGCTTTAAAATCACAAAAAACGGGCTTAAAATGTTAAAAATATCAAAAATGGGCTAAAAGTGACAATTTCCCGAAGTCTGGCCGAGGTTCGGCCTTCTGGTGCTGAACCGAGAGAGAGGGAGGTAGAAACCGAGAGGGAAGAAGAATGAGGGAAGGAACCGAGAGGGGAGGAGAGAGAACAGAGGGCGCGCGAGTAGAGACAGAGCGAGAGAAGGGAAGAGACAGAGAGGCGGGTAGAGACAGAGCGAGGAGCGAGCGACAGAGACAGAGCGAGAGTAGGGAAGAGACTGAGAGGCGGAACAGATGAGGTGACCGAGAACCGAGGCTCGGTCCTCGCGCCCTTAGCCAACAGAGGCTCGGTTCGGAGATAGAAGGCGAGAAGTCAAAAACCGAATGAACTGTAGTGAACAGTACCTTCGGTTCGGTTCAGCAGCCTTCTTCATCGGGAGGGTTCGGTTCCTAAGAGGGGTTTCGGTTCCTAAGATCCGTTTTTCGCGTTTTCGCCCCGTTTTAAGCCGTTTTTGACCCGGTTAAGGGCCAGAATGACCCGAATGATTCTAAAAAGTTACGGGAACTATTTGAGGGAGATTTGGGAGAGATTTCTCATACTTGGAGAGATTTGGGAGAGATTTGACATTCTTGGAGAGATTTCTCATACAAAGAGGTATTTGAGAGAGATTTCACATACTTGGAGAGATTTGGGAGTGATTTGACATTCTTGGAGAGATTTCTCATACAGAGAGATATTTGAGAGAGATTTTGCATACTTGGAGAGATTTGGGAGAGATTTGACATTCTTGGAGAGATTTCTCATACAAAGAGGTATTTGAGAGAGATTTCACATACTTGGAGAGATTTGGGAGTGATTTGACATTCTTGGAGAGATTTCTCATACAGAGAGATATTTGAGAGAGATTTCGCATACTTGGAGAGATTTGGGAGAGATTTGACATAGAGAGAGATAGAGTGAAAACGATTGAGAGAGGATCCATGTGTGACAATTGTGAGTGTCCGGCATCGCAATGCATGGTTCATAAACCCTGTTAAGCCTTGTTTAAGGATCTTACACACTCCCGATGAGTATGCATCATTGTTTTTATCAGTTTAGTTCATTGATTAGCACTAGGGCTTAGGAAATTTTTAACACAAGACTTTTCTCAAGTGATGTTTTCCCATTAATATAGCAAGTTATACAGTATGAACATAACACAAACCCTAATACACAAGGTTTAAACGAGTTGACCGGCTTGACTTGATGACTTGACTTGACTCAAGATTGACGATTGTCACAAAACATTTGTATCATAGTGATATCAAGTTGTTGCAGGATCTAATGCATTCTCTTCCTTATCAGGTAACCATTAACAATTTCCTTACACCGATTATTTATCTGATGTTTGAATTAATAGTGGTTGTGAAATGAAAAAAATCTACTTACATAATTGTTATGTCTTATGAAACTATAGTCAAGTGGGAAAAAGCAAGACAATTTCTAAAAAACATACAGAATAAAGAACATTCATGCACCAAATTTAACGAAATATCTTTGAATGCAATCTGAGTTTGACTGTTACCCACGATAATATTGTATATTATATATGTATATTATATTAATCTTATATAATATGTAACGGCTGAAATATTTATCAACCAAGATTTTCCAATAGCCTCTCAACTGCAGCATGAAAATTACATGTTGTTGTTGTCATCATGTTAAAATCACATGATGACAATTGTGGTTAAACATATAGAGGTTTCAAAGTATATTATTAAGAAATGGGAAATGAGAAATGAGAAGAATCTAATAATGTATGTAAAAAAGAAAATGTGAATAGAAAACGATGATTTAGAAGAAATATGGAGTTAAAACTGATTAGAGGATTCATGTTATCCAAGGAACTAGAGGATTTTAGTAAGTCTTTTCACAAACACCTGGTGGGCATTTGGTGATGCTTATTAGAGACTATTTGCTTGTTTGATATTCAATAGTAAAACTAACATTATGTAATAGAACAAGTCAACATTATCTGAAACACATAAAAAGGATGAAGAATAAGAATGGAGTAATGTTGTGTCCTTATACAGGTTTCCTCCACTTATAGTGAGCGTTGTTGAAATTGACGATCATTATCGTAGATTGTCAATATCCACTGTTTGTGAGTGGTGGACTAGGGCAAATTATGGGATCGAGATTAACAGATCGAGAGATCAATTGAAATATGAATCGATCATCAGAGATAAGGTTGAGATGCAAATCGGTCATCGAAAAATGAGGTTGAGATCAATCCTCGGTTTATCGTCGATGTTATCCCGGGCGGAGGCAACGCCATCTCGAAGGTGGAATGTAATGAAGATGTGTGTGTGTTGTGTGTGTGAGAAAGGGGGGGGGGGGGGGAGGAAAGAGAGACGATGAAGAATTATGATAGAAAGGGTTTAATTAAATTAATTAAGTTAATTGTTAAGGAATAATAATATTAATGCCTAATATGCTCTTGTGATTATTTTTAAAATGTATAAAACATATTTAAATTTGTTCTTATTTACAAATTGTGTCACTAATCATCTAAGCCATACAAATAAACGATCCAACGTTCCACCTTTAGTTCTCGGGAAACTTTGAGTTCTCAGATGATCCTTCTTCTCTCTCTCTCTCTCTCTCTATATATATATATATATATATATATATATATATATATATATATATATATATATATGTATATATATATATATATATGTGTGTGTGTGTGTGTATATATATATATATACATATATATATATATATATATATATATATATATATATATATATTCATATATATATATATATATACATACATATATATATATATATATATATATATATATATATATATATATATATATATATATATATATATATATATATATATGGTTAGGTTAATGTGAGACGGTTTAATTTTGTGTGACGGTGAAACGCAATCCTAGCCATTCATTTGGTAGATAAAAAAACATTTTTAAAATGCAAAATAATTGAAAATTTTCCAAATTTGTTTTTTCAAATATTATTTTCGAAATTTATATTTTCCAAAAAAAACGGTAATTTTATTTATTTATTTTTATTTTTTTAGGTAGTTAAAGTTCCGAAAACAATAATTAAAAAAAAGAATTTTTTTGAATTTTCTTTTATTTTGCATTTTAAAATTATTTTTAGATTTGGTCTCACGGTCTCATAAAATTACCATGGTCTCCAATTAACCTGAACATATATATATATATATATATATATATATATATATATATATATATATATATATATATATGTATATATATATATATATATATATATATATATATATATATATATATATATATATATATATATATATATATATATGGAGTGGTTCAAATGAGAACAAAAAAGGATTAAGAACCTAAGAACCAATTAATTAAGGAAAATGCTTCTTAAAACATGGAATAACATAAATTGTAATTATCAAGAAATAGAAGGTCTGCTCTGTATCATATTACAAAACAACATGGTGGCAATTTCGTAAATATACAAAACATATTATCACCCATTAATTTGCTAGAACACTTTAAAACCCTAATTTGAATTGACGACTTATTCAAAAAAACAAAACCCCTCTAATTTAGTTCACTGCAACGAGATCAGTGATCATTCATACAAAATTCAAAAACAACAAAATATATACAATACAATGACAAAAAGAAGTAAAATAAGAGAATTTGAAAAAAAAATCGACCGACAATTCAACTGATGAAGAAATGACTCAAACACAAAGAAAACAACAAACTACCAACATTTCAGCAAGAAAGTCGATTCACACCGATCAAAACCTCGATAGAAAAAGAAGAAACATCAAAGAGGATGATTTCAACACTCATCAAAAAAGGTAAAACCCTAAAAATAGTATAAAATGTAAGAAACTCAAAAAAATTAAAAAACGAACAAATATTAGATGATTTCGTTCTAAAATCTTCGTATTTGTTTATATCATGATTTTTTTTTAAATATGCATATCTTAAATTGTGAATTAAGATTTTATAGATTTGAATATTAAAACAGTTTTAAGTTGACATGGTAATAATAATTTGAAACTATGAATATTCAATTTTATAATATGAATATATATTAATGATTTTATATATTTATAAATATAAAATAATGATTTTCAACTGTGAATTATCATAATGATTTAAAACTATGATTATTGAATATTACATATATATATAATGATTTAAACTATGATACATGATAAAAGTATGCATTTCTTAAACTGTGAATAAATTTTTTATATATTTGTAAATTTAGAATAATGATTTTCAACCGTGAAAGATAATAATGATTTAAACCATGATTATTGAATATTATATATATATATATATATATATATATATATATATATATATATATATATATATATATATATATATATATATATAGATTTAAACTGTGATACATGACAAATTTATGCATTTCATAAACTGTGAATAAAGATTTTATAGGTTTAAATATAAAAACAATTTTAAGTTAACATGGTAATAATGATTTTAAACTATAAATGCTAAATTTTATAATGTGAATATATATTAATGCTTTTATATATTTATAAATTTAAAATAATGAATTTCAACTGTGAATGGTGATAATGATTTAAATATGTGATTATTGAATATTATATATATATATATATATATATATATATATATATATATATATATATATATATATATATATATATATATATATATAATGATTTAAACTGTGATACATGATAAATGATAAATGTTGAGATTATAAAATATAAAATTACACAGTTTATGTAGGTATCACATATTTACATATGAAGAAATGAAAAGAGAACAAACAAATGTATTTAAAAAAAAGAAAAACTAAACTCTAAATTTAATGAAATTTTAAACTGTAAATTTGCCTTTAGAGTATATAGTATATTAAATATTTAATATTAAGTTTTAAATATATAATATACATAAACTAACACATTATTTAAAGTTAGAATGTACATGTGAAAACAAAAGAAAAGAAGATAAAGAAAGTGAATCTAAAGAAAGTACAAAAAGAGTTATGACAAAAGCATTGATAAGGAAACAAACAACAAGAGCTGTTCAAATACAAGAACCAAAACAATCAAATGATAAAGGTATGTACATTTATGAAAAAAAAATTAAATTTTGTTTCTTATTCTTAAAAATCATAAAATTTCATTTTTGTTTTGATTAAATTTCCAGATAAGGGAAAAAACTTTTTGATGACAAAATCAAAAGAAAAAGGTAAATATGTCAACTGTGAATTATATTCTATTAATTAAACATTGAATTATCTGTTAACTTGTGAATTTCGAAAAAAATAAAGTTGTTGAGAAGAAGAAAAAACAGAAAATGAAGGAAAAGGAAAAGGAATAAGAACTTCAAGGTACATTTTAAAACTATATATAAATAACTGAGAGCTAATTTAATTTCTCATATAATAGTTCATTATCATTACAAAATGAAATTTTGTATAGGGAAAAAGGAAAGAAACGGAAAAAAAAAGAAGCAAACAGTAAAAAAGAAAAATAAAAAAGCTGAAACAAAACATGGAGAAGATGAAGACAAGTTTCAAACATTAAGAACAAGGGGTGCAACACAAACCTTATGGAAAGTTCTAGAGATATTAACCATTGAACAGAGAGACTGTGTAGAAAGCTTAGGTTTAAGATCACTCTTAAGGATGACATTGGATGTGATTCCTTTAAAAATAGCATTTTTTTTTCCTGTGTTTAGCTACAACCATACAACAAACTCCATTTATTTAGGACATGGAAGAATAACAATAGTAGAAGAAACAATAGGAGAAATTCTTGGGTTAAAAAAATAAAGGCATGGATCTTGAAACAATTATTGACAGTGAACAAGATAACATAACATTTATTAAATGGAAAGAACAACATCCAAAAATTATAAAGTCTTCTCAAGCACTAGTAGATCTTATAAAACAATCGCAAATTGCAAATGAGATTTTGTGCTAAACTTCATTATACTATTTGTCAACCCAATCAGAGAGAAAACAATATCTGGAGCCATAGAAATAAAAACTTTACTGAAGTTGATTAAAGTTGAGACTAAAGAAAATATAAATTGGTGCAAGTATATCAATCATACATTGGTTAAGAGTAAAAAAAATTTGGAAGCCAAATTGTAAAAACAACTACTATGCTGGACCATTACCATTTCTAATTGTAAGAATAATTTATAAAAATTCTCATAAAATAAAAATATTTAATACTAATTTTAATCAAACTTATGTTGTTTTCATATATCTTGTAGCTTCTATATTTTCGTAGAACTCAATGCATTCAACAACAGTTCATTAACAGAAGAATAAGACCACTTCACTTCTGGAACTATGGGAGACTGAAAACAAGACAAACAAATGAAATTGCAAATGGAAAATTTGGAATGGTACAAATGTTGGAAAATATGGAGATGATTAAAGATGATGAAGAAGAAGAATACGTTGCTTTGGATAATGAAAAGAATGAAGATGAATTTTCATATTCAGATGATAACGAGGCTATTGGTGCAGAGGTAATACAACTTATACATAAATCTTGAATAATAAAAATACAAAAATTATATAAAATTCATATAAAAACAATAATCACGATACAAAAAGTAATGATTAAGTTGCGAATTTTAATACTGAAAATGATTTGATTGTTCATATTAATATTAATAAACTATGAATAGAATTTTAACATTTTGATATAAAACATAACACATAAAAACACATGGTTAATTAAAATGTGAATTAGCTGTTAAGTTGTGAATATCATAAAATAAAATTTTCATTTTTTTATTGTAACCTTTTTTTGTTATGAATCAACAAAATACATACACCACATTTATTTTGATATTAATATTACTAAACTGTGAAAAGATTTTTAATATGTGAATATAAAACATAACACATGTTTAATTAAACTGTGAACAAGTTGTGAATTTCATAAATAAAATATATAACATTATTAGTTTGTTTTAATGAAATCTTGTTTATAACAAACTAACAAAAAAATATACAATACAGGGATTTTTCTTAATGATAGAAAAAGATTACAAAATGGTATTAGCTTACAAAAAGATAATGGAAGATACATTGGTGAAGGCGAAAGAAACACATGCAGATGACATAAGAATTAAAAGATAGTTTGTGAAATATTAGAGTTTGTTCAATAACCATATTGGTGAAACATCAAAAGTGAATGAAAATGAAGTTCAAGTTGAAAAAATAAAAGAATCAGCCGATGAAAATCTGAAAAATGACGTTGCATTTCAAAAAGCATTAGTTTTGTATACACCGAAAGAGAATCAAGTACAACACACTGAAGTTGAAAACACGGTGAATGCAGAAGAAACTGAAGAAATGGTTGTGGCCCAAACAACAAACACACAGCAAGAAATTCATGAAGAAGTAGGAGGAGAAAATAAAAGGAAAGGAAAAGAAAAAATTGAAAAACAATGGATGCAGAACAACATCAAGAAATGGTTATGTATCAAACAACGGCCACACAGGAAGAAATTGAAGAAGAAGACAGAGTCAATACAACTCAAAAAACACCATCACTTACTGATTCTCAATCTATTCCAAAATCATCAGCTTTCACACCAACATTAGAGTCACCAACAATTTATGCTTTGGTTGACAAAGGTCTTGAAGAAAGCTTAAACAAAATTACTATAACTATAACTCCAAAACAACAACAAGATGAAATAACTTGCACACCATCTGTTCAAAAACAATCTTCTCAACCATCTTTTTCACTTGGACTAACCCTAGATATCAAATATGATGTAAACTCTCCAAAAGCTGCTACAAGATCAAGCAAAAAAAAGGACATAAAAATAGAGAACAAAAAAAGATGAAGAACAAGTTCAAACAAAAAAAAGGAGGAAATAAAGGGAAAGGAAAAGAAATTTTTATTGAAGAGGAACATGAAGAAAAAAGGATCGGAAAAGAAAAAAGAGAGATCATTCCAATAGAAACTTACTTTACTCATTACAGTGGAATCAAAAGACATGGTATTTAATGCAGAGATACTAATTGCAAACCCAATATTTTCAATGCAAAGCAACCACAAGTAAGTATATATTTTTAATAAAAAGTTAATTAAATGTAATTTATGAAACAAAAATTATTTTTTTATAAAAATTCACAACTTAATAAATATTAACAGGGATATCATATTCAGAACAAGAAATGGGGATGTAGTTGAAAGAATTTTCTCTTAAACATTAATCTCAGGTTCCTACATCCACCACAACGTCATTGATTGCTGGTCAATTCTGTTAAATGATGAGGAGAGTGGAAAACAAAAGGGATCTCCATTAAGATTCTATTTTCCAACAAGAATCATAGTAAGCAACATTTATATTATGTATATATATATATATATATATATATATATATATATGTTAATAGATTAACAAAATTCTAACAAAATAAAATATTTAGTATACGTAATTAGACTGAAGATATGACAAATGAGGAGATACCAATGAATGACAAATGTAAAATGTTTGATCAAAAAGCAACAGAAGCAATGAAATTCCATCCATATGCACATAATTTCGATAAACTAGGATTTGTAAGTTACAAAAAATCTTTTATATATATATATATATATATATATATATATATATATATATATACATATATATATATATATATATATATATATATATATATATATATATATATATATATATACTGACAGTTTAGAATTTATTATAAACGTAACTATTCTTTCCAATCAAGAAAAAAACGCATTACTATTTATTATGTATAAATCTCAAAAAGATATATGTAGTTTTGATTCATAGTCATAAAGGAATGATGAATGTCAATATTGAATATGGGTTATTACTAAAATCTCTTGTAAGAGTTAATATTCTATATTTATTCCAAATTAGACTGTGAATTATCAAAATGACTAAATTTATTTTCTTTGTAATATAGGTATAGTTGATGGCAAATTTTATGATGGAAAGAGGATTCGAGAAAGCATTTCATTTGCTTACAAAAGAAATTTTAGTACTTAAAATCAAATGGTGGTTAAAAAACAATTTTGAGGAAAAATAGAGTGGCATTAATGAGGGATATGAAATGTTTTCAAGGACTGGCTGAGAGACATCAACTTAAATAGAAAAAAAATTGATGAAGCAATGCAATTTGATAAAAAAAAACTGAAGAAGAGAAAAAAAAACATTGGTGAATAATGCAATGCAGAAGTATAAAGAAAGATTTAAGCTCATGGAAGATGTTTAAAAATTTCAGAAAAAAGGAACAAACAAGATAACAATGATTCATGTACTTTTTATTTTGAGAACAGTTTGACTTTTTTTTTTATGTTTTTTTTTTTTAAATATAGGGTACTGATGAATCTACTGCTTAGATATATGAGAATTTCAACATTATATTACTATGAATGTCAAAAATTTATTGAAGACTTCTATCTAGTTGAACAAATATGGTGTTTATGATGTTTTTATTTTGTATAATGTTTGCACACATAGTAAACATGTTGGAATGATATATTTTCTTAGCTAAATACGAATTTCTAATTAATTGTTGATGTTGATATAAAAAATTATTAAGAAAATGAATGTTTATCATAACTTTGACAATTATGAATATGTAAATTAAAATGAAATGAACAAAGTATTAAATTGTGAATTGAATTTTTGAAATTTTCTAAAAAAATGATAAATTTTTTTAAAAAACATTTGAATGCACTTGATATATATAAGGAAACTATGAATGTTTACAAAATGACTAAATAATTAAGTTGCAAATTGAATTTTTGAAAAAAAAAGAAAAAATTTTTAAAAAACAAATTTGTATTAGCACTGATAAATCTACTGTTCCCATATATGAGAATTTCAACATCATATTACTACAAGTGTTAAAAATTTATAATGAAATATCAATATTTTATATAAAAAATTAAACTGTAAAATAAACGAATCTACAATACATCTTTTTATTTAAAATGTGATTTTTTCTTAAATAAATGTTATAGAATTTAAAATAATTTTAATGAACAATGTATATATTATAATTTTTACTGTAATCTTTTACATGATATATAATTTTTTTTTAAATATTAAAATTTGAACAAATTATTTACTAATAATACTTAAAATATTTGAAACAAATACTTCAAAAAAATTAATTGAAATGATATAAACACGAAAAATTTAAAAATTTAACAAAATTTACAAAGAAAAAAGTTGAAGAAATAATTGTTAAAATACAAAAATATAAATATTGTAATTATGTTAAAACAAAAAGAAAACAAATTATTATATTAATTAATGAGTTATGCAACTTTTGTAAATAAAACAAATTTATAGCGTTTTACGGATTTGTGTAAATAACAAACAATAAAATACTCTCATTAAAAGCAAATAATGCCTATATTTATCTAATATATTTTGTACATTTCATATAGAATTGAGCTATTCATGTAATACTAACAAAATAGGAAAAGTCGTTTGCAGCACAAAACATGTAACATCCGGATTTTACCAGGTATCTTGTAAATCTAATTTTGTTGTTTTGTGAGGGGGGACTCGGCGAGTTGGAGCTCAGACTCGCCGAGTAGGGACGCGGATTTGGACAAAGGAGCGCGCCTGGACTCGGCGAGTCCAGGATATGCACTCGGCGAGTCTGCGCTGGGTAATGAAACCCTAAATCTCCGGGTTTGAGGCCTATTTAAAGGGCCTTATAGCCGTCATTTGTGCTCACCCAACCCTCAGTGAGTGACCCTTGTGTTCTTGAGCGATTTGTGAAGAGAAAGGGGCATTTCTTGACCTTGTGTGTATTATTTAGCAAGAAGAAGGAGACTCTAGGCAGGAGGAAGCAAAGGAGGTTGCTATTTCGTGGATTTGGAGCTTAGATCATCACTCTAGAGGTATTATCTCGGACCATTTTCTGTTTAGTGAAGTATTATGCAATATAGGGCTTATGATGGTCATTTATGGGAGGATTTGATGCCCATTGGTTCCCTCCTTGAGTTGAGGTTATGGATCTGGATCCATAGAGGTCCAGAGAGCCTCACTCATCAAGCTTTATGGGTGACAATGGAGTCTTTGACCTTGTGTTGTAGTATTTGAGTCAAAAACATCATATATGGTCATATAGAGGTTGTATGTGCATCAAGATTGTAACTTTACGTGCTAAATGAGCTTGGAGGGACTGGATCTATGGATTAATGGACTGGATCTGACCTTTAGAGCAAGATTGAGTCAGTGCATGGCATGGACTCGCCGAGTCCGAAGAACAGACTCAGCGAGTAGCACGAATGTTGCCACACCACACTGTGAGTGGCCTCGCCGAGTTGGGAAAGGCGGACTCAGTGAGTCAAGGGGGAGTCAGAATGGACAGGTGGACTGAGTCTAACTGGACTCGCCGATTTGTTCTTTAGACTCGGCGAGTTGAGTCGTGGTGGCCCCACAACTCGTAACCAGGTGGAACTCGTCGAGATGAGTGAATGCTCGACGTGTCAGGGGAGGGTTCTAGGAAATTGGTGCATACGCTCAGACTCGCTGAGTCGCTATAGCGCACTCGCCGAGTCCGGTCAAAGTTGACCGTTGACCGTTGACCATCGTTGACCTAGATTGACTTGTTATAGTGTGGTCAACCCTAGTTGGGAAAGTGTTAATTAGAGGTGTATTGTGCTATAGGGGGGACGACAGCTTGACAGGTCGAGTGATTAGCGATTTCAGGTTTACGATTTACCGAGACACGCGAGGTGAGTCTTCTCACTATACTTTACCTTGAGTAGGTAACCAGAGTTATGTGATAGAGTATTTTTATGCTATGTATGTTATGTGTTGTACTGCATTACTTCTATGTGATTGATGCTGTGCATGTTTACAGAGTTAGAACCGGAAGGTTCACAGAGTTAGAACCTGAGGGTTCATAGAGTTTGGGTGCACGGACCCACAGAGTTATAGCCTCGGGTGGCTAATATGTGCTATATGTAGTATTTTGGGGAACTCACTAAGCCTTGTGCTTACAGTGTTGATGTTATTGTTTCAGGTACTAGTGACGATCGCGGGAAGGCGCCGGCTTGATCCGTACACACACACATTTGGAGCTTGACGTCATGATCTTGGGATTTTGTATTGTCTTGTTTGGATAATTAAAATGGTTGTTTTATGAATATCAATGGAATTATGTTTTATAAAAATTGAAAATTTTCGGTGTTACAAATTGGTATCAGAGCCTTGGTTTGAGGGATTCGGGTACACCTTCGGGGGTATTTGAACTCAAACTGAGGAATTGAAGAGATGTTTTCAAAATAAAACCAAAATTTTCTAAGAGTAAAAGATTTTCCAGGGAGGAACGTGTGTACGATCAGCCAGCGCCCGAACGGTGAATTCCCAAAATACTTTATATTACGTGATAATTATTATTAATGTGATGTGTTTGCATGCTAGAGTATGCTAGGTATTGCTGATAGGACTAGAGTGGCCTGTTTTGTGATGCCTTAGCCTAGGAAAGGGTGAGCTGCTATGAGGTGTTGAGAGTATCTAGGTAGCAGCTAGGACTTTGTGTGAGATCTGTTACAAAGTGATTTAAGAGTAGTAGAGTACTTGGGGATTGGGATCCGAAGAGGAAGATTTGGGGTGTGTACTGAGACGGTGCGGACAGTAGTATTGGGCCCGTACTACTGAAAGCACCGGTGCGGTACACAGTCCAAATGAGAATCTTGGGATACCAAGAATCATGGAGGGGTGGATTGTTGAATGTAAGAGTGTTCGAGTAAATTCTAATTATCGCATGTTGTATTTCAGAGGTTGATCATGGTGAGGACACGTCACATGCCGGAGGATGCCGGAACTAGCGATGAGGAGATTCGACAGATCATTCATGAGGAGGTGGCTGCGGTCATCAGAGCTGAGTTACCAGAGATGTTCGGGTCTATTAAGACCGCGTTGATTGAGACATTTGACGAGCGCTATGCCGCTCTTTCTGAGGCTGCGGTTGCAGCAGCTACCGCAGCGATTGCTGCGGCAAGGCCCCAGGGAGGTGATGCGTCATTGTTTAGGGAGTTCAGCAACACCAAACCACCAGAGTTTGATGGTACGCAGGACCCGGTGGCAGCTATGAGGTGGATATCTGATATGGAGGGATGCTTCTTCACTTGCTCGTCCCCTGAGCATTTGAAGGTTCGGTTCGCGCTGAACCAGCTTCACTTGGGAGCGAAGGACTGGTGGAAGTTTGTGACGGCGCATTTCACACCGACTGAGCTTTCGGCAGTGACCTGGGAGAGGTTCACTACCATGTTCCGAGATGAGTACGTTCCTCAGGTGGAGAGGGAGCGTGTGGCACAGGAGTTTCTGACCCTCAAGCAGGGTACCGAGTCAGTTACAGCGATTACAACGATGTTTCATGAGAGGGCGATGTTCTGCCCTGAGCACGTGTCCACTGAGCAGGCACGTATGAGCCGTTACGTCAGCATTCTGAGACGGGATATTCGAGAGTTCGCTGCAAACTCCTCGTATCGGACATTTTCCGAGCTTCAGGCAAATGCTCGGAAGAGGGAGATTGAGCTTGAGACTCAGGCCAGGGAGGAGGCGGAGTCTCTGGGGAGGGATCGGCGGCCGGCACAGTCCCAGCCGGCAGCCAAGCGGGCCAAGCCCGCTGATCCCCGACACGGGAGCCAGAAGGGCCGCACTTGTGGAAAGTGCGGCAAGGGTCACGATGGAGTCTGTCGAGCGGGGTCTTGCTACAAATGTGGCAAGGAGGGGCATATGGCCAAGGACTGCCCCAAGGGGTTTACAGTGTGCTTCCACTGTAACCAGACCGGACACCGGAAGGCAGAGTGTCCACTGCTGCGCGGAGCATCTCAGGGGTCTGCTCCCGCCACCATCAGAGCTACTGCTACAGAGATTCGGCCCGTGAAGGCCAAGGCACCGAGGGCTCGGGGGAGAGCCTTTCAGCTGACTGCGGAAGAGGTCCGCGCTGCACCCGACGTTGTGGCTGGTACGTTTCCTTTTTATTATTTATTTATGGTGTCGAGATATTATACTTATATTATGCTATGCATAGGTACCTTCCTTGTGAATTCTGTACCTGCTTTAGTGTTATTTGACTCGGCTGCGAGTCGATCTTTTGTATCTTTGACATTTAGTCAGCATATCAGTGTTAGTCGTGGGGCACTGAGTCGTCCCTTGCGGGTTTCCATAGCCGCCGACAGAGTGATTCGTGCCACAGAGGTCCTCCGGGGATGTGTATTGGAGATTTTTGGGGTTGAGTTCCCGATCGACCTGATTCCTATTGCGATGGATGATGTCTGTGTTATAGTGGGCATGGACTGGTTGAGCCGATTCGGTGCAGTTATCGATTGCGAGCGTCAGCTGGTGACGATACGTGATCCTAGTGGGGGAGTTCTATCGGTTACGGCGAGGGTACACGTTCTGGATCTGCCTTTTGTTCGGCTGCTAGGGCGAGACAGTGTTTACAGCAGGGCTGTAAGGGTTTTGTGGCGTATGTGATGGATACGCGGGTGATCGCCGAGAGACCGAGTTCAGTGGATGAAGTTCCGGTGGTGCGTGAATTTCCAGATGTCTTTCCCGAAGAGTTACCAGGTGTGCCTCCCGTGAGGCAAGTGGAGTTCGGTATTGATTTGATTCCGGGAGCCGCGCCTATCGCAAAGGTGCCATATCGCCTTGCGCCTTCCGAGATGCAAGAGTTATCCTCGCAACTTCAGGAGTTGCTGGGGAAGGGGTTTATTCGGCCGAGTAGCTCACCGTGGGGAGCACCCATCCTGTTTGTGAAGAAGAAAGATGGCTCGCATCGCATGTGTATTGATTATCGGGAACTGAATAAGTTGACGGTCAAGAACCGTTACCCATTGCCGAGGATCGACGATTTATTCGATCAGTTGCAGGGAGCATCTTGGTTCTCCAAGATTGATTTGAGGTCGGGCTATCATCAGGTGAGAGTACGGGACGAGGACGTCCAGAAGACAGCATTCAGGACGCGTTATGGGCATTATGAGTTTGTGGTGATGCCTTTTGGGCTCACCAATGCCCCGGCTGTGTTCATGGACCTCATGAACAGGGTATGTCGGCCGATGTTGGATCGGTCGGTGATTGTGTTCATTGATGATATTCTGGTATATTCGAGATCTAGAGAGCAGCACGAGGAGCATTTGAGGGAGGTTCTTGGAGTTTTGAGATCGGAGAAACTGTATGCAAAGTTTCCAAGTGCGATTTTTGGTTGCGGGAGGTCCAGTTTCTGGGACATCTCGTTAACCAGAAGGGGATATTGGTCGATCCGGCCAAGGTTGACGCAGTGATGAGGTGGGAGGTGCCAAGGTCACCTTCTGAGATCCGGAGTTTCCTTGGGTTGGCAGGGTATTACCGGAGGTTTATTAAGGATTTCTCCAAGATTGCGGTTCCACTCACCAGATTGACCCGGAAGGGTGTTACATTTCTATGGGGCCCCGAGGAGCAGACCTCCTTTGAGACGCTTCGCCAGAGGTTGTGTGAAGCTCCGGTATTAGCTCTTCCGGAAGGGATGGAGGGTTTTGTGGTATTCTGTGATGCATCAATTTTAGGACTGGGAGCGGTGCTGATGCAGAAGGGACATGTGATAGCATATGCATCGAGGCAGTTGAAGCCTCACGAGACGAGGTACCCCACACATGATCTGGAGTTGGGGGCAGTGGTGTTCGCCCTCAAGATTTGGCGGCACTACTTGTATGGGGTTCGTTGTACGATTTACACGGACCATAAGAGCTTGAAGTACCTGATGGATCAGCTTAACCTAAACATGCGGCAAAGAAGGTGGTTAGATGTGGTCAAGGATTATGATTGCGAGATTTTGTACCACCCGGGCAAGGCTAATGTGGTAGCCGACGCATTGAGTCGCAGGGCGGAGAGTGCTCCACTGCGAAATGTATGTTTGCGACTGACTGTGATAGCTCCAGTTCTGGACGCCATTCGTGGGGCACAGGCCAAGGCTGTGCGTCCGGAGATGCAGAAGAGAGAGCGGGTCGTTGGGTTGGTTTCGGAGTTCGTATCGGATAGTCGAGGCCTTATGACTTATCAGGGCCGGATCTGGGTACCGTTTGTAGGCGGTACACATACTACATTGATGGAGGAGGCTCATAGATCGAAATTTTCGATCCATCCCGGGGCTACAAAGATGTATTTGGACCTAAGGAAGGAGTATTGGTGGCCTTGTATGAAGAGGGATGTCGCATGGTTTGTCGAGAGGTGTTTGACCTGTCGATGGGTAAAGGCCGAACACCAGAGACCGCATGGCAAGTTGCAGCCATTGGAGGTTCCCGAATGGAAGTGGGAACGGATCACTATGGATTTCATCACCAAATTGCCGAGGACTGCCAGGGGAGTCGATGCAATTTGGGTGATTGTGGATAGGTTGACGAAGAGCGCTCACTTTCTTGCCATCAGTGAGAGTTCTTCGACGGAGAAGTTGGCAGAGATTTATGTGAGGGAGGTTGTATCTCGGCATGGGGTGCCGATCTCGATCGTTTCAGACCGCGATGTGCGTTTCACTTCCCGCTTCTGGAAGAAATTTCATGAGGAGTTGGGTACTAAGCTGCATTTTAGTACCGCATACCACCCCCAGACCGACGGCCAGAGTGAGCGGACGATTCAGACACTTGAGGACATGCTTCGGGCATGTGTATTGGACTTTGGGGGTAGTTGGGATACGTATTTGCCTTTGGCAGAGTTTTCCTACAATAACAGCCATCATTCGAGTATCGGTATGCCGCCCTTTGAGCTGTTGTATGGTAGGAGGTGTCGGACTCCCATATGTTGGGGAGAGGTTGGGCAAAGGGTAATGGGCAGTACAGAGATCGTGAATCAGACGACAGAGCAGATACAGCTGGTCAGACAGAGGTTATTGACCGCTCAGAGCCGACAAAAGAGTTACGCGGATAGACGCCGGTCCGAGCTGGAATTTCAGGTCGGCGACTTTGTTCTCCTGAAGGTTTCTCCTTGGAAAGGAGTGATCCAGTTCAGGAAGAGGGGAAAATTGGGGCCCCGGTTTATAGGTACGTTTCGTGTGATCGAAAGGGTAGGCCGGGTAGCCTATCGGCTGGAGTTACCAGCAGAGTTGGGGCAGATTCACAACACTTTTCATATATCGCAGTTGAGGAAATGTATAGCCGATGAGTCGGCAGTGGTTCCATTAGAGGATATTCAGGTAGATGCAAGCCTGAATTATGCTGAGAGACCAGTGGCCATTAGGGATCGGAAGATCAAGGTTTTGAGGAACAAGGAGGTACCTCTGGTATTGGTTCAGTGGCAACATCGGAGGGGATCCGAAATGACCTGGGAGCCGGAGCGTATGATGCGGGAGCAGCATCCGGAGTTGTTTTAGAGCGGGACTTCGAGGGCGAAGTCTAGTTCTAGTGGGGGAGAGTTGTAACATCTGGATTTTACCAGGTATCTTGTAAATCTAATTTTGTTGTTTTGTGAGGGAGGACTCGGCGAGTTGGAGCTCAGACTCGCCGAGTAGGGACGCGGATTTGGACAAAGGAGCGCGCCTGGACTCGGCGAGTCCAGGATATGGACTCGGCGAGTCTGCGCTGGGTAATGAAACCCTAAATCTCCGGGTTTGAGGCCTATTTAAAGGGTCTTATGGCCGTCATTTGTGCTCACCCAACCCTCAGTGAGTGACCCTTGTGTTCTTGAGCGATTTGTGAAGAGAAAGGGGCATTTCTTGACCTTGTGTGTATTATTTAGCAAGAAGAAGGAGACTCTAGGCAGGAGGAAGCAAAGGAGGTTGCTATTTCGTGGATTTGGAGCTTAGATCATCACTCTAGAGGTATTATCTCGGACCATTTTCTGTTTAGTGAAGTATTATGCAATATAGGGCTTATGATGGTCATTTATGGGAGGATTTGATGCCCATTGGTTCCCTCCTTGAGTTGAGGTTATGGATCTGGATCCATAGAGGTCCAGAGAGCCTCACTCATCAAGCTTTATGGGTGATAATGGAGTCTTTGACCTTGTGTTGTAGTATTTGAGTCAAAAACATCATATATGGTCATATAGAGGTTGTATGTGCATCAAGATTGTAACTTTACGTGCTAAATGAGCTTGGAGGGACTGGATCTATGGATTAATGGACTGGATCTGACCTTTAGAGCAAGATTGAGTCAGTGCATGGCATGGACTCGCCGAGTCCGAAGAACAGACTCGGCGAGTAGCATGAATGTTGCCACACCACACTGTGAGTGGCCTCGCCAAGTTGGGAAAGGCGGACTCAGTGAGTCAAGGGGGAGTCAGAATGGACAGGTGGACTGAGTCTAACTGGACTCGCCGATTTGTTCTTTAGACTCGGCGAGTTGAGTCGTGGTGGCCCCACAACTCGTAACCAGGTGGAACTCGTCGAGATGAGTGAATGCTCGACGTATCAGGGGAGGGTTCTAGGAAATTGGTGCATACGCTCAGACTCGCCGAGTCGCTATAGCGCACTCGCCGAGTCCGGTCAAAGTTGACCGTTGACCGTTGACCATCGTTGACCTAGATTGACTTGTTATAGTGTGGTCAACCCTAGTTGGGAAAGTGTTAATTAGAGGTGTATTGTGCTATAGGGGGGACGACAGCTCGACAGGTCGAGTGATTAGCGATTTCAGGTTTACGATTTACCGAGACACGCGAGGTGAGTCTTCTCACTATACTTTACCTTGAGTAGGTAACCAGAGTTATGTGATAGAGTATTTGTATACTATGTATGTTATGTGTTGTACTGCATTACTTCTATGTGATTGATGCTGTGCATGTTTACAGAGTTAGAACCGGAAGGTTCACAGAGTTAGAACCTGAGGGTTCACAGAGTTTGGGTGCACGGACCCACAGAGTTATAGCCTCGGGTGGCTAATATGTGCTATATGTAGTATTTTGGGGAACTCACTAAGCCTTGTGCTTATAGTGTTGATGTTATTGTTTCAGGTACTAGTGACGATCGCGGGAAGGCGCCGGTTTGATCCGTACACACACATTCGGAGCTTGACGTCATGATCTTGGGATTTTGTATTGTCTTGTTTGGATAATTAAAATGGTTGTTTTATGAATATCAATGGAATTATGTTTTATAAAAATTGAAAATTTTCGGTGTTACAAAACATCTCGTCAAAAACAGACTAGTCTCATTCATTTTTAATTATTGTCCCGATTTACTTTTTTTTTTTTTTTTCAAAATCAGCCTCACAGAATACAGGTACTTTTTTTTTCAAAAAAAAAAATCACATTCACAAACCTCAATTTCATACACTCGATTTAAACAACATCGACCGATTCTTCAAAAATCAAGCAAAAGATGTGTTCAAAATCTAAACGAACTACATCGAGTACAGATTCTTTAGAAAAAACAATATCCGAAGTAGAAAAAGATAAGAAAACCATGGAGAAACAACAATTAGAAGCATAAAAGGTTTCAAGTCTCAAATCGAAGATTTCGACAACAAAATCACAACATCTAACAATTAAAAATGTCGAAACGAAAAAAAATACTTCTGAAAGCATTTCTCCAAACGCAAAACCTACATGAAAAATAAGAGTCAAAACGAACGAAGTAACATAAGTTATTTTATTTCAAAACATCTAACAATGTTTAATGAAACATGCATTTTGTTTTATAATGTTTAAATAAATATGAAATACACTATTACAAAAAGATTTAAAACAAACATCATCTTAATCTATGTTATTTTGTAAATATATGATGTGTTAAATAGTGAAGATATCATTACAAATTTAGATTTGATTTCATACAAACGGAAATGTTAAAGTATTAGAAAAATATGTATATAAATGATTTTATAACATGTTTAATGTTAAATGATATATATGATTCTAATATATTTTAAGATGATACTATTAGGTTGACTATAAATAATTTAATTAAACTGTAAATATAAAAATATAAATGTTATTTTCATATTTTAGAGAACAAAATTGTGTATATCTGTTTTTTTAGAATGTGAATGTAAAAATTATATGTTATTTAAATATATTTAAGAAAGATAAATATAAATGATGATTCATATTAGTATTTGATTGTATACATCAAATTATTAAATTGTGAATTTTAAAAAAACAAATGTATTCTATTATAGTAAAAAATGAATTCAAATAATCAAAATGCATATTAATATTTAATAATTGCAAAATTATGTAATTAAAATTTATTAAATAATTAATATGTGACTTGATGCAAGATATGCCATTTGCAGGAGAGAATATAAGACTTGTAATGAAAAAGACTACAATACAAAAGCTTAAAGGATTGCTTATTCATTAGCAGAAGAAAAGAAACATTCTATAGTGGACGATAAACCATAATTATAAAAAAATATTTAATTTATAATAATATTCTACTACATATGCTTTTTGGTTTTGATTTTTAATTGAATAACAGAAACAGATGTGAATAAACAAATTCAAAACATATTATTTGATCTTCAAAGAACAGAAGAAATGCAAAAAAAAAAAAAAAAATTAAACTATGAGACTATAAATAATATCTTACACTGTGAATGTACAATATATACGTACATTTAAGGTGTGAATATACTTATGTATATCTACATATGTATCTATGTACATATTTATGTATGTACATACATACATATATTCACAGTTTAAGTATACGTACATATGCATGTATCCACATATCTATGTATATATACACATGCATGTATATTTACAAAATATATATATATATATATATATATATATATATATATATATATATATACATACATACACAAATGTATGTACATACATATATAAATTTGTATATAAATATACGTATGCACATATGTATGTACATATATACATATGTACGTATGTATATATGTATGAACTATATTTATTTACAATCTAAATTTATGTACATACATATGTATATATACATATCTATATTCACAATCTAAATTTATATACATACATATTTACATACATACATATGTATACTCACAGTTTAAAAGAATGTATGTACATATGTAAATACATTCATATGTATATTCATAGTTTAAAAGTATGTACATATTTACATATGTATGTCTGTGTATGTAAAAACATACATATGTACGTACATGGATATGTATGTACAATGTAATTACATATATTTGAATATCTTAAACATTATATTAAAAAAATGTTTCATTTTTTAGATAACATTTTAAACTGTGAATATACTTAAAATTCTTTTAAATTTATTTCGATTATACATATGTAAAATTTGTGAATATACATACATATACATATATAGATATGTATATATAGATACGTATGTACATATGTATGTCATACAAACATATTTGCGTATGTATATGTATGAACTATGTATATTCACAATCCAAATTTGTCTACATACATATGTACATATATACATATGTATATTCACAATCTAAATTTAATATATATAGATATTTACATACATACATATGTATATTCACAGTTTACTTGTATGTATGTACATATGTACATACATTCAAATGTTTATTCACAGTTTAAATGTACGTACATATGTACATATCTATGTATGTACAAACATTGATGAAATATTGAATCGGAAAATGAAAACAGATATCAGAGTAATGAGAACTAAGAACACTGAGAGTAAAAAAGATCTGGTTTCAGCTCATATTATGCTTCACGATTACAAAGAGAATATAGGCAAGATAGACTCCCAAAACTCTTATCAATCTCTAAGTAACAACCCCTATTTATAGAAGAAAAGTAAAGCATACAAAAAATACTAAGGACTAAGCATCTAGACTTCGAAACATAAATGCCTTAGTTAATATATAACCTACTATTCAAAAATGCTAAAATATTCGTCGGCACATTACAAAATTTTCGATACTAACAATCTCCCCCTTTGTAATAAGTGTCGAAGTCAGTTGATTAACACTTGTGCAGCTTTATGCAATGTCTTTCGAACTTCAGCATACCAATTCATGATCTTTCACATATCAGCTTTGTCTTCTTCAGAGTTCTTCTTGCAACTATTCATACGAATAATTAAGTTCGTATATTGTGTTGTTGTATACTTTTCCACATCATTAATTTTAAACAAAAATTTTGATTGTATCCCATTCTTCCCTTTTCCAACAAAAACAATCCCATATGGCTTCAAGCAAATTTCACCATCAACATATGAAACTAATTCAACCTTCTTTTTCACTAACGATTAAGGCACAAAAACTTCTTTTCCCAAAGACATAGCTAACTCTATGTCAGTCAAAGTAAGACAATCACAATAATTGTAAATGAAGATTTTAAGATGACCCAATCCCAATATCAACACATCTTTACTTGTTCCCTATAGCTTTAACTCATTTGATTCCTTAAGAATATATGCAACTTGAATAAGATCATGGAAATTCATTAGTGGAAAGTCAGCAATGGTTGAATTACATGCAACTTTCTTAGCTCTCACCGCATGATATTGAAAGTTTTATAACATGTTTTTGAACATTTCATCTTTTGTTATACTCAAAACTTGAACAATCTTCACACAGGAGCATACTTCCTCTTGCCTAAAACATCATGAAACCTTAGCTTCATATGTGTGAAGTCTTTTGGATTCTTGAATTTATCAACAATTTTATACTGGGTTGTTATGAATATCATCTCATTGACTAGGAAGTAAAGTTGATTCATATTTGAGTTTTCGATATCATAACTCTTTCTGGGTTTCTTCTCAAATTCATGCATTTCATTGTACGCCACCCTTTCTTCGATATTTTCATAGCTATGCAACTTCCTGGGATCTCCCTTGATTAGATAAGGAAGATCATTTTATCGAAGCCTCAATATACTCTGAATCTGCCTTTGCCTTTCCATCTTAGCCTCCACCTCTACCTTTCTTTCTTCTTTTGATTTTTCTATTACAACTTTTTTCCCCTATCTTGCAATGTAAGAATTTCTTTAGGTTTTGAAGCACTGCCTTTTCCACTGGACCCAATCACTACACCCTACAACACCTGCCTTGTAGTTGTAACAATTGAAAACGCAGGGTCTGCTTTCGGTATGATTGGTTTTGATAGGGGAATATTTGGTGTAAAAATTTTCCCAACAACTTTAGCTTCTTCACCCTGTTTTCCAGAAGCTCCTTCTCCCCCATGAACCCATGTGACAATAGGTGGGGCATTTGTTGGTAAAATACTTGCAAGTTGAGAAAATGGGTCTAACTGTTTGTGGAGAACAGCTACGAAAAGAGGAAACTTTTGGGACAAAAATTTTGGGGTAATTAAAGGAGAGAATCTTGGCTTCGAAACAATGTCTTTCTATTTAGTCAACAATTTGTTGATTTATGAAAAACTTTGAACTTTGTCTTTTGACATTTGATGAACCTTCTGGCCAAGAACTTCATAGAGTTTGACAAATTTTGTCACTGCATCCGCATTATGTCCATCTTCTGATTAAGAGAAGCATAATCTTTTTGCGCAACTGCAATCTCTTTGGTCATATCCTCCCGAAGTTCCTGAATATTCAAATTCACATCTTCCCTTACCTTGTTAACATCTTGGAAAAATAAAATGTGACGTTCTTTTGTAAGAGCTTTCAATTCTTGAAGATCAGAAGCAAAAGTAGACAATTAATTCTTCACACGCTTTTCATTATTCTGATCTACTTCCGAAATGGCCGAATGAAGACAACCTGCTTGGTTTTTGAGCATAAGATAAACTTCGAGACTAGAGACTAAATGTTTCCCTCCTCTATCAGCTTGAAGTTCCAATAATGAATTAAGCTTCTGATTCAATATTTTGAATTGTTTGTCAATCAGTATCATATTTTCAGTAATCGCTTCTTCTTTAGGATGAAACTTAATGTCACAAAATGTTCCACAATATTTTTTTTCATCATTAGCAGATGAATGATGGGCTTCCGTAGTAGTAATCGGTGGGTCAGTAGATTGGGAAAAAAAAGATGTAATTGGTTGGTTGATGATATTATTGAATGTTGGTGAATGCGCATCAAGAGGAGTAGTTACAAATGGAGGTAAAGTAGTGGTTATATCTAAGGTGGAAGTTTTGAAAGTAGAAGAAACAATGATAAGTGTACCTTGTGATAGAGTGGTTTCGACATTTGTTGTCAATGGAAGAGAAACAACAATTGGTTCTGGTTGAGAAACTAAGGAAGATACAACAATCATCTCAACATTTGAAGTAACGACTGTCGATGTTGGCACTGTTGAATCCTAAAGAACTTCATCTTCAGTAAATTCGTCATTTAACACCAATTTGCAAAGCTTCTTTTTCTTTTTTCTTGAAATATGTTTAGCTATATCTTCTTGTTGCTTCTTTGATGAAGGTGAGATGGGAACTGGAACTTCGCGAATCACCACTCTTTTTCTTGTAACATGCGGTTTGCCACCAATTTGTTCAGAGTTTGAAATATGTTTACCTGATCTTGAACCACCAATTTGTTCAAATTTCGAAAGTTCAAAAGTGAAAGTTTGCGATGTCAAAGCCAACTAATATTTGATGAAGCTTTCAAGAGTAAACAATAAGAGTTTGCCAACAATTGGATTTATGTCCAGAGTAAACATGTTGCCTCGTCGTTTGGATTTGAGCAAAACTTCTTTTGTATTGACATTCGAAATTATGCTACCTTCTTAATTAGACACCACATGATTGCCAGTGCCCACAACGAGTTGCGAAACACTTATCAAGTTATGTTGAAGACCTTCGACATATGCCACTCTGTTAACAGTAAACTTTCCATTCATGACTTTTTCATATCCTTTTACCAAACACTTGTGATTGTTTCCAAACATCACCACTCTTGTATTATTTAAACTTCGATAATCATGTAGATTCTCCATCTTTCCAGTCATGTGATGAGAGCAACCACTATTAATGTACCATTTATCATCATATTACTTGTCACCTAAAACCTGCAATTAATGAAAGAATTTAGGTACCCAAGGCTGTTTGGGTCCTTGGTAATTAGTTTTAAAGACAGAGTGAAATGATGAACCTAAAACCAAATCATGAACTTTTGATTTGAAAGTATTAATTAAGTCCACATCATTGGATAAAGGAACAAAATCATAAGGTCTCGAAGGTTTAGGATTGCTACTGACATACACCTTTTTCTTCTTAGTTTGTTTTTCAGCTAGCTTATCTTTCGAAATTGGTTTCCAAGCTTTCACAGAAATATTTGATTATTTCGAAGACAAACTTCCATTGGAAGAATCATTCAGATACTTCTCATAAGCTTCTTAAATTTTTTGTTGTGAGAATTTTTGTGATTGATACATCCTTCTTTTTCCTTCAAGCCAATGGTTAATGTTCTTCACATTAGAGAAACACTTAGTGCATGAAACTTTCGAATTTTGTTTCACAGATGGATTTGGAAAATGTGGATGTTGTGGAGTGATATTAATATGTGATTTAGGACGAAAGTTTCTAGGTTTTTGATTGTTAACATTGGGTTCAACATCTTTGTTTTGTGAAAACTGATTTTGAAAATTCTTTGAATGATTTGGAAGGCGTGTATGTTGGAAGTATCAATTTTGTGGAAATCATTGTTGTGGATAATGATGAAATTGATTTGTGGAATGTTGATTTTGAAATTTCTTGAATGAATGATTGAAATTCTTCAAAAAAAGTTGTAGTTGTTTGAGGTTTAGATTTTGAAAAAGTAGTTTGTGGAATAGATTCAGGCAAAGGTTTTTTAAATTGAGCATGATTTTTATGATTGTCTGACTTTGTTGCTGAAGTTGTATGAACAGATTTACACTTTGAATTTTCTGACAACTTCTTTTTTAAACCTTTTTGTTACATTCGAGGCTCAAAAGTTTGCCAGAAAATTTTCTTTCATGCTTGTCTCTTTGAAATGTCATTATCTTTTGAAAACTTGTCAACTTGTTCTTCAACTTCCTGAGAATTGATTTTAACAACTTTTCCAACATCTTCAACAACTTGTTTTTGAATTTATTTGGAAAGTTTTTGGTTTTCAACCCATTTTCTTTGAGGTTTTTTTCGTTGAAAAGTGGAAGTGCTCTTTGTGAGATTATTTTTTATAGTACTTTGATTTGCAAAGAATCCTTCATCAGATGCATGTTTATTATCTTCTTCAACCATTTTGTTAAATTCAGGTTTGATGTTTTCAACATTTCCTATTGTTACAAATATTTTATTTGGAAAGATGACATCATCTATACATTTGAAGTTAGGATACACCACTGTGTTAGTTTCGAGATAATGAGCACCCTTTTCTGTCATTAATTTATCGATTTTTTTCGTATCTCCATACACCTGATCAACAACAATTTTTGGAATTTCAGTTTCTTTCGAACCTTTGTTTGCTTGTGTTTGGTTTTGCGAAGCATCATCATCATTTTCGTCATCACTGCAATCAGTTTGACTATCTTTGACACTCACATGATCGAAATCACAAACTTTCGAAGTTGAGGGTTTGTAAGTGTCAATCTTAACCAACGAATTACTACACTTTTCCTTTCCTTTAGTCTTAGATGTTACATTAATGATAGACAACTGAGAACAATCAACATCCTCAATATCACTAATTTCGGTAATATTATCAGAATTATCTTCGATATCAGCAAAATTAGATTGAGAATCAGATGTCGAATTCTTAGTCCTTTTCAAAATTTTAATTTGTTCATTTTTGGTCAAGGTATCATTCACAATGTCAACTAATTCATCTGCATTAAGATATTCATCTATTTTGACAATTCCATAAGCATACCATCAGGAATTCTATCAAATTCAGCAATGGTTTTTTCACAATCATAGGAAATGTTATCAACCTTCTCCCTTTCAAAAGCTAGAAAAGGTAATAACTTCCTATGTTGGTCCTTTCTTATGTCAAATGAATGATGCAAAGTAGTCAGTTTAGCATAAAATCGTTTAGTAGAATTACAATTGATGTTACGTTGTGCTAACAACATTTTTACTTCACTACTTAATGAATCTCTATCACACATCATATTCGTAATCTGTAACTCTAGATATTCTACATTTAACTTCTTGGAGTTTAACTGCTTCTGAACTTCTAATAACTGAGTGGTTGATTTTTTAGCCTCATTACTAGCAGAGATAACCAAAGTATCGAAATAAGCAATAGTATCATCAAAAGCAATTAACTTAGAATCATAAGCATTTAAAGGAATATTGAATGATTGAAGAATAAAACGTACCTTTGTCGTCATTGGTGATTTATCTCCTCCTTTGGTCATAAAACATCGACCTGTCACCACTTCATCATTTTCCTCCTCAAACTTTGCATACATAACACCATGCGTAAGATTACGCATTTCCACATCATCCGAAACCGACGACCAAATTTGGTAAGTCCTTTCATCATCATCCTCACCGTTTTCCACAAGAGAAATTCCTTTTGCTTTAGGTCGAACTTCCTCCAAACGTTCAACATAGTATGCTTCGTCTTTCACCTTGTTTTTCTTTTCATCCTTCTTTCGAAGCATACAGTCACTTGCCATATGGTTTGCACCATGATAATAGCGACAATCAATTCTAGAGTCTCCTTTAATCTTCTTCTCAACTTTCACCTATTCTTCTTTTATATCACTCTGCTCACTATTCTGTTTCTCTTCTCCTCCAACTTTTGTAATGAACTTTCCTTCTACATCACCCATTTTTAAATTCGAGCTAAATGTTTTCTTGAAGAACTTCTTTAACTTATTATTCGAGAAAAATGTAATAGCTTCATCGTCAGAGTTTATCAGCAATCCTTCATTATCAGAGTCTTCCTTTTCAACAGATTCCTTCTCATTAACTTTTGACATTAATGCTAATGGTCCTCCAAAGCTCATTTTCGCTTCTTCTGCAATTTCATTTACTTCTCCTTCATGTTTTGAGCAGATTATACAAGTCATTTAACGTTGATGTGTCGAAGCTTTGCCGAGTCTTTGTTGGAATAGTGTCAAGGGCTGCAACTATATTTGGTAAATACTTGACCTAATTGAGCATGGTCCTTTTGGGTTGCCTTCACCATAGCAACTTGATAGGATGATTTATAATGAGAGTTGAAATATTATATGGAATAATAATATTATTTGATTAATATAAGTCATAAATTAATTAGGAATTAATTTGGTGACTTAAAGAGACTAATTAAATAGAAGGGCTTAAACTGTCAAATGTGTGATAGTCATACTTTAGGCTATAATTCCTTATGGATAATATGGTGGACGATTTTATGGCTTAGGATAGACCTAAAATCGTCCAAGGGTTATCATGAAGGGATTAGGATTGCTTAGGGATTAAGTTATCCAATTAGGGTTTAAAGGTAAAACCCTAGTAGCCTTACAGGTATAAATAGACCCTAGGGGTCATGGAACCCTTGTGTCTAAGGAAACCCTGGTCGATTTCTAAGTCCCTCCCCACTCTCTCAAATCATCCTCTTGCTAGTTGGTGTTTGTAAGCCATTATAGGAGTGATAATTGTGACTCTAAAGCTCTAAGAACAATAAGATCAAACAAGTGATTCAAGGTAAACTTATAACTCTGATTTCTCTTTGTTATTATGCTAGAATAACCATTATAAGTCTTGGATTCATGCATGTTCAATTAGAGAAACCTAGATCCAAGCATTAGGGTTTGTATGTGCACATAGGAATGTTCATATGGCCAAAACCCATCAGTGGTACCAGAGCCTAGATTGGTTTCTATTGAATTGATGCATTGGTTGCTTATTTGATGCTTGCAAAATTCGAATTTTGTATTTCTGCCTGATGAACTCGGCGAGTCCCATAGTGGACTCGGCGAGTAGGCTAGACTGGGCGAGTCCATTGGGGTACTCAACGAGTTCAAGCGTCAGGAAGTGATAACTTCGGGATTTCTTGCTGTTTATCCTTATGATACTTGCCTTTTTCATATTAGATCAATATAAATCCGATTTTATGATATATTTGAGTATATCCTTGACCTAATTGAAGATATTTATCAATTAATTAAATATTAGTTTTCTTATATGATAATTGATTAATTATTTTAATTAAATTGGTAAATTGTTTTGCAAGAAATAATTAAAGAACTCAAATATGGATAATTATGTGCTTAAATGTTAATTTAGATTATTTGTTATTTGATCCTCTTGGTTTTGAAAAGTTTAAAACCTACCCTCAAGTTTTAAAATTTATGTTTTGTGATTAAAAGTTTAATTTGGACAATTTAAATTTCAAACCCTAGAATTTTACAAGTTTAAAATTCAACCCTATACTAATATGATATTATAAGATTAATATATATATATATATATATATATATATATATATATATATATATATATATATATATATATGTATATGTATAATTAAAATGCTAGTCTTACCTTTAGTAGGCCTCATTCACGAAGCCGATCTATAAGGTGGGTATAAGGTTGCTGCCTATAAAATGACACTTAATGGGTGTACACTCAGACCCACCGCTTGCTTGATTGGTGGAGGGTCGTTAGCCGAACGGGTAGGATAGGGCAACCTCATGTCCTAATTAAAAGTATAATATGAAATACAAAGTAACTACACGTTTTTCAAAATTCCCAATCCTAGTTACTTTAGGAAAAGTGAATTGATGCAACCCATGAAATTACACTTTGCACCCTTGTTAAGAAGTTAGTGGAGCATGTGTGGTTTACCGGCACACTAATTGGTTATGGGCAAAGGTGGAAAAGGGTGATTCATTGTTTATCATAGTTCTATGGAGCGTGTGTGGTTTACCGACACATCGAATAGGTGATCGTTACAATGAAGGCACCATGTGAATTTGCATGGTAATTCACACCCACTTTGTGATCCTTGGTATCCCAGTCACAAACGAAAGGGGCATATCGAGATTTAAACATGCCATTGAAAAGTTTCAATGAATCTCATCCAAACCTAGGAATTCTCAATACATTTAGAACTTAAAGTTATGTTTTCATGGTGGAGAATTAGTGAATCGTCATTCACTTACCTTCAAATTGTTTGCATGTTAGATTACGGCATCCCTTTTCTAATATGTAAATATTGTTGTTGGATCCTAGCCCTAATTTTCTTATTGGGTGATAATTAAGGATCCAAATTCTAATCTATCTTTGTCCTTTCTATTTGTAGATGTCGAACGCGAACAACGTTGCTGCAAGCTCGTTCACATTGATGAGCCTTTGCCAAAAGGTGACGTTCGATGGAATGAACTTTAGCAAATGGATAAGATACATTCGCACGATTGCTCGCTACGAGGACAAGGAGTATGTCCTCGATGAGAAGCTCGAGAAAATCAATCCTGAAATCGCTACTCCGGCTGAAATCACCGCTTTTGAAACTCATGAGCGTGATGCAACGAAGGTTCATTGCATCATGATAGCCATTATGAACTCCGAATTCCAAAAGTCCTACAAGGACATGTATCCGTACGAAATGCACCAAGACTTGTTAGAGAGATACGACCAAAACGCGAGGAAAGAGCGTTACGAGATTTTCACTAACATGATCTCCGCTAAGATGGGTCATGGTGAATCTCTAACCATGCACCTGCAAAAAGATGCAAAGGTATGTCGATCATCTTCGCAAGTTAAATGTTAACTTTGGGGAAGACTTGGTAATCGACATGGTGCTTCACTCATTGTCTCCGTGTTACAACCAATTTAGGATGACCTACCACATGAACAAAGAAGTGGTCACCCTAAGCAAGCTCCAAGGTCTCCTTAGTGTTATTGAGAGCAATCTCAAGGACAAGTCCGTTGCACCCACTCCCAATCCACCCGCTGCTCCTGTTTTGGCCATTGGGCAAGGAAGAGCCAAGAAGAGGAAGGCTCCGTCTAAGAGCCACCGCAAGGGAAAGTCCCGAGATGGTTACTCCTCTAGTGGGACAAAAGTTGATCCCACTAAGCCTACTTCTAACCCAAAGGAGGCATAGTGCCACCATTGCCACAAAATAGGGCATTGGAAAAGAAGTTGCCCATAGTACCTGCAAGCCATCAAGGAAGGAAAGATCAAGCCGTCTTTCACAGGTATATATACAATTAAATCTAATGATTCATCTCATGCTATTTCTTGGGTCCTCGATACCGGGTGTGGTTACCATATTTGTTATGAATTGAAGGGACTAAGAAGAAATATGGATGTGGAGCATGGAATAAGAAATCTAATCACGGGGAAAAGAAGATCGTCGCCTGTGACCAAGATTGGAGTGTATTCTCTAGTACTTAGGAATGGTTTATGTTTAGATTTGAACAATTGTTGCTATTCGCTAGAAATGGTAAGAAACATCATTTCATTTCATGGTTTGTTTAGACAAGGATTTAGATTTTCTTTTAATAATGAGAATGGTTCTATTTGTGCTTATCTAAATGGTGTCTTATATTTTGAAGCAATACCATGTAATGGAATTTATGAAACTATTATGATTGTAGATAACCTAGGAAATGATGTTTTATGCATGGATTCTTCCAATAGTATGGATAGAGCATCCTTGTGGCATTGTCATCTTGGACATGTCGACAAGAAGCGCATAGCCCAACTCCAAAAGGATGGAGTGTTGGAGTCATTCGACTTTAGGGAAGATGACACGTGTGAATCTTGTTTACTTGGAAAGATGACTAAGTCACCCTTCACTAGCACATGTGAAAGGGGTGAGGGTTTATTTGAACTAATACATACCGATGTATGTGGACCGTTTAGATCAACCACAAAGGATGGGAACCGCTTCTATGTGACTTTTACCAATAACTATAGTAGATGTGGGTATATCTACTTAATCAAGCAAAAGTCAGAAAGATTTGAAAAGTTCAAAGAGTTCAAGAATGAAGTGGAGAATCAATTGGGTAGGAAAATCAAGATGCTTCGATCCGATCGAGGAGGAGAGTACCTAAGTCTTTAATTCCACGACTATCTCAAGGAGTGTGGAATAGTTTCAAAATTGACGCCACCTAGGACACCGCAATTGAATGGTGTGGCAGAAAGGCGTAATAGAACCTTGTTGGACATGGTTCGCTCTATGATGAGTCGTGCTTCACTATCTATCTCATTCTGGGGGTATGCCTTAGAGACTGCCGCCCATATCCTTAACCGAGTCCCTACTAAGAAGGTTGCCAAAACACCTCACGAGATGTGGACAGGGAAAGCTCCCTCGTTAGCACATATAAAGGTTTGGGGTTTCAAGGCTTTCGTAAGACGAGATACTCACGATAAACTCGAACCTCGTAGTGAGCGATGTATTTTCATAGGCTACCTGCAGAAATCCTTTGGATATCTCTTCTATAGACTGAAGGATAATGTTGCCTTTGTTGTGAGGAGAGGAGTTTTCCGAGAGAGAGAACTCATAAGCCAAGGAGACAGTGGGAGGCAAATCGAGCTTGAAGAGATTCAAGAGTCGATAGATGATGGAACCTCTACCGGTGGCCCTCAACCCGAGGAGGAAACTCCGGTTGAACCAATTGACGAGTCCTTACCTCTTAGACGTTTCGAAAGAGTTAGAGTTCAACCCCAGTTATATGGTTTTCATATTACTACCGAAGGGGATACGTATATTAGTGATAGTACACTAATGAATCTAGATGAACCTAATAGCTATAAGGAAGCCATGGCAAGCCCAAAGTCTGCAAAATGGAAAGAGGCAATGGACATCGATATCCAGTCCATGTATGACAACCAAGTTTGGAATTTGGTTAATAACGTGCCCGGACGAAAGACCGTTGGGTGCAAATGGATCTTCAAGAAGAAGACCGACATGGATGGAAACATACACACATATAAGGCGCGATTGGTTGCGAAGGGCTGTACTCAAACTCTTGGAGTTGACTATGATGAGACCTTCTCACCAGTTGCGAAGATAAAATCTATTAGAGTGATGCTTGAAATTGCCGCATTTCATGATTATGAGATTTGGCAAATAGATGTCAAAACTGCTTTCCTTAATGGGAAATTGGCTAAGGATGTTTACATGGCTCAGCCAGAGGGTTTTGTCGATCCGAAGCATCCAAATAGAGTGTGTAAGCTTGAAAAGTCCATTTATGGACTTAAGCAAGCGTCTCACAGATGGAATCTTTGCTTCGATGAGAAATTCAAAGAGTTTGGATTTGTATGAAGTGAAGATGAATCATGTGTATATGTCAAAGCCAGTGGGAGTATAGTTAGCTTTCTCGTTTTGTATGTCGATGACATACTACTCATAGGAAGCGAGATCCTGACACTGCAGGAGATTCAGTCCTGGCTCGGGAAGTGCTTCGCTATGAAGGACCTCAGAGAGGCTTCCTATATTCTGGGAATAAGGATAGTGAGAGAACGAAGTAAGATACTAATAGGACTTAGTCAGAACACTTACTTAGATAAGGTACTAAAATGTTTTAGTATGGAAAACTCGAAGAAGGGAGAATTACAGGTACAATATAATGCCAAGTTGAGTAAGACTCAAAGTTCGAGTACCAAAGCCGAAATAGCAGAAATGAGCCAAGTACCATACGCTTCCGCAGTTGGCTCAATCATGTATGCTATGACTTGTACTCGCCCTGATGTAGCCTTTGCTTTGAGCATGGTTAGTAGATATCATGGGAACCCTGGCAGAGCCAATTGGATTACGGTGAAGAATATCCTTAAGTACCTTCAAAGGACCAAAGAATGTTTTTTAGTCCTCGGAGTGAGTGACGACTTGAAGGTGCGAGCATATAGTGATGCCAGCTTTCAGACCGACAGGGACAACTACCGTTCGCAGTCGGGCTGGGTCTTTACCCTGAATGGAGGAGCTGTAACTTGGAAAAGTTACAAACAAGAAACCGTAGCTGATTCAACGTGCGAATCAGAGTACATCGTAGCGAGTGAAGCATCGAAAGAAGCGATATGGTTAAAGAACTTCATTGGTGATATTGGAGTTGTACCTACCATAAAGGAGCCCATGGAGATTTTTTGTGATAATGAAGGAGTGGTTTCCTTAACCAAGGAACCAAGGAATCATGGAAGATCTCGACGTATCGATAGAAAATATCATTTTATAAGACATTGTGTAGAAGAAGGACAAATTCTGGTGAAGAGGATATCATCAGAAGATAACCCAGCAGATCCGCTTACGAAGGGACTAAGCAGGGTTAAGCACTTGCAGCATGCTAGGAACATTGGGCTGAAGGATGTCATGAATTGGTGTCTAGATTGTCTAAATGGTATTAGACATAGCAAAAGTTTGATGCAACATTCCTGAGTGCTTATGAACTAGTTTTGAGCATTGGAACAAACCTGCGCTTGCTGGAATCAGCTTATGGAAAATGACAAAAAGGGATGATCGCAAGACGATAATATCATATGGTCTTAAAACCTAGATATATGATTTGTTATTTGTTAATTGGTTGTACATTGATGGTGCGAAACCGCATCATTGACTTGATGTTATAAAACGCATTGTTTTGTATAGTTGGTTAATGAATAAGTAAATGCATATAAGTCGAAGTTTATCTGTTACTTTTATCCTAAGAAGGTAAAAGCGATATCTCGGCCACTCGATGATTTGATTTGACTTATGTGTCGGGCCCGGTCAGAACTGAATTGATGTGTTCGATTAAGTTCTATGTCAAATAAATCTGAAATTGAGAAACCAAATGCTAGACAATTGTTTCCATGAGAATATCTACTTGATATCTATACAGAGGACTGTACGATCCCTTATCTAAAGGACAAGATTGGTTAGATCAGAGTTTGACAGTGTCTTTGAGAGCTACGATTGCTAATCGGTGTATATAGTTACCAGACTTATCCAAGTGGGAGACTGTTGGAATAGTGTCTAAGGCTGCAACTATATGTGGTAAATACTTGACCCGATTGAGCATGGTCCTTTTGGGTTTCCTTCACCATAGCAACTTGATAGGATGATTTATAATGAGAGTTGAAATATTATATGGAATAATAATATTATTTGATTAATATAAGTCATAAATTAATTAGGAATTAATTTGGTGACTTAAAGAGATTAATTAAATAGAAGGGCTTAAACTATCAAATGTGTGATAGTTATACTTTAGGCTATAATTCCTTACGGATAATATGGTGGACGATTTTATGGCTTAGGATAGACCTAAAATCATCCAAGGGTTATCATGAAGGGATTAGGATTTCTTAGGGCTTAAGTTATCCAATTAGGGTTTAAAGGTAAAACCCTAGGAGCCTTACAAGTATAAATAGACCCTAGGGGTCATGGAAATCGGCACCCTTGTGTCTAAGGAAACCCTGGCCGATTGCTAAGTCCCTCCCCACTCTCTCAAATCATCCTCTTGCTAGTTGGTGTTTGTAAGCCATTAGAGGAGTGACAATTGTGACTCTAAAGCTCCAAGAACAAGAAGATCAAACAAGTGACTCAAGGTAAACTTATAACTCTGATTTCTCTTTGTTATTATGCTAGAATAACCATTATAAGTCTTGGATTCATGCATGTTTAATTAGAGAAACCTAGATCCAAGCATTAGGGTTTGTATGTGCATATAGGAATGTTCATATGGCCAAAACCCATTAGTCTTCACCATTAGTGTCACGTTCCTCCATTCTTTACGTAAACCCATGATGAAAGTCAGACTGAATTCCATGGTTGTTCGATTAATTCAATGGCAATTACACTTGTACATCAATTCGTTCAATCGATCATAGTATCCTCCAATCGATTCACCATCCTTTTGTTTGATTTGTTTCAATTCAATCAAATAGTGTTTCACAAAATTGATCTTAGTATTCTCACTCCCTTGAAACGTTTCTTTGAGTGTGATCCAATTGTCTTTTGCAAGTTTGCAGCTTCTGACATAGTTGTAAACCACAAGAGGAAATGCACCACATAATTCCATCATACATGTTTTCTCATTCTTCTTTAGTCTAACAGATTGATCACTTAGACTTGGAGTACCAGATGAAGATCCAATTGGTTTAACATTTGGTGGAGGAATATCATTACCAGTAATACATGATCAAAGCTCCTCATCAAGCCCATTCAAGTAGTCTTCCATACGATCCACTCACTGATCATAATATTTAGGGATGAGCATAGGAATTTTCATTGAAGATCCTAAAAATGAGAATAAGAAGTCATTGAATTCATTGTAAAAAAATTAACAATAAAAAAACTTCAGAGATTTTGGAAACAAATAGCTGAAACAATCAGAAATTTTAAGTAGGACACTCGACTCAACAAATCAGTTGCACAATCGAATCACAACTGTAGATCAAGAACAATTTTCAAAACAAAAGGCACGAAAATTTTTGAATCCAGAATTGATTCAAAAACCTTTTGATTGTCTAAGGTGTTTAGACATAGAAAAAGTTTGCTACAACATTCATAAGTGCTCATAAAGTCTGAGTATTGGATTAAACCCATGCTCACTTGAATCACTTCATGGAATTTATCATGACTGATCATGAGATGATAATATCATATAAGTCTTCAAACCAAGATATATGAGTTGTTGACTATGATTTAGTTGTACATTTATAGTGTGAAAACGCATCAGTAACTTGATATTATAAAAGATACTGTTGTGTATGATTTAACGAATCGTTAGTACAAGCGTATAATATCGAAGTTCATCTGTTCCTTTTCATTATTGGAGGATTAAAAACGATATCTTGGGCCCCTCGATGATTTTGTTTTGAGTTATGTGTTGGGCCCGGTCAGAACTAAATTGATGTGTTCGATTAAGTTCTCTATCAAACAAATTGGAAATCGGGAAAAAAAACTGTTCGACATTAAGTATGACTGTGTTCCATGTATTTCTTCGGCTGATATATTGAAGAACAGAGGATTATATGATCCCTTATCTAAATGGTGTGTCAAAGTTACACATAGGATTTTAAAAGCTATGATTCTAGTCAGTTTATTAAGTTGTACTTGAACGTATAGTTATTACACTTATCCATGTGGGAGACTGTTGGATTAGGTGTCTAAGCCCATAACTATAATTGGTATATACTTGACCCAAGAGTAGCATTGTCCATTTGGGTTGCATTTCACCAGAACAACCTGATAGGATGGATGTTTGAGAGAGAGACTGTTTATGATTTGCTAATATATTATAAGTATAATATATTGAGAAATCATGTTATTTAATTAGTGTTGATCAAGAATTAATTTGGAATTAATTTAGTGATCACAAGAGACTAATTAAATTAATAGGGTCTAATTGTATAAAGAGTTGGTTGAATCCATAAAGAGTTGGTTCATATGGATCATGGATCATGGATAATAAGCCCAAGGGTATGGATTAGGATTTTACCATGACTCTTAGTATTCTAATATATATAAGCTACCCTATAGCTAAAAATTAGATAAACATATGTTCTAAGAGTTCATAGGATAGATTTTGTGTGCAACATACTCTCTCTCAAGTCCTCCATTGTTGGTGGTGTTTTGTGAAGCATTTGAGGCAGCACACTTGAGGTGCCAAGCTTTTAAAGGCTAAATTTAACTAGCTACAAAAAAAGGTAATGTTTCTTACTAGTCAATTGCATGCTAGTTAGGATATGCATGCTTTGGAAAATGAAAATGCATGTATAATTTGAGAAAACATAGATCCAAAGAATCTAAGATTACATGTGCACCATAGGAGTGATAGAATGCTCAAAAACCATCACCTTCTTCATCATGAATAACACCGGAGCTCCCCAGGGTGATGAACTAGGTCTAATGATGACGTTGTCCAACAACTCCTGAAGTTGTATCATAAACTCCATCATCTCTGTCAGTGCTAATATTGGTATGGTCCTTTTGCTATTGGCTTCGATCTTAGCAACAAGTCTATTCGAAACTCTACTTGTCTTTCACGGGGGCAATCTAGGAAGATCTTCGGGAAAAACTTCTGGATAGTTGCACACCACTAGTATTCTTTGTATCTCTTTCTGCTCCTTCTTTGCATCGATCAAAAATGCCAAGTATGATGTTAATCCTTTAGAAAAACATTTTATGGCTTTCATCATCGAAATGATTCTAGAATTTACTCTACGTTTGTCCCCTACACCATGAACAATGCTTTTTCAGCTGGGTTTACTCTCACCATCTTCTTCCTGCATAGTATCTCAGCATCGTTGGCACTAAGCCAATCCATGCCTGGTGTGATATCGAATCCATTCAATTTGATGGGTAATAGCTCCTCATGGAATTTCTTTTCATTCATGTCGATGACAGCAGTTTTAACACAATCACTAATAGGTATGAGTTTGCCACTATCAACTTCTACAGCTAGAGCATTATCAAGTGTATCTACAGGCAATGCTAGTTTTCCAAAATAAAACAATATATTGGCAGGCAATCCATTTACAAGAATGGTACTTAAACTGACATATGCTTCATCACTTGCTGCTTCCAGGGTCATGTAGAATGCTCTTGCATTTGGCCTCGGTAGAACATTATACCTTCCCTTCCTCATTACACATGTAACATACCTTCTGGTTGAATATGCACAAATTGACATAATGCCCAGTTTTCCCGCACTTAAAACAAGTCAACTCCTCACCTCATTTTACAAAGTTTTTCTTTTTTGCACTTCTCACACCATCTTGCTCCACCTCTTCCTCCTCTAAACTTCATAGAACCTGACTTTAAGAACTTGCTTTTCTCGTTGAACCTTGAAGATCCATCAAACTTCCTTTCCTCTCTTACCACAGCTCTCTCCAGACCCTTCTTTCTTAACTAGGTCTTGACATTTTAGCTACTTTAATGGCTCTCTTCAAAGTGGTTGCCACTTTGGCTATTGGGCCAAAGTCCGATGGCAATCCGTTAGCAAACTTTTGTATCTTGGAGAGTTTATTAGGCACCAAGTAGGGGAATAACTTCATCTTCTCGGTGAATGTAGTGGCATATTCATCAACACTTATCTTTGCTTTCTTTAGGTTCTGAAAGTAATTTTTAAGGTTTATTAGATTTACTTCCGAGCAGTACTGCGTTTTCAACTGCTCCATGAATGCTTCCCAAGACATCCTCATGGATTATCCCCTTAAAGTTGTATTTGCCAAAAACTTCCACCAGCTTAAAACTCTGGTCTTTAGTTGTTTGACTGAAGAGACGGTTTTCTACTTGTTACTACAGTTACAGCTTTCAAATACCATTTCCTTCTCGGAGATCCAGTGCATAATCACTACCTGCTTTAGGTTTCTAGGAATACTTGGTCATTTGGCACCTAAGAAGTTTTTATACATACGCCCATCCGTATCAATCCCTCTATCCGAGTTGCTCCTCCTTACCACTCAAGGTTCAACTTGACTCACAGTGTGGTTGTAATTTACTTCCTCTGACTTTTTAATGTTCAAATAAGGTTTTACAATAGGTACAAAGTCATCCCTATTATCATGCAACATTTGTCTCATCTCCTCTCTTTATTCGGCTATCATAGCCTAAATCATTGCTTGGACTCCTACCATCGTGATTGGCTTGGGTTCAGTTGTTACCTCTAGTGCACAATCAATCATAGGTTGCTGATTACCATTAGCATTTCCAAAGACATTGTGGGTTCTTCCCATGTCAATCTATACACCAAAGCAGGATAATTTAGATCTTTATTTACGATAGACGTTTAAATCCTCCTTGTCACTCCGAAAAGTTATATGTCATCGCAGTTGAACGTTTAGAAATCTGAACACATAAAGTTTCTAGATCCGGTTGGCAATAGACCATAGATCTGATCAAATAATAACATATAAAGTATCATAATTTATTTGGCACATAAAAGAAATTTAGGCATGTTTCATAAAGGAAGCTAGTGCTCGTGTCTATATATTTCCTAAATATAGCAGACATTCACCTCACAATCATCACTTAGCATTCTAAGTTTAAGTCTTGAAATCCTACAAATTCCTAGTTTACTTAAACTAATGCTCTGATACAAACTGTGACATCACCAATTTTACAGCCATAAAAGACCGATTTTTTTATGTTGTATTTAATCAGAGTATCCCTTTTTAAGAATAATATTGTGGAATTTGTTCCCAAAAATATGATAAGTATATTGTCAAAACATTTCCAAAGAAATGTATTTTTCATTATATTAAAACCTCAGGACATCATCGTCAATATAGTGCATATGCATAAATAGAAATAGTATGCCCTTACAAACATCTATTATTGTAATAGCCTATAATCCATATATCTCTCATCTGATCGTCACACTTGCACTATTTTGCCACTACCTGTAATACAAGAAACTGAGTAGGTCAAGCTTGGGAGCCTAGTGAGCACATAGGGTTTTCAACCCTCAATAATTAAATTCTTTAATTTCATCAAATCACTCAACCAGATTACCCCTTCTTGTTATCCTCACTTTCTATTCCTAAAGTGTCTAATTTACGGGACCTATCCTAAGGATTATCATCGGGAAGACAATATTTTGTAGGGGATACCTAAGCAATATATGTCAGTAAGGTGTCACACCCCCAAACCGGAACGGCGGAAACGTTCGGGGGCGGAGGACATCATGTTTAGTATCACAAGACATGCATCATAGTAATCAAAGTAATAAACAACCATTTCATTAGAAAGAAAGTGTTTACAAAGTATGTGGTTCACATAACATAGGCTACATATGTAAATGACAAAATAAGACATGAAGATATCATGCTCCATCTTCTGAATCCCAGTGTGTGTACCTATCTACTAGTTTCCTGAGAATACAAGTTATTTTAAAAGAGTAGATCAATATTTAAGCTGGTGATTTCATAAGATTTTAGTGATGTAAGTAAGTTGTAAGTTCTTTTTAGAAAAGTTCACCTGTTCCTCCAAAAAATCCTATATTTCCTGCTTTGATGAATGATAAGTAAAAATGACTGTACAATCCTTTCTATGAGTACTAAATGGATACAAGTTATATAAAACCCAAAGTAAACAAACAAGCGATTGTGTGTATCTGCCCTAAGCCCACAACCAAACAAGGAACAGGGAATGAGGCAGAAGGCACACCTCCCATTGTTTCTTAGATCATTGTTGTATATAACCCTGACGTATTCACTTGGTACTCACGGAGTTAACTGCAATAGTTCCTTTATATTTGATGAAAACATTATTTAAGAAAACCCTTACTTCTTTTAGTAAAAATAATAACCATAATGGTTCCTTCTATAATCACTTGGTTTATACTAGCTATATATAATCTAATATCGAATAGATAGGTGGTTGTGTAAATCTGACTTAAGTCCTCAACCAAACAAGGAACAGGAAGTAAGGCAGAAAGCACATATCCAACTACCACTCGGGTATTAATTATATATAACCCTGATGTATAAACTAAGGTATCATAGAATTAACCATCTATGGTCCTTTAAGTTATACTGGTTTAATAAAATGGATTAAACCCTTTACCGGTAAGTTTCTAGTTTTGTTTACCAAGTGTTCTAATTGAAAAGTATTTTTTATACTAGAAAATGGTGTATTGAATTTGTATACACTGACCTGGCCCATACCTAGTACTCCTTATGATTACTTGGAGTATACGGAATATATAAATAGCTAAGATCGGGTAGATAGTAGGATGGGTGAATCTGCTCTAAACCCACAACCAAACAAGAAACAGGAAATGGAGTGGAAAGTACACATCCTACTACCTGTCGGGTCCGATTAATATATATTCCTGATGTATAAACTAAGGAGTCATAAAGTTAGCATTATAGGCCCCTTTCTACTGAATGTACTATGACTCGACTGTTCTGTTTGTCTCTTGTATTGATGTAAGTTTGCAGTTGTCTTTTAAATTGACACAACTGAAGTATTGAATACCATAAAACTAGCTCGTTTTATTAATGTCATAATGTGATGTGGTTGTACCCATACTATACGCTCTCCCTCCAAGAGATTCTGGTTACAAAACGCAACTTCAGCAAACAAATTACTGAGCCGTGAAGTAGTCTGACGTTAAATATATCTTGTTCTTGTATACCAAATTTATTATCACCTTTTGTTTAGAACAATGAGTTAAAGATCATTAGCATAATGTTGATAATCATGATTTGTTCTTCGGTTATAGTATTTAGTATGTTCTCTCTGTTATCGTGTATTGTATCTTCCTCCATGTTTCTCTTTATGGTGTGTTATCTAAGTTCTAGTGTGAACTGAACCCCTAAACTATACCTAGTATAGTTTACTAGTATGTTTATTTGAACTGATACCGACTTAAAGAAAAGACTCATTTTATCTACAAAGTTATGGTTGTACTTTAAAAACGAAGTTTTGTAAACTATAAAGTAACATAACTTTAAAAGAGTTTTTGAAACGTTTTGATCACTTAATCATACATAAGCAATACTTTAAAAGATGTTTATAACAAAACATTTACATAATTAACATTGTGTTCAACTTGTATCCCCCCGTTAAAAGCATTTAAAACAGTTAAAATATTGATTATAGGGGTATGAACTCACCTTATGTGGATGATTCAAACGAATATGCGTGTAAGGATGAGAAGTTCCACGAAAGAAGTCCCAAGACACAAACAAGTCCTAAATGACATATAAACGTGTAGAGTGGCATGAATATAGTGCTTAGAAGCAACTACATGCAAGGAAACACCCTTAAGGACTAGGAAACACTTGGACCAAGTGTTAGAATCACATGTGATTAATCTAATGGGTGTGTACGACCACAAAGAGGAGTGTACAGCCATGGAGTATATGACCTTATAGTCATGGTAAAATGTGCACAAGAGGGTGTATGAATTATAGGGAAGCTTATAGGACTATTGCTCAACAAGAATACGAACTAGATTCTCACTTTAGAGGCCCTTTTGGGGTGTTTTGAGGGGTGTATGGCCACACATGGGTTTACGGCCGTACACTCATTTGGTTCCAGTTAAATGGCAATTCTAGGTGTTTAACATGAGAATCTAACATGTACTAAGCATAGGGTACGGATACTTACACTTTGGAGGCTCAAAAGGGTGTCCACAACCACTAAGAACAAGTGTGTGTTCTTGGTGGGAGATGAAGATCTTGAAAATCTACCTAAAAAGATGATTTTCATGGATGAAATCAAAGGGTGTTACTAGGTTAAGAAGGATATTAACTAATCAAAATAGAAGAAAGGCTTACATTCTTGAAGATCGGGATGAAAAGCATGATGATAGTTGAGAGAAAACTCGAGTTCTTGACTTGGAAACTGAAGAAATGACTTGGAAATGGAAGGGTATCACACTTATGGAGGGGGTGTATGTAACAACCCGAAATTTCCGCTTCATTTTAATGTAACTTTTTCATAAATCAACTCGCGCAACCGATCGTCGTTCCGATTTCCGATTTCTCCGTTTAATTAAGTCATTAATTAGTACACATTTAAAATGACTTAATGGGTGTCTTAATACATTTAGAAATCATTTTAACACTCAAATTTAGTGATCGGAATAATTCTAAAATTTACCGTATTGGGTTACGGTAACTCAATCGGGTACGACCAAAAACCCCGTCTAACGCCAGTATCGGGTAGAATTCCACCGTGTCCAAAACTTAAACACTATATAAACGTGTTTAAGACTTCATTTGAAGCCTTTGGCCAATTTCTCACTAAACTCTTACAACCTCTCTCCTCAAGCTAGAATTAAGGTCCAAATCACAAGTTTAAGGCTTCAAATCTTTAAGGTAACCTCCCTAACATGTTATTCAACACCTTTAGCCTTCAAATTGATGAATTTAATTAAGTTTTAGGGCCAAGAACATGAGTTTACGGCCAAGGAACAAGCTTGGGCCGTAAACTCCACTTAATGGGGTTTTAAGCCCTTAAACTCCTTCCTAAACTCAATTGGACTTTAGATATGGCTATGGGACTTCAAGATATGGACTTAGGACATTTAAAACCATGATTTTGAGCCATTTAAAGGAGTTTACGGCCAAGGCATAAGCTTAGGCCGTAAACTCAAGTAAAAGGGGTTTTTCATGCCCTAAAACCCTTCCAAATCACTCCTATGGCTTAGATATGAATTGTAGGACCTTGGTTTTAGCATTTGGACATTTGAAACATGAATTTTGTGGGACTTATGTGAGTTTACGGCCAAGGATAGTGCTTGGGCCGTAAAATCCCCAAAATGAGACATAAACCCAATTCTAAAGTGTTAGAAAGCCATCCAACACCACCAAAAGACTTGGAATAAATCAAGGGACCAACCAAAAATGCTTTAAGGGTCTAAAACACATCATTTGTGGGACTTATAAGGGTTTACGGCCAAGGCTTGTTCTTAGGCCGTAAACTCCAAAACTTTTGGTGTTAGAATGCAAACTAAACACCCCTAAAGCCTTTAGATGAATTTTAGAAGCCCTTCTATACAAGTTTTAGACCTTGAAACACTTTGTATGACCCTACATTAGAGTTTACGGCCATGAGGAGGGTCTCATGGGCCGTAAACTCCATAACACCCCTCAAATGTCACATAAAAATCATACTAGGTCTTGGAATAATCTTATGAATCACATGTGATTGGTTTTAACAACATTTGACACCCATTTCATGAAGATTAAGGAGTTTACGGCCAGGAGCCTATACTGGGCCGTAAACTCCCATAAAATAAGCATTTTGATGATTTAAATTCAGTCCAAGTGTTCCAAGACAATTTAGAAAATCCATTCTAGCAACCTCTAGGTCCATTTGAGCCCTTAAACCCTCAAAACCACACCAACATGAGTTTACGGCCGTAAACTCATGTGTGAGTGTGTTTCATGGTTGTAAACTCATTTAAATGTTTACTTATGGAGAGTAAACTCATGTCCCAAGTCCCTAGTGCCATTACAAGTCCGAAGATGTCACCCGGGTCACTCCAAACGCTCGTTTTGAGGTGTTTAACCTCATCGGAGTGTAATGTTCCATATGATTAGTGAATGTATCTCTAATTGTATATATATGGACATTATATCATTTTACATAGGGTCATCGTGAGTAATCAAACCCCGAACCAACGTCTAGCATTCAAAACCGACACGTTTCCGAGTCCGGTGAGTTCATACCCCTACCCTTTTTCACTATTTTCACTGTTTTCAGGGGGGGAACACAAGCAAAGTACAAGGGAGTTCTTGTACTCATAACATGTTTTCAAATATGTGTTTCATATTCTTATGCTTTTAAAACTGATAACTACAACTGATAACAGATCGAATATACAGATCACGTAACATATATTTGTGAAATAAGTCTTTAAACTAATATGTTTTACATGTATTTCACAAATGGTTTTTCCACATTTTATTAGTTAAAAGCATGACATTAAAACATTTGAATATAATACCTATACACTGTTTTGTCCTCGGTAACACTCCACGCACATACGCGAGTGGAGGATTTTCATATTATTACTAGTAAATTTGTTATTCCGGTACGATTGGAGACACGTCCTCAGAGAACACTCCACCTGGATTACGCGAGTGGAGGACTACACCCATAACCAGAATCTCTGGTATTTAGAGAGCGTGACTTGAGTGTATAGATCTATACGGGGCTGACTACCCCACACCTGGCTGTTAGCTACAGCCGAACCGAAATGGTTCAAGGGTGACGAAAGTCATAAATATGTGGACGACTTATTGCCACATGTGGACTACTTATTGCCACAAGTTTCAGTCTATTGTATGGTTATGGAACTCGCAATTAGGATAACAGAGATTTACTTACAGTAATAATGGATTACTTTATACATCGTTTACATCGTTTACTTACTTTAACTAACATTCAGGAAGGTACGGGACCTTCCTGGGGAAAACATGGAATCTAATCACGATTACATCTTTTACATCTTTCACATCGTTTACATAAGATACATACATGCAGGAAAGTATGGGGCTTTCCTGGGTAACGCTTACATAACTAGAAAGAGTCACAGAATGGATAACATTACATCTTTTACAATTTGTAACATACAATAAGGAAAGTATGGGACTTTCCTGGTAACACACGATAAGTAAACAGAACAGTTTAACCAGTCAGATAACCAATTATACATTTTCACATGAATAAACATGTTTTCAGTGTACAAACTTACTATACTTTACATTTGTCAAACAATAACCAACTTTTAAGAAAATACGGGATTTTCTTGGTGTACATAACATTTCAGAAATAGAAAGGAAACCGATACATTTCCGTAAAACAAAACCGCTTATGAACTCACCAGCTTTATGCTGATTTTCAAACCGCTTGTGTTCTCAGGTCAGCGTTAGGACAGGTACCCGAAGATCCTTTTGCATGAAGACGGTGTATAATGAAGACCCGTTACATTTTGTCTATATATATATTATGTATCACAACTGTAGAAACTTTACTTTTGAAATAACTGTAAAACTGTTAATATGAAATGTAATGCTCGTTTTACTTTACTTACTATGTACATTGGATTTGATACTCAACACGGTAGTCAACCCCGGAAATGTATTCCGCCTTCGGTTTTCGGGGTGTGACAGATTGGTATCAGAGCCCTTGTTTATAGTGAATAAAGTATACCAAACCTTACATGGTATAAAACTATAAACACTAAAGGGCCTAAGTGCTCTGAATTAAAAGTATCTTCAAACTACAAGTATTTTCAAAAGTATACAAGTATACCAAACCGTCGCCATCCGTAACCACAATTAGAACAGAACATAAGTAAATGGGTGTTGTGTACTACGGTTAAACCTGGGCAGTTATGTAGTCGTGTCTAGGGTCAATATGGCCTGGCCAACCATATTCATTCGAGACACGACCAACATGTGCTTGGGAGTGACTGTGGTATGTGGCATGCCTAAAACTTACCCTAATATCCCAAACATCGAATCATTATCGTAAACAAATCATGAAATACTATGGGAGTGTTTCTCGAATCCGATCCTCTGTAGTAGTCCTTATTCAAGTGGTTTCCCTATGATCACTCTTAGCGATAAATTATCTGTTCGATAACTCTTTCCTGCTTTATCGCTTACTCGAATCATATAACTGTCATGTCTATCGATTCAATGTAGAGGACTTACCACCCTCTCTTTCTTGATCTTATTAGATCAAGATGCCTCCCCGAAAGAGACCTAGCTCAACGAACAACAACAATCCTTCCTCGCCGCCACCTCCTCCCCAGTTTGACCTAGCATCAGTTCAGACAATGATGACAGCTGCAATGGTAGCAGCTATGTCACAAATGAACCCTAGTGGTTCGGGTGGTGGTACTCAATCTCAAAACCCTGAGGGTAGCCAGGGACACCAAAGAGGGGGTTCCTATAAGGATTTCATGAATGCGAAACCAACATCCTTTAATGGCGCTGGAGGTGTCATTTCTTTATCTCGATGGTTCGAGAAAATCGAGTCCATCTTTGAAATCTGTGCTTGTGCGGAATTCGATAAAGTCAAATTTGCAGCCTGTACCTTCGCGGACAAAGCTTTGACTTGGTGGAATGGCCGAGTCAAATCTCTGACCTTACCCGTAGCCAATGCCATGGGCTGGGAAGCCATGAAGGAACTTCTCATTGCTGAGTATTGCCCCCGTGGTGAAATGCAGAAGTTAGAGCACGAGCTCTGGAACCTGAAGATGAAAGGTTCCGACATTGCTGCATATACTTCCCGATTTGATGATCTCGCACTTCTCTGCCCAGGGTTAGTCACTCCTGAAAACAAAAAGATCGAAAGGTTTGTTTGGGGTCTATCTCAACCAATAAAGAGTCATGTTTTGGCTGCTCGTCCGGATACCTATGATAGTGCCAAGACCTTAGCACAAATTCTAATTGATCACAACGACGATGTCAAGGAAATCACTACCACTTCTGAGTTGACTCAAAGGAGTGGTGAAAAGAGGAAATTCTGGAAAAAGAAGAAAGGTCAATCTTCTCAAGGATCATCTAAGAAACAACAGACGGTAGCAGTCCATGCTGCTACTGCTACTCCTGTTGTTGCTGTTTCTGCCATGGGATCCACTGCCTCAACTCCTACCAGTAAATATGCTGGTAACCTTCCTCTGTGTGACAAGTGTAAATACCACCATCATCCTGGTCCTTGTCGAGAATTGTCTTGCACCAACTGTGGTAAGAAAGGGCACACAGTTCGGTACTGCAGAACCCCTACTCAATCAGCTAACCAATCATCAGGAGCAGGTGTTAGTCAAGCCTGCTACAACTGTGGTGAAGTCGGGCACTTTAAAAGGGATTGTCCCAAGAAGTCAACTGCTGGTAACACTGGAAGGGTTTTGACCATGGGAAGGGAGGAAGCAGTTGCCGATCCCACTGTTGTTTCGGGTACGTTCCTTCTCGACAACTCATATGCTAGTATTCTTTTCGATTCGGGTGCTGAAAGGAGTTTTGTTAGTCATGCATTCAAACATAATCTAAAACCAAATCCTCAACCACTAACTGAAACGTTTACCGTCGAGATGGCTAATGGTGAAAAGGAAAGCGCTGACGACGTATTCATAGGTTGTACGCTTACCCTAAATGATCACTCATTTCCTATAGACCTCATGCCCGTTTCCATTAAGAGCTTTGATGTTATCATTGGCATGGATTGGTTGAGTCCTAATCATGCTGACATTCTTTGTTACGAAAAAGCTATCCGTCTCAATCTTCCTTCGAATCAAACTCTCGTAATCTATGGCGATAAACCCAGTTCCAACCTTCATATCATTTCTTGCATCAAAGCTCGAAAGCTCCTTCTAAAGGAGTGTGTTGCATTCTTAGCTCATGTGATCAACGAGAAACAAGAAGTTAGAGACCTCGCGAGCATTCTCGAAGTCTGTAACTTTCCCGATGTGTTTCCTAAAGAACTTCCAGGAATTCCTCCCGAACGTCAGGTCGAGTTTCGTATTGACCTAATTCCTGGAGCTACTCCCGTAGCAAAACCCCCGTATCGCTTAGCTCCCGCAGAAATGCAGGAGTTATCCAGTCAACTCAATGAGTTGCTCAGTAAAGGATTCATTAGGCCGAGTTCCTCATCCTGGGGAGCTCCGATTCTGTTTGTCAAAAAGAAAGATGGATCCTTTCGAATGTGTATCGACTATCGTGAGTTGAACAAGTTAACTGTTAAGAACCGATATCCTCTTCCAAGAATAGACGACCTCTTCGATCAACTCCAAGGAGCCAGTTACTTCTCTAAGATAGACCTTCGGTCGGGGTACCATCAGTTACGAGTCCAGGAGAATGATGTTCCCAAGACAGCATTTAGGACTCGGTATGGACACTACGAGTTTGTAGTGATGCCCTTCGGTCTAACCAATGCACCGGCTGTGTTCATGGACCTGATGAACCGGGTGTGCCGTCCCTTCCTAGACAAATTCGTTATCGTGTTTATTGATGACATCCTCGTTTACTCCCGAAGTGAAGAAGACCATAAACAGCACTTGAGGCTAGTGTTGGAAACCCTTAGATCCGAAAAGCTTTACGCAAAATTTTCCAAATGTGAATTCTGGTTACGGAAGGTAACTTTCCTCGGTCACGTAGTAAGCAAGGAAGGTATTCATGTAGATCCTTCCAAGATTAAAGCGATAGAGAGTTGGTCGGCACCGAAAACACCCACGGAAATTCGTCAATTCTTAGGTCTCGCCGGCTACTATCAACGATTCATTCAGAACTTTTCCAAAATCGCCAAACCGTTAACCACTCTAACACAGAAAGGTGTACCCTTTTGTTGGAGTGATAAGCAAGAAACTGCATTCCAAACATTGAAGAGAGCCTTATGCAGCGCGCCTGTTCTGTCTCTGCCAGAAGGGACAGAGGACTTCGTTGTCTATTGCGATGCGTCTACTCAAGGTTTAGGCTGTGTGCTTATGCAAAGAGGAAAGGTGATTGCCTATGCCTCTAGACAACTGAAAGCACACGAAGTCAACTATACCACACACGACTTGGAGCTAGGAGCAGTAGTCTTCGCATTGAAGATTTGGAGACATTATCTCTACGGAACCAAGTGCACAATCTTCACTGATCACAAGAGTCTGCAGCACATCTTAAATCAAAAAGACTTAAACATGAGGCAACGGCGATGGGTAGAATTACTCAGTGACTATGAGTGTGAAATCCGTTACCACCCCGGCAAGGCCAATGTGGTAGCAGATGCCCTTAGCCGAAAGGATAGTACAAGCCACAAAGTGATGAACCAGACGATGACCATCCACTCCAACTTACCTACACAAACCCGAGAAGCTCAGTATGCAGCCCTCAAACCTGAAAACGTGTCAGATGAAACCTTGAGAGGAATGGAAAAGAAACTTGAGATCAGAGGTGACGGAGTTCACTGTTTCATGAATCGAATCTGGATTCCCAAATCCGGTGGATTCAGGGAAATAGTCATGGAGGAAGCACATAGAACCAAATACTCTGTTCACCTAGGTTCGGACAAGATGTATCTGGATCTCAAGAAACAATACTGGTGGCCAAACATGAAAGCTGAGATAGCTACATTTGTGGGCAAGTGTCTGACTTGCGCCAAAGTCAAAGTCGAACATCAGAAACCTTCAGGTCTGCTCCAACAACCCGAAATTCCCGAGTGGAAATGGGAGATGATTACCATGGACTTCATCACCAAACTACCCAAGTGTTCTAGTGGGTACGACACCATTTGGGTAATTATCGATCGTTTGACAAAATCCGCTCACTTCATCCCGATTAAAGAATCATACAAGATGGAGAGACTCGCGCGAATCTACATTCAGGAAGTAGTACGTTTTCATGGTGTACCTGTATCCATTATCTCTGATCGAGATAGTAGGTTTACCTCCAGATTCTGGCAATCTCTTCAGAAAGCCCTTGGAACCAAACTAGATATGAGCACGGCGTATCATCCTCAGACCGATGGACAGAGTGAGAGAACAATCCAAACCATGGAGGACATGCTTCGGGCATGTGTAATTGACTTTGGAAAGTCGTGGGATACACACCTATCCTTGATCGAGTTCTCATACAACAACAGTTACCACACCAGCATTAGGGCTGCTCCGTTCGAAGCCCTATACGGTTGTAAGTGCAGATCCCCTCTGTGCTGGGCCGAGGTGGGGGATACACAGTTAGCCAGGAGTCGAGTCCCCGACAGTGCTCTCACTGGTCCTGAAATCATCCGCGAAACCACCGAAAAGATCATTCAAATCCGTAACCGACTGAAAGCCTCACGTGATCGTCAAAAGAGTTACGCTGATAATCGTCAGAAACCACTAGAATTCCAGGTTGGAGATCGTGTCCTGTTGAAAGTCTCGCCCTGGAAAGGCACTGTACGCTTTGGCAAGTGTGGGAAACTTAATCCAAGGTATATTGGACCCTTTGAGATCCTCTCCAGGATTGGTCCAGTTGCCTATAAACTTCATTTACCTCACGAACTCAGTAACATTCATCCTGTCTTTCATGTTTCAAATCTTAAAAAGTGCCTATCCGATGAAACCCTAACAATTCCCTTAGACGAGATCGAGATCAATGAAAAACTCAACTTTGTGGAGGAACCGATCGAAATCATGGATCGAGAAGTCAAACGTACGAAACAAAGTCGCATCCCGTTAGTGAAGGTTCACTGGAATGCCAAGCGGGGACCGGAATTCACTTGGGAACGGGAAGACTCAATGAAACAGAAGTATCCACAACTCTTTTCTTATCCATGATTTTTATCTTGTCTTATGTTCTAAACTTGAATTTCGGGACGAAATTCCCTTTTACGAGGGGATAATGTAACAACCCGAAATTTCCGCTTCATTTTAATGTAACTTTTTCATAAATAAACTCGCGCAACCGATCGTCGTTCCGATTTCCGATTTCTCCGTTTAATTAATTCATTAATTAGTACACATTTAAAATGACTTAATGGGTGTCTTAATACATTTAGAAATCATTTTAACACTCAACTTTAGTGATCGGAATAATTCTAAAATTTACCGTATTGGGTTACGGTAACTCAATTGGGTACGACCAAAAACCCCGTCTAACGCCGGTATCGGGTAGAATTCCACCGTGTCCAAAACTTAAACACTATATAAACGTGTTTAAGACTTCATTTGAAGCCTTTGGCCAATTTCTCACTAAACTCTTACAACCTCTCTCCTCAAGCTAGAATTAAGGTCCAAATCACAAGTTTAAGGCTTCAAATCTTTAAGGTAACCTCCCTAACATGTTATTCAACACCTTTAGCCTTCAAATTGATGAATTTAATTGAGTTTTAGGGCCAAGAACATGAGTTTACGGCCAAGGAACAAGCTTGGGCCGTAAACTCCATTTAATGGGGTTTTAAGCCCTTAAACTCCTTCCTAAACTCAATTGGACTTTAGATATGGCTATGGGACTTCAAGATATGGACTTAGGACATTTAAAACCATGATTTTGAGCCATTTAAAGGAGTTTACGGCCAAGGCATAAGCTTAGGCCGTAAATTCAAGTAAAAGGGGTTTTTCATGCCCTAAAACCCTTCCAAATCACTCCTATGGCTTAGATATGAATTGTAGGACCTTGGTTTTAGCATTTGGACATTTGAAACATGAATTTTGTGGGACTTATGTGAGTTTACGGCCAAGGATAGTGCTTGGGCCGTAAACTCCCCAAAATGAGACATAAACCCAATTCTAAAGTGTTAGAAAGCCATCCAACACCACCAAAAGACTTGGAATAAATCAAGGGACCAACCAAAAATGCTTTAAGGGTCTAAAACACATCATTTGTGGGACTTATAAGGGTTTACAGCCAAGGCTTGTTCTTAGGCCGTAAACTCCAAAACTTTTGGTGTTAGAATGCAAACTAAACACCCCTAAAGCCTTTAGATGAATTTTAGAAGCCCTTCTATACAAGTTTTAGACCTTGAAACACTTTGTATGACCCTACATTAGAGTTTACGGCCATGAGGAGGGTCTCATGGGCCGTAAACTCCATAACACCCCTCAAATGTCACATAAAAATCATACTAGGTCTTGGAATAATCTTATGAATCACATGTGATTGGTTTTAACAACATTTGACACCCATTTCATGAAGATTAAGGAGTTTACGGCCAGGAGCCTATACTGGGCCATAAACTCCCATAAAATAAGCATTTTGATGATTTAAATTCAGTCCAAGTGTTCCAAGACAATTTAGAAAATCCATTCTAGCAACCTCTAGGTCCATTTGAGCCCTTAAACCCTCAAAACCACACCAACATGAGTTTACGGCCGTAAACTCATGTGTGAGTGTGTTTCATGGTTGTAAACTCATTTAAATGTTTACTTATGGAGAGTAAACTCATGTCCCAAGTCCCTAGTGCCATTACAAGTCCGAAGATGTCACCCGGGTCACTCCAAACGCTCGTTTTGAGGTGTTTAACCTCATCGGAGTGTAATGTTCCATATGATTAGTGAATGTATCTCTAATTGTATATATATGGACATTATATCATTTTACATAGGGCCATCGCGAGTAATCAAACCCCGAACCGACGTCTAGCATTCAAAACCGACACGTTTCCGAGTCCGGTGAGTTCATACCCCTAGCCTTTTTCACTGTTTTCACTGTTTTCAGGGGGGGGGGGGAACACAAGCAAAGTACAAGGGAGTTCTTGTACTCATAACATGTTTTCAAATATGTGTTTCATATTCTTATGCTTTTAAAACTGATAACTACAACTGATAACAGATCGAATATACAGGTCACGTAACATATATTTGTGAAATAAGTCTTTAAACTAATATGTTTTACATGTATTTCACAAATGGTTTTTCCACATTTTATCAGTTAAAAGCATGACATTAAAACATTTGAATATAATACCTATACACTGTTTTGTCCTCGGTAACACTCCACGTACATACGCGAGTGGAGGATTTTCATATTATTACTAGTAAATTTGTTATTCCGGTACGATTGGAGACACGTCCTCGGAGAACACTCCACCTGGATTACGCGAGTGGAGGACTACACCCATAACCAGAATCTCTGGTATTTAGAGAGCGTGACTTGAGTGTATAGATCTATACGGGGCTGACTACCCCACACCTGGCTGTTAGCTACAGCCGAACCGAAACGGTTCAAGGGTGACGAAAGTCATAAATATGTGGACTACTTATTGCCACATGTGGACTACTTATTGCCACAGGTTTCAGTCTATTGTATGGTTATGGAACTCGCAATTAGGATAACAGAGATTTACTTACAGTAATAATGGATTACTTTATACATCGTTTACATCGTTTGCATCTTTTACTTACTGTAACTAACATTCAGGAAGGTACGGGACCTTCCTGGGGAAAACATGGAATCTAATCACGATTACATCTTTTACATCTTTCACATGGTTTACATAAGATACATACATGCAGGAAAGTATGGGGCTTTCCTGGGTAACGCTTACATAACTAGAAAGAGTCACAGAATGGATAACATTACATCTTTTACAATTTGTAACATATAATAAGGAAAGTATGGGACTTTCCTGGTAACACATGATAAGTAAACAGAACAGTTTAACCAGTCAGATAACCAACTATACATTTTCACATGAATAAACATGTTTTCAGTGTACAAACTTACTATACTTTACATTTGTGAAACAATAACCAACTTTTAAGAAAATACGGGATTTTCTTGGTGTACATAACATTTCAGAAATAGAAAGGAAACCGATACATTTCCGTAAAACAAAACCGCTTATGAACTCACCAGCTTTATGCTGATTTTCAAACCGCTTGTGTTCTCAGGTCAGCGTTAGGACAGGTACCCGAAGATCCTTTTGCATGAAGATGGTGTATAATGAAGACCCGTTACATTTTGTCTATATATATTATGTATCACAACTGTACAAACTTTACTTTTGAAATAACTGTAAAACTGTTATTATGAAATGTAATGCTCGTTTTACTTTACTTACTATGTACATTGGATTTGATACTCAACACGGTAGTCAACCCCGGAAATGTATTCCGCCTTCGGTTTTCGGGGTGTGACAGTGTACAGTAACAATGGGTGTACGACCGTACACCTATGTGTACGACTGTACACTCCCTTGGATGGAGTGTTCGGCTCGATTTCAATGCAAAGAACTTTAGCTGACACATCCCTAACCCAATATCTTGATTGTACTGCGTTTAGAACCCTTAAACACACTCTAACCAATGATAAAATATAGCAGAAACAGGTATGACACTCGATTGAATTGACGGGCTTGGACTTACAAGGAAAAAATTTCGGGTTGTCACATAAGGCAACCATGAGGGGGATGGAGTACACCACCTACAGGTTACAAGCCTGCCAGTGTTCCCACTGGACTGTCTAGAATAGTATGTGATCGTCATCTATTCTATGCTAGATGATTTGATCAACTTAAACATCGAGGCCTCTCATTACTTTCTTTCATCTTTCATCATTTATTTCATATACCGATCTTTACCCAACATATTGAAGGTATAAAATACATATATAGTTTAAATCAAGTATAACATGTATAAATCATTATCTAACATACATATCGAGAACATAGATAATAGGCACTTCTAGCACATAATTTATATTAGATACCTCATATCTATGTGTAAGATGAAAGTAATTATGCACGCAATTATTAAAGTGACGACTCAAAATTCGGGTAGTGCTTCGCTTCTAACAATTGTCTTTTCCATTGATGAAACCTAGTATTATTATCACTAAGTTTCAATCTAATAATTATTGTGTCTAATTATTAGTCTAGATTCATCATTAACTCAAAGTCTACTTTCATGGTATAACAAGTAAGGAACAACCAGATAGGATCATACTAGAGGTAAGGTCCGTTTGGTATACGAAGTATACTGTTTGGAAATCCCAGTTTAAACACCTCACTAAATCACAACCTAGACATCGTCCTTGTAAGTAGATCAATCAGTATAACGACTTTAAATGAATGATAAATCTAGTTTATGGGTTCATAATAATGATAAGGAATTTAACATAAGTTATACTTAATGTATGGTAAGATAACTCACTTACAGGGGGTTTAGCAAGGAACCGGGCTCTGGACGGGGAAAACTTCTGATCCAAAGACACTTCTTTTTGGGAACTTCTGGAGTCTGGGACTTACTTCTAACACCTAGGAGGTTCTAGGGAAACTCTTAGAGGGTTTGTGTGTGTTTGAGAGAGAAATGGTTGAGAAGGTGTGAGTTATTGAGTGAGAAATGGGCCTTATTTATAGGCTGGACGAGTGGGCATACGCTGGGTGTACTCCTCACTACGTTGGGCGTACGTAGTATGAGGCACGTAAATAGCACTACGCGGAGTGTACCGGTTCCATGTGTCACGATCTCGTGTGAAGCCGTGCGGAAGAAGTAGTGGCTTAGGTTGTGCCATGTGTCATTTTTGGAACTGAACCCAAAAATTAATTATCTTCTATATTTTGTAACATTTGCATATGAGCTCCGTTTTTTACGTTCTTTATATTCATGCGTACATAGCGACGTGTTCTACAACTTTTATTTAGACTATGTTGGCTAATTTTCACTTTATCTTAAAGTTATATTTTAATAGGATTACACAATTAAAGTCCATTAAAAATTCATAACTTTGTCATCCCACATCCGTTTTTTGCAGTCTTTATATTGTTGAGCTCTTATTAACAAGATCTTTAATTCTTGTTTAGGTTATGTCGGCTAAAAATCGATTCGACTAAAATTCGATTTATGGGTTGCGTACTGCTATTTTAAATCTTAGAAAAATCATAATTTCCTCAAACGAAGTCAAATTTGGACGTTTCTATGTGCACACTCTCAGTTTAACGTATGCTACAAATTTAGTTTTGATCTCTAAGGATAAAAAGTAGCTTATCAAAAATTCACTTTTTACGATACACGGTGTTGTCCAGGTTTAGTTGCAAAATTTTGACAGGTCATAACTTCTACGTTATAAGTTGTATTTTAGAGTTCTTTATATCTCCGGAATCCTTGCACATAAAATACATAAATCACATAAATCACATAATACTCAAATAAGTCTTCTTCATTACTTCAAAATAGGTTACAAATGTGTGACGCTAACTGTAACATACACGTTAATAACCTTGTATAATTATCGTGTTTTGTAAGCTTCATAGCTTAAAACTAAGTATTGTTAAATATTATATGATTTTGAGCGTTGAGTTCTAACAAGATAGTTTTTTGAGATTTGAAGTAAAACTATGTTTAGAATCATTCAAAAAATATTGGAAGTGATGGGAAGTCTTATGAGATTCCGATAAAAAATTCAACTATCAAAATTAATGAAAATATAACATTTAAGTCGGAAATAAGTAAAACTAATGTTATTAAAAGTTGTAACTTATCTCGTTAGAAACGTTCATGCGAAAACCTTATCGAATTCCGAGTTATAACAAATAAGTTATTACTTATCTACGTTTCGCGACAAAACCGACAGGGCGCCGTATAACATAAAAAGTGAGTTTGCAATAAACTATTTTTTAGCTTTAGTGATCTAAATGAAAGTCATTGTATTCATTAAACCAAGAACTTTCAACAAAAGAACGTCAAAATGAGGAAGTTATGATTTTTCTAAGATTCAGCATAGTAGTGTACAACTCGAAATTCGAATTATAGATCGAGTAATTTTTAGCTGACACAATCTAAATGAGAATCAAAGATCTCATCAATATTTGTTCAACAGTAAAAAATAAAGACGAAAACGGAAGTCAGATAAACACGTTATGAATTTTTAATGGACTTTTCCTATCTCAGCCTATTAAAATATAACTTTAAAAGTAAATTCAAAATTAGCTAATGGAGTCTAAACAAAAGTTGTAGAGTATAATTTTACCTATGTGTGGATATAAATAACGTTAAAATGGAGCCCGTATACGAAAGATATGATTTTTTTTTAGGTACAAACCTCGAGGCTGGAAGAACGCCCAACGTACGAAGTAGTACGCTTAGCGTACAGATATACACCCAGTGTACGACGTATGCACGCCTAGCGTACTTAAGTGTACACGGTCCAAAGTTAGCCACGTCGCTTACTCCTTCGCATGTTGCACACGTGTTCGTAACTATGACGCGTACGAGATGATCCCTTCCTACGCTCAGCGTAATCGCTGTACCCCCAACATAGTGGCTGGTAACGAAGTACCCCTCGTATACCATGATATTACGCCCTGCGTAATCAGGTGCTTCGGATACTAAAAATAGAGTGCAAGGCCGCCCGAACTTGTTTAGAAAATTTTACCTTTTCATACCCTCTACTTTCTTTATTACTACCCTAACACCCCTCGAAGCCTAGGAAATCACCCCAATAGTTGAAGCAAGCCCTGGAGCACCAAAGACCCCGAGAAAATAATATTTTCAGTCGAAACTCTGCCCATACAAAGCCCAATTTTCAACAAAAACTCTCGGTTTCGTTAAAGAAAGTCATTTTTAGAAACGAAGTGCTGCCAATATTACCATTTTAACATTCGTTTATTTCACAGTGAGTTCAATATAGGGACAATTGTATGTTATATGTTATATGTTCAATTTTCTTTCTTGAGTTATGTTGCTTTTATACTTTTGATCATGTAGTGCATGTCTCGTATCACTTTTGGTATTGTCTTTGAGCCATTAGCCATGTAGAGCATAACTCGTATTATTTTGGTATTGGTTTGATGCCTTTGGCCATGTAGACCATGTCTCGTATCATTTCTGGTATTGGCTTTGTGTCTTTGGCCATGTAGAGCATGACTCGTATCACTTTTGGTATTGGCATCCTGCTAGGTAGGGCTGAAAGCCTGTACATTCTAGCAAAATGATAATAAGATATTTTTTATTTTCCGTGCCACTTGAGCTGAAGTCTTATTGATGTATATCATGTTGAAATTATTGTATCTCATTGATTGTAAATCTTTGAATAAAATCATTGGTTGATATGGAAAGCCTGCCATATGATACACATGTTCCTTTGTTGCTCTTTGTCCCTATTTGCTTCTGTCATATTGTTATATACTCCCTCCATCCCAAATTGATAGTCCATTTTTGACTTTTTAAGTCTTTTTTCTTTAACTTTGACCTTAATATTTTTATTTGTGTAATATATTACTTGATAAAATTTATAACAATGAAAAAACATTTAAAATACAATCCATTAATATATTTTGCATCAAATGTTATCTATCAAAAACAAAAATATTGAAGGTCAAAGTTGAAGAAAAAAGACTTCAAAACTCAAAAGTGGACTATCAATTTGGGATGGAGGTAGTATACGGCATAGTGTTATATTCTATCTATTTTTGAACTCACTAAGTGTCACCCGCTTATCCCTCTCAGTGTTTAACTATTGCAGGTGATAAGCATCTAGTATAGTCATGTACTTTTGGAAGATGTAGAATACTTAATATTATCACTTTTGTACTTAGTGTATAAATACCTGGGAAGTTATGTAATGTATAAAACTTTGTAAAAATCTAAGAGTTGGTTTGTATGCAGACTTTTGTAAATTATATTATGAATATCCATGTAGCATGTTTGGAGTAATAATATTGTAAAGTTTAGAGAGGGGGTTCTCACAATCATGGTATTAGAGTAGTAGTTTAAGGGAACTAAATTCCACAGATTGGTATTTAGACTTAAACTAGTGGAAGTCCAATATATGAACGGATTCATTATAAGTATATGGATACAAACCATAGGAACAACTTAAGTAAAGTATTAGGTAATGATAAATCCAAATATTGTAAAATACTATATTACTCCAAATTTTTAGAACAATGGCTGAACAGGTGAGTAGTCATACACCAGATGTGGGTGGAGATCCTCATTCTGAAGAAGTAAATACTCTAGTATCCCCTCGTGGGGAGCGAATCTTAGAGAAACTTACTGGTGTTATTCGATAGACTCTCAAAGAACATAAAAAGGATAGTGATAAAGATAAATACAAAGCCACCAAAGAATCTTCAAAAGGAGAGGGGAAACGTCCCTCATTAAAAACTTTGAAGAGTACCGGTGCTAAGGACTTTTCTGGTGTTCTTAATCCCATTCTTCTTCTTACCTAGATCCAGAACATAGAAAAAGTATTATGTATCTCTCATGTGGTTAATGACAACAAGGCTAATTATGCTTCTGCAATGCTCATCGGAGAAGCCTTCGATTGGTAGGAAGCAACCTTTGAAGCTCTCAATGAGTATGACTAGGAAAATTTATCTTGGGAAATATTCAAAACTTGCTTGATAGGAAAGTAATATCCTCTATACATGAGGAGAAGATTGGATAAAGAATTCCTCGAGCTTAAACAGGTAGGAATGACTGTGAATGATTTTGAAACTCAATTCAAACAAAAATCACAGTTTACCACAAAGTATATTCCAACTGAAGACGATAAAATTCAATTACTCATGGAGGGACTACAGTATGAAATTCACGATTTTGTAGTCAATCGGGATGTTTGTCATTTGATAAAGCAGTTGAGTATGCCCGAAAGCGCGAGCATGACTTAGAAATACGTGGTGCCACTCTTTCTATTATGAAGCATCCACGTTTTGATCGAACTGTTCATGTTTCCTTTATTCCAACATCGAAATCTGCTTGATCTGATCCTGGCAAACAAGTGCAATCTCATAATACCTCTCGTGGTCGCGGTAGGTCACAATCTTTTTCTCTTCAATCACCATTGCGTCGAAAATGTGGAAAGAATCACCTGGACCAATGCAGAACAGAAAAAGAATAGTGATCTGTTATGGATGTGGAGAAATTGGCCACATGAAGCCTGTTTCCCTAATAAAGAATATTACATGATTTTCTTGTGGTGTTACTAGCCACAAGAAGTGTTTCTGCCCTACTCTTATTAGTCAAATTGCGGGAAGTCAAGCTTCTGTTCAACAACCGGTAAATACTTCAATTAAAAAGGAGGGTGTGTCAAAAGCTAAAGGCCATGCATTTCAGATTACCGCAGAGGAGGCATGCGAAGACCCGAATGTTGTGACCAGTACATCTCTCGTTAACTCTAGACCTGCTCACATCTTATTTGATTTTGGTGCCTCGGATTCTTTTGTATCGGATGAATTTGCACGTTTTTTTTTCAAATTGCTTACTGCACTCGCCAAACCGTTTCTTATTGATGTAGTAGGATGTGTATCAATACTTTTTGATATGGTCTATAGAGATTGTGTCATAGAAATTGAAGGTTATAATTTTCTTGCTAACCTGATTCCTATCTCCTTGCCCAACTTTGATATTATTCTCAACATGGATTGGTTGTCAAAGAACTGCACATAAATCTTGTGCTATGAAAAGATAGTGTGCATTCCTATTGAAGGGGAGAATCCTATTTATGTCTACGATGAAAAAAGACATAAAATCTTTAAAATAATCTCTTTCCTAAAAGCTAATAAATTTATATCGAAGGGCGTTCTATTTATTTGGCCTATACAATTGATATCTCAAAAGAGGGTAAGAAAACTATAAATGATATTCCCATTATTAATGAATATCCTGATGTTTTCCCCGATGATTTTCCTGGACTTCCTTCGAATAGGCAAGTGGAATTTCGAATTAACCTTATGCCTGGTGCTGCTCTGATTGCAAAGACACCTTATCGTCTTGCACCAACTGAGATGAAGGAAATGATGATTCAACTGTAGGACAAGGGCTTTATTCGGCCGAGTACCCCTCCTTGGGGTGCTCCAGTATTCTTTGTCAAGAAGAAGGACAGATCAATGCGAATGTATATTGATTATTGTGAGCTAAATAAGGTAACTATCAAGAACAAGTATCCACTACCTCGCATAGACGACTTGTTTGATCAACTTCAAGGTGTTAGCTATTTCTCGAATATTGATTTGAAGTCTGTCTATCATCAGTTGAAAGTACACAAGCAGAATGTACCGAAGAATGCTTTATGTACTCGTTATGGGCATTTTAAATTCCTTGTCATGCCATTCGGGTTAAAAAATGCTCCTTCCGCATTCATGGATATGATGAATCGGGTATGTCGTCCAATGCTCGACAAATCGGTTATTATGTTAAATGATGATATTCTAATCAATTGCAAGTCTGAAGTTGATCTTGCCATTCATATTCGTGAAATATTAGAACTCCTTAGAAAGGAGAATCTATATGCTAAATTCTCCAAATGTGAATTTTGGCTTCGTCAAATTCAATTTCTCATCCATGTGATTTCTGGTGACGGTATATGAGTAGATCCCACCAAAATTGAAGCCTTTAAGAAATGAGAAGCGCCCTGTAATGCTTCTGAAATTCGCAGTTTCTTGGGTCTCGTAGGGTATTACCGGAGATTCATTAAATACTTTTCACGTATAGTTGTACTCCTCACAAGTCTTACACAAAAGGAAGCAAAGTTCGAATGGGGTGAATCTCAAGAAAAATATTTCTCAAATTTAAAACATCTTTTGACTCATGCTCCGATCTTATCACTCTCAGAAGGTGAAAATGATTTTTTTGAGTATAGCGATGTCTTAAGGATGGGATTCGGTTGTGTGTTGATGCAGTGTGGTAGAGTAACAACCTATGCCTCAAGACAAATGAAAGAGTATGAAAAGAATTATCCCACAATGACCTCGAACTCGCTGTAGTAGTATTTGCCCTAAAACTTTGGAGGAATTATCTTTTTGGTACAAAATACCAATTGTTTTGCTAACCATAAAAGTCTTAAGTATATATTCAGTTAGCAAACATTGAATATGAGACAACAGCGAGCCACGGAGCTGATCAAAAACTATGACTGTGAAATCTTGTATCATCCTAGAAAGGCCAATATAGTTGCCGATGCACTTAGTAGAATGGTTTATCATAATAGTGTGTGTTATGTTATTACTCACACTAATGTAAAGTTCACTATTCTTGATGAACTAGAAATTGGAAAGTAGAGGCCTTAAAGCCAGAAAATGTGAAGAAGGAAGGGATGGTACATTATTCTGATGGTTTACTTGATCATCCACATTGACTAAAAGTATTTAAGAGTTGGCTATGGATTCCAAAGATTGGTGGATTAAGACAGAAGATTTTGGATGAAGCCCATAAGTCTAAGGTATCAATACATCCTGGTACAAGTAAAATGTACTATGATGTACGGGCTGATTATTGGTGGCCTGGATTAAAGAGAGACATTAGAAGATATTAATGTCCCCATGTGGAAATGGGAGGAGCTGTCCATGGATTTTATTACCAAATTTCCAAAGAGACAAAATTTTAACATTTGGGTAATTTTCGACTGCTTGATTAATAGTGCACATTTTCTTGCCATGCGTGAAATAGCTCAAATGGAGAAATACGCACAATTATACTTGGATGAAATTGGTGCGAGACATGGTGTGCCACTAAAGATTATTTCCTATCGTGATACTCGCTTCAGTTCTCAATTTTGGGCATGTATGCAATGTGAATTGGGATGTCGGGTTGCTCTCAACACAGCTTATCATCCCCAGACAGATGGTCAGATAGAGAGAACAATCCAAACAGTGGAAGATATGCTTCGTGCACGTATCCTAGAATTTGGTGGTAACTGGGAAAAGTACTTACCTCTTGTCGAACATTTATATAATAATAGTTACCACACTTCAATCAAAATGCCACCATATGAAACATTATATGGTCGTAAATGCCGTACTCCATTATGTTGGTGTGATGTAGGATATATGTCACACCCCGCTAAAGCGGAAACACGAGGCGTGGCAGTATAAAGGGTTTCATAGCAAAAGTTAAAAGACAACACCAACCATAGTGTTAAAAATCATTACAAATTTACAATTGGGTTTGAACAACTTTTAAAAGAAATTACAATGGAAATGGAAATACAACACATGTGAATGCTCCTAAAAGTGAAGTGTCCCTAAGTGACACTTACTCTATGATTCCTGAAAAAGCATGTAAAACGAGCGTCAACTATAAAAATAGTTGGTCAGTACTCACAGATAAACAAAATAATATTGATTCCCTTAATTGAAATCAAAGTTTTGATAAAAGTTTCCAATAATAAAAGTATATTGTTAAAATGAGTAAATAAGTTCGTGCATCATGAGAGATAAAGTATGTTGCCAAAATGAGATGCAACGTTCATATTCTAATGGAAGATAAAGTGCGTTACTCAAACGAGTAAACAAGTTTCATTGCTAAAATGAGCAATCAATTTTGTTGCTACAAGGAGCAAACAATTTCATTGCTAAAACATGTATATAAGTTTCCTGTAATAAAAGTTCGTTGTTATAATGAGATACAAAGTTTATTACTATAATAAGTAACGAGTTTGTATATGTATGACCAAACAATGAGTTCCCAACCAATCCTATGAATGATGCCCTATCAAGATCTATGCTTATCATTCCATAGATTATATGGTATCATGCACTTCAGCAATTGGGTGAGTGAGGAATTATCAGTTCCTAATAGCGCTATCCATAATGATCATTGGCTCAAAGATTTAATGGTTAGAATAAAGTATACAGGAAGAGACTTAAGATGATAAGTTGTCATGTTCTGTGTTGCATAGACATACATAGAGAGAGATAGCAATAAAACAACAATCATGTTTAATATTGTGCTAATATTGTGTCAAAATTTAATATTGATAAGTTATAAACATTTTTCTGTGAAAACTAAATTTCAATGAATCAATTGTTATATAACAATTTAAGTGTAATTTCTCACTATTGAAATGTTAATATTTAACATTTTAAGAGGTGTTCTAATGATTAAATATTCAAAAACTAAATCAATTTAGTTCTAAAATTTACCAATGTTTGCATTTCGGTTTTAGTTGATGTCAAAGACCTCAAGATAAATTTTCTTGAATTTTTGATTTGTCTGACTATTTTTCAGCATTTTAGTTTCTTGAATAACCATAAAATCATGAAAAATACTAAACAGTTAATAAAAATTACCAAACTTTAGATTTTGGTTCTAAATGTATTAAAAGACTTTTAGATAATTTTTCATGGATTATTGATATGCATAACCATTTTTCATATATTTAATTCTCTAAATAGATACAAATTCATAAAGAATAGAAATCAGTTAAGAAAATACCCCAAACTTTTTATAATAATGTCATTACACATACTTAAACTAGAAAAAATATAAAAATGGGTTTCTAAGCTGTTTAACCAAATTTTATGATTTCTATGCCTTTATTCTAAAAAAAATAGGGATAAATAGAAAAAAGATTCCAAAATTACCCAAACATTTTGTAATACTGTTATTAAACATTATTAAGTTGGGAAAATATAAAAGATATTTTTCAATTAGTCGTTCTATTTGTCTGTGTTTTATCCTCTTAAATAATCATTAATTGGAGAATAATTATTAAAAAGTTAATGTAGATTACCAATTTTTTTGTAAAGTTCATTTACAATGTAAATAATATGGGAAAAATCCCAAATGTGGTTTTTATCTACTGGAATCTGATTTTGTGGATTTAAGTGTATTTGATCTTAGAAAATAAGAGAAAAATAGTATACAGAAAAGAAAAATCATCAATATTTGTATGTAGCATCCTAATGTACTACAAGGTGTTCTGGTAAATTTTCATCAATTTTGAATGAGCAGAACTATTTTTTCTATTTTTAGGCTATTAAAAATACAAAAATCGGGGGGACAAAGGAATGCAATATGAAAATTTTTGAAAATGTTTTGATAAGTCTTACACCTCAGATAGAAAGTGCGAAAAATTGTTAGGTATCATTTTCACATTCTCTAAAGTGGTTTTATGATGTATTTAGACTAAACAAAAAGAAATTTCGAAACCACACTAAACAGTAAAAAAAATGGATGAAACCTAACGAGAGGTCATTATCTAGCATAGCGGTCATCCAAAATTTTAATTGGGATTTACAGACCTCGGAAAGTATTTTATATGTTTTATTTCCCTATTTTCTTTCATTAATTATAGTAATTCGAGATTAATGAACTATCTTCTAGAAATTTACAGAGCACCTTATTTTGTTGATGGGAATCTGGGAAAATCGGATTTGGTCAGAAAAGGAGTTTTAGATATTTATTTTGAAATAAATCCTTTATGAACATATTTGAAAGCTTTTAAGAACATACTTTGATGATCTAGCATCTAAGCTTGAAGATCATCACATGCATGTTTGTTTGAAGACCATTCATGAGTTTTGTAACGTCATAAAATTTCCAACCAAAAATTTTCATTTTTACAACCATTAAGACATGAGCAATTAATTTAGATTTCCAAAATAACGTTGTAGTCTCCAACGATTACATAACAAAAGATAAAATAGTTTTCCCCGAGTGTGTGTGTACGATCACGCTGGCGCCTTCCCACGGTCCTCACTCGCACCTGAAACACATAAGCAACAACTGTAAGCATAAAGCTTAGTGAGTTCCCAAAATACAACATACGCACATACGCCTTTCCAGGCCTTGACCTTCCGGTCCATGTATTTCAGGGGACTTCCGTCCCGACTGGGTAAACCTTCCGGTCCTACCCACATCAACCTTCACAGTCCATATGACCCCGCCTTCCGGCCCATATCAAACATATCATACATGTCACATATAGCAAATAACTTAACACACATAAAGCATATATTCCATATCATAATCGACCTTCTGGTCACATAGTCAAAAACCCTTCCGAGTACAGTATAGTGAGAAGACTCACCTCGTATGCCTTGCTAAGCTGCTACCCGTAAATCCTGGAATCACTCGGGCTCGAACCCTCGAGCTGAAATCCTCCTACGATATATATATAAATCTATAAATATTACTTGTACCACTAAGGTGGACCATTCAACTCAAGTCAACACCGGTTGACCCGGTCAGCAGTCTTTAGTTAATTTGGACTAGACTCGGCGAGTGCACAATAGTGACTCGGCGAGTCTACGCGTTTTTACCAACTCTCAAGAATTTTCCCTTTGACTCGTCGAGTACTCCCCTGACTCGACGAGTTCCACCTGGGCCTGAATCGCAGGGTCACCGCGACTCAACTCGCCGAGTCTAAGGCCAACTCGGCGAGTCCCATCCTGACTCGGTCCACCTGTCAAAACCTTTCCAACTCTCTGCGACTCACTGAGTCGCCCACAACTCGGTCCAGTCTACACACAAGATGGTCTCAAGGACAATCTTCAAGTGACTCGTCGAGTCTGTTCTTCAGACTCGGCGAGTCCATGCCATGCACCAGCTAAAACTGGCTCTTGCGGTCAGATCCGTTCCATAAATACATAGATCTGGCCTTCCCAAGCTTATTTGTCACGTAAAGTCTCAGTCTTGGTTGCCATGCAATGCATACAAGGCTTATTTTGAAGAAACAACATTCAATATGGCAAGTATAGCTTCTAACTCAAATGGATGGGCATAAAGCTTGTCATAAGGGGTCTCCTGGACCTGCTAAAGTCCAGATCTAGGTTCCATGTCTCCATGGGACCTCTCATACTTCTTATTCAAGCCAAGAAAGGCAAGAAGAAACCCTAGATTTGGCCCATCAACACAAAACACGAAGATTGGCTCAGAAAGTTACCTCAAGAAGACCCCCTTGATGAAATGGCAACCGATCTAAGCTCCCCAACACTTCAAGCTTGCTCCTCTCCCTCCTTTCCTTGCACTAACACACACAATGAAGAACAAGAGGCCTTCAAACACACACACAAGGGCTTACAGACGTATGGAGGCTCTTAGGGTTCAAGGTGGCCGCATATGAGGGCCATAAGGTCCTTTAAATAGAGCTTAGGGTCGGGGAATTAGGGTTTCATTAAACAGCACGGACTCGTCGAGTCCATCCCTTGGACTCGCCGAGTCCGGACGCGAACCCCCGCTAAAAACCGCGACCCGACTCGACGAGTTCAACCACCAACTCGCCGAGTCCCCTCACAGAATGCCAAAAATATAAGGAAATGGAGATACCTGGGGATCCAGGCTGTTACAAATCTCCCCCACTAGAATAAGACTTCGCCCTTGAAGTCCTGCTTAGTCAAAAAGCTCCGGATGCTGCTCCCGCATCTCCCGCTCCGGCTCCCAAGTCATCTCTGATCCCTTCCGATGCTGCCACTGAACCAATACCAGGGGCACCTCCTTGTTTCTCAAAACCTTGGTCTTCCGATCTTTGATGGCTACAGGTCTTTCTGCATAATTCAGACTTGCATCCACCTGAATATCTCCTAACGGAACCACCGCTGATTCGTCGGCTATACATTTCCGCAGCTGCGACACATGGAAAGTGTCGTGAATCTGTCCCAACTCTGCTGGCAAGTCTAAACGGTAGGCTACCCGTCCCACCCTTGCAATCACACGAAAAGGACCAATATACCGGGGCCCCAACTTGCCCCTCTTCCTGAATCGAATCACTCCTTTCCAAGGAGAGACCTTCAGGAGCACGAGATCACCAACCTGGAACTCAAGCTCGGACCGTCGCCTGTCTGCATAACTTTTCTGCCTGCTCTGAGTGGTCAGCAACCTCTGCCTGACCATCTGCATTTGCTCGGTCGTCTGAAGCACGATCTCGGTGCTACCCATAACCTGCTGTCCCACCTCACCCCAACAGATGGGGGTGCGACACCTCCGCCCATACAACAGCTCAAAGGGCGGCATACCAATGCTCGAATGATGGCTGTTGTTATACGAGAACTCTGCTAGAGGTAGATAGGTATCCCAGCACCCTCCGAAATCCAACACACATGCTCGAAGCATGTCCTCGAGCGTCTGAATGGTCCGCTCACTCTGGCCGTCTGTCTGAGGATGATATGCCGTACTGAAATGTAGCCTAGTACCCAACTCTTCATGGAATTTCTTCCAGAACCTGGAAGTGAAACGCACGTCGCGGTCCGAAATAATCGAGATTGGCACCCCGTGCCGAGATACTACTTCCTTCACATATAACTCGACCAACTTCTCCGCATAAGAGCTCTCACTAATAGCTAGGAAATGAGCGCTCTTTGTTAGTCGATCCACAATTACCCAAATCGCATCGACTCCTCTCGCCGTTCGCGGTAACTTGGTAACGAAATCCATAGAGATTTGTTCCCACTTCCATTCGGGAATCTCTAGCGGTTGCAGCTTACCGTGCGGTCGCTGGTGTTCGGCCTTGACCTGCCGACAAGTCAAGCACCTCTCGACGAACCAAGCGACATCCCTTTTCATACATGGCCACCAGTACTCCTTCTTGAGATCCAAATACATTTTCGTAGCACCGGGATGAATCGAGAATTTCGATCGATGTGCCTCCTCCATCAAAATAGTGCGCGCACCGCCCACAAACGGCACCCAAATCCGCCCCTGAAAAGTCATAAGCCCCCGACCATCCGTAACAAATCCTGGTACCTGACCCACCACCCGTTCCTTCTTCAGGTGTTCCAGCTTTGCAGCCTCCATCTGAGCCCCTCGAATAATGTCCAGAATCGGGGTCAAAACCGTCAACCTCATACAAATGTCTCGGATCGGGGCGCTATCCGCCCTACGGCTCAAAGCATCGGCTACCACATTAGCCTTGCCCGGGTGGTACAGGATCTCACAATCGTAATCCTTCACCACATCCAACCACCTCCTCTGACGCATATTCAGATTTGGCTGATCCATCAAGTATTTCAAGCTCTTATGGTCCATGTAAATCGTACACCGAACCCCGTACAAGTAGTGTCGCCAGATTTTGAGGGCAAACACCACCGCCCCTAATTCCAGGTCGTGCGTGGGATATCTCGACTCATGAGGCTTCAACTGCCTCGAAGCGTACGCTATCACATGACCCCTCTGCATAAGTACCGCCCCCAAACCCGATATAGAGGCATCACAATATACCACAAAGTCCTCCATCCCTTCCGGGAGTGCAAGCACTGGAGCCTCGCACAATTTCTGACGAAGCGTCTCAAACGAAGACTGCTGCTCCGGTCCCCATGAAAACGCAACACCCTTCCGGGTCATCCTAGTAAGTGGCACAGCGATCTTGGAGAATCCTTGATAAATCTGCGGTAATATCCAGCCAAACCCAGAAAACTCCTGATTTCGGTGGGCGATCTCGGCACCTCCCACCTCAGCACCGCCTCAATCTTGGCCGGGTCGACCAATATCCCTTTCTGGTTCACAAGATGCCCGAGGAATTGGACCTCTCGCAACCAGAAATCACACTTGGAGAACTTGGCATACAGCCTCTCCGATCTCAAAACCCGAAGAATCTCCCGCAAATGCTCCTCATGCTGGTCCCTAGTCTTCGAATATACCAAGATATCATCGATGAATACGATCACCGACCGATCCAGCATCGGTCAGCACACCCTGTTCATGAGATCCATGAATGCAGCCGGGGCATTGGTGAGCCCAAAAGGCATCACTACAAACTCATAATGCCCATAACGAGTCCTGAAGGCAGTCTTTTGGATATCCTCCTCGCGAACCCTCATCTGGTGATATCCCGACCTCAAGTCAATCTTGGAAAACCAAGATGCCCCCTGCAACTGATCGAATAGATCGTCGATCCTAGGTAACGGGTATCGGTTCTTAATCGTCAACTTGTTTAACTCCCGATAATCGATACACATCCGATGTGAACCATCCTTCTTTTTGACGAACAAAATCGGCGCTCCCCAAGGCGAGCTACTGGGTCGAATGAATCCCTTCCCCAACAGCTCCTGAAGCTGCGAGGATAATTCCAGCATTTCCGGTGGAGCGAGACGGTAAGGCGCCTTGGCGATGGGCGCCGCCCCCGGAACCAAATCGATACGAAACTCCACCTGCCTCTCCGGAGCCACGCCTGGTAACTCCTCGGGGAACACATCCGCAAACTCGCGTACAACCGGAACGTCATCAATCGAATTGGGCCTCTCCGCGGTCACACGAGTATCCATCACATAGGCTATGAATCCATCACCGCCCTGCTGCAAACTCTGCCTTGCCCTGGCCGCCGAACAAAATGCTGACCCACACCGGGTCCCTTCGCCATAAACCGTGAGCACTCCCCCACTAGGGTCTCTAATCATCACCAGTTGTCTCTCGCAGTCAATGACAGCTCCAAACTTACTCAACCAATCCATGCCCACGATAATGCAAACATCCCCCATAGCTATAGGGACTAAGTCTATAGGAAACTCGACCCAAAAAATCTCGAGTACGCATCCTCGAATCACCTCGGTGGCATATACTGCTCTCTCGTTTGCTATAGCAACTCGCAGGGGACGACTCATCGTCTCCCGATCGATATCGATGTACTGGCTAAAGGCCAGCGAAACAAAGGACCGACTCGCACCTGAGTCGAACAATACCAAAGCAGGCACATGATTCACAAGAAAAGTACCTACGCATATAGGAATATAAGCATAATGTCTCAGCATAAATGTAAATACATGAAAGAATACATACCGGCCACTACATCAGGCGTCGCGCAGACCTCTTCCGCAGTCAACTGGAAAGCTCTCCCACAGGGCCTCGGTCTTCACTGGCCGAACCTCAGGAACCCTGATAGCAGGCGAAGATCCCTGGCGAAGCTGGGGGCACTCGGCCTTCCGATGGCCAATCTGGTTGCAATGGAAGCAGACCATAAATCCCTTGGGGCAATCCCTGGCAATGTGCCCCTCCTTGCCACACTTGTAGCAAGCACCCAATCGATACGCCCCCTCATGACCCTTGCCGCACTTCCCACAAGTACGGCTCTTCTGTCCTCCGGATCTCAAATCAGCGGACTTGGTCCGCTTAGCTGCCGGCTGCGACTGCGTCGGCCGCCGATCCATCCGCTGAGACTCGGCCTCCTCCCTGGCCTGGGTCTCCAACTCGATCTCCCGCTTCCTGGCATTCGCCTGAAGCTCAGCAAAAGTCTGATATGATGAGTTCGATACGAACTCCCGGATGTCTCTCCTCAGCACTCCCAAATACCGGCTCATCCGAGCCTGCTCCGTGGACACCTGCTCGGGGCAGAACATCGCCCTCTCATGAAACTTCCGCGTGATCACTGCAACCGAATCATTACCCTGCTTGAGGGTCAAGAACTCCTGAACCAACCGTTCCCTCTCTACCGGGGGAACATACTCGTCTCTGAACATAGTAGTAAATCTCTCCCAAGTCAAGGCTGAAACCTCCGCGAGAGTGAAGTTCGCCGTCACGAACTTCCACCAATCCTTCGCTCCCAGGCGGAGCTGGTTCAGGGCGAACCGCACCCTCAGATGCTCCGGACATGAACAAGTATAGAAGCATCCCTCAATATCGGCAATCCACCTCATTGCAGCAATCGGATCCTGAGTCCCATCAAACTCTGGTGGCTTCGTGTTGCTGAACTCCCGGAACAGCAACGAGTCACCCCCCTGTGGCCTGGCAGCAGCCACAGCTGCGGTAGCTGCAGCAGCGGCAGCCTCAGACAACGCGGCATACCGCTCATCAAACGTCTCCATCAGCGTGGTCTTGATAGACCCAAACATTTCCGGAATCTCGGCCCGGATCGCTGCAGCTACCTCCTCATGGATCATCTGACGGAGCTCGTCGTCAGTCACCCCACTCGTGCCAGGTCTGTGTCGTGGTCCAACCATGATGTCTCTGAAATACAACAAAAGAATATCAAAGACCCTATCGGGCAAAAATCGCACTCGATAACGCAGCCCTGCTCAGTTTTCGATACTCAGGGGTTCCCACTTGGCTGCCTACTGACCCGGTGTCCTTGGCAGTACGGGCCCAATACTGCCAGTTACACCGCGTCGGTATTCACCCAAGTCATCCTCCCCAACCTCGAATCCGGAGCACTCTATTCTTTTCATACTCTTGTTACTCACTCGCTCTCGAGCACCCCAAAGAAGCAAGTTTTTCCCTAGACTAAGGCATCACAAAATCAGGCCACTCTAGCCCTAATATGTATACCTAGTCTACTAGCATGCGTATCATATCATATCATATATCGTAACACATATAATAAGAGTATTTTGGGGATTTTTACCGTTCGGGCGCTAGCTGACCGTACACACTTTTTCTTCTTCGGTCGTCTCACATTTCAAAATTTAAATTTTGATTATTTAAATTAAATTTTTTGTAAAAACAATTTTCTCCAATCCCCGGTTTGAGTCCAGTTACACCCGAAGGTGTACCCGAATCCCTCAAACCAAGGCTCTGATACCAACTTGTAACGTCATAAAATTTCCAACCAAAAATTTTCATTTTTACAACCATTAAGACATGAGCAATTAATTTAGATTTCCAAAATAACGTTGTAGTCTCCAACGATTACATAACAAAAGATAAAATAGTTTTCCCCGAGTGTGTGTGTACGATCACGCTGGCGCCTTCCCACGGTCCTCACTCGCACCTGAAACACATAAGCAACAACTGTAAGCATAAAGCTTAGTGAGTTCCCAAAATACAACATACGCACATACGCCTTTCCAGGCCTTGACCTTCCGGTCCATGTATTTCAGGGGACTTCCGTCCCGACTGGGTAAACCTTCCGGTCCTACCCACATCAACCTTCACAGTCCATATGACCACGCCTTCCGGCCCATATCAAACATATCATACATGTCACATATAGCAAATAACTTAACACACATAAAGCATATATTCCATATCATAATCGACCTTCCGGTCACATAGTCAAAAACCCTTCCGGGTACAGTATAGTGAGAAGACTCACCTCGTATGCCTTGCTAAGCTGCTACCCGTAAATCCTGGAATCACTCGGGCTCGAACCCTCGAGCTGAAATCCTCCTACGATATATATATAAATCTATAAATATTACTTGTACCACTAAGGTGGACCATTCAACTCAAGTCAACACCGGTTGACTCGGTCAGTAGTCTTTAGTTAATTTGGGCTAGACTCGGCGAGTGCACAATAGTGACTCGGCGAGTCTACGCGCTTTTACCAACTCTCAAGAATTTTCCCTTTAACTCGTCGAGTACTCCCCTGACTCGACGAGTTCCACCTGGGCCTGAATCGCAGGGTCACCGCGACTCAACTCGCCGAGTCTAAGGCCAACTCGGCGAGTCCCATCCTGACTCGGTCCACCTGTCAAAACCTTTCCAACTCTCTGCGACTCACTGAGTCGCCCACAACTCGGTCCAGTCTACACACAAGATGGTCTCAAGGACAATCTTCAAGTGACTCGTCGAGTCTGTTCTTCAGACTCGGCGAGTCCATGCCATGCACCAGCTAAAACTGGCTCTTGCGGTCAGATCCGTTCCATAAATACATAGATCTGGCCTTCCCAAGCTTATTTGTCACGTAAAGTCTCAGTCTTGGTTGCCATGCAATGCATACAAGGCTTATTTTGAAGAAACAACCTTCAATATGGCAAGTATAGCTTCTAACTCAAATGGATGGGCATAAAGCTTGTCATAAGGGGTCTCCTGGACCTGCTAAAGTCCAAATCTAGGTTCCATGTCTCCATGGGACCTCTCATACTTCTTATTCAAGCCAAGAAAGGCAAGAAGAAACCCTAGATTTGGCCCATCAACACAAAACACGAAGATTGGCTCAGAAAGTTACCTCAAGAAGACCCCCTTGATGAAATGGCAACAGATCTAAGCTCCCCAACACTTCAAGCTTGCTCCTCTCCCTCCTTTCCTTGCACTAACACACAAAATGAAGAACAAGAGGCCTTCAAACACACACACAAGGGCTTACAGACGTATGGAGGCTCTTAGGGTTCAAGGTGGCCGCATATGAGGGCCATAAGGTCCTTTAAATAGAGCTTAGGGCCGGGGAATTAGGGTTTCATTAAACAGCACGGACTCGTCGAGTCCATCCCTTGGATTCGCCGAGTCCGGACGCGAACCCCCGCTAAAAACCGCGACCCGACTCGACGAGTTCAACCACCAACTCGCCGAGTCCCCTCACAGAATGCCAAAAATATAAGGAAATGGAGATACCTGGGGATCCGGGCTGTTACAAGTTTGAAATGTTTAAAATTTGTTTTTGAATGAAAACTTTGGATGCATGTGTTTTTTTCCACCAAGACGTGTAGAAAAGTGCATTTCCATGGTTTTGACTTAGGTTTAGGTCATGGATCTTCACCATTTTGTCACATACAAGATGTTTTTGGTGAAAATCTACCACCACCATCATCAAAAGTGAAGTGAATGAACATTCACACAAATTTTCTAAGAGAATGGTGTAGAAGAACAAGGAAATGCAAGAAAATCCATGAAAACTCGAATGAAAATGAAAGGCAACCGTGTTCTACCTTAATGAATACCACTAGATGATGAAGATTATGAGTATCTTGAGTGTTCTTGGACATGTTTGCTATAAAATTTCGTGGTTCATAGAGGGTGGAAGAGAGAAAATGTGTGTGAGACTGTGAGAGAGAAATGAGAGAGAATGAGGGAAGATGGAGTGTGAGAGAGAAGAAGAATGATTTTTTGTGTTGGGAAGAGGAGAGATATGGGTAGAGAGATCTAAATTTTCAATGAGGAGAGAGACTCCCCACCTCTTCCATTTATTTTATATAAATTGCCCTCAATTTTTATAAATTTTCCCATTTTTTATAAAGTATGCATTAAGCCATGATTTGTTTTATTAAATTATTGATTTAACTTGTTAATTAGGAATAAATGTTGATAGTTTAAATTTTATTTTCCTTGAATTCATTTTCATAATTTTAATTATTATAAGATAATATTAGAAGCTTCATAATTATTTTCATATAATTTTTAAGGTTAAAGTTTATAAATGTGAGTTTTTAGGGCATTTAGGGTATTTTTTAGAGTTTGTAAATCTTTGGATATCAAAATAAATTGAATCTTTAAGACTTTAAATTATTTTTGAGTTTCATAACCCTTATTCAAATTAGAAATAATACTTATAATTTATTTTTACCGGTTTATTGGCATTCTATGTAGTGATTTCGAGATTCAAGCAAAATTGAGGAATCAACTATACTAGTCCTAGTATTCAACTTCGACTTTAACCTAACTTCTACCACTAGTTCAAGTGCATGATGTATGTATATGATTCATGAAAAGGTGTTCGAGTCAAGAGTGACCTAAATATGGATATTCACTACAGTTAAGTAGTTGTAGAATTCACATATCAATGTGAAATCTAAGTATCCCATCCATTGATTCTAATTATTTCCAAGTTTCTAGTAGGTTATAACTTAGTTTCTAGTTACTTAGTCTAGTATGTGTCGTGCCTATAAGTGCAACTAAGTTTAGTCAAATCTAGAATTAAATCGAATTTTGACGGTTGTCACAATAGAAAATCCTTGGAGGCCCTGAAACGATTCAAAACACCATTGACAAGATTCAAATTGTACGAGAAAGAATGAAAGCAGCCCATGATCGAAAGAAGTCCTATGCAAAAAAGAGGAGAAACCCTATAGAATTCCAGGTGGGTGATTTCGTAATGCTAAAGATATCTCCATGAAAACACATTATGTGATTTGTGTAACGCCCATGTTTTTAGGCTAGTCATTACTGATGATGTAATAGTCTAGGTCAACCTTTGTAACTTGTTTAGAAATAACAAATATGTATTATTTGAGTATTATGTGCTTATACTTAATTATTATGATTTAATAAATTAAGGATAAAAATAAGCATCGAAAATAAATATTAAATAAACCCGATATATATGAAATAAGTTGTAGTGGTTGAAACAAGGATTCCGTAGATTTAAAGAATACCGAAATCCGAGTTATAACGAAGAAGTTATGACGTGTCGAAGTTATGACAATGTATGATGTAAAAAGTGAATTTACGATAAAGTGATTTTAGTCTTAGCGATCTAAATGAAAGTTGTAGTATACATTAAACCGAGAGCGTGCATAAAAAGAATGTCCAAATCTGACTTCGTATGAAGAAGTTATGAATTTTCTAGGATTTGGTATATGAATATGCAGCCCGAAACTCGAATTTTAGATCGAGCAATATTTAGCCTACACAACCTAAATGAGAATTGAATATCTTATTGATTGTAGTTTAGCGGTAAAAAGACAGACAAAAACGGACATCGGATTGTCACACCCCGAAAACCGAAGGCGGAATACATTTTCGGGGTTGACTACCATGTTGAGTATCAAATCCAATGTACATAGTAAGTAAAGTAAAACAAGCATTACATTACATAATAATAGTTTTACAGTTGTTTCAAAAGTAAAGTTTATACAGTTGTAATACATAGTATATATAGACAAAATGTAACGGGTCTTCATGTACACCGTCGTCATGCAAAAGGATCTTCGGGTACCTGTTCTAATGCTGACCTGAGAACACAAGTGGTTTGAAAATCAGCATAAAGCTCGTGAGTTCATAAGCGGTTTTTATTTGTGAAAATGCTTCGGTTTCCTTTCTGTTTCTGAAATGTTATGTACACCAAGAAAATCTCGTATTTTCTTAAAAGTTGGTTATTGTTTCACAAATGTAAAGTATAGTAAGTTTGTACACTGAAAACATGTTTACTCATATGAAAATGTACAATTGGTTATCTGACTGGTTGAACTATTCTGTTTACTTATTGTGTGTTACCAGGAAAGTCCTATACTTTCCTTATTGTATATTACAAATTGTAAAAGATGTAATGTTATCCATTCTGTGGCTCTTTCTAGTTATGTAAGTATTACCCAGGAAAGCCCCATGCTTTCCTGCATATATGTATCTTATGTAAACGATGTGAAAGATGTAAAAGATGTAATCGTGATTAGATTCCATGTTTTCCCCAGGAAGGTCCCGTACCTTCCTGAATGTTAGTTATAGTAAGTAAAAGATGTAAAAGATGTAAACGATGTAAACGATGTATAAAGTAATCCATTATTACTGTAAGTAAATCTCTGTTATCCTAATTGCGAGTTCCATAACCATGCAATAGACTGAAACCTGTGGCAATAAGTAGTCCACATGTGGCAATAAGTCGTCCACATACTTATGACTTTCGTCACCCTTGAACCATTTCGGTTCGGCTGTAGCTAGCAGCCAGGTGTGGGGTAGTCAGCCCCGTATAGATCTATATACTCAAGTCACGCTCTCTAAATACCAGAGATTCTGGTTATGGGTGTAGTCCTCCACTCGCGTAATCCAGGTGGAGTGTTCTCCGAGGACGTGTCTCCAATCGTACCGGAATAACAAATTTACTAGTAATAATATGAAAAACCTCCACTCGCGTATGTGCGTGGAGTGTTACCGAGGACAAAACAATGTACAGGTATTATGTTCAAATGTTTTAATGTCATGCTTTTAACTGATAAAATGTGGAAAACCATTTGTGAAAATACATGTAAAACATACTAGTTTAAAGACTTATTTCACAAATATATGTTACGTGATCTGTATGTTCGATCTGTTATCAGCTGTAGTTATCAGTTATAAAAGCATAAGAGTATGAAACACACATTTGAAAACATGTTATGAGTACAAGAATTCCCTTGTACTCTGCTTGTGTTCCCCCCTGAAAATAGTGAAAACAGTGAAAAAGGGTAGGGGTATGAACTCACCGGACTCGGAAACGTGTCGGTTTTGAATGCTAGACGTCAGTTCAGGGTTTGATTACTCGCGATGACCCTATGTAAAATGATATAATGTCCATATATATACAATTAGAGATACATTCACTAATCATATGGAACATTACACTCCAATGAGGTTAATTACCTCAAAATGAGCGTTTGGAGTGACCCGGGTGACATCTTTGGATTTGTAATGACACAAGGGACTTGGGACTTGAGTTTACTCCCCATAAGTAAACATTTTAAAGAGTTTACAACAATGGAACACCCACATACATGAGTTTACGGCCGTAAACTGATGTGGGTGAGGTTTTGGTGTTTTAAGGGCTCAATTGGACTTAGGGATTGCTAGGAATGATTATCTAAACACCTTGGAACACTTGAAATGGATTTAAGACACTTAAAACATGAGTTTACGGCAACACTCATAGAGTTTACGGCCGTAAACTCACAATGGCTAAGAAAAATTGATTTAAGCTACTTAGGGCATTCACATGTGATTCAAACTAATTTTCTAAGCTTTGTTATGAATTTAGAACATCAATTAAGACCTTTGTTGGAGTTTACGGCCTAGAGGAATGTTCTATGGCCGTAAACTCTCTTTTACCTTTGAAAAAGATAGTTTTTGGTGCTTAAAACAATCACATGTGATTCTAGAATTTTATACAAGCTATTTGGGTGTGTTGGATGCATCTTAAACATTGTTTTATGAGTTTACGGCCAAGGAGTATGCTCCTAGGCCGTAAACTCTCATAAATCATACTTTTGTTGTGTTTCAATCCTTTAAACCATTTTTAGATGCATCTAGATTTTACCACAAAGCCATAGATTGAGTTTGGAAGCATTTGGACATGTATAAAGGCCTTAAATCACCCTTTTAGAGGAGTTTACGGCCCAATAGAGTTCCTTGGCCATAAACTCACTTTTTTCCTTCTAAATCCATGTTCTACATGTTATAAGTTCATCCCTTTAAGCCCTTAAGTCATATCTAGTGTCCAACTATGCAAAGGAAGGGTTTTAGGGCTTAAAAACCCTTGAAATGTGAGTTTACGGCCCATGAAGGTTCCATGGCCGTAAACTCATGAATGTTGGTCTAATTCATGTCTTAACCTCGAAATTTGGATGCCAAATATGTTATAGATTAAGGCTAGGAAGGTACCTTAGAGATTAGAAGCCTTAATTTTGAGTTTTGATCTCTTAAACTTGGATTAGGAGAGAGGTGGGTAATGTTTAGTGATAATTTGACCAAAGGCTTCAAATGAAGTCCTAAACATGTTTATATAGTGTTTAAGTTTTGGACACGGAGGAATTCTACCCGATACCGGCGTTAGACGGGGTTTTTGGTCGTACCCGATTGAGTTACCGTAACCCGATACGGTAAATTTTAGAATTATTCCGATCACTAAAGTTGAGTGTCAAAATGATTTCTAAATGTATTAAGACACCCATTAAGTCATTTTTAAATGTGTACTAATTAATGACTTAATTAAACGGAGAAATCGGAAATCGGAAATCGGAACGACGATCGGTTGCGCGAGTTGATTTATGAAAAAGTTACATTAAAATGAAGCGGAAATTTCGGGTTGTTACACGGATGAAGAAGTTATGAATTTTTAATGCACTTTTTCTGTCCCGGCCTATAAAAAATATAACTTTAAAAATAAATTGAGAATTAACCGAAAGAGTCTAAACAAAAGTTGCACAACATAATTTCACGTACACGTGGATATAAAGAACGTAAATAATGGAGCAAGTATGTGAAAGATATGAATTTTTGAAGTTCAGGCACAAACATCGAGATTGGAAGAACGCCCAACGTACCACTTGGTATGCTTAGCATATAAATATGTATGCCCAACATACGAGATATATACGCTAAACGTACTTTTGTTCACAGTTCATAATTGGCCATGTAGCCTACTCTATTGCATGGTGGACACGTGTTTGTAGCCATGTCGCATCCGAGATAATCCTTTAGTATGCCCCGTGTACCATGATGTATGCCCAGCGTACTAGTTAAAGTAGTAGTACGCCCCGCATACAATAGAGTTACGCCCAACGTAACTTGAGTGTTCAGCCACTATAAATAGTGGATGATGCCAACCGAATTCATGTTACATTTTTCATCCTCTCACCCCTATACTTTCTTTTATATTGAAAAAATTAACCCTAAACCTAAAATACTATCATAGCATCATAATCAAGTCCCGAAGCACCTAAAGATCTCGAGAAAAAGAGTTTTCGAGTCGAAAATCTACCCACGTGAAGCCTAGTTTTTAAGAAAACATCTCGATTTTATCGAAAAAGAGTGTTTTAAGGGACAAAGTGTTATCCAATTACCCTCTTATCATGTGAGTGTGTCGTCACTTTCATCTTACACATCGATACGAAGTATTTTCTATAAAATACGTGTTATTATGTATAAATATTGTTTGTTGATTTGAGATGGATGTTCAATGAAGTTTTTTTTACATGTTTAGAATGATTTAAATTGTATATGTATTTTAATCTACAAATATGTTGGGTATAACATGGGTAGATGAAATAGTTGATGTGTGTTAAAATGATGAGAGGTCTCGATGTTGTTGGTTTTCAGTCATCTAGCGATGTATAGATGATGACCACAGACTATTCTAGACAGTCCCATGGAGTGCTAGCAGGCTCGCAACCTGTAGGTGTTTTTGCACTTAGTGTACACCATGTGTACTCCATCCCCACATGGTTTCCTTATTTGACATGTATTGCTAAGGAATCTCCTAAGCAGTGTTGTCTCCCCAATGATGATCCTTAGATTAGGTCCATCTTGAAAGGTGTTTACGGACATAAACTGAGGATAACGGGAATGGGTAATCAGGGATATTGTTGGTTGATGAAATTAATAAATTTATTGTTGTTTGATGAAATTAATAAACTTATTTATTGTTGGTTGATAACCTATATGCTCACCAGGCTCCCAAGCCTGACCCACTCAACTTTTCATATTACACGTAGTCGACCCAGAGCATCGTTGGATGATGAAGAGGGATTTTTGGATTATAGGCCTTTAGATGTAAATATCTGTTGTAAGGTCTATAATATACTGTTTATGGTTTTTGTCTGTATCAATGTGGACATCCCTAGTTTTGTAATGAAATGAAAAATACATTTCTTTAAGAATTGCTTTCATAAATTTTTATCATATTTTGTTTTGGGACAAATTCCGCATATTTTTATCGGAGAGATTACTCTGATTTTATTTTAAAAGCATAAACTAAATTGGTCTTTTCTGGCTGAGAAATTGGGGGATGTCAGAGTTGGTATCAAAGCATTAGTTTAAGCGAACTAGGAATTTGTAGGATTTCTAGACATAAACTTAGAATGCTAAGCGATGATTGCGAGATGAGTGTCTGCCATATTTGAGACACGAGCACTAGTATATTTTAGGAAAGATGCCTAAAATACATTTAAGTGCTAAATGCTATATGTTTTCCATATATGCCATTATTTTTTGGGATCTATGGTCTGTTGCCGACCGGATCCGGAAACCTTATGTGTTTAGGATTCTAAGCGTACGACTACGATATTAAAACTAGCATGTAACGTTTCAGAGTGATAAGTAGAATTTAGATATCTATCGTGAATGAAGATCTAAATTCTCCTAATTTCTTGTATAGATCAAAATGACAAGAACTCTAAGTGGATCCGGAAATGCAAAGCAAGTGCCTAAAGTAGAAGCTTCACCAGAACCAATCACAATGGCTGGAGTGCAAGCCATGATGGTTGAACAAAGGAGGGAAATGAGAAAACTGTTGTTGAACAAAAGGAGTGAACCTTCAATGTCTGTTGAACAACCAAAATTAAATGGTGGTCGGTCAGAGGAAGGAAATTACAATAGATCTGTTGGTCAGACTGAACCGCTTGTGGATATGAGGAATAATCAAGAGGAAGGAGTCAAGAGAAATGGATGCAAGTACAAAGATTTGATGACTTGCAAGCCATCAACTTTCACTGGAAAAGAAGATCTCGTCAGAGTAATGGATTGGATCTCGGAGATGGAATTAGCCTTTATGATATGTGATTGCAAAGTCAAGTTACAAACCATATTTGCAGTGTGTTAGTTTAGAGGTGGCATTATTCAATGGTGGAACACTCTGGGGAAGACCCTAAGACCTATTGAACCACAACACCTGACTTGGGCAGAGTTCTTGGTGCATTTCAAGCACAAGTACTACTCGACCTAAAATTTGCTTGAGCTAGAACAACAATTTCTGACACTGAAGAAGGGAAGTATATCCATTGATGAATAAACCAATAACTTCATAAACAAAATGGAGTCAGCTTTACGTATTGTCCCAGATTAACTGACAAAAATTGAACGATATGGAAAGGGACTTCCATGGGAGTACGCGGTGCCAATGTGTCATACACTTACTCTGGAGGAAACTATCTGGGCTACCAAGTCTGTTGAAGATATGATCAAGGAAAGGAACTTCAGGTTCCAACAACAAGGGCAAGTTCTTGAAATCTGATTAGGAAATTTAGAGGAGGAGCCGAAGCAAAGTGGTGTGAGAAGTGCAAGAAGAAGCATTCTTGGAAATGTGACAGAGAAGTCACTTGTTATAAATGTGGAAAGCCAGGGCACTATGCTAGCGAGTGCACTTCCAACAAAAAGGTGTGCTATGGATGCAACGAAGAAGGGCACATTTTGTAGGACTGTCCGAAGAAGAAGGAGGCAGCAAAGCCTAATCTCCCACCAAAACCAAAACCTAGAGCTTTGCAGATGACATTAGAAGCCGCAAAGGATGTAGCGGATGTCGCTTTGGGTACCTTTCTTGTAAATGGATTTCCTAACAATTTATTGTTTGATTTTGGAGCGAATTACTCCTTTATATCACATAAATTTTGTGAAAGACTAGCATTGCCTGTAGAAAAGCTAGATGATGCCCTAATTGTAGTAATTGCTAGTGGCAAATTCATACCTATTAGCGATTATATTAAGAACATTGTTATCGACTTAAACGTAAACGAATTCCATGAGGAGTTGGTACCCTTTGAGTTAAATGGTTTTGACTTGTTCTGGGGATAGATTGGCTTAGCGTCAATGATGCCAACATACTGTGCAAGAAAAAGATAGTGAGTGTAAACCCTATTGGAAATGAGTCATTTATGGTGTATGGAGACAAGCACATAGTGAATTCTGGAATCATTTCCGTGATGAAAGCTAGAAAATGCTTGAATAAAGGACACATATCATACATGGCGTTCGTGATCGATGCGAAAAAGGAGAAGAAGGAGATGCAAAGCTTACCAGTCGTGTGTAACTATCCGGAAGTCTTTCCCGAAAATCTTCCTGGATTTCCCCCTGATAGACAAGTGGAGTTTCCAATAGACTTGTTACCAGGAACAACACTAATAGAAAAAGCACCGTACGGATAAGCACTGAAAGAGATGAAGGAGCTTATGACACAACTTCAGGAGTTGTTGGACAATAGTTTCATTAGACCTAGTTCATCACCCTGGGGAGCTCCGGTGTTATTCGTAAAGAAGAAAGATGGGAGCATGAGAATGTGCATAGATTACAGAGAGCTGAACAAGGCAACAATAAAGAACAAGTACCCATTGCCAATGATTGATGACTTGTTTGATCAGTTGCAAGGTTCGAGGTATTACTCTAAGATCAATCTTAGGTCATGATATCATCAGCTAAAGGTGAGAGAGCGGGATATTAAGAAGACTGCATTCAAAACAAGATATGCACACTACGAGTTTTTAGCTATGTTGTTTGGACTAACCATTGCTCTAGCAGCCTTCATGGATTTGATGAATAGGGTTTGTAAACCATTCCTCGATAATTCATAATAGTGTTCATAGATGATATTTTGATCTATTCAAAAAGCAAGCAGGAGCATGACAAGCATTTGCATGAAGTGCTAGATGTTCTGAAAATGGAGAATTTCTATGCAAAGTTCTCCAAATGTGATTTTTGCATTAAAGAAGTCTAATTCTTGGGTCATGTGGTTAACCAAGAAGGGATTATGATTAACCAAGCTAAGATTAAAGCTATAATAAAGTGGGAACAACCAAAGAGTCCTATGGAGATCCAAAGCTTTCCGGGATTAGCCGGATATTACCGAAGGTTTATCCATGGCTTTTCTTCTATAGCTGCTCCATTGACAACTTTGACCCACAAAGGAGCTACTTATACTTGGAATGAAAACATAAGGAAGCCTTTGAGAAGTTAAAGAAGAAATTATGTGAAGCACCAGTTCTTTCTTTACCTAAACGAGTTGAAGACTTCGTAGATTATAGTGATGCATCTGGAGTTGGGTTAGGTTGTGTTCTGACCTAAAGGGAGAAGGTGATAGCATTTGCATCAAGACAATTGAAAGAACATGAAAAGAACTACGCCACTCATGTTCTGGAGTTGGCAGCAGTGGTATTTGTAACGCCCGCAGATCCGGACTAGTCAATTTAGAGGCAATAGGGGTCGAAAACGACTTTTCGACAAAATATTATTTAGAATAAATAATCTTAACCAAGTTGTAGAATATGTCACAAGGTTTCCGTACATATAAAGAACGCCGAAATCCGAGTTATAACGAAGAAGTTATGGCCCGTCGAAGTTTCGCGACGGAACCAGCACGACACCGGGAAGGGTAAATAGTGAATTTACGATGGAGGACATTTTAGCCTTAGTGATCTAAATGAAAGTCGTAGAATATGTTAAAATAAGAACATCGATAAAAAGAACGCCCAAATTTGACTTCGTATGAAGAAGTTATGATTTTTCGAAGTTTCGGATTAGTAGTGTACAACCCGAAAGTCGAATGTTAGATCAAGCAGTTTTTGGCTTACGCGACCTAAATGAGAGTTGAAGATCTCATTAATAGGAACTCAACGGTAAAAAGACAGACGAAAACGGAGTCCGTATGAAGGAGTTATGAATTCTTCGCGGTCATTTAACAGTCTAAACACCTCATACTGTTAAATTTGAGATCGGTCGAGAATTAGCCGATGGAGTCTAAACGAAAGTTGTAGATCTTGATTTTACCTATGCATGGATATAAAGAACGTCAAAAACGGAGCTCGTATGCGAAAGTTATGATTTTTCTAAGTTTGAAGGATGATACGCGATAGGGGGTGACGTGGCACCACCAGAATTGGACACGTGGCACCACCAGAAGGTTGCCACATGCACCAACTCGGCGAGTCATGACTCAGACTCAGCAAGTCCATCAGGTTTTTCCACCATACATAGAGGTGTCGGGTTCCATTCATTCTCACACATTCAAACCCTTCTTTCTCTCTCTAAACTCTCTCTGTAAGCCTCCCTATCCCCCTAAAGCCTAGGGTAACTCCCTAGCACGAGGCGGAAGCCCCGGAGTGCCTGACGGCTCCAAGAAAAGAGCCTTTCGGCTCGGGAAACGCTGCTCCAGCGAAGCCCGGTTTTGCGAAAAACCCGCTGTAAATGAGCTACGCCTACGCTAGTTTTAATATAGCTTCTAATTAATTATAGTAACATTATTAGGACCTGAAAATAATTATTTGGGCTATTATTATGAGTTATATTGAGTGTTATTTAACGCTTATATAATAATAATAATAGTCAGACTATTAATTTGTCGCGGATATCGGTAGACTAAACCCTAGTGGTGTTGATACTAGGTTTTATCGAAGGAAAGTTGTTTTGAGAGTATCAAAGCGCTGGCCGAGTGTTGAGTCACCACCTATCAGGTGAGTGCATAGTCCCTTTCATGTTACACATAGATATCAAGTGTTTTATATAAACTACGTGTTATGTGTATATATTATCTGAATACTTGTTGTCTATGTTGGATGAACGTTTTATACGTATTTTAATGAATTTAAACTGTATATGTATTTTTATGAATATTTTGGGTATGAGATGGGTAGATGAATGATGAGAGATAGAAGATGACGTGAGTATACATTGGCAGCTATAGACTTAGTGCCTATGGGACAAACACCGGTAGTTATGGACTTAGTACCTGTCAGACGTTGGTAGCTATGGATTTAGTACCTGTTAGGAGTTGGTAGCTATGGACTTACTACCTATTTGTTAGCCACTGGTAGCTATGGATTTAGTACCTGTAGGAATTGGTAGCTATGGACTTAGTACCTGTTGAGCACTGGTAGCTATGAATTTAGTACCCGATGAGTAAGATATAGCAGCTATGGAATTAGTGCTTTACGAGCGAATATCGGCAGCTATGGATTTAGTGCCAGTCCTATAACCCTGGGAGTAAGGGACTTCGGAATAAACGAATGCAGGATAGACGACTCTTAGGTTAAATCCTTAAGAGTAAAGAAGATAACGGGGATGGGTAATTGGGTTGATTGTTTGATTGAACATAATAATTATATTATTGTGGGTTGAAAACCCTATGTACTCACCAGGTTTCCCAACCTGACCCACTCAGTTTATGTACATCACAGGTGACGAAGTGAAGTGACATTATACTGAGAGATTTAAAGAGATGTAGATCACTAGTGTAAATCATTATAAGTAATGTTTATGCTTATGTTTCGGTATTAACGATGACATCCCAAACGTTTTAAAATGAAATAAATACATTTCCTCGAAAATGTTTTAATAACGTATTTACCATGTTTTTTTTCTGGGATCAAATTCCGCAACCTTTTTATAAAATGAAGTACTCTTATTTTCATAAAGCATAAACAAAAATCGGTCTTTTCTGGCCGTGATTTTCGGGATGTCACAGTTGGTATCAGAGCATTAGTTTAAGCGAACTAGGAATTGGTAGGATTTCTAGACTTAAACTTAGAATGCTAAGCGATGATTGTGAGGTGTGAGCACTAGCTTATTTTAGGAGTTATGCCTAAAAAGCTTTTATGTGCTAAATGCTTTGTGCCTGATATGCTGTTAATTGTTCGGATCTATGGTCTGTTGCCGACCGGATCTGGAAACCTTATGTGTTTAGGATTCTAAATGTACGAGTACGATATTAGAACTAGCATGTAAATGTTTTGGAGAGATAAGGATGATTTGAACATCAGTCCTAAATAAAGATTTAAATTCACCTCATTCGGTGTAGAGATCAAGATGGCAAGAACCCGTAGCGGAAACGTAAATGCGAATGGGAACCGAAACCAACCCCCAGTGGTTCAACAAATACCTATTGTTGAAGAAGTTGCGCCTGAGCCAGTCACCATGGCTGGAGTTCAAGCCATGATTCGGGCTATGTTAGCTGAACAATGGGAAGAAATGAGATAGATGTTGAATAGGGACGAACCTACCGTACATGTTGAACCGACGGAGCCAGTTCCCGAGCAATCTGAGGAAGGGAACTACAGCCGCCAAGTGAGTCAAGTAGGGACTCAAGGTGAGCAAAGGGATGGCCCAAAAGGGAGAAACAACAAGGATGGGCGGATGTACAAGAATTTCATGGGTGCGAAACCACCAAGCCTCTCAGGAAGCCCGAAGCCGGTTGAGATTATGGATTGGATCTCTGAGATGGAGATGGTGTTTGAGAGTTGCAGCTGTAACGAGAAACAGAAGATTGTCTTCACAGTAAGACAGTTGAAAACTGGAGTCTTGAGTTGGTGGAAGTTATTGGCAGATACGATGCCACGAGGAGAAGCCTTAAGGATGTCATGGGAAGAGTTTTTGGAACAGTTGAAAATGCAATACTGCTCAGAGATAGATCCGATAGACCTAAACAACGAGTTTCAGAACCTGAAGAAAAGGAAGATGAGTGTTGATGAGTATGCCACCGCATTCACCGAAAGAATGAAGCTATTCCCCTACTTGGTGCCTACTGAACTCTCTAAGATTAATAGGTTTGCTAATGGACTGCCCACTGACTTTGGCCCAATGGTCAAAATGGAAACTACTTTGAAAGCAGCTGTTAGGGCAGCTAAGAACGTAGAGGCCCAGATAAGAGAAAAGGGTCTAGAAAAAGATAAGGTAGGAGAGAAGCGAAAGTTTGAAGGATCTTCGAGGCCGAACAAGGAAAGCAAATTCTTAAATCTTGGAGGAATAGATGGAGGTGAAGCAAGAGGGTGTGATAGATGCAAGAAGAAGCATGGTGGAAAGTGCAACGAAGAAGTGACTTGTTACAAGTGTGGGAGGACTGGTCACTATTCAAAAGACTGCATGTATAATGACAAAGTATGCTACGGATGTCGAGGCAAGGGGCACATGTCCAGAGACTGCCCAAGGAAAAATAAAGCAGCGAGACCAGAAGCGCCACCAAGGCCGAGGGCATTTCACATTATCCTTGACGAGGCAGAGAACCATGCAAGGAATCAAGAATGAGGACTTCTTACCCGAAGATCGGATTATGCAGTAGCCATAGTTTCGTATGATGTAGCCTAGTAGAGGCATAGTCTAGGGTGAACTTGAATACCTATGTAATAGTTTCGAGAAATAATAAAATCTTCATTTTGTTATCTGGTGTGTGAAATTGTTGTGTGATTTGCTGCATGGTGACTTGGGAAACTACGAGACAATACTTGGGATGAGTATGAGTAGGTGTAAATGGTAGTAGAGGCCTATACTACCGGAAGCACAAGACTCACACTTGAATCAGGGAAAGTCACAAGGTTACCAAAAAGCCAGTAATTGATTTAATTGATTTCGTTTTATTCAAGTATGTCGTTACCATTGTTTCGGTAATAAATAAGAAGATTGTTGTTATCCCGACCCTAGTGGTCATATCACATTGAGTCCGACTACGATGAGTAGGTTACGTGGTTCAGAGAACCAAGTTTGATATAGCATCCGACTTAAACCAAACGATTAAAATCAAAGCGATCAATAGAGGTATCGCGCTCGTTGGTAGCTAGAAATGCTACATGTCAAAGTATGATTATATCACATTAGAACATGAAGGAAGGCTTAGTCTGTTGTACAATTAAACTCTAAGAGACCTGAGTCTAAATGTGCATCACATGATGATAGGTCATAATTTGGATTCTAACCTAAGGTAGAGAGCAGGTGCACGATCAAGTACTGCTTACAGTCAATAAGTCTAAGAGATATACTCGAAGGAATAAAGAAGTTATAATTATTACCTAGGATGAAGAGATGACGTATGGAGTCATTATACGAGCCTTGTTTCGTTGATGATTCCGGGACGTAATCATCCTAAGGGGGAGATAATTGTAACGCCCGCAGATCCGGGCTAGTCAATTTAGAGGCAATATGGGTCGAAAACGACTTTTCGACAAAATATTATTTAGAATAAATAATCTTAAACAACTTGTAGAATATTTCACAAGGTTTCCGTACATATAAAGAACGCCGAAATCCGAGTTATAACGAAGAAGTTATGGTCCGTCAAAGTTTCGCGACGGAACCAGCACGGCACCAGGAAGCGTAAATAGTGAATTTACGATGGAGGAATTTTTAGCCTTAGTGATCTAAACGAAAGTCGTAGAATATGTTAAACTAAGAACATCGATAAAAAGAACGCCCAAATTTGACTTCGTATGAAGAAGTTATGATTTTTCGAAGTTTCGGATTAGTAGTGTACAACCCGAAATTCGAATGTTAGATCAAGCAGTTTTTGGCTTACGCGACCTAAATGAGAGTTGAAGATGTCATTAATAGGAACTCAACGGTAAAAAGACAAACTAAAACGGAGTCCGTATGAAGGAGTTATGAATTCTTCGCGGTCATTTAACAGTCTAAACGCCTCCTACTGTTAAATTTGAGATCGGTCGAGAATTAGCCGATGGAGTCTAAACGAAAGTTGTGGATCTTGATTTTACCTACGTGTGGATATAAAGAACGTCAAAAACGGAGCTTGTATGCGAAAGTTATGATTTTTCTAAGTTTGAAGGCTGATACGCGATAGGGGGTGACGTGGCACCACCAGAATTGGACACGTGGCACCACCAGAAGGTTGCCACATGCACCAACTCGGCGAGTCCATCAGGTTTTTCCACTGTAAATAGAGGTGTCAGGTTCCATTCATTCTCACACCTTCAAACCCTTCTATCTCTCTCTAAACTCTCTCTCTAAGCCTCCCTAGCCCCCTAAAACCTAGGGTAACTCCCTAGCACGAGGCGGAATCCCCGAAGCGCCCAACGGCTCCGAGAAAAGAGCCTTTCGGCTTGGGAAATGCTGCTCTAGCGAAGCCCGGTTTTGCGAAAAGCCCGATGTAAGTGAACTACGCCTACGCCAGTTTTAATATAGCTTCTAATTAATTATAGTAACATTATTAGGACCTGAAAATAATTATTTGGGCTATTATTATGAGTTATATTGAGTGTTATTTAATGCTTATATAATAATAATAATAATATTTAGACTATTAATTTGTCGCGGATATCGGTAGACTAAACCCTAGTGGTGTTGATACTAGGTTTTATCGAAGGAAAGTTGTTTTGAGAGTATCGAAGCGCTGGCTGAGTGTTAAGTCACCACCTATCAGGTGAGTGCATAGTCCCTTTCATCTTACACATAGATATGAAGTATTTTATATAAACTATGTGCTATGTGTACATATTATCTGAATACTTGTTATCTATGTTGGATGAACGTTTTATACGTATTTTAAAGAATTTAAGCTGTATATGTATTTTTACGAATATGTTGGGTATGAGATGGGTAGATGAATGATGAGAGATAGAAGATGACGTGAGTATACATTGCCAGCTATAGACTTAGTGCCTATGGGACAAACACCGGTAGCTATGGACTTAGTACATATCAGACGTTGGTAGCTATGGATTTAGTACCTGTTAGGAGTTGGTAGCTATGGACTTAGTACCTATTTGTTAGACACTGGTAGCTATGGATTTAGTACCTGTAGGAATTGGTAGCTATGGACTTAGTTCCTGTTGATCACTGGTAGCTATGAATTTAGTACCCGATGAGTAAGATATAGCAGCTACGGAATTAGTGCTTTACGAACGAATATCGGCAGCTATGGATTTAGTGCCAGTCCTATAACCCTGGGAGTAAGGGACTTCGGAATAAACAAATACAGGATAGACGACTCTTAGGTTAAATCCTTAAGAGTAAAGAAGATAACGGGGATGGGTAATTGGGTTGATTGTTTGATTGAACATAATAATTATATTATTGTGGGTTGAAAACCCTATGTACTCACCAGGTTTCCCAACCTGACCCACTCAGTTTATGTACATCACAGGTGACGAAGTGAAGTGACATTATACTGAGAGATTTAAAGAGATGTAGATCACTAGTGTAAATCATTGTAAGTAATGTTTATGCTTATGTTTCGGTATTAACGATGACATCCCAAACGATTTAAAATGAAATAAATACGTTTCCTCGAAAATGTTTTAATAATGTATTTACCATGTTTTTTTCTGGGAACAAATTCCGCAACCTTTTTATAAAATGAAGTACTCTGATTTTCATAAAGCATAAACAAAAATCGGTCTTTTCTGGCCGTGATTTTGGGGATGTCACAGTATTTTCCCTAAAGATATGGAGGCATTATCTTTATGGTACAAAGTGCAAACTTTTCACTGATCATAAGAGTCTTCAGTACCTCTTTAATCAGAAGGAATTGAACATGAGACAACGAATCTGGATAGAGTTGCTTAAGGACTACGACTGTGAAATACTTTACATCCCTGGTAAAGCAAATGCTGTAGCTGGTGCTTTAAGCAAAAAAGTGAGCCTTGAAAGTAAAAGGCTGAGAGCTTTAAGAATCAAATTTGTCTCAACAAATGTAGAAAGCATCAAGAAAGCACAGATAGAAACTTTAGAGAAGAATGACCGAAAAGAAGAACGTTTGGGCAAAATGTTAGTGTTCGATACAAACGGTCAGGTATTCCAAGATAGGATTTGGGTACCTTAAACGAGAGGAATATGAGATCTTCTGATGGAGGAAGCTCACAAGACGATGTACTCGATTCATCCTGACAACACAAAAATGTGTAGGGATCTGAAACCCTATTATTGGTGGCTGACGATGAAGCTTTATGTTGCAAAGTATGTGGCCGAGTGTGTGGCATATGCGAGTGTTAAGGCACAACATCAAAAACCGTATGGGAGTTTAGAACCTTTACCTCTACCCATGGGTAAATGCGAAGACATCACCATGGATTTTGTAACTAAACTGCCCAGAACGAAGAGAAGTCATGACATGATATGGGTGGTCATTGATCAATTTACTAAAAGTACACACTTCGTAGCAACCAATAAAAAATGGTCTATGGATAAACTTGCTAATGCTTACGTGAAGGAGATAGTAAGACTTCATGGTGTTCCTTTAACGATTGTATCCGATCGTGATAGTCGCTTCAAGTCAAGGTTTTGGCGAAGTGTACAAGAGGAATTGGGTACGAAATTGTGTTTAAGTACAGCTTACCATCCGCAAACTGATGGTTAGAGCAAAGGTATGATTCAAACATTCGAGGATATGCTGAGAGCGTGTACCCTAGAATTCAAAGGTAATTCGGATGAACATTTACCTTTGGTAGGATTTCCCTACAATAATAGTTTCCACTCGAGCATTAAGATGACACCTTATCAAGCTTTGTATGGAAAAAAGTGTCGAACGCCATCATGTTGGCTTGAAGCTGGAGAAAAGCAGTTTATGCGACCTGAGATAGTTTATCAGACTACTGAAAATCTGAAAGTGTTTAGGGAAAGGATGTTAGCAGCTCAAGATCATCAAGAGAGCTATGCTGACAAGAAAAGAGAACTGATAGCATTCAAAGTTGGAGATTCGGTTTTACTTAAAGTCTTGCCGTGGAAGGGACGTATAAGATTTGGTTAAAGAGGAGAGTTGATTTCAAGGTTTATTGGACTGTTTAAAGTTCTTCAGGAGATTGGGAATGAAGCTTACAAGTTAGAATTACCAGAAGAACTAGATGGTATTCATAACACTTTCCACGTGTGTTATTTGAGGAAGTTCACGAGATATGTTCCCAACATAATTCCAATTTCAGAATTAAGGTTGGATGAAAGCAAGAGGTTAATTGAAGAACTAGAGGCAAGCGTTGATCATAAGACTAAGAAGTTGCAACGCAAGATTGTCGATTTAGTGCTTCTGCGATGGAAACATACGAATGGACCAAATCTCACCTGGGAAATGCAGAGTGACATGATGAGTCGCTATCCACCATTGTTTGCTGATGTTTGATTTCGGGGATGAAGTCATCCTAAGGGGGAGAGAATTGTAACGCCCGTGTTTCTAGGCTAGACATTATTGATGATGTAATAGTCTAGGTCAACCTTTGTAAGTTGTTTAAAAATAATAAAGATGAGTCATACTTCGTTCCAAAACAATTCTTAGAGTCATACTCCAAGATTGTAACTTGGGTGACATATCTTAAAGAAGGTTTATAACACTCATCAAATGTAGAGTAAAATGTTTTCTACTCTTGTACATTTGAAATTGGTAAGCTGTGATGTTTTGGATAAAACAAAGACCAACTAAGGCCAATTGTGTGAAGTGTTTGTCTTGATAAGAATTTACACTATCTTTTGAATATTTGTTTGCCAAGGAATGGTTCTTGGCAAGAGTGTCTTATATGTCAACAGGACAGTACAAATCTAAAAGATCCTGAAAAAGTTTCAATAACTAATCAAGAATAAAACTTGTAGTTTATCACTAGTGCACGACTTGAGGTTTGTAACCTATCGTGTTGACATATTCTTAAAGTTGACTATGCATCTGAGTTCCATAAGTTCTCAATTGTCTGCATAACAACCTATAAGCAATGGTAGGCCTTGTGCTTCACTTCCAAGTGGCAAGAAGTTAAGATTGCTCAAGTTCATTCCATATGAGTTTGGATTTGTCACTAACCTTGTCCTATGATTGTGGTTTTGACAAGTTCACATGGATAGGAACACATAAACCATAAAATCCAAGTGTCATAAGGTTCCTCTTCGATTCATTAAAATGATGGTGAGGAAATGCTTTCACGAAATAGATTTTAAGTAGTTAGCAATTGTGGTATTTGCATTCTCAAAGTCATTAGTGGAGCGTGTGTGGTTAACCGGCACACTAACTTGGACTTGTGAGAAATAACAAAGGTCTAAACAATTGAGACTATGATTACGACATCCCTTTTCATATTTCTAAATTTTTTTAGACACGCATATGAGCTGTCTATGGAAAAGGTGTACGATTTTGACAAAGTCTTATCACAGCATCTTGTATCAGAAATTTGAACATTGGTAACGAAGTCAATAAAATATTGATTTGTAGAAGTCCAACTGATTTATGGATACATGTCAACGCTAGTGGGAGCATAAGTGTTATGCTAATAATTATCATTTTAGTGGGTGCATGATAATTATGATAAGTGTTCCAAGTTCGCAATGTTAATTATAGAAAACAAAAGTTTCAATTGGGAAAAGTTGTTTTGCTATAATTATGGGAGGGAAAATTATACTTCATTTCAATTCTAAAAACTTAGATTGAGATTTTAATCATCTTTAGTCAAGGATGTATATATATATATATATATATATATATATATATATATATATATATATATATATATATATGATTTTTATGTTGGAATGGTTCAACATAAGGAAATTCTATATATATTGCATTTTCAAATTCGATTATCATTACAACATCCCTCTTCATAGTCAAATTATGAAAACATGGAAAAATATATTATAGAAAAAGACTGGTCTAGGATCATCTCTTTATGTGAGACATCATGAATCGTGTTCCATATGGTTTAGATATTGGATAGATCACATGAGCTATTATATTTATCCTTTGTAAATTTCCTAATCCCTATGCAATTAAGAGGGGAAAAGGTATAGAATTCGATATGAATAAAATGATTAAGCAATTATCTAGGACAATCTGAGGTTTGCCAAATATTGGTTGCTCATGGACAGTTGTAAGTATGGTGTAAATTTTTGGATAGGACCATATTGACATATTTTGAAAGGAGACAACTCTTATTCAAAAGTGATAGTTAGAATGGGAATGTAGAAATGTTTCCATAGGTGGAATTTATCCATTAAATATGTGTAAGATTAGAAGACTTAATGCAAGAAGGATGTTCAAAGGAATATACTTTGAATGTGAGACTTCTTTTCCATGGAATTGATCTCCATTGGAATACTCTATAATGTTTGTTTCCAAGTCTTTGTGACTTTTGCGCATAGTCATTACAAGAGGATCAATGCATGTGAGTTTAAAATCTAACAGATTACAGTAAATGACAAGAATTTGATACTCTAACATTTACCGTAAGGATTTGGGTTTGTGAAATGAGCATCATTGGAATCATGTTCAATTGGTCTATTTCACAAAGTAAGCATCATGGACAAATATAGTGGAATACTTGGAGTATGACATTACTATTGTTTAGAAAGCATAGTGTACATGCTTAGAGCATGGGACAACAATTGTTTTAATTCAAGTATTAAGTTGATAAATCGAAATATTGCGCAATGAATAATGTGTAATCAATATGATGATGAATAAAAAGTGTTTTATTTATATTCATAAGTTCTGAGACCATATTGGATTCGATTATTCTTATGTTTCACTTTGCATATTTTGACTTCCCGAATAACTAGCTTATTTAAACCATCCACAGTCGATCATACTTTGGAAATAGGTATTGATGCGAGACTATCATGAATGGCTCTGTAGTTTGTTTGGGACAAAGTGGTTGTAGTGTTCATGAGTACTCCTGGAATGAGATTCGAGTAATGGATTCAAACCACGCTCATTTGAATCACTTCATGGATTTTATCACGAGTGAATCATGAGACGATAATATCTTATTTTCTTCAAACGGATACATGTGAGTTGTAGTTGCGCGTCAGTTGCACATTGACATATCTAAATGCAACTAGTAATTTGGTTGTTATAAAACGTATCATTGCGTGTAATTTGATGAGAAAGTACACACGAACACTTGGGTCGAAGTTTATCCATTCCTTTTACCCTTGGAGGGATAAAAGCGATATCTATGGGCCCCTCGATGATTTAGTGATGACAAACGTAAGTGCTTTGCTAAGCCTGAACTGATTTGACATGTTCAATTAGTCGGTCCTTATAAATCAGAAATCAGGAAACAATAAATGGATAGAGAGAATGATTACAATCCATGTATCAGTCTATATGATATCTAGAATGGAGGAATATGCGATTCCTTATCTAATGGACATGTCATTTGACTAGTTCGGAGTTCGGAAGCGACTTTAAGAGCTACGATTGCTAGTCGGGATCTTGGAGGCATGCCTGAATAATAGTTTTAGACTTATCCAAGTGAGAGATTGTTGGATTAGATGTCTAATCCCATAACTATTAATGGTATGTACTCGACTCGAGAGTAGCATGGTCCATTTGGGTTACATAGGATCGGAACAATTTGATAGCCAAATGAGAAAGAGGTTATTCATGATTTATATTAATATATTATAAGTTCTAATATATTAACATGAAATCATATTATTTAATTAGTATTGATCAAAAATTAATTTGGAAATAATTTTGTAATAAAAAAAGAGACTAATTAAATATATGGGGATTGATTATGTAAATCATTCATTATTAAATATGGGGCTTATAATCTATAGTTCTTCATGTTGGGCTAAACCCATGTGGTAACCCATGGATACTCCATGGAGGTTTTAACCCATGTAGCATGAAGAATATGGAAGGTCATGCACATTAGGGCTTACATGGTGTAACCCTAATTAAGCCACACTATATAAGGACCCCTCTAGTTCATGAAATGGGCACTAGTGGATACAAAAATAGGGCATGGACGATTTTCATAGAGTGAATCTAAATAACCTTCTTCTCAAGTTATTCCAATTGTTGGAGGTGTTGTGTGAACCATTTGAGGTGCAACACTTGGGGCGCTAAGCTGTTAAAGGTTCAACACTTCAACCTCCATCAAAATGTATGTCATCTAACTAGACTTCTGTAGTATATTTGCTCCATGGTATGTTAGTTAGGATGAGAACCTTGGAAAAATCATATTTGCGTGTATAATAGAGAAAACATAGATCCAAGGTTTGTAGGGTTGCATTTACACCATAAGATTCTTAGAATGCTCATAACCCATGAAAAAATAGATTCTGTGCAGATCTAATGTTCTTCCTGGAGATCTGGACAACAATCTCCCAAATACTAGTCTCCCATTAACCAAAGACACCTTCCAAACCCAAGCCAAACTTAAGAATAGGTGATTAATCCATTAAACTTCAACTGATACAGTTTAAAACTTCCAAAGAATATCCACTTTGATGATGAATGAAATGACCTATTCTTGAGAATGCATTGACACTTAATCTATTGAAGCAATACACTACTGAACCAAAACCCATGCGAAGATGAACATGTCCATCTCTGAAACTAATTTACCAATCAACAAATGCCCAATCTAGACTATACATAGCACTCCATATAACGAGCTGACAAATCCCTCTACAACTGATTCTCAACCTGAGCGACACTAACACGTTCTTATATATTCCTTAGCATCCGAAAGGAACCATTGGATGCAACGAACTCCTAGACAAACAACTTCTTGCCGCCAAACAACTCACACATTTCCTGAGGACATACATTGATATCGACCTGCTCTACACCCGTGACTTAACAAAATCCTGAAACAAGGTCTCCCATACCCGAACCGTAGGTATCGATATACCAATCATCTGACACCATAGACTCGAACAGATCAATGATCCTCCAAGAAGAATACCATTTTCTCCCCAACATAGGTTTGATTTACCACCTACGGGTGTTGAAACCAAACCATATCACAAACCGACTCAACCAGGTACAAACCATCGCTCACTCTTGGAATGTATAACGCAAACAAGATGATCTTCTAGATAAGGACCAAGCAACCCTAAGAGATTCTGAATCTTAGATGAAGAATTTAGAAATTTCCAATCATAACCGCTTCTAACATTGAGAACCCTACACATATGCACAACCAATAATCCTGAAAATCCATTCATAACAACAACTCCCTATCTAGAACAAACAGACTACCACACTCCACTTCTACAAACCCCCAACTGTTTGAATATTATGACAATCATTCACAAATACAAAAGGCCTTATCCTTATAGTCGGGATACATCAGAGACAACAAAAGTTATTGCTCCCGATTCACCTGAAATCATCAGCTAGCACCTAATCTACCATTATCCCAAGAAACAGACCCTTGGTCTCATCTCAAGGCATCCATACCAAAAAGTACTCTTGTGCACTCCCATAATGTAGTTCTACTACACACTAAGCATCGAACTGCAATCCTAGAGCCAATTAAAACAATTGCTTCTTTCTAGTGTCCAGCGACTCAACCGACACTAACATCAAGCAAGACCCTTGAGACCTTAAATCAAATAACTCACCTAGGTGTGCACCATTCAAACCCAAACTAGCATGGATACTAAGGCCTAAACAACCACGATACACATCTTCATTCTAAACAACCATAACCATCAGATCCACGGATATGGAAACGCTTGCCCTGGATCATGGTATCAACCCATGATATCTTCCCTGACGATCTCCTTAGAGTCCCCGGACTTTCATCAATTTGAGTATGGATCATGTGCTTCTAATTGTATGGGCCCAATACTACCTTAAACACCTATCTGTACTTTCCTCAAAGATCATCATGACTCCTCTAAGTCATCTACTCATAGTAATATCACCATAAACCGCCAAACAGCACACGATGCACACTACAACATTTCCTAGGCTATCCTTGAAAAAACCCTATTAATTTCAGCTAACCATTTCATGAATATAATTACATGATACAAAACTTAAATAATCTTTCGACTAAAAGATCCAACATTACAAAGGTTAGACTCAGACAAGTGTTACACAATTGGACTGAATTAATCAATCTAAAATCATTTAACCTTTGTATCATGTAACTTAACATATTCATTTGATAGTTAACTCACATCAATATGAGCTCTACAAAGCACAAAGGAAGCAATATTTGGGTAGTGAAACCAATTGGCACTAAGACAGAAAAATAAATCAAGCAGATCCTTACAAAAAAATTCCTGACTACTAGGCCCAAGAATATAGGATACACATACATCATGTATCTACTCTCTCAAGAGTGGCTAATCTCTCCCCAATTGTCCTGCTACACCCATACTCACTCATGACACCTCCACCAATCATGCAACCACTCGTGTATGCTAATCATACATAATGTCGGATCTTATAGACGATCGAATACTTGACTATACCCTAAGCTCTTAATCATACAAGAATAGAAAATATGCCTAAATCAAACATTCTAAGCCTCTAAAAGCTTAGTTATGTACAATTATGATGCACGCACTAAGCAACTACAGCAATGATGTCAATTTCATCTAACATACAATAAATTCTCCAAGGCTATCATGCATCATACCTCAGGAAATTCTAGCATGCAATTCTAGAAGATCCCTATCCTACTACTAGCATGCACTTCTATCACCATCATCAAAAGAAAATAAAAGTGTGGGTATCTAGGGGTAAAATTTCTTGCTCCAGCTGATCATACACATCTCATCCTTCCTTGGTCACTTTTGAAATAAATTGAATTTAATTTGAAAATAATTTGAAAATATTCACAGATCCTTAGTTTAGATCAGGATTCATAGGAATGTTCATCCAATTCACTTAAACTAGGGCTCTGATACGAACTTGTAACAACCCAATAATTGCAGAAATTTAAAATTTTCAAAGACAAACCATCTCATCCATAAAATTTTTACGAAACCATTATTTTAAAAGTATTATTCAAGATTAGAGTATTCCAAAATCTAATGTCATAAAAACAGGAGGATGTGCATGATCAACCCTTCACTTTCCCACGATACTCTAAGGTACTAGAAACTATATAATGAAAGCTTAAGCCAAAGAATAGTGAGTTCCCTCAAAGTCCATCACACAAAACAACAAACAATATTATGAAAATATAAGCCTTCAACCTGAATGGACTTCCTTGCAAGGCTTACAACCTATTTGGACCACTCTCCGAGCTTTCAGCATGACTAGAACGCCTCACAGGGCCTATGACCTATCCAGACCACCACAAGTGTTTTGGCCTTTAGTACAAAGCAGGACCGCCTCGACCAAACCATAATATGTTGACATACATAATAGATAAACATAAACATGGAAGCAACAAATCAAAATAATCATACATATCTATTAATCAGTAATATACAAGCATAGTACTATCCTATAACCAGGATACATAATGTAGTGGGTCGGCATTATTGCCTTCTACCTACAAGTAAAGTGAGTAAAACTCACCTGAAATCAAAAAACCTGAGATCACTGGATACACTTCCTACCACACTGCTTGCTCCCTTGGTTTTACAAACACCAGAACCATTTCAAATCTTAATCACAAGTAAAAACCCTGAAGTTTGACCTAAAGTCAAACTTGGTCAAAAAGTCAGTGGTCAATGGAGTCAACAAAATTCAAACACCAAGGTTGGTTGATTAATCTTTGTGGTTTGAACTTACGCCCATCATACATGGGTTGGTTTAGTATGCCTAATGTATGAAAGTTACACCCAACATACACGAGTTGGTTCTATCCTTTCCATTACACACTTAATCCATTAAGGACTTTTCACCCAAGCTCAGATCTAGCCTCAAAACATTGTCTTCTGACAGAAAGTTTCCACCTTTATAACTTTCCATGGATAGGGAAGGTCCAAAAGCTAAATTCCTAACTTATTTATCCATTAAGACATCACAACTCTTGCGTGGAACGGATAGAAGGTCAAGATCACATTTTTATGGTTCCTAATAGCTCTATAATGGATAAAGTGTCCAACTTTATACATTAGAATGGTGCCAACAAACAAGATCCAGTCTTTAAGTCTCAAAGAGACCAAAAGTGCATCTTTTTCAACTTAATACATTATGTCCAAGTCTCCAACCTTCCGATCTGAATCAGTATGATGCTTAGATGGATAAAGTTTCCTACTTTATCCATAACAAGCTCATAAACTTTCAAGATCTAATGTTATGCACTTAAAGTGACCAAAAGCTAATAACACCCATAACTAGCTAGATCTAACAATTTCATCATCAAGATTCAAAATTTATACCTCCAGAAGAAAGATCAATTTAAACAAGGTCTAGATCTACAAGCTCCAATGGATCCAATGCTTCTTCAAAGAGTTCCTTCTTCTCCAAGGTGCACCATGAACACTCCAAAGCACTTAAAAGCACTTTCTTTTTGCTCACAATGCTTAAACTAGGGTTAGGGTTTCAAGAGAGGTTGTTGAAGAGGTGATGTTGAGAATAGAGTGGGTTTGGAGAAGTTAAGGAGCTTAAATATGGCTCAAACCATGAAAATAGGGTTTGGGTACTAATCGTGTATACCCTACATACTCTTGGTATGCCCAACATACTAGGTATGCCTTAATATGCCCAACATACTCCCTGCACACCCATCGTAGGCAGCTAACCCGGAAATCATCGTAACATCAAACAGTCCTAACTTCTTTGTTCCAAATCCATTTTCAACATTCTTTATATGCACAGAAATGTGTTGAAGAGATCGACAATATTATCCATATATTGAATTAAATAATTCTAAAAAATCCATGTTTCATTCAAAAGTCTGAACATCACTTTTCCCGTTTTACCCTTTTGACTCCCACACAAACAAGGGCTTGGATCTAATAACAAATATTATCAACATCTATAAGGTTCTAAAACCTATTCCCTTGAAGCCAAAGGCATTTAATTGAGCCATTTAATGTCCACAATCCCAAAATGAGCTCATCATTGGAATAGGTTCCCATTCAAAATGAGCTTGGATAGGAATCATAAGTCTTTGAGTTCTAAGATAGATGAACAATGGAGAAATTAAATATAATACCACTTAAAATTGCTTAATAAACATTGTTGTGTCGTACAATAGGTCTAAATTATAATAATGTTTATGGTGATTGAGCAGCAATAGTTGACCTAATTTTCCAATTGTTACAATGTATATGTTCATATATAGCTTTCTATCTAAAGTTGGTTTGTACATTTTGTTAATTCTTGTTTTGAACTTCAAGACTATAGAGTAAGGATTAGCCAGGTAGGAAATGTTAGAGGATAGGACCATTTGTGGTGTATAGTCGTTTTGAAATCCAACAACCCAAGGCGACAATTCCATTATATACACATCCCCCGTAAGTAGTTTATCGTTAGTGTCATTAATTATAATACTTTTATTATTAGGACTAAGGGATAGACCTCATCAGAGTATAAGCCCTAGACTATAATCATAATTTCCCAAGAAAATACCAGTTCGCCGTAGCCAATAGCTCTAATAGCAATCTATCACACCCCCGGACGGCGGTAGAAACACCGGGCTGTGTGACGTTCTTTGTGCATCATAGTCATCGAACATACATTGAACAATAAAAAAGTATTATAACATAACTACAGACTATATGACTTCTGAAAACGATTCCAATAGTACTCAAGGTTTACTATACTCCATGCCTCACACGACATGCTACATAATATAATACTAATCTATAGAAAGCTTCAAGACTTGATTTCTAGTGATGCAAACTCCTATCCTTTAATTTCCTATGAATACATGCAATTTTGAAAATGATCAACATAATGTTGGTAAGTTCACACATTTTTAATTTATTGAAAATACATTTTTTTAGTAATACCATATTTATTAAATATGTTCTTTGTATCAAAAGTACTTTATCCAGAATAAATTGGTATACCACTAAGTTGATACATTCTTTGTCTCGATGATAGTTTTCTACTATTCATGGACACTAATGTCATTGTCTATAGACTTGGCTAAACATTCGTGGTATATAGGTGGATCATAAATCACTATTATTCTATTATCCTTTTTTAGCATACTATATTTTTTCCATAACCCTCAGACTTTGCCTGATGTAAGTGATAAGTATACAACCATTTCTTTTTTCGCATGCCACTACTTTTATACATACTACCATCCTTTTTAGGCGTTCCCCTGACACTTTATCTAGTTGTGTATGTATGATTTACATTATTAGGATACCTCTAACTCATAATAAGTATTCTACTATTTGTAGGTATTGTAGCTTTTCATACTTCATTTATTTTTATAGTATAATTAATATGTTAGGTGTTACCCTAATGAATGTGTGTAGTATATGATAGGTGTTCCCTTAACAAATTTTTTGTTACAACCAAAACAATCATGCCAAATTTAAACTTTTTATAATATTTAGAAACCAATCATCCTCGGTATGGAATACCCCAGGACCACAACCAACAAGCTGGAATGCCCACATACTACGAGTGCAATCATCCTCGGGATGGAATACTCACGGCCCACAACCATTGGGTTGGAATTCCTAAGTCTATTGGCTTTCGCACAAAGCAGACAAGCCTCAACAACCAATCAAACATGTGCATACATAACAATTAATCACATAACAGTCAATAGATAGATAAACCGATCTAATGGATCATAGCCACATAATAGCATCCTATCTACCAGGATATTGATCTAAGAGATCATAATATCATATACCATCCTATATACCAGGATACCGATCTGACAGATCATACTAGCATAACATATCAGGTTAACAATCCAAAGGGCCGGCCTTAGTACCTTCGACCCTTGAGTATAGTGAGGAAAACTCACCTCGCAAATGTTGAACTCAAGTAATAAGCTTAAACTCTTGAATCACATCCATGGAATCTACCTCTTATATTTTCCATAAGACCACTTCCATAAATTTCCAATTTAGTAAAATACCCCCAGAAGTCAAAATGGTTAATCCTTGGTCAAAGTCAAAGTCGAAGGTCAAGGTCAGGTGTCCATGTTGACCAAACTTGTCAAGTGCAGCTCACTGACTCGTCAAGTCCTTCTAGAAATCGAGAAGTCGTGAAACCCCCAGTTGACTCATCGAGTTTCCGGACAACTCGTCGATTCCATGCATGTCCATAATGTGAGAAAAACATAACTTAGTCTTCATGTCGTCTTGCTGACTCATCGAGTTCAGGCAAAACCTTCAAAGGCTAATCTTCATCGAACTTGCCAATGTGGCCATGCAACTCATCGAGTCCCTTCAGTCCTTTCTTCATTCAGATGTTTATAAGCCACCCCAAGGCTCCATATTGCAGATCTAAGCTCCTAAGGCATACTTCCTATATAAAGTTGCAAACTTTACGTACATGTAAGGTGCTAAGAGCCAAAATCAAGCTAAAAAAGAGGTTCTAGGTGTGGAAAAGGCATTATCTTGCTAAAGGTTGAAGCTTTATGACTATAAGGACCAAGATAAGCCTAGATCTGAAATTTCAACTTCAGATCATGACCCAACACCCGAAATGAATCACCAACATGCTAAAATGGCCCTAATATCAAACATAGAAAGATCTATCTAGAAAGAGGTCAAGGTAATGACTTGTTACCTCCAAGTGATGCTAAAATGGAGTAGAATTCAGATCCACAACTTTTCCTTGCTCCAAGCTTCTTGATCTTAAAGCTCTTGTCACATGATCTTCCCTCCAAGCTTAATAACACACAAACATGGAGAGTAATTACGATTTAGGGTTTCTAAGCTCAAAAGGGGCTGTATAGGAGGCTAACGGAGGCTAATGTAATGCCCGTGTTTCTGGGCTAAGCATTAATGATGGTGTAATAGTGTAGGTCAACCATTGGAACTTGTTTGGAAGTATTAAGAATGAATTATGTGCTTTACACTTAATTATTATGATTTAATTAATTAAGGATAAAAATAATCGTTAAAAATAAATATTAGATAAAGCCGATATTTATGAAGAAAGTTGTAGTGGTTGAAATAAGGATTTTGAAGATATAAAGAATACCGAAATCCGAGTTATAACGAAGAAGTTATGACCTATCGGACTTTTGCAACAGAACCAGCACGACGCTGTATGACGTAAAAAGTGAATTTTCGTTAAAATGCTTTTTAGCCTTAGAGATCTAAATGAAAGTCGTAGTGTTCATTAAATCGAGAGAGTGCATAAAAAGAATGTCCAAATATGACTTCGTATGAGGAAATTATGAATTATCTAAGATTCCACATAGCAGTATGCAACATGAAACTTGAATTTTAGATCGAGTGATTTTTAGCCGAAATAACTTAAACGAGAATTGGAGATCTTGTTGATAGTAGTTCAACGGTAAATAGACAAACAAAAACGGATGTTGGTTGAAGAAGTTATGAATTTTTAATGGACTTTTCCTTTCCTAACCTGTTTAAAATATAACCGTGAAAATAAATTCAAAATTAGCCAACGAAGTCTAAATGAAAGTTCTAGAATATAGTCTCACATATGTGTGGATATAAGGAGCATCAAAAACGGAGCTCGTATGCGAAAGTTAAAAAAATTTTAAGTTTGAAAATCCGGAGTACGCCCAGCGTACTCATGTTAACGGTCTGAGATTGGCCATGTAGCCCGACTCATTTGCATGATGGACACATTTCGTACCCTTGAAGCGTCTGATATGATCCCCTTGTACGCCGAACGTACTCAATGTATGCCCAGCGTACTGGCTGTAGAAGGAGTTTGCCCAGCGTATTGAAGTTACACCCAACGTAAATCGACTTTTCACCCTCTATAAATAGTGATTGAAGTCAACCATATTATTTTTTACAAAATTCACTCTGCTCACCCTCTACTTTACTTTTTGCTACACTAAATACCCCAAGCCTAATATATCATCCTAAGCATCATAAGCAAGTCCCGGACAGTCCGTAGATCTCGAGAAAAAGAATTTTCGAGCTGAAACTCTGCCCGCGTGAAGCCTAGTTTTTGAGAAAACATCTCGGTTTCATCGAAAATGATCATTTTAAGAAATGATGTGCCATCTAATCGTCGTCTTATCAAGTGAGTGTATAGTCACTTTCATCTTAAACAGAGATATGAAGTATTTTATATAAATTACGTGCTATGTGTATATATGTTGTTTGTTAATATGAGATGGATGTGGAAAGAATGTTTTATGTAGGTTTTAAACTGTATATGTATTTTATATCTACAAATACGTTGGTAAACATGGGTAGATAAAGAATGAGGGATCAAAGATGATATAGATGTATATTGGCAGTTACGCTATAACCTTTAGGTGTTTTTGATTTAAGTGTTCACCACTTGTAATCTAAATATCTTGGCAACTGTGCCTAGTGGAAAATTTTTGTAGCTGTGCCTAATTGATACAACATAATCCTGGCAGTTGTGCCTAACGGAGAATATCGGCAGTTGTGCCAAATAGATGATATTGACAACTGTGCCTAATAAAGAATAAATGATATTGTTGGCAGTTGCGGCTAATAAACAACATTGGCAACTGTGCCAATTAGAGAATAAATGATGTTTTTGGCAGTTGCGCCTAATAATGAAACAGTTAGAGAATAAATGATGTTGTTGGGAGCTACGCCTAATAAATAACATTTGTAGCTGCGCCATAGGAAACGATGGACTTCGTGCTTATTTTTAGGTTAATCCTTAGGAAACGAATGAACGAGGAATAGCTAATTTCTTAGGGTGGATCCTTAAGACTAAAGAAGATAATGAGGGTGGGAAATTGGGTTGATTGTTTGATATTTAAACATAATAAATAAATTTATTGTTCTTGATGAAATTATTAAATTTATTATTTGTAGGTTGAAAACTCTATATGCTCACCAGACTCCCAATCCTGACCCACTCAGCTTTTTATATTATAGGTAGTGGACTCAGAGCATAGTTAGATGATGGCGAGGGGTTTTTGGATTATATGCTAGTAGTTGTAAATAACTGTTGTAAGGCTTATAATGGGTATTTTATGCATTTGGTCTGTATCGGAACATGACATCCCAAGGTTTTGTTTAATAATGAAAATACATTTTCTTTAAGAAATGCTTTGATAAATTTTTATTATATTTTGTTTTGGGAACAAATTCGACAAAACCTTTTGGAAGACTACTCTGGCTTTATTTTAAAAGCATAAACTAAATCGGTCTTTTCAATCCGAGAAATTTGGGGATGTCATAGTAGGTATCAGAGCATTAGTTTAATCAAATTAGGAAGTTGTAGGATTTCTAGACTTAAACTTTGTATGTTAAGCGATGATTGTGAGATGAGTGTCTACCATATTTTAGACACGAGTACTAATATATTTTAGTAAACATGCCTAAAATGCTTTTATGTGCTAAATGATATATGTTTGCCATAGATGATATTATTTTTTCGGATCTATGGTCTGTTGCCGACCAGATCTGGAAACCTTATGTGTTCAGGATTCTAAGTGTATGACTACGATATTAGAACTAGTATGTAAAAATTTCGGAGTGATAAGGAGAATATAGGTATCTATCATGAATGAAGATCTAAATTCGCCTAATTTGGTGTATAGATCATAATGGCAAGAACCCGAAGTGGAGCAAGAAATGTACATAGGAATCACCAACCTCAACCCCAAGTGATTGAGCAGGTGCCTATAGCAAAATCTGCACCGAACCAATCACAATGGCTGGAGTGCGAGTCATGATTCAAGCCATGATGGCTGAATAAAGGGAGGAAATGAGACAATTATTGTTGAACAATAGGAGTGAACCTTCACTGCCTGTTGAACAACATGAACTAAACGACGGTCAGTCGGAGGAAGGAAATTACAGTGGATCTGTTGGTCAAGATGAACCGCTTGTGGTATAAAGACTTTATGAATTATAAGCCGTCAACTTTTACTAGAAAGGAAGATCTCGTTGGAGTAATGGATTGGATCTCGGAGATGGAATTAGCCTTTATGACATGTGGTTGAAAAGGCAAGCAACAAACCATATATGCAGTGCGTCAGTTCAGAGGTGGCGTTCTTCGCTGGTGGAACACTCTGGGGAAGACCTTAAGCCTTAATGAGCCACTCCAACTGACTTGGGCAGAGTTCTTCATGCATTTCAAGTGCAAGTACTGCTCGGCCCAAAATTTGCTTGAGTTAGAAAATCATTTTCTGATATTGAAGAAGGGAAGTATGTCTATTGATGAATACACTAATAACTTCATAGATAAAAAGGAGTTTGCTTTGCGTATTGTCTCAGATGAGCTAACGAAAGTTGATAGGTACGCAAAGGGACTTCCATGGGAGTATGCAGTGCCAGTGCATCATTCACTCACTCTGGAGGCAACTATCTGGGCTACCAAGTCTGTTGAAGAGATGATCAATGGAAAAGATGCCAGAAAGGTTGAACTTGCTTAGAAAAGAAAGTTTGAAGGAACTTCCGGGTCCACGAGAAGAGGAAATTCTCGAAGTCTGGAGGATGAGGAGGAAGTAAAGTAAGGTGGTGCGATAAGTGCAAGAAGAAACACATAGGAAAATCTGGCGTGAAGGTGACATGTTTTAAATGTGGAAAGTATGGGCGGTACGCTAATGAATGTACATTCAATAAAAGACTGTGTTATGAATGTAATGAAGAACGTCACTACAAGCAAGACTGCCTAAGGAGGAAAGGAGCTACAAAGCTAAACGTACCTCCAAAACCAAAGGCAAAAGCATTCCCGATGATCCTTAATGAATCAAGCGTAGATGCAAGGGATTAGGATTAAGGACTATATGTTCCAAAATCTAGATATAATGCAACCATGCAAATAGTATTCGGTGGTGTAGCCTATTAGAGGCCTAGTGTAGGTTAAACTCTAACATCTTTGTAATCGTTTCAAGAAATAATATAAAGCTTTGTTTTGTTATTTGATGTATTAAATGATTATGTGAAAATTTTGAATTGTGACTTGGAAAACATAAAGACAATACTTGGGACGAGTATGAGTAGGTGTGAATAGTAGTAGAGGCCTATACTACTGGAAGCACAGGACTCATGCTTGGATTCGAGAAAGTCACAAGCTTACCAAGAAGATAGTAATTGATTTCGTTTTTGTTCAAATATGTCGTGACCATCATTTCGGTAATGACTAAGAAGATGATTAATATTCCGACCCTAGGGGTCATATCGAATCGAGTCTGACTAAGATGAGTATCTTACGTGGCTCGGGAAAAATTGAGTCAAAGGTCTATTGGACCGTTTAAAGTTCTTCAGAAGATTAAGAATCAAGCTTACAAGCTAGAACTACCAGAAGAACTAGAAGGTATTCAAAACACCTTCCACGGGATAAGTTCCCGACATCATTCCAATTTTTGAATTAAGGTTGGATGAAAGCAAGAGGTTAATTGAAGAACTGGAGGCAATTGTTGACCGTAAGACTAAGAAGTTGCGACGTAAGATGAGAGATTTAGTGCTTGTGCGATGGAAACATTCGAATGGGCCAAATCTCACTTGGGAAACAGAGAGTGACTTGATGAGTGACTATCCGTTGTTGTTTTCTTATGTGTGATTCCGGGGATGGAAACATTCTAAGGGGGAGAGAATTGTAACGCCCATGTTTTTTGGCTAAGCGTTAATGATGGTGTAATAGTCTAGGTCAACCATTGGAACTTGTTTTTTAGTATTAAGAATGAATTATGTGCTTTAAACTTAATTAATATGATTTAATAAATTAACGATAAAAATAAGCGTTGAAAATAAATATTAGATAAAGTCGATATCTATGAAGAAAGTTGTAGTGGTTGAAACAAGGATTCCGAAGATAAAAAGAATACCGAAATCTGAGTTATAACGAAGAACTTATGACATCTCGAAGTTTCGCGACAGAACCGACACGACGTAAAAAGTGAATTTTCGTTAAAGTGCATTTTAGCCTTAGTGATCTAAACGAAAGTCGCAGTGTTCATTAAACCGAGAGAGTGCATAAAAATGATGTCCAAATCTGACTTCGTATGAGGAAGTTATGATTTTTCTAAGATTTGGCATAGCAATATGCAGCCCGAAACTTGAATTTTAGATCGAGTGAGTTTCAGCCGAGACAACCTAAACGAGAATCGAAGATCTTGTGTGATAGTAGTTCAACGGTAAAAAGACATACGAAAATGGATGTCTGATAAAGAAGTTATGAATTTTAAATGGACTTTTCATGTCCTGGCCTGTTAAGAATATAACTTTAAAAATGAAAATCCAAAACTAGCCGACAAATCTAAGCAAAAGTTGTAGAGCATAGTTTCACCTATGTGTGGATATAAAGAACGTGAAAAACGGAGCTCGTATGCAATAGTTACAAATTTTTGATGTTTTAAAATTTGTAGTACCTACAATGTACTCGTGTTTGTTGTCCGAGATTGGCCATGTAGCCCTACTCTTTCGCATGACGGACATGTGTCATAGCCTTGACGCATCCAATATGATCCCCTCGTACGCCCAACGTACTCAATGTGCGTATAGCATACTCTAAATTTACGCCTATCATAACTTAACTTTTCAGCCCCTATAAATAGTGATCGAAGCCAACTGTATTATTGTTTACAAAATTCACTCTTCTCAACCTCTAATTCACTTTTTGCCACACTAAATACCCCAAGCCTAATATATCATCCTAAGCATAATAAGTAAGTACCGGAGAGCCCGAAGATCCCGAGAAAAAGAGTTTTCGAGCAGAAACTCTGCCCGCGTGAAGCCCGTTTTTTTAAGAAAACATCTCGGTTTCATCGGAAATGATTGTTTTAAGAAACGTTGTGTTGTCCAATCATCGTCTTATCAAGTGACTGTATAGTCACTTTCATCTTACACATAGATATGAAGTATTTTATAAAATATGTGCTATGTTTATATATGTTGCTTGTTTATTTGAGATGGATGGAAAGAATGTTTTATACAGGTTTTAAATTGTATATGTATTTTATATCTACAAATATGTTGGGTAAAACTGATGGGTTTTAGCCATAAGAACATTCCTATGTGTGCATACAAACCCTAATGCTTGGATCTTGGTTTCTCTAATTGAACATGCAATATATATCCAAGACTTTGATTGATAGATCTAGTATAATAACACAAGAAATCAGATCTAAAAGAATACCTTGAATTACTTGCTTAAATCTTCTAGTCCTTGGAGCTTAGAGTCATAAATGTCACTCCTCTAATGGCTTACAAACACCAACTAGCAAGAGGATGATTTGAGAGAGATGGAAGGGTGAGAAAAGTCGGCAGGGTCTATCTTATTCCAAAGGTGACGATTTTCTTAACCCTATGGGTGTATTTATACTAGTGAGCTTCCTAGGGTTTCACCCTTAAAACCCAAATTGGATAACTTAGGCTCTAAGCAATCCAATCTCCTTATGATAAATCTTTGGACAATTTATAGGCTTATCCAAACCCTAAAATCCCTAAGGCATCACTGCTCAAAATACAACTATCACAGAATTGACAGTTTATGCCCCTTTATTCAAATAATCTCTTTAAGTCACCAAATTAATTCCTAATTAATTTATGACTTATATTAATCAAATAACAACATTATTATTCCTTATATTATTCTCATAATATATTAATAATATTTCTTCTCTCATTATAAATCATCCTGTCAAGTTGCTATGATTAAGGCAACCCAAAAGGACCATGCTCAATCGGGTTAAATACTTACCAAATATAGTTGCAGCCTTAGACACTATTCCAACAGTCTCCCACTTGGATAAGTCTAGTAACTATATATACCGATTAGCAATCGTAGCTCTCAAAGACACTGTCAAACTCTAATGTTATCAGTCTTGTCCTTTAGATAAGGGATCATGCACTCCTCTGTTTAGATATCACGTGGACAATTATATGGAACCAATTGTCCAACATTTGGTTCCTCGATCTCAGATTTATTCGACATAGAACTTAATCGAACACATCAATTTAGCTCTGATCGGGCCCGGAACATAAGTCAAATCAAATCATCGAGCGACCAAGATATCGCTTTTACCCTCTTAGGATAAAAGTAACAGATAAACTTCGACTTATTCATTAATCAATTATACACAACAATGTGTTTTATAACATCAATTTACTGATGCAGTTTCGCATTATCAATGTACAACCAATTAACAAATAACAAACCATATATCTAGGTTTTAAGACCATATGATATTATTGTCTTGCGATCAACCTTTTTCGTCAAATTCCATAAGGTGATTCCAGCAAGCGCGGGTTTGTTCCAATGCTCAAAACTAGTTCATAAGCACTCATGAACGTTGCAACAAACTTTTGCTATGTCCAATACCATTTAGACAATATACACACAAATTCATGACAATCTTCATTCATACGTACTTCCAACATATGAACGATTGTGGATCGTTTGAATAATTCGATTATTCCAAATAAACTCAATTATTCAGGACGTCAAAACATGCAAAATGAAACAATAGTTAAACATTTAACATAAGACATTAACTTTACTTATAAATAATACTCCTTTATTTATTCATCAAATGTTAAATTACATTTATCTATTATAAGTTTCTAAAATTATCTAATCTAATCTAATATCATCTCTCAGCCCAATACTCCTAGCATGCTGCAAAAGCTTAACCCTACTAAGTCCCTTCGTAAGCGGATCCGTTGGGTTATCTTCTGATGATATCCTCCTCACCACGAGGTGTCCTTCTTCTACTCGATGTCTAAGTAAATGATATTTTCTATCGATATGAAGATATATACCATGATCTCTAGGTTCCTTGGTCAAGGCAACCGCTCCTTCATTATCACAAAAAATTTCCATAGGCTCCTTTATGGAAGGCACAACTCCAAGATCACCAATGAAGTTCTTCGACCATATTGCCTCCTTCGACGCTTCGCTCGCTGCAATGTACTCTGATTTGCACGTTGAATCAGCTACGGTTTCCTTCTTGGAACTCTTCCAAGTTACTGCTCCTCCATTAAGGGTAAACACCCAGCCCAAATACGAACAAAAGTTTTCCCTGTCGGTTTGAAAGCTGGCGTCACTATACCCTCGCACCTTCAAGTCATCACTCCCCCCGAGGACTAAAAACCATTCCTTGGTCCTCCGAAGTTACTTAAGGATATTCTTGACCGCAATCTAATGTGCTCTTCCAGGGTTCTCTTGATATCCACTAACGATACGGAAGGGTAAGGTACTCGGCTCAACTCTGCTATCTCGGCTTCGGTACTCGGACTTTGAGTCTTACTCAACTTGGCATTACTTTGTATCGGTAATTCTCCCTTCTTCGAATTTTGCATACTAAAACGTTTTAGTACTTTATCTAAGTAAGTTTTCTGACTAAAGTCCTATTAGTCTCTTACTTCTTTCTATCACTATCCTTATTCCTAAAATATAGGAAGCCTGTCAGAGGTCCTTCATAGCGAAGAACTTCCCGAGCCAGTACTTAACCTCCTGCAGAGTCGGGATGTTTTTTCCTCTGAGCAGTATGTCATCGACATACAAAACGAGAAAGCTAATTGGACTCCCACTAGCTTTGACATATACACATGACTCATCTTCGCTTCGTACAAATCCAAACTCTTTGACTTTCTCATCAAAGCAAAGATCCCATCTGCGAGATGCTTGCTTAAGTCCATAAATGGACTTCTCAAGCTTACACACTCTATTTGGATGCTTCGGATCAACAAAACCCTCTGGTTGAGCCATGTAAACATCCTCAGCCAACTTCCCATTAAGGAAAGCGATCTTGACATCCATTTGCCAAATCTCATAATCATGAAATGCAACAATAGCTAGCATTACTCTAATAGACTTTATCTTCGGAACTGGTGAGAAGGTCTCATCATAGTCAACTCTGGGAGTTTGAATAAATCCCTTCGCAACAAATCGCGCCTTATATGTGTGTACGTTTCCACCCACGTCGGTCTTCTTCTTGAAGATCCATTTGCACCCAACAGTCTTACGTTCGGGCACATTATCAACCAAATTCCAAACTTGGTTGTCATACATGGATTGGATCTCGCTGTCCATTGCCTCTTTCGAATTTTCAGACTCTGGGCTGCCATGGCTTCCTTAAGCTATTTGGTTCATCTAGATCTATTAGTGTACTATCACTAATATACATGTCCCCTTCGGTAGTAATATGAAAACCATATAACTGGGGTTGAACTCTAACTCTTTCAGAACGTCTAAGAGGTAAGGAGTGGTCAATAGGTTCAACCGGAGTTTCCTCATTGGGTTGATTGCCAGCGGTAAAGGTTCCTTCATCAATCGATTCTTGAATCTCTTCAAGCTCGATTTGCCTACCACTATCTCCTTGGCTTATGAGTTCTCGCTCTCGGAAAACCCCTCTCCTCGCAAGGAAGACAACATTGTCACTCGGTCTATACAAGAGATATCCAAAGGATTTTTGGAAGTAGGTGATGAAAATACATTGCTCACTACGAGGTTTGAGCTTGTCGTGAGTATCCCGTCTTACGAAAGCCTCGCAACCCCAAATCTTGATGTGTGCTAATGAGGGAGCTTTCCATGTCCACATCTCGTGAGGAGTTTTGGCAACCTTCTTCCACACCATTCAACTGCCACACCATTCAACTGCGGTGTCCTAGGTGGCGTCAATTGCGAAACTATTCTGCATTCTTTGAGATAGTCGTGGAATTCAAGACTTAGGTACTCTCCTCCTCGATCGGATCGAAGCATCTTGATTTTCCTGCCCAATTAATTCGCCACTTCATTTTTGAACTCTTTGAACTTTTCAAACGTTTATGACTTTTGCTTGATTAAGTAAATTTACCCATATCTACTATAGTCATCGGTAAAAGTCACATAGAAGCGGTTCCCATCCTTTGTGGTTGATCTAAAGGGTCCACATACATCGGTATGTATGAGGTCCAATAAACCCTCACCCCTTTCACATGTGCTAGTGAAGGGTGACTTGGTCATCTTTCCAAGTAAACAAGATTCGCATGTGTCATCTTCCCTAAGGTCGAATGATTCCAACACTCCATCCTTATGGAGTTGGGCTATGCGCTTCTTGTTGACATGTCCAAGACAACAATGCCACAAGGATGCTCTATCCATACTATTGGAGGAATCCATGTCTAAAACATCATTTCCCAGGTTATCTACAGTCATAACAGTTTCATAAATTCCATTACTTGGCATTGCTTCAAATATAAGACACCATTTAGATAAGCATAAATAGAACCATTCTCATTATTAAAAGAAAATCTAAATCCTTGTCTAAACAAACCATGAAACGAAATGATGTTTCTTGCAATTTCTCGCAAGTAGCGACAATTATCCAAATCTAAACATAATCCATTACTAAGCACTAAAGAATACACTCCAATCTTGGTCACTGGCGATGATCTTCTGTTCCACATGATTAGATTTATTCTTCCATGCTCCACATCCCTATTTCTTCTTAGTGCCTGCAATTCAAAACAACTGTGGTAACCACATCCGGTATCGAGGACCCAAGAAATAGCATGAGATGAATCATTAGATTTAATTGTATAAATACATGAGAAAGATGGCTTGATCTTTCCTTCTTTGATACCTTGCAGGTATTCTGGGCAGCTTCTCTTCCAATGCCCTATTTTGTGGCAATGGTGGCACTCTGCCTCCTTTGGGTTAGATTTGGGCTTAGCGGGATCAACTTTGGTCCCACTAGAATAGGAACCATCTCGGGACATTCCCTTGCGGTGGATCTTAGATGGAGCCTTCCTCTTCTTACCCCTTCCCTGCCTAATAGCCAAAACAGGAGCAGCAGGTGGATTGGGAGTTGGTGCAACAGACTTGTCCTTGAGGTTGCTCTCAGAAACCCCTAGGAGACCTTGGAGTTTACTTAGGGTGACCCCTTCCTTGTTCATGTGGTAGGTCATCCTAAATTGGTTGTAAAACGGAGGCAAGGAATGAAGTACCATGTCGATAGCCAAATCTTCCCCAAAGTCGACATTCAACTTGCGAAGACGATCGACGTACCTTTGCGTCTTTGGCAAGTGTACGGTTAGGGATTCTCCATGTCCCATTTTAGCAGAGATCATGTTAGTGAAGATCTCGTAACGTTCCTGCCTCGCGTTTTGATGGTATCTCTCCAATAAGTCTTGATAAATTTCGTACGGATACATGTCCTCGTAGGACTTTTAGAATTCGGAGTTCATTGTGGCTATCATGATGCAATGAACCTTCGTTGCATCACACTCATGAGTTTCAAAAACGGTGATTTCAGCCGGAGTAGCGATTTCTGGATTGATCCTTTCGAGTTTTTCATCGAGGACATACTCCTTGTCCTCGTAGCGAGCAATCGTGCGAATGTATCTTATCCATTCGCTAAAGTTCGTTCCATCGAAAGTCACCTTTTGTCAAAGGCTCATCAATGTGAATGAACTAGCACCAGCGTTGTTCGTGTTCGACATCTACAATTAGAAAGGACAAAGATTTATTAGAATTTAAATCCCTAATCATCACCCAATAAGAAGAATTAGGGTTAGGGTCCAACAAGATTATTTACATATTAGAAAAGGGATGCCGTAAACCAACATGTAAACAATTTGAAGGAAAGTGAATGACGATTCACTAATTCTCCACCATGAAAACATTACCTATAAGTTTTAAACGCATTGAGAATTCCTAGGTTTCGATGAGATTCATTGAACTTTTCAATGGCATGTTTCAATCTCGATATGCCCCTCTCGTTTGTGACTGGGATGCCGAGGATCACCAAGTGGGTGTGAATAACTTTGCAAATCTACATGGTGCCTTTGCCACCTATGCTTAGAACCAATTAGTGTGCCGGTAAACCACACACACTCCACTAACTTCTTAGCAAGGGTGCAAAGTGTAATTTCATGGGATTGCATCAATTCACTTTTCCTAAAGTAACTTGGATTGCAGATTTTGGAAAACATGTAGTTACTTTGTATTTTATTTTATACTTTTAACGAGAAGATGGAGTTGCCCTATCCTACCCGTTCGGCTAACGACCCTCCACCGATCACGCAAGCGGTGGGTGTGAGTGTACACCCATTAATCGCCATTTTATAGGCAGCAACCTTATACCCACCTTATAGACCATCTTTGTGAATGAGGCCTAGTAACAGTAAGATTAGCTTTTTAATTATATATATATATATATATATATATATATATATATATATATATATATTAAGCTTGTAATCATATAGAATATACAGTTGAAATTTAAATTGTCCAAATTAAACTTTTAATCACAAAACTAGATTTCAAAACTTGAGGATTAGGTTTAAACTTTTTAAAACACAAGGGATCAAATAACAAATAATTTAAATTAACCATTTAATCTCATAATTATCCATATTTGATGTTTCTTGCAAAACAATTTACCAATTTAATTAAAATAATTAATCAATTATCACATAATGAAATTATTATTCAATTAATTGGTAATTATCTTGAATTAGGTCAAGGATATACTCATACATATGATAAAATCAGATTTGTATTGACCCATTAAGATAAAGGCGAGTTTCCTTAAGATAAACAACAAGAATCTTGTAATTAGCTCCTCCGGATGCTCGGACTCGTCCAGTACCACAATGGACTCGTCGAGTCGTGGCCTACTCGCCGAGTCCACTATGGGACTCGCTGAGTTCATCAGGCAGATGGGCAAAATTCGAATTTTGCAATCAACAATCAAGCAACAAATGCATCAATTCAATAGAAACCAATCAAGGCTCTGATACCACTGATGGGTTTTAGCCATAAGAACATTCCTATGTGCGCATACAAACCCTAATGTTTGGATCTAGGTTTCTCTAATTGAACATAAAATATATATCCAAGACTTTAATTGATAGATCTAGTATAATAACATAAGAAATTAGATCTAAAAGAATACCTTGAATTACTTGCTTGAATCTTCTTGTCCTTGGAGCTTAGAGTCACAAATGTCACACCTCTAATGGCTTAACAGCATCAACTAGCAAAAGGATGATTTGAAAGAGATGGAAGGGTGAGAAAAGTCGGCTAGGGTCTCTCTTATTCCAAAGGTGCCGATTTTCTTAACCCTATGGGTGTATTTATACTAGTGAGCCTCCTAGGGTTTCACCCTTAAAACCCAAATTGGATAACTTAGGCTCTAAGCAATCCAATCTCCTTATGATAAACCTTTAGACGATTTATAGGCTTATCCAAACCCTAAAATCCGTCCACCTCTTATCCCTAAGGAATCACTGCTCAAAATACAACTATCACACAATTGACAGTTTATGCCCCTTTATTCAATTAATCTCTTTAAGTCACCAAATTAATTCCTAATTAATTATTTACTTATATTAATCAAATAACAACATTATTATTCCTTATTTTATTCTCATAATATATTAATAATATTTCTTCTCTCATTATAAATCATCATGTCAACTTGCTATAGTGAAGGCAACCCAAAAGGATCATGCTCAATCGGGTCAAGTACTTACCAAATATAGTTGCAGCCTTAGACACTATTCCAACAAAAACATGGGTAGATAAATAATGAGGGATGAAAGATGATATAGATGAATATTGGTAGTTGCGCCATAACCGTTAGGTGTTTTTGATTTAAGTGTTCACCACTTGTAATCGAAATATCTTGGCAGCTGCGCCTAGTGGATAATTTCTTGCATGTGTGCCTAATAGATACAACATAATCCTGGCAGTTGCGCCTAAAGGATAATATCGACAGTTGCACCTAATAGATCATATTGGAAACTATGCCTAATAAAGAATACATGATGTTGTTGGCAGCTGCACCTAATAAACATCATTGGTGGTTGTGCCAATTAGAGAATTAGTGATGTTGTTGGCAGTTGCGCCTAATAAATAACCAATTAGATAATAAATGATGTTGTTGGCAGATGCTCCTAATAAATAACATTGGCAGTTGCGCCATAGGCAAAGATAGACTTCATGCTTATTTCTTAGGTTAATCCTTATGAAACGAATGAACGAGGAATAACTGATTTCTTAGGGTGGGTCCTTAAGAGTAAAGAAGATAATGGGGGTGGGAAATTTCTCGGTCTTTTTTGGCCGAGAAATTTGGGGATGTTACACTAATAACCCTTTAAATAAAGTGCTAAACCCCGAAAATTAGGGTTTCATCCTCCAACTCCAACTCGTCGAGTCGTGTCCTTCAACATGTCGAGTTAGTCACTAAAAACATTTGGCCAAATCCTTTCCTACTCGATGAGTCAGGGCATCTAACTCGTCGAGTAGACCTTTCAAAATGAAAATATAAGATTGTAAAATTTATACCTAAGAGTTGGGGTGTTACATTTGTGTAGTATATGATATTCGTTTTGTATTAATATAGATATACACATATTATTATTCTTTTTTAAGGATATTTGGACAATGTTAAAATGAGTTCCCATAATCAAGCGTTTGAAAACATAAATATTCCTCCCACATGACGCTTCGTCAAACATCGTAAATAGTTTAGAAAGTTATCCCCACTATGACTCGTCCGCTAAGGTTGCAACTAACAATCATAGGTAGAGGTGTGAACCACATATAGATCTACACATAACTCTCACGCTCACTTAACAATCATTTAACACTTGTTTCATTTAGCCTTAAACTATAACTGCATTCAAATGTTTTCTTATATAATTATATTTATATATTTATAATTATATTTTTTTATTTACTTTAAAAAGAAATGGGCAGAGTAACGACATAGTATAAAGCTTTCCTCAAAAATATGATAGAGTAACGACAATGCATAATATTATCCATAGGATTGGGCAAGGTTGGTATCTACCATGAAGTATATTATCCATAAGCGATGGCTAGTTTATAGCCTAATGATTCAAAATAGTATATCGATTAGTATTTCAGATAAATAAATAAATGATAATTATTAAATTACAATGTAAGTAATAACATAATTTTTTATTTAAGAATGTATCCTACTACGGAAAACACAGTAAAAATGGGTCGTGAATTGACCATCGTAGTGCGCTTTAATCGATTTTCGCTCTTGTTGTAAACTTATCAGAGGTTTGGGAACAATCGGCTTCAAGGGAAAAGTTTAAACTCAAAATAATGAAATTAAAATAAAAGAACGAAAATCCTTCAATAAATATAAGGAAAATTCATGAGAAATAGAAAGGAAATTGGCAAGAGGAATTTTGGGTGTATCCTCGAATGTGAACCTTCAACAACTATTTATAGGCACAAAAAGCTAAGTTGTGCAGTGTCAAGCCCGGGGGCGCCATATCCTCGATTGTTGGCACCAGCCGCCTTGAGATGTGTGTCAGATTTTTAGTGGTGTTGCGTCGCCCACAAAAGGTAAAATTCTCGAATATCAAAAATTCATATCTCTTTAGTACAAGCTCTATTTCCAATGTTCATTATATCCACACTTAGCTATCGGTGAGTACTACATGTTTCCATTATATTGTATTGGCTAATTCTGATTTATTTTTAGCTTGTCTTTTTATAAGGAGTGTACCGTAAATTATTTTGCGATAATCATAACTCACTCATATGGACTATGTTTTTAGCGTTCTTTGTGTGGGTACATAAAAGTGACCCTTGATAGGTAAGGGGTTATTATTGATGTCAATATCTTCTTGGATAATGAAGCGAAGATTTGTTTGTTTTCTCATGCCGAGGACTCTTGTGAAGACCTGCGATGGAGACATAGCTAAGAGTTACTGTTGTTTGTCTTTGTTGATACCAAGGACTCAGAGCAATGATCACCTTTTGCTGACGTAAGGTGTTCGGTTGGGTTGGTTTTGTCAGATATAGGCATGGCAAGCATGACTACCTATTCTTATCTTACTTTTTGTATTAACCGGTTCAAGATATGTACACTTTGCTTCTATAAATAGATGGTCGTTGTAATCGATAAAAGTGTGTATGCTCTTACTTTCCTTATATTTTTCTCATAGAATACAAGCCTCCTTATCTCCATTTTCATCATATACTTTTTCGTTCATCACTTACTAACTCGTGTTTGAATGCAAACTTAGGTATGATTCAACAAGTATAATTTAAACTTGCTAATATTTAATAAGTATGTTGCTATTTTGTTTTCTTTATATTTCTAAAATGTAATATTGTTGAGCTAACCAAAGATCCATGAGATTAACTTCAATTTTTCCTCATAATCAGTTAAGCATAAGTTCCTTTCTCAATAATTGGTCTTAGAGCTAAAGAGGTTGCATTTTAACTTTCTTTAAAAATCCATAATCTCTTCTTAGAAAAACTCTAATTTAAAAGACCTCCTATGTCACAATTGCAACTTTTGGCACTCATCATTCTTTACAAAAAGTTACCAACGTCGAAAATAATAGACTTCATATGTAATATATATCAATATATAATAAAAATATATGTTATGTATTAAGATAAATAGGAAAATCAATTGAATCATCGTAAGTCGTAAACATTAGTGCACTGAAACATATATATATATATATATATATATATATATATATATATATATATATATAGAGAGAGAGAGAGAGAGAGAGAGAGAGAGGTAGAGAGAGAGAGAGACATTTTGTTTCATCCCGATTCCGAAAATATAAATTCCGTAAAAATTTGAGTTCATATGAAGGAGATATGAATTTGTAAGATATAAAAATCAGACGTGTAGTTAAAAATTATTAACGTAAAAACCTATGAAAAGAACGATTGGCTTTTCGGTAAAGTCACCAAAAGGAAAATTGTAGTACTCTTTAATATATGAATTTTTGTAAAAGGAAGGAGAATATTGGAGTCCATATAACAGAGTTATGATTTTTGCAAAATAATTAAATCTTATAAAAATAAGGGCTAAAAATAAAAGTTGGAATTAGCTAATACAACCTAACGGAAAGTTGTAGTACCCTTTGAGAGTACACGTTGATATAAAGAACGTCCAAAACGAAGCTCGTATGAAGAAGTTACGAATTTTTGAAGTTTCGTAAAAACTATCAGTAGCAAGGAAGTTGCACCGCGCACGTAGCTTTTGGAAGGGCGATGTGGCACCGTAGGAAATCGGCACATAGCAATAGCAGAATGGAGCAATGTCGCAAGTGTACGACACACACCTAAGTGTGTGGTGTGTACTTCAGAAAATTTTCCTATAAAAGGACAAAATCGCGTCACTTCATTCTCTCTCTCTCTCTCTCTCTCTCTTTCTCTCTCTCTCTCGCTCGCTCTCTCTCTCTCTCTCTCTCTCATTTTCTTCGATTTTCCTTCATAAAATCGTAGAAACTATCTTTCTATATTTTAGTTATATATTTAAGTTATTTTTCCAAATTCGGTCGATCCCAAAGTGTTTTTGCGTCCCTAGTCCTGATTCTACCCTACATCAGTGGTATCAAATGTATAAGTAAAATGGTTTTTTATTGTGATAGTTACAGGAAATCACTATGAAAGAAATAAAAAAGATAAAATACCTAGGGCTAATGTGTTAGTGAGTTGTTATTATTCATCCTTAGCCTAATTAAAGCAACTAACCCGAACCTATAAATGTTAGTCTTGTGAGATCCAGAAATATAAGTATAGATCTATGTGGGGATTGACACACTCACCTGCAATTGCTAGCTACATTCCCGACATGATAACTTTCTTATTACTCATTATTCGACATCCGATGAAGCATTGTACTGAGAAACCACTAGTCAAACAACATAGATTATAAGGGCTCATGGTAACACATTACAACCGTGTTAGAGATGCAACTACCAAGAGGCATGCTAAATAAAATACATTAGGATTAATGAAATATCTTAAAACATAATTAGGTACGATTGGTAATGTATGCTATAAAAATAATATGTTAGGATGAGTAACATACTCGAGAATATAGAAAGATAGGAATGCTAAAGTATCCTATAAAGATAATGAGTTAGGATTCGTAAAATATCGTAAAAGATAATAAGATAAGATTGGTAAACTATCCTATAAAGATAGTAAACTAGGGTTTGTAAAATATCTTAAGAAAGGTTTATTCTGAAGGAAAAAGGATCCTTAACTTAATATAACACTCAAACCTATGATCTCACTAACATTATGTTGACATTTTTAAAATGACATGTATTCCTAGGAAACCGTGAGATGGAAGATAACAACTCTAGGAGCAGCGGTTGAATGATGAAGCTCCCATGGACTTATTATCATTATACTTAGGTCTATTTGTTTAGGCACCTTCTATAATCCAAAACCCTAGTATTTTAGAATCATATTCTGATGTAATACATTTTATCCATAATGGAAGTGACCTTTATGTTTAATACTGTTTTGTATTATTCAATGACTGTGATTCAATATCCCTACATTCCACAGCCCAACATTTTCCCACCATCCGGGGGTATGATAGATTGGTATCAAAGTTGTTAGCTATAGCGAACTAGCTATAGCGAACTAGTGTCTTATACTCTGATTAGGTTTGTCCTCAAACCTACAAATAAAAGAATTATTATTAATTACCCTACTGATAGACTACTTACGGGAAAGATAAAAATTTCTAATTGTCACCTGGGTTGTTGGATATCAGAATGGCTATATGCTAAAATGGTCCTACCCCCGGTACTTCTTAACTAGATGATCCTTACATGATAGTCTTAAAGTCCAAAACAAGAATTAATAATATATAAACAAAACTCCAGTTAAATACTTTTATAAACTCAGTCCTGGATGAGAAAACACCTAAATACAATAGGTAATCAAACTTGATGAGTTTAAAAAGTATTTAAGATCGATTAGATTCTTAACAAGCAAATCAAGTATGTAAATCAAACAAGAACACAAAATGAATCAATCTATTATTGAATGAGTAAAAAGCCACAACCTTAGAAGAACTCTATCAAGAATTGCTATTGTAGAGGTGTGGTAGGGTTACAATATGTTTTGCATGATAAAATCAACAGTTTTTTAATATGTTGCATGCATGCACCATATATATAATAACCCTAATAATAACGGTTGGATAGGCCCAAAACCGTGTTTCCAATGGACTTATACAAAAGGCCCAAAGACGCAATCCAATAATCCTCAACAATCTCCCCATTTGAATCATTTGGGAGAGAGAGCTTCACTATTGTGTCTACGTGACAGTTTTCAATAGTTTGGGAAACACAGCTAGCAAAATCCTGCGAAACAGGATGTACCAACGAATCATGTCATTAAAGTGCCTCTTTGCAGCATCATCATTCAGGTTTCACTTGTTGATAATTTCCAAGACATGTTCCAGACAGGATGTAGAAAACAAATGTTTGTCAGGAAGAGCAAAAAGACATTTTTGAAAAGTTCCAGCAACTTCGGCCCTTTGTTGAAACATCACCGTCAAGTGAGCCATATATATTTTTCCCAGAGTCATTTCGCTCATGTCGTTGGCTTTGCCGATTGGATTAACGGCAGGCTTTTTCATCATAACCTTGGCAATCTCAATGTCGAGTTTCGTTGCTTCATAAATGTACGAAACAAACATTCTCTTCAGATGAGCAATGATTGGTTCAAATTTTTTTTCTTCAGTCAGTGGAAGATTGAGTAACACAATCTTGTCATGAAGGCTAATGTTCGGCAGATCAGCAAGAGAAAATTCATGTAGAGAATTGTCCGAACCCCTTGTCACCTTGAATTTGACATTCACGAAACCGTTAGCTGGAATGGGCTCGATGACTTTGATTGTTGTGATATTTTAGGCACTCCATGTTAAATATTGAGGTTTGGCGAAGGTAAGATAAAATTCAACAAGGGCTCTGTCTACTTTGGCATCCGGAGAAGTAACTTCAGCTATTTTATCAAAGCAGTGGAACACGAAGGCTCTTCTTGTAATTGGCATGTCAAACTGGGAGTCCTTCGTGTTAACCAGATCAAAGGAAGCAACGGGTTCTAACCAGTGTACACTTGGTAGATCAACAACTTTGTGCAACATTCTCTCTAACGTCCACAGAGGAAAAAAAAGTTTTTTGCATTCTAATGTATCATGAGCTTCTTTTTCCTTTCTGTCTTTATCTTCAACTTCCCTCGCTATGCAAGCATTTTCATTGAGTTCTTCATCAAGAGCCTTGCCTTTTAATTATTGTTCATCAGAGTCATCATCTTCATTAGAATCTCCTATTGGTTTCTTCCCTTTATCAGCCTTTGATTTATCATGTGTTTTCTCTCCCCCTTGCTTTGGAAGGATAGGGACCTCCGGAACACCCTCGATTCAATTCAACATAGCAATCGCATGGCGAAGCTTCTTAGCAAGATTCCCTCTAATGGTGATTGTCAGGATTGGGTCATGAGCTTCAAGGAGGTCAGATAGCAGCAAGTTTATGTCACTAACACAACTTTTGAGACCGGTTCGCTCAGATTTAAGTTCTTCTAGCTCCTATTATGCGTGCTTGAGCATAACTGATTAGGTCTTCAGTTGAGATGTATGAATGGCAAGTTGGTCCATAATTTTGCTTTCAACTGCCAAGACTTCTTGAAATTTAGAAAGCCTTGAAGAGATAGACTCTTGAAAAGCATAATTATCAACAAAAATGCCAGCCTGAAGCATTGCAATTGACTCTAGTTCTCTATGCAGTGAAGCGTTACGATTGATAATGGCATGATTTTCATTAGTAGCATTGTTTATTGTAGCTATAGTGATCTCCGTAACAAACTCTTTTATATCAGAGATTAGTTTATCGACTTTTTTGGTCGCCTGTAGATAGGACTGAGTTGACGTCTCAACTGATTTGTTGGGTTTGTCAAGAGTAGCATCATGTTCCTTAACTAGGGTATCAAGCATACCCTTTACAGTAGCTTCAGAGTAAGCTTTGTTGGAAGAAACAGTGGAAGAAGCAAGGATAGAATCCAATTTTTGATTTAGGGTCTTCAAATCCTTTTGAGTAATGGCAGCATCTTCATCACTATCCTCTTGAATAGAGAAAGGAATGTAATGAAATGTGTTGAAATCAAAGCCTTCTCCCCCAATAACATCTTTGGAGCCATGATGTTGAGGAGAAACTGGAGATGTAGTAGATGTGGTGAAACCTGATGTCTTTGCCCCGCATCAGATGCGTTGACATTCACAGTTTTTCTGACTAAGGTAGTGGTAGTGGTGGTAGTAGTTGTTTCGGTGAAAAGTGGTGGTGGTAAAGGTGAAGAAGTGGGTGGTTGAGATGAAACAGGAAGTGGGCAAGGAACAATAGAAATAGCAGCAGTAAGGGGAATTTCTTTGACTTGTCAGCTTCATGTCCTTGACTTGTGTCGAAATCAAAGCCTCCTTTCTTTGACTTGTCAGCTTCATGAATGGAGCATTGCATTTCTAAAGTAAGGGGACTTGGACCCGATGCTGGAAGTTTCTTGTATTCAGTTATAATTTTTCTTGCATCCGAAACACATCCATACAGTGACTCAGGAATCAACCCGATAAAAGCGAACTTTGAAGATTCAGAAACGATGATCTTTGTGGTGTGGAAAGTAGCAATGGCAGACATTAAAGAATCCGCCATGACAGGAAATTGAAATTTCTCCATAGCCCTTTGAGTAATGATGGTCTAGAATTGCCCACATGATGTGACAACCCCAAATATATTGTCGTTACAAATCCCATTTTCACTAACGGAATGCGTCACTATATGTTATTTCCTGTAATGGTTAGAGTCATCAATAAACAAAAATCTAGTTATTTATATGTCTTGATATTATCATAAGCAATGATAACTTGTAAATGTTAACCCCGTTTAACTAAATAGAGTTATATTACTTTTCAACCACTTCAACCGGGTAAAAAGTTTTAACCCCGTTAAACTTTAGCATCGGATAGCCGTGTATCGGGTGCAATACCCGAGACATATATAGACAAATGGACACTACATTTGAACTCTTTTACCACACCTTCACTCTCTCTCACTACTTTCTCTCTCTAGACCCGAACCCGACTCCAAAATCGCAAATTTCGGCTTCCAAACGTAAGGACTCATTCCCTATCTTATTCTAAACATACTTCATTGTATTTAGAGACTAAAAATCATATAAAACAAGTATCAAAAGGGAGTTTACGGCCTAAGAAGCCCCTTAGGCCGTAAACACCTAAAAACTTGCCAAAAACCTCATTTTTCCTTCCTTTAAGTTTATGTAGTAATTAAGAGATATACCTAGGAGAGTTTGGACATTAAAAACACAAGAGTTTGAAGCCTAAAATGGACTTTACGGCCCAAGCTTATGCTTAGGCCGTAAACACCCAAAAACCCTTGTTAAAAGTCCCAAAAACTTATCTAGTACATGTAAGGAATTTAACTAAGGCCCTAGGAAGTGTGTTGTACCTTTAAAATTCTCATTTTGAGGCCAAAAGAAGAGTTTACGGCCAAGGCTATACTTGGGTCGTAAACTCCCCAATTTTTATGCCAAAATGTCCCAAAACTCCATCTAAGGCCTTCTAGAATTTACCTAAGGTGAAGGGATGTGACACCCAAATTTTTTTTATTTTTATTTTTTTTTTGAAAAAATTTTAAACTTTTAAAACGCATCTTAAATTAAATTAAAACAACTGAAATAGTCATAACATAATGCATAAACTTAATAATCATATAAAATAAGTGCGGAAGTAATAATAATAATAAGGTCCCAACAAAATAAGTAGTAGCGATGTCCCGATGCTCCATGTCAAGCCTTAGCATCTTTAATCTTAACACCTGAAAAGTTATAAGGGAAAAACGTAAGCACGAAGCTTAGTGAATTCAAACACAGACATTGTACTAACATTCATATTTACTAGCCCTAATCCATTTTCCAATTATAATGATACAGGCAAAGAACGAATCAATGTCTATATTACGAGAAGGACTTGTAGGTTTGAACCGCACCGGGAAGATCCCGTATCATTTGGCCCTAATCACCGCACCTCACGAAGAGTATTACGTTGGTGATCTTACCTACCCACCGCACCGGTAAATCCGTATCCTTTGGTGGTGTCCCCATATCCATAATTAGTTACATACAGTGCACATGTACGAATTAAAACAATACTTATATAGCATTCTTTTATAATAAATTCAAATAATCACACACGAGCTAACTAGCAAACACAATCATCAATACAACGGTGTGAGAGAACTCACCTTGAGTGAGTATTAAGGATGGATAACAATCAAATAATGCTACCAAGCTTGAGCAAACTTCAAAACCTCACCTAAGAAGGACTAAAGGTTAGAATGGAGAAGTAATGAAGCTATGAGTTGAGAAAAGAGTGATCACAGCCAGGTCTCTAAAACAGACTTGCTGTTCAAAACGGGTTTACTCCAAAATCTAAAATAGAAACATAGCTTTAACTAAATTGTATAGGAAACTATGATTTCTTAGGATTCCACAAATATAAAGAACTCATTCTAACTCCAAAAGATGAATTAAATATGAATTTTACAAATTGGTGTATCACTTCTGTCTTCAACAATACAGTCAAGTGATGTTGGCCAATTATACCCAACTTGTGAGTAGAATTCGTCCAAAACAAAATTAAGAGAATTAAAGGACATACAAGTGAAAGTCTCAGAGTTGGAATTGAATGAAAAGAATCTCTCAAACTCCAGATATAAAATTCACATTGTGGACAATCACAGCACTAGCAAAAACTGGTGACTGCCCACTGACCTGGAGTGTGGATCCATTCTAACCAATTTATAATTGGAAATAACACCCCATATTCTCCAGATCTTAAATTCATAATATAAGGAACATATAGAAACTTGGAATCACTCTCGATCCTTTTCCAGGACTTAGAAATGATGAAAACAAAATGACATATCAAAACAGACCCGGATCAAACCTAACAGCAAAGATGCCATTATTTCACATAGATAAAGCCCTTATCAGTGAGGTTGGCCTGATTAAGAAAGTTAGCCAACTCAATTTTTGAACTTTTGGAACTGGTTTGGGATCCGTTTGAGTTCTATAGCTCCAGATATGATTTTTACAATATGACTACAGATCTGATGGAAAACAGAATCGTAGCCAGCCGTGATTCCTTTTTGGCTTATCCATCCTTCTCCTTTTGAAACACATTTTAAGATGTGTTCATCATCCCAATTCAGTCCCCATGATAATGGTGGTACTAAAAAGGGTTAGGGATCATTAGGATTTCATTTAGCCACAAGGATGTAATAATAATCAACATGAAAATAAACTTAAGCACATAAAATCATCATTCTCCCTTTTAGGGTTTCCATGATCTTTTGCCACATGTAATCCCCTAGATCCATCATCCACCATATATGGGGTGAAGATAGGATCTTGAGATGATGTATAACATACAATTACAAATAAAATAAGAAGGAGAAGAAGTGAAGATGAAATCATAAAGCTAGAACAAGGTTACGAATCAAGTTGTAAGAAAGGATAAGGAGGTTCATACCAATACAAATCAAGGCTGGAAATGAACAAGAATTAAGCTCCAAACAGCCCCTTGGCTGCTCTTGATCCCAAAGAGAGAGAGAGGGACGATTTTTGAGAGAGAGGGAGGGTTTAGAGTGTTTTCCTTGTGTGTGTTCCAAATGATTCAATTTACACATTAAGTACTATTTACTAGATGGACTTTACAAATAGGCCCATAGTCCATGGACTTCAATAAAAGGAGTTTACAAGATGATATAAAGAGTCCAATAACATAAAAAGTTAGGCATTGGTTAAATAAATTAACCCAAGGTTACAAGGATAATTAAATTAATATAACCAAACGTACCGAGAAAACCCAGGGTGTTACAACTCTCCCCCACTAAGAACGGACTTCGTCCTTGAAGTTAACACCTAGAAACAGATCCGGATAATGAGCCCGCATCTCGCATTCCGGTTCCCAAGTCCATTCTGAACCCTTCCTATGTTGCCACTGCACCTTAACCAGGTTTATAGTCTTGTTGCGGAGAGCTTTCGTCTTTCGTTCTAGAATAGCGATTGGTTTCTCAACATAATTGAGACGCTCGTCAATCTGTATGTCCTCCAGTGGTATCACAGCGGTCTCATCAACAACGCATTTTCGTAACTGAGACACGTGGAACGTATTATGAATTAGACTAAGCTCGTCAGGAAGCTCTAAACGGTAAGCCACCTTCCCCACACGAGCTATGACCTTGTAGGGTCCAATGAATCGGGGTCCGAGCTTTCCCCGCTTCCGAAATCAAATCACACCTTTCCAGGGGGAGACTTTAAGCAACACATAATCTCCCACCTGGAACTCAAGATTGGAGCATCTTTTGTCAGCATAACTTTTCTGACGACTACTCGCTGTGACCAAATGATCCCGAATCACTTGGATTTTTTCCGTAGTCTGTAGCACGATATCGGTACTCCCAAGTACCCTCTGCCCAACCTCGCCCCAACAAACGGGCGTCCTGCACTTCCTCCCGTACAAGGCTTCATACGGAGGCATATTAATGCTCGAGTGATAGCTGTTGTTATAAGAAAACTCAGCTAGATGTAGATGGTCATCCCAACTACACCCAAAATCAATCGCACACGCCCTAAGCATGTCCTCCAAGGTCTGAATCGTCCGCTCACGCTGCCCGTCTGTCTGCGGATGGAAGGCAGTGCTAAAATTTAATCGTGTGCCCAACTCCTCTTGAAACTTCCTCCAGAACCGAGAAGTAAATCGGGTGTCCCGATCGGAGACGATAGAAACTGGCACCCCGTGTAATGAGACAATCTCCTGAACGAAGATCTCGGCTAATTTCTCCGCCGATGAGCTCTCCTTTATAGCCAGAAAATGAGCACTCTTAGTCAAACGATCAACAATCACCCATATCGTATCAGCTCCTCGGGCAGTTCTAGGAAGTTTTGTAATGAAGTTCATGGTTAGATGCTCCCATTTCCATTCAGGAATCTTTAATGGTTGCAACTTCCCATGCGGTTTCTGGTGTTCCGCCTTGACCTTCCGACAGGTCATACATTCTTCCACAAATCGTGCCACATCATTCTTCATTCCATGCCACCAGTAAGCCTCATGGAGGTCCCGATACATTTTAGTAGCACCGGGATGGATAGAAAATTTTGACTTATGAGACTCATCCATTAGGGTTTTCCGATTTCCCCCGGTATATGGAACCCAAACGCTACCATAGCGAGTCAGCAAACCCCGCCCGTCTCGTTCCATCTTAGGCAACTCTTTCCCAATCTTCTCACGCCTGATGTTTTCCTCCAGTATTGCCGTCTTTTGGGCGTCCCGGATTAGATCTAACAAAGACGACACCATCGTGATCCGGAGACACTTATCTCTAATCGGTTTGGCAGATTGTTTACGACTGAGAGCATCAGCTACCACATTAGCTTTACCGGGGTGGTAGTGAATTTCACAATCATAATCTTTTACCACATCCAACCATCGGATCTGCCTCATGTTCAAATCCCGCTGCTCGAAGAAATATTTTAGACTCTTATGGTCAGTGTATATGATAAACTTCACTCCATAGAGATAGTGTCTCCAAATCTTAAGAGCGAAGACAACAGCCCCAAGCTCCAAATCATGAGTGGGGTAGTTTCGTTCGTGGGGTTTCAGCTGTCGGGAGGCATAGGCTATCACCCTATCTCGTTGCATTAACACGGCACCAAGACCTTGAAGCGATGCATCACAGTAAACCACCATATCCTCAACCCCATCTGGTAAGGCCAAAATCGGAGCTTCACACAATCGCTTCCTTAACTCATCAAACGCCAGTTGCTGCTCCGGGCCCCAAACGAAATTCATTGATTTCTTGGTCAATCGGGTGAGTGGTAAGGCGATTTTAGAGAAATTTTCAATGAACCTCCGGTAATAACCAGCTAAACCCAAGAAACTGCGAATTTCAGAAGGTGTTTTCGGAATCTTCCATTGTTTAACCGCATCAACCTTGGCTTGATCGACCTTGATACCGTGTTTGTTTACCACATGCCCCAAGAACTGAACTTCTTCCAACCAAAATTCACATTTTGAGAATTTAGCATCAAGTCTTTCTCTTGCCAGAGTTTCCAGAATCTCCCGAAGGTGTTGCTGATGCTCCTCTTTGCTCTTAGAATAGACTAAGATATCATCTATGAACACTATGACCGAACGGTCAAGCATCAGGCTACACACACGGTTCATGAGATCCATGAACGCTGCGGGTGCATTGGTGAGACCAAAAGGCATCACCACGAACTCAAAGTGCCCATATCGAGTACGAAATGCTGTTTTCACAATGTCTTCTTCACGAACACGCATCTGATGGTAACCGGAATGTAAATCAATCTTGGAAAACCAAGATGCTCCCTGAAGCTGATCAAAAAGATCGTCAATACGTGGCAACGGATACCTATTCTTTATCGTGCGCTTGTTTAGCTCCCTATAATCAATACACATTCGCTGGGATCCATCTTTCTTCTTCACAAAGAGAATAGGAGCACCCCAAGGCGAGCAGCTTGGCCGTATAAACCCTTTATCACTTAGTTCTTGCAGTTGATCTTAGAGCTCTTTCATTTCAGGTGGTGCCAAGCGGTAAGGAGATTTCGCTACCGGAGTCGCACCTGGCACCAAATCAATGCGAAACTCCACTTGCCGAACAGGTGGCAAGCCAGGGAGTTCCTTCAGGAAGACATCGCTGGAGTCGGAAACGATAGGAACGTTGTCTAGTGCTATAGCAGAAGAGCAAGAAGGCATAGCCAGGCGGGGAATGTCCCCCTGAATAATAAGTTCTCCACCTCTAGGGTTTCGAACACGAACTTGCTTCTTACGACAGTGGATTTCCGCATCAAACGCATCAAGCCAATCCATGCCTATGATAACGCAGAGCTCTCGCATCGCAATAGGGATAAGATCAATAGGGAATTCAACTCCAGAAAACTCGAGAGTGCAACCCCGATAGACATCGGTGACATAAATAGTGCGGTTGTCGGCAACTTCGACAACCATTGGGCGAGCCAATTTTCCGATACTACACCCCAGACGATTAATAAACGTGCGAGATACAAAAGAATGGGTAGCACCGCTATCAAACATAACAACAACAGGCTTGGAATCTAGCAAATAAGTGCCTGTTTTACCACATACGATCATGTAAACAATTCTAACTACCATTTATTAAATAATGGCAGGAGAGAAAAGAAAAAAAAAAGAAATTTACCTGCCACTGTCGCGGTAATCACCGGCTCATCCGCAGTCATCTGGTGAGCACGACCTCGTGTCACCATAGTGGGTCCCTTAGAAGATGATGCAATTGCAGGATTTGTACCCCCGCTTCCTTTACCAGCCTTCAACTTCGGGCATTCGGGCTTCTTGTGTCCCGTCTCGTTGTAGTGATAGCAGACAGGAGCAGCAAAAGTAATCTTAGGAACTGCACTCGTAGGGGGAGCCCTACAATTCTTCCAATGATGCCCTGGCTTTTTACAGTTGTAGCATATCAACGGATTTTTCTCGCCCTGACCTGAAGACGGCCTGTACTCATACCTTGACTTACCACCCTGCTTTTGCTTTTTCTGGGCATCTCCGGATGTCTTGGAGGAGGTGTCATTGGCCTTCCTCTTGGTCTGGGTCTGCAACTCGATTTCCCTCCTCCTTGTTGCATCCATGATCGCTGATAAAGTCTGGAACTCCTGCATGCTAATGAATTCCCGAATCTCGGTACGTAGAATGGTAGTGTATTGGCTGACCAACCAGGCCTCGTTCCCAGCAAATGAGGGACAAAAAGATAGCATCTCCAAGAACTTGGCGTTCAGGTCACTAACAGACTCGGTAGTTTGCTGTAAGGCTATGAACTCTTGCTGCATCCGCTGCTACTCCACCTTGGGCACATATTGTGCCTCGAACCTCTCCACAAATTGGGCCCAAGACATGGCCCTCACTTCTTCCTCGTTTAATAGAGCGGTGATGGCGTTCCACCATGTCTTTCCCCTTTTTCGCAGCTGATTCATGGCGATCACAACTTTGTACTGGTCCGGACACCCAACAGTCATGAAGGAGCCCTCAACATCTGACACCCAACGCTTAGCAGCAACTGGGTTGGATTCACCATTCCAAAGAGGAGGGCTACACTTGCTGAACTTCTCGAAGTAGTATGCCGAATCCCGAATGGGCGGAGCCGGTAACGCTCCCCCGGGAATAGCTGCGAGGTGCTCATCCAAAAGTGCTTTGACCTGGTTGATTATGTCATTGGTCACGCCCGGGATTAGTTCATTGAAAGCGTTATTGAATTCCTCAGCGACAATATTCCTAACTTGCTCCATTTGGAGCTGATTAAGGCGAGCAGGCGGAGCCATCTGTATCCGTAGAAGGAGGAAAATATTTAGAAATAATTCAGCCTAGATATTTCTAGGAAGACGAAACACTCAGCTTGCCGAAAATTTCTCAACCTTGCCCCGACCCGAAACCGGCATCGATGTTTCAAATAGTAGGGGCCCTTCTACTATCTTCCACACAAGTTCCAATTTCGCAATCGCGTCTAGTTCCAAAATTTCCAGCTCGCTCTAGCCGTTAATTTTACATCTCTCTCACATTTTAACATTAAATAAGTGTGTAATCTAGCATTTTAAGACTAGTAGAATCCAATTCATAGTCAACAATTTAACATAAACATTTAACATAAGAAATAAGGCTTACTTGGCTGGCTAACTGGCACACCGCGACATCTTCACTACTAGTCTTTAGAAAGTTTGAAAAATCTTTTAAAAAGAGAACAAACTATTATAGAGCCTCAAATTTGAGTCTAGAACATCCACAAGAATGCCTAGTTCCCTCAAACTGTGGCTCTGATACCAACTTGTGACACCCAAATTTTTTGTTTTTTTTTTTTTTTGAAAGAATTTTAAACTTTTAAAACGCTTCTTAAATTAAATTAAAACAACTGAAATAGTCATAACATAATGCATAAACTTAATAATCATATAAAATAAGTGCGGAAGTAATAATAATAATAAGGTCCCAACAAAATAATTAGTAGCGATGTCTCGATGCTCCATGTCAAGCCTTAGCATCTTTAATCTTAACACCTGAAAAGTTATAAGGGAAAAACGTAAGCACGAAGCTTAGTGAATTCAAACACAGACATTGTACTAACATTCATATTTACTAGCCCTAATCCATTTTCCAATTATAATGATACAGGCAAAGAACGAATCAATGTCTATATTACGAGAAGGACTTGTAGGTTTGAACCGCACCGGGAAGATCCCGTATCATTTGGCCCTAATCACCGCACCTCACGAAGAGTATTACGTTGGTAATCTTACCTACCCACCGCACCGGTAAATCCATATCCTTTGGTGGTGTCCCCATATCCATAATTAGTTACATACAGTGCACATGTACGAATTAAAACAATACTTGTATAGCATGCTTTTATAATAAATTCAAATAATCACACACGAGCTAACTAGCAAACACAATCATCAATACAACGGTGTGAGAGAACTCACCTTGAGTGAGTATTAAGGATGGATAACAATCAAATAATGCTACCAAGCTTGAGCAAACTTCAAAACCTCACCTAAGAAGGACTAAAGGTTAGAATGGAGAAGTAATGAAGCTATGAGTTGAGAAAAGAGTGATCACAGCAAGGTCTCTAAAACAGACCTGCTGTTCAAAACGGGTTTACTCCAAAATATAAAATAGAAACATAGCTTTAACTAAATTGTATAGGAAACTATGATTTCTTAGGATTCCACAAATATAAATAACTCATTCTAACTCCAAAAGATGAATTAAATATGAATTTTACAAAATGGTGTATCACTTCTGTCTTCAACAATACAGTCAAGTGATGTTGGCCAATTATACCCAACTTGTGAGTAGAATTAGTCCAAAACAAAATTAAGAGAATTAAAGGACATACAAGTGAAAGTCTCAGAGTTTGAATTGAATGAAAAGAATCTATCAAACTCCAGATATAAAATTCACATTGTGGACAATCACAGCACTAGCAAAAACTGGTGACTGCCCACTGACCTTGAGTGTGGATCCATTCTAACCAATTTATAATTGGAAATAACACCCCATATTCTCCAGATCTTAAATTCATAATATAAGGAACATATAGAAACTTGGAATCACTCTGGATCCTTTTCCAAGACTTAGAAATGATGAAAACAAAATGACATATCAAAACAGACCCGGATCAAACCTAACAGCAAAGATGCCATTATTTCACATAGATAAAGCCGTTATCAGTGAGGTTGGCCTGATCAAGAAAGTTAGCCAACTCAATTTGTGAACTTTTGGAACTGGTTTGGGGTCCGTTTGAGTTGTATAGCTCCAGATATGATTTTTACAATATGACTACAGATCTGACGGAAAACAGAATCGTAGCCAGCCGTGATTCCTTTTTGGCTTATCAATCCTTCTCCTTTTGAAACACATTTTAAGATGTGTTCATCATCCCAATTCAGTCCCCATGATAATGGTGGTACTAAAAAGGGTTAGGGATCATTAGGATTTCATTTAGCCACAAGGATGTAATAATAATCAACATGAAAATAAACTTAAGCACATAAAATCATCATTCTCCCTTTTAGGGTTTCCATGATCTTTTGCCACATGTAATCCCCTAGATCCATCATCCACCATATATGGGGTGAAGATAGGATCTTGAGATGATGTATAACATACAATTACAAATAAAATAAGAAGGAGAAGAAGTGAAGATGAAATCATAAAGCTAGAACAAGGTTACGAATCAAGTTGTAAGAAAGGATAAGGAGGTTCATACCAATACAAATCAAGGCTGGAAATGAACAAGAATTAAGCTCCAAACAGCCCCTTGGCTGCTCTTGATCCCAAAGAGAGAGAGAGGGACGATTTTTGAGAGAGAGGGAGGGTTTAGAGTGTTTTCCTTGTGTGTGTTCCAAATGATTCAATTTACACATTAAGTACTATTTACTAGATGGACTTTACAAATAGGCCCATAGTCCATGGACTTCAATAAAAGGAGTTTACAAGATGATATAAAGAGTCCAATAACATAAAAAATTAGGCATTGGTTAAATAAATTAACCCAAGGTTACAAGGATAATTAAATTAATATAACCAAACGTACCGAGAAAACCCAGGGTGTTACAACTCTCCCCCACTAAGAACGGACTTCGTCCTTGAAGTTAACACCTAGAAACAGATCCGGATAATGAGCCCGCATCTCGCATTCCGGTTCCCAAGTCCATTCTGAACCCTTCCTATGTTGCCACTGCACCTTAACCAGGTTTATAGTCTTGTTGCGGAGTGCTTTCGTCTTTCGTTCTAGAATAGCGATTGGTTTCTCAACATAATTGAGACGCTCGTCAATCTGTATGTCCTCCAGTGGTATCACAGCGATCTCATCAACAACGCATTTTCGTAACTGAGACACGTGGAACGTATTATGAATTAGACTAAGCTCGTCAGGAAGCTCTAAACGGTAAGCCACCTTCCCCACACGAGCTATGACCTTGTAGGGTCCAATGAATCGGGGTCCGAGCTTTCCCCGCTTCCGAAATCAAATCACACCTTTCCAGGGGGAGACTTTAAGCAACACATAATCTCCCACCTGGAACTCAAGATTGGAGCATCTTTTGTCAGCATAACTTTTCTGACGACTACTCGCTGTGACCAAATGATCCCGAATCACTTGGATTTTTTCCGTAGTCTGTAGCACGATATCGGTACTCCCAAGTACCCTCTGCCCAACCTCGCCACAACAAACGGGCGTCCTACACTTCCTCCCGTACAAGGCTTCATACGGAGGCATATTAATGCTCGAGTGATAGCTGTTGTTATAAGAAAACTCAGCTAGATGTAGATGGTCATCCCAACTACACCCAAAATCAATCGCACACGCCCTAAGCATGTCCTCCAAGGTCTGAATCGTCCACTCACTCTGCCCATCTGTCTGCGGATGGAAGGCAGTGCTAAAATGTAATCGTGTGCCCAACTCCTCTTGAAACTTCCTCCAGAACCGAGAAGTAAATCGGGTGTCCCGATCGGAGACGATAGAAACTGGCACCCCGTGTAATGAGACAATCTCCTGAACGAAGATCTCGGCCAATTTCTCCGCCGATGAGCTCTCCTTTATAGCCAGAAAATGAGCACTCTTAGTCAAACGATCAACAATCACCCATATCGTATCAGCTCCTCGGGCAGTTCTAGGAAGTTTTGTAATGAAGTCCAGGGTTAGATGCTCCCATTTCCATTCAGGAATCTCCAATGGTTGCAACTTCCCATGCGGTTTCTGGTGTTCCGCCTTGACCTTCCGACAGGTCATACATTCTTCCACAAATCGTGCCACATCATTCTTCATTCCATGCCACCAGTAAGCCTCATGGAGGTCCCGATACATTTTAGTAGCACCGGGATGGATAGAAAATTTTGACTTATGAGACTCATCCATTAGGGTTTTCCGATTTCCCCCAGTATATGGAACCCAAACCCTACCATAGCGAGTCAGCAAACCCCGCCCGTCTCGTTCCATCTTAGGCAACTCTTTCCCAATCTTCTCACGCCTGATGTTTTCCTCCAGTATTGCCGTCTTTTGGGCGTCCCGGATTAGATCTAACAAAGACGACACCATCGTGATCCGGAGACACTTATCTCTAATCGGTTTGGCAGATTGTTTACGACTGAGAGCATCAGCTACCACATTAGCTTTACCGGGGTGGTAGTGAATTTCACAATCATAATCTTTTACCACATCCAACCATCGGATCTGCCTCATGTTCAAATCCCACTGCTCGAAGAAATATTTTAGACTCTTATGGTCAGTGTATATGATAAACTTCACTCCATAGAGATAGTGTCTCCAAATCTTAAGAGCGAAGACAACAGCCCCAAGCTCCAAATCATGAGTGGGGTAGTTTCGTTCGTGGGGTTTCAGCTGTCGGGAGGCATAGGCTATCACCCTATCTCGTTGCATTAACACGGCACCAAGACCTTGAAGCGATGCATCACAGTAAACCACCATATCCTCAACCCCATCTAGTAAGGCCAAAATCGGAGCTTCACACAATCGCTTCCTTAACTCATCAAACGCCAGTTGCTGCTCCGGGCCCCAAACGAAATTCATTGATTTCTTGGTCAATCGGGTGAGTGGTAAGGCGATTTTAGAGAAATTTTCAATGAACCTCCGGTAATAACCGGCTAAACCCAAGAAACTGCGAATTTCAGAAGGTGTTTTCGGAATCTTCCAATGTTTAACCGCATCAACCTTGGCTTGATCGACCTTGATACCGTGTTTGTTTACCACATGGCCCAAGAACTGAACTTCTTCCAACCAAAATTCACATTTTGAGAATTTAGCATAAAGCCTTTCTCTTGCCAGAGTTTCCAGAATCTCCCGAAGGTGTTGCTGATGCTCCTCTTTGCTCTTAGAATAGACTAAGATATCATCTATGAACACTATGACCGAACGGTCAAGCATCAGGCTACACATACGGTTCATGAGATCCATGAACGCTGCGGGTGCATTGGTGAGCCCAAAAGGCATCACCACGAACTCAAAGTGCCCATATCGAGTACGAAATGTTGTTTTCTCAATGTCTTCTTCACGAACACGCATCTAATGGTAACCGGAACGTAAATCAATCTTGGAAAACCAAGATGCTCCCTGAAGCTGATCGAAAAGATCGTCAATACGTGGCAACGGGTACCTATTCTTTATCGTGCGCTTGTTTAGCTCCCTATAATCAATACACATTCGCTGGGATCCATCTTTCTTCTTCACAAAGAGAATAGGAGCACCCCAAGACGAGCAGCTTGGCCATATAAACCCTTTATCACTTAGTTCTTGCAGTTGATCTTGGAGCTCTTTCATTTCAGGTGGTGCCAAGCGGTAAGGAGATTTCGCTACCGGAGTCGCACCTGGCACCAAATCAATGCGAAACTCCACTTGTCGAACAGGTGGTAAGCCAGGGAGTTCCTCTGGGAAGACATCGCTGGAGTCGGAAACGATAGGAACGTTGTCTAGTGCTATAGCAGAAGAGCAAGAAGCCATAGCCAGGCGGGGAATGTCCCCCTGAATAATAAGTTCTCCACCTCTAGGGTTTCGAACACGAACTTGCTTCTTACGAAAGTGGATTTCCGCATCAAACGCATCAAGCCAATCCATGCCTATGATAACGCAGAGCTCTCGCATCGCAATAGGGATAAGATCAATAGGGAATTCAACTCCAGAAAACTCGAGAGTGCAACCCCGATAGACATCGGTGACATAAATAGTGCGGTTGTCGGCAACTTCGACAACCATTGGGCGAGCCAATTTTCAGATACTACACCCCAGACGATTAATAAACGTGCGAGATACAAAAGAATGGGTAGCACCGCTATCAAACATAACAACAGCAGGCTTGGAATCTAGCAAATAAGTGCCTGTTTTACCACATACGATCATGTAAACAATTCTAACTACCATTTATTAAATAATTGCAGGAGAGAAAAGAAAAAAAAAAGAAATTTACCTGCCACTGTCGCGGTAATCACCGGCTCATCCCCAGTCATCTGGTGAGCACGACCTCGTGTCACCATAGTGGGTCCCTTAGAAGATGATGCAATTGCAGGATTTGTACCCCCGCTTCCTTTACCAGCCTTCAACTTCGGGCATTCGGGCTTCTTGTGTCCCGTCTCGTTGCAGTGATAGCAGACAGGAGCAGCAAAAGTAATCTGAGAAACTGCACTCGCAGGGGGAGCCCTACAATTCTTCCAATGATGCCCTGGCTTTTTACAGTTGTAGCATATCAACGAATTTTTCTCGCCCTGACCTGAAGACGGCCTGTACTCATACCTTGACTTACCACCCTGCTTTTGCTTTTTCTGGGCATCTCCGGATGTCTTGGAGGAGGTTTCATTGGCCTTCCTCTTGGTCTGGGTCTGCAACTCGATTTCCCTCCTCCTTGCTGCATCCATGATCGCGGATAAAGTCGGGAACTCCTACATGCTAACGAATTCCCGAATCTCGGTACGTAGAATGGTAGTGTATTGGCTGACCAACCAGGCCTCGTTCCCAGCAAATGAGGGACAAAAAGATAGCATCTCCAAGAACTTGGCGTTCAGGTCGCTAACAGACTTGGTAGTTTGCTGTAAGGCCATGAACTCTTGCTGCATTCGCTGCTGCTCCACCTTGGGCACATATTGTGCCTCGAACCTCTCCACAAATTGGGCCCAAGACATGGCCCTCACTTCTTCCTCGTTTAATAGAGCGGTGATGGTGTTCCACCATGTCTTTCCCCTTTTTCGCATCTGATTCATGGCGATCACAACTTTGTACTGGTCCGGACACCCAACAGTCATGAAGGAGCCCTCAACATCTGACACCCAATGCTTAGCAGCAACTGGGTCGGATTCACCATTCCAAAGAGGAGGGCTACACTTGCTGAACTTCTCGAAGTAGTATGCCGAATCCCGAACGGGCGGAGCCGGTAACGCTCCCCCGGGAATAGCTGCAAGGCGCTCATCCAGAAGAGGTTTGACCTGGTTGATTATGTCATTGGTCACGCCCGGGATTAGTTCATTGAAAGCGTTATTGAATTCCTCAGCAACAATATTCCTAACTTGCTCCATTTGGAGCTGATTAAGGCGAGCAGGCGGAGCCATCTGTATCCGTAGAAGGAGGAAAATATTTAGAAATAATTCAGCCTATATATTTCTAGGAAGACGAAACACTCAGCTTGCTGAAAATTTCTCAACCTTGCCCCAACCCGAAACCGGCACCGATGTTTCAAATAGTAGGGGCCCTTCTACTATCTTCCACACAAGTTCCAATTTCGCAATCGCGTCTAGTTCCAAAATTTCTAGCTCGCTCTAGCCGTTAATTTTACATATCTCTCACATTTTAACATTAAATAAGTGTGTAATCTAGCATTTTAAGACTAGTAGAATCCAATTCATAGTCAACAATTTAACATAAACATTTAACATAAGAAATAAGGCTTACTTGGCTGGCTGACTGGCACACCGCGACATCTTCACTACTAGTCTTTAGAAAGTTTGAAAAATCTTTTAAAAAGAGAACAAACTATTATAGAGCCTCAAATTTGAGTCTAGAACATCCACAAGAATGCCTAGTTCCCTCAAACTGTGGCTCTGATACCAACTTGTGACAACCAATTTTCTTTTTTTTTTTTTTTTTTGAAAAAATTTTAAACTTTTAAAACGCATCTTAAATTAAATTAAAACAACTGAAATAGTCATAACATAATGCATAAACTTAATAATCATATAAAATAAGTGCGGAAGTAATAATAATAATAAGGTCCCAAAAAAAATAATTAGTAGCGATGTCCCGATGCTCCATGTCAAGCCTTAGCCTCTTTAATCTTAACACCTGAAAAGTTATAAGGGAAAAACGTAAGCACGAAGCTTAGTGAATTCAAACACAGACATTGTACTAACATTCATATTTACTAGCCCTAATCCAATTTCCAATTATAATGATACAGGCAAAGAACGAATCAATGTCTATATTACGAGGACTTGTAGGTTTGAACCGCACCGGGAAGATCCCGTATCATTTGGCCCTAATCACCGCACCTCACGAAGAGTATTACGTTGGTGATCTTACCTACCCACCGCACCGGTAAATCCGTATCATTTGGTGGTGTCCCCATATCCATAATTAGTTACATACAGTGCACATGTACGAATTAAAACAATACTTATATAGCATGCTTTTATAATAAATTCAAATAATCACACACGAGCTAACTAGCAAACACAATCATCAATACAACGGTGTGAGAGAACTCACCTTGAGTGAGTGTTAAGGATGGATAACAATCAAATAATTCTACCAAGCTTGAGCAAACTTCAAAACCTCACCTAAGAAGGACTAAAGGTTAGAATGGAGAAGTAATGAAGCTATGAGTTGAGAAAAGAGTGATCACAGCAAGGTCTCTAAAACAGACCTGCTGTTCAAAACGGGTTTACTCCAAAATCTAAAATAGAAACATAGCTTTAACTAAATTGTATAGGAAACTATGATTTCTTAGCATTCCAAAAATATAAAGAACTCATTCTAACTCCAAAAGATGAATTAAATATGAATTTTACAAATTGGTGTATCACTTCTGTCTTCAACAATACAGTCAAGTGATGTTGGCTAATTATGCCCAACTTGTGAGTAGAATTCATCCAAAAAAAATTAAGAGAATTAAAGGACATACAAGTGAAAGTCTCAGAGTTGGAATTGAATGAAAATAATCTCTCAAACTCCAGATATAAAATTCACATTGTGGACAATCACAGCACTAGCAAAAACTGGTGACTGCCCACTGACCTGGAGTGTGGATCCATTCTAACCAATTTATAATTGGAAATAACACCCCATATTCTCCAGATATTAAATTCATAATATAAGGAACATATAGAAACTTGGAATCACTCTGGATCCTTTTCCAAGACATAGAAATGATGAAAAGAAAATGACATATCAGAACAGACCCGGATCAGACCTAACAGCAAAGATGTCATTATTTCACATAGATAAAGCCCTTATCAGTGAGGTTGGCCTGATTAAGAAAGTTAGCCAACTCAATTTTTAAACTTTTGGAACTGGTTTGGGGTCCGTTTGAGTTGTATAGCTCCAGATATGATTTTTACAATATGACTACAGATCTGATGGAAAACAGAATCGTAGCCACCCGTGATTCCTTTTTGGCTTATCCATCCTTCTCCTTTTGAAACACATTTTAAGATGTGTTCATCATCCCAATTCAGTCCCCATGATAATGGTGGTACTAAAAATGGTTAGGGATCATTAAGATTTCATTTAGCCACAAGGATGTAATAATAATCAACATGAAAATAAACTTAAGCACATAAAATCATCATTCTCCCTTTTAGGGTTTCCATGATCTTTTGCCACATGTAATCCCCTAGATCCATCATCCACCATATATGGGGTGAAGATAGGATCTTGAGATGATGTATAACATACAATTACAAATAAAATAAGAAGGAGAAGAAGTGAAGATGAAATCATAAAGCTAGAACAAGGTTACGAATCAAGTTGTAAGAAAGGATAAGGAGGTTCATACCAATACAAATCAAGGCTGGAAATGAACAAGAATTAAGCTCCAAATAGCCCCTTGGCTGCTCTTGATCCCAAATAGAGAGAGAGGGACGATTTTTGAGAGAGAGGGAGGGTTTAGAGTGTTTTCCTTGTGTGTGTTCCAAATGATTCAATTTACACATTAAGTACTATTTACTAGATGGACTTTACAAATAGGCCCATAGTCCATGGACTTCAATAAAAGGAGTTTACAAGATGATATAAAGAGTCCAATAACATAAAAAATTAGGCATTGGTTAAATAAATTAACCCAAGGTTACAAGGATAATTAAATTAAAATAACCAAACGTACCGAGAAAACCCGGGGCGTTACAAGGGAAGTGTGTTGTACCATTTTAACATCCATTTTGAGGGATTAAATGGAGTTTATGGCCCAAGCACAAGTCTTGGCTGTAAACTCCCCAAAATGTCACAAAATGAGGGTTTAAACCCTCCATATTAGTTCAAGACACTTGCTATTAAATGAGGGATGTGAATGAAGGCCTTAAACTTGCATTTTGGAAGACCACATGAGTTTACAGCCAAGCCTAGGGGGCTTACGGCCGTAAACTCCCAAGGAGTGGCCTTTGGGCCGTAAACTCCAAGGGAGTGAGCTCATGGACCCTCCCGTAAATCTTTCTTGGCCTTATACCACTCCCGGGAACCCCTTCTAGGCCCTAAAATCGCGAATTAATGCTAGAATGCCTAAATACTTAAATAGAAAGCATAAAATGATTAATTTCTTGTAAAATACATATTTCATATGACATTAGGGTCCTAAAAAGTGCACAAGTCATTATTTGGAACAAAACGCTCAACCGACACTTGTACCCGATTTACCAGATTCACCCGATTTACGCGAATTCAGGTGAGTTCATACCCCTTCAATGAACCTTTCAAATGTTTTATATGTTTTAGGGGGGGATACAAGTTGAATATACATGTTTATGAAAATTTATATAAGACAATTATTCATGTTACAGAATTAATCACATGTGATTCACTACCTGTAGTTCAAATCACATGTGATTTATCACTATGCCTTATAAATAAATCAATTGTTTTTAAAACTAATTTGGATAAACAAACAAGTTTTAAATGTTTCTTTTGTACAATACTTTTATTTAATAAATATCCTTATAAAGATGTAACCACACTAATATATTTATATAAGTAAGACTTGAAGGACTTAGGACCAATAGCTCGCCTTATTTCCTATTCTTGTTTGATTATGGGCTTAGGGTAGTGGTTATCCATCCGACTGTCGTTGATTTCTTAGTTATATATCTTGTATATTAGTACGGATTACGAGTATGCCTTATTTCATTAGATGCCTAAATCACTAACCTGACTAGAACCACACACACTAAGTTAACTATAATAGGTATAGTTAAGGTCTCTATCACTCGTTTTAACTACTACTCTACACTACTATAATTCTCTCTATTATGAAACTATACACTAATAAGAGAATACAATACGAGTTATACAAAAGACTATTACACTATAATGCAAGAGATAGTACTAATCATGAGAGAACTCATTAACCCACTACGAGATATTCTATTCGCTACGCACTACGCCCGAAGTTTTCCGATAGGAAGATGACACTATATGTATAGATATATACGGGGCAGACGTTATTACATCCCGACTGTTAATTTCAGTCCGAGCCGCACAGGTCCAGGGATGCCTTTACTCCACTACACTGTACATGACCGGGAACGTCATGGAGTCCGCTATTACTCACACTATTGGTAACATACAAGAAATACACTATAACCGCACTAAAATACTAAACAAAAGATAAAGTTAATATCCCGAAGTAAATAAGTATCTAATACAAAAGGAAGCTGCACCACTATTATTTACTTCAAGTATAACTTACCATATTGCTTTACTTATTGGTGAGTCACTATTATACTTCCACGATAAATGGTTTTCAAAGATGAAAATGTCATATTTCTTAAAGGTTTTCACTTACTATACATTTCTGGAAAATATATGATTTTCTAGGTTTTACTACTACTTATGACTGTAAACTTCAGCTTTCATACTATCGGTTCTAATGATTTTTATATAAGAACTCACACTAAACTCTTATGAACTCACCAGCTTTATGCTGATATTCTTTTCAAAATAACTTGTATCTTCAGGTCAAAGATAGACAGGTACGACTGTAGTATTTTTGGAGAAGATGGAGCATGCAAGACCCATCTCTTATTTTTGTTTACTTTTGGTGTTTGATGAACATTACAAAACACACTTGTAAATACACTCACTATGTAAATGAAATGGTTGTATGTTTCTTGCTTTTACTATTATGCAATTGTGATGATACCGTACACTACGTCCTCCACCCCGAAATGTATTCCGCCGTTATCGGTTTTGGGGTGTGACAGATTGGTATCAGAGCATTGTTTATAGTGAATCAAGTATATCAACCTATAAAGGATATACGAACTATAAACACTTCGGGACTAAAACACTCTAACCAAGAATATATACTGTTAAATATCTAAAGGATTTAACTAAGTATATATATATATATATATATATATATATGTATATATATATATATATATATGTATATATATATATATATACACACACATCACTATAAAACACAGAAGTCAGTATCATCCTAGAACAAAACAAAAGTATTAAGATTGTTGGATAGCACGATTGGGCTTAGAGACATATAGTCACATTTAGGGGGATGTAGCCTGATCAACTACGTTTTCCTGGGAGTGACTTGCATGTGCCTAAGCTTGGTTGTGGTGTTACAACAAGTCTAAAACTTAACAACACTACCACAATAACGTTAGCATAAGAATACTATAGGAGTATTCTGTACCTCTAAAACATAAATGTGTGAGAACTAAAAAGGGTCGTTACTGATGGAGAAATAGTTGCTAAATGGATACTTTCCAGTTACATGTGACTAGGGCGTTATAGACTTAGAATCTGTGATCTTTGCTTTACTTCTTGTTCCTTGTTTGGTTGTGGATTTAGAGTTAGGGTCACTTATTCGACGAACTATCCTGCCTCGGTCACATGTAATTAGTATGCATTATGCAAGTATTGGTCTAACTCGTGACTATCATCTTATAAGTAATTTAGGTTAGTGCGCCTATTAATCTTCTTTTCCCTTTTCCCGCATAGATATCATGGCTGGCTTCCACCCTCCAGGCGACCCGTACTACCCAAACCAGGGCAATGGAGGATGGCTCAGCGAAGAGTCGGACGACGATCACCCAATCCCGCTGGATGACCACCGAGCAGAAGGCTTTTCGGACAACTCCGAATCCGAGCCAGAAGTTAATAACCTACCTCCCGAAGCTCCGAACCCCAACCCTCGTCCGACATTTCAGGGTCCCACTCCTATGTGGGCCATATCCTTGCACAGATGGAGCGAGGAGCAGGGTCGGCCCATGCCATACGATGAAGACCGAAGCTTCTGCAACATAAGCGAAGGAGGATCAGCGGATCGGGTTCTGCCCATCATGATCTGAAGGATTGCCAGGAATGTCGAGCAAGGTCAAGCTGCTATAGGTCGAGTTGTAGAAGTGGATGCCAACTCGAATCTCAACACGGTTCGCATCCATCAACTCGAAGAAACCATGGACAGGACATTGAGGACCAACGAGGCTCTGCAGCATCAGCTGGCTGCATCCCGAGCCGATGTTAGGGAACTTCGTACACACCAAAGGACTCATGGTTGACACCTTCAAGAAGTTATGTGTCAGCTAGCGGATCTGAGGATTCGCCCAACAAGTAACCGTCGCCAGTAGAAGATGTCTAGTTACCTCAATCTTTTGTTTAAAGGATTAGCCTTTTCTCTCTATGTTCTGTAGGTCTATTATCTGTAAACATTCCTAGCTTGAAAGTACTCTAGTTAAACCTCTAAACTGCCAACATTTTCTCTATGGTATGATGTAAGACCTACTACTAGGTCAATTTTCATGAACTTGTGTTGCATCATTAATACCAGTATATTGGCAGTTGATTTCTCTATTGCTGTAACTCTCATTCTGATCTTGGATTATGTTGATTTAATCCACGAAACACTCTATTAATATTCGCAATAGGCTCTTACTATTGCTATCATTTCTATGATCTTCCAGTGAAGGATGTCTCCACGAAAGCGTCCCAGCAGAGGAAGACCCGCAACTCAAACCCCTCCTCCACCACCTCCTCCTCAGCAGTTCGACCCGGTATTATTCCAAACAGTTGTGACTGCGGCTGTAACCGCAGCCATGGCCCAAATGAACTCGGGTGATGCGAGCGGTGGTAACTCCAGGTTCATTGAAGTCCATCAAAGGGTGCAGGGATGCACTTATAAGGATTTCATGAACTGTAAACCTACCTTCTTCGACGGTACTGGAGGAATTCTGGCATTATCCCAACGGTTCGAAAGAACCGAAACTGTATTTGAAATGTGCTCTTGCCCCGAGGAGAGCAAAATCAAATTTCCTACTGCTACCCTCACTAACAGGGCCTTGACATGGTGGAACGGCCATGTCAGTGCACTCTCCTTGGTCACAGCCAATGCCATGGGCTGGGACACTCTAAAAGATCTCATGAGAGGAGAGTACTGCCCTAGGGGCGAAGTTCAGAAACTTGAGGAAGAACTCTGGAACCTCAAGATGAAGGGGACTGACATAACGGCTTATACGGCCAGGTTTTGCGACTTGGCGGCTATGTGTCCCAACATGATCCCCTCTAAAAGCAAGAAGATTGAACGATACATTTGGGGTTTAGTGCCCCCGTATCGAGGAAATGTTCTGGCCTAATGCCCTACCACTTTTGATAGCGCCAAGGAATTGGCCCAGAGTCTGATCAACCGCGAAATCTCCTCTACTCCAGCAACAACAACCACAACAACCACTGCACCACCCGATTCATCTGATAGAAAAAGGAAACGATGGGACAAGAAGAAAGGCAAGAAAACTCAAACCGCCTCCAAGGACCAGCAAATTGTGGCGGTCCATGCTGCCACCACCCCGGCCACTCTAGCTGCTCCAGCCCCACCGAAAGCTTACAGTGGAAACTTGCCCAAGTGTCCCAAGTGCCCTTTCCACCACAATGGCCCCTGCCGTGAACTGCAGTGTTCCAACTGCGGTCGAAAGGGCCATACTGTCTGATTTTGTAAGGCCCCTCCCAAACCTATCACGCAGGTTCCTGGTACGGGAGTGACCCCAACTTGTTATGGCTTCGGAGAAGTGGTTCATTTTAAGAGAAACTGTCCGAAGACCACAAATGCTGGGGGAACTGGAAGGCTACTCGCTATCGGTCAACATGAAGCGGTAGCGGATCCCACGGTAGTCACGGGTACGTTTCTTCTCAACAACTCCTATGCCTGTGTCTTCTTTGATAGTGGTGCAGAAAGAAGCTTCGTAAATCATAACTTTAAACACTTACTCAAACAAACCCCTCAACCACTAAAAGAAACATTCGTCGTAGAAATGGCTAATGGGAAAACAGAAAGCTCTAGCGAAATCTACATAGGTTGCACTCTCATGTTAGACGATCACTCATTTCCAATCGATCTTATATCAGTCTCAATCAAAAATTTCGATGTCATTGTTGGTATGGACTGGTTGAGTCTCCATCGCGCAGATATCCTATGCTCTGACAAAGCCATTCGCCTGAACCTTCTGAATCACAAAACCCTATTGATATATGGAGATAAGCCGAGTACGATTCTTCGTATCATCTCCAGTATTCAGGCTCAGAAATACTTACGCAAGGAATATCGCGCCTTTCTTGCTCACATCGTCGACACTAACCAGAAATCGAAAGATCCAAAAGACATTCCCGTAGTATGCGATTTCCCTGATGCCTTCCCGGAGGATCTTCCCGGTCTACCTCCCAAACGTCAAGTTGAGTTCAGAATTGACCTAGTCCCAGGAGCTACCCCCGTAGCTAAGTCGCCCTACCGTCTAGCGCCCGCCAAAATGCAAGAACTATCCGGTCAACTCAACGAACTGCTCAGCAAGGGCTTTATAAGACCTAGCTTCTCACCTTGGGGAGCTCCGGTCTTGTTCGTGAAGAAGAAGGATGGATCGTTTCGGATGTGCATCGATTATAGGGAACTCAATAAACTCACGGTTAAAAATCACTGTCCCCTCCCTCGTATCGATGATCTATTCAACCAACTCCAAGGAGCAAGTTACTTCTCCAAGATTGATCTTAGATCCGGGTATCATCAGTTACGGGTCCTTGAGGAAGATGTTCCAAAGATAGCCTTCTGAACCCGCTACGGGCATTTTGAGTTCGTAGTGATGCCCTTTTGACTGACTAATGTCCCCGCAATATTCATGGACTTGATGAATAGGGTGTGTCGTCCATACCTAGATCAGTTCGTCATCGTCTTCATTGACGATATTGTCATTTACTCTCGGAGCGAGGAAGAACACAGGGATCATTTACGACGAGTCCTGGAAACGTTGCGATCCGAAAAGTTGTATGCAAAGTTCTCTAAGTGCGAGTTTTGGATCCGAAGAGTTGAATTCTTAGGTAACGTAGTTAGTAAAGAGGAATCCACGTGTACCCCTCCAAAATTAAAGCCATTGAGAACTGGTCAGCACCGAAGACGCCTACGGAAATTCGTCAATTTCTAGGCCTCGCTGGCTACTACCGTAGATTCATTCAAAACTTCTCTCGGATTGCGAAGCCTCTTACTATGCTGACACAGAAGGGCGTATCGTTCGACTGGGAAGAGAAACAGGAGACGGCATTTCAGACCCTGAAGCGAGCCCTATGCACTGCACCGGTATTATCCCTTCCCGAAGGGATAGAAGATTTTTTTGTATACTGTGATGCATCCAATTAGGGGCTCGGTTGTGTCTTGATGCAACGAGGCAAGGTTATCGTCTATGCCTCGAGACAGCTAAAGAATCATGAAGTGAATTACACTACTCAGGACCTCGAGTTGGGAGCGGTCGTCTTCACACTAAACATCTGGAGACACTACTTATATGGGACGAAGAGCGTGGTGTACACTGATCATAAAAGCCCCCAACATATACTGAACCAAAAAGAACTCAACATGAGACAGCGTCAATGGGTCGAGCTACTTAACGATTACGACTGTGAAATTAGATATCATTCGGGGAAAGCCAACGTAGTAGCTGACGCCCTGAGTAGAAAGGAATATTCCGGTCGAAGGACCAAGTCGTTGACAATGACTATCCATTCGCATCTATCCACACAGATCAAAGAGGCTCAGCTGGAAGCCTTAAAGCCCGAGAACTTCACAGGAGAATCCCTGCGTGGAATGGATAAAAATCTAGAGGTTAAGGGTGACAGAGCCTACTACTTCATGGAACGAATCTGGACTCCACGCCATGGAGGTTTCAGAGACTTGGTTATGAGGGAAGCACACAACACTCGTTACTCCGTCCACCCGGGTTCAGATAAGATGTATCTGGATCTCAAAAAGCTATACTGGTGGCCGAACATGAAAGCGGAGATCGCCACATTTGTGAGTATGTGCCTTACTTGCGTGAAGGTCAAGGTCGACTATCAAAAGCCATCGGGACTCCTCCAACAACATGAGATACCAGAATGGAAGTGGGAGCGGATCACAATGGACTTTATAACCAAACTTCCCAAGATAGTGGGTGGATTAGATACCATTTGGGTTATCGTTGACAGGTTGACCAAGTCCGCACACTTCCTACCCATCAAAGAAACGGACAAGATAGAGAAACTCACTAGAACATACCTTAAAGAAATAGTACGAATGCATGGCGTCCCTATATCTATTATCTCAGACAGAAATAGTAGATTCACCTCTAGGTTTTGGCAATCATTGAAAAAGGCACTAGGGACGAGGCTAGACATGAGTACAGCCTACCATCCGCAGACCAACGGACAAAGTGAGAGGATGATCCAAACCTTAGAAGATATGTTGCGAGCTTGTGTGATTAACCTCAGCAAATCATGGGACACGCACTTACCTCTTGTGGAGTTTTCTTATAATAATAGTTATCATACGAGCATCAAGGCAGCCCCATTCGAAGCCCTCTACGACCGTAAGTGCAGATCCCCTCTGTGTCGGGCTGAGGTGGGTGACATTCAGCTAGCTAAAGGAAGAGTTCCTGACAGCACCCTCACTGGTCCGGAGATCATTCGAGAGACGACCGAGAAGATTGTACAGATACGTGAACGACTAAAAGCCGCTAGGAATCGACAGAAAAGCTACGCCGACAAACGAAGAAAACCCTTGGAATTCCAGGTGGGAGATCGAGTACTGTTGAAGGTCTCACCCTCGAAGGGCACAATACGCTTTGGAAAGCGTGGAAAGCTGAACCCAAGGTACATAGGGCCTTTGGAGATTCTCTCCAAAATCGGCCCCGTAGCTTATAAACTCAACTTATCGCACGAGCTAAGTAACATACATGCTACCTTCCACGTCTCAAACTTGAAGAAATGTCTGTCTGAAGAGACTCTCGTGATCCCCCTCGACGAAATCAAGGTCAATGAGAGCCTCAACTTCGTGGAAGAGCCTGCGGAGATTATGGATCGGGAAGTAAAACGAACGAAACAAAGTCGTATCCCAATTGTGCAAGTTCGGTGGAACGCCAAACGAGGACCGGAATTCACTTGGGAGCGCGAAGACCAAATGAAACTCAAATATCCCCATCTCTTCGCTAAGTAGTACTGTAATTCTTATCTGTATGAATTCTAAATTTCGGGAAGAAATTCCCCTAACGGGGGGATGATGTGACAACCCCAAATATATTGTCATTACAAATCCCATTTTCACTAACGGAATGCGTCACTATATGTTATTTCCTGTAATGGTTGGAGTTGTCAATAAACAAATATCTAGTTATTTATATGTCTTGATATTATCATAAGCAATGGTAACTTGTAAATGTTAACCCTGTTTAACTAAAAAGAGTTATATTACTTTTCAACCACTTCACCCGGGTAAAAAGTTTTAACCCGGTTAAACTTTAGGATCGGATAGCCGTGTATCGGGTGCAATACTCGAGACATATATAGACAAATGGACACTACATTTGAACTCTTTTACCACACCTTCACTCTCTCTCACTACTTTCTCTCTCTAGACACGAACCCGACTCCAAAACCGCAAATTCCAGCTTCCAAACGTAAGGACTCATTCACTATCTTATTCTAAACATACTTCATTGTATTTAGAGGCTAAAAATCATAGAAAACAAGGATCAAAAGGGAGTTTACGGCCTAAGAAGCCCCTTAGGCCGTAAACACCTAAAAACTTGCCAAAAACCTCATTTTTCCTTCCTTTAAGTTTATGTAGTAATTAAGAGATATACCTAGGAGAGTTTGGACATTAAAAACACAAGAGTTTGAAGCCTAAAAAGGAGTTTACGGCCCAAGCTTATGCTTAGGCCGTAAACACCCAAAAACCCTTGTTAAAAGTCCCAAAAACTTATCTAGGACATGTAAGGAATTTAACTAAGGCCCTAGGAAGTGTGTTGTACCTTTAAACTTCTCATTTTGAGGCCAAAAGAAGAGTTTACGGACAAGGCTATACTTGGGCCGTAAAATCCCCAATTTTTATGCCAAAATGTCCCAAAACTCCATCTAAGGCCTTCTAGAATTTACCTAAGGTGAAGGGAAGTGTGTTGTACGATTAAAACATCCATTTTGAGGGATTAAATGGAGTTTAGGGCCCAAGCACAAGTCTTGGCTGTAAACTCCCCAAAATGTCACAAAATAAGGGTCTAAACCCTCCATATTAGTTCAAGACACTTGCTATTAAATTAGGGATGTGAATTAAGCCCTTAAACATGCATTTTGGAGGACCACATGAGTTTACGGGCAAGCCTAGGGGGATTACGGCCGTGAACTCCGAAAGAGTGGCCTTTAGGCCGTAAACTCCAAGGGAGTGAGCTCATGGACCCTGTCACACCCCCAAACCAAGGATGGCGGAAACGTCTGGGGGTGGAGGACTTCATGTACAGTATCACAACAACGTGTATAATAGTGCTCAAAGTAAAAACAACCACCATATATATAATTGCAAAAGTTACACCAAAGTATATGTTTACATGTTTCAAAAGCAATTACATTATGATGACAAAATAATTTGTTGACGGTTTAGCGTCCCATCCTCAAAGCGATGAAGTTTTCCTGTTTCACTGATTTCCTGAGAATACAAGTAGTTTTAAAGAGTGTCAACACAAAGGTTGGTGAGTTCATAAGAGCTTTGTTTGAAGTAGAAACCGTTTTTCCTTGTAAAATCGATTTAGTTTGATTTCCAGAAAATCCAATATTTTCTTAGTTAAGTATGAATAGAAATAATCCTACATGATGCTGTAATGAACCCTAGAGTAATCCGTAGAGTTCCTCTATAATCGTCCAACATATAAAGTTATATAAGGCTTAACTTAGATAAAACGTTGAATATAGTGGGTCTGCCCTAGGTCCACAACCCAACGAGGAACAAGAGATGAGGCGGGCACCACCAATTCTAGGCCAATCAAGACTAAATTCTTATATGACTCAACATATATGCTCAGCGACTATAGTTGAAGTCTAACAATTTTAGAGGAAGTGTAGTTTTAATATCATAATAGCTTTGTATAGAGACCCGGCACTTTGTATTTGTACCCCTTTTTGTATAGCGACCCGGTACTTTGTATTTGTACCCCTTTTTGTATAGAGACCCGGTACTTTGTATTTGTACCCCTTTTTGTATAGAGACCCGGTACTTTGTATTTGTACCCATAGAGATAAAAGGTGATTTTAAATCGACATAAAACTCATTTAGGTTTTAAAAATAAAATCCCGTAAACTTATGGATTGTTCCCTATGTGAGCCGTTATAATCATACTATGACTATGTGAACCTGCCACGACGTTCTCAGTGTCGCGAAAAATGAAATGACATTTGTCACCCGTAGACCTGCAGGTCCAACTGTAGCTAGCAGCAAGGTGTGGGGTGTCAATCCCAATATAGATCTATATACAAGTATCACGTTCTCCCTCAAGGAGATTCTGATTATAACTACCAGGAATTATATCCCGCACTCGGACGTACGGGGAGAGAGAGAGAGAGAGAGAGAGAAAAAAATAGAGAAACTCACAATATAGGATAACAAGTTTACGTGAAATGTGTGTGAATATAAATATTTCTTGTATGAATGTACCCTTCTTGTACGAGTGCGTAGAGTGATGTATCATAAACTATACCTATTATAGTTTATCTAAAATGTATGTACTATGTATGAACTCTTTTATGGAAAAGTATTAGTGTTGTGAATTTATTGAACCATAGCTTAATAAATTTACGTGAAATGTGTGCGAATAGAAATCTTTCTTGTATGAATGTACTCTTCTTGTACGAGTGCGTAGAGTGATGTATCATAAACTATACCTATTATAGTTTATCTAAAATGTATGTACTATGTATGAACTCTTTTATGGAAAAGTATTAGTGTTGTGAATTTATTGACTATACTTTTTATAGTTTAATAGCACGTGTTCCAAAATGAATGAATAATATTTAATATGAATGTTTTAGTTTCAGTTCATAATGATAAACTAGCAAGGAAACACATTCAAATATTAGAACTTATGATTATACACTTTGCTCAACATAATACAAAGTGTTATGATATTTACATGCTGTTGGCAAAATTTAGCAATTCTGCCCTGTTTTGGAAAAATCATAGAAAAATCATACGAAGTCGAAAACTAGATCCGTAATTTCTGAGAGTTCAAAAAATGTGTCTAGTTTGCTCATAATTTTTATCACAATTTATAATGACCTCTAACTTGGGTGAATAAGTCCATAATCACAGACTGGTCCGGATTGTTGTTTGAAATGATAGGCAGTTTTGTAAAAATCACCATAAATTGTAGAAAAATCGTATGGAGATGTGCAAGTAGCCATTTTAAAGCTAAAAACTTGAACTATTTGCACCTTGTACAGTTTTGAAAACAAAAGTGTTTAAGATGCCCAAAACAGTCCGTGAATGGAGTTGAACTTTTCTGATGAAGGCTGTTAGAAAAATTTAGATATGTTCTTAGTGTTTTAACTTGTATTCCCCCCCCCCCCCCTGAAAACTTGAGAAAACATGAAAATGTAGGGGTATGAACTCACCTTAAGTGATTCCAGTAGGTAAGTGTTGAAGAAGGAAAGTGTTCAACCCAAGAACACTTGAAGAATCACTTGAAGATTCGAAGATCTAACACAATTATGAGAGAGTTTGTCTAAGATATCCATGATTTGAGTGGAAATAAATGAGATAATCATAAAGAGAATGGATTATGCTTACCAAAAGTGGAGGAAAAACTCAAGATCAGCCCTTGAATCTCGAATTTCTAGAGAGAGAAAGTGAGAGAGGAAAGAGTTTGATCTTCTTGTGAAATGAGAGCAAATGAGAGAAGTGAGGAGAGAGGATGAATAATCAGCCCTCAAAAACGTGGGGAGGAGGGATAATTGAGTGGAAAAGACATTGATGTGACCTAGGTAAGGTGGAGAGGTGTGGTTAGTCAAAGAGTGGGTGTGGGGGTGGTTGCTTGTGACTTTGGATAAGGCAAAGTCAACACTCCACCTTTAATAATTCATCCATTTGATTTTTTTTTTATTTAAATAATGATTTTCATCAAAATATGTTTAAATTATGAATATTTAGAGTTTATAATGTTAAAATATAATTTCTGGAGAAAATCCCGCTTTAAAATCGTGAAAAACGGGCTTAAAATGTCAAAAATATCAAAAATGGGCTAAAAGTGGCAATTATGCGAAATCTGGCCGAGTCTCGGCCTTCTGGTGCTGAACCGAGAGAGAGGGAGGCAGAAACCGAGAGGAAGAAAGCAGAGAGGGGGAACCGAGAGTTGGGAAGGGACAGAGAGGCGCGCGAAGAGACAGAGGGGCAGAGTAGAGACAGAGCGAGAGAAGGGAACAGAGAGCGAGTTAGCGAACAGAGAGGCGGAGGCGGATCGAGAGGCAGAATAGCGGACAGAGAGTGGGACGGACCGAGAGGCACCGAGAGGGACCGACCGCTCGGTTGTGAACAGTACTCTCGGTTCCGGTTCTTGCTTCTTGGGCTCGGTCTCGGTTCGGATCAGCATCAGGAGGGTTCGGCTCTACTTTCGGTTTCGGGTACTTGCTTCTCGCTCTCGGTTTCGGTTCTCTTGGCCACCAGAGGCTCGGTCTCTGGTCTCTTGGCCACCAGAGGCTCGGTCTCTGGTCCTAAGAAGCCTCTCATTCCGGTTTCGGTTCCTAAAGCCTATTTTTCTCGTTTTCGCCCCGTTTTAAGCCGTTTTTGACCCGGTTAAGGGCCGGAATGACCCGAATGATTCCAAAAAGTTACGGGAAACTTTTGAGAGAGATTTGGGAGAGATTTCTCACACTTGGAGAGATTTGGGTGAGATTTGACATTCTTGGAGAGATTTCTCATACAAAGAGATATTTGAGAGAGATTTCACATACGTGGAGAGATTTGGGAGAGATTTGACATTCTTGGAGAGATTTCTCATACAGAGAGATATTTGGGAGAGATTTCACATACGTGGAGAGATTTGGGAGAGATTTGACATTCTTGGAGAGATTTATCATACAAAGAGATATTTGAGAGAGGTTTCACATACTTAGAGGGATTTGGGAGAGATTTGACATTCTTGGAGAGATTTCTCATACAGAGAGATATTTGGGAGAGATTTCACACACTTGGAGCGATTTGGGAGAGATTTGACATTCTTGGAGAGATTTCTCATACAAAGAGATATTTGAGAGAGATTTCACATACGTGGAGAGATTTGGGAGAGATTTGACATTCTTGGAGAGATTTCTCATACAGAGAGATATTTGGGTGAGATTTCACATACGTGGAGAGATTTGGGAGAGATTTGACATTCTTGGAGAGATTTATCATACAAAGAGATATTTGAGAGAGGTTTCACATACTTAGAGGGATTTGGGAGAGATTTGACATTCTTGGAGAGATTTCTCATACAGAGAGATATTTGGGAGAGATTTCACACACTTGGAGCGATTAGGGGAGATATTTGACATAGTCAGAGATAGAGTGAAAACGATTGAGAGGGGATCCATGTGTGACAATTGTGAGTGTCCGGCATCGCAATGCATGGTTCGTAAACCCTGTTAAGCCTTGTTTAAGGATCTTACACACTCCCGATGAGTATGCATCATTGTTTTATCAGTTTGGCTCGCCACGTAGTACAGTTTTTAGGTTAAAGAGATCTAGTTGTATGTACTTTTCGATTCATGTTTTCTTATTAGAGTAGCGACTTGTTTAGTAAATACTGAGCGTAAGTCCAAGCACACACGGGTTAGTGGAGCTGACCGGTTTGACTTGTTGACTTTATTTGACTTTGAATTGACCAGAATATGACGGTTGTCACAGACCCTCCCGTAAATCTTTCTTGGCCTTATACCACTCCCGGGAACCCCTTCTAGGCCCTAAAACCCCGAATAGATGCTAGAATGCTTAAATACTTAAATGGAAAGCATAAAATGATTAATTTCTTGTAAAATACATATTTCATATGACATTAGGGTCCTAAAAGGTGCACAAGTCATTATTTGGAACAAAACGCTCAACCGACACTTTTACCCGATTTACACGAATTCATGTGAGTTCATACCCCTTTAATGAACCTTTCAAATGTTTTATATGTTTTAGGGGGGATACAAGTTGAATATACATATTTATGAAAAGTTATATAAGACAATTATTCATGTTACAGAATTAATCACATGTGATTCACTACCTGTAGTTCAAATCACATGTGATTTATCACTATGCCTTATAAATAAATCAATTGTTTTCAAAACTAATTTGGATAAACAAACAAGTTTTAAATCTTTCTTTTGTACAATACTTTTATTTAATAAATCTCCTTATAAAGATGTAACCACACTGATATATAGTTATATAAGTAAGACTTGAAGGACTTAGGACCGATAGCTCGCCTTATTTCCTGTTCTTGTTTGATTGTGGGCTTAGGGTAGTGGTTATCCGTCCGACTATCGTTGATTTCTTAGTTATATATCTCGTATATTAGTACGGATTACGAGTATTCCTTATTTCATTAGATGCCTAAATCACTAACCTGACTAGAACCACACACACTAAGTTAACTATAATAGGTATAGTTAAGGTCTCTATCACTCGTTTTAACTACTACTCTACACTACTATAATTCTCTCTATTATGAAACTATACCCTAATAAGAGAATACAATACGAGTTATACAAAAGACTATTACACTATAATGCAAGAGATAGTACTAATCATGAGATAACTCATTAACCCACTACGAGATATACTATTCGCTACGCACTACGCCCGAAGTTTTCCGATAGGAAGACGACACTATATGTATAGATCTATACGGGGCAGATGCTATTACATCCCAACTGTTAATTTCAGTCCGAGCCGCACAGGTCCAGGGATGCCTTTACTCCACTACACTGTACATGACCGGGAAGGTCATGGAGTCCGCTATTACTCACACTATTGGTAACATACAAGAAATACACTATAACCGCACTAAAATACTAAACAAAAGATAAAGTTAATATCCCGAAGTAAATAAGTATCTAATACAAAAGGAAGCTGCACCACTATTATTTACTTCAAGTATAACTTACCATATTGCTTTACTTATTGGTGAGTCACTATTATACTTCCACGATAAATGGTTTTCAAAGATGAAAATGTCATATTTCTTAAAGGTTTTCACTTACTATACATTTCTGGAAAATATGATTTTCTAGGTTTTACTACTACTTATGACTGTAAACTTCAGCTTTCATACTATCGGTTCTAATGCTTTTTATATAAGAACTCACACTAAACTCTTATGAACTCACCAGCTTTATGTTGATATTCTTTTCAAATAACTTGTATCTTCAGGTCAAAGATAGACAGGTATGACTGCAGCATTTTTGGAGAAGATGGAGCATGCAAGACCCATCTCTTATTTTTGTTTACTTTTGGTGTTTGTTGAACATTACAAAACAAACTTGTAAATACACTCACTATGTAAATGAAATGGTTGTATGTTTCTTGCTTTTACTATTATGCAATTGTGATGATACCGTACACTACGTCCTCCACCCCGAAATGTATTCCGCCGTTATCGGTTTTGGGGTGTGACACACGAAATCTCAGTGTGATGAGAAGAAGAATTCAGACTTTGAACCAATTGATTCTAGAGAATATATCCATAATCGAGATTGACGCCATGGTATAGACCATAAAGAAGGGTCATGAAAGCTTTGCTAGTACCATCAGATCCAAAAACTTGTTTGGAAAAGATCTTAAAGAGAAGGTTAAACAACCCATTCCATTAAGGAAGTAGGCAAGATTTCTTACCCTTGGTGATACTAGAGAGAAGATCAGTGTATCCCACTTTGTAGAACATTTTGAAGAGTTGAGTCGTAGTAATCGAATCAGGATTCACCATGGATTCCATATAAGGTAGCCCTAACAGAGAGCAAAACCTAATCTTGGAGACGAAAGTTATCTTATTGAAAATCTCGAACATAATATGTTCTTCATCCTTAACATACTTCGCGGAAGAATAAACCTCAGATAGGAGTCACATTGGAATAATATCGAATTTAGTTAAAGCAATTACTAGTGGTGAGTATTTTAGACATTCAACGATCTTCAGTTTGAATGCATCATACTTGAAAGGCATCAAGTCGGTGATCAAGTTTTGGTTGGGTTTGATGGTGAGGAGAGTGGATTAGGTAGTGTGTTCTTGAACTGAAGATGATTCTACCATTGTTGACGCTTGGTTGAGAAGATGAACAGTGGAGTGAGTTTTTTCCCTTTAAATGCTTGAGGGTTTTTGTAAGTGGTGAAGAAGAAAAATCCTTAAGGGAAATCCTTTTATACGATTACCAGGAGAGAGAAAATATTGATGACGGTCGTGTGACCAACTCTGAAACGGTGCCTGAAAAGGTGCAAGTGACAACTCTTCCTCCGAAAAAGTTGTCAGATGGCGTAATGATAGGGACATTTCAAATTTCACGTGCCTTTTTGGTTTGAATCCTTATCCTCAAAATGTGACGTGTCATCATTAACTTGTTCCCAACGTTTTAATTCCCAATCTTCACAATATGACACCATATACCCTTGTGCTTTTAATTAACTTTTGGAAGTGAACAATAAAATGTCTGCGAACCTGAAAATGCCATAAGTACCATAAACAAGACTTTTGGAAAATGAAGAGATTCACATGCAAGAGTGTGCCAAAGAAAAAGAAATAAGGCAAGTTATATCTGTGGCATTTAATTGATGTCATGAAAGACACAAAACTGTGGATCCCATGTACGAATCACTTCCTTTAAAGTCAAGAGAGACTGAGAAGTGCTTGTGTGCTTTCCCGTTGAAATACGATCAATTGTCTGTTAAGAAACATTGAAAGACATCTTTTAATTTCGGTTCTAAAGGTGTCTTCTTCTTCGACCAAACTACAAAACTTAACATAAGTTTGAAAGTTGGGTGAAGCACTTGTGTGGCCGGTGTACCTATAACATCAAGTAGGTTGGAATCTTTTTCAGTGACTAGGTGAAAGGGCAGAAATCTCGAAAACAAAGTAAAATTGGATCTTTTTGGGTAGAAATGCCTTAGTGTTAGAAATTTTCATAAAGATCTCACAAAAATAAAAGAGATTTCTTTGTACATACCACATGAGTGGTTTCGTTAATACATGGGTGAAAAACTAGAACATTCAATTGTTCACCATCAATTTCTTAAAGGTGTTGGACTGTGGGTTTCACTTAGATTATGGTGAAATGAAACTAAGATCATTAACACAGATGTTGTGTAACCATAAACCTTAGTGCTACATGCTGAGAGTCTCAAGGGCTATGGAATCAAAAGTAACGGAGAAAATGGTGAGATGGTTAAAGAACCGAAAGTACCTTTGCTATACGAAAGTGACCAAGAAGACAACTCTTAACTCAATGTAAGAAGATTAAGGTAGCTCATGACTTAAGTGAATTTAGCAGCCTAATTACGAAGAATAGATTTGTGTATATCGATCCATTAATGCGTCATTGTAGAGTCAAATGAGGCTTCGAGCAACATACAACACGATGCTCCTAGGGACACTTAGTTGGTATATACATTAAGAATTTATACCTTCCCCATGATGCTTTGTTGAGATAAGCAGCAAATATGAAATAAGTTAGTTTAAACAAACAAGAGAATATATATATATATATATATATATATATATATATATATATATATATATATATATATATATATATATATATATATTAATTTTTCCAAAAAAAGAAATAAAAACAGAAAGAAAAATATTTGTACAAAAAGTATACATAAAGTTTCAACCGAACGTTCTCCTTTGGATGGATGAAGCGAAATATACCAAGCATTCGGTACAATTCGGTGCCCTGAAAAATCGGAACCGAAATAGACTGAGCGTTCGCTCTATTTCACTTGTTTAAACTTTAATGAGGCGAAAGCGAAAGGTATACTCATGGAAGCAAAGTTGATTTTGGTACAGATTTCGTTTCCATCATTCCAAATCCTTGAAATATTTTATTGAAGGTTGTTTCAGGCAAGGCTTTTGTGAATATGTTGGCCAATTGATCAGCAAAACGTGTGAAATGAATTTATACATTGCCATCTTCCACATGATCCTTGATGAAATGATACCTCAATGCTATGTGTTTCGTCTTTGAATGTTGCACTGGGTTGTGACATATTCAGATTGCGCTTTTAGAGTCACAATAGAGTGGAATTCGCTTCATGTTTAGGCCATAGTCTCTTAACTGACTTTGAATCCAAATGACCTGTGAAGCACAAGATGCAGTGCCTATATATTCAGCTTCGGATGTGGATAATGATACACACGTTTCTTTCTTGGATTGCCAGCTGACGAGTTTGCCATCCAGAAATTGAACGAAAAATATTGACTTTGCTGGATACCATATGCCGAGAGATGAGGTTCGCTTCAAATATCGGAATATGTTCTTGACTACCACCATATGAGGTTCGTGAGGATTGGCTTGAAACCTGGCACAAGAACAAAAAGAGAACATAATATCTGGTCTACTAGATGTAAGATACATTAAAGACCCTATCATTTGGCGATAGAGCGTCATATCAGCAGCCGGTTTATCAACGGATGGTGTTAACTTCATTCTGAATGCCATTGGAACCTTCACTCTAGAATCTCCCATTATTCCGAACTTCGCCAGAAAAGTCTTTGTGTAAGCCTCCTGATTGATAAAGATGCCTTCTGGTCCCTGCCTTGTATTTCACCCAAGGAAAAAGTTAATTTGACCCATTAAGCTCATGCAAAATTTAGTATCCATCAACTTGCGAAACTCAACTATTAAGATAGGATTCGTAGAACCAAAGATGATGCCATTGACATAAATTTGGACATTCATTACATGTTCACTATCTTTCTTGCGAAATAAGGTTGGGTCAAACGAACCTTGTTTAAATTTGGACATCTTAAGAAAACGAGTTAAAGTTTCATACCAGGCCCTAGGAGCTTGCTTCAGACCATATACGGCCATGTCCAAAATATAGCAATAGTTGGGATACTTTTTATTCACAAAACCCGGTGGTTGCACAACATACATGGTTTCTTCTAATTCTCCATTCAGGAAAGCACATTTGACATCCATTTGAAATACCTCTAAGTTTTTGTGTGTTGCATATGCCAAGAAAATTCAAACTGATTCCAACCTTGTTACTAGAGAATAAGTTTCTTCATAGTGGATTCCTTCGTCCTGACAATATCCTTTGACCACAAGTCTCACTTTGTTCCTTATGACGTTGCCTTCTTTATCCATCTTGTCGCGAGACACCCACTTTAGACCGACCAGATATGCATCAGGTGGTGTGGGAATCAATCTCCAAACCTTGTTTCGTTCGAACTCATTGATTTCGTCTTACATGGCCTGAACCTAATCAGAGTGATCGATTGTGGTATTAACTATTTTCAGTTCTATTTTGGAGACGAACGAATTAAACATGCAATATTCCACTTGAGAGAATAAAGCAGTTTGCTTCGCTTTTAGTTAAGATCGTGTAAGAACTCCCTCAGATGATTCACCAATGACTTGAGTTTTTGGATGATCTTTTGTCCATTTTGTGAGTGGAGGGTAGTTTGGATCATAGGCAGGATCCAATTCAGTATTGACTTCCTCTTTAATTATGATTGATCATCCGATTCACCATTCGTATTATGATTCCCCCCCCCCCCTCGAATGATAAGACTTTTCCAACATCTGGTTCAGAATCCTCCCCCTCGAGTGGACTTTTGTGAGTGATGGTTGGAGATGGGTTCACTCCCTAGAAAGGCGAATCTTATGTATTTGTCGTAGCCGAACCCTCCCCCTGCAATGGAGTGCTTTCTTTTGGTGGTTCGGTTGAGGATGGAGATTCGCTTTCCATTTCTTTTGTGGCATCGTCGATTATCTTCTTTATTTCATCAAATTTATTATCGGCTGCTTTTGCTTCAAAGTTGATAGTCTTCTCTGACTCATCAAAAAATAACATATATTCCACATATAAATCAGCTATTGGGAATGTGCCTTGACTTGACATTGGAAAGATGTCTCCCATTTGAATTTCACTTGATTGAGTCTTCTTCAGATAATTATCATCAAACGTGACATAATAGTTTTCATCTATTTTCTTGGATCATTTGTTGAGACCTCTATATGCCTTTGAGGTTAGTGAATAACGCAGAAAGACACCTTCATCTGCTTTCACATTGAACTTGTTTCGTTTTTCTTTGGAATTGAAGAAGAAACACCTGGAACCGAAGACATGGAAAAACTTGAGGTTAGGATTGTGATTATTTAAGATTTCATATGGAGTAAGAGTAAATCGCTTATTCATGAGTTGTCTATTTTGAGTGTAGCAAGCAATGGCGATAGCATCAGCCCAGAAATACAGAGGTAAGAACGCAAAACTGAGTATAGAGAGCAGAAAAGTTGTGAGTTACTCCCTTTTCAAATAAGAATTCTTCAAACTCATTATTATTGAATTCCAACCCATTATCACTTCTGATGTTGTGCACCAGCTTTCGCAACTGAACTTCGACTTGCTTTATAAAGATCTTTGCCTTTGGAGTAGCCTCTGATTTCTATTTAAGAAAACACACCCAAGTAAAACGTGAAAAATCATCAACAATTACTAGTATGTACTTACTACCACCAACGCTTTCGATTGTAGAAGGTCCAAAAAGGTCGATGTGTAGAAGTTCAAGAGGTTCAATGATCTTTGTGTTTACACGAGTTTGATGACTTTTTCTACTTTTTTTTCCCATTTCGTATGCAACGCAAAGATGATATTTGTCAAACTTTAAGAGAGGAAGCCCTCGCACATGATCACCAAGAACAAGCTTGTTGATGTCTTTGAAATTAAGGTGCAAAAGTCTTCTGTGTCATACAAGGTTGTAGAACTCGTTACTCGGTACCTGTTCGGCCGACTACCGAGTAGCGAGTACTCGGGAAGTACTCGGATTTGGAAATTTGTGTAGAAATATTTTTAGGGAAATTATATATGTCAAAATCATAAAATAAAATCATAAGTTGATTGAAATATATAACAAAATCGGATACATGTGAATACACAAAAAATGAAAAACACATAACGGTCTCACTTCGTGAATAATTACTGAAAATTTAAAATATATATGTAGTAATAATCACATGTGTGTATGTGTGTGTTAAATAATAAATCATTAAGTATATTATACATAATAGTCACCGAGTTGACCAAATTTCACAACACTACTCAGTTCGTAAGGGGCCGATCGGGGAGTACTCGAGATTATGTAACTCGCCTCGGCAAGGGGGGGGAGTAGCGAGTACTCGGACGAGTAATCGGCCAACTCGGCGAGTTTTACAACACTGGTGTCATAGCCAGCTATCATCAGAATGAGCTTTTGTTAGCATGCATATAACTGGCTACCCTCTTGTTGGGTTTAAGTTCAAGGGATACATTTCCCCTTTTTGCTGCAAATTTAGTAGAACTGCTTTCGTTTTCTTCTCTATTATCTAAAATCCTTCATCGTCAAAGGATACTTTCAGTCCAGTCCCCACAACTAATTATGAAACACTAATCAGATTATGTTTCAATCCTTCCACATATGCCACCTTTCGGATTGAAAAATCTCCATTTGTGATCATCCCATAACCCTTTATCGTTCTAAAGGAATTATTTCCATATTTGACACATCCACCATCTTTAAGAGCCCGAAACTCTCTTAACTCTTCCTTTTTCCTATCATGTGACGCGAGCAGCCACTATCAATATACCATTTGTTGTCAAACTGCTCATCACGTATTACCTGCAAAAATCAAGCAGATTTTGGAAAACAAAGTTGCTTGGGTCCTTGTGAGCCTTTTACAGAACAAGGAAAAGTGATGGAAGGATCAACCAAATACATTTGTTTTATTAAAGTGGTTTCATCTTCCCTTTTAATGGTAAAAACCTTGATTTTGCTATTTGTTTTGTTTGAATCACTTTGTTTTTCTTTATGTTCCTTCTTAACACTTTCTCTCTTATCATTCCTAGGGTTAGTGGTCATCTTCTTTGCATGACCTTCAAAATTTGAGACTAGTTTTTCCTTTCATTTAACATCTTTGACAAGAGTTTTCTTTGATTGAGAATGGTTGGGTTTCTCAGGGACCCTTTTTGGATACATATGATTGAAACTTCCCTTTTGTTTTTGTGAAGCACAGGAATGACAGTGTGAACACTGTTTGGGTTTTGCCTGTGAATTTGCTTTCGCTTTTTGACTGAAAACCTTTTTGTTGCACACATATTTGGAGTTTTGGAATTGCCAAAACTGCTTCCTTTCATTGAGATTTTTCTGATATCTCCTATTTCGCTAACGTTTCTGCTATGTGAATTACTTAGATGATTTGTGAATATTCACATTTGGTTTCGTATTTCTTGCTTTAGTTTTGCTTCTTGACTGAGATTCGCTTGTACTTTTGGTTCTGCGAGATAATGGCCTTTTACTCTCCATGAGGTTCTTTCTGATAGTCCTACTGTTTCATCGGTGTTATCGATTGGCGCAGACCAAAAATGATCATCACAACCATCAGCATTATCTTCGTCGACCAAGGTTGTTAGTTCAACTGTTTGACCCTTGGTAACTCCAGTGGTTGTGTACACTTGATATGGTACGGTTTATACCATTTGGTATACAATAGCATTCTCTTTCAGAACCTTGATCTTGTCTTTTGACAATCGAGCGAACTCAACAGAGTTTTCGTGTATAAGGACTTTCGTTGGCTCAGTTTTAAAAAATTTGGAACAGTCAACCTCATCCTCTACAGATATTTCAATCATGTCATTGTCATCATCGAATTTAGATGTATTTTCAGCATTAAGCTTGTTATCTGAACCCAACTTAGAACTTGATGAACCAAATTTCTGTACAGTGTCAATCTTTATTGTCAAACTGACATTTTCATCTAGTAAATTTTTTAGCATGTCCTTGTGATCTTTTGACTTAATACATGACTCAATTTTGTCTAGTCCAATTTTGTATGCTTCAGAGGTTTCTTCAGATGAGACAATTTTTTCACAGTTATAGCAACCAACATCTATTTCGTCTTCCTTTAATTAAAGGAAAGGAAAAATCATTTTGTGAAGATTTTTACCAATCTCACAATCTAAATACAACTGAGTAAAATTGGTATAAAGACGTTTAGCAATCAAAAAAAATGTTTCTTTGTTTCAAAAACTTTAAGTTATCACGTTGCAAATAAATCAATTTGTCTCTTGACCTAACCAACTCTAATTCCTTCTTCTCTATCCACATTCTTCGCTCCTCACTCTTGGAAGACACCCTGCTAATTTGATTAGTTAGGTTAGATTTTGTGAGGCGAGTTTGTTTTAGACTACCACATAAACTAGAGAAGGTGAATTTTAAATCATTCAGTTCTTTTTCATAGTTAGAGACGGCTATTTTAAGTGATTCAAGGATGAAATTTACCTTCTTGATCAACCGATCCCATTCATTGATCTACTCTCCACCTGGTTTTGCGTTAAAGCATTTGCTTCCCTCTCCATCGCTTCTTCACCCTCGCCATCTGTTGTGCAGCCTCTCATTTGTGACACACCATCTGTGATCATCAAACATTTGCCAGCATACTCAGAAATTTCTTCCTTTGCAACGAATGCCCTGCCATGTGTGGGCTTGCGAACTTCTTCATCTTCCGAGTCAGTAGACCAAACCTCTACACCACCGAAGTCATCATCAGCTACATTTTCCTTCACCATTAAAGCAGTCTTATATTTGTCATTAGTTTTCTTCTTCTTGATTTCTCTAACTTATGCATGTAGTAATCTTTCTCATCCTCTCCGTCTTTCTTCTCATTCATCTTTTGTAACATGCAATCCTTCGCCATGTGATTATACCCGTGACAGTAGTGGCAATCATACTTAGAGTTACCAACTAACTTCCCTTCCTTCTTCCCTTCTTCCTTCTGAGGACTAATTTTATTCTCCTCCTCCGGCTTCTCGGAGCTATAACTACCTTGCCCATTTCGATTTTTGGCAGATGGAAGTTTCCTCCTTGCGAATTGTTTGGGGTTAGACACTATCAGAGCATACTCTTCACTAGTCAAATCACATTCAAAAAGATCTGACTCTACTTTCTCTTCAACAACACTCTTACTCTTTAAGATAAGGGACAAGGATCCCATGCTTGAGACTACTTTTGTTTCTTTTTTCACGACATTTTCATGTGACTTGAGAATCTACACAAGCATTGCCAACGACTAGTCCTTGAACTTTTGATGAGCTTTAACAGTTGAAACCACCGCCATCCATTCGGTTCTTAGACCATTCATGAAAGTGACTTTTTTCTCAATCACTTCTCTACCAATTCGGTGCTTAATCTTCTTGTTGAGAAGGTGGTTGTAACGATTCAATGTTTGAACAAGACTTTCCTCTGGCTTTTGCTTGAAGTCACCAAACTCTGAGAGTAGAAGAGTTTGGATGGAATGCTCTAGATCTGCATCAGTGGAATATAACTCCTTCAGCCTTTCCCAGATCTCATTTGCAGTAGTACAAGAACTCACCAAACGAAAGGTATCATATTGTAAAGCAAATCTGGTCATCTTCATTGCTTTTACATTGCTCATCAGTTTGTTCTTCTCATCCTGAGGGACTTCTTTTACATCTATCATCAGGTGATTGTACTCTTTCTGTGTCTTGATGGTTCTATTCATTTTGGAATGAACGAAAGGACCCAAAGTAATAGCTTCCCAGATTAAATATTCGTTATCCTCTGAGCCGAGAACATAGTCTTCAAAATGAAGAGCGTAAACTTCATATTCATGATTGTATAGAACCGGAATCCTTGTGGTCGAACCAATGCTTTTGGAGATGTTGATTGGATTGGTTTGAGACAGATCGTGAGATATGATGACTTGATATGCTTACCTGTCGAGAATCAGACTTGTAAAGATTGAGTTAGGGTAGAATCGAAATCAAGGAGTAGTGTCAATAAAGTGGTGATGGCTCCAACAGATTCGATAAGAGCGGAAACCCTAAAGATTTTCTTCAAACAGGAGATGCATAAGAATTACACAACCTCCTACTCTGATACAAATTGATGAGACAAAAAGTCTTTAAGATCGATTAGATTCTTAACAAGCAAATCAAGTATGTAAATCAAACAAGAACACAAAATGAATCAAACTATTGTCGAATGATTAAAAAGACACAACCTCAGAGGAACTCTATTAAAAATTGATGTTGTAGAGGTGTGGTAGAGCTACAATGTGTTTTGAATGATAAAATCAACAATTTTTTTAATATGGTGCATGCATGCACCATATATATATATATATATATATATATATATATATATATATATATATATATATATATATATATATATATATATATATATATATATATAATATAATAACCCTATTATTAACAGCTGGATAGGCCCAAAACCGTGTATTCAATGGACTTATATAAAAGGCCTAAATACGCAATCCAATAATCTTCAACAAAACTTAAAAGTTTATATCAAGTACAATATCTAAGATAGGCACAATATGTGGGCCGAACCATAACCAGACATTGTCTATACCCCTATGTTTAATTAAGGTTAGACCTACATACAAATAATCTTGGATATGATAGTTGATAGACTAAACTCTTGAGAATCCAATAGAATTTAGAAACCAATGATTCAGACTAATGCTATCTAGAAAAGATAGCACTTTCAACATGTAAGAATGGAAGATCTTGGAAACAGGGTAACGAGACCAATTCTAGAGAAATATTAAGTTATTCAATCCCCTCTTAAGAGCAAGGATAGCCATACATTTCCTTAACCCAAAAAGGAAGCCCACAAGGAGGATAACTTATAAATAATTAGAAAGTAAGTTGAATCATCATAAGAGCCCTACAAGGACCCTTTGGAATCCTTTGAGGAAGATGATCCAGCTGAGGAGTAGACAAATCCCACCATGTAAAAATTTGATTTCTCTGATCTAGAGGTCAGAAATCAATATAGGATCCTCCACCTATGAATATCCCTTGAAAACATCATTTAGTTTTTCCATACCAAGCAACACATATCATGAGTTAAGGATGAGTTTGGAATCATCAAAATAAGTAGCATGAGTCAGTCTAATATGATCCAAAGGTCAGATGAGGAGATAAGACTAGATAAAAGGATTAATTCTCCAGACACAAATTGCAGAACAAAAGTCATCGATGCAAAGGCAATTGCTTGTGAAATAAAGATAAAAACTTGATCCATTTAGTAATAGATCCCTTACCTAATATAGTATGCTTCCAAATTGTTCCCTAAGTATGCAGATTACAAGATAATCGGGAGTTCAGCTATGTAAGAAAGAAGTGTCATCGCTATTCCTCTAGAGATAGCTTTTTAGTACATCAAAGCTTTCCCTTCTTAACATAGAAAATATTTTATATTTGTTTTTACACTAAATCGTTAATACGCACATTCATAAAAGGCATCATCAATTATCACTCTCTCTTTCACTAAATGTATTAGTATCAAAATGTGCATCAAAGAAGATTCATCAGAAGAAACCCTAGTACACAATCAAACCTTGATACAGCAGCTCATCGAGGCATGGATCACTCAATGAGTCAAGGAAGCCCTAGCTAATATGAATTTCGAATCCAGTTTACAAATGCCAATCATTATATAAAGCATGAAACCTTAGGATAATGTAGCTATAGATACTATACCTAGTTGTACGCTATGATATTACCTAGATGTTATAATGGCCAATTTACTAGGATAACATACTACTTAGAAGTAATGTTGGTTAAATATAAGTTTATGTAATATACCTTATCGTTACTCTGTCCAAATATCCAGTTTTCAAATTAACCATAATTAGGGTGTATATGTGTGGAAAACAATATATATATATATATATATATATATATATATATATATATAATATATATATATATATATATATATATATACTAGATAATTATGAGATCTAAAAGGTATAATTATCAAATATAAAATTAAAAGGGTTTATATTCTGATAGTTATAGTTAATCGCGAAGAAAGAAAGATAAAAGATAAAATACCTAGGGTTAATGTGTTAGTGAGTTGATATTATTCATCCTTAGGCTGATTAAATTCGGCTACCTCAAACCTCTAATCATTAATCTTGTGAGAGACAAAAAGATATATATATATATATATATATATATATATATATATATATATATATATATATATATATATACACACTGGGTTTGATACCCCCACCTATGATTGCTAGCTATAATCCAAGCAGGATAACTTTCTTATTACTCACTTTTCGACATTCAATGAAGAGTCGTGCGGGGAAATCACAAGTCAAATAACATCGATTATGAGGGATAATGATAATAAATTACAACCACCTTAGAAATCCGACTACTACGAGGGATGCCTTAGAGGAGTAAATAAAAATAATTAGGATTAATAAAATATCCTAAATTATAGTAAGATAAGATTGGCAAAGTATGCTATAAAAATAACAAGTTAGGATGAGTAAAATATTCTAAAAGATAGTAAGATTGGATTGGTAATGTATCCTATAAACATAGTAAGTTAGGATTGGTAAAATATCATAAAAGATAATAAGATATGATTGCTAAAGTATCCTATAAAGATAGTAAACTAGTGTTTGTAAAATATCTTAACAAATATTTTGTTATGAAAGAAAATGATTCTTAATTAATATATCTCTCAAACTTGTGAGCTCACCATCATTATGTTGACGTTTTCAAAACCACATGATTCCGTAGGAAACTATGGGATGGAAGATAACAGCTATAGGAGTAGCGGTTGATCAATGATGCTACTGAAAACTTATTATCGGTATATTTATCTATTACATCTTATAAATAAATAAAATATCAATGAAATCCCACGCAAATGTCTAAATGGTTTGTTTATACACAACAACATATCAAATATTATAACCTACAACTCTTTGTTTTTTCTAAAGCAACTTTTATATAATCAAAATGCATGAAAAGTGGTTATATATAAAATTAAACAATTTTAAATAAGAAGCTTCGAAAAAAGAAAATTATGGATTTTTCTTAACTAAAAGGAATTCATGTTTATTTTTTACATAAAACCAAGAATTGACAAACATAAAAAATCATTTTAACATATATAAGATGGCTTTGATACAACTGATGGCTTTTGATACAAAATATAAGTGTTTTTCATAAAACCGGTCGATGGGAGCGTTAAGAAATAACAAGCTAATTTTTAATTTATATCAAAACCAAACCATCTAGGATCCATTTATAGAGGTTAGTATGAAATAAAAAAACAACCAAAGAGTATTTTAGCATGATAACCTTTGAAGTATTTGAACGCACTTGGTTTGGGGTGTTGATGAAGATAACAAAAATTCAAGAATAGAATTTCTCTATGTGTATCCTCCATCAAGAGTAAGGCACTTGGAAAGCTAGTACCTTCTTATATTCTTGAGTGTCGTAATCCTTTAAGTACTTAATTCAAATAAGCACTAAAACAGACAATTCAAGAGGGCTTCTAATTCACCAAACTTGCTTCAAAAGAGAGAAAGGTGTAGGAAGTGAACTAATTTTGTTCATATGAGAAAGAGAAGAAAAACTAGTGAAAAGCAAGCCAAAAACTCATGCAAGACACTCTCTTATATACTCATGCAGAAGCAAAAGCAACTCCTTATTATATATAAAGTAATGACCTTAATTTAGGGTCATGGGGGACATAAGAAGATATTTTACAAACAACCTCTCTTCTTATAATAATAATTTTGGCCATGCCTTCAAAATGACAAACATATCTAACTAGTAAAGTAGAACAATTTTTTAAATTTTACAAACTCAATGTTTATAAAATATAAACTTTAACTTTAGGTAAAAGCAAAAAGAATTCAACTAGTCCAAAACTTTGTACACGACTTATTAAATTATACCTTATGATATAATAACTAGTTATATTCTCTTATAATTATTATTTTCACAAAACAATAATTATTCCCTAATGAAATACAATAATTGATTTTATTTATTAATAATCATATTAATAATAAATATATAAAATGTGTCAACTTGATATAGGTGTAACCCTATAGGATCATATATTATTAGAAAGGTCACTCGATAATGATTAATAGACATATAGATTCAACAAAAGGGTTATTACCTCATATCTAAAACAAAAAAATAGCTAACAACGATGTAATCTTCACTAAACATTATTAAGTAAATCAAACTAAATGATTACCATGTTCTTCGTCTCTCCATCTATTCGAATCTTGCTCTTCGATCGATCTTTGGACTCCCTAGGGTTTCTAAGGTTTCTTTTGTTGCAATTAGTCACACAAAATGGCAACTCTCCTTCAAAGAATGATTTAGAATCAATTATATAGTGTTTCTATAAATTGCACAACCACATCATGGCATATGTCTCACCACGTCGTGGTATGGACTCATTCGTGTGTCCTCCAAGATTTCTGAATTGTAATACATCTGTTGAGTTTATTGGTTCATGACTCTTCTCATGATGACCACGTCGCGGTTCTACAAAATCCACCATGATTTGTCTTTTATTGATTCTGTCCTACAATCCTGCTTCTAGCTCCGCATTGTCGCTCCTTTTTGTCTCGAGCATGTCTTTGTTGCAACAAAACATAATTTAAGCAAATTAAGTATCTTATATAATCAAATAAGATCAAATGTAGCTAAAAATACCAAATTATTGCCTTGAATATATAACTAAATATGGCGATATCATTATGCTTCTATATTTTAGATTTAGTTATCAAAATAGTTAATAATTAGTATAAAGCTCAAATCAAATATGTTACTCAAAAATCTTTTGTTGAAGACTTTATGTGTGTTTTGCTTTTTAGTTTTACGGAAAAAGCCCCCCACCTGACAAGAATTTATGTGTGTTCTTCTTGTTGACCATAGAACTTTATAAAATTTGCCAAGCTGGTACTTCGCCTGCTCTCACGGATGACTGTTTCCAATCACTCTTGTACATAGATTCTCCACATCCATCTTCATCGTTTAAGGCATTTCCGCAAATAACACAATAGGTTTAATGGGTTTGAGTTGAGAAGGGAGATTTCAAGTTCGTATTTAAAAGGGAACATACGAATTCCGACCACTTTAAAATAGTCGTTGCCTGTCGTTTGACAGCCTCCTCCTACAATTCATCACCTCACGAAAATCTATCCTCCATCAATGCCTCTCATCTTCTTCGTCGACGCTAAACAACAATCACAAATCATTCTCATGTAATTTTTCTTTTCTTTTTTTTATGTAGATTTCACCATATTTATCATTGTTATTTTTTAACTTTTGCTAATTTTGATTTCATCTAGTGAACTTCGTCACCTCATGCTAATCTATCCTTCGATGATGTTGTTCCGCTTCGCCATCGACACTCAAGAATAATAACAAACCATTGTCAATTTCACCATACGGATTGTGGTTATTTTTTCCCTTTTGCTAATTTTGATTTGGCCTACTAAGTTTGATTTTCCTCAAAATCATTTTAGTAGCTATTATTTAGGGTTTATAAGCTCTTAGCCAAGCATAGAACAAATTTATAGAATCTACGGTTGGGTTTTGTTTGAATTTAGGGTATTTAGATCCTATACCTCCAAGATCAAGGATTTAACTAGCAGCTTTCATATTAAAACAAAAATATTCTTTATATTTGTATCAGATAATCATTATGTTTTAATTTGTTGTAATGCCATGTTATTTATGAAAAACAACATTCTATTATTTGGCTGTAACATAAGGTATATATGGATGTGTGTTTAAACCAATTATTGTAATTTGAAGTAGTAGCCAGTTTTGGATGAACTTGGAAGTTGGAAATGATAAAAACATGTTTCTTCACATGTTGGGACCTTTTAAGTGAGATGTCTCCCCATAAAACTCTTTAATTATACTAACAAATAATTTGCTAACGAAATCACTGGGGATTAAGTATGTTTTAGTTTGAAGGATTCTATTTTGGGTTTTCCAAAACTAAGAGAGTTGTTTTTGAATCTTTGTCCCAATATACATGTGGATTAACGAAAACAAAAACGTCTCCACTTTAATCCAACAAACCCTTAAAAAGGGCAAGTTTTTTTCCATCTACGTTTTGTAAAGGTTCAGTTTATGCATGTTTTAAATGTCTAGATTTAGTCGGAGTCTTTGATTTCTTCAGTAATTTGTTAGTATTTGTTCTTCAAGAAACCCAAAATTTATTTGTTTTTTTTCAAGACCTATGGATTAGAAGCAAGTACCATTTTGGTTCGCGTTTTGGAGGCTTTTAAGGTTTTCATCTTCTCAAACACTCAACGTATATGAAGCTTTGTAATTAGTATTTTATTTCGACAAATCTAGAAACAAAGACCTTTAATAAGTATTTTATTTTTTGTTTTTTGTATTTTTTTTTTTTTTTTTTTTTTTACATTTTGGCATTTGGAACCGTTGATTGGCATAAACTAACTTTTTGGTAATTATTCTATTCCAAGGATCTGTAACAACTAATATTTTGTATATTTTCTATCTAAGTAGATGTTCCAAGAATGTGTTCATCACCCCACCTACATATGTAGCTACACCTTCATCAAATGGATTGACTCAATTGCAAAAGCAAGAGTTGGTGTCAACAGTTGCTCATGATTAAAATTTGGCTAGAAGAAAAGCACAAAAAGTAACATATATAATCCTTTTTTTTATCAATTTTGGATGCAATAAACATAGTGATGATAACATAAGGATGGGGTGAGGCTGGTGAAGTTTGGGGATGGGGATGGTGTGTACCTGGAAGATATGTGATGATATTAGTCCTGAGGTTGTAAGGAACAATATTACTATTCAAAAGAATTTAGATTACTATTCATTTGCATATACCATGTTTTCTGCTTCTAATCTTTAATATTCGTGGTTTGTAGGAGCGAGTTCTAAATGAACAAAAGCAACTCAAGCAAAGGGTATGGATGTATGCAATGTGATTCTTTGGATGAGATTAAAAAAATTGTGAATTACATTATCTAAAGGGTCAATACATTGCTATTGCATCTAACAATAAAGTGTGTTGATATTATCAGTAATATAGATTAAACATCAAAAAATATAAGCATTTTTTTGTTCTAAGTAATAAAATTTATGATGTTATTAGTTTAAGTTGTGTGACTTTGAATACAAGCATATCAATCCAAAGTATGATTTGTAATCTTTCTATAAAAACGAGAATATATTTTATAGAGTGTTTGGGATTTCCAAACAGCCGTCACTTGATTTTGGGCAGACAAACAAATGAATTTCATGTAGTCGAATTCCAATGAGCGTAGCAACGAGAAACCGAAGCAAGAACCACAAACCACTTCAAAATGGTCGACATCTGAGCATCGAAGTCATTTAAATAATTCAACAATTCAAAACAGCCCCAAAATATGAAGAAAAATAACAAAAATTCATGGTTAGGACATGAAGCTTTGATTTCAAATGGCAGAAATATAGAAGTGCATAATCGACAAGAACAAATTAACATTTAAGCACAATTGTATAGATAAAATGTGGAGTAGAACAAAATTTGTAGGAACATTTGCTTTCTCGTCCACAATACTTTCTCACAAACTAATCTACTCATGTATGCAAAATGGGAGCTATCAACCTATATCGATTAACAAACTACTATTTATATAGGGAAGCACTACCCACAAAACATAAGGCCTTCTACATCATATAGAAGATAAACCTTCTACATGAGAAGCCTTCTATACACCTTCTATAAAAAGCCATCTACAGGCCTTCTATAATAAGCACAACTTCTACAAGTCACTAGACGTTCTACGTCATATAGAGGAGAAGCCTTATGCATCATCATCACACCTTCTACACTATCATTACAAGGAGAGCTTTGCACCCCAGCAATCATTGATTCCAAGTTTAGTAGAATACTTAAGTTTGCTATGGTGGCCATCCTCCATGAACTCCTTCGCCAATGAAATCCCATTCTCGACCTTATGGTCAGTTGGATTTATAAATATAAACTTCTTTTGCAATGTTCTTTGCTTATTTCAATTTATGGCCATGTTATTCAAAGTCTTTTCTTTTAGATTTTTATAAACTACTGTGTTTTAAGTGTTCTTATGGAAACTGATTTAGGTTTGTTTCAACCATTCAATGCTACTTAACATGTTTTGGTACTTGATAATGAGGATGTTAAAACACGTTCTGATTTAATTTTTCGTAGTCTTCAAATTATCCATAGCAAGATGATCTTTTGTCTTGGTTCTTACTGTTTTCTTTAACCTTCTTGACCAATACCTTTAGTTTTTATATATTTTTTGGGTTTCAATTTTTCCAAGCAACGCGTAGTTTTCAATTAGGGTTCAATTTGGGTTTCAATTTATTTGTTGACAGTTGATGTCATATATAAATGTTGCTTTTATCCATTCTTACAATGTCTTCTTTCACTATTCAAACACTATCCTCCCTGTTGTAAGTAAAGATCTTTAGATTTTGATGAAAGCATATCTTACTTTTAGTTTTATATTTTGATATATCTTCATTATTAATATTATAACCATACCTGAACATCTTTTAACGACATGATATTTACCATGTTTTAATCATCGCTGTTTTGTACTGTTGACTGTTTTCAGGATAAGTCTGGAGAAAAAATTACACGGAGATGTTTACTTTAGCAATGTCAAGGGTAAACTTCCCCATGGCATGGGTAGACATACAAGGTCAGACCAAGTGGTATACTTATAATGAACAGGTTCATGGTCTATATGGACATGAACAACAATTGGAACACCATCCCATATTCTTAGTGGTGGCTAGTGGTGGAAAAATTCATGGTCAATTGTTATTGCGAGGATGAACCACTACGTCCAATGTAACATACACGTTTTGAAATCGTGTTTTGTAACTTTTATAAGTGAATAATATTATGAAAAATTATATAATTATGAGTATTGAGTTCTAATGGATAGTTTTTACTAGAAATAAAATAAAATCATTTTTAGAATCACTTGGAAAATACTGGAAGTCTTATAAGATTCCAATCGAAAGGCAAATATTGAAATTTAACGAAAATATAAAATTTGAAATAAATAGAATTTTATTATTAAAAGCTTTAAAGAATCTCGTTAGAAAAATTTAGGAGAAAACCTCATCGAAATCCGACGTATAACGAAGAAGTTATGACCAATCGAAGATCCCCGACAAAACCAGCACGGTATCGAATGACGTAAAATGTGAGTTTGTGATAAACTACTTTTTAGCCTTAGTGATCTAAATGAAAATCGTAGTATTTGTTAAACCGAGAATTTTCATAAAAAGAACGTCCAAATCTGCCTGTGTATGAGGAAGTTATGATTTTTCTAAATTTCGGAATAGCAGTAGACAGCTAAAAACTCGAAATATAGATAGAGCGATATTTAGCCGACACAACCTAAATGGGAATTGAAGGTCTCATCAATAATAGTACAACGGTAAAACGACTGACAAAAACGGACATCGAATGAAGAAGTCATGAATTTTTAACGGATTTTCTTGCTCCCGTCTGTTAATAATAATAATAATAATAATAATAATAATAATAATAATAATAATTATTATTATTATTATTATTATAATTATAATAATAATAATAATAATAATAATAATAATAATAATAATAATAATATTCAAAATTAGCCAATGAAGTTTAAACGAAAGTTGTAGAGCATATTGTTACCTATGTGTACATATAATTAACGTCAAAAACAGAGCTCGTATGCGAAAGTTATGGATTTTAGAAGTTTGAGGCACAAAAACCGAGAATATCATCAAAACCGAGGAATTTCGCATGAACTGTACTCAGACATGTCACTCGGATGCTCGCATGCATGTTGTGTGTCCGAATCGTGTCCAGTCTGAAGAAGTGCTCCAATCGCAAAGCGCCTCGTGTCTCACTCCAACCACCTGTTGTCTACACATGTTCGCCGCGTGTCTCGCCTTCGCATCTGATGCCTGGCAACCTCGCATTCGAGCCACCCGCCCCACCCTCGCATGAGAGCCACGTGTTCACCACCTCGCATCCGAGCCTTGCTATTGCGATGTGTGTCTCCTTCTTCTTACTTCGGATCCAAGGCTCTCCCCTATATAAAGGGAGGTGCGAAACCTCCCGGGTAACTTTGGAAGTTTGGCATTTTTCACCAATAAACTCATATTTTTACTATTTCAACTTCCCCCAAAGCCCCAGAATCATTTTCAACACCCGAAACACGCCCCAAAGTTCCCGAAGAGCCCGAGAAATTTATCTTTTTAGTTTGAAGCTCAACCCTCGCAGGGCCCGGTGTTCAATAAAGCTCCCAGATTTCAACGAATAAAGTTATTTATTATAACGAAGTGCTGCACAAATTAATATTTTAACCCCTAGTTATATTACGATGAGTTCAATATATAGGAACAATTGTATGTTACATGTTATATGTTTTAAGTGCTTTTCCGTTGTTATTGTTTCTGCTATTTATGATAGCGAAGTTATACCTTTGACCATGTGATCAGTGAAATGACTTAGATTCACGGTGGTACGAGTATGTAGGCTCTGGCCATGTAGAGCATGTCTCGTAAGAGAACGACTCTATTATATGGCATTGTCAAAAGGTTAGACAGTGTTTGAAGCCTGAAATCAATCAAAATGTTTAATCAGAAAGTGTATGTCTTCTGTGCCATTTGGGTCGAAGCTTTATTGATGTATATCAAGTATGGAAATTGTTATGTCCCATTGATTGTATATCTTTGAATCAAAATCATTGATTGATATGGAAAACTTGTCACATGATTCACATATGCCTTTGTTTTTCCTTGTTCCTCTGTGCTTCAGCTATATTCAAGTATATATATGGCATAACGTTATATTGTATCTATTATTGAACTCACTAAGCGTCACCGCTTACCCTCTTAATTTTTAATAATTGCAGGAGATAAGCATCCAGTATAGTTATATACTAATAAAAGATTTTGAATAGTTTGAAACTATTATATTTTGTACTCCCGTATGTATAAAAATGTAGTATCCTGGGTAGTTGTGTAATATATAACACTTTGTAATATTCGGTTTGTATCCAGTCGTTTGTAATCACTTTATCAATGTAAAATATTGTTTTTATGAATATGCATGTAGCATGTTTTGGAGTGACAATTGTCAAATATGTAAGTGTGGGTCTTTCAATCATGGTATGAGAGTAGTCGTTTAAGTGAACTAAATACCACAGATTGGTATTTAGACTTAAACTATTGGAATTTCAATATATGAACTGCTTCATTATAATTATATGGATACAAACCTTAGGAAGGAATTAAGTAGAGTATTAGGTAATGATAAACCCTGATATTCTAAAATACAATGTTACTCCATATTGTAGAGCAATGGTTGTACAGGTTAGTAGCCATACCCCTGAGGTGGGTGGAGGTCCTCAAGCTGAGGAAGTAAATACTCCAGTATCTCCTTGTAAGGAGCGGCTTTTGGGTAAACTTACTGGTGTTATTCAGCAGACACTCAAAGAACACAAAATGAGTGGTGATAAAGGAAAATAGAAAGCCACAGGAGAATCTTCAAAAGGGGAGGTGAAGCATCCCTCATTCAAATATTTCAAGAGTAGTGGTGCTACAGAGTTTTCTGGTGTTATTATTCCCATTGTTGTTCTTACCTGGATCTAGAACACGAAGAAAGTGTTTCGTATTTCTCATGTGGATAATGAATACAAGGCTAATTATGTTTCTGCAATGCTCATCATAGAAGCCTTAGTCTCGTGGGAAGCAACATATGAAGCTCTCAATGGGTATGACCAAGAGAATTTATCATGGGAGTTGTTCAAAACTCGTTTGCTAGAGAAGTATTGTCCTCTAGACATGAGGAGGAGATTGGAGAAGGAATTCCTCGAGCTTAAACATGGAGGAATGGCTGTGAATGAGTATGAAAGTCAATTTAATTAAAGAGAAAGGTTTGCTACAAAGTATATTCCATCTGAAGACGAGAAATTCAGTTATTCATGGAGGGACCACGCCATGAAATCCACGATTTTGTTGTCAATTGGGATGTTTTATCATTCGATAAAGCCGTTGAGTATGCTCGAAGGTGCGAGCATGACTTAGAAATACATGGTGCCACTTTTTCTGTTCCAAAGCATCCACATATTGATCAAACTACTCGTGTTTCCTCTATTCCACCAGCTCAACCTGTTCGATCTGAACCTAAAAAGAAAGTACAATTGTAGAGTGCTTTTCGTGGTTGTGGTGGATCACAATCTTTTTCTATTCAATAGCCTTCATGTCGCGTTTGCGGAAGGAATCATCCAAGCCAATGAAAAATAGACAACGAATCTGTTTTCTGTTATGGATGTGGAGAAACGGGTCACATAAAGCCAGCCTTCCCAAGAAAGGATGCTACTTGCTATGCATCTGGTATTACTGGCCACAAGAAGCGTTTTTGCCCTACTCTTACTAATCAGTTGACGGGAAGTCAAGCTTCTATTCAACAGGCGAGAGGTTAAGCTTATGTTCAACAATCAAAGGGTACTCCAACTAAAAAGGAGGAGGTGCCAAAAGCTAAGGGGTCGTGCATTCTAGATTACCACAGAGGAGGCACGCGGGGACCCAAATATTATGACGAGTACATTGCTTGTCGAATCTAGACCTGCTCACATCTTATTTGATTCTGGTGCCTCAGATTTTTTTATGTCTTATGAATTTGCGCATTCTTTTCAAATTGCTTGCTATGCACTCGCGCAACCATTTGACGTAGATACTATGGGAAGTATATTATTACTGCTAATAAATTCTATAGGGATTGTGTCATAGAAATTGAAGGCTATAATTTTCTTGCTAACCTGATCCCTATCTCCTTGACCAAATTTGATATTATTCTCGGCATGGATTGGTTGTCAAAGAACCACGCAAAACTCTTGTGATATGAAAAGATAGTACGCATTCCTATTGAAGGGGAGAATCTTATCTATGTCTACGGTGAACAAAGAATCTTAAAAATAATCTCTTTCCTCAAAGCTCGTAAATTCATATTGAAATGGTGTTCTATCTATTTGGCCTACACAGTTGATGTCTCAAAAGAGGAGAAGAAAACGATAAATGATTTTCTCGTTGTTAACGAATATCCTACTGTTTTCCCTGATGATTTGCCTGGACTTCCTCCGGACAGGCAAGTAGAATTCCGAATTGACCTTGTGCATGGTACTGCTCCGATTGGAAAGACTCCTTATCGTCTTGCGCCAACTGAAATGAAAGAAATGATGATCCAACTGCAGGAATTACTTGACAAAGGCTTTATTCGACCGAGTACCTCTCCTTGGGGTGCTCCAGTATTGTTTGTCAAGAAGAAGGACAGATCGATGCGGATGTGCATTGATTATAGTGAGCTAAATAAGGTGACTATCAAGAACAAGTACCCACTACCTCGCATTGACGATTTGTTAGATCAACTTCAGGGTGTTATTTATTTCTCAAAGATTGATTTGAGATCTGGCTATCATCAGTTGAAAGTTCATGAGCATGATATACCAAAGACTACTTTTCCTACTTGATATGGACATTATGAATTCCTTGTCATGGCGGTCAGTCTGACAAATGCTCCCGTTCTATTCATGGATATGATGAATCGGGTATGCCGCCCAATGCTCGATAAATCTGTTATCATATTCATTGATGATATTCTAATATACTCCAAGTTTGAAGCTGATCATGCCTTTCATATTCGTGTGGTATTAGAACTTCTTCTAAAGGAGAAACTATGTGCTAAATTCTCAAAATGTTAATTTTGGCTTCGCCAAGTACAATTTCTCGGCCATGTTATTTCTGGTGATGGTGTATCCATAGATCCTACCAAAATCGAAGCAATTCAAAATTAGGAAGTGCCACGTAATGCTTTCGAAATTCGCAGCTTCTTGGATCTCGCGGGATATTACCAGAGATTCATTAAATACTTTTCTCGTATAGTCGTACCTCTCACGAGTCTTACATGGAAGGAAGTAAAGTTTGAATGGGGTGAAGCCCAAGAAAAAGCTTTCTCAACTCTAAAAGATCTTTTGACTAATGCTCCAATCTTATCACTTCCAGAAGGTGATGATGATTTCTCTGTATGTAGTGATGCTTCAAGATTAGGACTCGGTTGTAAGTTGATGCAACGTGGTAAAGTGATAGTCTATGCCTCAAGACAACTGAAAGATTATGAAAAGAATTATCCCACTCATGATCTCAAACTCGTTGCAGTGGCATTTGCCCTAAAACTTTGGACGCATTATCTTTATAGTACAAAATGCCAATTCTTTAGCGACCACAAAAGTCTCAAGTATATATTAAGTCAACAAACTTTAAATATGAGACACCACGAGCCATGGAGCTGATCAAAGATTATGACTGTGAAATCCTATATCATCCTAGAAATGCCAACATAGTTGTCGATGCACTTAGTAGGAAAGTTTATCGTAATAGTATGTGTTATACTATTACTCACACTATACTAAAGCTCACTATTCTTGATGAACTAGAGAAATGGTAAGAAGAGGCCTTAAAACCAGAAAATGTGAAGAAAGAATGGATAGTACATTATTCTGATGTTTTACTTGATGATCCACAAGGATTGAAGGTATTTAAGAATCAACTATTGATTCCAAAGATTGGTGGATTAAGACAGAAGATTTTGGATGAGGACCATAAGTGTAAACTGTTAATACATCCTGGTACAAGTAAAATGTACTATGATGTAAGAGCTGGTTATTGGTGGCCTGGATTAAAGGGAGACATTGGAAGATATGTGCGGGAATGCTTAGTATGCTTACAAGTCAAAGCAGAGCACCAAAATCGTTACAGAACCCCATAAAGTCGTAGTGTTCCTGTATGGAAATGGGAAGAGCTATCCATGGATTTTATTACCAAATTGCCAAAGACTGCTAAACAGCATGATAGCATTTGGGTAATCGTCGACCGCCTGACTAAGAGTGCACATTTTCTCGCCATGCATGAAACGGATTCAATGGAGAAATATGCACAATTATACTTGGATGAAATAGTTGTAAGACATAGTGTGCCACTAAATATTATTTCTGATCGTGATACTCGTTTCGCTTCTCATTTTTGGTAGAGTATGCAACGTGAACTGGGATCTCGAGTTGCTCTTAGCACAACTTATCATCTCCAGACAGATGCTCAGACGGAGAGAACAATCCAAACAGTAGAAGATATGCTTTGTGCTTGTGTTTTGGAATTCGGTGGTAACTGGGACAAGTGAATAATATTATGAAATATTCTATAATTGAGAGTATTGAGTTCTAACGGATAATTTTTACTATAAAAAAAAAAAGTAAAACTATGTTTAAAATCACTCGGAAAATATTGGAAGTCTTATGAGATTCCAATCAAAAGACAAATATTCAAATTTAATGAAAATATAAAATTTGCAATAAATAGAATTTTATTATTACAATTTGTAAAGAATCTCGTTAGAAACATTCAGGCAAAAACTTCATCAAAATCCAAGTTATAACGAATAAGTTATGACCAATCGAAGATCCACGACAAAACCAGCACGCACCAAATGACGTAAAAAGTGAGTTTTTGCTAAACTAGTTTTTAGCCTTGGTGGTCGAAATAAAATTGTAGTATTTGTTAAACCGATAATTTTCATAAAAGGAACGTCCAAATCTGACTTTGTATGAGGAAGTTATGATTTTTCTAAATTTCGGAATAACAATAGATAGTTAAAAACTCGAAATAAAGATCGAGCGATATTTAGCTAACACGACCTAAATTAGAATCAAATGTCTCATCAACAGTATATCACAACTAGCATTTTTTAGCTAGGAAATTCTATTTCATGTAAACATCGTTCATGGTGAGGCTTGTACTCTAAATAAATAGCATACTCTATGCTCACTCAATATAATTCTTATAGTCAATAAGGTGTTGAAAACCCTAGAAAAATCCCGGTTCTAGTCCAATATGAGCTAGGGTTCTCTTATTGGGCTTAATGGACCAATAAACCTTCAACTTGACTATTTTTGGTGTAGAAACCCTAATTGGGCCATAATTAGACCCACACTTGTAAAACTTTAGCATTTTAGGCCGTGATGGGCCATAAAGGATTTAATTAACCCTAATGGGCCCTAAACCAATTTCTTTTACCATTTTGGGCTGTGAACCTTCTTAAGGGCCCAATGGGCCGAAAAAAATGCTTGGAGCTTCATAGAAATTAGAATAAGGAAAATAATGGGACACATCATTTCATTCTCATCTCTCTAGAAAAAATTCCAGCCGAATATATATATATATATATATATATATATATATATATATATATATATATATATATACATGTGTAAAAAAAGGAGAAAAGAAGAAAAATCTTGCTTATGACACCTCGTGTTTGCATCGTGGATATCCATGCAAACATAACCTCAATCTTCTTATCCTCCCCCTTCTTCTACTTTCGGCCAAACCCTTCATTCCCCACCATTTTCATTTCCTTCAAATAGTCTCAAGAAATCTCTCAAGAACTCATCCTCCTTCCTCTAAATTTTCGAGTTTTGGTGTGTGGTTTCAAGAGGAGTTTTCGTCAAAGATCATCATCATTGGTAAGATCTCACAAGCTAAGTTGATTTACTACATCTTTAAACTTAAATCACTCCTCTTACCACCTCAAATTCGTGACCATCCTCCCTAGAACTCATCAAGATTCGAGGATCACTTCAAGAAGCTAGCTAGAGTCATAACTTACACCACCTTCTTCTTATCTTCATCAAAACCGAAATCCAAACCCCAAAGTGAGTTCATAGCCCTTTTTTAGTTTTCATATGATTTTGGAGGAGAATACAAGTTGCTTTGTGTAGATCTATGTGTATATGCATGACTATGTGTGTTTTCCATGTATTATTTGGTGATTATGTGTTGATTACTTCATTAATCTAAAAATATGTTAAGAACTTGAAGTTTATCACTTGGATCTTCATAAGGACCTTGAGAAAAGTATGTTTTATCACATATATTACATATAAACTTGTAGATCGGGGAATTATACACTTAAAATAGCAAAAATGAGTGTTGTGCTTAAAGATCTATTACTTATACTCAAAAATCAGCATTTAACAGGAAAGTTTTAGCCTAATCTCGAACTGTTTTGACCCTCTTAATGGAAGTATTTTTCAAAACTGTTTTACATGGATAAATTTCAGATTTATACCTTTAAAATGACTACTCTCACGTTTCATACGATTTTTCTATAATTTTTGGTGAATTTTACAAAACTGCCTGTCAGATTTGAAATAATTTCGGACCAGCCTGTGATGGTGAGCAATTTCACACTTGTTAGAAGCCATTAAAAATTATGTGAACAATTTTGAACATAGTAGACAAAATCTCCAAACTTCCAGAATTTACGGATCCAAATTTCGACTTACGATGATTTTTCTTCAAAATTTCCAACAACTAGGTTGGAAAAGCCCAAAACCAGAAAAATGTGTATTTCCACAAAAATCAAGCCAAAAATTTTATTTTTTTAAAAAAATGGGTTTTAAAAAGTTATTTTTAGCACAAAATAGTCATCAACACAAGTTTTGAACAAAATAGAGACTAAAGAGTTATTCTTACAAAAATTGGGCCTTAATTGTAAATTTTTTGCTTATTGAGCCAAGAACGTCATTTTTTTTTACAAAAAGTGGGCTTTTATGATATTATAGTGAACACTTGAACCAAAACCAATGATAAACTAACAAACGGATTAATTTGATCATTTTCTAGGTTATTGGGCCTTAGCGACCCATTTTTATGTGTGATAGGTCATGTATATTATTTATATGTTTATTGGGCCTCATTGACCCATTAACATATACGACGGACCTTGGATACTATTAGTGTGCTATTTGGGCCTTAGTGACCCATTTTTATGTGTGATAGGTCATGTATACTATTTATATGTTTATTGGGCCTCATTGACCCATTAACATGTGCAACGGACCTTGGATACTATTTGTGTACTATTTGGGCCTGCAAATACCTTGCATGTGAAATGGGCCTTAGTTGTCCTTTCATATATATATTTCGGGTCCATGTTATATAATTTCATTCCAATTTGGGCCTTTAAATGATTTACATGTTAAGCGATGCCTTAGTGGTTCACTTACATGGTTCATTGAGCCTGGAATGAGATTATACCTTTCTTCGCATAAATTCGATTAAAGATCTAGTGAGTTTTGTTGGTTGGCACTTATTAAGTGTACGATTATAGCCTATAGGTATAACCAGTGTCTCTTGGAGGGAGAGCGGGGATTTGTGTATAGATCTATATGGGGATGACACCCCACAACAGTTAAACTAACTCAGTCTAGAATGATGAAAACCTTATAATCAAAAATCAAAATCGGCGTCTAACAACGCCAAGGCAGGCGAAATTATCATTATTTAGTATGAAACATCCCAAAATATGACCCAAAAATTTTTGTTTAATAATTACTAAAAACATCATGGTAATGTCATAAGGTAAAACTCGTTCGTCAATATCTCAAAAACAATAGCAAAGTGTTATGAGTAAACTGTATCAAGACTATATCAAATCATATCTATGAAAAACTAAAGACAACTTCTAGGACTACTGAAGTTGTGGTGTGTGTGATGCCATCAACCCGAGCTCTTCCCTTTGCTTGCGGAAGTACCTGAAACCAAAACTGAAACTGTAAGCACGAAGCTTAGTGAGCTCCCCCAAACTACCACATACCATACAATACATATAAACACATATTGGGCCTTGCCCACTGCATCGGACCGAAGTCCGGAAACTGCATCCGACCGAAGTCCGGAACTAACCAGGGCCTTGCCCTCTGCATCGGACCGAAGTCCGGAACTACTAAGGCCTTGCCTCCTGCATCGGACCGAAATTGGGAACTAACTGCATCAGACCGAAGTCCGGAACTAACTGCATCGGTCCGAAGTTCGGAACTACTGAACATAGCATAGCATAAACATATCAACTAGCATGAACACATAAACTGCATACTGCACCGGGCTGTAACCCGGACCACATAACACATAAATCATGTTTGAGCCACGAAGTCCAAAAACTACTACTAGCTAAACGGGCCGGCATTGTGGCCTTAGACCCGTTCCTACTGGAAGGAAAATCATCTCGTGATCTGGCTGCTGAGTGTATGGCTCTGGAAGCTATCTGCTGCTGCTCCGGTATCTCCCCGGCTACAATTCCACAAATACACTTAATTAAATACTAATAACTGCATTGGGGTAAAATGACTCTTTTACCCCTAGCTAAAGTTAACTCTCCTGGTCAAAGTCAACTTACAGTTGACCTGACTCGCCGAGTTGGGCCGCCAACTCGCCGAGTCCCTACTCTCACTTCTCAACCTTGTTCGCTGCTACTCTTCAAGTATGGCATAAACTCGACAAGTTCCCTTTCGATTCTAGAACTCAGGCTATCTGCATCCGACTCGTCGACTTGTATGATCAACTCGACGAGTTGTTCTTGAATCTATGAAGATTGCCTTAGACTCACCGAGTTGTATGAACAACTCGTCGAGTCCCTCCATTACTGAGTCTAACCTCCGACTCACTGAGTCCATTCTACTACTCACTAGTCCCCACTCGGAATCACTCAAAAAGAAAAGATCGGAGACTCGTGGCTCGACTCGCCGAGTCGCATGCATGATGTTACTAAAAACTCGATTCTGCTCAACACCACTGCATACAATTTATAGATCTGAGTTTCTAAGGCTTGTTTACCATGTAAAGTTTCCAACTTTATGTGTACATACGCATGAAAAGGGATTTAATGGTTGAAAAGGCACTTAAAAGAGCAGATCTAGGGTTATCATGCAAAATGGCTCCATAAAGGTGATAGATCTACGTTTTTGGAACTGAAACATGGCTAGATCCAAAGGCTAATCAACCCAATGTGATCTCTCTACTATAAACAAGCTAAGAAATGGATAAAATGGACTAAATGTGCTTATAATGGAGAATCAATCATAGAAACATAAGGAAATCCGATTATTACCTCAATAAGCTCTGTAGTGGTGCAAGATCTTGGATCTTCTTCTACTCCTTTGGATCTAGCCTCCTTCTCTTCTTCAAAACTTCAAGATTCACACAAGAAATGCTCAAATACTCAAGGGAATGGTTAGGGTTTGCTAAATGATGCTCTGAGGGTGAAGGAGACGAGTTTGGGACTCATAAGATGGTTTAAATAGGGTGCACACCCAGGGATTTAGGGTTTCTACATGGCAGGCGGACTCACCGAGTCCCGACTATGGACTCGTCGAGTCGCCGATCTATACGCTGCTCAAGATCCCGTCTCTACTCGACGAGTCTGGCAATAGACTCACCGAGTCCCTCTTGAAACTTCTAAATAAATAACATGAAAACAACATACCAGAGACGGGTCGTTACATAGTATGGTTATGACGACTCACTCAGAGGAATTAACGTTATGAAGTTTACGGAAGACCATTATATTTTCTCTTGGATTACTTGGAAACAATTCTTGCACTGGTACTCAACCTCGGGGGTTGGTATGGTAGCTTTCTCTTTTGCAGACAATATCGGGTTGTCTGGGAACATTCTCTTTACATGCTCATTACATTCCGTCTACATTCTCCTTACCTCTTTTAGTCAAATAAACAAAAACATACATGCATTAATACAAGATCTGACACAAACATACCAAACAGTTTGCAGAAAATGTCGGATTTTCTGGTGGTTTTCAAAGTTATACAAATCATTTTCAGAAACATGCTTATGAACTCACCAACATTTTTATGTTGATCGTTTTCAAAATAACTTGTATTCTCACGAAACTGTTCAAGCAGGATGAACAAAATGAACAAATGGGTATTGTGTTATATTTTGTTTCATCATGCTCTTACTATTTTGGCATGTAATATTCAAATACAATACTCGATGTAAACAATGAATGTTGTTATATTACATGTGTGATGATGATGATGATGTTATGTTTCAATTATATTCACTGTAATGATATTTCAAGATGAAGTCACGCACAAGCCTCCGGACGTTTCCGCCGTCTAGTTTGGGGTGTGACATAGTATTACAACGTTAAAAAGGTTGACGAAAATGGACGTCGGATGAAGAAGTTATGATTTTTTAACGGATTTTCCTGACCCATTTTGTTAAAAATAATAATATTAAAAATAAAGTAAAAAATAGCCAACGAAGTCTAAATAATAATATTCAAAATAAAGTAAAAAATCCAATCGTGAAGCGCTGCATGTCGCATACGTGTCTCGCCCTCGCACCAGCCACCTGCCTGCTTCGCATGTTCGCCCCGTGTCTCGCCTTCAAATCTGACGCTTGGCACCCTCGCATGCGAGCCACGTGTTTGCCACCTCGCCTCCAAGCCTCGCTGCTATGACGCGTGTCTCTTTTTCCTTGCTTGGGATCCAAGGCTCTCCCCTATATAAAGGGAGGTGCGATAACTCCCGGGTAACTTTGGAAATTTGGCCTTTTCACCCCTAAACTCATATTTTTACTATTTCAACTTCCCCCGAAGCCCCGAAATCATTTCCAACACCCGAAACACGCCCCGAAGTGCCCGAGAAATTTATGTTTTCGGTTTGAAGCTCAACCCTGGCACGGCCCGGTTTTCAATAAAGCTCCTGGTTTTCAACAAAGAAAGTTATTTATTATAACGAAGTGCTGCACAAATTACTATTTTAACCCCCAATTATATCATGGTGAGTTCAATATATAGGAACAATTGTATGTTATGTGTTATATGTGCTATGTGTTTTTCCGTTGTTAATATTTCTGCTATTTATGTTAGCAAAGTTATATCTTTGACCATGTGATCAGTGAAAGGACTTAGATTCACGGTGGTACTGGTATGTAGCCTCTGGCCATGTAGAGCATGTCTCGTAAGAGAAGGACTTCTATTCTATGGCATTGGCAAAAGGTAGATAGTGTTGAAATCCTGAAACCTACCAAAATGTTAAATCAGAAAGTGTATGTCTTCTGTGCCATTTGGGTCGAAGCATTATTGATGTATATCAAGTATGGAAATTGTTATGTCTCGTTGATTGTATATCTTTGAATCAAAATCATTGATTGATATGGAAAGTTTGTAACATGATTCGCATATGCCTTTGTTGTTCCTTGTTCGTCTTTGCTTCTGTCATATTGAAGTATATATATATATATATATATATATATATATATATATATGTGTGTGTGTGTGTGTGTGTATATATGTGTATATATATATATATATATCATAACGTTATATTGTATCTATTATTGAACTTACTAAGCATCACCGTTTACCCTCTCAATGTTTAACGATTGTAGGGGATAAGCATCCAGTATAGTTATATACTGATAGAAGATTTTGAATAGTTTGAAACTATTGTATTTTCTAATCTCGTATGTATAAAACCATAGTATCTTGGGTATGTGTAATATATAACACTTTGTAATAGTCGGTTTGTATCTAGTCGTTTGTAATCACTTTATCAATTTAAATTATTGTTTTTATGAATATGCATGTAGCATGTTTAGTTTTAACAATTGTCAAATATGAAAGTGCGGGTCTTTCATCCAATGAGCTTTTTTCTTTCTCTATCTCTCTATATCTCTCTCTACCCCTCTCTACATATTAATATATATATATATATATATATATATATATATATATATATATATATATTATTTTAATAGTGAAAAAAATAAGAAGGATATAGTGGTCGGTATCCCAACCTTTTAGTGGTTGAATGTGGTAATGAGTTGGTACCTACCATCATAGTGGTTAGTGGTGAGTATAATGTATAACCTCAAAGAACACAGCTTATGATGATAATTGGGGAGATGAAAAAATGAGTGGTTATGCAATCATTTTAAACTGATATCATTTATGCGTTTTAAGGGGGAACCAATTGTAATTTTATTTTAAAAGTTGACCATTTTAGAATTTTTTAAACATGAACTATTTTTGAAATAACTAAAAGTTATCTTAGTTATAGCAGTTTATTTTGAAAGTACAAAAAATAAATAAATAAATAAAAACGCTTTCATATGGTTGTTTCGGGGGAATAATCGCTTATTCTAAACAAAACAAAAGGGCTATTACCCTTCATTGAAATACGAGGAATTTGGAAACGTAAAACATACGTCATCTCGTAAATTTCCTTTATTGTTTGAAAGGATTTTTAATGGAATTTATGCTCAAGGTCTTTTTGTTCTTTATCTTTTTACCATACTGATGCTTATTTTGTTCCAAGGCATAACTTGTGTTTATGTTTTTTTTTTTCAATGATTTTTTTTGTAACTTTTTCAAGTTTAATACATTTAAAATTTGACCAAATTGTATCATTATACTTTTCAATATGTAGTTATGGGATTAAGAGGTGGATGTTATGATTTCGTATAAAATCCTGCATAATCTCTAATTTTTTCAGTTCCGATACGTAAACCAAAAAGACAATATAAGCAAAAGTTCTTATATTCATGTAGATATAGAACAACATATAAGTTATCATGTTTACAGCTTGCATACTTATCATTTGAGTCTCCAACTGAAGGATCCAATTTATGGTTTGGTCTAGGTTTTAATGTATTTTGGTCAAGTATGAGTCTATAATAGTGTTTAAGGGTTGGTTGTTGGATTGTTGGACTTTTTGGATGTTTACGACCGTAAACTGAGTTTACGGTCGCAAACCCTGTTTACAGTTCTGGTCTTGTATATATAGTGGAGGTGTTAGTCTTTTGATGGTTGTTGATGCAATAGAGTTCTATCAAGTTGTACTAGATGATTTTCTGAATATAATCGTGTGCAAGCTTGATTCCTTTTCATCTTATTTTTCTTCTTGTGATTGATTGTTGTTTAACTACTGGTGAAGATCCATATTTGGACCTTACAAGTGGTATCAGAGCAGAAACCGGTGTTAAAGCTTCTTTCAATCGACTTTTGGGCTATTTTTGGGCTATTTCAACCGTTTTCTTTGAAGATCGAACTTGTTGTGAGTGTTTTCGTGGTGAAGGGAAAGTGACTCTACTGAAAAATCGTGTTTCTGAGGATTTCTGTGAGCTTACAGTGAACCGTAAACTCCATTTACGGTTGTTGAATCAAGAACATCATAAACCGTAAACCTTAAATCTTCATAGACGGTAAACAAGCCTTCAAGGATCGCAAACGCATAAACCGGAATCTCTCAAACCGTAAATTCAGATACCATAAACCCTGTTTACAGTCGTAAGCTCTTGAACCATAAATCAAGTTTACGGTTGTAAACACTCATCCATAAACTCTGTTTACAGTCGTAATCCCTTTCAACCATAAACTCAAATTTTGAACTTGATTTGCTTAATTTCAAATGGATTCTTAAAGTCAAAACCGTTTTAATGAACTTGATTCTGTTATCGGCACCACCACACGAATTCCAAGATTGATGTCTGCGGATGGTTTCCCCGAATGGAAATATAGGATTGAAAAGTACATCAAAATGAAGGACTTTAAGGTATGGAGAAGCATTCTTAAAGGCCCTGTTAGAATCACCACGACAGTCGAAAGCCAAGTGACTGACAAGGAGGTTGAGAATTACACTGATGAGGAATTTGAGAAAATTGAGGAGCAGGAGAGGGCCTTAGCCACTTTAACCATGGAATTATCTCCCGATATTGCTCAAGGTTTTCGTGAGTACACTTCAGCTAAAGACCTATGGGAAGCCCTAATTGAAGTCTATGAGGGCAATGAGGATATGAAGGAGAGTCGCCAGGACATGTTGAGACAAATGTTCAACATGTTCAACTACATTCCAGGAGAAACTCTTGAGGCTCAACTGCAGAGGTTCACATCTCTCACAACAGACATGACCATATATGGGATCTTCTTGACCAAGTCAGAAATCAACAAGAAGCTTCTCAATGCTCTTCCTAGATCATGGGACATGAATGTTGTTGTGATTCAGAAAACTAAGGACTTAAAGCGACTCTCTCTTGCTGAGATTATGGCAATCATGAAAGCTTGTGACATTGATGACAAATAGAGAGAGATCAATCATGTGAATTCATATTCTACTGCAAACTTTGGAATCTCATCCAGCAATGCTCTTTCTTCAATCATGTCTTCCTCAGGCTAAGACTTTGCAGTTCAACAACCTCAGATTCAGAATGTCGCTGTTGCATCATCCATTCCTCAGAATCATCCATTTGTCACTTCACAAGTTGTTCCAACCCAAAATGTGCCTACTGTAGCCTCTTCCTGAAACCTGAAGGATACTGATGAAAATATGGCTCTAACTGCTGGACTTGTTAACTGCTACAATGCCTTTGTAGCTGGAGATCTTCTGCATCAACTGACATTAGCTGATTTGGACCAGATTCATCCTGAAGATGTTGAAGAGATGGATATCACGTGGCAGATTGCTATGGATGTCTTCAGAGCCAAGCAGTTTGCTAAGAAGACTGGGAAAAGCAACTGGGGCATGAATGCTGATAAGAAGGTGGGATTCAATAAGAGCACATTGAGATGTTTCAACCGCCACGAGTCGGGTCACTTTACTCGTGATTGCCAAAAGCCAGATCGCAGGGTCAACAACAACAGAACGATGGTAACAGTGGGAAACAACCGTGCAGGTGTTGCAGCTAATGGTGAGACTGTTATGGTCGCTCAGTCCTTTGACTGGGAGGACCAGTTTCAGGCTTTGAACATCTCAGGGCCGGAAAATGCTCACCTATCTCAGATTGATGATGCTTCTTTGAAAATTGATAAAGCCGATTCCAAAGCAAAATTGATGGAGCAGCAGTTTGCTTTCATGGCGTCTACCTCTTCTGATCCCAAGAAAAGCGAGGTAACCCTAAGATCTTGTTCCTATGCATGTAAAGAATATGTTAAAATTCTTCGTGACGAAATTCAGTCATTACGTAGAGAAGTAGAGGACCTTAGATATGAGGGCTACCAACTTAGGAAAGGACAAAAGTCCCTTAAAGCCCAATTAGAAACTAAGATAAAAGATTTTAGAAGAATTTAGGTAGAGTACAGTGATAAATGTGAACTGTACAATTATGTTAAAAGACAAAATGATGCGCTAACTGCCGAGCTTGATACATTAAAGAAAAGGTTTGATTCTGCAATCTTTTCTTTTCAAAAAATTTATGGATCAAGCGAGGTAGTTGCCACCATGATCGATCACTGCATGGATTTTAAACATAACCAAAAAAAGGGTTTGGGATACGATCATGTTCCTCCTCGTTATAATCACACATATCAGTATTAACCCATGTCCAAAGATGAGATTGCCAAAGAGCCATCTATGGTTTATGGAAAACCATATGGTTTCGTCTCAGGAGGGTTTATAAATGTTGAAAGTACCGACGCTTCTACTTCCTCTGCAGATCAACCTTTAGATCAGGCGAATCATGGAGTTGGAGTTTATGTTTCTGTTTCTGTTCCTAATTCTGATATTTCTGTTTCTGTTAGTGATTCAAATGTTAAGACTGATAGTGTAGTGTGTGATGTTTCCACTTCTGACTCTGTCGAATTTAATTTCTTTGATATGTTTGATGAGTTGTTTGGTAATTCTGATGCTTGTGATAATCATGAAACACCATCAACTCCACAAGACACAACAACTGAGACAGCCTCTCTTATATCTCAATCTAGTTCCCATGCATGTTCTTCTGAAAAAAGTAAGAGTGTCCATCAAGAAAATAAGTATGAAAAATATAGTACAAGTTCAAATAATAAACAAATTTGTTTTAATTGAGGTGTTGGTGGTCATATAGCTAGGAATTGTCAAAATAGGATCTTTGTAAACTTTTTGTCACCAAGAGGGGAAAATGAATCTCGGGGAAGGTCTTTAATTAGAAAATACTCAAGAGATCATTCTCGAAATGATGATCAGAAAGATGATAGAAGCAGAAAAAGGGATGTTTTAAAAAAAGGTTTTTACTAACAAAGCTCAAACTAGTTTGCCAAAATCGAACAAGGCTCCGCCAAGATCGGTTTCGTCAAAAAGCAGTTCTAGATCCTCAACCATTTCTGGTAGAACATCCAGAAGCTTTGTGCAAACTCTTAAGAAACCTATTTCAAAACCACCAGAGAATGTTGTAAAACCTAAACTTCAATGGAAGCCCAAATCACTTTCTAATCCATCGTTACCACCCTCTGAAGTGATTAGGAATGAAGATCCTATTTTGAAATTTTTAAAAGTTAAATAAGAAAAAGTGAAATGGAAACCCAGGACAGTGATGACTTGGGTTCCTAAATCTAAATGATTCCGCTCATTTTGCAGGGACAGTTGCGGAGGAATGTCGTTCGTCCCTGGTATGCCGACAGCGGCTGCTCCCGGCATATGACTGGAGACATCTCCCAATTGAGCGAAATTTAATCTTTTAATGGGGGTTATGTCTCCTTTGCAGACGGAGATGGTGGTAAGATCACGCAAAGAGGAACCGTTACAAATGGAGTGTTAAGCTTTGAGAATGTCAACTTCGCTCCCGAGTTAAAGCACAGCTTGTTGAGCATTTCCCAAATATATAACAAAGGCTACTCCACTCATTTCACCGACAAGGAATGTATGATTTTAAAGCCAAGCATTGTTATCCCTGAAGAATGGATTCTAGTCAAATCAAAGAGGGATGGAAATGCTTACATTATTGATATGAACAGCAATCTCCCTGAACAAGTTACTTGCCTTTTCTCAAAAGTCTCCGAGCAAAATGCAATGTTGTGGCACAGAAGGCTCGGTCATGCTAACGCGAAAAACCTGAATCGCCTTGCTAAAAATGAGATGGTCAGAGGCCTACCCGTCAGAGACGTCATTACCTATGAGAAGTGTGTTTCCTGTGCTCAAGGCAAACATCATAGGAAGCCACACCTGCCCAAGCAAGTCAACTCCATAAGTCAAGTGCTCCAATTGTTACACATGGACTTATTTGAACCGGTCAACGTCCTGAGCATTAACCAAAGCTCATACTACCTCGTTGTGATCGATGATTTCTCTTTGTTTACGTGGGTGTTCTTCTTATCCAACAAAGCGGGGGTTGCTGATCTGATAAAGAAGTTCATGGTGATGATTGAGAAGCAGACCAACAACCAAGGGAAGGCGCTTCGTACTGACAATGGAACTGAATTCAAAAATTCGGTTCTTGATCATTTTTGCACAGAAAATGGGATAGTGCGTCAATATAGCTCTGCACACATGCCTCAACAGAATGATGTTGCTGAAAGGAGAAATAGAACATTGAAAGACGCCGCAAGGGCGATGCTATGTGATTCCAAATTACCTGTTTTCTTATGGGCTGAGGCGATTAACACTGCTTGCTACGTGTAGAACCGTGTTCTAATCAACAAAGCATAGATGAAGATTCTGTACAAGATTCTCTATGGACACAAGCCTTATGTCAACCATTTTCGTGTATTTGGCTGCCCTTGCACCCTTCTTCACTTGGAATCCAACCCTAAATTCAACGCCAAAGCAGATTATTGTTACTTTGTAGGGTATGTTGCGCGCACCGCGTATAGGGTTTACAACAAGAAGACTAAGCAGATAGTTGAATCCTATGACGTGCGATGGATGGAGGAGAATGAAACAGACGCTCAAGTGGGTCCCGACTGGTTGTTTGATTACACATCACTTTTCAAATCCCTTAATGTGTCTTCGGATAGTTCAAGTGGATCCTCTTCTGGTTCGAAGATCGTGTATGAAGACGAAGACGAAGAAGTTGTCTACAGACCTCCAACGGTTGTTGGGGAGTCCTCTGCTCTATCTGGGGGAGAGTCCTCTGCTCCATCTGGGGGGAGTCCTCTCCTCCACCTGAGGGGGAGCCATCTTATCAACCTAATAGTCCAGAGTCTAAACTTCAAGATGAAACTATTAATGCTGATGCTACACATCTTACACCTGTTGAAAGAGAGTTCATGTCTAGAGATGCTTCTGCTGTCAATACAACGTTTATGGAACTCCTTTTTCCCGAAGAAATCGCAAATGAGTTTGTAGCAGATTCATCTCTTGTGAATCAATCAGTAGATGATGGAGGTTTCAACATCCACACTCTTCCTGTTTCTATCAATGATATCAGCCAAAACATACCCTCACGTATTCAATGCGATCATCCGATCGATAATGTCATTGGTTAGTTGGGAGATGGAGTTAAGACCAGAAGTCAGAGTAGACACGTTAATGCATGTCTCTACTCTTGCTTTATATCTCAAATAGTGTCGAAGAATATTGACATGGCTCTGAATGATCCCAGCTGGGTGGATGCAATGCATGAGGAGCTTAATCAGTTTGAAAAGCTCAGGGTTTGGAAGCTGGTTGACTTACCGAAGGGCAAAAGGGCTGTTGACACGTGTTGGGTGTATCGTAATAAGAAAGATGATTCGGGAATGATCGTCAGAAATAAAGCAAGGTTAGTGGTTTGTGGGTTTCGATAGATTGAGCGTCTTGACTATACTGAGGTATTTGCTCCGGTGGCTCGGTTGGAGGCTATTCGCATCTTTCTCGCATATGCCTCTTACATGAATTTCACGATCTACCAAATGGATGTCAAGACTACCTTCTTGTATGGCAAGGTGAAGGAAGAAATCTATGTTGATCAACCCCCTGGTTTGATTGACTCAAAGTTCCCTAATCGTGTCTACAAGTTGGATAAAGTATTGTATGGGTTACATCAGGCTCCTCGAGCATGGTATGCAACTCTAACAAAGCATTTACTCGAGCATGGATACTCTCTCGGCACCATTGATCAAACTTTGTTTATCAAGCATGTAGGTAATGATCAGATACTAGTTCAAATCTATGTGGACGACATTATCTTCGGGTCAACCTGTCCACAACTTTGCAAAGAGTTTGAAGGCGTAATGAAGAAAAGGTTTGAGATGATTTCTCTTGTGGAGATGACCATGTTTCTGGGGCTTCAGGTCAAACAATATTCTACCGGAATCCTTATTCATCAAGCAAAGTATGTGGATGATATGCTGGAGAAGTTCGGGTTCAGAGACGCGAAACCTGCTCTTACACCCATGGCAGAGAGACCTCTACTGGCTCCTGATCTTAAAGGCGAATCCGTAGATCAGACGTATTATCGATCGATGATCTGTTCGCTCATGTATTTGACTGCTAGTCGTCCAGACATAATGTTTGCAGTCTGTCAATGTGCACGCTTCCAGGCCAATCCTAAACTTTCTCATCTTATTGCTGTTAAACGGATTTTTCGGTATCTCAAAGGTTGCCCAAAACTGGGCCTTTGGTATCCGAAAAATCCTGAATTTGACCTTTATGCTTTTGCAGACAGCAACTTTGGCATGTGTGAGCTTGATAGAAAATCGACTTCAGGAGGATCCCAATTTCTTGGAGATAGACTGGTCTCATGGCAGTGCAAGAAGCAGCATACGGTCTCAACCTCAATAGTAGAAGCGGAATATGTCGCTGCGTCTGCCTATTGTTCTCAAGTCATATGGATCCAACATCAGCTGTTGGACTACGGTTTGAATTTTTTAGAAATCCCAATTCATTGTGATAATGAGGCTGCAATTCAAATCGCTAAAAATCCAGTCCAACATTCCAAAACCAAGCACATTGACATCAAAATTCATTTTATCCGAGATTGTTATGAGCGTTCGCTCATCAGGCTAGAACATGTTTACACTGACAATAATGTGGCAGAATTGTTCACAAAGCTCGATTCGATGTGCTTGTGGGATTTTTAAAAATGATTCGTTTTGAGGATTAAAGTTTTTAGATTTTCTTAGTTTAAATTTGCGCATTTTTAGTCATTTCATTCTCTCCCTTGTAGAAATTTAGGGGGAGAAATAAACAAAAATCCAAAAACATAAAAATTAAAAATCCAAAAATATTTTGTTTCTGTTTTATTTTTTTCAGAAAAACTTTAAAAAAATCCAAAAACATCAAAAATTCAAAAAATTCAAAAAATATTGTCGCTAATAGTTTTGTTTGTTGTTGAAGGCATGGGAAGTGATATTATCAAGTGATAACATGCAACCTGAGTCTGCGTAACGTACCTAAAAGTTGAAGGGTCTTTGCTCTGGTTTGATGTGTCGGTAGGCATGAAAGATTTTAAATGGACTTGACTAGGCAGAGTTGAACTTAAGAAATTCTTAGTCTTGAAAAACTTTGACCTACTTAGATCCATTCATCCTGACAATACGATGCTCAGATAGGTTGAGCAGGGAGAAATATATGGGAATCCACTCGACACATTAAATGGACCCGTACTTGGAACCGTGGTTTAACTTTTCCTCGATGTGCGGATTCTATCCTTAATTCTGGTTATATGGGGAGAATGGTAAATTCCGATAAATTTGTTCTGTAGAAAATCGTTTTCTTTCTTTCTGTCTGTTAGTCATATGTTGTCTCCTTTGCGTGACTTCCAATCCGACCTGGTACACAACATATGCAACTGTATTTCTCTGCATGTTATATATATGAAATTCCTCTTATCTGTTAGCCATATGATGTCTCTTTTGCGTGACTTCCAATCCAACCTGGTACACAACATATGCAACCTTCTACCTCTCAACCCCTCTGAAACAATAAGTAATAGCAATCTGATCTCGCTATGCATAGTCTAATCTCCCGTAGACCTCTCGTAAGCTCCTCACTGCTACCTACTCACTCTCAAGTATCTCATAGTAGCAGAAATCTCCTAGGCTAAGGCATCACAAATCAGGGTACTCTAGTCCTAATATGATTACCCAGCCTACTCTATCATGCATCTTATATCATATCATAACTCATAACACATAATGTAAGAGTATTTTGGGGATTCACTGTTCGGGCGCTGGCTGACCGTACACACCTTCCACTCTGTATGCTTCCAAAACATCTTTTTCTTTTTTAGAAAATCTTATTTTTATTTGAAAATTTCTCAAATTCCTCGGTTTGAGTTCAAATACACCCAGAGGTGCATCAGAATCCCTCAAACCCCTCTGATACCAACTTGTAACACCCTAAATTTTCAAAATAATTTTCGCATTTTATAAAGAACATAATTCATTTATTATTCACAAGAACATCATTGTTTGAACTCATTTCAAAACATATATCAATCCCAAGATCTCAAGGCATAAAAAAAATCCCATGTGTGTACTGATCAAGCCGGCGCCTTCCCGCGATCATCACTCGTACCTGAAACACATAACACATAACATTGTAAGCATAAATGCTTAGTGAGTTCCCCAAGATACTAGTTACGCAAATACGCCTTTCTAGGCCCTGACCTTCCGGTCCATGTGTCTCAGGGGACTTCCGTCCCGACTCGTTAAACCTTCCGGTCCTACCTGCGTCAACCTTACGGTCCACATCACAACACCTTCTGGCCCATAACATGTATGCCTTTTGGCCCAAAACATAATGCCTTCCGACCCATATCAAGCATAGCATAAACAACACATACAAACGATTAACTTATCATATTCAATGCATACAACTCATAACATATCCGACCTTCCGGTCACACAATAAAACCCTTCCGGGTACAGTATAGTGAGAAAACTCACCTGGCACTAAGAATCAACCTCGAATCATGCTGCTTGCCAAACACCAACCTCTAACTCTATGTCAAATCCCATAATTAACCCAATCAGGAAGTAAGTCCAAATTCTCGATTACCAGGTCTAAAGATAGACCATCTACCAGTCCATTATGGTCCTAACCCATTAGGCCCACCAAGGCCCAATAATAATTGAGTTTCCCCAAGGCCCAACCTCATCCTACATAACCAGGCCAACATGAGGCCCAAGACATCAATTTAATTCTCAGATCGCAGGCTCCACTAAGCAGGCCCAAGGATTCTGGCCCATCACTTAAAGCACAAAAGATCACCTAGTCCAAAATCCCACAGAGGGGTTACGCGGGGCATACCTCTCTTGGTACGCTTAGCGTACTCAAGCATGCACAATCTAATCGGGGACCTCAGCCCAGTACGCGGGGCGTACTAGGATTACGCTGGGCGTACTCTCGGTTTTGCTTAAACACATTTCTGGGTCTTAACCCATTAAGACCTTGACTTATCTCTTGGATCTGAACTTCCTAACATCTCTTACTCCATAAAGTTATCGACTTTAAGCCTTTGCATGGCTGATGAGGTTACAACACATAAAAACTCTTACTTTCATAACCCAAAATGCTCATAACTCATGCATGGGTAGATTCACACGATCAAGATCTCATTTTTATGGTTCTTCATCATTAGATACACTTAAAAGGACAGGCTATTAAGATTTGGAGTGCATCAACTCATAAAATCTCAAGCTTGGGACCAAAAACCCTAAAATGGACCCAAAATGCACAAAACAGAAAGAGAGTGAAAGTTTGGAGCTTTATACCTTCAAATGGTGCTCTAGCCCCAAGGAAGCGTAGATCCACAACTTGATCTTCGACTTCACACCCTTTCATGCTTCTTCTTGACTCTCCAAAGTCCACAAGAACACAACAAGCTCATCATGGCCACCACAAACTTCAAGGATGGATATTAGGGTTTGAGAGGGGTCTAACAAACTGAGGAAGGTGGCCAAAAATGAGACAATCTCTTTCTTTATATACGGACACTTCACAAAACTAGGGTTTTCCTTTGTGCCTAGTACGCCCAGCGTACCCCCTGGTACGCCCAACGTACTAGGTGGCTCAGCTTAAGAAAAACGTGCATATGTACGCTAAGCGTACGCATTATGTACGCCCAGCGTACTTGGTTGCCAACTTCTTGACTTTAAGGACTTAACTTGTCAACCCTCCAAACTTTCATAGCTTCAAAGATAAAACTTTGTTTCCACCATCCTCATACATATCGAAAAGTAATGAGATCCCATACCTTTCAAGCAAGTCGCCTCAATCTGAAACCTTCTCGCGCCCGACTCGTGACCCACCAACACAAATCACGAACAATCTGAAACAGGATGTTACAATTCTCCCCCATTTGAATTAGATTTCGCCCTTGAAATCGCCCCTTAGCCATATATAAATTTATACTACCTCGCAACGGTACCACCAAATGAATCTCATACCATACCGAAATCTTCTTCCATGGACAACTGAACCCACACAGAACCCCCAAAAATCAAAAGTAATCCAACCACTCCGACACTGACACGCTCAAACCCAAAATCTGGGAACGCTAGTGGCCTGACCCACCGCCAGACCGCCTACTCAAACGATCACCATGATATCCGCCCTCGAATGCCAAACCTCGATAACTCACTGATCCTCTGATCCACCATCGTGACTAGTCCTTCGACACAATTCAGACTCGCATCCACTTGGATATCCTCCAGTGGAACCATTGCCGACTCATCGGCTATACCCTTCCTCAGATGATACGTGAAAGGTATCATTAATCAAATCCAACTCCGCAGGTAGCTCCAATCGATATGCTTCCCTGCCTACCCTCACGATCACTCTAAACAGCCTGATATATTAGGGCCCCTACTTGCCCCTCTTCCTGAATCGAATCACTCCTTTCCAAGGAGATACCTTTAGGAGTGCAAAATCACCGACCTGGAATTCGAGCTCAGATCGTCTCCTATCCGCATAACTCTTCTGGCGACTATGAACGGTCAACAACCTCTGTCTGACCTGCTGAATCTGCTCCGTTGTCTGAAGCACTATCTCTGTACTACCCATCAATCGTTACCCTACCTCTCCCCAACGAAAAGGGGGGTCCGACACTTCCTTCTGCACAACAGCTCAAAGGGTGGCATACCGATGCTCGAGTGATGGCTGTTGTTGTAAGAGAACTCAGTCAAGGGAAAAAACGTGTCCCAACTCCTCATGGAATCTCTTCCATAACCTGTAAGAGAAGCGCACATCTCGATCTGAAGCAATCGGATCCGGCACTCCATGTCATGATACCACCTCTCTCTCGAACAATTCTGCCAGTCTCTCAGTAGAAAACTCTCCCTGACTTCACTCTCGTATCAGCTGTCTTTGCCTAGTGATACATAATTCACAAGGTCCTCTTTACTCCAACCGGATATTATACTCCTGATAGAATCGTCTCATGTTCCCCATGGCATTTCCCGTATCCGCGGACCGACCCTACCCAGGTCTAAGATATCGAGTGATAGCAATAATCCTTCCTCTTAGCACGGGAATCGTCTCAGAATTCTAGAATCTCACTTCGTGTACCCACACACCATTAATGCCAACTCAACTCAAGAGTTCGATTCATACCAACGTTGGAACCTCATGTCCCAATGAAACGTTTATCCCATGACTGAACCTGCGCCCAGCGCAAATACCACCTTTCCAATTCCCTTATGATGTGACAGTCACCACTCAACTCAAATATAGTGATTCCCGTCAAGGGCGGAGACCGCAGTCTCACCCCTGTTTCAACCTCCAGACTCCCAAAAACTCAATACTAGAGCTACTTAAGCCCAAGATCCTCATGTATCGTGCTCTAATAAAATAGTATTCCCTCATAACCACCTCTTGCTAACTAGAGACTATTACGACTCCTCGTAGCATCACAACATCCTCTAGCCAGTGAGTACCACGGGCCCCCGTAGCATCACCACACCCTCCTATGAATAATGAGTACTACGGCTCCCCGTAGCATCATAACATCCTCTCGCTAGTGAGTACCACGGCCCCCCGTAGCATCACCACACCCTCCTCTGAATAATGAGTATTACGGCTCCCCGTAGCATCATAACACCCTCTCTTCTAAATAATCCCTCTTTATGACACCACCCGAAGGCTCTCACTGGAGTCATAGATACTCAATACACCACCTGCCGTCACAACTCAAGACTTCTTAAAATTAATTCGGAAAAGAAGGCATTATACTTAGATCCTTCGAACCACCATTACAATACATTCCAAAGTCCTGCCTTAACCACTGACTTCGATTTTCAGCATCCAGCATGTACAACAATACATTCTCTCCTAATCTCGTAAATAATCCTTCATTTTACCCAACGCGCAACCTCGGTGTATTCAAACACTCCATTAGAACACGAAGAAATCGCTAGCGTTTCAGAACGCGTTGATGACCATCCGAAGTTCTTTCCTTTACTGCTCAAAACCCATATAAGAATACACATACTGACCCGGGAGTTGGCTGCCCGATTATCTCCCAAATACCTTAAAAGGGCATATAACAATCCATACACCAAACCATAAGTCCTCGGTTGCCAATACCCTCCCTACGAGCTTACCACCTTTAACATCCCTAACCACCACCAGATTCCTGACCAATGGCCACCTGTCATAGAGACACACATCCATACTCATAACGTACCTCATGCCTAATCTCACTCTGCACTTCGCCTTGTCTAATAATAACCCTGGTCTCATGATTCAGAACTGCAGGTCTCTATATCCAGATTTCTAACCGCCCTTGAGAAAATCTCTGGTACCCTCCATAAAGTCCGGTTCTCCCCCACTTAGGGCTCAAACCATCACCAATTGATGCACTAAAAACTATCCTACAGATAGTTTCTACCAGAACATCGCACCTAGTCTTGGAAGGCGCTACACGACGCCCCATGATCTCCCTACATAGGGATCAAGCAACCGCAAAATTCCATAAATCTCTGATGAAGTCCCCAAGAACTTCTCATCACGACTGCCTCTAGTCCCTCCAAAATCGCATACCATCCACTACCAGACATCTCAGTTGTCTAGTAATAATCCGGACTATCAAACTGGAAATTCTGAATCATCATACTCCTCATCCTCGCATTCCCAACCAACGCGTGAATCATCACAAGAACAGGGTTACCACTCCCATACTCAATTCCCAATATAGACATAAGGGTCATCGCCCTGATATACTCTTCTGGGTCACCCATTGCTGCAGTTAGCATACATCCTACTATACTCATGTAGGGTGCATCCTGGTCCCTGCCCATCTCAGTCCCAACGAACAACCTGCTCATGGTATACCATTTCTTGCGGCAGACACGCTGCCAAAAACTCTGGTGGAAGATCACCATCAATGACAACCCGCGGGGTTTACTCCTAACCCCAAAAACCGAAGTCTCATACCTCTTATGCTTCCCCACAGGAAGCGAAAATAGCACCACTCAGGTCACAGAAAGTGTCCCCTTTCTTTCGGCTGCTTGCTCCTCTCAAGCCGTAACCATCTCTACTCATCCTTGAGTCTTGCGACTACATCTGACATCTTACCAAAAATATTTGAAATGCTCTCGGCCTCCCTCTCAAAGGATGCCTCTTCCGGCTTAATCATGGCCCTCAAGCCTTAAACCTCATCGTGCCTAATCTCCGCATATTCAACCATGCCCGGATAACCGGAGAACCACAAGCGTCATTCACTACGAACCATGGTACCCAGACCATGACATCTATTCTCAATTTGCAACGACGCATGGTATTCGAACAATGACACTACTCCTTGATCTCTCTTCCCCACTTGTTTCCCTAGTACCCTAAGGATTCTTACTTGGACTGCTTACTGATCGGGTGTCTTCAGTAGTACGGGCCCTATACTACCGCTCACACCGCATCAGTATTCACCCCAAGTCCTCCTCCTAGGATCCCAGATCACAAGCACTCTGATCTGGATATGCATAGTCTAATCTCCCGTAGACCTCTCGTAAGCTCCTCACTACTGCCTACTCACTCTCAAGTATCTCATAGTAGCAGAAATCTCCTAGGCTAAGGCATCACAAATCAGGCCACTCTAGTCCTAATATGATTACCTAGCCTACTCTATCATGCATCTTATATCATATCATAACTCATAACACATAATGTAAGAGTATTTTGGGGATTCACTGTTCTGGCATTGGCTGACCGTACACACCTTCCACTCTGTTTGCTTCTAAAACCTCCTTTTCTTTTTTAGAAAATTTTAGTTTTATTTGAAAATTTCTCAAATTCCTCGGTTTGAGTTCAAATACGCCCGAAGGTGCATCAGAATCCCTCAAACAATGGCTCTGATACCAACTTGTAACACCGTAAATTTTCAAAATAATTTTCGCATTTTATAAAGAACATAATTCATTTATTATTCACAAGAACATCATTTTTTGAACTCATTTCAAAACATATATCAATCCCAAGATCTCATGGCATAAAAAAATCCCGTGTGTGTACTGATCAAGCCGGCGCCTTCCCGCGATCATCACTCGTACCTGAAACACACAACACATAACACTCTAAGCATAAATGCTTATTGAGTTCCCCAAGATACTAGTTACGCAAATACGCCTTTCCAAGCCCTGACCTTCTGGTCCATGTGTCTTAGGGGACTTCCGTCCCGACTCGGTAAACCTTCCGGTCCTACCTGCGTCAACCTTACGGTCCACATCACAACACCTTCCGGCCCATAACATGTATGCCTTCCAGCGCATAACATAATGCCTTCCGGCCCATATCAAGCATAACATACATAGCACATACAAACGATTAACTTATCATATTCAATGCATACAACTCATAACATATCCGACCTTCCGGTCACACAATAAAACCCTTTCGGGTACAGTATAGTGAGAAAACTCACCTGGCACTAAGAATCAACCTCCAATCATGATGCTTGCCAAACACCGACCTCTAACTCTGTGTCAAATCCCATAATTAACCCAATCAGGAACTAAGTCCAAATTCTCAATTACCAGGTCTAAAGATAGACCATCTACCAGTCGATTACGGTCCTAACCCATTGGTCCCACCAAGGCCCAATAATAATTGAGTTTTCCCCAAGGCCCAACCTCATCCTACATGACCAGCCCAACATGAGGCCCAAGACATCAATTTAATTCTCTGATCGCAGGCTCCACTAAGTAGGCCCAAGGATTCCGGCCCATCACTTAAAGCCCAAAAGATCACCTAGTCCAAAAGCCCACAGAGGGGTTATGCGGGGCTAGGGGTGTGCAAAAAAACCGCAGAACCGTAAAACCGAGCCGAACCGGCCGATCCGAAACCGAAAAAAACCGAAACCGAAAAAAACCGAAACATAAAAACACCGAAACCGAAAAAACCGGATATCAACGGGTCGGTTTTGGTTTGGATACTTAGGTATCTGCGGATAACCGAACCAAACCGCTTGATATATATATATATATATATATATATATATATATATATATATATATATATATATATATAATATTATTCATTTTCATTGAACTTTTAGCTATATCCCAAACAAAAATCATGATCAGCTATTCCAATTTTACACTTCTACATTATGTTTTCTTCTATTTTTATTTTTATTTTTATATTTATTATACCAATTATATTGTATCTTATTTGACCTTTATTATGTTTTTATAATTCTTTGGATTTAGTAATTTTTAGAAAGAAATCGTTAGAATGAAGTTTGTAATTTTAATTGTATTTAAATTTTTATATTTAGCGGGTACCCGTGAACCGAACCGTGGTTACCCGCCTTTATACGGTTCGGTTTTTTTGCTAATTCGGTTCGGTTTCGGTTAGTGCACATGAAGTACCCGCCCCGTGATGACGGTTCACAATTTTATTACTATCCGAACCGAACCGCCCCGTTAACACCCCTATGTGGGGCATACCTCTCTTGGTACGCTTAGCGTACTCAAGCATGCACAATCTGATCGGGGACCTCAGCCCAGTACGCGGGGCGTACTAGGATTATGCTGGGCGTACTCTCAGTTTTGCTTAAATACATTTCTGGGTCTTAAACCGTTAAGAACATGACTATCTCTTGGATCTAGACTTCGTAACATCTCTTACTCCATAAAGTTATCGACTTTAAGCCTTTGCATGGCTGATGAGGTCACAACACATAAAAACTCTTACTTTCATAACCTAAAATGCTCATAACTCGTGCATGGGTAGATTCACACGATCTAGATCTCATTTTTATGGTTCTTCATCATTAGATGCACTTAAAAGGACAGGCTATTAAGCTTTCGAGTGCATCAACTCATAAAGTCTCAAGCTTGGGACCAAAAACCGTAAAATGGACCCTAAAATGCATAAAACAGAAAGAGAGGGAAAGTTTGGAGCTTTATACCTTCAAATGGTGCTCTAGCCCCAAGGAAGCTCATATCCACAACTTGGTCTTTGACTTCACACCCTTTCATGCTTCTTCTTGACTCTCCAAAGTCCACAAGAACACAACAATCTCATCATGGCCACCACAAACTTCAAGGACGGATATTAGGGTTTGAGAGGGTCTAACAAACTGAGGAAGGTGGCCAAAAATGAGACCATCTCTTTCTTTATATAGGGACACTTCACTTAATTAGGGTTTTCCTCTATGCCTAGTACGCCCAGCGTACCCCCTGGTACGCCCAACATACCAGGTGGCTCACCTTAAAAATAACGCGCGTATGTACGCTAAGCGTACGCATTATGTACGCCCAACGTACTTGGTTACAAACTTCTTGACTTTAAGGACTTAACTTGTCAACCCTCCAAACTTTCATAGCTTCAAAGATAAAACTTTGTTTCCACCATCCTCATACATATCGAAAAGTAATGAGATCCCTTAGCTTTCAAGAAACTCGCCCCAATCTGAAACCTTCTCGCGCACGACTCGTGACCCACCAACACAAATCACGAACAATCTGAAACAGGATGTTACATCTCCCCTCCTAGGCCAGAGCATGATGCTACCTCTGTTAGACTAGCCTCGCTCTGGAAAAGGAATTTGTATAGGGGCGGTAACACAGGAGAAGAGAGTCCTTCACTCTCTGGATTTCAGAAGCAGGTCGTTGCTCTGAGTCAGAAAAAGGTCGAGTTGGATGAGAGGAGTATGGAGTTTGACATTAAGGTTGCAGGTCTTCAAGTTGAAAACACATAGCTCGGTATTCAAATGGCAGAACTTAATGAAGAAAATGTTGCGAAGACCAAACAAATTACAGATCTCTAGACTCATTTCGGCCTTTTGACCGCCAGTTACTATGACTTGAAGAAAAAGCTGGAAGATAAACTTGGCGACGAATTCAGGTCTTCCGTTGATGAGACGCTAATTTATCTTCCCAATCAAGATGTTCCCATTGCTCCTACATCTACCTCTGCAAATATCAGAACCACCACCATCGTAAACCGCTTCGAAAAAGAACCGGAGCAAGTTCCACGTGGAAAGGCCTCAAAACGCAAGAAGTCGGACAAGGAACATGAGAAAAGTCAACTCCTATTCAAACGGAGCGCGGATCACAAGGCACCCTGGGATCAACAACAGGTTACTATCGCGGATTTGGGTGTACAACGCTTCAGAGACACTTATGGCGACAGATCTGGAATCATCGGGTGGGGATTCCATGACACGATGAATATGTTCATGGTGAGGAGAAAGAGCGGCAACAAAGAATTATACAAAGATGCTCACGACTTTAATTATTTTACAAAAAGTGATCTTATTGAGCTATCTAAGGCTCCCTTCTCCAATCCTACAAATAATCCAGGGCAAATCAGTACAAATCCTTTTTGGAAGATCAAGTGGCCAAGGGGTTTCCGTCAATGAAGACTGCAGAGTCTGTTGTCAAGGTTCACTCCAAGGTATTTGATACCACGACAAAACAACCAAATATATCATTGATGTGGCCTGCTACGGCTCAGGTTAAACAAGTCCCTGTTCTTCAAAATTACCCTGATAGTTCTCTTGCATCCATGCTTTATTGGGTGTATGACGAAGCCATGGATGCTGCGGTCATCAAGTTAAAGGAAGATTTCATTCGTCTCTATGAGAAAAGGGACTTGCTTCAATTTCACAAATGGGACATACATCATCTTGCTACTAAACAGATTGTGGTGGTTGAGTCAATATTTGTGTAACAACGCAAATTTTCAAATAAATTTTTCATTTTAAATAAAGTGAGTTCATTCAACTAATAACATTTATTTCATGTTTCAAAACAATTACATATGTAAAATCCCCAAGATCTCAAATAGCAGCAGTGTGTATGCATCATGCCGGCGCCTTCCCACGGTCCTCGCTAGTACCTGAAACACATACATAACAACTTGTAAGCATAAATGCTTAGTGAGTTCCCCAGTATACCACTTACACATATACGCCTTTTCAGGCCCGGACCTTCCGGTCCACAGTACAATGCCTTCCGGCCCATATGATAATCGCCATCCGGCCCATAAGATAATTGCCTTCCGGCCCATAAGATAATTGCCTTCCGGACCATAAGATAATTGCCTTTCGGCCCATAAGATAATTGCCTTCCGGCCCATAAGATAATTTCCTTCCGGCCCATAACATGATTGCCTTCCGGCCCATAAACATATATAACACATAATACATTTACTCTAACACATATATCATATATCATACCTGACCTTCCTGTCACATAATACATTGCCTTCCGGCCCATTGAAACATACATAGCATGCATAGCAACTATTCCTTTCAATTATAGCATATATATATATAACACATAACATATCCGACCTTCCGGTCACACAGTCAAACCCTTCCGGGTACAGTATAGTGAGAAGACTCACCTCGTGGAATGTAAGCTATCAACTCTTGAAACTACTCACACTCGATCCGCCGATCTGCAGGCTCCCTATAATACCATATACTCTTATTAATACTCTTAACATTCAAGACAACTGACCCTAAGAATTTACATGCAGGTCAACTCTGGTCAACGGTCAACTTGACCGGACTCGTCGAGTGCAAAGGCGACTCGACGAGTCTAGACGTCCTCCCCAATTTTCCCTGTTGTTCTCCTTTCTACTCGTCGAGTATCCCTCTTGACTCGACGAGATCCTCGTGGAAAAATCGCGGGGCCACCCCGACTCCACTCACCGAGTCTGAAGAACAACTCGGCGAGTCCCAGTGAATCTTCAAGCTACTCGCCGAGTCTGCTCATCCGACTCGGCGAGTCCATGCCATGCAGTCGATCAACTGCTTCCTGAAACACGTATGGTCCCGAAATACACACTCATGGGACTATCTGGACCTCTAAACATCCTATTACTGGGGTATAAGCACTTGGGCAACAACATAATAATCCCTCTAATCATCAAATGGGTTCTATAAACCCTAACTTCATATACACATCAATCACAGAAGAACGAAATCCGAGATATTACCTGATTGATGCACTTTCTGTGTCCCGAATCCTCAGAACGTGATTCTCTTGCTGTTCCTTTAGCTAAACCTTCCTCTTCCTTGCACACAACTCTTCCAAACCCATCAATGGTCTTCAATCCTTGTTCCAGATGCACACAATCGTTCTAGGGTTCTTCTTAGTAAGCAAAAACGAACAATGACGACCTAAGAGGCGTTATAAACGATCCAAAACCAAACGGCTAGGGTTTTTGCTGAACAGCGTCGACTCGCAGAGTCCCTAATGGACTCGTCGAGTCCAGTCGCGAATCTGCGACCAAGTCTGTGGTCCTACTCGGCGAGTCAGGCACCAACTCGCCGAGTCCCTTCCTAAAATGTCCCCAAAAATAGTTTTAAAACAATACCTGAAATTCCGGGCTGTTACAACTCTCGCCCACTAGATCTAGACTTCGCCCTCGAAGTCTCACTCTGCGAATAACTCCGGATGTTGCTCCCGCATTTCACGCTCCGGCTCCCAAGTCATCTCCGATCCCTTCCGGTGTTGCCACTGAACCAACACCAGAGGTACTTCCTTGTTCCGCAGAACCTTGATCTTCCGATCCCTAATAGCTACTGGTCTCTTGGCGTAATTCAGGCTCGCATCCACCTGAATATCCTCTAACGGAACCACCGCCGATTCATCGGCTATACACTTCCTCAACTGTGATACGTGAAAGGTATTGTGAATCTGTCCCAACTCTGCTGGCAACTCCAACCGATAAGCTACCCGACCTACCCTTGCAATTACCCGAAATGGACCTATGAACCGGGGCCCCAACTTGCCCCTCTTTCTGAACCGGATCACTCCCTTCCAAGGAGAAACCTTCAGGAGAACGAAGTCGCCGACCTGGAATTCCAGCTCGGACCGGCGTCTGTCCGCATAACTCTTCTGTCGGCTTTGGGCGGTCAATAACCTCTGCCTAACCTGCTGAATCTGCTCTGTCGTCTGGAGTACGATCTTTGTACTGCCCATCACTCTCTGACCCACCTCTCCCCAGCAAATGGGGGTCCGACACCTCCTACCATACAACAACTCAAAAGGTGGCATACCAATGCTCGAATGATGGCTGTTGTTGTAGGAAAACTCTGCCAAGGGTAAATACGCATCCCAGCTACCCCCGAAGTCTAACACACACGCTCGAAGCATGTCCTCCAATGTCTGAATCGTCCGCTCACTCTGCCCGTCGGTCTGGGGATGGTATGCGGTACTAAAATGCAGTTTAGTACCCAGCTCCTCATGAAATTTCTTCCAGAACCTGGAAGTGAAACGTACATCACGGTCTGAAACAATCGAGATCGGCACTCCATGCCGAGATACTACCTCTCTCACATATAACTCTGCCAACTTCTCCGCTGATGAACTCTCGCTAATGGCAAGGAAGTGTGCACTCTTCGTCAATCTATCCACGATCACCCAAATTGCATCGACTCCCCTAGCAGTTCTTGGCAATTTGGTGATGAAATCCATAGTAATCTGCTCCCACTTCCACTCAGGAATCTCCAAGGGCTGCAACTTACCATGCGGTTTCTGGTGCTCGGCTTTAACCCTACGGCAAGTCAAACACCTCTCAACGAACCATGCGACGTCTCTCTTCATACAAGGCCACCAATATTCCTTCCTCAAGTCCAAATACATCTTCGTAGCACCGGGATGGATAGAGAATTTCGATCTATGAGCCTCCTCCATCAAAATAGTACGCGTACCGCCCACGAATGGTACCCAAATCCGACCCTGAAACGTCAAAAGTCCTCGTCCATGCTTAACGAACTCTGAAATTAACCCAACGACTCTCTCTTTCTTCTGCATCTCGGATCTCACAGCCTCGGCATGCGCCCCACGAATAGCATCCAATATCGGGGTCATCACTGTCAGTCTCAAACATACGTCTCGCAATGGAGTGCTTTCCGCTCTACGACTCAATGCATCGGCTACCACATTAGCCTTGCTTGGGTGGTATAGGATCTCACAGTCATAATCCTTAACCACGTCAAACCATCTCCTCTGACGCATATTTAGGTTGGGTTGATCCATCAAATACTTCAAACTCTTATGGTCCGTGTATATAGTACAACGAACCCCGTACAGGTAGTGACGCCATATCTTGAGAGCGAACACCACTGCCCCCAACTCTAAATCATGTGTGGGATATCTCGCCTCATGAGGCTTCAGCTGCCTCGACGCATAAGCTATCACATGACCTCTCTGCATCAACACCGCACCCAGTCCCGAAATCGATGCGTCGCAATATACGACAAAATCCTCCATCCCTTCCGGGAGAGCTAACACCGGGGCTTCGCACAATCTCTGACGAAGTGTCTTGAAGGAAATCTGCTGCTCGGGTCCCCATGAGAATGTAACACCCTTCCGGGTCAACCTGGTGAGCGGTACTGCGATCTTGGAGAAGTCCCTAATAAACCTCCGATAGTACCCCGCCAACCCAAGGAAACTCCTGATCTCGGAAAGTGACTTCGGTGCCTCCCAACTCATCACTGCTTCCACCTTGGTCGGATCGACCAATATCCCTGCCTGATTAACAACATGTCCAAGAAATTGGACCTCCCGCAACCAGAAGTCACATTTGGAGAATTTTGCATATAGCTTCTCCGACCTCAGTACTTCAAGGACTTCCCTCAAATGTCCCTCATGCTGCTCTCTAGTTCGCGAATATACTAGGATGTCGTCGATAAATACAATCACAGACCGATCCAGCATCGGCCTGCATACCCTGTTCATGAGGTCCATGAACACTGCCGGGGCATTGGTGAGCCCAAAAGGCATCACCATGAACTCGTAATGCCCATACCGCGTCCTGAATGCTGTCTTCTGGACGTCCTCATCCCGCACTCTTACCTGATGGTACCCTGATCTCAGATCGATCTTGGAAAACCAAGATGCCCCTTGCAACTGATCGAATAGATCATCGATCCTCGGTAACGGATAGCAGTTCTTGATCGTCACCGTGTTCAACTCCCGGTAATCAATACACATCCGGTGTGAACCATCCTTCTTCTTGACGAATAGAATCGGTGCTCCCCACGGCGAGCTACTCGGCTGAATAAATCCCTTCCCTAGCAACTCCTGGAGTTGCGAGGACAACTCTTGCATCTCTGGAGGTGCAAGACGATAAGGCACCTTCGCAATAGGCGCATCCCCCGGAATCAGATCGATACCAAACTCCACTTGCCTCGCAGGAGGTACTCCCGGCAAATCCTCGGGAAAGACATCTGGAAACTCGCGCACCACTGGTACCTCCTCCACTGACCTCGGTCTCTCGGAAGCCTCCCACGTATCCATCACATACGCCATAAAACCCTTACATCCCTGCTGTAGACACTGTCTCGCCCTAGCGGCCGAACAAAAAGCTGATCCCGAACAGGTACCCTCGCTGTACACCGTAAGAACTCCCCCACTAGGGTCTCGTATAGTCACCAGTTGGCGCTCACAGTCGATGACGGCGCTGAATCGGCTCAACCAGTCCATGCCCACGATGACACAGACATCACCCATCGCAATAGGAATTAGGTCAATCGGGAACGCAACCCCAAAAATCTCTAGCACGCATCCCCGAAGAACCTCCGTAGCACAAACCACCCTCTCGGCCGCTATAGAAACGCTCAGAGGCCGACTTAACGGCTCACGACTAATGCTGACATGCTGACTAAAAGCTAAAGATACAAAGGATCTACTCGCACCCGAATCAAATAACACAAGAGCAGGCATAGAGTTCACAATAAAAGTACCTACACATATATTAACATAAGCATAACATTTCAACTTTAAATAAATACGCGAATTACAGTATACCTGCCACAACATCGGGTGCAGCGCGGACCTTCTCCGCAGTCAGCTGAAAGGCTCTCCCGCAAGCCCTCGGGGCCTCGACCTTCGCCGGTCGTGTCTCGGTAGTCCTGGTAGTAGGTGTAGATCCCTGACGAAGCTGCGGGCACTCGGCCTTCCGATGGCCTGTCTGGTTGCAGTGAAAGCAAACCATAAACCCCTTAGGACAATCCCTGGCAATGTGTCCTTCCTTGCCACACTTGTAGCAACCACCCGCTCTACACGCCCCCTGATGACTCTTGCCGCACTTTCCGCAAGTGCGGCCCTTCGAACCTCCCGTCCTTGAATCAGCGGACTTGAACCGCTTGGCTGCCGGCTGAGACTCAGCCGGTCGCCGGTCCACCTGCCGAGACTCGGCCTCCTCCCTGGCCTGGGTCTCCAACTCGATCTCGCGCTTCCTGGCATTCGCCTGAAGCTCAGTGAAAGTACGATAGGTGGAGTTTGACACAAACTCCCAGATATCCCTCCTCAACACGCCCAAGTACCGGCTCATCCGAGACTGCTCTGTAGACACCAACTCGGGGCAGAACATCGCCCTCTCATGAAACTTCCGTGTAACCACCGCAACGGAATCAGTACCCTGCTTAAGGGTCAAGAACTCCTGGATCAATCGTTCCCTCTCCACTGGGGGAACGTACTCGTCCCTGAACATCTCAGTAAACCTCTCCCATGTCACCGCTGAAATCTCCGCCTGAGTGAAGTTTGCCGTCACGAACTTCCACCAATCCTTCGCTCCCAGACGGAGCTGGTTCAAGGCGAACCGTACCCTCAGGTGCTCCGGGCATGAACAAGTGTAGAAGCACCCCTCAATATCGGCGATCCACCTCATCGCAGCAATCGGATCCTGCATCCCATCGAACTCAGGGGGTTTCGTGTTGCTGAATTCCCGGAATAGCAACGAATCACCCCCTTGCGGCCTAGCAGCGGCCACAGCTGCGGTAGCGGCAGCGACTGCAGCTTCAGTCAGTGCGGCGTACCGCTCCTCAAACTCCTCCATCAGGGTGGTCTTAATGGACCCAAACATCTCCGGGATCTCAGCCCGAACCGCCGCAGCTACCTCCTCCTGAATCATCTGACGAATCTCCTTTTCACTCATACTGCTCGAACTCGCTCCGTGGCATGTCGTAACCATGATGTCTCTGAAATACAACATAAAATTATCAGAGACTCCATCAAGTACAATTTTACTCGATAACGCAACCCTACTCAGTCTCCGATATCCAGGGATTCTTACTTGGGTCTTCCACCGACCCGGTGTCTTCGGTAGTACGGGCCCAATACCACCGACCACACCGTGTCAGTATTCATCCCAAATCTTCCTCCCCAAACTCCGAATAGTGAGTACTCTACTTCTCGTATGCACTATCTACCTGCACGCTACCGAATATCTCATACAAGCAACCTCCCTAGACTAAGGCATCACAAAACAGGCCATTCTAATCCTATCATGTATACCTAGTCTTCTAGCATGCATAACAATTCATAATTCAGTGCATAACATAACATTGTAAGGTATTCTGGGGATCTTTACCGTTCAGGCGCTGGCTAATCGTACACACTGCGTCTTTCTTGTTTACCACTTTACCATTTATAAAAGTTTATGTATTTATTATTTTTAAAAGATTTTTCTTCAAATCCTCGGTTTGAGTTCAGTTACACCCGAAGGTACACCCGAATCCCTCAAACCAAGGCTCTGATACCAATTGTAACAACTCAAATTTTCAAATAAATTTTTCATTTTAAATAAAGTGAGTTCATTCAACTAATAACATTTATTTCATGTTTCAAAACAATTACATATGTAAAATCCCCAAGATCTCAAATAGCAGCAATGTGTATGCATCATGTCGGCGCCTTCCCACGGTTCTCGCTAGTACCTGAAACACATACATAACAACTTGTAAGCATAAATGCTTAGTGAGTTCCCCAGTATACCACTTACACATATACGCCTTTCCAGGCCCGGACCTTCCGGTCCATAGTACAATGCCTTCCGGCCCATATGATAATCGCCTTCCGGCCCATAAGATAATTGCCTTCCGGCCCATAAGATAATCGCCTTCCGGCCCATAAGATAATTGCCTTCCGGCCCATAACATGATTGCCTTCCGGCCCATAAACATATATAACACATAATACATTTACTCTAACACATATATCACATATGTCATATATCATACCTGACCTTCCTGTCACATAATACATTGCCTTCCGGCCCATTGAAACATACATAGCATGCATAGCAACTATTCCTTTCAATTATAGCATATATATATATAACACATAACATATCTGACCTTCCGGTCACACAGTCAAACCCTTCCGGGTACAGTATAGTGAGAAGACTCACCTCGTGGAATGTAAGCTATCAACTCTTGAAACTACTCGCACTCGATCCGCCGATCTGCAGGCTCCCTATAATACCATATACTCTTATTAATACTCTTAACATTCAAGACAACTGACCCTAAGAATTTACATGCAGGTCAACTCTGGTCAACGGTCAACTTGACCGGACTCGTCGAGTGCAAAGGCGACTCGGCGAGTCTAGACGTCCTCCCCAATTTTCCCTGTTGTTCTCCTTTCTACTCGTCGAGTATCCCTATTGACTCGACGAGATCCTCGTGGAAGAATCGCGGGGCCACCCCGACTCCACTCGCCGAGTCTGAAGAACAACTCGGCGAGTCCCAGTGAATCTTCAAGCTACTCGCCGAGTCTGCTCATCCGACTCGGCGAGTCCATGCCATGCAGTCGATCAACTGCTTCCTGAAACACGTATGGTCCCGAAATACACACTCATGGGACTATCTGGACCTCTAAACATCCTATTACTGGGGTATAAGCACTTGGGCAACAACATAATAATCCCTCTAATCATCAAATGGGTTCTATAAACCCTAACTTCATATACACATCAATCACAGAAGAACGAAATCCGAGATATTACCTGATTGATGCACTTTCTGTGTCCCGAATCCTCAGAACGTGATTCTCTTGCTGTTCCTTTAGCTAAACCTTCCTCTTCCTTGCACACAACTCTTCCAAACCCATCAATGGTCTTCAATCCTTGTTCCAGATGCACACAATCGTTCTAGGGTTCTTCTTAGTAAGCAAAAACGAACAATGACGACCTAAGAGGCGTTATAAACGATCCAAAACCAAACGGCTAGGGTTTTTGCTGAACAGCGTCGACTCGCAGAGTCCCTAATGGACTCGTCGAGTCCAGTCGCGAATCTGCGACCAAGTCTGTGGTCCTACTCGGCGAGTCAGGCACCAACTCGCCGAGTCGCTTCCTAAAATGTCCCCAAAAATAGTTTTAAAACAATACCTGAAATTCCGGGCTGTTACAATTTGAGCCCGTTGCGAAAGAATATACGGTGATGGTGGGTCAAATTATTGAGAAGAAGATGTAGAATGGAGCGATGGGGAAATCTGACGTATTGGTGGTCGACAAGGACTAAGTCAAAGCTAGCACAAAACCAAGGGGGAGATTGAAGGATCCAATTTATGGTTTGGTCTAGGGTTTTAATGTATTTTGGTAAAGTATGAGTCTGTAATAGTATTTAACGGTTGTTTGTTGGGTTGTTGGACTTTTTGGGTGTTCACGACCATAAACTGAGTTTACGGTTGCAAACCCTGTTTACGATTCTGGTCTTGTATATATAGTGGAAGTGTTAGTCTTTTGATTGTTGTTGATGCCATAGAGTTATATCGAGTTGTACGAGACGATTTTCTAAATATAATCGTGTGCAAGCTTGGTTCCTTTTCATCTTATTTTTCTTCTTGTGATTGATTGTTGTTTAACTACTGGTGAAAATCCATATTTGGACTTTACACCAACAATTATTCCAATAATTACATATCCCATTTGATCTATGGACGAATATGAAAGCATACGTTTCATGCTTGTTTGAGTAATAGCAATGAGATTCCCCAATATCATGCTAAGAATAGCTAGGATTTCCAGAAGAATATGTCATTCTTTTGATGATAAATAAAAAATGAATATCGAAAATTCGAGTAGCTGAAGCTGCTTCTTGACCAAATTGTATCATTATACTTTTTCAATCTGTAGTTATGGGCATAAGAAGTGGATGTTATGCTAAACTATAAAATGAAAGGTCGATGCTATAACATTGAATAAAAGTTTCCGAATTTGTTTTGGTGACAATAGAAAGAATTCAAATGAAGGGAATCCATGGGATTTACAACGGATAATGGAGTTGCCATTGTGGAGGTAAATATTTATGCACATGGGTAAAACTATCTTTTAGAAATCAGGGGTAAAACGGTCTTTTAAAAACCAATGTTTTAGTGTTGTATTCTTCTTTGTTGTTGAATCAGTATTATTGGTTTTAGACTAAAATGATACGGATAATTCAAACGACCTCCAATAAAATGATATGGAAACACCTCCTAGTTAACTTTAAAATTTCCAAGCAGTCGTAAAAGCTTAAGGATGTATCCGATAACAATTGGTGCTAAGGTTATGTTTGGCGCGCCACAGCTAGCTGAAAAGTTAATTTATTTTTCGAGTTTTTTAAGTTGTCGTGTTTGGCAGTTAGTTTATTTTTCGAGTTTTTTTAAGTTGTCGTGTTTGGCAAGGCTAAAAGTAGTTTAAAAGCCATCTTATAAGCTAGCTTTTTAAAAAGCTACTTAGACTAGCTTTTTAGGAGCTTTTTAAAATTTTTTCAAATATACCCCTTAATTTATTATAAAAACACATTATTTTAAATGTCATTTTATTTCATTTCATATTCTTCAAGGTAATTTTACCAAATGTTATTTTTTTTTCAGCTAGATTTTTACAAAACTACTTAGACTAGCTTTTTAAAAAAGATTTCAAATATACCCCTTTATTTATTATAAAAACACATTATTTTAAATGTCATTTTATGTTATTTCATATTTTTTAGTTAGTTTTACCAACGTCATTTTTTACCAACTAATTTTTCAACCATTAACTAGCTTTTCAGCTATTAACTAGTTTTTCAACTAGTAAGCAAAACATGGCTTAAATAAATGGGGACACGCTTTTATTTCAAACGGATGTTGGATAAATTTCTTAAAATATTTTGTTCTTACTTTTGTATTGGTTTGGGTGTTTTTTTTTATTATTTTGATGCAAACCACGTGTGATTCTATGTTCTAAAGGTTTTCGAAAATAATTATCCCATTTACTCTAATTCATTATTTTATTTTTATATCTCCTATCACGAAATTTACAACTTTTTTTTTTTTAATTATGAATGATGTAATTGATGGAATGGTCAACGGAAGCAGTTAATTTTCAAAACCTATTAAGTTTAATATTCAATTTGATTAAACTATCATACATTAAAATATTCATTGGCTGTAAATTATCTTAAAGATCGTATTCTTTAATGACGGTATCCACGTTGAGTAATTTATATAACATGATGCGATATACTATTTGGCTGAAAACAAACTTACATATTCACGTTGAGTAGAAATTATATAAAATGATGAGATACAAACAAACCTACATAATGACTTTTAATTGATTTTGAGACTTATACAAGAATATAATACTCCTATATCTTTGATTTTTAATGAATTGTTTATTTCACTACAAGAAAAAAGTTATTCGGCGATGTTATTAGCAACGACAACCACTATTATCGGCGACGTGAGTTTATGTCACCGGTAATAGTTGTTGTCGCCGTTAATACCATCGCCGCTAGAAGTATTTGGTAGCGATCCACGTGACTTTTGATCTCGCAACCATGACCGTTGATTGGTCCTTACATCCAACGACTAAAAACGCATATCGTTAAGTTAAGTGCCAGACGACATTAATAGTGACGACATTAATAGTGGTGACACTTGTCGTCGCTAATGCTCAAAAATAAGGACCGTGAAAATGTTCCCTCCAAGATGTCGCCGCTAATAACCAATAGACGCCGCTATTTCTTTCGCATCGTCGGTAATAAGTGTGGCCGGTAAAAATCTTTGCAGATATACTCATTTTTTTTTAGAAGCAACCATATATTAAAAAAACACTAGCAAATAGATTCGAAAAAAAAACAATTACAAGATATTTAAAGGTTGTTGCAACCAATAAACTTACAAACCCAATTACTTGGGCATTTCAAATTCCTATTACTATACCCCAAAAAAGAAAAATGTCTAATAGAATAAAAAATCTCATCTTTTCTCAACTTCTTATCCACAAACAGTAAAGCATATGTATTTTCAAATATACCAGATTGTGGTACCAATAATAGCATCGACCAATAACTTCTTTTTATTTGAAACATTCCACCCGTCAATCCAAGAAAGCATTTGTATTTCCAAATATACCAGATTGTGGTACCAATAATAGCATCGACCAATAACTTCTTTTTATTTGAAACATTCCACCCGTCAATCCAAGAATACAAGCCTCGGATTGAAATATGCTCTACTAGTTACCAAACCATCTATAAACTGAGTTTCATGTTCTTGCTGCAACCTCACATCTCACAAAAAAATGATCAAGTTACTCCACCTCTAACGTACAAATTGCAGATATACGTATTTGCAGCTTTTTTTTCTTTCCTTTTCTGCTTTCATTCTCTCTCGATTGATTCCATCTTCCCTCTTCTGATTCCAATGACCTATGACGCCTTTTCATCATCGGTTTGACTTTGGATTTCCACCGGTTCCATCTTGATTTATCGGCGACGCCTTTCCATCACCGGAAATGTATCTTCTCCGGCTACTAATGTTCAATTACGACGACTAAGGTGCAAACCCTTCCTAATTTCTCTTTCTTTTTCTCTTGTAATGTTGATTTCCACGTTATAGTTAAGTTAATTGCAAAAAAAAAAAAACAAAAAACAAAAAAAAAAAAAAAACAAAACAAAAACGAAAACGAAAAAAAAAAAAAAAAACAATGTTTTCAGCTTTCTTTCATTTTCTTTAAGTTGTTGTCGCTAGAGAGATTACTCCCCTGTTGCACCACCTTGATGATTTTCTGGCCACCACAGGTTCCTTTCTCTCTTAATTTCAAGATTATTTGAGAAATTTGTGTGTTTGTGTCTATTATGTGAAATTACCAATATATGTGTATATTTGGTATATATTTATGTATTTTCATGATATATGTATGTGAATGTTATATAATATATATTTGTATGTACGAAAAGTGGAATATTGTATGTGTGTATTACGCATGTATATGTGTGTATTACGCATGTATATGTGTGTATATGTGTACTTGTATGTATGTATGTATAATGTATATTTCTATGTATAAAATGTGGATTGTATGTATGTATGAAATGTGGATTATATGTAATGTGTATATTGGAATGCTACACTGGAAAAAGAACAAATAAAATAGGATGCTATTTTGATAATGATAATTAAAGTATATGTGTATTTGTATGTAATATGGATTGTAGGTGTGTATAATGAGAATGTTGTTATTGTAAGATGCTATTATTGGGAAAAAAACAAATAAAGTAGGATGCTATTATTGAGAATACTATTTTTTTGTATAAAAAACAAATAAAGTAGGACTGCAAAAAAAAAAAAAAAATGAAAATAAAAATAAAGTAGGATTCTATGTATTATGTATTTATAATAAAAATTGTATCTATATATCTTATAATTTTGTAGGAAACGGTATCGATATGGCTCTTGTTTTTGTACCTCATGGTTGTTGTGATGGGTCGTAGACATCGGGGTGATGGAGCTGAGGACCCACATTTCCCAAACAGTAGAGGTGCTGGTCATCATGAGTTTGATGGTAAGTCTTATTAAGAATTTTTATTTACTATTTTTATTTAGTTATTTTAAAATACCGTTTATAATAATTTTTAATTATATTTGTAGCTATGCCACACAGGAGAATGTAAGGAAAAGCGAAAAACCTTAAGCTTGAAAGACCGCTCTTATAGAATAAGGGCAAACCGATTGACATGGACTATGATACGGATATGACATATGATCCCGTAAGAGAGCCGAAGAACATATTTGCATGCGAAGTTGGGAAAATAATGCGGCGGATGATCCTTTTTGATAAATAGGCATAAAAAACAAATTTCCCCTGCGATAAAGGATACAGTAAAAAAACTTTTAGAGGTAACTTATTTATATAAAATATTTTATATGATCCTGTCCTTGACTCGCCGAGTTGTATGAACAACTCGTCGAGTTCATCTTCATCCTTAAGAAGATTACCTTGGACTCGCTGAGTCTGCTCATGCACTCGCCGAGTCCCATGAACTTCTAGAACAATAGCTTAGTCCAGAACATTGGGTCACTCCCCGGGACCCCCCCTAAAGCCTTTCCACACTCAACTGGTTCCTTATGACCCTAAACTAATATGGGACAGAAGCCTAGGACTCGCTGAGTCCAAGAATGGACTCGTCGAGTTGGTCACATCCACTCGCTAAATCTTCGATTTCTGATGTACAACCCTTGATCAAAAGATAGAACTATGCTTCTACAATCGATCTAGCACGTAAAGTTACAACCTTTACATGTTTCCATGGGACTTTGAGCTCAAAAGGTCCTTAAACAAGCTCTTTCAATGCATGGGGCCTTCTTTGAGTGCAAGAGCCACTCCGTTCTGCCTTGTAATCCCTCTAAGGAGCTAGATCCGAAACATCAACTCCAAACCATGCTTGCAATCATGGTTGGTGACCAAAATGGCTTAGAAAAGCCCTAAAACTCCACAAAATGGGATCTAACAAATGAACTAACAAGGTATAGACTTTATACCTTTTGAAGACTACAAATGATGCCCAAAATCAGATCCTTCTAGATTCCTCTTGATCGTTTAATCTTTTCCTTCCTTCCTTGGTTCACAAAAGCACCAAAATCACTCCAAATGCCTTCGATTCCTTCAATAACGGCTAGGGTTTGCTATGGGGGTCTTCTGGGAGCAAATGGGACGAAGGAGGCCGAGTTAATGTGTTTAAATAGGGTGCAAACCCTCATATTAGGGTTTTTATCCAAACAGGACCTACTCGCCGAGTCCGGGACCCGACTCGTCGAGTCCACAACTTAAACCCTGCGTCTCATCCCGCTTCTACTCGGCAAGTTGGTCCTTCAACTCGCCGAGTCCAAGGCCAAAAAATGCAAAATTATTAATAAAAGAATACGTACCAACAACCAGGTGCTACACAATACTTGCTATATGAAGGTAATGTATGATATTTGTAATTATTGTTTTTAAATATAATCTAATTTTTAATGTTAAACAGAACCTGAAGAGAGTGGAAACATTTCGCAAGGCTCACATCGATAGGAATGATGTATTTGTTAGTGTCAAGGCAGAACAACAATACGTAAGTATTTAATTATAAATTTATCATATAATTAAGTGTTTATTTACACTTAATTGTTAATCACTTTTAGAAAACACAGAATCGGTTAGTAGAAGAGCTCTTAGAACAAACGCAAGGGCCAGAAGGTCAAAGAGAGTTAATACCTGCTTAAGAAAGAGCTACTTTTGAGATAGTATTAGGTGAATGACGTGGTCATATCAGAGGCATCGACCGTAAGCCTTATGCTATCCCGCCAATTGCACAACCATCACAGCCACCACCACAGTCAACACAACCATCACAGGTAAAACAAGATTATTTAATTTCAATAAATGCATGTTGATTTGATATTTTTCGTTTATGGTGGTTATTTGCTAAAAGCTTTGGTAATTGGTTTTTTGTCCCAAGGGCAAAAAATAGCAATGTACTTTGGTTTTCTGTCCCTAATTTAAAAATAACAATGGACTTTGGCATCAACAAATGCATGTCGATTTGGTAATTGTGGTTTTGTCCCATGTGCAAGAAATAGCTATGTACTTTTGGTAGTTCTTGTACTTAAGTGCAAGAAATAACAATGTACTCTAGTTTTTTTTTTGTATTTAAGGTTATTTAGCACAAAAAGAGTAGATTATTTAACTTCAAAGTCTCATGTATCTATATAATGATCAATAAATGTCTGTTGATTTGATAATTTGTGTTTATGTTTAAAGTGTAAGAAATAACAATGTACTTTGGTTTTTTGTCCCTAGTTTAAAAATAACAATGTACTTTGGCATCAATAAATGCATTTTGATTTAGTAATTGTGTTTATGTTTTAAGTGCAAGAAATAGAAATTTCCTTTGGTCTTTGTCCCTAGTTTAAAAATAGCAATATACTTAGACATAAATAAATCCATGTTGATTTTATTTGATAATTTAACTTATAAGTTTATATATGTTGTTATTTATTATGTAGTTGGAAAATCTTCAAGCAATGCCCAACGATCCGGCGTGTAGGGATGAACTTTATGTGTTTTTTCGAACGGGGAAAGATCAAGGAGGAAATGACAGGAGCGGAGGTGATGGTTCGTCAAATAATTAGTTTATATTTTGTATGTTCGACTTGTTGTGACATTTTCGTACTAGCTTGTTGTAATTATAAAACTTAAGTTGTTTATTATTGTATGAAATTAATTATATATAATATGGTTACACTATTTAGTACCTAATTCGATATTCTGTAACTTTTTTTGCATTTAATCTCGTTATGTATCGGGATTTGTGCACCAAAATCGTTGATTTAAAAGAAAGTTTAAAAAATGAAAAATGTTATTACCGGCGACAGGTAGAATTACCGGAGACATTTTGATCAATAGCGACGGGGCGATAGTGGCGACGTTTCACCGCTATTACCTTTATCAACGACTTTAGTCGTTGCTATTACCCTTTTTCTTGTAGTGTTTGATCACGAAACAGACAATACTATATAACTACTATCGTAAAAATTCCAACTAGGTCCCGATTAATCTTGGACTATTCCATACCCAACGTGTTGCTATTTAAGGTATTAGGACCTATAGCAGTGACAACCGTCACCACTAAAGATCTATATTTTTTAGTGATAGTGATTAATCTTTGGATATACAATGAGTGAAACATTAATAAGTGATTAAATTTATAACATTTTGAAAAACTTATATCTCAACATAAACTATTTGAGGAATCTTTAATGTTGTGTTAATCATTTTAACCTATCTTGTTATGATATAATGGTAATTACGAACTTTGTTATGATATTAGTCACATTTAGTTTTTAAACTCAATGAATTAGTAATTTACGGTCCTGATTAATCATCACCTAGCTTACTAATTTTTTAACATCAATCCACCAATGTCACACCCCGAAAACCAAAGGCGGAAACATTTCCGGGGTTGACTCCACGTTGAGTATCAAATCCAATGCACATAGTAAGTAAAGTAAAACAACCATTACATTAAATAAAGAAAAGTTTTACAGTTGTTTCAAAAGTAAAGTTTGTACAGTTGTGATACATAGTGTGTGTATATATATATATATATATATATATATATATATATATATATATATATATATATATATATATATATATATATATATATATATATATATATATGAGCAAAATGAAACAGGTCTTCTGAGTACTCCGTCTTCGGACAAAAAGGATCTTCGGGTACCTGTTCTAACGCTGACCTGAGAACACAAGCGGTTTAAAAATCAGCATAACGTTGGTGAGTTCATAAGTGGTTTTTGTTTGTGAAAATGTTCAAGTTTCCTTTCTGTTTCTGAAATGTTATACACACCAAGAAAATCCCAGATTTTCTTTAATAGGTTGGTTATCGTTTGTTAACATGAAAAGTAAAGTTGTACACTGAAAAACATGTTTTCTCTTGTAAAGATGTATAGTTGGGTTATCTGGATTGACATACTTTTCTGGTTATGTAAACGTTTCCCCAAGAAAGTCCCATACTTTCCTGAATGTTGGTTATCAATGTAAAAGATGTATTCCTATTAGACCTAGTTATGTACAAGGTTTCCCAGGAAAGTCCCATACTTTCCTGAATGTTGGTTACTGTATGTAAAAGATGTTTTTCTAAGTACGTGGTTATGTTCAATGTTTCCCCAGGAAAGTCCCATACTTTCCTGAATGTTGGTTTCCAATGTGAAAGATGTATATCGAAACCTGGTTATCATGTGAATTGTATAAAGTTGTTCATTATTACTATAAGTAAATCTCTTTTATCCTAATTGCGAGTTCCATAACCATACAATGGACTAAACCTGTGGCAATAAGTAGTCCACATACTTATGACTTTCGTCACCCTTGAACCAATTCGGTTCGGCTGTAGCTAGCAGCCAGGTGTGGGGTAGTCAACCCCGTATAGATCTATACACTCAAGTCACACTCTCTAAATCCCAGAGATTCTAGTTACGGGTGCAGTCCTCCACTCGCGTATCTCTGTGGAGTGTTCGCCGAGGATGTGTCTCTAATCATACTGGATTAAAAAATTTACTAGTAATAATATGATAGTTCTCCATTTGCATATATATATGGAGTGTTACCGAGGACAAAAGTGTGTACATGTTTTATGTTCAAATGTCTAATGTCATGCTTTTAACTGATAAAATGTGGAAAACCATTTGTGAAATATATGTAAAACATAACAGTTAAAATCCATTTCACAAATATATGTTTACGTGATCTGCATGTTTGAACGGTTATCAGTTGTAGCAATCAGTGTTAAAAGCATATAAAATGTGAAACACACATATGAAAACATGTTTTTGAGTACAAGTAATCCCTTGTACTTTGCTTGTGTTCCCTCCTCCCCCCTCTGAAAACAGTGAAAAAGGGTAGGGGTATGAACTCACCAGACTCAGAATTGCAACGGTTTCGGACACTAGACGTTGCTTCGGGGCTTGATTACTCATGATGTCCGTATGTAAAATGTAATAATGTCCATATATATCTAATTAGACTTACAATCACTAATTATATGGAACATTACACTCCAACGAGGTTAAACACCTCAAAACGAACGTTTGGATTGACCCGGGTGACATCTTCGGACGTGTAATGGCACTAGGTGTTGGATTAGTGTCTAAGTCCATAACTATTTTGGTAGGTACTTGACCCGATGGTGCATGGTCCTTTTGGGTTGCCTTCACCAATGCAACTTGATAGGATGATTTATGGAGAGTAAGGATTAAATATGATTTATTAATATATTATGGGAATAATATATTAAAGGAGAAATCATATTGTTTAATTAATATTAGTCAATAATTAATTGGTAATTAGTTTTGTGACTAAAAGAGATTAATTAAACTTAAGGGACTGGAATTGTAATTATAAGATAATTGCAATTTGGGCCATGGATTGCCTTGTATTAAGGGATGGACGAATTCTAATGGGAAACCCATTAGGAAATCGTCCATGGGCTTAATTAAAGGAGTCTATGGGTTGCTTAGGGCTTAAGCATCCAAATTAGGGTTTCCTTGTTAGATAATCCTAATAGCCCAACTATATAAAGACCCCTTAAGGCTCAAAAACGTGGCTAATGTTCTTGTAAGGGTTTACACACGTTTTTGGCAGCCTCCATCCTCTCTCCTCTTCATCCTCTTGTTTATGGTGTTTGTGAGCCATTAGAGGAGTGACACTTGTGACTCTAAGCCTTCCAAAGTCAATACAAGGAGATTTGGGATTGTTATTGCTACATAACAATCAAGGTAACACTATAAACTTATTCTCATGTTATTATGATTATATGTATGCTAGAATTAGGGTTTATAGTCTTGGATTCAAAGCATGTACAATAGAGAAACCTAGATCCAAACATTAGGGTTTGTATGAGCACATAGGATGTCTTATGACCAAAACCCATCAGTGGTATCAGAGCCTTGATTGGTTTCTATTGTATTGATGCATTTTTGATCGTAATAAGCACTGAAAATCGATTTTTTGAGTTTTGAAGGTTTGACTCACCGAGTCACTTGGTGAACTCACCGAGTCAACTGATTTCGACGAGTCCAAGCCCGACTCGACGAGTCAAAGTATCTGACAGCTCGTTTTCGCGATTTTCTTCCTGTGTTGGTTTTGGATAATTACCATAAACTAGTTTTTGTGATAAAATCCGAATTTTTTCATTATTATGTGATTATCCTTACCTAAATAGAAGATAATTGTCAAAATTTAGATAATCACTTGTTTTATTAGATAAAGTTTGATTATTTGTAATTTAGATTTGAATTATCTTGTGAAATAGTTTCAATTTATCACTTTAGGTTTTATAGTTTAAATTTGAACCCCAAAAGTTTTGTTGTTTTGAAATTTAAATAGTTAAAACCCTAATGTTTTGAAATGTTTCAAAACTTGCCCTCAAGTTTTGGAATTTAAATTTAGATTAAAAGTTTAATTTTAAAATGTTAAATTCTAAAACCCTAGTTTTGGAAAGTTCAAATTTCACCCTTATGGTTTTATTAAAATTGATTAAATGTATAATTAAGAGAGAGTTAATAAATCCATAATGTTATGGTTTACATTTAATTAAATTAAAAGTGTAATTTATAAAATTAAACCACCTAGTATTTTAAAAGTATAAAATGCACCCTATACTATATATAACATTAAAAGTCTAACATTATATATATGTATGAGTAAAAGTCAGTCTTACCGTTAGTAGGCCTCATTCACGAAACTAGTCTATAAGGGGTGTTTAAGGAAATTGCCTATAAAATGGCGATTGAATGGGTATCCACTCTTACCCACCGCACTCTTGACTAGTGGAGGGTCGTTAGCCGAACGGGTAGGATAGGACGAAACCTTCCATTAAAAGTATAATGAAATACAAAGTAACTAAATGTTTTTCAAATTCCCAATCTTAGTTACTTAGGCAAAAGTGAATTGATGCAATTCCATGAAATTACACTTTGTGCCCTTGCGAAGACGTTAGTGGAGCGTGTGTGGTTTACCGGCACACTAAATGGTTCTAAGCAAAGGTAGCAAAGGGTGACTCAATGTTTGTCATAGTTCGGTGGAGCGTGTGTGGTTTACCGGCACATCGAATAGGTGATTGTAACATGTGAGGGCACCATGTAGTTTGCATGGTTATTCACACCCGCTTTGTGATCCTCGGCATCCCAGTCACAAACAAGAGGGGCATATCGAGATTTAAACATGCCATTGAAAGTTCAATGAATCTCAAAGGATCTTGGAGTTTTCATAGATTTAAAACTTAAATTTCTTTTTCGTTTTTGATGGTGGAAACTAGTGAATCGTCATTCACTTACCTTCAAATGTTCTGCAATTTGGGTTACGGCATCCCTCTCCCGAGTTGTAGAATATTGTGTTGGGTCCTAGCCTTGGAATTTCATTTGGGTGATTTACCAAGGACTCAATCAATCAACTAACTTGAATTCGTTTTCTCCCGATGTCAAAGTTCGACAACTATGGTCTTCTCAAATCCCGTGAACAAGCATTCCAGATGAAGATGATATTCCACGATTCGATCCAGGAACAAGAAATCATGCTTCACTTCCTCCTCCTCCTGCAATTATTCTCCGTAACCCACAAGTTCAAAGGCTTGAAAAGTTCAAGATCAGTCAAGCCCTTTTGGCAAGTGAACATAAAGAAGGAAAGTCGGTGTGTGCACACGTCCTAAGGATGAAGTCACACTGTTGGGATCCGTTGTCTGTGAGGAAATGGCTGTTGATTGGGTTCTTCAGTCACTTCCTAACTCATGTAGTGAGTTCGCAAGAGAGTACTATATGATAGACCACGACGTGACCCTTATAGATCTCACCTACATGCTTATTGCTGCTGAATCAGCAATGGTTTGGCGCAATAGAAAAGCAAAGTTGATTGGTGAATCTGCCTTCAAGACCTCTATGGATATAGACAATGGCAATGAAAGACATGGAATGATCGAAAAGTTTGATCATAAGAGAAAGGCGATGTCTGAAGTAGTTCCATGTGTTGTTCCAAAGGAGTCAATTTGCTTTTATTGCCAAGAGAAGGGGCATTGGAGACGAAGTTGCCCTATTTACCTAAGAGATCTAAGAGATGGGAGAGTCAAAAGTATGACTACGCTTTAGGTAAGAATCCACTATCTAACTCCATTAAGTTCCTATTCATTGATTCTTAATACATGATGTGATAAGATTGCATTTGAATGTTTTGAAGGATCGGTGAAAAGAAAGGAAGCTTGATAAGAGAGCAAGATGAATCTAATCACAAGAGATGGATCTTGATCGCATGGACTTGAAGATTGGATTTTGAGCTTAGATAGTTATGATAGAGTTGTTAGAAATTTTCTTTTTACATAGTTTTCAATAGATTTTGCATTGTAAGGACAAATGTTTTTCCGCTGCTTTTATAAATAAAACAAATTTTGACTTACTTATTTGTTTGTTTACTTCCTTGCAATGAAATCGTTATGTGAAAATTGATGTTTGCATATTTCTACAACGAATGGATATGATTCCTAGTTATGTTATTTATGGAAATGTCAAGAATTTACCAAATAGGGAGATTTTCTCATCGCCCAAGTTTCAATTGGATAGAAACTTGGAATCATGCAACTTGGTTGCATGATGAATGAGAAATTGCGTATTTGAAAATTAGACAAATTCGTTGACAAAGTGTCAAGTGAAGGACTAGGAGATCGAGTACACAAAGTTGTGTGTTGATCAAGTTCACCATAAGAGTAACAAATATATTCGTCATGATTTACTAAAGGTTTAGTAAATATGATTATACTTACAAGATTAAGTGTAATTTTGAATTGATTAAAGGGTTTAGATCAATAGCAAAACGAATAAGAAGAATCAAGTAGGCAGAAAGATAAGAGTTTCTCCATTCTAAGAAGAAAGGAGAGTAGCTTTTATGCGTTATGATAGGTCTTAATGATTAAGAACCACATCTCAATTGATCCTCTAAGTGAGTCTTTGTACAATTGTATGTCCAAGAAGAGGAATCAAAGATTGATGAAATGGTCAAATCAAGAAGTCAATCATACTTCGTTCCAAAACAAGTCTTAAAGTCAAGATTGTGACATGTGAGTGAATAGTATTAAGAAGGTTTATAACATTCATCAATTGTGGAAAGTTGTGATGTCTTGGATACGACAAAGACCAACTAAGACCAAAATTATGAAGTGTTTTGATATAAGCTACACTAACTCTTGAATATTTGTTTATCAAAAAATGTTTTGATAAGAGAATCGTATATGTCAAGGAGTCAGTGGGAGTCTTAATAGTCTTGAAAAGTTTCAAGAACAAATCAAATAAACCTTATCGATCATCACTAGCACACGAGTTGAGGTTTACAACCTATCGTGAAGACATTATTTTGTTTCTGTGCCAATCCAATCGAGTTAATTATGCGTGTGAGTCCTATGAGTTCTCATTTGAATGCATAAAAGGCGAGGACCTTGATCAATGGAAAGTACATTGATAGGAAAAGGTGAGCTTCTTAACTACTTGGAAGACGTGGTGGGCAGCTGTGCTACCATAAGGCAAGAAATCAAGATTAAGAAAGTTCGATCCATATGAGTTTGAATTTGTCGTAAACTTTGGTTTTAACAAATTCACATGGATAGGAACACATACACCGTTTAAATCTAAGTGTCATAAGATTTCCTCCTTCATGAAAATGATTGTGAGAAAATGCTTTCACTAAGAAAGATTTTAAGAAGATAGTGATTGTAAAATTGCATTCTCAAATTTGATCATGGTTACGGCATCCCTTTCCATAATTTGAATTGTGAGGTTTGGCAATTAGTCTTAATTGTTAAGACACACATATGAACTATCTAAAGGAAAAGGTGTATAAGTTCAAGAAGCCTTGATAAAAGATTATCAAAGCATTAAGTATTAGAAACATGGACTTAAGAAATTCAATAAGTATTGTTCTTCTGAAAGTTAAGATGTTTATGAATACATGTCGAAGCTAGTGGGAGCATAAGTGTTATGTTTTATAATAATCATCATGATAGTGGGAGCATAAATGTTATGATTGTATGATTATTAAGGCACGTATTGCATAGTTGGCAATATTAATTATAGAAACCAAGAGTCATACTTTGCAAAGTTGTAAGAGTTGAAAGGTTGTTTTGCTATAATTAAGGGAGAGAATATTATGCTTCATTTCAAATCTAAAGGATTAGGTTGTGGAATGTTAATAAATTTAGTCAAAGGTACATAGTGTGTTCTTAAAATTTCGATTATGATTACGGCATTCCTCTTCACAATTCGAATTTTAAGAACATAGAAAATGCTTTAATGTTTGACCATTCTAAAATTTTCCAAATGTCTAGTGCATTTTGAGGGAAAAGGGACTAGAATTGGTTTTGACTAAAATAATTAAACAACTATCAACGGACAATCCAAAGTTCGACGAGGATTGGTCGCTTGTGAGTAGTTGGAAGTATAGTATTGGAAATTATGGAAATGTTTCCATATTGGATGGACAATATCGACATCATTACGAATAGATAAGATTCTATTAAGAAATTAGTTGTCATATGGAAATTATGGAAGCGTGTCCATATTGGGAAGTAAATATTGAAAATCTATGTCTAGATTAGAAACTTTTATGCAAAAGGATGTTCAAAGGAATGTACTTTGAGTGAGAGACATCATATCTAAGGAATTGTCTTGTAACAATCTCCGATAGAGGAATTTGTAATATCATTGGCAATAGTCTTTGAGACTTTAGTGCAGTGACATTACAAAAGGATCGTTGCATAAAGTGTTAGAATCTAGTGTATTCTATAAGTAACAAGAATTTGATATTCTTACACTTAAGAAAATGGATTTGGAGTTGTAAAATGAGAATGATTGGAAATGTGTTCAATTTGTCTATTTCACAAAAGTAAGAACCATAGGTAAACATTGTGTGCATGCTAGGAGCATGGGACAAGTGTTGGAATTCAAGTAAGAAGTTGATTACCCGAAACGACAAATAATGAGTAATCGGTATGGTGATAAATAAAACGTGTTTTGTTTATACTCAAAGGTTTGAGGCCATATGGGATTAGTATTATTCTTGTGTTTCACCTTGCATGTTTTGACTTCCAGAATAATTGAGTTTATTAAGAATAATCGAATTATTCAAACGGGCCACAGTCGTTCATATGTTGGAAGTAGGTATGAATGAAGATTGTCGTGAATTGGTGTGTGGGTTGTCTAAAAGAGTATTAGACATAAGCAAATGTTTGCTGCAACGTTCATGAGTGCTTATGAATATGATTTGAGCATTGGATTAAACCCACGCTCACTTGGATCACTATCTCGAGTGATTAGTGAGACGATAACATCTTATATTCTTGAAACCGAGATGTGTGAGTTGTATCTTGCGAATCGGTTACACATTGACAATATGTAAACGCACCAGTAACTTGGTGTTATAAAACATATTGTTGTTTGTAATTCGGTGAATGAGTGCAAGCGAGCATTTATCAAAGTTTATCCGTTCCTTTTATCCAAAGTAGGATAAAAGCAATATCTTTGGGCCCCTCGATGGTTTAGTGATGACATACGTAAATGCTCGGCCGGGCTAGGACTAATTTGATTTGTTCAGTTAGTCTGTCGTCATAAATCGGAAATCAAGATATAGTACAAAGAGAATGATTTGAAATCATATCTCATACGATATCTAGAATGGAGGAATATATGATCCCTTATCTAAGGACATGCGTATCTGATATGATCAGAGTTGACAGCGGCTTTGGAAAGCTACGATTGCAGATCAGGATCTGAAGTCATACGCAGAATAGTTGTTAGACTTATCCAAGTGGGAGATTGTTGGATTAGTGTCTAAGTCCATAACTATTTTGGTATGTACTTGACCCGATGGTGCATGGTCCTTTTGGGTTGCCTTCACCAAAGCAACTTGATAGGATGATTTATGGAGAGTAAGGATTAAATATGATTTATTAATATATTATGGGAATAATATATTAAAGGAGAAATCATATTGTTTAATTAATATTAGTCAATAATTAATTGGTAATTAGTTTTGTGACTAAAAGAGATTAATTAAACTTAAGGGACTGGAATTGTAATTATAAGATAATTGCAATTTGGGCCATGGATTGCCTTGTATTAAGGGATGGACGAATTCTAATGGGAAACCCATTAGGAAATCGTCCATGGGCTTAATTAAAGGAGTCTATGGGTTGCTTAGGGCTTAAGCATCCAAATTACGGTTTCCTTGTTAGATAACCCTAATAGCCCAACTATATAAAGACCCCTTAAGGCTCAAAAACGTGGCTAATGTTCTTGTAAGGGTTTACACACGTTTTTGGCAGCCTCCATCCTCTCTCCTCTTCATCCTCTTGCTTATGGTGTTTGTGAGCCATTAGAAGAGTGACACTTGTGACTCTAAGCCTTCCAAAGTCAATACAAGGAGATTTGGGATTGTTATTGCTACATAACAATCAAGGTAACACTATAAACTTATTCTCATGTTATTATGATTATATGTATGCTAGAATTAGGGTTTATAGTCTTGGATTCAAAGCATGTACAATAGAGAAACCTAGATCCAAACATTAGGGTTTGTATAAGCACATAGGATGTCTTATGACCAAAACCCATCACTAGGGACTTAGGATTTGAGTTTACTCCCCAAGATTGAACATTTAAGGGAGTTTACAGCCACAAAACATAAACATACATGAGTTTACAGTCGTAAACTCATGTTGGTATGATTTTGAGTGTTTAATGGCTTGTTTGAACATGGGGATTGTTAGAATGGATTTCTAAAATGCCTTGGAATGGATTAAATGAATTTATACCATTTAAAAGGGAGTTCACGGCTGTAAACTTGGAGTTTACGGCCGTAAACTCACCCATGGTCAAGAATAATTGATTTGAGGTATAAGGGACAATCACATGTGATTCCAGTTAATTTTCCAAACCTTGTTATGAATTTGGGGCACCATTTAACATATTTTTAGGAGTTTATGGCCCAGGAGTGTTCTATGGCCGTAAACTCTCATATGTAGGGTATTTGATGTGTTTAAGGTCCCCAAACTATTTTTAGATGTTTCTAGGATTTACCACAAGGCTATTGGTTAAGTTTCAAGGCATTCTAACATGTAAAAATGAGTTTATCCCCCATGTTTGAGGAGTTTACGGCCCAAGCACATGCCTTGGACGTAAACTCTTGTTTTTCCCTCAAAATGCATGTTTACGGTGTTCCAAGTCCAGGTTTGCATGCCTCAAGGTCGTATCTAAGTCTCAACTATGATTTGGAAGGGTTAAATGGCTCAAAAACCCCATTTTTGTGTGTTTACGGCCCAAGCTTACTCCTTGGCCGTAAACACATGTTCCAGGTCCTAAATCTCATTTTGAAATCGGATTTGAAGGCCTAAGAGGTTGAATAACAAGCTAGGAAGGTTACCTCTATGATTTGGAGCCTTAAATCTTTGATTTTGGACCTTAATTTAGAGTGAGGAGAGAGGTTAGAGAGAGAGTAGTGAGATGTAGCCAAAAGCTTCAAATGAAGGCTTAGAACACGGTGGAATTCTACCCGATACCGGCGTTAGGCGAGACTTTTGGTCGTACCCGATTAAGTTGCCGTAACCCGATACGGTAAATTCTAAAAATGTTCCGATTACTAGAATGGGGTGTTAGAATGATTCTTAATTGTATTAAGACACCCATTAAGTCATTTTAGATATGTACAAGTTAATGACTTAATTAAATAAGAAAATCGGAATCGAATTTGAAAACGACGATTGGTTGCTTGAATTGAACTACGAAAGAGTTACAAGAAGTTGTACGGAAATTTCGGGTTGTTACATTATCCCCCCGTTAAAGGGAATTTGATCCCGAAATTCAAAGTTAAAACATGAGACAAGATACAAATCATGGATCTGGAAAGAGTTGTGGATACTTCTGTTTCATTGAGTCTTCCCGCTCCCAAGTGAATTTCGGTCCCACTTGGCATTCCAGCGAACCTTCACTAACGGGATGCGACTTTGCTTTGTACATTTGACTTCTCGATCCATGATTTCAATCGGTTCCTCCACAAAGTTGAGGTTTTCATTGATCTCGATCTCGTCTATGGGAATCACCAGGGTTTCATCGGATAGGCACTTTTTGAGATTTAAGACACGGAAGACAGGATGAATGTTACTGAGTTAGTGAGGTAAACGAAGTTTATAGGCAACCGGACCGATCCTGGAGAGGATCCCGAAGGGTCCAATGTATCTAGGGTTAAGTTTCCCATGTTTTCCAAAACGTACAGTGCCTTTCCAGGGCGAGACTTTCAATAGAACACGGTCTCCAACCTGGAATTCTAAAGGTTTCCGACGGTTATCAGCGTAACTCTTTTGGTGATCTCGTGAAGCTTTCAATCGGTCTCGGATTTGAATGATCTTTTCGGTGGTTTCGTGGATGATTTCAGGAACAGTGAGAGCACTGTCGGGGACTCAACTCTGGGCTAACTGTGTATCCCCCACCTCGGCCCAGCACAGAGGGGATCTGCACTTATGACCGTATATGGCTTCAAGCGGAGCAGCCTTAATGCTGGTGTGGTAACTGTTGTTGTATGAGAATTCGATCAAGGATAGATGCGTGTCCCACGACTTTCCAAAGTCAATGACACATGCCCTAAGCATGTCCTCCAGAGTTTGGATTGTTCTCTCACTCTGTCTATCGGTCTAAGGATGATACGCCGTGCTCATATCTAGTTTGGTTCCAAGGGATTTCTGAAGGGACTGCCAAAATCTGGAGGTAAACCTGCTATCTCGATCAGAGATAATGGATACAGGTACACTGTGTAGTCGAACTACCTCCTGGATGTAGATTCGCGCGAGTCTTTCCATTTTGTATGATTCTTTGATCGGAATGAAGTGAGCGGACTTTGTCAAACGATCGACAATTACCCAACTGGTATCGTACCCACTAGAACACTTGGGCAGTTTGGTGATGAAGTCCATGGTAATCATCTCCCATTTCCATTCGGGGATCTCGGGCTGTTGGAGCAGACCCCAGGGTTTCTGGTGCTCAGCTTTGACTTTGGCGCAAGTCAGACACTTGCCCACGAATGTAGCTATCTCAGTTTTCATGTTTGGCCACCAATATTGTTTCTTGAGATCCAGGTACATCTTGTCAAAACCCGGGTGAACAGAGTACTTGGTTTTGTGTGCTTCCCCCATGACAATTTCCCTGAATCCTCCGGACTTTGGAATCCAGATCCGATCCATGAAACAATAGACTCCGTTACCTCTGATCTTGAGTTTCTTTTCCATTCCTCTCAAGGTTTCGATCAACACGTTCTCAGGTTTGAGTGCTTCTAACTGGGCTTCTCGGATTTCCATGGGTAAGTTGGAATGGATAGTCATCGTCTGGTTCTTCACTTTGTAGCCTGCACTTTCCTTTCGGCTAAGGGCATCTGCTACCACATTGGCCTTGCCGGGATGGTAACGGATTTCACACTCATAATCACTGAATAGTTCTATCCATCGTCGTTGCCTCATGTTCAAGTCTTTCTGATCAAAGATGTGTTGCAGGCTCTTGTGATCAGTGAAGATCGTGCACTTGGTTCCGTAGAGATAATGTCTCCAAATGTTTAATGCAAAGACTACGGCTCCTAGTTCCAAGTCATGTGTGGTATAGTTGACCTCGTGTGCTTTCAACTGTCTTGAGGCATAAGCAATCACTTTTCCTCTTTTCATAAGCACACAGGCTAAACCTTGATTAGACGCATCGCAGTAGACAACGAAGTCCTCTGTCCCTTCGGGTATGGACAGAACAGGCGCGCTGCATAAGGCTCTCTTCAACGATTGGAATGCAGTTTCTTGCCTATCACTCCAACAAAATGGTACACCTTTCTGTGTTAGAGTGGTTAAGGGTTTGGCGATTTTGGAAAAATTCTGGATGAATCTCCGATAATAGCCGGTAAGACCCAAGAATTGATGGATTTCTGTAGGTGTCTTCAGTGCCGACCAATTCTCTATTTCTTTAATCTTGGAAGGATCCACGTGAATACCCTCCTCACTTACCACGTGACCGAGGAAAGTTACCTTCCGTATCCAGAATTCACACTTGGAGAATTTCGCGTATAGCTTCTCGGATCTAAGGGTCTCCAACACTAACCTCAAGTGTTGCTTGTGATCTTCTTCGCTCCTGGAGTAGACGAGGATGTCGTCAATGAAAATGATGACGAACTTGTCTAAAAAGGGACGGCACACCCGGTTCATCAGGTCCATGAACACCGCCGGTGCATTGGTTAGACCGAAGGGAATCATTACGAACTTGTAGTGTCCATATCGAGTTCTAAAAGCTGTTTTGGAAACATCACTCTCCTGAACTCGTAATTGATGGTACCCTGACCGAAGGTCTATCATTGAGAAATAGTTGGCTCCCTGGAGTTAGTCAAAGAGGTCATCTATTCGTGGAAGAGGATATCGGTTCTTAACGGTCAACTTGTTTAGCTCACGGTAGTCGATACACATCCGAAAGGATCCATCATTCTTCTTGACAAACAATACCGGAGCTCCTCAGGGTGAGGAACTCAGTCTAATGAATCCTTTACTGAGCAACTCATTGAGTTGACTGGATAACTCCTGCATTTCTGCTGGAGCTAAGCGATACGGAGACTTCGCTACGGGAGTAGCTCCAGGAATTAGGTCAATGCGGAACTCGACCTGACGCTCGGCAGGAATTCTTGGAAGCTCTTCGGGAAACACATCAGGAAAGTTACAGACTTTGGGGATGCTCGAGAGGTCTTTAACTTCTTGTTTCTCGTTGATCACGTGAGCTAAGAATGCAATGCACTCCTTTCGTAGGAGCTTTCGAGCTTTGATGCAGCAAATGATACGAAGATTGGAACTGGGTTTATCGCCATAGATTACGAGAGTCTGTCCCGAAGGAAGGTTGAGACGGATGGCTTTTTCGTAGCAAAGGATATCAGCATGATTGGGACTCAACCAATCCATGCCAATGATAACATCAAATCTCTTAATGGAAACTGGTATGAGATCTATAGGAAATGAATGGTCATTCAAGGTAAGGGTATAGCCTATGAATACATAGTTAGCGCTTTCTTTCTCACCGTTAGCCATCTCGACGGTAAACATTTCAGTTAGTGGTTGCGGATTACATTTTAGGTTATGTTTGAATGTATGACTAACAAAACTCCTTTCAACACCCGAATCGAAAAGAATACTAGCATGTAAGTTGTCGAGAAGGAACGTACCCGAAACAACAGTGGGATCAGCGACTGCTTCCTCCCGTCCCATGGTTAGAACCCTTCCGGTGTTATCATCAGTTGACTTCTTGGGGCAGTTCCTTTTAAAGTTCCCAACCTCTCCACAGTTGTAGCAAGCTTGACTAACGCCTGCTCCAGATGATTGGTTGGCTGATTGGGCCGGAGTTTTGCAGAATCGAACTGTGTGCCCTTTCTTACCACAGTTGGTACAGGATAGTTCTCGGCAGGGGCCAGGATTGGGATGGTATTTGCACTTGTCACACAGAGGAAGATTACCAGCATATCTACTGGTAGGAGTTGGAGTTGTGGATCCTACAACAGAAGCAGCAGCAATGGGGGTAGTAACAACATGGACTGCTACAATCTGCTGTTTCTTGGAAGATCCTTAGGAAGATTGACCCTTCTTCTTCTTCCAAAACTTTCTCTTCTCACCACTCCTTTGAGTCAGCTCAGGAGTGGTAGTGGTTTCCTCAACATCATCGCTATGATCAATCAGGGTTTGAGCTAGAGTCTTGGTGCTATCATAGGTATCCGGACGGGCACCCAAGACATGACTCTTTGTCGGTTGGGATAACCCCCAAATGAACCTTTCGATCTTTTTGCTTTCAGGAGTGACTAATCCTGGGCAGAGAAATGCGAGATCATCGAATCGGGAAGTGTATGCAGCAATGTCGAAACCTTTCATCTTCAGGTTCCAGAGCTCGTACTCTAGTTTCTGCATTTCACCACGAGGGAAGTATTCAGCAATGAGGAGTTCTTTCATGGCTTCCCAGCCCATGGCAGTGACTACAGGTAGGGTCAGAGATTTGACTCGACCATTCCACCAAGTCAAGGCTTTATCAACGAAGGTACAGGCTGCAAATTTGACCTTATCAGATTCCACACAAGCACATATTTCAAAGATGGATTCGATTTTCTCGAACCATTGGGATAAGGAAATGACACCTCCAGTGCCATTGAAGGATGTTGGTTTTGCGTTCAGGAAATCCTTATAGGAACCCCCTTTTTGGTGTCCCTGGCTATCTTCGGGGTTTTGGGACTGGGGACCACTCCCTGAACCACCAAGGTTCATTTGTGACATGGCTGCCACCATTGCAGCAGTCAGAACTGTCTGGAGCGATGCAAGGTCAAATTGAGAAGGAGGTGGTGGCGAAGAAGGATTGTTGTTGTTCTTTGAGCTGGGTCTCCTTCTGGGAGGCATCTTGATCTAATAAGATCAAGAAAGAGAGAGGATGGTAAGTCCTCTACATTGAATCGATAGATATGGCAGTTATATGTTTCGAATAAGCGATAAAGCACGAAAGAGTTATCAAAATAGATAATTTATCGCTAAGAATGATCACAGAACGCCACTCGAATAAGGATTTCTACTAAGGATTGGATCGAGAAATAGTCCCATAGTATTTCATGATTTGCTTATGACAATGGTTCGATGTTTGTGGTATTAGCGTAAGTTTTAGGCATGTCGCACACCACAATCACTCCCAAGCACATGTTGGCCGTCTCTCGAATGAATATAGTTGGCCAGGCTATATTGACCCTAGACACGACTACATAACTACCTAGGTTTAACCGTAGTACACAACACCCAATTACTTATGTTCTGTTCTACTTGTAGTTATGGATCACGACGATTCGGTATACTTGTATAGTTTTGAAAATACTTGTAGTTTGAAGATACTTTTAATTCAGAGCACTTAGGCCCTTTAGTGTTTATAGTTTTATACCATGTAAGGTTTGGTATACTTCATTAACTATAAACAAGGGCTCTGATACCAATTTGTCACACCCCGAAAACCGAAGGCGGAAACATTTCCGGGGTTGACTCCACGTTGAGTATCAAATCCAATGCACATAGTAAGTAAAGTAAAACAACCATTACATTACATAAAGAAACGTTTTACAGTTGTTTCAAAAGTAAAGTTTGTACAGTTGTGATACATAGTATATATATATATATATATATATATATATATATATATATATATATATATATGAGAAAAATGAAACGGGTCTTCTGAGTACTCCGTCTTCGGACAAAAAGGATCTTCGGGTACCTGTTATAACGTTGACCTGAGAACACAAGCGGTTTACAAATCAGCATAACGCTGGTGAGTTCATAAGCGGTTTTTGTTTGTGAAAATGTTCAAGTTTCCTTTCTGTTTTTGAAATGTTATACACACCAAGAAAATCCGATAATTTCTTTAATAGGTTGGTTATCGTTTGTTAACATGAAAAGTAAAGTTGTACACTGAAAAACATGTTTTCTCTTGTAAAGATGTATAGTTTGGTTATCTGGATTGACATACTTTTCTGGTTATGTAAACGTTTCCCCAGGAAAGTCCCACACTTTCCTGAATGTTGGTTATCAATGTAAAAGATGTATTCCTGTTAGACCTGGTTATGTACAAGGTTTCCGAGGAAAGTCCCATACTTTCCTGAATGTTGGTTACCGTATGTAAAAGATGTTTTTCTGAGTACGTGGTTATGTTCAATGTTTCCCCAGGAAAGTCCCATACTTTCCTGAATGTTGGTTTCCAATGTGAAAGATGTATATCGAAACCCGGTTATCTTGTGAATTTTATAAAGTTGTTCATTATTACTATAAGTAAATTTCTGTTATTCTAATTGTGAGTTCCATAACCATATGATGGACTAAACCTGTGGCAATAAGTAGTCCACAAACTTATGACTTTCGTCACCCTTGAACCAATTCGGTTCTGCTGTAGCTAGCAGCCAGGTGTGGGGTAGTCAGCCCCGTATAGATCTATACACTCAAGTCACACTCTCTAAATCCTAGAGATTCTGGTTAAGGGTGCAGTCCTCCACTCGCGTATCTCTATGGAGTGTTCGCCGAGGACGTGTCTCCAATCATACAAGATTAACAAATTTACTAGTAATAATATGATAGTCCTCCATTCGCGTATATATGTGGAGTGTTACCGAGGACAAAACTGTGTACAGGTTTTATGTTCAAATGTCTAATGTCATGCTTTTAATTGATAAAATGTGGAAAGCCATCAGTTAAAATCCATTTCACAAATATATGTTTACGTGATCTGCATGTTTGAACGGTTATCAGTTGTAGCAATCAGTGTTAAAAGCATATAAAATGTGAAAAACACATCTGAAAACATGTTTTTGAGTACAAGTAATCCCTTGTACTTTGCTTGTGTTCCCCCCCCCCCCCCCCCCCGCCTGAAAATAGTGAAAACAGTGAAAAGGGTAGGGGTATGAACTCACCAGACTCGGAATTGCAACGGTTTCGGACACTAGATGTTGGTTCGGGGCTTGATTACTCGCGATGTCCCTATGTAAAATGTAATAATGTCCATATATATCTAATTAGATTTACAATCACTAATTATATGGAACATTACACTCCAACGAGGTTAAACACTTTCAAAACGAACGTTTGGAGTGACCCGAGTGACATCTTCGGACGTGTAATGGCACTAGGGACTTGGGATTTGAGTTTACTCCCCAAGAGTAAACATTTAAGGGAGTTTACAGACACAAAACACACACATACATGAGTTTACGGCCGTAAACTCATGTTGGTGTGATTTTGAGTGTTTAGTGGCTTGTTTGGACATGGGGATTGTTGGAATGGATTAAATGAATTTATACCATTTAGAAGGGAGTTTACGGATGTAAACTTGGAGTTTACTGACATAAATGCACCCATGGTCAAGAATAATTGATTTGAGGTATAAGGGACAATCACATGTGATTCTAGTTAATTTTCCAAGCCTTGTTATGAATTCAGGGCACCATTTAACATATATATTTAGGAGTTTACGGCCCAGGAGTGTTCTATGGCTGTAAACTCTCATATGTACGGTATTTGATGTGTTTAACGTCCCCAAACTATTTTTAGATGGTTCTAGGATTTACCACAAGGCTATTGGTTAAGTTTCAAGGCATTCTAACATGTAAAAATGAGTTTATCCCCCATGTTTGAGGAGTTTACAGCCCAAGCACATGCATTGGCCGTAAACTCTTGTTTGTCGCTCAAAATGCATGTTTAGGGTGTTCCAAGTCCAGGTTTGCAAGCCTCAAGGTCGTATCTAAGTCCCAACTATGATTTGGAAGGGTTAAATGGCTCAAAAACCCCATTTTTGTGTGTTTACGGCCCAAGCTTACTCCTTGGCCATAAACACATGTTCCAGGTCCTAAATCTCATTTTGAACTTGGATTTGAAGGCCTAAGAGGTTGAATAACAAGCTAGGAAGGTTACCTCTATGATTTGGAGCCTTAAATCTTTGATTTTGGACCTTAATTTAGAGTGAGGAGTGAGGTTAGAGAGAGAGTAGTGAGATGTAGCCAAAAGCTTCAAATGAAGGCTTAGAACACTTTATATAGTGTCTAAGTTTTGGACACGGTGGAATTCTACCCGATACCGGCATTAGGCGAGGCTTTTGGTCGTACCCGATTAAGTTGTCGTAACCCGATACGGTAAATTCTAAAAATGTTCCGATTACCAGAATAGGGTGTTAGAATGATTCTTAATTGTATTAAGACACCCATTAAGTCATTTTAGATATGTACAAGTTAATGACTCAATTAAATAAGAAAATCGGAATCGAATTTGAAAACAACGATTGGTTGCTTGAATTGAACTGCGAAAGAGTTACATGAAGTGGTACGGAAATTTCGGGTTGTTACAACCAACTAGCTAAGGTCGACCATTTTATAAAGCTTTGTATATAACATATTTAATAAAATATTATCAATATTATATTATATCACATATGATCGATAATATGTATATAATATAATTTATGTAACATACACCTTTTGAAATCGTGTTTTGTAATAAATAAAATTCTGAAATACTATGTGAAATTGAGTGTTGAGTTGTAACAGATGGTTTTTACTAAGAAATGAAGTAAAACTATGTTTAGAGTCACTTAGAAAATATTGGAAGTCTTATGAAATTCTAATAAAAAGCCAAATAGTGAAATTTAACGAAAAATATAAAATTTTAAATAAGTAAAATTTTATTATTTGATGTTGTAGAGAATCTCGTTAGAGACTTGTAGGCGAAAACGGATGTCGGATGAAGAAGTTATGAATTTTTAACGGATTTTCCTATCCCGGTCTGTTAAAAATAATAATATTAAAAATAAAATCAAAATTAGCCAACGAACTCTAAACGAAACTTGTAGAGCATAATTTGAGCAACGTGTGCATATAAAGAACGTCAAAAACAGAGCTCGTATGCGAAAGTTATGGATTTTAGAAGTTCGGGGCTCAAAATCCGAAGATTTTCGAATGAACAGTAACTGCCACGAAGCAGCCACGTCACCTCGCACGAAGCAGGTGCGTCACCGGAGACGTGGCCTCACCTCGTAGCGCCACCTGCCTCTATGCGTGTCCGAGCCTCGCTTCACCACCGCCGCACCTATCTCGCATGCGAGCCACCTGCTCCGTTTCGTAGACGCCACGTCCGAGCCTCGCAGCGGCCTCATGGCCTTCGCTCCTCCTGCCAGATGTCTGAAGCTCGCAAGAGCTACGTCTTCTCCCTCCTGACCGAACCTCGCAGGCGCGACGTGTTCCCTTCTCAGCCACAAGATCCGAACCCTCGGCCCTATATAAAGGGAGGCTACGAGACCTTCCGACTCGAATTCCAAATTTGACAATTTTAGCCCCTTTTTCCATATTTTCTTCATTTTGACTTTCCCCGAAGCCCCGATATCAATTTTAGCACCCAAAACACGTCCCGAGACCCCCGAGAAGCCCGAAAATTTTATATTTTCGGTTTTCAAGCCCTACCTTCGCAGAGCCCGATTTTCAATTAAGCTCCCAGTTTTCAACATAGAAGGTCATATTTAAAGCCGAAGTGTTGTCCAAATTACTATTTCAACCCCCGGTTAACGTAAGGTGAGTTCAATATATAGGAACAATTGTATGTTATGTGTTATATATGCTATGTGCTTTTTAGTATTATTATTCTGAGTTATTTTCTCGTGTTATTCGCTTTGTTTATAGCAATTGTAATACCTTTGACCATGTGATCAGTGAAAGGACTTAGATTCACATTGGTACTGGTACGTAGCCTCTGCCCATGTAAAGCATGTCTCCGTAAGAGAATGAATTCTATTCTATGGCATTGGAAAATGGTTAGACAGGACTATAAGCCTGAAATCAAACAAGATATTCATCAGAAATTCCATGTCTTCTATGCCATTTGGGCCAAAGCTTTATTGATGTATATCAAGAATTGAAAAGTATATCTTTAAATAAAGTCTTTGATTTATATGAACGCTTGTCGCATGATCTCACACACATCTTGTTGTTCCTCTTTTCTTTTGCCACATTGAAGTATATATATGGCATAACATTATATTGTATCTATTTTTGAACTCACTAAGCGTCACCGCTTACCCTATCAATGTTTAACAATTATAGGTGATAAGTAACTAGTATGTTTACATACTATTGAAAGATATAGAATAGTTTGTAATAGTACTTTTGTACTACAGTTTATGTTTGTATAAATTACAATATCCTGGGTAGTTATGTAATATATATAACACTTTGTAATAGAAGGTTTGTATCCAATAGTTTGTAATTCCCTTTTTATCAATGTAAAAGTATTAGGTAATAATAAAACCTAATATTCTAAAATACTATCTTACTCCGTATTTCAGATTGATGGCTAAACAAGTAAGTAGCCATACCCCTGATGTTGGTGGAGATCCTCAACCCGAGGAAGTGAATACTCCAGTATCTCCTCGTGAGGAGCGACTTTTAGGTAAACTTACCGGTGTTATTCGACAGACTCTCGAAGAACACAAAAAGAATGATGATAAAGGAAAAGAGAAAGTCATTGGAGAATCTTCAAGCGGAAAGGTGAAGCGTCCCTCGTTCAAAGATTTCAAGAGTAGTGGTGCTACGGATTTTTCTGGTGTCCTTAATCCTATAATTGTTCTAACTTGGATTCAGAACACCAAGAAAGTATCTCGTGTTTCTCATGTGGATGATGAAGACAAGGTTATCTATGCTTCTGAAATGCTCATTGGAGAAGCTTTAGTCTGGTGGGAAGCAACATATGAAGCTCTCGATGGATATGACCAGGAGAACTTATCCTGGGAGTTGTTCAAGACTCGTGTGCTAGAGAAGTATTGTCCTCTAGATATGAGGAGAAGATTGGAGAAGGAATTCCTCGAGCTTAAACAAGGAGGAATGACTGTGAATGAGTATGAAACTCAATTTAATCAAATAGCAAGGTTTGCTACGAAGTATATTCCAACTGAAGACAAGAAAATTCAGTTATTCATGGAGGGACTACGAAACAAAATCCATGATTTCATTGTCAATCGGGATATTCTGACATTCGATAAAGCTGTTGAGTATGCTCGAAGACATCAGCATGCCTTTGAAATACGTAGTACCACTCTTACTATTCCAAAGCATCCACATACTGAAAGAACTACTCATGCTTCCACTATTCTACCAGCTCAATCTATTCGAACTGATCCTAGCAAGAAAGCACAATCTCAGAGTGCTTTTCGTGGCCGTGGTAGGTCACAATCTTTTTCTATTCAATCGCCGGCATGTCGCATTTGTGGAAGGAATCATCTGGGTCAATGGAAAATAGACAAGGAATCCATTGTCTGTTATGGGTTTGGAGAAACAGGCCATATCAAGCCAGCTTGCCCAAGGAAGGATGTAACTTGTTATGCATGTGGTATTACTGGCCACAAGAAGCGTTTTTGCCCAACTCTTACCAGCCAAGTGACGGGAAGTCAAGCTTCTGTTCAACAACCGGTGAGAAGTCAAGTCCATGTCTAACAACCAAAGAGTACTCCAGCTAAAAAGGAGGAGGTGCCAAAAGCTAAGGGTCGTGCATTCCAGATTACCGCAGAGGAAGCACATGAGGACCCAAATGTCATGATGGGTACATTTCTTATCAACTCTAGACCTGCTCACATCTTATTTGATTCTGGTGCCTCGGATTCTTTCGTATCTTATGAATTTGCGCATTCTTTTCAAACTATTTGCTATGCACTCGCGCAACCATTTCACGTAGATAATGCGGGAAGTATATCATTACTTGCTGATAAAATCTATAGGGATTGTGTCATAGAAATTGAAGGCTATAATTTTCTTGCTAACCTAATCCTTATCTCCCTGCCTAATTTTGATATTATTCTCAGCATGGATTGGCTGTCAAAGAACCATGCATAACTCTTGTGTTACGAAAAGATGGTACGCATTCCTATTGAAGGGGAATATCCTATTCATGTCTACGGTGAACAAAGGATATTAAAAATAATCTCTTTCCTCAAAGCTCTTAAATTCATATCGAAAGGTTGTCTAATCTATCTGGCCTATACAGTTGACATCTCAAGGAAGGAGAATAAAACTGTAAATGATATTCCCATTGTTAACGAATATCCCGATGTTTTCCCCGATGATCTACCTGGACTTCCTCCGGACAGACAAGTAGAATTCCAAATTGACCTTGAGCCCGGTGCTGCTCCGATTGCAAAGACTCCTTATCGTCTTGCGCCAGCCGAGATGAAAGAAATGATGATCCAACTGCATGAATTACTTAACAAAGGCTTTATTCGACCAAGTAACTCTCCCTGGGGTGCTCCAGTATTTTTTGTCAACAAGAAGGACGGATCGATGCGAATGTGCATTGATTATCATGAGCTGAATAAGGTGACTATCAAGAACAAGTACCCACTACCTCGCATTGATGATTTATTCGATCAACTTCAGGGTGTTAGCTGTTTCTCAAAGATTGATTTGAGATCTGGCTATCATCAGTTGAAAGTACAAGAGCAAGATGTACCGAAGACTGCTTTCCGTACTCGTTATGGGCATTTCGAATTCCTTGTCATGCCATTCGGCTTGACAAATGCTCCTGCCGTATTCATGGATATGATGAATCGAGTGTGCCGCCCAATGCTCGATAAGTCTGTCATCGTATTCATTGATGATATTCTAATCTATTCCAAGTCTGAAATCGATCATGCCGTTCATATTCGTGAAATCTTAGAACTTCTTCGAAAGGAGAAACTTTATGCTAAATTCTCAAAATGTGAATTTTGGCTTCGTCAAGTTCAATTTCTCGGCCATATTATTTTTAGTAACGGTGTCTCTGTAGATCCCATCAAAATCGAAGCCATTCAAAAGTGGGAAGTGTCCCGTAATGCTTCCGAAATTCGAAGTTTCTTAGGTCTTGCGGGATATTACCGGAGATTCATTAAAGACTTTTCTCGTATAGCCGTACCTCTCACAAGTCTTACACGAAAGGAAGTGAAGTTCGAATGGGGTGAAGCTCTAGAAAAAGCTTTGTCAACTCTAAAAGATTTTTTGACTCATGCTCCCATCTTATCACTCCCAGAAGGTGATGATGATTTCTCCGTATATAGCGATGCTTCAAGATTGGGACTCGGTTGTGTGTTGATGCAGCGTGGTAAAGTGATAGCCAATGCCTCAAGACAACTGAAAGATTATGAAAAGAATTATCCCACCCATGATCTTGAACTCGTTGCAGTAGTATTTGCCCTAAAACTTTGGAGACATTACCTTTTCGGTACGAAATGCCAATTTTCTTTACCGACCACAAGAGTCTCAAGTATATATTCAGTCAGCAAACTCTGAATGTGAGACAACAACGAGCCATGGAGCTGATCAAGGACTATGATTGCAAAATCCTGTACCATCCTAGAAAGGCTAATGTGGTTGCAGATGCACTTAGCATGAAAGTTTATCGTAATAGTATGTTTTATACTATTACTCACACTACGGTGAAGTTCACCATTCTTGATGAACTAGAGAAATGGAAAGTTGAAGCCTTAAAGCCAGAAAATGTGAAGAAGGAAGGAATGATACATTATGCCGATGTTTTACTTGATGATCCACGAGGATTAAAAGTATTTAAGAATCAGCTATGGATTCCAAAGATTGGTCGATTAAGACAGAAGATTTTAGATGAAGCTCATAAGTCTAAGCTATCAATACATCCTGGTACAAGTAAAACGTACTATGATGTAAGAGCTGATTATTGGTGGCTTGGATTAAAGAGAGACATTGGAAGATATGTACAGGAATGCTTAGTATGCTTACAAGTCAAAACAGAACACCATAAACCTTATGGAACTCCAGAAAGCCTTAGTGTTCCTGTATGGAAGTGGGAAGAGCTTTCCATGGATTTTATTACCAAATTGTCAAAGACTGCGAGACAGCATGATAACATCTAGGTAATCGTCGACAGCCTGACTAAGAGTGCACATTTTCTCGCCATGCGTGAAACGGCTCCAATGGAGAAACACGCACAAGTATACTTGGATGAAATTGTTGCAAGACATGGTGTGCCACTAAAGATCATTTCCGATCGCGATACTCACTTCACTTCTCACTTTTGGGCGAGTATGCAACGCGAATTGGGATCTCGAGTTGCTCTCAGCACCGCTTATCATCCGCAGACAGATGGTCAGACGGAGAGAACAATCCAAACAGTAGAAGATATGCTTCGTGCATGTGTCTTGGAGTTTCGGTGGTAACTAGGATAAATACTTGCCGCTTGTCGAATTTTCGTATAATTATAGTTACCACACTTCAATCAAAATGCCACCATATGAAGCATTATATGGTCGCAAATTCCGTACGCCGTTATGTTGGCGTGATGTAGGACAGAAGATCCTTGGAGGCCCTGGAATGATTCAAGACACCACCGACAAGATTCAAATCGTACGAGAAAGAATGAAAGCATCCCAGGATCGAAAAAAGTGCTATACGGAAAAGAGAAGACGACCTATAGAATTCCAAGTGGGTGATTTTGTAATGCTGAAGGTATCCCCATGGAAAGCGCTTATGCGATTTGGTAAGAAAGGAAAGTTGAGTCCTATATTTGTTGGTCCTTTCAAAATCATCCAGAGAATTGGAAACCAAGCATACCGCTTAGAATTGCCTGAAGATTTGGCAGGTATTCATGATGTGTTTCATGTAAGTTATCTGCGCAAATGCTTGAGCATCTACGATGAGACAGTTCCATTATCCGAGGTAAAATTGGATAATAAGTTAAGATATGTTGAAGAGCCTGAAGATATCATGAATGAAAGAACAACTAAGCTACACAATAAAGAAGGAGAATTGGTTCTTGTCAAGTGGAAACACCATCATGGCCCAAACTATACTTGGGAGAATAAGAATGAGATAAAAGCAAAATATCCCAATTTAGTTTAATCGATGTAATTTCGGGGACGAAATCCTCAAAAGGATGAGGTATTTGTAACATACACGTTTTGAAATCGTGTTTTGTAATAAATAAAATTGTCAAATACTATGTTAAATTGAGTGTTGAGTTCTAACAGATGGTTTTTACTAAGAAATGAAGTAAAACTATGTTTAGAATCACTCGGAAAATATTGGACGTCTTATGAAATTCCAATAAAAAGCCAAATAGTGAAATTTAGCGAAAATATAAAAATTTAAATAAGTAAAATTTTATTATTTGATGTTGTAGAGAATCTCGTTAGAAACTTGTAGGCGAAAACCTCGTCAAAATCAGAGTTATAACGAAGAAGTTATCACCAACCGAAGATCCGCGACAAAACCGGCACAACACCGAATGACATAAAAAGTGAGTTTTTGATAAACTACTTTTTAGCCTTAGTAATCCAAATGAAATTCGTAGTATTCGTTAAACCGAGAAATTCGATAAAAAGAACGCCAAAATCTGACTTCGTATGAGGAAGTTATGAATTTTCGAAGTTTCAACTTAGCAGTAGATAGCTAAAAACTCGAATTTTAGATCGAGCGATATTTGACCGATACATCCTAAACGAGAATCTAAGGTCTCGTCATTTGTAGTACAACGGTAAAAAGTCTGATGAAAACGGATGTGGTATGAAAAAGTTATGATTTTTTAACGGATTTTCCTGTCCCGGTCTGTTAAAAATAAGAATATTAAAAATAAATTCAAAATTAGGCAACAAAGTCTAAACGAAAGTTGTAGACCGTAATTTTAGCTACGCGTGCATATAAAGAACGTCAAAAACAGAGCTCGTATGCGAAAGTTATGGATTTTAGAAGTTCGGGGGTCAAAATCCAAAGATTTTCGCATGAACAGTAACTGCCACGAAGCAGCCATGTCACCTCGCACGAAGCAGGTCCGTCACCGGAGACGTGGCCTCGCTTCGCAGCGCCACCTGCCTCTATGCGTGTCCGAGCCTTGCTTCGCCACCGCCGCACCTATCGCGCATGCGAGCCACGTGCTCTGTTTCGCAGACGCCACGTCCGAGCCTCGCAGCGGCCTCGTGGCCTACGCTCCTCCTGCCAGATGTCCGAAGTTCGCAGGAGCCACGACTTCTCCCTCCTTCCGAACCTCGCAGGCGTGACGTGTTCCCTTCTCAGCCACAAGATCCGAACCCTCGACCCTATATAAAGGGAGGCTGCGAGACCTTCCGACTAGAATTCCAAATTTGACAATTTTAGCCCTTTTTCCATATTTTCTTCATTTTGACTTTCCCCGAAGCCCCGGTATCAATTTCAGCACCCGAAACACGTCTCGAGATCCCCGAGAAGCCCAAAAATTTTATCTTTTCGGTTTTGAAGCCCTACCTTCGCAGAGCCCGGTTTTCAATTAAGCTCCCAGTTTTCAACATAGAAAGTCATATTTAAAGCCAAAGTGCTGTCCAAATTACTATTTTAACCCCCGATTAACTTAAGGTGAGTTAAATATATAGAAACAATTGTATGTTATGTGTTATATGTGCTATGTGCTTTTCATTATTATTATTCTGATTTATTTTCTCGTGTTATTCGCTATGTTTATAGCAATTATAATACCTTTGACCATGTGATCAGTGAAAGGACTTAGATTCACATTGGTACCGGTACGTAGCCTCTGCCCATGTAGGGCATGTCTCCGTAAGAGAATGACTTCTATTCTATGGCATTGGCAAATGGTTAGACAGGACTATAAGCCTGAAATCAAACAAGATATTAATCAGAAATTGCATGTCTTCTATGCCATTTGGGCCAAAGCTTTATTGATGTATATCAAGAATTGAAAAGTATATCTTTGAATAAACTCTTTGATTGATATGAACACTTGTCACATGATCTCACATACATCTTGTTGTTCCTCTTTGCTTTTGCCACATTGAAGTATATATATATGACATAACATTATATTGTATCTCTTTTTGAACTCACTAAGCGTCACCACTTACCCTATCAATGTTTAACAATTGCAGGTGATAAGTAACTAGTATGTTTACATACTATTGAAAGATGTAGAATAGTTTGTAATAGTACTTTTGTACTACAGTTTATGTTTGTATAAATTACAATATCCTTGGTAGTTATGTAATATATATAACATTTTGTAATAGAAGGTTTGTATCCAATAGTTTGTAATTCCCTTTTTATCAATGTAAAATATTGTTTTTATGTATATGCAAATAGCATGTTTAGGAGTAATGATATTGTCAAGTACAAAAGTTTAGGGTCTTTCAATTTAGTTTAACGATTTAACCAAAATATAAAATTATTATTTTAAATGAATATTAAATCCAAGAAAAAAATATAAAAAAAAAGATAATTATTATATAACAAACTTAAAAATTAAAAGCTTTAGCATAATATTATGTATCGAAAAATAGTCAAAAGACCTCAAATCAACACAAAACCTTATTAACCTTTTTTTCTTTGTGAATTTTATATGTGTCCCTACTAAAATAATTGGTCTTTTTATAGTAAAGTTTGCATTAAGTTCTTAATAATCATAATATATAAGTAATAAAATCTTTGAGTGGTTAAGTCATTATTAAGAATGCTATTAAGTGGTATTATGTAACACATGATTTCTGGTATGTATTTTATTTAATCGAGTATTTAAGTTTTGGACTATAGTGTGACATGATAGTGGTTGGTCATAGCATGTTGAAAATGTGGAAGTCACGAAGCACTTAATTATTTGCAATTTTCGGGCATTGAGTCATATTTAAACGCAGTTATATGTATGTTTGGCTCATTTGGTAGCCACCATATTTTAGGAAAATTGTCCCTCTTACAAACCCTAGCCTCCATACTTGAGTTCTTGAGTTTTGTTTCTAGTTTGCTAATCTTGAAGGCGAAAGAAGTCCTTTTTAAGGAAGCCTTGTTTCAGTGTAGATCCCTATTTAATCACATCTCTGGTCCATTATAGTTTTAAAGTTCCTACCTTGATGTTTATTTCACTATATTTAGATTTAGTAAGGTATTTTAGTTTCATTTGGTTTTTTTCATGGTGTTGTTGGTATTCGGAGAACTTTAGAACGATATGATTGATTTAGAATGTTGTTGTACTTGTTGAAGGTGGAAAAATGGGTGTAGATGCATTGCCTTTGAGACATGCATGGGATTTTGGTCCTTCTGCTCACATTTTAAGTTAGGATTAGAGTTGGAGAAGTTGAGGCAAAGGATTTGGATAAAGTTTGATACTTTATCCATTAAGATAATTAGTGGATTCAGATCTTAGAGATTCACCCGTTGGTTGAAAAGATTAAATGCTTAATAAGAAGGGGTTGTTAAGACTTCTGGTGGGGCGTGCCATTTGAAGGTCATGGAGCACCACTGGGAGTTTTCATGACTATTTTTTTGTTTCGTGGGTGCGGAAAGGATGGTCTTGGTTATGAAACGACTGCCTTTGACTTTGACTGTTGACTTTTACCATTGACTTTTTGATCAGTTTAACTTTTAGTCCAACTTTCATGGGTTGAGCAGTAGACTGATGTTTGACTTGTGATTATTATCTTAGTGGTTTGTGAGACCGATTCTTACGAGTACACAAATATGTCTATGATTCTTCATCTTTTCGATTCTAGATGAGTTTTCTCACTATACTTAGTACGAAGGTAGCTATCTTTGAATGATAGTAGGTAGTTACTGATAGCATATTGTTATGTGATTAGACTAGATTATTCTTATATATTTTGTTGCTTGCTTTATTGTAAGATTATTTTATGCAACATGTTTGAAGATTGAGGACAGAACGATGTCAGACTGCGAGTCAAAGATATAATGAGTCATTGACGCACTGACACTAGGTTGCGACTCAACTGTCGTCTCATGTTTGAGATTTATGATGAAACGGTGCTAGGGTACAAGTAAAAGATATTATGAGTTGTTGACGGAAAGATGCTAGGCTACGAGTCAACTGTCAATAGTAGAACGACTCACTAAACTTTATTCTTATAGATATGCATTAAATTTTTTTAATGTAATTTCGATGATCATGAAAACATCCCTACTTTACTATATTGCACACACATCGCTGATGATATATGTTTTGACTTGTGTTGTAGTTATGAGGATTCTAATACAGTTTTATGTTATAGTTTTTTATTACAATAAAACATTTTGATACTTGGGTTTTCACGTAAAAATGGTTTTGATTGTTTTTACTCTTATTTTAAAAGAAAATTTTTGTTGGAAATTTGGGACGTTACAAGTTGGTATTAGTGTCTTGGTTTAAGGGATTTCATGAGCACTCGTGTGATTCCAAACTCAAACTAGGTTCTGAAAGATTTTATAAACCTTTTTTAAAAACAAGACTTTTTTCAAAGAGAATTTATATAATAAAAGTTCGAAAGATGCGATGTGTACAGTTAGTTGAAGCTCATAAAGGAAAGTGATTCCCAATATATCCATACATGTTATTTATGTTGATATGCGGACTATTAGAAATACATGTTAGTATGTGGGATAAAGATCTTTTTAGGAATTCCTTGTTATAATTGCATTATCTTTAACATACGTTGTTGCCTTAGAATGTGCTTGTTATGTGATACTTGAAGTTCTTGGTAATGTTAAATAGTTGTTAAGTGAATGATTTAGGGTTGTACACAATTAGTATTAGCTAGCCTCAAGGTTGTAGAACTCGCTACTCGATACCTATTTGGCTGACTGCCAAGTAGCAAGTACTCGGGAGTAATCAGGAGTATTCGAGGGGTACTCAGACTCATTAATTCATGTAGAAATATTTTTAAGGAAATTATATATGTAAATATCATAAGTTGATTGAAATGTATAACAAAATTATATACATGTGAATACACAAAAACTGAAAAAACATAATGGTCTCACTTCATGACTAATTGGTGAAAATTATAGATATATGTAGTGATAATCACATGTGTGTGTTAAATAATAAATCATTAAGTATAGTATACATATTAATCACCGAGTTGGTTGAGTTCTACAACACTGCTTCCTTCAGTAAGCGGCCGATCAGGGAGTACTCAGATTGTATATTTCACCTCGGTAAGGGGCCGAGTAAAGAGTACCCGACAGATGACCATAGAGGATAAAAGACTTAGTGATAGGGGCTAAAAGTTTTCTTAGTTGATTGGTGTTCAAAGGATATTGGGTGTCATTAATCTGGTCGTCTAAAAGGCCCTTATTTTAGTTAAGATGATGTTCGTAAGATGTTTTAAGACACTAAGACAACGCTTATGTGAGGTTCCAATTTTGGCTCTTCCAAAGGGTATTGAGGATATGTTTGTTTTCTAAGATATATCTATCTTAGAGGTAGGAGTAATGGTCTTTACTCTTGATATTTGGAGATACAATTTGTATAGGGTTCCATGTACCATCTACATAGACCACATGACATGAAATATTTCAATGGATCAGTTGAATCTAAACATTAGACAACATAGATAATTAGATTTATTTGAGGATGGCTGTTGTTAATCCATTGTTTGGTATCATTCGAGAGATGCGGACTGAAGTGGTCAACATTAAAAATAAAAATGAGAGAGACTCACAAGATAGGTCCCTTTTTCCTTAAAGATAGTCGAGGTTTGACGACTCATTTTAGGTGGATTTGGGTGCCATATACAGGTGGGACCCAACAGACTTTGTTAGATGAGGATCACAAATCCAAGTTTTGAATTCATTTGGGCTCGAAGAAGATTTACTAATACATTTTCTAGGATTATTGGTGGCCATGCATGAAGAGGGATGTAGCATGGTACATTGAGAAGTGTTTGACCTGTTGGAAAGTTAAGGTTAGGCATCAGAAGCCTCATAACAAGTTGTAACCTTTAGATATCGCGATTGATCTACGAAGTTGTTGATGACCCCTTAGAATGTTGATGAGATTTAGGTTATCGTCGATCGGTTGACCAAGAGTTTACATTTTATGGCTATTAAGGAGAACTCCTCAGCCAAGAAGCTAGCAGATATCTACGTTTGGCAAGTGGTTTTCCTCCATGGTGTACCAAATTTAGTGGTTTCATGTAGGAGTGTCAGGTTTACTTTTAGGTTTTGGAAGTGGTTTCATGATGATTTGGGAACCCAAATTTACTTCATCACATCATATCATCCTCAAATAGATGGACAAAGTGAGAGGATGATTCATACCTTTGAGGATATGTTCAGGGGTTGTCTACTTGAATTTGGTCATAGATGGGATTCGTATCTACCATTTGCAGAGTTCTCTTATAGCAATAACTTTCATTCTAGTAATGGTATACCTCCCATCCAGATACATTACAATAAGAAGTGTAGGAACATGGTTTCTTGTGGAGAGGTTGGTTAGAGGGTTATAGGGAGCACTAATGTCATGAGTAAGACTACCAAACTTAATTAGTAGGTACATGAGAGATTGTAGATTACATAGAGTCGGTAGAAGAGCTATAAAGATTGTCACCAATCAATCTTGAGTTTCAGGTTTGGTTGTCAGCTTGGAAGGGTGTCATTCAGCTTCAGAAGCTAGGAAAGTTGGGATGCAGATATATTGTACCCTTTAAGTTTATGAAACATGTAGCCTCGGTTTCCTCTCGTTTGGATGTACTTGATCGTCTCAACCAGATCCACAACTCTTTTCGTGTTTCTCGGTAAAGGAAGTACACCGCGAACAAGTCTGAGGTAGTGACTTCGGATGATATTTCAGTAAATAAGTACCTGGATATGTAAAGATACATGTTCGATCCTGGGTAGGAAGATGAAGTCCTTGTGTAACAAGGTGATCAAGTTAGTGAAGGGGCAGTGACATCATATGAGGGGTTCCGAGTGAAGTTGGGAAACCAAGGAAAAGATGTGAAATATTTGCTATAAGTTGTTTGTTGAAGTGGATATCGAGGGCAAAATCTAATTCAAGTGTATGGTAGTTGTAACACTCGATACCCAATATTTGTTTTAATTAATCGAGTATTTAAGTTTTGGAATAAAGTGTGATGTGACAATTATTGGTCACGACGCATTGAACATGCGGAATGCACTGATCACTTAAGTAGGTGTGTGACGCGCCCTACCTAGAAAACGAAAGCCTACTTTTCGGCCCTTAGGCCATATTTAAAGGCAATTATTTGTAGGTTTGCATCCCTATTTACCAAAAAATGTCCCTGTCTCAAACCCTAACCTCTATACTTAAGTTCATGAGTTTTGTGCCTTGTTTGTGAAGCGTGGTCGTGAAGGATGTCCTTTTTGGTGAAATGAAAGATTTATTCCAGTGTATATCTAGCTATTTCATCATATCTTTGGACCATTGTGAGTTTAAAGTTTCTACCTTGATGTTTATTTCATTATATCTAGAATATGTAGGCATTTTGTCTCATTTTGTCCCATTCATGGTGTTCTTAGGGTTTAGAGAACTACAAAAACATATAAATGATTTAGAATGGCTTCTAGACTTGTTGAAGGTGAAAGAATGGGTGTACATGCATTCTATTTGAGCCATACATGATATTTTGGTCCTTATTGTCACATTTTAAGTTAGGGCTGGAGTTTGGGGAAGTTTAAGACAAGGATCTAGATAAAGTTGGAAATTTTATCCAATAAGATCTGCAAGAGATTCTAATATGGAAGATCCAACACTTAAATGAAATGATTAATTTTTACTAAGAATATGTGGTTAAGCCTTAGGGTGTGACATGCCTCTGGGGTTTTCATGACTATTTTGTCCTTTTGTGGGTGGAGCGTCAGGACTTGGTCACGGCACCCCTGCCGTTTACTTTGATCATTGAATCTTTTACCAGTTTGACTTTTTACCATGTATATCGCTGGTGATCTATGTTTTGACTTTCGTTATTTTTATAATGATACTGATATAATTTTGTGTTATGGTTTTTGATGATTAAACATTTTGAGACTTGGGTTTTTATAAAAAAAAAAAAATAGTTTTGGTTGTTTTTACTTTTATTTTAGAAGAAAATTTTGGTTGCACTTTTGGGACGTTAGATATTAGTTAAGAAATGGGGTTTTATATGAATATGATTTAACCAAATTATTATTATTATTATTATTATTATTATTATTATTATTATTATTAAAATTGATAATTTATTTATAAAATTAATGACAAAATTATTTTGATATACAATGCAAGCATGTAGATGAATTTAATCAATGGCGGACGCATGATAATATCTTTACCGTTGCACGTTGAAAAATTTACATGACATCGAAAAATTTTCCTAAAAAATTTACCCAGTGTCTCTAGATTTGAAGGGTTGCATCAACTACCTTAGGAACCTTTAAATCCGCCCTTGAAGTTAATATTTAAAATTGTTTATTTAGTGAATATAGGACCAAAACAAATATAATCTTTTATATTGCATGTGTAAGTGTAAAGATATTTCTGGAACAAAGCTAGTAAATCATGGAGATGAATTTAATATTATACAATCGTTAATTGCTAATATAAGACCAAAACAAATATAATCTTGTATATTGCATGTGTAAGTGTAAGAATATTTATGTAACAAAACTAGCAAAGCATATAGATGAATTTAATATTCAAAATTGTTGATTTCTTCAATATAAGACCAAAACAACCATAATCTTTTATATTGATTACTGCATGTGTACGTTTAATTATGCTTCAAAATGATGTTATTTTAAAGGGTGCCACTTAAATGTTAGTTGTACCTATTCATATTAGTCAAACTAATTTTCCCTGAAGTTACGGAAAACAATAGTAGTTATAGAGTATTTAATATTAAAAAACAACAAATTTGACTTTTAATAAGAATGGTTATATGATGCTTATTTAATAGCGTATTTTTATTTAAGTTCGACTTATTATATCCTTTATTATTTATTACATCATCTTTGATCAGATTTTTTTTTATTTTAAATTTGTTACTTTTTTATCTATGCTTGATCGATAACCTTTGAATTCAGACCATGCATCCACCACCACTTAATCAATACCCTCCACCAATAATCAGGAATTAAGAAATCTAAATGGCGTAAGACCGAAGTCTTTTCTACCCGATGTGAGTGTAATAAGACAATGATCAGATAGATATCTGGTATGAGCTGTTGCTGTGAGTACAAGACATGAAGATAGGAAATTTGGGCATGCAAGGAACCTGTCAATTTTGCTTAGTTTCGCATCAACCCTACTCATGTATGTGAACCGTTCTCCACCCATATTGAAATCTTGTGCACCTACCTCATGAATGGCATAAAATCAAACATGTGAAAGAAGCTATTCGTAAATGGCGTAAAATTGAACACAATAAGGAAGATATGGAAAAGGAAACATTGAAAGCATTAGTTGCGGAAATTGAGAATGTGGTAGAAACTCGTTTGCTAACCGAAGATGAACTCAAAAACAGGAGCAACTGGCTGAAAAGAATCCTTCAATTTGAAAGCTTTGCTGCTGTGAACTTAAAACAGAAGGCGCATATTAAGTGGACTGTGGATGGGGATGAAAACACATCATTCGATCATGGATTTGTTAACAATCATAATAGGAAGAATCATATTGATGGTTTAATGATCAATAACAAATTGAGCACTACTAAAGTTGAGGAGATTAAAGAAGAGGTGTTTAACTTCTTTCAAAACAAATTCAGTGAAAGATGGACCTCAAGACCAAAACTTGTGAATTCCCGTTTCAAATCAATTTCGATGATGGAGGCAATTCGTATTGAGGCCCCCTTTACTGTAAATGAAGTCAAAAAGGCCACGTGGCTTGTGGTGGTGATAAGTCTCCGGGTCCCGATGGGCTAACATTCAAGTTCATCAAATGATATTGGGATATAATAAGTGATGATTTGATGAGGGATGTCCGGAAATTTGAGGATTTTGGAACTCTATATAAAGGTTGTATTTCCTCATTCATTATGTTAGCCCCTAAATCTAAGGATTCGACTTCCCTGGTTGATTTCAGACCCATTAGCTTGATTGGCTACATATACAAGATAATATCTAAAGTGTTGGCAACTAGATTAAAGACGGTAATTGGGAGTGTAATCGATGAAGTTCAGTCTGCTTATGTGGGAAAAAGTATACTTGAAGGGCCCCTTATAGTCAATGAAATATGTCCATAGGTCAAAAAAAAAAAAAGAAGGTGTTACTCTTCAAAGTAGATTTTCACAAAGCGTTTGATTCCGTCAATTGGGAGTACCTTGACTCAATTCTCAATCAAATGGGATTTGGGAATAAGTGGAGAAAGTAGATTCGATGATGTTTGTCATTTGCCCGTGTCTCTATTATCATCAACAGTAGTCCAACTAAAGAATTTAAGATCTCAAAAGGGGTGAGACAAGGAGACCCTTTATCCCATTTTCTATTCATTATAGCAATGGAAGGATTAAACGTATCTATGAAGAGTGCTGGTGAGAAAAACATATTCAAAGGGATAAAAATTTCAGAAGTTGATACCAAATTATCACATCTATCTTACGCAGATGATGCGTTATTTGTGTGAAAATGGTGTAAATCAAATATGAAAAACTTATCTCATATCTTACATTGTTTCCATATGGCCTCTGGCCTCAAGGTAAATTTCTGCAAATCCAAGGTATATGGCGTTGGGTCATCTAGTTGTAAAACTGCCTTTGGTGCTAGGATACTCGGCTGTGATGCTAGCATTTTAACTTTTATCTACCTTGGAGTACCAGTTGGGGCCAACATTAACCTAGTTAGAAATTGGCAGCCAGTTATCAACAAGTTTCAATCCAAGCTCACGAGATGGAAAGCAAAAACATTATCTTTTGGGGGATATTAACTCTTATTACTTCTGTATTGGGAAATCTTCCCACGTACTATCTCTCGCTTTTTAAAGCTCCTCTAAGTGTAATTGAGAAGCTTGAAAAGATAAGAAGATCTTTCCTATGGGGGAAACGATGAAAAAAACAATATACACTGGGTTTCGTGGAAAAAAGTCACTAACCCTAAAGAGCTGGGTGGTTTAGGTGTGCGTTCCATAAGAGCTCTGAACATTGCACTACTGGTCAAATGGTGGTGAAGACTGAGGAATGATACATCAGCTTTGTGGAGAAATATTATATGTGCAGTTCATAATTTATTCAACAAACCTAAAGACTATCTTTCGAAGGAATCTCTCGGTAGTGTATGGAACAACATAACTTGTGTTATGAATGACTTAGAATCTGTAGGCATGAGTATCAATGATGTATTTAGACATTGTGTCAAATCTGGGGATAACACTCGATTCTGGAATGATATTTGGATTGGATACTTAGAATTGAAAAAGGTATATCCAGCTCTTTGTGATATAGAGGCTCAAAAGAGATGCATGGTGAAGGAAAAAATCAACGAAAACGATGTTATCAATTGGCATTGGAAGTCCAACCCATCAAACTTTAGGTTGCAAAACTACTTATCGAGCCTAGTTCAGGATGTTGAATCGGTTCAGCTGCATCCTGGGTCGGATTATACACATTGATCTATTGCCCTTGATGGCATCTATAGAATTTCGATCCTCAAGCATTTAATTTCCACAACCATGCTAGTAATTTCTCTCATGCTAAGATCAGCTGGTGTATGTTAATTCCCATAAAATTATTGGGCTTCGTTTGGAAAGCAGTGCAGGGTCGTATACCTTGTGATCTGGCAGTTATTCACAAGAATATTCCTATCGATTTCATGCATTGTGGTTTCTATGTAAATCAACAGGAGGATGCATGTCACATGCTCATCAATTGTCCTTTTGCTTGTCTGGTTCGAAGAAAAATCCTCAGGTGGTGCGGGATTGATGATATGTCAGTAAACACAGTGGGCGAGTTCATAGATTTTACATCCAAATGGGGAAATTTTTTAAATCGTAGGAAAATATTCATTGAATTTGTTATGGGATGTTATGGGTTCTTTGGAAATCATAGAACAACAAACTATTTCAAAGGCCTGCATGTTTCCTACTCAAGTGGTCGAGAACACTAAGTCGTTAGTTTATCTATGGATCAAATGTAGGGGAGTTACAAGTTGGTATCAGAGCCTTCTCTCATTTATCATCTTCCTATTGATATTGGCACCTTTAAATCAAGCGAACTAGCATGTCATGTGTTGAAAGATGTTCCATTTCTCTCCTCTGGAATGGATGCATAAAGTCAATCATAAAGACGTGATTCATCGATTGAGTCATCATGATGTCTCAACCATGTATTATGAGCTTCTACAAATGTCAGAGGTGGCTCTTTGAGAAAAGGAAGTAAAATAGCATACAAATTCCTTTCATGTTTGAGAACTTGTCTCAACCTTCTATAAATATATCGAAAGTTGTTAGTAAATAGTGTTTATTTCTTAAAGACATCACGCTTGGATAAGTTATTTTGGATCTTTGCATTTTTTGTTATTTACAAAATTTAACAAAATTCATTTAGTATTTCTTACATTTAAATCTTCAATAATTAATAAACATAAGTTTCAAAAACATTAATTATTAAAGTCTGGGATCCATGTTGTGAAGTAAATAAATGGTCAGGTGACCTCTATCCCATTTATTTAAATTCAACTACGTAGATATCGAGTACTAATTATATTATGTTCTATAATTCCTAACATTTGGGACTGCTAATAACAAAGTTTAATATACATGTTTGATCACATCTAAGCCTCATATTTTTATTGATTAGGTGACCTTTATCACAATAGATTTCTGATCAAATCATCCAGTTTGAAGAACTAGTGTAATTGGCCTATAACTAGGTTATATAAATTGGGACACAACCCGACCATCGAAATATAACACATAACGGTTAGGTGACCTTTATCGTACTAGCGTATACAAGAGACATGTGAGTGATATTCAAATAGGATTGTAAAGATTTGAGTTTAAATAAGGGGTCATTGATGTTTTTCTAATTCTAGCTTAAATAACATATGATATCATAGTTATTGCGTGCATCCAATAAGCCATCTCATACTTTTATTTAAAATCACATTTTAGCAGTGATGTTTTATAAAATCCAATTTTATATAATTGACACGATAAAAAATTTAAAATTAATATCTCATATTAAGTTGGGATGTTTGAATGCTAAAGAATATTTGTTAACCTTTTAATAACACTTTCCTTTTATAAAATAAGGTTTCGAGTTTGATAAATCTCTAAAATCTTAATTTTAAACCTGTATAATTTTAATCATGAAATTTATCATTAGCTAGTTTAACGATAAAAAATATTTTATTTTAAAATCTTTTTACCATCTTATGTTAAAAGATAAATTTCATTATACCCAAACTCCGTGTGATCTTATTTATCTTCAAAATATTATTTTTCATGTGAAATCTAATTTAACAATTATAAACAGAATATCAACAAAAATATAAACAAAACAAGCATGCAAAACATATATACATAAACCAACTAGAAACTAATAATATTTTGTGAGCCATTAAAAAATACCAAGTCCATTCCTAAAGCACATTATAGGGCAAAAAATCTAGTAATACCTTCATGGTCCCATTTGTTTCAACACCTTGTAGCAAGTTTATTATTATTATTATTATTATTATTATTATTATTATTATTATTATTATTATTATTATATATATATATATATATATATATATATATATATATATATATATATATATATATATATAATGTTTATAAACTTTAATAATGAAGTTTATAACCTTTAGATGTTAAAAATGGCTACCATCTCCATTATCGCTACATTTTATAAAAATAAACTATTTTTAAAACTAATCTATTATTTACAGAAATAAACAAAATAAAAATTGTTTATTTACTTATTACATACCATATGCATAAATAAATATTAAAATCATTTTAACAAATCAACACAAAAATATTACAAGAGGTCCATGACTAGTTTATGCACATTGTGTGTGTGTGTGTGTCTATATATATATATATATATATATATATATATATATATATATATATATATATATATATATATATATATATATATATATATACAGTAAGAAGATTTTTTCGGTATGGTAAAACAAAACAAATTAATCATTAGATGAATAAAAAATAATATGATTCACATAAATATTCCCAAAAAAATTGATGATTCAGTTTTACAATGATTTTGTTTATATTCACTAAAATTGTTAGAAAAGTGATTTTTTATTGATTTACTTAAAAATAAATCATGAAAATGTTTTTTTTGAGAATTTTTCTTATGAGTCATCTTACTTTTGAATCATCTAATGATTCATTTTGTTTGTTTGCTAAAAAAATATGTATATTAAAAATTTCTTACCTTCTTACCAACTTGCTTGGATGAGAGGACCCAAACCAAAATCCCTATAAGTAATAAGAGAAATGACATACCACTTTTGTAGCTAATGATCTCCATGCTTGACATATAGTTCTTGCCAACTTTCTTGGATGAGAGTACCCAAACTAAAATCCCTCTACTGACTCACATCGAAAAGCACCAAAGAGCAAGAATGAAAAACCCCTATGATATTGGAGGCTAGAAACGAAAAGTCCAAAAACCCTAGAAGGGTTAGGATTTTGGTCAACCTTAGTTAGAGGGGCGATAACAAAATATTAAAGGGAAGAATAAACATCTAGGGTTTGATATATATATATATATATATATATATATATATATATATATATATATATATATATATATATATAGGATATAGATCCGGTAAGAAATTTTTCTTGGTAGGAAGGTAAGAAGTTTTTTTTCTACATATTTTTTTGATGAACAAAATAAATGAATCACTAGATGATTTATTTGTAAGATGATTCACAAGAAAAAATTCCCAAAAAAACATCTTAATGATTCATTTTTTAAGTAAATTAAGAAAAAATTCATTTTTAAGATAATTTTAGTGAATAACAACAAAATCATTGTATATATGAATCATCGAGATGTTTTTTTTGAGAATTTTTTCTTGTGAATCATCTTACAAATGAATCATTTAATGATTCATTTTGTTTGTTCGCGAAAAAAATATGTAGAAAAAAAACTTCTTACCTTCCTACCAAAAATTTCCTTCTTATTTGATCTTGACTCTATATATATATATATATATATATATATATATATATATATATATATATATATATATATATATATATATAGTAAGAAGATTTTTTCGGTATGGTAAAACAAAACAAATGAATCACTAGATGAATAAAAAATAATATGATTCACATAAATATTCCCAAAAAAAATTGATGATTTAGTTTTACAATGATTTTGTTTATATTCACTAAAACTGTTAGAAAAATGATTTTTTATTTATTTACTTAAAAATAAATCATGAAAATGTTTTTTTGAGAATTTTTCTTATGAATCATCTTACTTTTGAATCATCTAATGATTCATTTTGTTTGTTTGCTAAAAAATATGTGTATTAAAAATTTCTTACCTTCTTACCAACTTGCTTAGATGAGAGGACCCAAACGAAAATCCCTATAAGTAATAAGAGAAATGACATGCCACTTTTGTAGCCAATGATCTCCATGCTTGACATATAGTTCTTGCCAACTTTCATGGATGTGAGTACGCAAACTAAAATCCCTGTACTGACTCACATCGAAAACCACCAAAGAGAAAGAATGAAAAAACCCTAGGATATGGGAGGCTAGAAACGAAAACTCCAAAAACCCTAGAAGGGTTAGGATTTTGGTCCACCTTAGTTAGAGGGGCGATAACAAAATATTCAAGGGAAGAATAAACATCTAGGGTTTGATCCCTAGCTACCTATTTATAGGCTTAAGTTTCTTAGTCCTAAAGCAACTCCAAAACCCTATTGAATGCTTACCAAATTGATCCATCCAATCCATAGGGTTATGGAATGTTTCGATTAATTAATATTCAAATCCTCTATTTAATTAATTCCAAAATAGTTTCTAGTTAATTTATCAAGACATGACAAATTAATAAACTAGTTTCTAGTTAATTTATCAAGACATGACAAATTAATAAACTATTTTCTCATGGGTATCGAGGGAAACCTAAAAGTACCATGTTACCATTAGAAATATTACCAATAGTTAATGGTCTTGGACACTCTTTTGCAAAATCAAACCATTTACTTTTTCTTTTTCTTTATTATTAGTCAACACTTTTATTTCTTATATGTTCTTTTCAAAATTTGGAATTAAAGCCTTTATGAGCATTTGATATTTATCAAATCCTTGTTTGATTGTTGATTGATATGGTTATTGATAGTTATTCAACTTATTAAGATTGCTTGATTAAAGATCCATGTTCATTATTATTGGTTTAATTATGTTTATGTAACCGAGTGCATGATCTGAGATTAGATCCCGATTATGTATCTTTTATCATATTTCCTTTCGAACATTAGAGGCATAAAACTCCATTAATGAGGTAGGCAATTGGACTAGTGGTTGACCATATCCCTAGGTTAAGCATAATAATAGTGATTTTATATTCATGATTGAGTTATTATTTTTATAAATTTGAGAAGTTCCTACTTACTTTGGGGCAGATCATACCAATTGAAGCTTCCATAATAAAAATTGATAGAGTGAGTATATAGGAGCTATCATTGCTAGTACACAGCTTAGAATCATAGGATTAGTAACTTCACCATCCGGTCTAATCAACTTTGGAATCAGTGAAAAACAAATCAATAATCAAATGATGAGTACTTCATATTGTGATACATATATATATATATATATATATATATATATATATATATATATATATGGTTAGTCATGGATGTTATTTTCTTATTTATAAGATTTTATATTTTTTATTTATTTGAATGAAAATTATTCCCCTTTATAAGCTTACTTATAAGTTTGATCAATAAGATGATACTTATTTATTAGTACAATCTTGTTCCCCATGTGTACGACACCCTTATTTACCTAATTTATGTTATTCCTGATCAGGTCCACTTCCTAGTTTAGATTTTTAGTTTGGTTGGTTCGGTTTTATAAATGTAAAAGTAGTTTTGTATTTTAAGTGAGTTTCTTTTATATACTATCTCTAGCATGTCAAATATTATAAAGAAATTGATGATTTAGAAGATTTTTGCTAAATGTTGAGTTGTATTGCAATTTATATCATTGCATTATGAAAATAAGTCGGCTACTAAAGGCTATATTCAAGAACCTAATTTTGTCCTCAAGACAAGTCGTATAATTTCAAGAAGAATAACCAGAAAAACATAGAAGGAGGAAATATGTGTTTAGAACCCTACTTTCTAGACTAGATCTAAGACCTGAAACAAGACGCCTTATATGATTTAATTTTTAGTTATTTTTTCCTTAAATTAAATCGTTTAAACAAAAAAATTCCAAAACAAAAATCTTTCCAACAGAGAAATAGAAACATAGAAAAAGAAAAGTAGACGGTGGGTTTGGATTTCTTTTAACTAGGTTGGAAGCATGTGGTGGAGGTCTTTGCATCAATGGAGAAGGAGCAATGAGATGGTCGGATTCTGTTTCAGATAAGCAAACATTGAAGCATAACCGGAAAGAAGCCATTGGCAGGTGGAGGTCTTGGTGAATGCGATGATGGTGTAGACGGTAGTACAATGGGTGGCAGTTGGCGTTAGGATTAGAGATGACTGATGAGAGAGTATAAGAGCATGTTAATCTTTCAAAATCTAAAAATGGAAAAGACGGGTAAGTGGGGATTGGGGAGAAAAGGGTGGAATGGTATCCATAACCTTTTCACTTTAATTGCCCGCCCAATCATCCTTTAGCCTTTTCTTTCTCTTGATTTCAATATTTTAAACCTAAAATTATATCCCAATGGCGCCCAAATGTTTAATAGTTATGACACTCATTGTTTAGTTGTTTATTTGTAACTCCGTAAATTTTTCGATACAATTTTTTAATTTTAAAATTTATAATTTCATTCATAAATATTCTCAAATCCCAATGCATCACATATCAAATCCATAAGAACACATCCAAAGATCAAAATGTATAAAAACTCCAACAGTGTGTACTGATCAAGCCGGCGCCTTCCCGCGATCCTCACTGGTACCTAAAACACATAACACAAAACACTATAAGCATAAATGCTTAGTGAGTTCCCCAAAATACCATATTTGATACATAATAGCCACTCGAGGCTATAACCATGTGAGCCCTCTGGCTCTAACTCTGTGGACCCTCTGGTCCTAACTCTGTGAACTATGACATACACACAACATAAATCACATAGAAATAATGTTGTGCAACACATAAAATAAATAACATACAAGATACTGTATCACATAACTCTAATTACCACTCAAGGTAAAGTATAGTGAGAGGACTCACCTCGGATAACTCGGTAAACCTTGAACTCTGAATACTGCAGTAGCCTCCGCCTAATCACATAACAATTACTCTAATTAATACAACTTCTAAAGTCTAGTATAACATCTCTCTATAAGTTCTGTAAGAAGGGTAAAAGGCCATTCTACCCCTCTAATGGCTCATAAGTCCAAACATTAACTAAACCCTAAAAGCCAACGAAGTAAATGGTCAAACTTTGACCAGACTCGTCGAGTGCACTCGGGCGACTTGGCGAGTCCACACTAGTCCTCTAAATCCTTCCAATCCTCACTTGGCACGACAAGTCCCCTGTCCACTCGTTGGGTTACTCAGTAACGAATCGCAGGGCAACCCCGACTCGACTCGTCGAGTCCACTTATGAACTCGACGAGTTGCTCCCATGACAACACTCAAATAACCTTCTGAGGTCAGATCTGTTCCTCTAACCTATAGATCTGACTTCCTCATGACTAATAACCATGTAAAGGTTGAATCTTGGTACACATGCAAGGCACTCTAAGCTTATTTTGGTGAACTCCTTTCTAACATGGCAACTTATGTCCCTTTCCTCCATAGAACCACAAAAAGCAAGGTGGTTCAAGCTCCTTGGACTTCAAAAGGTCCGGATCCAGAGTTTATTTACTCAATGGGACACTAAATCACAACCACACAAGCCATAAAAGATATAGAAAACCCTAAATTCAATGCTCTTAAGCAAAAACAGAGGAATAAGATCGAATAGCTACCTCAAAATGAAGATCTAGGCTGAAAACCTCCTAAAATGAAGTCCTCTTGCCCCCTTCTTGATGGAAACCCTTCCTCCTTGGCTACATCACACCAAAAACAAACAAAGAAGCTCAAACTCTCTCATAACTCGCTCAAAATCACTATGGTACCTCTCTTTGGACTGGTAGCCGCAAATGGAGGCTATAAAGTCCTTTAAATAGGGCTCAGGCCCGAGGATTTAGGGTTTCAATCATCAGCATGGACTCGGTGAGTCCAGCCTTGCTGAATTGTTGAGTCCCCTCATTTATCAGTCAAGAAATCGGGATCCTACTCGATGAGTCTAGGCGTCAACTCATCGAGTCCTCTCTCTTAACTCCAAAAATAAATAATACAATATAATACCTGGAAATCCGGATGTTACAATTCTCCCCTACTAGAATCAGACATCTCCCTCGAAGTCTTACTCCGTAAACAACTCTGGATGTTGCTCACGCGTCTCCAACTCCAGCTCCCAAGTCAACTCGGACCCTCTCCGATTTTGCCACTTAACCTATACCAAGGGCACCTCCTTGTTCCTCAGAACCATGATCCTCCGATCCATAATCGCAACTGTCCGTTCCACATAATTCAGCCTAGCATCCACCTGAATATCCTCCAACAGTACCACTGCCGACTCGTCGGATATACACTTCCCCAACTGATACACGTGGAAGGTATCATGGATCTGGCTCAACTTTGCAGGTAGCTTTAGATGGTAGGCTACCCTGCCCACCCTCGCAGTTATCCTGAATGGACCGATGTATCGGGGCCCCAGCTTTCCCTTCTTCCTGAATCGGATCACTCCTTTCCAATGAAATGCACGCGAAATCATTTAATTATAATGGTCGTGGGTCTAACCGTGGTCGTGGCCGAGTTTGTGGATGTGGTGGAGGCCGTCATAATTATCATCCCAATAATAAGAATAATATAAATAACCACCAGAAGTGGAAAAATAACAAAAACCCACATCCTAATGACAAAAATGGTAAAGAAAGTTGAAAATGTTTATCACTGATGAAGAATGACCAGTCATTGGTCTCGTACATATCGTACTCCAAAGCATTTTGTTGATATTTATCAAGCTTCTCTAAAATCTAAAGAAGGAAAAAATGTAAAAACAAATTTTGTTCAATATTATTATTTTGAAGATCAACTAGAAATGGGATATATGAATGTTGACAATTATCTTGCCTACATGGAAAGGAGAAGATGTGCTATGATGGTGATGGAAGTACCCAATTTTTCGCATAAAAGGAGATGGATATGCCATATCATGAAATTGTTGTTTTTCTAGTATCATTTGATTATTGCATTATGTTTGTCTAGAGTCATTGTTATATTCCAGAATAATATGTAGTTTTGTTTAATGTCTTTTATGATTTTTATATCATAGACATGTCATGAGAAGAGATCTCGATGGTTCTTCTCAAAGTAATAAAATATGACTTTTATTTCTCTAAGTTGAATATTTCTTATTTCTTATTATTATGTTTTTGAAGAAATATATAGATATTCGCAAAAGAAATGAGGAAGATATATGCTTTGTAGAAAGTGCAACAACACATAGCATTTTAAATAATGAAAAATATTTTGATTACTTATTAATTGGAGAAGAAAATATTAATACAATAACGGGTAGTACAAAAATGATTGAAGGCTCCGGAAGAGCGAATATAATATTACCACAAGGTACAATAATTACAATTGGTGATGCATTATTTTCATCAAATCACCAACAAAGTTATTAAGTTTTAAGGATATTCGGTCTAAAAAATATCATGTTGAAACAACAGATGATGGTGATAAAAAGTATCTCAATATTACAAAAATGATATCGGTTAAGAAAAGTCTTTTGCAAAAATTACCCATATTGTCATTTGAATTGTATTATACAAATAGTAGAATGATTGAACCTCATGCTATTGAAAATAAAAGGTATGATAACATCTTCAAATTTTGGGATGAGCGGTTGGTCCATCCTGGATCAATTATGATGCCTAGAATAATTAAAACTTCAAGTGGACATTTCCTCAAAAAACAAAAGATTTTTCAAGCTAATGAATTGTCTAGTGTTGCATGCTCTCAAGGAAAATCAATTTGCATCCATCATTAAACAAAGTTGGCTATGAAAGTCCTAGTTTCTTAGAAAGAATTCAAGGGGATATATGTGGACCAATTCATCCACAATGTCGACAATTTAGATATATTATGTTATTAATTGACACGTCAACTAGATGGTCACACGTGTGCTTGTTATCTAGTCGTAATCTCGCTTTTGCAAGATTACTTGCACAAATAATTCACTTAAGGGAACATTTTTCCTATTATCCAATTAAGGAATTCACAATGCTGGAGAATTTACATCACAATCCTTTAGTAGCTATTGCATGTCGATTTAGATAATTATTGAACATCCTACTGCATATCTTCATACACAAAATGGTTTAGCTGAGTCGTTAATCAAACACCTTCAATTAATTGCAATACCATTACTAATGTATTCTAAACTTCGTATATCGACACGGGGACATGAAAGTTTACATCCAACATCAACTATACGCATTATGCCAACTAGTTATCATAAGTTCTCCCTATTCAACTAGTTTGTGGTTAGGAACCAAATATTTCTCATCTAAGGACATTTGGATGTGCAGTTTATGTACCCATTTCTCCACCTCACTGCACAAAAATGGGTCCTCCAAGAAGAATGAGGATTTATGTTAGATATGAATCTCCATCTATAGTAAAATAGTTAGAACCATCAACTAGAGATTTATTTACAACTAGATTTGAAGATTGTCATTTTGATGAATACATTTTTCCAATATTACAGGGAGAAATAAAGAAACCGGAGAATAAAATTTCTTGGAATGAACTATCACTTTCAGTTTTAGATCTTCGTTCAAGTCAATGTGAACTTGAAGTGAAAAAAATAATTCATTTGCAAAATGTAGAAAACCAATTGCTAGATGCATTTATTGACCCTAAGAGAGTAACAAAGTCTCATATACCAATTGCAAATGCTCAAGTTAGAATTGATATCTCAGAAGGACAAAATACAACTACAAATAAATCTAAGGCACACCTAAAGCGTGGAAGACTAACCGGTTCCAAAGATAAAAATCCTCAAAAACGAAAGGGAGTAAATATAAAAGAGGCCAATAACATAACAAAAGAAACTTAGGTACCTGAAAATTATGAAAATGAAGAGATCTCAATAAATTATGTTATTACAGGAATAAGATGGAACCGACATAAGATAGACCTCGATGATAATTTTTTGTATCATGTTGCATACGAGATTATGGAAGAAAACGAGGATCTTGAACTTTCATCTATAGAGGAATGTAGAAGTAGAAAATATTGGCGAAAATGAAAAGATGCAATCAACAAAGAGGTTAATTCTTTTACACAATGAAAAGTTTTTGGAACTATAGTCCATACACCTAACGGAATAAGAACAGTGGCACACAAATGGGTATTTGTGTGCAAAAGAAATGAGAAAAATGAAGTTGTGAGATGTAAAGCAAGACTTTTTGCACAAGGTTTTACCCAAAGGACGGGAATTGATTATGTAGAACCACTCTCCTATGGTTGATGCAATTACATTTTGTTATCTAATAAGTCTGGGAATACATGAAAAACTGGAGATGCGTCTAATGGATGTATCTATTGCATATTTATATGGTTCACTTGAGATTGATATTTATATGAAAATCCCAAAAGGGTTTAAGGTTCCAGAAGCACAAACTCTTAATTCTCAAGAATTATATTCGGTCAAACTAAATAAATCTTTGTATGGATTGAAATAATTTTGTCGTATGTGGTAAAATTGTTTAAGTACATTTTTGTTGAAAGAGGACTATAAAAATGATCCATTAAGCCCATTTGTATTCATAAAAAGACATGAATCAGAATTTGTGATGATTGTTGTTTACGTAGATGATTGAAAGAAAATTTTTAAAGGAAAGATCTTGGTAAAACAAAATTTTGTTTGTGTATTCGAATTGAGCACACAAAAAATGGACTTTTTGTACATCAATCCAGTTATCTAGAAAATGTGCTTAAAAGGTTTTATATGGGTAACTCCCATCCATTGAGTAATTTGATGGTAGTAAGGCACTTAGATGCCAAAAAGGACCAATTTTGGCCTTGTGAAAAACATAAAAGACTTCTTGGTCTTGAAGAACCATAGCTTAGTGTTATTGGTGCACTAATGTATTGCTAATAATATGAGACCTGATATATCTTTTGCTATACACTTATTAGAAGGATATAGTTCTTACCCAACAAGAAGATACTAGAATGGAGTCAAATACATTCTTCGATATCTTCAAGGTATAATGGATACGGGCTTATACTATTCAAATTCATCAAATGTGGAGTTAATTGGTTTTGCAGATGCTGGATATTTTTCTGATCCACACAAAGCTCGATCCCAAATAGGTTATTTATTCATTTGTGAAGGTACCGCAATTTATTGGTGTTCTCTTAAACAAACCTTAGTTGCTGCATCTTCAAACCATGCAGAGATTATAACAATTTTGAGGCAAGCCGTGAATGTATTTGGTTAAGAAATTTAACTCATCACATTCGTGAGAATTGTGGTCTATAACTTCTAACATGGACGTTCCAACTATACTATATGAAGATAATGCGGCTTGTATAGCCCAATTCAAGAAAACGTTTATCAAATGAGACAGAATCAAACATATATCACCAAAGGGTTTTTTTTTTTGCACTTATGATCTTCAAAGAGAACGTGTCATCAACATCTAGAAAATTCAGTTAGGTAACAACTTGGCAGATTTGTTCAATAAAGCGCTTCCTACATCCAAAATTCAAAGCATGGTACGAAACATTGGAATGCGACTCTTGAAGGAAATCAATTGATGTGATGATCATAGATAGTTGGAAACATATTGTATTATTTTCCTTAACTATGTTTTTACCACTGGTTTTCTTAGCAATGTTTTTAATGAGACAATTGTTTCCAATATATATTATTAATAACGTGTTCTTTTTCTTGATAAATGGTTTACCCATGAGGTTTTACTTATTAAGGTTGTAACGACGCATAATAAAAATGTCATTTAAAAGGGAGTGTTATAAAATATTAATTTGTGAATCACCATTGGATTCTCTATTTCTCCGAAAACTCTCCACCAAAATTTATAATTAGGAACAACCATTTCAACGTTTTCTTTTCCTTTATAACTCATGTTTCTTTTTCCTAACCGACTTTTCATTAAAGAGACAAAAAGAAAATATATTAACTATATTATAAAACATATTTAATTTTTTTTGAAATTTAAGAGATACATGCTTGATAACTTAATGTACAAATATATTATGCACAAACCACTCACGTTTAATGAACAAAAACTAATTATGGTAAATAACAATCAACGGAAATATTTAAGGAAGGAAACCTCAATTAATTTTTTTTTTCTTTTTTAACGTGAGCATGATGTTTGCCCAAAGGTTGGGGATTGAAATTTTCTAACATATCAAACAAAATTTATAGTCATTGAAATAGTCAAATAACATTTTCTGAATAAAACTATTCATCGAAACAATAATAATTTTTGTTGCTGCTTTGCGCGGGTATACACCTAATTAAGAATAGTATAAATATGTCTCGATTGGGCAACAATACCAATGAATACCATATAGAACGACATTTCAGTAATTCATATACAAACTGGTCCGTCAAAATGCACCCACAAATGATGATGGATTCACAGGGTCATTTTATTGTTTTAAATTGTTGTTATTTTCAAATAAATTAATAACGTTATTAGAATGACACGTTTAGATCATTAATTGTTTTATAATAGTTATATCTTTCAAATAAATTAATAAGGTTATTTTAATGACATGTGTTAGATCATTAATTTGACCGTAGATACAGTGTGTAAAAAAGAGAACCTAATGTACAAGTCAAAAATCTTAAATAATATACATATCAAACTAAGTGTATGCGAACCTAATGTACAAGTAAAAAATCTTAAATAATATACGTATCAAACTAAGTCTATGCTCATACATTGAATAAGAATATGGTGCTACAATAATACTAAGGGAATGTTAAGTAGGAATTTATTTTCATATAAATAAATAACCTATTTTATTTTTCATATATACATATGGACTCGAGATTTCTTTATGATATCAACAAACTGTTTCTTTGTAAAAAAAAAAATTCTTGTTATAGATAAGAACAAAAGCTATTAAGGTACATAGAAAAATATGACAAATAGTTGACATAATTTATAGAAGTATTCAATCAATATATATATATATATATATATATATATATATATATATATATATATATATATATATATATATATATATATATATATATATATATATATATATATATATATATATATATATATATATATATATATATAACACATTAGTTGAAAATGTATCGTTCCTTTCTTTTCACTATAAATTTAACAAATGTTTTAATAATCAAGTATTTTATTTTATCATAAAACAAATGTTTAAACTTTATACTAGAAAACATTACTATATGTAGTATGAAGATAAGTTAACTTTGATTAATAATAATAGATTTTTATATTTTTTTCGGATCGAACTTTAGATAATACATTTGTTTTTATTAAGTTAAATAAAGTAACATATTTAAATTATCTAAAGGTATACAATTTTTTGTAGAACATTAATCTTAGCTAATGTTCACTTATTTTGGTTTCGGTTTCGGATTCTAAATTCCCTTATATTGAATTTTAAGTTTTCTATTTTATTTGATTTTATTTTTTTGTGTAAAATACTTATTTGTAATAATGGTTTTGCATTTTAATTTATTTTTACATCCAGCAGTCATATTCAAATTCCACTTTATAGACAACATCAAGTAAATTTACATTGGATTTTGTTTTTTATTATTTATTTAGAGGAGGTTGCTATTAATTTATGCTTCAATGTTAACATAACAAGTGTTCACATAACTAAAACCTCATAGGTCACAACCAACTAATTAAAACGAAAAAATATTATCCATAATAACTACTTTGTATCATACTACTACAAAAACAGCTTTTGTTCATTCTACCTCGGAAACCAACAGACACTCATATGATACTTTAAGTAGATGAATGTCTCCATCTGATATTTTAAGTAGATGAATATCTCCATCGTGTGATAATTTGAACCGTATTACCACACCTTCTAGTAATTATGTTTTTTTTTAACCGGCAATATATTAATAAAAAAAATAAAATAAAATTAACCCCCAGCAAGTGGCTAGTAGAGATGGTAGTTTACAATACATCAACAGAGTAAAGGGGAGAGAATCCATACTCTCCAATCTATACTATCTTTTTTTTCTCCTATATTTAACCCACACATATATCAACGATTTCACATCCCCCACTATCCTCTCTAAGTTCACTGTAATTTTTTATTTTTTTATTTTTTATTTTTAAAACTCTATAATTTCGGGCTTTCCATAAAACCATATGGCTCCAAATAAGATTGTCGTTAATCTTCTTCTCTTCTTAGGGCAATTGCCCCATCTCAATGCATAATCAATGATGTCCGATACCGAATGAAATTCCATCCCCAGTAATCCACACCAGTGAAAAATCAACCGCAATACGTTCCTGGCCAATGTGCATATTACAAGGATATGGTCTCCAGTTTCTTCAGTCGTATTACATACACTACAAATATCTGATTCCATTGCCACACCTCTATTTTTAAGCGCCGCTGCCGAGGGTATTCGACTTTGTTTTGCTCTCCAAATAAACCCCAACACTTTTAATGGGATCATTTTTAGCCACGGGAAGTTCACATCACAAACCGGGAAGTATGCTCTTTCGATTCTGCAACGTAGGGCAGCTACACAGAATTGCCTATCAGTGACGAATGAAGATACCCATATACCACCAACCTCCTCATACCGCATTACGTCTTGGAATGAAATATTTAATTTCTCTAACTTTTTTTATGCTTTCTACTATGTTATTCCATACACTGGTCCACGGATTTTTTGCTCCAAACCTATTATTCGCATCCAACAATTTATGGAGACCATTGATAATCTGAACCCAAAAGGAGTTAGGTTCGTTTTTTAACCGCCATAACCATTTTGTTAGTAACGCCGAATTTAGAGAGCTGATAGAGCCAATACCCAAACCACCAACTGCTTTTGGAGCAATAACCTTTTCCCAGGCGACCCATTTTATGCTATTCTTGCAAGTAGGACCTCCCCAAATGAAATGTCTACGGATTTTCTACAGTGAGCTTATGACTCCATTCGGGGCACCAAAAATGGATAAAAATAATGTGGGTAAGCTTCCTAGTACCATTTTGGCAAGAGTAATTCTTCCACCGAAACTGAGGGTTTTGGCTTTCCAAGCTGAAAGTTTTGACCTCAGTTTTTCAATTATACTGTTCCACAGGGCCTTTCGGTTTATATTTGATCCTACCGGGATGCCAAGGTAGGTGAAGGGTAGCACTGCAGGTTCACAACCAAGGGGGGGGTTGCCTAGTTAACAACATCCTGGGGTGGGACACCAATACCATAAACTTTGGATTTTGTGAAGTTGACTTTTAAATCGGATGCAACATAAAAGCATCTAAGAATTCTGGCGAGATTTGCAACATTTCTGTAGGACCAATCCCCCAAGAATAAAGCATCATCTGCGTACAGAAGGTGAGATAGACAAACATCTGTATTTGGGGAGGTCCTACATGCAAGAATAGCAAGTAGCTTAAATGTTATGTAGCTGAAGTGTATCGAAAGATTTTGATGGAACGTTCAACCACTTATTAATTGAGAGACGTGACTATAGAAATTGAGTTCGACACATTAATTACTATATATATAAAAAAAGTGACAAATATACTTGAGTAAAAATAAAGTGACAAAAAGTGTCCGGATGTCATAAATCATCACATGAAGTAAATGTTTATGTCGCTAACTGATAAATTGAAGTTTGTCTCACATGATTTCATTGTAGCAAAAAATCGACACATATGGTCTCATAACTATAAGTGTGATTGAAGTTGAACGTATGTTATAGCTTGCTTACCGTTTGTGTGTATAGTCACCTTTTATTTCGAAGTGATTGTATGGATTTCGAATAGCCACACCATATGATTCCTCTATCTCTTGCTCGCTTCGATCGGACTCTGGCAGCTTACGGAAGAATGATGCCCGTAACTTCGTACTTTAAATTGGAGAAAAAAGAGTTCCAGAGGCATCTTCCATTCATCTCTATTTTGGTTTTGCTGGTTCTCCCCGAAATGCGTTGAGGCGCAGCAGTTGACTTTCAACTAGGAATTCGTTAGCTCACCTCAGCCAAATCATCAGTTCCGATGAACAGTCACTCACTTTTGACAGTTATACGATTCCAGAAGATGATCTAGAATTGGGTCAATTACGTTTATTAGAAGTGGATCGCCTTTCCTTAACATAGATGGTGGATGGGCTTCACTTAACAAACAAGAGAATGGGTCATACAGGTGCCTACATTGTTAGTCTATTTGATTTACGGGAAGAGATATTTATTGAATAGAAAGAATGAAACCTGTACCAGCTTATCGCCAACCGTGCTTCCTACCAACTCTGCCTATCCCAGACGGTCGATCCTATTGATTTAGCCGCACCTGAACCCGCAACAGCTGCCTCTAGTCCGAAAACAACTTACTTTTCTGATGAATCTTAGCTTGCTTTTTGAATACAGTCAAAATGGGACATCCCTTGTTCTTGCATTCCTTCATCACGTCATTGGCTACCGGAAAAACATTCTCTTACTTACCCAGACGAATTGATTTCATATCTTTTCATCTTCTGTGAGGACTGTCCTCCTAGCCTTTTCATATCCTGCTTTGAAGCAACTACACTTCCTCGTTAGCCAGTCTGGCTCTCGACCTGCTTCAGTCTCTGGCTGCTGGGACTATTGCAATACTTCGTTCTGCTACCTTCCGATGTTGCTTACTACCAATCCGATAGCTAACCTTGCTTTTTGTCTACCTTATCAGTAACTGCTATATTCGGAGACTTTACCTGAAGAAAACGGAGACATAGAACTACTCGGATTCCATGCTTTCTCAAAGAAATGCCCTTATCTCGATCTTTCTTAGAGGCTAGAGTCTAAGGAAATGGAAAGCCAGGGGAATGCTACCAACTCCCTTTACTCCCACGTTGGAAAGCATATGAACTTGACTGAACTGAATTACCAGCCCCGGGCCAGGGTAAAAGAAGAAGGGATAAGATAAGACAGTAGCACCCACCACTCTGTCATAAATATGGATCGAATGATTTTTATTAGTGACATGGCAAAATATTCATGTAACTATTATTTAAAGGAAAAATGATGAAAAAATTTAAAAAAAATTAAGTTTGATGTTAGTCACACTAAGTGCTAACATATTTGTAATTTTAAATGTGTATCCATATTTGAATAACATTTAAGAAACATGACTTAATTTGTAATTATATGTTTGAGTTTCAATTTGATGCCAATCGACACTTCTTGATCTGCAAAATTCCCTCACCGACTTCCGCTAATTGAACCACCAAGAACGACAAAGTCCAAAGTACAAAAGCTCCTCCACAAATGGAAATATGTCCTTTTTATTGTCTGCCACCTGACCTTCTGATCGATATCTTAAATCATGTGGGGGTTTTTTCATATTGGGATTACTTTACTGTGAAGTGCAAGTTTGTTTTCCATTTTTGTTATTTAAATTGATGTATTATAAAATGTGTTTTAAATTTATTTTCTTGTACTTTTATATACGTACTTTTATATTCTTGTACTTCCATTTTTGTTACTTTTATATACGTAGTTTGTAATGTCTACGTTTCTCGCTAAACATTAATAAGATGATGTAATAGTTAGCATTAACAATTGTAACATATTTTATTTAATAAATAATATTATGTAAATATTATGTGTTTTCATGATTATTAATATATAATAAAATAGAAAAAATCAGCTGAATCGCCTGTAAATGGTAAAAATACGTGCGCGAAAACACACACACACATATATATATATATATTCGATCCTTAATATTGAAAAGCAACTAGGGTAACTTGCAAGGCAAATCAATGAGCAGTCACCGGGCGGACATCCGAGCAAAACCCGAGAGTGACTAATGTAAATGCAATAACAACAAAATTTGGGAAAATTTTTCACTCCGATGACACTAATCTAGAACGAACAATCAAAAATGGTGCAGGAAGTAGAGAAAGAAAATTGTGAATCACAAACAGACGAAAAAACTCGACATGTTCAGGAAAGGAACTTGACGAGTTTTACATCTGATGAGAAAAATAACCCTCCATTAAAATTGTACCAACTTCCCTTGCCATTCCATGGTCGATCCATACAAGATAAAGAATATGAAGACTATAAGAAGTTTCTAGAGCACATCAAGGCCCTCCATATTAACATTTCGTTTATTGAGGCAATACCTCAAATGCCAAAGTATAAAAGATTCCTAAAAGAACTTCTCGATAATAGAAAAAAGATGGAGGCAGTATTAGATGTTATTTTAAACAAAAATTGTTCAACTGCTATGATGAACAAACTACTGAAGAAGATGAGGGACCCGGGGAGCTTAACTTTCCCATGCCAATTCGGGAATTTGGCTGCATGTTACGCATTGGCCGACTCAGGAGCTAGTGTGAATATTATGTCATATTCATTCTTCAAAAAGTTGAACCTTCCAGAACCAAGACCCATTCATATGGCAACCCATCTAGCTAACAAGAGAGTGACATATCCAAGGGGAATATGCGAGGATCTTCTAGTCAAATTTGATAAATTAGTATTCCCTGTTGATTTTATAATCTTAGATATGGAAGAAGATCATCAAGTCCCGATTATTCTTGGGAGACCAGTTCTAAACACTGCCTGTGCTATCGTAGATGTGTGAGAGTCCAAACTTACTCTCCGAGTGGTGGATGATTCAGTTATATTTGGAGTCGATCAGGCGATAGAGCATTCAATGTTAAGTGATGCTGAGATTTTATCGGTAGATATGATTGATGAATTGTTAGAAAAGGAACTAGCATACTGGAAATAAAACAAATCAAAGGACTTCACGTTCTATTTAGAAGCGGACATTGATGCTCAAATAGACCTACAAGAATCGGAGAAACTAATTGAAGGAAGTGTAAGTGAAGAAGATACAAGAAGCTATGAAGAAGAAACACGTTGTTGTGATGCAAACAAGACAGGGAGTTTGAAGAAACAAAAGACTACCATGGTTTGGAATGACACAAACAATAAGGACACTAACTCTTCTTTTGGCTTGCACACAATTGAATAGGAAATGGAAGACATAGAGTCAACAAATGTGGATGAACACTGGAGAATTTGGGAGAAGCATCGAGAAAGGAAGGAAAAGTGAACCAAGCCTCATGCCTTAGTTTCTAACACTTTTGAAATTTTCACTTTTTAACCACCTGATTCTCAAATATATGAAGAATGGGAGGAAGAAACTTTAATTTCAAGTGACGATGAGGGGGTGAATAAAAAGGAGATCGAGATAGACAAGATAGAAGTGAAAATGGTAGGACAACAGAAAGAAGAAGAGAAGACAAAGCTTATCAAAAAAAGGTAAAGGAACAAAGCATAAATATGAAGAAAATTCCACTAAAAAGAAAAAGTAAGACTTGAAAAAAGGCATACAAAAGGAAAGTGCAGGGTTACAAAAGAAGATGGAAAGAGCAAAAGGTGAAGAGGAAAGCTCTGTTTGAAGCCGCTACAATGTAGAACGGGAAGGAGTCCAGCTAAAGATTCCTAAAAAAGAAGCGTTTGCGGGAGGCAACCCGTTGTTTGAGTTTGCTTTCTTTTCCTTTTTTCTTTCTTTTCATTTTTGCGTTTTAGTTCCTTTATTTATTAGTATTTTGTATGGATTTTCAATCTCAGTCTTCAAATATTTTAAATGTTTCTTGAGGGCAAGCAAGGTTTGAGTGTGGGGTGTGGTAAAAAAGAAATTTTTTGTGAAAAAAAAACTTCATTTATTTTTTGATCAGAGCCCTCAAATCGGCGAGTTCTATATGTGCACTCGACGAGTTAACGCGATATTTCGCGACTTTTGCTCAAAACCCATCTCAAAATGATGAGTTTGGGTTCCCCAACTCGACTCGTTTCCCTTTATCAAAAAACAAGTAAATGATTTTCAAACTCAGTCAAATAAGGGTTTTAACCCTAAAGGCAAAAGTCGGTAGTTTTTCACCCATTGCACCAAACTCGCAGAGCTTTTTCTCTCAAGAAAAATCTTTCAACTCCTTTCCGTTTTACTAAAAAATTCCTCCAACAAAGGTAAGATTTTTCGCACTTAATTCTATTAAAGTAAATATTTTTATGAGTTTGGTGTTTGATTTAGTTGAAAAACCTAATTTTTAACTTTGCATAAATTCTAGGGTTTTGATTTTAGTTGAATTAGGTTATTTAAACTGGTTTTTCTTTTGATTTAATATATGTTATATTAGCCAAAACAGACATGTAAAGTGATTTTAAGTTGGTTTGGATGAATCGGTTGGAATCAGAACAAATTTTTCGAAGTGTTCATCAAATTCGCCGAGTTGTTCATACAACTCGACGAGTTAGTTGTTCAGATTGCCCAGTTTTGCTTCAAATTTTACTTTTGACTTCCTTTGGTAGTGTTTTGTCTCATTTGTTGTTTGTTTGTGCAAAAAAATGAGGAGAGGTGGTAGAGGACAATAAATGCCCAGAGACCAAGAGTATTTCCTTTGGTATAATTTTCCACAAGTTGTGTCTAAAAGAACTTCGGTTGAATAGTGAAGCAAATTAGAGACATTGAAAAAGGAGTTCTACATTGCAAACGAATTGAATGGGACATGGTTAGAGGAGGTTGGGTTAGTGGAAGCAGTGAACCCATACCTAACAAAGGTGTTTGTAAATGAAGGGTGAGGGATACATGTACTGCATAGAGAAGATTGTTTCAGATTTAAGAGCCGGTCTGCAGAGAGTTGTGCTTGGAGGTTTATGCTATGGTTAGATTTTGTGGTGGTGATGATTATTTTGATGCTCACAGTTTGACTTTTTGTCTTACGGGAGAGTATAGAGAATGCAGCATGGTTGAACTAGCTTAGACAATGGACTTATACAACCAATCAGCGGGTATGACGGAAGGTTTTGGTGTATTTCTAGATCACTGTCACAGGCAGTTTCCAGATGGGGTCAATGTTGCAAATTGGTGGACTACAATCGCCAACGGGGTGTATATTCCATCGGCGGCGCAAGAGGGTAGTATCCGGCCACCGATCCACCGACTCATTCATAGGTTCATCTCGAGCACCATTAATATGTGGAAAGATGATGATAAAGTGCTAATCCTTGATGTATTTTATATGTGGAGCATCAACGATGATAATGAGGTAGAGGTGCCGCGGGGGGACCAGGAAGAAGAGTTTGACCTCAACCCGCACATGTACACGAGGACCTGCCGGTGATTCTGGTTGAGGATGAGTTACCCATGGAACCTTATAACTTGACCATGAGGCAATTTCAAAATAATGTGGCAAGTGGTGTGAATCAACTCAATACAACCTTGGAGTTCATGATGAGTCAAAGGCATATGCAATACCCCGATTCGCATCCTCCGTACATGTATATTCCAATTTGGGAGGATCATTAGACAAGGAGGTGTGGGAGGAAGTAGAGCCGTAGGTGACGAAGACGATGATTGATTATCCTTTTTATTTTGTTTGTGCTGAAATGTTTGAGATAATTTCTTATTTTCTTTGTGTATTTTTATGGTTTGTTTGAAATTTCTAGTAATTAGCGATAATTTAGGAATTTTAAGTTTAATGGTTGTTTTTCCTTGTTATTATGTAGTTTTATGTTTTTGATCTTGCAGAATTTAGGGTGACAATAGATCAATTAGTTAAAGCATGAGGGAGTTAAAGTTAGGGGTCGAATCATTTACGAGATGATTTGAAAACTCTGGGCGATATTTTAAGCGCGACGATTTTAATTCTTAGAAGAGGCCATGTTACTGAAGATGTGTATTTCCTTCATACCATTTTAACCAAGAAATCGGATCTGAAGCAAAAAAGAAGAGAAATCACGAACAAAGGCTTCAACTTGTTGAGTGCATAACACTAACTCGACGAATTCCAGAAGAAATTCACGACTTCTGCCCGATTTACGATCCAACATGATGAGTTTTCCACTCTCAACTCGGTGTGTTGCTCAGTTAATTTCCTTTCGAGTCTTCGATTTGATTCCATTCAAGGTGGGCATTGGCTATATTTTTTAAGTTCATTTCGAGGCTTTCCAAGAGCTTTTTCCAGTATATTAAGATCTTTCAACCACACGGGACGTTTGACACCCAAGGCATTGATGAGTTATTCCCATGCCAAAGTCAACTAAAGATTGAGCTCAAAAAAAGAAATATCAACCTCGCCACTTCTATCATAGGGAGTTTGTTCCAATTCTCTCTTTTTACTTTTATGTTCTTTAACTATTTTAACATGCAATAGGGACATTGCATGTAAGTGTGAGGTAGGGGGTTGATTACATTAGTTACATTAGAGTCCTAAAAAATTAAAAAAAAAATTGCATTAAAATTTCTAGCTTAATTTAGAAAATTTTGGTAAAGCAATTAGGAATCCGTGCTAGTATTGTGTTTAATGATTCTTTGAGGACCTAAATGTTTAGGTGAGCCAATATACGTTATAGATCATTTGTGGCCCTCTTTATTCTAGTGAAATTAAGGAACAAAAACACAACGTTGCTTAGTTTGAGGGATGCAACATATTTAGCATCGTGTACTTGAAATGTATCCAGGAAAGCTTAAGTAGTAATTGCACATGAGACTAATGCGTTTAATCAATAAAAGATGAAGTTAAAACCCTTTGCGTAAGCATAACTCTTTCTAGGATTTTAGTTTGAGTGAAAAAAGTGCGGTTGAAAAAAAAAAGAGTGATGAAATGTTTGAAAAAATCTACAAGTATGAAGACATGAAAAAGAGCTACAAAGTATAAAAGATGCAAAGAAAAGGTTGTATTTTTATTTTTATTGTAATTTTCTTTTCTATGTTACTTTTCTTTATGTGTGCTTGGGGGTTTAACCGAAAATTCTTTGAGGTTAAGAAAGTTTTCTACAGATGGATTTAGAGGGATGCATAAAATGAGCATTGTTTGGAAAAAGTGGGCTAGTAGTTACGAAGATTGTGAGTATTTAGTATTAGGGGGTCCTTAGGAAAAATAATTTAGACCCAAATGCATGTGTTGCGGTCTTGGCATAATGGCTTGGTTCGATTGAGATTGTCTTATGGGATATTAGTGTGCTAAAATCCAGTTTTTCTTGGGGGCAAGCAAAAGTCAATTGTGGGGTATTTTGATATAGGCATATTTAGTTTTAAAATTTATGCATTATCTAAATAATTAATGTTGTTTTTTTTTTGTCTCAAATAAAGAACAAAAGGTGCTTACTTAGTTTAAATTTTCATTTTCAGCAACGAAGACATGCTCAGAAGGAAAGGAAGCGGATTTAGCAATTGGAAGCTTGGAAATTGGATTTTGAAGGAAGAAGGAAAAATTGAAGAAGAAATCGCGAGTTTGGCCACAACTCAACGAGTTGCTATGAAGATTCCCGACAAAATAGTGCCTTTCCATACACGCGATTTAAGTAAAAAACTCGGCGAGTTGGGTCATAAAACTCGACAAATTGCTTTTTTTTTTCAGAATCTATATATAGATCATTTTCACTCAAAACCCTAATGTTGGCTGGAGACTATTAGCGATTTTGGAGGCCAGATATATTCTCAAGAAGCTTTGGAACTCAAAATTCGACTAGAGGTTAATTTAGATGAGATCAAAGGCATTTAACCATTACTTTTTTCTTAATTGTTTGTGTGAATCATGTTTGCAACATTAGATTTCAAGTTTATGATGTTATATGTTGAAGTTGTGGGCTAAAACTCCATAATTCTGTTTAGACTAGATGATCTAATGAATATGGTTTCATAAGTGGCTTTGGATTATATTGATTTGGTTAATCTTGTTAAAAGATCCTTATGTGTTAATGATAATTATTTTCTATTAATGACTAACTAAATTGAGCTGTATGAAAATCTACTTGTTTGCTTGAATCATATAGTTTTCTGAAAACAAGATCATCTGCTTAGTGTTATGAACATAACCTAGGGTTAACTAAAAAATAAGTAAATTAATGTGTGATCATATGTGATGACCAACCACATATAAGTTAATTGAACTAACCAATTTGATTAGCTATTATTACAAGTCTTGATTTGAATTGAATGCTAGGAAGCCTTTTAGTTTAATCACTTGACTACTGCTTGAATTAACTTGTTTGCTAAAGGATTAATAATAGTGAACATGAACCTAATCATATTAGAAATCGGTAATTAATGATATATTAATCCATTGCACTTGCCACGGAATAAACCATAGGAATACGTGAATCGAATCTAAATGGAAGTCTCTTTAATCTTATTGAATCTATTAGTCTTTTGCTTCTCTTTTAGTTGTTAATTGTTCTTTCCTAAGTGTTTGGTAATTGCTTAAGTTTCTAACCTTGGAAAACTAAGGAAAACCCCTTTTTAATAATTGTTTTATTCAGATAATATTATTAGTATTTTAATTGTTTACCGTTCCCTTAGTTCGATACCCTACTTGCCTACATTAAACTTCTAATCGATAGGTACACTGTCATCCGTGTTTTTTTGTGTTAAGTTAGTTAGGATTAAAACTAGTACATTCCACATGTATCAGTCTCTCCCTCCTCAAAGTCTCCAATACTTCCCTCAAGTGCTCCTCGTGCTACTCCTAAGTCTTGGAATAAACCAAGATATCATTAATGAACAGAATCACAGACCGATCCAACATCTGTCTGTACACATGGTTTATGAGATCCATGAACATGGATGGAGCATTGGTGAACCTAAAAGTCATCATGAAAAACTTGTAATGACCATAATGAGTCCGAAAATGTTGTCTTTTGCACATCCTCATACTTTAACCCTCATGTAATGATAACCCAATCGCAAATCAATTCGGGAGAACCAAGATACACCCTGTACCTGGTCAAAATGAACATCAATCCTTGGGAGTGGATAACGACAATTACCTTATTTAGATCCAGGTAGTAAATGCACATACGATGAGACCCATCCTTCTTCTTCACAAACAAGATCGGTGCTCCCCAAGATGAACTGCTTGGTTGAATGAATCCCTTGTCGAACAGATCTTATAGCTGTGTCGACAACTCTTGTAGCTCAGGAGGATCAAAATAATACGGTGCTTTGGCTATAGTAGCCGCACCAGGCACTAGATCAATCCTGAACTCAACCTGCCTCTCCGTAGGCACCCGCTACAATTCCTCTGGAAACACATCCGGGTAATCCCTAACAATCGGCACATCATTCACGATCGATTTACTCTTATCCCAAGTATCCATAACATAGTCGACATAACCGGAACAACCCTGCTGAAAATAGCATCTGGCCCTCACTACTGAACAGAAAATCGGCCTATGCTGAGATCTCTCCCTATGAACCACTAACTCTCCCCCACTTAGGGTCTGAACCCGAACTAACTGCTGTTCACAGTTGATCACTGCCCCATTAGGGCTAAACCAATCCACACCCACAATAACCTTGTTCCCACGCAAAGGAATGGGAACCAAGTCAACCAGATACTGCTCGCTGAATAATAGAATAGTACAACCCCGATGAACCCTCGCAACCTGAATAGACCTATCATCTGCAATCTTAACATCTAACGGACAATCTAGCTCCACCGAAGCTCAAACAAACCTCTTTCTAAGTGAAAGCAATACAATGGATTGGGTAGTCCCCAAATCAAACAATACGAAAGCAAAAATATCATACACAAGGAATGATCCTAAAATAAAACAGAAAAATATAAGTAGCAGTTCAATATAAATAAAGAGATAAGGAAAAGATACATACCCGTCACCACATCTGGTGCTGCAGGATCCTCCTCGGTTGTCAACTGAAAGGACCTGATCTTCACTACAGGTACATCTGACCGGCACTGTCGGCCATCAGTAATAGAAGAATTGCAGGAGCGGGTGTTGACACCGATCCTCCTGCAGCCAAACTTGGACACTTGGGCTTCTTGTGGCGCCTCTGATTACAATGAAAGCAAATCAGATAAAATATTGTGGTGATGGTGGTGGTAACAGTATAATCCCTGCTAATATGACCAGTCCCACCGCACTCGAAGCAGCTAGAACCACCCACCTACACACCCCATCATGTGTCCTGTCGCACTTGCCACAACGATCCGAGCAATGTTGGCCCTTCCCTCTCGCATCAACAACCTAGGGCCTCTTTCATAAACCCCCTGATACCTAAACCTCATCCGGATTCCTCTCCCTCTCCATATCAAGATCAATCAATCATTCAATATCTCTCTCTCTCTCTCTATCTCTCTTTAGCCATTGCTATCATATCCTCCAGTGTCTTGCAGCTGGATCGGCTCACAAACTATTGAATGTCACTCTTCAACATCTCATGATATCGAGCTTTCTTTATCTCCTCATCCGCCAAATACTATGGAACCAAAACTTCCCTCTATCAAAACATCTCTGTGATCTCAGACACCATCTCAGTAGTTTGGCAGAGATCCTAAAACTCTCGCACCAACTATTGCACCTCACTCATCGGTGCGAAATCAGCTCTGAACCTAGTCAAAAATCATCCCAGTTCATCGAATCAATTTCCCCATCACCTACTTCACGCCCGACCTCCTCCCACCAATCTTGTTCTTTATCCTTCATAAGATAGGAGACAAGTCTATCCTTTTCCCCCTCGAGGCAACTGTTGGTGTGGAAGGTGTTAGCAACATCCACTAACCACCTCCTGCACGCTATCGGGTCCTTCGCCTCATGATAGTTCAGAGCTCCAAATGCCTGGAACTCCCTGAAGGTCAATGAATGCACCCCCACCAAGGCCACCATCTCATAATGAAAGGCACTCAACCACTTATCCTAAATCTCTAGAATACCCTCCTTGACCGTGCCAAAGCTCAGAAGAGTCTGCTTAAGAATGCAACGCATAATCTTAGACGAGATGAACTCTCTAGTCTAATCATCTAGCTTCTCGGCTCTAGAACTTGAGCCCAAGCCCTTTCCAGCACTAGAACTGCCAACAGGTTTGCCTCTCAATGTCAGCATACTAAAAATATACAATATAAAGAATCATAATATGCATCAAAATATATAGAGGGATTACAACTCTACAAGCTTCCTAGTTTCATTACGACACTCCTTGACTCAAGTACGGATCCTCTCATTATAGTAGTACGGACCCATACTACCTTCCACATCTATCCATACATTCCTCATGGATTTCCTCGATTTCTCCAAGTCACCTTATATCCATATAATCAACCCTCATAAAAACAAGGCTCCCAACACTAGATGTCATCCTAACTTTTCCTAGGGCATACACCACACCACTCTCCGCCATTAGCTACACAAGGAACTCCCACTAAGTTCCTCTAACTTGCCCACGAATACAATTACATGTCACTAAAACCAGATAATTCTTTGAATAAAAGGTCTCTCACTACAATGGTTAGACTCAAACAAGAGTTGCGCAATAAATTTAAAACCTAACCTTCTAAAATTAATTAGTTCGCATAATATGTAACATAGCATATTCTCTTACTAGTTAGCTGAAGTTAGTTAGAACTCCTAAAAAGTACAAAGCAAGCAACATTTGGGCATCAAGTAACCATAACCAAGCATAACATAATTATGACATCCTATCACTAACTGATCAATACTAGCATGCACGTCTAGAAGCTCATACAATAAGCATACAAAGGCATATCTCTTAGCATTATATCATGCAAAAGTAAGTAGATCCTTAACCTAACTGGCATGCAATTCACAGATTCACGGATCAAATCATATCAGATAACATGTATGGGTATTTTGGGAAAGCTTACTTGAGCTAGGCTGATTGCATGCACCACACCCTTTCTTGTCTTAGAAAATTCTTTTCTTACAAGATACATTTCTTTTTTTAAAAAACTTTAGGAAATCCTCAGTTTGAGTTCAAACACACCCAACAGTATGTCCGAATCCCTCATATGAAGGCTTCAATACCAACTTGTAACATCCTAAAAATAAGAACCAAAAATTTCATTTTTAAATTAAGAAAACCAGTATCCTAAAAACATCATACCAATCATAATAAACAAATTTATCAATTATCATATCACATCAGAGTAAATCAAGAAAATATGAAATGAGGTGGTGTGTGCTCTACAATCATTCCAAGCTCTTCCCTTTGGAACTCGAAGTACTTGAAACATAAACTTGAAACCAAAAGCACAAAAATTAGTGAATTCCCAAAAATACCACATACCGTACATAATAAACATATAATGGTCCCCACCCGAAGAGTGTAACGGGCCCCTCCCACACTCACATAACAAGCCTTACCAAAGAGTATAATGAGCACCGCCTAATGGCGTATAACGGGCCTCGCCTAAAATCACATAACGGACCCCACCTACATACAATTCATATAAGCATAACTGATCATAGCATACATAATAATCATCGGGTCGGGTCAAGTAAGCATACAAACACATATACATACCAGAGTCACATGGACATCTATTATTCTAGCATACCTAATCCTTGGCCAGCATTAGTGCCTTAGACCCACTGAACATGGTGAGGAAACTCACCTCAAACTGTTGAATCACACTGATAAAATCTCTGGCTGCTGGTCTGACAAATCCCCGAGCTATCAATAACTGTAACATCCAATTAATAATTGGATTCTAATCGATAACAATCAGTCCAAAATTAGGGTATAGATGATTTTACCCCTTACCTAGTTTAGTCCAAGACTAAGACCCAAAACTACAATCCAAAAGGCCCAACTACCAAAATAATCATGTAACCCCCATTCATGGCCTAATTTTCCAAATGGATCCCAAATTCTTTTCATGGGCCTTTTCCAAGAGAACCCAAAATAGGCATCAGCCCATAACTTGATGGCCCAACAAGGCCCTAAGCATCTAAATCCAATATTGCCTAAACTGAAGCCCAAAACGTCCGAAGCCCAACTAGCAGAGTGGGCGGGGCGTACTCAGCTCATATGCGCAACGTACTTGCCTTAGGTCTTGTACTGCCTTAGCAGAGTGGGCGGGGCTTGTACACCCAACGCACTCCCTCATTCAGCCAACTTTTATTTCCATCCCTTAATCCATTAAGACTCTTACTCCAAATCTTAGATCTGACTTCCATCAGATGGTTTATCACGTAAAGTTGTTATTTTTACATGAATGCATGGCTTAATGAAGCTCTTAAAGGTCAAAAGGACTTAATAGATGAGTTAATGCAGGCATGAGACCATAACTCCCATATAGTTTGCACCTTTAATTATAATGAACCCTCCAAACATCCAGATCTATAAGATTAAGCTTCAAAAATGACCATAACCCATCAAGACCAACCAAAAGGGGACAAAAAAGCATAAAACCATATCATGAAGAGCTATGAGCAAGGTGAAGACAAGGTATAAACTTGATACCTCAATAGACTTGCAAAATGAGTGATGATTCTGGATCTCTAAGCTTCACACTAAGCAATGCACCTTCAATCTTCTTCATTCCCTTTAAAATGAGAAAACTAAGCACCAACTTCTTCTCAAAAGCTGAAAGACACAAAAATGGAGGCTAAGGGTAGAGATTTAGGTTTTAGGAGGTACGGAGGCTAGTAAACAGGCCAGCCCTCGGGACTTAAGGAGTTTATATAGGGTGAAACACCCTAAAATTAGGGTTTCATTAACCCCTCGTACGTCAAACATAATCCTTGTACGCCCAACGTATGAGGCCTCGGTCCCACAATCAATCCCACTTAGTACGCTAAGCATACCATGTGGTACACTCCGCATACTAGCTTCTCAGCTAGTACGCTAAGCGTACCCAATGGTATGCCCCGCGTACTAACTCCAAGGACCAAAATGCAATAAATAAATATAAAGAGGCTAAAAAGGAACATACCCAAATCCAACTATTACAACCATAATGGCGAAAGTCTAGATTCCTCGATAATCCCAATGAATACTGATCTATAGCTGATAGGGAACAAAAAGGTAAGATCATATCGGAGGTAGGTTCCGTTTGGTATACAGAGTATACTATTTGGAAATCCCACTTTACACACCTCACTAAATCTATCCTAGACATCATTCTCCTATGTAGATCAATCTTTATTATCACATCGAATTACTGATAAATCTTGTTTATAGGTCCATAATAACGATAATAAACCTAAACATAAGTTACACTTAAAGCATAAAACTTGTAGCTTAACTTACAGATTTCGAGTGAATACTGGGAAAGTAGTGGGCAGAACTCCGAGCCCAAAGCTTCTATTTTCTGTGCTCCCTAGTCCCTCAGAGCCCTGCTAAAATACTCTAAATACTAGAGAATTTCATAATTTTAACCACAGAAAGTTAGAGGTAAAGAAAATTGAGGTATGGGGAGAATGAGAGGCATTGAAGGCTATTTATATGGGATTTTTAGGGAAGGTGTAACACACTATCTACCAGGCGCCTCGTGCCCTGGGTAGGTACCGGATCCTCCACCTAGAATGTGACATGTTGAGTTATTCTGTAGTGCCACATTGTAAAGAGGTAAGTATGGGTACAAACTTCAAATTTTCATATCTCACTCATACAAGCTCATATTCAACGCTCTTTATATCCACATGTAGATATTTCAGAGTAATACAACTTTCATACAGACTCTGTCCACTAATTCTCATCCGAATTTATATTAAATAGTCTATGAAGACTACACTATAGAACACTATGTAAAATTCTTAACTTCTTCATACGAACTCCGTTCTCGACTATATCTATATTGACAAATTCCTATTCATGAGATCTTTAATTCCATTTACATTATTTTTGCTAAAGCACAACCGATCTTAATTTCGATTTTGGTGTCCATACTGCTTCGTTGAAACTTTGAAAACTCATAACTTCCTTATATGAAGTCGGATTTGGGTGTTCTTTATATGTACGAAATAACCATCACGACTACTAAAAGTTTCATTTAAATTATTTTTCCTAAATAATCTTTTGTTCTTAAAGAGTATTTTAGCCAAATTTATTAAGTTACTATACAAACATTATATAGACATAAATCATATAGTATCAAATAATTCTTTTTCATTTATTCATAAAATGTTACAGTTGTTGACCAACATAAATACATATTTTCTAAACTATGCCTAATGAGAAACGCAAGTGTTATAGTTATCTTCCCCCTAGGATAATTCCGTCCCGAAATCATGCATCAACAAACAGATGTGGATAGAAACGCATCATGTCACTTTTTGTCTCCTATGTGAGGTTTGTCCCTGATATATGTTTCCATTTCACAAACACTAATTCCACCATCTTACATCGTAACTTCTTCGACTTCCGGTCATTAATCGCTTTAGGTTATTTAATCAACCTCTTATTCTCATTGATCCTTAACTCCGAAAGTGGAATCATATCAGGAACTTCTTTCATGAACTTCCTCGAGAAACAAACATGGAAGGTGTTATTAATACTTTCCAGTTCCTCTAGAAACTCAAGCTAGTATGCTTAATTACCAATTCTTTGAGGAATTTGAATGATCCAATGAAACTTGGACTCAGCTTCCCATACTTTCCAAATTTGATAAGTCCCATCAATGGAGATACCCTGAGTAACACTTGGTCTCCAACTTCAAAAAGTAATTTGTTGTAGCTTTTTATCTGCATAACTTTGTTGATGATTTTGAGCTACTAGTACTCTTTCCCTGGTTACTTTCAATTTCCCTGGTTACTTTCCCTAGTAATTTCATATAGGTCAAATGGACAATCTGAGGACCCAAAAATTACTTCTATCCATCTTCAAAACAAAAAGATGGGAATGACACTTTTGTCCATATTGATGGGTTTTATACAAACAATCCTATGTGTGAATGCAACCCTAGATATGGATCTATGTTTTCACCATTAGTTACACAACATTATGAACAAAAAAAAACCTAACATGGTCCTAGGTAATTTCTAAAATCATAAAGGAGAATGGTACACGTACCTCTTGTTGTTATGTTGTAATAACAACTTGTATCTTGAATCTTCTTGTCTTTGAAGGCAAGTACCACAAGTGTAGTACCTCTAATAGCTCACAAACACCAAGAGAAAATGGAGAAGCAAGAGATAGACACACACACAGAGAGAGAGAGAGAGAGAGAGATTGAGAGAGAGAGAGGAGGCATGAAATTCGGATCTAGGAACCCTAGGTAACAAGTGGCTGAATTTCATATGCCAAGGGGTCTTTATATAGGTGTAGCATTTAGGGTTTCAGTCCTATCCTTATTTCATTACTTGCCTACCAAGTAGTCCAAAGCATAACCTTAGAAACCTTATCATGGACGAATTCTAAGGCCTTATCCCCTTGAATTCGTCCCCCTATCATATATGTCACACCCCAAAACCGATAACGGCGGAATACGTTTCGGGGTGGAGGACGTCATGTATAGTATCACAACACAGTAAATGTAAATAAGCAAACAACATCATCCATTGCATTAAATATATAATTTTAATACAAGCGTGTTCTGTACAGTATAGACACCAAAAATAATGTATATCAAAATAATAACATGAGTCTTGAATGCGCTCCATCTTCTCAAAAACTGTCCTCGGTGCCTGTCTACTGATGACCTGAGAATACAAGTTATTTTGAAAGAGTTTATCAGCATTAAGCTGGTGAGTTCATAAGTATTTTAGTGTCATTGTTCATTGTCAAAACGTTTGAACCTGTCTCAATGTATAAGTTTGTAAAATGTATGTAAAGGTTTGCAATTGTTTGTAAAAGTTTGAATCTCTCAGAAAAACCTATATTTTCTATTAAAGTAGCCTTCTACCAAGGCTTAACTGTTTTGTATGCTCGTTTGATGTAAAAGTGTGTGATTTCCCAAGTGTAACTATCATTTAACAAAATATAGTTTGTACATTAACGTTTAAGGGAGGTTATCACTAAAATATGTAATGGGTAAATCATTGTAGTACTGTAGTCTTGTATTATAAGAACTACTGTTGTACTAACTACCTTAAACCAGATTTATATTAAGGTATAATGTGATAAATTGCACCATACTATCGACTGGTAACAACGACATAATGAATGGGCGTACTAACGGAATGACATTTGGCACCCGCAGACCTGCAGGTCCGGCTGTAGCTAGCAGCAACGTGTAGGATAGTCAATCCAGTATAGATCTATACGCAAACTCACGCTCTCCCTCCAAGAGAATTCTGGCTACAACTCGGGCCATGACATTTAAGGCATGCTCCGATACAGTGGATCACAATTGTTAACGTGTTCATGTATATGTAATGTTTCTCGTTCTAATATAGTTGTATATGTACTGTTTCTAGTATAGTTGTATATCTACTGTTTCTAGTATAGTTGTATATATACTGTTTCTAGTATAATTGTATATGTACTGTTTCTAGTATAGTTGTATATGTATTGTTTCTAGTATAGTTGTATATGTATTGTATTACCCCGATGGTAACTAGCTATTGATGTACTGATAAATATGAATATGGAAGTACTTTTATGTCTATACATGTATATATGATATATAACTAATATGGAAACGACCCTCGGATGGTCACTCGAAATCCCACCAGACCACATCTCAGTGCGCGAAAAGGAAATAGGGCGGATGGCCTTCCTAAGCCCTTTAAACATTACTTATATATCTATACCTATATGGGCATGCAATTTATAAGAAGTAAAACCAAGTTTAATAACAACATTTGATAAGTAAAATAGTTTGTAAAACATTTTGAAGTAAAGCAGTTTGTTAAATAGTTTGAACAGTGATAAAATCATTGGTTTTCTAGTTATTAATCACATGTGATTAATGCAATTACATGTGATTGATGCAATAACTATAAGTATTTAACTTGTATCCCCGCCCATAAAGTATTTAAAACATTTAAAAGTATTCAAAGGTTGATTAAAGGGGTATGAACTCACTTGTGGTGAGTAGATTGAATTGATGTATCGGGTACCGTGCTAGGTGGCAAACGGAGACTTGTTCACACGTTCGAGCCTAGTTATCATATAATAAGCATATATATATAACTAATTAGCCAAATAATAACTTAGAAAAGTAAGTTAAGACACTTAGGAACATGTATACACTTTATATAAGTGTTATAGGTCCTAATGGTTGCGTCTAAGTTGATACGGGACAAGGCAAAAAGGGGCTTAATGCACCAATGACCTTGTATATGAGTTCACCACCCAACAAACCCCACCCTTTGGAGTTTACAGCCGTGAACCCATGAGTTTACGGTCGTGAACTCTTCACATGGTGGTTTTGGGTGTTTTGAGGTGCTATTTTGATCCTAGAATAAGCCTAGCCTTGTTGGAATAATCCTTGAAGTAGTTCAAGGCCTTGGAATGCTCCTTTGGGGAGTTTACGGCCAAAGGACCATATCCCCTAGAGTTTACGGCCGTAAACTCCTATGGGGTGTTGGTTTTAATTCATTTGAGGCCCTTGCACATGTAGGATAGCTTCCATGTTTTTTTCTAAGGCTAAAGGGGACATTAGGCACACATTTATGCCTTCACTTGGAGTTTACGGCCCAAGATATGTTCCTTGGCCGTAAACTCCCTTTAAGGGGTGATTTTGATGTCTTTTGTTCTCCATTCAAGTCCCAAGTAGTCAAGGTTAATTGTCTTAAGGCTTTAAGGGTATTTAAGGCATACTTTGCCTTTGAAAAAGGGGTTTACGGCCCAAGATCCTTCCTTGGCCGTAAACTCTTAAAACCCTATGATTTTGAAGTGTTTTGGTGTCCAAATTAAGCACAAGCATTAGAGGGTAAAGTCCTTAAGATTTAGGGGGTGATTTAGGGCATTTATAACCCATAAAAAGGGGTTTACGGCCCAAGAATGTTCCTTGGCCGTAAACTCCTATAACTAGGGTTTCTTTGTTGATTTCTAGTCTCAAATGTTTATACATTAACCCCTAAACAAATTGTCTAACAAGGAATCGGGACTAGGAAGCCTTTAGGCTCCGTTTTGGAGTTTACACCCCAAGAACGTTCTTGGGCCGTAAGCTCCCGGATCTTGTATTTTAGACATGTAAAAAACGTTATAAAGCATATAACAAACATTAAAACACATTTAGGAAAGTAGAGTCACAATCCGGGATGAAAACCCGAAGATCCGTCAGAGAGAATTGGCTTTTCTCTAGTTGGAATTGTGAATAATGAATTAATTAAATTCAGAAATCTATTTATAGTCCGGAAATATTTTGACAAAAAATATTTTTATTCCGGAAGTCGGACTATAACATTATGAAACTTACAATGTTCAAGTTTCACAATTACAGGAGCATCCACTCTCCTGATATATCCAGAAACGTAAACCCTAATGTACACAAACTTGTTCGGACAAGTCTAAAAATCACTGGAATTGGACTAGCTTCTATTGAATAGATAATGTTCGTACAAATGGAAATTTCGGGTTGTCACATCATCCCCCCGTTAGAAGGAATTTCATCCCGAAATTAGAATTTAAGCAAATAAGAAGTTACAAATAACTAAGCGAAAAGATGAGGATATTTCAGTTTCATCCGATCCTTGCGTTCCCAAGTGAATTCCGGTCCTCGCTTGGCGTTCCAGCGAACCTTCACGATAGGGATACGGCTTTGTTTCGTCTGCTTGACCTCACGGTCCATGATCTCTACAGGTTCTTCTACGAAGTTGAGGCTCTCGTTGATCTCGATCTCGTCGAGTGGGATTACGAGAGTCTCGTCGGACAGACACTTTTTCAAGTTAGATACGTGGAATGTAGAATGTACGTTACGAAGTGTGTCAGGTAGATCAAGTTTGTAAGCTACAGGGCCGACTCTTGCGAGAATCTCGAAAGGCCCTATGTACCTAGGATTAAGCTTCCCACGCTTACCGAAGCGTATCAAGCCCTTCCAGGGTGAGACCTTGAGAAGGACTCGGTCTCCCACCTGAAATTCCAAAGGTTTTCTATTTTTGTCAGCGTAGCTCTTTTGTCGGTCTCTAGAGGCCTTCAATCGTTCATGGATCTGAACGATCTTCTCTGTCATTTCCCGAATGATTTCTGGACCGGTGAGAGTACTGTCGGAAGTTTTCCCCTAGCTAATTGGGTATCACCTAGCTCAGCCCAGCACAGAGGGGATCTGCACTTTCGGCCGTAGAGAGCTTCAAATGATGCTGCCTTTATACTCGTGTGATAACTGTTGTTGTAGGAAAATTCGACGAGGGGATAATGGGTATCCCACGCTTTTCCAAAGTCAATTACACAAGCACGCAACATATCTTCTAAAGTCTGGATTTTCCTCTCACTCTGTCCGTCGGTCTGTGGATGGTAGGCTGTTCTCATGTCCAGCCTTGTTCCTAGGGAATGTTGCAGTGATTGCCAGAATCTTGAGGTGAACCTACTATCTCGATCAGAGATAATGGATATAGGCACACCATGTAGTCGTACGATTTCCCTAATGTATGTTCTCGTCAGTTTCTCCATCTTGTCGGTTTCTTTGATAGGCAGGAAGTGTACAGACTTGGTCAATCTATCAACGATGACCCATATGGTATCAAGTCCACCCGTTGTCTTGGGCAACTTGGTTATGAAATCCATAGTGATCCGCTCCCACTTCCATTCTGGAATCTCTGGTTGTTGCAGTAAACCGGAGGGCTTCTGGTACTCGACCTTTACCTTTGCGCAAGTAAGGCATTTACTTACGAAGGTAGCAATCTCTGCTTTCATATTAGGTCACCAGTATAGCTTTTTAAGATCCAGATACATCTTATCTGAACCTGGGTGGACGGAATACCGAGTGTTGTGCGCCTCGATCATGACTAAGTCTCGGAAACCACCGTGTTTCGGTGTCCAGATCCCGTCCATGAAGTATAAGGCTCCGTCACCCTTGGCATCTAAATTCTTGTCCATTCCTCTGAGGGATTCACTCGTCACATTTTCCGGTTTCATAGCTTCAAGTTGGGCCGCGTGAATTTGATTAGACAAGTGTGAATGGATGGTTATTGACAATGACTTGACTCTGTGACCAGAATATTCCTTCCGACTTAGGGCGTCTGCTACTACGTTGGCTTTACCCGGATGATAACGAATATCGCATTCGTAATCACTGAGTAGCTCAATCCACCGTCTTTTTCTCATGTTGAGCTCCTTTTGATCGAATATGTGTTGTAAACTCTTGTGGTCGGTAAAGATAGTGCTCTTCGTTCCATACAAGTAATGTCTCCAGATCTTCAGGGCAAACACCACTGCTCCCAGTTCAAGATCGTGGGTCGTGTAGTTAACTTCGTGTGTCTTCAACTGTCTGGAGGCGTAGGCAATGACCTTACCTCGCTGCATCAGAACATAACCCGAGCCCTTGGTTCGATGCATTGCAATAGACTACGAAGTCTTCTATCCCTTCGGGGAGAGATAGTATTGGCGCGGTGCACGAGGCTCGCTTGAGCGTTTGGAACGCTCTCTCTTGTTTCTCTTCCCAGTCAAAGGCCACGCCTTTCTGGGTCAGGGTTGTAAGTGGTTTCGCTATTCGGGAGAAGTTCTGAATAAATCTGCGGTAGTAGCCAGCGAGACCTAGAAATTGACGAATTTCTGTCGGTGTCTTGGGTGCTGACCAGTTTTCAATGGCTTTAATTTTGGATGGGTCCACGTGGATTCCCTCTTCGCTTACCACGTGTCCTAAGAATTCGACTCTTCGGATCAAAAATTCACATTTCGAGAACTTCGCATAAAGTTTCTCCGTTTGTAAAGTTCCTAAAACTAGTCGTAGGTGATCGCCATGCTCTTCCTTACTTCGGGAGTAGATCAGGATGTCGTCAATGAAAACGATGACGAACTGATCTAAGTAAGGTCGGCATACTCTGTTCATCAGGTCCATGAAAACTGCTGGCGCATTGGTCAATCCGAATGGCATCACCACGAACTCGTAATGTCCGTAACGAGTTCGGAAGGCTGTCTTCGGCACATCCTCCTCGAGTACTCGTAACTGGTGATATCCGGATCTTAGATCAATTTTGGAAAAATAGTTCGCCCCTTGCAGTTGGTCAAATAGATCGTCTATGCGAGGCAGAGGGTAACGATTTTTGACCGTCAATTTGTTGAGTTCTCTGTAGTCGATACACATAAGGAATGATCCGTCTTTCTTCTTAACGAACAAGATCGGTGCTCCCCAAGGTGAGAAGCTTGGTCTTATGAAGCCCTTGCTGAGCAGTTCGTTAAGTTGACCAGATAATCCGTGCATCTCTGCTGGTGCTAAGCGGTAGGGCGACTTGGCTACTGGGGTAGCTCCTGGGACTAAGTCGATTATGAACTCGACCTGTCGTTGCGGAGGTAATCCAGGTAGTTCTTCTGGGAAAATGTCGGGGAAGTCGCTCACTACTGGAATGTTCTTTAGTTCTTTCATTTCGAGGTTCGTGTCGACAACGTGAGCAAGGAATGCGTGGTATTCTTTGCGTAGATATTTCTGTGCTTGAATACTTGATATAATGCGAAGACTCGCACCAGGTTTGTCGCTGTAGACTATAAGAGTTTTGTTAGACGGAAGGTTTAGTCGGACTGCTTTCTTGAAGCAAATGATGTCGGAGCGATGAAGACTCAACCAATCCATGCCGATAATAACGTCGAAGCTTTTTATTGAGACCGGCATGAGGTCGATTGGGAATGAATGGTTATCTAGGGTTAGGATACATCCTAAGTATATGCTGCAGGTGTTTTCTGTTTTTCCATTAGCCATTTCTACTGTGAATTGTTCTTTAAGTACGTGTGGTTGTTGTTTAAGCATGCGAGCAAATTTGTGGTTCACGAAGCTTCGCTCCGCTCCACTATCGAACATAATGCATGCATAGGAGTTATCGAGGAGGAACATACCAGTCACCACTGTCGGGTCAGCCACTGCTTCCCCGTGGCCTATAGCTAGTACCCTCCCTGCTCCTCCAGCATTTCTCACTTTGGGGCAGTCCCTCTTATAGTGGCCTGTTTCGCCACATCCATAGCAAGTTGGGCTCGTGCCAGAGCCAGGGACTTGTGTGATCGGTTGTGCCGGGAATTTACAAAAACGGACGGTGTGTCCTTTCCTGTTGCAGTTAGAGCACTGCATTTCACGGCAGTGGCCGTTGTGGTGGAAGTTGCATTTGTTGCACTTCGGCAAACTTCCAGCGTACTGCTTCATCGGAGCAGTAGCAGTAGGGGTTACCGCGGCATGTACTGCCACAATTTGCTGCTTCTTGGCAGCTCGTTGCCTCTTCTTGTCATCCCAGAACTTCCGCTTGGTGTCAGCGGGTTTGGAAGGTTCCGAGATGGCTAGGGTTGTTGTGGTTGTAGGGGTTTTGACACCATGGTCAATGAGTCGTTGTGCCAGTCGCTTGGCACTATCGAAGGTAGCGGGGTTTGATGATAGGACATTCCCCTGATACGGAGGCACTAGCCCCCATATGTACCGTTCAATCTTTTTCCCTTCAGTGGGAACCATATTAGGGCAGAGGGCCACCAGTTCGCTAAAACGGGCAGTGTAAGCAACAATGTTGGTGCCCTTCATGGTCAGGCTCCAAAGCTCCTGCTCTAGTTTCTGGATCTCGCCCCTCAGGCAGTATTCCTCAATCATGAGGTCTTTCATCATATCCTAGCCTATGTCGTTGGCCACAGCGAGAGTTAGAGATTTAACGTGGCCGTTCCACCACGTCAATGCCTTCCCTTCGAAGGTGCATGCGGCATATTTGACTTTGCACGCAGCAGGGCAAGAACAAATTTCGAAGACTGATTCAGTCTTCTTGAACCATTGCGAGAGGGCAATGACTCCGCCGGTCCCATGAAAGGACTTCGGCTTGCAGTGGGTGAAATCCTTATAAGAGCACTCTCTCGAGCGCACAGGAGTTTCAACCAGAATGGAGTTAACCGGGGTCCCGCCTCTGCTGGCATCAGTAGAGTGATACTGTGCCATGGCAGTTGCCACTGCTGCAGCTACGGCAGCATTTAGGGTTGTTGTATCGATGACCGGAGGTGGAGGAGGTGGTGTAGGTGTAGGGTTGTTTCGGGGAGATTTGCGAGGAGGCATCTTTCAGCTATAAGTTTATAAAGATGAGAAAGTGGTAAGAATCAATTTGTAAGTAATGTGTGAATGACACATGGACTAACTAACCATAGCCCAACAATTGAATGAGTGTTTGAGATCATAACCAGAAAGATGTGTAGGAAAACCCAAATGTACAGATTCTTCCCACAGAGTAGGTAGTTGTCAATAATACTGGTATTACTGATGTAACAAGTTCAATGAAAATTGACCTAACAGTAGGTCTTACATCATACCATACGGAAAGTTTGACAGTTCTTATATTCCTAATTAGAGTACTGAAAGTTAGGAATATTTTACAGATAAGTGCTACTTAGAGCACGGATGTTAAAGGCTAATCCTTAACCCAAAAGATAATGATGTACTAGACATCATCTAACGGCGATGAGTATTCCTCGGGAGAACCCTGAGGTCTCTCATTTAACGTACCACCTCTTGAAGGTGTCGCTCATGAGCCCTTTGACGAGCTCGCAGTTCCATGACTTCAGCTTGAGACGCAACCAGATGTTGCTGTAGGGTTTCATTGGTTCTCCGGGTCCGTTCCATGTCTTCTTCGAGACGGCGAATGCGGACTATGTTGACACCAGAGTTGGCATCAATCTCCACGACCCGGTCGATGACTGCTCGACCTTCCTTGACATTACGAGCTATTCTACGGATAATGACAGGTAGAGCTCGGTCAGCAGAGCCACCATCGCTGACATTGTAAAAGGTTCGGTCCCCAAAGTATGGTAAAGGTTGACCCTGTTCATCACTCCAGCGATTCAAGTTATCTACCCACAAGGGAGTGGGACCTAGAAAAGTTGGTCGAGGGTTGTTGTTTGGGGGTTGACCTACTGGAGGTAGGTTGTTGACTTCGGGCTCAGAGTCTGATCCATCTGAGAAGCCTTCAGCTTGATGATCATCCAACGGAATTTGGTGTTCATCGTCATACTCTGCTTCAAGCCATCCTGCGTTGCCTTCATTTGGAAAGTACGGGTCGCCGTGATGGAATCCAGCCATTTAAATCTACGCGAGAAGAGAGGTATAAAGATATAGTATACATGTAGTTGGTAGTAAAAGATACACCTATATTATTTTAAGTTTAGGTTGTACTGATCTTCTTGTGGTATTGTTGGTAAGTTTTTAGACTTGTTAACACATCACAACCATTCTAGGTCATATGCTAATCACTCCTCGGACCAGCATAGTTGATCAGGCTATGCCATTCCCAGGACTGACCATATATCCCCGAGATTACCTGTGACATTTAACAATCGTAATACTTTTGTTCTTGTCGTTGTGACACTAGTTTTAGTATGAATGTAGACTAGTATACTTAACTAAATATTTTAATATTTTAAGTATAGACTCTTGGTCAGAGTGTTTTAATCCCAAATGGGTTTATAGTTTAGTATATCTTTTATGGGTTGATATACTTGATTCACTATAAACAATGCTCTGATACCAATCTGTCACACCCCAAAACTGATAACGGAGGAATACGTTTCGGGGTGGAGGACCTCATGTATAGTATCACAACACAGTAAATGTAAATAAGCAAACAACATCATCCATTGCATTAAATATATAATTTTAATACAAGCGTGTTCTGTACAGTATAGACACCAAAAAATAATGTATATCAAAATAATAAGATGAGTCTTGAATGCGCTCCATCTTCTCAAAAGCTGGCCTCGGTACCTGTCTACAGATGACCTGAGAATACAAGTTATTTTGAAAGAGTTTATCAGCGTTAAGCTGGTGAGTTCATAAGTATTTTAGTGTCATTGTTTGTTGTCAAAACGTTTGAAGCTGTCTCAATGTATAAGTTTGTAAAATGTATGTAAAGGTTTGCAATTGTTTGTAAAAGTTTGAATCTCTTAGAAAAACCTATATTTTCTATTAAATTAGCCTTCTACCAAGGCTTAACTGTTTTGTATGCTCGTTTAATGTAAAAGTGTGTGATTTCCCAAGTGTAACTATCATTTAACAAAATATAGTTTGTACATTAACGTTTAAGTGAGGTTATCACTAAAATATGTAATGGGTAAATCATTGTAGTACTGTAGTCTTGTATTATAAGAACTACTGCTATACTAACTACCTTAAACCGGATTTATATTAAGGTATAATATGATAAATTGCACCATACTATCGACTGGTAACAACGACATAATGAATGGTCATACAAACGGAATGACGTTTGGCACCCACAGACCTGCAGGTCCGGCTGTAGCTAGCAGCAAGGTGTAGGATAGTCAATCCAGTATAGATCTATACGCAAACTCACGCTCTTCCTCCAAGAGAATTCTAGCTACAACTCGGGCCATGACATTTAAGGCATGCTCCGATACAGTGGATCACAATTGTTAACGTGTTCATGTATATGTAATGTTTCTCGTTCTAATATAGTTGTATATGTACTGTTTCTAATATAGTTGTATATGTACTGTTTCTAGTATAGTTGTATATGTACTGTTTCTAGTATAATTGTATATGTATTGTTTCTAGTATAGTTGTATATGTATTGTATTACCCCGATGGTAACTAGCTATTGATGTACTGATAAATATGAATATGGAAGTACTTTTATGTCTATACATGTATATATGATATATAACTAATATGGAAACGACCCTCGGATGGTCACCCGAAAACCCACCAGACGACATCTCAGTGCGCGAAAAGGAAATATGGCGGATGGCCTTCCTAAGCCATTTAAACATTACTTATATATCTATACCTATATGGGCATGCAATTTATAAGAAGTAAAACAAAGTTTAATAACAACATTTGATAAGTAAAATAGTTTGTAAAACATTTTGAAGTAAAGCAGTTTGTTAAATAGTTTGAACAGTGATAAAATCATTGGTTTTCTAGTTATTAATCACATGTGATTAATGCAATCACATGTGATTGATGCAATAACTATAAGTATTTAACTTGTATCTCCGCCCATAAAGTATTTAAAACATTTAAAAGTATTTCTAAAGGTTGATTAAAGGGGTATGAACTCACTTGTGGTGAGTAGATTGAATTGATGTATCGGGTACCGTGCTAGGTGGCAAACGGAGACTTGTTGACACGTTCGAGCCTAGTTATCATATAATAAGCATATATATAACTAATTAGCCAAATAATAACTTAGCAAAGTAAGTTATTAGGAACATGTATACACTTTATATAAGTGTTATAGGTCCTAATGGTTGCGTCTAAGTTGATACGGGACAAGGCAAAAGGGGCTTAATGCACCAATGACCATGTATATGAGTTCACCACCCAACAAACCCCGCCCTTTGGAGTTTACAGCCGTGAACCCGTGAGTTTACGGCCATGAACTCCTCACATGGTGGTTTTGGGTGTTTTGAGGTGCTATTATGATCCTAGAATAAGCCTAGCCTTGTTGGAATAATCCTTGAAGTAGTTCAAGGCCTTGGAATGCTCCTTTGGGGAGTTTACGGCCAAAGGACCATATCCCCTAGAGTTTACGGCCGTAAACTCCTATGGGGTGTTGGTTTTAATTCATTTGAGGCCCTTGCACATGTAGGATAGCTTCCATGTTTTTTTCTAAGGCTAAAGGGGACATTAGGCACACATTTATGCCTTCACTTGGAGTTTACGGCCCAAGATATGTTCCTTGGCCGTAAACTCCCTTTAAGGGGTGATTTTGATGTCTTTTGTTCCCCATTCAAGTCCCAAGTAGTCAAGGTTAATTGTCTTAAGGCTTTAAGGGTGTTTAAGGCATACTTTGCCTTTGAAAAAGGGGTTTACGGCCCAAGATCCTTCCTTGGCCGTAAACTCCTAAAACCCTATGATTTTGAAGTGTTTTGGTGTCCAAATTAAGCACAAGCATTAGAGGGTAAAGTCCTTAAGCTTTAGGGGGTGATTTAGGGCATTTATAACCCTTAAAAAGGGGTTTACTGCCCAAGAGAGTTCCTTGGCCGTAAACTCCTATAACTAGGGTTTCTTTGTTGATTTCTAGTCTCAAATGTTTATACATTAACCCCTAAACAAGTTGTCTAACAAGGAATCGGGACTAGGAAGCCTTTAGGCTCCGTTTTGGAGTTTACACCCCAAGAACATTCTTGGGCCGTAAGCTCCCGGATCTTGTACTTTAGACATGTAAACAACGTTATAAAGCATATAACAAACATTAAAACACATTTAGGAAAGTAGACTCACAATCCGGGATGAAAACCCGAAGATCCGTCAGAGATAATTGGCTTTTCTCTAGTTGGAATTGTGAATAATGAATTAATTAAATTCAGAAATCTTTTTATAGTCCGGAAATATTTTGACAGAAAATATTTTTATTCCGGAAGTCAGACTATAACATTATGAAACTTACAATGTTCAAGTTTCACAAATACAGGAGCATCCACTCTCCTGGTATATCCAGAAACGTAAACCCTAATGTACACAAACTTGTTCGGACAAGTCTGAAAATCACTGGAATTGGACTAGCTTCTATTGACTAGATAATGTTCGTACAAATGGAAATTTCGGGTTGTCACAATTGGACTAGCTTCTATTGAATAGATAATGTTCCTTTTATCCTACTTTGCAACTATCACATAATTATAGTTCAGTCCCCCTAGTTCAGTTAACTTCTTTTGATACTTTGTTAACTAAACAAATATGATTTTTCTGTTAATATATTATTTTTATAACATATTAATAAATCATAATAACCTCTTTCTCTATTATTTCTCCAGTCAAATTGCTTTGGTGAAGGCAACCCAAAAGGACCATGCACAACCGGGTCAAGTACTTACCAAATATGGTTACAGGCTTAGACACTAATCCAACAGTCTCCCACTTGGATAAGTTTAGTAACCATAAATGCAAGTAGAATCTGATTAGCAATCGTAGTTCTCAAAGACGTCGCACTCTACTCTTATTAGCAACCTGTCATTTAGATAAGGGATCGTATGTTCCTTTGTTCTAGATATAGTGCGGACAATCACATGGAACATAGTCATACTTATTGTCCAGATAAACTTCGACTTATATGCATTTAATATTCACTAATTAAATCATACACAACAATGCGTTTTATAACATCAAGTTACTGATGCGTTTTTCGCATTATCAATGCATAACCAATTTGTAAACAATAAACCATATATCTAGGTTTTAAGACCATATGATATTATCATCTTACGATCAATCGTGATAAATTACATGAAGTGATTCCAGCAAGCGTGGTTTATTCCATGCTCAAAACTTGTTCATAAGAACTCATCAACGTTGTAGAAAACCTTTGCTATGTCTAATACCTTTTAGACAATCTACACACCAATTCATGACAGTCTTCATTCATACTTGCTTCCAACATATGAACGAATGGGGACCATTTGAATAGATTTATTATTCAGGAAGTTAAAACATGCAAAATGAAACAAAAGGTAAACAACTAACATAAGACAATAACTTTACTCATAAATAATGCTCATTTATTTAATCATCGAATGTCAATTACATTTATCTATTACACATTTCTAAAAAATCTAATATAAACTAATATCGTCCTTCATCCCAATGCTCCTAGCGTGCTGCAATTGTTTAACCCTACTCAGTCCCTTCATAAATGGATCTACTGGGTTATCCTCCGATGATACCCTCTTTACTATGAGGAGTCCTTCTTCTACCCGATGTCGAGTAAAGTGATATTTTCTGTCGATATGCTAAGATCTACCGTGATCCCTCGTTTCCTTGGTCAAGACAACCTCTCCTTCATTATCACAAAAAATTTCCATAGGCTCTTGTATGGCTGGCACAACTCCAAGATCTCCAATGAAATTCTTCAGCCATATTGACTCTTTTCATCCTTCGCTCGCTGCAATGTACTCTGATTCGCATGTTGAATTCGCTACGGTTTCTTTCTTGCAACTTTTCCAAGTGACTGCTCCACTATTAAGGTTAAAGACCCAGCCCGACTGTGAACGGTAGTTGTCCCTATCGTTTTGAAAACTGGCATCACTGTACCCTCACACCTTTAATTAATCACTCCCACCGAGGATTAGAAACACTTCCCGAGGTCCTTCATAGCGAAGCACTTCCCAAGCCATGACTTTACTTCCTGCAGAATCGTGATGTTGTTTCCTATTAGCAGTATGTCATCGAAATACAACATGAGGAAGCTTACTATACTCCCACTGGCTTTGACATATACACATGATTTATCCTCGCTTCGCAGAAAACCAAACTCTTTGACTTTCTTATTGAAACAAAGATTCCTTTTGCGAGACGTTTGCTTAAGTCCATAAATGGACTTCTCAAGCTTACACACTCTATTGGGATGCTAAACATTGATAAAACCCTCTGGCTGAGCCATGTAAACATCCTCAGCTAACTTCATATTAAGGAAAGCAGTTTTGACATCCATTTTCCATATTTCATAATCATGAAATGCAGCAATGGCCAACATCATCCTAATAGACTTTATCTTTGCAACTGGTGAGAAGGTCTCATCATAGTCAACTCCAGGAGTTTGAGTAAAGCCCTTCGCCACCAATCGCGCCTTATAAGTGTGCACATTCCTATCCATGTCGGTCTTCTTCTTGAAGATCCATTTACACCTGACTGTCTTAAGACCTGGAACATGATCAACCAAGCTCCAAACTTGGTTATCGTACATCGAGTGAATCTCACTCTCCATCGCCTGTTTCCATTTTGCAGACTTTGGGCCTACCATGGCTTCCTTGTAGCTGTTAGGTTTGTCTAAATTTACTAGTGCACTGTCACTAATATACGTATCACCCTCTCTCGTTATATGAAATCCATACAACACGGGTGGAATACTAACTCTACTGGAACATCTAAGAGGTAATGATTTTTCAATCGGTTCAACAGGAGTTTCCTCCTCGGGTTAAACGCCAACGTTAGAGGTTCCTTCATCGCTTGATTATTGAATCTCTTCAAGATTGATTTTGCCTCCCACTGTCCCTTTAACTTATGAGTTCTCTCTCTCTCTCTCGAAAAACCCCTTTCCTCGCAACAAAGACAACATTGTCACTCGGTATATATAAGAGATATCCAAAGGAATTCTGCAGGTAGCCAATTAAAATACACTACTCATTACGAGGTTCGAGCTTGTCGTGAGTCTCTCGTCTTACAAAAGCCTCGCAACCCGCAAACCTTGATATGTGCTAACGAGGGAGCCTTCCCTGTCCACATCTCATGAGGTGTTTTGGCAACCTTCTTCATAGGGACTAAGTTAAGGATATGGGCGTCAGTCTCTAAGGACTACCCCCAGAATGAGATAAGTAGTGAAGCACGACTCATCATGGAACGAACCATGTCTACCAAGGTTCGATTACGTCTCTCAGCTAAACCATTCAACTGTGGTGTCCTAGGTGGCACTAATTGCGAAACGATTCCGCATTCCTTGAAATAGTCGTGGAATTCAAGACTTAGGTACTCTCCACCTCGATCAGATCAAAGCATCTTGATTTTCCTGGCTAATTGATTCTTCACTTCTTGTTTAAACTCTTTGAACTTTTCAAAGGTTTCTAACTTGTGCTTGATTAAGTAGATATACCCGTATCTGCTATAATAATCGGTGAAATTCACATTAAAGCGGTTTGCATCCCTGGTGGTGGATCTAAAGGGACCACACACATCAGTGTGTGTGAGATCCAATAAACCCTCACCCGTTTCACAAGTACTAGTGAAGGGTAACTTGGTCATCTTTCCAAGTAAACAAGACTCACACACGTCATTGTACCTAATGTGGAATGACTCCAACACTCCATCCTTTTGGAGTTGGGCTATGTGTTTCTTGTTGACATGTCCAAGACGACAATACCACAAGCATGCTTTATCCATACTATTGGAAGAATCGACACACAACACATCATTTCCTAAGTTATCTACAACCATCATAGTCTCATATATTCCATAACAAGGCAATGCTTCAAAATATACAACACTATTAATATAAGCATAAATAGAACCCTTTTCATTATCAAATGAATATCTAAAACCTTGTCTATGTAAACCAGGAAATGAAATGATGTTTCTAGCCATATCTGGCGAATAAAAACAACTGTTTAAATCTAAACCTAATCCATTACAAAGCACTAAGGAATAAACTCCAATCTTGGTGATAGACGACGATCTTCTATTTCCCATGATTAGATTTATCCTTCCATGCTCCACATCCCTATTTCTTCTTAGTCCCTGTAAATCAGAACATATGTGAAAACCACATCCTGTATCATGAACCCAAAAAATAGCATGTGATGAATCATTGGATTTAATTGTGTAAATACCTACGAAAGATGGCTTGATCTTCCCATCCTTGATGGTTTGCAAATATTCTGGGCAGCTTCTCTTCCAATTCTCTATCTTGTTGCAGTGGTGGCACTCTGCCTCCTTAGGGTTAGAGTTGGGTTTAGCAGAACCAACTTTGGTTCCACTAGAAGATGTACCATCTTAAGTAATTCCCTTGTGGTGGCCCTTTGAAAGAGCCTTCCTCTTCTTACCCTTCCTTTGCCTTATTGCCAAGACAGGGTCAGCAGCGGGAGTAGGAGTCAGTGCAACAGTCTTATCCTTGAGATTGCTCTCTACAGTCCTTAACAAGCCTTGAAGCTTGCTCAAGGTGATCTCTTCCTTATTCATGTGGTAGGTCATGCGAAACTGGTTGTAGCAGGGAGGCAAGGAGTGAAGGATGATGTTGATTGCCAGCTCTTCATCGAAGTTAACATCTAACTTAAGCAGGCGATCAACATATCTCTGCATCTTTTGCAGATGAGCGGTAAGGGACTCTCTATTACCCATTTTGGTAGTGATCATCAAAGTGATGATCTCGTACCTTTGTTGCCTAGTGCTTTGGTGATACCGGTCCAGCAAGTCTTGATGCATTTGATAGGGGTACATTTCCTCATAGGACTTTTAGAGTTCAGCAATCATGGTCGCGAGCATGACGCAGTGGACTTTCGTGGCATCACGCTTGTGGGCCTCAAAGGCAGCGATCTCATCGGGAGAGGTAGTGTTTATGTTGATTTCCTTCAGCTTCACATCAAGGACATACTCTTTGTCCTCGTAGCGAGTAAGCATTCGGATGTTATGGGTCCAATCATTAAAGTTGGACCCGTTGAATATCACTCTCCCACACAATTTCATGAGGGAGAACGAGCCGTAGGAGTTCGAGCCGGAAGCATTGTTGTTGACGTTCAACATCTGAAATAGAAAATACCAAAGTTTGATTAGAAATGAATCCCTTTTAAACACCCAAATGAGAAATTAGAGCTAGGATCCAACAACATTATTTACAAATTAGAAGAGGGATGTCGTAATCTAACATGCAAATAATTTGAAGGTAAGTGAATGACGATTCACAAATTCTCCACCATAAAAAATGACAAAGTTATTAAGTTTTAAATCTATTGAAAAACTCCTAGATTCTTCTGAGATTCATTGAACTTTTCAATGGCATGTTTAAATCTCGATATGCCCCTCTTGTTTGTGACTGGGATGTCGAGGATCACAAAGCGGGTGTGAGTAACCATGCAAATGTACATGGTTCCCTCATTGTTACAGTCACCTATTTGATGAGACGGTTAGCCACACACGATCCATCGACCTATGAAAAACAATGAGTCACCCTTTTCCACCTTTTTTAGAGCCCAATTAGTGTGTCTACTAACCATACATGCTCCACTAACGTCTTAGCAAGGGTACAAAGTGTAATTTCATGGAATTGCATAAATTCACTTTTGCCTAAAGTAACTAAGATTGAGAATTCTTTTAAAAACATTTAGTTACTTTTATAATTCATTATACTTTTAATGAGGAAGGGTTTGCCCTATCTTACCCATTTGGCTAATGACCCTCCACCAATCAAGGAAGCGGTGGGTGAGAGTGGGTATCCATTAAACGACCATATTATAGGCAATAACCTTATACCCCCTGTTGGGTTCTTAGTGTTGTGTCTTGGGCTCGCTTCCTAGCCCATCTTTTATGCGGTATGGGCCTGTCCATCCGTATCTTATGTTCTAGGGTTTGTGTATTTATAGATGTTTGCATGCATCTTTTACATAACTGATAGATCAGGGTTTTACGGTGTAATTGTACAAGATATCTTTTTGTAACCCTAGAATCCTCTACAGCGGAAGTTCTTCATTGAGCTCTGCTGAGGATTGAAAGTTCTAATCATTCGACACATTCAAATCCATTCTTGAGCATTGCTTTACATTCTTTATATACTTGTTTCTAAGATCTAATCGATCTTAGAGATTCTTATCTCATCAATTGGTATCAGAGCGGGAGGCTGTGTAATTCATACACATCTCTTCTGTGAAAGAAGCTATTAGGGTTTGTTCCGCATTAACTAATATTTATTGAGCCGTCACCCCATAATTGACGTATCTCATTACTTGTTCGTTTTGCCCTAATATTATATATTACAAGTCTGATCTTTCAAACAGGTTATTCGATCAAGCATGGACGAGTCGCCATCTAATCCCATTAATATTTCGAACAGCATTGGATCAACAACGAAGATTCCCATCCTTTACACCCAAGATTATGAAGTCTGGGCAAATCACTTTGAAGACTATGTTATAGGATCTGAGGACAATGGATACCTCATCAGGGAAGCAATTGTATCGGGACCCTTTGCTCATTCTGCAACTTCAAGGATTATTAAAACTCAAAAGGAGTATAATGATCTTTTGAAAGATGTTAAAGATGTTGCCCAAGACGAAAAAGATAAATTTCAGTGCAATATTAAAGCATTGAGATTAATCAGATTTGATCTTCAATCTGACACTTTCAGGCTGGTGAGTTCGTGCACTACTACCAAAGAAATATGGGACAGGCTTCGTGAATTGTATTCTACGGACGAAGATCTTGAACACTCCATTCAAACCTTACTCTTATCCGAGTTTGGTGAATTCAAGCAGGGAGTCGAAGAAACTATGACTCAAACGTTCGATAGCTTCAATCATCTTCTTAGCAAGATGATTAAACATGATATTGAAAGGAAGTTAATTAACCAGAAAGTCACGTTTCTGAACGGCCTCAGATCTGAGTGGAGAGCTGTAGTGTCCACAGTTAAAGCGCATGAGCAATTCAAATCTTATTCTCTAGCGAAACTGGTGGGCATTCTGAAATCTCAAGAGAAGATCGTACTATAGGAGAAAAATGTAGTTTCAAGCCTGGGTTCCTTGGCCCTACTATCCAAAAGTAAAGCGGCGATGGAAGATGAAGAACTCAACTTAGAAGATTATGATCTTACTTCTGAAGACTATGCTATGATGGTATCAAATCCCAAGAGGTTCATCAAGAAAAGATTTCCCACCAATAAGAACCGTAATTGGCAGGGAAGTTATAGCTCTGAAAAGGTCAAAGAAGAACCGAAAGTAGAAGAATCAAAGAAGGAAACGAAAGCTGAAGGAGATTCGGGAGTGAGCTGCTATTACTGTGGAGGAAAGAATCACTATGCTAAAGATTGTGTCCTCAAGAAAATGGCTGAAAAGGATGAGTAAAAAGATGAAGAAGCGTTGTTGCTGAAAAAGCTGGATGAGATCAGGAAGAAGAAATCTACTGCTAACCCGTCTATGAATGTTTTAATTGTACAGGGTTCAATAGCAAATGATGAATTCGGAGGAGTGGAGGTCTGGTCAACCGACTCCGAGGATGATAAAGTAAGGAGGCCTTCTCATGGAAAAGCTTATGTGGCGAAAGAGAAGGACAGCAGTGGAAGATGCTTGATGGTGTCCGATGTATCTCAAAAGAGGGGATACAACACAGATGGTGGGAACAAAGACTCGAAGGAGCAACAGGACATGTGCTTTACAGCAAAACCGCTCAGCATGCAATTCAACGAGCTTGATGAACTGATCAAGAGGGTACAATCCGTGTTTGTTTCATTTAAAGTCCCACAATGCTCATATGAAAAAGAATTAAAAAATGTTAATTCAACAATTTCTCATCTAGATAGCAGCTTAACTCAAACTCGAGTCACCAATTCTAACCTAACTGACCAAATAAGCAGGGTGTCGTCGAAGAGTGAGGAACGGAGGATGTGGATCGAACTGAAAGAGTCGGAGTTAATCAAAACCAAGGACGAAAACATTTATTTGCAAAGAGACAATTTAAAAATTTTGAAACAGCAAAATGTTTTTTGTTTGATTGCTAAGCGTCTTTACAATAATATCACTCAACTTCATTTGAACTGTGAAATAGGGCAGAAAATTCATCGTATGATCTTGCCTTTTCTTGAGTTTAAGGAGGATGAAATCGACGCTGAAGAATACAATTGTGAAAGTGTGGTTTCGTCTGAGGATGTTAATCCAACGTATATGTATGGTCTAGACAAAATTGAATCTTTCATTAAGTCCAAAGACCATAAGGACATGCTGAAAAACCTTTTGGATGAAAATGAAAAACTGAATCTAAGGACAGAAACCTTACAAAAATTTGACTCATTGAATGCCAATTTGAGCTCAGAAAATAAAATTGATGTTGAAAATGCATCTGAGCTTAATGAGGATAATGACATGAGTGAAGTTTCTGTAGAGGACGAAGTTGACTGTTCTGAGTTTGTCAAGAGTGACCCTGAAATCCACAAAAATCTCATCTCGGAAAATTCTGTGGAGTTCGCTCGCTTGTCCCAACAAAAGTCCCCGAAACTTGAAGAAAAAGCTGTTGTTTACCAAAAGGTAAGGACAACACCAAATCAGGTGTATAAGGTCACAGGTGTAACCAAACATCAGACAGCCGAACTCACAGCCATTGTAAATGAAGACAATGCTGATGGTTGTGATGAGTTCTTCTGGTCGGCTCTTATTGTCAATGCTGATGAAACTGTTGGTCTATCAGAGCAAACATCCTGGAAGACAAAAGGAAGATATATTCCTGAGCCACTGAACAAGCCTGATAACTTTGACGTGCCGAGTTCTAGTGGTATAAAAGATGTTCCTAAAGAAAAGGCAGATTCAAGTGAATCATCATCGGTTCAAAGTGGACCTGTTGACACCAGTCAAAAACAAAAGGCGAACATCCATCATCAGCCGAAACAAATGAGAAATCAAAAACGACAAAGGAATTAGAGATACAAGAAGAATCTTTCTGAAAGAAAACAGTTTTGGCAATCTCAAAATGCCTATTTCTCATATCGTGACAAAAATTTAAAGTCAGAGAAAAATACTGTTGGATCTCAAGAGAGAAATAACAACCGAAAGCAGAAGTTCGGTTCAGAGAACATTATCAACCGAAAGCAGGAGTTCGGTTCAGAGAGCAAAAGAGACCAAAATTCTAGGTTCGGTCCCACTGATAATCAAAACCGAAAAATTCACCTAGAATATCAAGTCAAGAAATCATCTCAGTTAAATTCTCTCATTCTAGCTCTTCTAATTCATCCAATCATTCTTCTTCTCAATCTCATTCTAAATCTCCAACTGACCTGAAAGGGAAATCAAAGGTTTCGTCAGTTAAATCCGAGACCAAACCAAAAGCATCAAATCCCACTAAGATTAAGGTTTTCACCATCAAAAAGAAAGATGAAACAACTTTAATAAAAAGAACATATTTTGTTGGCATCTCTCTTACTACACCTGTTCCTGTGAAAGGCTCACGTGGACCCAAGAAACTTTGGGTTCCTAAATTTGTTTAATTTGTGCAGGTTATTAGTGACGAGCAGTTCAACGAAGAATGGTATATTGACAGTGGCTGCTCACGTCACATGACAGGGAGGAAGGAAGAGCTAAGGGAATTCAGATCTCTTTCAAACGGTGGAAATGTCATGTTCGGGAACAACTCCTTCGGAACCATAAAAGGCTATGGAATGATTACAAACGGAGATTTCACGATCAGGAAGGTTGCATATGTAGAAGGACTACAACATAATCTCATCAGTGTATCTCAGCTTGTTGGAGGTACCGGTCTCAAGGTCTCGTTCGATGATGAGGGTTCGGAAATTATTGAGAAGCAAACGAACAAAGTTATTCTCAAATCAGAGCGCAAAGGTGAAATGTTTCCCCTAAATCTCAAACCAATCAAAGGGAATCCAGAATTCTGCTTGTTATCAAAAGCGCAATCTAACGAAAGCTGGTTGTGGCACCGAAGGCTTTCTCATCTCAACTTCAAGGATATCAACAAACTTGTCACCGGAGGTCATGTTCGTGGTCTTCCATTGCTCAAGTACGATAGAGAACATTTGTGTGCGGCATGTGATATGGGGAAGCAGAGTCGTCAAAGTCATCCATCAATCATAAACACAAAAGTTGTTGAACCACTAGAGTTACTTCACATTGACTTGTGTGGTCCGTCATCAATTGATAGTATCGGCGGTAGCAAGTACATTCTTGTTATTGTTGATGACTTTTCGCGTTTTACATGGGTGTTCTTTCTAAAGCTTAAATCTGAAGCGACTCACAAGCTAAAGATGTTCATCAAGCAGGTGGAAGTACAACTGAAGAAAGTCGTTCGGAACATCAGGAGTGACAATGGACTGGAGTTCAAAAATAAAGAATTCGAAGAATTCCTGGCGGAAAGAGGAACTACTCACAACTTCTCAGCTCCTTACACACCTCAACAAAACGGTATAGTTGAGAGGCGGAACCGATCCTTGTGTGAAGCAGCTCGAACCATGCTAAGTTTTGCTTCTTTACCTTTGTATTTTTGGGCTGATGCTATATCTGCAGCTTGTTTTACACAGAACATGTCATATCTCAATAAGCGATTCACGCTCACTCCTTATGAGATCATAAACAACAGGAAGCCGAATGTTAAATTCTTCCATGTGTTTGGTTCCCGGTGCTTCATCTTCAATTCTAAAGAGCATCGCAACAAATTTGATGTCAAAGCCGATGAAGGGATTTTTCTGGGCTATTCTCTCACTTCTAAAGCGTACAGGGTATTAAACAAACGTTCAAGGAAAATAGAAGAGACGTATTACTTGACCTTTGATGATAGCTACGTCAAAAAGTCAACAGCAAACGTAAACTCAACTGGTGAAATCTTTCCTCAAACAGGTCAAGTCACACCATCAATTGCAAATCTCTTTGAGAAGTTTGTCGAGTTATTTGATGAACCAGAGAAGGCTATTAATTCGAAAGCCAGCGCAGCAGACAACAAGGTGGATCATCTGAAGCAACTAGTAGAAGATGCTACAAGGCGAATGAATGAAGGAGTGCCCAGTTCCGACGCATCAGTCGAGGGGGAGCACGTCGATACTGCAGCACCCGAAGGTACTGCAGCACCCAAAGGTACTGTAGCACCCAAACGCTCCACAACACCAGAAGGCACAACAACACTCGAAGGTACTGTAGCACCCGAACGCTCCGCAACACCAGAAGGCACAACAGCACCCGAAGGTATTGTATTACCCAAAGGTACTGTAGCATCTGATCACTCCATAGCATCTGAAGGCATAGGAGCACCCAAACTCTTCACTATACCCGACAGTCCGACTGTTCCAGAAAGCTCTTCATTCGAGGGGGAGAATGCCAATATGCTCTATGACGATGAAAGTCAATCCGAACCAGAAAAGATGCTAAACGCTGAATTGGATCCTTCCTATGATCCAAATTACCCTCCTCTCATCAAATGGACCAGAAATCATCCGGTCTCTCAAGTTGTAGGTGATGTTTCTGAAAAGGTTCTGGCACGATCACAACTTAAGGAAAAACAAACTTCCCTATTCTCAAAAGTAGAATTTTGTATGTTTAAGTCCTTCGTTTCAAAAGTTGAACCCAAGACAGTTAACACTGCTCTCGATCACTCCGATTGGGTTCAAGCTATGCAAGACGAACTGAACGAATTCGAAAGGAACAAAGTTTGGCGTCTCATTCCAACTCCTCAAAATGCATCAGTTGTTGGTCTCAAATGGGTATTCAGAAACAAAATGGACAAGGAAGGGAATCTGATTTGAAACAAAGAACGTCTGGTAGTGAAAGGATACTATCAGGAGGAAGGAATTGACTATGAAGAGACTTTCGCTCCAGTTGCAAGGCTGGAATCTGTTCGCATTTTTCTGGCCTATGCAGCACACAAAAACTTCGAGGTCTACCAAATGGATGTCAAATGCGCTTTTCTGAATGGAGAACTCGAAGAAACAGTCTACGTGGAGCAACCTCCCGGCTTCGTCAATGAGAAGTTCCCAAATCATTGCTATATTCTGGACAAGGCGGTTTATGGTCTGAAACAAGCTCCTAGGGCCTGGTATGAAACGCTAACAAAGTTTTTAAAGATGTCTAAATTCAAACAAGGTTCGGTTGACCCAACCTTCTTTCGTAAAAACGAAGGTAACCACCTTATGATTGTACAAATTTACGTCGATGATATCATCTTTGGCTCAACGAATCCCAGCCTAACAGCTGAATTCAGAAAGCTGATGGAGACTAAATTTGAAATGAGCTCCATGGGTCCGATTAATTTTTTTCTTGGATTAAATATTAGACAGGGACCCGAAGGCATCTTTATCAACCAGGAAGCATACACCAAAACTCTTCTTGCCAAATTTGGTATGATGGGAGATTCAAAGGTCAAGGTTCCAATGGCTTTCGGAACCAAACTCACCCCTTCACTGGAGAAACCAGCTGTTGACATTACGCTATACCGCCAGATGATTGGGTCATTAATGTATCTTACTGCTAGCAGGCCTGACATCATGTTTTCCGTATGTTATTGTGCTAGGTTTCAGGCAAACCCACGAGAACCTCATATGCTTGCAGTGAAGAACATACTTAGGTATCTGAAGCGAACTACCTCTCTCAGTCATTAGTATCCATCCAACTCAGGCTTCTTCGTTCAAGACTTCTCTGATGCAGACCTTGGAGGATGTGGTTTAGACATGAAAAGCACCACAGGGGGTTGCCAATTCCTTGATGGGAAATTGGTCAGCTGGCAGTCAGAGAAGCAAACCTGCATTTCCCTTTCTACAGCCGAAGCAGAGTATATCGCAGCCGCCTCCTGCACATCTCAAGTCATATGGATCCAAAGCCAGCTCAGGGATTATGGACTTAACATGAAAAAGATCCCACTATATTGCGACTCAGAAAGTGCAATTAGGATCTGTCACAACCCAGTGCAACACTCTAAGACCAAGCATATAGCACTGAGGTATCACTTCATTAAGGATCATGTGGAGGATGGTAATGTCGAAATTCACTTTGTTCGAACCACCGATCAACTGGCAGATATCTTCACCAAAGCCCTACCTGAAGCCAGTTTCAATAAAATCCTTCATGGTCTAGGTATGATGGAATCTGAATCGGTACCAAAGACTTCATCCCAAAGTTAAAAAGTAAGGAGCGAAATGAAGCGAAATGAACCGAACGTTCGGTCCATTTCGGGTTCGGTTCACATGGGAACCGAAATGAACCGAACGTTCGGTCTGTTTTGGGTTCGGTTCAAAAAAAATTTCATTTATTATTTATTATTCTTTCTTATTCTGTATTAGTTTTTCCTTTTTGTAAAGCTGTTTTCCAAAAATCCAAAAATGTTTTTTTAGGAACCGAAATGAACCGAGCATTCGGTCCATTTCGGGTTCGGTTTAATTTTTTTTATTTTATTTGGTTTTTCTCTTTTCACAATCTTAAAATCTCCAAAAATATTTTTGTCTCATTCTTGTTTAAAAATTACTTGGGATAGGTTTGATTCTCATACTTTATTTTACCTAGTTAAGCGTCCCTAGAAGCATGCTGCTGCATGTTGTCCAAAGCCTCAACTGATTTTGAATAAAAGCCTTAATGACTAGGTATATACAAACCTTGTCTTCCCAATAAGGCTGCTCCATTTATTCTAATCCTGAGCTACCTTACTCTTTTCTCATATGAGTTGAGAGTTTACTGCTTGGTCACTATTTTCAGCAGTGGTACTATCGCTTTTCTTCACCACCTTACTCTTCTCCATCATATTTCGGTCCCATATCGTAACCCTTGAGACTCTCAAAATTAACCACTGAGGTTTATGGTTACAAAATATCTGTGTTTATGATCTAAGCCACGTGTCACTACGTGCTTAGTGAAACCCAAAATTCAATACCTATCATGAATTGACGGTCAACATGAAATCTCTCTTTGTTTGTGCGATTCTTATGAATTTGTTATTTACCATAACATTTCTTCCCTTAGAATCCAGTTTAAATTTTTTTTTGAGATTTCACCATCATATATTTTTCCAAGTCACTATATCTGTTATCCAGCCTACTTGTTCAACAGACCACATCGGTCTCACAAGTACTTCATTTAGTCTCGGTCTTATGTCAAGGTCCGGGTTTCTAAATTCAACGGGAATCCATACAAACACTTTAAGGTCTCTCTTGACCTTGAAGAAAGTGATTCGTGCCCGGGATCAACTGTTTTGTGTCTATTTTGACATCACTCTTCCCCTATATATCTCGCTTTATTTCCTTATCTTTCACACTCTATGCACGAAAATCTTTGATTTTCCAAACTTCTCGTTAGGTTACCTTATAATCTTATGTTTGGATGACAACTATTAAACAGATAAGATGCTGACTCAGCCGACAGAGTAACGGCCTCAATAGTGAGGTGATGGGCACGCGTGCAAAATGGAACAGTTCTTCTCTCTCATGCGTAATCATCGGGGGTGCCAACCGTCGCGCTTCAGTCAAATCCGAAACTGTTTTATTGTATCAAGAAGATTTGGGGATGATCTTTCTCTCTCCTCTACCCACGGTATAAAAGGAACACATCTGCTTCATTCCCAATTTACCACATTCAAAACTCAAACGAGCTAAATCGGACGATTTCTCATCTACTGTTCATCATCTTCTACCTTCAACCATGGCGGATTCTTCATCAGTACAGGAAACCTCCTCCCGCACAAATATTCTTCCAATCCGTGCTCAACAAAGTCTGGTGATTGATCTCAACCCTAAGGCTTACAAGAATTACATGTATCCCATGGTGGAGTGCCTCAAATACTCTCTGTTGGTGCTCGCTCTTTCCAAAGTTGAGCTTGTACCAATGGAATGCCTTTCCCAGGTCTTCTCCACAGCCCATTATGACAGATCAGTGGATCGCATCTACTTTGATCTTCTTTCACACAAGACCTCCATCTCTAAGCAACGATTCTGTTGGCTAATAGGCTTTGAAGCCGATGAATCTAGGGTTAATCCCGGCACCATTACAGTCGGGCAATTATTTTCGATGTTCTACAATATGGGTTACACGAAGATTCTCACAACGGTCACAAGATTCAAGAAATTGTGTCTCCCTCCTCCATGGAATGGTTTCTTCACCATTCTCTTCAAAGGACTCTTTGAGCGTAGTTCTGGTTCTGATGGGGCCAGCAAACTGTTTATGACCATTCTCTATGGTCTATATCACGGCCTTAACCTCAACTATGGCTTGGTTCTATGGCAGCAACTCATTCAGAGCCTTGCCTCCTCCTCTCACCACACTGAGGTATCCTACGCCAGGTTCTGGACGCTCATCACCAAGTGGGCCATGGATAAACTTCATGTTCCTACTGTTGCAGGTTCCCTTCTCTCCAACATCAGCATCTTCCACACCACCAAAATTATTGTCACTGATCCGACAAAATTTTGTTTCGTCGGATCCATTCCGGACTCTATGTCCGCTGGGGTGTCAAAGGAGAGCATCATCATGAAAGCCTACAAGGACTTTCGTCCTTTGGGCCCAAGGGAACTTTCTGCTGAAATGGTTCAGTCCATTAATGATGCAGATAAACCTGCTGCTAGAGGAAAGAAACCCAAGCAAGGGAAGATAAAGAAAGCAGCAAAGGGGGCAAAGGGTCCTTCTCCTAAGAAGCGAAAACCCTCAAAAACAGATCTTTCCCCACCAGCGAAGAAGAAGAGAGTCCAACCCAAGAGAAAACTTATTCTCTCTTCTTCCTCCAGTGACTCGGAAGAGAACCACTCTGACTTAGATGAGTCAGCTAGAGGCGAAACCCCGCCTCACTCCCCTGATCATGAGGTACATATTTCATCAAAACCTCCTTCACCTTCTCCTATACCCACCTCTTCCATTCCTATCATAACCTCCTCCATTTCCATTCCCTCCATATCTGACCCTATTTCCATTCCCCCCATAACTACTTCTCTTCAAACCACAACAACCACCCTTCTGCCACCACTTTTTACAGAAGCCACCACCACTACCACCCGTAAGGTTCTAACCAACGTATCTGATACGGGGGTTTCTACTTCACAACCCGAACCTACATCTGCACCCGAACCCACTATCACTACCGAACCACCCACTGCACCCTTATCTCCCACTCCATCTGCTGAAACCGAAACCGTTTTGGGAGGGAAGGATACTGTTTTTGACTCCATCTACTACAACCCCTATCAACTTCAGAGTGATGATGATGATGATGCTTCGGTCACCAAAAAGCACATCAAGGAACTCCACAAGAAGATTGACAATCTTGTGGCTTCTTCCTCCTCCTCAACATCTCACTCTTCAGAGGCTGCTATTCAAAGTATGGTGGAGTCACTCACCAAAGCACATGAAGCCTCTATCAGCACAGCTGCTGCTGCCATTGATAAATCCACGCAGGCTAGTGCTGTAGCGACCGAAAAAGTCGAAAAACTATTTCAAGACGCCCAGATCTGGCTGGAGTCTTTACAAGCGGCATCAGAGATAAACACTAAGAAGATCCGCACCGTTGTGGAGAAGCTGGTCCATTCCTTCGAAACGGAAAAAGATCAATTTGCCAGCTTCCGCCAAAAACTCAAAGAAGACAACCAATCATTTCAGTCTTCGGTTGCGGATCGTCTTCTCTCATTCCAAGCCACTCTTGCCGCCGAATCTACCATAAAGGAAGAGCTTGCCTGAAAGTCTTCCGAGCTTACCTTGGCAACTCATCAGCTCTCCCAGGCCGAGAAGGAGATCGATTCTCTTCGGTCCGAGAAAGTTGTGGTCAAGAGTTGTGTTTCAGATGTCCACGGAGCTTTGTCTAATATCATTGAAGCCCATGATCCGATTCTCAACTATTCGGTGAGGCGAAGTCTTGCAGAGAAGCTCGCTCCTGCTCTTGCCCTTCTTAGCTGTATTGAAGGCGTTCCTGAGCAGGAGGACCATCCGAAACAAGGGGGAGAAAAGAAGAAGACCATAGGTCAACAGAAACCCCCTCCAAGTTCCATACCTCAATCTATTCCACTTTCATCACTTGTCCCTCTGAAAGCACCCAAACCAACATCTGGTCCTTCATCAGGTTTGAGTGATCAAGCTAAAGCCAAACAAATTGCCGACGACAGTGATGAAAGTGATGATCAAGAGCCGATTGTCAGCTTGGTCAGAAAGCAGACCAGAGAGAGAGAGAGCTGGATGAAAATGCTCGAATAGTCAGGGAAGACGAGGCCAAGGAGAGGAAAATGAAGGAGGCTCATGATCTCCTTGAAAGCAGGAAAACTCTGTTTCCTCCTTGGACCCTCGAAGTGCTCATCAAAGAAGCCATTGAGTGCCCTTGCACTCTGTGGCTAGAACCGGTCGTCTCACTAGATCGTGTCAACTCAGTCGATTCCCAGTTTGACATGCCCCTGACCCGAAAGGCCTTCATCTTCCATGCGTTCGCTCATATAGCTGAAGTTCCCCACCCTCACCCGAAGGTGGATAGGGAGCTTATAGACTATTACCTGAGGATTGCTCAACCTTAGTACCAAACTTGGAGCGCACAGAAGATAACCAATGTTCGGGTACTCAAGCCTGTTTGTGAAGGTAACTTTGTCAATGTCAGATTCAAGGTCTTGAGGGGATCTGAAAAATCTAAGCATTCTATCTCTCTGGCTGATCTTCCCAACCTCAACCCTCACGATTGGATCGTTCTGCACAACATTCTTCTTGTCAATGAAGCTGAATATGGTCAGGTCATAGACCATTTCAAGAGAATGTTAGTTTGCTATATTTTGGAGGTGGCTAAGCTTGATCAAGAGATTGCTAATATCCTAAGGAAGAAGCCCATCATCACTCCAGTCGGTTCTGCTAGCGATATAAACCGAATGAAGATGGGAAAGATTGACCCGAAACAGAACTCAGTCATGTTCACTAGAGCAGAAGGCCAGAAATGCCTGTTTACTTTGGCTGACAATCATCTCTACACCACTACTTGTCTAGAGCATGTTCTGGGTATAATCAATCGTTGCAAGCAGAACACGGATAGTGATAAAAAGTACTTCAATGATATGATAAACTGGTAGATTCACTTCCGTCAAACACTTCTTGCTATCATCCCCTACTTGTTCAAGACAGTCAAGAAAGCCAGTGCTGCGGGGGCAAGCAAGCTAGAGTGAAGTCTCGCCTCAATTGATGCAAAGGGGGAGATTGTTGGGTTCTTGGTGTTGCGTCTTGTGCTCGCTTCCTAGCCCATCTTTTATGCGGTATGGGCCTGTCCATCCGTATCTTATGTTCTAGGGTTTGTGTATTTATAGATGTTTGCATGCATCTTTTACGTAACTGATAGATCAGGGTTTTACGGTGTAATTGTACAAGATATCTTTTTGTAACCCTAGAATCCTCTACAACGGAAGTTCTTCATCGAGCTCTGCTGAGGATTGAAAGTTCTAATCATTCGACACATTCAAATCCATTCTTGAGCATTGCTTTACATTCTTTATATACCTACTTCAAAGATCTAATCAATCTTAGAGATTCTTATCTCATCACCCCCCCCCCCCCTTATAGATCGGCTCATGAATGAGGCCTACTAACGGTAAGACTAGCATTTTAAGTTTTATATATATATATATATATATATATATATATATATATATATATATATATATATATATATATATATATATATATATAAAGCTTGTAATATTATAATAATATAGGGTGTATTTTAAACATTTCAAAATACTAGGGTTTTAATCAAATTAAAAATTTCTAAAATTTAAACCTTTTAATTTTAAAATTTGAATTATCAAAACTTAGATTTAACAATTATCCCAAAATTAAACTATTAATTTGAATTATTAAATCTTGAAAGATTATCTTAAATTAAAAAATTAACTTAACTTAATCCCTTAAATCCCCTAAAATTCGAAAATTAGGATGGGATAATCAGAAATCATTAATTACCATATTTAAACAATTATGGGATAATTACAAGATATGGCATTTTCCAAATCCCAAAACTTTAGGGATCTTATCTTGGGGAGGAGGAAAATTTCGAAACCGTAGGGTTGGACAACCCTAAAATTCAAAATCTTGGATGCTAAGGAAAGGCTTTGGGAAACCCTATCAAATTTCGAAATCTAGGGTTTATGAACCCTAATTTCGAAAATCATGCCTTTAGGGTTTATTGGCTACAAACCATAACAAGTCAAATTCATACTTTTGTATAAAACTAATTAAAAACATAACCAAACGCTCTGATACCATTGATGGGTTTTGTACAAACAATTGTATGTGTGCATGCAACCCTAGATACGAATCTATGTTTTCACTATTAGTTACACAACATTATGAACGCAAACGTAACCTAACATGGTCCTAGGGAATTTCGAAAATCATAAAGGAGAATGGAACACATACCTCTTGTTGTTATGTTGTAATAACAACTTGTATCTTGAATCTTCTTGTCTTGGAAAGCAAGTACCACAAGTGTAGTACCTCTAATGACTCATAAAGACCAAGGACAAATAAAGATGCAAGAAAAAAAAAAGAGAGAGAGAGAGAGAGAGAGAGAGAGAGAGAGAGAGAGAGAGAGGTATGAAATTCAGCTCTACAAACCCTTAGTAGCAAGTGGCCGAATTTTTTATGCCAATGGGTCTTTATATAGGTGTAGGAATTAGGGTTTCCGTCCTTATCCATATTTGATTACTTGCCCACCAAGCAGTCCAAAGGATAACCCTAGAAACCTTATCATGGACGAATTCTAAGGCCTTATCACCTTGAATTCGTTCACCCTATCATATAGGGCATCCTTTGCCCTACTTTGCAACTATCACATAATTACAGTTCCGTCCCCTAGTGCGGTTAACTTCTTTTGATCACAAAATTAATTCTTAATTAATTCTTGAGCAATGTTAACTTAAAAATATGATTTCTCTTTTAATATATTATTCTTATACTATTAATAAATCATAATAAACTTTTTCTCTATTATTTTTCCAGTCAAGTTACTTTGGTGAAGGAATCCAAAAGGACCATGCACAGCCGGTCAAGTACTTACCAAATATGGTTATGGGATTAGACACTAATCCAACACATACAACACATGATAAGGTGACATCTTAATGCTCAAGTCGTAACTATTTTTGTAGGAAAATTCAACCACTGGTAGAATCCCCTCCCAGTTACCCATAAACTCCAAAGTCCAAGCTCTTGACATATCTTCTAGTGTTTGAATAGTTCTTTCACTTTGACCATTTTTATGTGGATGGTAGGTTGTACTCAAACACAGTTTTGTACTTATCTCTTAGATTAAAGTCTTCCAAAATTGAGAAGTAAAAGGACCGTCACGATCTGACATAATCAATAAGGGAATACCGTAAGCTTTCACTATCTCTTTCAAATACACCTTGGAAAGCTTTTCCATATACCATTTCTCATTGGTAGCTATGAACTTTTCACTCTTTATAAATCCCAAAATCACCAAAACCATATCAAGACCTCCTTTTGTTTTGAGTAACTTGGTTACAAAATCCAAGATAATATCCTCCCATTTATCCATCTGTACCAGTATAAGTTCCAAATTCCCATACAGTTTCTGATGTTGCACATTAACTCTTACATAGTTTGTGTACTAAGCCACATACTTGTTGGGTTTTAAGCATTCTAACACTCCTATGGTGTACATGCAACCGTAAAATCCTTGGATCTATGTTTTCTCTATTATACATGCAAATATCAATTTTCCAAGGTATTGTTCTAACTAGCATAATATAAAGTACACATAATATAAAATCTAGTAGAATTACATACCTCTTGTTTGATGCTTGATTCCATGGAGCTCAAGGGCCTAGTGCCCCAAGTGTGACACCTCAAATGGTTCACACAACATCATGAACACTTGGAATAACTTGAGAGAAAGTAGAACACTTTTAAAATCGGTTTTCCCTCACTTGTTTCACTAGTAACCGATTTCTTCAATAACAAGATCATTATATAGTTAGTCACCATTAGGGTAAACGCTAATTGTCATGGTTTTCCATTTCCATAGATCCATGGGTTCAAATACCCCATGTAACATTGTATGGGTTTTAGCCCAACTTGATAATCCATGGATCATTAGCCCACTATATAAGTATGGATGATTTACACAATCTACCCATGTATTTAATTATTTTTCTTTTGATCACTTAAATAATTCTAGATTAATTCTTGATCAATACTAATTAAATAATCTTATTAATATATTACAACTTATAATTTATTAATAAACCTTAAGTGTTATTTCCCTCATTTTAGTCTATCCAAATGCATGATGCCATGCAAACCCAAATGGACCATGCCGGGTCGGGTCAAGTATATACCAATTATAGTTATGGACTTAGACAATAACCCATTAGTCTCCCACTTGGATAAGTCTAATAACTATTATTGGAAGTACGCCTTCACAACCTGACCAGCAATCGTAGCTCTTAAAAACTGTTGCCGAATTCTGAACAAATCAATGACGCATCCATTGGATAAGTGATCATATATTTATCCATTCTAGATATCATATGGACTGAGATATGGATTATAATCATTCTCTTTGTCCATTTGTTGTTTCTCGATTTTCGATTTATGACTTGGACTAATTAAACAAATCAAATCAGTACATGCCCGACCGAGCACTTATAATTTGTCATCACTAAATCATCGAGGGGCCCACAAATATCGCTTTTATCACTTTGAGGCTAAAAGGAATGGATAAACTTCGACTCATATGCTTTTATTGGCTATTGTTGACTCATACACAAAGGCACGTTTTATAACATCGTGTTACCAATGCGTTTTCGTGCAATCAATGTATAACCAACCCATAGTCAACAACTCATCTCTAGGTTTGAAGAATATAAGATATTATCATCTCATGATCACTCATGATAAAAATCCATGAAGTGATTCAAACGAGCGTGGGTTGAATCCAATACTCTGAACTTATGAGCACTCATGAATGGTGTAGCAAGCATTGCTATGTCTAATGCACATTAGAAAAATCATACAAGCCAAATTCATGATAGTCTTAAATCAATACCTACTTCCAAAGTATGACTGACTTGGGAGAGTTTTGATAACTTTGACATTAGGGAAGAATGACCTTGTTATTCTAGAAGTCAAAACATGCAAAGTGAAACATAAGAATAATACTAATCTTATATGGCCCCAACACTTTGAGTGTAAATAAAAAACACCTTTTATCTAAGCACCATATTGATTACTCATTATTCATGTAATGTTTCGATTTATCAACATAATACTTGAATTAAGAACAACAGTCATGCCATGCTCCAAGCATGCATATTATGTTTTTCCAAAGAATACTTATGCTATACTCCAAGTATGCACACTATATTTGTCTTCGATCTTTACTTTATGAAATAGATCGACTGACAATATTTCAATGATGCTCATTTCACAATCCCAATCCATATTGTAAATGTAAGAATACCAAACACTTGCCATTTACTGTAATCTTTTAGATTCTAAACTATATGCAATGATCCTCTTGTAATGAGTATGCCCAAAAGTCACAAAGACTTGGCAACAGACATTACAAAGTATTCCAATGGAAACGCAGTCTCAATTTCAAAGTACACTCCTTTGAACACCATTCTTGCATAAGTTTTCTAGTCTTACGCAGATTTAAAGAATAACATCCACATATGGAAACATTTCCATAATGCCACTTTGACTATCACTTCTGAACAAGAGTTGCCTCTTTTCAGGATATGTTAGTATGGTCCTTACTCTGTACTTCCAATTGTCCACGAGTAACCAATCTTTGGTAAACCTCAAATTGTCCTCAACAATTGCTTAATCATTTTAGTCATATCCAATTCTAATCCTTTTCCCTTCTTAACGCCCTAAGCATTTGGAAAATTTAGAATGGATAAATATTATAGCACATGTAATCAACCCTATACCCAAAGCATATGGGACATGATTCATTCTATAAAATTTTTATTTTCCATGTTCTTGAAATTCAAACTATGAAGAAGTATGCCATAATCATAATCGAATTTTGAGAATAGAACATATATAGAATATCCTTATGTTGAAGCATCCCAACATAACATTCATATATATCCTTGACTAAAGTTGATTAAAATCTCAATCTAAGCATGTAGAATTGGAATGAAGTATAAAATCCTCTCCCTTAATTATAGGAAAACAACTTTTCAAAGTGAATTGAAACTTTTGTTTTCTAGAATTAACATTTCTAACTTGCAACACAATCATTGTGCTCCCACTAGCATAATGACTATTATCTTACTAGCATAACACTTATGCTCCCACTAGCTTTGACATGTATCCAGAAATCAACTGGACCTCTAGAAATCAATACTTTATTGTCTTTCTTACCAAAGTTCAGATTTCTGATACTTTATCAAAATCATACACCTTTCCGTAGATAGCTCACATGTGTATCTAAAATTTTTACCATTTTCACTAGTTAGTGTGCAGGTTAACCACATACGCTCCACGAACGACATGAGAATGCAAACATCATCAACTTAGTGGAAGAGTTTCCTCACCATCATTTTCAAGAATCAGAGAGAAACCTTATGCCACTTAGATTTTATGGTGTATGTGTTCCTATCCATCTGAATTTTTCATAACCATAATCACAAGACAAGGTTAGTGGCAAATCCGAACACATATGGATTGAACTTGTTCAATATTAATTTCTTGCCACTTGGTAGCACAAGGGCCTACCATTGCTTCCAGGTTGTTATGAAGACAATTAAGAACTCATAGAACTCACATGCAAAGTCAACTGTTACTGCAATGGGCATAAAACAAGAATATGTCAACACGATAAGTTACAAACCTCAAGTGGTGGGCTAGTGATTAACGATACTCTTGATTAGTTCTTGAAACTATTTCAGGATCTTTTAGACTCCCATTGTCCTCCTAACATATAAGACTCTCTTTTTAAAGAACCATTCCTTGACAAAACAAATATTCAAGAGTTAGTGTAGATTCTTATCAAGTCAAACATTTCTCACAATTGGCCTTAGTTGGTCTTTGTTGTATCCAAAACATGCACGAATTACCAATCTCAAATGTACAAGAATAGGAAACGTCTTACTCTACATTTGACAAATGTTATAAACTTTCTAAATATTATGTAACTCAAGGCTCAATCTTGGAGTACGACTCGAAGATTTGATTTTGGAACGAAGTATGATTTATCTTTTGCTTTAACCATTTCAACAATTCATGATTCCTCTCCTTAGCCAAACAAATGAAGTAAGGTGTCCATAGAGGATCAATTCTGATATGGTTTCATAATCACTAAGATAATCATAAAACAAGATACTCAGGTACTCTCCTATCTCTTTAGATTGGAGAAACTTTTATCTGCCCGCCTTATTTGATTCTTCTTATCCATTCTGTCATACATTGAAACCTTTCCAATGCTTCTTAAACTTGTAGGTATAACCATATTTACTAAACTTTCGTAAATCATGACGAATAGTCTTTGTGGTGGACCAGATCAGTGCACACCCAAGTTTACCCAATCCCTTTGTCCTTCACTTGACTCACATATACATGTGAACAAGGAATTAGTCCTAATTTCCCAAAGATGAAAAATTATCATTCATGATACAATACAAGTTGCATGATTCCAAGTTTCTATCCAAATGAAACTTGGGTGATGAGAATCTTTCCTTATTTGGTAAATTTTGACACTACCACAAATGAAAGAATCAAATCCATTTACCAATATTGCTTATCAATAGAAACATATAAACAATTTTTTTTTCACAAATGCCATTGTAAGGATACTTAAAATAAATAAAACAAAAATTTTCTTTTATTTAAAACTTGCGGAAAAACTTATCCTTTACAATGCAAATACATATGAAAAACATGTTGTTATTTATTCCTAAGCAATATATCATAACTCTTCAGTTGCTCAAAATTTTGATCATCGAACCATGCGATCAGAATCAACACACTCTTTCTTTAAGCTTCCTTTGATGCTTCCGAAACATCAAAATGCAATTACATTGCACTATGTATTAAGAATCTCCAAATAGGATCTTAATCGATTTAGATAATGGAATTTACCTAAAGTAGAGTCAAACATTTAACTTTACTATCTCTATGTACTTTTAGGTAAATTTGGCAGCTTCGCAACCGATGCCCCGTCTTTTGGCAAAAGAAACATATGGACTCTTTGGAAATGGTACACGTGACCATCAAAAACTTAGCCTTTCTCTTTACCATTGGGTCAAACGATTTGACTATGGCCGATCCCTTTCCATTGGGAAGAGAGTTTTTCTGGACTTCTAGTGTTATCATCGTTAATATCTATTAAATTTTGGGAAGTAGATCTTTCAATCTAATTTGCTTTACCAATGCTCCAAATCATTGTTGATTCAACATTATCAAGCAAATAGGTAAGATCATTAAGGGTCATGTCGTGATCTGTCATCAAGGAGTGACTGGAGAACCAAGTCAACAGCCAGCTACCTCGAGACTCCGACACTGGACTCTCCCAAGTTGTCAATATGTGAATTAACCTCTAAGATGTAAGCACATATAGACTTTTCTTGCCAATAAGGATCGAGTGACTTAGAACTTATCAAGTATTGAAACTTGTAGGATAGGGAGATTTATTGGTGGAGGTGGAGGAAGTGAAGTATGATTTCCAGTCCCACTAATGCACAACAAAGGGGTTGATCTTTCACCTTGGTTGCCATTTAGGATATCATCTTCATTAGGAAGCTTGTTCCTAAAGATTTGGAAAGACCATAGTTGTCTGAAGGAGACATCTATATGGGAGAAATTCAAGTTAGTTGATTTAAAGTCCTTAATATAACACCCAATATGAAATATTAAGGCTAGGATCCAACAACCTATTTATAAGTGGAAGAGCGATGCCGTAATCCGAGTTATAAAGTAGTTGAAGGTAGGTAACGACGATTTAACAATTTCCACCATGAAAAATGAAATATAATTAAGTTTTAATTGGATTTGAAACTCCTAAATCTTTTGAGATACATTGAACTTTCAATGGTATGTTTGAATCTCTATTGTGCCCTCTCAAGTTTGTGATTGGGATGCCGAGGATCATAAACAAGGTGTGAATAACCATGTAAATTTACTTGGTACCCTTAACTTTATCACCTAATCGATGTGCCAGTTAACAACACACGCTCCACCGATATATAATAAAGTCAAGTTACGCTTTCCCACTCTTACTAGTCCTTAGACGTGTGCCAATTAACTACACACGCTCCACTAACGACTTGGTTAGGTAGAAAGTGTAATTTCATGGGTTAGCACCTATTTCACAATTTCCTAAGTAACTAAGATTGGGAATTTATAAGTGTTTAGTTACTTAGTATTTATCATTATACTTTTAATGAAGGGAGAATTATAGTCATTTCCTACCCATTTGGCTAACGACCCTCCACCAGTCAAGGAAGCGGTAGGTGAGAGTGGACACCCATTAAACTGCCATTTTATAGGCAGTAACCTTATACCCCCCTTATAGACCGACTTCGTGAATGAGGCTTACTAATGGTAAAATTGACTTTATCTTATACATATCTATATAATTAAAATTATAATAATAGTATAAGGGTTGAATTTTAAACTCTTAACTTCTAAGGTTTTAATTTGGAATTAAAGTATTAGAGTGTAAGACTTTAGAAATTCCAAAACTTGAGGGCAAGTTTTGAAACTATTCAAAACCTTTCATACTCATAACTTATGAGTTTAATATACATTCAAATGAAGACTCTTCATTTTATATAACCCTTTATTCATTAATAACACTTTTAAAGAAGTGAATCGTAAACTTCCATAACTTGAGGACAAGGTATGGAGTCATAAAACATGTTAATGAAAAAGACTCTTCATTTTTATGTAACCTATGGCACTTTTTATGAGTTTTAAGATTCATAAATATGACCTTTCATATAACTTGAAGACAAGTTACAAAAACATATTTTATGAACTTCTTTTAGATCAACATGGATTGAAAACAACTAAAACATAATTTTTTTATTCATTAATCTAAACTAACTCATAAATCAAGTAAACATAAAACTCTTGGTAATCCATAATTTGAGGACAAGTTATGGACTCCATACAATTTCATTGAGATCAAGAATTATACTAACAACCAATTTGCACATAATTCCTATGATCTACCAAAACTCATAAGCATGAAGATTCATAATCAATATTTTTCAAGAATTACATAAACACATATAAAACTTGAAACTTTTATTATAGCATTGAAATTGGTTTAGCATAATCATTACCACTTTAAAAAATAGGTTTTATAAGTCCAAAAAATTCAAATTTAATGATTTTAGACCAATTCCAATACCAAAACTCGAAGATATGTTGTTTGGGGTTCCAACTCGTAGAGTGCACGAACCAACTCGCCGAGTTGGATGAGTTTACACTTGGACTCGTTGAGTCCCTTCATGGACTCGGCGAGTCTGCTGTGCAGAAAGCACAAAAAATCGATTTTCAGCCAATTTTCATCAAGTATAGGTGAACACAAGCCTAGGTTTTGATACCACTGTTGGGTTTTGAGCATTCTAACACTACTATGGTGTACATGCAACCCTAAAATCCTTGGATCTATGTTTTCTCTATTATACATGTAAATATCAATTTTCCATGGTATTGTTCTAGCTAGCATAATATACAGTACACATAATATAAAATCTAGTAGAATTATATACCTCTTGTCTAATGCTTGATTCGATGGAGCTCAAGAGCCTAGTGCCCCAAGTGTGACACATCAAATGGTTCATACAACATCATGGGTGCTTGGAATAACTTGAGAGAAAGTAGAACACTTCTAAAATCAGTTTTCCCTCACTTGTTTCACTAGTGGCCGATTTCTTCAATAATAACATGATTATATAGTTAGTCACAATTTGGGTAAACCCTAATTGTCATAGCTTTCCATTTCCTTAGATCCATGGGTTCAAATACAACATGGAGCATCCTATGGGTTTTAGCCCAACTTGATAATCCATGGAGCATTAGCCCACTATATAAGTATGGATGATTTACACAATCAACCCATATATTTAATTAATCTTCTTTTGATCACTTAATTAACTCTAGATTAATTCTTGATCAATACTAATTAAATAATCTTATTAATATATTAGAACTTATAATACATTAATAAACCTTAAGTGTTATTTCTCTCATTTTAGTCTATCCAAATGTATGATGCCATGCAACCCAAATGGATCATGCCGAGTCGGGTCAAGTATATACCAATTATAGTTATGGACTTAGACAATAATCCATCAGTCTCCGACTTGGATAATGTGACATCCCCATTTTCATGGCTAGAAAAGAATGATTTTGTTTATGCTTTATAAAAATCAGAGTACTTCTTTTCATAAAAATATTGCGGAATTTGTTCCCAGAAAAATACGATAAATACGTTATCAAAACATTTTCAAAGAAACGTATTTTATTCATTTTAAAACGTTTGGGATGTCATCGTCAATACAAAAACATAACCATAATTGGAACTTACATTTATTTACACTAGTGATCTACATCTCTTTAATCTCTCAGTGTAATGTCACTTCATATCGACACATGTGATATAAATAAACTGAGAGGGTCAGGTTGGCAAACCTGGTGAGTACATAGGGTTTTCAACCCACAATAATATAATTATTATGTTTAAACAGTTAAACAATCAACGTAATTACCCATCTCATTATCTTCTTTATTCTTAAGGATCTGCCCTAACAATCAACTATTCCTCGTACATTTATTCCTAGAGAGTATCCTAAGGAAAAAGTACAAATTCCATCGTTGTAAATGACACATTGTAACAATTGGTAAAAATAGGAACGATCGTACGATGTTATGCTTTGATTATTAAGAAATATGAGTATTTTTATCAAGAATGGTTGAATGAATTTAACCTCTTTTGTTTAAATAAGTTCTTGTGAAATATAAAACAAGTAACTAATGATAAATTTCGTTATGATGTATCACTACGAACCATCACCGGTTTGTGAAAATTAGCATATAACATCATTTGAACGCAAAAAACTTAATTTTTGTATCAACATGTATCCAATAGATAATTAAGTTAGATTCTATGTAAAACGTGTGCTTAATAGTTGTGGAGGATCCAAAATTGGTGGAGATAAGTGCCAACTTAACTAATAAGTGCTTAATCACTTAAGACATTTTACTAGGAATTCTTCTTAATCCCTCTTCTAGTTTTCGAGATTAATACATTCCCTCTCCTTAACTAGAACTCCTAACTAACTAAATAACTAGTAGTTAGTTAGTTAACTAACCCAATCTCTAAGCAACCACCCAAGCAAGTGGCTAGACAATATCACATCACTTAAACTCACATCCCATCACAAACTAGTCTAGGTTTTATCCTGTTATCCTCTTCCACCCTTTCCTCCTTCATAATCACGAAATTTCCTCATCATTTCACCATAAATTAACCAGCAAATACTCCAGGGAATTAGTCTCAACCTTCATCTCGTTTCCAGCCACAAGAACTTCCTTCCAAAGCCATCAAAACCATGAACTAAAGGGTTGCTGTCCCTTTTGTGTTTTAGCCACCCTATCACCCATCTACACCTTCCTTTTGCTTGATATTTTTACCACCAAATACCCCTGGAAGTTAGTTGTTATGCTACTGAAAAATTATAGATTCAAAACAGTGAGTAAACTTCTCTTTTTCTTACTCTTTTGCTGTGAAGTTTTCGTGACAGCAACATAGCCAAAAGAGTGGTTGTTTTGGAGCATCAAACCAACACCCAAAAGTTCTTCATCTTCAACCTTCAATTATTCAATTATTCACATAAGGTGAGTTCATACCCCTACATTTTCATGTTTTATTCAAGTTTTAAGTGGGGGAATACAGGTTAGAACACTAAACATAACTCAAATTTAAATGGCAGCTTTCTACAGAAAAGTTGAGTCCTGTTCACGGACTGTCTTGACCATCTTCAACTTAATATATTTCAAAAATGTACAATAAGAAAATAGTTCAAGTTTATACCTTTCTAAGGACTACTCTCACGCATTCATACGATTGTTCTACAATTTATGGCAATTTTTATAAAACTGCCTATCATTTCAGAAGTAATTTCTGACCAGTCTATGAAGATGTTCATTTTCACACTAGTTTGAGACCACTAAAAATCATAATAAAAATTAGGAACAAAGTAGACTCATTTTGTAAATTCTCAGAGGTGACGGATTCAGTTTTTGACTTACGATGATTTTTCTACGAGTTTTCTAAAAACACGGACAGTAAAGGGTAAAACTATCAAAAGTGGTTTATAGATTTATTAACACCTTCTAACATTTTTGAGCAATGTTTATACATTAAGAAAGTTAAAACACAATCAGTTAAATATGTTTAATTAAAATTTTTACAAAAGTGATAAGTACAAAAAGGTCTTCATATCAAACTTAAGGATTATTTCATGCATAGTTTCTAATAAAAACGTAAGAATATGAACAACAATTACGAAACATACCAAATCATATTTTAAAATTTATACATATATATAACCATTTACATATATATGTTTTGTTTACAAACTTGTCTTCTACATCAAAAATATTCATATATAGTTTACGAAACTCTACTCCATTTGTATCCTGTTGAGCAAATGGTAAAATATTGTCAAATGCATGTCTAAAGATTTCACATCGTTTTTCATAGCTATCCCAGTCTTAGCGGATGATCATTTATACAAACATTTTCAATACAAAAACACGTAAACTCGTTGAACAAATTTAGTGAGTTTTGTCTTCACAGTACCTTATAAAGTACACACGAAAGTCCTGTTAAATATAACCTGAGTCTCTTGTAAGGAGAGCATGATAGTTGTGTATAGATCTATATTGGGACTGACAATCACGCACCTTAGCTGCTTGCAACAGCTAGACCGGCAGGTCTTAGGGTGACAAATGTTATAACGAAATCGACACCTGAAGAACATCGCGAACAAGGCAGTCTGGGTTAATCAAGCATGGTTATAAGATAAAAATGAAAACTCACATAAAATAACGACACTTTTAGTTTATGCAAAGACAGTTTTCAAGCAGTTTTATATACAAACAAAACTGCATAACATCATTTTAAGTAGGAAAATTAGCTATACACTTCGGTCTTGGTTCATTTAAGGCCACATCTCATTTTAGGGAAAATATAGGACTTTTCCGGAAAACAAGCATTACTACATTTCATAGAAAAGGTTTACAAATATACATACGAATGCTTATGAACTCACCAACTTAAATGTTGATACTCTCTTTTCAAATAACTTCTATTCTCAGGAAATTAGTAATTCAGGTAACAACTGGCTTTGAGGATGGGAAGCTTAGGCGTCTAAACAAATCTTTTGAAAACATATTGTAATTGATATTTTGAAACATGTAATACGTACAAATGATGTAAATTTTCAATTATATATATGTTTCTTGTGTTTGCTTTGAACATTTATACTCAACTGTTATGATACACTACATGATAGTCACCCGCCCCTAGACATTTCCGCCATCCTTGTTTAGGGGTGTGACAGATTGGTATCAGAACATTGTTTATAATGAGCTAAGTATATCAAACCACATAAGATATACAAACTATAAATACATAGGGACTAAAACTCTCTGACTTAACAATTTCAAAACAAGAACATTAGGGGTCCGTTGCTGTTAAGCCTATGTTTGCTAAGTGTATACGTTAAGGTGGTATATACTAAAGGTTTTATAGACTTAGAATTAGTGATTTTCACTTTATTTCATTTTCCTTGTTTGGATGTGGATATAAGGTAAGATCACTTATTCGACTGACTATTTAATTTTGATTGTATATGACCTGTATACACAAGGCAACCATAGAAGGACAAGGAATGGACCGAGATTTCACGAAAAATGTAAGTGCATACAAACATACTAGTAAGGAGTCATATTGGCAACAAAACAAAAAAGTATTAAGATAAATTAAACACTACGAGTAAGCCTCGGGGTATGTAATCAGGGATGAATATAGCCTGATCAACTATATTTATCCAAAAGGTGACCAACGTATGCTGAGGAATGGTCGTAGTGGATGACGAGTCTAAAACTTACCAACAAACCATACAAAGAAAACTTTAACAAACAAATTTAAAATACTATAGGAGTATTTTGCGTTAAAATAGAACCACACACTTAGATTCTTCATATGCTTCTTACCCCTATTCTCGCATAGGCATATCAACTAGACTTCATCTCCACATAGACCCCTACTTTCCTGCCATCGAAGCCAACAGATGGATCGAGAAGGATCCAGAATAAGATTTCAAAGAGTACCAATAAATGAAATACGAGGAAGAAGATTTCCGAGAAGGGACCAGATGGAGAAAGAAGTTCGGGAGATAGCATCAATAAACCTTACCCTATCAAGGGGAGTGTGAGAACCTCCACCTCTCATTTAAGAAAGCAAGCCGCAATTAACTACCTAGACACACATATAGACTGGAGAGGACAACCGATGATCCACAACCGACATAAACTCACTACACCGTACTTCGGGCCATAGCACCCATAGACCGACAAGCAGGTCAATATAACAATATGGATCACCTACACTCCTTAGAATCATGCCGACACATGAAGGTAATCAGCATACTAGCACAACACTAGTTCTATAAATAGACCCTACAACATTTCAAATTGCGGTAACAACCGCCATGACAACAGTCATGGCACACCTCGGCGCTAACAACACAAACAAAATCAGGAACGGTGTCGAAAGGTCCAATTGTAATAACAACCAGCGACACCCCGAGTATGTTCCTGCAACGACGCCCCAAATCAAGGACCTACTAAAAGACAAAAAACAGTGACATTCCATACCACCACCATCCCTACTACCTCAGTGCCAACAAGACCATATGTTGGAAACCTGCCAAAATACACCAAGTGTAGCTTTCATCACAAAGGAAAGTGCAAGGAAATGCACTGCAAGAACTGTAACAAAAAGGGGCATACCACAAGTTTCTGTAGGGCGCCGACTCAACAGACCGCTCATGACATAAAAGTTGGGATGCGTCGGACTTGCTACAAATGTGGAGAACTAGGGCATTTCATAAAGGAGTGCCCAAAGACTAAAAACAAAGACGTCAGGAGCATCGGAAATGTTTCAGAAACATAGCGTGGGAAAAAATTATAGACCCAGCTGAGATTCCGGTATGTTCATTCTCGATAGCACATATGCATGTATACTATATAATAGAAATGCGGAGAGGAGTACTGTGAGTCATAGATTTAATAAATTTCTTAACCAAAAACCTCAAACACTTAAACGAAATATTTACAGTAGAATTGGAATAATCAAATCACTAGAGACGTGTACATAGGGTGCACTCTAACACTAAATCAGCCAATTCGTTCAAATCATCCTAAAACCGGTCACAATAAAAATTTACAACATTTTCATTTTAACAACGTATTAGTTAGTTTCCTCACCATACCGATATCATATATTACGAAAAGGCCATACACCTAAACCCATCGAGTAATAGAACCCTCGTTGTATATGGCGACAAACCGAACACAAACCCCCGACTCACCTTTTACAGCAAGACTCATAAGTACCTACACAGGAGGTACCACACCGTCCTAGCCCGTGTTGTGGATAAGAAACAAGAAGAGAAAGACATCGGGGATGTTGAAAAAGCCCGTAACCTTCTCGATATATTCCCAGAAGATCATCTGGGAATACCATCTGTACGGCAACCCGAGTTCAAAAATCAACCTAAGTGCAGTAGTTGTGGAAAAGGGTTGTTGTAAATGCCATCTCACCCAAGTTAATCACCCTAATCAAGTAGAGACTATGGACCCATACTAGTGAATCTATGATTACGAAGTATATATATTGGAGCCCTATATGATTAAGATTCTACGGACTTAGGGTTGGTAATTCCGCTTTAAATCTTTTTCCTTGTTTGGATGTGGGCTAAGAATAGAATCACCGATTCGACTGTCTTTTCAATCTTAATTATATACGACTTATAAACACAAAGAGATGATAGATGAATCAGTTATGAGTCATACCATGAACTCCATGACAAGTTACCCATGACAGTGGATGGACATGCTACCACTTGAGCGATCGTAGACAAATCAACTAAACCCACACACATTCTACCGACCAAGGATACAAAGAAAAATAGAAAAGCTAACAGGAGCATATCACAAGAAAATTTCGAGACTGCATAGTATACCAGTATCTATCATTTTGGATAAGGGACACGCGATTCGCCTCGTGTTTTCAATAATAGTTAAAGAAGTCCTTTTTATCACCTTCAAACTGAAAGACAAAGAGGAAGAACCATTCATCGAATCCTTATACAACATTAACTATTACATTAACATCAAAGTCGTGTCATTCGAAGCTCTTTGCAGAAGCAAGTGTATATGACCTCTTTGCTGGCCTGAGGTAGGTGACACGCAAATAGCTAACGGGCAAGTTCCTAACAACACTCTCACCAACTCCCAGATCATACGAGAAACTACAGAGAAGATTGTTCAAAACCGTGAACAATTGAAGGCATCCCAGGATCGGAAGAAGAGCTTGTCTGATGAGACTCTTGTTATTCCACTTGATGAAATTGAAATCAACGGGAGTCTAAGATTCATCAAAAAACCGGCGTAAATCATGGATCAGAAGGTCAAAAGGACGAAACAAAGTATCATACCTATAGTGAAGGCCCGTTGGAACGCCAAGCGAGGACCTGAATTCACCAGGGAATGCGAGAATTAAATATAAAAAAAAAAAAAGAAACACCCCCAATTGTTTAGTGATATCCCATATACAAGTTGAATTTCGGGGCGAAATTCATTTAACATGGGAGAATGTAACAATTGGTAAAAATAGGAACGATCGTACGATGTTATCTTTTGATTATTAAGAAATATGAGTATTTTATCAAGAATGGTTGAATGAATTTAACCTCTTTTATTTAAATAAGTTCTTGTGAAATATAAAACAAGTAACTAATGATAAATTTCGTTATGATGTATGACTACAAACCATCACCGGTTTGTGAAAATTAGCATATAACATCATTTGAACGCAAAAAATTTAATTTTTGTATCAACATGTATCTAGTTGATAATTAAGTTAGGTTCTATGTAAAACGTGTGCTTAATAGTTGTGGAGGATCTAAATTTGACACATATACGAACCAAAGTGACAAAACGTGTTTAACGATATCGTTAACCGGTTAAATGTCACGAAACTATACATTGGTCAATAAATTTTATATTTAAAAAATTAAAATATAAAATGAATTATTATAAGGTATAATTAGAATGTATTTAAGTGTTTTTGGAATAAAAAGAATAAAACATAAACATTAAAGTACAAATACACAAAAACTACAATGTTATTTTATACTAAGTATACATGTATGTATTTGTATATATGTATTATTATCTAGTGAATGACTAGTTATGGGTCATGACTTAAAGTGATTTCATGTAAGTTTTATGATGTCTAAATCAATTAAGATAAGAGAATTGGTGGAGATAAGTGCCAACTTAACTAATAAGTGCTTAATCACTTAAGACATTTTACTAGGAATGCTTCTTAACCCCTCTTCTAGTTTTCGAGATTAATACATTCCCTCTCCTTAACTAGAACTCCTAACTAACTAAATAACTAGTAGTTAGTTAGTTAACTAACCCAATCTCTAAGCAACCACCCAAGCAAGTGGCTAGACAATATCACATCACTTAAACTCACATCCCATCACAAGCTAGTCTAGGTTTTGTCCCGTTATCCTCTTCCACCATTTCCTCCTTCATAATCACGAAATTTCCTCATCATTTTACCCTAAATTAAGCATCAAATACTCCAGGGAATTACTTTCAACCTTCATCTCGTTTCCAGCCACAAGAACTTCCTTCCAAAGCCATCAAAACCATGAACTAAAGGGTTGCTGTCCCTTTTGTGTTTCAGCCACCCTATCACCCATCTACACCTTCCTTTTGCTTGATATTTTTACCACCAAATACCCCTGGAAGTTAGTTGTTATGCTATTCAAAATTATATATTCAAAACAGTGAGCAAACTTCTCTTTTTCTTACTCTTTTGCTGTGAAGTTTTCGTGACAACAACATAGCCAAAAGAGTGGTTGTTTTGGAGCATCCAACCAACACCCAAAATTTCTTCATCTTCAACCTTCAATTCTTCAATTATTCACATAAGGTGAGTTCATACCCCTACATTTTCATGTTTTCTTCAAGTTTTAAGTGGGGGAATACAGGTTAGAACACTAAAACTAACTCAAATTTAAATGACAGCTTTCTACAGAAAAGTTGATTCCTGTTCACGGACTGTTTTGACCATCTTCAACTTAATATCTTTCAAAAATGTACAATATGAAAATAGTTCAAGTTTATACCTTTCTAAGGATTACTTGCACGCGTTCATACGATTTTTCTACAATTTATCGCAATTTTTAGAAAACTACCTATCATTTCAGAAGTAATTTCGGACCAGTCTGTGAAGATGTTCATTTTCACACTAGTTTGAGACCACTAAAAATCATAATAAAAATTAGGAACAAATTAGACTCATTTGATAAACTCTCAGAGGTGACGGATTCAGTTTTTGACTTACGATGATTTTTCTATGAGTTTTCTAAAAACATGGACAGTAAAGGGTAAAACTGTCAAAAGTGGTTTATAGATTTATTAACACCTTCTAACATTTTTGAGCAATGTTTATACATTAAGAAAGTTAAAACAAAATAATTTAAATATGTTTAATTAAAATTTTTACAAAAGTGATAAGTACAAAAAGGTCTTAGTATCAAACTTAAGGATTACTTCATGCAAAGTTTCTAATAAAAACGTAAGAATATGAACAACAATTACGAAACATACCAAATCATCTTTTAAAATTTATACATATATATAACCATTTACATATATATATGTTTTGTTTACAAACTTGTCTTCTACATCAAAAATATTCATATATAGTTTACGAAACTCTACTCCATTTGTATCCTGTTGAGAAAATGGTAAAATATTGTAAAATGCATGTCTAAAGATTTCACATCGTTTTTCATAGCTATCCCAGTCTTAGGGGATGATCATTTATACAAACATTTTCAACACAAAAACACGTAAACTCGTTGAACAAATTTAGTGAGTTTTGTCTTCACAGTACCTTATAAAGTACAAACGAAAGTCCTGTTAAATATAACCAGAGTCTCTTGTAAGGAGAGCATGATAGTTGTGTATAGATCTATATTGGGACTGACAATCCCGCACCTTAGCTGCTTGCAACAGCTGGACCGGCAGGTCTTAGGGTGACAAATGTCATAACGAAATCGACACCTGAAGAATGTCGCGAACAACGCAGTCTGGGTCAATCAAGCATGGTTATAAGATAAAAATGAAAACTCACATAAAATAACAACGACACTTTTAGTTTACACAAAGACAGTTTTCAAGCAGTTTTATATACAAACAAAACTGCATAACATCATTTTAAGTAGGGAAATTAGTTATACACTTCGGTCTTGGTTCATTTAAGGCCACATCTCATTTTAGGGAAAATATAGGATTTTTCCGGAAAACAAACATTACTACATTTCATAGAAATGGTTTACAAATATACATACAAATGTTTATGAACTCACCAACTTAAATGTTGATACACTCTTTTCAAATAACTTGTATTCTCAAGAAACCAATAAATCAGGTAACAACTGGCTTTGAGGATGGGAAGCTTAGGCGTCTAAACAAATCTTTTGAAAACATATTGTAATTGATATTTTGAAACATGTAATACGTACAAATGATGTAATTTTTCAATTATATATATGTTGGTTGTGTTTGCTTTGAACATTTATACTCAACTGTTATGATTCACTACATGATAGTCACCCGCCCCTGGACGTTTCCGCCATCCTTGTTTGGGGGTGTGTCACGCATCTGTCAAGCACAACTTCTAGTTCTGTCACTAGGGCGTAGCTGCCAAAATTGTGACATTCTCTAAGGGGCGCATCTGCCGAAATAGTCCTTTAGGCGCATCTGCCGAGGTTATGAGGTTCTCTATTAGGCGCTTTTGCCGGTAGAATCCTTTAGGCGCATATGTCGGGTTTTATTGACAGTATCGTTTTCGAGAGTCCACTCGCAATACATATCAATAGGTTTTTAGAGTACACCGGTGAACACGTCGTTCACAACACCTACAGGTTGCGAGTCTGCTAGTGTTCCACTGGACTGTCTAGAATAGTCTATGGTTGTCATCCATACTCTGCTGAATGACGGGGCCATCACTTGGGAAAAAGGATTCTCACATCGTCCACCTATCACCCTCACCTCACGATCTATTTCACCTCTCAACTCATCATCCAACTCATATTTCATCTATTGCATCTACCCATGTCTTACCCCAGCATTTTAGTAGATATAAAATACATATACAGTTTAAATCATTTAAAACGTGTATAAAATCGTTCACCCAACATAGATAGCAAGTATTCAGATAATATGCACACATAGCACATAATTTATATAAAATACTTCATATCTATGTGTAAGCTGAAAGTAACTATGCACTCACTTGAAAGGTGGTGACTCAGCACTTGGACAGCTATTCGATACTCTCAAAACAACTTTCCTTCGATAAAACCTAGTACCAATACCACTAGGGTTTAGTCTAACGATAACCGCGACAAATTAATAGTCTGACTATTATTATTATTATTATTATTATTATTATTATTATTATTATTATTATTATTATTATTATTATTATTATATAAGTGTTAACAACACTCAATATAACTCATAATAATAACCCAAATAATTATTTTAAGGACCTAATAACATTCCTATAATTATTTGAAAGCTATATTAAAAATTGTGTAAGCGTAGCTCACTTACATCGGATTTTAAAGAAAACCAGGATTTGCTCGAAGCAGCATTTCCGAAACTGAAAGACCCTTTTTCGCGGGACTCCGGGAGCCTTGGGGCTTCTTCAGGTGCTAGGGGGTATACCTACGCTTTTAGGGGGGTTTGGGGGTTAGAGAGAGAGTTTAGAGAGAGAGAGAGAGAAAGAAGTGGGGAAAGGTGTGAGAAATGAGGGTGCCCCGGCTCCCTTTTTATAGGCTGGAAAAGCCAAAAACTCATCGAGTTGGCCTCAAACTCATCGAGTTCCAGGCTAGGTGTCACCATCTGGTGGCTAGCCTTGGGGAGGAAGCAACGACCAGCATTGCGCCACGTCACCCGATTTCGCACAGCAGCCTCCCGACTTAGAAATATCATAACTCTCGCATACAAGCTCCGTTTTTGACGTTCTATTTTTCCACGCGTAGGTAAAAGCAAGATCTACAACTTTCATTTAAACTCCATCGGCTAATTCTTGACCGATCTTAAATATAACAGTAGGAGGAGATTGGACTATTAAATGACCGCGAAGAATTCGTAACTCCTTCATACGGACTTCGTTTTCATCTGTCTTTTTACCGTTGAGTTCCTATTAATGAGATCTTCAACTATGATTTAGGTCGTGTAAGCAAAAAACCACTCGAACTAAAATTCGAGTTTCGGGCTGTACATTGCTAAGCCGAAACATCGAAAAATCATAACTTCCTCATACGAAGTCAGATTTAGGCGTCCTTTTTATGGATTTTCTCAGTTTAACATACTCTACAACTTTGGTTTATATCACTATGGCTAAAACTCGTTCTATCGTAAATTCACTATTTACGCTTCCTGGTGTCGTGCTGGTTCCATCGCGAAACTTCGAAGGGTCATAATTTCTTCGTTATAACTCGGATTTCGGCGTTCTTTATATGTACGGAAACCTTGTGAAATATTTGACAACTTGGTTAAGATTATTCATTCTAAATAATCTGTTGTCAAAAAGTCATTTTCGACACTTATTGCCTCTAATTTGACTAGCCCGGATCTACGGGCATTACAATTATCTCCCCCTTAGGATGATTACGTGTCGGAATCATCAACAAAGCAGGGTTGTATAATGAATCCATACGTTATCTATTCATCCTAGGTAATAATAGTGACTTCTACGTTGCTTTGAACGAGTATCTAACTCTTGGACTCCTTGACTGTAGGCGGTGCTCAGTCTTGCACCTGCTCGTTAGACTTTCAATCATGACCTTCATGTCACAACCTCATTCTTTATCAGAGACTCCTTCTTCTTCCTAACAAACTTAGGATAAGTTAATTTGATTACTACAATTGACCGATGCGTCATATTCTAATGACCTATCATTCTATGTAGCAACGCTTAGACTCGGGTCTCTTAGAGTCAAATTACGGAATGGAATATGCCTTCCTTCATGGTCTAATGTGATATAATCACATTTTAACATGTAGTGTTTCTAGCTACCAACTTCTTTAACAACGAACGCGATACTTCTATTGATCGTTTTGATTTCAATCGTTTTGTTTAAGTCGAACGTTACATCAAACTTGGTTCTCTGAACCACGTAACCTACTCATCGTAGTCGGACTCAATGTGATATGACCACTAGATTCGTGATAACAACAATTTTCTTAGTCATTACCAAAACAATGGTAACGACATACTTGAATAAAACGAAATCAATTACTAGCTTCTTGGTAACCTTGTGACTTTCCCTGATCCAAGTGTGAGTCCTGTGCTTCCGGTAGTATAGGCCTCTACTACATTTCACACCTACTCATACACATCCCAAGTATTGTCTCGTAGTTTTCCAATTTATTATCACAAAAACAATTTTTAACACATAAAAATGTGTCCAAACAATCACAAAATTTTCCCTAGAATCTACTAGGACTTCTTCTATGCGTATATTCAATCATCAATTCTGCTTCAGCTCGGTGAAAATGCCATACGATGGGTAAACTTCATGAATTACGCCAATCATTCCATCATCCTGCCAATCGAAGGTGTACTTCGGACGTATTTTACTCCTCTAAACGTACTGCATGACATATTCTTAAGGCAAGATACCACTCTTATGATATCTTCCGATATGTGTCAGTTACTATCATAAGCCTTTTCATTTCCTCTATTTACTCAATTATCTATGAGTCCTTATCATGACATTCTATTCTCCAAAGCAGGCATTTGGTGTATCGAGATGAGAATATAGATAGAGTAAGAATTAGACGCGTATTCCTCCTTATTACTCAGAAAAGTTACATGCCAGTTGTAATATCGTAATTAAACGTTTAGAAACTTGAGTACATAAAATTTCCAGATCCGGTCGGCAACAGACCATAGATCCGATCATAAAATGCATATCATAAATCATTTATCACATAAAAGCATGTTAGGAATATTCCCTAAATAAGCTAGTTCTTGTGTTTATTCAGGTGTATTACCTAAATTTTATTAGACACACTCCTCACAATAACTGCTTATCATTCTAAGTTTAAGTCTAGAAATAAATCCATATTCCTAGTTTGATTAAACTAATGCTCTGATACCAACTGTGACATCCCCATTTTCATGGCCAGAAAAGACCGATTTTGTTTATGCTTTATAAAAATCAGAGTACTTCTTTTCATAAAAATGTTGCGGAATTTGTTCCCAGAAAAATACGATAAATACGTTATCAAAACATTTTCAAAGAAACGTACTTTATTCATTTTAAAACGTTTGGGATGTCATTGTCAATACAGGAACATAAGCATAAACGGAACTTACATTTATTTACACTAGTGATCTACATCTCTTTAGTCTCTCAGTGTAATGTCACTTCATATCGACACATGTGATATAAATAAACAGAGTGGGTCAGGTTGGGAAACCTGGTGAGTACATAGGGTTTTCAACCCACAATAATATAATTATTATGTTTAAACAGTTAAACAATCAACCCAATTACCCATCCCCATTATCTTCTTTATTCTTAAGCATCTGTCCTAAGAATCAGCTATTCCTCATTCATTTATTCCTAGGGAGTATCCTAAGGAATAGGTACAAATTCCATCGTTGTAAATGACGCATATGTCAAGCACAATTGCTAGTTCTGTTACTAGAGCGTAGCAGCCAAAATTGTGACATTCTCTATGCGGCGCATCTGCCAAAATAGTCCTTTAGGTGCATCTGCCGGGGTTATGAGGTTCTCTATTAGGCGCTTTTGCTGGTAGAATCCTTTAGGCGCATCTGCCGAGTTTTATTGACAGTATCGTTTTCGAGAGTCCACTCGCAATACATATCAATAGGTTTTTAGAGTACACCGGTGAACACGTCGTTCACAACACCTACAGGTTGCGAGTCTGCTAGTGTTCCACTGGACTGTCTAGAATAGTCTATGGTTGTCATCCATACTCTGCTGAATGACGGGGCCATCACTTGGGAAAAAGGATTCTCACATCGTCCACCTATCACCCTCACCTCACGATCTATTTCACCTCTCAACTCATCATCCAACTCATATTTCATCTATTGCATCTACCCATGTCTTACCCCAGCATTTTAGTAGATATAAAATACATATACAGTTTAAATCATTTAAAACGTGTATAAAATCGTTCACCCAACATAGATAGCAAGTATTCAGATAATATGCACACATAGCACATAATTTATATAAAATACTTCATATCTATGTGTAAGCTGAAAGTAACTATGCACTCACTTGAAAGGTGGTGACTCAGCACTTGGACAGCTATTCGATACTCTCAAAACAACTTTCCTTCGATAAAACCTAGTACCAATACCACTAGGGTTTAGTCTAACGATAACCGTGAAAAATTAATAGTCTGACTATTATTATTATTATATAAGTGTTAAACAGTACTCAATATAACTCATAATAATAAACCAAATAATTATTTTAAGGACCTAATAACATTCCTATAATTATTTGAAAGCTATATTAAAAATTGCGTAAGCGTAGCTCACTTACAGCGGATTTTAAAGAAAATCGGGCTTTGCTCGGAGCAGCGTTTCCGAAACTGAAAGACCCTTTTTTGCGGGACTCCGGGAGCCTTGGGGCTTCTTCGGGTGCTAGGGTGTATACCTAGGCTTTTAGGGAGGTTTGGGGGGTTAGAGAGAGAGAGAGAAAGAAGTAGGGAAAGGTGTGAGAAAATAGGGTGCCCCGGCTCCCTTTTTATAGGCTGGAAAAGCCAAAAACTCATCGAGTTGGCCTCAAAGTCGTCGAGTTCCAGGCCAGGTGTCACCATCTGGTGGCTAGCCTTGGGGAGGAAGCAACGACCAGAATTGCGCCACGTCACCCGATTTCGCACAGCAACCTCCCGACTTAGAAATATCATAACTCTCGCATACGAGGTCTGTTTTTGAAGTTCTATTTTTTCACGCGTAGGTAAAAAGAAGATCTACAACTTTCATTTAGACTCCATCGGTTAATTCTTGACCGATCTTAAATGTAACAGTAGGAGAAGATTAGACTGCTAATGACCGCGAAGAATTCGTAACTCCTTCATACGGACTCTGTTTTCGTTTATATTTTTACTGGTGAGTTCCTATTAATGAGATCTTCAACTATCGTTTAGGTCGTGTTAGCGAAAAACCACTCGAACTAAAATTCGAGTTTCAGGCTGTAGACTGCTAAGCCGAAAGATCAAAAAATCATAACTTCCTCATACGAAGTCAGATTTAGGCGTCCCTTTTATGGATTTTCTCAGTTTAACATACTATAAAACTTTGGTTTATATCACTAAGGCTAAAACTCACTCTATCGTAAATTCAATATTTACGCTTCCCGGTGCCGTGCCGGTTCCATCGCGAAACTTCGAAGGGTCATAACTTCTTCGTTATAACTCGGATTTCGGCGTTCTTTATATGTACGGAAACCTTGTGACATATTCTAAAACTTGGTTAAGATTATTCATTATAAATAATCTGTTCTTGAAAAGTCATTTTCGACACTTATTGCCTGTAATTTGACTAGCTCGGATCTGCGGGCGTTACAGATAAGTCTAATAACTATTATTGCAAGTACGCCTTCACAACCTGACCAGCAATCGTAGCTCTTAAAAGATGTTGCCGATCTCGAAACAAATCAATAACACATCCATTAGATAAGTGATCATATATTCCTCCATTCTAGATATCATATGGACTGAGACATGGATTATAATCATTCTCTCTGTCCATTTGTTGTTTCCCGATTTTCGATTTATGATGACTGACTAATTGAACAAATCAAATCAGTCTAGGCCCGGCCGATCACTTAAATTTTGTCATTACTAAATCATCGAGGGGCCCACATTTTATAACATCAAGTTACCAATGCGTTTTCGTGAAATCAATGTATAACCAACTCATAGTCAACAACTCATATCTCTAGGTTTGAAGAATATAAGATATTATCGTCTCATGATCACTCGTGATAAAATCCATGAAGTGATTCAAATGAGCGTGGGTTGAATCTAATACTCAGAACTTATGAGCATTCATGAATGTTGTAGCAACCATTGCTATGTCTGATGCACATTAGACAAATCATACAAGACAAATTCATGATAGTCTTAAATCAATACCTACTTCTAACGTATAACTGACTGTGGAGAGTTTGAATAACTTAGTCATTCGGGAAGAATGACCTAGTTATTCTAGAAGTCAAAACATGCAAAGTGAAAAATAAGAATAATACTAATCTTATATGGCCCCAAGACTTTGAGTCTAAATAAAAAAACCATTTTTATCTAAGCACCATATTGATTACTCATTATTCATGTAATGTTTCGATTTATCAACTTAATACTTGAATTAAGAACAGCAGTCATGCCATGCTCCAAGCATGCATATTATCTTTTTCCAAACAATAGTTATGCCATACTCCAAGTATGCAAATTATGTTTGTCTTTGATCTTTACTTTTTGAAATAGATCGACTGACAATATTTCAATGATGCTCATTTCACAACCCAATCCTTATTGTAAATGTAAGAATACCAAACTCTTGCCATTTACTATATCTTTTAGATTCTAAACTTATATGCATTGATCCTCTTGTAATGACTATGCCCAAAAGTCACAAAGACTTGGCAACAGACATTACAAAGTATTCCAATGGAGATCAATTCCATGGAAACGAAGTCTCAATTTCAAAGTACACTCCTTTGAACACCCTTCTTGCATAAAGTTTTCTAATCTTACACAGATTTAAAGAATAACTTCCACTTATGGAAATATTTCCATATTGCCACTTTGACTATCACTTCTGAACAGGAGTTGGCCACCAATAATATGGTTTCAAACGCATATACATCATGGTGCTACCTGGATGAATAAATTACATCATTTTCTGAGATTCTTCCAAGAGATAGTTCCTTATACCTTATATATTAGGCACCCAAATTCTATTTTGGAATGCATTCAACCTTGTTTGTGCATTCTAAACACTAATATCTTCCCCAAGCGGTCTTATGTTCGTTTATCTTCTTCCAAAGCATCATTTTGAGCTTTCTTGAAACTTTCCACAATCATCGGGATAATCTCAATTATTAATTCTCTTTGCAGGTTTCTTTCCAAGTTTATCTTTCTACTAAATGCATCTGCTATGAAATTAACCTAACTAGGGTGGTAAAGTATCTTGCAGTCATAATCCTTGAGTAACTCTAGCCAGCATCTTTGTCTCGTGCCCAACTCTTTCTGATCAAATAGATAATGAAGACTCATATAATCGGTGTAAAGCTTGCATTTTGTGCCATAAAGATAATGTCTCCATATCTTTAGTGCAAAAACCATGGTTGCCAACTCCAAATCATGAGTGGGGTAGTTTTATTTGTGGACTTTTAGTTTTCTGGATGCATACGTTATCACTTTATCTCTCCATGTCAGAACACAATCTTACCCAGCTCCGGATGCATCACTATAAACTTTGAAGTCTTCAACTCCATCGGGAAAAGCAAGAATTTATGCTTCACACAATTGCATCTTCACCTCCTCAAAAGCTTATTCATGCTTGTCACTCCATGTATAGGTAGCCCCTTTGTAGTTCAAGGATGTTAATGAAACAAATATCAAAGAAAAGCCTTGGATAAACCTGTGGTAATATCCATCTAATCCTAAAAAACTACAAATCTCAGAAGGACTTTTCTGGTTGTTCCAACTTCATTACTGCTTTAATATTTGATGAATTAACCATTTCACCATTTTGGTTAACCACAAGACTACAAAATTTCACCTCTCAGATCCAAAATTCTGATTTAGAGAACTTTGCATATAGCTTCTTTTTTTCTTCTTTAGAACTTCCAGTACGTCTCGCAAATGCTTGTGATGCTCCTTCTGGCTCTTTGAGTATATCAGAATGTCATCAAAAAAGACTATTACAGATCTATCAAGGAATGGTTCACAAACCCCATTCATTAGATCCATAAATGTTATTGGAGAATTGGTTAGTCCAAATAACATAACCAATAACACATAATGTCCATAGCTCGTTCTGAATGTTGTCTTCTCAATGTCTTTCTCTCTTACCTTCAGTTAATGATACTATGACCTAAGATCGACCTCTTAAAAATAGCTTGTGCCTTGTAGTTGATCAAAGATGTCGTCAATCCTAGATAATAGGTGTTTATTATTCATTGTTGCTTTATTCAACTCTCTATAGCTGAAGCATATTCTCAAGCTTCCATCCTTTTTCTTCACGTGTAACACTGGAGCTCCCTAGGGTGATGAACTAGGTCTAATGAAAACTTTGTCCAAAAACGCTTGAAGTTGCATCATAAGTTCCTTCATCTCACCCGGTGCTAATTGGTATGGTGATTTTGCTATCGTTGTCATTCCTGGCAACAAGTCTATTTGAAACTTTACTTGTCTATCAAGGGGCAATCTAAGAAGATATTCAAGAAATACTTTTGGAAAGTTACCCACCACCAGTATTCTATGCATCTCCTTTTTATCCATCTTCACATCGGTCATAAAAGCCATGTATGATCATCCTTTTCCAAACACTTTGTGGCTTTCATCATTGACATGACTCCATCGTTCACTCGATGTTTTTCCGCATACACCATAAATGGTTCTCTTCTAGGAGGGTTTACTCTAACCATCTTTTTTCTACATAGTGTCTTTGCATCATTTGTACAAAGCCAATCCAATCCTAATACTATGTCAAAACTATTTAACTCAGTGGACAATAATTCCTCATGGAACTTATTCTGATTCAAGTCAATGACAATGTTCTTCATGCGATTGCTAAGAGGTACAAACTTTCCACTATAAACATCAACTATTAATGCATTATCTACTCTATCTACAGGAAGTGCTAGTCTTCTACTAAATTTACGAGGAATAAAGGAGTAGTTTGCTCATGAATCAAACAAAATATTTGAAGGAAAATCATTTACTATAAATGTACTTGAAGCAACATCTCTTTCTTCATTTGATACTGCTAGGTACAAACTTACGTTGAATAAAAGTGTAGTTTTCTATCTACAGGAAGTGCTAATCTTCTACCTAATTTAGGAGGAATAAAAGAGTAGTTTGTTCATGAATCAAACAAAATATTGGCATGAAATTCATTTACTACAAATGTACTTGAAGTAACATCTCCTTCTTCCTTTGATACTTCTAGGGTCATCTAGAATGCTCCCTCCTTTGGCTTGGCAGTATATTTAGCTTTCCAACCTCCTTCTTCTCTTGATAGTCCTTCAAAATGTGCTCATCTTCTCCGCAACCATAACACATCGTTTTGTTGAATGTACATTTATTGGGATACTGACCAATCCTTCCACATTTGTAATATCAGTTTCATCACATTTCCGAGAGTTCTTCCTTTTGTGCTTCTCACACCGCTTTGCTTCCTTATTACCCTCAAACTTCTTGCTGTTGGAGCTAGTCTTCGAAAATCTTCTCTTGGTATTGGACCTTGAAGATCATTCAAACTTCCTATTTTCTCCTAATTCGGTTTTCTCGAAACATTTTTTTCTTATCTGGGTCTCAACATTCTTAGCTACCCAAATGGTTGCTTTTAGAGTGGTTACTAGCTTCATCGTCGGACCAAAATCCGCCGATAGTTCATTACCAATCTTTTTTTTTATCTTGGAGAGTTCAGTAGGAACCAAATAAGGAACTAGCTCCATCTTCTCTATAAAAGTTATTGCATACTTACTGACACTCATCTTCGCTTCTTCAGATTTTGGAATTCATTTTTTGTTTATAGAAGCGTTTGTTCAGAGCAATATTCCATTTTCAATTGCTCCAGGAATTCTTCACATAACATCTTAATGGCTTCTCCTTTTAGCATAATACCATCCAAAAACTTCCACCACCTTAATACTCCAATCTTTAACTGTCAGACTGCAAGGATGGTCTTTTGTTTGTTACTATAGTCGTAGCTCTCAAATACCATCTTCATATCCGATATCAAGTCCATAAATTCCATTGATGTTGGGATTACAAAAATACTTGGTGGTTTTTAAGACATGAAGAGCTTGTAATTGTATCTTTTTCTTTCAATCCCTTCGCCATGGTTATTCCTCTTAACCCTTTGTGGTTTAGTTTGATCAATAGTTCTAATGTAGCTTCCTTCTTCATACTGTCCCTCATTTAACATTGGTTCATCAACTGGTGTAGTGAATTCTCTCCTATTCCCTTGGAGTAGTTTTATGGTCTCCTCCATTGTCCCTTCTATCACTACTTGAATTATGGCTTGAAATACTATCATTGTAATAGGTTTAGTTTTGGGCACAATTTCTGGTGCACGCTCGATAGCACGTCAAGGTTCAAGCTGTTGATTTTTGTTTCTATTTCCTAATCCGCTATGTATTCTTAACATGAAGTCCTGTACACCAATGAAGGTGTTCAGTGTACCCCCGAAGTGAGTTTATTAGGGAAGTTTTTATATATATTTGACGCATAAATTATCCTTATCACTCCAAACAGTTATATGCCAATTCTAACACATTATTTATACATTCAGAATCACGAACACATAAAATTTCCAAAAAGGTAGAAAATAGACTTTAGATCTACTCAAGTAACATTAATTTAGGTAGGTAACCTAATGCATTCCGTAATATACATATTTTAAAACACAATAACAAATTAGGCATCTTATCCTAAAGTAAGCTAGTACTTCTATTAAATCATGCATACTACCTAAAATATAATAAACACACATCTCACGATCACTTCTTAACATTATAAGTTTAAGCCTAGAAATCCTCATAATTGCTACTTCACTTAAACTAATGCTCAAATATCAACTGTGACATCCCTATTTTCAAAACCGGAGAAAAAACTATTTCTTTCTACTTATTTAATTCAGAGTATTCTTTTATTGCATAATTTGTTCCCAAAACATTATTTAAATGTGAGATAATAAATAATTTTTTTAAATAAATGATTTTCATTAATATATAAAAACTAGGGTTGTCATAACTAATACAAAACATAAACATAAACTTGTCTTAACAGGCCTTGGAACATCTTATTATACTAATAGCCTAAATCTCCTCGAATATCTCGTCAGATCCAAACATCGCCATCCAAGTACCTTCATACCGCTACCTGGGATACAAAGAAATTGAGTGAGTCCTCAGTGTGCGAACGACCAGCGTTCTGGCTGAGTCTCGCAATCTATTGACTGGTGACAAATACCCAACGTTCCCCAAGGGAACACCTAATATTTGATCTAACAGTGGGCTTCCCTTAGGCCATTTTCTCGGACCTTGTTGCTTTTGGTTTTAGTGGACCATCAGGAATTAGGTTTTTGGATTATGTATATGCTTGGGCTTTAGGGTAAAGCTCATTAGAGAAGTTGGGCCCAATTTGGAAAATTAGGTCATAAGTAGGCCACTGGTGGGCATTGGAAGATTATCCAGTGAGGGACCTTTTATGATATGGTTTTGGACCTTAGTCATGAACCAATTTAGGTCAGGGGTAAAATGATCATTTTACCCTAAGATGGATTATTGGATTATGATTGGATGTATTTTGCGCTAATAGCTCAGGAGTCGTCAGGGCAACAGTTAGAGATTTCGTTCTGTGAGATTCAACTTTCGAGGTGATTTTCCTCACTAGGTTTAGCAGGTCTAAGGCACCAAGGTTGACCCACGTTTAGTATGTTATTATATTTTTTTGTTTGTGTGATACTTGTATGTACTTGTATATGTATGTCTCTTGGGCCGGGCCCGTTATGTGAGTGTCAGCGGAGCCTGTATCTCATTATTATCTGAGTGTGGGTGGGGCCCGTATCTCATTACTATCTGAGTGTAGGTAGTGCCTGTATCTCATTGGGAGGGGCCCATTATTCGAGTGTGGGCGGGGCCCATATCTCACTGTTATCTGAGTGTGGGTAGGGCCCGTAACTCATTATTGCATGACATGTATGGTTTGTGGTATTTTGGGAGCTCACTAAGCTTCGTGCTTACTGTTTTTAGTTTATGTTTCAGGTACTTCTGGTTGCAAAGGGAAGAGCTTGTGTTGGCTGCATCGCACATTGGGGTTCTTCACATAATGTTTTACTCTAAATTTATGGCAATTGTTACATTTGTTTTATTTGAAATGTTTGGATGACGTTGGAAAATAATATTTTATCTATTATTAAAAAATAAATTTTTAGGACCATATTTTGGGATGTTTCATATACTCTACTAGATGACTAGTTCATCAGTACAAAAATACTATAAATTCATGGCCTCCAATCATTATTTCATCTTCCTCAACCCTTTTCTACCCAATATATTATAATTAATGTATATATGGCATATAATCATGGCCTCCAATCATTATTTCATATACTCTACTATAATTAATGTATATATGGCATATATTATATATATATATATATATATATATATATATATATATATGGTTAAATAATGTTATATAATTTCATCTAAAACATATATCAAGAACACAAATAATAGGCACATATAGCATATAATCATCAAAATACTTCATATATATGTCTAAGATGAAAGTAATTATGCACTCACTTGTTATAAGTGGATAACTAGCAATTTGGGCAGAGCTTCGCCTAACACTTAGCTTTTCCTTCAAAAGACCTAGATACAAATGACAATAGTCTAGATTCCTTAATAATGCCAATAAATATTGATCTATAGATGTAAGGTCTCACCTTATGATCTAATGAGCCAAACATCATTCACACATTGTCCAACAACGTCAGTACAATTGCCAGCGTAAGTGCCAACGTAAGCGCATTCACCAGCATAAATGCCAATGCCAGGGTTTAAATAATATTAGTGACAGTATGACCTTTTTATGATACTATGATACTTTTGTATATTTGTCCAATATTCACTTTGTAATTATAGATAGCTTTGTATTTATAGAATAGATATCTGATTTGAAATCTTAGTGATTTCGATCTGACTATATGTAGATTAGATTACATCCCTTAAACAAAGGGGTATATTTTATTGTGTTAGTTTATAGTCATGCATTCGGGTTAAACCCTAATGTGTGGCGTGACCATCTTTGTGAGTACTTTGTGCACCTGTTTTCTTTGTGAGAACATTTTTCTTAGTGAAAAAACATCTTTGTGATCATCATTGTTCTTTTGTTTGTATATTCTTCTATATCATCTTTTTCATGGGTTTGTACTTGTTTGTATCTGATCAAGCAGACCTTCAACTATTATCAGATCGGGGTTTCTGATATATTCAAGTTATAATGTCTTCTTATATTGCAATCAAGTTATCTCCATTTGATGAAATAAAATATATCATAAGAAACCTTCTTCATCATAGTTTTCATTTGATTCAGAATTGTGAATTTGTGCAAGAAATGTATGAAAAGCCAACTGGTACATTACATAGAGAAATGTCTTCTGCTGATAAGGAGCTAAAAGGAAAAGTCTAATAATTCATATCAATTAATCCCATACTAAGGAATATGGTTGTGACTCCAGTATACTTGATGTTGATGTCTTCATCAAGCCACTGATTGATCAAAAAGTTACCTCTCTCATTGATAAATTGGGCATGCCTTCTATGTCCTATGAAATTTTTTTTCTATATATATTTATATATCTATATATATATATATATATATATATATATATATATATATATATATACACACACACACACACACCATCTTATAAAGAGTTTATAATTGTGGGCCCATCAAAATTTAAGACATTTGTCTTAAAAATCAAGGAAACCAATTTTGGACCTTTGGATTTAAATTGAATGGATATGATGTTGTCATTGCCTATCCATGTGAAATTGTTTGAACCAATCAGGATCGAGAAAACCAATTACACGGATCCTCTATCCATCAAGCCCTAATTTACAGCCTAATCTTTCTTTCTTTCTCATTCCTCCGTTACACTCCCCATCAGCAAAATACCGACGTCCCAAAATCCCCTCATCTTGTAATCGTGAATTAGCCAAAGATCTCTCCTCATCTTCTGTTAAACCGTTCGTCATCTAAATCTCGCTCAATACCCTTACCCATCATCACCAACATCGTTACAACCACCGAGTTACCTACTCGGAACCAATCAGCCTCAAGAAAACTCGCCAAAATCCCCTACATTTTGTCTAGTGTTAACCGATTTTGGTTTTTTGTTTCGATTTCACGTGCTAGGGTTCATACAATCTCGAAGTTTTCGAAGATTGTATGGAACAAACGATAGAAAGGTTCGTTTTTTGATAACTTGGTTTGGTTTTTGAGTTTTGTTCTCCAGATTTTTGAATGAACGCCATTAGACAAAAAAATTGCCAAAATCCCCTACCTTTTGTCCTGTGTTAACCGATTTTTCTTGTTTGTTTCGATTTCATGTGGTAGGGTTCATACAATCCTGAAGTTTTCGAAGATTGTGCGGAACAAACAATAGAAAGGTTCGTTTTTTTTTTATAACTTTGGTTCGGTTTTTGAGTTTTGTTCTCTAGAATTCAAAAATATCGCCAAAATCACATACCTTTTGTCCTGATTTAACCGATTTTGATGTTGCTTTCTATTCCATGTGCTAGGTCTCATACAATCTTGAGGTTTTCAATCGTGCAGTACAAACGAGAGAAAGGTTCGTTTTTTTTTCTAACAAGGTTAGATTTTTTAGTTTTCTTCTCGATAATAATGAACAAATGCCATTAGCCACAAAAATCGTTTTTTTCAGGTTCAAAAAGCTGGAACGGTGCATCCCATGGATGTTAGATGAAACCCCGATTTTATTTGGTGTTTTAGAATATTAGTAGGTTATATTTCTGTTGCGTTTTTTTAGTTGAACGAACCATTTCATCGTTTTCTTTTTCTATCTATTTACACATAAAAATTCTGATTTTGTGATTTTTTCTTCTATTGTATATATGAAATGCAAGCAGATCAAGAAAGAATGATATCAGATTTGCACCAACAAACTTTTACGTTGTTTAGGTATAATTGTTGGTGTTTATTTATATATTCATGATTAACTCATAGTTTATGTTTTTTTGTTTTTTTCATATCTGATGAAAGGGTGTGATTAATTGTTTATGAAACTTTTTACTGACGTTTTTATGAAACTTTTTTACTGACGTTTTCATATCTGATGAAAGGGTGTGATTAATTGTTTATGTTTTTTGTTTTATTCATATATTTTTGCTGATGTTTTTTTTTTCTATATGATATCATTATAAAATTTAAAATTTTAATTAAATCAAATGTTTATGAAACTTTTTTACTCTTAGAAATTGCATTATGCTTTTATTTAAATATATATGATTGTATTTATTCCTTTGTAAAATACAAAGTAAGAAATATCATCATACTTTAATGGCACCTTTATTTGATTTGAAGGACAAAAATGAAACCTTTTTAAGAAAGGTAAATAATGGCATCCTATTGTATGGTATATGTATGTGATCATGTGTGTATGTAAAAGTATAATGCAATTATAAAGATTTTATTACAAGCATCAATATTTCTTATTTAAAAAGTTAGAAAAAGCATCATACTTGCATTAAATCTCTTTATAACATCTTATTTTTCTTGCTTATTTAAATACACAGCATGAAATAGGATCAAACTTTCTTTTATTCATGTTTTATAATGCACTATTTTTTATTTAACTGAAATGAAATTATGAAGCTTTAAGGAAGCAATTAAAGTTAGCTTATATTTATATAATGCACTATTTGATGCTATATTGTGCTTTGTAAATACAAACTTTCATTGATTCCTTTTTTTAGTGTTGTTTTCTAATATATTTTAAATACAAGGCATGAAATAACATCATAATTTCTTTGATCCAATTTTTATAATGCATTTTTTCCCATTGAAATGAAAGTAAGATACTCTTAAGTCTACAATTAAAGTACGATGCAAATATGTATACAATTCACGATTGTTTTATGATGGCTTATATTTGAACTTTTTTTTTGCTAGGTTCAAGTTTTTGATGTGTTTGGGCAACCTTCAAAATTAGTAGGGGTAGAAATATGATATTTTTTCTATTATATAATCAGTTAATAAGTGTTTAATTGCATGTATGTATGTCAAAGTAAGGTTAAATGATAAAGAATTCGTGAAAGTACCTTGTTATTTCCTAGTTTTTAAAATACAAAGTAGGAAATAACATCGTACTTTCATGATTATGTCGGTATTGAAGTACAATGATATTTCTTGCCCTTCCTTGTAAGGAATAAGAAATATCATCTTATTTTAATTCATTCAATTATAATATAACCAAAAATTGAAATTATCATGCTATTTTTTGCATTGTAAGCATTGATCATACAAGTTTTGTATAATATCATATTTTCTCACTTTTGAGTGTCATAACATTCTAAATTTATCTATATGTTTTTGAATTTGTTAATGTGAAAGTAGGATGTTTTATTAAAGAATAGAATATAAAAATTAATGCATTCTTAAATGTTAAGGTACATTTTTTATATTCTGTGTTTATGTGAAAGTAGGAATTTATTATAACGAATAAAATAAAACAAATAAAGGTATTTCGTTTTTTTAAACACAAATTGATTGCATGTCAAAAAAATATTTTTCTGATTGGAAAGTATTTTATTAGATACAAATATTGCCAGTAATAGTATTGTTGACTCTGAAAACAGCAATGTAGTAGGTAAAATCCATGTCAAAAACAATAAAGTAGTAGGTAAATAGGTGGTCATAAATAGTATTTTTCAGACTGTCTAAAATAGTTTATTTGATAGTCAAAAAACAGTAGAATATTAGGTAAAAGCATGTAAAAAAGAAAACAATAATTTATAGACTCATAAAAAGTCTTATAGATTGTAAAATAAATTGTTTAATAGACAATAACAATAGTTTGTATAAACTGTCGTAAAGTTTACTTTTGATTTTGATAGCCTAAAGCCTAATTGAAACACTATTTTCTAAAGTTTACTTTTGATAGCCTAAAGCCTAATTGAAACACTATTTTCTAGACCATCAGAATCAGTACTAGCAAAAGATTCCAAAAGTAAAACCAATATAAATATGTTCATTAGTTGATAAACAAATTGTAAAAGCTAAGTTTTAAAAAAACAGGTATGCTTCCTTATTCTTTCTCTTGTATTTTGATATACAAAAATTAAATTGTAATTTCTATTTTTAATAATGAGTGATGTGTTTTGATTTTTTTTTTTCATTTACCTATAATAAAGTTTTAGTGATTTTTAGTGTATGCTTTAGAGTAACATTTACAATTTTGTTTAAATTTGATTAATTTCTATTTTTCATATAAAGTGATACATAAAGTGATGTGTATTGATTTTTTTTTTCATTTACCTAGCAACAAGTTTTTAGTCTATACTTTAGAGCATGGTTGTAAAAATTGCTCGACGGTTGCTCGGCGGTTCACTGGGGTCAAACGATTAATCGATTTGGCGGGGATTAATCGGGGATTAATCGAAGACCCTAAATTACTAATAAAAATATTTTAAAATTTAATACATCCTAAGAAAATTAGTATTTGAATATTTAAAATTTTGAAAATTTGAAACTTTTAAATATTTGAAATTTTGAATATTTAAAAATTTAAAAATTTAAAATTTTGTTAATTTTTGTGTAATATTTGAAAATTTGAAATTTTGAAATATTGAAAATTTTCCCTCCTAGGAGCGCCAAGGACCGCCGAGACCGAGTATAACCAATTTCCGCCAAACACCCCTAATCGTAATCAGTTGCAGACCGCCAAGCGCCTAGGCGGCCGCCTAGGCCGATATTTACAACACTGCTTTAGAGTAACACTTACAATTTTGTTTAGATTTGATTTGGTTTTTAACAACTTATTTTTTGTTTTAATCATATCTATATATGATGGAGGTCGGTGCTTACTTTTCACTTGTGACCAAAATAGAGGTAAATTGGAAGTCTTTCAATTTACATTATTCATCTTGTTTAAATATCATTATGCTTTTTTGCTACATATTTTACTTTATTATATTTTAACTATGGGTTTTTCCTACATGTAAAACTTGATAATACTATGTGTTTACGTATCATTATCTTTTTTTGCTACATGTTATATTCTATATAATTTCTTTTAGATTTATTCATTATATAACAAATGTAAATCATTTAGAATATAAGTATAAACCGTTTAAAGCTATTGATTTAATAGTGGATGAAAATTTATACAAGACCAAATGTAAGAAATACAAATATTAATAGTATAATATTTATAGAAGTATATTATATGAATAGTTATTTTTTTATTGGTTTAGTTTAATATGTTGTTATTAAAATATAACGAAGAATAAAATTTTGTAACAGTTATGATATCAAATTAGGTTTGTCAAAACTTTTAACATTGTAAATGAAAGTCTAAAATATTATATATCTGTATTTCTATTGTTTATTTTAATAATTATAAATACAATATTTATTGTTATGAACATTACGAATCATTTTAATATTTAAATTAATATGGTAAATGAAAGTCTGAAATATTTTATATTTGTATTTTCTATTTTTTATTTTAATAATTATAAATACGATATTTATTGTTATGAACATTATGAATCTTTTTAATATTTAAATAAATAATATTGTTACCAATTATTTAACTTTTACATTTTATTTTAAATTTTGTAGAAAATGGATATGTATTTCAATGTTAACTCTTTTCGGTCACTCGATAGTCCATATGCACGGTTTAATTTCGCTTGCGTTCGGATTGATTTTGTTTGGGTGCATACAAGGGAAAACAGACTAATTATTCTTGTAGTTGACCAAAATGTAAGTTCCATATATATATATATATATATATATATATATATATATATATATATATATATATATATATATAATGCTTAATTTCACCATATAATGAGTTTTTCTATTACTTTTTTTAACAAATTTTTTATTAACTAGAGAGAAAAAATGGTGGTGGTTGTTCCTAGCTCTTTAATAGGAAGATACCTAGAAAGAGGTATGGAAGGCCGCTTATATTCTATAAATCATTTTAAACTCAATTCCACTCCCGATGACTTCCCCAAGTATGAAGGATACAACTTTGTTGATGATCAATATGTCATAATTGTAATTCTTAAATAGTTGTTACAATATAATATTTAACTCATTTTTTAAAAATAACTAAAATTTGTTTTACTTAAACGGTGGTTTAGATGTTGTTGGCAAAGTTATTGACGGACATCTTTTACAACAGGACTGTGCGGTTGATTTACTTCTTCAAGATCAATTGTAAGTTTTTATATTATTATTATCATTATTATTATTAAGAATTTAATTATAAGTACTATTAAAATTAATATTTCAAATTATTATAATAGCTATGTAATTCAGCTTATTTTGAATGATGGTCCTGAAGCCTTATATTTGTCCATCTGATAATGACATGTTTCCATTCAAACTGAAAAGAAAATAGTTTGCAATTCGGCTTCGCTTTGCTATAACAATCAATAAAGCTCAAGGCCAAACAATTCCAAATGTTGGTGTTTATCTACCAGTCAGTATTCTCGCATGGGCAACTTTATGTGGCGCTTTTCAGAGGGATATCCCGTGAGAATACAAAGGTCTTAGAGAAACCCACAAAAGAATTTAAGGGGAGAGGAATTTACACATAAAATGTGGTGTATCAAGAAGTTCTGTGCGATATATAAGATCAAATTTTGTATAAACCTTATCGATATATAATAAAATGGTAATGATATTTTTCAAATTATTTGTGTTCTTAAAAATATTTATTTTATATATATATATATATATATATATATATATATATATATATATATATATATATATATATAATTGAAAAAATTCAATGAAATAAAACCATTCCTCAATATAACTATTCATTTAATTATGAATGTGATGAAATGTTTTTACATAATTCTTGTGAAAAAAAAAATATAAAATAACAATTCTTTTACATTAAATGATTATAAGCATTTGTTGTATGAATTGGTAAAAAAGAAAACATATTTTGATTCCTTTTAAAATTTATAAACAAAAAAAAAAAAAAAAAACCTTTCATATTGGAGGAAGATTGGAAACGTGATGGTTTTCATTTAATACGATTACAGTTGAACCACCTCATCGAGATAACAACTAATCGGCACCTAGAAACTTTTTGTCGAAAGGAACAATAGTCGTCGACGCATCGCGCGGGTACCCCACTAGTGTATATATATATATATATATATATATATATATATATATATATATATATATATATATATATATATATATATATATATATATATATATATATATATAAAGAAACCCTTATGCTTTAAAAATTGAGCAAAATAGGAAAGGTTGATCAATGTAGAATAAGTATGGGATTTTTTTGGATTTTTCTTGGATTTTCGGCTGTTTTTTCTTGATTTTAAGCAGCCTTTTGATGGGTCGGGTCCTAATGGATAGACAATATGGTTCATCACTCATGATTCCACTAAATTCCACTAAATGGGACAATGTGCCACCGTTTGAAAAGTAATCTCTTCACCTCCACGCTTCCATTCACCTCCTCCAATGATTCCTTTCCTCTAATGCTTCCTTACTTTCTCAATACACTACCTCCATCACCTCTCTCTACCCATCAACCCAATATATCGACATTTGCCCGTTTCGCCACCGCTCCTCTATAATCGATCAATTGATGGGTTTCTTTGCAGATAAGAAGCATAATCGTTGTTTCATATTGATGCCCTAACTCCATACCACCGGTTTTCTATGAACTGTTTGCTCCCCATATTCTAATTTAGGTTTTGATAACTGATAATTCATCTCGGACCTTCACTCTGGCGCTCTTATCTTCCCTGGCTTTCTTTGGATGGTATGACTGCTCCTTATTTTCAGTTCTTCATTTCGCTCTCTGCAAACCTTGTCTCTTAGTTAAGCCATTAATCCAAATTTAAATCTATACCTACATCTTCGTCCAACCATCTAGGTTTTGTTGAGGATTGGAACACCACACAATTATAAGGTAAATGCATCAACTTTTTTTCCAATTTACAACTCTCCCTTTGATATATTGAAGGTCAATTTTTATTTCCTAGATTTACGCGTTCTGATTTTGATTGCCTAGATTTACTGGTTCTCATTTTTATATTGATTTTAGTTTTGGAATCTCTTTTGACAATCTATGGTTTCATATTAAAAGCAAATTAGAGAGAGACGAGTCTACCACTGGTAAGAAATTGTTTCAGTAGTAGGTTTTGGAATTGTGATAACTACAAATTGTGTTAATGGATGTAAACTGTAAGTTCAATTTTTGTTCACTGTTTATCCATGCAATATTCTGTAAGTTGTATTTTGACCCTTTTTTTTTTTTTTTTTTTTTTTTTTTTTGTATATTTATGTTATTGTTACAACCTGCATGTGTTTGATTTCACATGATTATCCTCAAAATTGAATATGTTTTTCTTTAATTAGCTATTTACTTGGATCATTATCCTCAAAATTATGCTATTTCCTATATAGGAACGGATACCAGTCAACCAGAAATACATGCTCATGCACATGTAAGGTCTTTAATCTCTGTTTGCTGAGCTTTGGCTCTTTCAAAAAAAAAAGGTCTTTAATCTCTAAAAATACAGATCGTAATTCCCTCTCTAATCTCTATTTAGTTTTGGAATATTATTAATATAATGGTTGTTAGTAAGAAATCAAAAGCTTATGTTATGGGTTGAAGATTTCACCCAAGCTAAGCCAATATCGATATTAAATTTGAGTCTGTGTTGATTCTTGGATATTTTCACCAACAAACAATATGCAATTTTGTTAAGTCGGGGCTTTTGTTGAACTATTATCTGGGGAGTATTTTTTATACCAATTGATTGGTTTAATGTTGAGAATAGTCGGTTCAATTGTATCCGTAAGCCTAAATATTTTGATGCTCACTGTTTTGATGAAGTTACAAAAGCTATGGTTGCCCAATCTGCTTATAATTGTGATAATTGAAAATATGATTTTTTTTTTACTTCATTATGATATCCAACAAACACGGATTGGTTTCTGATAGTCGACTAAATCTCATAACCTACTTAGGTTACGAGATTTCAAGTTGCTTTTTGTGTTATATACTTTGGAAGAGTGACGATTTTAGTTTTTTAGTTGCAAGGTCAGCTCTTATGCCCTGCAAAGTGTTTTCTGATATGTACAGTTTGATATATGCATGTTTTTATATTTAGTATAATCGCATAGCTACAACTTTATGACCCAATAAGATATGAGAATATGAAATTTGATGTGAGGAGACTTAAGAAGACTTATCTTTATTGTCCTGCCAAAATTGAAAATACATTTTCTGATGGTTTATGTTCTTTTTCAACATCTGCAGTAATATACTATACAAACAAAAATGAAGAGTATATCCAGATTGTAGAAATTGTTCAATTTTCTCTGTCGACTTAGTACATATAAATTATTTTAAAGAAAATAAATTGCAATCACATACTTTGTTTAAAAAATAATACTGTACAAAAGTAAATTTATTCGAGTAAATTTAAGTCTTAAGAGTAGAATACTTGATGACTTTATCTACAAAACTGACAAGATCATTTGTTAACACCTTTAGTTCATATACTTTTTGAGTTATTATAGACGAAGTTACAAGGTGACAAACTATAAGGTGGGGCCACCTTTTTGCGGCTATACAGGTAATGATCTGCATTATGCAATTTCTTACAAAGATTGTTATTATACAGCCGATAAAAAAGAATTTTGCTCTGTTTTGTGGCATTCCAAATCGAATATATGCCAAGTTTTTTGGTGCATTTTTCTTAGGTTGGACAATTTTAAATTATAATATAGATAAATGCTTTAATAAAAAAAGGTTTGTGATTTTTTAATATGTGGAATAAATTTGTTTAGTTTTACCTGCTATTTAAGATTGCATTATTTTTTTTTTGTGAGTAAGAAATAATTTAAATAGGATTTATTTGTGAATATATTTATTGTAATTACATGCGATTTTATGTTAACCATAAAAGTGAAATAGAAATCAATTGGTTTTTGAATACCATGTTAGGGGCTTTGAATAAAATTTGTTGTAATCACGAGAAGCACTAGAGAAACTACTACTTAATGATGTTGGATTAAAGGTAAATATGGCCTGGTTGATTAAGATTTGTAGTGATGATTATGCTACACTTTGACATGTCATTTAGACTATTCAATTTGGAAACAACCCTTTGACATGTCATTTATTAATATTACATCACTGTATTTTCAAAAAAGAAAATTATAGACAATGTATTTTAGTTTTTACCTGATGGCAATGTATTTCAATTTTCTTTTCCATAATAGAAATCTACTTTCACTAGATTTTTTTCCCGATATTATCTTTAACTAAAACCTTATACCACTCGTAGGTATAAGCACGACCTTTAGATGTCCCTAGTGTATATATATATATATATATATATATATATATATATATATATAGTCTTAAAAGTCTATACATCTATACTGACTCAGAAACTTATAAAATTTACAAAAAGCACAAAAATGTGTTGTTTGCCATATTATTTATTTACAACACTTAAAAAAACTACAAATATAGAATTTTAGCCTATGTTCCCAAAGGATTATACGTTGTATGCTCACATTTAATAAAAACTATGGGTTATCTTGTCTCCCATTTCTCTTATCAAGATCTTCTGTCTTCATCGTGCGTTGACTATCACTTCTTGCTCTTTAAAGAAAATATCAGCTTGTTAAAAATTGTCTCCCTTTGTTGCAAGTTCTTATTGTTGAAGTTAGCTCGACATCAGTTTATTAACACTAGATTCTTATTATATGAAGTTTATGGTTGGACTATGAAGCACATATTGTAGTATGGTCGACACCAGAAATGGAAGATGTGTGTTCGAACTTGTTTACCTAGACACTAATGTCGCTGTAACACCCCGTTAATGTAATAAATAAATAGATGTAACATATACGTTTGAAATCGTGTTTTAAGTAAATAATATTTTGTAATATTATGTGAATTTGAATGTTGTGTTCTAACAGATAGTTTTTACTAGAAATAAAGTAAAACTATGTGTAGAATCACTCATAAAATATTGGAAGTCTTATAAGATTCCAATTAAAAGCCAAATAGTGAAATATAGCGAAAATATAAAATTTGGAATAAGTAAAATTTTATTATTGAAAGTTGTAGATAATCTCGTTAGAAACATTTAGGCGAAAACCTCATCGAAATCCGAGTTATAACGAAGAAGTTATGACCAATCGAAGATCCGTGATAAAACAGGCACGATGATGAATGACGTAAAAAGTGAGTTTTTGATAAACTACTTTTTAGCCTTAGTAATTTAAATGAAAGTTGTATTATTCATTAAACCGAGAAGTTCGATAAAAAGAACGTCAAAATCTGACTTCGTATGAGGAAGTTATGATTTTTCGAAGTTTCAGTTTAACATTAGACAGTTAAAAACTTGAATTTTTGATCGAGTGATTTTTAGCCGACACAGCCTAAACGAGAATTGAAGGTCTCATTATTAGTAGTATAACGGTAAAAAGTCTGACGAAAACGGACATCGGATGAAGAAGTTATGAAATTTTAACGGATTTTCCTATCACGGTCTGTTAAAAATAACAATATTAAAGTTAAAATCAAAATTAGCCAACGAAGTCTAAACGAAAGTTTTAGAACATAACTTTAGCTACACGTGCATATAAAGAACGTAAAAAATGGAGCTCGTATGAGAAAGTTATGGATTTTACAAGATTTGGCACATTTTTCGAGAAATTTCGCATGAATAGTACTGTCACATCATCCCTCGCATGCAGCCTCCGCGTGGCGTCTTCTGATTGAACCGTAGCCTCGGGTAGCACCCGCTGATTGGTCCGAAGTCGTCACCTCTTTCCCTATTTGACCAAAGCTCGGTCCACTTAGGAGCTGGCATCTGTTTGAAATCACGTGGCCTCGCATGCGCCCTCGTGCGCGACCCAAGTGTAGGCTCCTGATTCGACCGAAGTTGCCGACCCGATCCGAAGCCAAAAGTCGCATCATCCAACCAATGCGAAGCGAACACCGGTCCGTCCGAGCCTCGCTCTGCTGCCACCTGGTCCGAACCTCGCAGCCACCTGCCCTCTTCCCCTCGCTTCGGATCCGAGGCTCGCACCTATATAAGGGGTGCGAGACCTCCCGGGTAAATATTAGAAATTTGCCCCCTTTTACCCCTAAACTTATAGGTCTTCTACTTCCACTTCCCCGAAGCCCCGGTACTGATTCCAAAGCCCGAAACACGCCCCGAGACTCACGAGAAGCCCGAAAAAATTATCTTTTCGGTTTTGAAGCTCTACCTTCGCAGAGCCCGGTTATTTAGAGCCGAAGTGCTATCTAAATTAATATTTTAACCCCCGGTTATTTCACGATGAGTTTAATATATAGAAATAATTGTATGTTATGTGTTATATGTTATATGTGCTATGGGCTTTTCAATGTTATTATTCCGGGTCATTTCCCCGGGTTATTTTTATTCTCTATATTTAATAACAAAGAAATACCTTTGACCATGTGATCAGTGAAAGGACTTAGCTTCACCTTGGTACTGGTATGTAGCCTCTGGCCATGTAGAACATGTCTCCATAAGAGAATGAATTCTATTCTATGGTATTGACAGAAGGTTAGATAGGGCTATAAGCCTGAAATCTACCAAAATGTTAATTCGAAGTTGTATATCTTCTGTGCTGTTTGGGTCAAAGCTTTATTGATGTATATCAAGCATGGAAATTGTTATGTCTTATTGATTGTATATCTTTAAATCAAATCAATGATTGATATGGAATGTTTGTCACATGATTCACATATGCCCTTGTTGTTCCTTGTTCCTCTTTGCTTCTACCATATTAAAGTATATATATATATATATATATATATATATATATATATATATATATATATATATATATATATATATATATGGAATAACGTTATATTGTATCTATTATTGAACTCACTAAGCGTCACCGCTTAGCCTCTCAATGTTTAACAAATTGCAGGAGATAAGCATCCAGTATAGTTATATACTGGTAGAAGATTTTTGAATAGTTTGAAACTATTGTATCGATAGAAGCTTATGAATAGTTTGAAACTATTGTATTTTGCACTCCCATGTGTATAAAACTATAGAATCCTGGGAAGTTATGTAATATATAACACTTTAAAATAGTCGGTTTGTATCCAGTAGTTTGCAACCTCTTTATCAATGTAAAATATTATTTTTATTAATATGCAAGTAGCATGTTTTGGAGTAACTATATTGTCAAGTATGAAAGTTTGGGTCTTTCATAAATACGAAAGTTAGGGTCTTTCAACCATGGTATCAGAGCAGTAGTTTGAGTGAATTAAATTCCACGGGTTGGTATTTAGACTTAAACTATTGGAAGTTCAATATATAAACTTAATCATTGTAAGTATACGTAGACAAACCATAGGAAATATATAAGTAAAAGTATTAGGTAATAATAAACCCTAATATTCTAAAATACAATGTTACTCCGTATTGCAGAGCAATGGCTAAACAGGTTAGTAGGCATACCCCTGAGGTTGGTGGAGGTCCTCAACCAGAGGAAGTGAATACTCCAGTATCTCCTCGTGAGGAGCGACTCTTGGGTAAACTTATCGGTGTTATTCGACAAACTCTCAAAGAACACAAAAAGAATGGTGAGAAGGGAAAAGAGAAAGCCACTGGAGAATCTTCAAAAGGAGAGGTGAAGCATCCCTCATTCAAAGATTTCAAGAGTAGTGGTGCTATAGAGTTTTCCGGTGTTCTCAATCCCATTATTGTTCTTACTTGTATCCAGAATACAAAGAAAGTGTGTCGTATTTCTCATGTGGATAATGAAGACAAGGCTAATTATGCTTCCTCAATGCTCATCGGAGAAGCCTTGGTCTGGTGCGAAGCAACATATGAAGCTCTCAACGGGTTTGACAAGGAGAATTTAGCCTGGGAAATGTTTAAAACTCGTTTGCTAGAGAAGTATTGTCCTCTAGACATGAGGAGGAGATTGGATAAGGAATTCCTCGAGCTTAAACAAGGAGGAATGACGTTGAATGATTATGAAACTCAGTTTAATCAACGGGCAAGGTTTGCTACGAAGTATATTCCAACTAAAGACGAGAAAATTCAGTTATTCATGGAGGGACTAAGACACGAAATCCACGATTTCGTTGCCAATCGAGAAGTTCTGTCATTCAATAAAGTCGTTGAATATGCTCAAAGACGTGAGCATGACTTAGAAATACGTGGTGTCACTGTTACTGCTCCGAAGCATCCACGTACTGAAAGAACTATTACTGTTCCTTCTTTTCTACCAGCTCAATCGGTTCGGACTGAACCTGGTAATCAAGTTCAAACTCAAAATGCCTCTCGTGGACGCGGTAGATCACAATCTTTTTGTATGCAATCGCCTTCATGTCATATTTGTGGAAGGAATCATCCGGGCCACTGCAAAATAGACAAGGAATCCATTGTCTGTTATGGATGTGGAGAAAAGGGTCATATAAAGCTAGCTTGCCCAAGAAAGGATGTTACTGATGGGTTTAATACAAACAATCCTATGTGTGCATGCAACCCTAGAGTTGGATCTATGTTTTCACTATTAGTTATACAACTTTATGAACAAAAAAAGAAACCTAATGAATCATACTATTTTCGAAATTAACCAAGAAGATTAGATTACATACCTCTTGTTGTTATATTGCAATAACAACTCAAATCCTCCTTGTAATGGCTTTAGAAAGCTTAGGGTCACAAGTGTCATTCCTCTAATGGCTCACAAACACCAAGAGCAACAGGATGAAGAATGATAAGAGAGGAGGCAACCAAAAACGTGTGGAAACCCTAAGGAAACTCTTATCCACGTTTTTGGGGCTTAAGGGTACTATATATACATGTAGGCTATTAGAATTTTAAACTAGGAGACCCTAATCTGACTACTTAAGCCCTAAGCAGCCCATAGATTCCTTTGGTATATCCCTTGGACGATTTCTAATGGGCTTCCCCATAGAATTCGTCCAACTTATATCTTATTAAGTAATCCATATCCCAAATGCAATTATCTTATAATTACAGTTCTAGTCCGTTAAGTTTAATTAATCTCTTTTAACCAAAAAATTAATTATCAATTAATTCTTGACTAATATTAGTTAAACAATATGATTTCTCCTTTAATATATTATTCTCATAATATATTAATAAATCATAATTAATCCTCTCTCTCCATAATTCATCATGTCAAGTTGCTTTGGTGAAGGCAACCCAAAAGGACCATGCACCATCGGGTCAAGTACATACCAAAATAGTTATGGACTTAGACACTAATCCAACAGTCTCCCACTTGGATAAGTCTAATAACTATTCTGCGTATGACTTCAGATCCTGATCTGCAATCGTAGCTTTCAAAAGCCGCTGTCAACTCTGATCTTATCAGATACGCGTCCTTTAGATAAGGGATCATATATTCCTCCATTCTAGATATCGTATAGACTGAGACATGGATTTAAATCATTCTCTCTATCTATGTGTTGTTTCCCGATTTCCGATTTATGACGATTGACAACAGACTACAATTGAACATAGCAAATTAGTCCAAGCTTGGCCAAGCACTTAGGTGTCATCACTAAATCATCGAGGGGCCCACAGATATCGCTTTCATCCTACTTTGGATAAAAGGAACGGATAAACTTTGATTCAATGCTTTCTTGCACTCACTTACTGAATCACACACAACAATATGTTTTATGACACCAAGTTACTAGTGCGTTTACATATTATCAATGAGTAACCGACTCGCAAGATATAACTCACACATCTCTGTTTCAAGAATATAAGATATTATCATCTCACCAATCACTCGTGATAAAATCCATGAAGTGATCCAAGTGAGCGTGGGTTTAATCCAATGCTCAAATCATATTCATAAGCACTCATGAACGTTGCAGCGAACATTTGCTTATGTCTAATACACTTTAGACAATCCACACACCAATTCACGACAGTCTTCATTCATACTTACTTCCAACATATGAACGACTATGGTCCGTTCGAATAATTCGATTATTCTGAAATAATTAATTATTCAGGAAGTCAAAACATGCAAAGTGAAACACAAGAATAATACTAATCCTATATGGTCTGAAACCCTTAAGTATAAATAAAACACCTTTTATTTATCACCATATCGATTACTCATTATTTGTTGTTTCGGGTAATCAACTTCTTACTTGAATTTTTACTACACTTGTACCACGCTCTTAGCATGCACACAATGTTTACCTGTGGTTCTTTCTTAAAGAAATAGATCAAATGAACACATTTCCAATCATGCTCATTTCACAACTCTCAATCCCTATCACAAGTGTAAGAATATCAAATTCTTGTTACTTATGCTAGATTCTAACATTTTATGCAATGTTTCTTTCATAAAGTCATAGCTCAAAATCATCAAAACTTGGCCAATCTCAATAAGAAACAATTCTATAGATATGGTGTCTCAAAGTACATTCCTTTGAACATCCTTTCTTGCATAAAAGCTTCTAATCTAGATATAGATTCTCAATATCCAACTCCCAATATGGAAACATTTCCATATTTTCCATATGACAACTCATTCTTAATAGAATCTTATCTATTCATAATAATGTCAATATGGTCCATCCAGTACCATACTTCCAACTACTCACAAGCAACCAATCCTCATCGAGCTTTGGATCGTCCTTTGATAATTGTTTAATTATCTTAGTCAAAAGCGATTCTTGTCCTTTTCCCTCTAAATGCGCTAGACATTTGGAAAATTTTAGAATGGTCAAATATTATAACACTTGCAATCGATCCTATACCCGAAGCGTATCGGACACGATGCATAATGTCTTACATAAAAATACGATACTTTATCAATCTTCTACCATAATATTTAATGTGTCACGTTCTCACAATTCGAACAATGAAGAGGGATGCCATAATCATAATCGAAATTTTCAGAACGCACTATGTATCCTTGACTAAATTTATTAACATTCCACAACCTAAGCCTTTAGATTTGAAATGAAGCATAATATTCTCTCCCTTAATTATAGCAAAACAACTTTTCAACCCTTACGACTTTGCAAAGTATAACTCTTGTTTTCTATAATTAATATTGCTAACTTGCAATACTTGCCTTAATAATCATACAAGCATAACATTTATGCTCCCACTATCATGATGATTATTCTCATATAAGCATAACACTTATGCTCCCACTAGCTTTGACATGTATTCAGAAAACAGCTTAACTTCTAGAAAAACAATACCTATTGAATTTCTTAAGTTCATATTTCTAATACCTAATGCTTTGATAATCATTTATCTAAGCTTATACACATTTGACTTAGATAGCTCATATGTGTCTCTAAAAATTTAGACTAATTTCCAAATCTCACAATTCGAATCATGGAAAGGGATACCGTAACCATAATCAAATTTAAGAATGCAATTTTCACAATCACTATCTTCTTAAAATCTGTCTTAGTGAAAGCATTTCCTCACAGTCATTTTCATGAAGGAGGGAATCTTATGACACTTAGATTTTAATGGTGTATGTGTTCCTATCCATGTGAATTTGTCAAAACCAAAGTTTGCGACAAATCCAAACTCATATGGACCGAACTCTTAATCTTGATTTCTTGCCTTATGGTAACACGAGTGCCCACCATGTCTTGGAAGTAGTTAAGTAGCTCACCCTTTCCTATCAATGTACTTTTCATTGACCAAGGTCCTTGCCTTTTATGCGTTCAAATGAGAACTCATAGAACTCACATGCATAATTAACTCAATTGGAATGGCACAGAAACAAAATAACATCAACACGATAGATGATAAACCTCAAGTCGTGTGCTAGTGATGATCGATAAGGTTTATTCTTGATTTGTTCTTGAAACCTTTCAAGACCAGTAAGACTCCCATTGACTCCTTGACATATACGATTCACTTGTCAATAAACATTTCTCGACAAACAAATATTCAAGACTTAGTGTAGCTTTTATCAAGACAAAACACTTCACAAAATTGGTCCTAGTTGGTCTTTGTCTTATCCAAGACATCACAACTTTCCACATTTGGTGAATGTTATAAACCTTCTTAAGACTTGTCACTTAATGTAACAATATTAGCTCTAAGACTTGTTTTGGAACGAAGTATGATTGACTTCTTGATTTAACCATTTCTTCAATTCTTGATTCCTCTTATCAGACATATAGTTGTACTAAGACTCACTTAGAGGATCAATTGAGATATGGTTCTTAATCATTAAGACCTATCATAAAACATAATAAAAGGTACTCTCCCTTCTTAGAATAGAGAAACTTTTATCTTTCTGCCTACTTGATTCTTTTTATTCGTTCTGCTATTGATTTAAACTCTTTCAATCAATTCAGAATTACACTTAATCTTATAAGTATAACCATATTTACTAAACCTTTAGTAAATCATGACAAATATCTTTGTTACTCTTGTGGTGGACTTGATCAACACACAACGTTTTGTACTCGATCTCCTAGTCCTTCACTTGACACTTTGTCAACGAATTAGTCTAATTTCCAAATATGAAATTTCTCATTCATCATGCAACCAAGTTGCATGATTCCAAGTTTCTGTCCAATTGAAACTTGGGTGATGAGAAACTCTCCCTATTTGGTAAATTCTCGACATTTCCACATAATTAAGAATCAAATCCATTATTGCTAATAATAGAAACATTCAAAACATCAATTTTTCATACACGCCATCGCAAGGATAAATAAATAATATAAAATCAAAATTTTATTTTATTGCGGAAAAATTTGTCCTTACAATGCAATTCATTGAAAAACTATGCTAATACATATTTCTTAGCACTCTTATTCTAACTCTAAGTAGTAGCTCAAAAATCTAATCTTCAAGTAATGCGATCGAAATCCATTTCTTCACGATTAGATTCCGCTCACTTCCTCCCTTAAGTTTCCTCTCTTTTCTTCGATTCTACAAAACATCAAATGTAATCTTATCACATCATGTATTAAGAATCTAGAATAGGAACTTAAAAGAGTTAGTTAATGGATTTTACCTAAATTAGAGCCATACGTTTTGACTCTCCCATCTCTTAGATCTCTTAGGTAAATAGGACAGCTTCGTCTCCAATGCCCCTTCTCTTGACAATAAAAGTAAATGGATTCCATTGGAATGACACATGGAATTATCTCAGAATCTACCTTTTCTGGATCTCCAATGTCACCATTTTCAATATCCATTTAAGTTTGGGAGTTTGATTTACCAGACAAATTTGCTCGACCAGCTCGCCAAATCATTTCTGATTTAGCAGCTATAAGCAAATATGTCAAATCAATGAGGGTCACGTCATGATCCATCATATAGTACTCTCTCGCGAACTTACTATATGATTCAGTAAGCAACTAAAGAACCCAGTCAACAACCAACTTATTTGAAATCTCGACACGCAACATCCTTAACCTTTCAATGTGTGACTTCATCTCTAAGACATGTACACACACAGGTTTTCCGTGTTTACTTGCCAAAAGGGCTTGAGTGAGCTTGAATTTTTCAAACCTTCGAACTTGTGGGTTAGGGAGAATAATTGGAGGAGGCGAAGGAAGTGAAGCATGATCTCTTGTTCCTCGATCGAATCATGGAATATCATCTTCATGTGGAAAGCTTGTTCCACGGGATTTAGGAATACCATAGTTGTCGTACTTTGACATCTACAAAACGGGAGAAACTAAATTCAAGTTAGTTGATTGATTGAGTCCTTAATAAATCACCCAAATTAGATATTAAAGCTAGGACCCAACACAATACGCTACAACCTAGAAAAGGGATGTCGTAATCTAGTTGCAGAATATTTGAAGGTAGGTAAATGATGATTTACCAATTTCCACCATGAAAAAGAAAAAGAAATTTAAGTTTTAAATCTATGAAAACTCCTAGATCCTTTGAGATTCATTGAACTTTTCAATGGCATGTTTAAATCTCGATATGCCCCTCTAGTTTGTGACTAGGACACTGAGGATCACAAAGCGGGTGTGAATAACCATGCAAACTTACATGGTGCTCACACATGTTACACTCACCTATTCGATATGCCGGTCAACCACACACGCTCCACCAAACTATGACAAACATCGAGTCACCCTTTCCTACCTTTGCTTAGAACCATTTACTGTGCCGGTTAATCACACACGCTCCACTAACGTCTTCACAAGGGAACAAAGTGTAATTTCATGGAATTGCATCAATTCACTTTTCCCTAAAGTAACTAAGATTGAGAATTTTGTAAAACTTTTAGTTACTTTATACTTCATTATACTTTTAATGGAAAGGGTTTGCCGTATCCTACCCGTTCGACTAACGACCCTCCACCAATCAAGGAAGCGGTGGGTAAGAGTGGATACCCATTAAATGGCCATTTTATATGCCATAACTTTATACCCCCCTTATAGATCGGCTTCGTGAATGAGGCCTACTAACGGTAAGACTAGCATTTAAGTTATACACATATAATATTAGACTTTTAATGTTATACATAGTATAAGGGTGTATTTTACACTTTTAAAATACTAGGCGGTTTAATTTTATAAATTACACTTTTAATTTAATTAAATATAAACCATATCATTATGGATTTATTAACTCTCTTTTAATTATACACTTAATTAATTTAATAAAACCATAAGGGTGTAATTTGAACTTTTTCAAAATTAGGGTTTTGGAATTTAGACTTTCAAAATTAACTTTTAATCAACAATTTAAATTCCAAAACTTGAGGGAAAGTTTTGAAATTTTTCAAAACAATTAGGTTTTAATCTCACTTAAAATTTTCGAATTTAAGACAATTAAATTAAAATTTTAAATATTAAAACTCTTGATTTAATAATTATCTTGAATTAGACTATTAATTTTAATTATGAAATCATAAGGGATTATCTAATTCATGAGGATAATTACCATTTATATATTTAAGATATCCTAATCCCTTAGACTTCTACATAGATTTTGAAAATAAAGGATGAGATATCCCAAAATCTTTAATTACCATATTTAACTATTAAAGGATAATTACAAGATATGGGATAATCCAAATCCCTAAAATTTAGGATCTTATCTTAGGGAAGGAGGCTAATCTCGAAATCTAAGGGTTTTCAAACCCTAGATTTTGAAATTTTGGACTACTGCAAAGTAGGGATGGCAAAAAAACCCGAACCCGATGGGGAAACCCGAAACCTGATCATTTCGGGTTGGGTAACGGGTCGTTATCGGGTTTTTTATCGGGTTCGGGGCAGGGAGTGGGTTATCCTCGCCCCGCCCCGCCCCGCCCCGATTATATATATGTATGTATATATATATATATATATATATATATATATATATATATATATATATAATATGTTCAAAAAATTTTGCTGTTAATTGTACACGTTCAAATATAAAATACTTATCGTGGACAATTTTTTTAGTTATTAACAATCTGGTGTTAATGATCATTTTTATGTGTTTTGACGTATTAAACAAAACTTAAATCAAATAATTTTTTATATAACGTCCAGTTTATTTTATTAAAGTGATGCATCATGTTTTTAATTTAAAAGAGTTGCTAGAACATGTATATTTTATAAGACATTAGGGTACCCTAAAAGAGAATAAAGATTTCGTTATCAGTTGTTGTAAACCCGATAAGATACCCGAAACCTGACGGGAAAACCCGGAACCCAATGGGGCGCCCCGATAAGATACCCGAAGTTATCGGGGCGGGTTTGGGAATCCATGCCCCGCCCCGAACCCGCCCCATTGCCATTCCTACTGGAAAGCATTCATAAAACCTTTTCATGATATTTTCGCAAATTAGGGTTAGGAAACCCTAATCTCATAATCTATAGCCTCCTAGGGTTTATTGGCTATAAACCTTAATTTGTCAAGTTCATACATTTGGATAAAAGCTAATAGAAAACAAAAACCAATGGCTCTGATACCACTGATGGGTTTAATACAAACAATCTTATGTGTGCATGCAACCATAGAGTTGGATCTATGTTTTCACTATTAGTTATACAACTTTATGAACAAAAAAAGAAACCTAATGAATCATACTATTTTCGAAATTCACCAAGAAGATTAGATTACATACCTCTTGTTGTTATATTGCAATAACAACTCAAATCCTCCTTGTAATGGCTTTAGAAAGCTTAGGGTCACAAGTATCACTCCTCCAATGGCTCACAAACACCAAGAGCAAGAGGATGAAGAATGATAAGAGAGGAGGCAGCCAAAAACGTGTGGAAACCCTAAGGAAAATCTTATCCACGTTTTTGGGGCTTAAGGGTACTATATGTACATGTAGGCTATTAGGGTTTTAAACTAGGAAACCCTAATCTGACTGCTTAAGCCCTAAGCAGCCCATGGATTCCTTTGGTATATCCCTTGGACGATTTCTAATGGGCTTCCCCATAGAATTCTTCCAACTTATATCTTATTAAGTAATCCATATCCCAAATGCAATTATCTTATAATTATATTTCTAGTCCCTTAAGTTTAATTAATCTCTTTTAGCCACAAAATTAATTATCAATTAATTCTTGACTAATATTAATTAAACAATATGATTTATCCTTTAATATATTATTCTCATAATATATTAATAAATCATAATTAATCCTCTCTCTCCATAATTCATCATGTCAAGTTGCTTTGGTGAAGGCAACCCAAAAGGACCATGCACTATCCGGTCAAGTACATACCAAAATAGTTATGGACTTAGACACTAATCCAACAATTAATTGCTATGCATGTGGTATTACTAGCCACAAGAAGTGTTTTTGCCCTACTCTTACTAGTCAGATGACGGGAAGTCAAGCTTCTGTTCAACAACCGGCAAGAAGCCAAGTCCCTGTTCAACAATCAAAGGGTACTCCAACTAAAAAGGAGGAGGTGCCAAAAGTTAAGGGTTGTGCATTCCAGATTACCTCAGAGGAGGCACGTGAGGACTCGAATGTTGTGACAGGTACATTTCTTGTCAACTCTAGACCTGCTCACATCTTACTTGATTCTGGTGCATCAGATTCTTTTGTGTCTTACGAATTTGCGCATTCCTTTCAAATTGCTTGCTTTGTACTCGCGCAACCATTTCACGTAGATACTGCGGGAAGTATATCATTACTTGCTGATAAAGCCTATAGGGATTATGTTATTGAAATTGAAGGCTATACTTTTCTCGCTAACTTGATCCCTATCTCCTTGCCCAACTTTGATATTATTCTCGGTATGGATTGGTTATCAAAGAACCATACAGAACTCTTGTGCTATGAAAAGATAGTACACATTCTTATTGAAGGGGAGAATCCTATCAATGTCTACGGTGAACAAAGACTCTTAAAAATAATTATTTTCATTAAATCTCGTAAATTCATATCGAAAGGGTGTTCTATCTATCTGGCCTACACAGTTGATGTCTCAAAAAAGGAGAAGAAAATTGTAAATGATGTTCTAGTTGTTAACAAATATCCTGATGTTTTCCCTGATGACTTGCATGGCCTTCCTCCGGATAGGCAAGTAGAATTCCGAATTGACCTTGTGCCTGGTGCTGCTCCGATTGCAAAGACTCCTTATCGTCTTGTGCCAGCTGAGATGAAAGAAATGATGATCCAACTGCAGGAACTACTTGACAATGGTTTCATTCGACCGAGTACCTCTCCTTGGGGTGCTCCAGTACTGTTTGTCAAGAGGAAAGATGGATCGATGCGGATGTGCATTGATTATCGTGAGTTGAATAAGGTGACTATCAAGAACAAGTACCCACTACCTTGCATCGACGATTTATTCGATCAACTTCAGGGTGTTAGCTATTTCTCAAATATTGATTTAAGATCTGGCTATCATCAGTTAAAAGTTCACGAGCAGGATGTACCGAAGACTGCTTTTCGTACTCGATATGGGCATTATGAATTCCTTGTTATACCGTTTGGTTTAACAAACGCCCCTGCTGTATTCATGGATATGATGAATCGGGTATGCCGCCCAATGATCGATAAATCAGTCATCGTATTCATTGATGATATTCTAATCTATTCCAAGTTTGAAGTTGATCATGCTATTCATATTCGTGCGGTATTGGAACTTCTTCGAAAGGAGAAACTATATGCTATATTCTCAAAATGTGAATTTTGACTTCGCCAAGTTCAATTTCTCGGCCATGTTATTTCTAGTGATGGTGTATCTGTAGATCCTATCAAAATCAAAGCCATTCAAAATTGGGAAGTTCCCCGTAATGCTTCCGAAATTCACAGTTTCTTGGGTCTCGCAGGATATTACCGGAGATTCATTAAAGACTTTTCTCGTATAGCCATACCTCTCACGAGTCTTACACGGAAGGAAGTGAAGTTCGAATGGGGTGAAGCCCAAGAAAAAGCTTTCTCTTCTCTAAAAGATCTTTTGACTCATGCTCCAATCTTATCACTCCCAAAAGGTGATGATGATTTCTCCGTTTATAGCGATGCTTCAATATTGGGACTCGGTTGTATGTTGATGCAACGTGGCAAAGTGATAGCCTATGCCACAAGACAACTGAAAGATTATGAGAAGAATTATCGCACTCATGATCTCGAGCTCGCTACAGTGGTATTTTCCCTAAAACTTTGGAGGCATTATCTTTTTGGTACATAGTGCCAATTATTTACCAACCACGAAACTCTCAAGTACAAATTCAGTCAGCAAACTTTGAATATGAGACAACAATGAGCCATGGAGCTAATCAAAGATTATGATTGTGAAATCCTATATCATCTTGGAAAAGCTAACGTGGTTGCTGATGCAATTAGCTGAAAGGTTTATCGCAATATTATGTGTTATGCTATTACTCATACTACAGTAAAATTTACTATTTTAGATGAATTAGAAAAATGGCAAGAAGAGGCCCTAAAGCCAGAAAATGTGAAGAAATAAGGGATGATACATTATAATGATGCTTTACTTGAAGATCCGCGAGGATTAAAAGTATTCAAGAATCGGCTGTGGATTCCAAAGATTGGTGGATTGAGACAGAAGATTTCAGATGAAGCCCATAAATCTAAACTGTCAATCCATCCTGGTAAAAGTAAAATGTACTATGATATAAGAGCTGATTATTGGTGGCCTGGATTAAAGAAATACATTTGAAGATATGTACAGGAATGCTTAGTATGCTTACAAGTCAAAGAAGAGCACCAAAAGCCTTATGGAACCCCAAAAAGACTTAGTGTTCCAATATGTAAATGGGAAGAATTGTCCATGGATTTCATTACCAAATTGCCAAAGACTGCTAGACAACATGATAACATTTGGGTAATTGTCGACCTCCTGACTAAAAGCGCTCATTTTCTTGCCATGCATGAAATGGCTCCAATGGAGAATTACGCAGAAGTATACTTGGATGAAATTGTGGCATGACATGGTATGCCACTAAAGATCATTTCCAATCGTGATACTCGCTTCACTTCTCACTTTTGGGCGTGTATGCAACATGAATTAGGATATCGAGTTGCTCTCAGCACCGCTTATCATCCCCAGATAGATGGTCAAACGGAGAGAACAATCCAAACAGTAGAAGACATGCTTCGTGCATGTGTCTTGGAGTTTAGTGGTAAATGGGATAAATACTTACCTCTTTTTGAATTCTCGTATAATAATATTTACCACGCTTCAATCAAAATGGCACCGTATGAAGCATTATATGGTCGCAAGTGTCGTACTCCATTATGTTGGCAACTCATAGGACAGAAGATCCTTGGAGGCCCTAAAATGACTCAAGACACCACCGACAAAATTCAAATCATTTGAGAAACAATGAAAGCGGCCTAGGATCGACAGAATTCCTATACAGAAAAGAGAAGACGACCCATAGAATTCCAAGTGGGTGATTTCGTGATGCTGAATGTATCCCCATGGAAAGGCCTTATGAGATTTGGGAAGAAAGGAAAGTTAAGTCCTAGATTTGTTGGTCCTTTCAAAATCATCCAGAGAATTGGAAAGCAAACATACCGCTTAAAATTTCCTGAAGATTTGGCAGGTATTCATGATGTGTTTCATGTGAGCTATCTAGGCAAATGCTTGAGCATCAATGATGGGACAGTTCCATTATCCGAGGTGAAATTGGATAATAAGTTAAGATATGTAGAAGAGCCGGAAGAGATCGTGAATGAAAGAACAACTAATCTACGTAATAAAGAAGTGGAGTTGGTGCTCGTCAAGTGGAAACACCATCGAGGCCCAAATTATACTTGGGAAAATAAGAATGAGATAAGAGCAAAATATCCCCATTTATTTTAATCGATGTAATTTCGGGGACGAAATCCTCAAAAAGAGGAGGTATTTGTAACATAAACGTCTTGAAATCATGTTTTAAGTAAATAATATTTTGAAATATTATCTGAATTTGAATTTTGAGTTCTAACAGATAGTTTTTACTAGAAATAAAGTAAAACTATGTTTAGAATCACTCATAAAATTTTGGAAGTCTTATGAGATTCCAATTAAAAGCCAAATAGTGAAATATAGCGAAAATATAAAATTTGGAATAAGTAAAATTTTATTATTGAAAGTTGTATATAATCTCGTTAGAAACCTTTAGGCGAAAACCTCATCGAAATACAAATTATAACGAAGAAGTTATGATCAATCGAGGATCTGATATAAAACCAACACGGCGCCGAATGATGTAAAAAGTGAGTTTTTGATAAAATACTTTTTAGCCTTAGTAATCTAAATGAAAGTCGTAGTATTCATTAAACCGAGAAGTTCAATAAAAAGAACGCCAAAATTTGACTTCGTATGAGGAAGTTATGATTTTTCGAAGTTTCAGCTTAGCAGTAGACAGCTAAAAACTCGAATTTTAGATCGAGTCATTTTTAGCCGATAGCACCTAAATGAGAATTGAAGGTCTCATCATTAGTAGTACAACAGTAAAAAGTATGATGAAAATGGACATCGGATGAAGCAGTTGTAGAACATAATTTTAGCTACACGTGCATATAAAGAACGTAAAAAACGGAGCTCGTATGCGAAAGTTATGGATTTTACAAGATTTGGCACATTTTTCAAGAAATTTCGCATGAATAGTACTGCCACGTCATCCCTCGCATGCAGCCTCCACGTGGTGTCTTCTGATTGGACCGCAGCCTCAGGTGGCACCCGCTGATTGGTCCGAAGTCGTCACCTCTTTCCCCATTTAACCGAAGCTCGGTCCACTTAGGAGCTGGCATCTGTCCGAAATCACGTTGCCTCGCATGTGCCCTCGTGCACGACCTAAGTGTAGGCTCGTGATTCGACCGAAGCAGCCGACCTGATCCAAAGCCAAAAGCTGCGTCATCCGACCAATGCGAAGCGAACACCTATCCGTTCGAGCCTCGCCCTGCTGCCACCTGGTCTGAACCTTGCAGCCACCTGCCCTCTTCTCCTTGCTTCGGATCCGAGGCTCGCACCTATATAAAGGGTGCGAGACCTCTCGGGTAAATGTTAGAAATTTGCCTCTTTTTACCCCTAAACTTATATTTCTTCTACTTTCACTTCCCCCAAAGCCCTGGTATTGATTCCAAAGCCCGAAACACACCCCGAGACTCTCGAGAAGCTCGAAAAAAATTAACTTTTCGGTTTTGAAGCTCTACCTTCACAACGCCCCGTTTTCAAGAAAACTCCCGGTTTTCAATGACGAAGGTCATATTTAGAGCCGAAGTGCTGCCTAAATTAATATTTTAGCCCCCGGTTATTTCACGGTGAGTTTAATATATAAAAATAATTGTATGTTATGTGTTATATGTGTTACGGGCTTTGCAGTGTTATTATTCTGGGTCATTTCCCCGGGTTAATTTTATTCTCTATTTCTAATAGCAAAGAAATACATTTGACCATATGATCAGTGAAAGGACTTAGATTCACGTTGGTACTGGTATGTAGCCTCTGGCCATGTAGAACATGTCTCCGTAATAGAATGAATTCTATTCTATGGTATTGGCAGAAGGTTAGACAGGGCTATAAGCCTGAAATCTACAAAAATGTTAATCCAAAGTTGTATATCTTCTATGCCGTTTGGGTCAAAGATTTATTGATGTATATCAAGCATGGAAATTGTTATGTCTCATGGATTATATATCTTTAAATCAAATCAATGATTGATATGGAATGTTTGTCACATGATTCACATATGCCCTTGTTGTTCCTTGTTCCTCTTTGCTTCTTCCATATTAAAGTATATATATGGAATAACGTTATATTGTATCTATTATTGAACTCACTAAGCGTCACCGCTTACCCTATCAACGTTTAACAAACTGCAGGAGATAAGTATCCAGTATAGTTATATACTGCTAGAAGATTTTTGAATAATTCGAAACTATTGTATCGATAGAAGCTTATGAATAGTTTGAAACGATTGTATTTTGCACCCCCCATATGTATAAAACTATAGAATCCTGGGAAGTTATGTAATATATAACACTTTAAAATAGTCGGTTTGTATCCAGTAGTTTGCAACCTCTTTATCAATGTAAAATATTGTTTTTATGAATATGCAAGTAGCATGTTTTGAAGTCACTATATTGCCGAGTATGAAAGCTTGGGTCTTTCATAAATACGAAAGTTGGGATCTTTCAATAGACAAAATTAATGAATGAATCGTAGCCTTAAAATTAATAATTATATAGTAAGGTGTTGGTTTTGGGAAGCCAAATGCCGTAAGTTGGAATAGTCGGGGGTCAAAGTATCAATTCGAGATTTATTTTGTAAAGATTTTAGAAGACAGAGGAATATTTGGTTTGTATTAGACCTAATATGAAAGGATTTATGAAACTAGGGGCTAAAGAGTTAATTATGGACCTCATTTGAAAATTATTGTAAAGGGAGGGGATACTTAGTAAAATATGGGACTTAATTTGTAAGGGATTTCCATGGACTGGGTTGAAATGGTAAAATATAGACTTGGTTTGAAAAGAGATTGGGAAGGAGGGACCAAAGGTGTATAATGGACGAAAGTTTTATATGATCAGGTATTAAACCCATCACTTTGCTTCACCATGCTAACCCTAACCCTAGAGCAAACTATCAGCGGCCACCTTCACAACTCCCGTTCACCAGCCGCCACCGCCGCGCCACCTATCTCTCTACCATTAGAATTCCACCGCCACTGTTGGACGAAGCACATAACCGATGAAGAATCACCAAGAATGATTAAATGAAGCGATATCGATTGGAAATCGGATATGTTGTGGCTGCCATCCTTCTTCTGTCCGACGTCTCTTCATCAGGCGTTGCGTCTCAACCCCGTTGGCATCGCCGCTGCTCATCTCCGTCGAAGACAAGGGTGGGCTCTAGACAATAGTTAGTGCTATTAATCACCGACAACCATCGTTATGGTCACTAGTACTGCTGTTGCCTTCACCGTTGACGCCACCACATGGGTTGTGATTATGTTCTTGGTGTGTGTGGGATACCTTAGCCGGAGATCGAGATACAAACCCACCGTGGCAGCCAACCATGGTGATTGTTGCCTAGAAACAGTTTTCTGCCACCACAAGCCACCATGAGGTGGTGACTGTGTGAGTGAATCTTTAAATGGGTGTGTTTGTGAAGTTGTTTGCACAGTATATGTTCAGAAAATCAAGATTCGCCGCTACCACCACCTTGAGGTGGTGGCTGCTACCATGTGTGTGTTTATGTTAGTTAATGTGTGTGTGTATTTCTGTATTTTTTTCATTATAAATTGTAATCATGTCGGAATAATGAAAAGGAAAACTCAAACCACCACCGTAGGGTGGTGGCTGCTGCCTCCTGCCGCCGTGTTGGGTGACGGTGTGCTTTTGCTTGCGTGTAGCTGATTTTTGGATGCTTGGACAAAAAAAGGACTACAAACCCTAATGGGCCTAATGAAACCCTAATTGACCTAAAAACCCAAACATGTGACTAATGGGCCTAATGAACCCTAATTGATCAAAATACCTAGCCATTGGGCCTATTGAGCTAAGATGGGTTAGAACCCCTAATTTGGGTTTAGAAAATCCTAATATTAGATTTATGGGCCTTGGACTTATTGGGACCCTATTTTGGGCCATTGGAATGGAGTTATAAATTACACCCAATCACACCATATGAATTATCTACTAGAGTGATGGACTTAATGGATTAAGTCCTTAATGGGTTAAGTGAGAAACACTTAACCCTAATTATTTATGTGAAACCTTAATTTTATTTGTGCCTTAAGGTGGTCCTTCCTATTGGGCTTTGGTGATTGGGCTATTAATGGGCCATCTAATATCAAGCATATGGACTAGAATAATTAAATGGGGTTTTGGGTAAGGCCAATGTAAGGGGGTTGGGACCAATTTGGAAAATTGGGCCATTGATGGGCCATAGTTTGGGCCTAAATGATTATATAATATTGGGCCATTAGAACATCGAATGTTGGACCAAACTAAAGGGTTGGGCCTTTTGGTAAGACCTTGTAAAGGTTTGGGCCCAGTTTGGAAAATTGGGCCATATGTTGCGCTTTGATACCTAGTTTGACTTTTGGGCCTTTGGATTGGGCCTTGGGCTTGAATCAAGCCAAGATGCGGTAATGTAGCCTTTTACTCCAACAACTTATGGTTATGTATTGGGACACAGTCATTAACTTGTTGATGTTTTGATATTGACAGTTCGGGAATCTGTCATCCAGCAGATGGGATTGTGTCTGTGGGACTTCAGCAGTGTGAGGTGAGTTACCTTCCAGTAGAAGTGGGTCTAAGGCCACAATGACAGCTTACTAGTAGGAGTTGTTTGTTAGATAATTTTCTTGCTGATAATTGTCTGGTTAGCTACTATCTGATATGTTTTATGTGCTAGCATGATATGATGTTATGTGATAGTGGTAGTAGGGGGATTAATCCTCGGTTATCGGTCAATAGGGAGAAAGGGGTAGTATACTACCTAGTTATGCTAGACAGATTATGATATATGTGATACAATATTATATGGTAGTAGTACGGGGTGAAACAGTCCCCGGTTACTTGTCAGCAAGACCGAAGGGGTTGGTTGGGCACCCAAATATGTGTGACAGGGATAGGTTGGGAACCTTGGTATGCCTAACAGGGGTAGGTTGAGCACCCAGGTGTGCTCAGCAGGGTAGGTCGGGCACCCCGATATGCCTGACTTGGGGTAGTTCGGGCACACCGGTATGCTTGATAGTATGTGATTTGTATGGTATGTGGTAGGATCTGGGAACTCACTAAGCTTTGTACTTACGGTTTTTAGTTTTGGTTTAAGGTACTTCGTTTTCAAAGGAAAGGAGTTGGCTCGATCGCAGCACATCACGCTATGGTTTTCTGCACACGAGATCTTTGGGATTACACTCTGATATTGTGTGACAACCCAGAAGTTTCATTCGGTCAAACCCTAAAAGTCAATCACTTCATATTATAAGTCGAGTTCACTTTTACTTGTTCTTGGGAAAAATAAGTTCATTTGATTATTTTAATATTATTTTTAAGGAACGGGTGAAAGAAAGTGGCGTCTCGGGTTTTGAATTCCAAAAACCGCAAACACCTCGTGTCTTAGAAGTTCGAGGCCAAACTTTTAAGTTTGGGTCGAAAAATCATCCAAAAATCGTAAACTCATGAATAAGCATGAGTTTACTCCCCAAGATTAGTCATTCTTGTGTTTACTCCCCAAACACCAAAAGAGTAAACTCCAAAAATCCTCTCAAGTATCATCCAAGTTTTTAATCAAAATCTTCAATCTAGTAAGTGTTTCTAGCCCTTTCAAGTTAGTATACCACTTAATCTAGTGATTGTACATCCTTTAATCCATCCATTTTTGTATTTTGATTAGTTTTTCCAAAACACCAAGAACACCAAGAACATCCACTACTGTTCTTGGGGTAAAGTTCATTTCAAGCTTCCACAATGTAAGTACTTCTATCCTGGAGTCATTTTAAGCTTGCTATACATGTTTATACCAAATAAAAGTCCCAAGAACACCAAGATAAAGGTGTTCACGGTTTTGGGAGGTCCCAAAACCGTAAACACCAAGTATAGGGCCAAAATGGTGTGTTAAGGTGCCTAGATGCTTCACAATGCCTTAGGGACTAGTCTAGATTCATCCATGATTAGTATATTACACAAAAAGCACCAAAACCTTCCATTTTTAAGTGTTTACAGTTTGGGGATGTCCTAAAACCGTAAACACCCCAAAAGGGTGTTTAAATGTCCCAAAAATGTCCCATGGTTGTTCCTTATGTCTAAATCTAACCTAGACTAGTGCCATGATTGAGCTAAGGACTTGAAAACCCCAAATAACATAAACTTAGGAGTTTAAGATCATAAACTTAGGAGTTTAAGGTAGTAAACTCATGAAAAATGGTCCTTAGATCGTAAACTCCATTTAGGATTGTTTTGATGCCACACAACACTTCTTAAGGCTAAATCATGAAGTAGGAATGCTTGGAATAACTTAGAAGACTTCAAATCATCAAATGGTAAAAAGGTTAGGCGTTTACGACCGTAAACTTAAGAGTTTACGAGCGTAAAATCAAGGGGTGTTGGTCTTTAGGGAGTAAACTCATTTTAGGAGTGTTCCTTGAACCCCAATCACACTAGCCATTCCCTACAACACTTAGATGCACTCCTTAGCACTTATACACTTATACAAAGTTTTTGTCATGTCCTAGAGTGTCTTGACTTGTTTATTGGTTGTTTAAAAACTAATTGTTTATATACATATGTCCTCATATGTTATTAGGATCGTTGTGCGTGTCTAAGTCTTCACTTGACACTAAGCACTTATCCGACACTTCTTTCCGATCCACTCGCAACAGGTGAGTTCATACCCCTTAATCAATGTTTTAAATGTTTTTAAATAATTTATTTGGGGGATACAAGTAGAATCATGCTACTTATTATATCAATCACATGTGATTAATAAGCAGCATTAAAATGATTTACTACTCATTAGCCGTTTTACCAAACTGCTTCCTTCAAATGTTGTTCATAAACACTTTATATGTTTAAAACTCCTTATTAAATTGTACATTTTACCATGTATGTTTCATTTCAAACTCATTTACAATTGTGTTTCAAACAAATGTTTCCTTATACTTAAACTGTTTTATCAAACCCATGCTTTCAAACCGTTTTATAGATTGACATCATGTCGATCTTTTCTTAGATAATAAAATTTATTTTATGTTTTTATATTATCAATTGCATGCTTATATATGTATAGTTAAATAAGAAATGTTTTAAAAGACTTAGGAACGCTATCCACCCTATTTCCTTTTCACGCTTGAGATGTGGTCTGGTGGGAGATCGGGTATCCGTCCAAAGGTCGTTTAAATATTAGTTATATATCATATGTACATATATAGTCCTAAAGGTCCTTCCAGTTCATCCAATGCCCTTGGGTAGCAAGGGTATATATCCATGTTCATACGTACAAGTTAATTTACTAGTAAGCTACCATATGGGTAGTTTAGGAAGATACTAGAACTATTACTAGAACGCGTTATCATACAATGATTCAGTTCATTCATGAGTCAATACTTGCTAGATAAAGAGAACATATACAACTATACTAGAAGAAGAACATATACAACTATACTAGAAGAGAACATATACAAGTATACTAGAAAGAGAACATATATAACGATACTAGAACGAGTAACAATACATTACATATACATGAATACGTTAACAAGATTGTGATCCACTGTATCGGAGCATGCCTTCAATGTAATGGCCCAAGTTGTAGCTAGAGTCTCTTGGAGGGAGAGCGTGAGTTTGCGTATAGATCTATACTGGATTGACTATCGTACACCTTGTTGCTAGCTACAGCCGGACCTGCAGGTCTGCGGGTGCCAAACGTCATACCTGTTTACGACCTACCTTGTGATGTTTCCCAGTCGATAGTATGGTACAATTTATCACATGATACCTTAATATAAATCCGGTTTAAGGTAGTTAGTACAACAGTAGTTCCTATAATACAACACTACAGTACTACATTAATTTACCCTTTACATATAGTTAGTGATCATTTCACTTAAACATTATTATACAAACTATATTTTGTTATTGATAGTTACACTTGGGGAAAATTACACACTTTTACAAGAAAAAAACATACAAAACAGTTAAGTCTTGGTAGAAGACTACATTTAGAACAGTTAGGTCTTGGTAGAGCACTCCCTTTTAACATAGTAGAAATTATAGGAATTTCTAGAGTTTTTCAAACGTTTACAGTTGTTTTTACAAACATTTTCATACTTACACGAACTTTCTTTCAACACATTTTCTAGTCTTTCATTACATGTTAAACAAATACTTACATACAAATTAAGACACATTAATATTTATGATCTCACTAGCTTTAAAGCTGATACTCTCTTTCAAAATAACTTGTATCATCAGGTCAACAGTAGACAGGTACCGATGCAAGGTTTAGAGAAGATAGAGCTCGTTTAAGACCCATCTTACATTTTGTTTATACTTTAGTGTCTATTATAATTAGGCAGAACACTTGTATTAAAATTATATTATTAATGCAATAGATGATGTTGTTGCTTGTTTACTACTTTTCATTGTTGTGATACTGTACATGACGTCCTCTACCCCACAACGTTTCCGCTGTTCTTGTGTTTGGGGTGTGACAGATTGGTATCAGAGCATTGATTATAGTGAATTAAGTATATCAACCCATAAAATATATACAAACTATAAATACATAAGGATTAAAAATGCTTTGACCAAGAGTTTATACTTTAAATAATAAAATATTTAATTAAGTATACATGTTGCATTCATGCTAAAATCAGTGTCACTAGGACAGTACAAAAGAATTACGATTGTTGGGCAACACAGGTGGACTTAGAGACATATAGTCAAAACTGGGAAGATATAGCCTAATCACCTATATTATCCGAGGGTTGACTAGCATGTGCCTAAGTGTAGTTGTGTGGTTGCAAGAAGTCTAAAATCTTACCAACAATACCACAATGAGAACAGTAGAACATAACATTAAACTTAAAATACTATAGGAGTATTTGGTATTACTATAACTACTTCATACATGAGAACTAAAACATGATCTTCGTTACTAAGTTGATAGTTGCTAAGTGAATACACTAAAGCTATATGTAATTAGGATGTCATAAACTTAGAATCTGTGAAAATTTTATTTTACCCCTATTCTGTGTGAATACAGAGTTAAGGTCACTTATTCGAAGGCCTATCCTGTTTCGATTACATATAACTGGTATGCACTTCACAAATAGCGATGTAACTAATGAAGATTTTCTAAATAATTATCTAGATAGTTCATCTAATAGTTATTTTCTTACCCCAATTCTCGCGTAGGTAACATGGTTGGACTCCATCCCCACGACAACCAGTACTTTCCAAACGAAGTCATTGCTGGATGGTTTGAAGAAGAACCAGAGAATGATCATCCAATCCCTGTGAATTATCACCATGATAAAGACCTTTCGGACGATGCTAACTCCGAACCCAAGGTTGAGAACCTACCCCAGGCAGCTCCCGTTCCAATTCCTAACCCTCGTCCGGCTTTTCATGGCCCGACGCCTTCGTGGGTGTAATGCTTGGAAACATGGAGCCAAGAACAAGATCAGTCCATGCCATTTAATGGCGACCGAAGCTTTTATGACCTGAGCAATGGGGGCTCAGCAAACAGAATCTTACCAATCCTGGTCCACAGAGTGGCCCGAAATGAGATTCAAGGCAAGACAGCCCTACATCAGATCATAGAAGTTGTCACAAATGCGAGAATGCATACCCTCCGTACCATTCGTCTAGAAGATGCTCGTGAGAGATTTGAGAGAAACCATGAAGTCGTGCTTCAAGCACTAACCGAATCACGAGCTGACATCATAGAACTTCGTGTACGCTAGAGGGTGTACGAAAGACACCTACTTGATGTGGAACATCAACTGGCTGAACTGAGAGTTCACCAGAGGGATGACCGTCGCCAGTAGTAGATGCCTTACTTTGTTTTCCTTGTCAAAAAGGGAATCGTTTTTCTGTCTATGCCCGATTTGGCATTTTCTATGAAATTATTGTGTACTACAAGTACTTTTGGTTAGGTCTTTATGCTGTCAAGGACTATCTTCTCTGGATATGATGTAAGACCTTTTACAAGGTCATTTTCCCGAACTTTTACATCATGAATATCAAAGATATTGACAGTCGGCTAACTTCCGTGTCATTCTTTATTCAAGTACTCTTATCATACTTTTATTAGAGTTTATCTGAAACATGCCTTAGTCAAGTCATTGGACTATAGGAAGTTAGCTCCGGAGACATTTCCAAGTCTCTCTTAGTGGTTGGATCATGTTATTCACCAACCCGCGATACCTCGGCTTGAACGAAAAACGTCTTGAGACCAGTGTTTGAACTTACTTCCACTCAGTACTAGGACTGCATCATAGGGATGTAGGTCAAACCTTCGCGAACATACTTCCACTCCGTATTAGGACTACATCATAGGGATGTAGGTTAAACTTTCGAGAACATAGTCTTACTCTTTATTTGAACGATCGAAGTACATCTAGGATCAACCAGAATCACTCAAAAAATCGTTATCTTTCGTGTTTCAGAATAATGTCGTCATCCGGAAACAATCAATCGAGCAACGAAACCCCTGCCTTTCCTATGGACGCCGCTAACTTTCAAACCACAATTACAAATGCCGTGATGGTTGCCGGGACAGCTGTCCTTGGGCATCGTAGCGCTATCAGCGCAAGAAATGCTGATGTTGGGGTTGAAGATTCCGATCGTAGTACCAATCCAGGAAGTCATCAAATAGTAACAGTCACAAGCTCGCAAAGCCGAAAAACAAAGAACAAGAAACGAAGGCATCAAGCCCAGAAAGAACGCAAGAAATCCCAAAGGCTGGTCATGCAACAGCAGCAAGTGGAAACCCTTGCCATCCCCGTACCGAGCAGACCATACGAGGGAAAAATCCCGAAGTGTGATAAGTGTAGTTTCCATCATCATGGGGCTTGCCATGAGATGCAATGTTGCAATTGCCTAAAAATAGGGCACCATGCTCATAGCTGTGGAGCACCGGCACGACCCATCACCCAAGCCCCTGACATCAGAGTCAACCAGGCTTATGATGGAGGTGTTAAAACTAGACCCTATGAAAGGAAAATTTCAAAGTGGATGAACAAGAAGAACACTCGTGTCCACGTCACTCTAGCTCGACACATCACTCTCGCCACCAATGCAAGTACTAGCCAGTCATGCCACTAATGTGGTGAAATAGGGCACTTCAAGAAGGATTGCCCTATAGCAAAGAACTCTGCCGCAGATGGGAAGATTCTCAGGATCACAGCTGCAGGAGAACCTACTCCGAAACCACGTTAATGTAACTTAGGCATGTTGTTGTAACAGACTTATAAACTATCCAGAACCGGTGCAACCAAAGTCTTATGTTTTGCGGGATCCTATCGGTATAAGGATGCTCGTGCTGCGTATACTTGTGTTTTGTAGTATAACTTATTTGCAACAATAGTCGTGTAGTAAATCTAAAGTATTGTAACCCTGTTGATGATTGTATGGTTGTGTTTTGTCTGTAAATGTCTTATGTTCTAATCTAATGTCTTTAAGTTTTAGTATGATTCCGACATTATCATACGACTTGATTCAGTTTGATCCTCACAAAAATAGCTTCATACGTACATCTCTTTTCTAGTAAACGTCTTTTTAGCGAAACCGTCATTTCAGAACACCGAAGTACTCATGCCTGGAGTACCCCATAGTTCTTTTCTTTTCCGAAGAAATCCCCGAAGTACCACTCGTGCAATACGTCAAGTTCAATCCAAGGATTCATACGGTTGATCTATCACTGAGGAATGTTTACATAAGGGTAATATATAATCAAGCTTCTACAGGTTTAGAATTGATGATTCCACTTTAACTTCTTTTTTCTCGATGGGATGTGATCTTAAAGAAGAATCAGTTATTCGACTACCTTTTCAATCTTAATTCTATATGACTCGTATACACGAGATTGTGATTGTGAAACCATGTATGAATTCTAATATGAACTTCAGGACGTAGATATGCCCAAGCTTACGAGTAATCGCATCGTCATGCGAACAAACTTAGAACCCAGTACGACTTCTGTAAACAGATCGCCCTTCAGTCTAAACACCTACGGAGATACAAGAACAGCCCGGACAACTTAGCGAACTACACAGAAATAGAATTAGAAGATTAGGCTTCTGACCCTAGACAACTCCAGTCTTATTCTTCCAGTGATCGACATATTGCATCTTATGTTCCTCGGCTATCGAGGACTCTGTCCAGATTTTTACATTAGAAATCGTTGTCTCTGCCTCGCATTGATGAATCGGTTCAGCAAACGCAAGGAACGAGTCACTTTTCAGAAATGGACTGAGATCCGATTATCAGCTGTTTCGAGTGTTAGCGAAGGATGTCTGGAAGACAACCTTCCGAACTTGATGCGGACACTTCGAGTCCGTAGTGATACCCCTCGGATAGGACCAATACGCCCGAAGCATTCATGGGTTTAATGAATAGAGTCTGTTTTTCTTACTTGGATCAGTTCGTCATTCTCCATGTAACGACTTAGTTATCTACCCTCGTAGTAACAAGGAACCCGCGGAAAAATTACCCTCGGAGATACTTTTCGCGAAGTTCTCTAAACACGAGTTTTGAAATTTAAGAGTCAGATTCCTAAGACACACTATTAGTGATGTGGGAATCCTGAGTACTCTTTCAATTTATCAAAATCGTTGAGAATTTATCATCAACAGAGATGCCGACAGGAATTCGGAAAATTCTAGGTCTTAAAGACCTACTGTCATAGATCATCGAGAAATCCTTGCAAATTACAGACACCCTTACAACTTTGATCCAACAGGGGGTGGCCCTTGACTCGGAAGTTAAGCTAGCGAAAGAACCTTTGGAATTCCAAGTGAGAGACCAAATTCTTTAGGAAGTCTCACTTTGGGAATGGCTTATTACACTTCGTAAAGCGTGGAAAGCTAAATCCAAGATAGTCAGGACCTCCGAGATTCTTACCAGAATCGGTCCTGTATCTCACAGACTAGACCTACTCCGCGAACTCAGTAACGTACATTTTACCCTTCGCGTCTCGATCTTGAAACCGTACCTTTCCGTTAGGACTCTCTTAAATCCCACTCGACGAGATCGAGATTAACAAGATCCTCGCCTTCGTATTAGAACCGTAGTGACCCTCGATCGAGTGGTAAAGCGGACGAAGCAACGTCGCCTCCCTATAGTGAAGGTTCATTGGGATACCAACCGAGGACCCGATTTCACTTAGGAGCGCAAGAACCAATCGATTAGGAAGCTTCCCACCAATCGATTAGGAAGCTTCCCACCTCTCGACTCGATCATTCATACCTACTTCCTGACCTAAATTCTAATTTTGGGACGAAATTCCCTTTAACAGGGGGATGATGTGACAACCCGGAATTTTCATTCGGTCAAACCCTACAAGTCAATCACTTCATATTATAAGTCAAGTTCACTTTTATTTGTTTATGGGAAAAATAAGTTCATTTGATTATTTTAATATTATTTTTAAGCGAATGGGTTAAAGAAAGTGTCGTCTCGGGTTTTGAATTCCAAAAACCGAAAACACCTCGTGTCTTAGAAGTTCGTAGCTAAACTTTCAAGTTTGGGTCAAAAAATCATCCAAAAATCGTAAACTCATGCATAAGCATGAGTTTACTCCCCAAGACTAGTCATTCTTGTGTTTACTGCCCAAACACCAAAAGCGTAAACTCCAAAAATCCTCTCAAGTATCATCTAAGTTTTTATTCAAATTATTCAATCTAGTAAGTGTTTCTAGCCCTTTCAAGTTAGTATATCACTTAATCTAGTGATTGTACATCCTTTAATCCATCCATTTTTGTATTTTGATTAGTTTTTCCAAAACACCAAGAACACACACTAGTGTTCTTGGGGTTAAAGTTCATTTCAAGCTTCCATAATGTAAGTACTTCTATCCTGGAGTCATTTTAAGCTTGCTATACATGTTTATACTAAAGAAAAATCCCAAGAACACCAAGATAAAGGTGTTCACGGTTTTGGGAGGTCCCAAAACCGTAAACACCAAGTATAGGGCCAAAATGGTGTGTTAAGGTGCCTAGATGCTTTACAATGCCTTAGGGAGTAGTCTAGATTCATCCTTGATGAGTTTTTCACTAGAAAAAACACCAAGACCTTCCATTTTTATGTGTTTATGGTTTGGGGATGTCCTAAAACCATAAACACCCCAAAAGGGTGTTTAAATGTCCCAAAAATGTCCCATGGTTGTTCCTTATGTCTAAATCTAACCTAGACTAGTGCCATGATTGAGCTAAGGACTTGAAAACCCCAAATAACATAAACTTAGGAGTTTAAGGTAGTAAACTCATGAGTTTAAGGTAGTAAACTCATGAAAAATGGTCCTTAGACCATAAACTCCATTTAGGAGTGTTTTGATGCCACACAACACTTCCTAAGGCTAAATCATGAAGTAGGAATGCTTGGAAAAGCTTAGAAGACTTCAAATCATCAAATGGTCAAAAGGTTAGGAGTTTACGACCTAAACTCAAGGGGTGTTGGTCTTTAGGGAGTAAACTCACTTTAGGAGTGTTCCTTGAACCCCAATCACACTAGCCTTTCCCTACAACACTTAGATGCACTCCTTAGCACTTATAACACTTATAAAAAGTGTTTATCATGTCCTAGAGTGTCTTGACTTGTTTATTGATTGTTTAAAAACTAATTGTTTATATACATATGTCCTCATATGTTATTAGGATCGTTGTGCGTGTCTAAGTCTTCACTTGACACTAAGCACTTATTCAACACTTCTTTCCGATCCACTCGCAACAGGTGAGTTCATACCCCTTAATCAATGTTTTAAATGTTTTTAAATAATTTATTGGGGGGATACAAGTAGAATCATGCTACTTATTATATCAATCACATGTGATTAATAAGTAGCATTAAAATGATTTACTACTCATTAGCCGTTTTACCAAACCGCTTCCTTCAAATGTTGTTCATAAATACTTTATATGTTTAAAACTCCTTATTAAACTGTACATTTTACCCTGTATGTTTCATTTCAAACTCATTTACAATTGTGTTTCAAACAAATGTTTCCTTATACTTAAACTGTTTTATCAAACCCATGCTTTCAAACTGTTTTATAGATGACATCAAGTCGATCTTTTCTTAGATAATAAAACTTATTTTATGCTTTTATATTATCAGTTGCATGCCTATATATGTATAGTTAAATAAGAAATGTTTTAAAAGACTTAGGAAGGCTATCCACCCTATTTCCTTTTCACGCTTGAGATGTGGTCTGGTGGGATATCGGGTATCCGTCCGAAGGTCGTTTAAATATTAGTTATATATCATATGTACATATATAGTTATAAAGGTCCTTCCAGTTCATCCAATGCCCTTGGGTAGCAAGGGTATACATCCATGTTCATACGTACCAGTTAAATTACTAGTAAGCTACCATATGGGTAGTTTAGGAAGATACTAGAACTATTACTAGAATGCGTTATCATACAATGATTCAGTTCATTCATGAGTCAATACTTGCTAGATAAAGAGAACATATACAACTATACTAGAAGAAGAACATATACAACTATACTAGAAGAGAACATATACAAGTATACTAGAAAGAGAACATATATAACGATACTAGAACGAGTAACAATACATTACATATACATGAATACGTTAACAAGATTGTGATCCAGTGTATTGGAGCATGCCTTCAATGTCATGGCCCGAGTTGTAGCTAGAGTCTCTTGGAGGGAGAGCGCGAGTTTGCGTATAGATCTATACTGGATTGACTATCGTACACCTTGCTGCTAGCTACAGCCGAACCTACAGGTCTGCGGGTGCCAAGCGTCATACCTGTTTACGACCTAACTTGTTGTGTTTCCCTGTCGATAGAATGGTACAATTTATCACATGATACCTTAATATATATCCGGTTTAAGGTAGTTAATACAACAGTAGTTCCTATAATACAACGCTACAGTACTACATTAATTTACCCTTTACATATAGTTAGTGATCATTTCAATTAAACATTATTGTACAAACTATATTTTGTTAATGATAGTTACACTTGGGGAAAATTACACACTTTTACAAGAAAAGAACATACAAAACAGTTAAGTCTTGGTAGTAGACTACATTTAGAACAGTTAGGTCTTGGTAGAAGACTCCCTTTTAACATAGTAGAAATTATTGGAGGGAGTATTTATTTGTACCTCATTAAAAGAATTAATGGTGAATAATTGATTCTGTACTACAACTCAATGTTATGATATAGAAGTTAAACCACTTCTTAGTGATCAGCTGACACTGTCACGTTAATTTCACCTAAGTGATATTGAAGCATTCCTTCTCTTCCAGAAATCTTGTTCATAAAACTTAATGATTCACTATTAAATACCACACCTAGATGAAAATTTAGAAAACTAAGTTGATGGTTAGACTATATATTGTAGTTTATGGCATGCAGCAACACACTCTTACCATATCTTCTTCTTTAAAGTTTTATGATTCAACGTATAAGACTAGACGCCAATGAGAACTTGAAAATTTGTGTCAATGGGAATATCACGTACCGTGATGTATTATTGTTCTATTATATTTTATATTATTATATTTATTTGTATCTCATTAAAGGATTTAATAGCGAATCTTTGATTCTAGACTGCAACTCAACGCTATGATACGGAAGTTAAACCACTTCTTGTTGATGCGCTGACACTGTTTATGATAAACGTTAATTTCGCCTAAGTGTTATTGAAACATTCCTCTCTTCCATAAATCTTCTTCATAGAATTTAATGATTCACTGTGAAATACCACACCTGGATGAAAGTTTAGAAAACTAAATTTATGGTTAGACTATGTATTCTAGTTTATGACACGCACCAGCACACTCTTACCATATCTTCTTCTTTAAAGTTTTATGATTCAACGTATAAAACTAGACAATGATGAGAACTTGAAAATCTGTGTCGATGGCTATATCACGTATCGTGATGTATTATTGTTCTATTATATCTTCTATTATTATATTTATTTGTACCTCATTAAAGGAATTAATGGTGAATCATTGATTCTAGACTGCAACTCAACACTATGATACGGAAGTTAAACCACTTCTAGTTGATGAGCTGACACTGTTTATGATTGACATTAATTTCACCTAAGAGTTATTGAAACATTCATTCTCTTTTGTAAATATTCTTCATAGAACTTAATGATTCATTGTGAAATACCGCACCTGAATGAAAGTTTAGAAAACTAAGTTGATGGTTAGACTATGTATTGTAGTTTATGACATGCACCAACACACTCTTACCATATCTTCTTCTATAAAGTTTTATGATTCAATGTATAAAACTAGATGCCGATGAGAACTTGAAAATCTATGTCGATGGGTATATCACGTACCATGATGTATTACACACACTTCTCCATTCTTGACCTAAAAGTATTATATCAAAGAGGTTAATAATTCACTCTATTTCCCATACGCCAATAAAACTTCGACAATTTATGCTGATGGGTACACTAAAAAACCAAAGTGTATTACACACATCTCTTTATTCTTGTCCCTATTTTTATAATAAAATAAGTTTATGATTGAGTGTAACAAACCATACATTGATGAATCTTTACAATAGTATGTCAATGATTTATAGCAAAATCACATGTTATCAGGGAGATGATTCTACATCTCCTGGACATTCTGCTGATGCTAAAAAGGGAGAGATCCATACAACTTGTAAGGGAGAGCTATAGAGAAAAAATTTTGAAGTGTCTCTCAGAAGCATTCATTTTCTCAAAAGCATTCATTTTCTCAAGGCAAGCTTAAGTATGCAGCTGAAAGCAAGGCTGCTAAAAGCAATTTTTCTCCTGATGATATTTTAAATGTTTAGTTTTGTCATCATTAGATAGAGGCAGATTGTAAGGTTGCACCTTCCAATCTGATGAGTCAAACACCATTCACATGTTGTCCACCAATGTCAACACCAACGCTAGTATATGCATTAGTGTCAGCGTCATCGTGAGAACCAGTGTAAGCGCTGACATTTACATAGTATCAATGACATCATGAACTTTTGTATAATAGTTAGATACTTTTGTATATTAGTCAGTTAGATACTTTGTAATCATAGATAGCTTCGTATCTATAGAATAGTTATATGGTATGTCATCTTAGTGATTAGTATAAGACTATATGTAGATTAGATTGCATCCCTTAAATAAATGGATTTCCATTTACACTATTAGTATATAGTCTTGCATTATGGTTAAACCCTAATATGTTGAGTGATCGTCTTTGTGACTGCTTTGTTCACCTGTTCTCTTTGTGAGAACATTTTTTTTTAGTGAAAAACCATCTTTGTGAACATCGTTGTTCTTTTCTTCTTCTGTTCTTCTATATCATCTTTTCTTGTGTTTATACTTGTTTGTATCTGATTAAGCCAATCTTCAATAGTTGATAAGGAACAACCAGGTAAGATTGTATCGGAGGTAGGGTTTGTTTGGTATATAGAGTATATTGTTTGGAAATCCCACTTTAAACACGTCATTAAATCTATCGTAGACATCATTCCTATAAGTAGATCAATTACTATTATGACATGGAATCATTGATAAATATTTTTTTATAGTTTCATCATAATGATAATGAACTTAAACATAAGTTATACTTAGAGCAAAACAAGTGTAGCTTAACTTACAAAGTTTCTAGTGAACACCGGAAAAGTTGTGGGCAGAACTCCGACCTCAAAGCTTCTATTTTCCGGGCTCCCTAGTAGGTTAGAGCCATGCTACAATACCCTAAATACTAGAGAATTCAGGAATTTTGACCTTAGAAAGTTAAAGGTAAAGAAAATTTAGGGAAGGCATGTCACTCTACCTACCATTTGCCCCACGCCATGGGTACTGGTTCCACCACCCAGAATGTAACACGTTGTGTGATTATATAGGGCAACATCGCAAAGAGGTAGGTATGGTTCCAAACTTTAAAAATTCGTATCTCACTCATAAAAGATTTGTTTTTCAACGTTCTTTATATCTACGTGTAGGTATTTCCGAGTAATACAACATTCATTTAGACTTTGTCGGCTAATTCTCATCTGATTTTAAATTTAAGACTCTACGAAGATTACATTACAAAAAGACCGTGTAAAATTTCATAATTTCTTTATACAAACTCTGTTCTTAACTGTCTTTATATCGACAGATTCCTATTCACGTGATCTTCAATTATCATTTACATTGTTTTGGCTAAAAATTAGAGGTGGCAATCGTGTCGTGTCGTGTCGGGTTCGTGTCGTGTCGAAATACTAAACGGGTTGAAAGTGCTTGACCCTAACCCGACCCATTTAATTAACGTGTCGTGTCATGTCAACCCGTTTATTTTCTTGTCGGGTTTCGGGTTAGGGGTATAGCTCGAAATATGTCATGTCATGTGAGGTTAAAAGATTGAGCATGTTGAAAGAGTAGGACTTCCGTCGTCAGAAAGGAAAAGCTAACACTTTGGAGGCAGAATAGATGAAGTCATAGCAAGTTCAGATGACAAAATTAAAAGAGTGGGAGTTGGGGAGGCGGATGACAAATGTCATGAGGATAGGAGAGTGGTGAAAGAGACTGGGTAGTTTAGGAGAGAATGGAAAATTGAATTGAAGTTTTGATCTAGATGGCTAAGTCGTTTCAACATTACAAAACAATTTAATTCGAAGGCTTTCTTTTACTTATGGTTTTGATTTTGTATCTCTCGTTTATTTAAATAATTCAAAATACTTTCATATAAATAAACGGGTCATTTTCGAGTAATATTCGAGTTGAAATTCTCAACCCTAACCTTACCCATTTAATTTTCGTGTCGTGTCGTATCAACCCGTTTATTTAAACGGGTTGAAATATCTTACCCAAACCCGTTTATTTCGTGTCGGGTTCGTGTCGGGTTTCGTGTCGTGTTAATTTTTGCCACCTCTACTAAAAATCAACTAATTTTAATTTTGATTTCTCTGTCCACACCGTTGCACCGAAGCTTTGCCAAATCATAACTTCCTCATATGAAATCGGATTTGGACGTTCTTTATATGTATGACCACATGACTACTACAAGTTTCGTTTAGTTTATTTGTCCAAAAGAATCTTTTGTTCTTAAAGTTTTTTTAGCCTATTTATTAAGTTATTATATAAACGTTATATACACATAAATCACATATTCTCAAATTATTCTCTTTCATTTATTCATAGAAGTTTACCATTGTTGACCAACGTAAATACATATTTTGTTAATCATGTCTAGCGAGAAATATGAGCATTATAAAATATGACTTTTTGGGTTAAGTCATTAGGTAGTAAATTATCATGTTATTAACATTATACACTTGATAGAGTGAACTTTTATGAATATTGAAAACTTTGTAAAAGTAAGCTTTATGTGATTTGAGAAAATGACCTTATTGCATAGAAGTGATTATACATAAGAGTTAACTCATACAAATGACGTAATTAATGATGAGCATTAATAGAATGTGATTAAGAAATCAAGAAAAAGGTGTAAACAAGGAGGTCAAAAGCTTGAAGTACCATCCACATAGACCATAAACAAGGTGATTACCTTTTGATTACTCTTATAATACATATGATTGTTAATGATATTATTATTATAGATTGTTAAGATGTGTTAGATAAGAAGGTTATTGCCTATATAAGAAATTATATATGAATGAAAACTTTTGATTGAGTTTATTGGATTCATATGATGAATCCATGAGAGGTAGTTGGATCTCTTTATGTAGAAGATCAATAAAAAGAGGATTTCTAGTTGAGATCATAAAGACCTACATGATAGATCTATGAGAGGCGCCGATTAGATCATATTACGTAAACAATTGATTCGACAAGAATGTCGAAAACAAAGATATGAGACTTACATGTCTAAACCCATAAGAGATGATTGGCTTTATTCATGTAGAGGACTTCTCAGGTCATTGAGTTTATTCATGTAGAAGACTTCAATGGAGTGAAAGATAACAAGTAGCTTGAGATAAAGAAATTGAATTTTAAGAGATTTTTCTTGAAATGAGCGTTATGACTGTATCATGATTTGACAGATTGAATAAATGAGTATAACTCATATATCTACATGAGTATAAATATGTATGCTGATTTGAGATAAACTTTGATCATCACTATGCTTTCAAACTTACCGTTTGTTCATGTTTTGGTGATTGCAAGTATACCGATAAATTAAGGAAAGAGCTCGGAGGAATTGTCATAGTAAAAAACGATAATTTAGGGTTAACATGAAGTAACCTGTTTTGTAAAAGTTAAATAAATAAAGTCTACTATATTTTAAACCGGTTGTTACCCCATTCAATATATTATTATTATTATATATAATATATTCATGGACTTGAATTGGACACAAGCATGGAATACACCCGCATACATATTCTTACTAACACATCGTCGGATACAACAAATTACCAAACAAAAAAGACAAAAATAACGAGTCGGCAAGCTTAATAACGAAGCACTACAAGATTATACTCAACAATAGACGACGTATCATTAAGAAAATACGTCTGAGCCATGGCGATCCCACGTGCTAACCTGAAAGCACCTGTCCCACCAACTATAGACATTTCACGAACCCGATTCAGTATAGGGTTTGTGCCAAGAAACTGTAGGGTGCTACCATTGAACTTCCCTTGTGTAAACACAAAGTTCAAGTTCATAAGAAACCGTGGTTCTTCAAAAGATGCTGCACCAAAGAACCCTTGACCCTTACCAATCCTCATAGACCTTGCATCTGGTTCAACCGTTAGTGGGTTGTCAAACATGAAGGTTCGACCAAATTGGGTGATAGTGGTCGAGCTGATGTTTGACTCGAATACTTGATATGCAGTTTGACCCGGTCCAGTTGTGGTGTCGTGAAAGTAGAAATGTAGCTTTGTGACCCTTTGTTTCTTGTGTGGGAGTTCTTTGAACCATTTTTCCACTCCTTTTGGTCCTTCAGAAATGCTTTGAACTAATGGTATTGCTATGACGAAAAGTGTGCATAGCGTCAAGATCAAATGCTCTTTCTTCATTTATATCAGAAATCTGAAGAACCCTAAACAAAAAGATTCAAAATGGGACTTGATTCTTTGTTTCTGGACAAAGAAATTTGGATTTTAAGAACTTGATTTCTAGTTGAAAATGCGTTTTTGAAAGATAAACGATGGAAACTTGAACAGGAGGATTTGAATCTTTAACCTTGTTCTTGCAAACAAACGTGTTATAAGCGAAAAGATTGAAATTGAAAAGAAAATGGGGAAGTCAACTAGTCAACTCTGGTTTCCGTGAAAGAAACTCGTTTTCTTTGGTGGAAGCAAGTGGAGGGTAGCATTCACATTTCTGTCGACACTAAGCAGGATACCATTGTTGAATATTATTCCCTGTTAAAAAGAAAAAGCGGGATTTGGATAGTTAATGATTTATTTGTGGATTTGTGGGGAGTAGTTGTTCTAGATTATGTTTTTGTGGCCGAATGGGATAGAGATCAGCTGGGAATCAATTAAACGATAATGGTCAATAGAGGAGGCTCGACTCCAAAGCTTAAAAATATTGAGGGGACTTTTGGGATAGTTTATTTAAATTAACTTTTGACAATGGTAATAGTCACGTTTTAGCGTTTAGATTGCAAATAATAATAATAATAATACATAATAAATAAAAAAGAAGAAAAGAAAAGAAAGGTTTATTCGATATGATACATGCACATCTTTTAATATATTAGAAACTCATATCATTTTCGCTTATTTAACAAATATAATAAAATTTTCATAAATATTAAAATACAACTTATTAACTTATCAAATAAACTAGTCCATATATATTTTTAAATTCTTTTTAACACAAGATAAAATCATAAATACTTAAAAAAACATAAGAAAACACCCTCTATATTATGTTGAATACAATTTTTTTTCCTGAGTTCGAATAAAAATGTTTATAAATAGAATTTGATATATATATATATATATATATATATATATATATATATATATATATATATATATATATATATATATATATATATATATATATAACAATTGGGGACTAGTTCTTTTAAGTTTTATAAGTCTTGTTTCTTTTTCTAAATATCTATTTATGTCATCTTATATTCGTAATCTAACTTAATAATTATTTTTTTTTACAAAATACTATTAATTCGTCAGCTAGCTTATCAATTAAATGATAGCTTAGGTCGTCCGAAATGCATACCATGAAGGGTTTCGTAGTCTAGGTGGCCACCCGCATGGTTCATGCACACTAGCCTGAACCATGGTGGTAGCTCATGGTTGTTGTGTTTCGTGTTCCCATTGATGATTGAGAATGAACCAATCAAGCGTCGACGATTTAATTTTTCCCTTTGACTCCATTTGACTATCCATTTAACGACAACTTTTCTAAAAAATTTAAAAAAAATAATAATTTAAGAACAACTATTTACCTATATAAATACACATCGTTCACATAAACTTGTACATCCAAACCATTTATCTTTTTTCTAATGTTATTGTCACTATAGCCCAACAAAGCTACGTATAATTGTTTAAATGGTCCCTCGTGATACTTTTTTTGCATTTTAAGGGCATAAACTTGTATATTACCGATTGCGAAAGTCATCTTACCCATTTTAGTAGGTTAACCTGCCTCATCACTTGCCATGTATACATGTGAGTTAACTTGTTGAGTCAATACCGAGTTGACTCGATGACATAGAAGCTAACACATGCAAAGAGTAATTATCATCTTTAGTTTTCACCAACACCCCAACAACCTTACACTGCCGATTCGATTGAGTCTCAAGCACATGTCTCGAATTATAAGGGGACACACCCATGTGGGGTTTGAAGTAAAACAACTCTCAAACTTGTTTACCATATTCGGGAAAACAATCATCTGGAAGAACCCTTAACAAACAACAATGTTGGCTCCACCACCTTCACCCGACTTTTTAAATTCTGGTGAAGACATCAACTATAATGTGCTCCACTCAGTCTTCTGTGATTGTGGTCATAAGATTACAAAAAACCAAACTGAAATGAAACGGTTGAAGGAGTAGCTCGGATAAGAGTATATCGTATGCAGGATCGACCACATTAATCTCTAACACAAGCTGGATGACCATGATTAGAAGTTTAAAGTTGTTGGTGTTGTCATGGGTAGCATGATCGTGGGGATGCTCTTGTTGCTGGTGGTTGTGCTCCATTTTGTTCTTAAGCTTCGGTGATGGGTGGACTTAAAGCAATGGCGATTCATGGTTAAGAAGCTTATTAGTATGTAGATTTTCTATTTTTTTATATATATTTGTGTTGTTTTGGCGAAATATGTAAAAGACCTCTCTAAATGATAGGCATTTTGTAAGTGAAATCCGATGATTAATGAAAGACAAGTCTAAATGATAGGCATTTTGTAAGCTTGTGTGATCTTCTTTGTTCATTGTTTATGATCTTATTTACTTGTTATTTTTCATTAAAAAAAATCCATGAAATTGCAATAGTAATGGGAAGAAGGAAAAAGTGGTGATGTTAGTGACCCCACATGCCTTGCACAGTGGGGGTAATATAGTCTTTTAAACGGAATGTTACCCTTTCTTATATACCAACTTGTTTCATTCTAGCACATTGTTTTCTTCTTCAAATTCTCTCCATTGTGAAGCTATATAATGAAGAACATGGAATGTGGATGTAGAGCTTAGACTATAATAAGAACATCACGTACTACTAATAACCCAGAAAGGCCCTTTTATACATGTCCCAAAAAGGTAATTTACCCTTTGTTCAATTTTAGATGTTAACCCTAGTTTTTTTAAGATGTATTAATTCAAGAAAATAGTTGGAATAAGGATGCTTGTTTAGGTTTTATAGCTTGGGTTGATCAAATGCAGTGCAACAATGAAGGTGTGATCATAACTGGGTTGTTTAGGTCGAACAAAAAACTACAAACGGAGGTCTTTAAGTTGAAGGTTTACCTAATATGTAGTTGGGTATTTTTTGTGTTTAATCATGTACAAGTTGTAATGAATGTAATTTGGGTTTAACTTGTAATGTACTTTGTTTTGGTTTGTATGTTTAACTTATAATATACTTTGTTGTGTTTTGTATGAACAAATTATAAACAAGCAAATTATTGGACCACTTTTTATTTAACTTGTAATGTGCTTTGTTTTGTTTTGTATGTTGATCCTGATTTTACTAGGACCACATGTTCCCTTTGAATCTCTGACAACTCGTAAATTTCTATCTCGTAAAGTCAAAATAATCAATCAAAAGTCATACTTGTTTCTATTACCTTTTAGCCTTGTTAAGGGTCATTTTAATGACTTCTAAGCCAAGTACACTTAAGGATTGGATGTTGAGAAGTGTTAACTTAGGATTAGAGGAATGCAATCGAACCGGAAAACCCATCAAAGAGCGTTCACGACCGTGAACCCCTCTTAGGTCGTGAACCCTTAGCATATATATATATATATACGGGATTTTGCCATTTTCCTTCACTTCTTCTCTTCGCCGCAAAAAAACCCATTCTCTCTCAAGTATCATATATCAAGAACACTATTTTCACTCTTTTCAACCTCTTTCCTTTGTATGTATGTAGAATACAACTTAGGATCTTCAAACACTTGCCAAAACACCTAGATCTTTAAGTGTTCTTCACATTTGGGTCGTGAACCTTCAAGTTTGGGCCGTGAACCCTTCATGTGTTCATCATTGGGCCGTGAACCAGTCATCAAGTGGGCCGTGAACTCCATTCGGCCATTAACCATCCTTCCATTGGGCCGTGAACAGCCTATCAACCTCTTATCTTGCTTCTAACACTCATTTGGTGAGTTATTCATGTATCCTAGGTTGTTTCCCAATCTCCTTTGTAATTACATTCACTAATTACATGCTTATATGTATCAATATAAGTCATTTAGGACTCGTTTGTGATTGAAGACTTCATTCATGGAACTTACTAGCCTTACTCGAATCATCAATTGAATCACCCATATAAGGTGTGTTCATACCCCTATAATCAATCTTTTAAATGTTTTAAATGCTTTTAAAGGGGGGATGCAAGTTGAACACAATGGTATTGTGTTAATATTTACCTGTGATAACCATCACATTAAATGATTTCTTATGCTTTTGTAAGTGATCAAATCAATTCAAAAACTCTATTAAGTTATGTTACTTTGTTGTTTATAAAATTCCGTTTTTAACGTACATGCATAACTCAGTAGATAATCAAGTATTTTCTACAAATTTGAGATAGTTCAAAAAACATACTAGTAAACTATAATAGTTATAGTTTAGGGTTCAGTTCATACTATAACTTGAATAGGAAGAAACATACAATAACAAGAACAGGAAGGAACATACTATATTCTTGAACAGAGCAAAAAATCATGATTCAAGAACTTATGCTTTACACTACCAGTAACGTAGGAACGGAACGTATCATTAACTCATTGTTTAAAACAAATATGATAATATACAAGGTATAAGGGTATATCGGGTACATATACAAAATACCAGGTTATATATGTGGTACATCTACAGAGTACCTGTAACGACCCAATTTTCACGTCCAAAAATTTCGTTTTTAAAACATTACTTTAGAAAATGTTAATAAATAAAAACATTGTTTGACCAAACTACATCACAACATAAACCATGTTCAAAATTCAAGTCATACAACCAATCGAAACATCAGAGTATAAACCCCAGGGAAACCTAGTAAATGCGGAAACCAATGTGTGTGCATGATGTGCCGCTACCGAGCCAGCTCCTTCCCCTTCGATGAAGAGGTACCTGAAACCAAAACTATAAATTGTAAGCACAAAGCTTAGTGAGTTCCCCCATTGTACCACAAGCCGTACAATCACATAACATACGTAAATTGTCAGACATATCTGGGTGCCCGACCTACCCCTTCGATCCTCTCGACCGGATACTGCCTAGCATATCTGGGTGCTGGCCTACCCTTCGGTCCTCTCGACCGGATACTGCCTAGCATATCTGGGTGCTGGCCCCCCCTTTGGTCCTCTCGACCGGGTACCGGGGACTATTTCACCCCGTACTACTACCACATAACACATATATCACATAGTCTATCTAACATGGCTGGGTATGACTGCCCCTTCGGCCCTATCGACCGGTAACCTGGGGACTATCTCCCTTGCTATCACTAGCACATAGCATCATATCATACGAACACATAAACATAACACAGGTAGTAGCAGCCCTAGATGAATATCACAGAGACAATCATCTAATCATACATCTCCTACTGGTGGGCCGACATTGTGGCCTTAGACCCACCGCTACTGGAAGGTAACTCACCTCGTAGCTGTTGATCTGTGTGGGAATAGTCTAACTGCTGCTGTTGCTCCGGAAATCCTCCGGCTGTAATTCCCACCAAACACTTAGTCAAAACTGCTAACCGTTCTTTGGGTAAAATGACCATTTTACCCCTTATCATGCCCTAAGTCAAAGTCAGAGTCAACTTCTAGTTGACCCGACTCGCCGAGTTGGACCGCCAACTCGCCGAGTCCATGTCCCAACGACTGCCCTCAATTCTGGTTCTACTCGCCGAGTTAGGCGTTGACTCGACGAGTTCTCCTTCCAAACTAATGTTCAAGTCCTTCATCCTACTCGCCGAGTTGTATGAACAACTCGCCGAGTTCATCTTCATCCGATGAACAAGTTATACTGTGACTCGCCGAGTTGTATGAACAACTCGCCGAGTCTGATCTTGATCTAAGGAGATTGCCTTGAACTCGCCGAGTCTGGGCATCGACTCGCCGAGTTCTACTATGGGTGAGTTTTGGCTTCCAACTCACCGAGTCCCCCCTGGACTCACCACACGACTCGACATAACAAAAAGGGGACAAACCCGGAGACTCGCGATTGGACTCGCCGAGTCCACTCCATGCAAGAGCTAAAAATGCGATTTTGCTCGAATCCAGTACATGTCATTCGTAGATCTGGGTTCCTAGAGCATGAATAACACGTAAAGTTTCCAACTTTACGTGTAAATATCCATCTATGGGGTTTTTAGGGTTCAAAATGCACCAAAAGAGTAGATCTAAGGTTTTCATGCAATATGGGTTCATAAAGGTAGTAGATCTGAGCTCCTGGAGCTCAACCATGCTTAGATCTAGAGGCCAATAAACGTATTTCGAAATATGATGCACATACAAGCTTGGAAAATGAGTCATGAAGGACTTTAATGGGGCCATAAGCATGAAAACAAGGGGGAAAACGAGCCATACCTTAGTCAACACTCTGAAATAGCTCACAAGTGCTTGACCTCCTCTTCTTCTTCTTGATCTCCTTTCCTACTCACTCCAATCTTCAAGAGGACACACCAAATGGCTTCAAATCCACAAAACAAGGCTTAGAACGAGGTGTATGGCTTTGAGGGTGAATGGGGACTGGCTTGGGGGCGGAAAGGGGGATTAAATAGGGTGCAAACCCCTGAAATTTAGGGTTTCATCCAACAGCGGTGACTCGCCGAGTCCAGGATATGGACTCGCCGAGTTGCCAACTTAAACGTGTCCTGGGTCCCGTCCCTACTCGGCGAGTCGGACCTATGACTCGCCGAGTCCAAGGCTTAAAAAGGAAAAAAAATACTCAATTAAGATTTTCATACCAGGAACCAGGTGCTACAAATCTCCCCGACTTATTTTAGACTTCGTCCTTGAAGTCTGCTGCTCAATCCTGGAACAGCTCGGGGTAATGGTCCATCATTTCATCCACCGGCTCGCAAGTCCACTCCGAACCCTTGTGGTGCTGCCATTGCACCTTCACTAACTCCACCCTTCAGTTTCTCAAATCCTTCGACTTCCTGTTGAGGATTGCAACTGGGCGCTCAATGTAATTCAGGCTGTCGTCAACCTGAATATCCTCCAACGGCACTACTGCTGAATCATCCACTAAGCACTTCCGCAACTGAGAGACATGGAAAGTGCTGTGGATCTTACTGAGCTCGTCTGGCAGATCCAATCTATACACCACCTTGCGAACCCGGGCTACAACCGTGAACAGTCCGATAAATCTCGGGCCTAATTTGCCCCGCTTCTTGAATCGAATGACGCCTTTCCAAGGCGACACCTTCAGGAGAACCATATCCCCGACTTGGAAGTCCAAGTCGGATCGACGCTTGTCAGCGTAACTTTTCTGCTGACTCTGAGCAGTCTGAAGCCTGCTCCGAACCTGCTGGATCCTATCGGTCATCTCTAGCACCACCTCGGTGCTCCCCATGACCCTCTGGCCAACTTCACCCCAGCATATCGGGGTCCTGCACCTCCGTCCGTACAACATCTCGAATGGGGGACAGTCAATACTCGCGTGGTAGCTATTGTTGTATGAGAACTCAGCCAAGGGAAGGTAGGTATCCCAGCTACCACCAAAATCTAACATGCATGCCCGCAACATATCCTCCAAAGTCTGGATGGTCCGCTCGCTCTGACCATCCGTCTGCGGGTGAAAGGCGGTGCTAAAATGCAAACGAGTGCCCAACTCGTCATGAAACTTCTTCCAAAATCTGGAAGTGAATCGCACATCTCGGTCTGATATCACTGACACTAGAGCCCCGTGCTGCGTTACTATCTCCCTGATGTAGATATCTGCCAACTTTTCGGCCGATATGCTCTCCGGGATCGGAATAAAATGGGTGCTCTTGGTCAATCGATCCACGATGACCCAAATCGAATCTACTTCGCGTGCAGTCCTGGGAAGCTTTGTGATAAAATCCATCGTGATGTCTTCCCATTTCCACAACGGGATGTCCAACGGCTGCATCTTCCCATGCGGTCTCTGATGTTCGGCCTTGACCTTCCTGCAGGTCAAGTACCGCTCGACGTACCATGCCACATCCTGCTTCATGCAGGACCACCGATAATTTAGACGAAGATCCCTGTACATCTTCGTCGCCCCGGGATGAATAGAGAATTGGGACTTGTGCGCCTCCTCCATCAAGATCTGGTGCACGCCTTCGTGATACGGCACCCACACCCTGCGGTGTACTGTCAATGGTCCTCGACTATCATAATCGAAGGAGGAAACCTGACCCACCACACACTCGCTCTTCCGATGTTCCTCCTTGATAGCCTCCTGTTGAGCCTCCCGAATCTGCTCCAACAGGAGAGTCACCACAGTTATCCTCATGCAAATATCCCTGATCGGCGCCGCCTTGTGGCTAAGCGCATCGGCTACCACGTTGGCCTTTCCCGGGTGGTAAAGGATCTCACAATCATAATCCTTCACCACATCCAACGACCGACGCTGCCTCATGTTCAGATTCGGCTGATCCATGAGGTACCTCAAACTCTTGTGGTCCGTGTAAATGGTACACCGAACCCCGTAGAGGTAATGCCGCCAAATCTTGAGGGCGAAAGCCACCGCCTCCAACTCCAAATCATGCGTCGGGTAGTTCGCCTCGTGAGGCTTGAGCTGCCTCAAAGCATAGGCAATGACATGCCCCCTCTGCATCAATACCGCGCCCAACCCTGAAATAGATGCATCACAATAAACCACAAAATCCTCTACGCCCTCAGGCAGGGCTAAGATCGGCGCCTCGCACAATCTCTGTCTCAGTGTCTCAAATGATGCCTGCTGCTCGGGTCCCCACCGAAAGACCACGACTTTCTTCGTCAAACGTGTTAGGGGTACATCTATCTTGGAGAAATCCTGAATGAACCTCCGATAATAGTCTGCCAATCCTAGGAAATTCCGAATCTCAGATGGAGACTTCGGAACCTCCCATCTCATCATGGCCTCGACCTTGGCCGGATCGACCAGAATCCCGTTCTGGTTGACAAGGTGTCCGAGAAATTTCACCTCGCGCAACCAAAACTCACACTTGGAGAACTTGGCATACAATCTCTCCCTCCTCAGGGTCTCCAAAACCTCTCTCAGATGCTCCTCATGCTCCTCCTGCATCTTGGAATAAACCAAGATGTCATCGATAAAGACTATCACAGACCGATCCAACATCGGTCTGCATACGCGGTTCATGAGGTCCATGAATGCGGCAGGAGCATTGGTGAGCCCAAACGGCATCACCACGAACTCATAGTCTCCACAGCGCGTCCGGAACACGGTCTTCTGCGTATCCTCCTCCCTGACCCTCATCTGATGATAACCGGAACGCAAATCAATCTTGGAGAACCAAGATGCTCCCTAAAGCTGATCAAAGAGATCATCAATCCTCCGGAGTTGGTAACGGTTCTTCACCGTTACCTTATTCAACTCCTGATAATCTATACACATCCAGTGCGACCCGTCCTTCTTCTTCATAAACAGAATCGGGGCTCCCCAGGGTGAACTGCTCGGTCTAATGAATCCCTTGTCTAGCAGCTCCTGCAGCTGCGCAGACAACTCCTGTATCTCGGGAGGAGCCAGCCGATATGGTGCCTTGGCTATCGGTGCCGCACCAGGAACGAGGTCAATCCTGAACTCCACCTGTCACTCCGGAGGTATCCCAGGAATCTCCTCTGGGAAAACATCTGCGAACCTTGCTCACGGTCGCATTACCCGCCTCCCGGGTATCCATCACGTACGCAACATATCCTGCGCATCCCTACTGAAGGTAACGTCTAGCCCTCGCTGTTGAACATACAGCAGGTCCGCGCTGTGGCCTCTCGCCATGGATCACTAACTCTCCCCCACCTGGAGTCCTGACTCGCACTAGTTGCTGCGCGCAATCTATCACCGCCCCATTAGGGCTCAACCAGTCCATGCCTATAATCACCTTGTTCCCACGCAACGGAATGGGAACCAAATCCACCAAGTAGCGCTCCTCGAACAAACATAATACACAGTCACGAAATACTGTTAATGCTCGCACCGATCGATCATCAGCAATCTCTACTTCCAATGGGCAATCCAGCATGCCCGAAGACTCAGGAAACTTCTTGCTAAGCGCAAGGGACACAAACGATCAGGATGCACCCGAGTCGAACAACACCTGGACTGGGATACCGTTCACATGGAACGATCCTAACACACACACACACACACACACACACACACACATATATATATATATATATATATATATATATATATATATATATATATATATATATATATATATACCGGGCACATATCAATATCATAACATCATATAAATAAACGAGAGGGAAAAGAATCATACCCGTCACCACATCGGGTGCTACGCGTGCCTCCTTGGTGGTCAGATGGAATGCTCGTCTCCTCACCACTAGAGCCTCTGCCTTGCCCTGTCGGCCATCTGTGATCCGCAGGGTTGCTGGATCTGGCGCCTTTACCGGTGCTGAACCTATCAACTGGGGGCAATTGGCCTTCTTGTGGCCCCTCTGGTTGCAGTGGAAACACAACAACTCCGATGTCGGAACAACTGCTGCCGGAGCAGTGCAATCCCTACTAAAGTGCCCAAACTTGCCGCACTTGTAGCAGCCTGATGATCTCAACCTGCACGGCCCCTCGTGCGTCTTGCCGCATTTCCTGCAGCGGCCCCATCCCTATTGGCCTTTTGGCCCCACATCTGATCCCTTGGGCTTCTTCCCTGAAGCCCCTCCTGGCTGCCCCTCCTCCGCTTTCCGTTTCCGGATGTGCTCCAAATCTATCTCCCTCTCCCTTGCCCTGGCAATCATGGAGTGCACGGTGGGGCAAGCCGAAAAACTAACGTGCTCCCGGATATCAGCCCGGAGCATGTCATGATAGCGGGTCCTCCTCATGTCCTCATCACCCGCATATTGGGGCACTAACAGTGCCCTCTCCCGGAACTTGGCGGTGATCTCCGCCACAGTCTTAGTCATCTGCCTCATATCCAAAAACTCCCTGGCCAGCTGCTGAAGCTCGACAGCCGGCGCAAACTCTGCCCTGAACCTGGTCACAAAGTTCGACCAGGTCATAGCCTCGATAGCTGAGGCTCCCAAAGAATCACCCACTGACTCTGAGCAATCTTGAGCTCGGTCTCATAAACACCCTGCTGCATACCTTACCTTCGACCCCTCAGGGCAGAAGCTAGTCAACTGTGCAGACTCCATGTCTGCAATCCACCGCCTGACAACAATGGGGTCTTTCACCCCGTGGAAGTCCGACGCACCGCTACCCCTGAAGTCCTTAAAGGACAGCGTGTGAGGTCCCAACTGGCCAGATGCCATGTCGCTCCTGAACGCCCTGAGGCGATCCTCCATCAGCTCGATGATCCCTTCCTTGATCGACCCGAAGATGATGGGGGTCGACTCAAGGATACCTATGGTGATCTCTGACGCGATGAACTCGCGTAGCCTCTCATATACTGGCTCGGAACCTGATCTCGAACCCGACCCCTCTCCTGAACTGCCAACTGCTGGTCTCGGGCGTAGTACCACCATTCTGAAATACAAAGAAATAGCAACTGTTAGCGATACTGATACCCCTGGAGGGATCCCACCCACTACTAGTTCCCTAGTCTTATCTTAGCCTTCCTCGGTTCGAGTACGGATCCTCTGATTTCAGTAGTACGGGCCCATACTACCTTCCACATCTATCCGTACCTTTCCCAAGGACTACCTTGACTCAACCAGGTTCCTTTCCCCTACTGCTGATCACTGCTACTCATTATCCTAGGCTTACCCTAGGAAACCTCTAACTCCACCCAACCCAATCCTCAGCTGCTGAAGTCCTCTTGGTGATGCCAATTAACTATTACCTGAATACAATCACATGTGCTGAGGCTCGGATAATCCTTCGAGTAAGGGACTCATCTCTACAACGGTTAAGACTCAAACAAGAGCTACGCAATAGAGTCAAATCCAACACTCTGAGATTATTCAACCCTGATCACATGTGACTTAAACGTATTCACCTAACGGTTAACTCCCATCACTTCAAGGCCCATATAGCACAAAGCAAACAACATTTGGACGTAAGAAAAACAATCTCAAGCAACTCTATCCTCGAAGAGAGAACTAAACTAGCATACAATGTTAAACTCGTACTATTAGGAATAACCTAAATAGGCTACCCTATTGCTATCTACTCAGCTCTAGCATGCAACTCTTTCATATACTGAAGCACATAAAGCAGGCACATAAGGCATCACTCCTAGACCCTTAGTCCTATTCTAGCATGCTGTTCTACAGAAATTGATAAACATAAATAAACTTGTATGGGTACATTGGGGAATACTTACTTGAGCTTGGCTGGTTACGCACATCACACACATTATTCTTTCTTAAAATCCTTTACTTAACCCTTTTGAAAAACATTTTCCTTTTCCAAAATCTTTTAATCCCTCGATTTGAGTTCAAACACCCCCGAAAGTGTGTCCGAATCCCTCAAACCAGGGCTCTGATACCAACTTGTAACGACCCAATTTTCACGTCCAAAAATTTCGTTTTTAAAACATTACTTTAGAAAATGTTAATAAATAAAAACATTGTTTGACCAAACTACATCACAACATAAACCATGTTCAAAAGTCAAGTCATACAACCAATCGAAACATCAGAGTATAAATCCCAAGGAACCCTACTAAATGCGGAAACCAATGTGTGTGCATGATGTACCGCTACCGAGCCAACTCCTTCCCCTTCGATGAAGAGGTACCTGAAACCAAATCATTAATTGTAAGCACAAAGCTTACTGAGTTCCCCCATTGTACCACAAGCCATACAATCACATAACATACGTAAATTGTCAGGCATATCTGGGTGCCCGACTTACCCCTTCGGTCCTCTTGACCGGATACTGCCTAGCATATCTGGGTGCTGGCCTCCCCTTCGGTCCTCTCGACCGAATACTGACTAGCATGTCTGGGTACTGGCCCCCCTTCGGTCCACTCGACCGGGTATTGGGGACTATTTCACCCCCTACTACTACCACATAACACATATATCACATAGTATATCTAGCATGGCTGGGCCGACATTGTGGCCTTAGACCCACCGCTACTGGAAGGTAACTCACCTAGTAGTTGCTGATCTGTGTGGGAATAGTCTGACTGCTGCTGCTGCTCCGGAAATCCTCCGGCTGTAATTCCCACCAAACACTTAGTCAAAACTACTAACCGTTCTTTGGGTAAAATGACCATTTTACCACTGATCATGCCCTAAGTCAAAGTCAGAGTCAACTTCCAATTGACCCGACTCGTCGAGTTGGACCGCCAACTTGCTGAGTCCATGTCCCAACGACTGCCCTCAATTCTGGTTCTACTCGCCAAGTTAGGCGCCGACTCGACGAGTTCTCCTTCCAAACCGATGTTCAAGTCCTTCATCCTACTCGCCGAGTTGTATGAACAACTCGCCGAGTTCATCTTCATCCGATGAATAAGTTATACTGTGACTCGCCGAGTTGTATGAACAACTCGCCGAGTCTGATCTTGATCTAAGGAGATTGCCTTGAACTCGCCGAGTTTGGGCATCGACTCGCCGAGTTCCACTATGGGTGATTTTTGGCTTCCAACTCACCGAGTCCCTCCTGGACTCACCACACGACTTGACATAACAAAAAAGGGACAAACCCGGAGACTCGCGACTGGACTCGCCGAGTCCGCTCTCTTGCAAGAGCTAAAAATGCGATTTTGCTCGAATCTGGTACATGTCATTCGTAGATCTGGGCTCCTAGAGCATGAATAACACGTAAAGTTTCCAACTTTACGTGTAAATATCCATCTATGGGGTTTTTTAGGGTTCAAAATGCACCAAAAGAGTAGATCTAAGGTTTATATGCAATATGGGCTCATAAAGGTAGTGGATCTGAGCTCCTGGAGCTCAACTATGCTTGGATCTAGAGACCAATCAACTTATTTCGAAATATGATGCACATACAAGCTTGGAAATGAGCCATGATGGACTTTAATCGGGCCATAAGCATGGAGACAAGGGGGAAAACGATCCATACCTTAGATATCACTCTGAAATTGCTCACAAGTGCTTGACCTCCTCTTCTTCTTCTTGATCTCCTTCCCTACTCACTCCAATCTCCAAGAGGACACACCAAATGGCTTCAAATCCACAAAACAAGGCTTAGAACGAGGTATATGGCTCTTAGGGTGAATGGGGGCTGGCTTGGGGGCGGAAAGGGGGATTAAATAGGGTGTAAACCCCTGACACTTAGGGTTTCATCCAACAACGGTGACTCGCCGAGTCCAGGATATGGACTCGCTGAGTTGCCAACTTAAACGTGTCCCGGGTCCCGTCCCTACTCGGCGAGTCGAACCTATGACACGCCGAGTCCAAGTCTTAAAAAGGAAAAATACTCAATTAAGATTTACATCCTAGGAACCAGGTGCTACAGTACCAGAGTTATATATAGGGTACATCTACAAAGTACCAGATTTTATTTGAAAAGGGTACATCTACAAAGTACCGAACATAATAAATAAAACATAGCAATATATAAAACTCATAGCAATAGCGAATGAAGCGTTTAGAGTACAGGATTTCATTACTTCTAGTAGTATTTCTAACAAATAGAACAGTGGCATATAACTTCCTAGTAACTAAACATTCAGTTAGAAGAGGGCCAATAATGTTAACTCTGTGATTCCTTGGTGGATACATAAGGGACATATATTAATCGGATCCGACAGACAGTAGGATGTGCGCTTTCTGCTTCATTTCCTGTTGCTTGTTTGGTTATAGGCTTAGAGCAGATTCACACAGTCTACTATCTATTCGATCTTAGCTATATATATATATATATATATATATATATATATATATATATATATATATATATATATATATATATATATATATATATATTGTATATACTAAATAATAATAGGGAGTAAGAGGTATGGGTCAGGTCATAGCATACAAATTCAATATACCACTTTCTAGTACAAAAACATACTTTTTGGATAGAACATTAAGTAGGTGAAACTAGAAACTTATCTGTAAAAGGTTTGATATGGATTATTAAACCAATATAACTTAAAGGACCTTAAATGGATAATTCTATAATACCTTAGCTTATACATCAGGGTTATATATAATTAATATTCGATAGGCAGTGGAATGTGTGCTTTCCTCCTTAATTGTTGTTCCTTGTTTGGTTGTGGGCTTAGGGCAGATTCACACATTTAACTGTCCGTTCGATATTAGATTGTATATAACTAGTATAAACTAAGTGATTATAGAAAGAACTATTGTGGTTACCATTTTACTAAACGAAATATATGATTTTCATAAAGAGTGTTTTCATCAAATATAAAGAACTATTACAGGTAACTCCGTAAGTACCAAATGAATACACCTGGGTTATATACACTGAAGATCTAACAAACAATAGGATTTTTGACTTCCACCTCATTTCCTATTCCTTGTTTGGTTGTGGGCTGAGGGAAGATTCACAAAATCGATTGTCTATTTACTCTAAATTGTATATAACTTATATCTGTTTAGTACTCTTAAAAGGAATTACAGAGTCATTTTTACTTTCATTCATCACATTAGAAAATATAGGATTTTCTGGAGGAACAGGCGAACTTTTCTAAAGAACATACAGTTTACTTTTCATAACTAAAATACTTATGAACCCACCAGCTTTAATGGTGATCTATTCTTTCAAAATAACTTGTATTCTCAAGAAATGAGTAGACAGGTATGCACATTGGGATTCAGAAGATGGATTATAGTAGCTTAATGTCTTGTTTTGTTATTTACTTTTGGAGTCAATTTTTTGCGAATCACATACTCTGTAAATACTTTAATATTAATGAAATGGTTGTTTGTTAGTTTTATTACTATGATGCATATGTTGTGATACTACATATGACGTCCTCCGCCCCCAAGCGTTTCTTCCGTTCCGGTTTGTGGGTGTGACAGATTGGTATCACAGCATTGTTTATAGTGAACTAAGTGTATCAACCTATAAAAGATATACAACTATAAATGCAATGGGGCCAAGGTGCTCTGACTAAAATTATATTTTAAAAATATAACAATATTTTATAAAATTATACATACATGCTTATACATATATACAAACAAGAACAAGTATCACAAGAAGAACAAAACATAAGAATTTAATGGTTGGATACTGTGGTCAAACCTGCACAGTTATGTAATCATATCTAGGATCAACATAGCCTGATCAACTATATTCATTTGAGATATGACCAACATGTGTTTGGGAGTGATGTGGTCTTGCAACACTCTTAAAACATACCTAACTCTATTCAATTGATTTCTAGATCAGATCATAAAGTTAAAATACTATGGGAGTATTTTATGATCCTATAAAACAACAACAAGTTTAAAACTTACCAAGTTCATTACATTAAAATAGTATACGAGTATTTTAGGCACTATAAATAAATTACGTGAAAATTTAAAAGATCCTTCTGGTAGGTCTATAATTCTGGAATGTATACTCCTAAGGTTTTATATAATTGAGATTTTGTAGACATAGAATTTGTGATCTATGCTCTACTTCTTGTTCCTTGTTTGGTTGTGCTTTTAGAGTAGGATCACTTATTCGAAAGTCTATTTAATCTTAAATGATATAAAACTTGTGTACACTGCGCAATTATAGGAGGAACTGGTAAGGATCACCCCATAATGTTTCACTTAATCTCATAGATTCTTAAGACACGTCCGTTCTCACACGACAAACATAGATAGATGTAACCTCTCCATCATAGCAGTCAGAAGAGGAGTCAAAGAGAAACAAAAGAAGATTCAAGAGGAGTTTTCCAAGGAGGGATCAACCGAAGAAACCAAAACATCCTATGCATCACACTAATAAATAATAACCTTAATTGACTTAGTGAGATAGTGAATACACTACTCACACTATGTGTTAGGATTAATTCTTTTCCGTACAGCCAGTAACGGATATTCAATTCACAGAAATTCATTCGAGCATAGCCACTTTTGATTTATAAAGTTTATTTTATATAGAATCCCTTTATGAATTGTTTCCAGAACCCTATGAAAGTAAAAAATAAATACATTCAGAACTAGGATAACTTTGTCATTCAACTTTCGACTTATAACAACTATTATAGACTTATTTGTGTCTCATCTTTGTATTATTTTTAGCAAAAGATGCCTCGTGGTAGACATATAAGGCGCATGGATAATAGCACAACAGAGAATCCACCACCATAATTCGATCCTGCTACTCTCCAAGCAGCGATAACGGCTGCAATAACAGCTGTTATAACTCACATTCGCACAAGTAGCACCAGTGGATCTGGTAGCAGTACGCACTTAACTAACCCCAGAGTTAGTCACGAACACCCATGGGAGTGTTCGTATAAGGACTTCATGAACTGCAAACCCAAATCCTTTAATGTAAATTGGGGAGCTATTACTCTGATGCGAAGGTTCGAGAAAACAGATTTGGTCTTCGAAATTTGTCTGTGCCTACAAGGGCGCAAAGTGAAGTTTGTTGCCTGCACCTTCTCCGACAAAGCCCTAACATGGTTGAATGGCCATGTTAAGTCATTGACCCTATCAACGGCTAACCCGATAGGCTGGGAAAACCTAAAAGAGATGACATTGGAGGAATACTAACCAAGGGGCGTAGTTCAAATGCTGGAACAAGAGCTATGGGAGCATACCATGTTCGGCTCATACATAGTGGCCTGCACTGACATGTTTAGTGACCTGGCAGTACTATGCCCCGGGATGGTTACCCCTAAGAGTAAGAAGATAGAAAAGTACATTTAGGGGTTATCTACCCCGATTCAGGGGGGTGTACTATTTTCTAAACCAACAACCTTCGATAGCGCTAAACGCCTGACCCAGAGACTCATTGACCATGGAGTCCACCATGGCGTGGTGGTCCCCGTTCCCAAGCCATCAAAGGGAGGGGACTATAAACGGAAGTCGGGGAAAAAAGAGAAAGGAGAAAACAACACAGGAATCCCCGCACGAGCAACAAATGGTTACTATATATGCCACCACAACGCTTGCCACTCCAACATCTGTTAGTCGATATGTGGGAACTCTCCACAATGGTAGTACATGTAACTACCATCATACCAAAGCTTGTCGAGAGATACAATGCATGAATTATCGCAGGAAGGGGCATACTGCCCGTTTCTGCAGGGCACCGACACAATCGACCTCCTAAATCCCCGGAGTAGAAATAAACCAGGCCTGTTATGGTTGTCGTGAGATTAGGCATTACAACAAGGACAACCCAATAACGAAGAATTGTGGCGTAGATGGACGCATTCTAATGATCACTGTAGGAGAAACTGCCCCGGAACCACCAACAAACAGTGGTACATCTTCGAAATAAAATTACTTTAAAATTTTAATTTATATTTAATATAAGATTAAAACTTGGGGAAAATTTAAAGGTAATTATAGTAACTCACTCATCCGAACAAGTTGAAACATTCATAAGAGAACTAAATATTCGTTCAGGTGAGCTATGATGGCTTACTATATACCTCCGGGTTGTGCATAGCTAAGATATTGCAGACTAAGAGTGAGTGATTCCGCCTCACTTCCATTTCCTTGTTCGGTTGTGGATTTAGGGAAGAGTCACTCAGTCGACCGTCATATTCATCTTAATCATACATAATTTGTATATGCCAGGTGATTATAGAGGTACCAAGGAGGATCATAATATAGAGTATTGACACTAGTTATCAAAGGACCTTCACTGCTAGTACTCGCTCCTCACGGTACGATTTGTGGAAGGTGGTTTTATCAAGGAGAAAACTAAAAGCACTAGAAAGTATTCACAAAATACATTATCGAGCACACTTGGGATACACCATCGTATAACAAATGTTTCTTTCAAATCGGCCTATCATTTGTTTCGGTAAAGATTCTGTTGTCATCATTTGTCATGGATTGGCATGGTCCTCACCATACCAAGTTCATGTGTTTTGAAAACCCAATGCCTTAACCGAAAAATTAATAAAACCCTTGTCATTCGTAACGACAACCAGACCTAGACCTCAATATTGCCTCTTTTCTTCTGAACCCCGAAGTACTCATATAAGGAGTATCTTTCCCTCCAAAACCTTGCCTCTGTATACTCATCAGACCTTCCCAAACTACCACTCATCCAGCAGATCAAGTTCAAGCACAGAGGCTAAGGACGAATACAACCCACCTATCACTATTAAGTGTATACGCGAGGGTGATATATAATTATGATTATGCGGATTTAGTATGTGTATTTCTGCCCTATCTCCTGTTCCTTGTTATGTTGTGGACCTTGGGTAGAGTCGCACATCCAACCATCTTACTAATCATAATTATCTACGAACTGTATACACGAGGTGATGATAGATGGACCAAGCATGAATCTTAACATGAACTTCAGGGTAAAGTTTCCCGGGTCTATGAGTAGGTATTCTACAATTTAGAGGAGCACGAACTCAGTAGTACTGCTAAGAAAACTAATTTCGGGACAAAATTCCTTCTAATAGGGGATGATGTGACAACCCATCAATTTATATCTTGTAAACTCAAACCAATCAATCAAAAGTCAGACTTGTTCTATTACCTTTTAGCCTTGTTAAGGGTCATTTTAATGAGTTCTAAGCCCAGTACACTTAAGGATTGGATGTTGAGAAGCGTTAGCTTAGGATTAGAGGAATGCAATCGAGACAGAAAAATCATCAAAGAGTGTTCACGGTTGTGAACCCAAGTATGTTCGTGAACCCCGCTTAGGTTGTGAACCCTTAGCATATATATGGGTTTTTGCCATTTTCCTTCACTTCTTCTCCTCTTGGCCACAAGAAACCCCTTTCTCTCTCAAGTATCATATATCAAGAACACCATTTTCACTCTTTTCACCCTCTATCCTTTGTATCTCCTTAGAATACAACTTAGGATCTTCAAACACTTGCCAAAACAAATAGATCATCAAGTGTTCTTCACATTTGGTCCGTGAACCTTCAAGTTTGGGCGGTGAACCCTTCATGTGTACATCATCGGGCTGTGAACCACTCATTTGGGTGTGAACCACTCAAGTGGGCCGTGAACCACTCAAGTGGGTCGTGAACCACTCAAGTAGGTCGTGAACCACTTAAGTGGGTCGTGAACCACTCATCCAGTGGGCCCTTAACTCCATTGGGTTGTGAACCATCGTTCCTTTAGGCCGTGAACGCCCTATCAGCACCTATCTTGCTTCTGACACTCCTTTGGTGAGTTATTCTTGCATCCAAGGTTGTTTCCCAATCTCCTTTGTAGTTAGATTCACTAGTTACATGCCTATATGTATCTATATATGTCATTTATGACTCGTTTGTTCCTCGGGACTTCATTCGTGGAACTTATCATCCTTACTTGAATCTTCAATTGAATCACCCACATAAGGTGAGTCCGTACTCCTATAATCAATGTTTTAAATGTTTTAAATGCTTTTAATGGGGGGATACAAGTTGAAGACAATGGTATTGTGTTAATATTTACCTGTGATAACCATCACATTAAATGATTTCTTATGCTTTTGTAAGTGATCAAATCAATTCAAAAAATGTTTTAAGTTATGTTACTTTGTTTATAAAATTTTGTTTTTAAAGTATGTGCATAACTCAGTAGATTATCGAGTCTTTTCTACGAGTATGGGTAAGGTCATAACATAAAAATTCAGTGTATTGCTTTCTAGTACAAAAATATACTTTTCGGATAGAACATTAAGTAGGTGAAACTAGAAATTTATTTGGAAAAGGTTTGATATGTATTATTAAACCAGTATAACTTAAATGACCTTAAATGGTTAATTCTAAAATACCTTAGCTTATACATCAGGGTTATGTATAATTAATATCTGACAGGCAGTGGAATTTGTGATTTTCGCCTTACTTCATGTTCCTTGTTTGGCTGTGGGCTTAGGGAAAATTCACACAATTAACAGTCCGTTCGATATTAGATTATATATAACTAGTATAAACTAAGTGATTATAGAGGGAACTAATATGGTTACCATTTTACTAAAGGAAATATATGATTTTCTTAAAGAATGTTTTCATCAGATATAAAGAACTATTACAGTTAACTCCGTAAGTACAAAATGAATACGCTAGGGTTATATACAGTGATGATCTAACAAACAATAGGATTTGTGACCTACGCCTCATTTCCTGTTCCTTATTTGGTTGTGGGATTCGGGCAGATTCACACAATCGATTTTTTGTTTACTCTATATTGTATATAACTTGTATCCATTTAGTACTCATAGAAGGAATTGTAGAGTCATTTTTACTTTCATTCATCTCATCAGAAAATATAGGATTTTCTGGAGGAACAGGTGAAATTTACTAAAGAACTTACAGTTTACTTTTCATAACTAAAATACTTATGAACTCACCAGCTTTAATGTTCATCTACTCTTTCAAAATAACTTATATTCTCAAGAAACTAGTAAATAGGTATGCGCACTGGGATTTAGAAGATGGAGTACAGTGGCTTCATGTCTTGTTTTGTTATTTACTTTTGGATTAAATCTTTTGTGAATCACATAATTTGTAAACACTTTAATATTAATGCATATGTTTTTTGTTATATTGATTACTATGATGTATGTGTTGTCATACCACATATTACGTCCAGCGCCCCCAAACGTTTCCGTCGTTCCGGTTTGGGGGTGTGACATAATCTAACCAATTAAACATTGATTCTTGGAACTATTGACTCAATGTTCCCTTGGGTAACATGCACCATGCACGATCAAGAAAAGAAGTACATATCTTTCTTAACCACGCCAAATTTCTCAAACAACATAAGTAGTACAAACAAATAAACAATTACATATGTTTCTCAAATAAACATAGTGAGTTCAAGTCCAAACTTAACAACCTACTACAACCCAATTCCAAACATAACATTTAACTCCAACCAAACACAACCAAGTTAAAACATAACAACTTAAACGAAATCAGATCCTAATCATTAAGCTCCAGTGGGTTTGCATTGGTATCTCCTTTCCCATCTTTGCCCTTCACCCTCTTAGCAAGTTTCATGTAATATACTCGTCCATTTATTGTCTTTTGTTAGTTTAAAAATGAATATTATTAAATATTATATGGTTTCGAGCATTGAGTTCTAACAAGGTAGTTTTATGAGATTTGAAGTAAAACTATGCATACAATCATTCGACAAGTATTGGAAGTCTTATGAGATTCCAATCAAAAGTCAAATATTGAAATTAACGAAAATGTAAAATTTAAGTTGGAAATAAGTAAAAATAAAGCTATTGAAAGTTGTAGATTATCTCATTATAAACGTTTAGGCGAAAACCTCACTGAAAGCTGCGTTATAACGAAGAAGTTATGACTTATTGAAGTTTCGTGATAGAACCGACACAACGTCATATGACGTAAAAAGTGAGTTTACGATAAACTACTTTTTAGCCTTAGTGATCTAAATGAAAGTCGTAGTATTCGTTAAACTGAGAATTTTCATATAAAGAACGTCCAAATCTGACTTTGTATGAGGAAGTTATGATTTTTCTAAGAATCAGCATAGCAGCACACAGCCAGAAACTCGAAATAAAGATCGAGTGATTTAGTCGATACAACCTAAACGAGAATCGAATATCTTGTTAATAGTAGTACAACGTACTTTTCTTGTCCCGACATGTTAAAAATATAATATTAAAAATGAAGTCAAAATTAGCCGACAGAATCTAACGAAAGTTGTAGAGTATAATCTCACCTACGCATGGATATAAAGAACATCAAAAACGGAGCCCGTATGCAAAAGATATGAAAAATTGAAGTTTATGGCACAAATTAAGAGGTTGGACCAGAGAAGTATGCCCAGCATACTTCGTACGTAAGCCCAACGTACTACGGACAAAGGACACGTATCATGCAGGTTTGACATGTCTGAGGCCCGAGAACCAAACCAGTGCCACATCTCTTGGTACGCCCCACGTAACGAACGCCCAGTGTACTGAGGGTCAGGCCCCTACTATAAATAGAATGCGAAGGTCTCCAGGTTTAGGTTACAATTTCTCATATTATTTCAATCTTGTTCACCCTTTTCTCTCTCAAATTACCGTAATACCCCCCGAAGCCTAGGAAACATCCCCGACCCCCAAAGCAAGTCGCAACGCACCAAAGACCCGAGAAACTAATATTTTCAAGTTGAAAATCTGCCCGCACAAGGCTCGATTTTTCAACAAAAATCCCCGGTTTCGTCAAAGAAAATCATTTTTTTAGAGACGAAGTGTTGCCCAAATTAACATTTTATCATTCGGTTATTTCACGGTGAGTTCAATATAGTGACAATTGTATGTTATGCGTTATATGTGCAAGGTGTTTTCCCGTGTTATTAGGATAATGGAGCTATTGTTGGATAAGGTGTCTAAGTGCATAACTATATTTGAGATGTACTTGACACGACCCGACATGGTCCATTTGGGTTGCACTTCACCCGAACAATTTATATCAATAATATTTTGAGAATAGTATAAGTAATGATTTATTAATATATTATAAGTTCTAATATATTAATATGAAATCATATTATTTAATTATTATTGATCTCAAATTAGTTTAGAATTAATTTGGTGATCAAAAGTGTGACTAATTAAATATGGACTCTTGTATTTATAAAGTGTGGGCTAACGCTTATTTAGAATGGGCTAGGCTTGCATGGTAAGTCCATAGATAGTCCATGGAGCTTTATGCGACAACCCAGAATTTTCTCTTCTGTACAACCATCCAACTGAAATGAAGTTAGAATAGTTTCTGCTAACTTTCAAGCTTTTTGGAATAAGTTTGAGTATTTAGGATTTACACTTTAGGAGATATTAGGAGAGAGGATGCTCTAGGGTTTATTGTGCAACAATAATACCCCAATACTCCAAGAGTTTGGAGTTTATGGCCTAAACAAAGGTGTTTATAGTCGTAAACCCTAAAATGGGGGTATATATATGACACTTAGTCATTATTTACACTTTTTCACAAAAACTCAAGATCTAAACTCAATTCTCTCTCAAGTAGCTTCGACTTTTTTTCTTGATCTTCAATATTGTAAGTGTTTGTAACCCTTTTAAGTTCAGATATTACTTAATCTAGTGTTTTAACACACTTCCATCCGTGAAATCATTCCAAAAGGTAAGATCTTCAAGTTTCACCAAGAACACCAAGAACACACACTAGTGTTGTTGGACTTTTAGCACCTTTTCAAGCCTCTATCTTGTAAGTACTTTTATCCTAGAGTATATTAAGGCTTGTTACACTTCCATATACCAAGAAATCACCCAAGAAGCACAAGAACAAGGTGTTTACGATCCAAGGTGTTCTTGGACCGTAAACCCTAATTAGGGTGCCAAAGTGTGCCCTAGTCCCTCTTAAGCCTCGGAAACTAGCATAGATCCTTTCCTTTATAATCTTAACACTTGAAAACCATCAAAATCCCCTTGATCATATGTGTTTACGGTTCATGAAGATCTTCAAGAACCGTAAACACCTTCAAATGGTGTTTAAGTGCCCTAACAACTTCTATGACTAGTATAAGTGACTAGAACTTTGCATACATAAGTTAGAAACACCAAAACACGAAATGGATGGACAAACATGAGTTTACGGCCGTAAAACCATGTGTTTACGACCGTAAACTCCCAAGGAGTGGTCCAAGGACTGTAAAATCCAATGAAGAGCCATTTCGAGCCCTAGCCACTTCCTAAGCCTTTGAATCAATCCTAGGACACTTCTTTGTGAAACATGAGACCTTAAAACACACAAACACACCATTACCATGAGTTTACGACCATAAACTCATGGGGAAAATGGTCCTCCAACCGTAAACACACATAGGGGTTACCATTTGAAGTGTAAACTCCATAATGAGACCATACTCTCCTTAGATGCAATCCTTAGGACTTATAGCACTTATATAAGGTGTTTTACATGTCTTAGGATGTCTTAACTTTGTTAATTAGTTGTTTAAAAACTAACTGGATACATATATGTGTTATTATATATTAAATAGGATCATTGTGTGTGTGGAAGTCTTCACTTGACACTTAGAATCCTACATCAGTCCGTTCATCCAAACTACTTATTACAGGTGAGTTCATACCCCTTAAGCTGTTTTACCATGCTAGTTATTATATCAATCGCATGTGATTTATAACTAACAAACAAATGGATTTACTACACTTTAGCCGTTTTACCAAACCGATTACTTTAAAGCGGTTTTCTGAAACGTTTTTTTATATGTTGAACTCTTTAAGAAAATGCCTTACAAACTGTATGTTTCCTTTCAAAAATCTGTTACAGCTGTGTTTCAAACAAAGGTTTTCTTACACTTAAATCGTCTTGACAAACTGTTTTTCAAAACGTTTTATAAACTGACATCAAGTCATAAATTCTTGTTTATTAAACGTGTAGCACCCGGTTCCTGGTATGTAAATCTTAATTGAGTATTTTCCATTTTAAGCCTTGGACTCGGCGAGTCATAGGTCCGACTTGCCCAGTAGGGACGGGACCCAGGACACGTTTAAGTTGGCGACTCGGCGAGTCCATATCCTGGACTCGGCGAGTCACCGCTGTTGGATGAAACCCAAAATTTCAGGGTTTTTCACCCTATTTAATCCCCCTTTCCGCCCGCAGGCCAGCCCCCATTCACCCTCAGAGCCATACACCTCGTTCTAAGCCTTGTTTTGTGCATTTGAAGCCATTTGGTGTGTCCTCTTGAAGATTGGAGTGAGTAGGAAAGGAGATCAAGAAGAAGAAGAGAAGGTCAAGCACTTGTGAGCTATTTCAGAGTGTTCACTAAGGTATGGCTCGTTTTCCCCCTTGTTTTCATGCTTATGGCCCCATTAAAGTCCTTCATGACTCATTTTCCAAGCTTGTATGTGCATTATATTTCGAATTAAGTTGATTGGCATCTAGATCTAAGCATGGTTGAACTCCAGGAGCCCATATCTACTACCTTTATGAACCCATATTGCATGAAAACCTTAGATCTACTGTTTTGGTGCATTTTGAACCCCAAAAACCCCATAGATGGATATTTACACGTAAAGTTGGAAACTTTGTGTGTTATTCATGCTCTAGGAACCCAGATCTACGAATGGCATGGACTGGATTTGAGCAAAATTGTATTTATGGCTCTTGCCTGGAGCGGACTCGGCGAGTTGCTCATCTGAGTCGGTGAGTCTAGTCGTGAGTCTCCGAGATTGTCCCCTTTTTGCTGTGTCGAGTTGTGTAGTGAGTCCAGGGTGGACTCGGTGAGTTGGAAGCCAAAACTCACCCATAATGGAACTCGACGAGTCGATGCCCAGACTCGGCGAGTTCAAGGCAATCTCCTTAGATCAAGATCAGACTCGACAAGTTGTTCATACAACTCGGCGAGTCACTGTATAACTTGTTCATCAGATGAAGATGAACTCAGCGAGTTGTTCATACAACTCGACGAGTAGGATGAAGGACTTGAACATCAGTTTGGAAGGAGAACTCGCCGAGTCGACGCCTAACTCGACGAGTAGAAACAGAATTCAGGTTAGTCGTTTGGACATGGACTCGGCGAGTTGGCGAGCCAACCCGGCGAGTCGGGTCAACTGGAAGTTGACTCTGAATTTGACTTAGGGTATGGTCAGGGGTAAAATGGTCATTTTACCCAAAGGTTAGTTAGCAGTTTTTGACTAAGTGTTTGGTGGGAATTACAGCCGGAGGATTTCCGGCGCAACAGCAGCAGCAGGCAGACTATTCCCACGAAGATCAGCAGCTACTCCGAGGTGAGTTACCTTCCAGTAGCAGTGGGTCTAAGGCTACAATGCCGGCCCACCAGTAGGAGTTGTATATTAGATGATTGTCTTTGTGATATCATCTAGGTTTGCTACTACCTGATATGTTATATGTTGGCATGATATGTTGTATGTGATAGTAGTAGAGTTCGGTTGTTAGGACCGAAGGGTAGTCAGACACCCCATATATGTCTGATATTACGTTTGTATTATGATATATGTGATGGTAGTAGTAGGGGTGAAATAATCCCCAAGGTTTGGTTGTTAGGACCGAAGGGTAGTCAGCACCCCAGAATAGCTCGACATAGGTAGGTCAGCACCCCAGAATGGCTTGACACGGGTAGGACGGCACCCCAGAACTTTCCTATGTGCGCATGAAAAACCCTAATGCTTGGATCTAGGCTTTCTAATCAAACATGCTTTGAATCCAAAACTTCTAATGACTATTTAGGTGTAACAACAATATTGAAACAGATCTAGAATCATACCTTTGAATTCCTTGTTGATCTTGTTGTCTTGGAGCTTCTAGAGTCACAATTGTCACTCCTCTAATGGCTTACAAACACCAAATAGCAAGGAGGATGATTTGGGAGAGAGGTGAGGGGAGGAATTCGGCCAGAGTCTCTCTACTTTAAATGGGATACCGAATTCCCTCAGCCATAGGGTCTATTTATACTTGTAGACTCCTTAAGGGTTACAGCTCAAACTCTAATTGGATAACTTAGACTTTAAGTTAATCCATATCCTTACCTTAGATATCCTTTGGATGATTTTGGCTTACCCAAGCCCTAGAAATCATCCAACCTATCTTCCATAAGGATTTATAGTCTAAAGTGTAACTATCAAGCAATTGAAATTTATACCCTCTTATTTAATTAATCTCTTTAAGTCACCAAATTAATTCCAATTAACTCTATGACTTATATTAATCAAATAACAATATATTATTCTTTATACTATTCTCATAATATACTAATAATATTTACTCTCTCTTAATAAATCATCCTATCAAGTTGCTATGGTGAAGGCAACCCAAAAGGACCATGCACAATCGGGTCAAATACTTGCCTAATATAGTTGCAGCCTTAGACACTATTCCAATAGTCTCCCACTTGGATAAGTCTAGTAACTATATGTGCAGGTACATTTCGATTTGCAATCGTAGCTCTCAAAAACGCTGTCAAAATCTGATCTAATCAATCTTGTCCTTTAGATAAGGGATCGTACAGTCCTCTGTTAGATATCATGCTGACAATACTATGGAATAGTTAGTCATGCATTTGGTTTCTCGATCTCCGATTTATTTGACATAGAACTTAATCGAACACATCAATTCAGTTCTGACCGGGCCCGACACATAAGTCAAATCAAATCATCGAGCGGCCGAGATATCAGTTTTCCCTTCTTAGGATAAAAGTTACAGATAAACTTCGACTTATATGAATTTACTTATTCATTAACCAACTACACACAACAATGCATTTTATAACATCGAGTTACCAATGCGTTTTCGCATTATCAATGTACAATCAATTAACCAATAACAAACCATATATCTACGTTTTAAGACTATATGATATTATCGTCTTGCGATCACCTATTTACTATCACATTCCATAAGGTGATTCCAGCAAGCGCGGGTTTGTTCCAATGCTCAAACCTAGTTCATAAGCACTCATGAACGTTGCAATAATCTTTTGCTATGTCTAACACCATTTAGACACTCTACATACCTATTCATGACAATCTTCATTCATATCTACTTCCAACATATGAACGATTGTGGACTATTTGAACAATTCGATTATTCTTAATAAACTCAATTATTCTGGAAGTCAAAACATGCAAAGTGAAACAATAGTTAAACAATTAACATATGACAGTAACATTACTTATAAATAAAACTCCTTTATTTAATCATCAAATGTTAATTACATTTATCTATTACACGTTTCTAATACTATCTAATCTATGCTAATATCATCCTTCAGCCCAATACTCCTAGCATGCTGCAAATGCTTAACCCTACCCAGTCCCTTCGTAAGCGGATCTGCTGGGTTATCTTCCGATGATATTCTCTTCACTACGAGTTGTCCTTCTTCTACACGATGTCTAATGAAGTGATATTTTCTATCGATATGTCGTGATCTACCATGATCTCTCGGTTCCTTGGTCAAGGCAACCGCTCCCTCATTATCACAGAAAATCTCCATGGGCTCCTTTTGTTGGAATAGTGTCTAAGGCTATAACTATATTCGGTGGTGCATGGTCCTTTTGGGTTGCCTTCACCATAGCAACTTGAAGGATGATTTGTTAAGAGAGAGTAAATATTATAAGGGATAATATTTGGCTATTTGATTAATGTAAGTCATAAAATAATTGGTATTAATTTGGTGACTTAAAGAGATTAATTAAATAAGAGGGTATAAACTGTCAATTGTTTGATAGTTGGACTTTAGACTATAAATCCATTAGGATACACCTTGGACGGATTCTAAGAGCTTTAGGATAGCTTAAAATCGTCCATATGGTTATCTATGGAATGGATTTGGATAGCCTTAAGAGAAGATTATCCAATTAGGGTTTAGGTTGAAACCCTTAATGAGTCTAAAGGTATAAATAGGCCCTTGGGATGGGGAATTCGTGTACAACTTTGTAAAACCTGAAAAAGGGAACCTCTGGTCGAATTCCATCCCCTCTCCTCTCTCCTAAATCATCTTGCTTGCTATTGGTGTTTGTAAGCCATTAGAGGAGTGACAATTGTGACTCTAGAAGCTCCAAGACAAACAAGATCAACAAGGGATTCAAAGGTATGATTCTAGATCTGTTTTAATATTGTTATTTAACCTAATTAGTCATTAGAAGTCTTGGATTCAAAAGCATGTTTATTAGAAAGCCTAGATCCAAGCAATAGGGTTTTGCATGCGCACATAGGAAAGTTCTTATGGCTAAAACCCATCAGTGGTATCAGAGCCTAGATTGGTTTTCTCTAAATTGTTGCTTGATTAACTAAAACAAACCTGCAAAATTCGATTTTTTGGTTTTTGAGTCACTTAGCTTTCTAGACCGACGGTTGTAGGCCTCCCTCAGGTCGGCTTTAGTCGAGCTCCCCAACTCGCTCGACGGTACGACCTCTCCGACTAATAGACTTGATACCGTTCCGTTCCGCCCATGCTCCTTGAGAGGAAAGAAAGAGCTCGACTGTTAAGGAGAGGAAGCACTCCCTCCACTACCCCGCAAATCTAATGATGGACATGCAAGCAGTCCCGATTATGTGAAGGCTTAGCCAAGTTTGAAGCCTCTCGAATGACTCAGCTAGTTTACTAGACCCTCTATCCGACCCCCTCTGACTCGTCGAGTTCCAAGGTGGACTCGTCGAGTAGGCCTGACTCGGCGAGTCCCCTTGTGCACTCGGCGAGTCCAGGCGTCAGGAATGGCCAGATTCGGGATTTTTTCATAATTATCTTATGGAAACTTACCTTAATCATATTAGATCAATGTAAATCTGATTTTTTGATAAATATGACTATTATCTTGATCTAATTAAAGATATTTATCATCTAATAAAATATTTAATTTCCTTATATGATAATAATTAATTATTTTGGTAATTATCTTCAAAGAAATCAAGATAAATCAAATAAAGATAATTAGAATATTAATTGTTAATTGGAATTATTTGTTATTTGATCCTTCATGTTTTAAATGTTTAAAACCTACCCTAAAGTTTTGAAATTTATATTTGTGATTAAAAGTTTTTAATTTAGACAACTTAAATTTCAAACCCTAGATTTTGAAAAGTTTAAAATGCAACCTTATACTTATATAATATTACTAGAATAATATATATATGTATAACTAAATGCTAGTCTTACCGCTAGTAGACCTCATTCACGAAGCCAATCTATAAGGTGGGTATAAGGTTGCGGCCTATAAAATGGCGCTTAATGGGTGTACACTCACACCCACCGCTTGCTTGATTGGTGGAGGGTCGTTAGCCGAACGGGTAGGATAGGGCAAACCTCATCCTCTCATTAAAAGTATAATAAGAAATACGAAGTAACTAAACCTTCTTTTAAAATTTCCCAATCTTAGTTACTTTAGGAAAAGTGAATTGATGCAATCCCATGAAATTACACTTTGCACCTTGCTAAGATGTTAGTGGAGCGTGTGTGGTTTACCGGCACACTAATTGGTTCTAAGCGAAGGTAGCAAAGGGTGATTCATTGTTCATCATAGTTCGATGGAGCGTGTGTGGTTTACCGGCACATCGAATAGGTGATCGTTACAATGAAGGCACCATGTGAATTTGCATGGTAATTCACACCCGCTTTGTGATCCTCGGCATCCCAGTCACAAACAAGAGGGGCATATCGAGATTTAAACATGCCATTGAATAGTTCAATGAATCTCATTCGAACCTAGGAATTCTCAAAAACACTTAGAACTAATAGTTTAAGTTTTGTGATGGAGAATTAGTGAATCGTCATTCACTTACCTTCAATTTATTTGCATGTTAGATTACGGCATCCCTTTTCTAGTATGTAAATGTTATTGTTGGATCCTAACCCTAATTTTTCTTATTGAGTGATAATTAGGCATTCTTGTTCTAATCTATCTTTGTCCTTTCTATAAATGTCAAACACAAACAACGTTGCTGCTAGTTCTTTCACGTTGATGAGCCTTTGCCAAAAGGTCACCTTTGATGGAACGAACTTTGGCGAATGGATAAGATACATTCACACCATTGCTCGCTATGAGGATAAAGAGTATGTCCTCGACGAGAAGCTCGAGAAAATCAACCCCGAAGTTGCTACTCCCTCCGAAATCACCGCCTTTGAAACTCATGAGCGAGATGCAACGAAAGTACATTGCATCATGATCGCCACCATGAACTCCGAATTCCAAAAGTCCTACGAGGACATGTATCCATACGAAATGCATCAAGACTTGTTGGAGAGGTACCACCAAAACGCGAGACAAGAGCGTTACGAGATCTTCACTAACATGATTTCCGCCAAGATGGGTCATGGAGAATCTCCTACCGTGCACTTGCAAAAGATGCAAAGGTATGTCGACCGCCTTCGCAAGTTAAATGTTGACTTCGGCGAAGACTTGGCGATCGACATGGTGCTTCACTCTTTGCCTCCGATGTACAATCAATTTAGGATGACCTACCACATGAATAAAGAGGAGGTCACTCTAAGTAAACTCCAAGGCCTCTTGAGGGTTGCTGAGAGCAATTTCAAGGACAAGTCTGTTGCACCAACTCCCAATCCATCCGCTGCTCCTGTCTTGGCTATTGGTCAAGGGAAGGGAAAGAAGAGGAAAGCTTCTTCAAATAACTATCGAAAGGTGAAAGCCCGAGATGGTTCCTCTTCTAGTGGGACCAAAGTTGATCCCTCTAAGCCCTGCTCTAACCCGAAGGAGGCAGAGTGCCACCACTGCCACAAGATAGGACATTGGAAGAGAAGCTGCCCGGATTACCTGCAAGCCATCAAGGAAGGAAAGATCAAGCCATCTTTCGCAGGTATATATGCAATCAAATCTAACGATTCTAATCATGCTATTTCTTGGGTTCTTGACACCGGTTGTGGTTATCACATTTGTTCTAATGTGCAGGGACTAAGAAGAAGTAGGGATGTGGAGCAGGGAAGGATCAATCTAATCATGGGGAACAGAAGATCGTCGCCTGTGACCAAGATTGGAGTGTATTCTTTAGTGCTTAGGAATAGTTTAGTTTTGGATTTGAACAATTGTTGCTATTCGCCAGAAATGGCTAGAAACATCATTTCGTTTCATGGTTTATATAGACAAGGATTTAGATTTTCTTTTAATAATGAGAATAGTTCTATTTTGGCTTATCTAAATGGTGTCTTTTACTTTGAAGCTATACCATGTAATGGAATATATGAAACTGTTATGATTGTTGATAACTTAGGAAATGATGTTTTGAATATTGATTCTTCCACTAGTATGGATAAAGCATCCTTGTGGCATTGTCGTCTTGGACATGTCAACAAGAAACGCATAGCCCAACTCCAAAAGGATGGAGTGTTGGAGTCATTCGACCTTAGGGAAGATGACACATGCGAGTCTTGTTTACTTGTAAAGATGACTAAGTCACCCTTCACGAGTACTTGTGAAATGGGTGAGGGACTATTAGACCTAATACATACCGATGTATGTGGACCTTTTAGATCAACCACGAAGGATGGGAACCGCTTCTATGTGACTTTTACCGATGATTATAGTAGATATGGGTATATCTATTTAATCAAGCAAAAGTCAGAAACCTTTGAAAAGTTCAAAGAGTTCAAGAATGAAGTGGAGAATCTATTGGGCAGGAAAATCAAGATGCTTCGATCCGATCGAGGAGGAGAGTACCTAAGTCTTGAATTCCACGATTATCTCAAGGAGTGTGGAATAGTTTCGCAATTGACGCCTCCTAGGACACCGCAGTTGAATGGTGTGGCAGAAAGGCGTAATCAAACCTTATTGGATATGGTTCGCTCTATGATGAGTCATGCTTCACTACCTATCTTCTTTTGGGGGTATGCCTTAGAGACTGCCGCCCATATCCTTAACCGAGTGCCTACTAAGAAGGTTGCCAAAACACCTCACGAGATGTGGACGGGGAAAGCTCCCTCGTTGGCACATATCAAGGTTTGGGGTTGTGAGGCTTTCGTAAGACGAGATACTCACGACAAGCTTGAACCTCGAAGTGAGCGATGTAATTTCATCGGCTACCCGCAAACTTCCTTTGAATATCTCTTCTATAGACCGAAAGATAATGTTATCTTTGTTGCGAGGAGAGGAGTTTTCCGAGAGCGAGAACTCATAAGCCAAGGAGACAGTGGGAGGCAAATCGAACTTGAAGAGATTCAAGAATCGATAGATGAAGGAACCTCTACCGCTGGCATTCAACCCGAGGAGGAAACTCCGGTTGAACCGATTGACGAATCCTTACCTCTTAGACGTTCCGATAGAGTTAGAGTTCATCCCCAGTTTTATGGTTTTCATATTACTACCAAAGGGGACACATATATTAGTGATGGTACACTAGTAAATCTTGATGAACCTAATAGCTATAAGGAAGCCATGGCAGGCCCGGAGTCTGCGAAATGGAAAGAGGCGATGGATAGCGAGATCCAATCCATGTACGATAACCAAGTTTGGAATTTGGTTGATTACGTGCCCGAACGTAAGACCGTAGGGTGCAAGTGGATCTTCAAGAAGAAGACCGACGTGGATGGGAACGTACACACATATAAGGCGCGATTGGTTGCGAAGGGCTTTACTCAAACTCCCGGAGTTGACTATGATGAGACCTTCTCACCAGTTGCGAAGATTAAATCTATTAGAGTGATGCTAGCAATTGCCGCATTTCATGATTATGAGATTTGGCAAATGGATGTCAAGACCGCTTTCCTCAACGGAAAGTTGACTGAGGATGTTTACATGGCTCAGCCAGAGGGGTTTGTGGATCCGAAGCATCCGAATAAAGTGTGTAAGCATGAGAAGTCCATTTATGGACTTAAGCAAGCATCTTGCAGATGGAATCTTTGCTTCGATGAGAAAGTCAAAGAGTTTGGATTTGTACGAAGCGAAGACGAGTCTTGTGTATATGTCAAAGCCAGTGAGAGTGTAGTAAGCTTCCTCGTTCTATATGTCGATGACATATTACTCATAGGAAACGACATCCCGACTCTGCAGGAGGTTAAGTCCTGGCTCGGGAAGTGCTTCGCTATGAAGGACCTCGGAGAGGCTTCTTACATTTTGGGAATAAGGATAGTAAGAGAAAGAAGTAAGAGACTAATTGGACTTAGTCAGAATACTTACTTGGAGAAGGTACTAAAACGTTTTAGTATGGAAAACTCAAAGAAGGGAGAACTACCGATACAAGGAAATGCCAAGTTGAGTAAGACTCAAAGTCCGAGTACCGAAGCTGAGATAGCAGAAATGAGCCGAGTACCATACGCTTCTGCAGTTGGCTCAATCATGTACGCTATGACTTGTACTCGCCCTGATGTAGCGTTCTCTTTGAGCATGGTTAGCAGATATCAAGGGAACCCTAGCAAAGCACATTGGATTGCGGTGAAGAACATCCTTAAGTACCTTCGGAGGACGAAAGAATGGTTCTTAGTCCTTGGAGGGAGTGATGACTTGAAGGTGAGAGGGTATAGTGACGCCAGCTTTCAGACCGACAGGGACAACTATCGTTCGCAGTCGGGCTGGGTTTTTACCCTAAATGGAGGAGCAGTGACATGGAAAAGTTCCAAGCAAGAAACCGTAGCTGATTCAACGTGCGAATCAGAGTACATCGCAGCGAGTGAAGCGTCGAAGGAGGCAATATGGCTGAAGAACTTCATCGGTGATCTTGGAGTTGTGCCGACCATAAAGGAGCCCATGGAGATTTTCTGTGATAACGAAGGTGCGGTTGCCTTGACCAAGGAACCGAGGGATCATGGTAGATCTCGACATATCGACAGAAAATATCACTTCATTAGACATCGTGTAGAAGAAGGACAACTTGTAGTGAAGAGGATATCATCAGAAGATAACCCAGCAGATCCGCTTACGAAGGGACTGAGTAGGGTTAAGCACTTGCAGCATGCTAGGAGTATTGGGCTGAAGGATGATATTAGCATAAATTAGATAGTATTAGAAACGTATAATAGATAAATGTAATTGACATTTGATGATTAAATAAAGGAGTTTTATTTATGAGTAAAGTTACTATCACATGTTAGTTGTTTAACTATTGTTTCACTTTGCATGTTTTGACTTCCAGAATAATTGACTTTATTAGGAATAATCGAATTATTCAAATGGTCCACAATCGTTCATATGTTGGGAGTAGATATGAATGAAGATTGTCATGAATTGGTGTGTAGAGTGTCTAAATGGTGTTAGACATAGCAAGGGTTGCTGCAACGTTCATGAGTGCTTATGAACTGGTTTTGAGCATTGGAATAAACCCGCGCTTGCTGGGATCACCTTATGGAATACGATATAAAAGGTGATCGCAAGACGATAATATCATATGGTCTTAAAACCTAGATATATGGTTTATTATTTGTTATTTGATTGTGCATTGATAATGCGAAAACGCATCAGTAACTTGATGTTATAAAACGCATTGTTGTGTATAGTTGGTTAATGAATAAGTAGATGCATATAAGTCGAAGTTTATCTGTAGATTTTATCCTAAGAGGATAGAAGAGATATCTTGGCCACTCGATGATTTGATTGGACTTATGTGCCGAGCCCGATCAGAACTGAATTGATGTGTTCGATTAAGTTCTATGTCAAATAAATCAGAGATCGAGAAATCTAAATACTAGACTAACCATTCCATAGGATTGTCAGCATGATATCTAACGGAGGACTGTACGATCCCTTATCTAAAGGACAAGATTGATTAGATCAGAGTTGACAGCGTCTTTGAGAGCTACGATTGCAAACCGTATTGTACTTGTATAGTTATTAGACTTATCCAAGTGGGAGACTGTTGGAATAGTGTCTAAGGCTATAACTATATTCGGTGGTGCATGGTCCTTTTGGGTTGCCTTCACCATAGCAACTTGAAGGATGATTTGTTAAGAGAGAGTAAATATTATAAGGGATAATATTTGGCTATTTGATTAATATAAGTCATAAAATAATTGGTATTAATTTGGTGACATAAGGAGATTAATTAAATAAGAGGGTATAAACTGTCAATTGTTTGATAGTTGGACTTTAGACTATAAATCCATTAGGATACACCTTGGACGGATTCTAAGAGCTTTAGGATAGCTTAAAATCGTCCATATGGTTATCTATGGAATGGATTTGGATAGCCTTATGAGAAGATTATCCAATTAGGGTTTAGGTTGAAACCCTTAATGAGTCTAAAGGTATAAATAGGCCCTTGGGATGGGGAATTCGTGTACAACTTTGTAAAACCTGAAAAAGGGAACCTCTGGTCGAATTCCATCCCCTCTCCTCTCTCCTAAATCATCTTGCTTGCTATTGGTGTTTGTAAGCCATTAGAGGAGTGACAATTGTGACTCTAGAAGCTCCAAGACAAACAAGATCAACAAGGGATTCAAAGGTATGATTCTAGATCTGTTTTAATATTGTTATTTAACCTAATTAGTCATTAGAAGTCTTGGATTCAAAAGCATGTTTATTAGAAAGCCTAGATCCAAGCAATAGGGTTTTGCATGCGCGCATAGGAAAGTTCTTATGGCTAAAACCCATCAGTGGTATCAGAGCCTAGATTGGTTTTCTCTAAATTGTTGCTTGATTAATTGAAACAAACCTGCAAAATTCGATTTTTTGGTTTTTGAGTCACTGACTCGTCGAGTTCCAAGGTGGACTCGTCGAGTAGGCCTGACTCGGCGAGTCCCCTTGTGCACTCGGTGAGTCCAGGCGTCAGGAATGGCCAGATTCGGGATTTTTTCATAATTATCTTATGGAAACTTACCTTAATCATATTAGATCAATGTAAATCCGATTTTTTGATAAATATGACTATTATCTTGATCTAATTAAAGATATTTATCATCTAATAAAATATTTAATTTCCTTATATGATAATAATTAATTATTTTGGTAATTATCTTCAAAGAAATCAAGATAAATCAAATAAAGATAATTAGAATATTAATTGTTAATTGGAATTATTTGTTATTTGATCCTTCATGTTTTAAATGTTTAAAACCTACCCTAAAGTTTTGAAATTTATATTTGTGATTAAAAGTTTTTAATTTAGACAACTTAAATTTCAAACCCTAGATTTTGAAAAGTTTAAAATGCAACCTTATACTTATATAATATTACTAGAATAATATATATATGTATAACTAAATGCTAGTCTTACCGCTAGTAGGCCTCATTCACGAAGCCGATCTATAAGGTGGGTATAAGGTTGCGGCCTATAAAATGGCGCTTAATGGGTGTACACTCACACCCACCGCTTGCTTGATTGGTGGAGGGTCGTTAGCCGAACGGGTAGGATAGGGCAAACCTCATCCTCTCATTAAAAGTATAATAAGAAATACGAAGTAACTAAAACTTCTTTTAATATTTCCCAATCTTAGTTACTTTAGGAAAAGTGAATTGATGCAATCCCATGAAATTACACTTTGCACCTTGCTAAGATGTTAGTGGAGCGTGTGTGGTTTACCGGCACACTAATTGGTTCTAAGCGAAGGTGGCAAAGGGTGATTCATTGTTCATCATAGTTCGATGGAGCGTGTGTGGTTTACCGGCACATCGAATAGGTGATCGTTACAATGAAGGCACCATGTGAATTTGCATGGTAATTCACACCCGCTTTGTGATCCTCGGCATCCCAGTCACAAACAAGAGGGGCATATCGAGATTTAAACATGCCATTGAATAGTTCAATGAATCTCATTCGAACCTAGGAATTCTCAAAAACACTTAGAACTAATAGTTTAAGTTTTGTGATGGAGAATTAGTGAATCGTCATTCACTTACCTTCAATTTATTTGCATGTTAGATTACGGCATCCCTTTTCTAGTATGTAAATGTTATTGTTGGATCCTAACCCTAATTTTTCTTATTGGGTGATAATTAGGGATTCTTGTTCTAATCTATCTTTGTCCTTTCTATAAATGTCAAACGCAAACAACGCTGCTGCTAGTTCTTTCACGTTGATGAGCCTTTGCCAAAAGGTCACCTTCGATGGAACGAACTTTGGCGAATGGATAAGATACATTCGCACCATTGCTCGCTATGAGGATAAAGAGTATGTCCTCGACGAGAAGCTCGAGAAAATCAACCCCGAAGTTTCTACTCCCGCCGAAATCACCGCCTTTGAAACTCATGAGCGAGATGCAACGAAAGTACATTGCATCATGATCGCCACCATGAACTCCGAATTCCAAAAGTCCTACGAGGACATGTATCCATACGAAATGCATCAAGACTTGTTGGAGAGGTACCACCAAAACGCGAGACAAGAGCGTTACGAGATCTTCACTAACATGATTTCCGCCAAGATGGGTCATGGAGAATCTCTTACCGTGCACTTGCAAAAGATGCAAAGGTATGTCGACCGCCTTCGCAAGTTAAATGTTGACTTCGGCGAAGACTTGGCGATCGACATGGTGCTTCACTCTTTGCCTCCGATGTACAATCAATTTAGGATGACCTACCACATGAATAAAGAGGAGGTCACTCTAAGTAAACTCCAAGGCCTCTTGAGGGTTGCTGAGAGCAATTTCAAGGACAATTCTGTTGCACCAACTCCCAATCCATCCGCTGCTCCTGTCTTGGCTATTGGTCAAGGGAAGGGAAAGAAGAGGAAAGCTTCTTCAAATAACTATCGAAAGGTAAAAGCCCGAGATGGTTCCTCTTCTAGTGGGACCAAAGTTGATCCCTCTAAGCCCTGCTCTAACCCGAAGGAGGCAGAGTGCCACCACTGCCACAAGATAGGACATTGGAAGAGAAGCTGCCCGGATTACCTGCAAGCCATCAAGGAAGGAAAGATCAAGCCATCTTTCGCAGGTATATATGCAATCAAATCTAACGATTCTAATCATGCTATTTCTTGGGTTCTTGACACCGGTTGTGGTTATCACATTTGTTCTAATGTGCAGGGACTAAGAAGAAGTAGGGATGTGGAGCAGGGAAGGATCAATCTAATCATGGGGAACAGAAGATCGTCGCCTGTGACCAAGATTGGAGTGTATTCTTTAGTGCTTAGGAATAGTTTATTTTTGGATTTGAACAATTGTGCTGCACCAAACAGAGCATGCGCAGAGGTTTTTAACTCGGAAGACTTCTAAAAAACAAACAGCTACGAGATGAAAAGTGTTGCGCGTGTGCTGCGCCGCGCATCAATAAGAGGTTTGAAGAGGTTTTTTCCAAAAAACAAATAGCACCTAAGTAAGTGTTCTGACTAAGTCCTATTAATATCTTACTTCTCTCTCTTACTATCCTTATTCCCAAAATATAGGAAGCCTCTCCGAGGTCCTTCATAGCGAAGCACTTCCCGAGCCAGGACTTAACCTCCTGCAGAGTCGGGACGTCGTTTCCTATGAGTAATATGTCATCAACATATAGAACGAGAAAGCTTACTATACTCCCACTGGCTTTGACATATACACACGATTCATCTTCGCTTCGTACAAATCCAAACTCTTTAACTTTCTCATCGAAGCAAATATTCCATCTGCGAGACGCTTGCTTTAGTCCATAAATGGACTTCTCAAGCTTACACACTCTATTTGGATGCTTCGGATCCACAAACCCTTCTGGCTGAGCCATCTAAACATCCTCAGCCAACTTCCCGTTAAGGAAAGTGGTCTTGACATCCATTTTGCCAAATCTCATAATCATGAAATGCGGCAATAGCTAGCATCACTCTAATAGATTTTATCTTCGCAAATGGTGAGAAGGTCTCTTCATAGTCAACTCCGGGAGTTTGAGTAAAGCCCTTCACAACTAATCACGCTTTATATGTGTGTATCTTTCCATCCACGTCGGTCTTCTTCTTGAAGATCCATTTGCACCCAACGGTCTTACGTCCAGGCACATTATCAACCAAATTCCAAACTTAGTTATCATACATGGATTGGATCTCGCTATCATTGCCTCTTTCCATTTCGCAGACTTCGGGCCTGCCATGGCTTCCTTATAGCTATTAGGTTCATCAAGGTTTATTAGTGTACTATCACTAATATAGGTGTCCCCTTCGGTAGTAATATGAAAACCATACAACTGGGGTTGAAACCTAACTCGTTCGGAACGTCTAAGAGGTAATGATATGTCAATTGGTTCAACCGGAGTTTCCTCCTCGGGTTGAGCGCCAGCGGTTGAGGTTCCTTCATCTATCGATTCTTGAATCTCTTCAAGATCGATTTGCCTCCCACTGTCTCCTTGGCTTATGATTTCTCGCTCTCGGAAAACTCCTCTCCTCTCAACAAAGACAACATTGTCCTTCGGTCTATAGAAGAGATATCCAAAGGATTTCTGCGGGTAGCCGATGAAAATACATCACTCACTACGAGGTTCGAGCTTGTCGTGAGTATCTCGTCTTACGAAAGCCTCGCAACCCTAAACCTTGATATGTGCTAACGAAGTAGCTTTCCCCGTCCACATCTCGTGAGGTGTTTTGGCAACCTTATTAGTAGGGACGCAGTTAAGGATATGGGTTGCAGTCTCTAAGGCATACCCCCAAAAAGAGATAGATAGCAAAGCACGACTAATCATAGAGCGAACCATGTCCAACAAGGTTCGATTACGCCTTTCTGCCACACCATTCAATTGTGGTGTCCTAGGTGGCGTCAATTGTGAAACTATTCCACACTCCTTGAGATAATCATAGAATTGAAGACTTAGGTACTCTCCTCCTCGATCGGATCGAAGTATCTTGATCTTCCTGCCCAATTGATTCTCCGCTTCATTCTTAAACTCTTTGAACTTTTCAAAAGTTTCTGACTTTTGCTTGATTAAGTAGATATAACCATATCTACTATAGTAATCGGTAAAAGTCACGTAGAAGCGGTTACCATCCTTCGTGGTAGATCTAAACGGTCCATACACATCGGTATGTATGAGGTCCAATAGACCCTCACCCCTTTCGCACGTACCAGCGAAGGGTGACTTAGTCATCTTTCCAAGTAAACAAGACTCGCATGTGTCATCTTCCCTAAGGTCGAATGACTCCAACACTCCATCCTTTTGGAGTTGGGCCATGCGTTTCTTGTTGACATGTCCAAGACGACAATGCCATAAGGATGCCTTATCCATACTATTGGAAGAATCCAAGTACAAAACATCATTTCCTAAGTTATCAACAATCATAACAGTTTCATAAATTCCATTACATGGTATAGCTTCAAAGTAAAAGACACCAGTTAGATAAGCTAAAATAGAACCATTATCATTATTAAAAGAAAATCTAAAACCTTGTCTAAAAAAACCATGAAAAGAAATGATGTTTCTAGCCAATTTTTGGCGAATAGAAACAATTGTTAAAATCTAAAGATAAACTATTCCTAAGCACTAAAGAATACACTCCAATCTTGGTCACAGGCGACAATCTTCTGTTCCCCATGATTAGGTTTATTCTTCCATGCTCCACGTCTCTACTTCTTCTTAGTCCCTGCACATTAGAACAAATGTGATAACCACAACCGGTATCAAGAACCCAAGAAGTATTGTGGGAATCATTAGATTTAATTGTATATATACCTGCGAAAGATGGCTTGATCTTTCCTTCCTTGATGGCTTGCAGGTATTCCGGGCAGCTTCTCTTCCAATGTCCTATCTTGTGGCAGTGATGGCATTCTGCCTCCTTCGGATTAGAGCAGGGCTTAGCGGGATCAACTTTGGTCCCACTAGAATAGGCACCATCTCGGGCTTTCACCTTGCGATGGTTCTTTGACGAAGCCTTCCTCTTCTTTCCTTTTCCTTGTCCTATTGCCAAGACAGGAGCAGCGGGCGGATTGGGAGTTGGTGCAACAGACTTGTCCTTGAAGTTGCTCTCAGCTACCCTCAAGAGACCTTGGAGTTTGCTTAGGGTGACCTCTTATTTGTTCATGTGATAGGTCATCCTAAATTGATTGTATCTCGGAGGCAAAGAGTGACGCACCATGTCGATCGCCAAGTCTTCCCCAAAGTCAACATTTAACTTGCGAAGGCGATCAACACACCTTTGCATCTTTTGCAAGTGCACGGTAAAAGATTCTCCATGACCCATCTTAGCGGAAATCATGTTCGTGAAAATCTCATAACGATCTTGTCTCGCGTTTTGATGGTATCGCTCCAATAAGTCTTGATGCATTTCGTATGGATACATGTCCTCGTAGGACTTTTGGAATTCAGAGTTCATGGTCGCGATCATGATGCAATGCACTTTCGTTGCATCATGCTCGTGAGTTTCGAAAGCGGTGATTTCGGCGGGAGTAGCGATTTCGGGGTTGATTTTCTCGAGCTTCTCATCGAAGACATACTCCTTATCCTCATAGCGAGCAACCGTGCGAATGTATCTTATCCATTCGCTAAAGTTCATTCCATCAAAGGTGACCTTTTGACAAAGGATCATCAAAGTGAAAGAACTTGTAGCAGCATTGTTAGCGTTCGACATCTACAAATAGAAAGGACAAAGATAGATTAGAGTATGAATCCCTAATTATCACCCAATAAGAAGAATTAGGGCTAGGATTCAACAACAATATTTACACATTAGAAAAGGGATGACGTAATCTAATATGCAAACAATTTGAAGGTAAGTGAATGATGATTCACTAATTCTCCACCATGAAAAACATAACTTTAAGTCCTAAATGTATTGAGAATTCCTAGGTTCGGATGAGATTCATTGAAACTTTTCAATGGCATGTTTAAATGTCGATATGCCCCTCTTGTTTGTGATTGGGATACCGAGGATCACAAAGCGGGTGTGAATTACCATGTAAATTCACATGGTGCCTTCATTGTAACGATCACCTATTCGATGTGCCGGTAAACCACACACGCTCCATCGAACGATGTTAAACAATGAATCACCCTTTGCCACCTTCGCTTAGAACCAATTAGTGTGCCGGTAAACTACACATGCTCCACTAACTTCTTAGCAAGATGCAAAGTGTAATTTCATGGGATTGCATCAATTCACTTTTCCTAAAGTAGCTAAGTTTGGGAATTTTAATAAAACATGTAGTTACTTTGTATTTCTTATTATACTTTTAATGAGAGGATGAGGTTTCCCTATCCTACCCGTTCGGCTAACGACCCTCCACCAATCAAGCGAGCGGTGGGTGTGAGTGTACACCCATTAAGCGCCATTTTATAGGCCGCAACCTTATACCCACCTTATAGACCGGCTTCGTGAATGAGGCCTACTAATGGTAAGACTAGCATTTAAGTTATATATATATATATATATATATATATATATATATATATATATATATATATATATATATTAATCTTGTAATATTATATTAGTATAGGGTTGTATTTTAAACTTGTAAAATTCTAGGGTTTGAATTTTAAATTGTCTAAATTAAACTTTTAATTACAAAACATAAATTTCAAAACTTGAGGACAAGTTTTAAACATTTAAAACATAAAGGATCAAATAACAAATAATCTAAATCACATAATTATCTATATTTGATTAATAATTATCATATAAGGAAATCAAATATTTTATTAATTGATAATTATCTTCAATTAGATAAAAAATATAGTCATATATATCAAAAAATCGGATTAGGGTTGATATAATATGATTATGGTAAGTTTCCATAAGATAAATATGAAAAAATCCCGTTTTTGGTTAATCCTGACGCTCGGACTCGCCGAGTACACAAAGGGACACGCCGAGTTAGGCCTACTCGCCGAGTCCACTTTGGAACTCGCCGAGTCTATGACTCAGAAACATAAAAATCGAATTTTTCAGTTTAGTTTCATACAATCAAGCAACAATTCAATGAAAACCAAGGTAGTCTCTGATACCACTGATGGGTTTTAGCCATAAGAACTTTCCTATGTGCGCATGTAAAGCCCCTAATGCTTGGATCTAGGCTTTCTAATCAAACATGCTTTGAATCGAAGACTTCTAATGACTATTTAGGTGTAATAACAATACTGAAACATATCTAGAATCATACCTTTGAATTCCTTGTTGATCTTGTTGTCTTGGAGCTTCTAGAGTCACAATTGTCACTCCTCTAATGGCTTACAAACACCAAATGGCAAAGAGGATGATTTAGGAGAGAGGATAGGGGAGGAATTTGGCCAGAGTCTCTCTACTTTAGATGGGATACTGTGACAACTGTCAATTCAGGTCATTCTTGGACTCATGCATCTTTATAATAACCATTCATGCACAACATGCCATGACCTAGTAGTATAAATTAGGTCAAAAATCTTGCATAAACTAGGATCCAACTAAGGTCTAGGACTAATATACTTGATACTTACAATTCTAGTAAGTTGCTTAGCTACAATAGGAAATGCCAATACTATAATTAGAATAAGCTTCAAACTTTGTTATAATTGAAATAGGGTATAAAACTCTAAAAATAAATTAAAACACTCTAATTATACTTCAACATGTTGTTGAATACCAAACAATGTTCCAAAAACCCTAAAGAGCCAAAAATCCAAAGTTATAAAATATAAAGCTTAAAAACTTTATAAAATTTGGCTATAAACTTCCTAGTATCAAATTATATTAATCAAATTATGGATTATACCAATGAACTAGAAATATAAATTACAAGTATTAATCATAAATTATTTGTTGAAAACAAGATTTTTAAATAAATCAAATTGCTTAATAAACATTTTATAAAAATGAATGTTTTTATATAAAATATGGGAGGGAAGTTTATAAAGTTTAAAATTTAGGAGAGAGGAGGCCAAAAGGCATGCAAAAACCAGCCATCACCTCTCCCCATGCCCTCTCTCTTCCCCAAAACACAATCATCAAGCCTAAACCCTTACTCCACCTCTTCCACTTCACTCTCTCACTTCACTCTCTTCTTCCTTCTCTCTAAACTCACGAAAATCCTCTCAATCCTCTGCAAAATTTCCAGATTTTGAATCCCTTGAAGTGTTCTTACTTCTCTCAAGATCAAAACCAAGGTAAACAACAACATCTTCTTCCATAGTTTCATGGTTAAACCTCTTTTTCTTCTTAGTCTTCTCTACTTTTCGGATTCTATGCCTTTCCATGGCTAGAAATCTTTATTCTCCCCTTGTGGTTTGTAGATTCTCACCATAACACAATGCATGTGTTAAAGATGGTGAAAATCCGGGATCAAACCCATGCAAGGAGTGGAAAAGAAGCACATATGATCATGTGACATCAAAACATAATATTTCATGTTCTTCTCCATTTCTTGTGTGTTCATGCATGAAAGAAAGCATTAAACCATTTCTAGTACATCTTGGATGCTCATTCATTCCATGCATGTGTTAGAAATCGGGCCTTACCAAGGACATGCATGATGTTCTTATTGAAATACCCTAAAAATGCACACAAGCAAACATGCAATCTGCCAGATTATTTTGTTCGACTTTGAACAGTCATAACTCAGTCATTTTTTAACCAAATCATGATATTCTTTTTGTATTGGTTAGTTCCACGAGTTAACTTTCAAACCCAACTGGTCTTACTGTAAAATATTAAATATCCGATTTTTGGCAGATTTTACAAAAAGGTTGCGCATACAGCTCTTTTTCTGTGATCACTATTTTTATCTTGCTTAAACAATGGTCTTAAACCCAACCATAAATCTTAGGAAAAATACCTTAGAAACTTAACATATCTAGTGAGTTATGGTTGAAATTTCGTGGCTTAAAACCTCACTGAATGGGCTACAAAAATTCATGAACCTCAGCCACATCTACACTTCATGCATTATTGCATGCAACTTTTCTTAAATTGTTTGGAATCATTACCCTCATTTCTCTTCTGAATACATTCTTAACATTTTTACTTTTGAAAGCCCTTGCATGCATGAGATAATCTGGAAAATTTCAAGAGCTTTTGTTATTTATTTGATTTATTAGAATTATTGCTAAAACCAAGGGCATAAATCATATAAAATACTTCCAGAGGTCAATAAATCCTAAATAAATTCATGGATGATACTTATGGGGAATAATGACCCCTCACCAAATTTCAGCAATTTTTGTTACTGTTTCATATGATTTCTAATTTTCTTTTATTTAGGACATGATAAATTACAAAACCACTTTTTAGGATGTGAAAATTTTATCTAACAATTTTCGCATACCTTACTTGTGATGGGTGACTCAAGAAAATAATTTCAAGATTTTTCATCATGTCTAGCTATTTTTCCCAATTTTTGGTAATTATAATGGCTTAAAAATGGGAAAAATAGTTCTGATTATCCAAAATTCATGAAAATTTGCCAGGATATCATATTATATAGTAGGAGGTTACATAAAAATTTTGAATATTTTTCTCCACTGTAAACTATTTTTCCCTTATTTTCTAAAGTTAATTGCACTAAAATTCACTTAAATATACATAAATACCCAAAACCAGTTTATACATTATGAAAACCACTTTTGATATTTTTCCCAAGATATTTATACTGTAAATGATGTTACAAAAATTTATGGTAATTTATTTTAACTGTTTAATAATATTTCTTTAATTAATGACTATTTAAAGAAATAAAACAAGGAAAAATACAAATAACCACTGAAAAATATATTTTATATTTTTCCCAGCCTATTTATGTATAATAACAATTAAATAAAAAGTTTGGGTAATTTTGGAAACTGTTTACTATTTATTTCAATTTTTATTGAAATAAATGCTCAAAAATTATAAAATATAATTAAACAGCTTGGAAATCCATTTTTATAATTTTCCCAGCTTAGTGTTGTGTATTAACAGTTAAATAAAAAGTTTGAGAATTTTTATCCCTCGAATACTATTTTTCGTGAATTTATGTTGTTATTGAGACTTAAAATTTGGAAAATTAACCTTCCAAGGTTGTAATTAATCGCACGACTTGTAAAATTTCAATACATCAGAAAAAGTGTAACAAAATGATATAAATCCAATACTAAAACATAAATTGGCATTTCCCTATATGTAGAGTTTAGTATATTAGCATTAGATATCAACATGGAAACTCACTAGTGCGTGTGTTTGGTGTCGTAGGATCCCGGTAGTAAGACGTTGGTGCATCCCGAAGTACCGCTTGTGTCTACACAAAACATCGTGAGTATTCACGCACTCCCCTATTTTCATTTTTTATGTTTTGGGGTGGAAAAGCATGTCCAGAAAAACTATTGTTTGCATGTTGTACTTAAATTGAATTGTATCAAACATGATTGCTATTGTATTGCTATGTTTCTTTATGTATGTCTATGCAACACGGAACATGAGAACTTATCGTACAAAGGCCCTTCCCTTATCTCTAACCATTAACTCTTTGAGCCAATGGTCGTTATGGATAGCGCTATTAGGAATTGACAACTCCTCACTCGCCCGAATCGCTGGAGTGCATGATACCATATTCATCTATGGAACGATAAGCATATATCTCGATAGGGCTTCAGTCATAGGTTTGGTTGAGACTCATTGTTTGCTCATACACATACAAACTCGTTTCTCGTTATAGCAATAAACTTGTATTCATTAATAGCAATCAACTTGTTTATCATTGAAGCAATGTACTTGTATTTACGAAAAGCCTTATTGTACGCTCGATTTTATAAACTTGTGATACTCACCAACTATTTTCATAGTTGACGCTCGTTTTACATGCTTTTTCAGGAAATAATTAGTAAGTGGATGTAAAGATTCATCATCATAGAGCATGCTGCATCGTGTTGAAGCTATTATGAAGCTATATTTTGAACAATGTTATTTTGAAAAACTTGTATTTTGTTCTTTTGAAGCTATGGGTTGTAAACTTTTAAATACTGCTATGGTGATGTATCTTTATCTTTTGCAATGAAACCGTTATCGCTGTCATACCTTGCGTTTCCGCTTTAGCGGGGTGTGACAGAAGTGGTATCAGAGCTAAAGTTATAGAGAACATCGGTTTTTCTTTAAGAAAACACAACCTATAACTAAAACTTACAAAGAAATTCCTTTTACATCAAACATATTACAAGTATAATTAGGTTGGGAGTTGTATTATTGGACCTTGATTAAACATAGCCTGATCACCTATGTTTAATTAAGAAAAGATTTATACAAAGCTTGAGCTAATTATAATGGGAATATGTTCAACAAAAATATTTGAGAAAACCTTATTTAAAAATGTCAAAAGGTTAATTTTGGTGTGTGTAAGCATTGCATATTATAGGCATGCATTGTCATTTATTTCATATCTCATTGAAACTATGTCACAGTCCACTATGTCAAGATCGTCATCTTCCCGCGCTACCGCCTCAGCCGATGAATCCGGCTACGTCACTGTTATCCCTCGACGTAATCCCCCCGCCTCGATAGAAGAAGACACATCAGAGGATACGGAAGATACTGGGAACTCGGTGGAGATCAGCAATGACAACGCCCCGAGTCAACGACGCGAGGCATCACCGACATCGGTGTTGCCACAGCCACCGCTCTATGGACTTCGCATTCGGAGGACAGCGAGGAAGAGTGTCCCCATTCCAGGAAGGATACCCGCCAGCACAGCAGGACATGGCACGGCAGGACCTAGCGGGGTAGGACCCAGCGATGCAGGACCAAGAGCATCCTCACCTCAGCAAGTCATAGGGATACCTGTCCGACAGCCAGGTATGACCCCGGAGGAGTCCCGGAGATTGCAGTCGATAGCAGCAGGCCTACGTCACAGTCTCGCTGCGATAGCTGGGCATCGAGAAGTTTTGGATGAAGTTTTAGCAGGAATGGAAATCCTGTATCAGCATTCGATGGAGACTGCTAACACTGCTAGTGCTGCTAGACGAGAGGCAGGTCATGCGATGACAGCATATTATGTGTTTGGTGGGCTGTTCCTGATTGTGGTGTTGATGCTTCTTGTTGGGATAGCGATTGGCTTTTGGTTCTGATTTCAGTATTTTGTTTTATTTTGTTTTGAAATGAAAACCCATGTTGGGTGTCTTTTGGGAAAAATATTTAAAACTTTATTTTGAGATTGACGTATTGGTTTGGCTTTAAGATTATTTCAAATGGTAATGAAAATTTTTATTTTATGTTTGAAAACTTTTACTATGAGGTCAAACCCTAAAATTTATTTGGTAAATGGTTGAATAAAAGAGATTTTTCTTTTCTCTCCTTTCTCAAATCTATATGCATAGTATTAATGCAACCCATTAATTTGACAACACTTACGGTTTTCAAAATGGTAGTGAAATACACATTATACATTATTTTATGTATTTATACGTATTTCTTCTCCTGTGTCATAGAACCATGTCAGGAAGGCCTAATCGCGGGCGCCCACAGAACGAAACGCCCGATGTTGCTCAAATGGTAGCACAACAACTCATGCAAGCAATCCCAAACATTGTCACTCAAGTAACTGCAGGACTTAATGCTAACCAAGGAAGTAGTGGAGGAAACCGGGGAAACAATGAAAGAGAATGCAACTACAAGTCCTTTATGGCCTGTAAACCTAAGGAGTTCCATGGAAAGGAAGGTGCGGTTGGGTTACTGAAATGGATTGACAGCATGGAGTCGGTCCTTCATATTAGCAAATGCCTCGAGCGCAACAAAGTTGAGTATGCATCTTGCCTATTCCAAGATAGGGCATTAACCTGGTGGAATACTCTAGTGCAAACCCGAGGCCGTACAGCAGCATATCAGCTAACTTGGGAAGACCTAAAGAAGCTGCTGATAGAGGAGTATTGTCCCAAGGATGAACTTCAGAAACTTGAATATGAATTCTGGAACCATTCTATGGTTGGAACACAAATAGAGAAGTACACAGTCCGATTTCATGAACTAGCAAAACTAGTACCTCACATGGTTACTCCTGAGGAGAAACGGATAGATCGTTACATCTGGGGTCTGGCACCAGAGATTCGGGGAATGGTTACCTCAGCAAACCCAACTACCATTCAAAGTGCAGTAAGCCTAGCAAATCGACTAACCAATGATGTGATAAGGATGGGAGCATCAGCAAAGGAAAGCTCTAGTAGCAAGAGGAAGCCAATAAATCAGGGAGAGAAGAAGTATGGAGGCAAGTCAGGGAGGGAGCAGAAAGTCTCAAGAAACTTTATGGTAAGAGCCCAGGAGCAAGAACCAGTGAAAACTCAAGGACAAGAAGTGCAGGAGCGAAAGCAGTACTCAGGGCCGCTTCCGAAGTGCAATAAGTGTAACTTCCATCACAAGGGAGCTTGCCCGGTGTGCCAAAACTGTAAGCAAACAGGCCATTACTCGAAGTATTGTAAGGTGAATAAGGAGGGAAAAAGGACATGTTACGAGTGCGGGAGTATTGATCATCTCCGTAGAGCATGTCCTAAACTGAACAATGGACCTGGTAACCATGGACAAGGCCAAGCCAGGCAAAACTTTCAAGGAAATCAAGTTAGACAACCAAGAGGTGTAGCCTTTGTGATTGGTGCAGAAGAAGCTCGTCAGAACCCTGAAGTGATAACAGGTACGTTCCTCCTGAACAACCACTTTGCATCAGTAATATTCGATGCGGGAGCAGATAGGAGTTTTGTTTCTTTAGCATTTAGACCGTTAATTGGCTTGAAATCGGTAAAGATGAGGATTGCATATGCTATTGAACTTGCTGATGGGTATGAAATTAGGGCTAGTGATATAATTCCTGGTTGTACTCTGAATTTAGCTGATAAACTCTTTAGCATTGACCTAATTCCTATAGAGCTAGGTAGTTTTGATGTGATAGTAGGGATGGATTGGTTATCCAAAAATAGAGCAGACATTGGTTGTTATGAGAAAGTCATCAGAGTGCCTCTCCCTAATGGAGAAACCCTTATCATACACGGTGAGAAGCCAGGAAGAAGTTTAAACATAGTATCAAGCGTGAAGGTTCACAAGTACCTGAAGAAGAATTGTATTGCATGCATGGCCCATGTGCTAGAAAGAGAACCTGAAGCTAAGCAACTCAAGGAGATTCCAGTGGTTCAAAACTATCCCGAAGTATTTCCGGAGGAATTGCCCGGTCTACCCCCTTATAGACAGGTCGAATTTCGGATAGACTTAGTTCCCGGAGCGGCACCGGTAGCAAAAGCACCATCTCGCCTTGCACCATCCGAGATGCAAGAACTATCCGGACAACTTCAAGAACTTCTAGACAAAGGGTTTATTCGACCAAGTTCTTCACCTTGGGGAGCCCCAGTGTTATTCGTCAAAAAGAAAGATGGTTCGTTCCGAATGTGCATTGATTACAGAGAATTGAACAAGTTGACAATCAAGAATCGATATCCCCTCCCTAGAATAGATGACTTGTTCGATCAGTTGCAGGGCGCTTCCTACTTCTCAAAAATCGACCTTCGGTCAGGGTATCATCAGCTAAGAATTCACGAAGAGGACATTCACAAGACAGCGTTTAGAACCCGTTATGGACATTATGAATTCTTAGTCATGCCTTTTGGACTAACGAACGCACCCGCTGTATTCATGGATTTGATGAATAGGGTCTGTAGACCATACCTAGACAGGTTTATAATTGTCTTTATCGATGACATACTTGTTTACTCGCGGACCAAAGAAGATCACAATAGACATCTAAAGCTAGTGTTGGAGCTGTTGAAGGAACAAAAATTGTATGCCAAGTTCACTAAGTGTGAATTTTGGATTCGGGAAGTACATTTTCTTGGTCATGTGATCGGTGAAAGAGGAATCCATGTAGATCCAGCTAAGATAGAGGCAATCAAGAAATGGGAGGCCCCCAAAACCCCGACAGAAATACGACAATTCCTAGGATTAGCTGGGTACTACAGACGCTTCATTGAGAATTTCTCTAGGATTGCTCAACCATTAACATCTTTGACCCAAAAGGATAGAAAATTTCTCTGGGAAGAGAAACACGAAGAGGCGTTTCAAATCCTGAAAAACAAGCTGTGCAATGCACCAATTCTGGCTTTACCAGAAGGATCAGAGAACTTTGTGGTGTATTGTGATGCGTCTCATCAAGGATTAGGATGTGTGCTAATGCAAAAAGATAGGGTCATTGCATATGCTTCCAGACAACTCAAACCGCACGAGAAGAATTATACCACCCATGATCTAGAACTAGGAGCAATAGTTTTCGCCCTTAAGATATGGAGGCATTATTTGTACGGAACCAAATGCACCATTTATACCGATCACAAAAGCCTTCAGCATATCCTGGATCAGAAAATGTTAAACATGCGGCAGAGAAGATGGGTAGAGTTGTTTAGTGATTATGATTGTGAGATACGATACCACCCAGGAAAGGCTAACGTAGTAGCCGACGCTCTTAGTAGGAAAGTAAGAGTGAAACCTTCCCGTGTGAGAGCTTTGGGAATGGTAATTCAGACAAGCTTGAAATCTCAAATCATTAATGCCCAGGAGAAAGCGTTATGCAAGGAAAATCTTCCAGGCGAAACTTTACATGGTTTGGAAGAAAGATTTGAAACCAAACCTGATGGAGTTCGTTATTTTAAAGACAGGGTCTGGATTCCAAGGGTTAACAACCTGAGAGACATGGTATTAGAAGAGTCTCATCGATCTAAATACTCCATCCACCCTGGAGCAGATAAGATGTACAAGGATCTTAAAGAGTACTATTGGTGGCCTAGAATGAAAAAGGATATTGCCTTGTACGTCGGGAAGTGTTTGACATGCTCAATAGTCAAAGCTGAACATCAGAAACCTTCCGGGTTGTTGCAACAACCTGAAATTCCCCAATGGAAATGGGAGCAAATATCTATGGACTTTGTTACCAAACTTCCTAGAACTGCTAAAGGTCATGACTCAATTTGGGTCATAGTGGATCGACTGACGAAATCCGCTCACTTTCTCCCTATTCGAGAAGATTTCAAGATGGAAAAATTGGCCCAAATCTACATCGACAAAATTGTTTCTCTGCATGGTGTACCCCTATCTATCATTTCTGATAGAGATAGTCGTTTTACATCTCGATTTTGGTGGATGTTACAGAGGGCACTAGGAACCAAGATAGATTTGAGCACAGCTTACCACCCTCAGACAGATGGGCAAACAGAGAGAACAATACAAACATTGGAAGACATGCTACGAGCGTGTGTCATTGAGTTCAAAGGAAATTGGGATACTCATTTGCCCCTAATTGAGTTTTCCTACAATAACAGTTACCACACGAGTATCCAATGTGCTCCATATGAAGCATTGTATGGACGCAAGTGTCGTTCGCCCTTATGCTGGACAGAAATCGGTGACAGACAGTTGACTAGAGTCGAACTTATCCAGGAAACATCTGACAAGATTACTATCATCAAAGATAAGCTTAAAGCTGCTAGAGATCGTCAGAAAAGTTATGCGGATAATCGTCGAAAACCATTAGAATTCCAAGTAGGAGACAAGGTACTTTTAAAAGTGTCGCCTTGGAAAGGGCTTGTGCGTTTTGGTAAGAAAGGAAAACTAAGCCCGAGATATGTTGGACCCTTTGAAATCCTTGAAAGGATTGGTCCGGTAGCGTATAAACTCCAATTGCCCCAAGAGTTAAGCGCCATTCACGACACATTCCACGTCTCCAACCTTAAGAAATGTCTAGCCGACGAAACATTAATAGTACCCCTGGAGGAAATTAAGATCAATGATAAGCTGAGCTTCGTTGAGGAACCGATAGAAATCCTTGACAGGGAGGTAAAACAACTTAAGCGGAGTAAGATCCCGATTGTGAAAGTTCGATGGAACTCAAAACGCGGGCCGGAGTACACCTGGGAGCGCGAGGATTACATAAAGGAAAAGTATCTGCAACTATTCCCATGCGATGACAAGCGATGATATAGAATGAATTTCGGGACGAAATTCTTTTTAAGTGGGGGATACTGTGACAACTGTCAATTCAGGTCATTCTTGGACTCATGCATCTTTATAATAACCATTCATGCACAACATGCCATGACCTAGTAGTATAAATTAGGTCAAAAATCTTGCATAAACTAGGATCCAACTAAGGTCTAGGACTAATATACTTGATACTTACAATTCTAGTAAGTTGCTTAGCTACAATAGGAAATGCCAATACTATAATTAGAATAAGCTTCAAACTTTGTTATAATTGAAATAGGGTATAAAACTCTAAAACTAAATTAAAACACTCTAATTATACTTCAACATGTTGTTGAATACCAAACAATGTTCCAAAAACCCTAAAGAGCCAAAAATCCAAAGTTATAAAATATAAAGCTTAAAAACTTTATAAAATTTGGCTATAAACTTCCTAGTATCAAATTATATTAATCAAATTATGGATTATACCAATGAACTAGAAATATAAATTACAAGTATTAATCATAAATTATTTGTTGAAAACAAGATTTTTAAATAAATCAAATTGCTTAATAAACATTTTATAAAAATGAATGTTTTTATATAAAATATGGGAGGGAAGTTTATAAAGTTTAAAATTTAGGAGAGAGGAGGCCAAAAGGCATGCAAAAACCGGCCATCACCTCTCCCCATGCCCTCTCTCTTCCCCAAAACACAATCATCAAGCCTAAACCCTTACTCCACCTCTTCCACTTCACTCTCTCACTTCACTCTCTTCTTCCTTCTCTCTAAACTCACGAAAATCCTCTCAATCCTCTGCAAAATTTCCAGATTTTGAATCCCTTGAAGTGTTCTTACTTCTCTCAAGATCAAAACCAAGGTAAACAACAACATCTTCTTCCATAGTTTCATGGTTAAACCTCTTTTTCTTCTTAGTCTTCTCTACTTTTCGGATTCTATGCCTTTCCATGGCTAGAAATCTTTATTCTCCCCTTGTGGTTTGTAGATTCTCACCATAACACAATGCATGTGTTAAAGATGGTGAAAATCCGGGATCAAACCCATGCAAGGAGTGGAAAAGAAGCACATATGATCATGTGACATCAAAACATAATATTTCATGTTCTTCTCCATTTCTTGTGTGTTCATGCATGAAAGAAAGCATTAAACCATTTCTAGTACATCTTGGATGCTCATTCATTCCATGCATGTGTTAGAAATCGGGCCTTACCAAGGACATGCATGATGTTCTTATTGAAATACCCTAAAAATGCACACAAGCAAACATGCAATCTGCCAGATTATTTTGTTCGACTTTGAACAGTCATAACTCAGTCATTTTTTAACCAAATCATGATATTCTTTTTGTATTGGTTAGTTCCACGAGTTAACTTTCAAACCCAACTGGTCTTACTGTAAAATATTAAATATCCGATTTTTGGCAGATTTTACAAAAAGGTTGCGCATACAGCTCTTTTTCTGTGATCACTATTTTTATCTTGCTTAAACAATGGTCTTAAACCCAACCATAAATCTTAGGAAAAATACCTTAGAAACTTAACATATCTAGTGAGTTATGGTTGAAATTTCGTGGCTTAAAACCTCACTGAATGGGCTACAAAAATTCATGAACCTCAGCCACATCTACACTTCATGCATTATTGCATGCAACTTTTCTTAAATTGTTTGGAATCATTACCCTCATTTCTCTTCTGAATACATTCTTAACATTTTTACTTTTGAAAGCCCTTGCATGCATGAGATAATCTGGAAAATTTCAAGAGCTTTTGTTATTTATTTGATTTATTAGAATTATTGCTAAAACCAAGGGCATAAATCATATAAAATACTTCCAGAGGTCAATAAATCCTAAATAAATTCATGGATGATACTTATGGGGAATAATGACCCCTCACCAAATTTCAGCAATTTTTGTTACTGTTTCATATGATTTCTAATTTTCTTTTATTTAGGACATGATAAATTACAAAACCACTTTTTAGGATGTGAAAATTTTATCTAACAATTTTCGCATACCTTACTTGTGATGGGTGACTCAAGAAAATAATTTCAAGATTTTTCATCATGTCTAGCTATTTTTCCCAATTTTTGGTAATTATAATGGCTTAAAAATGGGAAAAATAGTTCTGATTATCCAAAATTCATGAAAATTTGCCAGGATATCATATTATATAGTAGGAGGTTACATAAAAATTTTGAATATTTTTCTCCACTGTAAACTATTTTTCCCTTATTTTCTAAAGTTAATTGCACTAAAATTCACTTAAATATACATAAATACCCAAAACCAGTTTATACATTATGAAAACCACTTTTGATATTTTTCCCAAGATATTTATACTGTAAATGATGTTACAAAAATTTATGGTAATTTATTTTAACTGTTTAATAATATTTCTTTAATTAATGACTATTTAAAGAAATAAAACAAGGAAAAATACAAATAACCACTGAAAAATATATTTTATATTTTTCCCAGCCTATTTATGTATAATAACAATTAAATAAAAAGTTTGGGTAATTTTGGAAACTGTTTACTATTTATTTCAATTTTTATTGAAATAAATGCTCAAAAATTATAAAATATAATTAAACAGCTTGGAAATCCATTTTTATAATTTTCCCAGCTTAGTGTTGTGTATTAACAGTTAAATAAAAAGTTTGAGAATTTTTATCCCTCGAATACTATTTTTCGTGAATTTATGTTGTTATTGAGACTTAAAATTTGGAAAATTAACCTTCCAAGGTTGTAATTAATCGCACGACTTGTAAAATTTCAATACATCAGAAAAAGTGTAACAAAATGATATAAATCCAATACTAAAACATAAATTGGCATTTCCCTATATGTAGAGTTTAGTATATTAGCATTAGATATCAACATGGAAACTCACTAGTACGTGTGTTTGGTGTCGTAGGATCCCGGTAGTAAGACGTTGGTGCATCCCGAAGTACCGCTTGTGTCTACACAAAACATCGTGAGTATTCACGCACTCCCCTATTTTCATTTTTTATGTTTTGGGGTGGAAAAGCATGTCCAGAAAAACTATTGTTTGCATGTTGTACTTAAATTGAATTGTATCAAACATGATTGCTATTGTATTGCTATGTTTCTTTATGTATGTCTATGCAACACGGAACATGAGAACTTATCGTACAAAGGCCCTTCCCTTATCTCTAACCATTAACTCTTTGAGCCAATGGTCGTTATGGATAGCGCTATTAGGAATTGACAACTCCTCACTCGCCCGAATCGCTGGAGTGCATGATACCATATTCATCTATGGAACGATAAGCATATATCTCGATAGGGCTTCAGTCATAGGTTTGGTTGAGACTCATTGTTTGCTCATACACATACAAACTCGTTTCTCGTTATAGCAATAAACTTGTATTCATTAATAGCAATCAACTTGTTTATCATTGAAGCAATGTACTTGTATTTACGAAAAGCCTTATTGTACGCTCGATTTTATAAACTTGTGATACTCACCAACTATTTTCATAGTTGACGCTCGTTTTACATGCTTTTTCAGGAAATAATTAGTAAGTGGATGTAAAGATTCATCATCATAGAGCATGCTGCATCGTGTTGAAGCTATTATGAAGCTATATTTTGAACAATGTTATTTTGAAAAACTTGTATTTTGTTCTTTTGAAGCTATGGGTTGTAAACTTTTAAATACTGCTATGGTGATGTATCTTTATCTTTTGCAATGAAACCGTTATCGCTGTCATACCTTGCGTTTCCGCTTTAGCGGGGTGTGACAGATACCGAATTCCCTCAGCCATAGGGTCTATTTATACTTGTAGACTCCTTAAGGGTTATAGCTCAAACCCTAATTAGATAACTTAGACTTTAAGTTAATCCATATCCTTACCTTAGATATCCTTTGGACGATTTTGGCTTATCCAAGCCCTAGAAATTGTCCAACCTATCTTCCATAAGGATTTATAGTCTAAAGTGTAACTATCAAGCAATTGACAGTTTATACCCTCTTATTTAATTAATCTCTTTAAGTTACCAAATTAATTCCAATTAATTCTATGACTTATATTAATCAAATAACAATATATTATTCTTTATACTATTCTCATAATATACTAATAATATTTACTCTCTCTTAATAAATCATCCTATCAAGTTGCTATGGTGAAGGCAACCCAAAAGGACCATGCACCATCGGGTCAAATACTTGCCTAATATAGTTGCAGCCTTAGACACTATTCCAACAGTATTATGATATATGTGATGGTATTATGATATATGTGATGGTAGTAGTAGGGGGTGAAATAGTCCCCGAGGTTCGATTGTTAGGACCGAAGGGTACTCAGCACCCCATAATAGCTCGACATGGGTAGGTCAGCACCCCAAAATGGCTTGACACGGGTAGGACGGCACCCCAGAATGCCTGCACGGGTAGTCGGCACCCCAGAATGGCCGTACCGGGTAGTCAGGCACCCCAGAATAGCCTGGAAATATGTATGATATGTATTGTATGGTATGTGGTACGATGGGGGGACTCACTAAGCTTTGTGCTTATAGTTTACAGTTTTGGTTTCAGGTACCTCTTCATCGAAGGGGAAGGAGCTGGCATGGTAGCGGCACATCATGCACACACACTGGTTTCCACATTTATTAGATTTCTTTGGGATTTATACTCTGATGTTTCGATTGGTTGTATGACTTGACTTTTGAACATGGTTTATGTTCTGATGTAGTTTGATCAAACAATGTTTTTATTTATTAACGTTTTCTAAAGTAATGTTTTAAAAACGAAATTTTTGGACGTGAAAATTGGGTCGTTACAAGTTGGTATCAGAGCCAGGGCACGGGTCGATGTGTTCGATGGGGACATCGAACCCTATAATGGGGGGTGAAAGTAGGTTAGATCTGATCCCACATCGGCTGGGAAGGAGAACTAAGCATTCCTTATAAGGGGTGTCGATACCTTCCCTATTACAATGCGTTTTAAAGTCGTGAGGGCAGCAGATCCCATAAGAACTCTGCAGTTAAGGGTGCTCGGGCGGGAGTAGTACTAGGATGGGTGACCCCCTGGGAAGTCCTCGTGCCGAGTGGCCCAAAGCGGACAATATTGTGATAGGTGCCAGAGGGGGATGTTCCAAATGGGATCAAAGCCCTGGTTTGAGGGATTCGGACACACCTTCAGGGGTGTTTGAACTCAAATCGAGGGATTAAAAGATTTTGGAAAGAGAAAACGTTTTCTTAAAGGGTTAAGTAAAGGGTTTTAAGAAAAAACAATGTGTGTGATGTGCGCGACCGGCCAAGCTCAAGTAAGTATTCCTCAATGTACCCATACAAGTTTATTTATGTTTATCCGTTTATGTAGAACAACATGCTAGAATAGGACTACGGATCTAGGAGTGACGCCTTATGTGCCTGCTTTATGTGCTTTAGTATATGAAAGAGCTGCATGCTAGAGTTGAGTAGACAGCAGTAGGGTAGCATGTTTAGGTTATTCCTGATAGTACGAGTTTAGCATTATATGTTGGTTCAGTTCTCTCTTCGAGGATAAAGTTGCTTGAGATTGTTTTTCTTACATCCAAATGTTGTTTGCTTTGTGCTATGTGGGCCTTGAAGTGATGGGAGTTAATTGTTAGGTGAATACGTTTAAGTCACATGTGATCAGGGTTGAATAATCTCAGAGTGTTGGATTTGACTCTATTGCATAGCTCTTGTTTGAGTCTTAACCGTGGTAGAGATGAGTCCCTTACTCGAAGGATTATCCGAACCTCAACACATGTGATTGTATTCAAGTAATAGTTAATTGGCATCACCAAGAGGCCTTCAGTAGCTGAGGACTGGGTTGGGTGGAGTTAGAGGTTTCCTAGGGTAAGCCTGGGATAATGAGTAGCAGTGATCAGCAGTAGGGGAAGGGACCTGGTCGAGTTGAGGCGGTCCTTGGGGAAGGTACGGATAGATGTGGAAGGTAGTATGGGCCCGTACTACTGAAAGCAGAGGATCCATACCCGAACCGAGGAAGGCTAAGATAAGACTAGGGAACTAGTAGTGGGTGGGATCCTTCTAGGGGTATTAGTATCGCTAACAGTTGTTATTTCTTTGTATTTCAGAATGGTGGTACTACGCCCGAGACCAGCAGTTGGTAGTTCAGGAGAGGGATCGGGTTTGGGATCAGGTTCCGAGCCAGTAGATGAGAGGCTACGTGAGTTCATCGCATCAGAGATCACCATAGGTATCCTTGAGTCGACCCCCATCATCTTCGGGTCGATCAAGGAAGGGATCATCGAGTTGATGGAGGATCGCCTCAGGGCATTCAAGAGCGATATGGCATCTGGCCAGTCGGGATCTTGCACGCTGTCCTTTAAGGACTTCAGGGGCAGTGGTGCGCCGGATTTCCACGGGGTGAAGGACCCCATTGTTGCCAGGCGATGGATTGTAGACATCGAGTCTGCACAGTTGACTAGCTTCTGCCCTGAGGGGTCGAAGGTGAGGTATGCAGCAGGGTGTTTACGAGACCGAGCTCGAGATTGGTGGAAGTCAGTGGGTGACTCTTTGCGAGCCTCAACTATCGAGGCTATGACCTGGTCGGACTTTGTGACCAGGTTCAGGGCAGCGTTTGCGCCGGCTGTCGAGCTTCAGCAGCTGGCCATGGAGTTTCTGGATATGAGGCAGACGACTGAGACTGTGGCGGAGATCACCGCCAAGTTCCGGGAGAGGGCACTATTGGTGCCCCAATATGCGAGTGATGAGGACATGAGGAGGACCCGCTATCATGACATGCTCTGGGCTGATATCCGGGAGCACGTTAGTTTTTCAGCTTGCCCTACCCTGGACTCCATGATTGCCAGGGTGAGGGAGAGGGAGATAGATTTGGAGCATATCCGGAAACGGAAGTCAGAGGAGGGACATGCAGGAGGGACTTCGGGGAAGAAGCCCAAGGGATCAGATGGTAGGCCAAAAGGCCAGTCAGGACCGAGCCGCTACAGGAAATGTGGCAGGCCGGACGATGGGGCGTGTAGGATGGGATCATCAGGCTGCTACAAGTGCAACAAGACTGGGCACTATAGCAGGGATTGCACTGCTCCGACAGCAGTTATTCAAACATCAGAGTTGTTGTGTTTCCACTGCAACCAGAGGGACCACAAGAACGCCAATTGTCCCCAGTTGACAGCTTCAGTGTCGGTGAAGGCGCCAGCTCCAGCGACCCTGCGGATCACAGATGGCCGGCAGGGCAAGACAGAGGCTCCAGTGGTGAGGAGCTGGGCATTTCAGCTGACCACCGAGGAGGCATGTGCAGCACCCGATGTGGTGACGGGTATGATTTTTTTCACTCTCATTTACTTATATGATGTTATGATATTGATATGGGCTCGGTATATGTATATGTGTTAGGATCGTTTCATGTGAACGATATCCCAGTTCAGGTGTTGTTCGACTCAGGTGCATCCCGATCGTTTGTGTCCCTTGCGCTTAGCAAGAAGTTTCCTGAGTCTTCGGGCATGTTGGATTGCCCTTTGGAGGTAGAAATTGCTGATGATCGATCGGTGCGAGCATCGAAGGTGTTTCGGGATTGCGTCTTGCGTTTGTTCGAGGAGCGCTACTTGGTAGATTTGGTTCCCATTTCGTTGCGAGGGAACAAGGTGATTATAGGCATGGATTGGTTGAGCCCTAACGGGGCAGTGATAGATTGCGCACAGCAGCTAGTGTGAGTCCGGACCCCAGGTGGGGGAGAGTTAGTGATTCATGGCGAGAGGCCACAGTGTGGACCCTCAATCTATTCAGCAGTGAGGGCTAGACGATACCTTCAGTAGGGATGCACAGGTTATGTTGCGTACGTAATGGATACCCGGGAGGCGGGTAAGACGTCAGTGAGAGAGGTTCCAGTGGTGCGAGATTTCCCAGATGTTTTCCCAGAGGAGCTTCCTGGGATACCTCCGGAGCGATAGGTGGAGTTCAGGATTGACCTCGTTCCTGGTGCGGCTCTGATAGCCAAGGCACCATATCGGCTGGCTCCTCCCGAGATGCAGGAGTTGTCTATGCAGCTGCAGGAGTTGCTAGACAAGGGATTCATTAGACCGAGCAGTTCACCCTGGGGAGCCCCGATTCTGTTTGTGAAGAAGAAGGACAGGTCGCACCGGATGTGTATAGATTATCAGCAGTTGAATAAGGTAACGGTGAAGAACCGTTACCCACTCCCGAGGATTGATGATCTCTTTGATCAGCTTCAGGGAGCATCTTGGTTCTCCAAGATTGACTTGCATTCGGATTATCATCAGATGAGGGTCAGGGAGGAGCATACGCAGAAGACCACGTTTCGGATGCGCTAGGGCCACTATGAGTTCGTGGTGATGCCGTTTGGGCTCACCAATGCTCCTGCCGCGTTCATGGACCTCATGAACCGCGTATGTAGATCGATGCTGGATCGGTCTGTGATAGTCTTTATCGATGACATCTTGGTTTATTCCAAGACGCAGGAAGAGCATGAGGAGCATCTGAGAGAGGTATTGGAGACCCTGAGGAGGGAGAGCTTGTATGCCAAGTTCTCAAAGTGTGAGTTTTGGTTGCGCGAGGTGCAATTTCTCAGACACCTTGTCATCCAGAATGGGATTCTGGTCGATCTGGCCAAGGTCGAGGCCGTGATGAGATGGGAGGTTCTGAAGTCTCCATCTGAGATTCGGAGTTTCCTAGGATTGGCAGGCTATTATCGGAGGTTCATTCAGGATTTCTCCAAGATAGATGTACCCCTAACACGTTTGACGAAGAAAGTCGTGGTCTTTCGGTGGGGACCCGAGCAGCAGCCATCATTTGAGACACTGAGACAGAGATTGTGCGAGGCGCCGATCTTAGCCCTGCCTGAGGGCGTAGAGGATTTTGTGGTTTATTGTGACGCATCTATTTCAGGGTTGGGCGCGGTATTGATGTAGAGGGGGCATGTCATTGCCTACGCTTCGAGGCAGCTCAAGCCTCACGAGGCGAACTACCCGACACATGATTTGGAGTTGGGGGCGGTGGTTTTCGCCCTCAAGATTTGGCGGCATTACCTCTACTGGGTTCGGTGTACCATTTACACGGAGCACAAGAGTTTGAGGTACCTCATGGATCAGCCGAATCTGAAAATGAGGCAGTGTCGGTGGTTGGACGTGGTGAAGGATTATGATTGTGAGATCCTTTACCACCCGGGAAAGGCCAACGTTGTGGCTGATGCGCTTAGCAGCAAGGCGGCGCCGATCAGGGATATTTGCATGAGGATGACTGTGGTGACTCCCCTGTTAGAGCAGATTCGGGAGGCTCAACAGGAGGCTATCAAGGAGGAACATCGGAAGAGCAAGCATGTGGTGGGTCAAGTTTCCTCCTTCGATTATGATAGTCGAGGACTATTGGCACTACACCGCAGGGTTTGGGTGCCGTATCATGGAGGCGTGCGCCATATCTTGATGGAGGAGTTGCACAAGTCCCGATTCTCTATTCATCCCGGGGCAACGAAGATGTATAGGGATCTTTGTCTAGATTATTGGTGGCCTTACATGAAGCGGGATGTGGCATGGTACGTCGAGCGGTGCTTAACCTACAGGAAGGTCATGGCCGAACATCAGAGATCGCATGGGAAGATGCAGCCGTTGGACATCCCGTTGTGGAAATGGGAAGACATCACGATGGATTTTATCACAAAGCTTCCAAGGACTGCGCGCGGAGTACATGCGATTTGGGTCATCGTGGATCGAGTGACCAAGAGCGCCCTTTTTATTCCGATCCAGGAGAGCATCTCGGCTGAAAAGTTGGCCGATATCTACATCAGGGAGTTAGTAGCGCAGCACGGGGTGCCAGTGTCAGTGATATCAGACCGATATGTGCGATTCACTTGCAGATTTTTGAAGAAGTTTCATGACGAGTTAGGCACTCGTTTGCATTTTAGCACCGCCATTCACCTGCAGACGGATGGTCAGAGAGAGCGGACCATCCAAAATTTGGAGGATATGTTGCGGGCATGTGTGTTAGATTTCGGTGGTAGCTGGGATACATATCTTCCCTTGGCTGAGTTCTCATACAACAACAGCTACCACGCGAGTATTGACCGTCCCCCATTCGATATGTTGTACGGACGGAGGTGCCGGACCCCGATATGCTGGGGTGAAGTTGGTCAGAGGGTCATGGGGAGCACCGAGGTGGTGCTCGAGATGACCAAGAGGATCCAGCAGGTTCGGAGCAGGCTTCAGACTGCTCAGAGTCGGCATAAAATTTACGCCGACAAGCGTCGATCCGACTTGGAGTTCCAATTCGGGGATATGGTTCTCCTGAAGGTGTCGCCTTGGAAAGGCATCATTCGATTCAGGAAGCGGGGCAAGTTGGACCCGAGATTTATCGGACCGTTCAGGGTTGTAGCCCGGGTGGCCAAGGTGGCATATAGATTGGATCTGCCGGTCGAACTCAGCCAGATCCACAACAGTTTCCATGTCTCTCAGCTAAGGAAGTGCTTAGTGGATGATTCATCAGTAGTGCTGTTGGAGGATATTCAGGTTGACGACAGCCTGAATTACATTGAGCCCCCAGTCGCAATCCTCGATAGGAAGTCGAAGGATTTGAGGAACAAAAGGGTGAAGCTAGTGAAGGTGCAATGGCAGCACCGCAATGGTTCGGAGTGCACTTGGGAGCCGGTGGACGAAATGATGGAGCATTACCCCGAGCTGTTCCAGGATCGAGCAGCAGACTTCGAGGACGAAGTCTAAAATAAGTGGGGGAGATTTGTAGCACCCCGTTCCTGGTATGTAAATCTTAATTGAGTATTTTCCATTTTAAGCCTTGGACTTGGCGAGTCATAGGTCCGACTCACCGAGTAGGGACGGGACCCGGGACACGTTTAAGTTGGCGACTCGGCGAGTCCATATCCTGGACTCGGTGAGTCCATATCCTGGACTCGGCGAGTCACCGCTGTTGGATGAAACCCTAAGTTTCAGGGGTTTGCACCCTATTTAATCCCCCTTTCCGCCCCCAAGCTAGCCCTCATTCACCCTCAGAACCATACACCTCGTTCTAAGCCTTGTTTTGTGGATTTGAAGCCATTTGGTGTGTCCTCTTGAAGATTGGAGTGAGTAGGAAAGGAGATCAAGAAGAAGAGGAGGAGGTCAAGCACTTGTGAGCTATTTCAGAGTGTTCACTAAGGTATGGCTTGTTTGCCCCCTTGTTTTCATGCTTATGGCCCCATTAAAGTCCTTCATGACTCATTTTCCATGCTTGTATGTGCATCATATTTCGAAATAAGTTTATTGGCCTCTAGATCTAAGCATGGTTGAGCTCCAGGAGCGCAGATCTACTACCTTTATGAACCCATATTGCATGAAAACCTTAGATCTACTCTTTTGGTGCATTTTGAACCCTAAAAACCCATAGATGGATATTTACACGTAAAGTTGGAAACTTTACGTGTTATTCATGCTCTAGGAGCCCAAATCTACGAATGGCTTGGACTGGATTCGAGCAAAATCGCATTTATGGCTCTTGCATGGAGCGGACTCGGCAAGTCGCTCATCTGACTCGGCGAGTCTAGTCGCGAGTCTCTGAGATTGTCGCCTTTTTGCTGTGTCGAGTTGTGTAGTGAGTCTAGGGTGGACTCGGTGAGTTGGAAGCCAAAACTCACCCATAATGGAACTCGACGAGTCGATGCCCAAACTCGGCGAGTTCAAGTCAATCTCCTTAGATCAAGATCAGACTTGGCGAGTTGTTCATACAACTCGGCAAGTCATAGTATAACTTGTTCATTGGATGAAGATGAACTCGGAAAGTTGTTCATACAACTCGGCGAGTAGGATGAAGGACTTGAACATCAGTTTGGAAGGAGAACTCATCGAGTCGACGCCTAACTCGATGAGTAGAAACAGAATGCAGGTCAGTTGTTTGGACACGGACTCGGCGAGTTGGTGAGCCAACTCGGCGAGTCAGGTCAACTGGAATTGACTCTGACTTTGACTTAGGGCATGGTCAGGGGTAAAATGGTCATTTTACCCAAAGGTCAGTTAGCAGTTTTTGACTAAGTGTTTGGTGGGAATTACAGTCGGAGGATTTCCGGAGCAGCAGCAGCACCAGGCAGACTATTCCCACGAAGATCAGCAGCTACTCCGAGGTGAGTTACCTTCCAGTAGCGTGGGGTCTAAGGCCACAATGTCGGCCCACCAGTAGGAGTTGTATGTTAGATGATTGTCTTTGTGATATCATCTAGGTTTGCTACTACCTGATATGTTATATGTTGGCATGATATGTTGTATGTGATAGTAGTAGAGTTCGGTTGTTAGGACCAAAGGGTAGTCAGACACCCCATATATGTCTGATATTACATTTGTATTATGATATATGTGATGGTAGTAGTAGGGGGTGAAATAGTCCCTGAGGTTCGGTTGTTAGGACCGAAGAGTAGTCAGCACCCCAGAATAGCTCGACATGGGTAGGTCAGCACCCCAGAATGGCTTGGCACGGGTAGGACGGCACCCCAGAATGCCTGCATGGGTAGTCGGCACCCCAGAATGGCCGTACCGGGTAGTAAGGCACCCCAGAATAGCCTGGCAGTATGTATGATATGTATTTTATGGTATGTGGTACGATGGGGGGACTCATTAAGCTTTGTGCTTACAGTTTACAGTTTTGGTTTCAGGTACCTCTTCATCGAAGGGGAAGGAGCTGGCATGGTAGCGGCACATCATGCACACACACTGGTTTCCACATTTATTAGATTTCTCTGGGATTTATACTCTGATGTTTTGATTGGTTGTATGACTTGACTTTTGAACATGGTTTATGTTGTGATGTAGTTTGATCAAACAATGTTTTTATTTATTAACGTTTTCTAAAGTAATGTTTTAAAAACGAAATTTTTGGACGTGAAAATTGGGTCGTTACAAAACGTTTCGCAGGTTTTACAAAACTTCTTTTATACTTTTATATTGGTAAATGCACGCCTATATATTAATATTATATAAGAAATGTTTAAAGGACTTAGAACAGTTAGCTCGCCTTATTTCCTTTTCCTCGTTGGGATGTTGCCTTAGGGTATCGGGCATTCGTCCAAATGTCGTCTAAATATTAGTTATATATCATGTGTACCTGTATAGACATAAAAGTTCCATCAGTTAGTTTAGTTCCAACACTCTTGGGTAGCAAGGGTGTGTAAACCTACTTGGACATTCAACTTACATTCCATTAAACTATTATAGGTATAGTTTAGGAGATACAAAACATTATTCATAGTACAAGGAATTACACCAGAATTAGTTCATTCATGAGTCTATACAAATACATTAATATGAAGAGATACTTTTACATAGATACATCAATATGAAGAGATACTTTTACATAGATACATCAATATGAAGAGATACTTTTACATAGATACATCTAAATTAATACTATTACATAGATACTATATGATAAGATACTATTACATATTATACGTGTAGATAGTATTATATTACTACCTTTACTTTGTGACACATTCACATAAATGATGAGGTAGATTAGATCTGTCTATCCTAGTACCAAAGGATACTGTAAGGGACTAACCATTCCTACACCCAACTGTTAGCCACAAAGGTAAATGCACATCTACTGATGCCTACGGTTGATACTATTATAGGTATACTTTAAGGGACTAACTATTCCTACACCCAATTGTTAGCAATAAAGGTAAATGTACATCTACGGATGTCTACGATTAATACTATTCGGTAAAATTCTATGTTGTGTTTATCTTAGTACCAAAGGAAAATACTTAAGTTATTAGCTCATTACCTTTATTTTGTGATACATTCACATAAACGACGAGGTAGACTAATACTTATATAATTATATTATTACCTTTATTTTTTGTCACATTTACATAACCGACGAGGTAGATTATTCTAGAATATCCTAGTACCAAAGGATACAACATAAGTTATTATATTATTACCTTTATTTTGTGACACATTTACATAATCGATGAGGTGGACTATAGTTTTATCATAATAGTTAAACAGGGAAAAACTGTCATAATTACAGTGATGCGTACTTTCAAATCAGTAAGGTCTTGGTAGAAGACTACTTTCAAAACAGTCGGGTCATGGTAGAAGACTACTTTCAAAATAGGCGGGTCTTGGTAGAAGACTACTTTCAAAAGAGTCGGGTCTTGGTAGAAGACTACTTTCAAAACATTTGGGTCTTGGTAGAAGACTACCTTTTATACTAGTAGGAAATATTGGATTTTCTAGGGTTTTCACACTTATACTAAATGTTTCATCAAACATTCACCAGTCTCTCATAACAACTTTTCAAAGCTATGACATTAAAATACTTATGAATTCACCAGCTTTATTGCTGGTACTTGCTTTCAAAATAACTTGTGTTCTCAGGCCACAAATAGACAAGTACCGATGCAAGGTTAGAGAAGACGGAGCAGTCAAGACTCGTCTTTTATTTTGAGTATTGATTATGTTGTTTTATATTATGAAAGAACGCATTTGTAAGAAAAATTATTCTATTAATGCAATGGATGATGTTGTTGCTTGTTTACTACTTTACATTGTTGTGATACACTGCATGACGTGCTCCGCCCCAGAACATTTCCGCCGTTCTTGGTTTTTGGGGTGTGACACTTTAACCCATGGATCTCATGGAAATGAAAGGTCATGGGTATTAGGATTTACATGGATGTACCCCTAATCCACCACACTATATAAAGGAGTCCTTGGCACTTAAAATGGCACTACTTTTGTGTGAGAACTTAGGGTGGCCAATTTCTAGAAGTGTTCTACTGTTCTCTCAATTTTCCAAGGTTTATGGTGTTTGTGCCTTGCATTTGAGGCATCCACATTATTGGTGCTAGGCTCTCAAACTCCAAGCAATCAACCACTACTACAAGGTATATAACTCAACTAACTTATTCTGTTTCAAAGTTCCCCATGCCATGCTAGCTAGGTTAAGAACCTTGGAAAAGAAAATTTGCATGTATATTAGTAAAACATAGATCCAAGCTTTCTAGGGTTGCATGTACACCATATGAGTGTTAGAATGCTCAAAACCCTTCAGCTATACCATTGACCATGAAGTGAATGACTATGCATCACTTTGGTATTGGTATGTAGCCTTTAACAATGAAGTGAATGACTAAGTAACGTACACCATAATTTCCATGCCTCAAAATTGAAAAAGTGTCTGTCCAACGAGACTCTTGTAATCCCACCTCACGAACTTAGTAATGTACACCATAATTTCCATGTCTCTGTTGGGTTTTGGTATAATACAACATCCTATGGTGCACATACAACCCTAAATACCTTGGATCTATGTTTTCACTAATTATACATGCAAATGGTTTCCAAGGCATTAAACCTATAACTAGCATGCATTTGACATAAACCATATAATATACTAGTTAGGGAAACATACCTTTTATGTGGCTTGAAGTCTTGATGTATTTGACCTTAAGAGCTTAGCACCAATAGTATGAAATGCCTCAAATGGAATCACAACACACCTAGGACAAAGGTGGCTCTTGAGAGAGAATTCCATGCACCAAAACACCTCCATATTTCTCTAAGAAAAGAAGTTGTGATTTTGGTTATGGAGTAACCTATTTATATGTAGGATTCCAAGGGTCACGGGTATAACCCATAATCCATACCCATGGGTTTTATGATCCATGGTTCATGTGGCCCAACTCTTTATGTATCCATACATAAACTTGGTCCAACATGGATCATAAGCCCAACACATATAAATATAACTAATTTTCATAATTAGTCCCCATAGATTTAATTAGTCTCTTTTGATCACTAAATTAATTCCAAATTAATTCTTGATCGAAACTAATTAAAACATATGATTTCATATTAATATATTATAACTTATAATATATTAATAAACCATAAATAACCTTCTCTCAAAAGTCCATCCTAACAAATTGTCCTGATGATATGGAACCCAGATGGACCATGCTACTCTCGGGTCAAGTACATACCAATAATAGTTATGGGCTTAGACATCTAATCCAACAGTCTCCCACTTGGATAAGTCTAAAACTATTATTGCAAGTACGACTTCATAACCCGACTAGCAATCGTAGCTCTTAAAGCTGATGTCGAACTCTGAACAAATCAATGACGCGTCCATTAGATAAGGGATCATATATTCCTCCATTCTAAATATCATATGGACTGAGACATGGATTATAATCATTCTCTCTGTCCATTTGTTGTTTCCCGATTTCCGATTTATGACGACTGACTAATTCAACAAATCAAATCAGTCCTGGCCCGGCCGAGCACTTCCATTTGTCATCATCAAATCACCGAGGGGCCCACAGATATCGCTTTTATCCCGAAGGTAAAAGGAATGGATAAACTTCGACTCATATAGCTTGTTCTACTACTTGTTGAATCATACACAAAGGCACGTTTTATAGCACCGAGTTACCAAATGCGTTTTCGTGCAATCAATGTACAACCAACTCATAGTAACAACTCATATCTCTAGGTTTGAAGAATATAATATATTATCGTCTCATGATCACTCGTGATAAAATCCATGAAGTGATTCCAATGAGCGCGGGTTGAATCCAATACTTGGAACTTATGAGCACTCATGAGTGTTGTAGCCATTTGTCCAACATCTTAGACCTATACAAGCCAACCGATGACAGTCTTGATTCATATCTACTTCCAACATATGACCGACTGTGGATGGTTTGAATAACTTAGTCATTCCGGAAGAATAACCTAGTTTATTCTGGATGTCAAAACATGCAAAATGAAGCACAAGAATAATTGAATCCAATATGGTATCAAAACCTATGAACATAAATAAAACACCTTTTATTTATCACCATATGATTACACATTATTCATTGTATACTGTTTCAGCTATCAACTATATTCTTGAATTTAAAACAATAGTTGTCCCATGCTCCAAGCATGTACACTACGTTTTCTAAACCCTAGTCATGTCATACACCAAGTATGCATACTATGTTTGTCTATGATCTTTACTTTGTGAACTAGATCAATTGAACATAACTTCAATGATTCTCTTTTCACACTCCCAAATTCTTACTGCAAATACAAGAATTCCAAATTCATGTTATTTACTGAAATCTGTTAGATTCTAAACTTATATGCATTGATCCTCTCGTAATGATTAAGCACAAAGTCAGACAGACTTGACAACAACCATTACAGAGAATTCCAAAAGAGATCAGCTCCTTAGAAACATCCTTCTTGCATTAAGTTTCCTAATCTTAAACAGATTGAAAATTCTAACTTTGAAACATTTCCAGATTCCATTTTGACTATCACTTCTGAACAAGAGTTGCCTCCTTACAGATTATGTCAATATGGTCCTTCCAGAATTATCACTATACTTCCAACTGTCCTTGAGCAACCAATCTTTGGTAACCCTTAGATTGTCCTCGACAATTGTTTAATCCTTTTAGTCATATCCAGTTGTAAACCTTTTCCCTTCTTAATGCCCCAGGCATTTGGAAACTTTTAGAACGGATAACTATAGCACATGTAATCGATCCTATATCTGAAGCATATGGGACACGATTCATGATGTCTCACATAAAGACTAAACCAGTCTTTTGCTATAGCATTTCCATTTCTATTTGCCAAGTTCTCATAATTCAGATTATGAAAACGGATGCCGTAATCATAATCGAATTTTAGAACGCAAATAATGCACCCATATACAGAATTTCCTTATGTTGAGCCATTCCAACATGAAATTCATATATATCCTTGACTAAATGATTAAAACCTCACGATCTAAGCTTATAGATTTGAGATGAAGTATAATTTCCTCTCCCTTAATTATAACAAAACAACTTTTTCCCAATTGAAACCTTTTGTTTTCTATAATTAACATTGCTAGCTTGCAATACTTATCATAATTATCATGCTCCCACTAACATGATGATTATTAGCATAACACTTATGCTCCTACTAGCTTTGACATGTACTCAGAAAGCTCGACTTCTAGAAATCAATACTTTATTGACTTTCTTACCAAAGTTCAGATTTCTGATACTAGATTGTTTTGATAAGACTTTATCAAAAACATACACCTTCCCTTAGATAGCACAGTTGTGTGTCTAAACAATTATGAAGAGGGATGCCGTAATCATAATGCTTAGACCTTTTTGCCACTTCTCACAAGTCCAGGTTAGTGTGCCGGTAAACCACACACGCTCCACTAACGACTTTGAGAGTGCAAATATCACAATTGCTATCTAACTAAAATCTACTTAGTGAAAGTGTTTCCTCACCATCATTTTCATGAATCGGAGAGAAACCTTATGACACTTAGATTTAATGGTGTATGTGTTCTTATCCATGTGAATTGTCAAAACCATAGTCACAAGACAAGGATAACGACAAATCCAAACTCATATGGACTGAACTCAATCTTAACTTCTTGCCACCTGGCAGCTCAAGGGCCTGCCATTGCTTCTAAGTTGTTGTGCAACACATTGAGAACTCTAAGAACTCATATGCGAAGCCAACTTTAACTGGAATGGGCACAGATATGTCAACACGATAGGTTATAAACCTCAAGTCGTGTGCTAGTGAAGAACTTTAGGTTTTATTCTTGATTGGTTCTTGAGACTTTCAAGACCTTTAAGACTCCCACTGTCCTCTTGACCTATAAGACTCCCTTGTCAAACATCCAAGAGACAGTGTGGATTCTAATCAAGACAAACACTTCACACATTTGGCCTAAGTTGGTCTTTGTTTTATCCAAAACATCACAACTTACCAATTTCAAATGTACAAGAGTAGAAAACATTTACTCTTACATTTGACAAGTGTTTTTAAACCTTGTTTAAGACATGCCACTCAAATTACAATCTTGGAGTATGACTCTAAGAATTGTTTTAGGAATGAAGTATGAATCATCTTCTTGATTTAACCACTTCAACAATTCATAGTTCCTCTTCTTAGTCATAAGAATGCACTAATATTCCCTTAGAGAAATAATTGTTCTATGGTTTCTTAATCACTAAGATGATCAAAAAAATGATACTAAAGTACTCTCCCATCTTTTCAGATTTGAGAAACTTTTATCTTTCCGCCTAAGTTGATTCTTCTTATTCGCTCTACCTTACATTGGAACCTTTTCCAATGTCTGAGTTACATTTAAGCTTGTAAGTATAACCATATTTACTGAGCTTTAGTAAACTATGACGAATAATCTTATCAATATTTTGTGGTGGACTTAATCAGTGCATAAGAATGTGTACTCGATCCCTTAGTCCATTACTTGACTCACACATCCATGTGAACAAGTAGTTAGTCTTAATTTTCCAATACTTGAAAGTTCTCATTCATCATGCTATACAACTTGCATGATTCCAAGTTCTGGTCCAATTGAAACTTGGGTGATGAGAATCTTTCCTTATTTGGTAAATTTAGACATTACCACAAATGAAAGAATCAATTTCATATTTCCAGTCTTTCTATTAATGGAATCATATAAGCAACAATTTTTCCTCAAATGTCCTTGTAAGGATATTTTAAAATAAATAAAATCAAAAAAATTTCTATTATTTTAAAACTTTGCGGAAAAACTTATCCTTACAATCCATATGAAAACTTGTTGTTATCTATTCTTAAGCAATATCTCATAACTCCTAAGAAGTAGCTCAAGAATCCAATCTTCAAACTATGCGATAGAAATCCATCTACGCGCTCAGATTCAACATATTCTTTCTTTAAGTTTCTTCACTTTTCTTTGATTCTTAAAACATCACCATGTGACCCAGTCACATCATGTATCAAGAATCTCAAAATAGAAACTTAGCAGAGTTAGATAGCGGACTTTACTTGAAGTAGAGTCAAACTTATTGACTTTAACATCCTTAGGTATGTTTGGCAGCTTTGCAACTAATTCCCCTTTCTTTGGCAATATAAACATATGGACCCTTTGATAATGGTACATGGGACTATCTCAGACTTGGCCTTTCTCTTTACCATTTGGTCAACCGAGTTGACGATGGCCGATCCCTTTCCACTGGGAAGAGAGAGCTTTACTAGATATCCAATGTCATCATTGTCAATGTCCATAAAGTTTTAGGAAGTTGATCATAGCAAATAGATAAGATCATAAAGGGTCTTGTCATAGTCTATTTCATAGGTGTTCCAAAAGAATTCACTATGTGACTTAGAAGGTAGTTGAACCACCAACTTTCTCAAGACTTTGACATCCAACTCTCCCGGCTTGTCAATATGTAACTACATCTCCAAGATGTGACAACACCTAGACCTTGCCTTGCCAATAGGGCTTGAGTGATCATAAACTTTTCAAGAACTTGTGGGTTAGGGAGAATAATTGGAGGAGGTGAAAGAAGTATGATTTCCAAGGGACATCATCTTCATTAGGAAAGCTTGTTTCAAGAAATTTGGGAAGATCATAAATGTCTAAACTAGACATCTTTTTGGAGATATTCAAGATAGTTGATTTAAAGTCCTTAATATGACACCCAATATGAAATATTAAGGCTAGGACCCAACAAACTATTTTATAACTTAGAAGAGGGATGCTGTAATCCAAGCTATAAAATATTTGAAGGTAGGTGAATAGAGATTCACCAATTTCCACCATGAAAAACGAAATAATAATTAGATTTTAATTGGTTTTGAAACTCCTAGATCTTTGAGATTCATTGAACTGTTCAATGGCATGTTTCAATCTCGAGTGTGCCCTTCAGGTTTTGTGACTGGGATGCCGAGGATCACAAAACAAGGTGTAAAGTAACCATGCAAATTACTTGGCACCCTTAAGTGTTTACCCCTCAATCGATGTGCCGGTTAACCACACACGCTCCATCGATACTATGATAAACATTAAGTTACCCTTTGCCTACCTTGTTAAATACGAGTTAGTGTGCCGGTTAACCACACACGCTCCACTGACCGGCTTAAACAAAGTACAAAGTGTAATTTCATGGATTAGCACCTTATTCACATTTTCCTAAGTAACTTAGATTGGGTATTCATAAAAGATTTAGTTACTTAGTATTTATCATTAATACTTTTAATGAAGGGAGAATTATAGTCCTTGTCCTACCCGTTCGGCTAACGAACCTCCACCAGTCAAGGAAGCGGTGGGTGAGAGTGGACACCCATTAAACTACCATTTTATAGGTTGTAACCTTATAACCCCCTTATAGACCGGCTTCGTGAATGAGGCCTACTAACGGTAAGACTGACTTTACTCTTATACATATATATAAATATTATTAACTTATAATATTATAAAGTATAAGGGTTGAATTTTAACTTTTAAAATTCTAAGGTCTAGTTTGGAATTAAAGTATACATGGGGGGTAACTTTACAAATTCCAAAACTTGAGGACAAGTTTTGAAACCTTTCAAAACTCTTGGATTTTTCATAACTTATGAGTGCAATTAAGGTTTGATGAAAAAAAATCAAGTTTCATAACTTGAGGACAAGTTATGGAAGACATTAAATCATTTAATGATGACATTAAAAATAGAGACTCTTCTATTTTCATAACCTATGAGTCTTAATGACACTTTAAAAAGAAAAACTCTTCGCTTTCCATAACTTGAGGACAAGTTATGGAGTTCATAAAAACCATTAAGATCAAATATTCCAATTAACACAATAATTAAATAATTTTTCTATGATCTAGATTAAACTTATAAGTAAAGATAATTCATATCAACAATTTTCAAGAAATTAGATAATCATATAAACTAATACAAATCTTGAAACTTTGATAATTATCCATTGAAGACTCTTTGACTTCATAACCTAAAGAGTTAATAAATGAGACATTTCACATCCATAACTTATGGAAGTTTCAAAACTCTTAAGATCGTAACTTTAAAAAAAAAACTTTTGAGTTCCAAAATTTTATGACAAAATTTGTAACTCCTTAAAACCACTTAGATCAAACTTTTAAAACAAATAAAATAATCATATCATTCTATCTTTAAATAAATTGATCTAATTCAACTCTTGTAGTAAAGTGACTCAAATTTTACAAATTATTAGTTTTTCATAAAATCAAGTAATTATCATAAAATTTGACAAACTTCATGTTTTCTTTTCTTTTTTCCATCAACTTGAAAAAAAAATACATTTGCATCAAATATAGTAGAAAACAACCCATGGCTCTGATACCACTGTTGGGTTTTGGTATAATACAACATCCTATGGTGCACATACAACCCTAAATACCTTGGATCTATGTTTTCACTAATTATACATGCAAATGGTTTCCAAGGCATTAAACCTATAACTAGCATGCATTTGACATAAACCATATAATATACTAGTTAGGGAAACATACCTTTTATGTGGCTTGAAGTCTTGATGTATTTGACCTTAAGAGCTTAGCACCAATAGTATGAAATGCCTCAAATGGAATCACAACACACCTAGGACAAAGGTGGCTCTTGAGAGAGAATTCCATGCACCAAAACACCTCCATATTTCTCTAAGAAAAGAAGTTGTGATTTTGGTTATGGAGTAACCTAATTATATGTAGGATTCCAAGGGTCACGGGTATAACCCATAATCCATACCCATGGGTTTTATGATCCATGGTTCATGTGGCCCAACTCTTTATGTATCCATACATAAACTTGGTCCAACATGGATCATAAGCCCAACACATATAAATATAACTAATTTTCATAATTAGTCCCCATAGATTTAATTAGTCTCTTTTGATCACTAAATTAATTCCAAATTAATTCTTGATCGATACTAATTAAAACATATGATTTCATATTAATATATTATAACTTATAATATATTAATAAACCATAAATAACCTTCTCTCAAAAGTCCATCCTAAGAAATTGTCCTGATGATATGCAACCCAAATGGACCATGCTACTCTCGGGTCAAGTACATACCAATAATAGTTATGGGCTTAGACATCTAATCCAACAGTCTCGAACTTGAAAAAGTATCTGTCTGATGAGACTCTTGTAATCCCACTCGACAAGATCGAGATTAACGAGATCCTTAACTTCGTGGAAGAACCAGTAGAGATCATGGACCGAGAGGTTAAGCAAACCAAGCAAAGCCATATCCTGATGGTGAAGGTTCGCTGGAATGCCAAGCGAAGACCAGAATTCACTTGGGAGTGTAAGGATCAGATGAAACTAAAATATCCTCATCTTTTTACTTAGTTATTTGTAATTGCTTAATTGATTAAACTATAATTTCGGGACGGAATTATCTGTAACGAGGGGATGATGTGACAACCTTAAATTTCTATCATGTACAGCCATACAATTCAATCAAATCAGACTAGTTTCAGTTATCTTTTAACACTGTTAGGGATCTGTTTGAGAGCTTCTGAGCCTAGTGTAATGTATGAATGCATGCTGGGATGAGTTAGCTTGAGATCGGGTGTAACACCTGATTCCTGGTATGCATTTAATTCAAGTAATTCTTATATTTTTCTCTGGGACTCGACGAGTTGGGGGCCCAACTCGTTGAGTAGACTCGTGATCTGCGGGAAATTTCATTAATCTACTTGCGAGTTGGGAGACCGACTCGACGAGTAGACACTATTTGAGTGAAACCCTAAATTTGAGGGTTTGCACCCTATTTAAACAACTTATCTCTCCCCATCTCAGCCTCCATCGTCCCTTATACTTCCAAAAGGAATAAGCCTGAAACCCTAGCCTTGCTTGAGTGTTCTAGGGCCATTTTTGTGCATTTTGGTGAATTGTGAAGCTTGAGAAGAGGAAAGGAGCTTAGGAGTTCAAGTTGAAGCTAGAAGATCTAGAGATTGTGTTCTATTTTCAGCTCATTTAAGGTAAAAAGCTTCTATCTTGATCTTCCATGTGTTAATTATCTTTAGGGCATTCTAAGCCATTTTCGAGTTGTGGAGTGTAATATGGAGTTATGGCTTCAGATCTTGGTATTTGGAGGGGTCTCATGGCATAAAGATGCCAACTTTATGGCCATGAGAGCCCCATGCATCATGTAGGTCTCATTTTTGGTCCTTTTGAGCTTAAAGACCCATGCATGGACGTAAAGTTCATGACTTTACGTGTTATTTCGACCCTAAGAGGTTAAATCTACCCTTTGGATGAGATGAGCTTAGTAGAATTCGAGTTTATGGACTTGGACCTTAGTGGACTCGGTGAGTTGTTCTTGGGACTCGATGATTCGGGTAGTGGTTCCCCAACCTTTTCTGTTTTGGGAGTCAGGTTGAGTCTAGAGGAGGACTCAACAAAGTTGGACGAGATTATAGACCTGGAAATCATGGGACTCGACGAGTGTATGAACAACTCGGCGAGTCCAAGGCAATCTCCCAAACCATGAAGATGGACTCGATGAGTTGTTCATAAAACTCGATGAGTCATAGACCGAACACATTCTTATGAGGGAGATGAAGTCGACGAGTTCAAAAGGAACTCGGCAAGTCGGTTGAAGATGGTCCCTATGGTATGATTGAAGGAGAACCCATTGAGTTCTTACTAGATTCGACGAGTAGTGTCGGGAGTTGTATTGAGTTGGAGGAACATGGACTTAACGAGTTGGTAGACCAACTCGACGAGTCAAGTCAACTGGATGTTGACCAAAGTTGACTTTGACCGGATTTGAGTTGACCCTGGTTAAGGGTTACACATGCAAATTGATAACTTAGAAGGGTTGTCATGTAGGGATTAAGGAGTCAAGGAGAGTCAATTTTCATACTGAGGACAGTTTAGACACTACGCGGCATTGAGGTGAGTCACCTTCCAGTAGAAGCGGGTCTAAGGCACCTAGGCCGACCCACTAGTACTTGTTTACAGTTGAGATCAGTGTTGTAAAACTCTCCGAGTTGGCCGATTACTCCCCCGAGTACTCGCTACTCGGCCCCTTGCCGAGGCGAGTTAGAAAATCCCGAGTACTTCTTGATCGACCCCTTACTGAACTGAGCACTGTTGTAAAACTCGGTCAACTCGGTGATTAATATGTATAATATACTTAATGATTTATTATTTAACATACACACATGTGATTATTATTACATATATATCTTAAATTTTCAGTAATTATTCACGAAGTGTGACCATTATTTGTTTTTTTAGTTTTTTTGTATTCACATGTATCTAATTTTGTTATATATTTCAATAAACTTATGATATTAACTTATGATTTTGACATATATAGTTTCCCTAAAAATATTATTACATGAATTACCAAATCCGAGTACTCCCCGAGTACTCCTGAGTACTCCCGAGTACTCGCTACTCGGTAGTTGGCCGAGCAGGTACCGAGTAACGAGTTTTACAACCTTGGTTGAGATGATTTTCTTTGTGATAATTGTCTGGTTTGCTATTATTTGATATGTTCTATGTGCCAATATGCTATGTTCTATGTGATAGTGGTAGTAGGAGGGGAAATAGTCCCCCCGATTGGTTGTTAGGACCGAAGGGTAGGTCGGACACCCCATATATGTCTCACAACATGTTTATGATATGTTATTATGTGATAGTAGTAGGGGTGAAATAGTCCCAGTGATTGGGTGAGATAGACCGGAGGGTAGGTAGACTCACTAGAATGGCTTGATACAGGTAGTAAGCACCCTAGAATGGCTTGACAAAGGTAGGTCGGGCACCCCAGAATTGCCTGGCAGCATATATGATTGTATGGTATGTGGTATGATGGGGGAACTCACTAAGCTTTATGCTTAAAGTTTCAGTTTTGGTTTCAGGTACATCTTCATCCAAGGGGAAGGAGCCGACGACATAGCAGCGCATCACACACACATGATTTGCGCAATGAGTTTCTAGGATTGTACTCTGATTTATGCAACTGTTCAATGTTTTGATTTTGGTGATATGTTCATGATGGTTTATGGATTGATATGATATTGACAATGTTTTCGGTAAATGAATTTATAAATTACTTAATTACAAACAAAATTTTTGGACTCGAAATTTGGGATGTTACAACGGGAGGATAAATTCGTACCATAAAATCACTCACAAGGTGTTCACGGCCGCAAACTAGGTTCACGGCCGTGAACCACCTCCTATATATATAAGAGTGACCATTTTTCTCCTCACTTATCCTCTCAACCGTAAACACCCCATTCTGTCTCAAAAAGCTTCGACCGTGAACACTCCAAAGCTCTAAAAACGTAAGTGTTTCAACCTTAAACTTGTTAAACTTGAAAGGTTACTAGATCCTAGCCTTGATTTCTCATGATCCATCACCACCTTCATGAACTTGAAAGGATCACGGTCATGGACCCTTCATAAGGGCCGTGAGCCCTTCATAGATTCATAAGGTTCGTGAACCCTTCATAGATTCATATGGGTCGTGAACCCTTCGTAGGTTAAGTGGGCCGTGAACACCTCATGAGGCCGTGAACTCTTTAAGGCCGCAAACTCATCCATGGGTTGCTGTGAAACCGCTTCCAAGCTTCCATTTTTGAGCCGAACACTTCATTTAGGGTGTTTCATACAATCTTAGGTTGTTTCCTATACTAGTAAGTAGTTATAACCACTAATTGAATACACATATATGTGAATATATGCCTTATAGGATCCAACTATGCTTCGGAACTTGAATTGTGAATTCAAGCATCCTATATATATCTTACCTTCCAGATTACTCAGAATCAGGTGAGTTCAAATCCCTTAACTTATCTTTTAAATAATTTTAAATGCTTTTACCGGGGTGGGGGTGGGGGGGGGGGGAGGAGGAGGGGAATACAAATTGAAAACATTATAGTTATTGTATCGATCACATGAGATTAATAACTATCAAACAAATGGATTTCTTATACTTCAAAACTGTGTTATCGAACAAACTATTTCAAAACCTTTTATAAACTGACATCAAGTCATCTGTAACTATTCAAATGGTTAAAACTCCTTTATATGTTAAAACTCTTTTATATGCTAAACTCTTTATCAAATTCTTTTAAACTTATATATTGTCAAAATCATGTCTATATAGATATAGTTATATGAATAAGGTTGAAAGGGCTTAGGACTGATAACTCACTTTATTTCCTGTTCCTTGTTTGGTTGTGGACTTAGGGTATTCGGTTGTTTATCTGAGTGTCGTTTGAATCTTAGTTATATATTATGTATATGTATATAGATATAACAGTTCTTACATCAGTTCAACACCTTTGGGTAGTAGAGGTGTACAAATATACTCAGTCATTCAAACAACATTACTAGTAAACTATAATAGGTATAGTTTAGAGGACTACTACTTACTATTTCTAGTACAATGAAACATACAAGAGTCAGTTCATACATGAGTCAGCTCAAACACACTATAATGAGAATCAGAAAGAACATACTATAATGAGAAACAAAGAGTACATACAATTCCCTATACAAAGAGAACCTACAATAAACTATACAAAGAGAACATACAATACACTAGAAAAGAGAGAACATACAATACAAATACAAGAACACTATAATGTTAATGTGAGCCACTACTTCATGGCATGGCAATACACTGTTCTATCACATTTTGTAACCAGAGTCTCCTGGAGGGAGAGCGTGAATTTGTGTATAGATTTATATGAGATTGACCATCCTACACCTTGCTGCTAGCTATAGTGGAACCTGCAGGTCTACGGGTAACAAATGTCATACCATTTCGATGTCTTCGAACATCGTGTTTTACTAGTCAATCAAGTATGGTTACAACCATATAATATTTTACCTTAATTAAACAATTGGTTTAAGAAAGTTAATACAATGGTAAGTTATATACAATACTACAAGTACATCTTTATTATTTTCCTATTACATTCAAATTATGTTCTTCTCACATAAACGGTAATGTAAACTATATTTTTGGTAAATGATAGTTAGTCTTTGGGAAAAACACTCAATTTTACAAAGGAACAAACATACATAACAGTCGTGTCTTGGTAGAAGACTACATTTCAGTTAAAGTAGAAAATATAGGATTTTCTAGGAGATACAAACATTTACAAACACTTTCATTAAACTTATACAGCAACTGATACTAATTACTTATGAACTCACCAGCTTAAATGTTGATCTATTCTTTCAAAATAACTTGTATTATCAGATCACCAGTAGACTGGTACACTAGACCAGGTTTTGAGAAGACGGAGCACATACAAAACTCGTCTTTTATTTTGATTCATATTTTGGTGTCTTTCAAACTATACAGAGAACACACTTGTATTATATTATACTATTAATGCAATGGATGATGTTGTTGCTTGTTTACTATTATGCGTTGATATGATACTACACATGATGTCCTCCGCCCCCGAACGTTTCCGCCGTTCTGGTATGGGGGTGCGACATTTGGATATAGTTACATTAGTGTTTTGATTATAATAAAAATAAAAAATATTACCCTATGATTTCGGGATGTTACAATAAGTTACTAAAAATGAAAAATGTAGTACAAATATATTTTAAGCATAAGAAAGAGTAAATTGCAAAATTTGTCCTTATTGTATTTCTAAAATGTAGCTTGAGTCTATTTTATTCTTTCGTATCGTCATTCCAAAATTGAAACTTTATGCAGATTTTGTCTTTGTTGTATCCCAAAAAATACAACATGAGTTCGTTTTTTAGACGTTAATTATCTTGAAGGATTGAATATGCACCTTATGGGATACCACAGGTTCCAAATGTGTATTAAAGTTTCAATTTTGTACAGACCAAAAAAAATGATTCAAACTGTATTTTTTTGGATTCTATAAGGATCAATTTTGCATAAAAAATAATTAAATTAGATTTCATTGGAAATAAAATATTATCTACACTGTTTTTCGTATTATATAGATGACATAATATTAACATAGATACCCTTCCGAAAAGTTTAAACTTATGATGTGCGTTAGGGCGGAGGAAGTCTATACAACTTATGATGTGCGTTAGGGTGGAGGAAGTCTATCTCTTACATTACTTGCAACCTATTGCTCGTATATTTGAAACATCAGTTTTTGTTTTTCCTTTCTATTTCAGCTCTCCCATCCCACACCAAATGAAACCTCATCTTTTACATTATTATCAACCTATTAAATTTTTTATTTTAAAATAAATATAAACTAATAAAAATCATACAAAATTATTTCAAAAAATTTAAAAACATATACAATTAATTCAAAAACAAATTAAAAGCATGCAAAACTATTCTTATATAGATTTTTATTCATGAAGTACAAGTAAGATTTATCGGGTTACATAACCCACATTCGGCTTCAATAGGATGTTTCACTACTATGTGGATCCATTTCACACCTTCGGTACAACCAGTCGTCTACCACGTTTGGTGTACTAGCTGAAAAGCTAGTTGTTAGATGATAGCTTAAAGCTAGCTGTTAAACAAAAAGCTAGCTGGTACCTGAAAAACTAGCTGATAAAAAATAACGTTTGGTAAAGTTAGCTAAAAAGTTGGCTAGGATATATAAAATGACATTAAATGATATTTAAAAGAATATGTTTCTATAATTCATTTTTAAAACGCTTCTAGAAAGCTAGTCTACAATCTAAATAGTTTTTCAAAAAGTTAGCTTATAAACTACTTTTTGTTTTGCCAAACATGTCAACTTAAAAAAACTTACAAAATCAGCAAGCTTATTAGCTAGTTGTGGCGCCAAACACAATCTCAAGTATCCAAGTAGGAGTTACCAAATAATAATGCGTTCAACTTCTCAATTTTCATGATTTTGAAGGTGTCTTGGTCCCAAACCTTCAAAATTGATAAATTTTTTTTAGGGAAAATGACTTGTAAGGGTAAAAAAGTATTAGAATTGTACAAAAAATACCATTGAAGTTTTTTTTTTTTGTATACATATCATCAACCAACTATAACATTTGTACATGTATGGCCATTAAACTTCAGATTTGTTCAAAAAATATTATTACGTTACCGGTAATTGTAAGTCACTAGCCACATGGGTGCTGATGTGGATTTTCATTTCATTTTTTTATATACATATTATACCATTAAACTTTTTTTGTACAAATTATACCATTACAATTTTTTTGTATACATTTTACCATTCAACTTTTTTGTACACATTTTACCATTAATCTTATAAAATTTATTCCAAAAAATATAATTAAAAAAATACATATTATTACATAAAAATGGGTTTTCCATCACCTATTGTGACTCCTTTATTTTGTATGATTTGGGAGACAGGGTTCGCTTTTAACAGTGAACACTCTCTTTTACAACTGCATCGTACATTTATGTTGGTCATACATCGACCGAAATCCACAATGTTTGAACTTGAGACTTCCCTCTGGAGTGCACTAGCGTTACCCAACAAGCCATAAAGATGACAATTTAATATTATTATATAAGTATAAAGTATTTGTATAAGTAACCATAAAGTATTTCAATGTATAAATATGTATTTTTACATACATATAAAACATATTTACAATAAATATGTGTTTTTTCATATGAAAATAGATATTTCAATATATAAATACATATTTTGACATTTGAAAACCATATGCTGGTCATTTAGTACATATTATTATATTTAAATGTATAAATATATAAATATTCAATTATCCATTATTTTAGTCGAAATTTAATAAATTTAAATCTATAAATATATAAACAGTCTATTATCCATTATATTAGATTTTGAATCCCCCTACTCCCTTCTTGATTATGGTTGATGATTAGAAAAGTGTATTGAAATTTTATCCTTGTTTACTAATAGGGTAATGATTTATAATGGTAAGTTTATTAAACTTTAGCTGAACAATGAATAATTGTGTATTTCTCCATATGAAAGTCTCAAGTTCAAACCTTATGGGTTTCAATCAATGTATAACCAACATAAATATATGATGCAGTTGCAAAAGGGAGTGGTTAGTATCATTGTCAAAAGCGAACCCTCTCTCCCAAACCTTACAAAATCAGAGAGTAACAATGATAGAAAACTCATTATGATGTAATAATATGTATTTTTTTGAAATGTTAATTTTTTGAATAAATTATATAAGATTAATGGTAAAATGTATAGAAAAAAGTTTAATGGTTAAATATGTGGAAACAAAAAAGTTTAATGATATAATGTGTACAAATAAAAGTTTAATGGTATAATGTGTACATAATAAACAGTAAAGTCCACATCAATAGCTATGTGTCATGACACGTGGCAAGTCACCTATTATTACCGGTAACATAATGATATTTTTTGAACAAAGTAAAATTTACGGGTCATACGTATAAAAACAATATAATTAATTGTTGATATATATATATATATATATATATATATATATATATATATATATATATATATAATTTAATGATATTTTTTGTACAATTTTATTACTTCGTTACCCTTAGATGTCATGGATCCATTAAGAATCTGTCTCGCATCCTCAAATGCTTCCAAATCTCTTCGGGACTCAAGGTTAATTTTCACAAATCAAGACTATTTGGCACTTGCATTCCGAACTCTGACGGATGGCTCAATGTAACATCCTCAATTTCATGAACAGAAAAGACCAATTTGTTTATGCTTTGTTTTATAAGATCAGAGTAATCCTTTGATTAAAAGAGTTGTGGAATTTGTTCCCAAAATAAAATATGATATAATAAAATTTATCAAAGCATTTCATAAATAAATGTATTTTCATTAAATAACAAAATCTTGGGATGTCATGTTCGGATACAGACCAAAAGCATAAACAATATAAAATAAACCTTACAACAGTTATTTATAACTACTGATCTATAATCCAAAATCTCTCATCAAGTCCACCAACTTATACCCTTATGCCATTACCTGTAATGCAAAGAAAACTGAGTGGGTCAGGCTTGGGAGCCTGGTGAGCATATAGGGTTCTCAACCCACAATAATATAATTATTATATTCAATCATCAAACAATCAACCCAATTACCCACCCCATTATCTCCTTTTTACTTCTTAAACATTACCCTAAGAATCAACTATTCCTCGTTCATTTATTCCTAAGGATTATCCTAAGGAATCGGCACGAAATCCATCGTTGCCAGGGTTTTCTCAACAGACACTATATTCGTAGTTACCAAGTGCTAACTCCATAGTCGCTGGGGTTTATCTTATTTATTGACAATATTGGTTCCGAGACTCCTCTAGCAATACATATCAATGGGTTTTTAGAGTACACCGGTGAACATCAAGTCCACAACACCTACAAGTTGTGAGTCTGCTAGTGTTCCACAGGATTGTCTAGAATAGTCTGTGATTATCATCCCTACTCTGATGAATGACGGGGGGCCATCATTTGGGTAAAGGTTTCACGTATTTTCCCCCCGTCACCCTCACCTCATGATCTATATCATCTCGCGTCTCATCCTCAAACTCATCTTTCATCACACATCAACTATTTCATCTACCAATGTTCTAGCCAACATATTTGTAGATATAAATTACATATATAGTTTAAATCATTTAAAAACCTTTATAAAGCATTCATTCAACATCCATCTCAAGTATATAAACAATGTATAAACACATAGCATGTATTTCATAGCAAATACTTCATATCTATACGGTAGAAGAAAGTAATTACACACTCACCCAAAACATATACTTAATACATTCAAACAATACTTGTATTAAAATCGTGTTTATGAAAGGGATTATACACTCAAACATATAAAAAAACATTATATATAAACACATAACACGTATTTCATAACAAATACTTGATATTTATGCGTTAGAAGAAAGTAACTATACACTCACTTGATTAGACGATGCTCGGACAGCACTACGGCTCTTTGCGTAGTAATTCTCCGGTGAAACCGGGATATCTTCACACGTCGAGTTTCTCGCAAACAGAGCTTCGGCTCGGAAACTCTTTTCTTCTCGGGATCTTCGGGCTTCGGGACTTGCTTCGGGTCTCAAGATGGTATCGGGGTGTGACAATCCGAAAACTTTCCGTCACTATAACCCGTTTCTATTAGTAAAACCGTTGGGTTCCAATTTTTCCGTTAACTTTTGGTTTAAATTAATTAAATTGGGACTTCTTATTTTGACATCATAAGTGTCGGAACACAATGAAAACAAGTGAAAACATCCGAAATTTATATGTGGAAAATTTATAGTTTCGACCACGTTGGGTTGTGACAACTTAATCGGGTACGACCAAAAGTCCCGTTTAACGTCAGTATCGGGTAGAATTCCATCGGGTCTCAAACTCAAACCATATTTAAAGTTGAAAGGACCATGTAATGGAATATATGAAGCCTTTTCACTCTCTCTCACTACTCAATCTTTGATCCAAAAATCACCCTTTCAAGCTCCAATTTTGTATGTAATCCATCCTAGCTCATAGTGTATCATGTTTAGCTTTCAAATTCGTGTTTAAATCATGAAAAAGAACCAAGAACTTGTTTTTACATCCCATGAACAGCCCCAAACCGCAAACACACATAAATGGGGTTTTGGAGCCCCAAAACCCTTCCAAACCACTTCTGGAGCTTAGATATGACTTAAGGGCTTACATGAATGGACTTGGAACACCAAAACCTTAACATTTGAGGGGTAAACATGAGTTTACAGCCCAAGAACATGCTTGGACTGTAAACACCCCTTCAAGGGCCGCAAACACCTTTTAAGGTGTCAAAATGCCCCTTAAACACCTCCTAAGCCTTGAAACAATGTCTAGAACATATCACCATTGTGTTAGGGACCTTAAACATGATAGAAACCATCCCCTTAGGATATTATGGCCATAAACCCCCCAAGCAATGGTCCCTGGGCCGTAAACTCCTTTATGGTGGTCAAATGGTGCCATAACTTCCTTCCATCGTTTATACATTGGACAAGAAACGCTTGTGCTTAACCTAGGGACACCAAAACACATAAGGGAAGGGTATATGAGAGTTTACGACTGTAAACTCCTAGTTTACAGCCATAAACTCCTTGCAATGGTCCCTTTGATTGTTTAATTCCTTCCAATGCCTTAGAACTGAACCTAGCATCATCCCACAAGTGTTGTAAGACTATTAAGCAACCAAGAACACACCACCCATGAGTTTACGGCCGTAAAATCATGGGGATATGGTCTTATGGCCATAATCACTATTAGGGGTTTACTCTTGAAGAGAAAACTCCATATTTAGGCCATGCACACCCTTAGATGCTAACCAGATCACTCCTAACACTTGAAATGAAGTGTTTTCGTGCCTCGGAGTGTATATTATTAACTAATTAGTAGTTCAAAGTCTAATTAGATACAATTATGTATCTCTTCATATTACATAGGAACCTCGCGTGTAATCAAGCCCCGTACTGACACTTAGCATCCTAACCGGCACATTTATCGTCTGGTGAGTTCATACCCCTATACTTTTTCCATGTTTTCAATGTTTTTGAGGGGGAATACAAGAAAAAGTACAAGAATATCTTGTACTCACACTTATGATTTCTTATGAAATGTTTCATATTTCGTATGCTTTTAACACTGCAAAATCGTATTAACCAACCGTTTAACTTGCAGATTCATTTTTCAAACTATTTGTGAAACTCATTATAAAATGCTATATTTTATATTTCACAAATGATTTTCCACATAAATTCTGTTAAAAGCATCAACCTCAAAACTTTCGATACATCCTTGGTAACACTCCCCTAAATACGAGAGTGAAGGACTAATAAACAGGATTTTCTAACGTCCTCAGTAACACTCCCGTAGATACGAAAGTTGAGGACTAACCAACAAGATTTTTTAATGTCCTCGGTAACAATCCCCTGGATACGAGAGTAGAGGACTAAACAACAGGATTTTCTAACGTCCTTGGTAACACTCCCCTTGATACGAGAGTGCAGGACCAGTTTCATTAATCTTAAGATTGGAGACATGTCCTTGGTAACACTCCCCCAGATACGAGAGTGTAGGACTACCCCTATAACCAGAATCTCCTGGAGGGAGAACGTGAGTTGAGTGTATAGATCTATACGAGATTGACTACTCCGCACCTGGCTGCTAGATACAGACAGATCGATCATTCTACGGGTGACAAAAGTCATAACAATGATATTGGCCTAGTACGAGCCTTATCCAGTCCAATGTATGGTTATGGAAGTCGCAACTTAGATTATGAAAACTTTTTCTACTTATTAGTTTTATATACGTGTTAAAACTAATGCACTTTCAAGGATAACTAAGTTTTCTGAGTACTTATCTTAACACTGCAAGTATGGTAGATACTTGTACAATGCATTCCGAATCAATAAACATCTACAAACTTTTAAGGAAAATAAGGGTTTTTCCTGGGAAAACTGAATTGATCATAAACAAATTCTTTAACAAACGGATAACTAAACTTTCTTATAAGAAAATATGGCATTTTCTTGGATAACAACTTTTTCAGAAAACTAAAGGAAACTTGTTCATTTTCAGAAAAAAACTGCTTATGAACTCACCAACTTTATGCTGATATTTTCAAAACTGCTTGTATGCTCAGGTCCACATTAGACAGGTACCCCGCGATCTTTTGGAGAAGACGGAGCGTTTTAGCAGACTCATCTTTACTTTTGTTCATTTTGGATGTATATATCTATAATCATGTATAGCTTTACTTTCAAACAAATGTAAATACTTCTATGTAATGTAATGGTTGTGTTTACTGTGCTTACTATGTACATTGGTTGTGATACTTTACATGACGTCCTCCGCCCCGGAATGTTTCAGCCATCGGTTTCGGGGTGTGACAGATTGGTATCAGAGCCATTGTTTGTAGTGAACTAAGTAGACCAAGCCTTACACAGTAGATAACTATAAACACACTACAAGAAAAACAACCTTTAATAACGCGCAAACAATGACACTCGCTGATTCACGTTACACATTTTTGGGCGTCCTTAAAAATGATGTTAGACTTCCAAAATTTGAAGGATAGTGGACACGCATTTTTGCGTGCCCTTAAATTAGTATCTCAAGAAAAAAAATTAAAAACACGGAGGGCGCTTTATCTTAAACGTGCGTCTTCTGTAGGTGTCGCTTTATAATTTTAGTGAAACGCGCCTTGAGAAGATAGCGGGGAAAACAAAACCCTAAAATTTTGAAAACCTGCCTTTCTTTTCTACCTTCTTTTCTTCATCTTCACAATCGACTCTCCCCTCTTCTTTTCTTCATCTTCACAATCGACTCACCCCTCCACATCCTTACTTGTAAGTCCACACCAAACTTGCTCTTATCTTGTTATGGAAAATCAAGAAACATTCGAAAAACCTTAGTGTTTTGCTTCTTATCATCGGTGAGGTCGCGTTTCTTCTTATCAGTACTACGGTCTCGTTTCTTGCAGGTTCGTTCATTAAGTTGCTACCCTCATCGACACACAATTAAATAAGTACAGACCAAATATGCTACAATAGAGGATGGTTTTGTGGGTTCTTTCACCTTTACACCAACGATGGTGGAGCTAGAGAGAGAGTTTATGGTGTGTAAAATACAAAATTCTTAAACCAGGGGATTGAAATAAATAGCATAATCCAAACCCTTTATGGTAATTGGGAGCCAATCAGGGCAAAACGCAACCCTCAGACAACTTTTGCTCTCAAGAAACCTACGGTAAGTACAAATTTTCTTTTCTTCCTCTTCCTTTTCTTATCGGTATTCTTTCTCCTCCCTTCCTCTCCGGTGTTCGTCGTTTCTGCCTACTTCGACCAGCCCTACCCTTCCCTTTTCCCCAACCTAGGAGCATTTGTCGACGACTTCTCTACTTCATCCGTTCAACAGATCGTCGATTACTGCCTCTACGATACCATCAACTGCTCCAGAACTGTGAACAACATGTCTAAATCTCGCTTCTACGCAGATGTCAACGTTGTTCGCCTTATGGAATACTAGTATTAAGAAGCACTTACTGTTCAGTGAGGGTAACCTAACTAAACCCTAGATTTTACTTTAATTTCTGTGATTTATCTCATGATATGAATTAATAGACAGAATACTTTGATTTATGTGTTGCTACTTGGCTTAATTTGATTCAAATTCGTTTCAAATTGTGATTGATCTCTTGTGTAATTTTGTATCTACTAACCCTGATGGTATTTTGTTTGTTTCAAAATAAAAAAATAAAAACATGGGAAGCTTTTGCAAAAGTGGTATGTTATGTATTTTGTACAATCAAATCTTTTTCATAGTAATTTTACAATGTAAATACCAAGAAGGGTTAGTGAATCATAAAAAGAAATAGAAGTGGCTGAGTAAATCATAAAAATCTTCCAAATTCATAACAATGTAAAAATCTATTCAGAGATGAAACTCATGGATTATTGAGCTTCCAAGAGTGAGTTTTGTTCTCAAACTCATCCCTGTGGTGATTTAGTTCGAGCAATCTAAAAATATGAATCATGAATGTAAATGCTTAATCCAAATTTGCATTTGCAGTGTTGAAAGTTGACACTATATATTGATTATGAAGACTATTGAATTTCTTGATAATAACAATTATGTTGTCATCAAGTCAATAACATAATTCAGATCCATCATCTTATGCATTTGAAATGATTATTTAGTTCTGGTTTTCATCATCTGTTTTGTATTTTATCTTTACACAGGGTGGAATGGGGGTCTATATAAATGATCATGACACAACACCTCCAGGCCATCTTCCTAGGTAGGCCTCTCTCTTTCTCTCTCCCTGTCCCTAATATATTTCTATGTTTATGTTCTTTTTTCACAACAGATTGATTTTATTTACTTACAAATACCAAATTAATTCCTCAATATTTTGCAAGCAGATGAGCGATTTCGTCAAGAAAGAAATTTAACATATATTTCAAAGTGGATAAGGAAATCCATTAGACAATATGACAATTTTGACGAGTCATTGGAAGGATTAAAGTCCTTTTTTCAAGAGCATCAAGGTTCTTTCTCTGACAATGTACCTTTTCACATTTTAGTTCGAATGCAAGAAATAGCAACATACTTTTATTTATTTGTTTATTATAATAATTTTACTTCTTGCTAGATAGGATTTCCATCACTAACAAAAGTTGTTGCTAATTTTGTGAAAACAATGGAAGAACAGGTTGAGAATGATGCAAAAGAGGTGGTTGATGTTGAAGTCATTGATGTGGAGGACCCAAGAAACCTGTTCACAGAAATGATGATGTCACACCCCGAAAACCGAAGGCAGAAACCTTTCCGGGGTTAACTCCACGTTGAGTATCAAATCCAATGCACATAGTAAGTAAAGTTAAACAACCAAAACATTACATAATAAAAGTTTTACAGTTGTTTCAAAAGTAAAGTTTGTACAGTTGTGAAACATAGTATATATAGACAAAATGAAACGGGTCTTCATGTACTCCGTCTTCTGATAAAAAAAAGGAATCTTCGGGTACGTGTTCTAACGCTGACCTGAGAACATAAGCGGTTTGAAAATCAACATAAATCTGGTGAGTTCATAAGCGGTTTTTGTTTGTGAAAATGTTTCGAGTTTCCTTTCTGTTTCTGAAATGTTATGTACACCAAGAAAATCCTGTATTTTCTTAAAACTTGGTTATTGTTTCACAAATGTAAAGTATAGTAACTTTGTACACTGAAAGCATGTCTTCTCATGTGAAATGTATAGTTGGTTATCTGACTTGTTAAACTGTTCTGTTTACTTATCATGTGTTACCAGGAAAGTCCCATACTTTCCTTATTGTATGTTACCAATTGTAAAAGATGTAATGATATCCAGTTTGTTACTCTTTCTAATTATGTAAGTGTTACCCAGAAAGCCCCATGCTTTCCTGCATGTTAGTTTCTAATGTAAACGATGTTAAAGATGTAAAAGATGTAATCGTGATTAAGTTCCATGTTTTCCCTAGGAAAGTCCCATACTTTCCTGATTGTTAGTTACAAAACGTGAAAGATGTAAAAGATGTAAATGATGTAAAAGATGTATAAAGTGGTTCATTATAACTATAAGTAAATCTCTGTTATCCTAATTGCAAGTTCCATAACCATACAATAGACTGAAACCTGTGGCAATAAGTAGTCCACATGTGGCAATAAGTAGTCCACATACTTATGACTTTCGTCACCCTTGAACCATTTCGGTTCGGCTGTAGCTAGCAGCCAGGTGTGGGGTAGTCAGCCCCGTATAGATCTATACACTCAAGTCACGCTCTCTAAATACCAGAGATTCTGGTTATGGGTGTAGTCCTCCACTCGCGTGTCTCGGTGGAGTGTTCTCCGAGGACGTGTCTCCAATCATACAGGATTAAAAAATTTACTAGTAATAATATAATAGTCCTCCACTCGCGTATAAGTGTGGAGTGTTACCGAGGACAAAACAGTGTACATGTATTATTCAAATATTTAATGTTATGATTTTAACTGATAAAATATGGAAGTCCATTTGTGAAATATATGTAAAACATAATAGTTTAAACACCTATTTCACAAATATATGTTACATGATCTGCATGCTCAATTGGTTATCAGTTATGGTAATTAATAATAAAAGCATATGAAATATGAAACACACATTTGAAAACATGTTTTGAGTACAAGAATTCCCTTGTACTTTGCTTGTATTCCCCCCTGAAAACAGTGAAAACAGTGAAAAAGGGTAGGGGTATGAACTCACCGGACTCGGAAACGTGTCCGTTTTGAATACTAGACGTCGGTTCGGGGTTTGATTACTCGCGATGTCCCTATGTAAAATGAAATAATGTCCATATATATATATATATATATATATATATATATATATATATATATATATATATATATATATATACAATTAGGGATACATTCACTAATCATATGGAACATTACACTCCAATGAGGTTAAACACCTCAAAACGAGCGTTTGGAGTGACCCGGGTGACATCTTCGGACGTGTAATGGCACTAGGGACTTGGGACTTGAGTTTACTCCCCAAGAGTAAACATTTTAAGGAGTTTACAGCCATTGGACACACACATACATGAGTTTACGGCCGTAAACTCACGTGGGTGTGATTTTGGGTGTTTAAATGGCTTAAATGGACATGGAGATTGTTGGAATGGATTTCTAAAATGCCTTGGAATGGATTGTATGAAATTTTTAACACTTAAATGGGAGTTTACGGCCACCCCATAAGAGTTTACGGCCGTAAACTCACCTATGGCCATGGAAAATTGATTTGAGCTACAAAGGACAATCACATGTGATTCTAGTTAATTTTCCAAGCCTTGTTATGAATTTAAAACATCATTTTACATACTTTTTGGAGTTTACGGCCTAGAGGTATGTTCTAAGGCCGTAAACTCTTCTTTACCCATGAAAAAGATAGTTTTTGATGCTTAAAACAATCACATGTGATTCTAGAAATTTATGCAAGCCATTTGAGTGTATTTGATGCATCATTAACATGGTTTTATGAGTTTACGGCCAAGGGTATGTTCCTAGGCCGTAAACTCCTATAAATGACATTTTTGATGTGTTTGAAGCCCTTAAACTATTTTTAGATGCATCTAGATTTTAACACAAGGCCATTGGTTGAGTTTCAAGGCATTTGGACATGTTTTAAAGCAATAAATCCCCATTTAAGTGGAGTTTACGGCCCAAGAATGTGCCTTGGCCATAAACTCACTTTTGTCCTCCAAAATTCATGTTTAAAGTGTTCCAAGTCTAGATTAACAAGCCATAAGGTCATATCTAAGTCACAACTATGATTTGGAAGGGTTATTTGGCTCAAAAACCCCATGGACATGAGTTTACGACCCAAGAATATGTCTTGGCCGTAAACTCACTTTTGTCCCTCAAAATCAATGTTTTAAATGTTATAAGTCCTTTCATTAAGTCATTAAGCCATTTCTAATGTCCAACATTGCTTAGGAGGGGTTTTAGGGCTTAAAAACCCATGTTATATGAGTTTACGGCCCAAGCTTTTTCCTTGGCCGTAAACTCATGTTCTTGGTCCCATAACATAAATTTAACATAAATTTGAAGGCTAAAGAGGTTGAATAACAAGTTAGGGGTGTTACCTCTTTGATTTCAAGCCTTAAATCTTTGTTTTGGACCTTATTTTGGGATGAGGAGAGAGGTTGTGAGAGTTAAATGAGAAATTGACCAAAGGCTTCAAATGGAGGCTTAAACACGTTTATATAGTGTTTAAGTTTTGGACACGGTGGAATTTTACCCGATACCAGCGTTAGACGAGGCTTTTGGTGGTACCCGGTTGAGTTGCCGTAACCCGATACGCTAATTTCTAGAAATATTCCGATCACTAAAATTGGGTGTTAAAATGTTTTCTAGATGTATTAAGACACCCATTAAGTCATTTTAAATACGTGCCAGTTAATGACTTAATTAAACGGAATATCGGAAATTGAATTTGGAAACGACGATTGGTTGCGTGAATTGTACTACAAAAGAGTTACAAGAAATGATACGAAAATTTCGGGTTGTTACATTATCCCCCCGTTAAAGGGAATTTTGTCCCGAAATTCTAAGTTTAAAAACAAGATAAGATACAAATCATGGATCAAGAAAGAGTTGTGGATACTTCTGTTTCATTGAATCTTCCCGTTCCCAAGTGAATTCCAGTCCCCGCTTGGCATTCAAGCGAACCTTCACTAACGGGATGCGACTTTGTTTTGTACGTTTGACTTCTCGATCCATGATTTCGATCGGTTCCTCCACAAAGTTGAGGTTTTCATTGATCTCGATCTCGTCTATGGGAATTGTTAGGGTTTCATCGGATAGGCACTTTTTGAGATTTGAAACATGGAAGACAGGATGAATGTTACTGAGTTCGTGAGGTAAATGAAGTTTATAGGCAACTGGACCGATCCTGGAGAGGATCTCAAAGGGTCCAATGTACCTTGGATTAAGTTTCCCACGCTTACCAAAACGTACAGTGCCTTTCCAGGGCGAGACTTTTAACAGGACACGGTCTCCAACCTGGAATTCTAGTGGTTTCCGATGATTATCAGCGTAACTCTTTTGACGATCACGTGAAGCTTTCAATCGGTTACGGATTTGAATGATCTTTTCGGTGGTTTCGCGGATGATTTTAGGACTAGTGAGAGGACTGTCGGGGACTCGACTCCTGGCTAGCTGTGTATCCCCCACCTCGGCCCAGCACAGAGAGGATCTGCACTTACGACCGTATAGGGCTTCGAACGGAGCAGCCCTAATGCTGGTGTGGTAACTGTTGTTTTATGAGAATTCGATCAAAGATAGATGTGTGTCCCATGACTTTCCAAAGTCAATGACACATGCCCTAAGCATGTCCTCCACGGTTTGGATTGTTCTCTCACTCTGTCCATCGGTCTGAGGATGATACGCCGTGCTAATATCTAGTTTGGTTCCAAGGGCTTTCTGAAGGGATTGCCAAAATCTGGAGGTAAACCTGCTATCTCGATCAGAGATAATGGATACAGGTACACCGTGTAGACGTACTACCTCCTGAATGTAGATTCGCGCGAGTCTTTCCATCTTGTATGATTCTTTGATTGGAATGAAGTGAGCGGATTTTGTCAAACGATCGACAATTACCCAAATGGTATCCTACCCACTAGAACACTTGGGCAGTTTGGTGATGAAGTCCATGGTAATCATGTCCCATTTCCACTCGGGGATCTCGGGCTGTTGGAGCAGACCTGAGGGTTTCTGATGTTCAACTTTGACTTTGGCGCAAGTCAGACACTTGCCCACGAATGTAGCTATCTCAGCTTTCATGTTTGGCCACCAGTATTGTTTCTTGAGATCCAGGTACATCTTGTCCGAACCTGGGTGAACAGAGTATTTGGTTATGTGTGCTTCCTCCATGACTATTTCCCTGAATCCACCGGATTTGGGAATCCAGATTCGATTCATGAAACAGTGAACTTCGTCACCTCTGATCTCGAGTTTCTTATCCATTCCCCTCAAGGCTTCGCTTGATTTGTTCTCAGGTTTAAGGGCTTCTATCTGAGCGTCTCAGATTTGCATGGGTAAGTTGGAATGGATAGTCATCGTCTGATTCTTCACTTTGTAGCCTGCATTATCCTTTCGGCTAAGGGCATCTGCTACCACATTGGCCTTGCCGGGGTGGTAACGGATTTCACACTCATAATCACTGAGTAATTCTACCCATCGCCGTTGCCTCGTGTTTAAGTCTTTTTGATTAAAGATGTGCTGCAGGCTCTTGTGATCAGTGAAGATCGTGCACTTAGTTCCGTAGAGATAATGTCTCCAGATCTTCAATGCAAAGACTACGGCTCCTAGTTCCAAGTCATGTGTGGTATAGTTGACCTCGTGTGCTTTCAGATGTCTTGAGGTGTAGGCAATCACCTTTCCTCTTTGCATAAGCACACAGCCTAAACCTTGATTAGACGCATCGCAGTAGACAACGAAGTCCTCTGTCCCTTCAGGCAGAGACAGAACAGGCGCGTTGCATAAGGCTCTCTTCAACGTTTGGAATGCAGTTTCTTGTTTATCACTCCAACAAAAGGGTACACCTTTCTGTGTTAGAGTGGTTAAAGGTTTCGCAATTTTGGAGAAGTTTTGAATGAATCGTCGATAGTAGCCGGCGAGACCCAAGAATTGACGAATTTCTGTGGGTGTTTTCGGTGCCGACCAATTCTTTATCGCTTTAATCTTGGAAGGATCTACGTGAATACCCTCCTCGCTTACTACGTGACTGAGGAAAGTTACCTTCCGTATCCATAATTCACATTTGGAAAATTTCGCGTATAGCTTTTCGGATCTAAGGGTCTCCAACACTAACCTCAAGTGTTGCTTGTGGTCTTCTTCGTTTAGGGAGTAGACGAGGATGTCGTCAATGAACACGATGACGAATTTGTCTAAGAAAGGACGGCATACTCGGTTCATCAGGTCCATGAACACAGCCGGTGCATTGGTTAGACCAAAGGGCATCACTACAAACTCGTAAAGTCCATACCGAGTCCTAAAAGCTGTTTTGGAAACATCATTCTCCTGGACTCGTAACTGATGGTACCCTGACCAAAGGTCTATCTTTGAAAAGTAGCTGGCTCCTTGGAGTTGATCGAACAAGTCGTCTATTCGTGGAAGAGGATATCGGTTCTTAACGGTTAACTTGTTCAGTTTGCGGTAGTCAATACACATTCGAAAGGATCCATCTTTCTTCTTGACAAACAGCACTGGGGCTCCCCAGGGTGAGGAACTCGGTCTAATGAATCCTTTACTAAGCAACTCATTGAGTTGACTGGATAACTCCTGCATTTCTACCGGAGCTAATTGATACGGAGACTTTGCTACGGGGGTAGCTCCAGGAATTAGGTCAATACGGAACTCGACCTGACGTTCGGGAGGAATTCTTGGAATCTCTTCGGGAAACACATCAGGAAAGTTACAGACTTTGGGATGCTCGCGAGGTCTCTAACTTCTTGTTTCTCGTTGATCACATTGGCTAAGAATGCAATGCACTCCTTCCGCAGGAGCTTTCGAGCTTTGATGCAAGAAATGATATGAAGATTGGAACTGGGTTTATCGCCATAGATTACGAGAGTTTGATCCGAAGGAAGATTGAGATGAATGGCTTTTTCATAACAAAGAATATCAGCATGATTGGGACTCAACTAATCCATGCCAATGATAACATCAAAGCTCTTAATGGAAATGGGCATGAGATCCATAGGAAATGAGTGATCATTTAAGGTAAGCGTACAACCTATGAATACATCGTTAGCGCTTTCTTTCTCACCGTTAGCCATCTCGACGGTAAATGTTTTGGTTAGTGGTTGAGGATTAGGTTTTAGATTATGTTTGAATGCATGACTAACAAAACTCCTTTCAGCACCCGAATCGAAAAGAATACTAGCATATGAGTTGTCGAGAAGGAACGTACCCGAAACAACAGTGGGATCAGCAACTGCTTCCTCCCGTCCCATGGTTAGAATTCTTCCAGTGTTATCAGCAGTTGACTTTTTGGGACAGTTCCTTTTAAAGTGCCCAACTTCACCACAGTTGTAGCAGGCTTGACTAACACCTGCTCCAGATGATTGGTTGGCTGATTGGGTAGGAGTTCTGCAGAATCGAACTGTGTGCCCTTTCTTACCACAGTTGGTACAAGATAATTCTCGGCCAGGACCAAGATGATGATGGTATTTACACTTATCACACAGAGGGAGGTTACCAGCATATTTACTAGTAGGAGTTGGAGTTGTGGATCCCATGACAGAAGCAGCAGCAACAGGGGTAGTAGTAGCAGCATGGACTGCTACCGTATGCTGTTTCTTGGAAGATCCTTGAGAAGATTGACCCTTCTTCTTCTTCCAGAATTTTCTCTTTTCACCACTCCTTTGAGTCGGCTCAGAAGTGGTAGTGATTTCCTTAACGTCGTCGCTGTGATCGATCAGAATTTGAGCTAAAGTCTTGGCACTATCATAGGTATCCGGACGAGCAGCCAAAACATGACTCTTTGTCGGTTGAGATAACCCCCAAACGAACCTTTCGATCTTTTTGTTCTCAGCAGTGACTAATCCCGAGCAGAGAAGTGCGAGATCATCAAATCAGGAAGTATATGCAGCAATGTCGGAACCCTTCATCTTCAGGTTCCAGAGCTCGTGCTCTAATTTTTGCATTTCACCACGGGGGCAGTATTCGGCAATAAGAAGTTCTTTCATGGATTCCCAGCCCATGGCATTGGCTACTGGTAAGGTCAGAGATTTGACTCGGCCATTCCACCAAGTCAAGGCTTTATCAGCGAAGATACAGGCTGCGAATTTAACTTTATCAGATTCCGTAGAAGCACAAATTTCAAAGATGGACTCGATTTTCTCGAACCATCGAGATAAGGAAATGACACCTCCAACGCCATTGAAGGATGTTGGTTTTGCATTCATGAAATCTTTGTAGGAACCCCCTCTTTGGTGTCCCTGGATAACCTCGGGGTTTTGAGATTGAGGACCACCTCCTGAACCACTAGGGTTCATTTGTAACATAGATGCTACCATTGCAGCTATCATCATCTTCTGGAGGGATGCTAGGTTAAACTGGGGAGGAGGTGGCGGCAAAGAAGGATTGCTGTTGTTCTTTGAGCTGGGTCTCTTTCGGGGAGGCATCTTGATCTAATAAAATCAAGAAAGAGAGGATGGTAAGTCATCTATATTGAATCGATAGAGATGGCAGTTATATGATTTGAATAAGCGATGAAGCAGGAAAGAGTTATCAAAACAGATAATTTATCGCTAAGAATAATCACAGAAAGCCACTCGAATAAGGATCTCTACAAAGGATTGGGATTGAGAAATACTCCCACAGTATTTCATGAATTGATTACGACAATGGTTCGATGTTTGGGATATTAGGGTAAGTTTTAGGCATGCCGTATACCACAGTCACTCCCAAGCACATGTTGGCCGTGTCTCGAATGAATATAGTTAGCCAGGCTATATTGACACTAGACACGACTACATAACTGCCCAGGTTTAACCATAGTACACAACACCCAATTATTTATGTTCTATTCTACTCGTGGTTACGGATGACGACGATTCGGTATACTTGTACACTTTTGAAAATACTTGTAGTTTGAAGATCCTTTTAATTCAGAGCACTTAGGCCCTTTAGTGTTTATAGTTTTATACCATGTAAGGTTTGGTATACTTCATTCACTATAAACAAGGGCTCTGATACCAATCTGTCACACCCCGAAAACCGAAGGCGGAAACCTTTCCGAGGTTGACTCCACGTTGAGTATCAAATCCAATGCACATAGTAAGTAAAGTAAAACAACCAAAACATTACATAATAAAAGTTTTACAGTTGTTTCAAAAGTAAAGTTTGTACAGTTGTGATACATAGTATATATAGACAAAATGAAATGGGTCTTCATCTACTCCATCTTCTAATAAAAAAAAAGGAATCTTCGGGTACATGTTCTAACGCTGACCTGAGAAAACAAGCGGTTTGAAAATCAATATAAAGCTGGTGAGTTCATAAGCGGTTTTTGTTTGTGAAAATGTTTCGAGTTTCCTTTCTGTTTCTGAAATTTTATGTACACCAAGAAAATCCCGTATTTTCTTAAAATTTGGTTATTGTTTCACAAATGTAAAGTATAGTAAGTTTGTACACTGAAAACATGTCTTCTCATGTGAAATGTATAGTTGGTTATCTGACTTGTTAAACTGTTCTGTTTACTTATCATGTGTTACCAGGAAAGTCCCATACTTTCCTTATTGTATGTTACCAATTGTAAAAGATGTAATGATATCCAGTTTGTTACTCTTTCTAATTATGTAAGTGTTACCCAGGAAAGCCCCATGCTTTCCTGCATGTTAGTTTCTAATGTAAACGATGTTAAAGATGTAAAAGATGTAATCGTGATTAAGTTCCATGTTTTCCCCAGGAAAGTCCCGTACTTTCTTGATTGTTAGTTACAAAACGTGAAAGATGTAAAAGATGTAAATGATGTAAAAGATGTATAAAGTGGTTCATTATTACTATAAGTAAATCTATGTTATCCTAATTGCGAGTTCCATAACCATACAATAGACTGAAACCTGTGGCAATAAGTAGTCCACATGTGGCAATAAGTAGTCCACATACTTATGACTTTCGTCACCCTTGAACCATTTCGGTTCGGCTGTAGCTAGCAGCCAGGTGTGGGGTAGTCAGCCCCGTATGGATCTATACACTCAAGTCACGCTCTCTAAATACCAGAGATTCTGGTTATGGGTGTAGTCCTCCACTCGCGTATCTCGGTGGATTGTTCTCCGAGGACGTGTCTCCAATCATACAGGATTAACAAATTTACTAGTAATAATATAATAGTCCTCCACTCGCGTATAAGTGTGGAGTGTTACCGAGGACAAAACAGTGTACAGGTATTATTCAAATATTTAATGTTATGCTTTTAACTGATAAAATATGGAAGTCCATTTGTGAAATATATGTAAAACATAATAGTTTAAAGACCTATTTCACAAATATATTTTACGTGATCTGCATGCTCAATTGGTTATCAGTTATGGTAATCAATAATAAAAGCATATGAAATATGAAACACACATTTGAAAACATGTTTTGAGTACAAGAATTCCCTTGTACTTTGCTTGTGTTCCCCCCCCCCCCCCTGAAAACAGTGAAACCAGTGAAAAAGGGTAGGGGTATGAACTCACCGGACTCAGAAACGTGTCGGTTTTGAATACTAGACGTTGGTTCGGCATTTGATTACTCGCGATGTCCCTATGTAAAATGCAATAATGTCCATATATATACAATTAGGGATACATTCACTAATCATATGGAACATTACACTCCAATGAGGTTAAACACCTCAAAACGAGCGTTTGGAGTGACCCGGGTGACATCTTCGGACGTGTAATGGCACTAGGGACTTGGTGTTGGAATAGTGTCTAAGGCTATAACTATATCCGGTTGTGCATGGTCCATTTGGGTTGCCTTCACCATAGCAACTTGAAGGATGATTTGTTAAGAGAGAGTAAATATTATAAGGAATAATATATGGCTATTTGATTAATATAAGTCATAAATTAATTGGTATTAATTTGGTGACTTAAAGAGATTAATTAAATAAGAGGGTATAAACTGTCAATTGTTTGATAGTTACACTTTAGACTATAAATCCTTATCCTAGATAGGATGGACGATTTCTAGGGCTTGGATAAGCCAAAATCGTCCAAAGGGTTATCTATGGAATGGATTTGGATAGCCTTAAGAGAAGATTATCCAATTAGGGTTTAGGTTGTAACCCTTAAGGAGTCTACAAGTATAAATAGACCCTAGGGGTGAGGGAATTCGACACACATCCTAAAGCAAGGAACCTTTGGCCGAATTCCTCCCCTCTCCTCTCTCCTAAATCATCTTGCTTGCTATTGGTGTTTGAAAGCCATTAGATGAGTGATATTTGTGACTCTAGAAGCTCCAAGACAACAAGATCAACAAGGAATCCAAAGGTATGATTCTAGATCTGTTTCATCATTGTTATTTAACCTAATTAGCCATTAGAAGTCTTGGATTCAAAGCAAGTTTAATTAGAAAGCCTAGATCCGAGCAATAGGGTTTTGCATGCGCACATAGGAAAGTTCTTATGGCTAAAACCCATCAGTGGTATCAGAGCCTAGCTTGGTTTTCTTTAAATTGTTGCTTGATTAACTGAAACAAACCTGCAAAATTCAATTTTTGGGTTTTTGAGTCACTGACTCGGCGAGTCCAGGCGTCAGGAATGGCCAGATTCGGGATTTTTTCATAATTATCTTATGGAAACTTACCTTAATCATATTAGATCAATCTAAATCCGATTTTTTGATAAATATGACTATTATCTTGATCTAATTAAAGATATTTATCATCTAATAAAATATTTAATTTCCTTATATGATAATGATTAATTATTTTGATAATTATCTTGAAAGAAATCTTAGATAAATCAAATAAAGATAATTAGGATATTAATTGTTAATTGAAATTATTTGTTATTTGATCCTCCATGTTTTAAATGTTTAAAACCTACCCTAAAGTTTTGAAATTTATATTTGTGATTAAAAGTTTTAATTTAGACAACTTAAATTTCGAACCCTAGATTTTAAAAGGTTTTAAAATACAACCCTATACTTATATGATATTACTAGAATAATATATATATGTATAACTAAATGCTAGTCTTACCGCTAGTAGGCCTCATTCACGAAGCCGATCTATAAGGTGGGTATAAGGTTGCGGCCTATAAAATGGCGCTTAATGGGTGTACACTCACACCCACCGCTTGCTTGATTGGTGGAGGGTCGTTAGCCGAACGGGTAGGATAGGGCAACCTCATCCTCTCATTAAAAGTATAATAAGAAACACAAAGTAACTACACGTTTTAAAAAATTTCCAAATCTTAGTTACTTTAGGAAAAGTGAATTGATGCAATCCCATGAAATTACACTTTGCACCTTGCTAAGAAGTTAGTGGAGCGTGTGTGGTTTACCGGCACACTAATTGGTTCTAAGCGAAGATGGCAAAGGGTGATTCATTGTTTATCATAGTTCGATGGAGCGTGTGTGGTTTACCGGCACATCGAATAGATGATCGTTACAATGAAGGCACCATGTGAATTTGCATGGTAATTCACACCCGCTTTGTGATCCTCGGCATCCCAGTCACAAACAAGAGGGGCATATCGAGATTTAAACATGCCATTGAATAGTTCAATGAATCTCATCCGAACCTAGGAATTCTCAAGAACACTTAGGACTAATAGTTTAAGTTTTGTAATGGAGAATTAGTGAATCGTCATTCACTTACCTTCAATTTATTTGCATATTAGATTACGGCATCCCTTTTCTAGTATGTAAATGTTATTGTTGGATCCTAGCCCTAATTTTTCTTATTGGGTGATAATTAGGGATTCTTGTTCTAATCTATCTTTGTCCTTTCTATAGATGTCAAACGCAAACAACGCTGCTGCTAATTCTTTCACGTTGATGAGCCTTTGCCAAAAGGTCACCTTCGATGGAACGAACTTTAGCGAATAGATAAGATACATTCGCACCATTGATCGCTATGAGGATAAAGAGTATGTCCTCGATGAGAAGCTCGAGAAAATCAACCCCGAAGTTGCTACTCCCGCCGAAATCACCGCCTTTGAAACTCATGAGCGAGATGCAACGAAAGTACATTCCATCATGACCGCCACCATGAACTCCAAATTCCAAAAGTCCTACGAGGATATGTATCCATACGAGATGCATCAAGACTTGTTGGAGAGGTACCACCAAAACGCGAGACAAGAGCGTTACGAGATTTTCACTAACATGATCTCCGCTAAGATGGGTCATGGAGAATCTCTTACCGTGCACTTGCAAAAGATGCAAAGGTATGTCGACCGCCTTCGCAAGTTAAATGTTGACTTCGGCGAAGACTTGGCGATCGACATGGTGCTTCACTCTTTGCCTCCGATGTACAACCAATTTAGGATGACCTACCACATGAACAAAGAGGAGGTCACCCTAAGCAAACTCCAAGGTCTCTTGAGGGTTGTTGAGAGCAACTTCAAGGACAAGTCTGTTGCACCAACTCCCAATCCATCCGCTGCTCCTGTCTTGGCTATTGGTCAAGGGAAGGGAAAGAAGAGGAAAGCTTCATCGAATAACTATCGAAAGGTGAAAGCCCGAGATGGTTCCTCTTCTAGTGGGACCAAAGTTGATCCCTCTAAGCCCTGTTCCAACCCGAAGGAGGCAGAGTGCCACCACTGCCACAAGATAGGACATTGGAAGAGAAGCTGCCCGGATTACCTGCAAGCCATCAAGGAAGGAAAGATCAAGCCATCTTTCGCAGGTATATACAAAATCAAATCTAACGATTCTAATCATGCTATTTCTTGGGTTCTTGATACCGGTTGCGGTTATCACATTTGTTCTAATGTGCAGGGACTAAAAGGAAGTAGGGATGTGGAGCTAGGAAGGATCAATCTAATCATGGGGAACAGAAGATCGTCGCCTGTGACCAAGATTGGAGTGTATTCTTTAGTGCTTAGGAATAGTTTAGTTTTAGATTTGAACAATTGTTGCTATTCACCAGAAATGGCTAGAAACATCATTTCATTTCATGGTTTATATAGACAAGGATTTAGATTTTCTAATGAGAATGGTTCTATTTTGGCTTATCTAAATGGTGTCTTTTACTTTGAAGCTATACCATGTAATGGAATATATGAAACTGTTATGATTGTTGATAACTTAGGAAATGATGTTTTGAATATTGATTCTTCCACTAGTATGGATAAAGCATCCTTGTGGCATTGTCGTCTTGGACATGTCAACAAGAAACGCATAGCCCAACTCCAAAAGGATGGAGTGTTGGAGTCATTCGACCTTAGGGAAGATGACACATGCGAGTCTTGTTTACTTGGAAAGATGACTAAGTCACCCTTCACGAGTACTTGTGAAAGGGGTGAGGGGATATTGGACCTAATACATACCGATGTATGTGGACCCTTTAGATCAACCACGAAGGATGGGAACCGCTTCTATGTGACTTTTACCGATGACTATAGTAGATATGGGTATATCTACTTAATCAAGCAAAAGTCAGAAACTTTTGAAAAGTTCAAAGAGTTCAAGAATGAAGTGGAGAATCAATTGGGCAGGAAAATCAAGATACTTCGATCCGATCGAGGAGGAGAGTACCTAAGTCTTGAATTCCACGATTATCTCAAGGAGTGTGGAATAGTTTCGCAATTGACGCTTCCTAGGACACCGCAGTTGAATGGTGTGGCAGAAAGGCGTAATCTAACCTTATTGGATATGGTTCGCTCTATGATGAGTCGTGCTTCACTACCTATCTTCTTTTGGGGGTATGCCTTAGAGACTGCCACCCATATCCTTAACCGAGTCCCAACTAAGAAGGTTGCCAAAACACCTCACGAGATGTGGACAGGGAAAGCTCCCTCGTTGGCACATATCAAGGTTTGGGGTTGCGAGGCTTTCGTAAGACGAGATACTCACGACAAGCTTGAACCTCGAAGTGAGCAATGTATTTTCATCGGCTACCCGCAGACATCCTTTGGATATCATCTTTTATAGACCGAAAGACAATGTTGTCTTTGTTGCGAGGAGAGGAGTTTTCCGAGAGCGAGAACTCATAAGCCAAGGAGACAGTGGGAGGCAAATCGAACTTGAAGAGATTCAAGAGTCGATAGATGAAGGAACCTCTACCGCTGGCATTCAACCCGAGGAGGAAACTCCGGTTGAACCGATTGACGAATCCTTACCTCTTAGACATTCCAATAGAGTTAGTTTTCATCCCCAGTTTTATGGTTTTCATATTACTACCGAAGGGGACACGTATATTAGTGATGGTACACTAGTAAATCTTGATGAACCTAATAGCTATAAGGAAGCCATGGCAGGCCCGGAGTCTGCGAAATGGAAAGAGGCGATGGATAGCGAGATCCAATCCATGTACGATAACCAAGTTTGGAATTTGGTTGATTATGTGCCCGAACGTAAGACCGTAGGGTGCAAGTGGATCTTCAAAAAGAAGACCGACGTGGATGGGAACGTACACACATATAAAGCGTGATTGGTCGCGAAGGGCTTTACTCAAACTCCCAGAGTTGACTATGATGAGACCTTCTCACCAGTTGCGAAGATTAAATCTATTAGAGTGATGCTTGCAATTGCCGCATTTCATGATTATGAGATTTGGCAAATGGATGTCAAGACCGCTTTCCTTAACGGAAAGTTGGCTGAGGATGTTTACATGGTTCAGCCAGAGGGGTTTGTGGATCCGAAGCATCCGAATAGAGTGTGTAAGCTTGAGAAGTCCATTTATGGACTTAAGCAAGCATCTCGCAGATGGAATCTTTGCTTCGATGAGAAAGTCAAAGAGTTTGGATTTGTACGAAGTGAAGACGAATCTTGCGTATATATCAAATCCAGTGGAAGTATAGTAAGCTTCCTCGTTCTATATGTCGATGACATATTACTCATAGGAAACGACATCCCGACTCTGCAGGAAGTTAAGTCCTGGCTCGGGAAGTGCTTCGCTATGAAGGACCTCGGAGAGGCTTCTTACATTTTGGGAATAAGGATAGTAAGAGAAAGAAGTAAGAGACTAATTGGACTTAGTCAGAATACTTACTTGGAGAAGGTACTAAAACGTTTTAGTATGGAAAACTCAAAGAAGGGAGAACTACCGATACAAGGAAATGCCAAGTTGAGAAAGACTCAAAGTCCGAGTACCGAAGCTAAGATAGCAGAAATGAGCCGAGTACCATACGCTTCCGCAGTTGGCTCAATCATGTACGCTATGACTTGTACTCGCCCTGATGTAGCCTTCGCTTTGAGCATGGTTAGCAGATATCAAGGGAACCCTGGCAAAGCACATTGGATTGCGGTGAAGAACATCCTTAAGTACCTTCGGAGGAAGAAGGAATGGTTCTTAGTCCTTGGAGGGAGTGATGACTTGAAAGTGCGAGGGTATAGTGACGCCAGCTTTCAGACCGACAGGGACAACTACCGTTCGCAGTCGGGCTGGGTCTTTACCCTAAATGGAGGAGCACTGACTTGGAAGAGTTCCAAGCAAGAAACCGTAGCTGATTCAACGTGCGAATCAGAGTACATCGCAGCGAGCGAAGCATCGAAGGAGGCAATATGGCTAAAGAACTTCATTGGTGATCTTGGAGTTGTACCGGCCATAAAGGAGCCCATGGAGATTTTCTGTGATAACGAAGGTGCGGTTGCCTTGACCAAGGAACCGAGGGATCATGGTAGATCTCGACATATCGACAGAAAATATCACTTCATTAGACATCGTGTAGAAGAAGGACAACTCGTAGTGAAGAGGATATCATCAGAAGATAACCCAGCAGATCCGCTTACGAAGGGACTGAGTAGGGTTAAGCACTTACAGCATGCTAGGAGTATTGGGCTGAAGGATGATATTAGTATAGATTAGATAGTATTAGAAACGTATAATAGATAAATGTAATTAACATTTGATGATTAAATAAAGGAGTATTATTTATGAGTAAAGTTACTGTCACATGTTAGTTGTTTAACTATTGTTTCACTTTGCATGTTTTGACTTCCAGAATAATTAAGGTTATTAAGAATAATAGTAATTATTCAAATGGTCCACAATCATTCATATGTTGGGAGTAGATATGAATGAAGATTGTCATGAATTGGTGTGTAGAATGTCTAAATGATATTAGACATAGCAAGGGTTGCTGCAACGTTCATGAGTGCTTATGAACTGGTTTTGAGCATTGGAATAAACCCGCGCTTGCTGGAATCACCTTATGGAATATGATATAAAAGGTGATCGCAAGACGATAATATCATATAGTATTAAAACCTAGATATGTGGTTTATTATTTGTTAATTGATTGTGCATTGATAATGCGAAAACGCATCAGTAACTTGATGTTATAAAACGCATTGTTGTGTATAGTTGGTTAATGAATAAGTAAATGCATATAAGTCGAAGTTTATCTGTAAATTTTATCCTAAGAGGGTAGAAGAGATATCTTGGCCACTCGATGATTTGATTTGACTTATGTGTCGGGCCCGGTCAGAACTAAATTGATGTGTTCGATTAAGTTCTATGTCGAATAAATCGGAGATCGAGAAATTTAAATGCATGACTAACCATTCCATAGGATTGTCAGCATGATATCTAACAGAGGACTGTACGATCCCTTACCTAAAGGACAAGATTGATTAGATCAGAGTTGACAGCGTCTTTGAGAGCTACGATTGCAAACCGAATTGTATTTGTGTAGTTACTAGACTTATCCAAGTGGGAGACTGTTGGAATAGTGTCTAAGGCTATAACTATATCCGGTTGTGCATGGTCCTTTTGGGTTGCCTTCACCATAGCAACTTGAAGGATGATTTGTTAAGAGAGAGTAAATATTATAAGGAATAATATATGGCTATTTGATTAATATAAGTCATAAATTAATTGGTATTAATTTGGTGACTTAAAGAGATTAATTAAATAAGAGGGTATAAACTGTCAATTGTTTGATAGTTACACTTTAGACTATAAATCCTTATCCTAGATAGGATGGACGATTTCTAGGGCTTGGATAAGCCAAAATCGTCCAAAGGGTTATCTATGGAATGGATTTGGATAGCCTTAAGAGAAGATTATCCAATTAGGGTTTAGGTTGTAACCCTTAAGGAGTCTACAAGTATAAATAGACCCTAGGGGTGAGGGAATTCGACACACATCCTAAAGCAAGGAACCTCTGGCTGAATTCCTCCCCTCTCCTCTCTCCTAAATCATCTTGCTTGCTATTGGTGTTTGTAAGCCATTAGAGGAGTGACATTTGTGACTCTAGAAGCTCCAAGACAACAAGATCAACAAGGAATCCAAAGGTATGATTCTAGATCTGTTTCATCATTGTTATTTAACCTAATTAGCCATTAGAAGTCTTGGATTCAAAGCATGTTTAATTAGAAAGCCTAGATCCGAGCAATAGGGTTTTGCATGCGCACATAGGAAAGTTCTTATGGCTAAAACCCATCACTTGGGACTTGAATTTACTCCCCAAGAGTAAACATTTTAAGGAGTTTACAGCCATTGGACACACACATACATGAGTTTACAGCCATAAACTCATGTGGGTGTGATTTTGGGTGTTTAAATGGCTTAAATGGACATGGGGATTGTTGGAATGGATTTCTAAAATGCCTTGGAATGGATTGTATGAAACTTTTAACACTTAAATGGGAGGTTACGGCCACCCCATAAGAGTTTACGGCCGTAAACTCACCTATGGCCATGGAAAATTGATTTGAGCTACAAAGGACAATCACATGTGATTCTAGTTAATTTTCCAAGCCTTGTTATGAATTTAAAACATCATTTTACATACTTTTTGGAGTTAACGGCCTAGAGGTATGTTCTAAGGCCGTAAACTCTTCTTTACCCATGAAAAAGATAGTTTTTGATGCTTAAAACAATCACATGTGATTCTAGAAATTTATGCAAGCCATTTGAGTGTATTTGATGCATCATTAACATGGTTTTATGAGTTTACGGCCAAGGGTATGTTCCTAGGCCGTAAACTCCTATAAATGACATTTTTGATGTGTTTAAAGCCCTTAAACTATTTTTAGACGCATCTAGATTTTACCACAAGGCCATTGGTTGAGTTTCAAGGCATTTGGACATGTTTTAAAGCACTAAATCCCCATTTAAGTGGAGTTTACGGCCCAAGAATGTGCCTTGGCCGTAAACTCACTTTTGTCCTCCAAAATTCATGTTTAAAGTGTTCCAAGTCTAGATTAACAAGCCATAAGGTCATATCTAACTCCCAACTATGATTTGGAAGGGTTATTTGGCTCAAAAACCCCATGAACATGAGTTTACGGCCCAAGAATATGTCTTGGCCGTAAACTCACTTTTGTCCCTCAAAATCAATGTTTTAAATCTTATAAGTCCTTTCCATTAAGTCATTAAGCCATACTAATGTCCAACATTGCTTAGGAGGGGTTTTAGGGCTTAAAAACCCATGTTATATGAGTTTACGGCCCAAGCTTGTTCCTTGGCCGTAAACTCATGTTCTTGGTCCCAAAACATAAATTTAACATAAATTTGAAGGCTAAAAAGGTTGAATAACAAGTTAGGGGTGTTACCTCTTTGATTTCAAGCCTTAAATCTTTGTTTTGGACCTTGATTTTGGGATGAGGAGAGAGGTTGTGAGAGTTAAATGAGAAATTGACCAAAGGCTTCAAATGGAGGCTTAAACATGTTTATATAGTGTTTAAGTTTTGGACACGGTGGAATTTTACCCGATACCGGCGTTAGACGAGGCTTTTGGTCGTACCCGATTGAGTTGTCGTAACCTGATACGGTAATTTCTAGAAATATTCCGATCACTAAAATTGGGTGTTAAAATGTTTTCTAAATGTATTAAGACACCCATTAAGTCATTTTAAATACGTGCTAGTTAATGACTTAATTAAATGGAAGATCGGAAATTGAATTTGGAAACGACGATTGGTTGCGTGAATTGCACTACAAAAGAGTTACAAGAAATGATACGAAAATTTCGGGTTGTTACAGACGAACCATAAAATTATACGTAACCCCAAACCAAAAGGAAGAAGATCTATGTCAGGTGCTGTTATTTCACCACCTGAAATACTAACAAATAAAATAAAAAAAGTTTCCAGTTACAAGTAAAAAGTTTCACTGCCCTTCTCCCAAAACAGAATCTAGACCTCAGGAAACAATTAGGGGAGTCAAAAAGAGTGACAGCAATACTGGTATAATTTACATCGACTCCAAAGGTGATTTGGAGACACAAAACAGGTATTTTAAACTCGTTATTTTATCTAGATGTCTTGTTCTTTTAATCATTGAAATAAAAAGAGTTAGTTACAAGAATGGTCCTTGTGTTATATCCACTGCTGCATATTCACTCCAATGTTTTTTTTTCTGTTTCAAATTGATCCCTAACATTGGTTTTTGTTTCTGATCTGTCACTGATCCATGTAAAAGACATCTAACTATACTTTAAAATAAACAAATTATAGAAAAGTTAAAAAGAAGAGTCAAATTACATTTTTGTTCCTTGAGTATGGTTGCTTTTTGCAATTCTGGTACTAAAAGGTTTTCTTTTGCATTTTTGGTCCTTATTTGACATTCGTGTAATGTTTTTGGTCACGGTTCCAAATTAAGTGACCATTTTGGTCTATGGGTGTGATTTTTGCAATTTCGATCCCAAAAATAGCCATTTTACAAGGAATAGGCACAAAAAAAACGTTACACAAATCTTAAATAAGGACCAAATTAGCATGACAACCTTTTGGGACCAAAAATTAAAAACATCAGCTATAATTGGGGAAAAAATGCAATGTACTTTAAAAAGAAACATGTGAGGGTAGAAAATTCATTTTATCATAAAAGTTGGACTGAACCTGAAATGTTGGGAATAACACAGGGACCATTATTGTAATTACTCTATAAAAAAGAATAGAAGTTGGTAACAGATGTTTGTCTTATGTTGGGTGCAGGTTTCCATCACCACCATTTAACATATCTCATGATGACGATTTTCACTTAACCATTGTTCATGAAACCTCGAGAAATGACGATAATGCCCTTGACCATGAGCCACCTATTGTGAAGGAAACACCAATCAAGAACAGTTACCCTGATACTCTTGAATCTGTCTTTAAGTCAACCATAATCCAATCAAAGTTTCCCACTCGTTCCTTTTCTTTCCCCTGTTCCACTTCAGCTTCTGAATGCATGAACACAATAACAACACCTAAAAAACAACAAATACCTCAAAACAATTCACCTGTAGATTCAATTGTTCTATTTTTATATTAAATGCAGCAGAAGCATATTCATTGTGTTTCTTTACAATCTACAAACAGTGCAAAACTGATTGAGATAGATTGGAAACGACATAATATTACTGCATCAAGTTTCATGAGAGATGTTGTTGTGTCTATAGGGTTTTCTGAACTATTATATGAGTCAATAAAACCAGTATCTGTGGAGTCTGAGAATAATCTTGATGATGATCTGGTAAATGGTTAGGCAACAGGTCTTGCTGATGATGGCTTATGGGGAAGCAATGCTCCTGAAATGAATAGGGTGAGAAATGATATATTTCTTCAAAACATAAATAATTAGCTTTTTAAATATGACAAATATTGTAAAAAAAAAAGGAGTTTCTGTTTTCAGCTGTTTTGCAGGGTGAAAACTTTTGCTTCAATTCTGGAAGCTTTTTCCCTTGAGATGGTGACAAGGTTTAAGCCTTTCTTAAATCTCCTTGTATATCCTCATGTTTTCAGGACTTAGTTATGATAGATCATGCATACTGAGCACTGGGTACATTAGGTATATTAGGAACAACAAGGGTGACTTTATTAGCAATATATATGTTTCTTTAGTGGCTTTTAATCCTTCTGTTTCTTGACTCCATGTTTCTGGTTTCACATATTTTTTTTTCTGAATGTGTGTTGTGGATGAGTGTCCAAGATAGGTGTGATGCATGTGTTCCCCTGGTTCACTGTAGATTTTGGACTGGGGTCCTTGTCAGTACATTTGGATACCCCACAATGCATCTTATAGCAGAGGGTAAGCCATCCTTTTACAAGCTCATTAAAGATGTTATTGTTAGGAAAATGGTCTTAAAGATAAAATAATAAAGGATATTGAACATTAGAATATAAATGGAAAAATCAAAAACCAGTGAAAAAAAATCCAATATATGACAAATTATTAGTCACATCTACTTTGTTGTGTCATTTTAAAGTTTGTTTATTTGATCCCTTTCAGGGAGAAAGGAGGTTTCTTCTTTGAATGGATTAGAGTGAAGGATAATGGTAATAACAAGGAGAAACTACATTTTGAAGGTGATTTTATTTCCTAATATATCTTATCACTTACTTGCACAGTTGGCTACCCTACCCTGATGACTTGCTAACCAAGTGTTTTACATACATTCTTAAAATATCATTTGCATTTGACTCTAAAGGAAGTAGGACCATGTGTGGATAATGCTCCTGCTGATCCTACATGCTGATCCTAAAGGTGTCAAACTCGTAATTCCTAATTGTTGTGAGGAAGTAAGACCATGAGTAGATAATACTAATTTTTTGATATGAAAACAGGTATCATGTGGAAACAGAATAAGCAAGGGTGAATTTGTACAGATTAGTTAGCTACTTGCAGGTTGATCTTGAATAACCAAAGGGGAAATGGATTGTATTTTTCTGTATCTAATTCGTTTGTAAATTTTTGTTACAACTTCTATTGATTTGTTTTATCTTTCCATGGAACGATTATTTGTATGACATTAAATTTATGCAATGGATTCTATTTTTTGTATATGATATTTTATTTTCAATTATGAAACATTAAATACAAATTTAATTTGAAAATAAGTAAATCTACATATAATATTTTTTTTAAACATTTAAAATTATGATACGCAAAAATGTGTGTCATCTTCATTTATGACATGGCCTTTCTTGACAGAGGCTTTCTTGATACGCATTGCGTGTCATTAACATGCGCGTCGTAAGGTTACGACACGCATATGCGTGTCGTCTTCCTTTATGGCATGGCCTTCCTTGATACGCATTGCGTGTCGTAAACGCGCGTCGTAATTGCGCGTCGTAAATGAGCGTCGTAAATGCGCGTCGTCTATAGACGACGCGCAAAAGCGCGTCATCTATCTTTATGACAGGGCCTTCCTTGACGCGCATTTGCGCGTCGTCTGAGCCTTTTACGACACGCAATGAGCTTCGTAAAAGGTTGTTTTTCTAGTAGTGACACTAAGGGGCCGAAGTGCTCTGAACTAAAAGTATACTTTAAAATATAAGTATTTTTCAAAAGTATACAAGAATACCTAAATGTCAGAGATCGTAACTTCGAGTAGAACAAAACATAAGTAATTGGGTGTTGTACGCTGCGGTTAAACCTGGGTAGTTATGTAGTCGTGTCTAGGGTCAATATAGCCTGATCAACTATATTCATTTGAGATACGGCCAACATGTGCTTGGGAGTGACTGTGGTGTGCAACATGCCTAAAACTTACCTAATATCCAAACAATGATTCATTGTTGCAGCAAAACATAAAATACTATGGGGGTATTTTAGCCAAAGCCAATTACATTGTAGAAATTCATTTCGAGTGTTGCTACTCATTCCTTCCTTAGAGATAGTTTATATTCTTTGATAACTCTTTCCTATTTTATCGCTTAATAGAACTTTATATCTGTCTTAATGACATATCTCTTTTTCCATATCTCTTGATTCAATTCAGAGGACTTATGATCCTCTCTTTCCTTGCTATTATAGATCAAGATGCCTTCAAAGAAATGACCCAGCTCAAGGAGCAACAATCCTCCTCCACCACCACCTCCCCCTCCATTTGATCCTGCCATGTTTCAAGCAGTTGTTACTATTGTTGTGGCTGCTGCCATGTCACAAATGAACCCTGGTGGTTCAGGCGGGCCAGGAGGTGGTACTCAGCCTCAAAACCTGGAGGGTAGTTAGGGACACCGGAAGGAGTCTTCCTACAAGTACTTTATGAACACGAAACCCACACCCTTCAATGGCACTGGAGGTGTCATTTCCCTAACTCAATGGTTCAAGAAAATAGAATCTATCTTTGAAATTTGTGCCTGTTCAGAAACTGATAAGGTGAAGTTCGCCGCCTGCACTTTCACCGACAAAGCCCTGACTTGGTGGAACAGCCGAGTCAAATCCTTAAGCCTACCTGTAGCCAATGCTATGGGTTGGGAGAACATGAAGAAGCATCTACTTCCTGAATACTACCCACGGGGAGAAATGTCGAAGCTGGAGCATGAACTCTGGAACCTAAAGATGAAGGGTTCCGATATCGCCACTTACATTTCCAGATTTGATGACTTGGCGCTTCTCTGTCCGGGAATGGTTACCCCGGAAAGAAAAAAGATAGAAAGATTCATCTGGGGGTTGACCCAGCCAACCAAGTGTAATGTTTTGGCTGCAAAGCCAGACACCTATGACAGCTCCAAATGCCTAGCGCAAACTTTGATTGATCATGGTGATGACATCGAGGAAGTGACCACTGCTTCTGAACCGGCTAAAGGGAACAGTGAAAATAAGAAAAGACCCTGGAGCAAACGGAAGATTCAGAGTTCACAAGGATCTTCCAAGAAGCAGCAAATTGTGGCAGTCCACGTTGCTACTACCCCCGTTACTGTTTCTGTCGCCGCTTCTACAGCCCAATGACCTACCAGTAGGTATGCTGGTACCCTTACCCGATGCGGCAAGTGTAACTTCCACCATAACCCCGGTCCATGTCATGAACTGTCATGCTCCAACTGTGGCAAAAAGGGGCACACGACACGAAGCTAGAAAGCCCCAACCCAATCAACAAATCAATCATCCGGAGCGGGTGTCGGACAGGCCTGTTATGGATGTTTTGAAGTCGGGAATTTCAAGACAAACTACCCCAAGGCAACAACAACTGGTAACACCGGGAGAGTCCTAGTTATGGGACGAGAGGAGGCGGTCGCCAATCCCACCGTTGTCCCGGGTATGTTCCTTCTCGACAACTCTTATGTTAGTATCCTTTTCGATTCTGGTGCTGAAAGAAGTCTTGTTAGCCATTCATTCAAATATCTACTTAAACATAATCCCCAACCATTAACCGGAACATTTACCGTCGAGATGGCCAATGGTGAGAAGGAGAACGCTAGCGATATATTCATAGGCTGTACCCTTACCCTGAACGATCATTCTTTTCCCATTGACCTAATGCCAGTTTCCATAAAGAGCTTTGATGTTATCATCGACATGGATTGGTTGAGTCCCAATCATGCAGATATCCTTTGTTACGAAAAATCCATCCATCTTAATCTCCCCTCTGGACAGACTCTTATGATCTACAACGATAAACTTAGTTCAAATCATCGCATCATATCTTGCATCAAAACTCAAAAGCTCCTGCGAAAGGAGTGTTATGCATTCCTAGCTCATGTCATCAACGAGAAACAGGAAGTTAAAGATCTCGACAACATCCCCAAAGTCTGCAACTTTCCTGATGTCTTTCCCAAAGAACTCCTCGGAATTCCTCTCGAACGTCAAGTCGAGTTTCGTATCGACCTAATCCCTGGAGCTAATCCAGTAGCCAAGTCTCCGTATCGCTTAGCTCTAGCATAAATGCGTGAGTTATCTAGTCAGCTTAATGATCTGCTTGACAAAGGGTTCATCAGACCGAGTTCCTCACCTTGGGGAGCCCTGATATTATTTGTGAAAAAGAAAGATGGATCCTTTCATCTGTGCATAGACTACCACGAGCTGAACAAACTGACCGTCAAAAACCGTTATCCTCTTCCTCGAATAGATGACCTCTTCGATCAACTTCAGGGAGCCAGTTACTTCTTGAAGATAGACCTCAGATCAGGGTACCATCAGCTTCGAGTTCACGAGAATGATGTTTCCAAGACAACATTCAGGACTCGATATGGTCACTACGAGTTCATAGTGATGCCCTTCGGTATAACCAATACACCGGTTGTGTTCACGAACCTGATGAACCAGGTGTGTCACCCCTTTCTGGACAAGTTCGCATCGTGTTCATTGATGACATACTTGTCTATTCCCGAAGCAAAGAAGATCACAAACAACACTTGAGATTAGTGTTGGAAACACTTAGAACAGAGAAGTTGTACGCGAAATTCTCCAAATGTGAATTCCGGATTCAGAAATTAGCTTTCCTTGGTCACGTGGAAAGCGAGGAAGGTATACACGTGGACCCGTCCAAAATCAAGGCGATAGAGAATTGGTCAGCACCAAAGACACCCACATAAATTCGTCAATTCTTGGGTCTCGTTGGCTACTATTGCAGGTTCATCCAAAAATTTTCTAGAATCGCCAAACCCCTAACTACTATGACACAGAAAGGTGTACCCTTTTGTTGGAGCGAAAAACAAGACACTACATTCCAAACATTGAAATGAGTACTGTGCAACTCGCCGATTCTATCCATGCCCGAAGGAACAGAGGATTTCGATGTCTTTTGCGATGCGTCTAATCAGGGCTTAGGCTGTGTGGTGATGCAGAGAGGAAAAGTTATCACTTATGCCTCGAGATAGATGAATGAACACAAAGTTAACTATACGACTCATGATTTGGAGCTAAGAGAAGTGGTCTTCGCACTAAAGATTTGGAGACATTATCTCTATGGAACTAAGTTCACAATCTTCACTGACCATAAAATCCTGCAGCACATCATCAATCAGAAAAGCTTAAACATGAGGCAACGGCGATGGGTAGAGCTGCTCTGTGACTATGAGTGAGAAATCCGCTACCATCTCGGCAAGGCCAATGTGGTAGCAGATGCCCTTAGCCGAAAGAAGAGTTCAAGTCGCAAGGCAAAGTCATTGTCGATGACCATCCATTCCCACTTATCTGTACAGATCTGAGAAGCCCAGTTAAAAGCCCATAAACTAGAGAACGTGTTGAATGAAGCCTTGAGGGGAATGGATAAGAAACTTGAGATCAGAAGTGACAGATTCTACTGTTTCATGGATAGAATTTGGACCCCAAAGTTCGGAGGTTTCAGAGAAGTTGTTATGAACGAAGCTCACAAGACCAAATAATCTGTTCACCCAGGTTCGGATAAGATGTAGCTGGATCCCAAGAAACAATACTGGTGGCCAAACATGAAAGCTGAAATCGCAACCTTCGTGGGCAAGTGTCTAACTTGTGCCAAGGTAAAGGTCGAGTATCAGAAGCCCTCGGGTCTACTCCAGCAGCCCAAGATACCTGAATGGAAATGGGAGATGATTACCATGGATTTCATCACCAAGTTACCCAGATCTCCGAGTGGGTACGATACCATTTGGGTAATTGCCGATCGTCTAACAATGTCCGCTCACTTCCTTCCGATTAAAGAATCATTCAAGATGGAAAGACTCATGTGAGTCTACATCCAAGAGATAGTCCGACTGCACAGTGTGCCTGTGTCCATTATCTCCGATCGAGACAACAGGTTTACCTCAAGGTTCTAGCAGTCCCTTCAGAAAGCTCTTGGAACCAAGCTGGACATGAGTCAAAATACCATCTTCAGATAGACGGACAGAGTGAGAGAACTATTCGAACCCTGGAGGACACTCATTTACCTTTGATCGAGTTCTTGTATAACAACAACTACCACACCAGCATCAAGGCTGCCCCGTTCGAAGCCCTCTACGGTTGCAAGTGCAGATCCCCTCTGTACTGGGTCGAGGTAGGGGACACACAGCTAGCCAAGAGTCGAGTCCCCGATAGTGCTCTCACTGGTCCTGAAATCATCCGCTAAACCACCGAGAAAATCACCCAGATCCGAGAACGACTGAAAGCTTCACGAGACCGACAGAAGAGTTACGCTGATAAACACGGAAACCCTTGGAATTCCAGGTTGGAGATCGTGTCTTGTTGAAGGTCTCGCCCTAGAAAGGCATGATACGCTTTGGAAAGCGTAGGAAACTTAACCTGAGGTACATAGGACCTTTCGAGATCCTCACTAGGATCGGTCCTGTAGCCTATAAACGCTGACTACCTCAAGAACTTAGCAACATCTATCATGTCTTCCACGTCTCAAATCTTAAAAAGTGTCTATCCGATGAAACCCTCGTGATCCCTCTTGACAAGATCGATACCAATGAAAACCTGAACTTTGTGGAAGAACCAATCGAAATCATGGATCGAGAGATCAAATGTACGAAACAAAGTCGCATCCCGATAGTGAAGGTTCGCTGGAATGCCAAGCGAGGACCCGAGTTCACTTGGGAGCGCGAAGACTCGATGAAACAGAAATATCCGCATCTCTTTCCAATTCCATGATTCATATCTTAATTCTAAATTTCGGGATGAAATTCCCTCTAACGGGGGATAATGTGACAATCCGAAAACTTTCCGTCACTGTAATTCGTTTCTGTCAATAAAACCGTTGCGTTCCAATTTTTCCATTAACTTTTGGTTTAAATTAATTAAATTGGGAATTCTTATTTTGACATCATAAGTGTCGGAACACAATGAAAACATGAGAAAACATCCCAAATTTATATTTGGAAAATTTATAGTTTCGACCACGTTGGGTTATGACAACTTAATCGGGTACGACGAAAAACCCCGTTTAACGTCAGTATCGGGTAGAATTCCACCGGGTCTCAAAATCAAACCATATTTAAAGTTGAAAGGACCTCATTTAAAGCCTTTTCACACTCTCCCAATACTCTCTCTCTCTACAAACTCAATCTTTGATCCAAAAATCACCCTTTCAAGCTCCAATTTGGTATGTAATCCATCCTAGCTCATAGTGTATCATGTTTAGCTTTCAAAATTCATGTTTAAATCATGAAAAATGACCAAGAACTTGTGTTTACGGCCCAGGAATAGACCCAAACCGCAAACACACATAAATGGGGTTTTGGATCCCCAAAACCCTTCCAAACCACTTCTAGATCTTAGATATGACTTAGGGGCTTACATGAATGGACTTGGAACACCAAAACCTTAACATTTGAGGGGTAAACATGAGTTTATAGACCAAGAACATGCTTGGACCGTAAACACCACTTCAAGGGCCGCAAACACCTTTTAAGGTGCTAAAATGCCCCTTAAACACCTCCTAACCCTTGGAACAATGTCTAGAATCAAACTCCATTGTGTTAGGGACCTTAAACATGAAAGAAACCATCCCTTTAGGAGATTACGGCTGTAAACCCCCCAAGGAATGGTCCCTGGGCCGTAAACTCCTATAAGGTGGTCAAATGGTGCCCTAACTTCTTTCCATGGCTTGTACTTTGGACTAGAAACACTTGTGCTTAACCTAGGGACACCAAAACACATAAGGAAAGGGTATATGATATTTTACGGCCGTAAAATCCTATTTTACAGCCGTTTGATGGTTTGTACCTTGCAATGGCTTGTACCTTGCAATGGTCTGTTTGATGGTTTAATTCCTTCAAATGCCTTAGAATTGAACCTAGCATCATCCCACAAGTGTTGTAAGACCATTAAGCAACCAAGAACACACCACCCATGAGTTTACGGCCGTAAACTCATGGGGATATGGTATTAGGGTTGTAATCTCCATTAGGAGTTTACTCTTGAAGATCAAACTCCATATTTAGGCCATACACACCATTAGAAGTTACCCGGATCACTCTTAACACTTGAAATGAAGTGTTTTCGTGCATCGGAGTGTATATTCTTATCTAATTAGTAGTTCAAATTCTAATTAGATACAATTATGTATCTCTTCATATTACATAGGAACCTCGCGTGTACTTAAGCCCCGAACTAACACTTAGCATCCTAACCGGCACATTTATCGTCTGGTGAGTTCATACCCCTACACTTTTTCCATGTTTTCAATGTTTTCAGTGGGGAATACAAGCAAAAGTACAAGAATATCTTGTACTCAATCTTATTATTTCTTATGAAATGTTGCATATTTCATATGCTTTTAACACTGGAAATCGTATTAACCAACCGTTTAACTTGCAGAGTTAGTTTTCAAACTATTTGTGAAACTCATTATAAAATGCTATATTTTATATTTTACAAATGATTTTCCACATAAATTCTGTTAAAAGCATCAACCTCAAAACTTTCGATACGTCCTTGGTAACACTCCCCTATCTACGAGAGTGAAGGACTAATAAACAGGATTTTCTAACGTCCTCGGTAACACTCCCCTGGATACGAGAGTGGAGAACTAACCAACAAGATTTTCTAATGTCCTTGGTAACACTCCCTAGATACGAGAGTGGAGGACTAAACAACAGGATTTTCTAACGTCCTTGGTAACACTCCCCTTGATACAAGAGTGAAGGACCAATTTCATTAATCTTAACATTGGAGACATGTCCTTGGTAACACTCCCTCGGATACGAGAGTGTAGGACTACCCTTGTAACCAGAATCTCCTGGAGGGAGAACGTGACTTGGGTGTATAGATCTATACGAGATTAACTACCCCGCACCTGGCTGCTAGCTACAGTCGGACCGATCTGTCTACGGGTGACAAAAGTCATAACAACGATATTGGCCTAGTACGAGCCTTATCCAGTCCAATGTATGGTTATGGAACTCGCAACTTAGATTATGAAAACTTTTTCTACTTACTTATTAGTTTTATATACGTGTTAAAACTAATGCACTTTCAAGGATAACTAGGTTTTCAGAATACTTATCTTAACACTGCAAGTATGGTAGATACTTGTACAATGCATTCCGAATCGATAACCAACTACGAACTTTTAAGGAAAATAAGGGTTTTCCTGGGATAACTGAACTGATCATAAACAAATTGTGTAACAAACAGATAACTAAACTTTCTTATAAGAAAATATGGGATTTTCTTATATAACAACTTTTTCGGAAAATTAAAGGAAACTTGTTCATTTTCAGAAACAAACCGCTTATGAACTCACCAGCTTTATGCTGATATTTTCAAAGCTGCTTGTATGCTCATTTTGGATGTATATATCTATAATCATGTATAATTTTACTTTCAAACAAATGTAAAGACTTCTATGTAATGTAATGGTTGTGTTTACTGTGCTTACTAAGTACATTGGTTGTGATACTTTACATGACATCCTCCGCCCCGGAACGTTTCTGCCATCGGTTTCGGGGTCTGACACGGGGCTTCGGGGGGGGGGGGGGGGGGGTGAAAATAGGGCTTAGAGAGAGTATCGGGAGTGGGATAGTAAGAGATAAGCAACTAAAATCGGTTGCCCCTTGAATTCTATTTATAGGGAAAAAATGTCAGGCTCACCTCGTGAGCTAAATATGTCAATGTGTTCGTCATGGCCACTTGCCCTGGAAGACTTCCACCATCTGCTCACCTAATGAGCCACTAATGCTCACCTCGTGAGCTCTGACACAGCATTGGGGTTCGCGCCCCGAACTTCAGAAATTCATATGTTTCGCATACGAGCTCCATTTTCGACGTTCTTTATATCCACGCGTAGGCAAGATTATGATCCACAACTCTCGTTTAGACTCCGTTGGCTAATTTTGACTTTATTTTTATTATATTATTTTTAGTAGGCCGGGACAGGAAAACTCCGTTCATAATTCATAACTCCTTCATTTGAACTTCGTTTTCGTCTATCTTTTCACCGTTGGGCTACTATCGATGAGATCTTCAATTATCGTTTAGATTGTTTCGGCTAAATATCGCTCGATCTCATATCCGAACTTCGGGTTGTACACTACTAAGCCTAAACTTCGAAAAATCATAACTTCCTCATACGAAGTCAGATTTGGGTGATCTTTTCATGCACACTCTCGGTTTAACGTATTCTACGACTTTCATTTAGATTTCTAAGGCCAAATATCTCTCTAACATAAATTCACTATTTACGTCACGCTGTGTGGTGCTGGTTCTGTCGCGAAATTTCAACAGGTCATAACTTCTTCGTTATAACTCAGATTTCGGTGTTCTTTATATGCACAGAAACCTTGTGACATATACTACAACTTGGTTATGATTATTCATTCTAAACACTCTTCTATCAAAATGTTATTTTTAATGCTTATCATCTCTAAATTGACTAGCCCGGATCTACGGGCGTTACACTCAAACTCTTGGTTGTCTTAATAGTACATTCCTATTCGTATACCTTGGAATTCCAGTGGGGGGGTTAACATGCTTATCAAAAAGAGTTTGAAACCTATAGATGAAAAAATCCAAATCAAACTATCTAATTGGAAAGTGAACACTCTATCTTTTGGAGGAAGACTAACTTTAATTAAATCAGTCCTTGGCATTTTACCTACATACTACCTATCTATATTCAGAGCCCCGCATGGTATTCTAGAAGATTTGGAAAAGTTAAGACAAAGATTTTTATGGGGTGGTAATGAGGACAAAAGAAAGATTAATTGGGTAGAATGGACAAAGGTGGTTGATAACTCTTCTCACCAAATGGTGGTGGCGCCTGAAAAAATGAAAGCAATTGTCTGTGGGCTGAAACAATAAATAGCATACATAATCTAAAAAACAACCTTTTAATTATTTGGGCAGAAAACACACAACTGGTGCTTGGTGCAGCATCTCCAAAGCTATTAAGAGTCGCAGTCCTTTCAATATCGAATTTAACAACCTTTTCTCTCTTGTTCCCGGATCAAACATTAAAATTCTTTTCTGGAAGGACGTGTGGTGTGGAAATACCCCCTTTGAACTTCGGTTCCCTAACCTTTACTGGTTAGAATCGGTTAAGAAGTTCTCTCTCATGGATCGGTTAAGTCGCAATGGTTTATCTTGGAGGTGGAAAAACAACTCCTTTGACATGAGATTTTATCTTGAACTCCATGAATTCGACTATGTACTTGGCTCTCAAAACTTCGATGTCCATTCAAGACTTAGTTTTCGTTTCAATTTTCACTAGGATGGAACATACCTCGTTAGCATCATGAGAAGGTTGATTGACTCCAAACAATTCCCGCTTCAATCGAACAGTCCTTTAATCTGTTGGACAAAATTAATCCCTCTTAAAGTTAAATGTTTTATCTGGAGGGAAGCTCTAGATAGAATTGCGGTAGAAACCTCTCTTTCCCAAAGGGACATTATTGTCCAACACCTTAACTGTCAACTTTATGATTCTGATGTTGAGACTTCTGATCATCTTCTGGTAGAGTGTACCTTCTCTAAATCTGTATGGAGTTGGATCCTTAGATGGTGTAGGATACAACATATTCTGTGTGCGAACATGAAAGACTTGCTGAATTTTGCAACAGTCTAGGGTTATTGTCCAAAAAAATACAGATCTTATGTGTGATCTTATTCTCTACGATTTTGAATATTTTGATAGCCCGAAACAATAAATTCTTCAAAATGATTTTTATCTCTCCAATAATCATTCAATCGTTTGAATGGTGCAAATACATGGGTAATTTGGGCAAAAATTGGGTGGATTGGAATTGTTCTCTATTTTAATTTTAATTTTGCTGTTTGGCTGAACTCCATTTCTTGCACTGTAGTGGTTTTTGATTTATGTTGTCTACTTTTGTATTCCTCCCTCCTTAATCCAAAAAAATTACCTTTTACCTTTCTGGAAAGAAGATGTCGTGTCCTAGTTTTTATCCTTACTATATCTATTTGAATTGTTTTAAATTTGATATATATTTTTTATTATCTTGAACAGTAAATGAGATCTATGTCAGATATAATATAACCCCCACAAATTTTGGGACAATAAATCATCGGAGGGGCCGGGTTGAATGAAATGGATTCCCTTCCAATCTTGACTGTTCTTGAAGAGTCCAAAGTATCGCCACCACCAGCCACCGTAGCCAACAGATCACTGCCTCTAACTTTCTTCGACTTCTTATGGCTAACCACCCCTCCGATTAACACTCTCTTCTTCTACGAGCTCCCAATCACCAAAACACACTTCACTGAAACAATCATTCCCAATCTGAAAAATTCACTATCAATCACCCTTCAACATTTCTTTCCTTTCGTTGGTAACTTGATCATATATCCTTCTCGTGCTCAAAACCCTGAAATCCGATATGTTGAAGGCGATTCTGTGGAGGTTACATTTGCAGAATGTACCCTTGATTTCAACGATCTTACAGGAAACCATCCTCGAGAATGTGATAAGTTTTATCATCTTATACCTCTTCTCCGACGCACTGCTGAAGTTTCCGATTTCATATCAATCCCAGTCTTCTCCGTTCAAGTCACACTTTTTCCCAACTCCGGATTCTCTATTGGAATGACAAATCACCATAGCCTTGGTGATGCTAGCACCCGGTTTTGTTTCTTGAAGGCGTGGACATCCATAGCTCAATCTCGCACAGATGAGTTGTTTCTAGCTAATGGAAGTATGCCGGTTTATGACAGAATTCTCAAATACCCGAAACTAGACGAAAGCTATCTGAAGAGCCAAAAGGTTGAAACTTTTGACGATGAGTATCAACCTGCAAGTCTTTCTGGGCCAACTGATAAAGTTCGAGCCACGTTTATCTTGAAACGAAGTGTCGTTAATCGGTTGAAGGAATTAGTTTCAAACCAACTACCAACGTTAGCATATGTATCATCTTTTACTGTTGCATGTGGTTATATCTGGAGTTGCGTCGCAGAATCACGAAACGATGAACTGGAAGTATTTGGTTTCACCATTGATTGCAGGGCACGTTTGGATCCACCGATTCCTGCGGCTTACTTCGGCAACTGTATTACGTATTGTTTGACAATGGAGAAAACAAAGGATTTAAAAGGAAAAGAAGGATTCTTCATTGCTACCAAGTTGCTTGGAGAAAGCCTACATCAGGTCTTGACTGATAAGGATGGAATCGTGAAAGATTTAAGGTCGTTTGATGATTTGTTTTCTGGAGTGACGCCGACGACAGTGATGGGGGTTGCTGGAACACCGAAGCTTAAATTTTATGATTTGGATTTCGGATGGGGGAAGCCTAAAAAGCAGGAAACCATTTCCACAGATTATAGTGGATCCATATCTGTGAATGCGTGCAAAGAAATCAACGAAGATCTGGAGATCGGCGTCTGTCTTTCGGCTACTGAGATGGAGGCTTTTGTTCGTATTTTTGATCATGGATTAGAAGCTTACATTTAGATTTGATCAAATTATCTTGTTTGCTTTGCTTTTTTTTTTTTTTTTTTTTTTGTCGTTGAATAATGAAGTTAAAGTTAATGATAGATTTAAGCATGCTTGAGATGAATTATATAGAAAACACGGATAATTAATTTTTGTTTATTAATTATTTGATTCATCTGGAAGCATGAAAAACCCTGTTGTCTTCTATTGATATTTTGATGGAATCAATCTAGATATTTTTTTATGTTGACTTACATCTGCAATATTATTTTTCATTAATTCGGTGCAAATCTCATTTACTTTCTGTTATATTAAATTTCATATTTTTTTTATTACTAATAAACAGAAATATGCTTTGAGATTTGTGCCAACTTATTTTTACTTAACGTCCTTTAATATATTTAAAAATGTACCATATATTTCCATAATAGGAAAATACTTTTGGAATTTGTCAAATTAGTCTAAAAAGTTTTTTTGGTGTTTTATAGAAGCAAAGGTAAGTTATAACATGTTTTGTTTCTCTGTTTATCTGATCCCGCTATTTAAAAGAGTTATCTGATCCGCTACTTAAAAGAAACGGTCAAATATTTTGATGTTTTTATAGAGGCATAAGGTGTGGTATAACATAATCCTCTAACCTAAAATAACATGTCAAATATGCTATATACCCATTTGAAAGCTATTGTGGCTATCTAGTAAACACCTAGTAAAGTCAAGACATACAATTTTGACCCAGTTTTTTGTTGTTTGACTAGATCATAAAACACTGTACAGCTTCCCCTTTGTAACCATCCGACCCTCCCCCTCTCCTTTTCTTTATCTTTTCTTCATCTGGTAAGATCCTATCTACATTCTCGTATCTTTTCGGTCTTCCGGATCAAACGCGCGAAGAAAGCTTGTAATTGATGAGCAACAGGTACAATGCTACTCGACTATAATGTAAGGAGATGACCTACAACGAGTTGCGGTTGTTTCGCAAATGTCGAGTATATAATCAACGTTTTCAACTATTTCTCCATGTCATTGCGGTTCAAGCTCACTAAGAAATAATCGATGCCTAAACCGATTAACCCCTCGTGTTTCTTTTTATCTAAATAGCTTATCATCGTTACATGGTGGCGAATCGCCTCCGCGTTCAAAACCCCTACATGTCCAACTCCTTGCAACACTGAAGTTATAATCTTGACGGAGTTGATGAACTATTCCAACGAGCTGAATGTCATCACTCTAGCACATAGTTGCGGCACTGCCTGCTCCAACGCTAGGTTTTCTGGTATATTGACTATGTAGTTGCAATTTCACTCCGTTGTGACTTTTTAGTATGTACCTAAGTGAACACTATTTTATTTTCGCTTACTTTTGATGGACAACTGTCGTAGAGGAGAATCCTCCCCGAGTAAAGCTTTCATCGGTGTTAATGGAGTTATAAGTGAACACCATTTTGTTGCAATATTGTTCTTTATTTGTTTGCACACGTGGACAAGCAAATTTTAGACTTTTGAAAGTCAATGTGGATTAAGGAAAAAATGTTCAACAAGTATCTATGTGGCAAAGGGGTAACCAGGTTACCGCTTTGAGGAAAAAATGTTCAACCAGGTTACCCCTTCTGAATTTTTAGAATGACTTTTTAGACCCGACTAAATCAACTTTATTCCCCTATAAAGCAACCAAAATACTTTTGTGACTGATTCGAGAAATCTGAAAAACACTGTTGGGCTAATGCGTCATTTCCCCTCTTTTAATATAGGGCGTGAATTTTTACATAAAACTCCTAATGTTGGTGTTGAAGTCACCTTTAGTTGGCATCTATTATCAATTCATGCTTGGTAGACTATGATTTCCTGATTTTTTATTTTTTGTAAATGTTGTGCGGTGTTATTAATTTCATTTTTCTCAAATTTTACCCAATGGGTTTTGTAAGGTAGTATGTTTTATAATGTTGTGTACCACTCTAGGTATTAGGTATTGAGCCTAACCTTACTCTTTTCTATTACTTTTATTGCACCAAGTCTAGCGATGATTGGATCGCTTTTTCTAGTTGTCTAGGACAAGAGCCTTGTTGCAGAAACCAAGAGTCGATCAAACATTGGAAGTGTTAGTTCTCAGGATTACATCTGCAAAACAAATATCAGTAAATCAAAACACCGATAGACAGAGTGGTGTGCTTGACATGATTCCCTTAAGTAGATCCACCGTCTGTTCCCAGGGTACAACAGCCAAAATAGTATGTATTGTCGGATCTAACCACTTGTTTGGAAAATCCATCACCAAGTATTTGCATAGAGAAGGGGTAGATAATATATTCTCAAATGTATAATAATAAGAAGCAAAGGTCTCTTTATATATCAGTCTTTGTAGGCTTGCGCGGGCCCAAAATTTTGGAGTTGTATTTGTGTTTGCAGGTCGCACCCCCACATGAGTCCCTTGAACTTTGTCTACAAAATTGTCACACCCCAAAACCATGAACGGCGGAAACGTTCTGGGGTGGAGGACATCATGTACAGTATCACAACAATGAAAAGTAGTAAACAAGCAACAACATCATCCATTGCGTTAATAATATAATTATTATACAAGTGTGTTCTGTCAAATTTTAATAGACACTAAAGCATAAATCAAAATGAAAGATGAGTCTTGAACAAGCTCTATCTTCTCTAAACCTTGCATCGGTACCTGTCTATTGATGACCCGAGGATACAAGTTATTTTGAAAGAGAGTATCAACTTTAAAGCTGGTGAGATCATAAGTATTTTAGTGTCTTAATTTGTATGTAAGTATTTCTATGTATATGAACTATGTAAGTATTTCTATGTATATGAACTGTAAGTATTGAAAATGTATAAGAATTGTAAGTTATATGAGCTGTAAGTATTGAAAATGTATAAGAATTGTAAGTATAAAAATGTTTGTAAAACAACTGTAAACGTTTGAAAAACCCTAGAAATCCCTATGACTCCAACTACTATAAAAGGGAGTCTTCTACCAAGACCTAACTGTTCTGAATGTAGTCTTCTACCAAGACCTAACTGCTCTAGCTGTAGTCTTCTCCCAAGACCTAACTGCTCTGAATGTAGTCTTCTACCAAGACCTAACTGCTCTGAATGTAGTCTTCTACCAAGACCTAATTGCTCTGAATGTAGCCTTCTACCAAGGCATCTAGTGTCTGAGTGGGTGTCTCTTGTAAGAGTGTGTGTTTTCCTAAGTCTGACTATCATTATTCAAAAATATAGTTTCTACATTACCATGCGTCGTGTGAATGTTCACGAAGTGAATGTAGTGGGAACATTAAATAGTACTATGGTGTAGTGTCGAACTACAACTGTACCAATTACCTCAATTCTAGGGTAATTCTTCTAAGTATTGTAGTATTTGTAATAAATAACTACATCGGTACTCAACTGCCTTATTTGAGGGATAAGGTATAATGTGGCGGCTAGATCCCAGGCTATACGCTCCCCTATCAAAGGGATTTGGAGACCTTTACACGCTCATGCATATCTGCACTACCTGACACATCCACATTACTATGATCATATATACCCAATATAACTATCACAATTGCGTTCTGATTCATCGGTATAGTTAGATCCTGAACTTGTTCCATGATATAGCACCTAGTAACGTCTGTTCTATGTATATGTAAGCGTACTCATGTAAGTGTGATCATGTCATTGTACTCATGTAAGTGTGATCATGTAATTGTACTCATGTATGTGTGATCATGTAAACATATCTATGTAATAGTATAGTAATGTACTGTAATAATCTGCGTGTTCTAGCTGTAATGTGTGTTCTTTATCTATCTAGCATGTATAGTAATGTACTGTGTGTACTAGCTGTAATGTGTGTTCTCTCTCTATCTAGCAAGTATTGACTCATGAATGAACTGACTCATTGTATGATATTGTGTTCTAGTAATAGTTCTAGTATCTTCCTAAACTACCCCTATGGTAGTTTACTAGTAATCTAACTGGTACGTATGGACATGGATGTATACCCTTGCTACCCAAGCGATTTGGATGAACTAGAAGGACGTTTATAAAAATATATGTACACATGATATATAACTAATATTTAAACGACCTTCGGACGGGTACCCGATATCCCACCAAACCACATCTCAAGCGCGAAAAGGAAATAGGGTGGATAGCCTTCCTAAGTCTTTTGAGCATTACTTATATAAATATACATATATAATCATGCAATTTATAATATAAAAGCATAAAGTAAGTTTTGTAAAACCTTTGAACATAATTATTATCTAAGAAAAGATTGACGTGATGTCAATCTATAAAACGTTTTGAAGGCATGGGTTTGATAAAACAGTTTAGTAATAAGAAACATTTGTTTGAAACACACTTGTAAATAAGTTTGAAATGTAACGTACAAAGTAAAATGTACAGTGTAATAAGGAGTTTTAAATACATAAAGTGTTTATGAAAAACATTTGAAGGAAAACTGTTTGGTAAAACGGCTAATGAGGATCCAATCATTTAAATGCTTCTTATTAACCACATGTGATTGATATAATAATTAGCATAATTCTACGTGTATCCCCCCTCCATAAAACATTTAAAACAGTTAAAACGTTGATTAAGGGGTATGAACTCACTTGTGGTCAGTGGATTTGATTGAAGTGTCAGGTACGGTGCTAGGTGACAAATAAAGACTTGTACACACGCACGAGCCTAGTTATCATATAATGAACACACACACACACACACACACACATATATATATATATATATAACTAATTAAGCAAATTACAACTAATAAATAAGTTAGGACACTCTAGAACATGAAACACTTTGTTTTAAGTGTTAAAGATCACAAGGATTTCATCCAAGTGTTGGTAGGGCAAAACTAGTGTGTTTGGAGTCCAAGGGTGAACTCCCTTGGAGTTTACGGTTTTGATGATCAAGACCTAGGGAGTTTACAGCAGTAAACTCTAGAGTTTACAGTCGTAAGCTCTAGTCCTAGTGACCAAGTGATGTTTTGTGGTTTAGCAAACCTAATGAAACATTTCTACTAAGTGGTTTGGCCTTTGGAATGGACTATGGCAACAAAACACCTCCTTTGAGGATTTTACGGCCTTATGGCATTTTCCTTTGGGTTTAAAACCGTAAACCCTTATATAGAAGTGTATAGTCATGTTTTCAACTCCTTGACAGAATTAGGTAAGTGTAAAAACTAGTTTCTAAGCCTAAGGAAGGAAAATGACCAACTTAATCACACCTTAGGGTGTTTACGGTTTTGGGAGATCCCCAAACCGTAAACACCTATAGTTGTTGATCTTGGATGTTTTTCAAGGCTTAAGCACAATAAGGAAGGGTTTAAACATGTCAAGGATGGTTTATACATCAACTTGGACTTAGATTAGGGACTTAGGCACACTTTGGTGCCATTTATGGTGTTTACGGCCCAAGAACATTCTTGGACCGTGAACACCTCTAATCTTGTGTTCTTGACATATTTTCTTGATGTTTAAATGTAATACTAGCTCAATAACACTCATGGATGGATCTAGACAAGTCCCTAAGGCATTGTGAAGCATCTAGACACCCTAAAGCACCTTAAGTCACTATATTGGGTTTTTACGGTTTTGGGAGCCTCCCAAAACCGTGAACACCTTGTTCTTGGTGTTCTTGGGACTTTTACTTGGTATAAACATGTATAGCAAGCTTAAAATGACTCCAGGATAGAAGTACTTACATAGAGGAAGCTTGAAATGAACTTTAAGTCCAAGAGCACTTAGTGTGTATTCTTGGTGTTCTTGGTGTTTTTGGAAACTAATCAAAACACAAAAATGGATGGATTAAAGGATGTACAATCACTAGATTAAGTGATATACTAACTTGAAAAGGCTAGAAACACTTACTAGATTGAAGATTTTGAATAAAAACTTGGATGATACTTGAGAGGATATGTTGGAGTTTACTCTTTTGACATTTGGGGAGTAAACACAAATGACTAACTTTTTGGGGAGTAAACTCATACATAGGTATGAGTTCACGGTTTTGGGTGATGTCACAACCCAAAACATAAAAGTTTGGTCGGGAATTTCTAAGGCGCGATGCGTTTGCGGTTTTTAAAATTCAAAACCCGAGACGACACTTTCGTTCACCCGTTCGTTTTTTTTAAATATTAAAATAATCAAACGAACTTTATATTTCCAAAAAAAATAATGACATTGACTTATGATACGAAGTGGTTGACTTTTAGGGTTTTACTAAATGGGAATTTCGGGTTGTCACATCATCCCCCTGTTAAAGGGAATTTCGTCCCGAAATAAGAATTTAGATAAGGAAGTAGGTATGAATGATCGAGTCGAGAGGAGGAAACTTCCTAATCGATTAGTTCTAGCGCTCCTAAGTGAAATTGGGTACTCGGTTGGTATCCCAACGCACCTTCACTAACGAGCGACTGCGTTGCTTCATCTGCTTGACCTCTCGGTCGAGGGTCACTACGGTTCTAATACGAAGGCGAGTATCTCGACGAGTGGACTTACAAAAGTCCTAACGGAAAGGTATGGTTTCACGATCGAGATGCGAAGAGTAGAATGTACGTTACTGAGTTCGCGGAGTAGATCTATTCTGCGAGATACAAGACTGATTCTGGTAAGAATCTCAGAGGTCCTAACTATCTTGGATTTAGCTTTCCACGAAATACAAAGTGTATTAATCCATTCCCAGAGTGATTTCTCCTAAAGAACTTGGTCACTCACTTGGAATCCCCAAGGTTTCTTTTTCTTGTTTAACTTCCCAGTCAAGGGCCACCCCTTGCTGGGTCAGAGTCGTAAAGGTTTCTGTAATGTGTGAGGGGTTCTGAATGAACTACGACAGTAGTTCTGTAAGACCTAGAATTTGGCGAAGGTCTGTCGGCGTCTCTGGTGTCGACAAATTCTCAACGGTTTTGACAAATTGTAAGAGTACTCGAAATTTCCCACATCACTTACAGTGTGTCATAGAAATTTGACTCTTATATTTCAAAACTCGTGCTTAGAGAACTTTGCGAAAAGTATCTCTGAGGGTAATGTTTCCATGGGTTCCTTTTTATTACGAGGGTAGATAAGTAAGTCATTACATGGAGTAATGAAGAACTGATCCAAGTAAGAAAGACGTACCCTACTCATTTAGGCTCATGAATACTATGTGCATATTGGTCCTATCCGAGGGGTATCACTACGGACTCGAAGTGTCCGCATCAAGTTCGGAAGGTAGTCTTCTGGACCTCCTTACCTAACGCTCGAACTGGTGATTCGGATATCAGATCCATTTTTGAAAGTAATTCTTTCCTTACGTTTGCTCAACCAAATCATTTATGCAAGGCAGAGATAACGATTTCTACTGGAAAATCTTGACTGAGTCCTCGATAGACGAGTACATACAATGCAATCCGTCGATCTTTGGAAGAATATGACCGGGGTTCTCCAAGGTGAGAAGCCTAGTCTTCTAATTCTATTTATGTGTAGTTCGCTAAGTTGTCCAGGTTGTTCTTGTATCTCCGTAGGTGTTTAGACAGTAGGGCAATCTGTTTGCAGAAGTCGTATTGGGTTCTAAGTTTGTTCACATGACGTTGCGATTACTTGTAGTCTTGGGCAGTCTTCGTCCTGAAGTTCATATTTAGGATTCATACATGGTTCCACAATCACAATCTCGTGTATACGAGTCGTATATAATTAAGATTGAAAAGGTAGTCGAATAACTGATTCTTCTTTAAGCTCATATCCCATTGGGGAAAAAGAAGTTAAAGTGGAATCATCAGTTCTAAACCTGTAGAACCTTTATTATGTATTACCCTTATGTATACATTCCCTAATGATAGATCAACCACATGAATCCTTGGATTAAACTTGACGTACTGCACGAGTGGTACTTCGGGGATTTCTTCGGAAAAGAAAAGAACTATGAGGTACTCCATGCATGAGTACTTCGGTTTTCTGATATGACGGCTTCGCTAAAACGACGTTTACTGACAAAGAGATGTATGTATGAAGCTGTTTTTGTGAGGATCAGATTGAATCGAGTCGTATGATAATGTCGGAATCATACAGAAACTTAAAGACATTAGATTTTAACATAATGCGTTTACAGACAAAACACAACCGTGCAACCATGAACAGATTTACAGTACTTTAGATTTACTAAAAGACTATTGCTGCGAATAGGGTATACTACAAAAGACAAGTATACACAGCACGAGCATCCCTATACAGACAGGATCTCACAAAAGGTAAGACTCTAGTTGCACTAGTTTTGGATAGTTTATAAGTATGTTACAACGAAACGCCTAAATTACATTAACGTGGGTTCCAGAGCAGGTTCTCCCGCAACTGTGATCCTGAGAATCTTCCCATATGCACCCGAGTTCTTTGCTATAGGACAATATTTCTTGAAGTGCCCTATCTCACCGCATTAGTGGCATGACTGGCTAGTACTAGCATTGGTGATGGGAGTGCGGTGTTTAGCCAGTGTTATGTGGACACAAGTGCCTTCCTCATTACTCCACCTTGGAAACTGCTTCCTAAAGCGTTCGGCTTTATCACTATTTTTGTGCGTCGGGTCGGTCCCGATGATAAGGACTTGAGTGATGGGTCGTACCGGTGCTCCACAGCTACGAGCATGGTGCCCTAATTTTAGGCAATTGCAACATTGCATCTCATGGCAGACCCCATGATGATGGAAGCTACACTTATCACACTTCGAGAGTTTTCCCTCGTATGGCCTGCTCGGTACGGGGATGGCAGGGGTTTCCACTTGTTGTTGTTGCATGACCAGCCTTTGGGATTTCATGCGTTCTTTATGGGCTTGACACTTTCGTTTCTTGTTCTTTGTTTTTCGGCTTTGCGAGCCTGTAACTGTTACTGTTTGATGACGTCCTGGATTGGTACTACGATCGGAATCTTTAATCCTATCATCAGCATTGCTTGCGCTGAGAATGCTACGGTGTGTAAGGACAGCTGTCATGACAGCCATCACGGCAGTTGTAATTGTGGTTTGAAAGGTAGCGGCGTCCATAGGAATGGTAAGGGTTTCGCTGCTCGACTGATTGTTTCCGGATGGCGACATGATTCTGTAACACGAAAGATAAGGATTTTGTGAGCGATTTGGGTTGATCCTAGATGTACTTCGATCGTTCAAGAAAAGAGTAAGACTATGTTCTCGAAAGTCTGACCTACATCCCTATGATGCAGTCCTAATACGAATTGGAGGTATGTTCGCGAAGGTTTGACCTACATCCCTATGATGCAGTCCTAGTACTGAGTGGAAGTAAGTTCGTAGAAGGGTCTCAAGACGTTTTTTTCCCCTTCAAGTCGAGGTATCAATGGTTGGTGAATAACATGATCCAACCACTAGAAGAGACTTGGAAATGTCTCCGGAGCTAAATTACTATAGTCCAATGACTTAACTAATGCATGTTTCAGATAGACTCCAAGGAAAGTATGATAAGAGTACTTGAATAAAGAATGACACAGAAGTTAGCTGACTGTCAATATCTTTGATATTCATGACGTAAAAGTTCGGGAAAATGACCTTGCAAATGGTCTTACATCATATCTAGAGAAGATAGTTCTTGATAGCGTAAAGACCTTACCAAAAGTACTTACGATACAAGATAATTTCATAGAAAATGCCACTTCGGGCATAGACAGAAAAACGATTACTTTCTAACAAGGAAAATGAAGTAAGGCATCTACTACTGGTGACGGTCATCCCTCTGGTGAACTCTCAGTTCCGCCAGTTGATGTTCCATATCAAGTAGGTGCCTTTCGAACACTCTCTGGCTTACGCGGAGTTCTATGACTTCAGCTCGTAATTCAGCCAGTGCTTGCATCAGGGTTTCATGGTCTCTTTCAGATCTCTCACGAGCATCTTCTAGATGAATGGTGCGGAGGGTATGCATTCTCGCATTGGTGACAACCTCGGTGATCTAATGTAGGGTTGTCTTGCCTTGAATCTCATTTCAAGCCACTGTGCGGACAAAGATTGTCAAGATTCCGTCTGCCGAGCCCCCATTGCTCAGGTCATAAAAGCTTCGGTCACCATCAAATGGCATGGGTTGATCTTGTCCTTGGCTCCATGATTCCAAACATTTGACCCATGGAGGCGTCAGACCTTGAAAAGTCGGATGAGGGTTAGGAATTGGAACGGGAGTTACTTGGGGTAGGTTCTCAACCTGGGGTTCAGAGTTAGAACCATCCAAAAGGTTTTCATCATGGTGATCATTCAAAGGAATCGGATGATCATTCTCTGGTTCTTCTCCAAACCATCCAACAATGACTTCGTTCAGAAGGTACTGGTTGCCGTGGGGATGGAGTCTAGCCATGTTATCTACGCGACCATTGGAGTAAGAAAATAATTATTAAACGAACTATCTAGGTATTTATTTAGAGAATCTTCATTAGTTACATCACTATTTTTGAAGTGCATACCAGTTATATGTAATCGAAACAAGATAGGCCTTCGAATAAGTGACCTTAACTCCAAATTCACACAGAATAGGGGTAAAGTAAAATTTTCATAGATTCTAAGTCTATAACATCCTAATTACATATAGCCTTAGTGTATCCACTTAGCAACTATCAACTTAGTAATGAATATCCCGTTTTAGTTCTCAAGTATAAAGTACTTATAGTAACACCAAATACTCTTATAGTATTTTAAGTTTAATGTTATGTTCCACTGTTCTCATTGTGGTAGGGTTGGTAAGATTTTAGACTTGTTGCAATCACACAACTACACTTAGGCACATGCTAGTCAACCCTCAAATAATATAGTTGATAAAGCTATATCTTCCTAGTTTTGACTATATGTCTCTAAGTCCACCTGTGTTGCCCAACAATCGTAATTCTTTTGTACTGTCCTAGTGACACTGATTTTTGTATGAATGCAGGCATGTATACTTAATCAAATATTTTATTATTTAAAGTATAAACTCTTGCTCAGAGTATTTTAATCCCATTGTATTTATAGTTAGTATATCTTTTATGGGTTGATATACTTAATTCACTATAAACAATGCTCTGATACCAATTTGTCACACCACAAAACCATGAACAACTGAAACGTTCTGGGGCGGAGAACGTCATGTACAGTATCACAACAATGAAAAGTAGTAAACAAGCAACAACATCATCCATTGCATTAATAATATAATTATTATAAAAGTGTGTTCTATCAAATTATAATAGACACTAACGCTTAAATCAAAATGAAAGATGAGTCTCGAACAAGCTCCATCTTCTCTAAACCTTGCATCGGTACCTGTCTATTGATGACCTGAGGATACAAGTTATTTTGAAAGAGAGTATCAACTTTAAAGCTGGTGAGTTCATAAGTATTTTAGTGTCTTAATATGTATGTAAGTATTTGTTTGTATATGAACTGTAAGTATTGAAAATGTATAAGAATTGTATGCATAAAAATGTTTGTAAAACAACTGTAAACGTTTGAAAAACCCTAGAAATCCCTATGACTCCAACTACTATAAAAGGGGGTCTTCTACCAAGACCTAACTGTTCTGAATGTAGTCTTCTACCAAGACCTAACTACTCTAACTGTAGTCTTTTACCAAGACCTAACTGCTCTGAATGTAGTCTTCTACAGAGACCTAACTTCTCTGAATGTAGTCTTCTACCAAGACCTAATTGCTCTGAAATTAGCCTTCTACCAAGGCATCTAGTGTCTGAGTGGGTGTCTCTTGTAAGAGTGTGTGTTTTCCCAAGTCTGACTATCATTATTCAAAAATATAGTTTCTACATTACCATGCGTCGTGTGAATGTTCACGAAGTGAATGTAGTGGGAAAATTAAATAGTACTATGCTGTAGTGTCGAACAACAACCGTACCAATTACCTCAAGTGTAGGGTAATTCTTCTAAGTACTGTAGTATTTGTAATAAATAACTACATCGATACTCAACTGCCTTATTTGAGGGATAATGTATAATGTGACGGCTAGATCCCAGGCTATACGCTCCCATATCAAAGGGATTTTGAGGCCTTTACACACTCATGCATATCTGCACTACGTGACACATTCACATTACTATGATCATATATACCCGATATAACTATAACAATTGCGTGCTGATTGATCGGTACTCATGTAACTCTGATCATGTAATTGTACTCATGTAAGTGTGACCATGTCATTGTACTCATGTATGTGTGATCATGTAAACATCTCTATGTAATAGTATAGTCATGTACTGTAATGTTCTACGTGTTCTAGCTGTAATGTGTGTTCCCTATCTGTCTAGCATGTATAGTAATGTACTGTGTGTACTAGCTGTAATGTGTGTTCTCTCTCTATCTAGCAAGTATTGACTCATGAATGAACTGACTCATTGTATGATATTGTGTTCTAGTAATAGTTCTAGTATCTTCCTAAACTACCCCTATGGTAGTTTACTAGTAATCTAACTGGTACGTATGGACATGGATGTATATCCTTGCTACCCAAGGGCATTGGATGAACTGGAAGGACATTTATGACTATATATGTACACATGATATATAACAAATATTTAAACGACCTTCGGACGGGTACCCGATATCCCACCAGACCACATCTCAAGCGCGAAAAGGAAAAAGGGTGGATAGCCTTCCTAAGTCTTTTGAACATTACTTATATAAATATAAATATATAATCATGTAATTTATAATATAAAAGCATAAAGTAAGTTTTGTAAAACCTTTGAACATAATTATTATCTAAGAAAAGATTGACGTGATGTCAATCTATAAAACGTTTTGAAGGCATGGGTTTGATAAAACAGTTTAGTAATAAAAAACATTTGTTTGAAACACAATTGTAAATAAGTTTGAAATGTAACTTAGAGAGTAAAATCTACAGTGTAATAAGGAGTTTTAAACACATAAAGTGTTTATGAAAAACATTTGAAGGAAAACTGTTTGGTAAAACGGCTAATGAGTAACCAATCATTTAAATGTTGCTTATTAACCACATGCGACTGATATAATAATTAGCATAATTCTACTTGTACCCCCCCCCCCCCCTTAAACATTTAAAAACAGTTAAAACATTGATTAAAGGGTATGAACTCACTTGTGGTGAGTGGATTTGATTGAAGTGTTGGGTACGGTGGTAGGTGACAAATGAAGACTTGTGCACATGCACGACCCTAGTTATCATATAATGAACATATATATATATATATATATATATATATATATATATATATATATATATATATATATAACTAATTAGCCAAATTACAACTAATAAAATAAGTTAGGACACTATAGAACATGAAAACACTTTGTTTCAAGTATTAAAAATCACACGGATTGCATCCGAGTGTTGGTAGGGCAAAACTAGTGTGTTTTGAGTCCAAGGGTGAACTCCCTTGGAGTTTACGGTTTTGATGGTCAAGACCTAGGGAGTTGATGGCAGTAAACTCTATCTAGCAAGTATTGACTCATGAATGAACTGACTCATTGTATGATATTGTGTTCTAGTAATAGTTCTAGTATCTTCCTAAACTACCCCTATGGTAGTTTACTAGTAATCTAACTGGTACGTATGGACATGGATGTATATCCTTGCTACCCAAGGGAATTGGATGAACTGGAATGACGTTTATGACTATATATGTACACATGATATATAACTAATATTTAAACGACCTTCGGACGGGTACCCGATATCCCACCAGACCATATCTCAAGCGCGAAAAGGAAATAGGGTGGATAGCCTTCCTAAGTCTTTTGAGCATTACTTATATAAATATAAATATATAATCATGCAATTTATAATATAAAAGCATAATGTAAGTTTTGTAAAACCTTTGAACATAATTATTGTCTAAGAAAAGATTGACGTGATGTCAATCTATAAAATGTTTTGAAGGCATGGGTTTGATAAAACTGTTTAGTAATAAAAAACATTTGTTTGAAACACAATTGTAAATAAGTTTGAAATGTAACGTAGAGAGTAAAATCTACAGTGTAATAAGGAGTTTTAAACACATAAAGTGTTTACGAAAAACATTTGAAGGAAGACTGTTTGGTAAAACGGCTATTGAGTAACCAATCATTTAAATGTCGCTTATTAACCACATGTGATTGATATAATAATTAGCATAATTCTACTTGTACCCCCCCCCACCCTAAAACATTTAAAAACAGTTAAAACATTGATTAAGGGGTATGAACTCACTTGTGGTGAGTGGATTTGATTGAAGTGTCGGGTACGGTGGTAGGTGACAAATGAAGACTTGTACACATGCACGAGCCTAGTTATCATATAATGAACATATATATATATATATATATATATATATATATATATATATATATATATATAACTAATTAGCCAAATTACAACTAATAAAATAAGTTAGGACACTATAGAACATGAAAACACTTTGTTTCAAGTGTTAAAGATCACACGGATTTCATCCGAGTGTTGGTAGGGCAAAACTAATGTGTTTGGAGTCCAAGGGTGAACTCCCTTGGAGTTTACGGTTTTGATGGTCAAGACCTAGGGAGTTGATGGCAGTAAACTCTAGAGTTTACGGTCGTAACCTCTAGTCTTAGTGACCAAGTGATGTTTTGTGGTTTAGCAAAGCTAATAAAACATTTCTACTAAGTGGTTTGGCCTTTGGAATGGACTAGGGCAACAAAACACCTCCTCTGAGGAGTTTACGGCCTTATGGCATTTTCCTTCGGGTTTAAAACCATAAACCCTTATGGAGAAGTGTATAGCCATGTTTTCAAGTACTTGACAAAATTAGGTAAGTGTATAAACTAGTTTTTAAGCCTAAGGAAGGAAAATGACCAACTTAATCACACTTTAGGGTGTTTACGGTTGTGGGAGATCCGCAAATAGTAAACACCTATAGTTGTTGATCTTGGATGTTTTTCAAGGCTTAATCACAATAAGGAAGGGTTTAAACATGTCAATGATGGTTTATACATCAACTTGGACTTAGATTAGGGACTTAGGCACACTTTGGTGTCATTTATGGTGTTTACGGCCAAAGAACATTCTTGGACCGTGAACACCTCTAATCTTGTGTTCTTGACATATTTTCTTGATGTTTAAATGTAATACTAGCTCAATAACACTCAAGGATGGATCTAGACAAGTCCCTAAGGCATTGTGAAGCATCTAGACACCTTAAGGCACTATATTGGGTGTTTACGGTTTTAGGAGCCTCCCAAAACCGTGAACACCTTGTTCTTGGTGCTCTTGGGACTTTTCCTTGGTATAAACATGTATAGCAAGCTTAAAATGACTCCAGGATAGAAGTACTTACATAGAGGAAGCTTGAAATGAACTTTAAGTCCAAGAACACTTAGTGTGTGTTCTTGGTGTTCTTGGTGTTTTTGGAAACTAATCAAAACACAAAAATGGATGGATTAAAGGATGTACAATCACTAGATTAAGTGATATACTAACTTGAAAGGGCTAGAAACACTTACTAGATTGAAGGTTTTGAATAAAAACTTGGATGATACTTGAGAGGATAATTTGGAGTTTACTCTTTTGACATTTGGGGAGTAAACACAAATGACTAACTTTTTGGGGAGTAAACTCATACATAGGTATGAGTTCACGGTTTTGGGTGACTTCTCAACCCAAAACATAAAATTTTGGTCGGGAATTTCTAAGACGCGAGGCATTTGCGGTTTTTAAAATTCAAAACCCGAGACGACACTTTCTTTCACCCGTTCGTTTTTTTTTTCTTTTTTGAATATTAAAATAATCAAACGAACTTTATATTTCCAAAAAAAAAAAAAAGAAATAATGACATTGACTTATGATACAAAGTTGTTACTTTTAGGGTTTTACGGAATGGAAATTTCGGGTTGTCACAAAAATCCATGATTAGCACCCCCTTGTGCGCACATATGTGTCAGAGGAAAACTATGCATAGAAGCTTGTAAACCTATTACACATATATGTTTATAAACTCACTAAGAGTTTGGATATTTTACTGTGTGGGACATATTCCCACAAACACCTTTTTGGTAACTTTATTTTTAAATACTAATGTACGAGCATTGATATCTCATTTACATATTTTCTGTTTCGAACACCACATATATCATTTCAAAGCTCTCACACAGGAAAACATAAAGATTAATAAAAATGTACAATATATAGTGATTTTCAAAAGTGTCCAAAGATTAATAAAAATACAAAATTTTTATTAGAATTTCTAACAACCCCCCAAATGAATTGTGATCGATATTTTCACCAAAAATTTCCATATGAAATCTCCAATAGTTAAATCCTACATACGATAGGTAAGTGTTACCATTTGAACCCTTATTTGAGAACAATATTTAGTCTCGTACTAGCAAGTAGACATGATATCCTTGATTTTAATTTCCATTTATGTAAAAGATAGTATAATTCACACAAGACTCTTCATGACAAGGTCATACCTCATCGTTGTGTTCGTTATGGTCATGAAACACTCACATGGTTCTATAATAGCTTTTAGGAATTATACCCCCGATAATTCCCTTCAAAGCGACCCCACATATATGTAACACCCGGTTTATTAAGTAAATAAATAGATAAAATTAATATGATTAGTAGCCCTAAAATCCATAATATTAAGTGGAATGTTGGTTTTGGGGAGCCAAATGTTATAACTTGGATTATTTGGGGGTTTAAGTGTAAAATTGAGATTTATTTTGTGAAGATTTTTAGAAGTCAGGGGGTGTTTGTTATCTTTTGGACTTAATATGTAAGGATTTCTGGAAGTAGAGGCTAAAGAGTAAATTTTGGACCTAAGTTGAAATGCTTTTGTAGAGGAGGGGCCAATTGGTAACATAAAGACTTCAGTTGAAAGGATTTTGGAATGATGAGGTTTAAAGGGTAAATTAAGGATCCGTTTTGAAAGAAAATAGAGAAAGACAAACCATTTCTTTCGTTATGGGATAATACTTATGGGGCTCAGGGTTTATAACTCATCACCCCGTCCAATCCCTAACCCTAGGCATGTGCAACTGCCACCCTCCTTCTTTATACTTCTGGCATCGTCACCCTTATACCCCCACTCCCTCCGATGTCAAGGTCGCAAACCGCCAGGACGATGCCACCATAGTGGATGTCGACGAAACCGAAAGTGTTAAAGACCGACATCTTGAAGATTGGGCGAACAGTAATCATAGCCGATGTTGTCGTTTTTCCGATGGAGGTGTGACCACCGCAGTTGAAGACTAAGACCGTCGAACGTGCAACTATTTTGTCGACCGGCGAAACCACGAATGGCGAAGTCAACGTTCATCCAGACAGTGGAAGATCGACCTAGTAGGGGCCACTTGTTGTTGATTCCGATGGCGGATAATAGCCACCTCCCTGCCATCGTCATCGTCCTCCTTCAAGGTTGAAGATCAGTTGTGGTGTGAGTTCTAGCTTGTGTATGTGTCTGTGTTTCAGCGGTTGACATGTGATGTTTTTCGGTAACGGAGAAGAACCTCCATGGCCGCTAGCTATGGTGGTTGTTGCTGTTATTCGTTTCCATCTCGTGTCATCGTCTTCGTCGTACACCACTAGGTGCGTGGGGTGTTATTGTTCCGGGCATGCTTGTGTGTGTATCTTTGGGTGTATTTCAGTCAAGGTTGTGTGGGTATGTGTTTGTTTCACCGGAATTTGAAAGAGGATCCACCACTACCACCGTGAGGTGGTGGCTAGCACATCCGGCCACTACATGCCGCAACATGGCGGTTGTGTGTGTGTGTGAGTTATTCTATATTGCGATGTAAAATGTATTGTACGGAAAGAATAATCAAGGAAAGAGCCATAATCACCACCAGGAAGTGGTGGCTGCCGCCCTCTACCGCCACCAACCGCTGTGTTGGGTGGCGGTGTGCATTGTGTACTTGGAGTGTTAGTTTAGATGCTTGGACACATTTAGCCTAAAATCATAACAACCACCATGAGGTGAGCCGCCGTTGACCGCCACTACCCGCAGTGGTAGCAGCTGGTGCTCGACTTATTTTACCCTAATTGACATAATAAAGCCCTAATTGACCTAAAAACATAACCATTTGACTAATGGGCACGTGATTAGGTTGGAAACCCTAATTAGGGTTTAGAAAACCCTAATTTTGGAATTTGTTAATTTGGAATTGTCGGGACCCGCATGTTTGGACCACTGGATTGTAATCATGAATTAATCCCGACCACATTGTATGTTTGACCTGGTAGAGTGATGGACTTAATGGATTAAGTCCTTAATGGGTTAAGTAAGAAACACTTAACCCTAATCATCATTTTTTGTGAAAAGCCTAATTTTTCTTGGGCCTTGAGTTGGGCCTTTCTATTGGGCATTGGTGATTGGGCTATTGATAGGTTATCCAAGAACAAGTAAATGGACTAAAATAGTTAAATGGGCTTGAAGGTAAGGCCCATGTGATAGACTTAGGCCGAATTTGTAAAATTGGGCCTTAATGATTATGAGATATTGACCACTGGAATGCCAAGTGTTTGGACCAGAATAGATGGTTGGGCCTTAAGGTAAGGCCTATGTGAAGGGTTCGGGCCCAATTTGAAAATTGGGCGATATGTTGGGCTTTCGTCCATTAGTTAACTTTTAGGACTTTGGAGTGTGAGTTGGGCCTTGGGCTTGAATCAAGCTAGGTTAGGGGTAATGTACTATTTTACCCCAATAATAGACTTATGGTTATGTAGTGGAACCTAATTATTAATTGGGTGTTGTTTTGATGTTGACAGTTTGGGAATCTGTCATCCAGCAGCTACGGTTTTGTCTGCGGGACTTCAGCAGTGTGAGGTGAGTTCTTCTCACTATATCAATAGGGTCTAAGGCACCAATTCCGGTTCTTTTCGGATTTGTATTTGGGTTATTGCATGATATGCTTATTGATTTACATCTTGGTAGTTAGGATGGCGATGTACTTAGTGACCTAGTTAGGTCGGTATCCTAGTATATAGGATGATGCTATGATTACTGACTGGTTAGGTCTGTATCCTGTTTATAGGATGTTGTTATGATTAGTGATCTGTTAGATCAGTTTGAATGTTATATATGCTAGTGTATGATATTTATGTGTACGTGAGTGTTTGATTGGGGGTTGGGTTAAGGTGGTCCTACTTTGTGCTAAAGGCCAACATACCTAGGGCGGTCCGGATAGACTGAAGGCACTATGATGTGGACCGAAGGCCCGTCAAGCGGTTTGGATAGGTTGTAGGCCCTTCGAGGTGGTCCAGACATGTCGAAGGCTCAGAGAGCAGTCCAGATAGGCTGAAGTCCTACGAGACGGTCCAGTCAAGCCGAAGGCTCATTATGCATGTTGTTTGTTTATATGATATGGTTATATCTATATGGCGTTGGTATTTTGGTGGAACTCACTAAGCTTCGAGCTTATAGTTGTTGATTATGTTTCAGGTACTTCTGATGATTGCGGGAAGGAGAAGGCATGATCGTTCACCTCCTTATATTTTTATGATTTGATTATGGGATACTCTGACACTAAACCATTTTGAAAATAAGTTTTGTAATAATTACTGGTTTTGAAATATTTTAAAAAATCTAAATTTGGCATGATTTTTATGGGTGTTACAAGTTGGTATTGGAGCCTTGGTTTGAGTGAATTGGAAGAAACACTCACATGTCTCTAGTCTCAAACTAAGGACAAAAATTTAAAATGATATTTTTCAAATGGTTTTCAAAATACTAGAGTAGGATGCAAGTCTACGATCGGCCAGAGCCAGTAAGTAGACCCCAAAATACCTTACGGAATATTTGGTTTTGTGATATGTTAGAACAACATGCTAGTACTAGGCTAGGGATCTTCAGGAATTGCATGATAGAATTACCTCATATTATATGATGCCTGATAGCCTAGGGTTTTCCTTATATGAGATTGACATCATTACTGTAGTTGCTTAGTGTATGCATCATGACTGTACATAATTAAGATCTTATAGCCTGAGAATGTTTGGTTTGGCCTTATTTCTTGTTCTTGTTTGATGAAGGGCCTAGGGTAGGATCAGGTATTCGAAATTCTATAGGGTCCAACGTTATGTATGATGGGTTTTATACAAACAATCCTATGTGTGCATGCAACCCTAGATTTGGATCTATGTTTTCAATATTAGATACACAACATTATGAACACATGAATAATACCCTAATATGGCCTACTATTTTCGAAATTCTCATAGAAGGTTAGATCACATACCTCTTGTTGTTATATTCTAATAACAACTTAAATCTTCAAACCCTAAGTCTTGAAAGCAAGCACCACAAGTGTAGTGCATCTAATGGCTCACAAACACCACAAGCAATTAGAGAGGCTATAGAAAGAGAATGGGAGAGGCAGAAATCAGCCTAGAGATCTCTTAGAAGAAAGTGGACGAATTTTTAAGGCCTAGGGGTCTTTATATAGGGTTGGGATTAGGGTTTCAGTCCTTATCATTATCTAGTTGCTTGCCCACCAAGCAATCATAAGATATGCCTTTATAACCCTTATCTCTTGGAACTTTTGACGATTTCAAGGATATCCTATCCCTTGAATTCGTCCATCCTACTACTAGGATAACCATTGCCCTATTTTTCAACTATCACATAATTACAATTCAGCCCCTCTAGTTTAATTAATTACACTTTATCAGCAAATTAATTCCTAATTAATTATTGACCAATATTAATTAAACAAATATGATTTCTCCTTTAATATATTATTCTTATAACATATTAATAAATCATAATAACCTCTTTCTCTATTTATTTCTCCATTAAAGTTGCTTTGGTGAAGGCAACCCAAAAGGACCAAGCACAACCGGGTCAAGTATTTACCAAATATGGTTACGGGCTTAGACACTAATCCAACAGTCTCCCACTTCGATAAGTCTAGTAACCACAAATGTAACGTAGAACTCAATTATCAATCGTAGCTCTCAAAGTCGTTGTCGAACTTTGATCTTATTAGTAACTTGTTGTTTAGATAAGGGATCTTACAGTCCTATGTTTTGATATCATGCAGACAATCTCATTAAACAGTGTCATACTTATTGTCTAGCAATTAGTTTCTCGATCTCAGATTTATTTGACATAGAACTTAATTGAACACATCAATTCAGTCCTGACCGGGCCCGACACATAAGTCAAATCAAATCATCGAGCGGCCGTGATATTGCTTTTACCCTCTTAGGATAAAAGTAACAGATAAACTTCGACTTATATGCATTTACTATTCATTAATCAACTATACACAAAAATGTGTTTTATAACATCCATTTACTGATGCGATTTCGCATTATCAATGCACAACCAATTAGTAAACAATAAACCATATATCTTGGTTTTAAGACCATATGATATTAACGTCTTGCGATCACTTGCGATACAATCCATAAAGTGATTCTAGCAAGCGTGAGTTTATTCCAATGCTGAAAAGTTGTTCATAAGTACTCATGAACGTTGTAGCAAACCTTTGTTATGTCTAATACCATTTAGACAATCTACACCCCAATTCATGACAATCTTCATTCATACCTACTTCCAACATATGAACGATTGTGGACTGTTTGAATAATTCGATTATTCTTAATAAACTCAATTATTCTGGAAGTCAAAACATGCAAAGTGAAATAGTAGTTAAACAATTAACATAAGACAAAATCCTCAAATAATACTCCTTTATTTAATCATCAAATGTCTATTACATGTTTCTAAACTATCTAATCCAAACTAATATCATCCTTCAGCCCAATGCTCCTAGCGTGCTGCAAGTGCTTAACCCTACTCAGTCCCTTCGTAAGCGGATCTGTTGGGTTATCGTCTGATGATATCCTCTTAACCACGAGGTGTCCTTCTTTTACTCGATGTCTACTGAAGTGATACTTTCTGTTGATATGTCGAGATCTACCAAGATCCCTCAGTTCCTTGGTCAAGGCAACCACTCCTTCATTATCACAGAAAATTTCCATAGGCTCCTTTATGGCAGGTACAACTCCAAGGTCACCAATGAAGTTCTTCAACCATATCGCCTCCTTTGACACTTCACTTGCTGCAATGTACTCTGATTCGCATGTTGAATCAGCTACAGTTTCCTGCTTGTAACTTTTCCAAGTCACTGCTCCTCCATTTAGGGTGAAGACCCAGCCCGACTGCAATCGGTAGTTGTCTATGTCGGTCTAGAAGCTGGGGTCACTATACCCTCTCACCTTTAACTCATCACTCCCTCCGAGTACTAAAAACCATTCCTTGGTCCTCCGAAGGTACTTAAGGATATTCTTGACTACAATACAATGAGCTCTGCCAGGGTTCCCTTGATATCTACTGACCATGCTCAAAGCAAAGGCCACATCAGGGTGAGTACAAGTCATAGCATACCTGGTCGAGCCAACTGCAGACGCTTAAGGTACTCAGCTCACCTCTGCTATCTCAGCTTCGGTACTCGGATTTTGAGTCTTACTTAACTTGGCATTACTCTGTATCAGTAGTTCTCCCTTCTTTGAGTTTTCCATACTAAAACATTTTAGTACCTTATCCAAGTAAGTATTCTGACTAAGTCCTATTTGTCTCTTACTCGTTCTCTCACTATCCTTATTCCCAAAATATAGGAAGCCTCTCTGAGGTCCTTCATATCGAAGCACTTCCCGAGCCAGGACTTGACCTCCTACAAAGCCGGGATGTCGTTTCCTATGAGTAGTATGTCATCAACATACAAAACGAGGAAGCTAACTATGCTCCCACTGGCCTTGACAAATACGCATGATTCATCTTCACTTCGTACAAATCCAAAATCATTGACTTTCTCATCGAATCAAAGATTCCATCTACAAGACGCTTGCTTAAGTCCATAAATGGACTTCTCAAGCTTGCACACTATTTTGGGATGCTTCGTATCGACAAAACACTTTGGCTGAGCCATGTAAACATCCTCAGCCAACTTCCCATTATGGAAAGCGGTCTTGACATCCATCTGCCATATCTCATAATCATGAAATGCAGCAATGGATAGCATCACCCTAATAGATTTTATCTTGGCAACTGGTGAGAAGGTCTCATCATAGTCAACTCCAGGAGTTTGAGTAAAGACATTCGCCACCAATCGTGCCTTATACGTGTGCACATTCCCATCCATGTCAGTCTTCTTCTTGAAGATCCATTTGCACCCAACCGTCTTATGTCTGGGCACATTGTCAAGCAAATTCCAAACTTGGTTGTCATACATGGATTGAATCTCTCTGTCCATCACCTCTTTCCATTTTGCAGACTCTGGGCTTGCCATGGCTTCCTTATATCTATTAGGTTCATCAATATTTATTAGTGTACCATCACTGTTATACGTGTCCCCTTCGGTAGTAATATGAAAACCATAAAACTGGGGTTGAACTCTAACTCTTTCAGAACGTCTAAGAGGTAAGGACTTGTCAATTGGTTCAACCGGAGTTTCCTCCTCGGGTTGAGTGCCAGCATTAGAGGTTCCTTCATCGCTCAATTCTTGAATCTCTTCAAGATCGATTTGCCTCCCACTGTCTCCTTTGCTTATGAGTTCTCGCTCTTGGAAAACCCCTCTCCTCACAATGAAGACAACATTGTAACTCGGTCTATATAAGAGATATCCAAAGTATCTCTGCAGGTAACCGATGAAAATACATCGCTCACTATGAGGTTTGAGCTTGTCCTAAGTCTCTCGTCTTACGAAACCTCGCAGCCCCAAACCTTGATATGTGCCAATGAGGGACCTTTCCCTGTCCACATCTAGTGAGGTGTTTTGGCAACTTCTTTGTAGGGAATCAGTTAAGGATATGGGCGGCAGTCTCTAAGGCATACCCCTAGAATGAGATAAGTATTGAAGCACGACTCATCATAGAACGGACCATGTCTAACAGGGTTCGATTACGCCTTTCTGCCACACCATTCAATTGCGGTGTTCTAGGTGGCATCAATTGCAAAACTATTCCACATTCCTTGAGATAGTTGTGGAATTCAAGACTTAGGTACTCTCTTCCTTGATCGGATCGAATCATCTTGATTTTCCTGCCCAATTGATTCTCCACTTCATGCTTGAACTCTTTGAACTTTTCAAACGTTTCTGACTTGTGCTTGATTAAGTAAATATACTCATATCTACTATAATCATCGATGAAAGTCACGTAGAAGTGGTTCCCATCCTTTGTGGTGGATCTAAAGGGCCCACATACATCGGTATGTATGAGATCCAATAAACCCTCACCCATCTCACAAGTGCCAGTGAAGGGTGATTTGGTAATCTTTCCATGTAAACAAGATTCGCACGTGTCATCTTCCCTAAGGTCGAATGACTTCAACAATTCCATCCTTTTGGAGTTGGGCTATGTACTTCTTGTTGACATGTCCAAGACGACAATCCCACAAACATGATTTATCCATACTATTGGAAGAATCCATACACAACACATCATTTCCTAGGTTATCTATAACCATAACAATTTCATAAATTCCATTACAAGGCATTGCTTCAAAGTATAAAACACCATTTAGATAAGCATAAATAGAACCATTCTCATTATTAAACGAATATCTAAATCCTTGTCTAAATAAACCATGAAACGAAATGATGTTTCTTGCCATATCTGGCGAGTAGCAACAATTATTTAAATCTAAACCTAATCCATTACTAAGCACTAGAGAATACACTCCAATCTTGGTGACAGGCGACAATCTTCTATTTCCCATGATTAGATTTACTCTTCCATGCTCCACATCCCTATTTCTTCTTAGTCCCTACAAATCAAAACAAATGTGATAACCACATCTTGTATCAAGAACCCAAGAAATAGCATGAGATGAATCATTAGATTTAATTGTGTAAATACTAGCGAAATACGGCTTGATCTTCCCATCCTTGATGGCTTGCAGATATTCCGGGCAGCTTCTCTTCGAATGCCCTATTGTGTGGCAATGGTGGCACTCTGCCTCCTTTGGGTCAGAGTTGGGTTTAGCATGGCCATCAGTGGTCCCACTAGAAGAGGAACCATCTTGGGACTTTCCCTTGTGGTGGCTCTTTGACGGAGCCTTCCTCTTCTTGCCCCTTCTTTGCCTAATTGCCAAAACAGTAGCAGCGGGTGGAGCGGGAGTTGGTGCAACAGACTTTTTCCTTGAGGTTGCTCTCAGCAGTCCTTAGGAGCCCTAAGAGTTTACTTAGGGTGACCTCTTCCTTGTTCATGTGGTAGGTCATCCTAAATTGGTTGTAGCATGAGGGAAAGGAGTGAAGAACAATGTCGATGGCCAAATCCTCCCCAAAGTTAACATTTAACTTGTGAAGACGATCAACATATCTTTGCATCTTTTGCAAGTGCACGGTAAGAGATTCTCCACTTCCCATCTTACCGGTGATCATGTTCGTGATGATCTCATAGCGCTCTTGCCTCGCGCTTTGGTGGTACCTCTCCATTAAGTCTTGATGCATTTCATACGGATACATTTCCTCATAGGACTTTTGGAATTCTTGGTTCATAGTGGCTATCATGATGCAATGGACTTTCGTTGCATCACGTTTGTGGATCTCAAAGACAACAATTTCTTCGGGAGTAGCGATTTCTGGATTGATCTTCTCGAGCTTCTCGTCGAGGACATACTCTTTGTCCTCGTAACGCGCAATTGTGCAGATGTATCTTATCCATTCGCTAAAGTTTGATCCATCAAAAGTCACTTTTTGACAAAGACTCATTAGCGTGAACGAGTTAGCAGCAGCGTTGTTCACGTTAGCGATCTACAAATAGAAAGGAAAAAGTTTGATTAGAATTGAATCCCTAATTGAACACCCAAAATTAAAAATTAGGGCTAGGATCCAACAACATTATCTACATATTAGAAAAGGGATGCCGTAATCCAACATGAAAATAATTTGGAGGTAAGTGAATGACGATTCACTAATTCTCCACCATGAAAAACATAAGCTTAAATTTTAAATGTATTGAGAATTCCTAGATTTTCTTGGAGATTCATTGAACTTTTCAATGGCATGTTTAAATCTCGATATGCCCCTCTCGTTTGTGACTGGGATGCCGAGGATCAAAAAGTGGGTGTGAATAACCATGCAAATCTACATGGTGCCTTCATTGATACAATCACCTATTCGATGTGCCGGTAAACCACACACGCTCCATTGAACTATGACAAATAATGAATCACCCTTTACCACCTTTTCTTAGACCCAATTAGTGTGCTGGTAAACCACACACACTCCACTAACTTCTTAGCAAGGGTGCAAAGTGTAATATCATGAGGTTGCATCAATTTCACTTTTGCCTAAAGTAACTAGGATTTAGAATTTGTAAAAATGTTTAGTTACTTTATATAGATTCATTATACTTATTAATGAAGAGAGGATTGCTCTATCCTACCCGTTCGCCTAACGACCCTCCACCAGTCAAGCAAGCGGTGGGCGTGAGTGTACACCCATTAAGTGCCATTTTATAGGCAGCAACCTTATACCCACCTTATAGACCGGCTTCGTGAATGAAGCCTACTAACTGTAAGACTAGCATTTTAATTATATATATATATATATATATATATATATATATGTCACACCCCAACACCGAGAACGGCGGAAACGTTCTGGGGCGGAGGACGTCATGTATAATATCAACAACAATGTAAAGTAGTAAACAAGCAACAACATCATCCATTACATTAATAAAATAATTATTATACAATTGTATTCTGTTAAATTTTGATAAACACTAAAGCATAAATCAAAATGAAAGATAAGTCTTGAACAAGCTCCATCTTCCTTTCTCCTTGCATCGGTACCTGTCTATGATGACCTGAGGATACAAGTAATTTTGAAAGCGAGTATCAGCTTTGAAGCTGGTGAGATCATAAGTATTTAGTGTCTTAATTTGTATGTAAGAATTTGTAAGTCTATGTATTGTAAGAATTTGAAAAAGTTTGAATCTCTCAGAAAAACCTATATTTTCTATTAAAGTAGCCTTCTACCAAGGCTTAACTGTTTTGTATGCTCGTTTGATGTAAAAGTGTGTAATTTCCCAAGTGTAACTATCTTTTAACAAAATATAGTTTGTACATTAAAGTTTAAGTGAGGTTATCACTAAAAATGTAATGGGTAAATCATTGTAGTACTATAGTTTTGTATTATAGGAACTACTGCTATACTAACTACCGTGAACCGGGTTTTTATTAAGGTATCATGTGATAAATTGTACCATACTATCGACTGGTAACAACGACAACGTATAGTCGAAAAATAAGGTATGACGTTTGGCACCCGCAGACCTGTCGGTCCCGCTGTAGCTAGCAGCGAGGTGTAGGATAGTCAATCCATTATAGATCTATACGCAAACTCATGCTCTCCCTCCAACAGACTCTGGCTACAACTCGGGTCATGACAATTAATACATGCTCCCATACAGTGGATTACAATTGTTAACGTATTAATGTAAGGGTAATGTTTCTCCTTCTAGTATAGTTGTATATGTTCTCTTCCTACTATAGTTGTATATGTTCTCGTCCTAGTATAGTTATATATGTTCTCGTCCTAGTATAGTTGTATATGTAATGTTCTAGAAAGTATTAAATCATGAATTAACTGACTCAATGTATGATATCGCATTCTAGTAACGGTTCTAGTATATTCCTAAACTACCCATATGGTAGTTTACTAGCAGTCTAACTGGTACGTATGGTCATGGATGTATACCCTTACTAACTAAGGGCATGGGATGAACTGGAAAGACCTTTTATGACTATATATGTACACATGATATATAACTAATATTTAAATGACTTTCGGACAAATACCCAATATCCCACCAGACCACATCTCAAGGCGCAAAAAGGAAATAGGGTGGATAGTCTTCCTAAGTCTTTTAAACATTTCTTATATAACTATACATATAGAGGCATGCAATTTATAATAGAAAAAGCATAAATAAATTTTGTAAGACATTTGAAACATAAATATTATTTTAAGAAAAGATCGACTTGATGTCGATCTATAAAACAATTTGAAGGCATAAGTATGATAAAACAGTTTTGAGTATAAGGAAACATTTGATTGAAACACAGTTGTAAATCAGTTTGAAAGGTAATGTACCGAGTAAGATGTACAGTGTATTAAGTAGTTTAAAACATATAAAATGTTTATAAAAATCATTTGAAGGAACTAGTTTGGTAAAACGGCTAATAAGTAGCCAAATCTTTTGAATGTTGTATATTAATCACATGTGATTGATGTAATAACTAGCGAAATTCTACTTATTAATCGCATGTGATTGATATAATACTAGAATGATTATACTTGTATTCCCCCCCCCCCATTAAACATTTAAATGTAGTTTAAAACATTAGTTAAGGGGTATGAACTCACATGATTGAAGTGGTTGATTTGAAATAGTCTAGAGAAGAATCGAGCAGAACTTTGACAGCAAGAGTTGAAAGCGGGGGAAAATCTCGGGAATCTCGGGAAGCTCGGGAATCTCGGGAACACAAAACCTTCCTTCGGGACTTGAAGGTGAAAACCGGGGCTTCGGGAGGGCTTTAGGAGCTTAACCGCAGAGTTTCAGCACGAGAGATGGAAGAATGGAGCACCTAAACCCGGCACCCCAAGAGTTCTATTTATAGGGGCATTTCTGGTGTGCCACGTCGTGGCTAAGGTTGGCCACATCGTGGGGAGCAAGCCTTATCCCCTTCTGTTAATTGGATGCCCTCAGTCACTTGTCGGGTCGCGGCCAAGCTATGCCACGTCGTGGGGACTTGACAGCCTCGGATTTTGGACCCCGAACTTGTAAAATCCGTAACTTTCGCATACGAGCTCCGTTTTCGGCGTTCTTTATATGCACGCATAGCTGAAAACGTTATCTACAACTCTCGTTTAGACTTCATCGGAAAATTTTGACTTTATTTTTAATTATTTATTTTTAACGGGCCGGGATACAAAAAGTCCGTTAAAAATCCATAACTTCTTCATCCGGTGTCCGTTTTCGTCAAACTATTCTCCGTTGCGCTACTAATGTTGAGACCTTAGATTCTCATTTAGGTTGTTTTGGTCAAAAGTATCTCAAGCTCTATTTCGAGTTTTTAGTTGTCTGCTGCTATACCCGAATCTTGGAAAAATCATAACTTTCTCATACGAAGTCAGATTTGGACGTTCTTTTTATGTACGCTCACGGTTTGAGGTTATCTATAACTTTCATTTAGATACTTAAGGCTAAAAACTATTGTATTTAAACTTCGCATTTTTCGTTTAATCGGTGTTGCTGGTTTTGCCGAGAATCTTCGGTTAGTCATAACTTCTTCGTTATAACTCGGATTTTAGGGTTCTTTATATGTACGAAAACCTTGATACGATTCCTAGTACTTTATTTAACCCAAATAAGATTTTAGGAAAGTTATATTTTGACCTAAATTTGATTGGTTTTACGTTACATTGTCTCGAAATATCGGGTTGTCACATTATCCCCCCGTTAGAAGGAATTTCGTCCCGAAATTAGAATTTAAGCAAGGAAGTATGCACGAATGATCGAGTCGTGAGGAGGAAACATCCTAATCGATTGGTTCTAGTGCACCTAAGTGATAACGGGTTCTCGGTTGGCATTCCAATGAACCTTCACCAACTGGCGATGGCGTTTCTTCGTCTGTTTAACCTCTCAGTCGAGGGTCACTACGGTTCTAATACGAAGGCGAGGATCTCAACGAGTGGATTTGCAAGAGTCCTAACGAAAAGGGATGGTTTCACGATCGAGATGCGAAGAGTAGAAAGTACGTTACTGAGTTCGCGGAGTAGGTCTAGTTTGTGTGAGGCACAGGACCGATTCTGATAAGAATCTTAGAGGTCCTGTCTAACTTGGATTTAGCTTTCCACGCTTTATGAAGCATATTAAGCCATTCCCAGAGTGAGTTATCCTAAAGAACTTGGTCACTCACTTGGAATCTCAAAAGTTCCTTTTCTTGCGTAACCTTCCCAGTCAAATGCCACCCCTTGCTGGGTCAAAGTCGTACGAGTTTTTGTAGCTTGTGAGGAGTTCTGAGTGAACTAAGACGGTAGGTCGGTAAGACCTAGAATCTTGCGAAAACTGTCGGCATCTCTGGTGTCGATAAATGCTCAACGGTTTTGACAAATTGAAAGAGTACTCATAATTTCTCACCTTACTAATAGTGTGTCCTAGAAATTTGACTCTTCAATTTCAAAACTCGCCTAGAGAACTTTGCTAAAAGTTCCTCTATAGGAATGTTACTATGGGCTTTCTTCTTACTACGAGGGTAGATAAGTAAGTCATTACATGGAGAAATGATGACTGATCCCAGTAAAAAAAGACGTAACTCTATTTATTTAGCTCATGAACACTATTGGCGTGTTGGTCCTATCCGAAAGGTATCACTACGAACTCGAAGTGTCCGCATCGAGTTCAGGAGATAACCTTCCAGACATCCTCCCCTAACACTCGAACTGGTGATATTCGGATTCCAGATCCATTCCTGGAAGTAGTTTCTTTCCTTGCGTTTGCTCAACCATTTTGTCTATGCGAGGCAGAGATAATGATTTCTATGAAAATCTTGACGGAGTCCTCGATATCCGAGGCACATACGATGCAATCCGTCGATCTCTGCGAGAATATGACCGGGGTTCTCTAGGGTGAGAAGCCTAGTCTTCTAATTCTCTTTTTGTGTAGTTCGTCAAGTGGTTTGTACTGTTCTAGTATCTCCGAGGGTGTTTAAACTATACGGCGATCTGTTTTCGGGAGTCGTACTGGGTTATAAGTTTGTTCACATGACGATGTGATTACTCGTATACTTAGGCAGTTCTCCGTCCTGAAGTCCATTTTAGAATTTATACAGGGCTTCACGATCACAATCTCGTGTATACGAGGCGTATATAATTAATATTGAAAAGGTAGTCGAATAACTGATTCTTCCTTACTCTCACATCCCATCCGGGAAAAGAAGTTAAAGTGGAATCATCAATTCTAAACCTGTAGAACCTTGATTATATATCACTCTTATGCATACATTTCTCAGTGATAGATCAATCGTATAAATCCTTGGATTGAACTTGACGTACTGCACGAGTGGTACTTCGGGGATTTCTTCGGAAAGAAAATAACTAAGTGGTACTCCTGGCATGAGTACTACGGTGTTCTGATATGACGGCTTCGCTGGAAAAACGATCTAGAAGAAAGAGATGTATGTATGAAGCTGTTTTGGCGTCGATCAAATTGAATCTGATTGTCTGATAATGTCGGAATCATACAGAAACTTTAAAGACATTAGAATTAAACACAGACGATTACAGACAAAACACAACTGTGCAACCATGGACAGAGTTACAGTACTTTAGATTTACCACAAGACTATTGCTGCGAATAAGATATACTACAAAAGACAGGTATACACAGCACGAGAATTCCTATACAGACAGGATCTCGCAAAAGGTAAGACTCTAGTTGCACTAGTTCTAGATAGTTTATAAGTCTGTTACAACGAAACGCCCAAATTATATTTAACGTGGTTCCGAAGTAGGCTCTCCTGCAGCTGTGATCCTGAGAATTTTCCCATCTACGCCAGAGTCCTTTGTTATCGGGCAATCTTTCTTGAAGTGCCCTACCTCACCACATTGGTGGCATGACTGGCTAGTACTAGCCTTGGAGACGGGATTGCGGTGTTTAGCCAATGTTATGTGGACACGAGTGCCTTCCTCGTTACTCCACTTTGAAAACTGCTTCTTAAATCGCTCGGTGCTATAACAAATCTTGTGTGCAGGTTTAGTCCCGATGAAAGGGACTTGAGTGATGGGTCGCGCCGGTGCTCCACAGTTACGAGCATGGAGCCCTATGTTTAGGCAATTGCAACACTGCATCTGATGGCAAGCCCCATGATGATGGAAACTACACTTATCACACTTCGGGAGTTTTCCCTCGTATGGCCTGCTCGGTACTGGGATGGCAGGGGTTTCCACTTGCTGCTTTTGTATAGCTAGCTTTTGGGATCTCTTGCGTTCCTTCCGGGCTTGACGCTTTCATTTCTTGTTTTCTGTTTTTTAGCTTTGCGAGCCTGTGACTGTTACTGTTTGACGACCTCCTGGATGGATACCACGATTGGAAACTTCGTCCCCATCAGTTGCATTGACTGTGCTGTTAGCGCTACGGTGTGCAAGGACCACGGTTACGGCAGCCACCATGGCAGCTGTAACTATTGTTTGAAAGGTAGCGGTGTCCATACGAAAAGTGGGGGTTCGCTGATCGACTTATTGCTTCTGGATGACGACATGATTCTGTAACACGAAAAGTAAGGAATTTGTGAGCGATTCTGGTTGACCCTGATGTACTTAGATTGTTCATGTAAAGATTACGACGATGTTCTCGAAAGTTTGACCTACATCCCTATGATGCAGTCCTAGTATAGAATGAAAGTATGTTCGTGAAGGTTTGACCTACATCCCTATGATGCAGTCCTAGTAATGAGTAGAGGTAAGTTCGTAGAATGGTCTCAAGACATTTGTTGTACAAGTTGAGGTATCGTGGGTTGGTGAATAACAAAATCCAACCACTGAAAGAGACTTGGAAATGTCTCTGTATCTAACTTGCTATGGTCCAATGACTTAACTAAAGTAGGTTTCAGATAGACTCCAATGAGAGTACGATAAGAGTACTTGAATGAAGGAAATGACACGAAAGTTAGCCGGCTGTCAATATCTTGGATATTTACGACGTAAAGGTTCAGGAAAATGACCTTGTAAAGGTCTTACATCATATCCACAGGAGATAGTTCGTGACAGCATAAAGACCTAACTAAAGTACTTACGGTACAAGATAATTTCATAGAAAATGCCACATCAGGCATAGACAGAAAAATACGATTCCTCCTTATAAGGGAATAAAGTAAAGCGTCTACTACTGGCGATGGTCCTCCCTCTGGTGAACGCTTAGTTCAGCCAACTGATGTTGCATGTCACGTAGGTGTCTTTCGCACACCATCTGGCGTACTCGGAGCCCTATGACTTCGGCTCGTGATTCAGTCAGTGCTTGCAGTAGGGTTTCATGGTTTCTCTCTGATCTCTCGTGAGCATCTTCTAGATGAATGGTGTGGAGGGTATGCATTCTAGCATAGGCGACTACTTCTGCAATCTGATGTAGGGTTGTCCTGCCTTGAATCTCATTTCAGGACACTCTGCGGACGAAGATTGGCAAGATTCTGCATGCTGAGCCCCCATTACTCAGGTCGTAAAAGTTTTGGTCGCGAATAAATGGCATGGGCTGATCTTGTCCTTGGCTCCATGTTTCCAAGCATTCCACCCACACAGGCATCGGGCCATGAAAAGCCAAACGAGGGTTAGGAATTGGAACGGGAGTTGCCCGGGGTAGGTTCTCAACTTCTGGTTCGGAGTTAGCATCATACGAAAAGTCTTCATCATGGTGATCATCCAAGGGGATAGGATGATCATTCACTGGTTATTCTTCAAACCAACCAGCTATGACTTCATTCGGAAGATACTGGTTGCTGAGGGGATGGAGTCCAACTATGATTTCTAAGCGAGAATTTAGGGTAAGAGGATAATTATTTGACGAACTATCTAGATAATTATTTAGAAAACCTTCATTAGTTACATCGCTATTTGTGAAGTGCATACCAGCTATGTGTAATCTAAACAGGATAGACCTTCGAATAAGTGACCTTAATTCCAAATTCACACAGAATAGGGGCAAGGCAAAATTATCACAGATTCTAAGTTTATAACATCCTAATTACATATAGCCTCAGTGTATCCACTTAGCAACTATCAACTTAATAATGAAGATCCCGTTTTAGTTCTCAAGTATAAAGTACTTATAGTAACAACAAATACTCCTATAGTATTTTAGTTTTTATCTTATATTCTATTGCTCTCATTATGGTAGGGTTGGTAAGATTTTAGCATTGTTGCAACCACCCAATTAAAACTTAGGCACATGCTAGTCAACCCTCGGATAATATAGGTGATCAGGCTATATCTTCCCAGTTTTGACCATATGTCTCTAAGCCCACTTGTGTTGCCCAACAATCATAATTCTTTTGTACTGTCCTAGTGACACTGATTTTAGTATGAATGCAGGCACGTATACCTACTTAAATATTTTATTATTTAAAGTATAAACTTTAAATCAGAGTATTTTTAATCCCATTGTATTTATAGTTAGTATATCTTTTATGGGTTGATATACTCAATTCACTATAAACAATGCTCTGATACCAATCTGTCACACCCCAAAACCGAGAACGGCGGAAACGTTCTGGGGCGGAGGACGTCATGTATAATATCAACAACAATGTAAAGTAGTAAACAAGCAACAACATCATCCATTGCATTAATAAAATAATTATTATACAATTGTATTCTGTCAAATTTTGATAAACACTAAAGCATAAATCAAAATGAAAGATAAGTCTTGAACAAGCTCCATCTTCCTTTCTCCTTGCATCGGTACCTGTCTATGATGACCTGAGGATACAAGTAATTTTGAAAGCGAGTATCAGCTTTGAAGCTGGTGATATCATAAGTATTTAGTGTCTTAATTTGTATGTAAGAATTTGTAAGTCTATGTATTGTAAGAATATGAAAAAGTTTGAATCTCTTAGAAAAACCTATATTTTCTATTAAAGTAGCCTTATACCAAGGCTTAACTGTTTTGTATGCTCGTTTGATGTAAAAGTGTGTAATTTCCCAAGTGTAACTATCTTTTAACAAACTATAGTTTGTACATTAAAGTTTAAGTGAGGTTATCGCTAAAAATGTAATGGGTAAATCATTGTACTACTGTAGTTTTGTATTATAGGAACTACTGCTATACTAACTACCGTGAACCGGGTTTTTATTAAGGTATCATGTGATAAATTGTACCATACTATCGATTGGTAACAACGACAACATATAGTCGAAAAATAAGGTATGACGTTTGGCACCCCCAGACCTTCTGGTCCCGCTGTAGCTAGCAGCGAGGTGTAGGATAGTCAATCCAGTATAGATCTATACGCAAACTCACGCTCTCCCTCCAAGAGACTCTGGCTACAACTCGGGTCATGACAATTAGTACATGCTCCCATACAGTGGATCACAATTGTTAATGTATTAATGTAAGGGTAATGTTTCTCATTCTAGTATAGTTGTATATGTTCTCTTCCTAGTATAGGTGTATATGTTCTCGTCCTAGTATAGTTGTATATGTTCTCGTCCTAGTATAGTTGTATATGTAATCTTCTAGAAAGTATTGACTCATGAATGAACTGACTCATTGTATGATATCGCGTTCTAGTAACAGTTCTAGTATCTTCCTAAACTACCCATATGGTAGTTTACTAGCAGTCTAACTGGTACGTATGGTCATGGATGTATACCCTTACTAACTAAGGGCATGGGATGAACTGGAAAGACCTTTTATGACTATATATGTACACATGATATATAACTAATATTTAAACGACTTTCGGACGAATACCCAATATCCCACCAGACCACATCTCAAGGCGCGAAAAGGAAATAGTATGGATAGCCTTCCTAAGTCTTTTAAACATTTCTTATATAACTGTACATATAGAGGCATGCAATTTATAATATAAAAGCATAAATAAATTTTGTAAGACATTTAAAACATAAATATTATTTTAAGAAAAGATCGACTTGATGTCGATCTATAAAACAATTTGAAGGCATAAGTATGATAAAACAGTTTTGAGTATAAGGAAACATTTGATTGAAACATAGTTGTAAATAAGTTTGAAAGGTAATGTACCGAGTAAGATGTACAATGTATTAAGTAGTTTAAAACATATAAAATGTTTATAAAAATCATTTGAAGGAAACTATTTGGTAAAACGGCTAATGAGTAGCCAAATCTTTTGAATGTTGTATATTAATCACATGTGATTGATGTAATAACTAGCGTAATTCTACTTATTAATCGCATGTGATTGATATAATACTAGCATGATTATACTTGTATTCCCCCCGCCCATTAAACATTTAAAAGTAGTTTAAAACATTAGTTAAGGGGTATGAACTCACATGATTGAAGTGGTTGATTTGAAATAGTCTAGAGAAGAATCGAGCAGAACTTTGACAGGAAGAGTTGAAAGCGGGGGAAAATATCGGGAATCTCGGGAATCTCGGGAACACAAAACCTTCCTTCGGGACTTGAAGGTGAAAACCGAGGCTTCGGGAGCTTAACCGCAGAGTTTCAGCACGAGAGATGCAAGAATGGAGCACCTAACCCCAGCACCCCAAGAGTTCTATTCATAGGGGCATTTCTGGTGTGCCACGTTGTGGCTAAGGTTGGCCACATTGTGGGGAGCAAGCCTTATCCCCTTCCGTTGATTGGACACCCTTAGTCACTTTCCGGGTCGCGGGCAAGCTGTGCCACGTTGTGGGGGCCTGATAGCCTCAGATTTTGGACCCCGAACTTGTAAAATCCGTAACTTTCGCATACGAGCTCCGTTTTCGACGTTCTTTATATGCACGCGTAGCTGAAAATGTTATCTACAACTATCGTTTAGACTTCATCAGCAAATTTTGAGTTTATTTTTAATTATTTATTTTTAACGGGCCGGGATACGAAAAGTCCGTTAAAAATCCATAACTTCTTCATCCGGTATCCGTTTTCATCAGACTTTTCGCCGTTACGCTACTAATTTTGAGACCTTATATTCTCATTTAGGTTGTTTTGGTCTAAAGTATCTTGAGCTCTATTTCAAGTTTTTAGTTGTCTACTGCTATACCCGAATCTCGGAAAAATCATAACTTTCTCATACGAAGTCAGATTTGGACGTTCATTTTATGTACGCTCACGGTTTGAGGTTATCTATAACTTTCATATAGATACTTAAGGCTAAAAACTATTGTATTGAAACTTCGCGTTTTTCGTTTAATCGGTGTTGCCGGTTTTGCCGACAATCTTCGGTTGGTCATAACTTCTTCGTTATAACTCGGATTTTAGGGTTCTTTATATGTACGAAAACCTTGATACGATTCCTATTACTTTATTTAACCCAAATAAGATTTTAGGAAAGTTATATTTTGACCTAAATTTGATTGGTTTTACATTACAGTGTCTCAAAATATCGGGTTGTCACAATCTATATATATATATATATATATATATATATATATATATATATATATATATATATATTAAGCTTGTAATAATATAATATTGTAGGGTGTATTTTAAACATTTCAAAATACTAGGGTTTTAATCTTCAATTTAAAATTTTCGAAATTTAATACCATTTAAATTAAAATTTTAAATATTAAAACTCCTGATTTAATAATTATCTCAAATTAAACTATTAATCCAAATTATTAAACCATAAGGGATTATTAAATATTAATGGGTAATTACCATTTAAACAATTAACTTAACGTAATCCGTTTTATCCCTCTAAATTTTGAAAATAATGGGAGGGGATAATTCAAAATCTTTAATTACCATATTTAACTATTAAAAGATAATTACAAGATATGAGATTATCCAAATCCCTAAAATTTAGGATCTTATCTTGGGGAAGGAGGCTAATCTCGAAATCTTAGGGTTTGCAAACCCTAGATTTCGAAATCCTGGATTAAAGGAAAGGATTCAAAAAAACTTTTTCATAATTTTCGCAAATTAGGGTTAGGAAACCCTAATCTCGAAATTTCTTGCCTCCTAGGGTTTATTGGCTATAAACCCTAATTTGTCAAGTTCATACAATTGTATAATACTAATTGAAAACAAGTTAACCAAAGGCTCTGATACCACTGATGGGTTTTATACAAACAATCCTATGTGTGCATGCAACCCCAAATTTGGATCTATGTTTTCACTATTAGATACACAACGTTATGAACACATGAATAAAATCCTAATATGGCCTACTATTTTCGAAATTCACATAGAAGGTTAGATCACATACCTCTTGTTGTTATATTGCAATAACAACTTAAATCTTCAAACCCTAAGTCTTGAAAGCAAGCACCACAAGTGTAGTGCCTCTAATGGCTCACAAAGACCACAAGCAATTAGAGAGGCTATAGAGAGAGAGAAGGGGAGAGGTAGAAATCGGCCTATGGATCTCTTAGAAGCAACTGGATGAATTCTCAAGGCCTAGGGGTCTTTATATAGGGTTGTGATTAGGGTTTCAATCCTTATCCTTGTCTAGTTGCTTGCCCACCAAGCAATCATAAGATAAGCCTTGATAACCCTTATCTCTTGGACCTTTCGAAGATTTCAAGGATATCCTATCCCTTGAATTCATCCATCCTACAGCTAGGATAACCATTGCCCTATTTTGCAACTATCACATAATTACAATTCAGTCCCTCTAGTTTAATTAATTACACTTGATCACAAAATTAATTCCTAATTGATTATTGACTAATATTAATTAAACAAATATGATTTCTCATTTAATATATTATTGTTATAACATATTAATAAATCATAATACCTCTTTCTCTATTTATTTCTCCAGTCAATTTGCTTTGGTGAAGGCAACCCAAAAGGACCATGCACAACCGGGTCAAGTATTTACCAAATATGGTTACGGGCTTAGAAACCAATCCAACAATGTATGGCTAGCATATACGAGTGCTGCAGGGCTGTTGGAAGTTTCATGGTGGGTTGTGCGAGGTCGGTTGGCCAATATGAGATATTTAGTATTCCTCTAGCAGTGAGGATTGAGCACTCGCTATATTTATGTATATTTAGTATTCCTCTAGCAGTGAGGATTGAGCACTCGCTATGTTTATGTATATTGTTAGGGTATGTAGGTAGTATGGGCCCGTGCTTGTGAAAGCACAGGACCCATACGCGTAGCAAAGAAGTTACAACCCCTAGACTTTAGTTGGGAGTTGGTTCCCTATTATTATATGGATTAACCCAGATCTCTCTGGAGTATTATCAGAATGGTGGTTACGAGACGTTTTGAGACTGAATCCGGATCAGGATCAGGAGCTGGCAGCCAGGGTGGGACAGCGGCAATGACAGGGACTATTAGTCAGATGAGACCATGGGATCTGGATGCTAGGATTTAGGAGATCCTACAAATTAAGGTTGCTGCTCTTTTTCAGGCGCGGTTCTCGAAGATGTTTGGGTCTATCAAGATCTCCATGGTTGAGTATTTCGATGAACGCTCTGCAGCCCTTTCTGAGGAGGCTTCCGCAACAGCTACAACAGTTGTAATGGCGATAGGGGGAGCTGGTCGAGCTTTCCAGTACCGAGACTTGTTACTGGGACATATTATGATGAACAGAGGGCAACAGTTACTTGGTATTAGGGAGATGTGTCGTACTCGTTATTGTTCGATTAGGCGTCTTAGCCCATAACTATATATGGTATGTACTTGACCCGATAGTAGCATGGACCTTTTGGTTTGCCTTCACCATAGCAACTTGAATGGATGAATTATAGAGAAAGAGGTTAATTATGATTTATTAATATATTATAGGAATAACAAATAACATATAAAAAGAGAAATCATATTATTTAATTAATATTGCTCAAGAATTAATTTAGAAGTAATTTTGTGGTCAAAAGAGATTAATTAAATTAAGGGGACTAGTACTGTAATTATAAGATAGTTACAAAGTTGGGCTTAGGATCCATAAGCGAGGAGTTGACGAAATCTGTGTGACAATCCACATAGAATTCATCCAAGGGGCCTTCTGGAAGGATCCTATGGGCCGCTTAAGGACTACGCAACTGGATTAGGGTTTTGACTGGAACCTTAGTTTCTTAACTATATAAAGGACCCTTGGCTATGCAAAATTCGGCCACTAGAAACCCTAGAAGGATCTTGAGCTGATTTTGTGCCTCTCTCTCTCTCTCTCATTCTTCCAACTTTCTTTTGGTGTTTGTGATCAATTAGAGACATCGCATTTGAGGTGCCAAGTCCTCAAAGGTTGAAGATTAAGCTACCTACAATTGAAGGGTAATCATCTAACTTTGTTTTAGATATAAATATTGATTTATGCATGCTAGATGAGGGTTATAGCTCTGGATGATTATTATTGCATGTATAATTAGAGAAAACCTAGATCCAAAGCTTTAGGGTTGCATGTGCACCATACGATTGATGTAATGCTAAAAACCCATCAGTGGTATCAGAGCGTAGGACATTTTTTTATTGTATTTGATGGTATGCTTAATTGTTCAAGGCTAAAAAAGTCGAAAATCTGAATCTGTTGCATGGACTCAACGAGTTCACTGTGAAATTGATGAGTCCAAGTCTGACTCGACGAGTTTGCAGGACTGTTGGTAGAGTTTTTGGAATTTTGACTAAAATTAGGTTAGGATAAGTATCATAAACTATTTTTACTAATCAAATTCAATTTTTATAATATGGTAATGATTATCCTCATCCAATAAGAAGATAATTGTCAAACTATAAGATAATTACTAGTTTATATGATAAAGTTCATTATTTGTATTATTTGATTTGGATCATCTTGTCTTGAAAGTGGATTAGGTCAAATTATGTTATAAATATTAATTCTATGATTATTTAATTAATTTTCAAGTTTGATCTAAATGATATTTTGAAAAGTTTTAAAATTTGTCCTCAAGTTTCGGAATTTAAATTTTGATTAAAAGGTTTTAATTTTAAATCTTTTAAATTCTAAACCCTAGAGTGTTAAAAGGTTTAAAATTCAACCCTTATACTATTATAATATTAAAAGATTAATAATTATATATATATATATATATATATATATATATATGTATGTATGTATGTATGTATGTATGTATAAGATAAGCCAGTCTTACCATTAGTAGGCCTTATTCACGAAGCTGGTCTATAAGGGGTGTTTAAGGAAGTAGCCTATAAAATGACCGCCAGTGGGTACCCACTCTTACCCACCGCACTCTTGACTAGTGGAGGATCATTAGCTGAACGGGTAGGATACGACAAACTAATTCCTCATTAATAAGTATAATGATTTATAAAGTAACTAAACTTTTTCATAAAATTCTCAATCATTTTTACTTTAGGAAAAATATGAAAATGATGTTATTCCATGAAATGACACTTTGCAGCTTGCTAAGTTGTTAGTGGAGCGTGTGTGGTTAACCGACAGACTAATTTGGGACTAGCAAGGGTAGCTTGATGTTTATCATAGATCAATGGAGCGTGTGTGATTAGCCGACACATTGATTAGGTGATAAATTACATCGAGAGTATCAAGCACATTTGCATGGTTATTCACACCTTGTTTGTGATCCTCGGTTTCCCAGTCACAAACTTGAAGGGCATAATCGAGATTTAAGCATGCAATTGAAAAGTTCAATGAATCTTACAAGAATCTTGGAATTTCAATTCATTTAAAACTTAATATTCTCTTTCATTTCTCATGGTGGAAATTGATAAATCGTCATTTACCTACATTCAATGTAACATCCCATTTAAATTAATTAAAATAAATAATAAACACGAAGCTCCAAGATGTAACTTTAAAATTTATGTTATTTTACAATGGCCCTAAAACCAGTAATATTTAGCAAAGAGTGGTTTTGGGGAGCCAAATGATATATTTTAGACTTTCAGGGGTCAAAGTGTAATTTTAGGATGTATTTTGTAAAGATTTTTAGAAGTTAGGGTGTGTTTGGTAAGTATTGGACTGGATTTGAAAGAGATTTCGGAAAGCAGGGGCTAAATCGCAAATTTTAGATTTATTTTGAAAAGGTTAATAGTGGGAGGGACCATTGTTTTTATTATGGGGAGAAGTTTCATGGGGCTCGGGGTATAAAACCCGTCACCTCGGTAAACCCTAACCCTAGTCATGTGTTCCCAGCCGCCAACTTCACCACCTTATACCTCCCTTCCGGTGCCGCACCACCCACTTCCCTCTTGTTCTCTAGCAGACGAAGTGTCGTACGACCGTTACTGCCACCCTTATGCCTCCACCACCGCTGTCATTCTATTACAGCTGAAAACATGAGCCATCACCGCCACGTGAGACCTCATCCATTCCACCACCTGCAGCTTTGCTATCAGAACGCCACCATCCCTACTGCAACCATGGGTCGCCGGAAAACCATGATACGAGGCTGCTACTGCTGTACTTGGTGGGGTTCACACCACCATCTCCCTTCTCCATTCCTTTTCGATGTTGCATCGCCGGTGCTATACTATCGTTCGTGACTCCAGTCACCGCCATCATTCCTTGCCAAAGACCGTGTTCTTTCTATCATTGAAGAGCATCGTTGGCTGCTAGGGTTTCCTTTACCACCGTCGTACACCACCAAGTGGGTAGCTAGATTTGTGTTGCAAATAGAAACATGAGTTTAGTTGTTTGCTTAGCTAGAGTTCACGGAAAAGCCACCACCACCACCGTGACCTAGTAGTTGCCACCATCTACCACCACAAGGGTGGTTGTGTGTGTGTTTATCTATTAGTGTTTGTGTTTATTTTTGGGCTAAAACATTTTATATTGTAACCGAAAATGAAATAAGGAAAAGAAAACTCAAAACCACCACCGTAGGGTGGTGGCTGCCGCCAGCCACTGTGTTAGGTGGCGGTGTCCTTTTCATGTGTTTGGATTACTTTTGGGATGCTTGGAATCAATTGGACTAGAACCCGAACCACCACCGTGAGGTGGTTGTTGGATAAGGTGTCTAAGTCCATAACTTATTTGGTATATACTTGACCCGACCGGCATGGTCCATTTGGGTTGCATCTCATCCAAACTATTATGGATAATTTTATGAGAGTTATACACATATGTTCATTAATATATTATGAGTTGTAATATATTAATATGAAGTTACGTTATTTAATTAGTTTTAGTCTTAAATTAATTATGAATTAATTTAGAGATTAAAAGGAATACTAATTAAATTATGGGCTATTTGTTTTATATAGTGTGGGCTAATACTCATTTGTTAATGGGCTAGGCTTATGTGGAAGTCCATGGATGATCCATGGAGCTTTTAACCCATGGATCCTTGGAAAAGGAAAAGACATGGGTTATTAGGGTTTCACCCTAACCATGCATACTATATAAGCATGCTTATGGAGCATGAAATGAAGCCTAAGAGAAAACTAGTGATCTAGTGTGTGTGTGCATGTGTGTGGCCGAAAATACAAGAGTGTGTATACTCTCATCAAAGTTTTCCAAGAGTGTGTGGTGTTTGTGATTCCATTTGAGGCATTCACACTATTGGTGCTTGGCCCTCAAACTCCTAAGAACCCAACTCATCAAAAGGTATGTAATCTCTTCTAACTCTTTTATGTTGAAATGTTCCCCATGCCATGTTAGATAGGTTATAAACCTTGGAAAATTATTATTTTGCATGTATTTAGACAAACATAGATCCAAGGTTTATTAGGGTTGCATGCACACTTAGGAAGTGTTAGATTGCTCAAAACCCAACAGTGGTATCAGAGCCTAGGTTTGCTTGTTTGATACTTGATGCAAAATAGTGAAAAAAGTCGAAATCGTTGCTGTCTGCATGGTGGACTCGCCGAGTCCATTGGGGGGACTCGCCGAGTCCAAGGCAAACTTCAACCTACTCGGCGAGTAAGTTCGTGCACTCGACGAGTAGGATCGAAAGAATGCAGAATCTCGACTTTTGCTGCTGGAAATGGACTAGAAACATTACCCTAAATTGTTTTGGTGTTATAAAACTTATTTTAGTTGGTGTAATGGTTGTTCTAATCCATTTACAATAGCATATATCAAAATTCCATGATTTTATGTGTTCATATAATTCTTGAATTTTTGATGATCATGTTCATGTTCTTATGAATTTAGAAAATGATAGGAATTATTTGCTGAATTGTTTAGGATTAATTCTTTATCATTTATGTGTTTTAATGGAGTCCATAATTTGTCCTCAAGTTATGGATTACCAAAGGTCACTTTCATTTAACACACACTTAAAACACATAAGTTACATGAAAATGAAGAGTCTTCATTTTTATGAACCTTTAATTCATAAGTTATGAAATGAAGAGTTTTGCAAAGTTACAAAACTTGCCCTCAAGTTTTGGAATTTGTAAAGTTTCACACACTTTAATAAACTTTAATTCCAAACCTTAGAGTTTTAATAGTTAAAATTCAACCCTTATACTATTTATAACATTAATGGTTAATTATTATATATATGTATAAGAATAAGTCGTTTTACCGTTAGTAGGTCTCATTCACGAAGCCAGTCTATAAGGTGGGTATAAGGTTGTTGCCTATAAAATGGCGACTTAATGGGTGTATACTCTCACCCACCGCTTGCTTGATCGGTGCAGGGTCGTTAGCCGAACGGGTAGAACAATGACTTTAAATCCTCATTAAAAGTATAATGAATATTATAAAATAACTAAACTCTTTTAATTCCCAATCTTAGTTATTTTAGGAAAATGTGAACATGGTGCTAATCCATGGAATTCACACTTTGTACCTTACCAAGTCGTTAGTGGAGCGTGTGTGGTTAACCGGCACACTAACTAGGACTAGTAAGGATCACGAAGGGTAACTTAATGTTTGTCATAGATCAATGGAGCGTGTGTGGTTAACCGGCACATTGATTAGGTGATAATATTAGGAGTACCAAGTGAATTAGCATGGTTATTCACACATTGTTTTGTGATCCTCGGCATCCCAGTCACAAAACTTGAAGGGCACAATCGAGATTGAAACATGCCATTGAAAAGTTCAATGAATCTCAAAAGAATCTAGGAATTTCAAATCCAATTAAACCTAATAAATCATTTCGTTTTCATGGTGGAAATTGGTGAATCGTCATTCACCTACCTTTCAAATATATTATTACTTAGATTACGGCATCCCTCTTCTAAGTGTAATATATTGTGATTGGATCCTAGCCTTAATATTACATTTGGGTGTCTTATTAAGGATCCTAAATATCTAATCTAAACTTACTTTCTTCTTTCAGATGTCTTCCAACACTAATGCTTCAGGCTCTAACCCAACTGGTTCTTTCTCTCTCATGAATCTTTGTGGGAGGGTCATCTTTGATGGTTCCAACTTCATGGATTGGATTAGGAACATCAGGATGGTTACTCATTACGAGGACAAGGAATATGTCCTCGATAAGGAGTTAAAAGAACTTGATGAGTCTACTGCTACTCCTGAGGAGATCGCTGAATTCAGGACTCATGAGAGAGATGCTACTAAGGTGGCATGTATCATGATGGCCACGATGACAGCCGAGCTCCAAAAGTCGTATGAAGATTTCTACCCTTTTGAGATGCACCAAGACCTGATGGAAAGGTACCATCAGAGTGCTCGTCAGGAGCGGTATGAAATAATCTCCTCCATAATAACTACCCGCATGAAGGACGGTGAATCCGTCACGGGCCACATGCAAAAGATGCAAAGGTATGTGGACCGTTTGCTGAAGCTGAATGTTAACATCCCCGAGGAGTTGGCAATTGACATCATTTTGCACTCCTTGCCTTCTTGTTATGATCATTTTCGAATGACATATCATATGAACAAGGAGGAAGTTACCCTCAGCAAGCTTCAAGGACTCTTGAAGACCGCTGAAACCGGTCTTAAGGGTAAAGCGGTTATTACCTCTACTACTCCTACTCCAACTTCTACCCTGTTTTAGCTATTGGGCAAGGCAAAGGGAAAAAGAGGAAGCACCCTTCGAAGGGTACCAAGGGAAAGTCTCTTGAAGGCTCCTCATCAAAGACTAACAACGGTTCTGTCACTCCTTCTGCCATTCCAAAGGATGCTGAATGCTTTTATTGCCATGAAAAGGCACACTGGAAGCGAAACTGCCCTAAGTACTTGCAGGATCTAAAGGATGGGAAAGTGAAACCCACCTATGCAGGTATTTACACTATATTGTCTAATTACTCAACATATTCTAACTCTTGGGTGCTTGATACAGGATGTGGTATTCACATATGTTCTGATTTGCAGGGCCTAAGAAGAAGTGAGGATGTGGAGCACGGGAAGATAAACTTAATCATGGGGAATAGGAAGGCTTCACCTGTTTCCAAGATTGGAGTTTATACTTTGTTGCTTAATAATGGGTTAAAATTAGATTTGAATAAATGTGTGTACTCGTCTGAAATGGCGAGGAATATTATTTCTTTTCATGCTTTGTACAAACAAGGTTTTACCTTTTCGTTTGATAATGAATGTGGTGGTATTAATGCCTTCTTTAATAATGTGTTTTATTTTAAACCATTACCTTGTGATGGCGTGTATGAAACTGTGTCGATTGTAGACAACTTAGGAAATAATGTGTTGTATATTGATTCTTCTACTAGCCTAGATAAAGCATCATTGTGGCATTGTCGTCTTGGACATGTAAACAAGAAACGCATAGGCCAACTCCAAAAGAGTGGAGTCTTGGAATCATTTGACCTTAAATCAGATGATAGTTGTGAATCTTGTCTACATGGAAAAATGACAAAATCACCCTTCACTGGAACTTGTGAGAGGGGTGAAGGTTTGTTGGACCTAATACATACTGATGTATGTGGGCCATTCAAAACCGCCACAAGGGACGCTAATCGGTATTATGTGACTTTTATTGATGATTTTAGTAGATATGGGTATGTCTACTTAATCAAACACAAGTCCGAAACCTTTGAAAGGTTTAAGGAATTCAAGCAGGAAGTAGAAAATCAATTGGGCAGGAACATTAAGATGCTTCGATCCGATCGAGGTGGTGAGTATCTTAGTACCGAGTTCCTTGACTATCTTAAGGAGTGTGGGATTGTCTCACAATTGACTCCTCCCAGGACACCACAGCTGAATGGTGTAGCTGAGAGGCGTAATCGTACCTTGTTGGACATGGTTCGCTCTATGATGAGTCGAGTTTCGTTACCAATCTCTTTTTGGGGGTATGCCTTAGAGACTGCCGCCCATATCCTTAATCTAGTCCCTACAAAGAAGGTTACCAAAACACCTCATGAGATCTGGACTGGGAAGGTTCCCAATTTGGACCACATCAATATTTGGGGTTGCGAAGCCTTCGTGAGGCGCGAAGCTCATGATAAGCTTGAACCCCGAAGTGAAAGGTGTATTTTCATCGGCTACCCACAGAAATCCTTCGGTTACCTTTTCTATAGACCCAGTGAGAATGTGGTCTTTGTAGCACGAAGAGGGATCTTTCGCGAGAAAGAATTTATAAGCCAAGGAGACAGTGGGAGGCAGATTGATCTTGAAGAAATTCAAGAATCAATTGGTGAAGGAACCTCAGACACTAGCAATCAACCTGAGGAAGAAACTCCTGTTGATCCAGCTGACGAGTCTGTACCTCCGAGACGTTCCACACGGGTTAGAAACACACCTTCGTTTTATTATGGTTTTCATATTACTACGGAAGGTGATACGTTTATTAGTGATAGTACACTAGTAAATTTGGATGAACCTAGCAGTGTTAAGGAAGCCATGGCAGGCCCGGAGTCTGCTAAATGGAAGGAGGCTATGGACAGCGAGATACAGTCCATGTATGACAATCAAGTTTGGAACTTGGTTGACAATGTACCAGGCCGTAAAACAGTCGGGTGCAAATGGATCTTCAAGAAGAAGACCGACATGGAAGGAAAAGTGCATACTTATAAGGCTCGACTGGTTGCGAAGGGTTTTACTCAAACTCAAGGTATTGATTATGATGAAACCTTCTCGCCGGTAGCCAAGATTAAGTCTATTAGGGTTATGTTAGCCATTGCAGCATTTCATGATTATGAAATATGGCAAATGGATGTCAAAACCGCTTTCCTTAATGGTAAGTTGGCTGAGGATGTGTACATGAATCAGCCAGAGGGTTTTGTCAATGCAGAGTACCCTAATAGAGTATGCAAGCTTGAGAAATCCATTTATGGATTAAAACAAGCATCTCGTAGCTGGAATCTTTGTTTTGATGAGAAGGTAAAAGAGTTTGGCTTCTTGAGAAGCGAAGATGAGTCTTGCGTGTATGTCAGAGCTAGTGGGAGTATAGTTAGCTTCTTGGTACTGTATGTGGATGACATACTACTCATAGGAAATGACATCCCAACCTTGCAGGAGGTTAAGTCCTGGCTTGGGAAGTGCTTTGCTATGAAGGACCTAGGGGAGGCTACCTATATCCTAGGGATAAGGATATTAAGAGAAAGGAGTAGAAGACTAATTGGACTTAGTCAGAGTATCTACTTGGATAAGGTGTTGAAAAGGTTCAACATGGAGAATTCCAAGAAAGGAGATTTACCAATCCAAAGCAATACCAAACTGAGTAAGACTCAGAGTCCGAGTACAGAGGCAGAGATAGCTGAGATGAGCCAATTACCATATGCTTCCGCAGTTGGCTCGATCATGTATGCTATGACTTGTACCCGTCCTGATGTGGCATTTGCTTTGAGCATGGTCAGCAGGTATCAGGGGAACCCTGGCAAGGCTCATTGGACCGCGGTAAAGAACATTCTCAAGTACCTGCGGAGGACTAAGGATTGGATCCTTACCCTTGGTGGCAGTGATGATTTGAGAATATTAGGGTATAGTGATGCTGGTTTTCAGACTGATAGGGATAATTTCCGCTCTCAGTCGGGCTGGATCTTTACCTTAAATGGAGGGGCAATTTCTTGGAAGAGTTCCAAGCAGGAGACGGTGGCTGATTCGACTTGTGAATCAGAGTATATAGCAGCGAGTGAAGCAGCGAAGGAGGCGATATGGCTATTAAGGAACCTATAGAGATTTTCTGTGACAACAATGTTGCGGTTATCTTAGCCAAGGAACCAAGAGATCATGGCAGATCCCGACACATTGACAGAAAATATCACTTCTTAAGACACAAGATTGAAGAAGGACTCCTTGTGACAAGGAGGATATCGTCAGATGAGAATCCTGCAGATCCCCTTACGAAGGGACTGACGAGGGTTAAGCATTTTCAGCATGCGAGACGCATCGGGCTGAGGGACGATATTAGTTTTACAGATTAGATAGTTTTCCTGAAACTTGTAAAATGTAATCGACGTTTGATGATGAATAAAATTTGTGATTTATTTATGAGTAAAGTGTTACTATCATTGTCAATTATTTACTATTGTTTCAGTTTTGCATGTTTTGACTTCCAGAATAATTAATTTATTCAAACCTCCACAATCGATCATACGTCGGAAGTAGGTATGAATCAAGATTGTCATGAATTGGGTTTGTAGATGCCTTAAAGGTGTTTAGACATGGCAATGGTTGCTGCAACATTCATGAGTACTCATAAGTTATGAGTATTGGTATAAACCCACGCTCACTTGTATCACTTCATGGAATTTATCTCGAGTGATCGTGAGACGATAACATCATATAAATCTTTAAACCTAGAGATATGAGTTGTTACCTATGAGTTGGTTGTGCATTGATTGCACGTAAACGCATCAGTAACTTGATGTTATAAAACGTGCCTTTGTGTACAATTCAATAAGTAGTAGAACAAGCATATCAGTCGAAGTTTATCTGTTCCTTCTAGAAATAGAAGCGATATCTGGGCCCCTCGATGATTTTGTGTTGACCCATGAACCAGGCCTGGTCAGAACTAAACCGATGTGTTCAGTGAAGTTCTTCGTCAAACAAATCGGAAAATCGAGAAACAACTGCTAGACAATAAGCAAGACATAGTTCCATGTGTTTGTCCGGCTGATATCATGAGAACAGAGGATTATGTGATCACTTATCTAAAATGGCGCTTCATAGTTCGACAGAGTCTTCATTGTTCGAGGGAGTTTTCGAGAGCTACGATTGTTGGTTGGTTCCTGAAGTTATAGGCAAATATAGTTATTAGACTTATCCAAGTGGGAGTCTGTTGGATAAGGTGTCTAAGTCCATAACTTATTTGGTATATACTTGACCCGATCGGCATGGTCCATTTGGGTTGCATCTCATCCAAACTATTATGGATAATTTTATGAGAGTTATACACATATGTTCATTAATATATTATGAGTTGTAATATATCAATATGAAGTTACGTTATTTAATTAGTTTTAGTCTTAAATTAATTATGAATTAATTTAGAGATTAAAAGGAATACTAATTAAATTATGGGCTATTTGTTTTATATAGTGTGGGCTAATACTCATTTGTTAATGGGCTAGGCTTATGTGGAAGTCCATGGATGATCCATGGAGCTTTTAACCCATGGATCCTTGGAAAAGGAAAAGACATGGGTTATTAGGGTTTCACCCTAACCATGCATACTATATAAGCATGCTTATGGAGCATGAAATGAAGCCTAAGAGAAAACTAGTGATCTAGTGTGTGTGTGCATGTGTGTGGCCGAAAATACAAGAGTGTGTATACTATCATCAAAGTTTTCCAAGAGTTTGTGGTGTTTGTGATTCCATTTGAGGCATTCACACTATTGGTGTTTGGCCCTCAAACTCCTAAGAACCCAACTCATCAAAAGGTATGTAATCTCTTCTAACTCTTTTATGTTGAAATGTTCCCCATGCCATGTTAGATAGGTTATAAACCTTGGAAAATTATTATTTTGCATGTATTTAGACAAACATAGATCCAAGGTTTATTAGGGTTGCATGCACACTTAGGAAGTGTTAGATTGCTCAAAACCCAACAGTGGTCGCTGCCACCGTATGTCATTGTTGACCACCACTACCCGAGGTGGTAGTCGGTGGTGTCGGATGTAGGAAAACCCTAATTATCCTAATGAAACCCTAATGGGCCTAAGGACTTAGATTTTTGGCCTAATTGGATTGTAATGGGTTGGAAACCCTAATTAGGGTTTAGAAAACCCTAATATTGGAATTATTTGTTTGGACTTATCGGGACCCGCACTTTGGACCATTGGAGTGAAGTTATGACTTAAGCTCGATTTCATTGTATGGTTGGACTAAATGGATTAAGTTTTTAATGGATAAAGTCCTTCATGGGTTAAGTAGGAACACTTAACCCTAGTCGTCATTTCATATGAATAACCCTAATTGGGTTTGGTAAATTGGGCCATAAGTGGGCCATAATTGGGCCTTGAGGATTATTAGTTATTGGGCCATCAGAATGCCAATTGTTTGGACTAGAATAATTGATTGGGCCTTAAAATAATCCCATGTAGAGGTTTGGGCCCAATTTTGAAAATTAGGCCATATGTTAGGACTTAGTTGATTATTGGGTCTTTGGGCCTTTGGAGTGTGAGTTGGACCTTGGGCTTGGAACCCAATTATTAATTGGGTACTCTTTGATGTTGAGAGTTTAGGAATCTATCACCCAGCAGTTATAGTTTTATCCACAGGACTTCAGCAATGTAAGGTGAGTCTTCTTACCATACCAATGGATCTAAGGCACCAAGGCTGACCCATTTTATGATATGTGATATTCTAGCTGTAGTAAAGATATGTGGTATGATAGTTAGCTTTATGCTAAGTGGTATGCTAGTTGATTATATGGTATTTGCACGGAAAACCCCTAGGGGAGCCCGTAGCAGTAGGATATAAGACCATATGTGGGATCCCATTACATTCCTAGGTAAAGACCATGTGGGGGAGCCCATGACATGATGGTATAAGACCTTGGGGGGGGGGGGGGGGGAGCCCACAGAATCCTTATATGTATATGTATGTGTTATGTAGTATGATAGATACTTCTGTGATATATGATATGCTAGTTGATTATGTACGTTATTGCATGGAAAACCCCGAGGGAGCCCCTGGCAATTGGATATAAGACCATGTGGGAGAGCCCATGGCATTCCTAAGTAAATACCATGTGGGGGAGCCCATGACATGATGGTATAAGACCCTGGCGGGAGCCCACGACATCCTTATATGTTTAAGTATGTGTTATGTAGTATGATAGATTCTTCTATGATATACAATATGCTAGTTGATAATGAATGTTATTGCATGGAAGACCCCGGGGGGAGCCCGTGGCAGTTGGATATAAGACCATGTGGGGGAGCCCCTGGCATTGCTAGGTAAAGACCATGGGGGAGCCATGGCATGAAAGTATAAGACCTTGGGGGAGCCCACGACATCATTATATGTTAGTATGCAAGGCTTATGTGATATATGTAGCTTTGATAGCTAATATAGAATGTCTTATGTGGATTGTGTGTGGGGTATGCTCTGGGGGACTCACTACGCTTTGTGCTTACGATTTACAGTTTTGGTTTCATGTATCATTGGTTTGGAAAAGAAGGGTTCAGATTGATCGCAGTGCACACACCTATGATTTCCGAAATGAATGCTTTTGGGATGAACTCTAATAAATTCTTTACTGAATGATGATTTTAAATGTTTGTAATAAAAGGTATCAATGTTTTAGCTATATTAAAAATGATATTTTTACCCTTGATTTTTGGGTCGTTAAATAATTTGCAATTAGATTACGACATCCCTTTTCTGAATTGTAAATAATTGTGTTGGATCCCAGCGTTAATTAATCATTCCAGTGTTAAATTGGGGATTGTTATATAATCTAAACTATGTCTCTATTCTTTTTCAGATGTCTACCTCAAACAACAACGCTTCTGGATCAAACCCTTCTAGCTCTTTCTCCCTCATGAACTTATGTGGGAGGGATATCTTTGATGGATCCAAATTTATTGATAGGGTTCGCAACATACGCATGGTCACCCGCTACAGGGTCAAAGAGTATGTTCTCGACAAGGAGCTGAAGGAGATTGACCACACACTGCTACTCCTGAAGAAATCGCTTAATATGATGCTCATGAGAGGGATGCAACAAAGTTGTCGTGTATCATGCTCGCAACCATGATTGCCGAACCTTAAAAGTCCTACGAAGACTACTATCCTTACGAGATGCACCAAGAGTTGATGGAAAGGTACCATCAAAGTGCAAGGCAAGAAAGGTACGAGATCATCGCCTCCATGATCATCACAAATATGAGGTATGGAGAGTCCATCATGACCCACTTATAAAAGATGCAAAGGTTTGTGGACCATCTGCTGAAGTTAAATGTGAACTTCGACAAAGAGTTGGCCACAGAGGCGATGATCTCGTACCTTTACTGTAAACTGGTGATAGTAGTTTGAAAGGAAAGTCTATTGCATCAAGTCCTACTGTTGTTGCCCCTATCTTGGCAATTGGTCAAGGGAAATGGAAGAAGAGGAAGGCTTCTTCTAAGATCCACATGGGAAAGTATCATGATGGAACCTCTTCAAGTGGGACCAAAGGTGGTTCTACTGCTCCCTGTTCAAATCAAAAGGATGCAAAGTGCTTCCACTGTCACGATAAACGACATTGGAAACGAAGCCGCCCGAAGTATCTACAAGACATCAAGGATAAGAAGATAAAGACCACCTTCATAGGTATTTACACTATTCAATATAACAACTCATCAAATGCTATTTCTTGGTTCCTTGATAAAGGATGTGGTTTTCTTTGGATTAGGTGTCTAAGCCTATAACTATAATTGGTATGTATTTGACCCGATAGTAGCATGTTCCATTTTGGGTTGCATTCACCAGAGTAATTTGACATGATGGATATTTGAGAAAGAGGTTATTTGTGATTTATTAATATATTATAAGTATAATATATTAATTGAGAAATCATATTATTTTAATGAATATTGGTCAAGAATTAATTTGGAATTAATTTAGTGATCAAAAGAGATTAATTAAATTAAGCGGATTGATTATGCAAAGCAGTGATACATATAGTTTGGGCCAATTATCCATGATTGTGTTGGAATAGTGTCTAAGGCTGCAACTATATTAGGCAAGTATTTGATCCGGTTGTGCATGGTCCTTTTGGGTTGCCTTCACCATAGCAACTTGATGGATGATTTGTTAAGAGAGAGTAAATATTATAAGGAATAATATATGGTTATTTGATTAATATAAGTCATAGATTAATTGGAATTAATTTGGTGACTTAAAGAGATTAATTAAATAAAGGGGTATAAACTATCAATTGTTTGATAGTTAAACTTTAGACTATAAATCCATTGGGATATGCTTTGGACGAATTCTATGAGATATAGGATAGCTAAAATCTTCCAAAGGCTTATCTATGGAATGGATTTGGATAGCCTTAAGAGAAGATTATCCAATTAGGGTTTAGGTTGTAACCCTTAAGGAGTCTACAAGTATAAATAGACCCTAGGGGTGAGGGAATTCGACACACCATCTAAAGTAGAGATACTCTGGCCGAATTCCTCCCCTCTCCTCTCTCCTAAATCATCTTGCTTGCTATTGGTGTTTGTAAGCCATTAGAGGAGTGACATTTGTGACTCTAGAAGCTCCAAGACAACAAGATCAACAAGGAACTCAAAGGTATGATTCTAGATCTGTTTCAATGTTGTTATTTAACCTAATTAGCCATTAGAAGTCTTGGATTCAAAGCATGTTTAATTAGAAAGCCTAGATCCAAGCATTAGGGTTTTGCATGCGCACATAGGAAAGTTCTTATGGCTAAAACCCATCAGTGGTATCAGAGCCTAGCTTGGTTTTCTTTAAATTGTTGCTTGATTAACTGAAACAAACCTGCAAAATTCGATTTTGGGTTTATGAGTCATGGACTCGGCGAGTTCCAAAGTGGACTCAGCGAGTAGGCCTGTACTCGGCGAGTCCGGACGTCTGGATTAGGCAAAACCGGGATTTTTTCATGTTTATCTTATGGAAACTTACCTTAATCATATTAGATCAACCCTAATCCGATTTTTTGATATATATGACTATTATCTTGATCTAATTAAAGATATTTATCAACTAATAAAATATTTAATTTCCTTATGTGATAAATGATTAATTATTTTGATAATTATCTTAAAAGAAATCTTGGATAAATCAAATAAAGATAATTAGGATATTAATTGTTAATTGGAATTATTTGTTATTTGATCCTTCATGTTTTAAATGTTTAAAACCTACCCTAAAGTTTTGAAATTTATATTTGTGATTAAAAGTTTTAATTTAGACAACTTAAATTTCAAACCCTAGATTTTGAAAAAGTTTGAAAATACAACCCTATACTAATATGATATTACTAGAATAATATATATATGTATAACTAAATGCTAGTCTTACCGTTAGTAGGCCTCATTCATGAAGCCGATCTATAAGGTGGGTATAAGGTTGCGGCCTATAAAATGGCGCTTAATGGGTGTACACTCACACCCACCGCTTGCTTGATTGGTGGAGGGTCGTTAGCCGAATGGGTAGGATAGGGCAACCTCATCTTCTCATTAAAAGTATAATAAGAAATACAAAGTAACCACACGTTTTAAAAAATTTTCCCAATCTTAGTTACTTTAGGAAAAGTGAATTGATTCAATCCCATGAAATTACACTTTGCACCTTGCTAAGAAGTTAGTGGAGCGTGTGTGGTTTACCGGCACACTAATTGGTTCTAAGCGAAGGTGGCAAAGGGTGATTCATTGTTTATCATAGTTCGATGGAGCGTGTGTGGTTTACCGGCACATCGAATAGGTGATCGTTACAATGAAGGCACCATGTGAATTTGCATGGTAATTCACACCCGCTTTGTGATCCTCGGCATCCCAGTCACAAACAAGAGGGGCATATCGAGATTTAAACATGCCATTGAATAGTTCAATGAATCTCATCCAAACCTAGGAATTCTCAAAAACACTTAGGACTAATAGTTTAAGTTTTGTAATGGAGAATTAGTGAATCGTCATTCACTTACCTTCAATTTATTTGCATGTTAGATTACGGCATCCCTTTTCTAGTATGTAAATGTTATTGTTAGATCCTAGCCCTAATTTTCTTATTGGGTGATAATTAGGGATTATTATTCTAATCTATCTTTGTCCTTTTTTTCTAATTGAAGATGTCGAATGCAAACAACGTTGCTGCTAGTTCTTTCACGTTGATGAGCCTTTGCCAAAAGGTCACCTTCGATGGAACGAACTTTAGCGAATGGATAAGATACATTCGCACCGTTGCTCGCTATGAGGATAAAGAGTATGTCCTCGATGAGAAGCTCGAGAAAATCAACCCCGAAGTTGCTACTCCCGAAGAAATCACCGCCTTTGAAACACATGAGCGAGATGCAACGAAGGTACATTGCATCATGATCGCCACCATGAACTCCGAATTCCAAAAGTCCTACGAGGACATGTATCCATACGAGATGCATCAAGACTTTTTGGAGAGATACCACCAAAACGCGAGAAAAGAGCGTTACGAGATTTTCACTAACATGATCTCCGCTAAGATGGGTCATGGAGAATCTCTTACCATGCACCTGCAAAAGATGCAAAGGTATGTCGACCGCCTTCGCAAGTTAAATGTTGACTTCGGTGAAGACTTGGCGATCGACATGGTGCTTCACTCTTTGCCTCCAATGTACAACCAATTTAGGATGACCTACCACATGAACAAAGAAGAGGTCACCCTAAGCAAACTCCAAGGTCTCTTGAGGGTCGCTGAGAGCAACTTCAAGGACAAGTCTGTTGCACCTACTCCCAATCCGTCCGCTACTCCTGTCTTGGCTATTGGTCAAGGGAAGGGAAAGAAGAGGAAATCTTCATCGAATAACTATCGCAAGGTGAAAGCCCAAGATGGTGCCTCTTCTAGTGGGACCAAAGTTGATCCCGCTAGAGTGCCACCACTTCCACAAGATAGGACATTGGAAGAGAAGCTGCCCGGATTACCTGCAAGCGATCAAAGAAGGAAAGATCAAGCCATCTTTCGCAGGTATATACACAATCAAATCTAACGATTCTAATCATGCTATTTCTTGGGTTCTTGATACCGGTTGTGGTTATCACATTTGTTCTAATGTGCACGGACTAAGAAGAAGTAGGGATGTAGAGCAAGGAAGGATCAATCTAATCATGGGGAACAGAAGATCGTCGCCTGTGACCAAGATTGGAGTGTATTCTTTAGTGCTTAGGAATAGTTTGGTTTTAGATTTGAACAATTGTTGCTATTCGCCAGAAATGGCTAGAAACATCATTTCATTTCATGGTTTATATAGATAAGGATTTAGATTTTCTTTTAATAATGAGAATGGTTCTATTTTGGCTTATCTAAATGGTGTCTTTTACTTTGAAGCTATACCATGTAATGGAATATATGAAACTGTTATGATTGTTGATAACTTAGGAAATGATGTTTTGAATATTGATTCTTCCACTAGTATGGATAAAGCATCCTTGTGGCATTGTCGTCTTGGACATGTCAACAAGAAACGCATAGCACAACTCCAAAAGGATGGAGTGTTGGAGTCATTCGACCTTAGGGAAGATGACACATGCGAGTCTTGTTTACTTGGAAAGATGACTAAGTCACCCTTCACGAGTACTTGTGAAAGGGGTGAGGGGCTATTGGACCTAATACATACCGATGTATGTGGACCCTTTAGATCAACCACGAAGGATGGGAACTGCTTCTATGTGACTTTTACCGATGACTATAGTAGATATGGGTATATCTACTTAATCAAGCAAAAGTCAGACACCTTTGAAAAGTTCAAAGAGTTCAAGAATGAAGTGGAGAATCAATTGGGCAGGAAAATCAAGATGCTTCGATCCGATCCAGGAGGAGAGTACCTAAGTCTTGAATTCCACGATTATCTCAAGGAGTGTGGAATAGTTTCGCAATTGACGCCTCCTAGGACACCGCAGTTGAATGGTGTGGCAGAAAGGCGTAATCGAACCTTATTGGATATGGTTCACTCTATGATGAGCCGTGCTTCACTACCTATCTTCTTTTGGGGGTATGCCTTAGAGACTGCCGCCCATATCCTTAACCGAGTCCCTACTAAGAAGGTTGCCAAAACACCTCACGAGATGTGGACAGGGAAAGCTCCCTCGTTGGCACATATCAAGGTTTGGGGTTGCGAGGCTTTCGTAAGACGAGATACTCACGACAAGCTTGAACCTCGAAGTGAGCGATGTATTTTCATCGGCTACCCGCAAACATCCTTTGGATATCTCTTCTATAGACCGAAAGACAATGTTGTCTTTGTTGCGAGGAGAGGAGTTTTCCGAGAGCGAGAACTCATAAGCCAAGGAGACAGTGGGAGGCAAATCGAACTTGAAGAGATTCAAGAGTCGATAGATGAAGGAACCTCTACCGCTGGCATTCAACCCGAGGAGGAAACTCCGGTTGAACCGATTGACGAATCCTTACCTCTCAGACGTTCCGATAGAGTTAGAGTTCAACCCCAGTTTTATGGTTTTCATATTACTACCGAAGGGGACACGTATATTAGTGATGGTACACTAGTAAATCTTGCTGAACCTAATAGCTATAAGGAAGCCATGGCAGGCCCGGAGTCTGCAAAATGGAAAGAGGCAATGGATAGCGAGATCCAATCCATGTACGATAACCAAGTTTGGAATTTGGTTGATTATGTGCCCGAACGTAAGACCGTTGGGTGCAAATGGATCTTCAAAAAGAAGACCGACGTGGATGGGAACGTACACACATATAAGGCGCGATTGGTCGCGAAGGGCTTTACTCAAACTCCCGGAGTTGACTATGATGAGACCTTCTCACCAGTTGCGAAGATTAAATCTATTAGAGTGATGCTAGCAATTGCCGCATTTCATGATTATGAGATTTGGCAAATGGATGTCAAGACCGCTTTCCTTAACGGAAAGTTGGCTGAGGATGTTTACATGGCTCAGCCAGAGGGGTTTGTGGATCCGAAGCATCCGAATAGAGTGTGTAAGCTTGAGAAGTCCATTTATGGACTTAAGCAAGCGTCTCGCAGATGGAATCTTTGCTTTGATGAGAAAGTCAAAGAGTTTGGATTTGTACGAAGCGAAGACGAATCTTGTGTATATGTAAAAGCCAGTGGGAGTATAGTAAGCTTTCTCGTTCTATATGTCGATGACATATTACTCATAGGGAACGACATCCCGACTCTGCAGGAGGTCAAGTCCTGGCTCGGGAAGTGTTTCGCTATGAAGGACCTCGGAGAGGCTTCTTACATTTTGGGAATAAGGATAGTAAGAGAAAGAAGTAAGAGACTAATTGGACTCAATCAGAATACTTACTTAGAGAAGGTACTAAAACGTTTTAGTATGGAAAACTCAAAGAAGGGAGAATTACCGATACAAGGAAATGCAAAGTTGAGTAAGACTCAAAGTCCGAGTACCGAAGCTGAGATAGCAGAAATGAGCCGAGTACCATACGCTTCCGCAGTTGGCTCAATCATGTACGCTATGACTTGTACTCGCCCTGATGTAGCCTTCGCTTTGAGCATGGTTAGCAGATATCAAGGGAACCCTGGCAAAGCACATCGGATTGCGGTGAAGAACATCCTTAAGTACCTTCGGAGGACGAAAGAATGGTTCTTAGTCCTTGGAGGGAGTGATGACTTGAAGGTGCGAGGGTATAGTGACGCCAGCTTTTAGACCGACAGGGACAACTACCGTTCGCAGTCGGGCTGGGTCTTTACCCTAAATGGAGGAGCAGTGACATGGAAAAGTTCCAAGCAGGAAACCGTAGCTGATTCAACGTGCGAATCAGAGTACATCGCAACGAGCGAAGCGTCGAAGGAGGCAGTATGGCTAAAGAACTTCATTGGTGATCTTGGAGTTGTGCCGGCCATAAAGGAGCCCATGGAGATTTTCTGTGATAAGGAAGGTGCGGTTGCCTTGACCAAGGAACCGAGGGATCATGGTAGATCTCGACATATCGACAGAAAATATCACTTCATTAGACATCGTGTAGAAGAAGGACATCTCGTAGTGAAGAGGATATCATCAGAAGATAACCCAGCAGATCCGCTTACGAAGGGACTCAGTAGGGTTAAGCACTTGCAGCATGCTTGGAGTATTGGGCTGAAGGATGATATTAGTATAGATTAGATAGTATTAGAAACGTATAATAGATAAATGTAATTAACATTTGATGATTAAATAAAAGAGTTTTATTTATGAGTAAAGTTACTGTCACATGTTAATTGTTTAACTATTGTTTCACTTTGCATGTTTTGACTTCCAGAATAATTGAGTTTATTAGGAATAATCGAATTATTCAAATGGTCCACAATCGTTCATATGTTGGGAGTAGATATGAATGAAGATTGTCATGAATTGGTGTGTAGAATGTCTAAATGGTGTTAGACATAGCAAGGGTTGCTGCAACGTTCATGAGTGCTTATGAACTGGTTTTGAGCATTGGAATAAACCCGCGCTTGCTGAAATCACTCTATGGAATACGATATAAAAGGTGATCGCAAGACGATAATATCATATAGTCTTAAAACCTAGATATATGATTTATTATTTGTTAATTGATTGTGCATTGATAATGCGAAAACGCATTAGTAACTTGGTGTTATAAAACGCATTGTTGTGTATAGTTGGTTAATGAATAAGTAAATGCATATAAGTCGAAGTTTATCTGTAAATTTTATCCTAAGAGGGTAGAAGAGATATCTTGGCCACTCGATGATTTGATTTGACTTATGTGTCGGGCCCGGTCAGAACTGAATTGATGTGTTTGATTAAGTTCTATGTCAAATAAATCGGAGTTCGAGAAATCAAATGCTTGACTAACCATTCCATAGGATTGTCAGCATGATATCTAACAGAGGACTGTAAGATCCCTTATCTAAAGGATAAGATTGATTAGATTAGAGTTGACAGCGTCTTTGAGAGCTACGATTGCAAACCGAATTGTACTTGTATAGTTACTAGACTTATCCAAGTGGGAGACTGTTGGAATAGTGTCTAAGGCTGCAACTATATTAGGCAAGTATTTGATCCGGTTGTGCATGGTCCTTTTGGGTTGCCTTCACCATAGCAACTTGATGGATGATTTGTTAAGAGAGAGTAAATATTATAAGGAATAATATATGGTTATTTGATTAATATAAGTCATAGATTAATTGGAATTAATTTGGTGACTTAAAGAGATTAATTAAATAAAGGGGTATAAACTGTCAATTGTTTGATAGTTAAACTTTAGACTATAAATCCATTGGGATATGCTTTGGACGAATTCTATGAGATATAGGATAGCTAAAATCGTCCAAAGGCTTATCTATGGAATGGATTTGGATAGCCTTAAGAGAAGATTATCCAATTAGGGTTTAGGTTGTAACCCTTAAGGAGTCTACAAGTATAAATAGACCCTAGGGGTGAGGGAATTCGACACACCATCTAAAGTAGAGATACTCTGGCCAAATTCCTCCCCTCTCCTCTCTCCTAAATCATCTTGCTTGCTATTGGTGTTTGTAAGCCATTAGAGGAGTGACATTTGTGACTCTAGAAGCTCCAAGACAACAAGATCAACAAGGAACTCAAAGGTATGATTCTAGATCTGTTTCAATGTTGTTATTTAACCTAATTAGCCATTAGAAGTCTTGGATTCAAAGCATGTTTAATTAGAAAGCCTAGATCCAAGCATTAGGGTTTTGCATGCGCACATAGGAAAGTTCTTATGGCTAAAACCCATCAGATTGATTAGTGATGGACTAACTTTATGTGAGAGTCTATGAAGTGTTAGTCCATAAGGCTTATCATATGGATTATTGGATTAAAGGCCCAAGGAAGTGGATTAGGGTTTACAAGTTGAAACTCTAGAAATTTCACACTAAAAATGTAACCCCTAGCACCACCAAAATGGATGATGATTCCATGGGAAAACCCTAACTGATTTTGTGTGCTCCTAACCTCTCTCTCAAAGTCCTCCATTTGTTCATGGTGTTTTGTGAACCATCTGAGGCATCACACTTGATGTGCTAAGGTCTTGAAAGGCCAAATTCTACATGTTACAACTAAGAGGTACTCTTCTAACTAGTTTTTTATGTTTCAAGTATCAAAGTTGTATGCTAGTTATAGGTTTCATGCTTTGGATAATTTGTTTTGCATGTATAACTAGAGAAAACTTAGATCCAAATCATTAGGATTGTATGTGCACCGTAATAGGGTTATAGTACATAAATCCCAATGGTGGTATCAGAGCCAAGGGTTGTTTTCTGTAATATTGATGCATTGGTTAATTGTTCAAAGTTGAAAAAATTGAAAAATTGCTATATGGACAGTGGGCTTGACGAGTCCCATTAGCGGAGTCGACGAGTTTGGTCATTTGTTGAAGAACTCGATGAGTCCAGTATCCGACTCGATGATTTTGATAATCAATTGGCAGTTTTTTTGCGTTTTTGGCCAGAATTGGATTAGGAACATTACCACAAACTGTTTTGTATCATAAAATCCGCTTTTCTGATATGGTAGTGATCATCCTCATCCAATTAAAAGATAATTTTCAAAATTATAAGATGATTATTAGTTTATATGCTAAAGCTACTTATTTATAAATTTTTGATTTGAAATTATCTTGCTACAAGATTTAAAAAAATTTATCTGAATGTTTTGAAGAGTTACAAAACTTGTCTTCAAGTTATGGAATTCAAAAAGTTTTTCTTAAAAGTTACAAAACTTGTCTTACAGTTTTAGAATTCAAAAGGTTTGAGTAGTTCCAAAACTTCCCCTCAAGTTTTTGAATTTGAAAAGTATTTTTTATAGAACATGGAATGCTAAAACATCTAGTAATTTGAAAAGATTTCAAAAGATGCAACTCTTGGCTTCATAACTTAAAAAAGATTAATTAAATAGATTTAATTTTGAATTTTTATATTTTAAACCTTGATGTTTTTGTATAGTTCAAATTACAACCTTATGCAGTTTATTAAATTAATTAAGTGTTTAATTAAAAGAGAATTAATAAATCCATGATGATATGGTTTATATATAATTAAATTAAAAGTCTAATTTATTAATAGTTTAAACCATCTAGTATTTTAAATGTGTAAAATATACCCTTATCCAATATTAAATTAAAAGGTTAATATATTATATACGCATAAGTATAAGGTCAGTCTTATCGTTAGTAGGCCTCATTCACAAAGTTGGTCTGTAAGGGGTGTTTAAGGAAGCGGTCTATAAAATGACCGTCATTGGGTATCCACTCTTACCCACCACACCCTTGACCAGTGGACGGTCATTAGCCGAACGGGTAGGATAGGACACAAATTTCTATTAAAAGTATAATGAAATACCAAGTAACTAAATGCTTTATAAATTCCAAATTTTAGTTACTTAGGAAAATTATGAATTTGATGCTAATCCATGAAATTGCACATTGCACCTTATTGGTAAGTTAGTGGAGTGTGTGTGGTTAATCAACACACTAATATGGACTAATGAAGGATGGAAATGGGTAGCTCGTAGTTTTTCATAGATCAATGGAATGTGTCTGGTTAACCGACACATTGATTATGTGATAATTGACTTCGAGAGTACCAAGCGAATTTGCATGATTATTCAGACCTTGTTTGTGATCCTCGGTATCCCAGTGACAAATTTGAAGGGCATAATCGACATTAAACATGCCATTGAAAAGTTCAATGAATCTCAAAAGATCTAGGAGTTTCATTTAAAACTTAATTCTTTAAAATTTCGTTTTCGTGGTGGAATTAGTAAATCGTGATTTACCTACCAACAAATAGTTTACAATTGGATTACGACATCCCTCTTCCGAATTGTGAATTATTGTGTAGGGTCCTAGACTTAATTTTTCATTAGGGTGTTATATTAAGGACTTAAAACAACTAAACTTGAATTTCTCCCTTGTATATGTCTAGTTCTTACAACTATGGTCTTCCCGATTGTTTTGGAATAAGCTTTCCTCATGAAGATGATGTTCCTAGAAACCATACTTCACTTCCTCCACCTCCTCCAAAAATTCTCCCTAACCCACATGTTCGTCGAGTTGAAAAGTTCAAGGTTACTCAAACCTTTCTTGAAAGCAAACACCAAGATGGAAGGTGTCACACCCCGAAAACCTAAGGCGGAAACATTCCCTGGGCGGACTCCACATTGAGTATCAAATCCAATGTACATAGTAAGCAAAGTAAACAACCATTACATTACATATTCGAATTTACATTTGTTCAAAAGTAAAGTGTTACAAGTGTTATACGTATGTATATATGAACAAAAGTAGAGACGAGTCTTCTGTATGCTCTGTCTTCTCCAAAAGATTTGCGGGTACCTGTCTAATATGGACCTGAGAATACAAGCAGTTTGAAAATCAGCATAAAGCTGGTGAGTTCATAAGATGTTTGTTTTCTGAAAATGTACAAGTTCCCTTTGGTTTTCCCGAAAAGTTTGTTATCCAAGAAAATTCCATATTTTCTTATATGTGAAGTCTGTTAAACTGTTTTGTTACACGAATCTGGTTATGTTCAACTGTTATCCCAGGAAAATCCTATATTTTCCTAAAAGTAAGTTTAGTTACTGAATCCCAATGTAATGTTTGATTATCTTTCATACTTGTTATATTAGCTAGGTATTCTGATACTCTAATTGTGTTACACTTGAATGTACCTAGATGTGTACCTTCGTATTCGTATTCATATTTGTATTCGTATTCGCATTCGTATTCATATTCCTAATCCTATTTCTAATCCTATTCATATTTGTATTCATATTCGCATTCATATTCGTATTTGTATCTGCATTCGTATTCGTATTCCTATTCCTAATACTAATACTATTCGTATTCGTATTTGTATTCGCATTCGTATTCGTATTCCTACTCCTAATACTAATTCTATTTGTATTCGTATTCGTATTCGTATTCGTATTCGTATTCACATTCGTATTCGCATTCGTATTCCTACTCCAAATCCTAATTCTATTTGTATTCATATTCGTATTCGTATTCGCATTCGTACTCACATTCGTATTCGTATTCCTATTCCTATTCCTAATTCTATTTGTATTTGTATTCGTATTCGTATTAGTTCTAATTGATGATTAGTATGAATTATTCGTAGATTATGAAATATTATTTAGGTTGTAACACTTTATCAAGAAATCTATGATTAGTTTGAAAGCTAATTTCGTAATTCGAACTATTTGATTAACATAGTTTTTTATATTAAAAACATACAGAATATAAACATTTGAATTGAAAAACAATAAGTTTGAGTACAAGATTTCCTTGTACTTTTGCTTGTATTCCCCCCCTGAAAACATTTGAAAAACATTGAAAAAGAGTAGGCGTATGAACTCACCGATCGAGAAGCGTGTCGGATTGGATGCTAAGTGTCGGTTCAGGGCTTGATAATGCGTGAAGCTCCTATGTAATATGAAATGATATACAAATGTATCTAATTAGATTTTAAATCACTAATTAGATATGATTATACACTCCAAGACGCGAAAACACTTCAAATCAAGTGTTTGGAGTGACCCGGGTGACATCTAGGGACGTATATGGCTCGGATATGGAGTTTACCCCTCAAGAGTAAACTCACAAGAGGGTTTACGGTCCTAATGACCCATTCCCCATGAGTTTACGGCTGTAAACTCATGGTGGGGTGTTCTATGGTGCCTAATGGTCTTATAACACTTGGAAAAATTGGCTAGGATGGAATTTAGGACTTAGGAATGGATTAAACCTACATATGGACCATGTAATGGAGTTTACGGCCTAAGAAAGTGTTCTTGGGAGGTTTACGGCCGTCAACATCCTTGGGGGTAGGTTTGGCATGATTTAAGGTCCTTAACTTGATTGTGGCTGCTTCTTGTAACGCCTGTGTTTCCGGGCTTGCCATTTTTAGCAATGTAATAGTCTGGGTTAACCTTTGTAACCTGTTATGAAATAATATAAGTGTATTATTTGAGTATTCTGTGTTTTGTGCTTAATTGCTTAATTATGTGGTTTGATTAATTAAGAATAAAAACAAGCGTCAAAATTTAAGTGTAAAATAAACTTGATATCTTTATATAATGTTGTAGTAGTTGAAACAAGGTTTCCGAGGATATAAAGAATGCCGAAATCCGAGTTATAACGAATAAGTTATGACATGTCGAAGTTTCGCGACAGAACCGGCACGACACAACGCGACGTAAAAAGTGAATTTACGTTAGAGCGATGTTTAGCCTTAGCAATCTAATTGAAAGTCGTAGAATACGTTAAACCATGAGCGTGCATAAAAAGAACGCCCAAATCTGACTTCGTATGAGGAAGTTATGATTTTTCTAAGTTTTGACTTAGCAGTATGCAGCCCGAATGCTCGATTTGAGACCGAACGGTTTTTAGCCGAAACAATTTAAATGAGAATTGAAGATCTCATTAATTGTAGTAAAACGATAAAAAGATAGGCGAAAACGGACGTCAGATAAAGAAGTTATGATTTTATAACAGATTTTTCCTTTCCCGGCCTACTAAAAATAAATAATAAAAATAAATTCAAAATTAGCCGACGGAGTCTAAACGAAAGTTGTAGATCGTAGTCTCACCTACGCGTGGAAATAAAGAACGTCAAAAACGAAGTTGGTATGAGGAAGATATGAATTTTTGAAGTTTATTAAATATTTTCGATATTTAATTTAAATATATATTGGCCGATATTATCCATGGGGGAAGTCAGCGACCTTATCGTCGTTACACCAGCGTAACCTAAAATTACGCCCCGTGTAAATCGCAGATCCAGCCCCTATAAAAGGAAGTCGAGTTCAGCCGATTAAGTTGCTCATTTCTTCCCGTTTTCTCGCGTTTTTGCATCGTTTTTCGTGCAAGAAATATCTCGAAGCCCCGGTATCATTGCCGAGCCCCGAAGCAAGTCCCGAGGCCCCGAAGATCCCGAGAAGTGCAAATCCCGAGTCGAAGCTCTGCCCGCAAGGAGTCCGATTTTTGTGAAGATCTTCCAGATCTACCGAAGAATACTACCTCTACAAGCCGTAGTGTTGTCCGATCATCTTCTGATCAAGTGAGTGTGTAGTTACTTTCTTCTAACGCATAATTATGAAGTATTTTATACAAAATATGTGTTATGTGTATAATTTTGTTGTTATGTGAGTGAATGTATATTCACTCTCTTCTATCTTATAGATCTGATTTACTTTCTATGAAATACGTGTTATGTGGGTGTGCCTCATCTTTTATGTGGAATATGTATTGAATGAAAATAATATACAGGTTTTAAACTATGTATATAAATATATATTTTTATCTACTAATATGTTGGGTAGAACATGGGTAGATAGTTGGTGTGTAATAAACAGATGAGAGGCCTCGATGTTGTTGTTATTGACCTAGTTATTCAGTGGAGTATGGATAACGACCACAGACTCCTTCTAGACAGTCTCGTGGAACGCTAGCAGGTTCATAACCTGTAGCTGTTGTGAACGATGTGTTCACCGGTGTACTCTATCGCCCTCATGGTTGCCTTTAGGATATCTGTTGTTGAGGAAACCCCTTAGCAGTAATGTCCATCCTGATGAAAATCCAAGATTAAGTCCCTTAAGATAGATGTTGTTTTAGGGACGTAAAGTGAGGATAACGGGAATGGATAATCGGGATAGCGACTGGTTGGTGAAATGAAATATAATTTATTTATTGTGGGTTGAAAACCCTATATTCTCACCAGGCTCCCAAACCTGACCCACTCAGTTTTATTTGTATTACAGGAAGTGGCGCAAGGGCGTAAGGTGGATGAACCATCAAGTTGTTTTGTTTACAAGTGTGTAGATATATATATTTGTTGAATGACTTGTAATGTTATCGTTTATGCTTATTGGTCTGTATCGGAACATGACACCCCGAGTTTTGATTATATAATGAAAAATACGTTTCTTTTATGAAATGTTTTTGGTAAACATTGTTTTATCATGTTTTGTTTTTAGGAGCAAATTCCGCAACTCTTTCAAATCAAAAGGATTTACTCTGAAATTATTTTAGAAGCATAAATGAAAATCGGTATTTTCTGGCCGTGATTTTGGGGATGTCACAGTTGGTATCAGAGCATTAGTTTAAGCGAACTAGGAATTTGTAGGATTTCTAAACTTAAACTTAGAATGCTAAGTGGAATTTGAGATGTGTGTCTGTTGGATTTTAGTCACAAGCACTAGTTTATTTTAGGAACGTTGCCTAAAATGCTTTTATGTGCTAAATGTTATATGTTGCCATATATGATATTATTTGTTCGGATATACGGTTTGTTGCCAACCGGATCTGAAGGTTTATGTGCTTAGGATTCTAAGCGTATGTATACGATATTAGAACTAGCATGTAATCGTTTCGGAGTGATAAGGATGATTTGAAAATCTGTCATGATCGAAGATCTAAATTTCACCTTATTCGGTGTGTAGATCAAAAATGGTGAGAACAAGGAGTGGCGTTGGAAACGCGGATGAAAACAGGAATCAACCGCCAGTTATTGAGCAAGCACCTATTGTAGCGGCAGCACCAGAACAGATCACCATGGCTGGAGTGCAAGCCATGATTCGGGCTATGTTAGCCAAACAAAGGGAGGAGATGTGACAGATGTTGCATAATAATAGGGACGAACCTATCATACCTATTGAGGAACCTGAATTGATTCCCGAGCAATCGGAAGAAGGGAACAATAGTCGTATTATGAGTCAAGTTGGGACTCAAGAAGAACGAAGGAACAACCTGGAAAGGAGAAACAACAACAATGGGCGAATGTACAAGAATTTCTTGGGCGCCAAACCGCCAAGTCTTTCTGGGAGCCCAAAGCCTATTGAAATAATGGATTGGATCTCCGAAATGGAGATGGTATTTGAAAGTTGCGACTGTAGCAACAAACAGAAGACTGTCTTTGCAGTAAGACAACTGAAGACTAGAGTATTAAGTTGGTGGAAGTTGTTGGCAGATACTATGCCACGAGGAGAAGCTTTGAAAATGTCATGGGAGGAGTTCTTGGAACAGTTAAGGGTGCAATATTGTTCAGAGATAGAGCTGATTGATCTGAACAATGAGTTCCAAAACTTGAAGAAGGGGAGGATGAGCGTAGACGACTATGCTATGGCATTCACTGAGAAAATGAAATTATTTCCGTACCTAGTGCCAACGGAACTCTCCAAGATTGAGAGGTTTGCTAATGGACTGCCTGCCGACTTTGGTCTGACATTCAAGATGGCAACTACTCTGAAAACGGTTGTTCGTGCAGCTAAGAATGTGGAGGCCCAGCAGAAGGAAAAGGGTCTGGAAAGGATAGAAGTTGGTGAAAAGAGGAAGTTTGATGGAACTTCAGGGTCCAATAAGAAAAACAAGTTCTCAAAGTCTGGTTCGAGGGGAAGTGGAGGCGAAGCGAAATGGTGCGACAAATGTAAGAAGAAGCATCATGGAAAATGTGAGGTAGTGGCCACATGCTACAAGTGTGGAAAGCCAGGTCACTATGCCAATGAATGTACCCTCACTAAGAAAATTTGTTATGGTTGTGGTGAGGAGGGGCACATGTCAAGGGACTGCCCGAAGAAGAAGGAGGTAGCTAGACCCAACATTCCGCCAAAGCCAAAGGCGAGAGCATTCCAGATGACACTGGAAGCCGCTAAAGATGAAGCTGATGTCGCTTCAGGTAACTTTTTCATTAACAATTTGCCTGCCTAAATTTTATTTGATTCTGGAGCCAACTACTCCTTTATATCGCATGAATTTGGTAGAAAACTAGCCTTGCCTGTTGATAGACTAGATAATGCTTTAGTAGTCGAAGTTGCTAGTGGCAAGTTTGTACCTGTTAGCCATCGTATGAAAAACATCTTAATCAATCTGAATGGGAATAAGTTCCACGAGGAATTATTGCTTATCAAACTTAATGGTTTCGACATCGTTCTGGGAATGGATTGGCTTCACGCCAATGACGTCGAGATTTTGTCCAAGAAGAAGATAGTGAAAGTGAACCCGCCCGGGAAGGAATCGTTTATGGTGTATGGGGACAAACGCAGAGTGAATTCTGGAATCATTTCCCTAATGAAAGCCAGAAAGTGTTTAACCAAGGGATGTACATCATATTTAGCATTCGTGATTGATGCTAAGAAGGAAAAGAAGGTGATGCAGAGTATTCCAGTTGTGTGTGATTATCCGGAAGTATTTCCCGAAGATCTTCCCGGATTACCACCTGATAGACAAGTGGAGTTTCGAATAGACTTGTTGCCAGGGACGAAACCAATAGCAAAAGCACCTTATCGATTAACACCGACGGAGATGAAGGAGCTGATGATGCAACTTCAGGAGTTATTGGACAATGGTTTCATTAGACCTAGTTCATCACCCTGGGGAGCTCCGGTGTTATTCGTGAAGAAGAAAGATGGAAGTATGAGAATGTGCATCGATTACCGAGAGCTGAATAAGGCAACAATAAAGAATAGATATCCGTTGCCGAGGATTGATGACCTATTTGATCAATTACAAGGTTCGAGCTATTTCTCGAAGGTCGATCTAAGGTCAGGATATCATCAGCTGAAAGTAAGAGAGCAGGATATAGACAAGACTGCGTTCAGAACTATATATGGACACTACGAGTTCTTAGTTATGTCGTTTGGACTAACCAATGCTCCGACAGAAATCATGGATTTAATGAATAGGGTTTGTAATCCGTTCCTTGATAAATCTGTGATAGTGTTCATAGACGACATTCTGATTTACTCAAAAAGCCAGGAGGAGCATAGAAGACACTTGCGAGAAGTGTTAGAAGTCTTGAAGAAGGAGAAGTTGTATGCTAATTTCTCCAAATGTGATTTCATGAAGTCCAATTCTTGGGTCACGTGGTCAACCAAGAAGGGATAATGGTTGACCCAGCGAAGATCGAAGCTGTGATGAAGTGGGAACAACCGAAAAGTCCCACGGAGATCCAAAGCTTTTGGGGATTAGCCGGATATTACCGAAGGTTTATCCAAGGCTTTTCTTCGATCGCTACTCTGTTGACAGCTTTGACCCACAAAGGAGCTACTTATGCTTGGAGTGAGAAGCATAAAGAAGCATTCGAGAAGCTAAAGAAGAAACTATGTGAGGCATCGATACTTTCTCCACCCGACGGAGTTGAAGACTTCGTTGTTTATAGCGATGCGTCTGGGGTTGGATTGGGTTGTGTTTTGACCCAAAGAGAAAAAGTGATAGCATATGCGTCTCGACAACTGAAAGAGCATGAAAAGAACTACCCGGCTCATGATTTGGAGTTGGCAGCGGTAGTTTTCGCTCTGAAGATATGGAGGCATTACCTCTATGGCACGAAGTGCAAACTTTTCACTGATCATAAGAGTCTCCAATATCTCTTCAATCAGAAAGAGTTAAATATGAGGCAACGATGCTGGCTAGAGTTACTCAATGACTACGACTGTGAGATACTTTACCATCCCGGTAAAGCTAATGTTGTTGTTGATGCTCTCAGTCGGAAAGTCAATCTTGAAAGGAAAAGTCCAAGAGCGTTGAGAATTGAAGTTGTCTCGACTATTTTAGAAAGTATAACGAAAGCTCAAAGCAAAGCTTCTGAGAAGAATGACCGGAAGGAGGAACGTTTGGGCAAAAGGTTGGTGTTTGGTACAAACGGTCATGGACTGAAGGTATTCCAAGATCGTATTTGGGTACTAAGTCAGGGGGAATTAGGGATCTTCTGATGGAAGAAGCTCACAAAACCATGTACTCGATTCATCCCGGCAGCACTAAAATGTATAGGGACCTGAAACCCTACTACTGATGGCCGACGATGAAGCTTGATGTTGCACAGTATGTGGCTGAGTGTGTGACTTGTGCAAGAGTCAAGACACAACATCAGAAACCGTACGAGAGTTTAGAACCATTGCCTGTGCCTATGGGTAAGTGGGAAGACATTGCTATGGATTTTGTCACTAAACTGCCCAGAACAAAGAATGGTCACGACATGATTTGGGTGGTCGTTGATCGATTCACTAAGAGTGGGCATTTCATAACAGCCAGGGAGAAATGGTCTATGGAAAAGCTTGTGAATTCTTATGTGAAGGAAATTGTGAGACTTCACGGTGTTCCGCTAACAATTGTTTCGGATCGTGATAGTCGTTTCCGATGGGTTTTGAGCATTCTAACACTTCCCAAGTGTACATGCAACCCTAATAACCTTGGATCTATGTTTGTCTAATTATCATGCAAAGTTGAATTCCAAGGCTATATTCCTATCTAGGATACATGGGGAACAATTTTAACTTGAATGATAGATAGAATAACTTACCTTGTAGTTGCTTGTGTTCCTTGAAACCTTATGAGCCTAGCACCCCAAGTGTGATGCCTCAAATGCTTCACACAACACCAAATGCTCTTGAAAAGTCTTTTGAGAGAATGCACACTTCTTGAAATCGGCCAAGCCCTCCTGTTTCCTTAGTGTGCCGATTTTGGTGGAGAATATGATTCTTATATAGTGTTGACACATCTAGGGTTACACCATGTAAACCCTAATGTGTCATGACTCTTCATTTCCATGACCCATGGGTTTGTAACTCCCATTGAGCATCCATGGAGCATCCTATGGGTGGAACCCAACTTGATAATCCATGGAGCCTCTTAGCCCACTATACAAGATATGGATGATTTACATAATCAACCCATATATTTAATTAGTTATCTTTTGATCACTTAATTAATTCTAAATTAATTCTTGATCAAACTAATCAAATAATATTATTAATATATTAGAACTTATAATATATTAATAATCTCCAAGTGTTATTTCTCTCATTTAGTCTATCCAATTGCATGGTGCCATGCAACCCAAATGGACCATGCCGGGTCGGGTCAAGTACATACCAGAAATAGTTATGGACTTAGACACCTTATCCAACAGTCTCCCACTTGGATAAGTCTAATAACTATTACTGCAAGTATGACTTCAGGAACCGATCGACAATCGTAGCTCTTTTCAAGGTTTCTCGGAACTGAGAAGATGATGGTACGCCATTTAATATAAGTGATCATATAATCCTCTGTTCTAGATATCAGTCGGACAAATAAATGGAACAATGTCTTACTTATTGTCCAACAGTTTGTTTTCCGATTTCCGATTTGTTTAACAAAGAACTTAATTGAACACATCAACTTAGCTCTGACCGGGCCCGGTATATGGGTCAAAACAAAATCATCGAGGGGCCCAGATATCAACTTCTAATCCAAGAAGGAACAGATAAACTTCGACTCATATGTTTGTTCTACCACTCATTGAATTACACACGAGAGCACGATTTATAACATCGAGTTACCAATGCGTTTTCGTACAATCAATGCATAACCAACTTGTAAGTAACAAATCATATCTCTAGGTTTGAAGACTTATATGATATTACCGTCTCACGATCACTCGAGATAGAATTCCATGAAGTGATTCCAGTGAGCTTGGGTTGAGTCCAATGCTCAGAACTTATGAGCACTCATGATTGTTGTAGCCTTGTCTAACACCTTAGACCTCTGCAACCAATCATCACAGTCTTGATTCATACCTACTTCCGACATATGACCGACTGTGGAGGTTTGAATAATATGTTATACCAAACAAAATTATTCTAGAAGTCAAAACATGCAAAAGAAATATAGAAAATGATTGACAAGAGATAGCAACACTTTACTCATAAATAAAACACCTTTTATTCATCATCTAATGTCAATTACACTTTACAAATGTCGAGGTTATCTAACTACTAAATCTAATATCATCCTTCATCCCTATGCTCCAAGCATGCTGGAGATGCTTAACCCGAGTCAGTCCCTTCGTGAGGGGATCTGCTGGGTTCTCATCCGATGATACCCTCTTTGCCACGAGGAGTCCTTCTTCTATTCGATGTCTAATAAAATGGTATTTTCTGTCGATGTGTCTGGATCTCCCGTGATCCCTTGGTTCCTTGGCTAAGGCAACAGCGCTTTCACTATCACAGAAAATTTCCATTGGCTCTTTAATAGCTGGTACAACTCCAAGGTCTCCGATGAAGTTCTTTAGCCATATAGCCTCCTTTGCCGCCTCGCTCGCTGCAATATACTCTGATTCACAAGTAGAATCTGCCACTGTCTCTTGCTTGGAACTCTTCCAAGAAATTGCTCCTCCATTTAGGGTAAAGACCCAGCCTGACTGAGAGCAGTAATTATCCCTATCAGTCTGGAAGCTAGCATCACTATACCTACAACTCTCAAGTCATCACTCCCACCGAGGGTAAGGACCCAGTCCTTAGTCCTTCGTAAGTACTTGAGAATATTCTTTACCGCAGTCCAGTGTGCCTTGCCAGGGTTCCCCTGAAACCTGCTAACCATGCTCAGGGCAAAAGCTAAATCAGGTCGAGTACACATCATAGCATACATGATCGATCCTACAACCGAAGCATAAGGTATTCGACTCATTTCTGCTATCTCAGGCTCAGTGGTAGGGCTTTGTGTCTTACTCAACTTGGCGTTACTCTGGATGGGTAACTCTCCTTTCTTGGAGTCCTGCATGCTGAATCTTTTCAGCATCTTATCCAAGTAGGTATTCTGACTAAGTCCAATTAGTCTTTTACTCCGATCTCTCAAGATCCTTATCCCTAAAATATAGGCAGCTTCACCAAGGTCCTTCATAGCGAAACACTTCCCAAGCCAAGACTTTACTTCTTGCAGGGTTGGAATGTCGTTTCCTATGAGTAGTATGTCATCCACATACAATACCAAAAAGCTAACTATACTCCCACTAGCCTTGACATACACACAACATTCATCGTCACTCCTAGAAAAGCCAAATTCCTTGACCTTTTCATCAAAGCAAAGATTCCATCTGCGAGGTGCTTGCTTTAATCCATAGATGGATTTCTCAAGCTTACACACTCTATTAGGGTACTCGTTGCTGACAAAACCCTCTGGCTGACTCATGTAAACATCTTCAGCCAACTTTCCATTAAGGAAAGCGGTTTTGACATCCATTTTCCATATTTCATAGTCATGAAATGCAGCTATGGCTAACAGAACCCGAATAGACTTAATCTTGGCTACCGTAGAAAAGGTCTCATCATAATCCACTCCAGGAATTTGAGAGAAGCCCTTTGCAACCAGTCTAGCCTTATAAGTGTGTACTTTGCAATCCATGTCGGTCTTCTTCTTGAATACCCATTTGCACCCTACAGTCTTACGACCTGGTACATTCTCAACCAAGTTCCAAACTTGATTTTCATACATGGACTGTATCTCGCTATCCATAGCCTCTTTCCATTTAGCAGACTCGGGGCCTGCCATGGCTTCCGCGTAGCTATTAGGGTCATCTTGACTTACTAGTGTCCCATCACTAATAAGCGTCTCACCTTCGTCAATTGGCTCAACAGGAGTTTCCTCCTCAAGTTTAGGGCTAGAGTTTGAAGTTCCTTCACCACTTGACTCTTGAATTTCTTCAAGATCAATTTGCCTCCCACTGTCTCCTTGGCTTATAAACTCTCTTTCTCGAAAGACTCCTCTTCTTGCTACAAAGACCACATTGTCACTAGGTCTGTAGAAGAGGTAACCAAAGGATTGTTGTGGGTAGCCGATGAAAATACACCTCTCGCTTCGAGGTTCGAGCTTATCATGAGTCTCGCATCTCACGAAAGCCTCGCAACCCAAAATCTTGATGTGGTCTAGTTTAGGTACTTTACCAGTCCACATCTCGTGAGGAGTTTTGGCAACTTTCTTTGTAGGGACTAGATTAAGAATATGGGCGGCACTCTCTAAGGAATACCCCCAGAATGAGATTGGTAGCGAATCTCGACTCATCATGGAACGAACCATGTCTAACAAGGTTCGATTACGCCTCTCAGCCACACCATTCAACTGCGGTGTCCTGGGAGGTGTCAATTGTGAGACAATCCCACATTCCCTTAGATAGTCGAGGAACTCTGAACTAAGATACTCACCACCACAATCGGATCGAAGCATCTTAATGTTCCTGCCCAATTGATTCTCGACTTCCTGTTTAAATTCCTTAAACTTCTCGAAAGTCTCTGACTTATGCTTGATTAAGTAGACATATCCATATTTACTGTAATCATCAGTAAAAGTCAAATAATAACGATTAGCATCCCTTGTGGCATGTTTGAATGGTCCACACACATCTGTGTGTATAAGGTCCAACAAACCTTCACCCCTTTCACACGAGCCTGTGAAGGGTGACATTGTCATTTTTCCATGTAACCATGATTCGCAACTATCATATGACTTTAGGTCAAACGACTCCAAGACTCCATCCTTTTGGAGTTGGCCTATGTGGTTCTTGCTTATATGTCCAAGACGACAATGCCATAATGATGCTTTATCCAAGTTATTATTATTAGGAGAATCAATACACAAAACATTATTTCCTGAGTGATCTACAACAGATACAGCTTCATACACACCATCACAAGGTAATGCTTTAAAATAAAGAACATTATTAAAGAAAGCATTAATCGAACCAACTTCATTATCAAATGAAAAGGTGAAACCTTGTTTGTACAATGCATGAAAGGAAATAATATTTCTTGCCATTTCTGGCGAATAACAACATTTATTCAAATCTAAATTTAACTCACTACTTAGCGATAAAGTATAAACTCCAATCTTGGTGACAGGTGTAAGTTTCCTATTCCCCATGATTAAGTTTATTCTTCCTTGCTCCACATTCTCACTTCTTCTTAGTCCCTGCAAGTCACAACAAATGTGAATACCACAACCGGTATCAAGGACCCAAGATTTCGAATGGGGTGAGTTATTAGAAATGATAGTGTAAATACCTGCATGGTTGGGTTTAACTTTCCCATCCTTCACATCTTGCTGGTATTTTGGGCAGTTCCGCTTCCAATGTGATTTTTCATGTCAATAGAAGCATTCAGCCTCTTTTGGGTCAGAAGAAGGAGTGACAAAACCTTTCTTGGATCCACTTGAAGAAGAGCCATCAAGGGTCCTAACCTTGGTACCCTTCGAAGAACTCTTTCTCTTCTTCCCTCGACTTTTCCCGATTGCCAAGACCGGAGTGGAGTTTGGAGTAGGAGTGTTAACAACCGACTTCCCCTTAAGACCTAATTCTGCGGTCTTGAGAAGTCCCTGAATTTTGCTGAGTGTGACCTCTTCCTTATTCATGTGATATGTCATGCGGAATTGATCATAGCACGATGGTAAGGAGCACAAAATTATATCTATTGCAAGCTCCTCAGGGAAGTTCACATTAAGCTTCAGCAATCGATCCACATACCTTTGCATTTTCTGCATGTGGCTCGTGACGGAATCCCCGTCCTTCATCATGGTTGTTATCATGGAGCAGATGATTTCGTATCTCTCTTGTCGTGCACTTTGATGGTATCTTTCCATCAAATCATGGTGCATTTCATAAGGGTAGAAATCCTCATAGGACTTTTGGAGTTCTGCTGTCATTGTGGCCATCATGATGCATGCTACTTTCGTAGCATCCCTTTCATGTGCCTGAAAGTTAGCGATCTCCTGAGGAGTTACAGTGGTCTCATCAATCTCCTTAAGCTCCTTGTCGAGGACATATTCTTTGTCCTCGTAGCGGGTAATTATCCTGATGTTTCTGATCCACTCATTGAAGTTGGATCCATCAAAAGTGACTTTCCCACACAAGCTCATAAGAGTAAAGGAGCCATTAGGATTCGAGCCAGAAGCAGCATTGTTTGAAGACATCTGAAGGAAGAGGACAAGATTAGTTTAGATATTAAGAGAGTCCTTAATAAAACACCCAAATGTAATATTAAGGCTAGGATCCAATCACAATATATTATAACTTAGAAGAGGTATGCCGTAATCCAAGCTATAACATATTTGAAAGGTAGGTGAATGACGATTCACCAATTTCCACCACGAAAACCGAAATATTAGATATTAGGTTTTATGATTGGTTCTTAGAAATTCCTAGATTCTTTGAGATTCAATGAACTTTTCAAAGGCATGTTTCAATCTCGAGTGTGCCCTCCAAGTTTTGTGACTGGGATACCGAGGATCACAAAACGAGGTGTGAAGTAACCATGCAAATCACTTGGTACCCTTAAAGTTTATCACTCAATCGATGTGCCGGTAAACCACACACGCTCCACCAATACTATAATAAACCTTAAGTCACCCTTTACCTACCTTGTTAAGTCCAAGTTAGTGTGTCGGTTAACCACACACGCTCCACCAACGACTTAGACAAAGTGTAAAGTGTAATTTCATTGATTAGCACCTTATTCACATTTTCCTAAAGTAACTACGATTAGGAATTTAGTAAAACATTTAGTTACTTTATAATATTCATCATACTTTGAATGAGAATTTATAAGTCCTTGTCTTACCCGTTCGGCTAACGACCTTCCACCAGTCAAGCAAGCGGTGGGTGAGAGTAGACATTCATTAAGTCACCATTTTATAGGCAACAACCTTATACCCACCTTATAGACCGACTTCGTGAATGAGGCGTACTAGCGGTAAGACGACTTTGTTCTTATACATATATATATATATATATATATATATATATATATATATATATATATATATATATATATATATATATATATATATATAATTATTAAGTCATCATAATATAAGTATAAGGATTGAATTTTAACTTTTAAAATTCTAAGGGTTGGAACTAAAGTTTTAACTTAACTTTACTTGTTCCAAAACTTGAGGGCAAGTTTTGTAACTTTCAAAACTTTTCATTTCTTGTAACTTATGAGTTTAATAGAGTAATAAAATGAAGACTCTTCATTTTTCTAACTCTTGTGTTCTTTTTAATGGTTTTAATTCAAGTGTGACTCTTGGTTTTCCATAACTTGAGGACAAGTTATGGACTCCATTAAAACACATTATGATCAAGAATTAATCTACCACATAGGTTACAAATAATTCCTATGATCATCTAAAACATCATAAGAACAAGAACATGAATATGAACACATTCATAAATCAAAATTACACTTAAAACTTTGTAATTTTTATAACTAGTTGTTGTAAATGAATTAGAAAGAACATTACACCATCAAAACAAGTTTTCAAGTACCAAAACAGTTTAGGGTAATGTTTCTAGTCCATTTCCAGCAACTAAAGTCGAAATTCTGCAATCTGTCGACCCTACTCGCCGAGTGCATGAACTTACTCGCCGAGTAGGTTGAAGATACTCATGAACTCGACGAGTCCCCCCATGGACTCGACGAGTCCATTCGTAGACAGCAAGATTTTCGACTTTTTTCAACTTTTAAGCACAAATAAAAAGCAAACATGCCTAGGCTCTGATACCACTGATGGGTTTTGAGCATTCTAACACTTCCTAAGTGTACATGCAACCCTAATAACCTTGGATCTATGTTTGTCTAATTATCATGCAAAGTTGAATTCCAAGGCTATATTCCTATCTAGCATACATGGGGAACAATTTTAACTTGAATGATAGATAGAATAATTTACCTTGTAGTTGCTTGTGTTCCTTGAAACCTTATGAGCCTAGCACCCCAAGTGTGATGCCTCAAATGCTTCAAACAACACCAAATGCTCTTGGAAAGTCTTTTGAGAGAATGCACACTTCTTGAAATCAGCCAAGCCCTCCTGTTTCCTTAGTGTGCCGATTTTGGTGGAGAACATGATTCTTATATAGTGTTGACACATCTAGGGTTACACCATGTAAAACCTAATGTGTCATGACTCTTCATTTCCATGACCCATGGGTTTGTAACTCCCATGGAGCATCCTATGGGTGGAACCCAACTTGATAATCCATGGAGCCTCTTAGCCCACTATACAAGATATGGATGATTTACATAATCAACCCATATATTTAATTAGTTATCTTTTGATCACTTAATTAATTCTAAATTAATTCTTGATCAAACTAATCAAATAATATTATTAATATATTAGAACTTATAATATATTAATAATCTCCAAGTGTTATTTCTCTCATTTAGTCTATCCAATTGCATGGTGCCATGCAACCAAAATGGACCATGCCGGGTCGGGTCAAGTACATACCAGAAATAGTTATGGACTTAGACACCTTATCCAACAGTTTCACCTCAAGGTTTTGGAAAAGTTTACAAGAGGAAATGGGTACCAAGTTATGTTTAAGTACAGCTTACCATCTGCAGATTGATGGTCAGAGTGAAAGAACGATACAAACACTTGAAGATATGCTGAGAGCATGTCCCTTGGAATTCCTAGGTAATTGGGATGAACATTTACCGTTAGTAGAATTTTCCTATAATAATAGTTTTCACTCTAGCATTAAGATGGCACCTTACCAAGCTTTGTATGGACAAAAGTGTCGTACGCCGTCTTGTTGGCTTGAGGCTGGGGAAAAGCAGTTTATGGGACCGGAGATGGTTCATCAAACTGCTGAAAAGTTGAAAATAATTAGGGAAAGAATGTTAGCGGCTCAGGATCATCAAAAGAGCTATGCTGACAAAAAGCGAAGAACGATGACTTTTGAAGTTGGGGATTCGGTTTTGCTTAAAGTCTCGCCATGGAAGGGACATATAAGATTTGGAAAAAGAGGAAAACTAAGTCCAAAGTTTATTGGACCGTTTAAAGTTATTCAGAGGATTGGGAACCAAGCTTACAAGCTCGAACTACCAGAAGAACTGAATGGAATTCATAACACTTTTCATGTGTGTTATTTACGAAAGTTCGCGGGGGAAGTTCCCGACATGATTCCACTTTCGGAGTTGAGAATCGATGAGAACAAAAGGTTGATTGAAGAACCAGAGGCAATTGTTGAACAAAAGACTAAGAAGTTTCGATGCAAGATGGTCAAGTTAGTGCTTGTCCGATGGAAACACACAAACGGGCTGAATCTCACCTGGGAGACGGAGAGTGACATGATGGGTCGCTATCCACATTTGTTTGTTGATGTGTGATTCCGGTGACGGAATCATTCTAAGGTGGAGAGAATTGTAACGCCTGTGTTTCCGGGCTTGCCATTTTTAGCAATGTAATAGTCTAGGTTAACCTTTGTAATCCGTTTTGAAATAATATAAGTGTATTATTTGAGTATTATGTGTTTTGTGCTTAATTGCTTATTTATGTGGTTTGATTAATTAAGAATAAAAACAAGCATCAAAATTTAAGTGTAAAATAAACTTGATATCTTTAGATAATTTTGTAGTAGTTGAAACAAGGTTTCCGAGGATATAAAGAATGCCGAAATCCGAGTTATAACGAAAAAGTTATGACCTGTCGAAGTTTCGCGACAGAAACGGCACGACACAATGCGACATAAAAAGTGAATTTACATTAGAGCGATGTTTAGCCTTAGCAATCTAAATGAAAGTCGTAGAATACGTTAAACCATGAGCGTGCATAAAAAGAACGCCCAAATCTGACTTCGTATGAGGAAGTTATGATTTTTCGAAGTTTCGACTTAGTAGTATGCAGTCCAAATGCTCGATTTGAGACCGAGCGGTTTTTAGCCGAAACAATCTAAATGAGAATTGAAGATATCATTAATTGTAGTAAAACAATAAAAAGATAGGCGAAAACGGACGTCGGATAAAGAAGTTATGATTTTATAACGGATTTTTCCTGTCTCGGACTACTATAAATAAATAATAAAAATAAATTCAAAAATGGCCGACGGAGTCTAAACGAAAGTTGTAGATCGTAGTCTCACCTACGCGTAGATATAAAGAACGACAAAAACGGAGTTCGTATGAGGAAGATATGAATTTTTGAAGTTTATTAAATATTTTCGATATTTAATTTAAATATATATTGGCCGATATTATCCATGGGGGGAGTCAGCGACCTTATCGTCGTTATGCCCCGCGTAACCTAAAATTACGCCCCGTGTAAATCGCAGATCCAGCCCCTATAAAAGGAAGTCGAGTGCAGCCGATTCGGTTGCTCATTTCTTCCTGTTTTCTCGCGTTTTTGCATCGTTTTTCGTGCAAGAAATATCCCGAAGCCCCGGTATCATTCCCGAGCCCCGAAGCAAGTCCCGAGGCCCCAAAGATCCCGAGAAGTGCAAATCCCGAGCTGAAGCTCTGCCCGCGAGGAGTCCGGTTTTTGTGAAGATCTTCCAGATCTATCGAAGAATACTACTTCTACAAGTCGTAGTGTTGTCCGATCATCTTCTGATCAAGTGAGTGTGTAGTTACTTTCTTCTAACGCATGATTATGAAGTATTTTATACGAAATACGTGTTATGTGTATAATTTTTTTGTTATGTGTGTGAATGTATATTCACTCTCTTCTATCTCATAGATCTGATTTACTTTCTATGAAATACGTGTTATGTGGGTGTGCCTCATCTTTTATGTGGAATATGTATTGAATGAAAATGATATACAGGTTTTAAACTATGTATATAAATATATATTGTTATCTACTAATATGTTGGGTAGAACATGGGTAGATAGTTGGTGTGTAATAAACAGATGAGAGGCCTCGATGTTGTTGTTGTTAACCTAGTTATTCAGCGGAGTATGGATAACGACCACAGACTCCTTCTAGACAGTCTCGCGGAACGCTAGCAAGTTCATAACCTGTAGGTGTTGTGAACGATGTGTTCATGGTGTACTCTATCCCCCTCATGGTTGCCTTTAGGATATCTGTTGTTGAGGAAACCCCTTAGCAGTAATGTCCGTCCCGATGAAAATCCTAGATTAAGTCCCTTGAGATAGATGTTGTTTTAGGGACGTAAAGTGAGGATAACGAGAATGGGTAATCGGGATAGCGATTGGTTGGTGAAATTAAATATAATTTATTTATTGTGGGTTGAAAACCCTATATGCTCACCAGGCTCCCAAGTTTGACCCACTCAGTTTTATTTGTATTACAGGAAGTGGCGCAAGGCTGTAAGGTGGATGAACCATCAAGTTGTTTTGTTTACAAGTCTGCATGTGTATATATTTGTTGAATGACTTGTAATGTTATCGTTTATGCTTATTGGTCTATATCGGAACATGACACCCCGAGTTTTGATTATATAATGAAAAATACGTTTCTTTTATGAAATGCTTTGGTAAACATTGTTTTATCATGTTTTGTTTTTGGGAAAAAATTCCGCAACTCTTTCAAATCAAAAGGATTTACTCTGAAATTATTTTAGAAGCATAAATGAAAATCGGTCTTTTCTGGCCGTGATTTTGGGGATGTCACACTTCTAGACTCATTTCTAAGGTTCATGGTGTGTATAACTGGCATCTTGACACATAAAAGTGAGTTGAAGGTCTATTAATGAGGGTTTATGGTCCAAGCATGTTCTTGGACCGTAAACTCATGTTTGGTCGCTTCTTGTATGGTTTAGTGCTTCAAATGATGAAGTGGAAGGTCCTAGACACGTTTGGAAGCTTATGGTGGTGTTCAAGGGCATCTTTAACACCTTAAGAGGTTTTTACGATTCTTTCATGGGGGTTTACGGTCTAAGAGGGTTCTTGGGCCGTAAACTCATGTTCATACACCAAATGACATGATTTTGGGGTTCTTAGTCCATGCATGCAAGTTTTTAAGTCGAATTTAAGCCCTAGAAGTGTTTTGGAGGGGTTTTATGGCACAATAAACCCATTTTCATGAGTTCACGGCCTAGGGATGTTCTAGGACCGTAAACTCATGCTAATGATCCTAATCCTCATAAAAATCTCGATTTTGAAGGCCAAAGATGTTAAAATAGAAGCTAGGATAATTACCTTGATGTTTTGAAGCTTGATTTGGGTGTTTTTGGCTCAAAATCGGATTTTAGAGAGAGAGTAGAGAGAGAGTGGAAAAAGCTTCAAATGAGGCTCTCTCAACTTTATATATGCTGAAAGTTGGGGACACTGTGCACTTCTACCCGATACTGTCGTCAAGTGAGGCTTTTGGTCGTACCTGATTTAATTATTTTTATAACTTGGCGGAGTAAAATAATTATTTCTCAAATTAATAAATTGAAGTGTTTCCATGGGTTTCTAATGTATTTGGAAAATTATTAAGTCATAATAACAAACTTAAAATTAATGACGTAATTTAGAAACGAACGGAAACAATTTAAGACGATGAATTTTTAATGACGTATCGGGTTACGACGACGGAACGAACTTCGGGTTGTCACATTATCCCCCCATTAGAGGGAATTTCGTCCCGAAATTCAAACTTTAGATGCGACTCGCGGAATTGGAAAGAGGATACAAATACTTTTGTTCTATCGGATCATCACGCTTCCAAGTGAATTCGGATTCTCACATGGCATTTCGTAGAACCTTTCACTTATCGGGAGACGGATTGTTTCATGCATTTAATCTCTCACTCTATGACTTTGACTGGCTCTTATCATGAGTTTTAGACTTCCGTTGACTTCGGCCTCATCAAAGGGATTACTAGAGTTTCATCGGATAGACACTCCTTAAGGACAAAGACGTGAGAAATTGAGTGAATGCTACTAAGTTCTGAGGGTAGTCGGAATTTCTAGATTACGGAATCGAACCTAATAAGGATTTCGAAAAGTTCTATGTACCTTGGGATTCGCGTTTCAGAATGTAATACGTTTTCTTTCTCATGGTTGGCTACTTTGATGGTGGATGTTTCGGTTACAAATGGAGGACTATGATTATGAAGAGGTTCGAATGCATAGCTAACAGTTTAGCTTTCAGAACTAGAATTTAAAAGGATTACAAGCAGAAGGGTTGTCGAAGAGGATTATACCTATGGAAATGGTGGGATCGGTGGCTGCCTCCCCTTGTCCTATAGCTAGGACTCTTTCAATGTTGCCAGTTGTTGCTTCATTGGGGCAGTTTCTCTTATAATGCCCGACTTTACCACAACTATAACAGGCCTGACTGATGCCCACTCTGGAAGCTTCATTTGTTGGTGTTCTGCAACTCCGCGCAAGGTGATCCTCTTGGCCACAATTTTTTCAAAATTTCACACGACAGGGACCGGGGATGTAGTGGTGGTAACTGCACTGGTTACACCACGGGAGAACACTAGCATATCCGGTGATAGGTGCTTGGGCTGGGAAACCTACAATAGAAACAATAGCAGGGGTAGTGGCAGCATGGACTGCCACCATCTGTTGCTTCTTCGAGAACTCCTGTGAAGGCTAACATTTCTCTCTTGTCTCCCAAGACTTTCTTTTCTCACCACTTCTATCAGTCGGTTCAGGAGTGGTGGTTGCTTCCTCTACATCCTCACTATGGTCGATCAGGATTTACGTTAGGCATTTGGCGTTGTCGTATGTATCCGGCTTTACAGCTAAAACGTTCCCTTTGGTTGGCTGGGTCAGCCCCCAGATGAACATCTCTACCTTTTTGCTTTCCGGGGTAACCATTCCCGGACAAAGAAGTGCCAAGTCGTCAAACCTTGAAGTGTAAGTGGCGATATCGGAACCTTTCATCTTCAGGTTCCAGAGTTCATGCTCCAGCTTTTGAATTTCACCCCGAGGGCAATACTCTGCGTGCAGCAGTTCCTTCATAACTTCCCAATCCATAGCATTAGCTACAGGTAGAGTTAGGGATTTGACTCGGCCGTTCCACCAAGTCAGAGCTTTATTGGTGAGAGTGCAGGCGGCAAATTTCACCTTGTCGGATTCTGAACAAGCACAATATCTCGAAGATAGATTCGATCTTCTCTAACCACCGAGTTAGAGCAATGACACCTCCTGTGCCATTCAAGAATGTGGGTTTTGCGTTCATCAAGTCTTTATAGGAATACTCCTTTCGGTGTCCTTGGCTACCTTCCTGGTTTTGAGGCTAGGGACCACCTCCTGAACTACCGGGGTTCGTTTGCGACATGGCTGTTGTCAATGCGGCAGTAAAAACTACTTGAAGTGTTGCCATATCGATTTGAGGAGAAGGTGGTGGTGGAGGAGGATTGTTGTTGGTCTTTGAGCTGGGTCTCTTTCTTGGAGGCATCTTGATCTAAAAAGATCAGGAAGATAGGATGGTAAGTCCTCTGGATTGAATCAAGAGATATGAACCAAGGGATATCTCTTTATGACAACCATAGAATTCTATTTAAGCGATAAAGCAGGAAAGAGTTATCAAAGCAGATAAATTATCGCTAGAGGAATGATTGAGGAGTAGTGCTGAAATGAGGATTTCTATAACGGATTTGGCTCGAGAAATACTCCCATAGTATTTCTTGTCTTGCTGCAATAACGGCTCATTGTTTGGGTATTGGGTAAGTTTTAGGCATGCCGCACACCACAGTCACTCCCAAGCACATGTCGGTCGTGTCTCGAATGAATATAGTTGGCTAGGCTATATTGATCCTAGACACGACTACATAACTGCCCACATTTAACCACAGCATACAACACCCGTTTACTTATGCTTTGTTCTACTTGTAGTTACGGATCTCGACGGTTAGGTATACTTGTATACTTTTGAAAATACTTATACTTTGAGGTATAGTTTTAGTTCAGAGCACTTAGTCCCCTTAGTGTTTATAGTCTTATACCATGTAAGGTTTGGTATACTAGTTCACTATAAACAAGGGCTCTGATACCAATCTGTCACACCCCAAAAACCTAAGGCGGAAACATTCCCGGGGCGGACTCCACGTTGAGTATCAAATCCAATGTATATAGTAAGCAAAGTAAACAACCATTACATTACATATTCGAATTTACATTTGTTCAAAAGTAAAGTGTTACAAGTGTTATACATATGTATATATGAACAAAAGTAGAGACGAGTCTTCTGTACGCTCCGTCTTCTCCAAAAGATTCGCGGGTACCTATCTAATATGGACCTGAGAATACAAGCAGTTTGAAAATCAGCATAAAGCTGGTGAGTTCATAATTAAGATGTTTGTTTTCTGAAAATTTACAAGTTCCCTTTGGTTTTCCAGAAAAGTTTGTTATCCAAGAAAATCCCATATTTTCTTATATGTGAAGTTTGGTTAACTGTTTTATTACACGAATCTGGTTATGTTCAATTGTTATCCCAGGAAAATCCTATTTTTTCCTAAAAGTAAGTTTATACCTTAAATCAGGAGCACAACCTTCTTCATTTCATTCATGCTCACTCAATCATCAGTCTCACTCTCAATAGAGATATAGATAGAGAGAGATCAAAGATTCTCCCATCCCTAATTTCAGTCATTATCTTCTCCTCCAACGATTTCCTCATCTCCCACTCCCTCTAAATGTTCTTTCTCTCCATAGATTCTGATACTAGTCGCTGAACACAATCGACGGGCTCAACAACGAAGATTAGTTTCAACACCGATGAATCTGACTACCGACTTCCTTTTCATATCCGATTATGAGTTCTATCAAATAAAAACCCACTACCGCTATCAGGTTAGTAATTCTCTGTTTATTTGTAACACCCATAATTAGAAATACCAAGAAAGGAAAGAAAACCCTAAGCTAAAGGGCCAACTCGTTGAGTCCAAGGAGGAAGTCGGCGAGTTCGAGCGGGATCCGGGTCGTGGAGTAAGTGACCGACTTGGCGAGTCAGAGAATGGACTCGGCGAGTCCAGTCTGAAGAGGGAAGCCCTAAATTTGGGACTTTGTGCACTATTTAAGCACCTTATTCTCTTCCTTAGGGTTCCTTTACACCTCTTCTCATCCAGAACATCGAACCCTAGCCACTATATCCGTTTTTGAGCAAGATCTAGCCTTGGTGTTGTGATTTGAAGCTTGGAAGAGAAGGAAGTTCATAGTGGTGCAAGAGGAAGCCTTGGATCCAGAGTTGGGGTGACTTTTCAGAGCATTTGAAGGTAATAAGTCATTACCTTCACTCCTTCGCTCATAATTTCCTTTTTGTTATAAGATTTGGGGCTTTTATGCCATATCCTAGAGCCAATTGAAGTTAGAAGTCCAGATCTGAAGTTTCTACTTCAGATCTAAGAGTATTCTAGCCTAAAGAGTCATAAAGTATCAGCCTTAGGGGTGTAGGTGAAGCATGGTTGTCTTAAACCCGAGTATGGAGTGTTTTTGGCCTAGATCTCCTTAGCTACACGTAAAGTTTGCAACTTTATGTGAGGAATAGACCATAGAAGAGTGGATCTATAGTTTGGAGTCCCTACATGACTCAAAATGCCTCTGAATGCATGAAGGACTGAATAGACTTGGCGAGTCCTTCGAGTGGACTCGGCGAGTAGTATGAAGATTAGGAGGAACTCGACGAGTTGGATGAACAACTCGACAAGTTTGTTGAAGTTTGCCTTAGACTCGGCGAGTCTGTTATGGGACTTAGCGAGTCAGGTCGCGAAACCACGAACCCTTCGAGTTGAGACTTGAATCAGTGAGTCGAGTGGAGACTTAGTGAGTTGGACAGGACAAGACTCGGAAATCGGTGGACTCCGCGTGTCATGGGTTGACTCGGCTAGTCGAGTCGCGAATGGAAGGACTCTGAGCATATGAACTCGGTGAGTCAGTAGGCAGACTCGGGGAGTAGGGTTGACCTGGAAGGTTGACTTTGACCAGGACTTTGACTTTGACCAGAGTTGACTTAGTTGACTTTCGGGGGGACAATTAGACTAAGTGTTGCATTGGTATTGGTAGCTTGGGGAGCTAGTGGAGCAGGAGTTCAGAGAGTTGTCAGGCAGCAGCTAGAGGGGTTATCAGCAAGTTCAGCAAGTGCAGGTGAGTTTTCCCTATGTGTTAATGGGTCTAAGGCCACAATGTCAGCCCATGTAGTTATGAGTAGAAGACCCGGGGGTTAGCCCTAGGCACAGTATGCTAGTATGATATTTAGGACGAGGTCCAATGATAGCGGGTGGGTGCCCAAGGAATGGTTAATATGATAGTTTATACTTGTTGTCTGTGTGATACATGTATATGCCTGGTAGGGAGGTGAGTGTGGGCGAGGTCCCGTATCTCACCAATATCAAAGTGTGGAAGGTGTTCCACATCTCATTAGCAGCAGCTCAGGGGCGAGGCCCAAGTTAGGGAAAGAGTGAGTGTGGGTTGGGCCCGTATCTCACTATTAGTAGGAGTATGGACGGGGTTCCATGACTCATTAGTAGTAGGACAAGGGTGAGGCCCAAGATAGGCGAGGCCTCAGGACATAATTTGTTAGTACATGTTAGTTTATGTGTTGTGATATGCTTATGCGTTAGTATATGCTAGCGGGTGAGGCCCAGTGACAGGCGAGGCCTAAGTGAAACAGATCTGTATCCGAGCGGGGCTCAAAGCCAGGCGAGCCTTGGAGCGGCGGGGACGTTGTAGCGGGCGAGGCCCGAGGTAAGGGGCGAGGCCCAGAATAGCGGGTGTGGCCTAGTATGTGCAGTATGTGGTTATGCATGGTATGTGGTAGGTTGGGGAACTCACTAAACTTCATGCCTACGGTTTTCAGTTTTGGTTTTAGGTACTTCCGGTAGCGGAGGGAAGAGCTCGGGGTGATCGCATGACACACACCATAGATTAGACAGCCTGGGAATGTTTTACTCTGATAATGAAAATATGTTTTGGAAGTAATACTTTGATTATGTTATGGATTGATAATTATGTTTTAAATAATGTTTTATAAAAGAAATTTTTAGTCTTGAATTTTGAGACGTTACATTATTGAGGTAAATGTTAGCAATTATGTGTTTGAAATTGGAAGATATAGGTTAACGATGATGATAAGGACAAACTCAAATTCGATAAATATTTGCTTTCAATATTGCGCTATTGTTTCAGCTTTAACTTCTATTAGTTCCATTTTGTAGATTTTTACAAATCTGCTAGTTAATCCACAGTGAATGTTAATTCTTACTGTTACAACTGTTTTGAGAACAATTGGATATGAAATTGAGGTAATTTTGTTGTTCATGAGACTCTGGACTTCTTTAATTGCTATGATTTTAGTTGCATAGTAATGAATATATTTAGAATAAATTCAAGAAATTTGATGTCTAAAAATGAGATGACTAGCTTGTCCATATAGATTATGAAGCACTAGAAAGTTGTATGTGACTTACTTAAGAACATGAACTCAATTAGAAATAAGAACTTATCTTATTCATATGGGAATTGGCTTTCTTTGTTGTTACTGAAGGTTTTGTACATTTTCTTAGCAGTCATCAATCTTTAAACCTTATCAATTTATTCAAACTTTAAACCTTATCAATTTATTCAAGAGATTTTCACTATTTTTTTACATGTTTACTCACTTGAAGAGGGGCATGTGTGTATACTGTCTGAATATTGGAGCTCTTGTGAATATATTGGAAACTAATGGGTCAAGTATGTTTTTCCTTTTTAATACATCACATTTATATAACACAAAAAGTTTTCTTTAATCCATTATCTTCGAATTTAGTCTCTTTTACTCTTTTGCATGATCTTTGTAGTTATGATGCCATACTTGTGGATTCTCTTCAAGCAAAAGAAGCAAATTTTAGGGTAAGTTTACTGACTTTTATCTTATCATTATTTCACAATCCAAATGTTTTAGTATCTCAAACTTTAAAAACAATCTTAGTTTCATATTTTGTTATAAACTTAATAAGTTTAGTTATTACAGCCTTTTGTAGGAACCCTTGAAATCTTTAACACTTATCTGGACTATACATGAAAAAACACTTGCTACTAGGTAAATTATTATGGTATTGCTTCTTTTTCCTCTACCTTTTTCTCTTTTTTGACACTGTATTATCTGTTGGAGTTGTACATGAACCCATTTCACCATTAACAACTTTTGTTCCCTCTTCTTCTTTTGCCATTATCTTTGCATTAGGAGTTGCAATTTTATCTGAGATAATCTTATTACTAGAAGTTTCCATATGATCTTCCCTTTTTGACCCTGTATTTGCATCACTAGAAGTTGGAACTGATGTTGTATGTTCTTGATCAACATATGCTATTTGGATTATCCTAAAGGGATGATTGTGACCTGTGAGATGATATAAAAATGAGGAAGTACACATTTGCTATCAGGGTTTTCAACATTCAACACTCCTAATTTTCCATCCTTAAACACTCCCAATTGTTTTTTTTTTCAGGTGTGAAGGTGGTGATGCAAGCAAGCAAACAGGTTTTATGAAACTGTTAAACAATTTCAAATTAGGTAGTATGTTTTGGTAAACAATTGTATAAATATTCAAGTGTTTTGATATTGTATGACATTTTAATGTTTTTTAGTTAAATTTAGTGTTTTTGCTTTTATATGTTGGAGTAAACTGGAAAAATAAACATAAAACAGAAGTTGAATGTGAGTTTTGTACAACATCTATGGGGACGACATGTCGTTGCTATAGGTCTAGCTATAGGGACGACATCTCGTATTTATAGGTCCAAAAAAGGGGACGACAACCAGGAACCAACAACAACGATATGTCCTCTAAAACTATCTATGGCGACGATATCTGTAGCGACGACAAAAACTTTCTATTGCGACGAGGCTATAGCAACAAAGGCATATAGGGATGACTTGTCCTCACAACCATCTATAAGGATGACTTTCTAACCTATAGAGACGACGATTGTCGTCCCTATAGGTCTCGTTTCTTGTAGTACCCCCAACCCAACATTAGAAGTTTGAAGAATCAAATCTCTAGTATGCAAGTAGCACTAACCTAATAACAATGCCTTAACTAGTCGATTTTCGTGGAGGTGTCTTGGTCTCAAACCTTCAAAATTTATATTTTTTTATTCTTTCAAAATATTTGCTGGAAACAGGAAGAAACTGGTGTGGCAAGTCCCATCATCATTATATTTATTTGAATTATTTTGAATTTTAAATATATATTTTATTATATTGAATATAAAATGAGATCTGTGCCAGACATAATATAACCCCACAAAGTTTGGGACAACGAATCATCGAAGGGAGTTAAATGAAATGGATTCCCTTCCAATCTTGACTATTCTTGAAGAGTCTCAAGTATCGCCACCACTGGCCACCGTAGTCAATAGATCACTGCCTCTAACTTTCTTCGACTTCCTATGGCTAACCACCCCTCCGATTAACACTCTCTTCTTCTATGTGCTCCCGATCACTAAACAACATTTCACTGAAACAATCATTCCAAATCTGAAAAATTCGCTATCAATCACCCTTCAACATTTCTTTCCTTTCGTTGGTAACTTGATCATATATCCGTCTCAAGCTCAAGCCCCAGAAATCCGATATGTTGAAGGCGATTCTGTGGAGGTTGCATTTGCAGAATGTAACCTTGATTTCAAAGATCTTACAGGAAATCATCCTCGAGAATGTGACAAGTTTTATCATCTTATACCTCTTCTCCGACGCACTGCTGAAGTTTCCAATTTCATATCAATCCCAGTCTTCTCCGTTCAAGTCACACTTTTTCCCAACTCCGGATTCTCTATTGGAATGACGAATCACCATAGCCTTGGTGATGCTAGCACCCGATTTTGTTTCTTGAAGGCGTGGACATCCATAGCTCAATCTGGCACAAATGAGTTGTTTCTAGCTAATGGAACTTTGCCCGTTTATGAGAGAGTCGTCAAATACCCGAAACTAGATGAAAGCTATCTGAAGAGCCAAAAAGTTGAAACTTTTGACGATGAGTATCAACCTGCAAGTCTTTCTGGGCCAACTGATAAAGTTCGAGCCACGTTTATCTTGAAGCGAAGTGTCATCAATCGGTTGAAGGAATTGGTTTCAAACCAACTACCAACGTTAGCATATGTATCCTCTTTTACTGTTGCATGTGGTTATATCTGGAGTTGCGTCGCCGAATCACGAAACGATGAACTGGAAGTATTTGGTTTCACCATTGATTGCAAGGCACGTTTGGATCCACCGATTCCTGCGGCTTACTTTGGAAACTGTGTCACGTATTGTTTGGCTATGGAGAAAGCAAAGCTTTTAACAGGAAAAGAAGGATTCGTGACTGCTACCAAGTTGCTTGGAGAAAGCCTACATCAGACCTTGACTAATAAGGATGGAATCGTGAAAGATTATGTGCCTTTGGATGATTTGTTTGCGGAGCTGAAGCCAACAACAGCTATGGGGGTTGCTGGAACACCGAAACTCAAGTTTTATGAGTTGGATTTCGGATGGGGGAAGCCCAAAAAGCACGAAACCATTTCCATAGATTATAGTGGATCTATATCTGTGAATGCGTGCAAAGAATCCAACGAAGATCTGGAGATCGGCGTCTGTCTTTCGGCTACTGAGATGGAGGCTTTTGTTAGTATTTTTGATCATGGATTGAAAGCTTACATTTAGATTGATCAAATTAATCTTGTTTGCTTTTTTTTTTTTTCTTTTCTTGCTGCGTCGTTGAATAATGAAGTTTAAGTTTATGAGATCAGTTATAAAAAAAATTAAACATATAAATAATTTATTTATTGTTTGCTTCATCTAGAAAACATTAGTAACCCTGTTGTCTTCTTTTGATGGAATCAATCTAGAAACTTTGGGTTGGAATTGAAATGAATTGGAATTTGGAATTTAATTCCATGAACTTCATATGTTTGGTTCAAGTTTTGAGAAGGAATTGGATTCCTAAATATGTTCAACTTTCTTTCCATTGAGAGAAAATAAATTTCATCTAAAAGATGGAGAAATTCAAATTCTTTCAAGTGGGAATATTGAAGATTACCATATTACCCTTTTCATTTTTTAACATTAAATATGAAAAACTTTCGTCACTAGTCGTGACCACCTCTACCACAACCTTCACCACCACTAGCCATCATCTCAAACACCATTCACCACCTCCACTACCACCCATCACCACCACCACCTCGGCCATCCACCCACCACCACCACCAATATCATTAACCATTACCACTGATGTCGTCACCATTGCCACTCACCACGTCTGTTACCACCACCACCACCATTACCATCGTCAATACCACTACCACCACCACCACAACCACCCATAACCTCCGTTGCCACCTACAAACCACCACCCTACCACTGTCGTTGTTACAACTAACATTATCATCACCACCACCACCATCGCCGCCACCCGCATCCACCACCACCGCTACTAACACTCACCGCCACAACCACCAATGTCTCTACCATCAACACTAATGATGTCACTACTACCACCACCTCCACCTTCATCACCACCACACATTGCCGCCATCACCACCACCGTCACTTTTGTCACCCTCGTCGCCGCCACCACTACCATTTACTATTTTTATAATCTATATAATATATATATATATATATATATATATATATATATATATATATATATATATATATATATATATATTTACGTATAATTATGAAACAAAGTAAAAATATGCAAAAACCAAGAAGGATAGTTATGTCATTTTACAGTATCCAAATTCCATTTTCCGCCAACCAAACAAAATATAAAATTGGATTCAAATTCCATTTACTGCTAACAAACAGAATATTGAATTGGATTCCAATTCAAGACAGATTCCAATTCCTTAACATATTCTAATTCATTCAAAAACATTCTACGAACCAAACACCGCCTTTGTATGTTGATTTTCGTCTACAATATAAAATTTAATATTTTTTTTTATTACTGCTGAACATAAAATTTGGCTTTGAGATTGGTGCCAACTTATTTTTACTTAACATCGATCCTTTACTATATTAAAAGTGTATGATATATTTCTAGTTTTCTTCTAATATATGGCGTGAATTTTGCCTTAAATCTTGATGTTGGTGATGAAGTCAATCGTCTGGCTCCAGGTTGGTGTCTATTGCCAATTTATGCTTGGTAGACTATGATTTCCCACTTTTCAATCTTTAGGCAATGTTGTCCAATGTTATCAACTTCATATTTCCCAAATTTCGCCCAATGGGTTTCGTACTTATTCTTTTTCGTTACTTTTATTGCACCATGTCTAGAGGTGATTAGGTTGCTTTCTATAGTCGTCTAGGATGACAAGAGCTTTGATGTGGAACCCAAGAGTCGCTCAAACATTGTAAAGATGAGTTTTTCTTCATCATGAATAGGGTCTTTCATGTGGAGGTCAAATTTGGTCTTACTAAAGGTCGTGCTACTAATTCGGTCATCTCCCTTTCTAAGGATCATGATAACTATGATACTCTTCTTGCTGCTAATGTCATTAAATTGTCTAAACCTGATGAGACATACTTGGGCATGGTTGGTTTGAGTCTGTGTTGGAACTTTAAGGGGAAACGATAGTCGTGTCTTGTTGATGAAAAACATCTTAAACTGCTGATTTTGTTGAGGAGGGGATGTCCAAGAAAACGTGTTAAACTGTTGAGTTTGTTGAGGAGGGGATGTATTTATGGTGTAGTTACTTACGATGAAGCGACAACTTATGAATTTATGAGTATTAGCATCTTAGATACTTTGTTGGAACATGAAACCGAATTTGATCTCGGGGGTTGTAATGACTTGGCTGATGTCGTAAATACAACCGGCAAAGGGAGGGGTCGAAATCCCTTTAAGCCATTCAAAAACATTAGATTGGACAACTATTAATCCTTCAAAATTCCCCTTTTAACTTGTGGAGGAAAGCTTATCGATTGATTGAGGATCCTAATCCTAGTGCATCTTCTCCTAAGGGTATGGCTGATAATCGCACGATCTATATTCTTTTTTTGGAGCCGGCAAATAATATATTAGATAAAAAGGCCAAATAGCAAGAAACTATAGGCCAAAAGTACAAAAAGACGACAAGAAATATTTACATACAATAGGAAGGATTAGTACACCAATCAATCCATTTATACGATCAGTTAGTTCTCCTATGTTTAATCCATGTAAACACCATGGACTGAATGTTTCCCGCCAGTTGGTTAGGTGATCTCCGAATCTTCTTAAATATATAGGCGCACCTTGCTTTCCAGATTAGCCATGCAGTACCATAGCAATTCACAATAGATGCATTTAATTATATTGAAATTGATTCCTCTCCTTTAAAGAGCACATGCAGTTGGAATACCATTTAGTATTTCCCTCCACATAAAACATCACACCTTAATCGGCACCTCTTGTATCCAATCGATCTTCACGCCTTCAACATTCGAGATCTCCTTATCGATTTGGTCCCTTACAACATTAACATGATAGACCCTGTCTCCAGAGATGTTACATACCCACTTATCTGGATGGGGGCTTGGCTGGAATGATTCCACTTTCGTAACTAGCTCATCCAATTCACATGTTTGGGAGTTAGAGGATGGATTCGACTTCTATTCCCATGTTACCCTTCCATTGTCTATTTTGTCACTGATTTTACATTTTTTTTACTTTTCTCCAGCTTGTACAATCCAGGGAATAGTGATTCGAGATTTTTGTTGACCAACCGCTTATCTAAATAGAATAATGTGTTGTCTCCTTTACCCACCTGTTTTTTGATTACTTCATCAAAATTGATTCCAGCTTTCGAGAAGTCACTTTATGCCCCTGCTATATTGTTCCAAACACCCAGAATGGATTTTTTTTGAAATACAATCTATAGCCTTGTTCTTGAGATTATAAATACCAATAATAGTCTCTCTCCATAGACTTGTTCCATCACCTCTCAACCGCCACCACCACTTGCCAATTAGTGCCAAATTTAGGGCTCTAAGAGAACCCAAACCAAGGCCACCAACTTCGCTAGGGGACACCACCTTTTTCCATGAGACCCAATTAATTTTTCTCTTCCCGTCATCATTCATACCCCATAAGAATTTCCTTCTAACACTTTCCAAAGAATTTATGATTCCAGCAGGTGCAACGAAAAGTGATAAATAGTAAGTAGTTAGGTTACCAAGAACTGCTTTGCATAGGGTGAGATGCCCCCCCCCCCCCCCCATTGAGAGGGTTTTTGATTTCCATGCAGATAGTTTGACCTGGAATCTCTTAATTAGCGGTCTCCAGTTTTTTTTCAACTTCATATTTCCTCCTACTGGTACGCCTAGATAACTGAAAGGAATTTTGGCCGATTCACATCCAAGGGGAGTAGCATACCGGTTAACCTCGTGCATGTCAACTCCAACTCCGATAACCCGCGATTTGTGAAAATTGACCTTAAGGCCTAAAGTGACATGAAAGCACCTTAGAATTCTTGCAAGGTTTTTAATGTTTTCTTTATCCCATTCGCCCACGAATAGATCATCATTCGCGTAAAATAGATGAGATATAGTTGTTTATGAATGTGGAAGAGAAATCCCGGTAAAAATTCCTTTCTCACATGTTGTTTTTACTGCAATATTGAGCCCCTCCATGGCGATAATGAACATAAAAGGTGATAGCGGATCACCTTAGCTAACTCCCTGTTCCATTTCGAACTCCTTTGTGGGTGAACCATTTACAAGTACAGATGCTCTTGCAGAACATAAGCACCCTTGAATGCACCTTCTCCGGTTGTTACCAAACCCAAGTTGCATTTGAATTGAGTCAAGGTATTCCCAGTTGACTGAATTAAAGGCTTCGTCGAAATCCAATTTGAAGAGAAAAAATTTCTTTTTAACTTTCTTACTCCAGGAACATAGTTCATTCACAATTAGCGGGCAATCCAAGATATCCCTCCCTTCAACAAACATAGATTGTGAAGGGTTTAATACAAAAAATCCTATGTGTGCACGCAACCCTAGATACGGATCTATGTTTTCACTATTAGTCATACAACATTATGAACACAAAAAGGAAACCTAGCATGCATCTACTATTTTTGAAATTGACATAGGAGAATAGAATACATACCTTTTGTTGTTATATAGTAATAACAACTAATTCCTTTTGAAATTAAAAGCAAGTACCACAAGTGTAGTACCTCTAATGGCTCACAAACACACTTTGAGTGAGAGGATGAATACGAGAGAGAGAAGTAAAGGTACTAAGCTCCAAAATTTGGCCCTAGTAGGGTTTTCCCAAGGGGTGGTCGAATTCTAGTGCCTTAGGGTGCTATTTATACTTGAGGCTAGCTAGGGTTTCAAGGTGGAAACCCTAATCCCTTAGCTTAAGGCCTAAGCAAGTCCATGGACTCCTTTCCTTAAGCCCTTGGATGAAAACTCCTAGATCCTTCTAGGATTTTCGTTCAAGCCTTAATAAAGGTGATCCAATAGTCCAAAGTCTCAACTATCAAATAATTACAAAACAGCCCATGTACTTTTAATTAATTCCTAATTAATTTCTAATTAAATACTAATTAATAATATGATTGAAAATTAATATATTATTCATATAATATATTAACAAATCATATTTATACCCTAATTTATTATTCTTAACAATAAACCAGCCTTTCTCCTCAACAGTCATCCTGTCTAGTCACCAGTGTGAAGGCAACCCAAAAGGACCATGCTCACAATCGGGTCAAGTACATACCAAAATTGTCACACCCCCAAACCAAGGATGGCGGAAACGTCCGGGGGTGGAAGACTTCATGTAGAGTATCACAACAATGAGTAAAATAGTGCTCAAAGTAAATACAACAATCACAAATATAATTGAAAAAAAAAAGTTACACCAAAGTATATGTTTACATGATTCACATCAATTATATTATGATACAAAATGAACTGTTTGATGAATTATCGTCCCATCCTCAAAACGTTGTTTATTTCCTGTTTCACTTAATTCCTGAGAATACAAGTAATTTTGAAAAAGTGTCAACACAAAGGTTAGTGAGTTCATAAGAGATTTCGTTAGAGAAGTAAACCATTTTCCTTGTAAAAGCGTTAGAATATATATCCAGAAAATCCAATATTTTCTTTATTATGTATATGTAGTCCTAAATCCCAGGACCGAGGAATAACAAGTATTGGCCATACTTAAAGATATAAAAGTGGTTTCAAATGATGTGTAGTCATAAATACCAAAACATGAAAGTGTACAGTAATATCTGTACTTATTGATATAAAAAGTGATTTTAAATCGACATAAAACCCCTTTAGGTTTTATAAAAATCCCATAAACTTTATGTATTGTTATCTCCCTATGTGAGTCGCTATAACCATACTATGACTGAATGAACCTGCCACGACGTTTCTCAGGCGTCGCGAAACTGAAATGACATTTGTCACCCGTAGACCTGCAGGTCCTACTGTAGCTAGCAGTAAGGTGTGGGGTGTCAAACCCAATATAGATCTATACACAACTATCTTGTTCTCCTTCCAGGAGACTCTGATTATAACTACCAGGAATTTAGATCCCGCACTCGGATGTACGGAAAGAGATTGTCTCACAATTTAGGTTAACAAGTTTACGTGTGGTGTGCGTAAGTGTAAAACCTTTTTGTATGAATGTACCCTTTTTGTACGAGTGTGTTATGTGATGAATCATAAACTATACCTATTATAGTTTATCCAAAATGTTTGAAATATATAAGAACTCTTTTATGAAAGTGCATTAGTGTTATGAATCCATAAACTATGCTTATTATTGCTTAATATACGTGTTCTAAATTAATGAATAATCCTATCACGAATGACTAAGTTTAAAGTTAATGATGATAAACTAACAAGGAAACACATTCAATATTTAGAACTTATGGTTATACGCTTTGCTTAACATAATACAAAGTGTTATGAAATTTATATGTTGTTAACTAAATTTAACATTTCTGCGTTGTTTTAGAAAAGTCATAGAATAATCATACGAAGTCGAAAACTAAATCCGTAAATTCTGAGAGTTCCCAAAATGTGTCTAGTTAACTCATAATTTTTATCATGATTTTTAATGACCTCCAACTTGGGTGAAAAAGTCCATAATCACAGATTGGTCCGGATTGGTGTTTGAAATGATAGGCAGTTTTGCAAAAATCACCATAAATTGTAGAAAAATCGTATGGAGATGTGAAAGTAGTCATTTTATAGCTAAGAAATTGAACTACTTGCAACTTGTACAGTTTTGAAAAAAAAATGTTTAAGTTGCCCAAAACAGTCCGTGAATGGAGTTGAACTTTTCTGATGAAGGCTGTTAGAAAAGTTTAGTTATGTTCTTGGTGTTTTAACTTGTATTCCCCCCCCCCCCCCCCCTGAAAACTTGAGAAAACATTAAAATGTAGGGGTATGAACTCACCTTATGTGATTTCAGAAGATGGATGATGAAGAAAAGAACTGTTCAACTCAAGAACACTTGGGAGGTGCTTGAAGATTTGAGGAGCTAACAACAAATACGACGATATTTGTCTAAGAAATCAATGATTTGAGTAGAATGATGTGTAGTAATCACAAGGAGGATGTTAATACTTACCAAAAGTAGAAGAAAAGTTTGGATTATAGCCTTGAATCTCGAATTTTTAGAGAGATGAAGTGAGAGAGAAGATATGTTTGATCTTTGGTGGAAAAATGAGAAAATGAGAGAAGTGTGAGGAGAGAGGAGACTTTTCTAGCCTTTGACTAATTGTGAGGTTGGAAAAAGGTCGGAAAATTACAATGAATTGACTAGGTAAGGGCTGATGGGGAATAGTGACATGAGTGGGTATGGGTGGTTGCTTGTGTCATAGAATAAACGAAAGTCAACACTCCACCTCAATTGTTCACCCACTAGATTTTATTATTTAAATAAAGATTTTCACAAAAATATAATTAAATTATGAATATTTAGGGTTTATTTTGTTAAAATACAAGTTTGAGTGAAAATACCGCATTAAAATCTCGAAAAACGAGTTTAAAATGTTAAAAATATTGAAAATTGGTGAAAAGCGTCAAAAATCTGATGTTTAGGACCGGAGGTTCGGTCCTATTCATTAGAACCGAAAGTGGGAAAAGAGCCGAGAGGAAGGGAAGAGAAGGACCGAGAGAGGGGAAGGAACCGAGAGTGCGAGAAGGTGGAAGGAAGACCGAGGCTCGGTCGGAAGAGGGGAACCGAGAGTGAGGTTCGGCCCGAGAGGTTTCGCCTCTTCCTAGATTCGGTCCGAGAGGCTTCCAGGTCTCGGTTTCGGTTCTTTCTTGGTTTCAGCTTCTAGTCTCGATCTCGGTCTCGGCTTCTAAGGGTTTCGGTTCCTGAGAGGGTTTCGTTCCTTGAGAGGGTTTCGGTTCCTTGAGAGGGTTTCGGTTCCTTGAGAGGGGTTTCGGCTCCTTAAGTCCATTTTTCTTGTTTTTACCCCGTTTTAAGCCGTTTTTGACCTGGTTAAGGGTTCGGATGGCCCAAAAGACTATAAAAAGTTTAAGGAACTTTTGGGATAGATTTGGGAGAGATTTCACATTCTTGGAGAGATTTCTCATACAAAGAGAGATTTGGGAGAGATTTCACATTCTTAGGGAGATTTCTCATACAAAGAGAGTTTTGGGAGAGATTTCACATTCTTGGAGAGATTTCTCATACAAAGAGACATTTGGGAGAGATTTCACATTCTTGGGGAGATTTCTCATACAAAGAGAGTTTTAGGAGAGATTTCACATACATAGAGAGATTTTGGAGAGATTTCACATTCTTGGAGAAATTTCTCATACAAAGAGATTTTGGGGAGAAATTTCACATACTTAGAAGATTTGGGAGAGATTCGACATACGTGGAGAGATTTGGGAGAGATTCTAAATAGAGAGAGATAGAGTGAAAACGATTGAGAAAGGTTTCGTGTGTGGCATTTGTGAGTGTCCGGCTTCAACATGCAAGGTCCGTAAACCCTGTTAAGCCTTGTTTAAGGATCTTACACACTCCCGATGAGTATACGACATTGTTTTATCGGTTTGGCTTGCCACGTACCACAGTTTTAGGTTAAGGAGATCTAGATGTTCGCACTTTTTGATTTATGATCTCTCATTAGATTAGCAATTTGTATGGTATTTACATAATGTAAACTCTAGTACTCACTGGCAAATTGAGTCGAACGGTTTGATTTGTTGACTTTAGTTGACTTTGACTTGACCGAAAATTGAAGGTTGTCACAAAAATAGTTATGGACTTAGACACTAATCCAATATTCGCCACTTGGATAAGTTTAATAACTATTATGCATATGACTTCAAAACCTGATCAGCAATTGTAGCTTTCAAAAGCTGCTGTCAACTCCAATCTTATCAGAAGCGTGTTTAGATAAGGGATCATATATTCCTCCATTCTAGATATCGTATGAACTGAGACATGGATTTTAATCATACTCTCTGTTCACATGTTGTTTCCCGATTTTCGATTTATGATGACTGACAACATACTACAATTGAACACATCAACTTAGTCCCGGCTTGGCCAAGCGCTTAGGGTGTCATCACTAAATCATCTAGGGGACCACGGATATCGCTTTTATCCTACTTTGGGTAAAAGAAACGAATAAACTTCGACTCAATGCTCGCTTGTACTCACCCACCGAATTACACACAACAATACGTTTTATAACACCAAGTTACTGGTGCATTTACATATTATCAATGTGTAACCGACTCGGAAAGATACAACTCACACATCTCGATTTCAAGAGTATAAGATATTATCGTCTCACTAATCACTTGTGATAAAATCCATGAAGCGATCCAAGTGAGCGTGGGTTTAATCCAATGCTCAAATCATATTCATAAGCACTCATGAGCATTGCAGCAAACATTTGCTATGTCTAATACACTTTAGGCAATCTACTCACCAATTCATGACAATCTTCTTTCATACCTACTCCCAAAGTATGAGTAACTCTGGAACGTTCGAATAATCTTATTATTCAGGAAGTCAAAACATGCAAAGTGAAACACAAGAATAATACTAATCCTATATGACCCTAAACTTTTGAGTATAAATAAAACACCTTTTATTTAATCACCATATTGATTACTCATTATTTGTTGTTTCGGGTAATCAACTTCTTACTTGAATTATAACAATAATTGTCCGATGCTCTTAGCATGTACACTATGTTTACCTATGATCCGTACTTTGTGAAATAGTATAATTGAATAACATTTTCAATCACACTCATTTCACAATTCCTAATCCATTAGTGTAAGAATACAAAATTCTTGCCACTACTAGAATATGTTAGATTCTAACATTTTATGTGACAGTCCTTTCGTAATGTCACGACATAAAGGTCACCAAGACCCGGTCAATGGAATTACAAAATACTCTATTGGAGATTATTACAAGACAATTCCATAGTCTTGAAGTCTCATATTCAAAGTACATTCCTTTAAATATCCTTCTTACATAAAAGTTTTGAATCTAGACATTGATTCTCGATATCCAACTCCCAATATGGAAACATTTCCATACTTTCCATATGACAACTCATTCTAAATAGAATTTTATCTATTCACAATAATGTCAATATGGTCCATCCATGACAATACTTTCAACTGTCCACAAGCGACCAATCCTTAGCGAACCTTAGATTGTCCTTGGCAGTTGGTTAATTATTTTAGCCAAAACCGGTTCTATTTCCTTTTTCCCTCTAAATGCCCTAGGCATTTGGAAATTTTATAATGGTCTATTATAACATATGCAATCGATCCTATACCCGAAGCGTGTGGGATACGATTCATAATGAAAAACATGATACTTTACCAGTTTCTTGCTATAATATTGTCATACTATTTCTATTTGTCGTGTTCTCAAAATTCGAACTATGAAGAGGGATGACGTAATCATAATCGAATTTTGAGAATGCAAATAATAAATATACCCTTGACTAAATTTAATTAAAATTACTCGATCTAAGCTTTTAGATTGGAAACTAAGTATAACATTCTCTCCCTTAATTATAGCAAAAACAACTTTTCTACCCCTACAACTTTGCAAAGTGAAACTTTTGTTTTTCTATAATTAATATTTCCAACTTGCAATACTTAAATAATAATCGTGCTCCCACTAACATGATGATTATATCCATTCCAGCATAACATTTATGCTCCCACTAGCTTTGACACATATTTAGAAACCAGTTAAACTTCTAAAAAACAATACTTATTGACTTCCAAAGTTCATTGTTTCTAATACGATATGCTTTGATAAGCCTTGATCTAAGCTTCTCAACCTTATAAACCTTCCCTTGGATAGCTCACATGTGTGTCTAAACTAATTCAGAACTTATATTACTAAGTCCCAAATGTTCAGACTAATTGCCAAATCTCACAATTCGAACTATGAAGAGGGATGTCGTAATCATAATCTAATTTGAGAATGCAATTTACATAATTGCTATCTCTTAAAAATATCTCTTAGTGAAAGCGTTTCCTCATAATAATTTTCATGAAGGAGAGAAACCTTATAACACTTAGATTTTATGGTTTATGTGTTCCTATCCATGTGAATTTGCCATAACCATAATCGAAAGATAATGTTTGAGACAAATCCAAACTCTTATGGACAGAACCTGTTCATTCTTAATTTATTGCCATCAAGGGTCTCACCATTGCTTTCAAGTTATCCAGAAGCTCACCTATGCCAGTCAATGTACTTTCATTGAACAAGGTGTTTGCCTTTATGCAACCTATTGAGAACTCATAGAACTCATATGCATAATCACTCAACTGGATTAGCACATAAATAAAAAATTTCAACACGATAGGTTACAAATCCCAAGTCGTGTGCTAGTGCTTAATAATAGGTTTACTCTTGATTAGTTCTTGAACCTTTTTAAGATCATTTAGACTCCCACTGACCTCTTGATATATAAGATTCTCTTATCAAGAAACATTTCTTCACAAAACAAATATCCAAGAGTTAGTGTATGTCTATATCAAGACAAAACATTACACACATTTGTTTTTAGTTGGTCTTTGTCTTCTTCAAGACATCACAACTTACCAATTTCAAACGTGCAAGAGTAGGAAAAACAATTTTCTACTTCACATTTGATGAGTGTGTGTCACTCAATTCACAATCTTGGAGTACGATTTTAAGACATGATTTTGGAACGAAGTATGACTCATCCTTTTGATTTAACCATTTCAACAATTTCCAATTCCTCTTCTTAGCCATACTAGTGCACTAAGATGTCTTTTAGAGGATTAATTATGATATGGTTCTTAATCATTAAGACGATCATAAAATCCGATACAAAAGTACTCTCCCTTCTTCTTAGATTGGAGAAACTTTCATCTTTCTGCCTAATTGATTCTTCTTATTCGTTCTGCCATTCATTGAAACTTTTCAATGATTTAGAATTACACTTAATCTTGCAAGTATAACCACATTTACCAGACTTTTGGTAAATTATGACGAATAGTCTCATTGTTATTTGTGATGGATTTGACTAGTGCACAACATTGTGTTCTATTTCTTTAGTCCTTCACTTGACTCACATACTTGTGTGATCAAGGAATTAGTCTTAATTTCCTAAGTACCAAGATTTCCATACATCACATGATTCAAATCATATTATTCCAAGTTTCTGTCCAATTGAAACTTGTGTGACGGGAATCTTTCCTTACTTAAAAAATTTTGACACTACCACAACTAAGAATCACATCCTTTTATAGAAATACACAAACATCAATTTTTCACAATGATTTGATTGCAAGGATATATAAATAAGACAAATCAAAATTTATTTTATTCATAAAAGCGGCGAAAACATGTCCTTACAATGCAAAATCAATTGAAAAACTATGTAATCAAATATTCCTAACAACTCTATCATAACTTTCTAAGCTTAAAATATGATCTTCGAATCCATGCGATAGAGATCCATTTCTTCGTGATCAGACTTATCTTGCTCTTCCATCAAGCTTCCTCTCTTTTCTTTGATCCTGCAAAACATTCAAACGTAATCTTATCACATTATGTATTAAGAATCAATAAATAGGAACTTAATGGAGTTAGATAGTGGAATTTACGTGAAGCAGAGCCATATTTCTTGACTCTCCCATCTCTTAGATTCTTCAGATCCTTTGGGCAGCTTCGTATCCAACGCCCCTTCTCTTGGTAGTAGAAACAGGTGGCTTCTCCTGGAGCGACCACGGAAGCATGGTTGGTTGAATTACCAGACAAATATGCTCCATTACATTACCAAATCATTTCTGATTCTGCAGCAATAAGCATGTAAGTTAGGTCAATGAGAGTCGCGTCAAGATCCATCATATAATACTCTCTTATGAACTTATCATATGTTTCAGGGAGTGATTGAAGAATCCAGTCAATAGCCATCTCCTCACAGATAACGACTCCTAACATTCTTAACCTATCAGTGTGTGACTTCATCTCTAAGACGTGTGCACACACTGACTTTCCATCTTCATGTTTCATCGCCAACAGGGATTGAGTGAGATTGAAATTTTCAAGCCTTTGAACTTGTGGGTTAGGGAGAACAATAGGAGGAGGTGGAGGAAGTGAAGCATGATTTCTTGTTCCTCGATCGAATCGTGGAATATCATCTTCATGTGGAAAGCTTGTTCCACGACATTTGGAAAGACCATAGTTGTCATACTTTGACATTTACAAAACAGGAGAAAATTCAAGTTAGTTGATTGATTGAGTCCTTAATAAATCACCCAAATGAGATATTAAGGCTAGGACCCAACACAATACTCTACAACTTGGGAGAGGGATGCTATAACCCAAATTGCAGAACATTTGAAGGTAAGTGAATGATGATTCACTAAGTTTCCACCATGAAAAATGAAAAAGAGATTAGGTTTTAAAATGTATTGAAAAACTCCTAGATCCTTTGAGATTCATTGAACTTTTCAATGGCATGTTTAAATCTCAATATGCCCCCCTCGATTTGTGATTGGGATGCCGAGGATCACAAAACAGGGTGTGAATAACCATGCAAACTTATATGGTGCCCCCAATGTTACAGTCACCTATTCGATGTGCTGGTTAACCACACACGCTCCACCGAACTATGACAAACATTGAGTCACCCTTTGCTACCTTTGCTTAGAACCATTTAGTGTGCCGGTTAGCCACACATGCTCCACTAACGTCTTCGCAAGGGTGCAAAGTGTAATTTCATGGAATTGCATCAAATTCACTTTTTCCTAAAGTAACTAAGATTGGGAATTTTGTAAAGTTACTTTATACTTCATTATACTTTTAATGGAAAGGGTTTGCCCTATCCTACCCGTTCGGCTAACGACCCTCCACCAATCAAGGAAGCGGTGGGTGAGAGTGGACACCCATTAAATGACCATTTTATAGGTCATAACATTATACCCCCCCCCCCCCTTATAGATCGGCTTCGTGAATGAGGCCTACTAACGATAAGACTAGCACTTTAAGATATACATATATAATATTAGACTTTTAATGTTATATATAGTATAAGGGTGTATTTTATACTTTTAAAATACTAGGTGGTTTAATTTAATAAATTACACTTTTAATTTAATTAAATGTAAACCACATCACTATGGATTTATTAACTCTTTTTTAATTATATACTTAATTAATTTAATAAAACCATAAGGGTGCAATTTGAACTTTTTCAAAAATTAGGGTTTTAGAATTTAACATTTTAAAATTAAACTTTTAATTAAAAAATTTTAATTCCAAAACTTGAGGGTGGGTTTTGAAACATTTCAAATCATTAGGGTTTTAATCAAATTTAAAATTTCTGAAAATTAAAATATTTTAATTTGAAATTATAAATATTAGAACTTTGATTTAATAATTATCTCAAAATTAAACAATTAATTTGAATTATCAAATCTTGAAGGATTATCTATTAAATTAAACAATTAATGTAACTTAATCCTTTAAATCCCCTAAAATTCAAAAATTGAGATAGGATAATTCAAAAGGTCTTTAATTATCTATTTAAACAATTAAGGGATAATTACAAGATATGACATTATCCAAATCCCTAAAATTTGGGAATCTTATCATGGGGACAAGGCAAATTTCGAAATCCAAAGGTTAGACAACCCTAATTTCGAAATCTTGTTGGCTAAGGAAAGGGTTTATGAAGCCCTAATAGAATTTGAAAACTAGGGTTTTGAAACCCTAATTTCGAAAATCCAAGCCCTAGGGTTTATTAGCCATAAACCCTAATATGTCACAAATTCATACATTTGTATTAAATATAATTGAAAACAAAAACCAATGGCTCTGATACCACTGAAGGGTTTAATACAAACAATCGTATGTGTGCATGCAACCCTGGATACGAATCTATGTTTTCACTATTAGTTATACAACATTATGAACACAAAAAGGAAACCTAACATGCATCTACTATTTTTGAAATTGTCATAGTAGAATAGAATACATACCTTTTGTTGTTATATAGTAATAATAACTAATTCCTTGAGTTTCCTTAGCTCTTGAAAGCAAGTACCACAAGTGTAGTACCTCTAATGGCTCACAAACACACTTTGAGTGAGAGGATGAATATAAGAGAGAGGAGGAAAGGTACTAAGCTCCAAAATTTGGCCCTAGTAGGGTTTTCCCAAGGGGTGGTCGAATTCTAGTGCCTTAGGGTGCTATTTATACTTGAGGCTAGCTAGGGTTTCAAGGTGGAAACCCTAATCCCTTAGCTTAGGGCCTAAGCAAGTCCATGGACTCCTTTCCTTAAGCCCTTGGACGAAAACTCCTAGATTCTTCTAGGATTTTCGTTCAAGCCTTAATAAAGGTGATCCAATAGCCTAAAGCCTCAACTATCAAATAATTACAAAACAGCCCTTGTACTTTTAATTAATTCCTTTAATCCTGAAATTAATTCCTAATTAATTTCTTATTAAATACTAATTAATAATATGATTCCAAATTAATATATTATTCATATAATATATTAACAAATCATATTTATACCCCAATTTATTATTCTTAACAATAAACCAGCCTTTCTTCTCAACAGTCATCCTATCTAGTCACCAGTGTGAAGGCAACCCAAAAGGACAATGCTCACAATCGGATTAAGTACATACCAAAATAGTTATGGACTTAGACACTAATCCAACAAATTGTACCTCTCCAATGCACTTACCAATAACCATTTTTAATCTATGAGCCAAGATTTTTGCAATTATCTTGTAAAGACATCCAATTAGACTTATAGGTCTATAGTCACCAAGCGTGAGTGGATCCTTGATTTTTGGAACTAGAGTGATGAAAGAAGAGTTGCATCCTTTTCCAAGTCTCCTATAGTTTTCGAAATACTTAACAGCATTTAGTACATCATCTTGCATCTTCGCCCAATATTTCTTAATGAACTGCAAAGCAAAACCATCAGGCCCTGGCGCCTTTTCATTCCTGTAGGCCCATACAGCACACCTGATCTCATCCTTAGTGAATGGGGCTTCCAGCTAAGCTTTATCAAGTGCTCCCAACGAGGTGAATTTGTTGTTGATCAGCTTTGGTCTCGATGGCCACTTCTCCAGGAATTTCATTTGATAAAATTTGAACGCTTCTTTTTTGATGGTCTCTGCATCTATAGCCCATAATCCGTTAATCTACAACCCCATTATACTATTCTTTCTATGTTTATTATTCACATATCCATGAAACAAAGATGTGTTCTCATCCCCATCTATCACCCACGTTAATCTGGATTTTTGTTTCAGATCTAAGGTTGCTAATTTCTCCATTTCAACTATTTTCAGTATTCCATATCATCTTACATTGATCTCCATTTCACTGAGTTGTTCATTTCTGCCAAGCATTCAATGTCGTGCACCTGTTGTTTAAGTATTTTTTTAATTCAGCTGATTCCTTTGGGTACTCACTTGCCCTCTAATTTTTTATTTCATTCTTCAAAAATTTGAGCTTGGCCACCAGATAGTAATCTAGGGTGCCATACCCCATGAAGTTATGCCAGACTTTGGCAAATATAGTATCGAATCCTTCCTTCTGCATCCATGAGTTGAAAAGGCGAAATGGGGGTTTTCTAAAATCGGGTGCAACAGTTTTTAGAACAATGGGGTTGTGGTCAAATATATATCCCTTGGGAGTGTTGTAACAGAGACTGATGGAAAGGTGTTTAGAAAGTTATTACATACCAGGAAGCGATAGAGTTTACTTAGTTTGATATCTGTTTAGCAGTAGTGGGTGTACCGAAGACCACCCATTCAAACGTCATTAAGGCCTGCTTCATTGATGAATCTATTGAAGTGAAAAGCGTACTGAGAGAAAATTTGTGAATTAAACCGCTCGTCAGCCCGTCTAACTGTGTTGAAATCTCCAAACACTACCCAAGTACCGCCTCTATTCCTTTTAATTTGTAGCAATTCTTCCCAAAGCTTTTTTTTTTCTCTGTATTAGAATGTGGTCATATACATTCACAATGATGGTATCCCCTTGAATTCCTTCCCATATCCCAATTATTGCCAGTAGGAATCTCGATTTTATGATCTCAGAGACTATAGAGTTTATGTATTGTAAAAGTCGAAGTAGTTGTTTCTTTTGAGTTTCGCATATTAGTTATTTTAACTGAGTCACAATTTTATGAGAAGCGTATTTTAATAGACTTAGTATATTTTTTGTACACTCAGGTCTCCTATAAATAGGGACTGAGGATAGAAGTAGAGAGGACTTTTGAACTCGAGTATTCTTTCTGCTTAAAGCATTGTAATCCGTCTTCATCAATATAAGATCTGATTAATATTTACTCGTTGTGTTCTTACTTTTCAATCATTGAATCATAATTGATTTCATAATCTCGATAACAATTCTCTATAATTGGTATCAGATCAGGATTCAAACTGCATCGATCGGATTTTCGTGTTAGAATCATTTGTTTTTTGGAGTAATAACTTTACTCAAAATTTTCCGCACATTTTGGTTTTGAATATCAATTTTGATCTTCAGATTTGAATCGATTCTGCCTTTGGATTGTTTAGTCGAGTGATCGATTAGCAATTTATGATCATTTTAGTTGATCAATTCTTAAATTCATCAAGTTTTTCAAGCTTTCTGAAATTTTCGTGTTCATCAATGGCGAACTTCAACATGAATACAATGACTTCTTTCTCTCATTTGCTTGGTTCTTCAACCAAAATTCCGATGTTAATCCCTGAATACTATGATCAATGGGCTGACAGAATGGAGGATTACTTAAATGGAATTGATGAAGAACTTTGGAATTGTATCAATGGAACAGTTCAAGCTCCTGCTAATGTTCAATCAATTGGATCGTCTACTACTTCTGCTGAAGTTGGTAAGCAACAAAACCCTCTAAAGAAAAATGAAAAGAGATGCATGAGGGAACTAAGAGGTGCTCTACCTCCTGTAGTTTACAATTACATCCGTAGTTGTAAAACAGCCAAGGAGATCTGGATCACTCTGAAAGAGAAGTATCAAGGTAGCGAAAAGATGAAGATCAACTCTGTGAAGCAATGTCTTGTTGAACTAAAGGAATTCAGACAAAAGGATGCTGAAACTCTTGAAAGTTACTATGATCGTCTGAATGAGCTTGTGTATAGCTGCAATAGGTATGGAATCGCTAGGTCTCTCATGGAGTTCAATTTAACATTCATCATGGGCCTTCGCAAGGAATGGCGAAGTGTGAGTATGATGATAAAGAATCAACAAAGTTTTGATACAACTAGCATGAATGATCTCTACAATCAGCTAAAAACACACGAAAGTGAAGTCTCAGAAATGTATGAAGAATCAAAACAAAGTATAGGAGGTCCTTTGGCTCTTGTTTCAAAGGTGTCTGAAGTTGATACTAATGAAATAGATGGTTCATAAAATGAAGGTTTCTTAATGAACTCTAATGATGAAGCTGTAGCATTCTAATCAAACAACAGTGTTAAGAAGTTTTTCAAAAAGCCTTTAAATCCAAAAGGAAATGCAAATGATGCGAAGAGTGGAGTTGCTAAAGCTGGAGGTGAGGAGAAGAAGAAAATGGAAAAAGTTGATGAAAAAAAAAAGATGCAAAAGATGTGAAGAAACTGAAAGGTGATTCTGGAATCTATTGTCACTACTGCAATGTTGCGAATCACTTCGCAGCAGATTGCATGTTGCGAAAGAAAGAGGAGAAAAAGAACAAATTGAAAGATGAAGCTTACTATTCCGAAAAGCTTGAAGAAGTGCGTGCGAAGGTGAAAGGAATGTCACTAGTTGCGAAGGGTGAGTCTGATGAGGAAGAGAGTGGAACATATCAAATCTGGTCTTCAAGATCTGATGATGAAGAAATGAGGCATCCAACTCATGGAGCAATGTGCGCAAACTTTGAAGATGATTGCGAAGAGAATGTTTCAGGTCGGTGCTTCGTATCCAAATCCACAGACAAATCACCAATGACTACCAAGGTACGTGCTATTCTTGAATCTTTTAATATTCCTTTATCTTCTTATGATGCTGAAATTACTTCTTTTGATGATACAGTTGCTTATTTTGATTCTATTATTGTGTCTGCTAGTACTGAAGCTCAAAATTTAAATATGCAACTAGTTGAGACACGAAGAGAGTTAGAAATAAAACGAAGCAGAGTAGACAAACTTGAACTGCAAATCAAAAATGTAAATTGTGATAGGGACAATCTTGGAAATGAAGTTAGGTTGTTACTAGCACAAAGAAACATATATTGTAACTCTGCTAAGCGTTTGTATGCAAAATTAATGGCTTTACATCATTCATCTGACATTAGCAAAGAACAACATAGGAAACTTCTACCTTTTCTTGAATATGATCGTGAAAAAGTTGATGTTGTGTCTTATGATTGCGAAAACACAATTGCTCAATTTGACAAAATACCTGATGATAGATTTTCATATGGTATTGTCAAAATTGATTAACACTTGAATGTTGATGAGTTTGTTAGTATTGTCAATGAAAGTTTGACAAAGAATGAACAAGTGAAAATCTTAAAGAAAACTGAAACCTCAACTCTTGATTCTCAACTCAATTATGCTGATGTCAATGACAATTCAGATAATCTAAGTGAAATCAGTAAGATTGAAGAGGAAGAAGAGGTTGATTGTTCTCAATTGCCAATAATTAATATCACATCTAATATCAAAGGTAAAGAAATTTTAGTTGGTTCGATAGTTAAAGATGACATTGAGAAACCCTATACTTCGCAACATTGTAATTTTGAAAATGTGGAAGTTGAAAGCTGGAAATCTGATGACGCTGATGAAAACAAAGAAGATGTGAAGGAATCACATGAAATACCTCCATGAGTTGTGGTTGATCAAGTGTTTGGTGATACAAAAGAATTCGACAAAATTCTAAGTGACAAAGGTGCACATTATTTGGAAACTAACACTGTGGTTTATCCAAATTTTATATGCACTGATAACACAATTTTTCCAAATCAAGTTTTTGTCACTACTGGGAATGCTGAGAAAATTAAACCTGAATTCAACAAAATGGTTGAAAATGATAATCAAAGGTCAACTACTGAAGGTTTCTTCGCAAATCAAAATACAATAGAAAACAAATTGACTCAAAATTCTTATGTTTTTCGAAATCAAAAATCATCACAACAATGGGTGGTTAAAAGGGAAAAAGCAAACAAAGTTTTTGAGAATGTTACAAAACCAAAGATTGAAGTGAAATTAAATACTCATGAATTTAAATTGATGGTTGGAAATTATTCAACAGAAAATAATGTTTCAAAAAGAAAAGCAAGAAAGGCAATTTTTTGGCAAGTTATGTCCAATGACAAATCAAAAGTTGAAAAAGAGCAGGTTTCAAAGTCAAAGTCATCAAAATTTCAAAGAATGAATAAACAAAAAGATACAAGTTTTCACAAACCAATATATTCTGTTGACAAAATTCCAATGAAAAATAATGATAAATTTGTTCGCAAATATGACAACAATCAAAAATTTGAGACTTCGCAAAAATTTGTGAATAATCAAAAGTTTCGTAATGTTGACAAATTCACGAATAATTCATCAACTTTGAATGTCAAAAATAAAAACAAAATGAAATTTACACCTAAACAACCAAATTTTCCAAATCCTTCAATTTCAAAACCGATCAAAGTTTCGTATACAAAAGGAAAATCTGATGTATGTATGATCAGTAGTTAGCTTGAAGGGAAAGGAAGACAATATCATAATGGGAAATTTTTAGAGCAACAAATAAAGAATGCATTTGACAAGTTCGCAAATAACTCTTCCACTGGTAGTTCATCTTATAATTCGCAAGTTCCGGTACAAAAATGGAAACCAGTTATCAAAGTTGCAAATGTTGTGAAAGATAAGATGAAACTCAATGAAAATCCAAAACTGTTGAACAACTATATTTCAATATCTCGATCTGATGATGTTGATATAATTGATAGTGTCACAGAGAAAGTGAAATCATGGTTTTTAAATTCAAAGCATTTGTTCAAGACTACTAATGAAGGATCGAATAAGTCTTAGGTTCCTAAATTTTTTCAATAAATGCAGGTGATGTGTGATGAGCAATATGATGCGAAATGGTATATTGATAAAGGTTGCTCTCATCACATGACTGGAAGAAAGGAAAACTTGCGAGATTATCGAAGCTTGGAAAATGTTGGAGTAGTCAAATTTGGGAATAATCACAAGTGTCAAGTGAAGGGTTATGGAAAAGTCACGAATGGACAATTCACCGTTAACAGGGTTGCTTATGTTAAAGGTCTTCAACATAACTTGATTAGTGTTTCGCAACTTGTTGTGGGTACTGGAAATCAAGTTATGTTTAATGAAGAAGGAAGTTGTGACAACCGTCAAATTTCGGTCAAGTCAAAGTCAACTAAAGTCAGCAAGTCAAACCGTTCGACTCAATTTGCCCATGAGTACTAAAATTCACACTATGAAACTTCTACATAACTCTCTATTCTAATGAGAAATCATAAAGCAAAAAATGCGAAACTCCAGGGACAATAATTGAAATCTTCTGTTTTCTTCCCCAATTCGCATTTTCATTCTTACACCTTTCGCATCCCTTCGCATTAATCACCTTCGCATTTTAACCTAATTAATCAAATGCGATTCACAAAATTTTCATTCCAAAAATGCGAAACTCCAGGGACAATAATTGAAATCTTCTGTTTTCTTCCTCAATTCGCATTCTACTGTGAAATACTTCGCATTTTCATTCTTACACCTTTCGCATCCCTTCGCATTAATCACCTTCGCATTTTAACCTAATTAATCAAATGCGATTCACAAAATTTTCATTCCAAAAATGCGAAACTCCAGGGACAATAATTGAAATCTTCTGTTTTCTTCCCCAATTCGCATTCTACTGTGAAATACTTCGCATTTTCATTCTTACACCTTTCGCATCCCTTCGCATTAATCACCTTCGCATTTTAACCTAATTAATCAAATGCGATTCACAAAATTTTCATTCCAAAAATGCGAAACTCCAGGGACAATAATTGAAATCTTCTGTTTTCTTCCCCAATTCGCATTCTACTGTGAAATACTTCGCATTTTCATTCTTACACCTTTCTCATCCCTTCGCATTAATCACCTTCGCATTTTAACCTAATTAATCAAATGCGATTCACAAAATTTTCATTCCAAAAATGCGAACACAGTTTAGTTCTTGAACTCTAAACTTGCGAAATCAAAAATTCATATGTTGAACCCATATGCGAATATTAACCCAATTGACTTCAAATTGATTCATAGATGCGAACACTCGATTGTTTTACTTTCGCAAAATGAGCATCAACAACTCCACAATCGAGGTTTTAAATTCTTGCAAACAACAATTTCATAGTCCTTGACTTCGCGTTTTTCTTCACGAATCATCCCTCAATCATCAATCCAATTGCGAATCAAAACTCATATGTTCTTGCTTTATCGATTCATCGACTACACTCATACAAATGCGAACAATACTCAATTTCAAAATCGATTGAAACTTATAGCAAAGCTAAATCCAACTTCGCATTCAAAGCAGTGTTATTGATCCGCAGTCACAAGCAACCACCCCACACCCACTCTATGACCAGCCATACCTCCCCACCTTACCTATGTCACATCAATGTCTTTTCCACTCAATTATCCCTCTTCCCACGTTTTTGAGGGCTGATTATTCATCCTCTCTCCTCATTTCCTCTCATTTGCCCTCATTTCACTAAGTATCAAACACCACTTTTCTCTCAAACTTTTCCCACTCAAATTTCGAGATTCAAGGCTGGTTTTCAAGTGTTCTTCCACTCTTAGTAAGTAAAAGTCATCCTCCTTATGATTATTTCACTTCATTCTACTCAAGTCATGAATATCTTACACAAACTCCCTAACTATGATGTTAGATTCTCGAAACCTTCAAGGCATCTCCAAGTGTTCTTGAATTAAACACTTCCATTCTTCAACAATCATCTACTGAAATCACTCAAGGTGAGTTCATACCCCTACATTTTCATGTTTTCTCAAGTTTTCAGGGGGGGAATACAAGTTAAAACACTAAGAATATAACTAGATTTTTCTAACAGCCTTCATCAGAAAAGTTCAACTCCATTCACGGACTGTTTTGGGCATCCTAAACATTTTGTTTTCAACACTGTACAAGGTGCAAATAGTTCGAGTTTTTAGCTTTAAAATGGCTACTTGCACATCTCCATACGATTTTTCTACAATTTATGGTGATTTTTACAAAACTGCCTATCATTTCAAACAACAATCCGGACCAGTCTGTGATTTTGGACTTTTTCACCCAAGTTAGAGGTCATTATAAATTGAGATAAAATTTATGAGCAAACTAGACACATTTTGTGAACTCTCAAAATTTACGGATCTAGTTTTCGACTTCGTATGATTTTTCTATGATTTTTCCAAATACAGGGCAGAATGGCTAAAGTTAGCCAACAGCATGTAAATATCATAACACTTTGTATTATGTTGAGCAAAGTGTATAATCATAAGTTCTAATATTTGAATGTGTTTCCATGTTAGTTTATCATTATGAACTGGAATTAAGACATTCATATTAAATATTAAATATTATTCATTCATTTTGGAACACGTATTATTAGACTATAAGAGGTATAGTTTGATAAATTCACAATACTAATACATGTTCATAAAAGAATTCATACATATTACAAACATTTTAGATAAACTATAACAGGTATAGTTTATGATATATCACTCTACGCACTCGTACAAGAAAGGTACATTCATACAAGAAATATTTATATTCACACACAATTAACGTAAACTTGTTATCCTATATTGTGAGTTTCTCTATTTTTCGATCCCTATCTCTCTATCTCCCCGTACGTCCGAGTGCGGGATATAATTCCTGGTAGTTATAATCAGAATCTCCTTGAGGGAGAACGTGATACTTGTATATAGATCTATATTGGGATTGACACCCCACACCTTGCTGCTAGCTACAGTTGGACCTGCAGGTCTACGGGTGACAAATGTCATTTTATTTTTCGCGACACTGAGAACGTCGTGGCAGGTTCACATAGTCATAGTATGATTATAACGGCTCACATAGGGAACAATCCATAAGTTTACGGGATTTTATTTTTAAAACCTAGCTGAGTTTTATGTCGATTTAAAATCACCTTTTTATCTCTATGAGTACAGATATTACTGTACACCTTTGGTTTTGGTAGTTACGACTACACATCATTTGAAACCACATTTATACTTTTAAGTATGGTCAATACTTGTATTACTCGGTCCTCTAATTTAGGGCTACATATAGATAATGTATTAACAAACATGAGAACGTACAGAAATTTCGTTTAATTCAAAAGCGTCCATGTCCATTTAAATACATAACATTTTCTACCAATAAGAAGGGTTACTTATACATTTTGGTCTTCAGTCGTAGAACGACATTACACAGGTTTTAAAGAAAACATCGGGTTTTCTGGATACATACTCTAACGTTTTTTTTTTTTTGGAAAACGATTTACTGTTCTAACGAAATCTCTTATGAACTCACCAACCTTTGTGTTGACACTTTTCAAAACTACTTGTATTCTCAAGAATTCAGTGAAAACAGGAAATCAACAACGTTTTGAGGATGGGACGATAAATCGTCAAACAGTTCATTTTGTATTATAATGTAATTGATGTGAATTATGTAAACTTGTGCTTTGATGTAACGTTTTCAATTATATTTGTGTTGGTTGTTTTTACTTTGAGCACTATTATACTCATTGTTGTGATACTCTACATGAAGTCCTCCACCCCCGGACGTTTCCGCCATCCTTGGTTTGGGGGTGTGACAGATTGGTATCAGAGCATTGTTTATAGTGAACTCAGTATATCAACCCACATAAGATATACAAACTATAAATGCATTGGGACTAAGTCTCTGATTTAAAGTTTCAAAACAACCATACTTTTAGAAATAAATAGTTTCTTATAAAAGGTATACATGCATACATACATATTAAAGTCAGCACCACTCTAGAATAAAAGAAAAGTAATGATTGTTGAATATCACAGGTAAGCTCGGGGATGTATGGTCAGTCTTGGGAGTGGCATAGCCTAATCAACTATGCTGGTCCGAGGAGTGATTAGCACATGCCCAAGAATAGTTGTGATACGGCAACAAGTCTAAAAACTTACCAACACTACCACAATGAGAACATAAGAATAGATCATGAGTTTAAAATACTATAGGAGTATTTTGTAATATCATAATTTATATGAAAAGTAAATAGATCCTCAATGATAGGTCTATAGTCCCTAGGTGGATACCTTAAGGTTATATATAACTTAGAAATTATAGACTTAGAATTTGTGGTCATTACTTTATTTCCTTTTTCTTGTTTGGATGTGGACTTAGAGTGGGATCACTTATTCAAAGGTCTATCGTATCGTGTTATATGTAATTAGTATGCACTATGTCATTATAGAAGTAACTAATAAGGATCACCCCCCCTATGAGTAATTGATAATAGAGTTAGACGCATAGTACTTAACTCCTCCACTTCTACTCTCGCAAATACGGCCTAGCAAAAAAAATCCTACTCACCGGACGATCCTTACTTTCCTAATCCGAACTCGAGGAATGGTGAATGATTATGAGAAGAATCATAAGCGGGACCGGAGGTAATCAATCCTCCATGCATAGCAAGGGTTCCGTGAACCGTTTCGACTATAACGAAACCGTGAACCGTTGGGCAATCGTGATCGAGGGTTGAAAGTCGACAACAATGAAAACAACCACCATGTGGAGACCAACGAGGGTGCTATGACCTCAACCACGGGGGACCGACGGACAGAGCCCTCCCGGCAAGGACCCGGCAGATCGCGATGATCATGGATCAAAACAGGAAGACTACAATCTGAGTTCAGAAAACTGCACGCTACTATAAACCCCACCATCTCATGTACCGGTGACTCAGAATTATACTACTATTCCCGAGACCAACTCTCTTTTTAGGACCTTATCGCAACTCGTGAAGAGGAAAGAGAGTAACAGGGTAGGACACACATCATTCAAAGAAAGGATGATTGTAGCCAGGCGTTGATTGGCAAAGCTACAAAATTGCATCGACCTTGCCTCAGGCATCACAAGGGATGGATCATCGTGAGTAGAGTTCATGCCGCTCACCAGACCTGGTAAATTAGCTCCATAAGTACGCGTTGGTGCTACTCTATTGTAAGTAAAATCACGACACTACAAACTAAATGGTCATACTAATCGAGGAAACTATCTATTATCAAAACCCGCCCATGCACAAATGTGAAGTAGACCTGCATCGAGGTCAGAATTTTCACTGAAACCACGATTTCTAGAGTCATATTAACAAGATGGATTTAGGACGTACCTAACAGACTCGAAGGATTATCTAGCCTTAATTATATAATTAAGCATACATCAATAGGTCGTGATAAGGACCTAGCTTGGGTCAAGTATAAGGTTTCACTTGGAAACAGAACTACTAAAGTACATGAGTTTATTATACAAAGAATCTCGTTATAAATTGTTTTCAGAACACCCTAAACAACCAAACTTTGATACAAATCGATATGAGATAAACTTAGTTAGAAAAACTCGCGACATATAGCCATCCCAGAAACTCATTATCGTCTTGCCTTTAAGCATTTATTGAGAAGTTTCTTCTTCACAGACCTATGTGTGCGATCATACCAGCACTAATGCACTGGATCCCCTCAAAATTTCCTCAGCCAAGATTGTTAGGACAAACATGATTCTAAGAGGAGTAAGATTTAACGTCCGTATGAAACCCACTCCTACCTACTGCCATAACTCCATCTCGGGAGCGTTAGTAGAAACACTAAGGATAGTACAGTAATGTGCAAAAATTTATATGCGTAAATATAAATTGTAAGGATGCACTTAAGACAATCATTTCCACTAACGAAGTCGTTTTTCGTCATGAAACAGAGCTATGTCTTCACCAAGAGGCAACAAACCAACTAGCAAGGCGCCCACACTTCGGATAGACGCTGCTACTTTTCAAGCTGCAGTCACAGCAGCCGTGGCAGCCATCATGGTGCATTTCAATGCTAACAACATCAACAAGGGTGGAAGCGGTACTAACAATACAAATTGTGGTAACAATCAGGGACACCAATCGGTACCTACCAACAAAAATACCTCAGGCCACGAACCTACGAACAAGAAGAGAAAGTTTTGGGACACGAAAAAGTGCCACCAATCAAAGGGATACACTAAAAGACAACAGCCTAAGGCCGCCCCTACCATCACAACAGCAGTCATGACAAATGCCTCGACACTAGCCTCGGGGTTTGCCACCCAAATGCCTGCCAGACCATATGAGGGATCACTCCCAAAGTGCAACAAATGTGGCTTTCATCACCATGGGGCTTGCCGGGAGATACACTGTAAAAACTGCAACAGGAAAGGCCATACCGCTCGTTTCTGTAGGGCCTCGGCCCATCACCTCCCTTCAATCAACTTCACCAAGGTAGGCCCAGTATGCTACCTATGTGGTGAAATGGGACACTTCAAGAGAAAATGTCCAACTGAGAAGAATGACGAAGGAACAGGAGGAATGTGATGAACACACCAACAGGAGCAGCAAGGGAACCATGTTAGGACTTTTGTAATGTTCCCAACGATAAAACGTTTAAGTACTATATGTTTGTAATGAATTTGGTACACTTACTAAAGTAACCTTCTTTCCAAAAAAAAAAAAAAAAAAAAAAAAGTAGCTAAAATATTTTCTCTCTCTCATGCAAATCAAACCAAAGACATTCATATGTGACCATAGGAGCATTACTTGTAAGTTGTAATGACCTTGTCCATACATCGGGGTTAATTTAAAATCGAAATACTTAAGTCTTGAAATAGAAAATTCCATCCTGGCTCCGATTCCATGTCTAGTATTAGGGGTTGAGTGGGGTCACCCACTCGACAAATTTCACGATGTCAATTTTCATACGACAATCATATACCGCTCGATCGTAAGGAGACCTTCCAGGAGTCATGATATCAAGTATCATTACTGGCTATCAAAAACACACCCGCTACCAGTGCTAGACACTGTGGTATGAAATCATCTACAATAATCATAACATTAAACAAAACGGAACACACAGAAAAGAAATACAGGACACTCTATCACTCTAGTGACCTCTTCCTTCGAATACAACTTATCTCCTGCTATCTAAAAAGATAGTGTTGTCGTATTCCAATTTTGATTGATATTGCCCTCGTCTTCTTGATTAAACGACTATAAAAAGGGGCTTTTCGCCTAACCCTTGATTATCGAAACTATCGTCTCTCGTAAACACCCAGCACGGACCTTTGGGTCGTCTCTCGCTGTGGAGCTCCAAAACACGCACCAGAGGAGTGTCATACTTCCTGAAGCTTTATCACATGTATATACAGGAGACCTTCGGGAATGTCACGCATGTAGCTGACAAGGTTCAAGCATAGAAGCTTGGGACAGATAGAGTACGAGTCCTGCCATGAGCTTTGGGCTAAGGTTGCCCAGAAGGACGAGTAAATCCCCTACCTTTCAAAAAAAAAAAAAAAAAAAAAAAAAAAAAAAAAGGTCATAGTCGTGTGGACCAAACCCACATACTTCCTACCGAGCTACAAGAGCTGTCGGGTCAAACCTGTCGAACTACTCAACAATGAAATTGAAGAACCAAGTTTCTCACCCTGAAAAGCTCTCATCTTATTTTTTTCAAATTAGAAAGACAAATTGCTCATGATTCCATCGACTTCAGAGGCCCCGACAACATCTCTATAGAAACCTTTACTATCTACCTCGCATTGACGAATAGGCCGGCCAACCTCAAGAGACGAGGTACCCTTCAGGAATTGGACCTGAGATCTGAATATCACCAGTCACGAGTATTGAAGAAAGATATCTGAGAACGATCCTCCAATTTCAATAAGAACGCTGAAAGTTCGTTGTGATAACCCTCGGATAGGACCAGATCCACTCGTTGGATTCATGAACGTAATAAATAGGATATACCCTTCTTGCTAAGATCAACTCATCATCGTCATTACAAATGACTTACTTATCTACCCTCGTAGTAAGAAGGAAACCAAGGAGAGCAGCTACAACAAACCACGGAAGAAATACGATAAGAGAAGTATTTCCCGAAGTTCTCCAGATACGAGTTTAGGAATTGAGGAGTTCAATTCCCAAGACACATCATTACCCAGGGTGAAAATTCATAAGGAACCTTTCAATCGATCAAAACCATAGAGAAACAGTCAGCACCGAAGGCGTTAGCAGAAATACGCCAAGATTCTGGGTCTTGCTGACCTACTGTCTTAGTTCCTTTGGAACTTCTCAAAAAAAAAAAATACGAAACCCCTCCCAACTTTGACCCTAAAGGGAGCAACCCGTGACAGGAAGAGAAACAAGAAGAAGAAACCTCTAGAACTCCGGTATGACCGACCGAATTCCTCTAGAAACACTCACTCTGGGAAGGCTTAGTACGCTTCGGAAAGCATGGAAAGCCAATACCCAAAATAATTGTGTCTTTCGAGATTCTTGTCAGAATCAGCCCTGTAACTCGCTCCTTCAATCTACTCCCGCGAGTTTAGTAAAGTACGCTCTACCCAACACGTCCCAAAGTTACAAGAAGTACCTATCCGACAGGACTCTTGCAATTCCCCTCGACGAGATCGAGTTCCACAAGAGCCTCACCTTCTCAGAAGAACCATGGTGACCATGGAACGAGGTCAAGCGGATGTAACAACGCCACTTCCCATTAGTGAAAGTTCGCTGGAATATTAACCACGGACCTAGAGTCACATGGGAGGGCGTGAGTCAGTCGATTAAGAAGTATCCTCACTTCTCAGCTTGATTATTCATGCCTACTCCTTTCCTAAATTCAAATTTCGGGACGAAATTCCCTCTAACGGGGGGATGATGTGACAACCGTCAAATTTCGGTCAAGTCAAAGTCAACTAAAGTCAGCAAGTCAAACCGTTCGACTCAATTTGCCCATGAGTACTAAAATTCACACTATGAAACTTCTACATAACTCTCTATTCTAATGAGAAATCATAAAGCAAAAAATGCGAAACTCCAGGGACAATAATTGAAATCTTCTGTTTTCTTCCCCAATTCGCATTTTCATTCTTACACCTTTCGCATCCCTTCGCATTAATCACCTTCGCATTTTAACCTAATTAATCAAATGCGATTCACAAAATTTTCATTCCAAAAATGCGAAACTCCAGGGACAATAATTGAAATCTTCTGTTTTCTTCCTCAATTCGCATTCTACTGTGAAATACTTCGCATTTTCATTCTTACACCTTTCGCATCCCTTCGCATTAATCACCTTCGCATTTTAACCTAATTAATCAAATGCGATTCACAAAATTTTCATTCCAAAAATGCGAAACTCCAGGGACAATAATTGAAATCTTCTGTTTTCTTCCCCAATTCGCATTCTACTGTGAAATACTTCGCATTTTCATTCTTACACCTTTCGCATCCCTTCGCATTAATCACCTTCGCATTTTAACCTAATTAATCAAATGCGATTCACAAAATTTTCATTCCAAAAATGCGAAACTCCAGGGACAATAATTGAAATCTTCTGTTTTCTTCCCCAATTCGCATTCTACTGTGAAATACTTCGCATTTTCATTCTTACACCTTTCGCATCCCTTCGCATTAATCACCTTCGCATTTTAACCTAATTAATCAAATGCGATTCACAAAATTTTCATTCCAAAAATGCGAAACTCCAGGGACAATAATTGAAATCTTCTGTTTTCTTCCCCAATTCGCATTCTACTGTGAAATACTTCGCATTTTCATTCTTACACCTTTCTCATCCCTTCGCATTAATCACCTTCGCATTTTAACCTAATTAATCAAATGCGATTCACAAAATTTTCATTCCAAAAATGCGAACACAGTTTAGTTCTTGAACTCTAAACTTGCGAAATCAAAAATTCATATGTTGAACCCATATGCGAATATTAACCCAATTGACTTCAAATTGATTCATAGATGCGAACACTCGATTGTTTTACTTTCGCAAAATGAGCATCAACAACTCCACAATCGAGGTTTTAAATTCTTGCAAACAACAATTTCATAGTCCTTGACTTCGCGTTTTTCTTCACGAATCATCCCTCAATCATCAATCCAATTGCGAATCAAAACTCATATGTTCTTGCTTTATCGATTCATCGACTACACTCATACAAATGCGAACAATACTCAATTTCAAAATCGATTGAAACTTATAGCAAAGCTAAATCCAACTTCGCATTCAAAGCAGTGTTATTGATCCGCAGTCACAAGCAACCACCCCACACCCACTCTATGACCAGCCATACCTCCCCACCTTACCTATGTCACATCAATGTCTTTTCCACTCAATTATCCCTCTTCCCACGTTTTTGAGGGCTGATTATTCATCCTCTCTCCTCATTTCCTCTCATTTGCCCTCATTTCACTAAGTATCAAACACCACTTTTCTCTCAAACTTTTCCCACTCAAATTTCGAGATTCAAGGCTGGTTTTCAAGTGTTCTTCCACTCTTAGTAAGTAAAAGTCATCCTCCTTATGATTATTTCACTTCATTCTACTCAAGTCATGAATATCTTACACAAACTCCCTAACTATGATGTTAGATTCTCGAAACCTTCAAGGCATCTCCAAGTGTTCTTGAATTAAACACTTCCATTCTTCAACAATCATCTACTGAAATCACTCAAGGTGAGTTCATACCCCTACATTTTCATGTTTTCTCAAGTTTTCAGGGGGGGAATACAAGTTAAAACACTAAGAATATAACTAGATTTTTCTAACAGCCTTCATCAGAAAAGTTCAACTCCATTCACGGACTGTTTTGGGCATCCTAAACATTTTGTTTTCAAAACTGTACAAGGTGCAAATAGTTCGAGTTTTTAGCTTTAAAATGGCTACTTGCACATCTCCATACGATTTTTCTACAATTTATGGTGATTTTTACAAAACTGCCTATCATTTCAAACAACAATCCGGACCAGTCTGTGATTTTGGACTTTTTCACCCAAGTTAGAGGTCATTATAAATTGAGATAAAATTTATGAGCAAACTAGACACATTTTGTGAACTCTCAAAATTTACGGATCTAGTTTTCGACTTCGTATGATTTTTCTATGATTTTTCCAAATACAGGGCAGAATTGCTAAAGTTAGCCAACAGCATGTAAATATCATAACACTTTGTATTATGTTGAGCAAAGTGTATAATCATAAGTTCTAATATTTGAATGTGTTTCCATGTTAGTTTATCATTATGAACTGGAATTAAGACATTCATATTAAATATTAAATATTATTCATTCATTTTGGAACACGTATTATTAGACTATAAGAGGTATAGTTTGATAAATTCACAATACTAATACATGTTCATAAAAGAATTCATACATATTACAAACATTTTAGATAAACTATAACAGGTATAGTTTATGATATATCACTCTACGCACTCGTACAAGAAAGGTACATTCATACAAGAAATATTTATATTCACACACAATTAACGTAAACTTGTTATCCTATATTGTGAGTTTCTCTATTTTTCGATCCCTATCTCTCTATCTCCCCGTACGTCCGAGTGCGGGATATAATTCCTGGTAGTTATAATCAGAATCTCCTTGAGGGAGAACGTGATACTTGTATATAGATCTATATTGGGATTGACACCCCACACCTTGCTGCTAGCTACAGTTGGACCTGCAGGTCTACGGGTGACAAATGTCATTTTATTTTTCGCGACACTGAGAACGTCGTGGCAGGTTCACATAGTCATAGTATGATTATAACGGCTCACATAGGGAACAATCCATAAGTTTACGGGATTTTATTTTTAAAACCTAGCTGAGTTTTATGTCGATTTAAAATCACCTTTTTATCTCTATGAGTACAGATATTACTGTACACCTTTGGTTTTGGTAGTTACGACTACACATCATTTGAAACCACATTTATACTTTTAAGTATGGTCAATACTTGTATTACTCGGTCCTCTAATTTAGGGCTACATATAGATAATGTATTAACAAACATGAGAACGTACAGAAATTTCGTTTAATTCAAAAGCGTCCATGTCTATTTAAATACATAACATTTTCTACCAATAAGAAGGGTTACTTATACATTTTGGTCTGTAGTCGTAGAACGACATTACACAGGTTTTAAAGAAAACATCGGGTTTTCTGGATACATACTCTAACGTTTTTTTTTTTTTGGAAAACGATTTACTGTTCTAACGAAATCTCTTATGAACTCACCAACCTTTGTGTTGACACTTTTCAAAACTACTTGTATTCTCAAGAATTCAGTGAAAACAGGAAATCAACAACGTTTTGAGGATGGGACGATAAATCGTCAAACAGTTCATTTTGTATTATAATGTAATTGATGTGAATTATGTAAACTTGTGCTTTGATGTAACGTTTTCAATTATATTTGTGTTGGTTGTTTTTACTTTGAGCACTATTATACTCATTGTTGTGATACTCTACATGAAGTCCTCCACCCCCGGACGTTTCCGCCATCCTTGGTTTGGGGGTGTGACAGAAGTCTCATTTCAAATGCGAAAACAAATGAAGTACTTTTCAAATCCAAAAGATATGGTGATATGTTTACACTGGATATCAAACCAATCGTGGGCAAACCTGCTGTGTGTTTACTATCGAAGGCATCTAATGATATTAGCTGGCTTTGGCATCGAAGATTATCTCATTTGAATTTTCGCAACATTAACGAACTTGTCACTGAAGATTTAGTTAGAGGTTTACCTATACTAAAATTTGACAATGATACTTTATGTGCAGCTTGCGAACAAGGAAAACAACATAGAAAAGGCCATCCGATTGTGATAGATTCAAAAATCGTAGAACCATTGGAACTTCTTCACATTGACTTATATGGACCGTCGACTGTTGCTACAATCAATAAAAAGCGGTACATTTTAGTTATTGTTGATGATTTTTCTAGATTCACATGGGTATTTTTTTCTCAGGTTAAAATCTGAAGTTGCTCAAACGATGATTGATTTTATCAAAAATATTGAGATTAGCCTTAAAAAGAATGTCCGCAAAGTTAAAAGTGATAATGGTTCTAAGTTTAAAAATCAAACACTGGACTCTTTTCTCACAGACAAAGGTATTTTGCATAATTTCTCTTCACCATATACTCCACAACATAATGGTGTTGTTGAAAGAAGAAATAGGTCTTTATGCAAAGCAGCCAGAACCATGTTGACATATGCAAACTTACCTCAATATCTTTGGGCTGAAGCAGTATCTACTGCTTGTTTTACTCAGAATCGGTCATTCATTCATCGCAAATTCAATGTCACTCCATATGAAATACTCAACAATCGAAAACCTAATGTCAAATTTTTTTCATGTTTTTGGTTGCAGGTGTTTTATAATGAATCTAAAAGACAATCTGAACAAGTTTCAAACTAAACCTGATGAAGGAATATTCTTAGGATATTCGCAAAATTCGATTGCATACAGGGTGTTAAACAAGCGAACAAGAAAAGTTGAAGAAACTTTCAACTTAACTTTTGATGACTACTATCTTAAACAAACGGATAGTCAATTTGAACATAAATCAATTCTTGTTAATTCAGATACTAACATTGATAATTCAAAAATAAATGATTTTGATTATGACTTAATTTTTAGAACTCCTGACAGGGCAATTAATGCAGAAACAAATGCTCCTGATAATCAAACATCAGAATCCTCAAAACAAAATGATGATTCAACAATCACTACAACGTCGATAACTTGCGAAAGTGTGCCTGGAGTTGATGTGGTAGAGAAAACTTTCTAGGGGGAGAAAGAAAATATGAATCATCAAGTTGAGGGGGAGAATTCGCAAAATTATCAGGAATATCATTTAGAAGGGGAGCATCAAGATGAACATCATGTTGAGGGGAAGCATGATGAAACAGAGACAATTAATCTTGATGAAAATGATGAGTTTCATGAATTAAATGATAATTTGTCTGTTGCAGGATCTGAAAATGAAGATATGTATGAAGATGCACCATTGAAATTTAATCCTGATTTTCCACCACTTGAGAAATGGATAAGAAATCATCCCAAAGAACAGGTAATTGGAAATCCACAAGATGGTGTGTTGACAAGAGCTCAAATTCGTGCGAAAAATGAGGTACTAAATGCGAACCAAGAATTGTGTATGTTTAATGTTTTTATTTCGAAAATAGAGCCAAAGACAGTAAAGAATGCTATGGAACACTCAGATTGGGTTGTTGCTATGCAATCTAAACTGGCTGAATTTGAACGAAACAAGGTTTGGAGATTAATTCCTAAACCTTCTGATGTTTCAATTGTCGGATTAAAATGGATCTTTAAAAATAAAACCGACAAAGATGGAAATATTATTCGAAATAAAGCTAGACTAGTAGTTAAAGGATATTTGCAACAAAAAGGAATAGACTATGAAGAAACATTTGCTCCTGTCGCAAGACTCGAAGCAGTTCGCATATTTTTAGCTTATGCAGCTCACAAAGACTTTGATGTTTTTCAAATGGATGTTAAATGCGCATTCTTAAATGGAGAACTTGAAGAAACAGTGTATGTTGAACAACCACTGGGATTTATAAATGAGGAACATCCTGATCATGTCTACATTCTTGACAAAGCAGTTTATGGGTTAAAACAAGCACCAAGAGCCTGGTATGCAACACTTACAAATTTCTTGAAACAATCTAAATTTAAACAAGGATCAGTTGACCCCACATTATTTCGCAAGAAAGTTGGGAATCATCTCATGCTTATTCAAATTTATGTTGATGATATTATTTTTGGCTCAACTGACCCAGCATTGTCACTTGAATTTGAAAATCTAATAAAAAGTCAATTTGAAATGAGTATGATGGGAAAAATCAATAATTTTCTTGGTTTGAATATAAGACAAAATAGGGATGGAATTTTAATCAATCAATAAAAATACACAAAGAACTTGCTTGAAAAGTTTGGAATGAACAACAGCACGAAGCTGCGAGTACCAATGGCAGTAGGAACAGGACTAACTCCTTCATTAGATACTCCTGCTGTGGATTTAACTCTTTATCGAAGCATGATAGGGTCCTTATTGTACTTAACTGCAAGTAGACCTGATATTATGTTTTCGGTATGTAATTGTGCTAGGTATCAAGCTAATCCCAAGGAACCTCATTTAACTGCAATGAAAAATATTTCTCGCTATCTTAAAGGAACAATTTCTTTAGGACTTTGGTATCCTACGAAATCGGGATTTTTCATTCAAGCTTTTTCAGACTCAGATCTAGTAGGATGTACTTTAGATAGAAAAAGTACAAGTGGTGGATGTCAACTATTGGATGGAAAGTTGGTGAGTTGGCAATCAAAGAAGCAAACTTGTGTTGCTATATCAACTGCTGAGGCTGAATACATTGCAGCTGCTGCTTGCACTTTGCAAATCATTTGGATTTAGAGTCAACTTCGTGATTATGCTATCAATATGAAAAAAATTCCTTTGTATTGTGATTCTCAAAGTGCAATTCGCATTTGTCATAATCCAGTACAACACTCAAAGACAAAACATATAGCTCTTCGATATCATTTTATCAAAGATCATGTGGAAGATGGGAATATTGAAATTCATTTTGTTAAAACTGATGGGTTTTATACAAACAATCCTATGTGTGCATGCAACCCTAATTTGGATCTATGTTTTGCTATTAGATACACAACATTATGAACTCAAGAATAAAACCCTAAAGAACAATGCTATTTTCGAAATTAATATACAACGTTAGATTACATACCTCTTGTTGTTATATTGCAATAACAACTTAAATCTTCAAACCCTAAGTCTTGAAAGCAAGCACCACAAGTGTAATGCCTCTAATGGCTCACAAACACCACAAGTAATTGGAGAGGCTATAGAGAGAGAAGGGAGGAGGTAGAAATCATCCTTAGATGCTCTAGGGATCAAGTGGCCCATTTCTTAAGGCCTTAGGGGTCTTTATATAGGGTTAGGATTAGGGTTTCAGTCCTTATCCTTATCCAGTTACTTGCCCACCAAGCAACCACAAGATAAGCCTTGAAAACCCTTATCTCTTGGACCTTTGGACGATTTTAAGGATATCCTTATCCTTGAATTCATCCATCCTTTAACAAGGATAACCATTGCCCTATTATGCAACTATCACATAATTACAATTCAGCCCCTCTAGTTTAATTAATTACACTTGATCACAAAATTAATTCCAAATTAATTATTGACCAATATTAATTAAACAAATATGATTTCTCCTTTAATATATTATTCTTATAACATATTAATAAATCATAATAACCTCTTTCTTTATTTATTTCTCCAGTCAAGTTGCTTTGGTGAAGGCAACCCAAAAGGACCATGCCCAACCGGGTCAAGTACTTGCCTAATATAGTTGCAGCCTTAGACACTATTCCAACAGTCTCCCACTTGGATAAGTCTAGTAACTATTTTCACAAGTACAATCCGGTTTGCAATCGTAGCTCTCAAAGATGTTGTTAAACCCTGATCTAATCAATCTTGTCCTTTAGATAAGGGATCGTACAGTCCTCTGTTAGATATCATGCTGACATATATATGGAATAATTAGTCTAGCATTTGGTTTCTCGATCTCCGATTTATTTGACATGGAACTTAATCGAACACATCAATTCAGTTCTGACCGGGCCCGGCACATAAGTCAAATCAAATCATCGAGCGGCCGAGATATTGCTTTTACCCTCTTAGGATAAAAGTTACAAATAAACTTCAACTTATATGCATTTACTTATTCATTAATCAACCATACACAACAATGCGTTTTATAACACCGAGTTACCGATGTGTTTTCTCATTATCAATGTACAATCAATTAACAAATAACAAACCATATATCTAGGTTTTAAGACTATATGATATTATTGTCTTGCGATCACCTTTTATATCACATTCCATAAGGTGATTCTAGCAAGCGCGGGTTTGTTCCAATGCTCAAAACCAGTTCATAAGCACTCATGAACGTTGCAGCAATCTTTTGATATGTCTAATACCATTTAGACAATCTACACACCAATTCATGACAATCTTCATTCATATCTACTTCCGACATATGAACGATTGTGGACAATTTGAATAATTCGATTATTCTTAATAAACTCAATTATTCTGGAAGTCAAAACATGCAAAGTGAAACAATAGTTAAATGATTAACATAGGATAGTAACTTTACTTATAAATAATACTCCTTTATTTAATCATCAAATGTTAATTACATTTATCTATTATACGTTTCTAAAACTATCTAATCTATGTTAATATCATCCTTTAGCCCAATACTCCTAGCATGCTGCAAGTGCTTAACCCTACTCAGTCCCTTTGTAAGCGGATCTGCTGGGTTATCTTCTGATGATATCCTCTTCACTATGAGTTGTCCTTCTTCTACACGATGTCTGATGAAGTGATATTTTCTGTCGATATATCAAGATCTACCATTATCCCTCGGTTCCTTGGTCAAGGCAACCGCTCCTTCATTATCACTGGAAAATCTCCATGGGCTCTTTTATGGCAGGTACAACTCCAAGGTCACCGATGAACTTCATCAACCATATTGCCTCCTTCGACGCTTCGCTCGCTGCAATGTACTCTGATTCGCACATTGAATCAGCTACGGTTTCCTGCTTGGAACTCTTCCAAGTTACTGCTCCTCCATTCAGGGTAAAGACCCAGCCCGACTGCGAACGGTAGTTGTCCCTATCGGTTTGAAAGCTGGCATCACTATACCCTCGCACCTTCAAGTCATCACTCCCTCTGACGACTAAAAACCATTCCTTCGACCTCCGAAGGTACTTAAGGATATTCTTCACCGCAATCCAATGAGCTCTGCCATGGTTCCCTTGATATCTACTAACCATGCTCAAAGCAAAGGCTACATCAGGGCGAGTACAATTCATAGAATCCATGATTGAGCCAATTGCGGAAGCGTATGGAATTCGGCTCATTTCAGCTATTTCAGCTTTGGTACTCGGACTTTGAGTCTTATTTAATTACTTTGTATCAGTAATTCTCCCTTCTTTGAGTTTTCCATACTAAAACGTTTTAGTACCTTCTCTAAGTAAGGGTTCTGACTAAGTCCTATTAGTCTCTTACTTCTTTCTCTTACTATCCTTATTCCCAATATATAGGAAGCCTCTCCGAGGTCCTTCATAGCGAAGCACTTCCCGAGCCAGGACTTAACTTCCTGCAGAGTCGGGACGTCGTTTCCTATGAGTAATATGTCATCGACATATAGAACGAGGAAGCTTACTATACTCCCACTGGCTTTGACATATACACACGATTCATCTTCTCTTCGTACAAATCCAAACTCTTTGACTTTCTCATCGAAGCAAAGATTCCATCTGCGAGATGCTTGCTTAAGTCCATAAATGGACTTCTCAAGCTTACACACTCTATTCGGATGCTTTGGATCCACAAACCCCTCTAGCTGAGCCATGTAAACATCCTCAGCCAACTTCCCATTAAGGAAAGCGGTCTTGACATCCATTTGCCAAATCTCATAATCATGAAATGCGGCAATAGCTAGCATCACTCTAATAGACTTTATCTTCGCAACTGGTGGGAAGGTCTCATCATAGTCAACTCCGGGAGTTTGAGTAAAGCCCTTATCAACCAATCGTGCCTTATACGTGTGTATTTTTCCATCCACGTCAGACTTCGGGCTCCATTGCCTCTTTCCATTTCACAGACTCCATTGCCTCTTTCCATTTCACACGTGTGTATCTTCGCAACTTGGATCTCACTATCCATACGTGTGTATCTTCGAAACTTGGATATGGGTGGCAGTCTCTAAGGCATACCCCTAAAAAGAGATACATAGCGAAGCACAACTCATCATAGAGCGAACCATGTCCAACAAGGTACGATTATGCCTTTCTGCCACACCATTCAACTGCGGTGTCCTAGGTGGCATCAATTGTGAAACTATTCCACACTCCTTGAGATAATCGTGGAATTCAAGACTTAGGTACGCTCCTCCTTGATCGGATCGAAGCATCTTGATTTTCCTGCCCAATTGATTCTCCACTTCATTCTTGAACTCTTTGAACTTTTCAAATGTTTCTGACTTTTGCTTGATTAAATAGATATACCCATATCTACTATAATCATCGGTAAAAGTCACATAGAAGCGGTTTCCATCCTTCGTGGTTGATCTAAATGGTCCATACACATCGGTATGTATGAGGTCCAATAGACCCTCACCCCTTTCGCACGTACCAGCGAAGGGTGACTTAGTCATCTTTCCAAGTAAACAAGACTCGCATGTGTCATCTTCCCTAAGGTCGAATGACTCCAACACTCTATCCTTTTGGAGTTGGGCTATGCGTTTCTTGTTGACATGTCCAATACGACAATGCCACAAGGATGCTTTATCCATACTATTGGAAGAGTCCATGCATAAAACATCATTTCCTAAGTTATCAACAATCATAACAGTTTCATAAATTCCATTACACGGTATTGCTTCAAAATAAAAGACACCATTTAGATAAGCCAAAATAGAACCATTCTCATTTTTGAAAGAAAATCTAAAACCTTGTCTAAACAAACCATGAAATGAAATGATGTTTCTAGCCATTTCTGGAGAATAGCAACAATTGTTCAAATCTAAACATAAATCATTCCTAAGCACTAAAGAATACACTCCAATCTTGGTTACAGGCGACAATCTTCTATTCCCCATGATTAGATTTATCCTTCCTTGCTCCACATCCCTATTTCTTCTTAGTCACTGCATATCAAAACAAATGTGATAACCACAACCAGTATCAAGAACCCAAGAAATAGCATGTGATGAATCGTTAGATTTAATTGTGTATATACCTGTGAAAGATGGCTTGATCTTTCCTTCCTTGATGGCTTGCAGGTACTCTGAGCAACTTCTCTTCCAATGCCCTATTTTGTGGAAATGGTGGCACTCTGCCTCCTTTGGGTTAGAAGTAGGCTTAGCAGGATCAACTTTTGTCCCACTAGAAGAGGAACCATCTCGGGACTTTCCCTTCCGGTGGCTCTTAGATGGAGCCTTCCTCTTCTTGCCTCTTCCTTGCCCAATGGCCAAAATAGGAGCAGTGGTTGGATTGGGAGTTGGTACAACAGACTTATCCTTGAAGTTGCTTTCAGCGACCCTCAAGAGACCTTGGAGCTTGCTTAGGGTGACCTGTTCTTTGTTCATCTGGTAGGTCATCCTAAATTGATTGTAACTTGGAGGTAAAGAGTGAAGCACCATGTCGATCGCCAAGTCTTCCCCAAAGTCAACATTTAAGTTGCAAAGACGGTCGACATACCTTTGCATCTTTTGCAGGTGCACGGTAAGAGACTCTCCATGACCCATCTTAACGGAAATCATGTTAGTGAAAATCTCATAAATCTCTTGCCTCGCGTTTTGGTGGTATCTCTACAACAAGTCTTGGTGCATTTCATACGGATACATGTCCTCGTAGGACTTTTAGAATTAGGAGCTCATAGTGGCTATCATGATGCAATGAACCTTCGTTGCATCACGCTCATGAGTTTCAAAAGCAGTGATTTCAGCCGGAGTAGCGATTTCAGGATTGATTTTCTCGAGTTTCTCATCGAGGACATACTCCTCATCCTCGTAGCGAGCAATTGTGCGAATGTATCTTATCCATTCGCTAAAGTTCGTCCCATCGAAAGTCACCTTTTGACAAAGGCTCATCAATGTGAATGAACTAGCAGCAGTGTTGTTCGCGTTCAACATCTACAATTAGAAAGGACAAAGATAGATTAGAATATGAATCTCTGATTATCACCCAATAAGAAAAATTAGGGCTAGGATCCATCAACAATATTTACACATTAGAAAAGGGATGTCGTAATCCAACATGCAAACAATTTGAAGGTAAGTGAATGACGATTCACTAATTCTCCATCATGAAAACATAACTTTAAGTTCTAAATGCATTGAGAATTTCTAGGTTTGGATGAGATTCATTGAAACCTTTCAATGGCATGTTTAAATCTTGATATGCCCCTCTCGTTTGTGACTGGGATACCGAGGATCACAAAGTGGGTGTGAATTACCATGCAAATTCACATGGTGCCTTCATTGTAACAATCACCTATTCGATGTGCCGGTAAACCACACACGCTCCATCGAACTATGATAAACAATGAATCACCCTTTACCACCTTCGCTTAGAACCAATTAGTGTACCGGTAAACCACACACGCTCCACTAACTTCTTAGCAAGGTGCAAAGTGTAATTTCATGTGATTGCATCAATTCACTTTTCCTAAAGTAACTAGGATTGGGAAATTTTTGAAAACATGTAGTTACTTTGTATTTCATATTATACTTTTAATGAGAGGATGAGGTTGCCCTATCCTACCGGTTCAACGAACGACCCTCCACCGATCAAGCAAGCGGTGGGTGTGAGTGTACACCCATTAAACGTCATTTTATAGGCAGCAACCTTATACCCACCTTATAGACCGGCTTCGTGAATGAGGCCTACTAACGGTAAGACTAGCATGTTAATTATACATACATACATACATATATATATATATATATATATATTAAACTTGTAATAATATAATAGTATAGGGTGTATTTTAAACATTTCAAAATACTAGGGTTTTAATCTTCAATTAAAATTTTCGAAATTTAATACCATTTAAATTAAAATTTTAAATATTAAAACTCTTGATTTAATAATTATCACAAATTAAACTATTAATTTAAATTATTAAATTATAAGGGATTATCTAAATCATAAGGATAATTACCATTTAACATTTAAGTTATCCTAATCCCTTAAATCCCTCTATAAAATTTGAAAAATAGGGATGGGATAATTCATGATCTTTAATTACCATATTTAACTATTAAAGGATAATTACAAGATATGGGATGATCCAAATCCCTAAAATTTAGGATCTTATCTTGGGGAAGGAGGCAAATCTCGAAATCTTAGGGTTTGCAAACCCTAGATCTCGAAATCTTGGATAAAAGGAAAGGATTCAAAAAACACTTTCAAGAATTTTCGCAAATTAGGGTTAGGAAACCCTAATCTCGAAATTTCCATGCCTTCTAGGGTTTATTGCCTATAAACCCTAATTTTTCAAGTTCATACAATTGAATAATACTAATAGATAACAAGTTAACCAAAGGCTCTGATACCACTGATGGGTTTTATACAAACAATCCTATGTGTGCATGCAACCCTAATTTGGATCTATGTTTTGCTATTAGATACACAACATTATGAACTCAAGAATAAAACCCTAAAGAACAATGCTATTTTCGAAATTAATATACAACGTTAGATTACATACCTCTTGTTGTTATATTGCAATAACAACTTAAATCTTCAAACCCTAAGTCTTGAAAGCAAGCACCACAAGTGTAATGCCTCTAATGGCTCACAAACACCACAAGCAATTGGAGAGGCTATAGAGAGAGAAGGGAGGAGGTAGAAATCGTCCTTAGATGCTCTAGGGATCAAGTGGCAGATTTCTTAAGGCCTTAGGGGTCTTTATATAGGGTTAGGATTAGGGTTTCAGTCCTTATCCTTATCCAGTTACTTGCCCACCAAGCAACCACAAGATAAGCCTTAAAAACCCTTATCTCTTGGACCTTTGGACGATTTTAAGGATATCCTTATCCTTGAATTCATCCATCCTTTAACAAGGATAACCATTGCCCTATTCTGCAACTATCACATAATTACAATTCAACCCCTCTAGTTTAATTAATTACACTTGATCACAAAATTAATTCCTAATTAATTATTGACCAATATTAATTAAACAAATATGATTTCTCCTTTAATATATTATTCTTATAACATATTAAAAATCATAATAACCTCTTTCTATATTTATTTCTCCAGTCAAGTTGCTTTGGTGAAGGCAACCTAAAAGGACCATGCACTAGCAGGTCAAGTACTTGCCTAATATAGTTGCAGCCTTAGACACTATTCCAACAAAAACCAATGAGCAACTTGCTGATATTTTTACTAAACCTCTTGATGAAAAATCATTTGTAAGAATTTTAGCAGGTTTGGGAATGATTGATGTGAATTCAGTTTCAAAATCAATAATTCAAGGATGAAAGGTCTGGTCAGAAGCTCTAAGTCGAAATTGTTAAGAAGTTACTGTTCATTCAGAGGCTTCACATTCACATTTCTTCGCATCCGCACATATAAAAATTAAGTTAGTCCAGTGCTTAATGCGAAGAGGTCATGCTTGTATGTTTCTATGGGAAGGTACTATTTCTTTCAACTTTGTACTAGTTAGGATGTCCCTAGAAGCATGCTGCAGCATGTTGTCTCAAGCCTCATATGACTTTATATGTACGAAAGGAAAGCCTTAATGAAATTATCACATGAAAATTTCTTCCCAATAAGGCTTCTATTCACATTAGTCAAAAGAGCTACCTTACTCTTCTCAAATGAGTTAAGAGTTTTCTGTTTGGTCCACAGATAACAGAGGTACATTCATTCTTATAACCAATCTTTTTCATCATAAAATTCTTAACACAAATCACACACAAAGACGTATGTCCGAGAGGTCTCTGATCAAACCCATCGAGACTTAGATATACAAACATTCTGTGTTAAGGATCTGACATCATGAGTCCGTGATGAAGGTGAAACCCAAAATTCTAAACTTTGAGGAATTGACAGGGAAAATTTTTCCAGATATTAATGAAACTTTTATTTCAGTACCAAACTTTCGAAACTCCAAATCATATTCAATTCGCATGTGTGGTCTTGATCAAACATTCGCAACCCACGATGTTTGTTACCCAACAAGATCCAGTACAACAATTTTTATGAATATGATTTATGTGTGAGTTTCATTTGCAAATCCTAGTCATGATAAATATTTTCAAAAGCCAACTTGTCACTGACTACACTGGTCATACAAGTAATTTCAGTTGCAATTTCTCACCTTATGTTAAGGTTGATATGTAATGAAATTTGAAACCAACCCAAAATATCTTTCAAAATAAGCCCTTTGATACTTATCAAAAAGTATTCGATTGTAATTCATGGGAACATACACAAGCTGTTGATCATCTCTCTTGATGATTAATGAAGAAACCTTTGCCTGGGGTTTAACTGCCTTTGTGTCAAATTGAATTTTTGACATCACAGAATTCGAAAATAAAATTGTTTGTTTCTTATCTTATTTCTTTGGAACACTACACTCATGAAATCCTTGAGGTTCTGAGTAATACCAACTCAGGCTGATGATTTCGCAAAATCTGGCATATGACTTCACTTTATATCCCAAAAGTGAAAGAGCCTTGACTCCATGCGAAGGGTTCTAACGGTTACAATTCAACAAAGGACTATTGACAGGCTGTGTATACGTGACGAATGGTATTCGGTCCAGGTTTCTAGGAGATGTGACAGTTGCTTTTTCACAAATGGCTAACTTTTGCAGTAATGGTCCGATTATCAAGGTGCCACATCAGATAACATTAATTGCATCCCGCTTTAATTTCAAATCGATTCGGGTTACCTATAAAAGGGGATTCAAGCAAGAGTTATACGGTTACGCGATCAAAACAAAAATTCCTAAATTCTCTGATTCTTTATCTTCTTCAAACCCTAACAATGGCTGCTACTCAATCCGACACTGATGAAGTTCTCTCACAATCACTCATGAATATCCAAAGCACCAACTACCTTGTTGATCCTCGAGTTTCATCTTACCCAGAAGAACTAAAAATGTTGATTGTTGCCTTGAAAAGATCTCCTCTAGCAACTGCCATGTTTAGTTCCTTCTCCGTTCCGATGACATGGTTGTCATTGGCAGCATCAACCGCATCCCACAAATATGCCATTGATGTCATAACCTTTCAATTGGTGAACAATAAGAGGGTTCATTTGAACAAGAAGATGTTCATTGAGTTCTTGAACATTCCCAATAACCCTCCATTTTTCAAACCCATCAATTCCCAAGTCATCTTTATGTTCAATGAGATGGGACATCAACCAGCACTTGAGAAGATCGGTGATTTCCGAAAATCTGGATTACCATGTATGTGGAATTTTCTATTTGGCATTTTTCTCAGATGTTTGACAGGAAGAATAGTCGGTCTTGACAGGGGGCATATGGAAGTTTATGCGATGGTGATGGGCTTATAATATGATATAAGTGTAGATTACAGAACTCAGTTGTGGAAGGAGTTCGTAAAGAGTCTTGAAAATACGAATTCTGAAAAAGGAATTTCTTGTGCAAGATATTGGAGCCTTATTCTTGACAAGATATATGAAAAAGAAGGAATTCAAGTCCCCGAAGGTGCTGAGGTTGCAGAATTTTTGTTGTATCAATTTCCAAAGGTGGTAGAAGACGATGAAAATATCTTTACACACGTTGCTCGCATTCCGGATGCGATGCTTCGTAAGGTATCAACCACTCACAAAGTGTTGGTAAAATACATGAAGACGGTGGATCCAGCTGTGCAGACTTGGATCCTGTTGGAATTCACTGCCAAAACCTCAAAGAAGAAGAAGACCACTAAGAAGGGTGAAACATGCCAATCTTCAAAACAAACTCAAGCTGAAGAGGTTCAAATAGAGGAGACGTCTTCAAAATCGAAGAAGGAAACTATACCCTCAAAATCTGGGGTATCGAAGACGATTCGCAAATCCTCTCCTATTCGAAAAACATAAGTCAGCAGTAAGGGGGTAATGGTTAGAAGTGTTCCAGCTCCTGTTTCTCCGGGATCAAAGAGGAAAAGAGCTCAGGATGTTGCGAAACATATGCAACAAACACTTTCCAGGAAACGAAAGTTGGTTATTCGCAACGGGTCATCTGATGAAGAGGTGGTTCCAGAGACTCCACCTGTTTCTTCACCAGTAACTGTTTCTATTCCACCTGTTTCAATTACACCAATTTCGCAAATCTCTACAACAACTTCCATTCCACTTGAAGTAGTCACTACCAAATCAGTTTCTGAGGAAGTACCTACTTCTGATATGGTTGTCAACGTATCTGATATGGGGGCACCTATCACAAGTGTCGAAACCACACTACCTATCAGTTTATCTGTTTCTTTACCCATTTCTTCTGAGAATATATCTACGTCATTACCATCATTTTCTCTTCCAACACCTACACTCACTACTTCATCCATTTTTGAACATCCTTTACAAAATCCTTTCACCACCTTATTTCCATCACAATCACCCGAAACTCCTCAACCTTCGTAACCCATGTCCGATGATGAAACCGCTGGAAGAGGTTTTGGAGGAATATTTGAAGATTTACATTTTGATTCGGAGGAGGAGGAGATACCTGATCATATGCTTATGACAGGAAAGCAATTCAAAATCCTGAATCAAAAGTTGAATGCACTATTCAGTCACAAGCTGATTCTGGTAAAACGTCATCTACGTCGGGTTTGGAGGTTGAAGCTATGATCAAGTCTGCTGAAAAGAGAATACTTGATAAACTTGTTCAATCAGATAAGAATAATGAGCTTCCCATTCAAGCTCAAGCAAATTCGTTTAACGATGTTGTTAAGGATTTGAAGACTGTTGCAAAAGAACGTCACGTTCTTTTTTTGCAGGATGTAAAGAAGGTGAGGGAGGATGTCAACTTTAAAGTTGAAGAATTAAAGAAAGAACTTGCGAAGGAGCTTCAAGATATTACTTCTCAAAATTTGGAAGTACAAAAGAGGGTTGATGTGATTACAACAGCCCTGAACAAAGTTAATATTTTGGTTTCGCAATCTTCATCTCAGAAGGAAAACAAAGAGAAATTTGATCAGTTGATTCAATTGATGTCTGAGTTGAAAACTTTGGTTTCGCAATATTCATCACAGACCATTTTCACTCCTGAATTCTTGTCTCTCAAAATCAATACTTTGGAACAAGCAATTCAGAAGGCACTTGCACCTATTGCGAACTTTACCTCTTTACTACCGAAAAGTGCCCCACCTGCTTTCACAGGGGTGCAAGGGGGAGAGAAGAATACAAGTAAAGAGGATGATGCGAAAATTGTGGGAAAAGTGATATCCACTCAGCTCAAAACTACTCCTCCAATATTCACAATGCTAATTTCTTCAACAACAGTAACAACAAGGCCAATTCTCAAGGGAATTGTAATTGGGTCAAAAGAAGGAGGAAGTTCAAGTGTGAAACATCCAACTGATGATGTGGGAAAAGGAAAAGGGATTTTGTATGAAAAGTCGAAGGAGGAGAAGAAAGCTAAAGCTGAAGTTGAAATGGAAAGGATGAGACAAGTTCAGAGCATAATGAGGCAAAGGGCAAGTGATCCTCCCACAATGAATAAAGGTGATCCTGCGAAGCTTTATTCTTATGAAACTATAGAGTCAAATGTGGTGGGGAAGGAGATGTACAAATTTAAGAAAAAGCCAAAAAGGAGCTATGACATTGCGAATTCGGACAAATGCCAGTTGGATTTTCCGATTATTGAAATGTTATTCATAACAGCTCAGTACAAGATAAGTGAGAAGTTTAATAATGTTGATGACTACATACATATGAAAATTCGATTTCATGTTGTATTGGGAAAGAATCCAAATGAAGTATGGTCATTGATGAAGATTAAAAAGGTGTTGACAATTAAGAAGGATTTATTGTTTGAAGACATGCTTCAGAACTTTCGATATTTTGTCACTAAAGCTGATAACAAACAATATGACTTCACAATAGCTGACTTCCCTCTGATGAACTGCAATGATCTTATCCAAGTAGCTCTTATTTTGAAACACATTCAAGATCAAAAGCTCAAAGGATCTAAAACTGAAGTGTTTAGATTCGGTTTCGCACATGTCAAGATTTTTATTGATAACTACTTTAAATGTTTGGCATTAACTGATGAAGAACTCGCAACAACCTTGGGAAAGGAAGTAAATGTCCCGTGGGAAGATACTTTGACCCAGTCAGCATTATCTAAATATGCTGATGGAGAAATATGCCTGAAACCTTATGGCATGGTATTTTCAGGGAAGGATACAAAAGGAAAGCCCAAGAAATTTTTGTTCAAGATCTCAGAAATTGAAAGATATACTTCTTTACAATATATGAATTTTATTGTTCGTACGAATAACTGCAAGAAGAATAATGAAAGAGACAAGAGGGAGCTTAAAAAGGTGATTTCTTGGTATAGTGAAGTGCGAAAGACAATCTACTCAGTTGTTCAGAAACTTATGGACTGAATAGCTTTGACTGTTTACAAAGGGGGAGATTGTAGAGTCTATGTATTGTAAAAGTCGAAGTAGTTGTTTCTTTTGAGTTTCGCATATTAGTTATTTTACTAAGTCACAGTTTTATACGAAGCGTATTGTAATAGACTTAGTATATTTTTTGTACACTCAGGTCTCCTATAAATAGGGACTAAGGATAGAAGTAGAGAGGACTTTTGAACTCGAGTATTCTTTCTGCTTAAAGCATTGTAATCAGTCTTCATCAATGTAAGATCTAATTAATATTTACTCGTTGTGTTCTTACTTTTCAATCATTCAATCATAATTGCTTTCATAATCTCGATAACAATTCTCTACATAGACTTTCAATATCCTGTTGTCCCAAATGCTTAATAGACCACCAAACCTTCCTTGAGATTGAATTGCCGAGCACCCAAATTCTGTTGAGTCCCGACATCCTGCGACATCTATGTCATTCACATTCACCAATTGTGTCTCATGTATCCCCACAAAGGAGGCTCGATTTTGTATTTTTAACCTCCTCACCCATTCAACCATGTAGTCTTCGCCTATCCCACACACACTTATGTTGATACAGTTCATCATGGTGCTATATCCTCACCAGTTTCACCCATCACTCCTTTTAAAATCAGATCGATGGAGCAAATTTGGAACCCCAATGCATTCCCAATTTCTATCGTCTTACGAACTTCTATTGAAGAGGAGGAGATACCCTCTGCCTTGTTTTCATTCACAAATACTTGGTCTTCAGATGGGGCTCTGTTAATGTCGATTGGGGCGTGATCAGCTCTTATGAGCACCGTCGATTGGGAAGCCATGTGCGTCGGGGGTTCATGAAGGTCAGAGAGAGTTGACATTAAGTTTATTAATGCGGGATATCTTCTATGCTCGTCACACTCTAGTCTTCATCTTTTCCCCAATGAACTACAAACTTCAGATGACTGGCCCCTAACTTTGTTTGTTGCGGTAGGGGAAGTAAACGACCCAAAACATCTAATTGGAGGTAGCCCATAAAGGGGCCCATTTAATTTTGGGCTTAATTTCATGCCTGAGCCAGTCCTCCTGCCATTTGTGTTGTAGGATCTGCTTGGAATAATATTGTTAACGTTTAATTCCTACAACGTTCTAGGCGACGCTTCGTGTTAAGTCATCATAGGATCTCGCACCATCGTTTGTTCCCCATGTCCCCATTACACTTCTTCCGACGTTTCGATTACCTCTCTCCTGTCTACCGGGTGCTTGGCCGGAGATTCATCTCTCCGATCACTACGTTTGTCACTTTTCCACCTTCTGGTTAATCCACATCCCTTTCTGTTTGTAATTCCGGTGATATCTCACCATCGTAATTTCCCATATACGTATCCGATAACCCATCCTCTCCTTCATCCCCATACTCGCCGTCTTCCTCGTCATCCCCATCCGGCATCTCATAGTAATCTTCCGACGTGTCAAATCAAAAAGGAAAGCATTCTTTATCAAATTCGGTAATACCAATCTTAAAAACCCTCCCATCCATGCCAACATATAGTTCGTTGTTTATTCTAGTCTTCCTTGAGGTGAAAATTCCAATCTTTGGGACGACGGGTTCACCCTATTTGGTAGATCTTCATATGGTGCTATTGTCTTCCCTAAATGTTCAGTGATAGCTATAAAGTTATGATCCCCTTATAGGTAAAGTGGAAGTCCCAATATTCTGATCCAGGCCACTCGCTCAACTTGCATATCAATCTTGTCACTCCAATTCACCCATTTTAGATATTCTTTCCACCTATTCTCAATATTCAGGAATTCTTTAGCATCAACTGAGTTGCCAAAGAGAAGGTGTACCCTTAGCCCTCCGATATATTTTATCTTCAACTCTATTTCACCGTTATCTCGTAAGAGTTTCGGTAGATGCCCCAGATGATCTAAGGTCAATGTCTCCCCAATGAGTGATGTTTTGTGCAGCCAGTGATAGCTCTGGTCATCATGTTGTAATTGGATGGGTCTTGGTCCCGGAGGTTCCTACGGGACAGATTGGCCTAAGTTTTTCACCGGCATATGTGGGTGTCTAGTGATATCTGCAAAGGTTCGGTGATCCCAGAATGTATTCCATCTCCCATCATTATTTCCTTGTACTGACCTCCGGTTTACATTAGCTATGGGTGGTTTTAGGGTTCTTTCCTTCTGTGTTTTTCCAAGTTAACTTCCAGCCTATTCCCTTTGTAAATCATTCCACTAATCTTTGCTTCTAACTCCATGACATCTTTGACTTCACCGAACCGTACAAATACAAAATACTTCCCATTCTTCCCCTTCTTTTCTCCCATGTAACCATCTGTAACCTTCCCAAATCTTCCAAATGCCTCTCTGATTTCTCCTTTCCTTGCTTGCTCTAGGACATTGGTGACAAAGTAAGTTGTTTCCTGGACGTGCGCTGATCTCGTCGGTGTCTTTCTTCTTCGTACTTCCATCCACTTCATTTTCAGTTACTTACATTTCCTTTATGTTCAAAGTTATTGTTGCTTAAATATACTAAAGGTTGTTTATATTCGACCATCAAACATATTTAGTTCGTTTACATAAGTCTTTAAAGTTGTATATGTGCCCTTACATCACAACTATCATTTGGAATTGAATTTCAGAAGGTACATTAATGTTTAATTTTTTTCAACTTTATTTTATAATTGCTAGAGTGCTTTGTTTTGTCATTGTTACCATTGTGGCAATGATATTGTCACATTGCAGGTAGATCACCAAACTAAAAAAAACATTTTTAGCAAAAAATATGGTAACCACCATCATATCCATAGATAATTTGATCAAATAAGTAAGGGGTGACATGTACTTGGATTTTCATTTGTGGAGGAAAGTTCTAAACGTATTGGAATAAAGTTAGCAATGGATTAAATAAAAATATGGACCTGACCAATTAGCTTAAGGACTTCCCTAACAACACCAAATAACATGTATTTATGTGTTTACTAGATATTCTCGATCTTATCAATGAAAGGATGAAAGAAAGAAATATCTATCTATCTGATGATACTCATGATGGAAAGAAGATGTTTGTTGTTTTCTTATCTTTAAGTATATGTTCTTTTGGAAAATATGAAGTTTATGAATCTATGAAAATATCTTTTGCTAAATATCATATCTTACACTTTAAATACAATTGCTAACAACAAAATTTGGTTAGATTCTAACATTTCACGCGTTGTAATTCCTAGAATCATTTGTTTTGTTTCTCTTTGCATACACTCCCTGATTTTGTAACCACATCAGCAGGAAGCAGTATTGTAAAACTTGGTCGAGTACTCGAAATCGAATATATATATATATATATATATATATATATATATATATATATATATATATATATATATATATATATATATATATATATATATATACACTAGTCATTTACCCATGCAAAGCGACAGGCGGTGAATACTTATTTCAGAAATTAATTTCTTTTCGGCAGACAATGATTACTTTTAATTCAACGATTAGTTTGTTTTGGGAAACATGTCATATTAAAAATAAGACACAATGCATCGGCAAATATCACTAAGCATTAGTTTCTATTCAACATTTTTTTTAAAGACAGTGTATTGTTTAATATATTCAACTTTATAAAATCAACCATTCCATCCATGTCTCCTCTACCTCTTCTATGGAATTAACTCCATATGGATTTCAACACTTGAAAGAACCTATACTTTAGTTTTTTGTTACCATTTCGCAAATGCCATCTAGCTTTGGGAGATCATCAACCATTCAAGTCAAGCCCTTTTTTTCAATCGTATACTTATAAAGTCAAATAAGAAGCTAATTTATTTTTAATAATATACTTAAAAGTGAAATAAAGAAACAAATTAATTTATTAAACCCAAACGGCCATCTTGCCTCTTTTTTCCTTGCAATACACATTATTTTATAGTCACATTTAAAACATATATGATACCTTGCAATGATTACACATGTATTAACTAAAACCTAAATCCCTTGCTTTACACATGTATTAGGGAAACTGTCGAGTCGGATACTACGGGAGGTTTGGGCCAACAACAAGTGAGCCGATTCCTACAACGGTGCCCGAGCGAATAAACCTAGTTACACATGAGAGAAACTGGCAAACGTGAGATCAGAGTGTACATTTAAAGAAGAGCTCCACCCGAGCCCATCCAGCTGCTTTCTCCCTACTACAGATATTCTTCATTGTATGCATGTTCCATTAAGGTTGTGACTGCTCATCCCTCCTTACTCACCTAAAGGAGTTGTCCTGGCTGTGGTTTATGGTTCCATTGTCATCGGATGAAAAATTCGTGAGGTAATAGCAAGATCAATTCTGACCATGTTGACTAATAGTGATCAGGTTCTACGGTTCTATCCATTATTTTTATTTTTGTTAGGATAGTTCATCCCGAGTTCATTTTAGTCTTGTCTTACTTGAGGACAAGTAAGGTTTAAGCTTGGGGTGATTTGATAGTTCATTTTATTTACTTCTTTTTATAGTTTATTTTAACATATTTCATTCATAATTTAGATAATTTCCATGCGTATTTTCCTTTTTGTTATTTTATGGCCAATTTCGGGTACTTTCCAGTTTTGTGAGCTTTATTGCAGATTTCATGGAGACTAGTGGAGAGGGAATGTTCTGGACGTATGGAAAGCAAATGGAATAAGAGGACGTCGAGGATTTTGGGCTTGATGGGTAGTGGAGATGATGCATGGAGTGATCTTGATGATTATTTGAAGGCTTGGAGAGAAATAAACTTTAAATTTGCAAGATACGGTGGAATATTCAAGCGTGCGTAGATTATTAATCAGGCGAGTTCACGAGCTTTGGCGGATTTGGAGAGGTCAAATTGGGCTTAAAATGAAGAAAAACTTGAAGAAAATGGGCTAGGAGGTGATTGGATTCGATTTGGGCCAAGTGGGCTAAGCTATGGAGGCCCAAAACCTCAAAGATGCTACATCCAGGGACCACCCGCGCAACCCACCCACACAATAGCACGCGGGTCGCGCAACCTCTTGCAGGGGCAGTTTCGGAAATTCTTCTTTTGAGCTATTTGAGGAAGGTTGGTGCCCATCTTTTGCAAACTCTTGGACATCCGATTTTTGGAGATTCTCTCTGGAGTTTTGAAGACTTTTGAAGGCTAAGAACACTTGAAGAACATCATCTTTTTACATCTTGATTCTTGCTTAATGTTTGGTACAATCTTCTCTAACTTTGTTTCTTTGAGTTTAGCCATGCTTGGCTAAACTAATCTTAGTTGACTTTTTGTTGAATCCTTTGAACTTTTGTTGAATGTTGAAGAATCCATGAACTTGTTCTTAAATCTTTGTGGAAATTGTGACTTTGACTAAGGAAGTTGTTATGAGCTTCTCTAACCATTTTAACAACTAAGAAAAGTCTAGGTAATCTCAAGCTTCTTGGATTACTATATCCAAATTGAGGATTTAAATCAAAGTATTGCACCATTGGATTCTAATGATATGATCATCAAAAGTCAAAGTGAGGAAACTTTAAGTCAACCATCTCTCCCTTATTGATTTTACGTCAAACTCTTACTTTTGTTGCAATTGTCTATTTAAATCATAGTTAATTCTAGTTTGTTTCAAGTATTTCAAAACATCAAAACCCCCATTTTTAATTTATTGTCATATTCCAAGTATTTTTACAAAGAGATTTTTCATAGAGTTATAAATTGAACCAATCTCCGTGGATTTGACCCCTTTACCACTATGCATTATTTTAGTGTGTATTATTTAGGGTTATTATTTTTGTTGGTCTCGACAACCACCAACGTCATATGTCCTTGAAGTATTTTGCCTCATTCTCCTTGCATACACTCTTTGTTTTCATTACATGTGATTTTTTGTAAATTTCTGAAGTACATTCTTTCAATCTTCAAGACAATTGTTTTTGTAGGATTAGGAAATGTAAGTAAAAGGGCCAATTGGCAAAACTAGATAAATGTAATCAAAATGAACTTTTTACTTTCATCAGTTCTTCCATTCCATATATTTGGTATAGTCGATGAGATAATCTTGTCAAATTGGCAACTCTGGTTTTTAAGAAAGTTTAAATGGTTAAATTATACAAATGAAATTAAAAAGATTTCAACTTTGCCACAAAAACAAGTATTTAAGAGTTCTAACATTTGCATTAAAAGCTTGCATATTACTCATTTAACGTATCACAAAGGCCCCTAATCATATATATATATATATATATATATATATATATATATATATATATATATATATATATTATGTCAAAGATAGACGAAGTTTTTGAATTTACATAATAGTAATAGAACTCAAGAAGAGTTTACATAAAGGACAAAATAAGTTTTGTAGTTCTAAAACTGCCAAATTTGAGAAATTAAGATAATTTGACGTCTTTAAAAGTTTCAATCATTCCACTTTGGCCCTAATTTTGACATTCAAAATGAAAATCATAAAGGTTTACATTAGCATGCAAGGCAACGCCATGCTCCAACTAAAGTCCGCCTTAAGTTAACACTATTCATGATGATTATTTTCTAGATTCATATATGATTGTATGTCGGTATGTTGCTTATCTAAGGGGAAATTTACTTTGAATTTATTTTTTTTTAAATTATCTTCAAATTAGTTATACTCATGTAATGTTGGTATGAAGTGGGAATAAAAAGAATGTGTTTATGTATCTTGTCTTTTAACACAAGGGTACTTTTATTGAAAATAGACATAATAGCATTGCACTTTTATCAAATGATAATAGTAGGGGCAAAATAGTCCATAAAACTGTTTGACATTATGTATGTAATTTGTGTTAAAATGGTCTTTCAACACAAAGGTAATTTTATTGAAAATACACATAATTGCATTGCACTTTTATTGAATGATAACAGCAGGAGCAAAATTATCTATGGGACTAGCCCATAGTCTAAAAGGGAAAGATGGCTTCCCTTTTTCATTTTTAATGCACCTTACTAACAATTTAGTTGCCTCATTTTTTTCATACCACAATGCATAACCCTTAGACACAGCATAATTTGTTAACATGTGTTTCAGTTCATCTCGATCAAAGAATCTCATACCTAACCCAGACATCATAGTGTCCCATTTTTTGTTAGGATCATGAATAAGATGTTTTTTTACCTTATCAACAGCTTCATCCTATATGCCTCTTTCTAGAATAAGATACTTATAAGACAAAAAAGGATCAACAAGTTCAGGTCACTGAATGTCCTCATCATCAGCTTCATGGTCCACCGATAGATCATCCGACAATACCAAGTCCACATCATATTCATATGTATCAGTACCACTATCCCCTTCTTCAGCTTTCTCTTCTTCAATCCAATCTAGTAAGGGTTCATGATAGTCATCAATGTGGATACTAATTTGATTATCATCATCATCAAACCCAGCATCAAGGAACCTAACATAATCATCTTCATCCCTGAGCTCCCTTAACCCAACTACAAGGGACCGATTTTTAAGACATTAATTTATATCCCGACATCTATTGTTGATCAATTTTTGGAGATAGGTCTTGAACTCCTTGAAATCCATGTTATGTACATCTAACCCCGTAACAGGTAGTTTATGAGGATGGAAGTAAACAACGGGATTAGGAGAAAAAACACCTTTGTGGTAGATATCAATGTTAAGGGAGTCACCAAACATGCTTGTTGCACAATCAACGGACTCTCCTTCACCATCTGTAGATTCCACTGTTGTGTAAGAACCCTAGATATCGATTTCACCCATCACTGAGAACCCTAGATGGTGAAACGATTTCCCTTATGGCATTTATATTTCCATCTAATTTGTTTTAATAAGCCATGTCATATTTACCCTTTGGTCACCGATAAACAAAGAAAGTTAACCCATAGATGTCGGTCGGTTTTTAAAAATGTTAATTTATTAGTAACTTTATTTGGTTTTCTAATAAAAAACATTACTTTGTTGGTGTTTCTTGAGCAACAAAAATATAATTACGGTACTATGAACACTTTTTAAACTTAATTGGTCTTTTAAGTCATTTTCCCTTATAATAAATATATATAAAACCAAAACTTCCTTTGTGAGATTGTGATATTGTACCTAATAGTACCACTCTTAATCCTTTATATTTGAATAATTTGTCACTTGCATAATATATTTTATAAAATGATATTTTCGACCCTTTTAATTTTTTAAATATCATTTTTACCCCCTCCGCCTTCAAATTTGTATATTATCATTTTTACCCCTTCGTTTTCTAAACTTTTTTGTTTACCCACAATCCTCGTACTATAAGATTTTGTTAAAGTACAACACCTGGTCACGTGCATTGGTCTCTTTGCACATTTCTATCCTTTTTTACTTTTATGCCCTTTTGTTTCTTTCCTAGTTTTAGTCATTTGACTTTGTCTTTCAAGTAATGGGTAGGTTTCCTTTATGTTCTCAAGTAGATGTTAGTGGGGCAGTTACTTTTTGCAGTTTCTGTTTCTATGTAAGCCTCATGGCTATCTAGTTTTTAATGTTCTTTAATTTTACTTCTTCAAGAATTAAGTAACACAACTTTTTTGTAAAGTACTTTTGTGTTTCTGTTCTCTGCAAATACTTCATTTAAGGTTAACAATATGGTATCAGATGACCCATGGCTGATCTTCAAGTAGTAGGTGGTGTCAAGAAACTCAAAAACCAAAATTACAACACATGGTCCACCTGTATCACTTCGTACATGCAGGGGCAGGATTTGTGGGAGGTTGTAAATGGTACTGAGAAAGAGCAACCAGAAGCTAAAGATAACAATGGGGTTCTATGAAAATGGAAGATCAAGGCAAGAAAGGCAATGTTTATTATGAAGACAACAGTTGAAGAAGACATTCTTGAACACATCCGCGATGCTGTGACTCCAGCCAAAGCCTGGAAAACTCTTCAATCACTGTTCTCGAAAAAGAATGACACAAAGTTGCAACTTCTAGAAAATGAGTTGCTCTCTGTGTCTCAACGTGAGATGTATATTCCTCAATACTTCCATAAAGTGAAGTCAACTTACAGGGAGATTTTAGAACTTGATCCACTGTCTCATATCAGTGAGACTCGTATGAAACAGATCATTATACATGGCCTAAAATCAGAATTTAGAAGCTTTGTGGTAGCTTCAGGGATGGCCTGTACAACCATCCTTAGTTGAGTTTGAAAACCTCTTAGCAGGGCAAGAGGCTCTTGCAAAACAAATAGGGGGGAGTCACATTAAAAGTTAAGGAGGAAGCCTTATATGTGGAGAAGGGAAAAGGGAAGGTTAAGACAAAGTACAATTCTAGTTCCAAAAGAAACTCAGAGAGAAACAAAAGTCGTGGTGATGAAAGAAAGAATCGTGACTATGAGAAGAGAGCAGCCTGAAGAGAAGCAAAAAAAAGTACTCAAACAAAAAGTTTCCATTTAAATGTTATAAATGCAACAAGAAGGGTCATAGAGCAAGCGATTGTCCATCAGAACGTATGGAAGAAGGAAATGCAGCTACATCTAAAAAAGATGTTTGGGATGCTGAAGCACACTTTGCTAAAGAGGAAGACATTATGGCTCTCACAGCTACAACCAAGAGATGGCTAGATCAGTGGATTGTAGATTTAGGGTGTTCGAATCACATGACGGGTGAAAAAGAAATTATCAAAGATCCATTTGAATATGAAGGTATTCGTGTAGTCTTGATTGTTGATGACTCTAGGTTGCCAATTGCCCACGTCGGTGATGTCAAGTTTCACCCGGAAGAGAACACGAAAGAGATGATGTTACAAAGTGTGTATCATGTCCCTGGGATGAAAAAGAACCTTCTCTCTGTGTCCCAATTAACCTCAGCAAGTCACTATGTTCTTTTTGGTCCTAATGATGTAAAAGTATACAAGGAGTTTAAAACCCCATCTCACCCCATTGCCAAAGGAAGACGATCAAAGTCTATCTATGTGATGTCCGCTGAAACAACATATGTAGATAATACAAAGAAGAATCAAAATGTGGATCTTTGGCATATGCGTTTAAGTCACGTAGCTTACGACAAACTCGATATGATGATGAAGAAGAAGCTTGTCACCGGTCTTCCTCAACTCGAAGTAAACAAGAATCTTGTTTGTGCAGGTTGCCAATATGGCAAAGCTCATCGGTTACCTTTTGAGAAGTCCATGTACAAAGCCAAACAACCGCTGGAACTAGTGCATTCAGATGTGTTTGGACCTGTCAAACAACTCGCACTTGGAGGTATGAGATATATGGTCACTTTTATAAATGACTATTCAAGATTCATTTAGGTATACTTCATGAAGGAGAAAGCTAAAACATTCAACAAATTCAAAGAATTTAAAGTTGAAGCAGAAAGAGATGTGAAGCACAGTATACGATGTTTGAGGTCAGACAATGGTGGTGAGTATCTTGCTAAATAGTTTACCGACTATCTAACTGAGCACAAAATCAAGCGACAGTTGTCATGTCCAAGCACTCTACAGAAAAATGGAGTTTCAAAATGAAAGAACCGTCATATTGCTGAGATTAGTGGGAGTATGATCCATGACAAAAATGTTCCAGGTCGTTTTTGGGATGAAGCTATGAAGACAACAGTGTATGTTATCAATAGAATTCCTCAACAAGGTCTTCAGTATGTATCTCCTCTCGAGAAACTCTTGAACATCAAACCCAATGTAAGCCATTTACGTGTGTTTGGTTGTGTATGCTATGTATTTATACCTAGTCACTTGCGGTATAAAATGGAGAAGAATGCAGTTCAATGCATATTTGTTGGGTATGACCAAGAAAGAAAAGGATGGCGATGTTGTGATCCTAACAATGGAAAATGTTATGTCTCTAGAAATATGGTGTTTGATGAAACATCTTCATGGTGGTCTTCAAATCGTGAAACTCTACCTGATTCAGATGTGCTTAAAGAAGGTTTGGAGTCTTCCAACATTAATGTAAGTATTATTGATGAAGAGGTTGTTACTGAAGAAGATGTTGCTCATACAGAAGCTCAACAACCATGGCAGACCAGAGTGTTTAATAATGTGCACACTGAATGTGAAAATAGTGAGCCAGTAAGTCTTAGATGATCATCTAGACATAAAAGACCAAATCCTAGATATGCTAATGTTGTTATTGTTGAAAGTGGAATTTGTGAACCATAAACGTTTGATCAAGCGTGTACAAAGCGTGAATGGTTGGTTGCAATGGAAGAAGAGATGGCAGCCCTAGTCCGAAACCAAACCTGGGAGTTGGTTCCAAAACCTGATGATGTAAAGCCTATCTCGTGCAAGTGGGTGTACAAAGTGAAGCAACATGCAGAAGGTTCAGTTGAGAGATTTAAAGCTCGTTTAGTAGCACGGGGTTTCTCACAAAAATTTGGGCTTGACTATGAAGATACATTTAGCCCGGTAGCTAAATTAACCATTGTAAGTGTTCTTCTTGCCCTAGCAGCAAGAAAATATTGGAATCTCTGGCAGATGGACGTGAGCAATGCATTTTTGTATGGTGACCTGGATCATGTAATTCATATGCAGCAACCTATGGGGTTTGAGAGCAAGCAACATCCCAAGTATGTATGTAAATTGAAGAAATCCCTTTATGGACTCAAGCAATCGCCTAGGGAGTGGTTTGGGAAGATTATAGAATTTCTTGAGCACAATGGTTATTCCATAACAACAGCAAATGCAAGCTTATTCATGAAAGTTGTGGGTGATAAAGTGGCAGTCGTTCTTGTCTATGTAGTGATGAGTTTTAGGCAAAACAAATAAACTAGAAAAACAATTCCTAAGTTCACATGCAACCTACTTTGGATCCATGTTTTAACTATTGAACATATAGTTTTGAATTGCAAACAAGAACCCTAGAGGAAAGAGGCTATTTTCAAAATTAACAAACTAGGGTTTAGGAGTTACATACCTTTCAATTGTAATAGCAAACAATTGACAATCCTCTTGATCTTGATCTTGATCTTCTTGGAAGCTTAGCACCACAAATGTAATGCCTCTAATGGAATCACACCCAAAAACTAGCAAGAAGGAAACTAGAAGGAGAGAGGGTAGAGGGAGTATGCAATTTTCGGCCCTAGGGTTTCTTCAAAAAAGAGTGGTCGAAATTTGGAGCTGGGAGGCTCCTTATATAGCTGAGGGATCTAGGGTTTAGGGAAAACCTTAATGCTCCTTTGCTTAGGGCCTAAGCAAACCCAAGGGCCTTATCTTAAACCCCCTTGGATGAAATCGTTAGGGTTTCCCTTATAGATTTCATCCACCTCCTTCCAAGGAGGTTCTGGAGCCTTCCACTCAACTATTTGATAATTGCAAATCAGTACCTGCACTTTATAATTAATACTTTTAACCCCGAAATTAATTCTAATTAATTTCTGGCTAACTATTAATTAAATATTTTGATTTCTAATTAATATATTATTTTCATAACATTTTAATAAATCATTTATATTAATTTATTAATCTCATAATAAACTAATATCTCTCCTTTCATAATTTCCTTGTCCAGTTGCTAGGTTTCAGGGCAACCCAAAAGAACTATGCTGCTATCAATTCAAGTACATATCAATTACAGTTATGGACTTAGATACCTAATCCAACATGTAGATGACCTTATTATCACAAGTGATCTTGAAGATGTGATTGCTCAATTGAAAGAGAATCTATGTACTAGGTTTAACATGAAAGATCTTGGGAAGCTGAGACATTTCTTGGGTTTAGAAGTGAAATATGAAAGTGAAGGACTTGTATTGCATCAACACAAATACATTGCTGATCTGTTGACTCGTTTTGGCATGCATGAATGCAAGCCTATAGTGACCCCAGTAGATACAAATGCAAAGATTTATGCAAACAAGGGCAGAGAGTTAGAAGATGCAACCATGTACAGAAAGATTATTGGGAGTCTCATCTATCTTACTCTAACAAGACCAGATATAGCTTTCATTGTGGGGGTGTTAAGCAGATTTATGCAAAATCCAAGAAAGTTCCACCTGGATGCAGTTCGAAGGGTCCTAAGGTATGTTAAAACCACAATTAATTGTGGAATTATGTTTAAGAGGGAACCAGATTGCAAGCTTTCTGGATATTGTGATGATTATTATGCAGGCGATTTAAACACAAGTCGTTCCACAACTGGGTTTGTTTTCATGTTGGGGTCCAGTGCAGTGGCGTGGTGTAGTAAGAGACAGCCACAGTGTCTCTATCTACAACTGAAGCAGAGTAAAAAGTTGCAGCAATGGTTGCCCAAGAAAGTGTGTGGCTTGTACAACTTTTGAAAGATTTAACTCAAAAGGTTGAATACAGCATTCCAATGTTTTGTGACAACCTTTCCTCAATTCAGCTGGCCAAGAATCCTACATTCCATGCCAGGACAAAACATGTAGAAGTTCACTATCACTTCATTAGAGAGAAGGTTCTAAATGGGGATATTGACTACATTAAAACCTCAAACCAAGTTGCAGACTTTCTCACGAAAGGATTGCCAAGCAAGAAGATTATTGAATTCTGTGAGAAAATTGGAATATGACTGAAGCAGGTGTTGAGAGGGAATGTTAAAGTACAACACCTGGTTTTAGTCACGTGCATTGGTCTCTTTGCACATTTCTATCCTTTTTTACTTTTATGCCCTTTTGTTTCTTTCCTAGTTTTAGTCATTTGTTTTAGTCATTTGACTTTGTCTTTCAAGTAATTTGTTGGTTTCCTTTATGTTCTCAAGTAGATGTTAGTGGGTTAGTTACTTTTTGCGGTTTCGTTTCTATGTAAGCCTCATAGCTATCTAGTTTTTAATGTTCTATAATTTTACTTCTTTAAGAATTAAGTTACACAACTTTTGTGTAAATTACTTTTGTGTTTCTGCAAATACTTCATTTAAGGTTAATAGATTTTTCCTCATATTCTTTATTAATACGCAACAAAAAAACACATAAAAACTCGCGGCAAAACGCAGGCTCAAATATTGATAATATGAGAAATCATTGATAATAATAATCATGGAGGACTTCAGATTTTGGTTCAAGACAATCGTACAATCGTAGTGGCCGACTTAAAGTTTTTGTTATTTGCATCATCATATAAGTCTGTTTAAAACAAAAAATAACAATTAAAAGTTCCATTAGAAGAAAATTGTGTACAACATGTAATTATTATCTATAAACAGTCTTTAAATAATAGTATGGTCGTTCTTAATATTTTCTTTTCTTAAAATCAAATAGTTAACGATATCCCAAACATTTCCAACAAAGCAAAAGCAATACCCATCTTAAAATTTTCGCATACAAAAGATTTAAGTGGGCACCATTCTACTTTCTAATATATTACCGATTTATTAAATATTTGATAATGTAAATGAACAACATACATCTCAAATACATTGGACGCTAAAAACAAACATTAACAAAAATGTTACAACTTAAATATAAGTAGAAATCGTGACATTGTACCCTACAACAGCATCACCACTAGAATTAATCGAGTACGTTTGAGCCAAAGCATACCCACGCGCTAGTCGAAAAAGTCCAGTACCACCAACAATCGTCATCTCACGAACTGTCTGCATAGCAGGGTTTAAACTCAAAAGACTGAACGTACTATCTTTATATATCCCATCAGTAAAACCATAATTTAAAACCATAATCAGCCCAAGCTCATTTCGGGCAGCTTGACCATACATCCCACGGGCATGTCCAATGAGCTTGGAGTTCTTGTCGGGTCCTTCGGTCAACGGGTCATCCACCATCATTAGGTTACCAAACCCTCCAAGTGAGTTGCTGCCTGACTGCGGTTGAGCCACTTGGATTGCACTTGGGTTGCTTCCACTTAAAGTATCATGGAAGTAGAATTGCATGGTTGTGACTACTTGTGAACCTGTGTCTACACGTTTGGCCCAACTCACATCGTCTGAGGTTTGACCTTGGGTTCCGATGGCTAAGAGGAAGATGAGGAAAAAGGTGACCATGGAGTCGACCATTGTATTTGTTTGTATGCGTGTGCTTTTTGGATCTACTCCATTAGTTCTCTTTTTAGGTTTTATAGTGGTCCAGCTAGGGGGTTGGTTGGGGTGGGGTGGTGTGGGGTGGGAGGGTGGGGTTTGGGGATAGTGGTTCAGCTACAATAAAGAAATCTAGAAGTGAGTCATGGAAGCAACGTGGGACCCATTTGTAATTGATCCTTTGTATTTTTAAGTTTATGATACTTAACCCCTTAAGTTTTAGAGCATTGTGTGAAAATGTCATTCGTAAATTACAACAAACCAATCAAATTTATTTAAAATAAATCGAATTGAAATGGGTCCTTCAGTTTTACGATAACAATTGTGTCATGTCATTTTATTGATAAAAATTAACCAATCAAACTTATTACAAATAACGATGTAAGTTTCTTTTTTGCACGTCATCATTTACTAAAGACAACGGAATCAACAAATTATTCCTGTGTAACGAATTATATTCCCGAAAATGCACCCTTTGCTTCAAAGTCAAATACATGATTAAAGTAGGTCAACCAAAACCTGTCGCTAAACTTCAACATTCAAAACTTCAAAAGAAAATCGTGGTTTGTTGTTTGGTTACCAACTCCCCTAATTATATTCATAATAACCAACTAAAAGAATCTTTTTTTTCAAACATTGTTCTCCTACAGTTTTAATATATGAATCTCGTACGGTTATAATCTTTATATAAATATCGATGACATCGTATGTCATGTGCATGATTAAAAACCAATAAGATTTGATCGACAAACATGCTATAATGACATATAAACAATGAAGTAGTAATAAAAATTTGATTTTGTTCAACTCAAATAACTCAATTTCTTATTTTATTTGCCTTTCTTTGTGACCTTTCATCAGATGTCATAAATTTATTCTATTAAACATCTGAAGTATTGTAAAAACTAGCAAGTAGCCAGCTAAAAAGCATTTCAAAGAAGAAATTGACATGGTTAGGTGTTGCAACCACCCAATCAAGTTTTCTTTAAGTTTAACACCTCTATTATACAATCAAAGTACAAAAGTACGATTGAGAAATAATATTTTCTATTAACTCATCTTTTATCGGCCTCTTCGAAAAATAAAAGCAAGGACAACTACAACAAAAAGGAAAATCCATCTAAACAAGAACGCACTACTAATCCCCTCACAAATTAATGGCTGAAATACCCTTTTCGTTTGTCATTAAAGCTCAAGATTTCTTTCCATGTTCTAAATGCAAACAAGTAAACTAATTTCGAGATCCATACAAGTATCGACAAAGATTCTTGATCAAGGCAAAAACGTCGGAATTTTTCTGACATTTGTTGCTTGTTCGAATCCATAACTGATTTCAATCAATGTAGGTTCAGACCCTTTCAATCCACTGAAACAAATACCTACAGGAACACCCTTGTTGTCATACGCAGCCGGAACACTGATCGCCGGAAAACCACCTATAGCCAACACCGGAGAAATATCAGCACGTGGACTCACCACCGCGTCTAGGCGGTTCTCCACCATCATCTTCTCGTACCCCTCTCTCGTAAGCCTCGCCATGTTTGCAATTGCTGCCTTCTCCAAATCTCCGATCCCATTTGTCCCTTCGGCTGCCAAAAATATATCTTGCCCAAAATTCTTAATCTTTTCCTGCAATCAAGCATAAATTTTTGAACCAAAAAAACTAATGGATAACAAATGGTGTTTAAAGTTTTTATGAATCGGGTTGTTACCAAATCGGAAAATTTGTTATTGAATGCGATTATATCCGTTAACGAGCGAACAGAAGACGCTACAAGTGATTTCAAGTAAGCGTTTATTGCGATCTTAAATTCGGCTATTGCAACTGCTGCTTCACCACTAGCGGTGGCGTTAGATATGGTGTCGATGCCAGTAATCTCCAAATTATCAATCAAGATCGCTCCTTCGTGCCTAACAAGTTTGTAAAAGAAAGTCATGTTATAATGTTTGAGAATTAAAAATACATTCACGATGATTGTTTTAATATTGACAGCAATTACGATTTTATTTGAATGCACGTCAAATACATTATAAACTATTATGTTATGTCTCTCGGAATATGTAACAAATGAAACCTTATGTTCTTGTTTTGTATTTATCTTTTTTTTTTTTAATTTGCACGGTATATATAATCCACTTTATTAAGAAAAGATACCTTAGTGTTTGCAAATGATTTTCAAATACTTGATGTAAGTTTGATCCATTAGAGAACACGAAAAACGGGTTTCTAACAACACCGATTCGCTTCCCCTTGAGCCCATCAGCCTTTAGGAACTGAGTGTATCCACCATACGGGATATATTGCGACGCTTTTTTAGTAGCGTCGCGATCATTGTAGTCGAATCCCACGATGGTCTCAAGAACATAAACCGCATCCGACACGGTCCTACATATCGGCCTGATAAACGACCAAAAAACATAATAATAATAATAATAATAATAATAATAATAATAATAATAAGTGAATAGTGACATGGAAACCATTGCGTAAAATGATTGTGAAAAAAAGTTTACCCGATGGTGTCTAGTGACGGAGAAACCGGGATGACCCCGGCTCGGCTAGTGAGACCGACAGTAGGTTTGATACCAACCACTGAATTGAAGCTAGCGGGACATAAGATAGACCCGTCTGTCTCGGTTCCTATTGACACTGCCGCCATATTAGCCGATACTGATATTGCTGGTCCGCTACTCGAGCCACATGGAGTTGCAGATAGAACGTAAGGATTCTACAAAGATGCATTAAAAAAATTTAGAAGATGTTCGTTTTGTTCATAAACAATACGATATATTGCAGAAAATAGAAATGAATGAACTTTCGCTACCGATATAAACAATGTAATTATCTTTTACTCATAATAGCAACATATTTACATTTCATTATCCATAATGAAAATGGTTTTTCATTACTTTACCAATAACCACATAATATGTAACAAAGGATAGGTATATATGATATAAATACGTAAAATGCTTAAAGATGTTAGATTACATAATTCTATTTTTTCGTAAAAAATAATAAAGTATATTTGCTATAACGGGTAAAAAAAATATAAGTAGGTTGTAGTTATGGATAAATAAAGTTAAGTACATTGCTATTATAGGTAATTAATAAAGCACGATTTATTTATTTTGTTTTTCATATTAACACGATCGGTATAGATAAAAAAAGAATATATGTTGATTTACGAGTAAAAAGTGTAACTATGTTGCAATAATGTCAAATAGTTACTTATAGTGATATCGAGTGGTAAAGTAAGTTGCTACTTTTTGCAACTTACCAAATACCATAACGTGTTGTAAGAGCGTCTTGATTATTTAGTTGAGCAATTCATGTAAGTTGCAAGTTTGAACTAAAACTCTAGACACTATAATTTTTAATACTGACCTTTCCTTGTCCACCTCTCGGGCTCCAACCACTAGGTGCACTTAGAGATCTAAAATTAGACCACTCGCTCAAGGTAGCCTTCCCCAATATAATCGCTCCAGATTTCCGCAACTTTGAAACAATCCCTGCATCTCGGGGCACGATGGACCTGAGCAGTGCAAACGAACCACTTGTTGTGTTAAGTTTATCTTTTGTGGCAATACTGTCCTTGAGAAGGACAGGAATGCCATGCAAGCCGACCAGGGACCGAGGCACGTTAGTTGCCCTCTCTCGGTCGGCTCTATCTGCTTCATATAGGGCATCGGGGTTCACTTCAAGGACCCCTTTAAGAATCGGGTTGAGTTTCTTGATCTCACCAAGATAGAACTCGACGAGTTGCCTTGAGTTGAGTCGGTTTTGGTTAAATGCGATTCTGAGTTCGCGAATCGTGGCTTCTTTATGAGCATGGCAAGTAGATAACGAGAGCGATGCTAGAAGAACTAGGAAGAGCATGGGTGGGGTCATGGCTTAGTCAACTCGGTAGTGAGTCGAAAACAGAGTTCATTAATAGCTTATTTGGATCTTGGATGGATTTATAAAGCTAAAATTACAGAATTCATCCATAATTACAAACAGCTAAATGTCAAAAAAAAAATATTAAATAAATTTGCAGGCCAATCCTACTTAATTTGCCGTTTTTAGGAGACGAAAAAGTCTTACAACGCATTAAATAGTTGTACCGTATAATTGAAAAACGTCTTGCAACGTATTAAACACTTGTACCATATAACCCAACATCGCATTATGTCGCTACCAAAAACCGCATCTTGTACCAACATATGCTCATGCCAAACCATATACGGATTACATTTTTTACCCAAAGTAGTATATTATATAATAACCATATGTCTTGTTTATAATATCATCATAGTCGTCATATATTTTTACTAATAGTAACAACTTATTTGTTACACATAATTATTATTCGTAAGAAATATAAGCCTAAGAACTTTTATGAGGTGGTTAATTTCTTATGAGTAAGTACGAAATAATTTGAACTAATATCTACATAGATCATTACAAGTTTATTTAGCCTACATATATAGAAACTATATAGCAACGATCAACAACATCTTTAATTGAAATAAAGAATAATACTGGATTACTTACACTATAGAATACAACAACATTAGGATTATAGTGATACCTCACATATATCATATATTATAAAAATAATATCCGAATATAAATCAGTCAAAATATACTCGTTTAAACATAAGGAGAAGTTTTGACACGAAAACAACCATTTTACTTGCAAGTTGTGAACTTGCACGTAACATTTCCGGGTCGACCCGAATTTGCCCTAAGGAACTGAAGGGCAGTGATAAGAACTTGTCGTGTGGATCCTCCAATCAATGCCATATTTAAGTGTTGAACAACATCGAGTGGATGATAGGGGAATTGAATACTATTGTAGGAGTTTAAAAGTGCAGTTGTAGCTTCTCTTAAAAGGGTTTTGTATGGGTCCCCACGACCAGTCATGCTTCCACGCAGTGTAATATCATTCCCGTATTTCCTTGCTGCCAGTGGTCCGAATACAAATGACACTTTTAGGTCCGGGGCTAACACCCTCCAATAACACTCGTGCTCCGGCATTGTCCACATGCTACAAAAAAAAGATGGTGAAAAGACATTATTAACCTTCAAGACATGAAATAACTTCTCTTCTCATGTAAGAAACAATTTCAAAAAATTAGATATTATTTTAGGAAATACATACGAATTGTCATGTAGGATAATGAGAATTTGTGTTAGTTTAGCAAGGTCACAGTGATCGCTATATAATTTTTCTTCAAAAATTTGATTAGTATAGTTTTTTTTCCTATAATTTTTTTTCTAAGATGTACACAAGTTAGTATATCATGATACTTTTATATGCATAATGTACAAGTGAATGTAGCATGGTGCATTTCAGTTTTCAGATTCATAAAGTACAGTCAACGGAGAATAATAGCAGGAATTTCATATGCACAAAGTACAAGTCAATACTGCATGGATAGAAGTTTGAATGGTTGATGATCACACTTACCGGTATGGACAAGCTGAAGCTTCCAAGAACGGAACTGGCGGCATGGGCGGCAACCGTGGTAGTGGCGGTGGTTGAAGAACAGGCGGAGACTTGGCCGGAGGAGGCAATGTTGGCGTTACCGGCGTGGGCACGGGGGAAGATGACCGCGGGCAGTTGGGCATTGGCTGGGCAGGTTGGGAAATCAAATGACCAACGGTATAAATCGAAGTGTCAAACATTTGAAACACGAGATTCAAGCTCTGGGCAGGACCGGCAACTGCCCGACACCCTTGCCCGTCGCCGGAAACCTGTGCCCGGCAGCCACTCATATCCGGTTCCCCATCAAACCGCATTACGTAACTCCCTAGAAAATTTGTGGTTTCTTCGCTAATCACCTTGAGCTGCCCGCCCTGCCCCGGGCAAGCCATTGCTACTTTTACTCCTTTAGATAGAATTTGTTTTTGATCAATTAAATCAGAAAAAACAACTAAAATACAATATGCAAAAACATTTTTAGTCATTGTAAAAACTGACCAGTGAGAGGGTAATCCATAAAAAGGGAAACTTGGCCATCTTTGCATTGGTCACAGAAGACTGAGCCACTGACCATGGCATCTCCATTGGCTCCACCAATGGCTGCACCCACAATCAAAATGGCTGTGACCAGACCCATGCCCACACCCATGGTTCTTCGAGCCATGAACCCACTTTGGAAGGAGAGAGAGAGAGAGAGCAGAGAGAGAAAGAATTGTGAATACTGGATATGAAGTTTGAGGGTAGAAGGGAGTTAATAAATGAAGTAATACACTTCTCAACTGCCTAACATTTAATGAAATCTTGAAAAATCCATGTAATCTTGATCCTTTTTCACATGCATAAATGGTCGGATCATAAAAATGTTTAACTTTTTTATTGCATAGAGTACAATAGTGTATAATTCTATGAAACCTTAAAAAGTCGTGAAGTATTAAACCCTATTTGGCCATAGCAATCCGCCAAATTAGGGACCATATATATTAGCATTTTGGGCAATTTGCCAATTTGTTTTTCTTATGTAGAATTATACTATAATTTATGTCAATATTCTAAGGTAATTTAAGTTATTTTCTGCTATATAACAATGTACTTTAAATTTTATTGTTAAATAAAGTATGGTCGATTATGTAATGTGGACCCAAAGAAAATACAATGCCTAAAGTATAATCAATACAAAATATGTTCTTAACTTCGTATTTTTACATTTAGGTATTTTTCCTAAAATGGTTGGTAACAAGAGATTTATTTGTGCAGAAGTGTTTGTAAAAATAGATTTGAAGGTTTTAAAAATATAAAATTGTATTAACAGAAAAGGTGGATGTAAAAGTTCTCTCATAAACTACTTATTTAAGAGTTTTTTTATTACAAACTAAAAGCTTTAAATTTGAATCCTCAAACAAATTCAAATTTTTTTATTTGTAAAAGCTTCTTAAATCTTTCAAATTCATTGACAAACATGACAACTTTAAAAAACTTGAAAAATAAGTTAATTTATCAGTTAGATGTAATGCATCAAATACATCTAAAGTGAGAATGAATACAAAATATGTAATTTTTCTTTATATATAACTGAAAACAATGAAATATTAACTCCTTTTCCATTCCAAAACCATTCAAAACTAAGATAATGTCTAACCGCTAAACTATTTTATGTAAATTGTATATACCAATTTGAGTTAATTTATATACGCACTAAGAAAATAATGAACTAATGAGAATTGAGAGGTTACCTTCTTTCTTTACAAGAAGCCGTACATAGGGATTAAATTAATATATGTAACTTTCAGTATACAAAATACAAGAAAATGGATATTTTTCTGCTCAAAGAAATGAAATAAAAACTATTTTTTGCCAAAACTTGAACGGAATCTATCAACTTGTTTTGTGGGATTTGTGACGAAAATGTATAAAAGATAAACCTTTACGATAATACAAACCCAATAATATTTTATAATCCGCCAATGATTAAAGATCTGATAAAAACATGTATTTTCAAATATATAAAACATATATAATACATCGATACCGATTCAATACCATTTAATCGTTGCGGTTATGTGATGTTAAACAATTTGTGCCTTAGTTACTAAAATGATATTTTTTTTTTTTTTTTGTACTTTTGTAAATTAAGTGTAGCATCCATAACGATTGAATGCACAAATTATGAACTTCGGATCTATAAACGTGGTAGTAGTATTTCGATGTCTCATTAAAGATAGTAGTAAGATCTTCGGTGAGATTTGAAAATAAATGGTTTTTGAACCAAAATGTTTGGTTGTAGAATTATAATTTAATACAACTTTTGACCATAAACATTAACTTCGGTGAAGAAAATAGTGAAGTTCTTGACATTTGTCTCCAAATCATTTATTGTTATTCTAACCAATCAAAGCGTGCATTTAAAGTGCAAATATAAAACCTAGCTACTTTGGTGGGAGTTATCAATACAATGGAAAAAATTAAAAGACAATTTTTGTGGGCCGAAGCGACAATAAGCCAAAAATAAGTTGGGTTGTTTGGGAAAAGATTTTAGCACAAAGGAAAAAGGAGGATTGGGATTGGGTTCACTCCGAGCCTTCAATTTCTCATTGATCGTTAAATGGTGGTGGATTTTTGTTGTTTTTTTTAACGGTAAATACAATATATTCCTAAGCTACTTCTAAATTTACCTATATCTCATACAAGACTTGAAGCTCAACCTCAAGGGTAATAATGGGCATCCACAATTTAAGTAACAAACCTTCTGATTCATTGACTAAAATATCCATTTATGGGGTATGGAACAATGTGGTTGGGGCGAAAACTGAATTACAAAAGGTTAGAATTAAGTTTCAAGACATTCAAAAAACAAGTATGTGAAAGAGATGACCCTCTATTTTGGAATGATACATGGTGTGGTAATGAGCCTCTCAAAAACAAATTTCCAAATTTGTACCAACTTTAGAGACATAAATCTTGCAAAGTTAATGAGCGGATACAAATGTCTCAACAGACATGGAACTGGATAAAGCCACCTAACTCTGATGCTCAGGTATATGGAATATGATGTCGGGCATATTCTGATTCGATGTCCACAAGCGGTAATAGTATGGGAGTGGATCTTTAAATGGTGTGACATTCCTACCCCACAATTTGACAACATTGGAGAACTCATCTTTTATAAGTGTATGCTATGGTGCTATCTGGCTGATATGGAAATCAAGATTTGACTTGGTTTTTAAAAACATTTGTGTCGATCCAACTAAGATAGCGGACAATGCAAATACCTAATGTACACATGGATAAAGCATAGGAGATCATACTCTCATTATCAATGGGTTGAGTGGTGCGTATGCCCACTTAGATGTCTATAGAAATCAAAAAACTATGATGTAATCGTTTTTACATGTTTTTCTTCTTGCCCTGTCTAGCTACTTGCTAGGCGGTGGTCTTTTGTAATATATTTGTCAGTTCTAAAAAAACTACTTTGTTGAATGATATAATAATCTATTAAGTTATTTTGTAATATTTGGATTTTTATATACACTTTTTAACTTATAATAACAAAATAGAGATACATTCTTGTTAGACAATTACACAAATGGTAATTGTGGTAGACAGAAAATATCACTTCAAGTTTTTTTTTTTTAGTTTAATATGATTGATTATTTTTGGGTTTAAAACCCATACGAATGAACCATTTTGAATAACATGGTTGGTCATTATTATATTTTTAAAATGCACACAATGTATCCTTGTGGTTAGCAAAAAAAATAACAAATTATATGTGTTTTAATCCTAAGAATGACCAACCGATGTTAAAAAAATTTCAAAGACTTCCAATAGTATTTTCTACCTACCACAAAGACAAGACAACTTATGTAATTTTATCTCTTCATACATGCTTAGACCTTGGACATGCAAAATAATTATACATTTTTACTTATAATTACAACATGCTTATAATCCATTGGTTGTAATACCAACATACTTAGGGGGTGTTTGGCTTAGCTTTTCATATGCCAAAAATCCTTTTAGGAAAAAATCAAAGCTAAAAGATATTTAGCAAAAACCTTTTAAAAACAACTTTTGGATTTTGGATAGAAGAAAAATCAACTTTTTGGAAAAATCATGAAAACCTGATTTTTTGAAACTATTTGGAAAATCACTTTTGACTTCTAAAAAGCTAAGCCAAACACCCCCTTAATATCCATTGCTCGCAATACCAACATGCTTTAGAAAATAACTGAATTTTCAATTTTATTTAAATCCACCTCAAGGGTAGTAATGTAATTTAGTACATGTTAGCATAGTGACTATTAGAGTTCATTTTCACCATTCATAATTTCTATTTTTGAATATCTTTCACCATCTATCGTATAAAGTATAAACTAATGTGTATTAAAAGATGAATAATTGTTCTTTACAAACTAAAAAAACAAACACACCAAAGTAAAATCATAAGAACAAATAGAAAAACAAAAAAGAATATATATGTACAAATCTTGATGAGAATTTAAACAATTAGAGCCAATCGAATGATAATTTGTTGGAGACTTTGTATCAAATATGATGCAATCTTTAAAAACCTTTTTTGGCCAATAAAACCCTTGCAACGTTTGCATTGATCCAACCCCAATTGCAATTTCAATGCATCTCCAAGAAATTATGAATTAAAATCTTGAAATGAGATTTCTAATCGAAATAATCTGAATTATGAACTGTGATTAAATGTTCATCCTCCTCAACCGATTTTATAGGATTTTGATCATACCATGTTACATTTCCTACAAAAATCAAAATCATTTATATCAGTCTCAACCTCAGTCCAACACATGTCAAACACAGTACAACTTGAATGTGGATCTTTGTCAAATGTCTAAAATACCCTAATATGCCCGTATGCTAAGTTTGAAGTTTTTAACTTCGTAGGTGGTTTTCAAAAGTAGATTTTTTACTTTTTTTTGTCCAATGACTAAAGTACCCTTTATCCAATATCAATCAATCTTTTTAAGAGATATGATGATTGATTACTAGAGACACCATTACGCGAATCCAAAACCTCGATAATTGCAATATGTCACTTGACACATAGTTTTCGGCCAAGTGAATCTTTGTCAAATGACTAAAATACCCTTCTGCTAAAATCAAAAGCGGTTTTAGTGGGAAAATCTTGGATTTTTGTCAAATGACTAAAATACCCTTCTGCTAAAATCAAAAGTGGTTTTAGTGGGAAAATCTTGGATTTTTGTCAAATGACTAAAATACCCTTCTGCTAAAATCAAAAGCGGTTTTAGTGGGAAAATCTTGGATTTTTGTCAAATGACTAAAATACCCTTCTGCTAAAATCAAAAGTGGTTTTAGTGGGAAAATCTTGGATTTTTGTCAAATGACTAAAATACCCTTCTGCTAAAATCAAAAGTGGTTTTAGTGGGAAAATCTTGGATTTTTGTCAAATGACTAAAATACCCTTCTGCTAAAATCAAAAGTGGTTTTAGTGGGAAAATCTTGGATTTTGTCAAATGACTAAAATACCCTTTGTTAATGAGAAAATAATCCAAAAGCTTAAGATGAATGGAACATACCTGGTGGTGAAGATGGTTCTTGTTCTCTTGTTGAATGGAGAATAATTGTCCCCGAAAGAACAGTTATGAATCCACATATCTCAGATACTATGTCACTAGCCTTCTGATCTTTCCAATCCTGCATTTGTTTTTTGTTTTTTTTTTTTTTAATGATTATAATAATTTTACTTCAGGGGCTGAATCTATTAAAAAAAATAACAGTTTAATTAAGAGATACCTTGAACATTATTACACTTGCTATGATTGTTAGTGAAGTGAACATCACATAATATATTGGTGAAACAATTGCTGTATTGAATGTATCCAAAGCCTGCAAACATAGGTGGCCCCACGTCACTTTGCAACTTCAAAGGTTTCTAAATTACGATAATACCCTTTTATACAGATTTGACTATTTGAAAAATAATAAAAAAGAACATGAACATTACCTTGTTAAGATAATTCAACTGTGTAATCACACATAACACAGCAACAGTAACAAACACCCAAGTTTGAGGATATGAAATCTGACTGATTCCCTCTAGAGTAAGCTTTACTGCAATACCAATAGCCTTTATACTAACAACCTACAAAATGACACAGGGGTACTTTAGTCAAAATCTAAAAAAGGACACTTGATTTAGCCACTGAACTCTTATTGTAATAATAGCTCAATAGCTATACCTATATCTATATCAATAAAGTAGGTTGTGCTTTTTCTTTATTTTGCCTTAAAGAAAAAAAATGTTTTCTTTTTTTTTTTTGTGAGGAAATATAAATATAAATATAAATAAATAATAATACCGTTAGTGAACCCATTAAAGAACATATCCCCAAATATATCAATATATTTGTTTGCCCATGACGTGGCTCAAAATGCATCACAAGAGCTGCTACTAATGACAATGTAGCTGCTACATATATCAAGAATGCTGTAAATAAAAATAAAAAAATAAATTACTAATTTGTTGTTCATGTGTCTCTGTGTGTTTATGACTTAATACAGAAAGAACGACTTAACACACAAAGTCAAGGAAACGACCCTTGTTTATTATTTTCTCAATACTTTATAAACATGATTAATCATATGGGAAAACTTATATATAAAAAAAAAAAAAAAAGGAAAAAAAAACCTGGTTCAATTGCTAGATTCCATATTTCTTGAACAGAATTTGGAGTGTGTTCAGAGGGTGCATGAATGACAATTACAATGGACCCCACAATGCATGAAACACATCCAAGAACACCCAATCTCTTCAACCTTTCTTTCAACAAAAAGTGTGCCAAAACCGCACTGTTTCAGATTAAAATTTAAAACACATTATATTTCAAGACTTTATAAGAAATACCAACATATTTTCATTTATTTAAATTATTACCTAACAATTATACTCAATGCACCAAGAGGAGTTACAAGAACAGCTGGAGCATAAGCATAAGCAACAAAATTTGCAGCCTCTCCAACAATCACTATGTGTTATTCAAAACCCAAATTCAATCAAATATTCAAATTTCAAAAACCAAATTCAATCAAATATATTCCATATTATGAAATAGATCATGTTCTTTTGTTTATTGAAAACTTACTTGTAATCATTCCAGCCCACCATAGTGGTTCTTGTAGGTAACTGTAGCCTCCATGTCCTAAAATATTGTGGAGAATGAAAAGTTGCATAAATTAGAAAATGTGGAAAATTGTTGCTCACAATGATTTTGTGTGGTTACAAGCTTGTAGTTGAAACTTGGAAACATGGAGTTCGTTTTTCATGTGAAATGTAAAAAGTAATTGTTTTAAAATGTTTAGAAAGATTAAAGTTGGAGTTATTAAATAAATATAGTGATAGCAACTTGGAAAGAATTTAAACATAAAGAGTTTAAAGAAATCGTTGTAATTGTTAGTAAAGTACCTTTATATAAAGTTCCTTAAATAATAAAACCTTGTCAAACACTTAACATCATCAAAAGTTTTAAGTGATTATTACAGTTTCAGGAAGCAAAAGCAAATCCAAATCCAAACACCATTGTTATCTCCTATCTCCTAAATCATGATTATTTGATTCAGATTATTCGGTATCTGGATTCACCATATATTACAACTGTTATCTTATTCTAAATCGTTAATACCACATAATCAATTGTGAATAACATATCGAAAAACACACAAGAGAAATGGAAAAAAGAACCTACATTTGGGTTACAAACAATTAGTCCACAGATTTATGCAAACTCCATCTCAAATTCATACCTTCGAAGAGCCTCTACAACACTAACCTTATCAGATATTCAGATTGCAAACTGACCAAAGTAAACAAATACTCAAATATAATCCGAACCCTAAAAGCAATGCCAAATTATCAAATCACTATATGAAGCTCTAACGACTATGAATTCAATTTTACAGGATCCCAATAACCACATACCTGCACTAAAACCAGTGGAAGCAGCAGCACGCTTAAGACCTTTCTTCTTCAATATGAAACTTGTTCCGATAAATCCGCTAGATAACACCGCCAGTAGCAGCCCTGTCGAATTATCCGAAACACCCATCTCTTTATTCAACAAAAACCACTTTAATTCTCTGATCTGCTACTCAAATTCTCTCCTCAAAATTGAAAGAAAAAAAAAATCGCCTACAAGTAAGAATAGATTTCCCGCCAATCAAAATCGGGAAACCTAATAGGACAAACCAAAATTCGAACCAAATGGGTTCAAAATCAAGAAAGAGGGATCTGACGCAAAAAGAATTTGATTGATTATTGGAGAGGTTCCGTAGGTGAGTATGTAGCCTCCGAATGTGGGTCCGATTGAGGAGAGAGGATATTCGGGTCAAATTTTCGAGTGGACCCATATGATTACAACGCCATTGCCAGCTACAGAAGAAGGTAGATGAGGTCCAGCTCATTCTGTACCCCATTTAGGTTCTCGTTTCTGAATCAAAAAGTAGGGTTAGTTACATAAACTAACCTTTTAGTTTAAATATTTCCATTTCCGCCCTTTTAAATTTGTGTATTTGAATTTGAATTTAATCTAACACCTTTGAGTTTGAGGTGAGCTCAATTTGATTTTTTGTTAGCGATATCGAGCTAAGATTGATCTTGTTGACCATTGAACTTCAACCAGATCTGGCAAACGTGTCGTGTCGTGTCGTGTCAAAACAATAAACGGGTTGAGAGAGTTTGATCCTAATCCAATTTGTTTAATTAATGTGTCGTGTCTCGTGTCGAGTTCATGTGGGTTTTTCGGGTTAAGGGTATACATACATCGAGGCATGTAAGGTTGAAAGATTAAACATGTTGAAAGAATATGATTTAGATAAGTGGAAAGGAAATGTAATAGTTAGGAGGCAGAAAGGAAATATAATAGTAGATTTAGAGAGTAAGGTAGTGTTTCGGTTTTTGTCTGCAGATCTGTGTGGTCTCTTCTGGCTGCGCCGTGCAGACCACGCGCAGACATTAGTCTTCGCAGATTGTTTGTTTTTTTCAAGACTGCAGACCTAAAGATGTATGTGCGCCCTCTTCTTGGCACAGATGTGGATCACAGTCTTCTAATATCTTCAGACATCTTCTAGTATAAAAAAAAACATATATATCTTTATTTTATTTTATTTTTTAATTTATATTTTTTCCAACTTTATTAATGATAAACAATTTGAAAAAAATAAAATAAAAAAAAACTTTAAAAAAAAACGTTTTACGATACAAACATGATATTTTTGACAAATTTATAAATAAAAATTTATTACAATAATAGTCGTTGAAGTTGTTTATATAAATATGAAAAAAAAAATCATAATATATTCTTATATTTTTTTGCCAAATTTTGTAAAACATTATTAATTACAGTATCGTCAATTTCTCGAGAAAATATTTATGGTACGTTTTTAATGGATTTAATTGAAAAAATCGAAGTTTATTTCCATCCATTTATGTATCAAATTCTTTGATCACTAATTATAATGTTTAGTTATAACTTTGCAACCAAAGTTGTTGGTTTTTATCAAATATATATATATATATATATATATATATATATATATATATATATATATATATATATATATATATATATTTTAATTCATACCATTTTTATTTTTATTTTAATACAATAATACATGAAAGTTGATCTGAATTCGTTAATTATTTATAACAAAGTTATAAAAATATTAAAAAATCACTTTGCAGTTTAAAAAAATCAGTTTATTTAGATTTCAATTTATTTTAGTAGCTCGCAGAGGTTAAAAAAACAAACAGTCTTCTTTTTTCAGACTGCAGACGTTTGGTCTACCTCTTCTACTGCAGAGGTCTACAGATGTGGTCCGCAGACTGCAGACATTTTGCCTCAGAAAAAACAAACAACACCTAAAATTGATTGAATATGAGTTGGGAGGAGAATGAGGGATCATGAAGATGGGGGGAATGGTTTAGAGGAGTGTGTAATTTGGGCGATAACAAAAATAAAATTAAAAAACTGAAAATAAAAGTTTTGACTAAGACGGCTAAGTGTATTCCATGTTACAAAACGAGTCAACCCAAAACTTTTCTTTTACGTATTATTTTGGTTTTTGGTCTTACTAGTTTATTTAAAACATTCAAAAAACTTACATATAAATGGATCATTTTCGAGTCATATTCGGGTTGAAATTCCCAACCCTAACCTTACATGTTTATTTTTCGTGACGTGTCGTGCAACCCATTTAATTAAACGGATTGAAATATTTTACCTAAACCCGTTTATTTCGTGTCGGTTTCATATCGTGTCAGTTTTTGCCACCACTAAGTTCAACTCTTTTCGAGACAATCGGATTGAATTGCAAACTACAACCAACAAGTACAAAAGAACAAAGAAAACTTTAAAACTTGATTCCTTTTTTATTCATTGAAAAGGCATTCTAGCAAACAATGAAAACTAAATATTTTTAATGTGGAAAGTATAAGTTCATTTCCTTAACTCTAAGACATCATAATTGATTATCAAAAGATGTTCAATCAGATATCTAAATCAAATCTCAAAAAATAAATTGTCGGGAAATTACGTCTTTTTGTGGCTTTAAACGATCTTAAATGTCTGAAAAACAACACATGTCATGGCAATGTTATGAGTTCTCTTAATCGGTCGATTTTACTTGTCACGTGCGAATTTCGTCTAATTATGAAATATTTGATCACTTTGACAGATTTGTCATTGATATCATCAAACTTCCATTTCTACTAGTGTTAACATCATCAAGTCTTGGATCGACATTTGTACCACCTGCATCATCGACTCAATGACCTCCTCATTATTAGACCAAGGCCTAAATTATATATGGATATTCTAATTGGTTTGATTTTATGTGTTTGATTTATTCGGTCCTAGAAGAAACAAATATGTGATAACATATTTGAAATATCAAACCAAAGATAGAATTTGCAAATAATGAATGGACAATAGAGAAATAACAGTAAGGTGTAGTTTATTTTTTGTAAAAAAAACATTTTCAGATCTTTTATTGTTGTGTAGCGCAGCACACGCATAATACTTTTCATCTCGCAGCTGTTTGTTTTCTAGAATTTTTCAGAGTAAAAAAACATTTGTGTTTTTTCTGTTTGGAACAGCGCTTGTATTGCCTCTTCCAACCTCTTTTTTTTCTTGTTGAAATTTTAATGAATCTTGATTATATGTTGCTGAATTCTTGTTTCACATTCTTTTTTTTTTCGTTTTTATAGGTTTATTCTTGCTAGATTTTTTTGTTTTTTTAATATTGGATAATGATAATTTTTTGCTGAAATATCATAAATTATTGCTGAAATGTCATACATTATTAAATTTTTGGTAATAAGAAACTATTTTCGGTTTATAAAATCAGTTTATTTTAAATTTTCAATATCTGCAGCGACATGAAGTTGTTAAAAAAAAACACATTTTTTATTACAATTTTCAACTGTTTGGTCCACTTTTGTGCTACAGATGGTTGCAAAGGTGGTACGCAGACTTCATGAATTTTTATTTCAAAAAAATAAACAACACATAAGTTTCATTTCCCTAATGTGAGAAGCAATATGGATGAGATCACAAAGAAAAAAAATTGAAAGAATTTGTATAAATAAATGTAATATGGACAAATGATTATATTATTTGAAACATAAAATTTTATGAATGCAATAACGTATATTTTTTTCCCTCTGATGAATCATCAAATTATACGTGATTAAACTGACTAAACAAGTTTTGGTATTCTATTCTATTTAAGATAGATATAAATAATAATAATATTGAATTCTGAGACTATATCGATATATAAGTAAATATTTTTATTTATATAGAAAACCAAGGTGTTTAAACATCCATATACGGTTGTAATTGTATATGTTGGTTTTAATATAGTTAGATTAGAAAGTCACTTGATAAGTGGAGATATTTTTTTTAAATGGTTTGTTTATTTCTTTAGTATTTTCATCATATCCTATAGTTCTTTATTTTCATTTTCATCGATGTCTACCAAAATAACATGAACGTGTAGGTTTATTATATATGGATTCCTTCGAATTATTCAAATTTTGAGGATAATTTTTCAATTATTTCAAACTATAGGGGCTCTTGTGTAATTAAGTTTTAGCATCACTGGGTTTCCTGTTTAAATAAAAAAAATAAGGGGAATATTTGTTGGTTTTCTAACGAAAATCTTACAAAAACATCCTTAGGCATTGTCTTATATGCTATTTTTATCCTTTGTCAAAAAACCTCTACAGACCTTTTATTGTTGCGCGGCGCAACACACGTGCAATACTTTTCATCTCGCAGTTGTTTGTTTTTCAAAAGTCTTCGCCCTTCGGATTAAAAAACATTTGTGTGTGTTCTTTTTGGCGCAACACTTGTTTTGCCTCTTCAAACCCCTTCTTCTTTTTTTCTTGCTAAAATATATTGTTGAAATCTTATTACATATTTTTTTTGTTGATTTTTTTTATATTGAATGATAACAATTTGTTGATAAAAATATCATTATTTTATGCTAAAATATCTTTTTTTTAATATCATTATTTTTTGTTGATATCATTATTTTTTGCTGAAATCTTATAAATTATTGTCGAAATGTCATATATTATTATATTTTCGGTATTAAAAATCTATTTTCGGATTATAAAATCAGTTTATTTTAATTTTTTAATATTTGCAGCAGCATGCAGATGTTAAAAAAACAAACGCGCTTCATATTACAATCTGCAATCGTTTGTTATACATCTTCTACTGCAGAAGGTTGTAGAGGTGGTCGACAGACTTTATGAATTTTTGCATTAAAAAAACAAACAACACCTATGTTACTTGTATAGTTGTATTCTATTGTGTTTGTTCGTCATTAGTTCTACCTTCGACTTGCAAAACAGTTAAGGGAAATCTATAAAAAAAAATCTTTGGATTTTGGTTCTACTAACAAAAAAAATCACTTCTGTTTTTTTTTTTCTTTTTTTTTTTAATTTAACTATTGAAATCGATAAACATTCTATTTTTTTTTATTTAACTATTGAAATCGATAAACACTTGCAAAATAACATTTGTAACCGGTTAGTGCTATTTTTAAGGGTTAAATTGCAAACAAAAAATCATAAATGTCTTTTTCGTTAATAAAATTAAAGTTTATGAACTTATCTTTTTTTATAAGATTTTTGCTAATAAGATTTTCCTTTTTATATATACTAAATTTATTTGAAGAAAACATAAATTTATTTATTAAAAAACTCAAAATAAAGATAATTTTTTTTATTAAAAAACACAATAATATTAATTTATGTCATTTTTGGATTATTATTATTATTATTATTATTATTATTATTATTATTATTATTATTATTATTATTATTTGTAATTCTCTTTGATAAATATCATACTACAATCATAAAGACTTTGTAGTATATTGCAACTTTTGGAAGCTACAATTTGTTGATCGATTCAAAAGTTATACTGGCAGTTATAGTTATAGACTTATCCAATTGCGAGACTGTTGGATTAGGTGTCTGGTCTCATAACTAGAATCAATATGTATTTGAATTGATAATAGCATAGTCCTTTTGGGTTGCCCTTAAACCTAGTAAAAGATCGAAACGCTATTTAGAGAGAGAGAGAGAGAGAGATTAATTTATTAATTTACTATTAATAAATTAATTAGAAATCAAAATAGATGATTTATTAATATGTTATGAGAATAATATATTAATTATAAATGGTATTATTTAATTAAGAATTAATCAGAAATTAATTGAAATTAATTTTAGGGATAAGTGGATTAATTTAAAATAGAAGGACTGAAGGCGACAATGTTCAAAAGATGAATATTTATCAATTTTAGAACCTCCCATGAGGCGGGAACAAATTCTAGAAGAGTTCTAGGGTTTTCTTTAGGCATTAAGGAGCATTGGATGTCTTAAGGGGGAAGTAATGGGAAATTGCCTTATCTTAGCATTCCTTAGTCACCTACATAAACCCTTTAAGGGTCATGATTTCGATCATCCCTTTTCCAAGAGAGAAAAACGAAAATCATCCTTCTCTCCTCTCTCCTCTTTAGCCTCAAATTTGATAGGGTTTAGGTGTGAGTCATTAGAGACACGACACTTGTGGTACTTGCTTCCAAGAGCATTAAAGAAAGAATTTGACTTGTTTATTTACAATAATAAACTAAGGTATGTATTTTCTTATAACCCTTTAATAATTTCAAAATTAAAAATGTAGTTCTAGGGTTCTTGATATTCAATAGTAGTTTGCAAATCATAGTGAGAACATAGATCCTTAGGGTGCATATGAACTTAGAGTTTATATTTTTCCGCCAAAAATAGTTTCTGTAACATATAAAACACATTAGTAAATTGGTAAACAACTTTATTAATCCATAAATAAGAACTAACCGTATGAAGAAGGTGGATTCGAGACTAAACGAAAGTGTTTTTAATATCTTGATAACATCCATTTTTAGTTAAGTGTTTGTTTAGTTTTTAGTTCATCTGAACTTGCAAATTAAGATAAAAACCCCAATTTAGTTAATTGTTTTTTTAGTAGTTAAATTATTATCTAAATCCGTTCTCTGAGTTCGATACCCAACTTCATTTACTATACTATAAACTGACTAGGTACACTCCTTTATGTGCATAAGTAGACAAGGAGTTAGGTTTATAAATTTAAAGCTAGATACATATAATCTGTGCGTATCACTTACATATCTAAGGTGTCTTACCAAAATTTGAACACTAGATGAGATTTATTGTAATATGTATCTCATGTTCAGCGTGATGTTTGTGACAAATGGATAACGGATAACTTACCTATACACCAATTATACCTTTGAGCTTTTAGGGAATTGGGCGTTAATAGAATGACAAAAAAAAGTCGTATGTTGTTAGGGGCAATGAAATGTTGTCACTGTTTATATTAGTCTAATATGAGTCTTGCGCATGTAGGAGATCAAACGATCTAGTATGCTCAAGAATTATATTAAAATGATATTGATAATTAACATATGATCATAAGGGTCACACTAACAACAACTTGATACAATTGATTATTTATTAGAAATTGATTTTAAAAAATATTCAATAAACTCTTATAAGAATCATATTAAAATGATATTGCTAATTAACATATGATCATAAGGGTCACACTAACAACAACTTGATATAATTGATTATTTATTAGAAATTGATTTTAATAAATATTCAATAAACTCTTATAACTAACTGTAAATTATTTATTTCATTAAAATATTAATTTTTATGAGCAAGTACATAATATATCATATGATATGATTTATAAGTCATGCACAACATTTTGCACTAGATAAATCTTTTGGTCTTTTACCAAAAGGTTAAAGTTTATATTTTACAGACTAGCTTATAAATTTTATAAACCTTGTCATCTTTTTTTTCTTTTTGAAAATAGAGGTGACAAAAAGATAGCACGGCTTTCATGTTTATTTAATCAAAAGTAATGGAAAGTATGGCTAGTCTTAAATCATGGGAGACATGTTTGTCATATGTCTTATAAGTGCTAAGACCTTACGGTCTTTACCTTTGCTTTAAAACCATAACTTGAGGCTTGTATTTTAGCTAATCTCATTCTTGGAAAAAGGAAGTCATAAATGTAAGATGCATGTTCATGCATTCTCTCTCAACTTTTGTTCAGTTTTTGAAGATTAACTCACTTGTTTTTACTCTCTTGAAGTATATATTGGTTATGAACTTCAAGCTTAAGTGTTTTAAGAGTCTTACAAGACTATCATCTTAAAATCAAGTTGAGTTCTTGTTGGCGTCTCAAATGTTTCATATTTTCCACTAACTTCCAAACCTCCCTTAGAAGATTCAAAGTCTACAAAGTTTGTTAAATTCTTATTCTTCTTCGGTATTCATGGTTGGTTAAACTAATTTATAATTTTTCAGAAATATTCAAGTTTTCTGTTGCTAAATCTTGTTTTTTAAACTAATTTTTGAATAAACCCCAACATATTGTTTATTTTATCTGAATGGTGAACACTAAAAGCATGGTTATTATCTTATGGATGGAGTATATCCTATATAGGTTGTGCCGCCAGTGATATGAAATTTTTTGCATGGAATAACTTCAATTTTTTTTTTATTAATTTTGTTCTTCTTATGCTTGGTGCCCTCAATAGATTTAGGTTAAGTTATAAGAGGGTTGGAGTGTTGGGGTACATTGGGGAAGATGTAAGGAAAACCATATGATAACAGGAAAAAAACCCTATTATTTGTTTTGAAAAAATAAATAAATAAATAAATAAATAACATTAGATCTATAAATATGGTCGGTGATGAAGGAGACCATGAATGAAAATATACTTTACAAAATTAAATAGATATATAGATCTGAAGGAGGTATATCTCTCTCTTGTGAATATATTTACAATCTAAAGTACCATAAGAATTTAAAACCTAACAAAAACAACTATTGTTTTATCACATTATTAATTTATTGGATAAAAATATTTATTTTTAATTCATTATTATTTATTAATTTAAGTGTAAAACAAAAATATAAACAAACTAAAATAATTATAAATATTTTTAAATGCAAATTTATTAGTACGAGATAAAAGCATCTAAAATCATAATACATAAGTAAAGTATAAAATTATAAAACTTACAAATACAATAAAGGAAAAGTGTATAATAAAAACATATTTATTATATATTATATAATATACTAATTTAGAAGTCCTTTTGTGAACAATATTCTTTTCTTATTGGTGAAAATTTATTTTTAGTTTTTCTTTTTAATGGGTTTATTTTTGGTTTACTTTTTTTCACCCTTCTTCGATGTATTCCACCACCGCCACACTATGAGGATACTTGGCTTGTGTATTTTCCCACCGCCTCACCTACCAATCCTGTTATGTCATCTTCCTGTTCCATCGCCTACTTCTCTCTATCTTTTACGTCTTCTCACCGTAAGGGTCAGCAACTATTCGTGGACGGAGCCTCGATAAAACCTCATTGTTGCACCACCTACCTACTCTTACCTCTGTTGTTGATATTAACTTCTATAGAGTTAATCCCATGTTCGAATGTCCATTATCTTCGTTTTCCTCTAAATCTTCTCAGTCCCCCAATTGACCCACAAATCGTTTCCTCAGTCTTTGTGCTTCTCTCTCCTTTTGTTCAACATCATCGATAGTTTAATCTTCTCCATATTGGTCGCTATATCTAAACTCCTCCCAAACCTCCGATGTTTGTTGATCGTTTTTAGTGAGGTCAGCGCCACCTAAACCTAATTCATCTTCACAATAGAACACCGCCTAAAGGGACAGTTCCGACCACCATAAAGTGCAGTTGTGGTTGTTATTTTGCCTGGGAAAGAAACCAATAGAGATCAAAGATTATTTGATTGTTCTCTTATGTCACACCCCAAACCAAGGATGGCGGAAACGTCCAGGGGTGGAGGACTTCATGTAGAGTATCACAACAATGAGTATAATAGTGCTCAAAGTAAATACAACCAACACAAATATAATTGAAAACGTTACATCAAAGCACATGTTTACATGATTCACATCAATTACATTATAATACAAAATGAACTGTTTGACGATTTATCGTCCCATCCTCAAAACGTTGTTGATTTCCTGTTTTCACTGAATTCCTGAGAATACAAGTAGTTTTGAAAAGTGTCAACACAAAGGTTGGTGAGTTCATAAGAGATTTCGTTGGAAAAGTAAATCGTTTTCCTTGTAAAAGCGTTAGAATATGTATCCAGAAAATCCGATATTTTCTTTAAAATCTGCTTAATGTAGTCTTATGACTGAAAACCAAAATGTATAAGTAACCTTTCTTATTAATAGAAAATGTTATGTACTTAAATGGGCATGGACGCGTTTGAATTAAATGAAATTTCTATATGTTCTCATGTTCGTTAATACTTTATATATATGTAGTCCTAAATTAGAGGACCGAGAAATAACAAGTATTGACCATACTTAAAAGTATAAATGTGGTTTCAAATGATGTGTAGTCGTAGCTACCAAAACCAAAAGTGTACAGTAATATCTGTACTCATAGAGATAAAAAGTGATTTTAAATCGACATAAAACTCATTTAGGTTTTAAAAATAAAATCTCGTAAACTTATGGATTGTTATATCCCTATGTGAGTCGCTATAATCATACTATGACTATGTGAACCTGCCACGACGTTCTCAGGTGTCGCGAAAAATAAAATGATATTTGTCACCCGTAGACCTGCAGGTCCAACTGTAGCTAGCAGCAAGGTGTGGGGTGTCAAACCCAATATAGATCTATATACAAGTATCACGTTCTCCCTCAAGGAGATTCTGATTATAACTACCAAGAATTATATCCCGCACTCGGACGTACGGGGAGAGAGAGAGAGAGAGAGAGAGTCTCACAATATAAGTTAACAAGTTTACGTGAAATGTGTGTGAATATAAATATTTCTTGTATGAATGTACCCTTCTTGTACGAGTGTGTTGAGTGATGTATCATAAACTATACCTATTATAGTTTATCTAAAATGTATGTAATATGTATGAACTCTTTTATGAAAATGTATTAGTGTTATGAATTTATCAAACTATAGGTAAACAAATTTACGTGAAATGTGTGTGAATATAAATCTTTCTTGTATGAATGTACCCTTTTTGTACGAGTGTGTTGAGTGATGTATCATAAACTATACCTATTATAGTTTATCTAAAATGTATGTAATATGTATGAACTCTTTTATGAAAATGTATTAGTGTTATGAATTTATCAAACTATACTTTTTATAGTTTAATATACGTGTTCTAAAATGAATGAATAATATTTATTATGAATGATTTAGTTTCAGTTCATGATGATAAACTAACAAAGAAACACATTCAATAATTAGAACTTATGATTATACACTTTGCTCAACATATTACAAAGTGTTATGATATTTACATGTTGTTGGCTAAATTTAGCCATTCTGCCCTGTTTTGGAAAAATCATAGAAAAATCATACGAAGTCGAAAACTAGATCCGTAAATTCTGAGAGTTCACAAAATGTGTCTAGTTTACTCATAATTTTTATCACTATTTTTAATGACCTCCAACTTGGGTGAATAAGTCCAAAATCACAGACTGGTCCGGATTGTTGTTTGAAATGATAGGCAGTTTTGTAAAAATCACCATAAATTGTAGAAAAATCGTATGGAGATGTGCAAGTAGTCATTTTAAAGATAAAAACTTGAACTATTTTCACCTTGTACAGTTTTGAAAACAAAAATGTTTAAGATGCCCAAAACAGTCCGTGAATGGAGTTGAACTTTTCTGATGAAGGCTGTTAGAAAATTTTAGTTATGTTCTTAGTGTTTTAACTTGTATTCCCCCCCTGAAAACTTGAGAAAACATGAAAATGTAGGGGTATGAACTCACCTTGAGTGATTTCAGTAGATAAGTGTTGAAGAAGAGAAGTGTTCAACCCAAGAACACTTGAAGAATCACTTGAAGATTCGAAGCTCTAACGCTAATATGATGGAGTTTGTGTAAGATATTCATGATTTGAGTAGAATGAAGTGAAATAATCATAAGGAGGATGAATTATACTTACTAAGAGTGGAAGAACACTTGAAAATCAGCCTTGAATCTCGAAATTGGAGTGGGAAAAGTTTGAGAGAAAAGTGGTGTTTGATAGTATAGTGAAATGAGGGCAAATGAGAGAAATGAGGAGAGAGGATGTTTGTTCCAGCTCTAAAAACGTGGGAATAAGTGTAAATTGAGTGTAAGGGACATTGAAGTGACCTAGGTAAGGTGGGGAGGTGTGGTTAGTCAAAGAGTGGGTGTGGGGTGGTTGCTTGTGACATTGGATAAGGCAAAGTCAACACTCCACCTTTAATAATTCACCCATTTGATTTTTATTATTTAAATAATGATTTTCATCAAAATATGTTTAAATTATGAATATTTAGAGTTTATTATGTTAAAATATAATTTCTGGAGAAAATCCCGCTTTAAAATCACGAAAAACAGGCTTAAAATGTTAAAAATATCAAAAATGGGCTAAAAGTGACAAATTTCCGAATTCTGGCCGAGGTTCGGCCTTCTGATGCTGAAACCGAGAGGAGGGAGGGTAGAAACCGAGAGGGGAGAAGGGAGAGAGCAGGAACCGAGAGTGGAGAAGTGAGAGGAGAGGAACCGAGAGGGAAGAAGAGAACAGAGAGGCGGGTAGAGGCAGAGAGGAGAGAAGGAGCAGAGACCGAGAGTAGGGAAGAGACAGAGAGGGAAGCAAGGGAACCGAGAGGCGGAGCAGGGAACCGAGAGGGGAGACCCAGAGCAGAGGCTCGGTCCTCGCGTGCCTTAGCCAACAGAGGCTCGGTCCTCGCGTGCCTTAGTCAACAGAGGCTCGGTCCTCGGTCCTGGGGCCTTTTTGGTTCCTAGTCTCGGCCTTAAGGAGCTTCGGCTCCTTAAGAAGGGTTTCGGTTCCTAAGGTCCCGTTTTCTCGTTTTTACCCCGTTTTAAGCTGTTTTTGACCCGGTTAAGGGTCGGAATGACCCGAATGATTCCAAAAAGTTACGGGAAACTTTTGAGAGAGGTTTGGGAGAGATTTCTCACACTTGGAGAGATTTGGGAGAGATTTGACATTCTTGGAGAGATTTCTCATACACAGAGATATTTGCGAGAGTTTTCACATACTTGGAGACATTTGGGAGAGATTTGACATTCTTGGAGAGATTTCTCATATAGAGAGATATTTGAGAGAGATTTCACATACTTAGAGGGATTTAGGAGAGATTCGACATTCTTGGAGAGATTTCTAATACAGAGAGATATTTGAGAGAGATTTCACATACTTGGAGAGATTTGGGAGAGATTTGACATAGAGAGAGATAGAGTGAAAACGATTGAGAAAGGATCCATGTGTGACAATTGTGAGTGTCCGGCATCGCAATGCGTGGTTCGTAAACCCTGTTAAGCCTTGTTTAAGGATCTTACACACTCCCGATGAGTATGCATCATTGTTTTATCGGTTTGGCTCGCCACGTACTACAGTTTTAGGTTAAGGAGATCTAGATGTTCGCACTTTTTGCTTTATGATTTCTCATTAGAATAGAAGTTATGTAGAAGTTTCATAGTGTAAATTTTAGTACTCACGGGCAAATTGAGTCAAACGGTTTGACTTGCTGACTTTAGTTGACTTTAACTTGATCGAAATTTGATGGTTGTCACATCTTACCTAATGTTTAATTTTCCGGAAATCTCAATATCTTATGGTATGATTGGTGCTTTCAGGGCCCTGTGGGTATAAGCAAACGAAAGCTTCTATAACTAGCTCTAAACCCCTCCAAACATCATATCCAGATCCAAAATTTGGTCTCAAGAAATCAACTTTCAAATTTCATAATAGTATATCTACGATTGAGCTCAGATTGCTTCATCTTCATGGCAGATATTTATTGATTGCTATTAATGCTTCTAGGTAAACATTCCTCAAGTATGGATCAAAATTCCTCTACTATATCTCTTATGTTATCGATTGTCTTTGGTTTTTAGCTTTTTGCGGTGTGTTCGGCTTGATTTATACTGAATTTGGTTTTTAGATGGTCGATAATGGTTTGACTTTGATATAGCTCCTAATTTGGTAGTTCGATACAATTCAGTTATATCCACCCAATTGGTTATGAGATTTGATTGTAGCTCTTAGGATTAACGTCAACTGCTCAATAAAATGCATGAACCAAGTTTTTCAATTTTTATTCAAAACAGTTATTCTGAGTACACTTAATTTTCCTTCAGGTATGCTTAATTATGGTGGCTCAGTTTTATGAATTTAATTGATAGTGGTTGGGATATCATCCATTGTTTACCTAAAATTCATTTTGAATAGGTTAACAATCTATATTCAATATATCCGAAAAATACTCTGGAACAAGTTGTTAAGTTATGTGATAGGAATTTTGGCATTGGAGCAGATAGAGTAATCTTTGTAATGCCTGGATATAATGGGATTGATTATACCATGAGAATATTTAATTCAGATGGTAATGGGCCAGATGTGATTTTCTTTACTTCACAAAGCACAAACACTCATATTTTTAATATTGTCTATTATGATATTTTTCCTGTTTTCTTCGTTGTGCATGTACTTGAAACTCAATTGTTTGCCTCCTTTTTATGTTCTTTCTCTCACAGATGTTTGGTAATGGAGTTGGTTGCTTTGCAAATTTTATTTCGGATTTCAATAGCTTACATGGAAAAACAAAGGTATGATTTGTAGACTCTTTGGACCGGTCTGTAAATATTTCGCTTTCCCCTATACAGAGGAATGAAATCAGATTGTTAAATTTTTATTCATGATATTAGACAACTATATATAGGTCTAGGCTTTGGATTCACCTTATTTGATGTCTTCTAGAATTTATTATAAATTTCCAAAGTGGACTCATGCAAACAGTGAATTGCACAAACTACTCTAGAAAGATTGAAACTTTCCCATTAATCGAGTGGGAATCATATTAGGAACTTTTAGTGTATGACATTAGACATCTATACAAAACTCCAACCCCATATGTAGTCTTTAAATCATCTTTTACCTATTTTTAATGAATTTTATAAAAAACAGTGGACATATTTTCATAACGTGTTGATTTTTGTTTAGCTTTTGTGCCCACTCAATTCCGAACTCACTGAGCATTTAACATATGACTTTCATCCACCAATGTCATCAAGAAATCTTCTATGGATGAGATGCATTATTTTTTTCAATATGTTTTTTTCGGAAGGTAAGGGTTTGGCTCATTTTGACATCTAGCATTATATTTTTTTTCCAGTTTCATTCTTTTAGTTTATATCTATTTGTCTTTACACATATCCAACTTAGTAATTTATTCTATTGATGCAGGTCAGTTTGAAATGATTTGATTTCCAATATACAAATGAAGATCATAGTCAAATAATTCCATTGGTCAAGAGTATAATAATAGAAGGAGGAAATAACTTCCCATAGCCCCCTCTTATCATGTGTTCTTCTATTCTACCAATTATTCTGATCCTGAAGTATTTGGAACGCATTCTCTTCCTACTAACTTTAACATATTTCCATTTTCTTTTATCTGAATATTTCCAATTGTTCTAAATGGTTTTTAAAATTAGGGGAAAACAAGAAATAACTTGCGGCTTCTGTTGTTTTTGGGTACAACCTTCGTGAAAATATTTCATCCCTCTTCCATTTATTTAGTAAGAATAATGAGAGAAGCTCTTTCTAAAGTGTACTGGAATTCAACTTCTGAAACAAATCAATGATAATTTTCATATATTTGGTTCTTATTATGATTATAGCTTAAAATTGTATATATTACCACATGATTTTATATAAAAAAAATATTTCAAGTGGGAAATATACCTCAAGGGCTTCCTCAATACCGGTAATATTATATTTCTCTAAAGTCAGTTCTGATTATTAACTGTTTTTTTTCTTTTTCAAACATGCAAATGATTAGATGTCTTTAATTTAGGAATCTGTAGGGATTGTTAAAGCTTTGGCGGCAATGAATGGATATGAGTTGGACCGCTATTTGACCATGGTGTCTATTGTTGATCTTACATGTTTTTGCTTCCGTATCTTCTCAAGAAAAGAAATGGGAATTTTTCATGAAATGGGAGAAATCCATCTTTATTCTTGGATATATATATATATATATATATATATATATATATATATATATATATATATATATATATATATAGATAAAGTAAAATGTCTATTTGCAAGAAGAAGCAACATACTTTCATTTCCAATCATATCGTTTTCTTTGATGTTTCCAACCCCACATGTAACGCCCTTTTTGAAATTACTCGGTTGGGGCCTCAGAAACCAAATGGTAGGGGAAATTCGGTCTTTTATGGGTCCCTAATTTTATCCAAAAGGTTTTAGAATTGGAGGTGTCGAGGGGAGCGTAGGGCTTCCCGCCACCTTTTCGTGGATATGAAGTTCGTCGGAAACGGACTTAGAATGAAGGAGTTATAACACTGTTAAAATAAAGTTTTCGGTGAAAATCCCGCTTTAAAATGATGAAAAACGAGCTTAAAACGAAGTTTGGGTCGAAAACCAGAAATATGGACCGAACCTGCGAGGTTCGGCTCCAAGAGGGTGAGAACCAAGAGAAGAGAAAGAAAGAACCGAAAGGGGGAGGAGGGAACCGAAGGTGTGAGGGGACGGACCAAGTCTATGAGGTTCGGTCTTGGCTGCTTAGCTGGGTTCGGCTTCGGCTGCTTAGCTGGGTTCGGCTTCGGCTGCTTCTCGGTTCCATGGGGAGGCTCGGTTCAGAAAGGGTTTGGCCTCTTAAGAGGTTCGACTCTAAGAGGTTCAGCTCCTAAGAGGAGTTTCGGCTCCTTAAAGCTGTTTTTCGCGTAGACTTCCGTTTTTGAGCTATTATTGACCCAGTTAAGGGTCAGAATGACCCAAATGATTATAAAAGTTATGGGAACTTTTGAGAGAGATTTGGGAGAGATTTAAAATAGAGAGAGATAGAGTGAAAACGATTGAGAGAGGTTTCGTTTGTGACATTTTGAGTGTCCGGCTTCGCAACGCAAGGTCTGTAAGCCCCGTTAAGCCATGTTTTAGTGTCCTACACACTCCCGATGAGTGTGTAATAGTGTTTTATTGCTTTGGTTCATTGTTTAGCACTATCAAGGCTAAGGAAATTTAAACACACGAATTTTCCAAATGATATTTTCTCATTAAAATAGCGAGTTGTATAGTATTTACACAATGTAAACCCTAATATACAAGGGTTAATTGAGTCGTCCGGTTTGACTCGTTGACTTTGTTTAGACTTTGACTTGACCCGAAATTGACTATTGTCACATCATCCCCCTGTTAGAGGGAATTCGTCCCGAAATTTAACTTCTGAATGGGATTTCAAGAGTTTGGAAAAAGATGCGGGTAGTTTTGTTTCATTTGATATGTGCGTTCCCATGTGAACTCAGGTCCTCGTTTAGCATTCCAACGAACCTTCACTATGGGAATACGACTTTGTTTTGCTCTCTTGATCTCCCGATCCATGATCTCAACTGGCTCTTCCACGAAATGGAGACTCTCATTAACTTCAATTTCCTCGAGGGGTATCACGAGAGTCTCGTCGGACAGACACTTCTTTATGTTTGAGACGTGAAAGGTAGGATGTACTTGATTTAGTTCTTGTGGTAATCAAAGTTTATATGCCACGAGACCAATCCTGGAAAGGATTTCGAATGGTCCGATGTATCTTGGGTTTATTTTTCCACATTTTCCGAAACATATCATTCCTTTCCAAGGGGAAACTTTTAGTAGCATACGATCGCCCACTTGGAATTCCAAGGGTTTGCGTCGTTTGTCTGTGTAACTCTTTTATCGATCTCGAGATGCTTTTAGTCTTTCTCAAATTTGGACTATCTTTTCCGTGGTCTCCCTTATGATTTCAGAACCAGTGAGGGTGCTATTAGGGACTTCCCCCCTAGCTAGTTGTGTGTCCCCCACTTCTGCCCAACACAGGGGTGATCGACACTTGTGACCATAAAGAGCTTCGAATGGAGCGACTTTGATGCTAGTGTGATAGTTGTTATTGTAGGAGAACTTGATAAGAGGTAAATGGGTATCCCATTCCTTACCAAAGTCTATCACACAAGCTCTCAACATGTCTTCCAATGTTTGTATGGTTCGCTCGCTCTACCCGTCGGTTTGTATATGGTAGGTCATACTCATGTCAAGCCTAGTTCCTAGAGATTTCTGTAGAGACTGCCAAAATCACGAGGTGAATCTACTATCTTGGTCGGAGATAATGGATATTGGTACACCATAGAGTCGCAAAATCTCCTTGATGTACGTCTTGTTTAACTTCTCCATCTTGTCGGTTTCCTTTATCGGTAGGAATTGCGCACACTTGGTCAATCTGTCGACGATTACCCATATGGTATCAAGCCCGCCTGATGTCTTGGGCAGCTTGGTTATGAAGTCCTTGGTTATTTGTTCCCACTTCCATTCTGGTATATCAAGTTGTAGTAGTAGCCCTGAGGGTTTCTGGTATTCCACCTGGACCTTGGCACAAGTCAGACACTTGCCCACATAGGTAGCAATCTCAGCTTTCATGTTCCGCCACCAGAACAACTTCTTGAGGTCTAGATACATCTTATCTGAACCTGGATGGATGGAATATCACGTCTTGTGTGCTTCATTCATGACAACGTCTCGGAACCCACCAAACTACAGTGTCCAGATCCGGTTCATGAGGTAATGAGCTCCGTCTTCCTTGACTTCTAGGTTTTTATCCATCCCTCTCAATGCCTCACCTGTCATGTTTTCTGGTTTCAAGGCTTCAAGTTGAGCTTCCTTGATTTGTTTGAACATATGTGAATAGATTGTCATGGTTACGGATTTTACTCGGCGGCCTGAATATTCTTTTCTGCTTAGGGCATCGGCTACTACATTGGCCTTGCCCGGATGATAGCGGATTTCGCACTCGTAGTCATTTAGCAGCTCTACCCATCTTCTTTGTTGCATGCTGAGCTCTTTTTGATTGAGGATATGCTGAAGACTTTTGTGATCAGTGAAGATGGTGCACTTTGTGTTGTAGAGGTAGTGCCTCCAGATCTTTAAGGCGAACACTACTACTCCTAGCTCAAGGTCGTGGGTAGTATAATTAACTTCGTGTGTCTTAAGTTGCCTTGGAAGAGACAAGATCGTCGCGCTGCATAGCACTTGTTTTAGCATTTGGAAGGTGGTTTCTTGTTTATCTTCCCACTTGAACACTACACCTTTCTGAGTCAAAGTGGTGAGTGGTTTAGGGATCTTGGAGAAGTTTTGAATGAATCTTCGGTAGTATCCAGTGAACCCTAAAAATTGTCGGATTTCTATCGGCGTTGTAGGTGCTGACCAGTTTTCGATTGCTTTCATTTTTTAGGGATCCACATGTATCCCTTTCTCGCTAACGACGTGGACAAGGAATCCCACTTCTTGGAGCCAAAATTCGCACTTTGAAAATTTAGCATAAAGCTTCTCAGTTCTTAGGGTCTCCAATACTAGTCGTAGATGTTGGTTGTGCTCTTCTTCGCTTCTTGAATAGACCAAGATATCATCGATGGACACGATCATGAATTTTTCTAGGAAGGGTCGACACACTTGGTTCATCAGGTCCATGAACACCGCAGGTGTGTTTGTTAATCCGAATGGCATCACTACAAACACGTAGTGTCCATAGCGAGTTCTGAATGCCATCTTGGGGATATCTTCTTCTTGAACTCGCAGCTAATGATAACCCGACCTCAAGTCAATTTTTGAAAAGTAGCTTGCTCCTTGGAGCTAATCTAAGAGGTCGTCGATTCGGGGTAGGGGATATCGATTCTTGATGGTAAGTTTTTTTTAACTCCCGATGGTCGATGCACATGCGAAAGCATCTGTCCTTCTTCTTTACAAAAAGGACTGGTGCTCCCCAAGGTGAGAAGCTCGATCTGATGAACCCCTTTCTTAAAAGTTCATTCAATTAACTAGAAAGTTCTTGTATTTCTGCAGGTGCAAGGAGATATAGAGCTTTGACTACGGGGGTAGCACTGGGAACCAAGTTGATTTGGAATTCGACTTATCGTGCGAGTGGTACACCTGGCAGATCTTCTGGGACTACGTCAGGGAATTTGCACACTTCTGGAATGTCTTTTATGTCCTTCACCTCTTGTTCCTTATCTACTATGTGGGCCAAGAAGGCGCAGTATTCCTTTCGGAGATACTTTTAGGCTTTGACGCAAGAGATGATTTGTAATTTTGTATTGGGTTTATCGTCGTAGACGAGAAGGGTTTTGCCATTTCGCAGATTAAGGCGGACGGCCCTTTCGTAACATAAAATGTCGGAATGATTTGGACTTAACCAATCCATACCAATGATGATGTCAAAACTTTTTATTGTGACCAGCATTATATCGATTTTGAATGAATGGTTGTGTAGAGTGAGGGTACACCCTATGTAAATATCATTAGTGCGTTCAACCTTTCCGGTTACCTTTTCTACAACGTATGTATCTTCTAGTGATTGTGGGTTTTGTTCAAGTAATTGTTTGTATTGGTGGCTCACAAAACTCCTCTCAACTCCACTATCAAATAGTACGCATGCATAAAAGTTATTGAGGAGAAACGTACCGGTAACCACTGTAGGATCCTTGACTGCTTCCCATGTCCTATCACCAGGACTCTTCCTACACCACCAGCATTAGAGGCTTATGCTTTGGGGCAGTTTCTCTTGAAGTGTCCTGCTTCACCACATCCATAGCAGGTTTGGCTTGCCCCTACATTGGCAACTTGGTTGATCGGTCGTACAGGCGATTTACAGAAACGAGTGGTATGCCCCTTCCTGTCGCAGTTTTTGCAGTGCATTTCCCGACAAGCACCAGTGTGGTGGAAGTTGCACTTGTTGCACTTAGGGAGGTTTCTATCATATTGCTTCAGTGGTACTGGAGTGGTAGCAGTAGTGGCAGCACAGACAGCCACAGTCTGTTGCTTCTTGGTGGGGTCCTGTGTCGGTTGCTTCTTTCTATTGTTCCAGAACTTCCTCTTATTGTTCCCTCCTTTTGCTTGGTCAGTGGTGGCGATCACGGTACCACGGCTGGCCCTGTGATCGATAAGTTGTTGTGCCAATTTCTTGGCACTTTCAAAGGTAGCGGGTTTCGAGGCCAGTACACTATCTTGAATCTAGGATGATAGCCCCTAGAGGTATCATTCCACCTTTTTCTCCTCTGGAGTGATCGTTGTTGGACAGAGGAGTGCTAGGTCATTGAATCAGGCAGTGTAAGTTTCAAGATTTGTGCCTGACACACTGAGGTTCTAGAGTTCTTCCTCGAGTTTTTGTATTTCACCCCTCGGGCAATACTCATCTAGCATCAATGTTTTCAAGTGTTCCCAGCTTATGGACTTAGCCACTGTTAGAGTAAGTGACTTAACTCGACCATCCACCAAGTGAGAGCCCTACCGGTGAAAGTGAATGTCGCATACTTGACCTTGTTCGTTTCGGGATAAGCAAAGATTTCGAAGACTGCTTTGGTTCTTTCGAACCATTGCATCAGTGTGATGATGCCCCCGCTCCCATTGAAGGTATCGGGTTTTCCATTTGTGAAGTCGTTATAGGTGCATTCCTTTGTGCGTCCCGAATTGTCACCCTGGTTAGAGGGTGTAGCACCAGATGTGGAACCACCATTGCCATTAGTGCCGATTTGCGACATAGCTGCCGCCACAACTGCTATTACTATAGCCTGGAGCATTGCTGGATCAATTTGTGTAGGCGGTGGCGGGGGAGGTGGTGTTGCGCTTGTCACAATCCGAAAACTTTCCGTCTTTGTAACCCGTTTCTATCAGTAAAGTCGTTACGTTCCAATTTCTCCGTTAACTTTGTTTTAAATTAATAAAATGGGGACTTCTTATTTTTGAAATCATAAGTGTTGAAACACATTAGAAACGCGTGAAAACATCCCAAATATTTATTTGGAAATTTATAGTTTTGACCACGTCGGGTTACGACAACTTAATCGCGTACAACCAAAAGCCCCGTTTAACGTCAGTATCGGGTAGAATTCCATTAAGCCTCAAACCCAAACCATATATAAAGTTGAGTGGGCTTCATTTGAAGCTTTTCCACTCTCTCTCTCTCTCTCTCTCTCTCTCTCTCTGTACTCTCTCTTTAGAAACTCAAGTTTGATCCAAAAACCACCCAATTCAAGCTCCAAATCGGTAAGTTATCCATCCTAGCTCATAGATTAACATGTTTAGCTTTCAAATTCATGATAAAATCATGAAATAAGGCCAAAAACATGTGTTTACGGCCCAGGAACACCCTTGGGCCGAAAACACACATAGATGGGGTTTTTGAGGCTTGAAACCCTTCCAAACCACTTTTGAAGTTTAGATAGGGCTTAGGGGCTTACAATACTGTACTTGGAACATCTAAACCTTATCATTTGAGGGGTAAACAAAAGTTTACGACCCAAGCACATTCTTGGACCGTAAACACCATTTCATAGGCCGTAAACCCCTTTAAAGGTGATAAAATGCCCCTTAAGCACCTCCTAAGCCTTAGAATAAAGTCTAGAATCATCCACCAATGTGTTAGGGACCTTAAACATGCAAGAAACCATCCTCTTAGGAGTTCACGGTCGTAAACCCCCCCAAGGAATGGTTCCTAGGCCGTAAACTCCTATAAGATGGTCAAATGATGCCCTAACTTCCTTCCATGGCTTGTACTTTGGACTAGAAATTCTTGTAATTGACCTAGGACCACCAAAACACATTAAGGTTGGGTACATAAGAGTTTATGGCCGTAAACTCCTAGTTTACTGCCGTAAACTCCTCAAATGGTCCTTATGTTGTTCAAATTCCATTCCAATGCCTTAAGTCTAAGCCTAGCATCACCCCACAAGAGTTATAAGACCATTAAGCACCCAAGCCATTAAGCACCCAAGAACACCTCACCATGAGTTTATGGCCGTAAACTCGTGGGGACATGGTCTTAGGGCCGAAAACTCCCTTAGGAGTTTACTCTTGAAGAGCAAACTCCATATTCAAGCCATACACACCCTTAGATGCTACCCGGGTCACTCCTAACACTTGAAATGAAGTGTTTTCGCGTCTCGGAGTGTACTGTCTTATCTAATTAGTGGTTCAAAGTCTAATTAGATACAATTATATGCCTTTTCATATTACATAGAAAACTCGTGTGTTCTCAAGCACCGAACTGACACTTAGCATCCAACCGACACACTTCTCGACTGGTGAGTTCATACCCCTACACCTTTTTCCGTGTTTTTCAATGTTTTCAGGGGGAATACAAGCAAAAGTACTTTTAACACTGGAAACCGTTTTAATCAACTGTTTGATTTGCAGAGTTAGTTTTCAAATTAATTTCAAACCTAATTATATAGTGTTATATTGTATTCTTCACCAACGATTTTCCACTTCATTTATGTTAAAATCATTAACATAGTACATTAGAACACGTCCTCGGTAACACTCCACAGAGATACGCGAGTGGAGGACCCCCGTTGTAACCAGAATCACAAACAGGATTTTTCGAATTATTACTTGTAAATTTGTTAATCTTAATAATTGGAGACACGTCCTCGGAAACACTCCACAGAGACACGCGAGTGGGGGACCGCCCCCGTAACCAGAATCTCTTTGAGGGAGAACGTGACTTGAGTGTATAGATTTATATGGGATTGACAACCCACACCTGGCTGCTAGCTACATTCGAACCGAAAGGTTCAAGGGTGACGAAAGTCATAAAATGATAATGGACTACTTATTGCCATATATAGTCTATCATATGGGTATGGAACTCGCAATTTAGATAACAGAGATTTACTTGTTGGTAATAATGGATCTAGTAAACTAATAACCTTACGAATTAGTTTGCTTTTCACACAATAGTTTTATATACGTGTTAAAACTAACATACATTTCAAGGATAACCAGGTTTTCAGGAAACATCACACGAACACTTTAAATATGGTAAATACTTGTACATTACATTCAGAACCGATAACCGATTACAAACTTTTAAGGAAAATAAGAGTTTTTCCTGGGATAACAGACTGTACATCACCAGATCGTATAATAAACGGATAACCAAACTTTACATTTAAGAAAATATGGGATTTTCTTGGATAACAAACTTTTTCAGAAACCAAAGGAAACTTGTTCATTTTCAGAAACAACCTTCTTATGAACTCACCAGTTTTATGCTGATTTTCAAACTGCTTGTAGTCTCAGGTCCACATTAGACAGGTACCCGCGATCTTTTGGAGAAGATAGAGCGTTTTAGAAGTCACGTCTTTACTTTTGTTCAAACTATTGTACAGTTAAAACATGTATCATTTTACTTTCAAACAAATGTAATTATTCATATGTAATGTGATGTTTTGTGTTAACTATGTTTACTATGTACATTGGTTATGATACTATACATGACGTCCTCCGCCTCGAAACATTTCCGCCATCGGTTTCAGGGTGTGACAGCGCTGCTGGAAGGTCTTGGTCTTTTCTTTGGCGGCATAGTTCTGCCATACGTTTTAAAATGACAAGTCGGTAAGCCTTCAATAGTAATAACGAGTCGAGTGTTACTTGTTTTATCTCATTTGTATTATATCCCGACTTTATTGTATTAGCAAGTAATTCATAGAAAAAGTTTATGCAATTAAACTTATGAATTAAAAAGTGGTGACTCAAACGGAGTCATGTGTTCGGTTCCGCGTCTGACCCAATTCTAAGATTCGCTCGATGTGCCCCAGTTATGTGTAATTAAAATTTTAATAAGTTGTTGATACTAATGAGTCTGCCCCAAGTCCACAACCAAACAAGGAACAGGTCCTAAGGCAGACTCACCATTTCTAGGTTGATTACTTCTTTAATTACACATAACAACGAGGTACACTTAAAAATCTTAGAGTTATCAGTTGAAAATTGTTTGTAATACCACATAGTAAAATCTCATGTCAACATCCAATGAAGTAAAATGCATTCCAAATTCATTGATAAACTTTTAGTACATATTGTTTTGGAGAAAATTTGACCTCATAAGGGTCTACATTACATCAATGTAAAAGATAGTTTTGACATCACAAAAGCCCTTTGAATAGTGTAATCACTTAGTCGCAGGGTCAACCTACATACAAAAGAGTAGCACCAACGCATGCTCATAAACCTATAGTACGAAGATGTGTGAGTAGTAAATCCTACTCACGATGATCCTTCCCTGATAGAGCTTGGGATGATGTCGATGCGCCTTGCAGTTCTGCTAATCTCCGTTCGGTTGCAACCATTATCTCCTCAAGTGCCAAGTATCTTTCCCAATACTCCCTTGCTTCTGCTCGAGCAGCGAGAAGGTCCTGAATGAGTTGATCTCTGTAGTGGGAGTCTCGTTCTAGGTCTCTGGTGCGAGCAGTGGTAGACTGTATGATGGCACTTAGTTCCCGGACCTGATCGGTCGTCATCCTACCGTGATCATCCATAATCACTATCTGTTGAGTCATGACTGAGAGGGATCTATCGGCTGGTCCTCCGTAGCTGAGGTCATAGAAACCTCGTTGACCTCCGTAAGGTGATCGTTGTCGTTGACGGAGATGCCATCCCTCAATTATGGTCGCCCATCGAGGTACGGGTCTGAAGAAGTCGTATCGGTTGGTGGGAACTTTGGGATATAGTGAGGATTGATGACCTTTGGTTCTTCTTCACTTTTGTCTTCATCCATGTCTACCTCGATGTCTTCCTCCTCTACTTCTTCTTCTTCCTCTTCTTCTTCTTCCTCTGGTTCTTCCTCGGGTTCCTCTTTGGGTTCTTCTTTGGGATCCTCTTCGGGATCTTCTTCGATCGGTTCTTCAGGCTCTTCTTCAATCCAACCGGCATTTCCCTGATTGGGAATGTATGGGTCTCCTGGTAGATGAAAACTTTCCATGTCGTCTATACGAGAATAGGGGTGTAAGAAGCATGTACGGATATAATAATAATAATATTGTTCTATAGTAACAAACAAATACTCCTGTAGTACTTTAAGTGTTTAGATTATGTTCTTAAAGTGTTCTGAATAGGGTGTAGTTAGGTGGTTAGATTTGTTGCCCACTATGACTATCCCCCGATATGTGTAAGTCACTTCTCGGATAGATATAGTTGATCAGGCTATATCCCTACCAGAATCGATTCACATATACTAAGGCATACTCATAGTGTACAACTCCTCTTCTTTTACTTTATGCTCTCCTAGTTATGACACCATGCGAGTATGTAATGCGTGTATGTATCCTTTAAACAAGAAAACTATTTATTTTCTAAAAGTATAACCAATTGAAATATGTTTCAAATCAGAAACTTTTAGTCCCAAATGTGTTTATAGTTTGTATATCTTATGTGGTTTGATATACTTAATTCACTCTTAACCATGCTCTGATACCAATCTGTCACACCCCCCAAACCAAGGATAGCGGAAACGTCCGGGGGTGGAGGACTTCATGTATAGTAGCATAACCACAATTGCAATAGTAATTCAAGCAAACACAACCAACATATATATATATATATATATATATATATATATATATATATATATATATATATATATATAATTGAAAGAGTTACATCATTGTATGAATTACATGTTTCCAAATCAATTACATTATGTTGACTAAAATGTGAAATGTTTGATGCCTTAACGCCCCATCCTCAAAATGCACTTGGTTACCTGTTTAGTGATTTCCTGATAATACAATTTGTTTGAAAAAGTGTCAACACAAAGGTTGGTGAGTTCATAAGCTTTTGTTTTGAATTGATAAAAGCCTTTCTCTTGTAAAAGTAATGTTTGTTCTAGAAAAATCCGATATTTTCCTTAAAATGTGTAATGTAGTCTTATGTCCAAGGACCGAAATGTATAAGTAACCTTTCTTACTTATAGTAAATAAGGCAAGTTTAAATCGACATAAACTCTTTTAATTTCAATGAAATTCCTGTAAATTCCTATGTTTGTTAATACTTTCTGTGAGTTATTATAACCATGCTATGACCTAGTTGGCCTGAAACGACGTTCTTCAGGCGTCGGAAATGTTATGACATTTGTCACCCCAGACCTGCCGGTCTAACTGTTGGATGCAGTTAAGGTGTGGGTTTGTCAAACCCAATATAGATCTATGTACAACTATCACGCTCTCCCTCTAGGAGACTCTGGTTACAATACAGGACTTATTGGTAAGTGTGAAGCGAATGTCTCACAAAGCCATTAACGAATTTACGTGTAATGTAATGAAAATCCATTTTGTATAAATGTACCATTTTTGTATGAGTGTGTTATGTAATGTATCATAAACTATACCTATTATAGTTTATCAAAACAAGGGTAGTGGTGGTAATATACGTAAACTAGACTTAACATTGTTTATTCAAATGTTTGTATGTAACGGATGTACTTTGATTATAACAATTTGTTATCTTCTATATTCTATATATATATATATATATATATATATATATATATATATATATATCAAAATCCATTTGTTAAATGATGCATGTCTATATACTAAGACAAAATGTCATTTATTTGCAATAACATATATTTACATAAAGATATACACCTTGCTCGACATGTTACAAGGTGAAATGAAATTGATAGCATTTTTTGTTGTTAACATTTTCTTTTACTGTTTTTTAGAAAATTTATAGAAAATTCATAACAGATCCAAATCCGAATCCATAAATTCTGGGAGTTTGAAAAACATGTCTACTTTGTTCATAAATTTTCTAATGATTTTTAGTGGTCTCCAACATGTGTGAAAACATCCATAATCGCAGACTGGTCCGGATTGGTTCTTGAAAAGATAGACAGTTTTGTAAAAATCACCATAAATTGTAGAAAAATCTTATAGAGATGTGCAAGTAACTATTTTATATGTTGGAGAAACCTCGTCTGAAGATACAACGCTTTCACAGTTGTAGGCTTCAGCATCGATTTCATCCTCCTTTAACTCAAGGAAGGGTAAATCATGCGATGTATCTTCTTCCCTATTTCACAATCAAGATGCAACTGAGTGATGTTAAAATACAGTCTTTTAGCAATTAAACAAAACACATTTCATTGTTTAAGAAGTTTAAGATTGTCTCTTTGTAAATAAATTGAATCATCCTTAGATCTAATTAACTCCTTCTCTTTCTGCTCGATCCACATTCTCCTTTCCTCACTCTTTGATGACATCCTGCTGATTTGTTCAGTTAGGTTAGAATTTGTGACACGGGTTTGGGTGAGACTGCTACTTATACTTGAAATTTTAGATTTTAAGCTATTTAATTCCTTTTCATAGTTAGTAACAGCTATTTTTAGAGAGACAAGAATATTTTGTACCTTCTTGATCAACTCATCACATTCGTTGATCTGTGCACTGACAGGTTTGGCAGCGAAACACCTGTCCTCTCGCTCCCTTTTGTCTTCAACTCCCCCGTCGGTTGTGTATCCTCTCATTTGAGACACACCTTTGGTTACCACAAAGCACCTTCCTGTAACACGTTCTTCTTTTGCTAGCATAGCCTTCCCATGAGAGGGCTTCCTGACTTCTTCATCCTCTGAATCTGTGGACAAAACTTCCACACCACTGAATTCATCACAGTTTTCTGTATCCTGCACAATTAAAGCATTCATTGTAGTATTGTTAGCGGCAAACTTTCTTTTCTTGCTTTTCCTCCAATCTTCTCAGGAGGCTCGCTTCCTCATCTTCTTCATTTGTATTTTCTTCTCTCTTTCTCAGCATACAATCTTTTGCAAAATGGTTCTTGCCACCACAGTAATGGCAGTCAAATCCTGAGTCTCCTCCTACTTTCACATCTTTCTTTGACTCTTTAGATTTTGACACCATCTTTGGTTCCTGCTTGATCTTTTCGGCGTTGTAACTACCCTGCCAGTTTCGGTTCTTGTTGGCTGGGAATTTCTTCTTAATAAATTTTCTAGGGTTAGACACCATCAAGGCATATTCTTCACCGGTTAGATCATAATTGGCAAGATCCAAGTCCTCTTCTTCTTCAATCGAGCTTTTTCCTTTAGATATAAGAGCTAAAGGACCCAGACTGGAAACCACGTTCGTTTCCTTAGACAGTGCACTTTTATGAGATTTCAAAATACCTACCAATTTCGCCAAAGAATATGACTTGAACTGTTCATGAGCTTTAACTGTAGATACAATAGCCATCCATTCGGATCTGAGACCGTTCATAAAAGTAACCTTTTGTTCGATAACCTTTCCTTCGATCCCATTCTTTATCATCTTACTTAAAAGATGATTGAAGCGATCAAAGGCTTGAACAAGGTTCTCTTTAGGATTCAGCTTAAAGTCTCCAAATTCAAACAACAAGAGCTTTGAATTGAATGTTCAAAATCTTCATCAATGGAATACAATTCTTTTAATCTATCCCAGATCTCTTTAGCCGTGGCACAAGAACTTACCAAACGGAACGTATCTGAGTGCAGCGCAAACCTAATCATCCTCAGGGCTTTGATGTTGGATTGAAACTTTTCCTTCTCGTCTTGAGGAATATCTTTGACATCATTAACAAGCTTATTGTACTCCTTCTAAGTTTTGACAATCTTAGAAGTGCTTGAATGAGCGAATGGGCCAATGGTGATCGCTTCCCAGATCAAGTATCCATTATCCTCCGATCCAATCACATAATCTTCAAAGTGATGCGTCCAGACTTCATAGTCTTGTGTATACAAGATTGGTATCATTGTTATCGAACCAATGTTGTTGGAGATGTTGATTGGATTGGCTTGTGAATCGTCCATGAACATCGTAATGACTTTTGATCGATTACCTGTAAAAGATCAGACTTGTAATATATCGTTAGGGTTAGATCAACAATTAATGATATACGTCAATATGGAATGACGACTCAATTAATAACAATCAATGCGGAATTAAAAATCCTAATAACTTCTTCGACATAAGAGATGTTGTTGGTGATTTTGATCATCAATGTTATTTAAGTGTAATGAGATTACATTGTGTTGACCAAAAATGATCTTGATAAATATTAAACAAGTAAGGAAGGTGTGGAGTACACACTTGTTTAAGTTTGATCAAGTTTCAAAGTACACTGTCATTTAGGGGCGAAGCCCCTGAACGAACGGGGGTCCGGGGGCAGCGCCCCTGGGAGCGGGGTCCAAGGGGCGGCAACTTAAATATCATCAAACATTCTCGGGTCCAAGGGGCGGCAGCTTAAATGTCATATAGGGTATGTTACTATATTAAAAAATGCATCGGAAAATTGATTTTTCAGATAATTGACCATTGGTTTGACCCTTATCCATATATCCGTTTTTATGACAGTTTTTATGGTTTTATGACAGTTTAAAATTGTCATATGACAGTTTTCAGACAAAGATATTAAAGTTGGTTTTGGTCTCATTTTCTGGTACATACGAAAATATCATCAAACATTCTCGGTTCTTGTCTCTCTGAGTCTTATCCAATTGAAGATTTGGGAGTACCACTAAATACTTCGATTTGAAAGTGATAATCACAATTCTCATAATTTCCAAGCCTTTATACACCCAAATTTCTAACAGATGTGTATGAATTACACAGTCTCCTGCTCTGATACCAATTGATGAGAATAAAATTCTAGAACGACTAGATCTTTCACTGGTATGATTATAGAAATCGAACAAGTCAAATACAGTATGAAAGTAAATACACTACTAGAAAAAAGGCCTTTTACGACGCGCAAAATACGACGCTCATTGATCTATGTTACGCAAAGGAGAGTGACATTAGAAAAATGTCATCTCTTCAAAAAATTTAAGGATAGAAGACACGCATTATTGCGCGCCCTTAAATTAGTGTCTAAAAAAAACACGGAGGGCACCTATAATAAATTGCGCGTCGTCTAAGGATGTCGCTTTATAATTTTTAATGGAACGCGCGTTCCATCCTTTAACAGTAGGGGGAAATGAAATTCTGAAAAAATTAAAAATCCCGCCTTCCTTTTTTTTCTCCTTTCCCTCTTGCCCAAATTATGGACGCTCCTTCCTTCCCCCTCCCGACATTGACTGCTGCCTACTTCTTCCCTCACTTCTACCTACTGGAACCACCATATCTCCCACTCGATGTTGAAATTGTTAGAAAAAGCCCTAATTATACTCTCAAGTCTAAATACAGAAAAAATAGAAGATGGTGAAGAAGTAGCAGTAGAGGAAGTGGAGGATGAACAGTCGAAAATGGAAGGAATGGCATCAATAGCGTTGTTACTAGATGGCAGCCATACGGAGGTCAACATTCTTTTCTCCACAAATTTCTGCCCTTGGGTCATCTTTATTTCCCTAATAGCGTGCCCTAAGAATTATAACTATTACTATGGTTTTCAACCATTCGATGCTTCGTCTCTCCCCCATTCTCCTACACTCCTCCATCTTCTCCGAAGGTTCGCCTTCATGATTCTCTCACCCCACATTCAAGCGATTCTCTCCAAAAAATACTAGGTAAAACTTAATTTCATGATCTTGTGAACAAGAAAGTCAAGTCGTCGCCGTCTTCTTCTTCTTCTATACCATAGATATCGTTCATAGTCTCTCTCCTAAAAGTGATCGACAGCCTCAAATACCTTAGTCTAAGCCAACTATTCATCCAAATCGCTAGCAAGTGGGTCTTCTCTTTCTCTCTCAAATTATCAGTCAATCGATTTATTGTCATCACCTCCGTATACGCGCTGGCTTCCCTTTGTTCCTAATAATCTCTCCAGTCAAATCAGGTACCTATCTCTCTGCTTTCTGAATTCTCCTATATTGGAAATTCATTGATACTTCGACAGCTTTTAAACAAAAAAAACTCAGTTTTTCTCTCAATAATCCCTTGGATTTTTCATTGGTGTTCCCCTTACTGGCTTCGATAACCTCTCTAATTTGTCAGATTTGTTTTTACTTTCTCTCCCCCCTCCCTCTAAGAAGCAAACGCAGCCTCGTCGCCTTCAATCACCCAACGATTGGATTCATATATGACAACGATTTTATGTGTATGAGTTGTAGCAGCGAGCTATATGGCAACTGTAGAGTCTCTCTTGCTTGGATCTGGAACAAGTCACCCTCCATCCTCTGCCTTCAACCCAAAGGCAAAGGCAGCTGCTGCCTTCCCTGAAACTGCTCCTGGCTTAAACCCAAGGGCAATCATGTCTTTTGCACAAGATCCGGAACAAGTCACCCTCTTCATCCTCATCATTGATGTTGAATTGATGAAGTATTTTATGAATCAGATGAAACTTAAATCATTTCATGCTACCACTTTTTAACTAATTGCTTCAAATCCTTTTATTTTTTCAGATATTGTGAGGGTTTCAAGTATGCTACCAAATCAAGGGTTTAATGAGCTTGCTAGATTACGCCATGAAGTCCAAGTCCCATGGCATCTTCAAATGTTATGTCAAAAATGTTCTTGGGAGTAGGATTAGTGGCTAGAATGGTCTTCCACCAAAGGTACTTGTGTATTTTAATTTACTCTTTTTCTTATTATGTCTTATTAATCAATAATACTTTGTTTTAAGAGATAAATACAAGTTCATGGTATATGTGTATGATCATGTAAGCCTTAATTGCATCTATTGCTGATGTGGCTCCTTCTTTTGTTTAATTCATGGTTCAGTAGGTTCCTATCATTTCATCTCACTGTCTGTAATCGCATCCTTTGTTGATGTGGCTCCTTCTTTGTGCTTAGTTGCTGTTATCAGAAGTTGCCACCTCATTCTTAACTACTGTGTTACCTTGTTATTCATGGTTGTTGTCTCTGCATGTTGTCCATTGATGTTGAGTTGTTGACAGAAAAATCTCACAATGTCATTCTGACCTAACACTTATTGTATCTAAATTCAAGTTAAGTGCTATTATCAGAAGCCGTCATCCATGAATCCACTCCTCAAGTTTCTTCTTCCAAATGTTTGTGACCTTTTGGCTGTGGTTGCTTTTGTTATTCATCGTTGTTGATTCCCCATGTTGGCCATTTGATCTTAACAACTGAATCTCATATTATCTCATCTAAGAAATATGGTCCAGGGATAAAATTTGGAATTTAGACACATACGACCTAACCCTTTTTAACAGATTGTAGCTATTTTTCAGTTGTTGAATCATATATGACCTTTCATTTGTGATGTGAAGGAAAAGATTCAGAAGAAAGAGGGGATTCCATGGCATCAACAGATTTTGATCATTGATGGAAAGATCCTCGAGGATGGTAAGACTTTAGCAGATCATCACATCCGAATTGGATCTAGATTGGAGTTGGTTGTGAGTTTGGGAGGACCATAAAGTTGTTGTGTACGATCACCCTATCATGTCCCAAGCCGATGTCTCCTACAGGTATCTACATCGATCATGATTCGAATCTTATTCGATCACTTCTCATTTCAATTGTTCTACACAAATACTTGTGTCGATTGACTTGATTTTCATTTGATCACACATAATTGACTGATCTTTGTGTGTCCGTATTAGTTTACACCAGAGTTTCTTAGGTTTTGTTCATTCATTTCTGTATCTGATTTGGCCAAGTTTATTTTAGGTAAAATCGTGTTATTCAAAAGTGTATTCTTGTCATTTTTTTATTCTCTTCCGGCTTTTACTAATCTGGTACACACAACTAGGATGATTCAAAATCAATCAGTAACTTCAAATTACTTTCATTTATATTACATACTATTAACTTAAGCTCTGTATGACTTCAAATAATTAATAAGCTTACCCACTGCCCACCAATCAATAGCACTGGAGTGGCCAGCTCCTGTTATGACTTCCTGAAATATCATCATAATTTCAAAGGGTAAAATAAAGAGACCATAAATAAGTGAAATTACGTAAATTCCCTTTGAGTACTTTTCATACCAGAGGTGGTGGTGAGCCCTCCTTTTGTGTTTCTTACCTCTGTTAAAAGTGAATTGAGGCCTGAAATCCAAGTTGCAGCTCAAAATTGTTTGGTTAAGAAGGGTGGTGCATTCACCGGTGAGGTTCATTTAATTTTTCAAAGAACTTAACAAGTATTATCTACTATTGTGTAGCATCTGCTTGATGGAATAAGTCGGTTATTGTATTTGACAGTTGAACTTTGCTAAATGCAAGAAATAGGTATCTACTTTCCAATTCTTTTTCATATCTAGGATTCTACTTTCATTTTTTTATCATTACATAACATCATTCTACTTCCAAATTACTTCTTATTAGCGTATTGTACTTGAAAACCAGCTATGATCAGCAAATTTTCTTGATACGTATCTATCTGTATGGGTCAAAGTCAACTTTGAATTTTCCCTGACTTATAAAACAGCCCCTTGATTATATATATATATATATATATATATATATATATATATATATATATATATATATATATAGTTTCAAGCCGCTTTATTTAAGGTTATACTTGAGGTGTCATAGCTGGTCTAATGTGTTAAAAGTGTAAGATATGGAGTTGGGTCTCATAGAGAGTTGGATATCATAAATCAATAAGAATCAGTTAGAGACATTCAGTCAGTAACGAATTATGGATGTAGAAACAGGCAACACACTTTTTATATGTTTGTTTCTTATGGCATTCTACTTTCATTTCTTTGTATTAAAGCATCCTAATTTTAAAATCTACACAATCGTATCGTAGCAATGTCATCTAAAACAAAGCAATTATCGAATATATCTTCTAAGTACAATGTTTTAATAAGAAAAAACCTAACATTACAATGCTATTGGATAGATTTTCAAAGTACAATGCCTTAATAAGAAAAAATGGAAGCGGAATGTTGTAATAGAAATAAATGAAAGTAGGATGCTATAATACATATATAAATGAAAATACATTGCTATTTCTTGTCAGTGAATATGGGTAACCAGTAACCCATGATGCCAAAACCACCTTTGATCTCTTTTCTGACCTCACATAGGAGATACTTAAAATCCGGGTAGTGGAGTAGTTTAGGTCTTTTTTTGATATGTTTGTGCTTTAATTAATACAATATTTAACTACTTATTTTCAGCTCTATTGCTAGTATGAATTTATTATTTCCATGCTCCCCCTTTCTATTCCCCATTGTGGGTGCGCCTTTCATATGTAGTTTCTTTACACCCTCCAGTGGTGGTGAAGGTACACCTATCTACATCTAAGTCTAACCTCCCTCCTTGGGTGTGCAAATGTTGATGTTATTTACAACAATAAAAAAATGGAGAAAAAAAAATGATTGGGTCATTTCAAAACTCCTCCCATTGCACTCTGCTTTTTTTAAAGTCAACTTTGATTTGCTATTAAAGACAACTCATATGCTGAATTTTATTAAATATCAATTTTTTTATATATATTTTTCTGAATGGTTATGGTTGCATTGAACAAATTTCTCAACACAGTGAACATAAGATAGAAAAGAGGAACACCCACCCCTACACAGGATTCACTTTATATATATATATATATATATATATATATATATATATATATATATATATATATATAAACAATACACACAAGTTTGTTTATGAATGTAATTGTTAAATGAAACTGCCCAGCACTACCCATGAGTTGAGAGTTAATTCATAAAGAATATTGTCAAATCTACAACCACGTGATTGATGGGTTTTGGTCATAAGACATCCTATGTGCTCATACACCCTAATGCTTGGATCTAGGTTTCTCTATTGTACATGCTTTGATTCCAAGACTATAAACCCTAATTCTAGCATACATATAATCATATTAACTTGAGAATAAGTTTATAGTGTTACCTTGATTGTTATGTAGCAACAACAATCCCAAATCTCCTTGTATTGACTTTGGAATGCTTAGAGTCACAAGTGTCACTCCTCTAATGGCTCACAAACACCATAAGCAAGTGGAGAAGGTATAAGGAGAGAGGTGAGAGGTTAGAATTCGTATCTAGGACCTCTTGGGAAGGGATACACGAATTCATGGCCCTAGGGGTGTTTATATAGGTGTAGAGATAGGGTTTCAGTCATTATCCTTATCTAGTTGATTATCCATTAAGCAACCAATAAGATAATCCTTGAATCCTTATCATACTCGAATTCTAAGGGATTTACACCTCAAATTCGTTCACCATATATATAAGATAATCCTTACCTTATTTTGTAACTATCACATAATTACAATTCAGCCCCTCTAGTTTAATTAATTACATTTGATCACAAAACTAATTCTTAATTAATTATTGACCAATATTAATTAAACAAATATGATTTCTCCTTTAATATATTATTCCTACAACATATTAATAAATCATATTATCCTTTCTCTCTTTATTCATTTCTCCAATCAAGTTGCTTTGGTGAAGGCAACCCAAAAGGACCATGCACCATCGGGTCAAGTACATACCAAAATAGTTATGGACTTAGACACTAATCCAACAGTCTCCCACTTGGATAAGTCTAACAACTATTCTGCGTATGACTTCAGATCCTGATCTGCAATCGTAGCTTTCCAAAGCCGCTGTCAACTCTGATCATATCAGATATGCGTGTCCTTAGATAAGGGATCATATATTCCTCCATTCTAAATATCGTATGAGATATGATTTCAAATCATTCTCTTTGTACTATATCTCGATTTCTGATTTATGACGACAGACTAACTGAACAAATCAAATTAGCCCTAGCCCGGCCGAGCATTTACGTATGTCATCACTAAACCATCAAGGGGCCCAAAGATATCGCTTTTATCCTACCTTGGATAAAAGGAACGGATAAACTTTGATACAATGCTCGCTTGCACTCACTCACCGAATTACACACAACAATATGTTTTATAACACCAAGTTACTGGTGCGTTTACATATTATCAATGTGCAACCGATTCGCAAGATACAACTCACATATCTCGGTTTCAAGAATATAAGATGTTATCGTCTCACAAATCACTCGTGATACAATTCATGGAGTGATCCAAGTGAGTGTGGGTTTAATCCAATGCTTAAATCATATTCATAAGCACTCATGAACGTTGCAGCAAACATTTGCTTATGTCTAATACTCTTCTAGACAATCCACACACCAATTCACGACAGTCTTCATTCATATCTACTTCCAACATATGAACGACTGTGGCCCGTTTGAATAATTCGATTATTCTTAATAAACTCAATTATTCTGGAAGTCAAAACATGCAAGGTGAAACACAAGAATAATACTAATCCCATATGGCCTCAAACCTTTGAGTATAAACAAAACACGTTTTATTTATCACCATATCGATTACTCATTATTTGTCGTTTCGGGTAATCAACTTCGCATTTGAATTCCAACACTTGTCCCATGCTCCTAGCATGCACACAATGTTTACCTATGGTTCTCACTTTTGCGAAATAGACAAATTGAACACATTTCCAATCATTCTCATTTTACAACACCAAATCCATTTTCTTAAGTGTAAGAATGTCAAATTCTTGTTACTTATAGAATATACTAGATTCTAATACTATGATCCTTTTGTAATGTCACTGCACCAAAGTCTCAAAGACTATTGCCAATGATATTACAAATTCTTCTATCGGAGATTGTTACAAGACAATTCCTTAGATATGATGTCTCTCACTCAAAGTACATTCCTTTGAACATCCTTTCGCATAAAGTTTCTAATCTAGACATAGATTTTACTTCCCAACATGGACACACTTCCATATTTTCTATATGACAACTCATTCTTAATAGAATCTTATCTATTCGTAATGATGTCGATATCGTCCATCCAATATGGAAACACTTCCATAATTTCCAATACTATACTTCCAACTACTCGCAAGCGACCAATCCTCGTCGAACTTTGGATTGTCCTTTGATAGTTGTTTAATTATTTTAGTCAAAACCAATTCTAGTCCCTTTTCCCTCTAAATGCACTATACATTTGGAAAATTTTAGAATGGTCAAACATTAAAGCATTCGCAATCGATCCTATACCCGAAGCGTATGGGACACGACGCACAATGTTTTATTTGCTATGTTCTCAAAACTCGAATTGCGAAGAGGAATGTCGTAATCACAATCGAAATTTTAAGAACACACTATGTACCTTTGACTAAATTTATTAACATTCCACAACCTAATCCTTTAGATTTGAAATGAAGCATAATATTCTCTCCCTTAATTATAGCAAAACAACCTTTCAACTCTTACAACTTTGCAAAGTATGACTCTTGTTTTCTATAATTAATATTGCCAACTATGCAATACGTGCCTTAATAATCATACAATCATAACATTTATGCTCCCACTATCATGATGATTATTATAAAACATAACACTTATGCTCGCACTAGCTTCGACATGTACTCATAAACATCTTAACTTTCAGAAAAACAATACTTATTGAATTTCTTAAGTTCATGTTTCTAATACTTAGTGCTTTGATAATCTTTTATCAAGGCTTCTTGAACTTATACACTTTTGCCTCAGATAGTTCATATGTGTGTCTTAACAATTAAGACTAATTGCCAAACCTCACAATTCAAATTATGGAAAGGGATGCCGTAACCATGATCGAATTTGAGAATGCAATTTTACAATCACTATCTTTTAAAATCTTTCTTAGTGAAAGCATTTTCTCACAATCATTTTCATGAAGGAGGAAATCTTATGACACTTAGATTTAAATGGTGTATTTGTTCCTATCCATGTGAATTTGTTAAAAAAACAAAGTTTACGACAAATTCAAACTCATATGGATCGAACTTTCTCAATCTTGATTTCTTGCCTTATGGTAGCACAGCTGCCCACCACGTCTTCCAAGTAGTTAAGCATCTCACCTTTTTCCTATCAATGTACTTTCCATTGATCAAGGTACTTGCCTTTTATGCATTCAAATGAGAACTCATAGGACTCACATGCATAATTAACTCGATTGGATTGGCACAGAAACAAAATAATGTCTTTACGATAGGTTGTAAACCTCAACTCGTGTGCTAGTGATGATCGATAAGGTTTATTTGATTTGTTCTTGAAATTTTTCGAGACCATTAAGACTCCCACTGACTCCTTGACATATAAGATTCTTTTGTCAATAAACATTTCTTGACAAACAAATTTTCAAGAGTTAGTGTAGCTTGTATCAAAACACTTCATAAATTGGTCATAGTTGGTCTTTGTCTTATCCAAGACATCACAACTTTCCACATTTGATGAATGTTATAAACCTTTAATACTTTTTACTCATTGTCACAATCTTAACTTTAAGACTTGTTATTGGAACAAAGTATGATTGTCTTCTTGATTTGACCATTTCATCAATCTTTGATTCCTCTTCTTGGACATACAATTGTACCAAGACTCACTTAGAGGATCAATTGAGATATGGTTCTTAATCATTAAGACCTATCATAAAGCATAAAAGCCACTCTCCCTTCTTCTTAGAATGGAGAAACTCTTATCTTTCTGCCTATTTGATTCTTCTTATTCGTTTTGCTATTGATCTAAACCCTTTAATCAATTCAAAATTACACTTAATCTTGTAAGTATAATCATATTTACTAAACCTTTAGTAAATGATGAAGAATATCTTTGTTATTCTTATGGTGAACTTGATCAACACACAACTTTGTGTACTCGATCTCCTAGTCCTTCACTTGACACTTTGTCAACGAATTAGTCTAATTATCAAATATGAAATTTCTCATTCATCATGCAACCAAGTTGCGTGATTCCAAGTTTCTGTCCAATTGAAACTTGGGCGATGAGAAACTCTCCTTATTTGGTAAATTCTTGACTTTCCATAAGAAACAAATCCATTATTGCTAATAATTTTAACATCAATTTTTCATACACGCGATTGTAAGGATAAATAAATAAAATTTAAAATCAAAATTTATTTTATTGCGGAAAAATTTGTCCCTCACAATGCAACTCATTGAAAACTTATGCGAATACATCTTTCTTAGCAATCTAATTCTAACTCTAAGTAGTAGCTCAAGAATCTAATCTTCGAGAAACACAATCGAAATCCATTCCTTTACGGTTAGATTCTGCTCACTTCTTCCCTTAAGCTTCTTTTCTTTTCTTTGATCCTTCTAAACATCAATTGTAATCTTATCACATTATGTATTCAGAACCTAGAATGAAGCTTAAAAGAGTTAGTCAATGGATTTTACCTAAATTAGAGCCATACATTTCGACTCTCCCATCTCTTAGATCTCTTAGGTAAATAGGGCAGCTTCGTCTCCAATGCCCCTTCTCTTGGCAATAAAAGCAAATTGACTCTTTTTGGAACAACACATGGAACTACTTCAGACATCGCCTTTCTCTTATGATCAAACTTTTCGATCATTGCATGTCTTTCGTTGCCATTGTCTATATCCATAGAGGTCTTGAAGGAAGATTCACCAATCAACTTTGCTTTTCTATTGCGCCAAACCGTTGTTGGTTCAGCAGCAACAAGCATATAGGTGAGATCTATAAGGGTCACGTCGTAGCTCATCATATAGTACTCTCTTGTGAACTTACTATATGAGTTGGGAAGTGACTGAAGAACCCAATCAACAGCCATCTCTTCACCGACAATGGATCCTATCATTCTTAGACTATCAATGTGCGACTTCATCCCTAGGACGTGTGCACACACCGACTTCCTTCTTTATTTTACTTGCCAAAAGGGCTTGAGTGATATTGAACTTTTCAATTTTACAATCTTGTGGGTTAGGGAGAATAATTGGAGGAGGAGGAGGAAGTGAAACATGATTTCTTGTTCCTCAATCGAATCGTGGAATATCATCTTCATGTGGAATGCTTGTTCCACGGGATTTGAGAAGACCATAGTTGTCGAACTTTGACATCGGGAGAAAAACGAATTCAAGTTAGTTGATTGATTGAGTCCTTGGTAAATCACCCAAATGAAATTCCAAGGCTAGGACCCAACACAATATCCTACAACTCGGGAGAGGGATGCCGTAACCCAAATCGCAGAACATTTGAAGGTAAGTGAATGACGATTCACTAGTTTTCACCATGAGAAACGAAAAAGAAATTTAAGTTTTAAATCTATGAAAACTCCTAGATCCTTTGAGATTCATTGAACATTTCAATGGCATGTTTAAATCTCGATATGCCCCTCTAGTTTGTGACTGGGATGCCGAGGATCACAAAGCCGGTGTGAATAACCATGCAAACTACATGGTGCCCTCACATGTTACAATCACCTATTCGATGTGCCGGTAAACCACACACGCTCCACCGAACTATGACAAACATTGAGTCACCCTTTGCTACCTTTGCTTAGAACCATTTAATGTGCCGGTAAACCACACACGCTCCATTAACGTCTTCGCAAGGGCACAAAGTGTAATTTCATGGAATTGCATCAATTCACTTTTGCCTAAGTAACTAAGATTGGGAATTTGCGAAACATTTAGTTACTCTGTATTTCATTATACTTATAATGGAAGGTTTCGTCCTATCCTACCCGTTCGGCTAACGACCCTCCACTAGTCAAGAGTGCGGTGGGTAAGAGTGGATACCCATTCAATCGCCATTTTATAGGCAATTTCCTTAAACACCCCTTATAGACCAGTTTCGTGAATGAGGCCTACTAACGGTAAGACTGACTTTTACTCATACATATATATAATGTTAGACCTTTAATGTTATATATATAGTATAGGGTGTATTCTATACTTTTAAAATACTATATGGTTAACTTTAATAATTACACTTTTAATTCAATTAAAAGGTTAACCTAAACTTTTATGGATTTATTAAATCTCTTTTAATTATATACCTTAATTAATTAATAAAACCATAAGGGTGTGATTTGAACTTTTTCAAAACATTACTAGAGTTTTAGAATTTAACGTTTCTAATTAACCTTTTAATCAACTTTAAATTCCAAAACTTGAGGGCAAGTTTTGAAACATTTCAAAACATTAGGGTTTTAACTATTTAAATTTCAAAACAACAAAACTTTTGGGGTTCAAATTTAAACTATAAAACCTAAAGGGATAAATTTAAACTATTTCACAAGATAATTCAAATCTAAATTACAAATAATCAAACTTTATCTAATAAAACAAGTGATTATCTAAATTTTGACAATTATCTTCTATTTTGGTAAGGATAATCACATAATAATGAAAAAATTCGGATTTTATCACAAAAACAAGTTTATGGTAATTATCCAAAACCAAAACAGGAAGAAAATCGCGAATCTGAGCTGTCAGACCCTTTGACTCGTCGAGTCTGGACCTGGACTCGTCGAGTACAGCTGACTCGGCGAGTTCACCAAGTGACTCGGCGAGTCAAACATTCAGAAACTCAAAAAATCGATTTTCAGTGCTTATTTCGATCAAATATGCATCAATACAATTGAAACCAATCAAGGCTCTGATACCACTGATGGGTTTTGGTCATAAGACATCCTATGTGCTCATACAAACCCTAATGCTTGGATCTAGATTTCTCTATTGTACATGCTTTGATTCCAAGACTATAAACCCTAATTCTAGCATACATATAATCATATTAACTTGAGAATAAGTTTATAGTGTTACCTTGATTGTTATGTAGCAACAACAATCCCAAATCTCCTTGTATTGACTTTGGAATGCTTAGAGTCACAAGTGTCACTCCTCTAATGGCTCACAAACACCATAAGCAAGTGGAGAAGGTATAAGGAGAGAGGTGAGAGGTTAGAATTCGTATCTAGGACCTCTTGGGAAGGGATACACGAATTCATGGCCCTAGGGGTGTTTATATAGGTGTAGAGATAGGGTTTCAGTCATTATCCTTATCTAGTTGATTATCCATTAAGCAACCAATAAGATAATCCTTGAATCCTTATCATACTCGAATTCTAAGGGATTTACACCTCAAATTCGTTCACCATATATATAAGATAATCCTTACCTTATTTTGTAACTATCACATAATTACAATTCAGCCCCTCTAGTTTAATTAATTACATTTGATCACAAAACTAATTCTTAATTAATTATTGACCAATATTAATTAAACAAATATGATTTCTCCTTTAATATATTATTCCTACAACATATTAATAAATCATATTATCCTTTCTCTCTTTATTCATTTCTCCAATCAAGTTGCTTTAGTGAAGGCAACCCAAAAGGATCATGCACCATCGGGTCAAGTACATACCAAAATAGTTATGGACTTAGACACTAATCCAACAGTGATATAGTATACTATCCACTTTGTTTTGAAAAGCCTTATACTTGTATTACCATCCTTTTTTTTTCTAAAACTTTTCAATTTCCTATGTCTGATTTCTTCTTCTTGATTCTTACTAAATACTGAAGTTGGTTTTCTATATTTACAGTGCTGAGATGCTTGCCAATTTGTGTGTCCCTTGGGTCATCCTAGGTCACTCTGAAAGGAGAGCCCTATTGAATGAAACTAATGAGGTACCCTTTTCCTTGTGTAGATTTTACTCAGCCTATTCAAATCAATTCACACTTTTCCTTGTGAACATCTTAGTCAGTGTTGTATGCAAGTTACTGAAAAAGTTTTTTTTTTCTTTTTCTTGTTTCATTCAGTTTGTTGGAGACAAGGTTGCATACGCACTATCTCAAGGTTTGAAGGTTATTGCTTGTGTTGGGGAGACTCTTGAGCAACGAGAAGCTGGAACCACCATGGAAGTTGTTGCTGCACAAACCAAAGCAATTGCTGGTAATTATTTTAAAACTAAACTTGCTTCTACTGTATGTCAAAAATCAAAAATCTTGTTGTATCTTTGATATAATAAGTAACTTGCACACAAAAGTTATGATTTTGGTGTTTAATGCAAGAAATCACAATATGCCTTTTCTATGTGATTCTGATTTTGGTAATTTTTTGTTGCAAGAGGCAAAGAGGAAAAGAAAGCTCAAGCCGAAAGAGATAAGATGCTGCAAATGCAAGTGTTGCATTCTTCATTTCAATTGTTAGTATGAAACACAGAGTAGATGGGCCAATGTAAACTTCTTATCCATATAACATCTGTTTGGAGCATTAGTCTTAAAGAATTATGAAAGGCAAGATGCAACTTTACTTAGTTGGAATTTGATGTAGAGAGTAGATTAGATGCAAATTTAGATATTGTAAAAAATAGAATTGTATGAAATTAAATTTTATGCAATGGATTGTATTTTTTGTATATGATATTTTATTTCTATTATGATACATTAAATGCAAATTTAATTTAAAAATTAATAAATATATAAATATTTTTTTAGAACATTTAAAATTATGATACGCAAAAATGTGTGTCATCTTCATTTATGACATGGCCTTTCTTGACAGGGGCTTCCTTGATACGCATTGCGTGTCATAAACACGCGCGTCGTAAGGTTACGACACGCAACTGCGTGTCGTCTTCCTTTATGACAGGACCTTCCTTGATACGCATTGCGTGTCATAACCGCGCGTCGTAAATGCGCGTCGTAAATGCGCGTCATAAATGTGCGTCGTCTCTCTTTATGACAGGGCCTTCCTTGACACGCATTTGCGCGTCGTCTTAGCATTTTACGACGTGCAATGAGCGTCGTAAAAGGCCTTTTTTCTAGTAGTGACACAAGATGGAATCAAATGTATGCTTATGATTCAAAATAAAGTCACGCCTCAGCAGAGCTCGACAAAGAACTTCTACTGTAAAGGCGATCTAGGGATTAAAAAACTTAGAGAAAACAAATAATGAAAGCGATAATGTCTAAGACTGCATGCATGAAGCTTATATACTAAACCCTAGTACAAAACATGCACGGTTGGACAGGCCCAATACCGGCAATCAAAACTGGGCTAAGGACCGAGCCCACGACGCAATCTATTAATCCCAACATGATGTACTTTGATTATAACGATTTGTTATCTTTTATATTCTCTATATATCAAAATCCATTTGTTAACTAATGCATGTCTATATACTAAGACAAAATGTTATTTATTTGCAATAACGTATATTCACATAAAGATATACATCTTGCTCGACATGTTACAAGGTGAAATGAAATTGATAGCATTTTTTTGTTGTTAACATTTTCTTTTACTATTTTTAGAAAATTTATTGAAAATTTATAACACGTCCAAATCAGAATCCATAAATTCTGGGAGTTTGGAAAACGTGTCTAGTTTGTTCATAAATTTTCTAATGATTTTTAGTGGTCTCCAACATGTGTGAAAACGTCCATAATCGTAGACTAGTCCGGATTGGTTCTTGAAATGATAGACAGTTTTGTAAAAATCACCATAAATTGTAGAAAAATCTTATGGAGATGTGCAAGTAACTATTTTAAAGCTAAGAATTGGGACTACTTGAACCTAAAAAAAATTTGAAAACTAAAATGTTTAAGTTGACCAAAACAGTCCGTGAATGGAGTCCAACTTTTCTGATGAAAGCTGTTAGAAGCATTTAGTGGTGTTCTTGGTGATTTAACTTGTATTCCCCCCCCCCCCCCCTAAAACTTAAGAATACAATGAAAATGTAGGGGTATGAACTCACATTGTGTGATTTTGGTTGACGGATGTTGGAGAAGGGAAGTGTTCAACTCAAGAACACTTAGAAGATTGCTTGATGATTCGAAGATCTAACACAAATATGATGAAGTTTGTGTAACAAACCTGTGATTTGAGTAAGAAACCTCACGAACCGCGTGTGATAGTGTTTATTGACGACATATTGGTTTACTCCAAGACGCAGGAGGAGCACGAGGAGCATCTGCGGGAGGTTTTGGAGACTTTGAGGAGGGAGAACTTGTATGCTAAGTTATCCATGTGTGAGTTCTGGTTGCGCGAGGTGCAGTTCCTTGGGCACCTCGTGAACCAGGACGGGATTTCAGTGGACCCAGCCAAAGTGGAGGCCGTGATGAGATGGGAAGTTCTGAAGTCTCCATCTGAGATTCAAAGTTTCCTAGGATTAGCCGTCTACTATCAGAGATTCATCCAGGATTTCTCCAATATAGTCGTACCCTTGACCAGACTAACAAGGAAAGTCGTGGTCTTTCGTTGGGGGCCTGAGCAGTAGGCCGCATTCGAGACTCTGAGACAGAGATTGTACGAGGCACCAATCTTATCCCTGCCAGAGGTCATGGAGGATTTTGTTGTATATTGCAATGCATCCATATCAGGTTTGGGTACAGTTCTGATGCAGAGAGCGCATGTCATCGCCTACGCGTCGAGGCAGCTGAAGCCACATGAGACGAATTACCCGATGCATGATTTGGAGTTGGGGGCAGTTTTGTTCGCCCTCAAGATTTGGCATCGTTACCTCTATGGGGCTCGCTGTACTATCTACACGGACCACAAGAGTTTGAGGTACCTTATGGATCAACCAAATTTGAACATGAGGCAGTGTCAGTGGATGGATGTGGTAAAGGACTACGATTGCGAGATCCTTTACCACCCGGGGAAGGCTAATATTTTGGTTGACACGCTTAGCCACAAGGTAGCACTGATCAAGGATATACGTATTAGGATGACGGTGGTGACTTCGCTGTTGGAGCGGATTCGGGAGGCCTAGCAGGAGGCCACGAAGGAGGAACATCAGAAGAGCGAGCGGATTGTGGGTCAGGTCTCCTCCTTTGACTATGACAGTCGATGGTTGTTGGCTCTGCACCGTAGGGTGTGGGTCCCGTATCATGGGGGTGTGCACCAGGTATTGATGGAGGAGGCGCACAAATCTCGATTCTCCATTCACCCCGGCGCAACGAAGATGTATAGGGATCTTCGTCTGGACTATTGGTGGCCCTACATGAAGCAGGATGTGGCATGGTATGTAGAGCGGTGCTTGACCTACAGGAAGGTCAAGGCCGAGCATCAGAGACCTCACGGAAAGATGCAGCTGTTGGATATTCCGTTGTGGAAATGGGAAGACATCACGATGGATTTTATCACAAAGCTTCCAAGGACCACACGCGGAGCGGATTCGATCTGGGTGATCGTCGATCGATTGACCAAGAGCGCCCATTTTATCCCGATTCAAGAGAGTATTTCGGCCGAAAAGTTGGCCGACATTTATATCAGGGAAGTGGTGGCGCGGCACGGGGTGCCAGTATCAGTGATTTCAGACAGAGATGTTCGGTTAACTTCCAGGTTCTGGAAGAAGTTCCATGACGAGTCGGGATTTCGTCTGCATTTTAGCACTGCTTTTCACCCGCAAACAGATGGACAGAGTGAGCGGACCATCCGAAATTTGGAGGATATGTTGCGGGCGTGTGTCTTAGACTTTGGAGGTAGTTGGGATATGTACCTTCCTTTGGCTGAGATCTCATACAACAAAAGCTATCGCGCGAGTATTGATCGTCCTCCCTTCAAGATGTTGTACGGGAGGAAGTGCAGGACCCCGATATGTTGGGGTGAGGATGGTCAGAGGGTTATGGGGAGTACCGAAGTGGTACTCAAGACTACGGAGAGGATCCAGCAGGTCTAGAGCAAGCTTTAGACTGCTCAGAGTCGGCAGAAAAGTTATGCCTACAAGCACCGATCAAACTTGGAATTCTAGGTCGGGGATATGGTTCTCCTGAATGTGTCACCTTGGAAGGGTGTCATCCGATTCAGGAAGCGGGGCAAGCTAGGCCCCAGGTATATTGGACCTTTCAGAGTTATAGCCTGGATGGGCAAGGTTGCGTATAGGCTGGATCTTCCAGCCGAACTCAGTCAGATTCATAGCACTTTTCACATCTCCTAGTTACGGAAATGTTTGGTGGACGAATCATAGGTGATACCCTTGGAGGATATTCAGGTTGACGACAGCATGAACTACATCAAGAGACCGGTGGCGATTCTTGACACGAAGTCAAAGGATCTACGGAACAACAGGGTGGATATGGTAAAGGTTCAGTGGCAACATCGAAAGGGCTCAGAATGGACCTGGGAGCTGGAGGACGAGATGAGGGAGCATTACCCAGAGCTTTTTCAAGATCAAGCGGCAGACTTCGAGGACGAAGTCTAAAATAAGTGGGGTAGATTTTTAACACCTGGTATGTTTTCTTAAGTATAAGTATTTTTTTTCTCTGGTACTCGACGAGTTGGAGGATCAACTCGTAGAGTAGGGACGTGGCTGCGAACATTTTAAGTAACCGACTCGACGAGTCGGGAGACTGACTCGGCGAGTAGGTGCTGGTTAAGTGAAACCTTAAATCTGAGGGTTTTCCCCTATATAAACAACTTAACTTAGCCTCCCTTGTCCCTAACACTCTCTTGAAAGCTTCATATCGAACCCTAGTTGTGTGTGTGTGAGTTGAGGCCATTTTTGGTGTTCTTGTGTGGATTGTAAAGCTTGGAAGGAAGAAAGGAGCTTGGAAATCGAGTTGGGGCTTATAGATCTGGAGATCTTACTTCATTTTCAGCAGCTTCAAGGTATAATGCCCCTATCTTGACTCATATATGCGTTTATTCATCTTTAACTTGGGATCTCTATGGATTTCTAAGTCATTTTTTGGATTTGGAAGTGTTGAGTGGGTTTTGACTTCAGATCTGGGCCTTAAGAGGGGTCTCATGGCATAAAGGTGCCAACTTTAGGCCATGAGAGCCCCATGCACATTGTAGAAAACTTTATATGGATTTTTGAGCTAAAAACCCCATGCATGTGTATCAAGTTTGGAACTTTATGTATAAAATGGACATTAGGATGCCAGATCTATGGTTTTGGTGTGTTAGACCTCACTTAAATCAACTATATGGAATTGGTCAAGGCCGGACTCGGTGAGTTGTTCTTGGCGTTCGACGAGTCGGTGACCATTGTGCACCAAACCCTTTCGGTGAATGGGTAAGTGTTAGGAAGGAAGTCCCTTGTAGGTTTAGACGCGCAAAGGGACCTAGAAGCCATGCGACTTGGCGAGTGGTATGAGAAGACTCAGCGAGTCCATAGCAATCTCCCAATCTTTGAAGATGGACTCGACGAGTTGTTCATACAACTCAGCGAGTCATAGACTGGAAAAGTTCTTAAGTTGGAGATGAACTCGATGAGTTCAAGAGGGACCTCGTTGAGTCGGATGAAGATGGTACCAATGTTATGATTGAAGGAGAACCCGTCGAGTTTTTGCTAGACTCGAAGAGTGGAGCCGGGGTTTTGTGTGGGATGAGATAAGCATGGACTCGACGAGTTGGTAGGCCAACTCGTCGAGTCAGGTCAACTAAATGTTGACTTTGACCAATGTCGACTTTAACTGGACTTATACTGACCTTGTTTAGGGTTGTATGTGATGTGTGTTGACTTAAAGGTTGTCGTGTAGGGATCGAGGAGACGTAGGGAGTCGACTTGTGCGCCAAGGATAGTTCAGACACTGCACGATATTGAGGTTGGTTACCTTCGAGTAGGGGTGGGTCTAAGGCCACAATGCCGGCCCACCAAAAAGGGGTATTTAGAAGATAATGGTCTTTGTGATAATTATCTTGGTCTGGTTATGTGTTGGTTATGAGGTTTATTTGGGTGGTATGTTATATGTATGGTAGGGATTAGTTCCCTAACAGTGGTCCTTAGGACCCAAGGGTAGGTCAGTACCAGGATATGCTTGACTGTATGCTTATATCTGTTGATTGTATGCTAGTAGTAGGGGTGAAATAGTCCCCAGTTACCGGTTGAAAGATACCGATGTTGATTACCGGTTGAAAGATACTGATAATGATTACCAGTTGAAAGATACTGATGAAGGTTATCGGTTGAAAGATACCGATGAAGGTTACCGGTTGAAAGATACTGACGATATTATATGGTATGTGGTATAAATGGGGAACTCACTAAGCTTTGTGCTTACAGTTTTGGTTTTGGTTTCAGGTGCCTCTTCATCGAAGGGGAAAGAGTCAGCGGTGTAGCAGCGCATCACACACACACATGTTTCCGCAAGAAGTTTTTGGAACTGTACTCTGATTTTCAATACTTATGATGTTATGGTTTGAAATACAACATTATGATTTTGTAATGGATGTTTTATTGACAATTTTTTGGTAAAATGTTTGTTAAATGCGTTAATTCAAAAATGAAATTTTTTGCCTTGAAAATTAGGTCGTTACATCTTAGAATTAGATTAAAAGGTTGCATTAAACTTTATGTGAATGTTCCCGAAAACACCCAATAGTCCTCACAAGCTCGGGAGTGTAAGAGTGTGTAAATAAGATTTACACTAAATTCACTCAATGGAAATCAATTTAGTGCTTGTTACTTAGTCCAATTCACAAAACAATTACGGATTTTGCAATTAGATAACTTGAATGACCTAACCCTAATTCAAATGGCCAATAATAATCACAATTAGATACAAACATTTGATTAAAGCAAAATCAAATTCGCTAGATAGAAATTAAAAGAAAACATCAAGTCATATGATTGAAATCATAATTCAAGAAGTCAAAACATAAAGTTGGAGAAACTAGGTTTCTAGCCACACATGACTAGAATAAGATTAACAAGTCTAGAAAGGAAATTAAAGTATTAAAGTGCTTACAAAGATGAAATTAAAATGGTTCCAAATGAACTTCTTCAAGCTACAAACTAAAAACTTATTCTAAGAGTCGTCCTTGGTCGCCTCCCGTGAATGAGAGTCTGTGTCCCCCCTAAAAATCCCGAAATTAGATCATAAAAGAAAACTGCCCCAGGAAGTTATGCGACAGACACGGCCCCGTGTCAAATTGTGAAGAAATGACACGGCCCCATGTCACTCAAAAAGTTGGAAAATTTTCTAATCCACAACCAATGTACGTTGATAAACCATTTGAAACGACCCGTGTCAACTCTTATGTGACAATTTCTCGTTTTCTTCAATTTTGCTCCGAAAAATCTGTATCTTTGTTTCCAGTCCCTTTTCACCATCCCGATTCATCTACAACCTCCAGAACCACCTGAAATGGCATAAAAAGTGTGGAAATAAAGTGTGCCAAGTTTTGTCCCAAAACAAGTAAAATGCATGAATTATTACTAAATTGAAATGCAAAAGAGTAAATTAAACATGCTTCAATGGTGCATAAAATGCACCTAACAATATGAGTAGTGGTTGAAGTTTATGTGGGTGTAGTGTTTGTGATATTATGAGTAGGTGAACAGGGTCGAGTTATACTTCTGGGTAAGAATGGTTGAGATGATGATGACGGGTTTTCTATTTTAGTTTATAACACACTTGAGAAGGGTATGTCCTCCCAAATATTGATGATCGGAGGTGTATATGAAGAAGAAGTCCCAGAACCTGGTTGCCTCTTATGGAGCTTGGCTTGCTTATGTAACCTCTTTGCAGTCTTCTCTATATATGTGTCAATTGGTAATGGTGCACCTCCACGAAAAGATCTTAGCATAGACAATTAGTAACACCGTGTCCCCGGCAACGGCACCAATTTGTTAGGCATGTCAACCCCTACAAATAATAGGGGTACAATAGACTCCAAATACACTGCTTTAATGCACTAAAAATTAGTACAAGGCAAGCAGGGTCGAACCACAAAGACACAGCACAAAAGTCTATACCTCTTTGCACAAGGTACTTTGGTCACAAATGGGGGATTTGTTTGCAAAAGTCAAATAATGAAAATAACAATCAACTTTGGAACATGCAGAAAATGAAACAGATTTGTAAACAAGTTGTAAAAGTGCTTCCAGTTCTAGTTCTCAATGTTGTCATTTAACCTGACTGTGACTCGATGTAATTTGTGATTGCTATTCTAAGTTGGTACTGAAAGATATTAACATGCTCTAATACATCTCTTTTGCCAAATTATCTAACCAAAGCACGTTCTTTGACTATACATAGCTTTACTAATTCAACCTAAACACGCTCTTAGATTGTTTGAAAAATTGCATTAAGTTTTGTACAAGCTTCCCAACAATTTTCATTTCTTCTCATATGCTCGGAAGTGTGAAAACATCTGATATATGTTTTACAATAAGAAAACTTATTGTTTATTACCAATCATTAACTTTACAGAACGATTAGGTGCCCTAAAAGTTAATTAACTGCACAAAAATTCAGTTCATGAAAGTTGTCAATCAAACACAAATCAAATTCAAGGATTCTAGTTTGAACAAAAACATAATCACTAGAATAGAATCACAAATCAAACATCAAATCATATGCTTTAAGTCAAACAATCAACATGTTTTGAACAAGAACTAGGAACTAGGGTTTCTTAACCACACATAACTAAGAACAAATCAAACAAGAATAAAGATGAAATTGAAATGTTTAATTCTTACTAAAATGAAATCAAAAGTGTTTGAAATGATTTGGTCTTCTCAAAAGCTCCAAGAATTTTCCCAAAATCGCCAAGATCGGCCAAAGCTGCTCCAGAAACCGTCTCTTATGAAATGGCGACGTCTTCACTTGTTTTATTAATGTTCACGTGCTTTCCATAAGGCCATGCATTCTTAGCATGGCCATGCCTTTTTCCCATGCATTTTTGGCATGGCCATTTGTCTTTACCATGTGTTTTTGGCATGGCTCATGCTTTTTGCTAAAAGTCCAATAAGTCTTCGCTGTTGGCTCCATCTTTAGTCTAGCTTCACCATGAGTCATGTTGCTCTAAATATAAGATGAGAAAAGACAAACACGACTCGTGTCAGTGTGACATGAACCGTGCTTCAAATGTAGTCCTTTGCTATGATGATAATGCACAATGACTCAGTTCCGTCTTCTTGTTCTCTTCCATTGCATGACCGGTTCATCTTTTCATCGTGCTCCAAAGTTCCATGTTCCATGCATCCAAGCTCCACGCTCCATAATGCCTGCAAAATAAATCAAAAATAGTGAAGTACCAGACATTCTTAAAGAAGTATGCAATTGCCCTAATAATTAACTAAATGCAAGAATTATGAAGTAGAATGCTATGAAAGGATGGAAATAAACATGCAAAATAGGTGCATAAAATGAACTTATCACCAAACATATCCATAACACTAGAGTTCGAAGATGTTGAAGCCGCTTTTTTGCTTTATTTCTTCCAACGGGCCGACGAAGAGGTTGGTCGCTTTCAAGATCTTTGGGATCGTCGTTGATGTCGATGTGTATTCGGCCGTCCAATTATTGGGAAGTCCCATCGGGGTTTCTCGAACGCTGTGAACCGGTAGATTTCGAACATCCTTCCGTTTGCTCTTTCCATTTTAGAGCATCTTTCAGTTTTAACCACAGTTTCATATATGGAAAAACTTTGCGAGTTAGTGTTATTTTTTCAAATTGCTTCATGGCCACCTTGAAAAAATCAAAATCGTTCGAGCCACTTTTGTGTATGTTTAGTAGGTTGTTGCAGATTCCTCCAAACTCGGTGCATTTTAGTCGAATATCTTATCATTTCGACGTAATTTGATCGGCATTCTAGTTTCACTTTCCATTAACTCGTAGAAAATAGTTCGGACTTTCTCGCAAAAACTTTCGTAAGGTTGACTATCTCCTACTTTTCGATCTTCGGAAGCCGCCACCCAAGCCTCCGCTAACTTTTCTTCTTCTTCTTTTGTCCATGGGACTCTTTCTTGGGTGGTAGTGGGTCGGGCTGGGTTTTTTCCTTTTTTCTTTTTTGGTTGAGGTGGTGGTGAAGGTTGCGTTTCCGCAAAAAAATCCGGCGAAAGTGGTGGTTGTGAGCTTGGTGATTGTGAAATTGGTGGTTGTTGTTGCAGTTGTTTGAATTGTTGGTATTATTGTGAAATTCGTTGTTGTTGGAAAGACGTAAAATGTTGATATTGTTATTGGAAAATTGGTGTTTGTTGGATAGGGGAACCGGTTTGAAGTAGATTGATAAAACCGCCTTGAGGTGACTCCATAGTCGGGAATTTGCGAGGTGTTGTATCTAACCCAAAAACGATATCGGGTTTGTGATTCATGTAGTTTGGAGGGTATTTTGGTTGAGATCCATGGTTTTTGGTTGTGAAGATGTATTATGTAGAGTGTGTATAGAAATAGAAAAAAATTGTGTAAAAAAATAAAAAGTAAAAGTGTCGTATTTATATAGGTAAATAAATTGATTATTATTATTATTATTATTATTATTATTTAACAAACTAGCCGTTCAACGACTAGTGTAACGTTCAAATCGAGTGCTTCAATTTAATTGATCGTTCAGTTTAATTGATCGTGCGATTCCGTTGTCCCAAACACGAGCAACAACGAACACACACCACCACAAAACAACGGGATAGTATGCACGCACATTGTTCATGGCCAGCTCTACGTGGAACATACTCGTTGCACCATATGGCCTTATAGAATCCTCATTATTTATAAATGGTTAATAATTATTAGTTGTGACACCCGTAATATTATACGGACTGATTAAAACAAAATATTAATATAAACAATTAAATAGGAAATTTATTTAAATATGAAATTCAAAATAACTGAAAATCATGAGAAAAAACATGCAAAAATTAAATAAATTAAACGGATAATTTATAACAAAATGTTAAATATAGATATTTAAACTGTAAATTTATTTGAAATTGAAATTTAGAAATTGAAATTTGAATTTTAATAGTGATTATGATTGGTTTAATTTATGAAAACTAAATTAATAATATATTAAATATATTAAAAATGAAAAATTAAGTAAATAACAAATGAAAAATAAATATATTTTAATTATGACAAAATGACTGGGGAATTCAATAAAAAAATAACATGTAACAAAAATCATTCTTAAGGTAGATAGCTAATAATTACCTAAACAAATATGAAAGTATTACTGTATGTTTAGATTTTGAAAAAGTATTACAGAATGCAACTTTTTCTTTTTTGCAGAGAAAAAATAAATTGGAAGTAGACTATGCAATAATTGATAGTACGGTACGTTAACTGGATAAACCATAGCAAGAAGAAAGATCTACAACACACAACAGACAAAATAACCAAACACGTGTATTATACTCTCGAGACTCTTTCGCCACATCCAACAACCACATATTATTTTTTAAAATTAAAATCCGATCACCATGTTTCAATCGACTATCAACAAAGAGTGAAGAAACTGAGAGATTGATTCAAGATTAACAGCACTAAATCTAATCTTATTTCATACGGATCACTTACTAGTTAATCTCATCAAACATAAATCGCTGATGAAATCAACGAAATACAGATGAAATCTCACACAATCAGTACTAAAAACACCTCTAGATGACTGAAAGTAACACAAAACGATACGATCAAAAGAAAATTGTAAACGATATACTAACACTCATAGGATCAAGATACAGATCTATCAGAGTTGACCACAATCGGCGATAACTACAGGTTTGGAGGTTGTTCCGCTGCCAGATCCGACCTTCTCGATCGCCTTAACGACGTCCATTCCTTCAACGACCTTCCCGAACACGACGTGCTTGCCGTCGAGCCACTCCGTCTTAGCTGTGCAAATGAAGAACTGAGAGCCGTTGGTGTTCGGACCGGCGTTAGCCATGGACAGGATTCCAGGACCGGTGTGCTTCTTAATGAAGTTCTCGTCGGCGAACTTGTTGCCGTAGATCGATTCTCCGCCGGTTCCGTTTCCTCTGGTGAAATCTCCTCCTTGACACATGAAATTCGGGATCACACGGTGGAAGGACGATCCCTTGAAATGCAACGGCTTACCGGAAGCACCTTTTCCCTTCTCACCGGTGCAAAGTGCACGGAAATTCTCGGCTGTTCTTGGAGTGGTGTCGGCGAACAGCTCCATCACGATCCTTCCGGTCGGTGCTCCGCCGACTGTCATGTCGAAGAAAACCTTAGGGTTTGCCATTGCTGATTCGGAATTTTTCAAACGGGTTAAACAAGGCTTACGCCGGATGAACGGGTCGTGATGGATTATATAGCAGTGGGTGACGGTCGATTATCTACGTGAGCGTGATCTCAATCGTTAAAAAGTGACACGTGTTGTCATCCTACGGTGCTGTTGTTGTAACTAGAGTCGGGTTAACTTAACCATAGTTCGATGTAGATTTATGTGTCACGAACGGATCACGTGGTATATGCTTTGTAAATATTCCTAACTTTTATTTAAGTAAAAAGATTAGATATGTATAGATAAATATGGAATTGATCCTATTTCAAAAAAAGTTATCCATCAATTGATGGTATAATATTTTTAGGCAAAAAAAATTGATTGCAAAATAGCGATATATCAGGTTTAAGTTTGAAATTTTGTCACACATAAAATTTATTTTTGGTGAGATTATTTTTATGTCCCATCGGTAATTTAAATAGCTCTAGAACATTTTCGCTAATAATTCGTGATACAGAAGTCATATAGTAGATATTAGATGTTGAGGACGAGGTACAAAAAATTGCAACAACATAAACGAAACATATATTGATGAAACTTTCATAAACGATATATTCAATGCAATATATATTATATATTATGTATAATATTATCAAATCTTAACGAGGTTTGCTAAGTATATATTCATTCGCTGGTATGTTAAGAATATAAATTGATTATGGCAAAGTCATGAGGAGTATTTTTAACGAATAAAACAAATATTATAATGAACATGGTGAAAGCAGCTATCATTATTTCTAGACTAAACTGAACAAATGGTCATTGTAGTTTCTTTAAGATTGTCACTTTGGTTCAAAAAAATTTACACTAGCATCATAGATTCAAAGTTTTCATTTTGTTACGAGTTTGATTCAATTTCCTTTGAACTTTTTCATTATGATGGTTTTACCTTTACTTTTTTCTTTTTTAGATTTTTTATTTATTTAAATATTTTTCTATTTAAAAGAAAAAAATTGTCATTGTTATTTTACTTTAATAATTTTTTTATAAATAAATAAATAAATAAAATGTACGATCTCTCTCTCTCTCTCTCTCTCTCTCTCTCTCTCTCTCTATCACCGTCTTCCCCAGCCCTCTTCCATCTTTGTGTTTCACTGTTGTTGCCAAGAGATACCCTCAAAAAGCATCTCCATCTCCAACAAAAATTAGGCAAGTCGTCTGCATCCTTGATCAACCTTCATCATCGTCATTCTCTCTCTCTCTCTCTCTCTCTCTCTCTCTCTCTCTCTCTCTCTCTCTCTCTTCCATCTTTGTGTTTCACTGTTGTTGCCAAGAGATACCCTCAAAGAGCATCTCCATCTCCAACAAAAATTAGGCAAGTCGTCTACATCCTTGATCAACCTTCATCATCGCCATTCTCTCTCTCTCTCTCATATTTCTTGCTTACCACCATCCAAAGAAGAAGAAACTGGCGGCTGTCGTCGGCCTGTGCCCCCCTCCGCCTCCCTTCGTTCAGGTAGCACCACCCCAAACACTTACTTCGATCGTAGCTACCCTCCCTTTGAACCTTGACAGCCGAAGACAAGAGAAAGGATATCAAAATTTGAAGTTAGGGTTTCTTGGCGGATAGGGTTTTCAGATGCAGCGTTTTGCTACTGGAAATCAAGGGGAGAGACCTGAGGTGAAGGGATGGGTGTTTGGTGGTACGGATTTGTTTAACAGGCGACTTCGACAAGGGTTAGATTGGCAGTGGTTCGTCTTCGAGATCAATTTAGATGAAACTATGCAGAAGAATGTGATTTTATCATCATTTTGTCTTCCATATCTACGTCGTGGTTCAGAGAAGACAAACTGGCGGAGGTCAATCGAAATTCATCTCTTTACCTCATCATATATGCTCCGAGATATGAAAACGAAATGAGATATGTTCGTGTATGTGTGTTTTCGTGTTTGAAGGCAATATAAACGATTTCTTTCCCCTAAATCTAGTTCAAATCTTCAATGGTGGTGGTGATATTTTATTTTTATGAAAAGATAAAATTGCATTTTGGTCCCTGTGGTTATCAAAAAAGTGTGGATAAGGTCCAAAATGTTTTCAACTTGCACCATTAGTCCAAAAACTGAAACTTTTTGTGGTTTTCGTACCTTAAAATTTTAAAATTACTTAGAAAGACTATTTTGCCCTTCCATTTGTTTATTCCATTTTTTTTATGTATTTCAGTAATTTAGTAGTTGAAAAAAAAAACAAAAACAAAATATTATCAGCACCCCTCCCACCCCCACCTCTAACGCCGATAACCCTACCCCTCTCTTATTGATTTAATCCACAAGCATACACTGATACACATACATAAACTATGAACACAGAAGTTCTGGGAAAAGGTTTGTAGATTCAACACATATGAGCACACAGAATGAAGTTTTGGAAAAACTGATGCTGATTAAACACACATATGCGCACACACATACCTCTCTCTCTCTCTCTCTTGCGTCTCTCATTCTCTCTTCCCGATTCAACAAACACACACAGACACATACTGATAAACTAGATTCAAAACATTGATAAGCCAACACCTCCTTCTATTACTCTCTTTCTTGAGTCTCTCATTCCAACAAAGGATTTTCACCATCGGAGAAACCTCCAAGAGCGAAGCGACCATCAGTTTATGTGTGTAGTTGTTAAGATCCGAGATTTTAGGGATTTTAGATGCTCAGGTGGTGTTAATTTCTGTGTTCATCGGTGTATGTATGTGATGAAGGTCTGATTTTCTAGCACTTGTTCAACACCATTATTTCCATTTCTCAAGTTCTTGAAGGCCCAGTCTCCATATTCTGATTCAATTTCTTGAAGGTGCAATATACAGATTATGATCCCTTACAGTGACTCAAGTTCACCACCAAAGTTGTTTCAGATATGGGCTTTAACTCGTGGTTGTTTTTGTGTGTGATAAACCCAATAGATAAAGGGAGGGGTAGGGTTTATGAATTAGGAGGGTAGGTTAAGATGCTTTGGAAGATTGAAAACCCATTTTTCATGAGAATCGGTTTTTAGGGGAATTCCATTTGAGATTAAAAAAAAAAAAAAAAAAAAAAAAAAAAAAACTGCTTTAGTTCCAGGGAATCATTTTAATGACGGTGGTGGCTTAAGGTTTTTTAAGGTGGGTCTAAAATTGTTACCTGGTGTTTTGTCCTTGAAGGGATGATGAAGACGATGAGGGAAAGATGGTTTTTCAAGTGGAGAGAGAGAGAGAGAGAGAGAGAGAGAGAGAGAGAGAGAGATAATGAGGGAGGGGTTACCGGTGGAGAGGGAAGGATGCGGTAGGATTTTATTTTATTTTTATTTTTTTAAAACATTTAAATACTAAATTAATAAAGAAAATAGAAAAAACAAATCAAAAGGGTAAAATAGTCATTTCAAATTGTTCAAGGACCAAATCCATAGAAAGTTTGTGATTTTGGATCAGTGGTGCAAGTTGGAAACTTTTTGGATCCCATCCACATTTTTTTGCTAACCACATGGACCAAATTTGCAGTTTAGTCTTATGAAAATCGTAATTATAATGATGTGTTTTGATTTCTAAAGTAAGTGTTCATGGATTTCTAATTTCTAGTGTGGTGTTCATGGATTTTTGAAGTGGTATTCATGGATTTCTGAAGTGGTGTTCATGGATTTTTTTTGAAAAGAAATGAAGTGGTGGTGGTGGTGGTGGTGGTGAGAGAGAGAGAGAGAGAGAGTTTTGGCTTTTTAAATTTATATATTTTTTTTGTTTTAATTAGAAAAATATTTAAATAAAAAAAAACTAAAAAAAAGCAAAAAGTAAGGGCAAATCGTTTTTATAAAAAGGTTCAGAGCAAATCGAACCAAACTCGCAACAAAATGAAAAGTTTGGACCTTTAGTGCTAGTCCAAACTTTTTTGGCCAAAATGACAATTTTTAGCTAACCATAGGAACCTATTTATAGTTTTGTCTAATTTCTAAAAACAATTCTAAATAATATAACATTTACATACTTATGTCGTTTCACACCTCAGTCTAATGTCTAAGGTCCACTTTTCCACTCTAACTACATTTCTTTAAGTTCCTTCTTCTAGCATTTAATCTTCGAACTTCATATTAGAGTAAATTGTAAAAATAGTCCCACTGGTTGTCAAAATTATATAGATTGGGTCCTAAAAATTTTATTGGTGCATAACTGGTCCAATTTCAGATCTTTTTAGTGATTTTGGTCTCTACACACTTAAAAGAACGAATATGCCCTTATTATTTATATTTTCTATTTTTTAATTGTTGAAATACATAAATTAACTAGATTATAACCCGTATTAAACGCGGGGAACATATAAAAAGATACATACAAATGTTTACAGATATTCTATAATAATTATTAACAATAAGTTATGGTTATTGGTATTATTGAAATATGCAGAAGACACATTGAAATCTATAAATATATATAATCGTTGAATGACCTCGTTGTACACAACATTTTTTGTTTTATTAGTTGAACGACATTCTTCATCACATTTAGCTTTTTTTTCTTAAAAAAAATGAATCGTCACTTGAATCCATAACTTTGTTTTATTGTTAATGTTGCTTATAAAAGTTAAATATAAATATATAGGCATATTAATAAGTTTTATTATTTTATATGAGAAAAGTAATAATTATAATGAGACAACATTATCTAAAAAATTAATGTTTGAAATATTTTGGAGAGAAAAATCGTGATCATTAAAAAAATTTATATAAGGAAAATACAGATTAGTTTTTGTTAAATTATGTATAAAATTATTGACGAATGTTATTTTGGAAAGAATTGTATTTTGTAAGGTATAATAATATGATAAAATTCGAAATATATATATTTGTTGTGTAAATTTATAAATTTTATTATTACTATATAAAGATAAAACAAAATAGGTTTGTATGCTATACAAAATAAAAAAAAATTAATCACTTTGTTGTAGTGTTGATGTTGCTTATAAAATTGATATATATATATATATATATATATATATATATATATATATATATATATATATATATATATATTGTTACGTTTTATTATTTTATATAAGAAAAGTAATAAGTATAAGGGGACAACATTATCTAAAAATAAATGCATGAAATATTTTTGGATTGAAAATCGGATCACCAGGATCACTAAAAAAATTTATATATGGAAAATAAAATTTTAAATTGGGTTTGAAATTATGGATGAAATTAATGATGAATAAATTGATAAGGTACGATTGAATCCAATTTTGGAAAGTTTAAATTTGATAAATGAATCGCATAAGTTATCAAAATAATTCTTTTTATGGATATAAGAGAAGTACAAATTAAAATTTGATAAAGGAGCTTTAGAAATAAATACTTGAACTATTTTTGGAGGGAAAACATTGAGATTGTTAAAAAAGTTTATATAAGGGCGATACAAATTTAAATTAGGTGAAATTATAGATGAAATTAATGACGATTAAATTGGTAGGTTACAATCGGAATACGATTTTGGAAAGTTTGAATTTGATAAATGAAATGTGTAAGTTGTCAAAATATAAAATTTTAAATGCGGGGGATTATACAAAAAATACATATAAAGTTATAAATAGTCAACACAATTAAAAAAAAAGATAAAGCAATATATATATATATATATATATATATATATATATATATATATATATATATATATATATATATATATATATATATCCTAATAAATAAGAATCATTGTGCCACAAATTATTTTCTCATTTATTTTGTCACATGACAAATTTTGGTATTTTTAAATTAATTATTTTTCACTTGTCATTATTCTATGTTTTCCAGTTACTGAAAAATGTTACTTCATTATATTGTTATATAAGCATAAACATTCTAATTAGACGTTCCTTCCATACTAAGATTGTTTAATTTAAACTTATATTGACAACCAATACCATTTTTTCATTGCATTAAATATTAAGAACTATTTCATTTATTTAAATAAAGTAATAGAGTATAGTTTATGGAATGTTAAATGCTATATGAATTTCGATTTTAGCATATCATCAATGGAAATTATTTTTTAAATTATGATTGGTGTATTTTAAATTATTTATGAATATAAGTGCTAACGTTTATGTTTGTTTTTCTTTATTCGGTGTTCGCACAAACGTTGCGGTAAACTTGGCGCAACTTTGAATGATATTGGTATATCTTGTAATTTGGTATATATCTTTCAATTACATGAAACATCAAATAATGAAATTTCATTACTATTATGATAATTTAGTTTAAATATTACATTTTTACTAATGTTGACAGTCTTATTTTTTGAAGAACCGTAACACTTTAACTAATTGTATATTTTACAAATCTCCTAATATCTTATAATTTTTTATCTTACTTTATAAACTTTCATATCTATGTTATTTCCAAGATTGACTATCATAAATACAAAACTTTGTTCGAGATATGACCTTTCAAGGACAGGGACAAATTAGGGAAAAATGTACAAATAAAATCTTTGGTTTTTTAAATAAAAAAACACATAGGCACATTGCTAGTAACTAAATATGTTAAAAATAAAATAGAAATTACAATGCACTTTATATCCACTGAACACAATTGCAACAACTCAAAAGAAAATTAGAAATTATAACTCAAAACATTATAGATTAAAGTCAAAGTACATTGCTATTAACTAAATCTGTTAAAAACCAAGAAATATGGGCAAATATGTCAAATTAATAGCACTGTAATATTGATAATTAAAAACACTAAATGGTAAATGGTAGTTTTTAATCATCAACTACCGTGCAATCCAAACAATCTCAGAAAAATTTAATTACGTAAGACACACACACATACATACATACATACATACATACAATTAATCAAAAGTCACTATGCTTTTCTCATGGATATTTTATCAAACATGTAGAGTGCAACATCAAATGCAATGTTAAAAAGATAAAAGTAAAATATTGAAAAACTAATACTAACATTTATAATCAAGATTATTCATGAATTCAAAGATCACAGTCACATATAAAACTAATGAAAATCAAAAAATCAAATATAATTAATAAAGATTAAGAACATCATATTAAAGAAGGAACTTGTATGATGAACGTGATGTTGCAAAGGATGATGTTGTTCGAACGGGATGCTGCAAAGAGTTTGAAGAAAACATAATATACGAATAATAGCACATGATTTATACATAACTTTCAACAATGATTATGGAAAGAATATCAAAATTTGAATTCTTTAATTCTTTGAAATTGAGCAACGATATCCTGTAATCTTGTAGATGCGTTTCATATCTACCCTAATAAATAAAGATAATTTTGCCAAATGTCAACTTCTTATTGAATTTGACACATGTCATTTTCTTAGAATTTTAAAATATTTTTATTCACTTGTCATTTTTGTATTTTTTTTTTCATTTTTATTAAATTTTCACCTATTAAATGTCCCCTCATAGTTATTAATGTGAATTAATGTATATAGTAAATCTTCCATTTTTGAATTTTTATTTCTATTAATATATTAATGAATTACATTTGTGAATTTATATTAATTAGTTTTATTAGTATAAATTAATTAGGACAAATTACATAAGTGGTCGTTGTGGTTTACTTTAGAAAATACTTAATGTCTACACCTTATATTTAACATTTTTAATCAAGCCGTGTAATACACGTGTCTCACACTTAATAATAGATATGAATTGAAAGAATATATGCGAAAGGTAATAGTTAAGAATGTGATTTTAATTAGGAATGAACGAAATTTACTTTCAAAAATTATGATAAGATTTAAATGAGTTAAATACATTTCTTTTATAAATGATATTAACATTAAATCAATTAGTCAAACTTTCAAATTTACTTAATATTAATTTAATTTAATTTAATTTTAGGATGACATCATCAAAATGATCCAAGAGTTGAAATTAATCAAACAAAACACAATTAATGGTGTTGATTGTTGAAGATGATGTCATAAGGTTTCTCTTTTTTTTATCTTACTTTATAATTTTTCATAACTATGTTATTTCCAAGATTAACCGACTTAAATACGAAACTTTGTTCATTGATTTCTACCAAAAAAGATTTCCCATAATCGAGATATGACATTTCAAGGACATAGACAAATTACGGGAAAATGTAGAAATAAAAGCTTTGGCTTTTTAAATAAAAAACACATACGCACATTGCTAGTAACCAAATATGTTAAAATTAAAATAGAAATTACAATGTACTTTATATCCACTAAACACAGTTACAACAACTCAAAATAAATTTAGAAATTACAATTCAAAACATTATAGAGTAAAGTCAAAGTACATTGCTATTAACTAAATCTGTTAAAAATCAAGAATTATGGGTAAATATGTCAAATTAATAGCACTGTAATATTGATAATTAAAAACACTGAAGGGTAAATGGTAGTTTTTAATCATTAACTACCGTGCAATCCAAACAATCTCAGAAAAATTTAATTACGTAAGACACACATACATACATATAGTTAATCAAAAGTCACTATGCTTTTCTCATGTACATTTTATCAAACATGTAGAATGCAACATCAAATGCAATGTTATAAAGACAAAAGTAAAATGTTGAAAAACTAATACTAACATTTATAATCAAGATTATTCATGCATTCAAAGATCACAGTCAAATACAAAACTAATGAAAATCAAAAAATCAAATACAATTAATAAAAATTAAGAACATCATATTAAAGAAGGAACTTGGATGATGAACGTGATGTTGCAAAGGGTGATGTTGTTCGAACAGGATGCTGCAAAGGGTTTGAAGAAAACATAATATACGAATAATAACACATGATTTATACATAACTTTCAACAATGATTGTGGAAAGGATATTAAATTTCGAATTATTTGATTCTTTGAAATTGAGCAACGATATCCCGTAATCTTGTAGATACGTTTCATATCTACCCTAATAAATAAAGATAATTTTGCCAAAGTCAACTTATTGAATTTGACACATGTCATTTTCTTAGAATTTTAAAGATATTTTTTTTTTCACTTGTCATTTTTGTATTTTTTTTCATTTTTGTTAAATTTCCACATATTAAATGTCACCTCATAGTAATTAATGTGAATTAATGTATATAGTAAACCTTCCATTTTTGAATTCTTATTTCTATTAATATACTAATGAATTCCATTAGTGAATTTATATTTATTAGTTTTATTAATAAAGATTAATTAGGACAAATTACATAAATGGTCGTTGTAGTTTATTCTATTTATTGTATTTTTTTTTTCGAAAGTTTACTTTAAAAAATACTTAGTTTTTACACATTCATATTTAGCATGATGTTTTAAAACATGATAAAAAAATTAAAACATGATAATAATTTTTTATTAGTATAGATTGAATTACTTATTCATCATTTCATTTATATTTTTTCAGAAATTTACTTTAGAAAATACTTAATGTCTACACCTTATATTTAATTTTTTTAATCAACCTGTGTAATACACGAACCTCACACCTAGTAATAGATATGAATTGTAATAATGTATACGAAAGGTGATAGTTAAGAACGTGATTTTAATTATGAAGGAACGAAATTTACTTAAAAAAATTATGATAAGGTTTAAATGAGATGAATACATTCCTTTTATAAATGATATTAACATTAAATCAATTAGTCAGACTTTCAAATTTAGTCAGTATTAATTTAATTTAATTTAATTTTAGGATGACATCATCAAAATGATCCAAGGGTTGAAATTAATCAAGAAAACACAATTAATGGTCTTGATTGTGAAAGATGATGTCATAAGGTTTCTATTTTAATATATATAAAGATTTGAATTTTTTAACTTAAAACAAATAAATAAATAAGAGAAAATAACCCAAACCCCTCCCATAGAATCCCCTTCATCACGAGCTCCACCCTCCACCACCGATGAATGGAACCACCACCATCACATACCATTCTTACCGGAATTCCCTTGAGCTTATTCTCCTTGTCTTACTTTTCCTGTATACACTGTTTCCCGATCTCTTTACCATTCTTTTTCCCCAAAATAGCTTTTCATCTTCTCTAACTTATCTACATTCTATCAAAACTCACCAGAAATCTCTCAAATCAACCACCTTTCTTTCCTAGAAGATTGATCATTCACCAGAGTACAACCCTCATTCACATACTCGAAGTCCACTGGAACCCTAGCATGATTCTGATTTGTTCGACTAACATCATCAAACTGCTTTGCCATCACAACTCTAACCTTTGTGTACTGTCATCCTCAAAACCCTAGACGTCATCTATCAATGAATAAGGAAGGCTTTGCCATCATTTCTACATCCACTGGAATCACCAGATCTGCACTCAGCCACCGGATCGCCGCCATAATCGACCTCCTTACTCCCTGATCTGAAACCACCAGGCTTCTTCTCGTCGTTGAAACTAGGGTAACGAAGTTATGGATCTTGTTGTGGATCTCATTTTAGGGTGTGATGGGGTGTAATTTAAGAGAAATGGGTGGTCCGGTAGGTGGTGGATCGACAAGTCGTCCAACAGTTGGGCGTCTGGCAGTCGGAGGTCCGCCGTGTGGTGCTCCAGTGGTGGTAGGGTGATGATGTTTTTATAGAGAGAGAGAGAGAGAGAGAGAGAGAGAGAGAGATTGGAGAGAGAGAGAGTTAAGTGAGTGGGTAAGGGTGTAATTTTTTCTTTTTTCTTTTTCTTTTTAAATAAAAATAATAAGGAATTAAATAAAAAAAACTAAAAAAATAATTAAATAATGGCATATTCGTCTTTTCAAGTTGGGTGTGGATCAAAACCAAACAAAGGTGTTAATCACAAGGACCAAAACCACACAAACTATCCAAAATTAAACCAATGATTTACCAACAAACTTTTTTCGACTAAAACCTCATAATTTTGAGAACAAGAATGATCATTTTTACAAGTTTGTCATTATATTATGAATTATGTTATTATTTTTCAACTCTAACTCTATTTTATTCGGTTATAACCATGTGTCTTTCATCTTACTGTGCATTCTAAGAAACAAATATTTCTAGCTTTTAAAAGTTAATTCATTATTCGTTCATATTAAACACTTATAGCCTTTATTTTATTCATATAAAAAATCAACATAACATATGAGTCCATTACACTTCACTTCCTATAAAAGATATTGGTTAGGTATACCCTGAAATTAGGACATAAGACAAACCTTCTACCCATATCAAGGGAATCCATGAGGAAAATGATGGACTTTCAACATCACGAAGATACATTTGGAATCCAACAACTCATATGAAACCCCCCCCCCCCCCCCCCTCCGTCATTAGCTTGATAAAGAATATGATGAAGCCATAAAATAAAACACACACACACACACACACACACACACACATATATATATATATATATATATATATATATATATATATATATATATATGGAATCCAGTGCTATTTATAAAAAAAAGTTATTCACAAAAATATTTTTGGGTTTTCTAAGCATATATACATGAATTTTGGCAATAGAAGTGATTAATAATAACATTAAATATACATGCACCCTAGATATATGATTTACTATTATTACAACTTATTTTCAAAACTATGATTATAAAAACAAGATGGATAGAATTACTAAACTTTCAAATACAATTGTATATACTTGTAATTCCTTGAAGATTTGTTAGATTAAGGTGCCTATGGTCCTAATTAAATTGGTATAAGATTGAAAAATAAAAGTAAAATCCTTTTGGGTTGCCCTCATAACCAATAAATGGATTGGACTGATTGTATGAGAGAGAGAGATATAAGATTTGTTAATATATTATATGATTAACATATTAAATAGAAATATAAATAATTAATTAAGACTTAATCAAAATTAATTTGTAACTAATTCTAGGTTAATTAGAATTAATTAAAGGTACAAGTACTAAGCTATAATTTTTGAAAAGTTGAACAAGAGAATGATTTCAGAACCTTCCATCATATGGACGGTTTTGGAGGACCCTATTAGGGTTTTTGAAAGCCTTCATTTGATAATTAGGAAACTAGATAGTTATTGAATTTGATATATTATTATTATATGTTCAAATTTAGGATTTCTCGGATTTCCAAGTAGATATAAATTGATCCTTAACCCCTTGCATTTTTTGTTAACCTATTCTAAGATCAAATCTAAGAATTCCTTCTCTCTCCCTACTCTCATCTCAATCTTATGGTTTCTTGTGTTGTGGGTTTGAAACATTAGAGGCTTGCATACTATCGAAGCTAGGATTTCCAAGCAGACAAGAAGATTTAGATTAAGTTGTTTGGAATCATCAAAAAGGTATGTATCCCTAACCATGAATTTCGATTCATAGGGTTTTAGTTTGTATTTTCATAAGTATTGTGACATCCCCATTTTCATGACCAGAAAAGACCGGTGTGTTTATGTTTTATTTTCAAATCGGAGTAACCTTTTAAAGAAAAGTGTTGCAAAATTTGTTCCTAGAAAAACATGATAAATTTGTTATCAATGCATTTCCAAAGAAATGTATTTTATTCATTTTAAAATTTTAGGATGTCATCGTCAATACATAAACATAAGCATAAACAAAACTTACATTCATTTAAACTAGTGATCTACATCTTTTTAATCTCTTGGTGTAATGTGGCTTTATATCAACACTTGTGATACAAATAAACTGAGTGGGTCAGGTTGGGAAACTTGGCGAGTACATAGGGATTTTAATCCCATAATGTTATATATATATATATATATATATATATATATATATATATATATATATATATATATATATTAGAACTCATAAAGTATACAATTTCACCAAATATAAGCAACTCTTACCCCACCCCGTCGATCCTCACAACGACACTATCCATACTCTCGAACCTTAAAATTTATCTCTTATTTAATCCATACTCCCAGATCTAATCCATGCTCTCGGATCAATAACTATGCCCATTTCATACTCTCGGACTAGGGACAACTGTCTATGTCTAAATCCATACTCCTGGATTAATGACAAATAACTATGTCCTATCTATACTCTCAGACTAAGGACAACTGACTATGTCTTAATCCATGCTCTCGGATTAATGACAAATGACAGTGCCCAATGATACTCTTGGACTAGGTATGAATGACTATGTCTAATCCATGTTCCTGGATCAATGACATAATTTAAATTTATATTCTTCGTGTATATCTCACTCGTACTCATAAGAAGATACTACCAAATATTCTTCATAATTAATTTAGGTTTATTCTTTGTCCTAAATCATCATATATTATAGGTATGCTCTTTAACACGTATTTCATGCAAAATCAAATATTTCACACATAAACATACATTTATTACTTCAATAAATACTTGTATTAAAATCTTGTCCATGAAAGGGACTATGCACTCACTTGTTAAGGTGGTGATTCCGAACTCAGACAACGCTTCGCTTCTTAAAAATAATTTTCTTCGACGAAACCTAGTACTAGTACAACAAGATTTTAGTCTAATATTTATTGCGACTAATTATTAGTCTAGATTCATCATTAACTCAGAGTCTACTTTATGATCTATCAAGTAAGAATCGGCCAAGCAGGACAGTTGGGAGGCAGGACCATTTCATCATATAGCTTTTCTGAAATCTAACAACCAAACCCAACGTGACCATTCTAGACACCTCTCCCGTAAGTAGTTCAATCAGTATAATGACTTTGAATCACTGATAAATCTTATTTATAGGTTCATAATAACGATATTATATTATATATAAGTTATATTTAAAGTAAGGTAGGCATATTTCACTTACAGCTGGTTTTGCTAGAAACTGGGCTCCGCTGGAGCAGAGCTTTGAGCCAAAAAACTGCTTTTCTCGGAGCTTCCAGGCACTCCGGGGATTCCTCTAGCACCTTGAGGTTACTAGGGATTTATAAGTGTTTTGGGAGTCTAGAGAAAATTTAGAGAGAGAGAAAGAAAGGCTTATGGTGTGAAAAAAACATAGATATATTTTAGGTTGCATGTACCCTTGAGGGTAAAAAGAATTTTCGCATGTACATTTGTTTTGTAACCTAAAATCTCAATAGTGGTATAAAACCCTCAAGTTTGACATTAATGATACATAATAGATGAAATCGAAACAAACAAAAATCAAGAAATTGTGTTACCAAGACGTGGGCAATCCTTTGCCATGTCGTGGAAACTGCCTGGAATCCGAATTTTGGGATTTACCTGCCTTATTCAAAAGATAGGATAATTATTAGTTAATTATTGTTATTTTAAATGTCTAAAATCTAGATATATTAACTGAATAACTAAAAATCCTAATTTGAATATAATTTTTTTTAGAATTATCCAAATAAGATAATTAGATAATATGATTATTCATTTGATAAGATTTATATTAATTAATTATAAGTTTAATTAAAAAATAAGTTTAAATATTACACATTTCAAATACTAATTATTAAATCTTAATTGAATTAATATGGTTTGAACCTTATAATTTAAAAAAGTTTTAAAATACACCTAGACATATGTATAAGGGTATACTACGATATGTATCATTAAAAGTCAATCGTATCAGTAGTAAGCCTCATTCACGAAGACACGCTATAACCATCAAATGCGACTATCTCTTGAATCTCAACAATAGAGAGATTTTATAGGGCGTAAGAGTATTATTAGTTATTCATAGAATCTAACAAAATTTCATTTATTATTTTAAATATTAAGTCTTTAAAAATTAATATTTTTTTTATTGTTTCTAAAACATTAATTTATTAAAGTATATGATCTAAGTAATAAAACAAGTAAATCGTTAGGTGATATTTATCCCACTTACTTAATCAAACTTGTTAGGTAACGATTACCAATTGTATAAAATATGTAATTCCTAGATAATAGGATCCCAAGCAACTTTTGTTTAACTTATCATGTTCGATCTCATCTATGCATCAGACCTCTCATGCTTAGGTGACATTTATTACACAAGATTTCGATCAATTCTTCCTACTTGAAACAACTTGTAGCATTGCAAATAACTAATGACTAGGTGACCCTTAATTATGTAACTAGAAAATATAAAATCACCCCAAACATCATTAGACATACATAGTGGTTAGGTGACCCATCGCCCACTAAGACCGTACAAGCGATGCTTGAGTGTTCTTCAAAAGGACGACAATGACTTGAATTTTTTAGAAAATGTTTTATATATGTTTTACAAATATAGTTATAAAAAAACATGGTCTCATGAATATTGCATGCATCCAACGATTCATGTACCCTTTTGTAAAAATCATATCACTTGCCATAATGTTCTTTAGGTACCAAGTAGAACTTCATTTTATTTCCCATTAGCCGCGATCAATCATAAACTAAAATTTGATATATAAAGTTTAATCATAGAGCAGTTAAGAACCGGTTATAGTCTTTCAATAAATTTTCATTTAATACTTGAGACTTTGGAGTTTTGGATAAGTTCTAAAATCAAATTTCTAAATCTACTTTTATCATTCAAAATGTAACATCAATAAAAATCATGCCAAATTTAAACTTTTTCAAAACATTTCAATCCATTAATTATTACAAAACTTGTTTTCAAACATTATAATATCAGAGTATCCCATAAACAAATCATAAACATGAGGAGTTGTATGATCACGCATTTGCCTTCCCGCGATCATTTGATGTACCTGAAACAAAACTAAAACTATAAGCCCAAAGCTTAATGAGTTCCCTCAAAATACTGATACGTTGCACATAACACATATACAAATAACAGTATGTGTTGGGTATACAACTATACAGACTGGATTACCTCCAGGGCCAACAGTGTGAGTCTAGATTGCCTTTCGGGCCCATAGCTTACATCTGGATTGCCACTAAGCCCACAAAACGAGTCTGATACTCCCTACCCGGCCCTCAGCTCATATCTGGAATGCTCCCGAGTCCTCAGTATGAGTCTGGCATGCCCCACCCGGCCCTAAGCTAATATCTGCAATACTCTAAGGTTTGTTGGTTACCGCACGAAGTAGTATAACCTCAACCCAACCCACATAATATGTCGACATATAACACAACTAATGTGCATACAGATAATCACATAATAATACATGTAATCCTACAGATCTACCAAACTGGCATAACAAATAGCATGCAACACTAACTCATACTCAACATACTACCAACTGCTAGGATAACATATCCAATGGGTCGGCATTGGTGCCTTCGACCCCTTAGTATAGTGAGGATAACTCACCTCTCAACTGTCAAATCGAAGTGATAAATCAAAATCTTGAACCACGGCCACGAACTCCAACACCTATATTTACCAAAAGACATTTTCCATAAATTCCAATTTACCAAAATACCCAGAAGTCAACTAGTCAACCCTTGGTCAAAGTCCAAGTCAATGGTCAAGACCAACAGTCCATGTTTACCCGACTCGCCGAGTGCAATTCATTGACTCGTTGAGTCCTTCCTGAACTCGAGAAATTGTGAAATGTGGTCGAGTTTCCCTGACACTCACCGAGTTCATGCATGGCCAAATGTCGGGGAAACCCTAGCTGACTCGCCGAGTCACCCTACTAACTCGCTGAGTCCATGCAGAAGTCCTTACACGAAAATCTTCATTAGACTCGCCAAGTTTATCATGCAACTCATCGAGTCCCTTCAGTCCTTTCTCCATTCGGATGCTTTTTAAGCCATTCCAAAGCTCCATATTGCAGATCAAGCTTCCCAAGGCATGTTTATCACGTAAAGTTGCAAACTTTACGTGTATGCAAGGCTCTAAAGGCTTAGAATGTCAAATCCAATCTTGTAATGGGGTTTAACTCACAAGTGAAGGTTCACACTTGCTAAATCTGGAGCCTTTATAGACATAGAGACCAAGGTAAGTTCAGATCTAAAGTTGCAACGTCATATCCTAGCCCATACCCAAAATTGCTAACATAAATATGCTAGCAAAGCCCTAATATTCAACATAATGAGATGTAGAAGGAAAGAAGGTCAAGGTAACGACTTGTTACCTTCAAACTGATGCCAAGAAGCAGAAGAGTTAGATACACTAGCTCCTCTTGCACAACTCTTCTTATACTTCAAGTCTTCTCCTTGCAAAACACCTTCCAAGCTTTAAAATCACACACACTAATTAGGGTTTCTAGACGCACAAGGGGCTATAAGGGAGGCTAATGACCCTTTAAATAGGGTGAAAAACCCCCCCATAAGTTAGGGTTTCATCCTCCAGCTCCAACTCGTCGAGTCATGTCTCCGACTCGACGAGTTGGTCATTTAAAACACGTGGCCCCAAAATTTCCTAATCAACGAGTCAGGGCATCAACTCGTCGAGTAGACCTTCCAATATGAAAATAAAGTTGTAAAAATTAATACCTGAGAGTCGGAGCGTTACACAAAATCTTATGACCCTATGAATTTGTAGTATAAACTCATTTTATTGTATAAACTCAATTTTATATATCTTATGGTAAAATTCATATTTTGATAAACCAAAACTTAGGTGATATTATTTATGTTTTAAATCTCTTTCGGCGTGCATAAAACATGTTGTGTTAAGTTTAAAAAACTAATATCATATATTAAGTTTTGACGTAAAAATAATAACTAGTATTATTATTTGTCCTTATAACGCTATAAATCAATTTTAGTCATTTTAATAAAAACATGTAATTTATTATAAAGACAATGAGCTTATATAATATTTAAACACTTTTTATATGCACGGAAAGGTATTAAAAATCCCCACAGTTCTATCTAGCTACTTTTGGCTTAACAAGTGTCGAAATAAAACCATAATCCACGCACGAGGCCCGACATATGACCTTTCCTTTTTTACCCTTTGGGTCCAGCACATGCATCAAAGGCTTAGATCTCATAACCAATATTATCAATCTTCAATAAGGTCCAAATTTTAATTTCTCAAAGCTCAAAGTCTTTACATGATCAAGATGTGGTCCACAAACTCTGGATTAATAAATGACCCGGAATAGGATGTTACATCCCACTTGAAAAAACATTCATTGCTTGCAAAAGTTGAAAATCTTCTTACAAGGTAAATAATTAAACAACATGCAACACTTTTTAGAAAAGGTTGCAGAAAGTGTTACATCAGGACCAACAAGGCCTTTTGCAACAGCTATCAGTGATAGTTTTTGTGACAACCCGAAAGTCCTTGTCTTGTAAAGTCCAACTATTCAACTCAGCCAAGTGTCATCCTTCGTTTTGCTATCTTTTAACGAAAATATGGGTCTATATGAGCGTTCTAGGCTTAGTCTAACCTAGATATGAGTCTTAAGGAGGGTTAGAAAGTGTTTAGCATCACAAAATCGGGCCAAACACACCAAAGAAGGTGTGTGCAGCCGCACACCCGCATGTGCGGCCAGCCAACCAAACACCCAGTCGCACACACACTCCATCCTCACACTCGACCCTATATATTGAACACTTAGCCAACCTTACACCCATTTCTCCCACTCCTTCAAATTTGGAACTCTCTCTCTCTAGAATCTTCATCCAAGAACATTCTAAGGGCCTCAAAAACGTGAAGTACTCCTTCATTCAGCTTGTTATATTGGTAAGACACATGAATCTAAGCCTAAAACTCATAGTGTTCTTCGTGTTCTTCACCCTTTGAAGGTATACGGCCGCACACACATCATGCGTGGCCATACACACCTCTTTGGGCCTAAAATGGACCTAAACACTCCTTTAAGCATAGCAACGACCCAAAAAACATTCTTAGGATCATTCTCAAGCCAGGGAGAATCGATTTGGGCACGTTTAGGTAGGAGTGTACGGCCGCACACTAGCCTGGCCACATACTCTGGCCGTACGTAGGCCTATCTGCACACTCTGTCCGCACACTCACAAAGGTTGAGTTGGGTGGCCTTACACTCAAATCTAATGCCCCACACTCATTTAGGGACTTTAATGGGTGTTTGTGACACTTATTTCTAAGTGTTCTCATGTCCCTAAGTGTATCCATGTGTCTATTAGTGGTTATATACCCTAAATATATTCATAAATGTGTTATTACATGTTAAATAGGATTCACGTGTGTGGTCAAGTCCTCACCTGACACTTAGCAGTTAGCATCCTATACCGTCCGTTCATCCGAATCACCCACGCCAGGTGAGTTCATACCCCTTAATCAACCTTTTAAATGATTTTAAATGTTTTTATGGGGGGAATACAAGTTGAACTATAGGGTTATTATATCAATCATGTGATTAATAACTGTATAGCAAATAGATTTCTGCATGTTAAACTATTTTATTCAGCTAAAGGTTTTCAAAACTTGTTTTATAAACTGACATCATGTCATTAATTCTTATTTATAAGTTTTCCCAAAGGTTTTATCAAAAGCTTCTTTTTATACTTTTGTATTGTTAAATGCACGCCTGTAGATGTATAGTTATATAAGTAATGTTTAAAGGACTTAGGAAGGCTAACTCGCTTTAATTCCTTTTCCTTGTTTGGATGTGGCTTTAGGGTAATGGTTATCCGTCCGAAGGTCATTTAAATATTAGTTATATATCATGTATACATATATAGTCATAAAAGTTCTATTAGCAGGTTCATCACCTTTGGGTAGCAAAGGCATCTAGATAACTTCTCAAGTAAACTATAATAGGTATAGTTTAGAAACCAACCATAACATTCTTGAAGGAGAACATAGTTATATCTATACTCTAAAACATATACGTTTTAGAAAAAAGAAAGGTTTATAGAAATCAAAACACGAGATACATCCTCATGATGCGGATTTCACCGTTGTCAAGTTGGTAACCAGAGTCTCCTGGAGGGAGAGCGGGCATTGTGTGTATAGATCTATACGGGACAGACACTCCCACATCCTGACTGCTAGCTACAGTCCCAGCCGACCAAGCCAAGGGGTGACAAATGTCACATTCATTCCGACGACAGCAGGTCGTCAAGTATTCGATTGTCAATCAGTATGGTTATGAGTATATTTAGAGTTACCCTATAATTCATGGCTTTAAGGTAATAAGTACCATTATGATATTATATATATATATATATATATATATATATATATATATATATGTTGGATAAGTATCTAAGTCCATAACTATTTTGGTATGTACTTGACCCGATGGTGCATGGTTCTTTTGGGTTGCCTTCACCAAAGCAACTTGATAGGATGAATTATGGAGAGAAAGGATTAAATATGATTTATTAATATATTATGAGAATAATATATTAAAGGAGAAATCATATTGTTTAATTAATATTAGTCAATAATTAATTGGTAATTAGTTTTTGTGATTGAAAGAGATTAATTAAACTTAAGGGACTGGAATTGTAATTCTAAGATAATTTCAATTTGGGCTATGGATTGTCTTAAATTAAGGGGTGGACGAATTCTATGGGGAAACCCATGAGAAATCGTCCAAAGCCTTAAGGAAAGGGGGTCCATGGGTTGCTTAGGGCTTAAGCATCCAAATTAGGGTTTCTTTGTTAGATAACCCTAATAGCCTCACTATATATAGAACCCTTAAGGCTAAAAAACGTGGCTAAGCATCCTTCTAGGGTTTCACACGTTTTTGGGCAGCCTCTATCCTCTCTCCTCTTCATCCACTTGCTCTTAGTGTTTGTGAACCATTAGAGGAGTGACATTTGTGACTCTAAGCTTTCTAAAGTCAATACAAGGAGGAATTGGATTGTTATTGCTACATAACAATCAACGTAATGTCTTAAACCCATTCTTATGTTAATATGATTACTTGTATGCTAGAATTAGGGTTTATAGTCTTGGATAACTTGCATGTACAACAGAGAAACCTAGATCCAAGCATTAGGGTTTGTATGAGCACATAGGATGTTCTTATGACCAAAAACCATCAGTGGTATCAGAGCCTAGATTGGTTTCTATTGTATTGATGCATTATATGTTTGAAAAATTCGTTTTTTATGTTTTTGGGGGCTGGACTCGCCGAGTCCATAGCTGAACTCGCCGAGTCCATGCTTGACTCGACGAGTCAACTCATCAGATGGAGCAAACTTCGGGATTTCTTGTTGTTTTTGCTTAAGGATAGTTGCCTTATCATATTAGATCAATATAAATCCGATTTTATGATATATTTGACTATATTCTTGATCTAATTAAAGATATTTATCAATTAATAAAATATTTGTTTGCTTATATGATAATTGATTAATTATTTTGATTAAATTGGTAAATTGTTTTGCAAGAAATCGTTAAATAAATCAAATATGGATAATTATATACATATATTAAAACCCAACAAGTCTTTAAACAGTAAATTTTTATAGTTTCAGACTTCCACCACGTCAATTTGTATATAATTACTATTTCGTCCTTCTACGTTTTGAGCATCTTCATATGCTAATCCACAAAACTATCAGCGTCACTTTGTAAATACTTGTACCGCTTTCTTCTTCATTCTTCTCTGATTGTCTTCGTTTGAGTCTGTCGATGTCTTATCGTCCAAGAATATAGGAATTCGATTTGTCTCACCAAAAACCTTCTGCACTCTATTACCGCCACCGAACGCTTGCAACCAAGTGCTTGTACCCTATTGTGTAAGAAATTTCGGAATGTTGTTGGTTGTTTCAATTTTATTATGATTTTCATTCAATTACACTTCTTTCTAATCCTATTGTGTTCTTGAGCGATGTCTCCAACTTTTTGGGTTTGACAATCGACGATTTGCCGCCCAAGAAATTAGGATTTCGATTTCTGTCGTCAACCACCTCTGCGCTCAATTGTCGCCGCCAATCGCTTGTGTGCTCTGTTATTGATTGAAATTACGGTATGTCATATATTGTTTGTAATTGATTTTGATTTTCTCTATAAAATTGCTCTTCGTTCGGATTTTTATTTTAATCAATTAGGTTTTGATTTCTGATACATTACGTTTAACAAGCAATCTCTTTCTCTCTCTTAATTGCAAACAGTAGTTAGATAATCGTCAAAATAAATTTGTATTGAACCGTCTAATATGTGGAAATCTGGTATTTTACATTCCAAAGATGATTGTTAGTTTGTAGTGCAAAAAAAACAAGGAAAAAAAGAGATGTCAATTATCTATGTGGATGATTTAGAACGGGACACGTTAACTTTTATGTTATTTTCCTTGCATGCATGCCCTAATAAAAATGATCAGCAGTCACATTTTTAGGATAATATTGTGTCACTATTTACATATTTTATGTCTAATTGGTGTCACAATTCTTCTTTCATACGAAGATCCAATTATTTTTCTTCAAAATCTATTAAGATACTCAATCAATTGATGTTTTGATTTTTACAGATCCCTCATGTCATGGTTAAATAACAATGAATGTAGTTAGAAAATGGTAATTAGTAAGTTAAAACCTTATGCATTTATCAAATACAATTAATGAGAATGGAAATTGGGAAGCAACCTTGATGTCAGGCATGAGATGAAACTTCTTGAAGCCATATCTAGAAAAACAATAGAATAGTCATATGACAATTGATGACCCAAAAAATAAATTTGTATTCTAGAAAGTTATTAGGTTTCAATTCTCATTTCTTAATGTTTAAAGAGAAAGGAGGCAAGGTTTATACATTCAGGCCCTTCTTTTCCTACTACTACTTTACTCGTGGACATATAATTTTTTGCAATTCCAACATAACTAAATCATAGAAAAACTTGTCAGGTTCTCAATTTTCATGCAAAATTTGTTCACATCCTTTTAAATATTAATTGCAACTTTTTTCATCAAATATCTTCCTCCTGTAAACAATTAAAATAAAAACTTCCCAAAATGCCCCTGGAACTCTTTTTGAACTAAATCATAGAAAAACTAGCTAGGTTCTCTATTTTCATGCAAAATTTCTTCACATCTTTTGAAATATTAATTGCAACTTTTTTCATCCAAAGCTCTTCCTCCTGTTAACAATACAAATAAAAAAACTTTCCAAAATACCCCTAGAACTCTTTTTGTCCCAGATTCTGAATTATCCAACACTACGTTTATATAGGGTGGTTATCGGTTGGTATTGAGCCGAGTAGTTGCTTTTCCCCCTCTGTTGTCGCCTTCAACTTCCCTTAACTCACTTTTTCTGTCTCTCTTTTGACTACACGCGTCTTCTTTTCCAGTTGAACAAGTACGAAACATAAATACACCAGCCATTATATTCTCTTACACAAAACAAATCTCTTCCAACTTATGAAATGAACTTACAAATGAATATACCAATAAGGATCAAACAAACAATTTCAGTCCAATGTCATAAATCAGTAAGGGTACTGTATTGGAAATCCTAAAAAAAAAAAATCAAAATTTATGTAATTTTGATGACTTTGCCATTTTTGAGAAAAAAAAAAACCGTTACTCAATTAAATGAAACTATGTTGTTGTTATATGGAAAGATATAAAAGTATATTGCTATTTTCTAGATCCTCTCCTTCCAAGTTCATTCAATCTGCTACTGATTCCTCACCCAAACGTTATATCTCATATTGACAAATGTAAATATAGACAAAAACTTTTCCAAATTACTAAATGCCTTGATTCAGATTTTATAATTTTAGGATGAAAGTTTGCCAAATTACAATAATGCCACTAATCACATTTTGTAATTTTAGAATGAAACTTTGCAAAAAAAAAAAAAAGTGAGCTTCCCCTTGTCATATTTTATAATATTACACTAAAATTTTGTCAAATTACTAAAACGCACGTAAATGTATTTTATATTTTAGACATAAAGGGGGTGTTTGGCTTATCTTTTGAAAGACCAACAGTCCTTTTATGAAAGGGTGCTGATTTTTCCACTGGGATTTTTGATGCATCCACTGATATTTAAATTTATTGACAATTATACCCTTATACCATATTTTAAGTTTTACAGTATATCCTTTTTTACCAAACAGCATCCGTCCTCTCTCTCTCTCTCTCTCATATATTTGAAGAAACATTTCTTAGTAATCCTTCTTTAGTTTTCCTAAATTATCTGGATATTGAACATAAGGACTAAACTACATATGAACCCCATAATCAGATGCTATCAGTAGTGAAGTTCTCATTTTTTGTTGGGGCTATTTTAGAGTTATAATTATCTTTTCTGCAATCGATAGTTGTGGGTTGATTCTTTATCCTAATGGGAAACCTCAAATCATTCAACATTGAGTGGATATTGAGAGATTGCAATACTTGTCCTGGTCGTTTTTTCTTTTTTCTCAGGTGCTGCTGTGGTGGCAATTTTTTGGCAAATTTTCGATGCTCTAATAATCTCTAAAGACGCTTCTCAGATTTCTATTTGGTTCCATCATGAAGACTTTGGTTTAAATAAGCTTTTGACCTTGGGTGCTTTTTCCTTTTTGCTGTTTTTTTCGTTTGAGATTTAAAGAATGGAATTTGGATTATCACTAGATCTAAGATGATAAGGACTTGAATTATCAGTAATTTGAGAAGAATTACAGGATGAGGGATGAAAATTCGTCGATTGAGGCATAATTGCAGAAAACGGAGTAAATATTTGAAAAAAGAAGAAGATGGATCGAACACAATTAATCTGATACCATGTCAAATTGATATCTGATTGAAAGAGAGAAATCTCATTTTCATTGATTGAAGAAGTGTACAATACAAAGGAATAAGAAACATATATACATACTGCTCGTAGCACGGACTGCTGACATGTAACATAGTTGGCCTGCTATTTTGGAGTTTAAAGAAAATTAATCAGAGTTTTCCGTGATTAAAATAAACCCACAGCATATTCAAATCATGAAGGGAGGGGTGATCGATTTGAGATTTTTTTTTAATTGTTGTTTTATCGATTAAAAGGATGAGGGAAAAGAATGTTTTTACAGAGATTGGAATGATAATGGAGTAAAGATCTCTGTGTTCGAGACAAAGGGGGAGTAACGCAGGTTTTTAAACAAAAAAAAAAAAAAAAAAAAAAAAAAAAAAAAGTGGAGTTTTTTCCCTCTCCAATAACCCTAAGTAATACAAGGGTAGAAATGTCAATAGATATAAATGTCAGTGGAATTATAAAAAGTTAACATGGAAATATCGGTTCCCTTTATGAAAAGATAAAAGGTAAAAGATGTCTGGTAAAAGTATTTTAAAAGCTAATTTTGGATTTTGGATATAAGGAAAACTGATTTTTCGAAAAAATCAGAAAAATCTAACTTTTTGCAATTTTTTCTAAAACGACTTTTGTCTCTCAAAAAAATAAATCAAACACCCCCAAACTTTCCCAAACTTATATGTTTGCAGCAAAAATATAAAACATTATCTTATGTAATGTTAACGAACGTTATCAAATACACTACTCGCTCTCATACCGATGCCTACCCCGTCTATACTATATTGCAATTCAAGTCTCGGTAAGCTCTTTATCGTTTATATATCATATTGATTTTATGTTCCATTTTCAGTGTATAATTTGCAGAAAAAATATAAAACATTATCTTATGTAATGTTAACGAACGTTATCAAATACACTACTTATATAACTATTACGGTTAGTGGAAGCAGTTATCATATATTTAATAACAATAATAATTGAATGCATTTACCATTTACAAAACGGTGGCAAAAAAACAATAATTACCGTGACCCGTGGTTACCCACGGGTTAATACACTAGTTATGTGACTAAATGTTAATTTAGATTATTTGTTATTTGATCCTTGCTGTTATGAAAAGTTGCATATTTTCCCATTTAGGTTGTACAATTTAAATTTGAACCCAAAAGTTTTGTTGTTTTGAAATTTAAATAATTGAAACCCTAATGTTTTGAAATGTTTCAAAACTTGCCCTCAAGTTTTGGAATTTAAATTTTGATTAAAAGTTTAATTTTGATGTATATTTAAATTCTAAACCCTAATGTTTTTGAAATGTTTCAAAACTTGCCCTCAAGTTTTGGAATTTAAAAGTTGATTAAAAGTTTAATTAGGAATGTTAAATTCTAAAACCCTAGTAATGTTTTGAAAAGTTCAATTCACACCCTTATGGTTTTATTAATTAATTAAGGTGTATGATTAAAAGAGGTTTAATAAATCCATAAAAGTTTTGGTTTGCAATTTAATTGAATTAAAAGTATAATTATTAAATTTGGCCACCTAGTATTTTAAAAGTGTAAAATACACCCTATACTATATATAACATTAAAAGTCTAACATTATATATATGTATGAGTAAAAGTCAGTCTTACCGTTAGTAGGCCTCTTTCACGAAGTTTGTCTATAAGGGGTGTTTAAGGAAAGTGCCTATGATATGGCAATTGAGTGGGTATCCACTCTTACCCACCGCACTCTTGACTAGTGGAGGGTCGTTAGCCAAACGGGTAGGATAGGAAGAAACCTTCCATTATAAGTATAATGAAATACAAAGTAACTAAATGTTTTTCAAATTCCCAATCTTAGTTACTTAGGCAAAAGTGAATTGATGCAATTCCATGAAATTACACTTTGTGCCCTTGCGAAGACGTTAGTGGAGCGTGTGTGGTTTACCGGCACACTAAATGGTTCTAAGCAAAGGTAGCAAAGGGTGACTCAATGTTTGTCATAGTTCGGTGGAGCGTGTGTGGTTTACCGACACATCGAATAGGTGACTGTAACATGTGAGGGCACCATGTAAGTTTGCATGGTTATTCACACCCGCTTTGTGATCCTCGGCATCCCAGTCACAAACTAGAGGGGCGTATCGAGATTTAAACATGCCATTGAAATGTTCAATGAATCTCAAAGGATCTAGGAGTTTTCATAGATTTAAAACTTAAATTTCTTTTTCATTTTTCATGGTGGAAATTAGTGAATCGTCATTCACTTACCTTCAAATGTTCTGCAATTTGGGTTACAACATCCCTCTCCCGAGTTGTAGAATATTGTGTTGGGTCCTAGCCTTAGTATCTCATTTGGGTGATTTACCAAGGACTCAATCAATCAACTAACTTGAATTTGTTTCTCCCGTTTTGTAGATGTCTAAGTTTGACAACTATGGTCTTCCCAAATCCCGTGGAACAAGCATTCCACATGAAGATGGTATTCCACGATTCGATCGAGGAACAAGAAATCATGCTTCACTTCCTCCACCTCCTCCAATTGTTCTCCCTAACCCACAAGATCGAAGAATTGAAAGGTTCAATATCACTAAGGCCCTATTGGAAATGAAACATGAAGATGGTAAATCCGTGTGTGCCCACATTCTAGGAATGAAATCACACATCGATAGGTTGATTATGTTGGGTATGTCATTTCCCGATGAGTTGGCTGTGAACTGGGTTCTGCGGTCACTCCCTGAATCATATAATGAGTTCAAAAGAAAATATTATATGATGGATCATGATGATAACCTCATTGACCTAACTTACATGCTCATTGCTGCTGAATCATAAATGATTTGGCGAAGCAATGGAGCGTATTTGTTGGGAAATTCAACCGACCATGCTTCCGAGGACGTTCTAAGAGAAGCGACCTGCGTTTGCTGCCAAAAGAAAGGACGTTGGATACAAGTCTGCCCAAAAGAACCTGAAGAGTCCAGAAGATGGGAGAGTCAAAGTGTATGGTTGCGCTTCAGGCAAAATCCACTATCTAACTCGATTAAGTTCTTGTTTGTTGATTCATGATACATAATGTGATAAGATTGCATTTGAATGTTTTGTAGGATCAATGAAAGGAGAGGAAGCTTGATGACATAGAGCAAGATGAGTCTAATCACGAAGAAATGGATCTCGATCGCATGAATTTGAAGATTAGATTTTGAGCTTAGATAGTTAGGATAGAGTTGTTAGAAATTTTCCTTTTGAAATACATAGTTTTCATTGGATTTTGCATTGTAAGGACAAATCTTTTCCGCTGCTTTTATAAGTAAAATAAATTTTCGTTTGACTTATTTATTTATTTGCTTATTTCCTTGCAATGAAATCGTTATGAAAATTGGCGTTTGAATATTTCTACAACAAATGGATATGGTTTTTATTTATGGTAAGGTCGATAATTTACCAAATAAGGAGAGTTTCTCATCACTCAAGTTTCAATTGGACAGAAATTTGGAATCATGCAACTTGGTTGCATGATGAATGAGAAATTTCATATTTGGAAATTAGACTAATTCGTTGACAAAGTGTCAAGTGAAGGACTAGGAGATCGAGTACAAAAAGTTGTGTGTTGATCAAGTCCACCATAAAAGTAACAAAGATATTCGTCATAATTTACTAAAGGTTTAGTAAATGTGATTATAATTACAAGATTAAGTGTAATTCTAAATTGATTGAAAAAGTTTAAATCAATAGCAAAACGAATAAGAAGAATCAAGTAGGCAGAAAGATAAAAGTTTCTCCATTCTAAGAAGAAGGGAGAGTACCTTTTATGCTTTATGATAGGTCTTAATGATTAAGAACCATATCTCAAGTGATCCTCTAAGTGAGTCTTAGTACAATTGTATGTTTAAGAAGAGGAATCAAGAATTGAAGAAATGGTTAAATCAAGAAGTCAATCATACTTCGTTCCAAAACAAGTCTTAGAGTTAAGATTGTGACAATGAGTGACAAGTATTAAAAGGTTTATAACGTTCATCAAATGTGGAAAGTTGTGATGTCTTGGATAAGACAAAGGCCAACTAGGACCAATTTATGAAGTGTTTTGATAAAAGCCACACTAACTCTTGAATATTTGTTTGTCAAGAAATGTTTATTGATAAGAGAATCTTATATGTCAAGGAGTCAATGGGAGTCTTAATGGTCTTGAAAAGGTTCAAGAACAAATCAAATAAACCTTATCGATCATCACTAGCACATGAGTTGAGGTTTACAACCTATCGTGTTGACATTATTTTGTTTCTGTGCTATTCCAATTGAGTTAATTATGCATGTGAGTCCTATGAGTTCTCATTTTGAACGCATAAAAGGCAAGGCACCTTAATCAATGAAAGGTACATTGATAGGAAGGGTGAGCTGCTTAACTACTTGGAAGACATGGCGGACAGCTGTGCTACCATAAGGCAAGAAAGCAAGATTAAGAAAGTTCGGTCCATATGAGTTTGAATTTGTCGTAAACTTTGGTTTTAATAAATTCACATGGATAGGAACACATACATCGTTTAAATCTAAGTGTCATAAGATTTCCTCCCTCATGAAAATGATTGTGAGGAAATGCTTTCACTAAGAAAGATTTTAAGAAGATAGTGATTGTAAAATTGCATTCTCGAATTCAATTATGGTTACGATATCCCTTTCCATGATTTGAATTGTGAGGTTTGGCAATTAGTCTTAATTGTTTAGACACACATATAATCTATCTAAGGCAAAGGTGTATAAGTTCGAGAAGCCTTGATAAAAGATTACCAAAGCATTAAGTATTAGAAACATGGACTTAAGAAATTCAATAAGTATTGTTTTTCTGAAAGTTAAGATGTTTATGAATACATGTCAAAGCTAGTGGGAGCATAAGTGTTATGTTTATAATAATCATCATGATAGTGGGAGCATAAATGTTATGATTATATGATTATTAAGGCAAGTATTGCAAGTTGGCAATATTAATTATAGAAAACAAGAGTCATTCTTTGCAAAAGTCGTAAGGATGGAATAGTTGTTTTGCTATAATTAAAGGAGAGAATATTATGCTTCATTTCAAATCTAAAGGCTTAGGTTGTGGAATGTTAATAACTTAGTCAAAGAAACATAGTGTGTTCTTAAAATTTCGATTATGATTACGGCATTCCTTTTCACAATTCGAATTTTGAGAACATAGCAAATAAAACATTATGTGTCATGTCCCATACGCTTCGGGTATAGGATCGATTGCAAATGCTTTAATGTTTGACCATTATAAAATTTTCAAAATGTCTAGCGCATTTAGAGGGAAAAGGGACTAGAATCGGTTTTGACTAAAATAATTAAACAACTATTAAAGGACAATCTAAAGTTCGACAAGGATTGGTTGCTTATGAGTAGTTGGAAGCATGGTATTGAATGGACCATATCGACATTATTATGAATAGAAAACATTCTATTAAGAATGAGTTGTCATATGGAAATTATGGAAATGTTTCCATATTGGATGGACCATATCGACATTATTATGAATAGATAAGATTCTATTAAGAATAAGTTGTCATGTGGAAAATATGGAAACGTTTCCATATTGGGAATTGAATATTGAAAACTTATGTCTAGATTAGAAACATTTATGCAATTCAAAGGAATGTACTTTGAATGAGAAACATCATATCTAAGGAATTGTCTTGTAACAATCTCCGATAGAGGACTTTGTAATTTCATTGGCAATAGTCTTTGTGACTTTGGTGTAGTGATATTACTAAAGGATCATTGCATAAAATGTTAGAATCTGGCATATTCTATAAGTAGCAAGAATTTGATATTCTTTCACTTATGAAAAAGGATTTGGAGTTGTGAAATGAGAATGATTGGAAATGTGTTCAATTTGATCTATTTCACAAAGTACGAACCATAGGTAAACATTGTGTGCATGCTAGGAGCATGGGACAAGTGTAATAATTCAAGTAAGAAGTTGATCACCCGAAACAACAAATAATGAGTAATCGATATGGTGATAAATAAAAGGTGTTTTATTTATTCTCAAAGGTTTGAGGCCATATGGGATTAGTATTATTCTTGTGTTTCACTTTACATGTTTTGACTTCCTGAATAATTTAATTGGTTAAGAACGGTCAAATTATTCAATGGGCCACAGTCGTTCATATGTTGGAAGTAGGTATGAATGAAGACTGTCGTGAATTGGTGTGTGGATTGTCTAAAAGAGTATTAGACATAAGCAAATGTTTGGTGCAACGTTCATGAGTGCTTATGAATATGAATTTGAGCATTGGACTAAACCCACGCTCACTTGGATCACTCCATGGATTGTATTACGAGTGATTGGCGAGATGATAACATCTTATATTCTTGAAACCGAGATGTGTGAGTTGTATCTTGCTAATCGGTTGCACATTGATAATATGTAAACGCACTAGTAACTTGGTGTTATAAAACATATTGTTGTGTGCGATTCGGTGAGTGAGTGCAAGCAAGAATTGTATCAAAGTTTATCCGTTCCTTTTATCCAAAGTAGGATAAAAGCGATATCTTTGGGCCCCTCGATGGTTTAGTGATGACAAACGTAAATTCTCGGCTGGTCTAGGGCTAATTTGATTTGTTCAATTAGTCAGTCATAAATCAGAAATCGAGAAATAGTACAAAGAGAATGATTAGAAATCTTATCTCGTACGATATCTAGAATGGAGGAATATACGATCCCTTATCTAAAGGACACGCGTATCTGATAGGATCAGAGTTGACAACGACTTTGGAAAGCTACGATTGCAGATCAGGATCTGAAGTCATACGCAGAATAGTCATTAGACTTATCCAAGTGGGAGACTGTTGGATTAGTGTCTAAGTCCATAACTATTTTGGTATGTACTTGACCCGATGGTGCATGGTCCTTTTGGGTTGCCTTCACCAAAGCAACTTGATAGGATGAATTATGGAGAGAAAGCATTAAATATGATTTATTAATATACTATGAGAATAATATATTAAAGGAGAAATCATATTGTTTAATTAATATTAGTCAATAATTAATTGGTAATTAGTTTTGTGACTGGAAGAGATTAATTAAACTTAAGGGACTGGAATTGTAATTCTAAAATAATTGAAATTTGGGCTATGGATTGTCTTAAATTAAGGGGTGGAAGAATTCTATGGGGAAACCCATGAGAAATCGTCCAAAGCCTTAAGGAAAGGGGGTCCATGGGTTGCTTAGGGCTTAAGCATCCAAATTAGGGTTTCCTTGTTAGATAACCCTAATAGCCTCACTATATATAGAACCCTTAAGGCTCAAAAACGTGGCTAAGCATCCTTCTAGGGTTTCACACATTTTTGGGCAGCCTCCATCCTCTCTCCTCTTCATCCTCTTGCTCTTGGTGTTTGTGAACCATTAGAGGAGTGACATTTGTGACTCTAAGCTTTCTAAAGTCAATACAAGGAGGAATTAGATTGTTATTGCTACATAACAATCAAGGTAATGTCTTAAACCCATTCTTATGTTAATATGATTACTTGTATCTTAGAATTAGGCGACGTTTGTTTCGCAGAATATGTTTTGAAGGAATGGAATCTGTCAAAAGAATTGGAATTTGAAGGAATTGGAATATGAATGTACTAGAAGCTGAAATGCGTTTGGAGGACAAGGAATGCAATCTGTTTTCTGTTTAGTTTGCTGATTTTACAAAGGAATTAGAAAATAAATTTTATAATATGACGACAATAAACGTACATAGCATGTAAAGAAAATTGTTCATACTTCACACAAAGAAACTAGAGATGTAGTAAGCAGCACAAATGTTAAAAAAATATGCTATTTTCTATCAGACAAAGATGAATCACATATTACAAATATATAAAAAAAAATGGTTGAACACAGTTAATTGCAGAAAAATTGAACATGAGATGTTTACCTGTAAACGAAGATGATAGATACACCAAAGCAGTAGAAGAATGATGAGCCAGAGATGAAATACGGCAGTAATTGTAGAAAAGATATGATCGATAGATGATTTGTTTTTTGACAAATACCGATTGGAGAAAAATATAATCGATAGAAGAAGGTAATCGTAGAAAATATATGAAAAATCACATAGTTTATTTTGTTTTACTAGAACCGCATATATATGGGAGGATAATTTTGTAACAAAAAAAAAACTAACAGAATGTGGATTCCTTATAGACAGGGAATGAATGGGAAATCTTTCATACACGAAATTAAAAAGTAATTATGGAAATCATATTCCAATCCTTCTGTTATCCAAACACGTTTGTATTGGATTTTAGTTTCCAATTCCTTAGGAATCAAACGAAAAAAACGAACCCTTAGGGTTTATAGTCTTGGATAACTTTCATGTACAATAGAGAAACCTAGATCCAAGCATTAGGGTTTGTATGAGCACATAGGATGTTCTTATGACCAAAACCCATCAATATATATATATATATATATATATATATATATATATATATATAATAATCCTTATATATATCTTCCTAGTTATACACTAGGCCACATTTTAAATCTTTAAATAAACCTACTTAGGATTAAAGATTCTTTTAGACTTTGCAAGGCGTATTGGTTCATTCAATACCACCTGGAGTCTGTATTTCGTTCTTTTAGACTTTGTGAGGTGTATTGTTCACTTAATACTTCATGGATTCTGTATTTCATTCCTTTAGACTTTGGGAGGCGTATTGGTTCATTCAATACCACCTGGAGTCTATGTTTTATTTACTTTTAGCCAGTAGTGTTACTGTTGAGGTAAAATATTATTTTCCCCTATTATTTTTGCTTGTGATATTCTCACATATTCTTTAAAGTATAAACTATATTTTCATAATGATAGTACTTTTGGGGGAAAATACTCCTTAAACATAAAACAATTGGGTCTTGGTAGAAGACTACTTTTATTAGAAAATATAGGATTTTCTGTAAAGGATTCTAACACTCTGTGAACTCAAGTCACCATCACCTAGTGAGATTATTTTGAAATAAAATATGTATTTATAACAAATGTCATTAAATACTTATGAACTCACCAGCATTAAAATGCTGATACTCGCTTTCAAAATAACTTGTATTCTCAGGTCATAAAAAGACAGGTACACTTCGGCAGCATATGTTATTTCCTGTATTTACTTCGATGTTGTTATTAAATGTACCCATGTAAAATTATTACTATTAATGCAATGGTTGTTGTACTTTGATTACTATACTGTTGTGATACTTGACATGACATCCTCCACCCCGGAACGTTTCCGCCGTTCCGGTTTTGGGGTGTGACAGTTTTAGTGACACTTTTCAAAAAATTGTCACTATTTTCATTATACACATTTTTATTGTGAAAATTTGCATTTGGTATTCAATAAATAGAACCATCTTAATTTCTTGTTAAATTTTTGTAATGCCCCGTTCCTGAAGAAGAAGAAGAAGAAGAAGAAGAAGAAGATGAAGAAGAAGAAGAAGAAGAAGAAGAAGATCCAGAAGCTACACCACTTTTGTTACACCTTCTGGTAATCAAGTCTCAAACCTAATCATTCTCTTATTAGATCTTCATCTATGCTTGTTTTTGTCACTTTTGGGTCATTTCAAGGATAACCCCGAGATTGAAGCTCTTATGGGGTTATGGACTTCAGATCTGGACACCTCTGAGCTCCAGGAGCTCAAGGTAGCCACCTTTATTCAACCAAGGCCCTATCCCAAACCTTAGACCTTCATTTCTATCCTATTTTGCTGTTTTAGCTTCATATCTCAATGCATGCACGTAAAGTTGGCAACTTTACGTGTTATGCAAGCTCTAGAAGTCCAGATCTATGATTTGGATGCATTGAAATCGTTTAAGATCAACAGTATGATGATGGCATGTAAAGGACTCGACGAGTCGTTCATCTGACTCGACGAGTTAGATTGCGAACCCAAATTTTGTGACAACCGTCAAATTCTGGTCAATTCAAAGTCAAATAAAGTCAACAAGTCAAACCGGTCAGCTCAACTAACCCTTGTGTACTTGGACTTATGTTCAGTATTTACTAAACAACCCACTATTCTAATAAGAGAACATAAATCGAAAAGTACGTACAACTAGATCTCTTTAACCTAAAAACTGTAGTACGTAGCGAGTCAAACCGATAAAACAATGATGCTTACGCATCGGGAGTGTGTAAGATCCTTAAACGAGGCTTAACAGGGTTTACGAACCATGCATTGCGATGCCGGACACTTACAACTGTCCCACACGGAACCTCTCTCAATCGTTTTCACTCTATCTCTCTCTATGTCAAATCTCTCCCAAATCTCCCCAAGTATGTGAAATCTCTCTCAAATATCTCTCAGTAATAGAAATCTCTCCAAGAATGTCAATCTCTCCCAAATCCCTCCAAGTATGTGAAACCTCTCTCAAATATCTCTTTGTATGAGAAATCTCTCCAAGAATGTCAAATCTCTCCCAAATCTCTCCAAGTGTGAGAAATCTCTCCCAAATCTCTCTCAAAAGTTTCCCGTAACTTTTTGGAATCATTCGGGTCATTCCGACCCTTAACCGAGTCAAAAACAGCTCAAAACGAGGCGAAAACGAGAAAAATAGGCATTAGGAACCGAAGGTCCTCTTAGGGACCAAGAGCTAGAAGGAGCCGAACCCTCCTGAGCCGAAGGTCCTCTCAGGGCCGAACCTCGCCCAGGAGGAACCGAACCCGAGAGCAAGAACCGAACCCGAGAGCAAGAACCCAAAACGAACCGAAAGTACTGTTCACCAAGCCGAACCGAAGGTAGTGTTCATCAACCGAACCGAAGGTACTGTTCACTACTGTTCACTACAGTTCGTTCGGTTCTGACTTCTCGCCTTTCATCGCCGGACCGAACCCTCGCCTCGCCTCTCGCTTCCGGTTCGCGCCTTCTCGTTCTCACCTCCTCGCCCCTTCGTTTCCCTCTGTTCTCTCTCTCCCTCTCGATTCCTTCCTTCTCTCTTCCTCCCTCTCGGTTTCTGCCTCTCTCTCTCGGTTCAGCACCAGAAGGCCGAGCCTCGGCCAGAATTTCGCATATTTGCCACTTTTAACCCATTTTTGATATTTTTAACATTTTAAGCCCGTTTTTCATGATTTTAAAGCGGGATTTTCTCCAGAAATTATATTTTAACATAATAAACTCTAAATATTCATAATTTAAACATATTTTGATGAAAATCATTATTTAAATAATAAAAATCAAATGGGTGAATTATTAAAGGTGGAGTGTTGACTTTGTCTTATCCAATGTCACAAGCAACCACCCCACACCCACTCTTTGACTAACCACACCTCCCCACCTTACCTAGGTCACATCAATGTCATTTCCACTCAATTATTACTCATTCCCACGTTTTTAGAGCTGGAACAAACATCCTCTCTCCTCATTTTCTCTCATTTGCCCTCATTTCACTAAGTATCAAACACCACTTTCTCTCAAGCTTTTCCCACTCCAAACTTGAGATTCAAGGCTGATCTTCACATGTTCTTCCACTCTTAGTAAGTATAATTCATCCTCCTTATGATTATTTCACTTCATTCTACTCAAATCATGAATATCTTACACAAACTCCATCATATTAGCATTAGAGCTTCGAATCTTCAAGTGATTCTTCAAGTGTTCTTGGGTTGAACACTTCTCTTCATCAACACTTACCTACTGAAATCACTCAAGGTGAGTTCATACCCCTACATTTTCATGTTTTCTCAAGTTTTCAGGGGGGGAATACAAGTTAAAACACTAAGAACATAACTAAATTTTTCTAACAGCCTTCATCAGAAAAGTTCAACTCCATTCACGGACTGTTTTGGGCATCTTAAACATTTTTGTTTTCAAAACTGTACAAGGTGCAAATAGTTCAAGTTTTTAACTTTAAAATGGCTACTTGCACATCTTCATACGATTTTTCTACAATTTATGGTGATTTTTACAAAACTGCCTATCATTTCAAACAACAATCCGGACCAGTCTGTGATTTTGGACTTTTTCACCCAGGTTGGAGGTCATTAAAAATCGTGATAAAAATTATGAGTAAACTAGACACATTTTGTGAACTCTCAGAATTTACGGATCTAGTTTTCGACTTCGTATGATTTTTCTATGATTTTTCCAAAACAGGGCAGAATTTCTAAAGTTAGCCAATAGCATGTTAATATCATAACACTTTGTATTATGTTGAGCAAAGTGTATAATCATAAGTTATAATATTTGAATGTGTTTCCTTGTTAGTTTATCATTATGAACTGAAACTAAGTCATTCATATTAAATATTATTCATTCATTTAGAACACGTATTATTTAACTATAAAAAGTATAGTTTGATAAATTCACAACACTAATACATTTCCATAAAAGAGTTCATACTTATTACATACATTTTAGATAAACTATAATAGGTATAGTTTATGATACATCACTCAACGTACTCGTACAAGAAGGGTACATTCATACAAGAAATAATTATATTCACACACATTTCACGTAAACTTGTTAACCTATATTGTGAGGCTCTCTCTCTCTCTCCCCGTACGTCCGAGTGCGGGATATAATTCCTGGTAGTTATAATCAGAATCTCCTTGAGGGAGAACGTGATACTTGTATATAGATCTATATTGGGTTTGACACCCCACACCTTTCTGCTAGCTACAGTTGGACCTGCAGGTCTACGGGTGACAAATGTCATTTTATTTTTCGCGACACTGAGAATGTCGTGGCAGGTTCACATAGTCATAGTATGATTATAACGACTCACATAGGGAACAATCCATAAGTTTACGGGATTTTATTTTTAAAACCTAAATGAGTTTTATGTCGATTTAAAATCACCTTTTATCTCTATGGGTACAAATACAAAGTGTCGGGTCTCTATACAAAGTTATTATGATATTAAAACTATACTTCCTCTAGAATTGTTAGACTTCAACTATAGTTGCTGAGCGTATATGTTTGAGTCATATAAGAATTTAGTCTTGATTGGCCTAGAATTGGTGGTGCCCGCCTCATCTCCTGTTCCTCGTTGGGTTGTGGACCTGGGGCAGACCCACTATATTCAATGTTTTATCTAAGTTAAACCTTATATAACTTTTATACGTTGGACGATTATAGAGGAACTCTACGGATTACTCTAGGGTTCATTAATGCATCATGTAGGAATATTTCTATTCATACTTAACTAAGAAAATATTAGATTTTCTGGTAATCAAACTATTTTTCATCTAAAATTGTTAGACTTCAACTATAGTCGCTGAGCGTATATGTTGAGTCATATAAGAATTTAGTCTTGATTGGCCTAGAATTGGTGGTGCCCGGCTCATCTCCTGTTCCTCGTTGGGTTGTGGACCTAGGGCAGACCCACTATATTCAACGTTTTATCTAATTTAACCCTTATATAACTTTTATACGCTGGACGATTATAGAGGAACTCTACGGGTTACACTAGGGTTCATTAATGCATCATGTAGGAATATTTCTAATCACACTTAACTAAGAAAATATTGGATTTTCTGGAAATCAAACTCTATCGATTTTACAAGGAAAAACGGGTTCTACTTCAAACAAAACTCTTATGAACTCACCAACCTTTGTGTTGACACTTTTTAAACTACTTGTATTCTCAGGAAATGAGTGAAACAGGAAAACTTCATCGCTTTGAGGATGGGACGTTAAACCGTCAACAATTTATTTTGTCATCATAATGTAATTGCTTTTGAAACATGTAAACATATACTTTGGTGTAACTTTTGCAATTATATATATGGTGGTTGTTTTTACTTTGAGCACTATTATACACGTTGTTGTGATACTGTACATGAAGTCCTCCACCCCCAGACGTTTCCGCCATCCTTGGTTTGGGGGTGTGATAAATTTCCCCTATTAGTAAGTTGAGAATTGAATTGGTGAGAGTAAGGAGATGACTCAATGAGTCAAACAAGAATTGGACCAGGAAGTGAAAGGACATGATGAGTCGAAGGAGGGACTCGATGATTAGAGTCGAAATGTCCTAATGATCATTTTAGGCAGAACTCGACGAGTCAGTAGGAGAACTCGACGAGTTGACTGAGAAGACCACGAGATGTGTTGACTGGGATTGACCTTGATTGGACCTTGACCAGGGCGTTGACATTGATTAAGCGTAAAATGGTCATTTTACCCTAGGAAGGAGTTTCAGATATTGACTATGCATTATTGTGTTTTGATAGCCGGAGGGACGCCCAGTCAATTATCGTATATTCCTCGCTGCGTGATTTTACAGTCAGCTTTACGAGGTGAGTTTTCCTCCAGTAGGAACGAATCTAAGGTACCAATGTTGGCCCATTTAAGTAGTGAGTATGTCGGGGCGAGCCAAATATCGGGGTTAGCCCGATGCAGTTTATATGTTTCCGAACTTCGGTCTGATGTTGGGGCGGTCCCGAGAAGTAGTTATGTATGCTTGATGTCTTTGTGATCATGCATGTTTATTTGTTATCTGTTATGTGTTCCGGACTCTAGTTCGATGCTAGGCAAGCCCGATGCAATATATGAGATTATGTTATATGTTAGCCCAATGTCGGGGCAAGCCCGATGTAAGTTAGTCATTATGCCATGTATTATGTATTTTGGGGCAAGCCCAATGTATGCTAGTTTATGTGCTATATGTTTTTGTTCCGGACTTCGATCCGATGCCGGGGAAATCCTGATGCAGATTATGCGATTATGTTATGTGTTATGATATATGTTATGTTGTGTATGTGCCGGGGTGAGCCCGATGCCCGGTTGGATGCCTGGGTGAGCCCGATGCTGGACAGGAGTGTTACACCCCAAAACCAAGAACGGCGGAATACGTTTTGGGGTGGAGGACGTCATGTATTACAATTGCATAATATTAAAAAAAAGAAACAACAACCATTTCATTTATATAGTGATAATAATTGCAATTGTGTTCTACATAGTTAATAGACACCAAAAGTATAACTAAAATAAAAGATGAGTCTTATATATGCTCCATCTTCTCCAAAAGCTGCCCCAGTACCTGTCTACCTTTGCCCTGAGGATACAAGTCATTTTGAAAATGAGTATCAGCATAAAGCTGGTGAGCTCATAAGAATTTAGTGTCGTTGTAGTATAAAAGTGTTTGCAAACTTATAGTATATGAGCTAAAATTTGTACTCATGAGTAGTAGAAATCCCTAGAAAATCCTATATTTTCCAGAAAAGTACATTTGTAAGTCCATCCTTTGAGTGTCTAAAAGTATTATCTTTGAAACCATCAATTGTAAAAGTGTAGTAATAGTTCTCAGGTGAGTAATATGGCTGAAGAAATGTTATGCCTGCTAACAGTAGTACTGTTGTAACTTTAGTTAGTAATTGATCTTTAATTACTTCGGGGTATTAGCTTAGACTTTAAGTCTTAGTGTATTTATTTGGATATAAATGTAACCTCTCATGTGACCAACTGTAAAGTAGTAGAGTGCCCGATGACCTTCCCAGTCATGCGTAGTGAAGTAATGTAGTGCGACCCCTGGGCCTAGTCTGCTCAGACTGTAGTTAACAGTCGGGATGTAATAGCATCAGTTTCGTATAGATCTATACATGTAGTGTTGTTTTCCTTTCGGGAATCCCTGGTCACATAGTGTAAGCGCAGTAGAGTGCCTTATAGAGGGATAATGTGTTATATTTTGTATTAGTGAGATTCCCTTATGCTTTAGTATGGTAGACTTTTAGTATAGTAAGTAGAGTGTTCTCTTATACTTGCATTAGCTTGTAATATTAACAGTTATAGTGAGTATAGTAGTAGTAGAGGTAACGAGCAGTAGCCTTATCTATACTTATTATAGTTAACTAGAGTATGTAAATTCTTGCCTCTGATTAACAAACGAAATGAATAAGATGAAAACTTTTATATCTAGCACAAATACATATGATATATAATTAAGAAATCAACGACAGTCGGACGGACAACCAATACCATAAGACCACATCAAACAAGAACAGGAAATAAGGCGAGCTATCGGTCCTAAGTCCTTCAAATCTTACTTATGTAAATATATTAGTGTAGATATATTTTAAAAAGGAAAGTAGTTGAAACATAGTTTTGAAAATAGTTTAACAACAATTTAACCTTAAAAACGCACTTGATAATTAGTTAAAACAGTCTTATTGATAAGTATCTAAAAGTGTAGAGAAATCTCTTTTTGATGAAATATTGTAAATCACATATGATTTGCTAATAAAAACTTGTAGTATTATACTTGTATATATCCCCCCCCCCCCCCCAAACATGTAAAAACATTTAAAAGGTTCATTAAGGGGTATGAACTCACCGGATGAGGAATGTGTCAACTAGGATATTAAACGTTAGATCGAGGCTTGAAAATGTGTGAGGTTCATATGTAATATTAAGTGATACAAAAATGTATCTAATTAGACTTTAAATCACTAATTAATTAAGGATATACACTTCTAGTCGCGAAAACACTTCATTTCAAGTGTTTGGAGGGACCCGGGTGACATTTATGGACGTATAGGGCTTTGGGAAATGAGTTTGATCTTTAAGAGTAAACTCCTTAGGGAGTTTGTGGCCCTAAGACCATCACCATATGATTTCACGGTCGTGAACTCATGAATATGGGGTATGATGGTGCTAAATGGTCAATTAACACTTAGGAAAGGTTGCTATGATTTAATCTAAGGCATAGGAATGAGTTTTACCACCAAAGGGACCATCAAAAGGAGTTTACGGCCCTAAACTAGGAGTTTAAGCTCCTATATACTCATTCCTTTCATGATTTGGTGGCCCTAGATTAATCACATGTCATTCAAACCAATTTTACAAGCCTTAGGATGAATTTAGGGCATCATTTGGCTAGTGTTTGTGAGTTTACGGCCCAGGAACCCATTCTAGGGGGGTTTATGGCCGTGAACTCTCCAAGGGGTGGTTTTCATCAAGTTTAAGGCCCCTAAATCGATTGTGGTTGATTCTAGAATTTAATCCAAGGCTATTGGTGTGTTTAAGTGGCTTTTAAACACCTAAATATGAGTTTACTCTCCATGAAGGTGAGTTTACAGCCCAAGAAAGTTCTTGGGCAGTAAACTCATGTTTACTCCCCAAAAACTTGTTTCAAGATGTTCTAAGTCCAGTACATTAAGTCATATAGCCATATCTAAGCTCCAAAGGTCGATTGGAAGGGTTTAAAGGCTCAAAAAACCCTTTTATATGTGTTCACGGCCCAAGAGTGTTCTAGGGCCGTAAACACATGTTTATGGTCCTAAAACATTATTTGAACACGAAAATGAAGGCTAAGGATGTTATACTAGAAGCTAGGATAGTTACCTTGGTGATTTGAAGCTTGAAATGAGTGATTTTTAGACCTAGATCTTGGATTGAGGAGAGAGGTTAGAGAGAGATTAAAGTGTTCAATTGAGGCTTAAACCACTTTAAATATGGTTTGGATTTGAGATACGGTGAAATTCTACCCGATACTGATGTTTACCGAGGCTTTTGGTCGCACCCGATTAAGTTGTCGTCACCCGATATGGTCGAAACTAAAAATTTTCTAATTACTAGTTTGAGATGTTTTCTTGTGTTTCTAACATTATTGGATACTTACAAGATCAAAATAAAAGTCTTAACTTAATTGACCTAATCCAAAAACAAAAACGGAATAATTCGCTTAAGACGAGTTTTACGGACGGAACAGGTTGTGGCGATGGAACAACTTCGGGTTGTCACAAGGAGTCCGATGTCGGGATTCGTCTCGATACAGTGGGAGTAGTCCCAGAGTTATGTTCTTTGTTATATGTGTTTTGTATGGTATGTGGTAGTTTGGGGGAGCCCACTAAGCTTCGTACTTATAGTTTCAGTTTTGGTTTCAGGTACTTCAGCTAGTAAAAGGAAGGGCTTCAGTTGATGGCATTGCATACACCACCGTTGATCAGCCTGGGAGTTTATTATGATTTTATTATGAGACTGCTATTTGTTATTAGATATTATGAGTTTTGAGATAATTGTTTTACGGTTTTATTCTACAGCAATGAGATTTATGTTTGATAAATGATTTTGGAAACGAAATTTTTAGCTTGTATTTTTGGGATGTTTCAATTTTTGTACAAATAAATTATTTCTAAAAACTAATGTATTACTTTATAAAATAAACCAAGAAAACTGGTCTATTTAATTTATTACATACCATATGAATAAATAAATATTACAATCATTTTTAACAAAACAACCAAAAAACACAATGGTCCATGACTAGTTTATACACGTCATACACATATCAAATATAATAGCAAACAACTCTTTGTTTTTTCTAAGACAACTTTTATATAACCAAAATGCATGAAAAATGATTATATATAAAAATAAATAAATTTTACACAACAAGTTGTCAAAGAAGACAAATATAGACATTTATTAACCAAATGAAATACATGCTTGTTTTCCAAAAAGCAAAGATTATATATCAAATATAAAAAAATCATTCTAACATATAAAAGATGGCTCTGATACCACTGATGGATTTTGATACAAAATAAAAGATAGTTTTTCATAAAAACAGGGTAACGAAAGCTTTAAAATTAGCAAGTTTATTTTCGGGTCTATAATAAAATCAAACCATCTAGGATCCATTTATAGAGGTTAAAATGATATTAAAAACAACCATAAAGTGTTTTAGAATGACAACCTTTGGAGTCTTTGAACCCATTTGGATTTGAAGTGTTGATGAAGATACAAAGATCAAAGAAGATGATCTTCTCTATAATTATTCACAATTACGATAAGACACTTGAAATGCTAGTTTCTTCTTGTATTCTTGAGTGTCTTAATCCTTTAAGTACTTAACTCAAGTAAGTACTAAATGAGACAACTCAAAGAGACTTGTATCACCAAAACTACCTTCAAAGGGGAGAGAGGTGAAATGTAGATACTACCTACGACTTTAAGTCTTTTCTAAAAGAAAGAAGGTGGTTAAAATTGCTAGCAAGCACTCATTTATATAGTCCATGCAAAAGCAAAGTTATACCATATAATAATATAAAGTATTTACTAGCTTTTAGAAGCATGAGGAGCATGGGAGGGAGGTTGTCAAGCAACCTCCCATGCTTGGAAGTAATTTCGGCCATGACAAAAGAAAGAGGAAAAAAAATTGTCTCCTAGCTTATTTATGCATAAATACTAGTTAACTAACTTGATCATGGTTAATCAAAGTGTGCAAAACTTTATACATGACTTATTTAATCATATTGTATGATATAATAACTAGTTATACATTTTTTTAATTATTATTTTCACAAAACAATAATTATTTTCTAATTAAATATTATTTATTAATAATCATATTATTAATAAATATACAAAATGTGGCAACTTGATAAATGTGTGACTATATAGGATCATATGATATTAGCAATATCACTCAATAATGATTATTGAGCATATTGATCCAACACGAGCCACACACCTCTTATATATATTTTATCCAAAGGTTTTCCATAAATTAGTTTTATATTTTGAATCGTTTTGATACATGAGACCCAAAATGAATTATGTCCATTCTTGATCCTCCATCACCATTTAGCAAAGAGAGTCAAATCAGCTGACTCAAGACCACCTACACATAGACCTCCAAAAGCTTTAGGTTTTGTAACCACCTCCCAAGCCACCTAATTAATGTTTCCCTTATCTTCATCTTCGCCCCCATAGGAACCTCCTACAAATACCATCTAGAGTAGGGATGTTATTCTGGTCGGAATCGAATTGACCAGAACCGAATAAACCGAAAACTGAACAAGACTATTTGTAGGAACCAAAAACCGGATCGATTAAACCAAGACGGGTCCGATTCGGTTTGGGTAATAATCGGTCTGGTTTGGTTATTAACTGAGTTAACCGAATAATTTTACAATATAATTTAGGATCGAATAGTACCAAAAAGAACCGAATAACCCAAATAAAAGAAATAACATTTACAATAATCAAAGGAAGTCAAATTATTTAAATTCAAATATGGATCGAATGATCTAATCATAACTTTGCAAATATTGAAATTTGTGCCTACAAGAGACAAAACATCTTGAACATATATGTAAGATCTATTACAATAAAGTAAATGTTAATTTAAAAAAAAAATAGATTTAATATCACTTGTTTAAGAGCATGTGTCTCATTGAATATACAACCAAAAAATGCATGTCAACTATGTAAACAATAGTTTAGATTGTTGACTACAAGCGGAGAAAAAATCGAACAAATCGGACAAATAACGAAGACACTATGATAGTTTAAAATTGCCATAAGATTATGCAAACATGTTGAAACAGAAAACTCATCTTTAATACCTCGTGTTTAGGGGACTATATATCATTGAATATACAACCAAAAAATGAATGTAAACTATGTAATCAGTAATTTAAATTGTAAACTACAAGCTGAAAAAAAAATGGAAAAATCGAACAAATAACAAGAATCTATGACAATTTGAAGTTGACCTAAAAATTATGGCTTTTCAATTTCCGGTTCGGTCCTTTAGGCCCGATTAAGATGTTATTCAAGTAACTAGAACGGAGTAACCCGAAAACCGAATAAGCATAAAATACATACCCGAGAACGGAGTAACCCGAAAACCGAATAAGCATAAAATACATACCCGAGAACCGGCCGGATAGCTTATTTTATCCTAATTCAATTTGGTTTGCTTTGGGTTTTCAGTGCAAACGCCCATGATCTAAAGTATTGATAATTTTCTCGGAATCCGAAATAAAGATAAATAAAAAAGAGGAAGGCTACTAAAACCGTGTTGACAATGATAAGCAAAATATTATACATAAAATATATAGAAAAGGGTAAAAAATAACTAATATAATTACATAATCCTTTTCCTTTGGCATGCCAAGATAGGGAAATCTTCAGAAAAGTCCCAATATTTACGGAAAAGTTACACTTTAGTCCCAAGATTTTTTTTTTGAACGAAAAAGTCCTGAAAACCGGCAAAAATTTGCAGTTTGACCCTTTTTGACCGGTTGAAACCGGTACCAAACTAATTTGGGACTATTTCGTAAACTAATCCAAAATATTGGGATTTTTCAGTAAACAAAAAATATTAGGACTTTTCTGTAAACAAAAATATTAGGACTTTTCTATAAACAAAACCTTAATTATTATTATTGTTATTATTATTATTATTATTATTATTATTATTATTATTATTATTATTATTATTAAAAATATAAATAAGAATACTATTTTTTGAACTTGTTATTTTTAATATTATTACTAATACATATAAATGCATTAAATGAAAAAAATATTATTAATAACATTGTTTAAGGGTGGAGGTGGAGGAGATGGTGGTGTTTTTAGTATTGAAATCGTGAATGTCTACTTGTATATTTTTACTTTGTATATGGTCATTTCATATTTGTTATTATTGTTTTCAATTCAGAATATTAATATTTAACAATTTGAAAGAAGTTGCATATTAATAGTTTAAGGTAGTAGAGTTTCTCATTTTGTATATAAAATTGTTTAAGGTTGAAGAATTACTTTCCAAATCCAACAAATCCACTACAAACATCTACATAAGTAACCTATATTAAAATTCGAAAGTATTAATTACAATATTTTGTTTAACAAAAAGTAATAGGAATAATTCAAAAGTATTATTCAAAATTCAAAAGTATTAATCCAAAAAACATGTCCTATTACTTTTTATTGAACAAGATATTGTAATTAATATTTTTGAATTTTGATATGGGCTACCTATGTAGATATTTGTAGTGGATCTGTTGGATTTGGAAAATAATCCTTCTACTGTAAACATTTTTATATACAAAGTGAGAAATCCTTCTAACTTAAACTATTTATAAAGAATTTTACAAATATGCAACTTCTTTTAAATTGTTAAGTATTATTATTTTTAATTGAAAACAATAACAACAAATGTGAAATGGCCATATAAAAAGTAAAAATATACAAGCAAACATGCATGATTTCAATGCTAAAGGCAGCAACATCTCCTCCACCTCCACCCTTAAACAATGTCATTAATATTATTTTTTCATTTAAATACATTTATATGTATTAGTAACAATATTAATAATAACAAGTTCAAAAAAAAGTATTCTTATTTATATTTTTAATAATAATAATAATAATAATAATAATAATAATAATAATGATGATGATGATGATGATGATGATGATGATGATGATGATGATGATGATGATGATAATAATAATAATAATAATAATAATTATAATAATAACAATAATAATAATTAAGGTTTTGTTTATAGAAAGGTCCTAATATTTTTGTTTACAGAAAAGTCCTAATATTTTTTGTTTACTGAAAAATCCCAATATTTTGGATTAGTTTACAAAATAGTCCCAAATTAGTTTGGTACCGGTTTCAACCGGTCAAAAAGGGTCAAACTGCAAATTTTTGCCGGTTTTCAGGACTTTTTCGTTAAAAAAAAAAATCTTGGGACTAAAGTGTAACTTTTCCGTAAATATTGGGACTTTTCTGAAGATTTCCCTGCCAAGATATCCATAATTAGTAGCAGTGTAGCACGGCATGTTTTTAAGATTATTGTATTTCACTTTTTCTTATAACGGATTGTGCTTTACATGTGTTTGTAGTTTTTTAACACTTTTCTTAAGTAAGAGAAAACGTAATATTAATAATTTAATATTGACTCTCTTCATTAACACGGTAACACCATACTTTATAACCCCGTATTTTGTAATAATCAAGACTCGTAAGTCCATCAGCTTATATACTTCTTCTAGAGATTCATACTACAGTATTTAGTATTTATACAGTAAAATATAAATTATCAATTATTTTTATTTTTTTTACCTTTCTCTCTTTAAAAAAACTAGCAAAATGATGTACGTCTACGTTTTTTCACGTCTCATGAGATCCCTAACGAGTCGAATGGCTACTTTTTAAAACGAACAACTCTTTTATCATCTTGTTAATTATTCGATATCAATTACGAGTCGACAAGAACCATAAAAGTGAAAGGGTGATTTATTTCCCTCTTTAACCTCCACCTCATATAAATGTACCATGTGATCTAATAGAAAACAGACAAGTGTTGTGTAGGTGATGTCTTTTCAAAGAAAAATCTTGAATTCCTTTGAGAGAATCCTAATACAGTTGTACGTTATGGTTAAAAGAACTAGATAAGCATATAAGGTTGTGCGTTTTCTTATACGTTGGAAGTCTAGATACAAAAACATTAAAACAAGGAATATTCACAAAAATACAAAAAATACGATGGATATTTATAAAATATAGGTATATTAGCTGTAAGATCATGTATTATATAAATTAATTTTTAAAAAAAAATACTAAATACAAATGTCAAAATATTTAAGAATTTTAAATTTCTAAGAAAATAAGAAAAATAATGAATTATTATAATGAAAATGTTTTTTTATCTGTTAAATTTAAATAAATAAAAGAAACTATTGAGCTTTAACTTTGAAAATTTTGAAATTAAAAGGTAAATTTATTAATAAAACTGATATTCATTTATTACTACATTTATTGCAATTATTACATTAAAATATTATATAAAATTTAATAAATAAAAAAACTCTAAAATGATATGTGAAAAAAAATAAAAATAATTACAAAATAACATTTGGCAAAATTGAATGAGAGTTTAACAAGTGGCAAAAAAAATTCATTTATTAGAGAGGATATCAATATTTTTTTTTTGGAGGGGAGGGGGGGGGGGGGGGGGGGGGAATGACTCATTGGGTAACTAACTGTTGCGTTTGTTTTCATTTGGTCTTTTTTTTTTTGTACTCAATATACCATCGGACTTGTTGTTTGTGTTCACCATAACCCTTTTCACCGACTTTTGACTTGTGATGGTCGGTCAAAGGCTTATAGTGAATAGAAACACCAAGTTCGATGGTATATTGAGTACAAAAAAAAGAAAATGGACCAAATGAGAACAAATGCAACAGTTGGTTACCTCCTGATTCATTTTTCCTTTACTCATTTTACAGCAAATCTCACATCATCTCCTGCTGATATTAATGACTTTAAGAGATTCATTCTTGCTTCTCTTCAAAACATAACCTACGAAAAAACATTTTATTAATATATGTACAACTTTGTAATGCACTTGAATATTTATTAAGGAAATCTTAACTAATCAGATGCATTTCATGACTACATTTACATTTCCAATCAAATGATTTATCGTATCATGAATTCTAGACAAGTCTACAAACAAGTGGAATCACAAGTGCTGTGATTTTTGAGTTACTCAACTTTAAGATCAAATTCATAGGATAAGATACAACATCAACATGTACAATATCATGCAGCTTTTGCAGGCACATCACCATAATATACCTTGAGGTAAACCTTTATGTTGATAAATATACCACTCATACGCAATCATATCCTTTTGCAGAGAGGTCTTGACAGCTAACCATAATAAGCACAGCATAGACCATGTTTTAACGAAGTTATCCCTCTGAAACGCTATTCATATACGTTATGACCAAAAAAGATTGTGGTCTTTGATAGTTTTGCAACTTTAATTTCATTTAACTTTTTAGAGGAAATGACTCATGAGGTGAATTTATTCTCATTTGGTTACTTTTCTTCTTTTTTGTACTCAATATATCATCGAACTTGTTATTTGTGTTCACGATAACCCTTTAACCGGCTATCACAGGTCAAAAGCCGGTCAAAAGGGTTATGATGAACACAAACAAATTCGATGGTATATTGAGTACATAATATTAAAAATAAAAAAATAAAAACAAACGCAACAATTAGTTACCATCTAGAGTTATTTACGCTATTTTGGGGTTGACTGAAATAACCACATAGTATTGGCATTTATTGTAACAATTTGACACGTCAGACAAAATATAATTCATGCCATCGACCTTTTAAAATCAGAAAATCATACTTGTGCTTTATAATTGTTTCTCAGTCTAATGCATACAAAATACCAAACTCGATATATGATGTTGTATAGTTCTATATTGTCGTGTCTCGTCTGCAATAACATAACAACAATACAACATGACCTACAAAGCCAAACTTTGATGATCATTCTTCTCAGATCAAGTAAATCAGTTATTTTTAAAACCACCACCAAGAAGCATGGAGATAGACTCCATTAGAAGAAGAAAAATAAAAGTTAAAAAAAAAAATATACTCAAGTTGTCAAAATCTCCAAGAAAATGATTGTGTAAAAAGTGTTGTTCCTCATTCTACAACAGTAAAAACTAAATAAGGTATACTTGTTGTTTCTCGCCTAAACATCAGGTACAAGAATATATATATATTTTTTCTATTTCTTCTTCTTCAATTTGCTTGCCTTTGACTGAGTGTAGGCAGTTCCCTATGCACAAAAACAAAACATCAATTAATCAATTGAGATAATAATTCATTTCAACCATAACATATATAATTTTAAGTGCTGTTTCTTTTTATAACTCAATGGGCTTAACGAAGAGAAAACATGATCCGGTAATTTTTCACTTAATTCATACTCGATAGAAAAAAGTGTTTTCCGCATTAAGCCATGATTTCTTTCTGTAAAGGTAGCAATGGGCAAAAATGTAATTTCAGTTTAGTAAAAAAGATTTTAGGTGAGAAATAGCAACCTCCAGCCACTCATCCATCGATGCATCAACGCTCCGGGTCCCGGTTTCCACCTTTGGTCCCTTCTTAGTTTTCTGAGTGAAAACAAGAAAGTTGAGTAATCATCTCAAGAATAAACAAAATAAAAGCTAAATGTAAGGAATAGCAACATATTTTCATAAAGAAAGGTACCTTTGAAAGATTTTGTATTTGGCCACGAACCCACAATCCGAGGAAAACAAGAAGAGAAATTCCAAGAGAAACTAAGAACACTGTCTCAATGCTAACAAGTCCACCAGCTTCAATAACTTCAATTGTACCATTATAAAATGTGTTTTCATATGGTATTTGGTCTATCTCATAAACTATTCTTCCCACAAGATCAAATGTTCCCGCCTACAATATAATTATAAAACCAACCGCCACATTATTACCTCTCAAAAGTTGTACTGCGTCTGACGTGCATTGGACCAGGACTGAGACTGATGTAAATGAAACAAAAATTGCAAACTTTTGTCCGACCCAAAAAGATGGGACGGGAACTCATTCTCAATCTCTCGTCTGTGCGCGTTTGTTACACGAAACAGGACAAGCTTTCTAGGGCTATTTTTAATGATGATGACAAGGAGGGCATTTACGTCTTTTGCACAGACGAAAGATTGAGAGCGGGTTCCCATCCCACCTTTTTGAGTTGGACAAAAATTGAAATTTTTGTAGTGAAAGATGTACCTGTAGAAATTTGCTGACAGCAAAAATATAGGGAAATGTAGCTTGAACTGAAGAAGGAACGGATGCATTGTTAAAAACCTGGGGAAATAAATAAATAAATAAATAAAATACGAGTTAGATAAAACCATATAAAAGATAATTGTTTAAGAATATTAAGATAAAGCTTTTTTTTTTTTTTTTATTTAAGATATGATATGAAGATGGAAAAGGTGTTACACCTGTGTAGAAAGATTTTGAACCAACATGTTGTGATCAAATGGAAGATGAACACTCGCATGAACTGCAAGGACCTTTATATGTTGATCCCCTGTTCATCAAGTAACATTAGCAAATGAATATGAAAAAAAAAAAAAAAAAATCAAAACTTGAAAAAGGAAGGAAGTACAACGAAAGTGAAAGAATAGTAAAATACCTTCGTTTTTCATTCCAATTAAAACCTCAGTCTCTTGCCCTGCCACTACCACTGTAGATGAAGAAAAGAATAAAATGGTTTAATGATTATCACTACTAGATAATGGTTAGGTGGCTAAATTTACTTACCTTTCGTGGGATTCTTTGGGAAAACACATACAGTTTCCACACCTGGAGCTGGACTATAATTGCCAATACCAAAGTCCTGGACATCGTCATCAACAATCCCAAGATCTCCTCCTTCTTCAACAGTTTCAGCAACAAGCTCAGCGTCTTCTGAATCTGAGTCAGATTGACACCTCGCAACTATGGAAAACCACCATCCATTAGAACAATCTCAAATTCATACATAATCATGATTATAACAACAGATAAAGTCGATTGGGAGAAAATCATGATCAAAAAACTTCAAATGGCACTTTGGAAGTTTGGATCAACAAACATGCCGACTACCAGGTTAAAAGGCTGATGGGTTTGTAAATTACATGAAATCAATTCAATTTCAGACATGTTCCCGATTCTCCAACTAATACACGGATTAGGTGTGATATGTTTTTCAAAATTATGAATTAGGCTTGAAATAAACGTGAGTTCTAGAATTGGCACATGTAGTCAACATTCAACAACCAACTAAACCTAAAAATTGATAAAAAAAAATATATCCAGACGCTAGAAATCCGTGAATTTCAAGTGATGTATATAGCATAACCTGCGTTTACAACCTCACAAATTCGAGTGAGGTATTCAGTTACAGTTGAATTTACTGCAAACTTAAAAAAACTAACATATAGGAAAACACAGAACTTGCAAGAATGATTAACAAGATAGGAAGCTACTACAAATGAATCTGATTGAACGGAACAAATTCGATCTTGATCGGGAAATAGAGAGCATAGAATAAGAAACTGAAACTGAAAAAAAGAACCTAAATCAAGATCAGATATGAAAGAAAACCTTGAAGGAAGAAAGAGGAGGAGAGAAGAAGGAGCGCGAGAACGAAGGAAACCCTAATCTTCATCATTTCTGAAACAGGAAGCGAGTACCAACAGCGATAATATTGAGTGGTTGATGGGGGTTAAGAAGACGACCAAATGGTTTTTAGGTTTGTTTGTGCGATTTTTCTTTGTTTTTAATTTTAGTTGTGTCGTTATATCCTCGTATGTTATTTCATTTTTATTAATCTGGCCAGTTCTATGAATCGGTCAATGTTAACTTAAGTTGACCACATAACTATTGAACACAAAAACTTAGGACTCTACCATGTTAACTTTCTGCCCAAACGTATACTACCACAGTAGCACTTTTTAACATTAAGGGATATTGTACAATGAATACATGTGTGAGTGAGAGAATTAAACACTTGTTTCTTATTACAACCAAAGACTATCCGGTATGGTGAAGAAAACAACTTCGTTCAAAGGCCACATCGGCATAATTTTTGTCTTGTCTCCATCATTTCTAGTGGGGATAGTGTTCTTCATGAAAAACGCGTTAAGAAAGAAGAAAAGCAAAGGGAAAAAAAAAAGGAAGAGATAAAAAATACGGTGTTTAGGGGTGTTATAATGGCAACAAGAAATAAAGGAGGGGTGGTGTTCCCGACGTTATACCGATGTGTAGGCACCATGTAGTCTCCTCCATGGCGTTTCCGTCTCATACACCATAGTTTAAGGAACACCAAAAACTCCTAAGAAAGGTGTGGAGCTCAAAGCGGTAGGATGTCACTTCGTAGGGACCGAAGGTCATGCAACATATGTCTTCGCATGACCTTCAGTTGTAAATAAGGAACCTCTCATACAAGACATTTGATGACATACCACACACGCTAGCGTAACACTCCAAAAATCACAAAATTTTAAATTTAAAAAACAAACCACTATCCATAACTGTTTACAAGAAAAGTCATTGTTTCAAAAGTAAATTCATATCAAAGTGTTCCAAAATCCAATATCATAAAAATAGGAAGATGTGCACGATCAAGCTTTCACTTTTCCACAATCATCCGAAGTACCTAAAACAATAAACTGAAATTATAAGTCAAAACTTAGTGAGTTCCCTTAAGCACCAACTCACAACATAACAATATGAACCTTTAGCTTGACTGAACCGCCTCACAGGGCCTACAACCTATCTGGACTGTTCTACAAGCATTCGACATGACTGGACCGCCTCGTAGGGCCACACCTATCCGGACCGCCCCATGTATCTTGGCCTTTTGTACAAAGCAGGACTGTCTCAACCCAACCACAGTATGTCGACATATGTAACAAATAAACATAAACACAAAACCAACTGATACAAATAAACATACAAATCTACTAATCAGTCATATACTATCATAACATCATCATATAACCATGATACGTAACCTAGTGGGCCGATATTATTGCCTTCGACCCACAAGTATAGTGAGTAAAACTCATTTATCAGTCTTAAGAAATAGCTACACAGATCACTGCTCCACATGTTGACTCTACCAGCCACCTATACAATCACAATCAATTAAGTTCAACTACTAATGAAAATACCTAAAACACCCCTAAGTCAAACTTGGGTCAAAGTCATCCTACAGTTGACCGACAAGTCGTGGCCATCCATGGCCACACCATGGTTGCAATACGACAAAACAGGTATGCTCAACCCAACCACTACGTTGTGGTGAGGCTCCACCAGACTGTGGGGATCAGTCAGCAAGACTTAATTCCTTAAGATGGTTTTCCAACCCATTCTAGGAGTTCCCAAGCTCCAACTAGGTCCAAACCATAACCTATATGGATAAAGTTTCCAAATTTATCCTTTAAACTGTCACACCCCAAAACCAAGAACGGCGGAAACGTTCTGGGGCGGAGGACGTCATGTAAAGTATCACAACACAGTAAATGTAAATAAGCAAACAACATCATCCATTGCATTAAATATATAATTTTAATACAAGCGTGTTCTGTACAGTATAGACACCAAAAATAATGTATATCAAAATAATAAGATGAGTCTTGGATGCGCTCTATCTTCTCAAAAGCTGGCCTCGGTACCTGTCTACTGTTGACCTGAGAATACAAGTTATTTTGAAAGAGTTTATCAGAATTAAGCTGGTGAGTTCATAAGTATTTTAGTGTCGGTATTTATCATCCAAAAATCTTTGAACATGTATCAAGTATAAATTTGTAAAATGTATGTAAAGGTTTGTAATTGTTTGTAAAAGTTTGAATCTCTCAGAAAAACCTATATTTTCTATTAAAGTAGCCTTCTACCAAGGCTTAACTGTTTTGTATGCTCGTTTGATGTAAAAGTGTGTAATTTCCCAAGTGTAACTATCATTTAACAAAATATAGTTTGTACATTAACGTTTAAGTGAGGTTATCACTAAAATATGTAATGGGTAAATCATTGTAGTACTGTAGTTTTGTATTATAAGAACTACTGCTGTACTAACTACCTTAAACCGGATTTATATTAAGGTATCATGTGATATATTGCACCATACTATCGACTGGTAACAACGACATATGAATGGTCGTAATAACGGAATGACGTTTGGCACCCGCAGACCTGCAGGTCCGGCTGTAGCTAGTAGCAAGGTGTAGGATAGTCAATCCAGTATAGATCTATACGCAAACTCACGCTCTCCCTCCAAGAGAATTCTAGCTACAACTCGGGCCATGACATTTAAGGCATGCTCCGACACAGTGGATCACAATTGTTAATGGGTTCATGTATATGTAATGTTTCTCGTTCTAGTATAGTTGTATATGTTCTGTGTTACCCCGATGGTAACTAGCTATTGATGTACTGATAAGTATGAACATGGAAGTACTTTTATGTCTATACATGTATATATGATATATAACTAATATTGAAACGACCCTCGGATGGTCACCCGAAATCCCACCAGACCACATCCAAATCGAGGAAAACGAAATAGGGCGGATAGCCTTCCTAAGCCCTTTAAACATTACTTATATATCTATACATATATGGGCATGCAATTTATAAGAAGTAAAACAAAGTTTAATAAAAGCATTTGATAAGTAAAAGAGTTTGTAAAACATTTTGAAGTGAAACAGTTTGATAAACAGTTTGAACAGTGATAAAATCATTGGTTTTCTAGTTATTAATCACATGTGATTAATGTAATCACATGTGATTGATGTAATAACTGTAAGTGTTTAACTTGTATCCCCCCCCCCCATAAAGTATTTAAAACATTTAAAAGCATTTCAAAGGTTGATTAAAGGGGTACGAACTCACTTGTGGTGAGTAGATTGGATTGATGTATCAGGTACCGTGCTAGGTGGCAAACGGAGACTTGTTCACACGCACGAGCCTAGTTATCATATAATGAGCATATATATAACTAATTAGCCAATTAATAACTTAATGAAATAAGTTGGGACACTTAGGAACATGTAAACACTTTGTATAAGTGTTATAGGTCCTAATGGTTGCATCTAAGTTGATATGGGACAATGCAAAAGGGTTTGAAGCTTCAAAAGACCTTGTATAAGAGTTCACCACCTAACAAACCCCACCTTTGGAGTTTACGGCCGTGAACCCATGAGTTTACGGCCGTGAACTCCTCACTTGGTGGTTTTGGGTGTTTTGAAGTGCTATATTGATCCTAGAATAAGCCTAGCTTTGTTGGAATAATCCTTGAAGTAGTTTAAGGCCCTAGAATGCTCCATAGAGGAGTTTACGGCCTAAAGACCATATCCCCTAGAGTTTACGGCCGTAAACTCCTATGGGGTGTTGGTTTTAATTCTTTTAAGTCACTTGCACATGTAGGATAGCTTATATGTTTTTATCTAAGGCTAAAGGGGACATTAGGCACACATTTGTGCCTTTACTTGGAGTTTACGGCCCAAGAGATGTTCCTTGGCCGTAAACTCCCTTTTAGGGATGATTTTGATGTAATTTACTCCCCATTCAAGTTACAAGTATCAAAGGGTAACTGTCTTAAAGCCTTAAGGGTGTTTAGGGCACTCTTAGCACTTGAAAAAGGGGTTTATGGCCCAAGAGCATTTCTTGGCCATAAACTCCTAAAACTTTATGATTTTGAAGTGTTTTGGTGTCCAAATTAGCTACAAGCATTTGAGGGTAAATGCCTTAAGCCTTAGGGGTGATTTAGGGCTCACTTTGGCCCTTGGAAATGGTGTTTACGGTCCAAGAACTCTTGGGCCGTAAACTCCAAAAGCCTTATGATCTTGGATGATTTCTAGCCTCAAAAGATCCTACAATAAGTCCTAAACTAGTTTTCTAACAAGGAATCGGGACTAGGAAGCTTTTAGGCCATGTTTTGGAGTTTACACCCCAAGAACGTTCTTGGGCCGTAAGCTCCCGGATCTTGCATTTTAGGCATGTAAACAATGTTATAAAGCATATAACAAGTATTAAAACACATCTAGGAAAGTAGACTCACGATTTGGGATGAAAACCCGAAGATCCGCGAGAGAGAAAATGGCTTTTCTCTAGTTGGAATTGTGAATAATGAATTAATTAAATTCATAAATCTATTTATAGTCCTGAAATATTTTGACAGAAAATATTTTTATTCCAGAAGTTGGACTATAACATTATGAAACTTGGAATGTTCAAATTTCACAAACCCAGGAGTATCCACTCTCCTGATATCTCCTTAAACGTAAACCCTAATGTACGCAAACTTATACGGAAAAGTCTGAAACTCACTGAAACTGGACTAGATTCTATTGAATAGATAATGTTCGTACAAATGGATATTTCGGGTTGTCACATAAACCTTGCCAACAAGTCAATATCCAAAGCCCTAAGTTCTTAATGGAAGCATAAAGCACATTCCACTCACTAAGCACTTAATCCTTAGAGTCACTTCTCCAAAGTTTCCAGAAGGGTTTCCAACACCTTCTATACCATAAAAATCATAGCTTTAGGTACATGCATGTCCAATGCATGTCCTTTCCATTTTTTAAGACAAAACAAGGGCAAAAAGGGCCAAGATTCCATGCATGGCCTCAAAACTCAAGTCTACTTCAGATCCAAATAGTTGAATGCTCCAAATTACCTGGAGATTCATAAAGTTGCAAGTTGTATGAGATCTCATCTTACAAAACCCACCAAACATGAATAAAAGGGGCCAACCCAAGATCTGACAACCTAGTAAGGAAAATATTGAGTCTTGAACACTCACTCGAGTCTAGAAGAGAAGCTAGAAGATGAATACTGTAACAACCCAAAAATCCAGGGTAAAATTTCCATTTTTTATTATAGTCAAACACAAATATTACTTAATCCAACCATTCAAAAACATTACTTAATTAAAACATTTATCAAAGTTACATCCCAAAATCACATAATGAGGAAAACATGGGTGTGTGCGTTGTGATCAAGTTAGGCCCTTCATTTCCAAACCAATGCTACCTGAAACCATAAACAAAACTGTAATCACGAAGCTTAATGAGCTCCTCAGAGCATACCCCACATAATCCACATAATCACATAAACTATATCAATCACATAAGTCATGCATATAAACATATAAGGATGTCGTGGACTCCCTCCAGGGTCTTACTCCAGCATGTCGTGGGCTCCCCCTGGGTCTTACATCTATATGTCATGGGTCCCCCCATGGTCTTACTTAGAATTTCATAGGCTCCCCTACATGATCCGACAACCAAGTTTCATGAGCTCCCCCATAGTCTTTACCTAGAATGTCATTGGCTCCTCCACATGGTCTGATAACCACATGTTGTTGGATTAGGTGTCTAAGTCCATAACTATAATTGGTATGTACTTGACCCGATAGTAGCATGGTCCATTTCGGGTTGCCTTCACTAGAACAATTTGATAGGATGGATATATAAGAAAGAGGTTATTAGTGATTTATTAATATATTATAAGTATAATATATGAATTGAGAAATCATGTTATTTAATTAGTATTGACCAAGTATTAATTTAGTAATCAAAAGAGACTAATCAAATCAACGGAGATTGATTATGTAAATCAGTGATACATATGGTTTGGGTCGTTGATCCATGATGGGCTAAGTTTATGTGAGAGTACATGAAGAGTTAGCCCATTTGAGTTATTGGATCGTAAGCCTAAGTGTATGGATTATGGTTTACAAGTGACCCGTGGAATTGTACACTATATATGTAACCCCTAAGCTCCAAAAATTGGCACAGGTAACTCACAAGTGCTCTAAGAGAATCTATAGCCGATTTTGTGTGCTCATAACTTCACTTTCATATTCCTCTAATTGTTATCGGTGTTTGTGACTTGTTTGAGGCATCACACTTAGGGTGCTAAGCTCTTTAAATGCCAAAATTCTACAAGCTACAACTAAGAGGTATTCTTCTAACTAGTTTTTTATGTTTCAAATATCTATGTTGTATGCTAGTTATAGGTTTCATGCTTTGGATAATTTTTTTGTTGCATGTATAACTAGAGAAAACTTAGATCCAAAGCATTAGAGTTGTATGTGTACCATAGGAATGTTATAGTACATAAAACCCAACAGCGGTATCAGAGTCATGAGTGTTTTCTATTATATTGATGTATTGGTTAATTGTTCAAAGTTGAAAAAAGTGAAAAATTGTTGTCTGAACAGTGGACTCGACGAGTCCCATGAGTGGACTCGACGAGTTGGGTCATTTGTTGATGAACTCGACGAGTCCAGTATCCGACTCGACGAGTTGGATCATCAATTGACAATTTTTCGGGTTTTTTTTGGCCAAAATTGGATTAGGATCATTACCACAAACTGTTTTGTATCATAAAATCCATTTTTCTGATATGGTTGTGATCATCCTCATCCAATTAAAAAATAATTTTTCAAAATTTTAAGATGATTGTTAGTTTATATGACAAAGCTAATTATTAGTAAATCTTTTATTTGAAATTATCTTGCCACATGAGTTACATTAAGTCAATCTGGTAAAAGATAAATAATATGATTGTTTTATTAGTTTTAAAAAAAATTGATATTAAATATTTTAAAGAGTTACAAAACTCGACTTCAAGTTTTAGAATTCGAAAAGTTTTTTTTAAGAGTTATAAAACTTGTTATCAAGTTTTGGAATTCAAAAGGTTTGAAAAGTTACAAAACTTCCCCTCAAGTTTTGGAATTTGAAAAGTCTATTTTATGAAACAATGAATTCTAAAACATCTAGTAATTTGAAAAGATTCCAAAAAGATGCAACTCTTGGTTTTATAACTTAAAAAAATTAATTAAATAGTTTTAATTTTGTATTTTTATATTTAGAACCTTGATGTTTTTAAATAGTTCGAATTACAACTTTATAAATTTTATTAAATTAATTAATGTGTTTAATTAAAAGAGAATTAATAAATCCATAATGATATGGTTTAAGTATAATTAAATTAAGTGTGTAATTTATTAATAGTTTAAATCATCTAGTATTTTAAATATGTAAAATACACCCTTATACTATATAAGATTAAAAGTTTAATATATTATATATGTATAAGTAAAATTCAGCCTTACCATTAGTAGGCCTCATTCATGAAGCTAGTCTATAAGGGGTGTTTAAAAAAATTGCCTATAAAATGACGATTGAATGGGTATCCACTCTTACCCACCGCACTCTTGACTAGTGGAGGGTCATTAGTCGAACGGGTAGGATAGGACACTAAATCCTCATTAAAAGTGTAAATAACTATAAAGTAACTAAACCCTTATAAATTCCCAATCTTAGTTACTTAGGAAAAATGTGAATTTGATGCTAATCCATGAAATTGCACATTACACCTTATTGGTTAGTTAGTTGAGCATGTGTGGTTAACCGGCACACTAATGTGGACTAATAAAGGATGGCAATAGGTAGCTCATAGATTATCATAGATCAATGGAGTGTGTGTGGTTAACCGGCACATTGATTAAGTGATAAATGACTTTGAGAGTACCAAGCTAATTTGTATGCTTTATTCACACCTTGTTTGTGATCCTCGGCATCCGAATCACAAACTTGAAGGGCATAATTGAGATTAAACATGTCATTGAAAAGTTAAATGAATCTTAAAAGATATAGGAATTTCATTTAAAATTTAATTTCTTTAAAATTTCGTTTTCGTGGTGGAATTAGTAAATAGGCATTTACCTACCCACAAATAGTTTGCAATTGGATTGGGGCATCCCTCTTCCGAATTGTAAATTATTGTGTCGGGTCATAGCCTTAATATTTTATTTGGATGTTATATTAAGAACTTAAATCAACTTAACTTGAATTTCTCCCTTGTAGATGTCTAGTTCTGACAACTTTGGTCTTCCCGGATCTTATGGCAAAAGCTTTCATCATGAAGATGATGTTCCCAAAAATCATACTTCACTTCATTCACCTCCTCCAATAATTCTCCCTGACCTACATGTTCGTCGACTTGAAAAGATAAAGATCACTCTAACCCTATTGGCAAGCAAACACCAAGATAGAAGGTATGTGTGTGCACATGTCTTGGAGATGATATCACACATTGACAAGCTGAGAATGTTAGGAGTCATTGTGTCGAGGAAGTTGGATGTTAACTTGGTTCTTGAATCACTTCCTAATTCATATAGAGTTCATTAAAGATTACTATATGACAGACCACGACGTGATCCTTATTGATCTTACCTATTTGCTAATTGTTACTGAATCATAAATGATTTGGCGCACTCGTAATGCAAATTTGATTGGAAGATTTACTTCCCAAACTTCCATTGACATTGACAATGAAAATATTGGAAGTCCAAAAAAGTCTTCTCTTCCCAATGGAAATGGATCGGCCATGGTCAAACCATTTGACCAAATAGTAACGAGAAATGCTAAGTATGAGATTGTCTCGTGTGCCATTCTGAAAAAGTCTGTTTGTTTCTACTACCAAGCAGAAGGGGAGTTGGATGCGAAGCTGCCATATTTATCTGAAGGATCACAAGGATGCTAAAGTCAAAGTGTTTGAGTATGCTTCAGGTAAGTTCACTATCTAACTCTATTAAGTTTCTATTTATAGATTCGTGATGCATGATGTGATAAGATTGCATCTTGATGTTTTGTATGATCGAAGAAAAGAAATGAAGCTTAAAGGAAGAGTAAGCTAAGTCTGGTCGCGAAGAGATGCATTTCGATCACATGATTCGATGATTAGATTTTTGAGCTGCTACTTAGGAGTTATGATAGATTGCTTAGAAATATGTAGTAACATAGTTTTCATTTGTAATTGTGTTGTAAAGACAATCTTTTCTGCAATTTTATAAATAAAAAAATTGATTTTATCTTATTTTATATTTCCTTGCAATGACATTTGTGAAAATTAATGTTTGTATGTTTCTATTTTTAGCAATATTGGAAAATGGGTTTGATTCTTTCGTTTGTGGAGTGTCAAATTTTACCAAATAAGGAAAGATTCCCATCACTCAAGTTTTCAATTGGACAGAAATTTGGAATTATGCAACTAGTAGTGTCTGATGAATGAAAACTTTTCATTTTTTAGGAAATTAAGACTAATTCCTTGTTCACATGTAGATGTGAGTTAAGTGAATGACTAGGGGGTCTAGTACACATTGTTGTGCATTGATCAGGTCCACCATAAAGAACAATAAGACTATTCATCATGATTTACTAAGAATTTAGTGAATATAATTATGCTTACAAGATTAAGTGTAATTCTGAATCATTGAAAGAGTTTCAATGTATAGCAGAACGAATAAGAAGAATCAATTAGGCAGAAAGATAAAAGATTCTCCAATCTGAAAGGAAAGGAGAGTAATTTAGTATCGTGTTACAAAAAAGTATCTAGATCAAAATCTACATAATTAACACACACAAACACACTTAATGTTACATCTCTCAAGCACACCTCTACAAGTGGTATGAACCCACCTTATATAGAGGTGTTTACATCTCTCTTTCTCTTTCTCTCTCTCTCTCTCTCATGCCACAAGGCTAATGCACCACATGCAAGTGGGTCTACAAAAGTCAAACCATTTACAAAGTCATACATGGATAACTTTGTACCCAACAAAAAGCCAAATAATCAACCAATGCTTAACATATGGCCCAATTTTCCAAATTGGGCCCAAACCTCTACATAGTCTTACCTTAAGGTCCAACCATCTATTCTGGTACAAACATTTTGCATTCCGATGGTCCAATATCTCATAATCATCAAGGCCCAATTATGGCCCCCTATGGCCCAATTTTCCAAATTGGGCTTAAGCCTTTCCAATGGGCCTTATCCCAAATCCCAATAATTTCCTTAGTCTGTAAACTTGTTCCCAATTGGCCCACGAAGGCCTATAACAACTTAGTCCAAGAAATGGCCCAACCATAACCCAAACCTAATTAGGGGTTTTCACCTAAAATAACGATTAGGATTAAGTGTTCTTACTTAACCCATTAATGAATAAATCCATTAAGTCCATCACCCACTAGGCCAAACATACAATGTAATCGCGCATAAGTCATAACATCAATCCAATGATCCAAAATGCGGGTCCCGACAAATCCCAAATAATGGTTTCCAAGCTTAAGGTTTTCTAAACCCTAATGATGGTTTCTAACCCAAGCACATGCTAATTTGTCAAATGGTTATGTTTTTGGTCAACTAGAGTTTCATTAGGTTAATTAGGGTTTCATTAGGCCGGACACCACCCACTGCCACCTCGGGGGGGGGGGGGGGGTCGACGGCGGCAGTCACAACCTCATGGTGGTGGTGATTATGAATCTAGACCAAAACACCTCAAAAACATCCCAAATAGCAGTCCAATCACACATAAGTGCACACAACCACCCAAGGTGGCGGCTGGTGATGTCATGAGGTGGCAGCCACCACCTTGCGGTGGTGGTGGCAGGTTTTCCTTGATTATACCGGCCAAAAACACATTTCCACGACATTACACCATAAAATGCACTAATATTTGCACCACAATACAAACATACAACCACCTTTCATGGTGGCTGACGGTGGTAGAGGCGACAACAAGATAACGTCCACCATGGTGGTTCCCACGTTTTCCGACCAATAGAGAGAGCACACTTGCATCCAACTTAGCCGAAGCAACACACCTACACACGATTGAAGTCACCACCGAGTCATTGCACTTCATTCCTGGAGGAGAATGATTGCGGAGGGGCAAGGAATTATCGGGATGACGGCGACGCCAACAGACGGAACCAACGATCGCAAAGCTATCGACAGGTGATGCTGGTGGCGTGACAGACAATACGTTGGAACAGACGAAGCGTTGTGCAACTAAGAACTACAGTAGCGACAACCATGACGTGCTCCACGACAGCTCTGTCTTTGTTGGCAACAATGCAGTGGAGACTTCTGGCTTCATGACCGGGAGGGGGGGGGGGGCTGGAGGAATTCACCATGGTGGCGGATGACTTGATACACCATTAGTGTTATTTTTACTCATTTTCCAAGTTTAGTCCCTCGTCATAAAACCTTTTTCAAATTAACTCCAAAACTTACCAAACAACCTGAACAAAATATTTTCAACTTAAGTCCATATATTACCATTTACCCCCCCCCCCCCCCCCCCCCCGCTTCCAAAATCTTTTCAATATAATCCTAAACCCTAAAAATCAAAGAAAGTCAACATCCAGCGCATATGTTGGGCATACATCCCTCTGTGTTGGGCTTACAACTAAGCATGCATACATCGGGGACTCAAGGCGTTACGATGCGCGTTACTCGAAGTACGACGTACTCCCCAGACTTCCTCTTTTCGATCCATTTGGTCTTAACTCGTTAAGAAAATTGCTAAAATTTCAGACCTGGGCTAACTAGAGCCTAATACTTCACAAAGTTGATGAATTTAAGCCTTAGCATGGCTAGAGAAGTGAAACGACCCAAAAATTTCCTTTTTTTTTTTTTTTTTTAATAACCAAAACCATAATCTGAGTGTCATATCATAAAACCATACGTGATGTATCCCAAACATAATAAAAACACTGTCCGGAAAACTGTATCATACTATGTCAAATCAAAACAAACTAAATCAATTCCCAGGATAAAAGCTAAAGCTGTGGTGTGTGCGATGCTATCACCCCGAGCTCTTCCCTTTGCATGCGGAAGTACCTGAAACCAAAACTGAAACTGTAAGCACGAAGCTTAGTGAGCTCCCCCAAGCTACCACATACCATACAATATATAAATAAGCACATACTGGGCCTTGCCCACTGCATCAGACCGAAGTCTGGAACTAACTGCATCGGACCGAAGTCCGGAACTGACTGGGACCTTGTCCCCTGCATCGAACCAAAGTCCGGAACTATCTGCATCGGACCGAGGTCCGGAACTGACTGCATCGGACCGAAGTCCGGAACTAACTGCATCGGACCGAAGTCCATAACTAACTGCATCGGACCGAAGTCCGGAACTGACTGGGCATAGCATAGCATAGCAAAACATATTTCAAATAGCATAACACACATGATCATAAACTCATATACTCCATACTACGTCAGGCCGTAGCCCATAACACTCAACACATAAATCCTGTCTGAGCCACGAAGGCATCAAACAAACTAACAACTGCATTGGACCAAAGTCCGGAAACTACTGCTACTAAACGGGCCGACATTGTGGCCTTAGACCCGTTCCTACTGGAAGGAAACTCACCTGGTAAACTGGCTGCTGAGTGTATGACTCTGGAATCTAACTGCTGCTGCTCCGGTATCTCCCTGGCTACAAGTCCATTAACACACTCAATCAAATACTAAACATTGCACTTGGGTAAAATGACTCTTTTACCCTTGGTCACAGTCAACTCTCATTTGACCTGACTCGCCGAGTTGGGCCGCCAACTCGCCGAGTCTCTACTCCCACACCTCAACCCTACTCGCTGCTACTCGTCGAGTATGGCATCGACTCGACGAGTACCCTCTCTATCCAAGAACTCAGAAAATCTTCATCCGACTCGCCGAGTCATATGAACAACTCGACGAGTTGTTCTTGAACTTAAGAAGATTGCCTTGGACTCACCGAGTTGTATGAACAACTCGCCGAGTCCCTCCATTACTGAGTCTACCCTCAACTCGTTGAGTCCACCCTAGTACTCACTGGTCCCACACGACAGACACCGCTCAAAAGGAAGGAATCGGGGACTCACGACTCGACTCGCCGAGTCGTTCTTCCGACTCGCCGAGTCACTGCCATGCAACTATTCTACACTCGTTTCTGCTCGAATCCAAAACATACAAATGATAGATCTGAGTCCAATAAGCTGGTTTACCACGTAAAGTTTCCAACTTTACGTGCACAAACACAAGAACAAGGGAATAAAGGCTAAAAGATGCATAAAAAGGGTAGATCTAGGGTTAATATGCAAAATAGCTCCAAAAAGGCAGTAGATCTGGGCTCTACAAATCCTAAATACACAGATCTAAAGATATCTCGGCATGATAAGGCTTCCATATCAACATAAGGCTTGAGAAAGGCATCAACTAGATCTAAAAAGGGCTTTTAAGCATAAAAAGGGAAAGAAACTAGAAGAATACCTCAAAGAGCTCTTGCATTCCCTTGAATCTCGGCTCTACACTCCTTCTCCTTGCTCCTTTCTTCTTCTCCTTCTTCAAACCTTCACCAATGCACACAAAATCACTTACAAACACTCAAGGATGAATTAGGGTTTTTCTCACAGCTTCTGAGGGTGAAGGAGGCGAGAATGGGGGCCATAAGGTGGCTTAAATAGTGGGCAACCCGGGGATTTAGGGTTTCACCCAGACGGACAGACTCGCCGAGTCCGGAATATGGACTCGCCGAGTCTCCAGCTAACACGTGCTCGAAACCCCGACCCTACTCGGCGAGTCAGGCTATGAACTCGCCGAGTCCCTCTTGCAAAACTTCAAAACAAATACCAAGGAACTAACATACCGGAAACGGGTCGTTACAATTCTCCCCCACTTATCTCAGACTTCGTCCTCGAAGTCTGCTACGGCTGAATCTGCAAATATCTCCGGGTAGTGCGCTCTCATCTCCTCCTCAGCCTCCCACGTCCATTCAGACCCCTTCCGGTGCTGCCACTGCACCTTCACTAACTGAATTACCTTGTTCCTCAAGGTCTTGGTCTTCCGTTCCAGAATTGCGACCGGCCTCTCAATAGAATTCAGGCTGCTATCAACCTGAATATCCTCTAGGGGAACGAGTGCTGACTCATCCACCAAACACTTCCTCAACTGAGACACATGGAAGGTGTTGTGGATCTGACTAAGATCCTCAGGAAGATCTAACCGATAAGCAACCCAACCCACCCGGGCCAAAACCCTGAAAGGACCAATAAATATGGGGCCCAATTTGCCCCTCTTCCGGAACCTGATGACACCCTTCCAAGGTGAGACCTTCAGAAGGACCATATCTCCCACCTGGAACTCCAAGTCCGAACGCCTCCTGTCGGAGTAACTCTTCTGCCGACTCTGCGCAGTCTGCAGCCTACTACGGACCTGCTGGATCAACTCAGTCGTCTTGAGCACCACTTCTGTGCTCCCGATGACCCGCTGACCGACCTCGCCCCAACAAATCGGGGTCCTACACTTCCTCCCATACAACATCTCAAAAGGAGGTCGATCAATGCTCACATGATAACTGTTGTTATACGAGAATTCTTCTAACGGAAGATACGTATCCCAACTACCACCAAAATCTAGAACACATGCCCTAAGCATGTCCTCAAGAGTCTGAATCGTCCTCTCGCTCTGCCCGTCAGTCTGAGGGTGGAAAGCGGTGCTGAAATGGAGACGAGTACCCATCTCGTCGTGGAACCGCTTCCAGAATCTGGATGTGAAACGGACATCTCGGTCTGACACCACCGATACCGGCACTCCATGGCGTGCCACAATCTCTCGCACATAGATATCAGCTAACTTTTCCGCCGATATACTCTCCTGGATCGGAATTAAATGGGCACTCTTCGTTAACCGATCCACTACTACCCATATCGAATCCACTCCACGTGTGGTCCTGGGGAGCTTGGTGACAAAATCCATGGTGATGTCCTCCCACTTCCACACGGGAATGTCTAACGGCTGCATCTTGCCGTGAGGTCTCTGGTGCTCCGCCTTGACCTTCCGGCAGGTCAAGCATCTCTCAACATACCAAGCGACGTCCCGCTTCATGCAGGGCCACCAATAATCAGGTCGAAGATCTCGATACATTTTCGTCGCCCCTGGGTGGATAGAAAACCGAGACTTATGAGCCTCGTCCATCAATACCTGCCGTACTCCACCCCAGTACGGTACCCACACCCTCCCATGAAGCGTCAGCAAACCCCAACTGTCATAATCAAACGAAGCTACTCGGCCCACTATCCTCTCACACTTCTGCCTCTCCTCCTTGAGACCCTCCATCTGAGCCTCCTTGATCCGCTCCAACAACGGAGTGATCACTGTCATCCTCATACACAGATCTCTGATAGGGGCCGCCGACACTTTGCGGCTTAGGGCGTCGGCCACTACGTTGGCCTTCCCTGGATGATAAAGGATCTCACAATCATAATCCTTCAGCACGTCCAACCACCTCCTCTGCCTCATGTTCAGAATCGGCTGATCCATAAGATACCGCAAACTCTTGTGATCCGTGTAAATAGTACAACGGACCCCATAAAGGTAATGTCTCCAAATCTTGAGGGCAAACACAACTGCCCTCAGCTCCAAATCGTGGGTAGGATAATTGGCCTCGTGAGGCTTCAACTGTCTCGAGGCATAAGCTACCACATGGCCTCGCTGCATCAATACTGCCCCCATACCTGTGATCGAAGCATCACAATAGACTACGAAGTCCTCTACTCCCTCTGGCAAGGTAAGGATCGGAGCCTCGCACAATTTCTGTCTGAGAGTCTCGAACGCCGCCTGCTGCTCAGGCCCCCAACGAAATACAACCGACTTCTTAGTTAGTCGGGTGAGCGGCACTGCTATCTTGGAGAAGTCCTGAATAAATCTCCGATAATACCCTGCCAACCCTAGGAAGCTCCGAATCTTAGATGGAGACTTCAGGGACCTCCCACTGCATCACGGCCTCTATCTTGGCCGGATCTACCAAAATACCCTTCTGGTTGACGAGATGACCAAGAAACTGCACCTCGCGCAACCAGAACTCACACTTGGAGAACTTTGCGAAAAGTCTCTCCCTCCTCAAAGCCTCCAACACCTCCCGCAGGTGCTCGTCGTGCTGCCCCTATGTCTTGGAATATACCAAGATATCATCTATGAATACTATCACTGACCGATCCAGCATCGGCCTGCACACGCGGTTCATGAGATCCATGAACGCGGCTGGGGCATTGGTAAGCCCAAATGGCATCACTACAAACTCATAATGACCATACCGGGTCCTGAAAGCAGTCTTCTGTACATCCTCATCTCTAACCCGCATCTGATGATAACCGGAGCGTAGATCGATCTTGGAGAACCAAGACGCTCCCTAAAGCTGATCAAACAAATCATCTATCCTCGGAAGTGGGTAACGGTTCTTCACCGTTACCTTATTCAGCTCCCGATAATCAATGCACATACGATGCGACCCATCCTTTTTCCTCACAAACAGGATCGGCGCTCCCCAAGGCGAACTGCTCGGCCGAATGAAACCCTTGTCTAACAGCTCCTGCAGCTGTGTAGACAACTCCTGCATCTCAGGGGGAGCTAGTCGATACGGTGCTTTGGCTATCGGAGCCGCACCAGGAATTAGGTCGATCCTGAACTCAACCTGTCTCTCAGGAGGTATCCCTAGCAAATCCTCAGGAAACACATTCGGGTAGTCTCGAACAATAGGAACATCATCAACTGTCGTCTTGCCCTTCTCCCGGGCATCCAAGACGTAAGCTACAAAACCGGCGCAACCCTGTTGAACATAGCGCCTCGCCCTTGCGGCGGAACAAAAGATCGGTCCTCGCTGTGGCCTCTCGCCCTGAATCACTAACTCTCCCCCACTGGGAGTGTGAACCCTCACCAGCTGAAGCTCACAATCAATCACCGCCCCATTGGGGCTTAGCCAATCCATGCCCACAATAACTTTATTCCCTCGCAGGGGAATAGGTACCAGGTCCACTGAAAACTGCTCATCAAATATCTGAAGGGAACACCCTCTATGTACTCTGCCGACCCTCATGGTCCTATCATCTGCTATCTCAACCTCTAATGGACAATCCAGCTCCCCAGGAGCTCTACTAAATCTCTTGCTAAGCGCAAGCGATACGAATGATCGGGTAGCCCCCGAATCGAACAATACCAAAGCAAAAATGCCGTTCACCGAGAACGACCCTAAATAAAACATACCATCAAGTAATATTCAAACGATGATAATAATTAAAAGATGAAAGAAAGATACATACCCGTCACCACATCAGGAGTCGCTCGCGCCTCCTCTGTTGTCATCTGAAACGCCCTGCTCTTCGCCACTGGCGCATCAGCTCGGCCCTGCCGGCCATCTGTAATCCTCAAGGTGGCAGGGGCAGGTGCAACCACCTTCCCTGCTGCAGCTAAACTTGGACACTGGGACTTTTTATGTCCCCTCTGATTGCACTGAAAGCAAATCAGATCTGATGCTGCAACAGCAGTAGCAGGGGCCGTACAATCCCTGCTCAAATGCCCAGTTCGACCGCACTTGTAGCAGCCGGAACTCCCTGCCTTGCACGCCCCCTCGTGCAATCTCCCACATTTGCCACATCGACCGTGGCTCTGCTGACTCCTAGACCTGTGATATGAAACCTTGGGCTTTTTGCCCAAACTGCCTGAACCCGAAACCGCCTCCGGTTTCCTCTTCTTCTCCATCTCGAGATCAATCTCCCTCTCCCGAGCTCTAGCAATCATGTCATCCAACGTTTTACAACTGGACCGGCTCACAAACATGTGGATATCACTCCGCAACATCTCATGATAACGGGCCTTCTTCATCTCCTCATCGGCTGCATACTGAGGAACAAGAAGAGCCCTCTCCCTGAACTTAGCGGTGATTTCCGCCACTGTCTCTGTAGTCTGGGTAAGGTCCTGAAACTCCCTAGCTAACTGCTGCACCTCAATGACCGGTGCAAACTCCGCCCTGAACCTGGTAGAGAAATCAGTCCAGGTCATGGCGTCCAATGCTGCATCATCCCCGATGGCATGTCCGACCTCCTCCCACCAATCCCGTGCCCTGTCCTTTAGAAGACAGGACGCCAATCTGACCTTGTCCCCCTCGGGACACCTGCTAGAGCGGAAAGCATTGGCCACATCCGCCAACCATCTGGTACTCGCTATGGGGTCTCGCGCCCCATGATAGTCTGGAGCTCCGCATGCCCTGAACTCCCTGAACGTAAGTGTGCGCGACCCCATCATGGCCGCCCTCTCGGCACGGAAAATACCCAATCTCACATCCATCAGCTCTAAAATACCCTCCTTGATCGAACCGAAGATCACAAGAGTCTGCTCCAGTATGATGCGGGTAACCTTAGAAGAAAGGAACTCTCTGGTCTGCTCATCCATCTGCCCGACCTCTGGGCCTGATCCTGATCCTGATCCCCCTCCGGCATCTGAGCTGCCGACTGCTGGTCTCGGACGCAAAACTACCATTCTGAAACATATCATAACAACATCAGAACACTGAAATATCTCAAGGGATCATGATACCACTACTAGCTTCCTGGTCTTGTCTTGGCCTTCCTTGATTCGAGTACGGATCCTCTGCTTTCAGTAGTACGGGCCCATACTACCTTCCACATCTATCCGTACTTTCCTCAAGAACTACCTTGACTCCACCAAGTCACTTCTAGTATTGCTGCTCTCTGCTACTCTCATCCTAGGCTTGCCCTAGGGAAACCTCAGGCTCAACTCAACTGGTCCTCAGCTGTTGAAGGTTTCCTTATAATGCCAATTAGCCACCACCTGAACACCATCACATGTGATGAGGATCAGATAATCTTTCAAGTAAAAGACTCGTCCCTATAACGGTTGGACTCAAACAAGAGCTACGCAATGGGGCCAGTTCCAGCACTCTGGGATTATTCAACCCTGATCACATGTGGTGTGACGTGTTCACCTAATGGCTAACTCCCATCACTCAGAACCCCACAAAGCACGAAGCAAGCAGCATTCGGATAAGGGAAACAGACTCTGGCAAAACTATTCTCATAACAAGAAACTGTACTAGCATAGGATGCTAAGCTCATACTATCAGGCATAACCCTAACAGGCTATCCTACTGCTGTCTACTCAATACTAGCATGCAATACTCATAAAGCTGTAACACATAAAGCAGGCACATAAGGCATTCTCCTAGATCCTTAGTCCTATACTAGCATGCTGTTCTACTGAAACTGAAGCTGGACAAATAACTTGTATGGGTAATTTGGGAGTACTTACTTGAGCTCGGCTGATCGCATGCACACACCTTTATCTCGTTAAAAAAAATTTCTTTCTAAGTGCTTTCAAAATTCTTTTTAGAAGATGTTTTCTTTTAAAAATAAACATCTTTTTATTTCCCCTTAGTTTGAGTTCAGATACACCCGGAAGTGTATCCGAATCCCTCAAACCAGGGCTCTGATACCAACTTGAAACGACCCAAAAATACGACCCAAAAATTTCGTTTTTTTTTTTTTTTTTTAACCAAAACCATAATCTGAGTGTCATATCATAAAACCATACGTGATGTATCCCAAACATAATAAAAACACTGTGCGGAAAACTGTATCATACTATGTCAAATCAAAACAAACTAAATCAATTCCCAAGATAAAAGCTAAAGCTGTGGTGTGTGCGATGCTATCACCCCAAGCTCTTCCCTTTGCTTGCGGAAGTACCTGAAACCAAAACTGAAACTGTAAGCACGAAGCTTAGTGAGCTCCCCCAAGCTACCACATACCATACAATATATAAATAAGCACATACTGGGCCTTGCCCACTGCATCAGACCGAAGTCTGGAACTAACTGCATCGGACCGAAGTCCGGAACTGACTGGGACCTTGTCCCCTGCATCGGACCAAAGTCCGGAACTATCTGCATCGGACCGAGGTCCGAAACTGACTGCATCGGACCGAAGTCCGGAACTAACTGCATCGGACCGAAGTCCATAACTAACTGCATCGGACCGAAGTCCGGAACTGACTGGGCATAGCATAGCATAGCAAAACATATTTCAAATAGCATAACACACATGATCATAAACTCATATACTCCATACTACGTCAGGCCGTAGCCCATAACACTTAACACATAAATCCTGTCTGAGCCACGAAGGCATCAAACAAACTAACAACTGCATCGGACCAAAGTCCGGAAACTACTGCTACTAAACGGGCCGGCATTGTGGCCTTAGACCCGTTCCTACTGGAAGGAAACTCACCTCGTAAACTGGCTGTTGAGTGTATGACTCTGGAATCTAACTGCTGCTGCTCCGGTATCTCCCTGGCTACAAGTCCATAAACACACTCAATCAAATACTAAACATTGCACTTGGGTAAAATGACTCTTTTACCCTTGGTCACAGTCAACTCTCATTTGACCTGACTCGCCGAGTTGGGCCGCCAACTCGCCGAGTCTCTACTCCCACACCTCAACCCTACTCGCTGCTACTCGTCGAGTATGGCATCGACTCGACGAGTACCCTCTCGATCCAAGAACTCAGACAATCTTCATCCGACTCGCCGAGTCATATGAACAACTCGACGAGTTGTTCTTGAACTTAAGAAGATTGCCTTGGACTCACCAAGTTGTATGAACAACTCGCCGAGTCCCTCCATTACTGAGTCTACCCTCAACTCGCTGAGTCCACCCTACTACTCACTGGTCCCACACGACAGACACCGCTCAAAAGGAAGGAATCGGGGACTCGCGACTCGACTCGCCGAGTCACCGCCATGCAACTATTCTACACTCGTTTCTGCTCGAATCCAAAACATACAAATGATAGATCTTAGTCCAATAAGCTGGTTTACCACGTAAAGTTTCCAACTTTACGTGCACAAACACAAGAACAAGGGAATAAAGGCTAAAAGATGCATAAAAGGGGTAGATCTAGGGTTAATATGCAAAATAGCTCCAAAAAGGCAGTAGATATGGGCTCTACAAATCCTAAATACACAGATCTAAAGATATCTCGGCATGATAAGGCTTCCATATCAACATAAGGCTTGAGAAAGGCATCAACTAGATCTAAAAAGGGCTTTTAAGCATAAAAAGGGAAAGAAACTAGAAGAATACCTCAAAGAGCTCTTGCTTTCCCTTCAATCTCGGCTCTACACTCCTTCTCCTTGCTCCTTTCTTCTTCTCCTTCTTCAAACCTTCACAAATGCACACAAAATCACTTACAAACACTCAAGGATGAATTAGGGTTTTTCTTACAGCTTCTGAGGGTGAAGGAGGCGAGAATGGGGGCCATAAGGTGGCTTAAATAGTGGGCAACCCGGGGATTTAGGGTTTCACCCAGACGGACAGACTCGCCGAGTCTCCAGCTAACACGTGCTCGAAACCCCGACCCTACTCGGCGAGTCAGGCTATGAACTCGCCGAGCCCCTCTTGCAAAACTTCAAAACAAATACCAAGGAATTAACATACCGGAAACGGGTCGTTACAAGAAGTCTCAAGCTCACAAACTCTAACCTTCTATACATAAAGGTTTATATATCTCAAGCATGGCGATGTTTTGATGACCACGATCTCATTTTTATGAATCTAAACATCCAAATACACCTAAAAGGACATGATATATGCTCTGGAGTTCATCAAACTTACAAAGCTTCAAATTTGGGACATAAAACCCTAGAAATGGACCCAAAACATGAACTAATCAAAACAATGAACAAGATTCGAGCTTGATACCTTTGGATGATGCACCAACAATATAATAACTCATATCCAAGAGCTTGAACACAAGATATCCTTCCTTCAAGGCTTTTCCTTCACAAAAGAACTCCACAAGACTCAATAAGCTACACACACTCACACAAGCTATGAAAACTAGATTTAGGGTTTGATGGGAGTTGGAGGCTGGAAATGAGGCCATCATGTTCCTTAAATAGGGACACACAAGGCTATAGAGTTTTCACTCTAAGCCTAGTATGCTCAGCATACCCTCTGGTACACCCAACGTACTAGGTGGCCTCCGCGTCCATGCACGCATATGAGTACGCTGAGCGTACACATGTATATGCACTGTGTACTCAACTCCCACCATTTCTCAAATAAGGACTAGCCTTGAAAAATGAAATAAATGTTAGGGTCATCAATGCATACCTTATTTCGTGATGTTACACTTACGAATGGTTGATAAACACCTCCTAATAAAGCACATAAGGTAAACCCTAAGTCAACCTTCTAATATATAGAAAGTTGACCACAATTCAAACCATGCCAAAAGTTAAATGGTTAAAGTCAAAGTTAAGGTCAATACTTATCATCAACAAGTTTCCACATCATGACCTCCCTGTGGCCACGTCGTGATCACAAAACACCAAAATAGTCGGGCTGATCCTCAATCGTCACACTGTGGCGACCAGAAGGCCACATCGTGGGAACTGGGTTATAACAACTTAATGAACTAAGTTGTTTTCCTTCATCCTTAAGAGCTCCAAATGCTTAGTTCTCCCCCATGTCTTAATGGATAAAGTTTCCAACTTTACCAATTAATACATCCTAATAAGCCAAAATCTTTAAATAGGTCCTTAATGGAAACTTAAGGCATAAAGCAACCATTAAGCACTTAATCCTTATGATCTCAAGTCCATAATTTCCAGAAGGATTTCATACCCTTAAACTACCATAAAAATCATTGCTTTATGGGCATGCATGTCAAATGCATGTCTCATCCCAAACTAGGTCAAAATCATGAAGAAATTAATTCAAACTTATGTGACCAAAAACTACAAGAAACTCTAGATCTATAACATAAAACACCAAAAGGACCTCAAGGATCCATAAAGTTGCCACCTTTATGGGATCCATTCTTCCAAACTTCCATAACATGAAGAAAAGGGACAAAGAACTTAGATCTAAAAACATGTAACCAAAAAGGTTGGAGCTTGGCCACTTACAAAGGTTTATAATATGCAAAAGAGGATGATGTTGAGGTTTCCTTGTTGGATTAACACACTAGAACACCTTCTTCTTCTTCTTTAAGCTACCAAAAGCACCAAAATGAGCTAATAAGCACCAAAATGGATTAGGGTTAGGGTTTCTAAGGTTTGAGAGTGATGAAGGTTGAGAAGGATGCCCTAATCATTGGCGCATCATCAGGGTTGGTCCTGAGGATTCAAATGTCCATGATGAACTGAAAAAATGCCCTTAGGCCCTAACATCTGATGAATTAAATTATATAAACCCAAGTTTTTTTAAAACAATGATAAGTCACATAAATCTACTTTTCTTGTGTGAAAGTATTAATTTTTTTGAGAAAATTAATCGTGTTGAATCAAAATGGTCAGGTTCAGCCTCTCTGGAACTACAAATATAATTTTTTCTAGAAAAATGCAATTTAACACATAAATACTTGGTGAATTAGCAATCAACTACTTTAATGAATCTAACTTTGACAATATAAGTACTTAGTGAAATAGAAAACCAATGGAAATACTATAATAAAGTTCATTCTCTGGTTTAAATTTCGTAATTTGTATTATATATAAAGCAATTAGAGCATCCCATATTTGGTGTAGTGCTATCAATTCACTAAATTTCTAATTGAAGCACAAACAACAGGTATGCATATGCTTCACAATAACATAATTGAACATATTTAATATAATTGCTAATTGAAGTACAAACACATACAAATGCTTGGACTTTTTATATAAGAAGGACCAATTTTTTAACATACAGGTTTAACATTTCATTCAAAAACAAAGAATATAAAATATAGCTTCATCTCCTCCTACAATCTAATGCATTAAACAAATTTCACTCAAGTCATAGAAAAAATCAACAAGTATGTCAGAAACAATAGTACAAAAGTAATATAATCAAGTTAATGAAAAAAAAAACAGTAATACAAAATCAATTAGCTTGTGAAAAAATCACAAAATTAATCTATATTTTCCATATAAGAGATATAGGAAACGGGAAGAAACAAGAAGAAATCCAGGAAAACGAATCAGGAAGAAAACGAACCATAAAGCCAGAACATATGAGACTAGTTCTTAATAATTCCTATATAAGAAACATCAATAACAGAAGATTTAAGTCCAACTATTATGCAAATTAATTCAATGTTAATTAGCTTGTGAAAAAATCACAAACCTATAGGCACCAAGAAGAAAGTTAATAAAACGAACTAGAAAGAATTGAAAACGAACGAAAGCGAAGAAGGAGGTTGAAAGATTGAAGTGCCAAAGGAGGAAGGAGGAGGCAGACGGACTGAAGTGCTGAAGAGTATATTAAAAAAAATGGACCCCTAAAATTTGTGGGCCTTGTTCCACTGCCCGACTTGCCCCTGCCCTACACCGACCATGGGCATCATGCTTAAATACGAGAGAAACCCTAAAATCATGGGCTTGGGCCAGAACAAATGCTACGTCGTGGCCACCTTACTACTTTTGGATTAGATGTCTAAGACCATAACTATTATTGGTATGTACTCGACCCAAAAGTACCATGGTCTATTGGGTTGCACTTCAACGGAATAATTTGTATGGATAGTCTTTTGAGGATAGTATGTCTATGGTTTATTAATATATTATAAGTTGTAATATATTAATATGAAATCATATTATTTAATTAGTATTGATCTAGAATTAATTTGGAATTAATTTAGTGATAAAAAAGGTAACTAATTAAATATGGATTCTTATATTTATATAGAGTGGGCCAATGCTTATTTAGAATGGGCTAGGCTTGCATGGAAAGTCCATGGATAGTCCATGGAGCTTTAACCCATGGATCTTATGGAAATGAAATGTTATGGGTATTAGGGTTTACATGAATGTAACCCTAATCTACCACACTATATAAAGAGGTCCTTGACACATGAAATGACACTAGTGTGTGAGTAAACAAGAGTGGGCTAATTTCTAGTGTGCTTAATATTCTCGCAAGTTTTTCAAGGTGTTTTTTGGTGATTTGTGATTCCACTTGAGGCTTCCATACTATTGGAGCTAAGCTCTTAAAGTTCAAGACTTCAAGCTCCATCAAGAGGTATGTCATTTAACTAGGCTTTCTAGTATAGTTGCTTCATATTATGCTAGTTAGGATTGAAACCTTGGAATATTAAATAGTTGCATGTATAATAGAGAAAACATAGATCCAAGGTTTATAGGGTTGCATGTACACCATAGGAGTGTTAGAATGCTCAAAACCCATTAGTGGTATCAGAGTCTAGGTTTGTTTTCAATTATACTTGATGCAAATTGCTGAAAAAAGCTGAAAAAATCGAAGTTTTTGCTGTCCGGACAGGGGACTCGATGAGTCCATATACAAATTCATCCAACTCGTGAAGTTAGACCCCCTGATAATTGTCAATAGATTCATGTTTTGTGGTAATGATCATTCTAATCCAATTCCAAAGATAATTGTCAATAAATTCATGTTTTGTGTTATTTTAATGGTTAGGCTAATTACATGAAAATTGTTTGATTTGAATTGTCTTGGTCATATGAGTTTATTCTATATCATAGTTTTGCTTGACATTTTTGTATGCTTATTAGATGATCTAAATGACCTGTAATGGATTCCATAACTTGTCCTCAAGTTATGGAAAACCAAAAGTTTTTCTTTAAAAGAATTATTAAAGAGTCTTAGGTTATGAACTTGAAGAGTATCTTCCAATAAATTGTTTTATGAGCTCCATAAATTATCCTCAAGTTATGGATGTCCAAGATTCATGCCATTAAAAGCCATATTAAACTCATATGTTATAGAAATGAAAAGTTTTGAATAGTTTCAAAAGTTGCCGTCAAGTTTTGGAATTTGTAAAGTTTCACACACTTTAATTCCAAACCCTAGAGTTTTAAAAGTTAAAACTCAACCCTTATACTTTATAGTATTATAAGTTAATTATATATATATATATATATATATATATATATATATATATATATATATATATATATATATATATATATATATGTATGTATGTATAAGATCAAGTCAAACTTACCGTTAGTAGGCCTCATTCACGAAGCCGGTTTATAAGGGGAGTATAAGGTTACTGCCTATAAAATGGCAGTTTAATGGGTGTCCACTCTCACCCACCGCTTCCTTGACTGGTGGAGGGTCGTTAGTCAGACGGGTAGGAAAAAGACTATAATTCTCATTATAAGTATAATGATAAATATGAAGTAAATAAACCTTTTATAAATTCCCAATCATAGTTACTTTAGGAAAATGTGAATTTGGTGCTAACCCATGAAATTACACTTTGTACCTTACCAAGTCGTTGGTGGAGCGCGTGTGGGTAACCGACACACTAACCTGGACTAGTAAGAGTGGCAAAGGGTGACTTAATGTTTATCATAGATCGGTGGAGCGCATGTGGGTAACCGATACATCGATTAGGTGATACATATTAAGGGTACCAAGTTAATTTGCATGGTTATTCACACATTGTTTGTGATCCTCGGCGTCCCAGTCACAAACTTGAGAGGGCATAATTGAGATTTATACATGCCATTGAAAATTTCAATGAATCTCAAAAGATCTAGGGGCTTCAAACCAATTAAAACCTAATTTCTATTACGTTTTTCATGGTGGAAATTGGTGAATCGTCATTCGCCTACCTTCAAATATTTTGTAGCTTGGATTACGACATCTGACTTCGAAGTTATAAAATATTGTGTTGGGTCCTAGCCTTAATATTTCATAGTGGGTGTTCTATTAGGGGCTTAAATCAACTAACTTGAATTTCTCCCAATGTAGATGTCTGGTTCAAACAACTATGGTCTTCCCAGATCTCTTGGAACAAGCTTTCCCAATGAAGATGATGTCCCGTGATTCGATTATGGAAATCATACTTCTCTTCCTCCACATCCTCCATTTATTCTTCATGACCCACAAGCTCGAAGACTTGAAAAGTTCAAGATCACTCAAGCCCTACTTGCAACGAAATAGAAAGATGGAAGACCTGTGTGTACTCATATCTTGGAAATGAAGTCACACATTGACATGTTGAGAATGTTGGGTATCGTTGTTCCAAGGAAGTTGGCTATTGACTGGGTTCTTCTATCACTTCCTGAGTCGTATAGTGAGTTTATTAAGAACTACTATGTGACAGATCACGGCATGAACTTTTTTGATCTTACCTATTTGATTGTTCCTGCTGAATCAGAAATTTTTTAGCGCACTAGAAAAGTAAATTTAGGTGGAAGGTCTATTTCTCAAACTTCCATGGACACTGACAATGGTAACATTGGAAGTCTAGAAAAGCTTTCTCTTCCCAATGGAAAGGGATCGGCCTTGGTCAACTCGGTTGACCAAAATTTAAAGGAAAAGGCTAAGTCTGTGATAGTCCCATGTACCATTACCAAAGAGTGTATATGTTTTCATTGTCAAGAGAAGGGTCATTGGTTGCGAAGCTGCCCTAACTACCTAGAAGATTTGAGGGAAGGAAGAATCAAAAAATTTGACTCTGCTTCAGGTAAGTCCACTATTTAACTCAGTTAAGTTCCTAATTGATGATTCTTAATACATGATGTGACTAGGTTGCATTTTGATGTTTGGCAGGATCAAGAAAAAGGGAAGACAACTTAAAAGAAGAGTATGTTGAATCTGATCGCGAAGATGGATTTCAATCGCATGGTTCGAAGATCGGATTTTTGAGTTACTACTTAGGAGTTATGATAGATTGCTAGGAAGTATGTGATAGTATAGTTTTCATCTAAAGTTGCATTGTAAGGACAAAGTTTTTTCCGCATTTTATAAATAAATAAAATTTTGTTTTACTTTATTTTATATCTCCTTGCAATAGCATTTATGGAAAATTGATGTTTGTATGTTTCTAGGAATATTGGAAATATGAATTTGATTCTTTCATTTGTGGAAGTGTCTAAATTTACCAAATAAGGAAAGATTCTCATCACCCAAGTTTCAATTGGACCGAAACTTGGAATCATGCAAGTTATATTGTATGATGAATGAGAATTTTCATCGTTGGAAAATTAAGACTAATTCATTGTTCACATGTATATGTGAGTCAAGTGAAGTATTAAGGGATCGAGTACACATTTTTTGTGCACTGGTTAAAGTCCACCACAAAAGATCGATAAAATTATTCATCATGATTTATTAAAGTTTAGTAAATATGGTTATACTTACAAACTTAAGTATAATTCCGAAACATTGGAAAAGTTTCAATGTATGGCAGAACGAATGGGAAGAATTAAATTAGGAAGAAAGATACAAGTTTCTCAAATCTGAAAAGATGGGAGAGTACTTTAGTATCATGTTTTATGATCATCTTAATGATTATGAGACCATATCACAATTCTGTTGGATTAGTGTCTAAGCCCGTAGCTATATTTGGTATGTACTTGACCCGGTTGTGCATTGTCCTTTTGGGTTGCCTTCATCATAGCAACTTGACAGGGTAATTTGTGGAAAGAGAGGATATTATGGTTTATTAATATATTATAAGAATAATATATTAAAAGAGAAATCATATTATTTAATTAATATTAGTCATAAATTAATTAGGAATTAATTTGGTGACTAAAAGAGATTAATTAAATAAAGGGGACTTAAACTGTCAAACGTGTTATAGTTGTATTTTGGGCTGGGAAATCTAATGGATTAAAGGGGTGAGCAAAATTATGATGGGAGCTCATCATATTTTCGTCCATGGCCTTATTCCAGAAGGTTCCATGGGCTGCTTAATGTTTAAGCTGTCCATTAGGGTTTTGACTGAAACCGTAGTTGCTCACAGTAAAATAGAACCCCTAAGCTACAGAAATCAGACACTATTTATCCAAGAACCCTTGAGCCGATTTTGTGTGCCTCCTCCCTCTCTCATATACTACCCTCTTGCTATTTGGTGTTTGTAATCCATTAGAGGAGTTACACTTGTGACTGTAAGCTCAAAAGACAAGGAAATTCAAGCCGTTGAAGAAGAGGTAATCATCTAGATCTGTATTCTTGTGTCTATTTCGAAATATATATCTAGATCTAGGGTTTATCAGTCTTGGATAAATTGCATGTACAATAGAGAAACCTAGATCCAAGCATTAGGGTTTGCATGAGCACATAGATGTTCTTTTGTATAAAACCCATCAAATTCATCCTCTAAAGACATCTTAGTGCATTCTTATGGCTAAGAAGAGGAGTCATGAATTATTGAAGTGGTTAAATCAAGAAGATGAGTCATACTTCATTCCAAAACAAGTCTTAGAGTCATACTCCAAGGTTGTAACTTGAGTGACACATCTTAAAGAAGGTTTATAACACTTGTCAAATGTAAGAGTAAAATGTGTTCTACTCTTGTACATTTGAAATTGGCTAGCTGTGATATTTTGGATAAAACAAAGACCAACTAAGGACAATTGTGTGAAGTGTTTTTCTTAATAATAATCCGCACTATCTCTTGAATATTTGTTTTTCCATGAATGGTTCTTGGCAAGAGAGTCTTATATGTCAAGAGGATAACGGGAGTCTAAAAGATCCTGAAAGAGTTTCAAGAAATGATCAAGAATAAAACCTGTAGTTTATCACTAGCGCACGACTTGAGGCTTGTAACCTATCGTGTTGACATATTCTTATTTATGTGCCCATTCCAATTAAAGTTGACTATGCGTCTGAGGTCTACAAGTTTTCAATTGTTTGCATAACAACCTGGAAGCAATAGTAGGCCTTGTGCTACCAAGTGGCAAGAAGTTAAGATTGCACAAGTTCAGTCCATATGAGTTTGGATTTGTCACTAACCTTGTCTTGTGATTATGGTTTTGCCGAAATTCACATGGATAGGAATACATACATCATAAAATCCAAGTGTCATAAGGTTTCTCTCCGATTCATGAAAATGATGGTGAGGAAACGCTTTCATTAAGTAGATAGCAATTGTGATATTTGCATTCTCAAAGTCATTAATGGAGCATGTGTGGGTAACCGACACACTAAGATAGACTTGTGAGAAATGGAAAAGGTCTAAACAATTGAGACTATAATTATTGCATCCCTTTTCATAGTTCTATAAATTGTTTAGACACATATGTGACCTATCTAATAAAAGGTGTATGAATTTGATAAAGTCTTATCAAAGCATCTCGTATCAGAAATCTGAACTTTGGTAAGAAAGTCAATAAAGTATTGATTTCTAGAAGTCCAACTGATTTCTGAATACATGTCATAGCTAGTGGGAGCATAAGTGTTATGCTAATAATAATCATGTTAGTGGGAGCATGATAATTATGATAAGTGTTCCAAGTTAGCAATGTTAATTATAGAAAATAAATGTTTCAATTGGGAAAAGTTGTTTAGCTATAATTAAGGGAGAGGAAATTATACTTCATTTAAATTCTAAAGGCTTAGATTGATCTTTTAATCATCTTTAGTCAATGATATATATATATATATATATATATATATATATATATATATATATATATATATATATATATATATATATATATGAATTTTATGTTGGAATGGTTCAACTTAAGGAAATTCTATATATATTGCGTTCTAAAAATTCGATTATGATTACAACATTCCTCTTCATAGTCGAATTATGAAAACATGGAAAATAAAAAATATTGTAGCAAAAGACTCGTCTTGGATCATGTCTTTATGTGAGACATCATGAATCATGTCCCATATGCTTCGGGTATATGATCGATTACATGTGCTATATTTATCATTTCTAAACTTTCCAAATGCCTTGGGCATTAAGAGGGGAAAAAGTCTAGAATTGGATATGATTAAAATGATTAATCAATTGTCGAGGACAATCTAAGGTTTACCAAAGATTGGTTGCTCATTGACAGTTGGAAGAATAGTGTTAATTTTGGAATGACCATATTGACATATTTTGAAAGGAGGCAACTCTTATTCAGAAGTGATAATCAAAATAGGAATATGGAAATGTCTCCATAGATGGAAGTTATTCAATTTGTGTAAGATTAGAAAACTTAATGCAATAAGGATGTTCAAAGCAATGTACTTTGAATATGAGACTTCGTTTCCATGGAATTGATCTCCATTGGATTACTCTGTAACGTCTATTGACAAGTCTTTGTGAATTTGTGCATAATCATTACAAGAGGATCAATGCATATAAGTTTAGAATCTATCAGATTTTGGTAAATGGTAGGAATTTGGAATTCTTACATTTACGGTAAGGATTTAGGATTGTGAAATGAGAATAATTGGAATTATGTTCAATCGATCTATTCCACAAAGTAAAGATCATAGATAAACATAGTGTGCATACTTGGTGTATGGCATAACTATTGTTTGGACAAACATAGTGTGCATGCTTAGAGCATGGCATGACTATTGTTTTGATTCAAGTATAAAGTTTATTATTTGAAACATTATACAATGAATAATGAATAATCAATATAGTGTTTAAATAAAATGTGTTATATTTACTCTCAAAGGTGCTTGGGGCCTTACTGGATTAGTATTATTCTTGTCTTTCAATTTGCATGTTTGACCTCATGAATAACCAGGTTATTCAAAATTCTCCACAGTCCTTCATATGTTGCAAGTAGGTATGAATCAAGACTGTCATGAAGTTGGCTTGTAGATGTCTAAGGTGTTGGACATAGCAAGAGTTGCTACAACATACATGAGTGCTCATAAGTTCTGAGTATTGGATTAAACCCACGCTCAATTGAATCACTTCATGGATTTTATAACGAGTGATCATGAGATGATAATATATTATATTCTTCAAACCTAGGGATATGATTTGTTGACTATGAGTTGGTTATACATGGATTGCACAGAAACGCTTCAGTAACTTGATGTTATAAAACATGCCTTTGTGTATGATTCAACAAATGGTTAGTATAAACATATGAGTCAAAGTTTATCCATTCCTTTTACCCTTTGAGGGATAAAAGCGATATCTATGGACCCCTCGATGATTTAGTGATGACACCCCTAAGTGCTTGGCCAAGCCTGGACTGGTTTGATTTGTTCAATTAGTCAATCATCATAAATCGGAAATCGGGAAACAACAAATGGACAGAGAGAATGATTATAATCCATGTCTCAGTCCATATGATATCTAGAATGGAGGAATATATGATCCCTTATCTAATTAACACGTCATTTGACTAGGCCAGAGTTCGACAATGGCTTTAAGAGCTACGATTGCTAGTCGGGATCTTGGAGTCATGCTTGAATAATAGTTTTAGACTTATCCAAGAGGGATACTGTTGTATTAGATGTCTAAGCCCATAACTATTATTGGTATGTACTCGACCCGAAAGTAGCATGGTCCATTTGGGTTGCACTTCACCGGAACAATTTGTATGGATAGTCTTTTGAGGATAGTATGTCTATGGTTTATTAATATATTATAAGTTGTAATATATTAATATGAAATCATGTTATTTAATTAGTATTGATCTAGAATTAATTTGGAATTAATTTAGTGATCAAACGGTAACTAATTAAATATGAACTCTTATATTTATATAGAGTGGGCCAATGCTTATTTAGAATGGGCTAGGCTTGCATGGAAAGTCCATGGAGCTTTAACCCATGGATATTATGGAAATGAAAGGTCATGGGTCTTAGGGTTTACATGAATGTAACCTTAATCCACCACACTATATAAAGGGGTATTTGGCACATGAAATTGTTGGATTAGTGTCTAAGCACGTAACCATATTTGGTAAGTATTTGACTCGGTTGTGCATGGTCCTTTTGGGTTGCATTCACCAAAGCAACTTGACTGGAGAAATGATAGATAAAGAGGTTATTATGGTTTATTAATATATTATAAGAATAATATATTAAAAGAGAAATCATATTTATTTAGTTGGCATTGGTTAAGAATTAAATAAGAATTAATTTTGTGATTAAAAGAAGTTAACTAAACTAGGGGCTGAATTGTAATTATGTGATAGTTGCAAAGTAGGGAAATGGATACTGTAACACCGTGATTTTCAAGACAAGATTTTTCATTTAAATAATCAATTTAATATTAAAAACACTTGTTTAAAATCTTATTCACATTCGAATTACAAAACATAGTTTCATTTTCATTATAATAGAAGACCAGGATCCTCCAAAACACAACTCTTTCTTCGGTGTGTACAATCGTACCGTTGCCATCCCGCGTTACTGTAAGAACCTGAAACAACATAACATAAACAACGTAAGCACGAAGCTTAGTGAGTTCCCCAATATACACCTTACGCACGTACGCCTTTCCAGGCCCTGACCTTCCGGTCCACCGCACAATGCCTTCCGGCCCATGAGATAATCGCCTTCCGGCCCATAAGATATTTGCCTTCCGGCCCATAAGAAAATTGCCTTCCGGCCCATAAGATAATTGCCTTCCGGCCCATAAGATAATTGCCTTCCGGCCCAAAGATAATTGCCTTCCGGCCCATAAGATAATTGCCTTCCGGCCCAAAGATAATTGCCTTCCGGCCCATACACATATATAACACATAACACAAATACTCTAACACATAAAGCACATATATCATATATCAACCTGCCTTCCGGCCCGTAACATACTCTAACACAATAAGCACATATATCATATATCATACCTGACCTTTCTATCACATAATACTTTGCCTTCCGGCCCATATATAAACATGTATATCACGCGTAGCAGCTAACTTTCCATTTATAGCATATAAACTTAACACATAACATACTTGACCTTCCGGTCACACAATCAAACCCTTCCGGGTGAAGTATAGTGAGAAGACTCACCTCGCGGACACTAGAAGATAACAACTCCTGAAATCCCTTGCACTTGATCCTCCGAGCTACAAGCTCCCTGTAACATCATATATCTCTTTATTAATACTTCTACCTTCCATGTTAACTGACCCTAAGAAATCACACCGGTCAACTCTGGTCAACGGCCATCTCGACTGGACTCGGCGAGTACCCTGGCGACTCGGCGAGTCTAGTCGTCCTCACAAATTCCTGAATGTTCCCTTTCTACTCGTCGAGTATCCCTCTTGACTCGACGAGGTCCTCGTGGAAGAATCGCGGGGCCACCCCGACTCTACTCGCCGAGTCTAAAGAACAAACTCGGCGAGTCCCAGTGAATCTTCAAGCTACTCGCCGAGTCTGCTCATCCGACTCGGCGAGTCCACGCCATGCAGTCGATCGAACTGCTTCCTGAGATACATATATTCCCGAATATACAAACATGGGACCTTCTGGACCTCTAAGGGTCCTAATACAAGGTTATAAACATTGGATAACGACACAACAATCCATCTAATCTCCAAATCGGTTTCATAAACCCTAGATTCGTGTACACATCAAAATAACAGGAATGATCCGAAACATAACCTGAAAACGTACTCTCTGTGTCCCCAAACCTCAGAACTCGACCCCCTTGATCTTCCTTTGGCCAAAATCCTTCCTCTTCTTGCACCACAATTCCTTCAAAGTCAATAATGGCCTTCAAGCTTGCTCTAGATGCCACAGTCGTTTAGGGTCCTCCTCAATCGGCCAAAAGACGTGAAATGACGACATAACAACCCTTTTATACGACCCAATACGAAACGGCTAGGGTTTCCGCTGAACAGCGTCGACTCGCCGAGTCCATACCTGGACTCGTCGAGTCCAGTCGCGAACTCGCGACCAAATCTGCGACCCTACTCGGCGAGTCTGGCTCCAACTCGCCGAGTCTCCCCTTTAAAACACCCCAAAATGCAATTTAACAATACTTGAGATTTTGGGCTGTTACAGATACCCTATGGGATAGGGTGGACGGATTCAAGGGGATAAGGCCCTAGAATTTGTCCAAGATAAGGATTATGGACTTATCCTTTGGACTGCTTGGTGGACAAGCAATCAGATAAGGATAAGGACTGAAACCATAATCTCTACACCTATATAAGGACCCCTCAGCATAGGAAAATCGGCCACTTGATCCCAGAACCTCCTAGAGCCAATTTTCTACCTCTCTCTCTCTCTCTCTCTCTCTTGCCTCTCCATTTGCTCTTGGTGTTTGTGAGCCATTAGAGGTACTTAACTTGTGGTACTTGCTTTCAAAGACAAGAAGATTGAAGATTTGAGTTGTTATTATAATGTAACAATAAGAGGTATGTATCGGCTTATGGGAATTCAGGATCGACCTAGTACCTGGTGCGGCTCCGATAGCCAAAGTACCGTATCGGCTGGTTCCTCGTGAGATGCAGGAGTTGTCTATACAGCTGCAGGAGCTATTAGACAAAGGATTCATTACACCGAGTAGTTCTCACTGGGGAGCCTCGATTTTGTTTTTGAAGAAGAAGGATGGGTCGCATCGGATGTGTATAGATTATCGGGAGCTGAATAAGGTAACGGTGAAGAACCATTACCCACTCCCGAGGATTGATGATCTTTTTGACCAGTTGCAGGGAGCATCTTGGTTCTCCAAGATTGATCTGCGCTCAGGATATCATCAGATGAGGGTCAGAGAGGAGGATGTACAGAATACAGCGTTCCGGACACGCTATGGCCACTATGAGTTCGTGGTGATGCCTTTCGGGCTCACCAATGCTTCTGCCGCGTTCATGGATATCATGAACCACGTGTGTAGATCGATGTTATACCAGTCTGTGATAGTATTTATTGATGACATCTTGGTTTACTCCAAGATGCAAGAGGAGCACAAGGAGCATCTGTAGGAGGTTCTGGAGACTTTGAGGAGGGAGAACTTGTATGCTAAGTTCTCCAAGTGTGAGTTATGGTTGCGCGAGGTGCAATTCCTTAGGTACCTCGTCAACCGGGACGAGATTTCAGTGGACCCAGTCTATGTAGAGGCCGTGATGAGATGGAAAGTTCCGAAGTCTCCATCTGAGATTCAGAGTTTCCTAGGATTAGTCGGTTACTATCGTAGATTCATCCAGGATTTGTCCAAGATAGTCGTACCCCTGACCAGGCTAACAAGGAAAGCCGTGGTCTTTTGTTGGGGGCCTGAGCAGCATGCTGCATTCGAGACTCTGAGACAGAGATTGTGCGAGGTGCCAATCTTAGCCCTACCAGAGGGCATGCAGGATTTTATGGTATATTGCGATGTGTCCATATCAGGTTTGGGTGCAGTTCTGATGCAGAGAGGGCATGTCATTGCCTACGCATTGAGGCAGCTGAAGCCTCACGAGGCGAATTACCCGATGCATGATTTGGAGCTAGGGGCTATCGTGTTCGCCCTCAAGATTTGGCGTCAATACCTTTATGGGGTTGGTTGTACGATTTACACGGACCACAAGAGCCTCAGGTATCTCATGGACCAGACAAATCTGAACATGAGGCAACATTGGTGGCTTGATGTGGTAAAGGATTACGATTGTGAGATACTTTACCACCCGGGGAAGGCCAATGTGGTGGTCGACGCGCATAGCCGCAAGGCAGCGCCGATCAGGGATATCTGTCTGAGGATGACAGTGGTGACTTCGCTGTTGGAGCGGATTCGGGAGGCCCAGCAGGAGGCCATGAAAGAGGAACATCGGAAGAGTGAGCAGATTGTAGGTCAGGTTTCCTCCTTTAACTATGACAGTTGGGGGTTGTTGACTCTGCACCGTAGGGTGTAGGTCCCATATCATGGGGGTGTGCACCAGGTATTGATGGAGGAGGCGCACAAATCTCGATTCTCCATTCACCCTGGGGCGACGAAGATGTATAGGGATCTTCGTCTGGACTATTGGTGGCCCTGCATGAAGCGGGATGTAGCATGGTACGTAGAGTGGTGCTTGACCTGCAGGAAGGTCAAGGTCGAGCATCAGAGACCTCACAGCAAGATGCAACTGTTGGACATTCCACTGTGGAAATTGGAAGACATCACGATGGATTTTATCACAAAGCTTCCCAAGACCGCACGGGGAGCGGATTTGATCTGGTTCATCATCGATCGATTGACCAAGAGTGCCCATTTTATCCCGATTCAGTAAAGTATTTTGGATGAAAAATTAGCCGACATTTATGTCAGGGAGGTGGTGGCGCGGCACGGGGTGCCAATATCAGTGATTTCGGATAGAGACATTCAGTTTACTTCCAGGTTCTGGAAGAAGTTCCATGACGAGCTGGGAACTCGTCTGCATTTTAGCACCGCTTTTCACCCGCAAATAAATGGACAGAGTGAGCGGACCATCCGGACCATGGAGGATATGTTGCGGGCGTGTGTCTTAGACTTCGGAGGTAGTTGGGATACTTACCTTCCTTTGGCTGAGTTCTCGTACAATAACAACTATCACGTGAGTATTGACCGTCCTCCCTTCAAGATGTTATACGGGAGGAAGTGCAGGACCCCGATATGTTGGGGTGAGGTTGGTCAGAGGGTTATGGGGGAGTACCGAAGTAGTACTCCAGACTACGGAGAGGATCCAGCAGGTCTGGAGCAGGCTTCAGACTGCTCAAAGTTGGCAGAAAATTTATGTCGACAAGCGCCGATCCGACTTGAAATTTCAGGTCGGGGATATGGTCCTCCTGAATGTGTCACCTTGGAAGAGTGTCATCCGATTCAGGAAGCGGGGCAGGTTGGGCCCTAGGTATATTGGACCTTTCAGGGTTGTAGCCCGGGTGGGCAAGGTGGCATATATGTTGGATCTGCCAGCCGACATATATGCTGGATCCGCTAGCCAAACTCAGCCAGATTCATAACACCTTTCATGTTTCCCAGTTTTGGAAATGTTTGGTGGACGATTCGGCAGTAGTGCCTTTAGAGGACATTCAGGTTGATGACAGCCTGAACTACATCGAGCGCCCAGTGGCGATCCTGGATAGGAAGTCAAAGGATCTGAGGAACAAGAGAGTGGAGCTGGTAAAGGTTCAGTGGCAACACTGAAAGGGCTCGGAGTGGAATTGGAAGCCGGTGGGCGAGATGATGGAGCATTACCCCGAGCTGTTTCAGGATCGAGCAACAGACTTCGAGGATGAAGTTTAAAATAAGTAGGGGAGATTTGTAACACCTGGTTCCTGGTACGTATTTTAAATTAAGCATTTAAATTTTGGCCTGGGACTTGGCGAGTTGGTGGCCCAACTCAACGAGTAGAAGCGGATTGGTCACGAGAGTTAAGTGGCTGACTCGGCGAGTCAGAGACCGGACTCGACGAGTCTATGCTGTCTGGACAAAAACCCTAATATGAGGGTTTGCACCCTATATAAACACCTTAACTCGACCTCCCCTTGTCCCTAACACTCTGCTATAGCTGCATATCGAAACCCTAGCCGTATGTGTGTGTTAAGGCCATTTTGGTGCTTTAGTTGACTTGTGAAGCTTGGAAGGAAGAAGAGGAGCTTGAGTATTCGACTTAGGGCTTGTGGATCTAGAAATGTCATTCCATTTTCAGCTTAATCAAGGTAAAATTCTCCTGCTTTGGTATTTCATTTGGTTGTTCATCTTTAGAATGTGGATCTTGGGTGCATTTAGGGCTTTTCAAGCCATTTTCGGATTTAAGGAGTGTTATGTGGACTTTGGCTTCTGGGCCTTAAGAGGGGTCTCATGGTATAAAGGTGCCAACTTTAGGGCCATGAGAGCCCCATGCACATTGTAAGACACTTTATATGGATTTTTGAGCTAAAAACCCCCATGCATGTGTATCAAGTTTGGAACTTTACGTATAAAATGGACATTAGGAGGCCAGATCTATGGTTTTGGTGTGTTAGACCTCATTTGAATCGACTGTATGGAGTTGGTCAAGATTAGTCTCGGCGAATTGTTCATGGCACTCGACGAGTCGGTGACCATTGTGCACCAAACCCTTCCTGTGAATGGGTAAATGATAGGAAGTAAGTCCCTTGTGGGTTTAGACGCGAAAAGGGACCTGGAAGCCTTGGGACTCGACGATTGGTATGAGTAGACTCAGCAAGTCCATATCAATCTCCCAATCTTTGAAGATGGACTTGACGAGTTGTTCACACAACTCGGCGAGTCATAGACTGGACAAGTTCTTAAGTTGGAGATGAACTCGACGAGTTACAGAAGGAACTCAGCGAGTCGGATGAATATGGTCCTGATGTTATGACTGAAGGAGAACCCATCGAGTTTCGCTAGACTCGATGAGTGGAGTCGGGGTTTTGTGTGGGTTTAGTGAAGCATGGACTCGACGAGTTGGTAGGCCAACTCGGCGAGTTAGGTCAACTGAATGTTGACTTTGACCAGTGTTGACTTTGACTGAACTTGGACTGACCCTATTTAGGGTTGTATGTGATGTGTGTTGACTTGAAGGTTGTCGTGTAGGGATCGAGGAGTCGTAGGGAGTCGACTTGTGCACCGAGGATAGTTCAGACACTGCACGACATTGAGGTGAGTTACCTTCCAGTAGGGGTGGGTCTAAGGCCACAATGTTGGCCCACCAAAAAGGGGTATTTAGAAGATAATGGTCTTTGTGATAATTATCTTGGTCTGGTTATGTGATTTATCTGGATTATATGTTATGTGTTTAGTAGGGGTTAGTTTCCCTAACAGTGGTCTGTAGGACCCAAGGGTAGGTCAGTACCCGAATACCCCTGACTGTATGCTTATATCTGTTGATTGCATGTTAGTAGTAGGGGGTGAAATAGTCCCCAGTTACCGGTTGAAAGATACCGATGTTGATTACCGATTGAAAGATACCAATGCTGATTACCGGTTGAAAGATACCAATGAAGGTTACCGGTTGAAAGATACCGATGAATATTACCGGTTGAAAGATACCGACGATATTGTATGGTATGTAGTATGATGGGGGAACTCACTAAGCTTTGTGCTTGTAGTTTTGGTTTTGGTTTCAGGTACCTCTTCGTCAAAGGGGAAAGAGTCGGCGGCATAGCAGTGCATCACACACACACACATGTTCCGCAAGAAGTTTTTGGGTTTGTAATATGATTTTCAATACTTTTGATGTTATGGTTTGAAATACAACATTATGATTTTGTAATGGATGTTTTATTAACAATGTTTTGGTAAAAAGTTTGTTAAATGCGTTAAACCAAAAATGAAAATTTTGGCCTTAAAAATTGGGTCGTTACAAAAACGTTTTAGTATGGAGAATTCCAAGAAAGGGGAGTTACCAATCCAAAGTAATGCCAAGTTGAGTAAGACTCAAAGTCCGAGTACCGAAGACGAGATAGCAGAGATGAGCTGAGTACCTTACGCTTCCGTAGTTGGCTCGATCATGCATGCTATGACTTGTACTTGCCCTGATGTGGCCTTCACTTTGAGAATGGTGAGCAGATATCAAGGGAACCCTGCCAAAGCACATTGGACCGTAGTAAATAATATTCTTAAGTACCTTTAGAGGACCAAGGAATGGTTTCTGGTCCTCGGTGGGAGTGATGACTTAAAGGTGCGAGAGTATAGTGACGCCCGTTTTCAAACCGAGGAGGACAACTACTGTAACGACCGAAAAATCCAACCAATTTAAATTTTTCAAAAACAACCCGATTTCATTAAATTATTACAAAAATGTTTTCAATACAAATCATTTAGTGTATTCCCAGAATCACATTTCTACAAAATCATGAGGAACGGTACGATCACGCCTTCGCCTTGTCACAGTCTCCTGAAGAACCTGAAAAACATTAAACCACAACTGTAAGCCCGGAAGCTTAGTGAGATACCCCCAAAATACCAACCACATATACCATACACATAACATGCTATCTCATAACGAATCACAGAACAACCATGCATATCGGGTCTTCTGTGGGACTGGTCCGCCTTGTAGGGCCTTCAGTCCACCTGGTCCACCCTCCGTGTCCAATCATGTCCCTCGAGTCTGCAGTGTGGTTGGTCCACCCGCACTGGGCCTTCAACTCACCTACTCCACTCTCTGAGTCTACAGTATGACTCGTCCGCCCGTATCGGGCCTTCAGTCGGCCTGGTCCACTCTCCGAGCCTCGGCACGTCTGGTCCGCCCTCTTGGGGCCTACAGCCTATCCGGACCGCTCGCTGGGCCTTCGGAATAACCGGTCCGCCCTGGGTATCTTGGCCTACAGCACGAAGCAGGACCCACCTCAACCCAACTCCAGTCCAAACATCCATGTGCACATAAACAACAATCACATAACAATTCATATTCAGCCAACCAATCAAGCAGATCACATATCACAACATACTCTAACAGGATACCGACCCAACCGGTCACTAGCATAGCCTCACCCTACATACCAGGATACCGACCTTAACCAGGTCCCTAACGAATACCATCCTAACTACCAGGATGCAAACATATCAAAGCGATAACATAATAACAGATACCCGGATCTCAATCCGATAATTAGGCCGGTCTTGGTGCCTTAGACCCTGTTGATATAGTGAGGATAACTCACCTCGAAACTGCCGGCTGAAAAGATAAGATCCCGCTGCTCCGAACTCCGACACGAACTCCTCCACTAAACACCAAAACACTCAACTCAATATATACCCTTGATTACCAAAATACCCCTGGAAGACAACTGGTCAACCTTGGACAAAGTCAAAGTCAACCCCTGACTGACTCTACTCGCCGAGTCAACCCGATGACTCGCCGAGTCCCTATGCTCAGAACTTTCCTCAATCCTCGACCCAACTCGCCGAGTCACCCCGAGACTCGCCGAATCCAATAACTCTGAGTCCACTCGTACCCAACTCACCGAGTCATCCCTTAACTCACCGACTCTCGACTCAACCAGAAAATACTGGGACTCTTCGACAAGACTCGCCGAGTCCAAGAACAAACACGCCGAGTCTAAGGCTATCTTTAACCTACTCGCCGAGTTGTTCATCCAACTCGTCGAGTTCTAGCTCATCTTCAAGCAACTCGTCGAGTCCACCCATGTGACTCGCCGAGTACCACCGGTCTGAATCCATACAGAAGCATTCCAGGCCATGCAATTGATCCAAAACATAGATCTAGCCTCATACAATCCATCCATCACGTAAAGTGGCAAACTTTACGTGAATCCAAAGAGATCTAGGCCTTATTTACTTTAGAGCTAGGGTTTGGGACATGATGGCTTCACTAAGCACTCAAACACAAGGACTTTAATGCTCTCTAGGCCTTCTCCATCCCAGATCTGAGGTAGCAACCTCAGATCTAACCTCCAAACTCTAAAACATACAAAGATAAGCTCCCCATAAACCCCAAAATGATGAATCCACATGAGTGATAGCCCAAGAACGAGATATTACCTCATAAGAATGCCCCAACTGAAATGAAACTCGAATCCAAGCAAAGCTCTTTGATCCAAGCCTCTTCTTCTTCAAGATTTCTTCAACAAATACCTCCCTAAGCTCCAAATGCACTCCAATCTTCCACAATCACGCTTTCTAGGGTTTCTGGACTTCAAGGGGGATCAAAGAGGCTGGGGAGAGGATATAATGTTCTTTAAATAGGGCTCATTCCCCGAATTTAGGGTTTTCTCCACTCAGCACCTACTCACCGAGTCCATCTTTGGACTCGCCGAGTAGGCCACTTGACTCACGACCAAAGTCGCGACCCTACTCGCCGAGACCATCCATGGACTCGCCGAGTTGCCCTTCAAAATTTACACTTTTAGTCCTTCAACTCTACTCTTGCTATTCCGGGATGTTACAATTCTCCCCCACTTAAATTAGGTTTCGTCCTCGAAGCCTACGACAACTCATCTCCAAAAGTACTCCCACAACACACCACCTGGCCTTAACCGGACCAGGTCCCTCAAGGTATACCCCTCGAAACTCGAACTCACTTTCTCCTTCCTTGCGGTGTCCTGATCACCGTCTCAAACCGGGCACCGGCTTTTCCCTCTGATAACCACACACAACAACTGAGTACCAACCATGATGCATCACTGCTCCAAATCACAACCATTACTCGACCCATATGAGCTATAAATAACTATGCACCACCCGATTCCTGATCCGAGTCCAACTCTATCCATTCCATGCTGACAGAGAGACACACTCTTCAGAGCAACTCCCATGAGTTCTCTTCTTGCAATCGCATGCACATGCTGAACTAGCTCTAGCACCCTCGGGTTAGGAAACCCATCACTTTGACGACCCTTAAAACATCCCTCGGGATGAACCACTGATACACAAATCCTTTACCGAAATCAAGCTGGGAATCCAAAACTCCATATTTGCATCCCTTACGAGCACCTTGACTTTACAGCCTCGGAAATCCCTCCTGCGATCCCAACAGACATCCCCTCATGATGTCATCCCAAACCGCCGCCGCACACGCTGCTCAATGATCACCGTCGGACCACTCTGATCATAACTCTACATTGCCGCTTTCACTTCCGTGAATTTGCACTCCCCCTGGGAATTACATTCCTCCCTTTTTCCTTACCAAGGAAAACCACTCGACTGCCTTGTCACCACGACAAGTACTACGGTGCTCACCCAACTCTACACTACCTCTTTATAGTGTAACCGCTATCCCATGCACCATACATACTCTGAATCCACCTGAGAAGACTCTCAAGTCCATGCACTACCTTCACTGATTGCGATCAATATCCGGGGACAGACCTTGCAACACTATCATATCGTGGCATACTCAATCCATTACCTCGCACCGATCTAACGACACATGCAGAGTCTTTAGCATGACTGGACCGCCTTACCAGGCCTTCAGTCAAACTGGAACACTCTCATAACCTTCAGCAGACCTGGACCGCCCTCCAGGGCCTCCAATCTAGCTGGACCGTTCACCGAGCCTTCGGCCTGACTGGTACGCCCATTGGCCTTTAGTCTATCCGGACCGCTCAACTAGCAATCAACATTCCGAGTTACCTCTCCGGGAAAACCTCACATGCATACTATTCTAGCCCCCTATGGGTTCCGAACTCTATCTCCATCATACATACTCGATCCCGACCTGATCCCAAACCCTGCACAATCAAGCTCTTGGTCTGCATCCCGCTCCGCACGCCTGCCATTTACTCATACCAATCAATGCCCTTGGCTGACCGAGACACCACTGAATTCCATGCAGGTAAACAACCTTTCATACTCGCCGATCCTCCGGAGAACTCTCCAATTCTCCCCCACTTAAGGCACTCACTACCAACTCCCCGGTCGCTATCACCGACTTCCCAAGATAACCTTGCACAAAACCCATATTTACACTCAAACTGATTCCCACTAGTACTAGCAACCTTCGCAAAAACACATTTCCACACCGATCATCTCGCTCGAAAGGAACCCAATCTTCAAATATCCATTCCTCAGACTGCAGATGCTACCCGACATTCAAACCAATGTCGCATCCACCAATGATTCTCACAAAAGATAACCAACAAAAACCCGAAATATTAACCCATACCCATGCCAAACCCTCAAGGATCAACGGAATACCAAAACGAAGACCACCCAACGAGACTAGCAGATAAACGATACTCCACAATAATCATAATAAACAAGACAACAAGAAAGAAACATACCCGCAGCTGCATCCGACACTGCTCGAACCTCCTCCGCTGTAAGCTGAAAAGCACGACCCTAAGCCCTTGGGGGCTCCGCTCCACCCTGACCTCCACCTGTGATCCTCAACGTGGCCGGTGCTGGAGCCTGCACAGGTCCTGCAGCAAGTTGTGGACAGTTGACCCTCAAGTGTCCAACCTGATGACAATGATAACATATCCTCAAATCCCGAACCGGCACTGACTGCCGACAATCCCTCGCATAGTGTCCCTCCTTTCCGCACTTGCGGCATGTACCACCGGACCGACAAACTTTGGCATGACCCCTCCCACACTTTCCACAAATGTGGCTGCCCTGATCTCCCATCCTGGAATCAACGGTCTTAGACCGTTTCGTCGCCGGCTGCGACTGAACCGGAGATTGCCTCAGCTCACGCAACTGCAACTCAATCTCTAACTCGCGCCGCCTGGCGGCCTCCTGCAACTCCAACAAGGTCTCGCACCTCTGCGCGGACACAAACTGTCTGATGTCTCTCTTTAGCATACCCAGATATCAGGACATTTGAGCCTGCTCCGAAGCGAACTCAGGGCAAAACATTACCCTCTCAGTAAACATCTTGGTGATTTCCGTCACCGACTCCGACTCCTGCTTCAGCTCAAGGAACTCCTGAGCCAACCTCTCCCTCTCGACCTGCAGAACATAACGAGTGCTGAACATCTCTCTGAACTGATCCCAAGAAACCGCAGCCCGCTGCGCATCCGAATATGACCCCGTGGTCAACCTCCACCAATCCTTTGCCCCGAGCCTTAACAGGTTCAGAGCGCACCTCACCCTCTGATCAGCAGGGCATGAACACGTGAAGAAACATCCCTCCACGTCTGACAACCATCTCATAGAAACGATCGGGTCCTGAACTCCATCAAAGGTGGGAGGCTTTGTATTATCGAAGTCCCGATACTGAAAACCTCTACTAGCTCTCCTCCCTGCCGCTGCTATAGCTGCTGTAGCCGCTGCGGCAGCCGTCTCCGTGAGAGCCGTATAGCGCTCATCAAAATACTCTACCATGGCGGTCTTGATCGACCCAAACAACTCCGACAGCTCAGCACGAAACAATTCAGCAACCTCATCATGCAGGATCTCACGAATCCTCGCATCCAACTCGCGCGTACTCATCTGACTGACAACCTCGGGTTGTACGGACCCACCCGAAACTCCCTCTCCTTATCCTGATCCTGACCCGGATCCACTCCCAGCATGCCCTGAAATCTCCATACCGAAAATAAACCACCAAAAATCTCAGACACTTCCCACAATCCCGGGAACCAACTCTCAACCCAACCCTAGAGGTCATGGTTTCCCTGATACGCGTATGGGTCCTGTGCTTTCAGTAGTACGGGCCCATACAACCTTCCACACCTACCCATATTTGTATGAAGTACTTCCACAACACCCTAGCGAAAACATACATAACAACGCTCTATCCTCACAACTAGAGGAACACTAGAAATCTCTCACAAGAAAACCCTAGGCTAGCAGGCATCATAAATTAGGCAACACATCAAGAAATCCTGAAGATCCCTAGCCTAACTCTAGTATGATGTTCTATCAAAGCTCAATAAAACAAATATCATGTATGGTATTTTGGGGTTACTTACTGGCTCCGGCTGATCGTACCTCCGCGTCCTCCTTTACTTATTTTGAAAACCATTTTAAATTATCTTTTGAAAACCCTCCTCGATTTAAGACTGGAGTCACACAAGTGTTCCTCCAATTCACTCAAACCAAGGCTATGATACCAACTTGTAACGACCGAAAAATCCAACCAATTTAAATTTTTCAAAAACAACCCGATTTCATTAAATTATTACAAAAAGGTTTTCAATACAAATCATTTAACGTATTCCCAGAATCACATTTCTACAAAATCATGAGGATCGGTACGATCACGCCTTCGCCTTGCCACAGTCTCCTGAAGAACCTGAAAAACATTAAACCACAACTGTAAGCCCGAAAGCTTAGTGAGATACCCCCAAAATACCAACCACATATACCATACACATAACATGCTATCTCATAACGAATCACAGAACAACCATGCATATCGGGTCTTCTGTGGGTCTGGTCCTCCTTGTAGGGCCTTCAGTCCACCTGGTCCACCCTCCGTGTCCAATCATGTCCCTCGAGTCTGCAGTGTGGTTGGTTCGCCCGCACTGGGCCTTTAACTCACCTGGACCACTCTCTGAGTCTACAGTATGACTGGTCCGCCCACATCGGGCCTTCAGTCGGCCTGGTCCACTCTCCGAGCCTCGGCACATCTGGTCCGCCCTCGTGGGGCCTACAGCCTATCCGGACCGCTCGCTGGGCCTTCGGAATAACTGGTCCGCCCTGGGTATCTTGGCCTACAGCACGAAGCAGGACCCGCCTCAACCCAACTCCAGTCCAAACATCCATGTGCACATAAACAACAATCACATAACAATTCATATCCAGGCAACCAATCAAGCAGATCACATATCACAACATACTCTAACAGGATACCGACCCAACCGGTCACTAGCATAGCCTCACCCTACTTACCAGGATACCGACCTTAACCAGGTCCCTAACAAATATCATCCTAACTACCAGGATGCAAACATATCAAAGCGATAACATAATAACAGATACCCGGATCTCAATTCGATAATAGGGCCGGTCTTGGTGCCTTAGACCCTGTTGATATAGTGAGGATAACTCACCTCAAAACTGCCGGCTGAAAAGATAAGATCCCGCTGCTCCGAACTCCGACACGAACTCCTCCAGTAAACACCAAAACACTCAACTCAATATATACCCTTGATTACCAAAATACCCCTGGAAGACAACTGGTCAACCTTGGACAAAGTCAAAGTCAACCCCTGATTGACTCTACTCGTCGAGTCAACCCGATGACTCGCCGAGTCCCTATGCTCAGAACTTTCCTCAATCCGCGAACCAACTCGCCGAGTCACCCCGAGACTCACCGAATCCAACAACTCTGAGTCCACTCGCACCCAACTCACCGAGTCATCCCTTGACTCACCGATTCTCGACTCAACCAGAAAATATTGGGACTCTTCGACAAGACTCGCCGAGTCCAAGAACAGACTCGCCGAGTCTAAGGCTATCTTTAACCTACTCGCCGAGTTGTTCATCCAACTCGTCGAGTTCTAGCTCATCTTCAAGCAACTCGTCGAGTCCACCCATGTGACTCGCCGAGTACCACCGGTCTGAATCCATAGAAAAGCATTCCAGGCCATGCATTTGATCCAAAACATAGATCTAGCCTCATACAATCCATCCATCACGTAAAGTGGCAAACTTTACGTGAATCCAAAGAGATCTAGGCCTTATTCACTTTAGAGCTAGGGTTTGGGACATGATGGCTTCACTAAGCACTCAAACACAGGGACTTTAATGCTCTCTAGGCCTTCTCCATCCCAGATCTGAGGTAGCAAACTCAGATCTAACCTCCAAACTCTAAAACATACAAAGATAAGCTCCCCATAAACCCAAAATGATGAATCCACATGAGTGATAGCCCAAGAACGAGATATTACCTCAAAAGAATGCCCCAACTGCAATGAAACTCGAATCCAAGCAAAGCCCTTTGATCCAAGCCTCTTCTTCTTCAAGATTTCTTCAACAAATACCTCCCCAAGCTCCAAATGCACTCCAATCTTCCATAATCACGCTTTCTAGGGTTTCTGGACTTCAAGGGGGATCAAAGAGGCTGGGGAGAGGATATAATGTTCTTTAAATAGGGCTCATTCCCTGAATTTAGGGTTTTCTCCACTCAGCACCTACTCGCTGAGTCCATCTTTGGACTCGCCGAGTAGGCCACTTGACTCGCGACCCTACTCGCCGAGTCCATCCATGGACTCGCCGAGTTGCCCTTCAAAATTTACACTTTTAGTCCTTCAACTCTACTCTTGCTATTCCGGGATGTTACAACTACCGTTCGTAGTCGGGCTGGGTCTTTACCCTTAATGGAGGAGTAGTGACTTGGAAAAGTTCCAAGCAAGAAATCGTAGCTGATTCAACGTGCGAATCGGAGTACATTGCAGCGAGCGAAGCATCAAAAGAGGCAATATGGCTGAAGAATTTCATTGGAGACCTTGGAGTTGTGCCAACCATACAGGAGCCCATGGAAATTTTCTGTGATAATTAAGGAGCGGTTGCCCTGACCAAGGAACCGAGGGATCATGGTAGATCTTGACATATCGACATAAACTATCACTTTATTCGACATCGGGTAGAAGAAGGACTCCTCGTAGTAAAGAGGGTATCGTCAGAGGATAACCCAACAGATCCGCTTGTGAAGGGACTGAGTAGGGTTAAGAACTTGCAGCACGCTAGGAGCATTGGGCCGAAGGATGATATTACTTTAGATTAGATAGTTTGGAAATGTGTAATAGATAAATGTAATTGACATTCGATGATTAAATAAATGAGTATTATTTATTAGTAAAGTTATCGAGTTATGTTAATTGTTTACCTATTGTTTCATTTTGCATGTTTTGACTTCCTAAATAATAGATTATTCAAACGATCCATAGTCGTTCATATGTTAGAAGTAGGTATGAATGAAGACTGTCATGAATTGGTGTGTAGATTGTCTGAAAGGTATTAGACATAGCAAAGGTTTGCTACAACGTTCATGAGTGCTTATGAACAAGTTTTGAGCATTGGAATAAACCCACACTTCCTGGAATCACTTCATCGAATTTATCACGAGTGATCGCAACACGATAATATCATATGGTCTTAAAACCTAGATATATGGTTTATTGTTTGCTGATTGGTTGTGCATTGATAGTGTGAAAACGCATCAGTAACTTGATGTTATAAAACGCATTGTTGTGTATGATTTAATTAGTGAATATTAAATGCATATAAGTCGAAGTTTATTTGTTCCTTTTATCCTAAGAGGGTAAAAGCGATATCAGGGCCCCTCGATGATTTGGTTTGACTTATGTGTCGGGCTTGGTCAGGATTGAATTGATGTGTTCAATTAAGTTCTATGTCAAACGAATATGAGATCAAGAAACAAATTGTTGGATAATAAGTATGACTATGTTCCATGTGATTGTCCACACGATATTTAGAACAGAGGATTATATGATCCCTTATCTAAAGGACAGGTTACTGATAAGATCAGAGTTCGCAGCGTCTTTGAGAGCTACGATTGCTAATCGAGTTGTTCTTGCATTTATGGTTACTAGACTTATCCAAGTGGAAGACTGTTCAATTAGTGTCTAAGCCCGTAACCATATATGGTAAGTATTTGACCCGGTTGTGCATGGTCCTTTTGGGTTGCCTTCACCAAAGCAACTTGACTGGAGAAATGATAGAGAAAGAGGTTATTATGGTTTATTAATATATTATAAAAATAATATATTAAAAGATAAATCATATTTATTTAGTTGACATTGGTCAAAAATTAATTAAGAATTAATTTTGTGATTAAAAGAAGTTAACTAAACTAGGGGACTGAATTATAATTATGTGATAGTTGCAAAGTAGGGCAATGGATGCCCTATGGGATAGGGTGGACGGAGTCAAGGGGATAAGGCCCTAGAATTTTTCCAAGATAAGGATTATGTACTTATCCTTTGGACTGCTTGGTGGGCAAGCAATCAGATAAGGATAAGGACTGAAACCCTAATCCCTACACCTATATAAGGACCCCTCAGCCTAGGAAAATCGGCCACTTGATCCCAGAACCTCCTAGAGCCAATTTTCTGCCTCTCCCCCCCCTCTCTCTCTCTCCCTCTCCCTACCTCTCTCTTGCCTATCCATTTTCTCTTGGTGTTTGTAAGCCATTATAGGTACTACACTTGTGGTACTTGCTTTCAAAGATAAGAAGATTGAAGGTTTGAGTTGTTATTAAAATATAACAACAAGAGGTATGTAATCCCTTCTACTATTTGAATTTCAAAATACCTAGGAGGATGCTAGGGTTCTTCATGTGTTCATAATGTTGTGTATCTAATAGTGAAAACATAGATCCGTATTTATGGTTGTATGCACACATAAGATTGTTTGTATAAAACCCATCGGAAATGACACTAGTGTGCGAGTAAACGAGAGTGGGCCAATTTCTAATGTGCTTAATATTCTCTCAAGTTTTCCAAGGTGTTTTTTTAGTGATTTGTGATTCCACTTGAGGCTTCCACACTATTGGGGCTAAGCTCTTAAAGTTCAAGACTTCAAACTCCATCAAAAGGTATGTCATCTAACTAGGCTTTGTAGTATATTTGCTTCATATTATGTTAGTTAGGATTAAAACCTTGGAATATTAAATATTTACATGTATAATAGAGAAAACATAGATCCAAGGTTTATAAGGTTGCATGTACACCATAGGAGTGTTAGAATGCTCAAAACCCATCAACTACCACATCTTGGTACTCATCAGATGGAGGCATTCCATTTAACTCATGTTACGTCATAAAGCATCCATGCATCACGCTGTGGCATGGAGTTCTTCCCCAAAACTCCATCCTTGATCCTGTCAAGTCTTAAGTTAAACCAATGTGGAAAACAAGTGCATCGGTGCTTTATAGACATGCATGTCCAATGCATGTATTGAACTCAAGATGGATCAAAATGGTTAAAATGGGACCAAAATCCCATGCATGGCTTCAAAACTACACCAAACTCCAGATCCAAAGCATGTAACCTACAAATGACCTCAAGGATCTATAAAGTTGCCAACTTTATGGAATCCTTCCACTCAAACTAGCTCATAATCGAAGAAGAAAGGACAAAACTCTAGATATAACAACATCGAACAATAAAGCTTGGATCTTGAACACTTACAAAGGTCAAGAGATGCGAAGACGAAGTCTCAAAGCTGGCTAAGATGCTCCTTTCACCACAAATGTATTTTTCTTTCTTTAACAACCACCAAAAACACCAAGATGAACTAAAAAATAGAAGATATGGATTAAGTTTTCTTCAGAGGGGGGGGGGGGGGGTCAGAGGTGATGAAGGTAGAGGGTGGAGAAAACCCTAACCCACACTTCCTTTGAATAGGATCAAAGTCCGGAAATTAGGATTTGCCTCTGAGTTAGTTGTCATGCCGTGTCACCTCAACGAGAAAATGCACCTTGTATCGTCATGCCACGCCGTGATGATACCTTCATCACATCGTGACCAACACAAAACTCATAATTCACTTTAAATTTCATAATTCAAGGATCTGGATGTTACATGCTTTAGAATGTCGTATTGTAAATCTTTATAAAACATAAATATTATGTATGAAGAAAAAATATTATGTACAAATTACTTCCCTTTGTGTACGATACTTTTGACTTTCTAAAACCTGAGGCACTTGAGCTCCTCAATAAAATATAACGACTCTTGTATATCAGTTTTATACGACTTTAAGATTTATATATGTAGCATTTAAACAAAAATTTGTTTCATATATTAAAAAAATATAAAAATTTATTTAATCCACATAAAATACATATTTAATTTAATTGCCTTATAAATGAGTATTTAAGTTGTAAAGATTCACCTCCCAATTCTTAAAAAAATTAGCAACTCAATTTGTTTGTTAAATGTATCGGGACATGTCGAAACCATAAATAAATCGTTTGAAACGTGTTTTTATTTAATTATTTATTTTGGCAAACTGGCAGAGCGTCGTTGAAGTGGTAACTTATATAAAACTCGGAGAAAAGCGTCGGGTAAAGCTGACCCGAATCCAAAATATGCGGGTGTACTTGCACTACAGCTATCACTATGTAGATTCTCGGTAGTGAAAATAGGCAACAATTACATTTAATCACGTTATCTTTATGAAATTTCTGTCTTTCTGGATCGGATAACGGATAAACCCTAAAACTCAGAAAGGATCACACCTAAATCAAGCAAATTGCAGATACAAATCTTCACTGTTATCTCCTACAAATGGATAATCGATTGCCTCCTAATTCAGAGAAGTTTCATCTTGCTCCATCTGATAATCGATCACCCCCAAATCAATTGAACGCAGAATTAAGGTATGAGTTCTTAATCTCAGCTCATAACTACAGAGCTTACGTATTTCGAGCTGTTTTACTCGGTAACGGAATTTAAAATGTTAATAATTTGAGGAATTAAGATATGTTAATGAGGTGTTGCTTTCTGGTGTTGAAGTTCCATATAATTGGATTGAGAACTTCGCGTTATGAATGCAAGTATGATTCAGTATTATGTAGTTCAATGATTCTGAACTTTAGATTGCATGCTTTTGGATGAGGGATTTGGCTTGATTTGCTTAATTTTGGTATGTAATGTGACTGTAACTGCAAGCAATGATTGTCTGTAAAATGAAGTTCAATGATTTAGAACATTAGTTTTTATACTTCACTGTTTAAGCTTGCTAGTTGCTAGTATTAATGAACAGTTTTTCTTGATTTAGACTGGATTGGAATTCAGTTCCATTCAAATCCTGCTTTTAATTGCAAATGAGTACTGAATTAAAATCCTATGGAATTTACAAGATCCTTTGCATCAACTTTTCATGATTTCATCCTAAAACCCATTGAATTCAATTCCAAGCACTCCTTGTTAAAAATACTCAGATATCCCTTTAACCTAGAAGTTCATGTTAAAATTGTTAAATTACCCCTTTAACCCTAACCCTAGAAGTCCACAAGTAAGTGCTTCTTGCCTCTCACTCTCCATCTTCTTTCCCCTCATTTACCTCACCAACACTTGTGAATTCCAATCCTGTTTCTGCCAACCAAACACATGACATAATTCAATTCCTTCATATTCCAATCCATTGACAAATTCCAATTCCTTCCAAAACATTCTGTGAACCAAGCACCCCTTACACTATGTTCTCAAGTTTGGAGAGAAAAGCAAGTTTAAGCTAGGAGAGTGGATAAAGGAAAAAAGAAAAGGTGTAATAATTGTTTTTCACACTCTTAAGTTGGAAAGAATTGAAAAGAAAACATTTTATTTTCATGTTAGTAGTTTCAATACACATCTCCAGTTGCCTATATATATATATATATATATATATATATATATATATATATATATATATATATATATATATATATATATATATATCCACCTTCTTTCTTGTACTACATTTGACGCGCATTAAATTGGGACTAAATCAGACAAAAAAGGTGGGACATGGACTCACTCTTGATTGTTTGTCTGTGCAAAAGATGTAAATGCCCTCCTCTCCGAGTCATTTCCCATGTAGCAAAACACACCCTTAGTTTTACTTGTCCTTTCTCCTACTTGACATTTGTTTATTGCTTCTGAAAGGCCTGGATATGAACATAAAGACAGAAAGCTTCAAAAGGCTGATCGTGAGAAGCTAAGGAGAGATCGTCTCAATGAGCAGTTCACTGAATTGGGAAAGACATTAGGTATGTCACCCATATTGTTGCTATATAATAAGAAAAATGGATAAATTTGTCACCTCTTCATCTCATTTATATAAATAAGAATCTTATATCATTATTGGTATATAATGTTTTGTTGACTCTTTATCATTGGTTTGTAGCAAAAACCACAAAGCAAAAAGAAACACCTATATATAGCTTATCGGATTAAGTTCTGACCTATTATGTCAAAAATTAAAACAATACCATGTTTAATTTGTTGAATATCTTAAGAAATATTTTTCTATTGAATACATCAAATATATTGAGAAAATCTGTTTTGCTCTTGATAGAAGGGTAAAATGGTCATATACTTTCATGTCCACAAGTCATTTTCTGTTAAGTCCATTAAGTAAAAAGAAACAACACGTTATCACACTTTCTATAATGTGTTGTCAATGTATCCTGTTTGTATTCTGTTTCTTTTTTAAAATTATTCTGTTAATGTTGTTGGATATATTGTAAGTTTAATGCTAAAATGTTGTAAACTTTTAACAGATCCAGATAGGCCTAAATTTGATAAGGCAACTATACTCTGTGATACAATCCAGATGCTAAATGATTTGACTGCTCAAGTCAGCAGATTAAAATCTGAGTATACAACACTCACTGAAGAATCCCGTGAGGTAACTTTCCAAATTTTCTTATTATTTTTTTTAGAAATAATTAAGTAAAATCACACATTCATGACTTTTTGCTATTATAAGTCAAAACACATGTATTTGTAAAGTAGAAGATTTAGTTTGAATTTTGAAAACAATCGGTTAGTGTTTGGTTAATTTTGTATGATGGAATTGGGGAAAGGATGGAATGGAATGAGAAAAAGTTGTTTGTTTTGCATGGTGGAATGGAATAGATGATTCTTGAAGGAATGTGATTCCTTCCATTTGTTAAATTTCATTCCACCATGGTATAATATAGAAATTGGCATCATAACTCATATTTATTCATGTGAATTTTAAACGACACAGATATTAAACCACAGGGACCATTTATGTAACATTGTCTTCTTTCTATTACAACATTGTAGTTTCAACTTTTTTCTTATTAAGAAAATGTAGTTTGGATAATTTACCCAATTATAACATTGTATTCTCACCTTTTTCTTATTAATCTATCTAATTATAAATAGATGATATATTGACATTGGTTGAATTGAAATATTGAATGATAATAGTTGACTCAAGAGAAGCATGATTTAAGAGAAGAAAAAGCATCCTTAAAATCGGATATTGAAAACCTTAACCTTCAATACCAACAAAGGGTTAGGGCTAGTAGTAGTATATACCCATGGGGGGGTCATATGGACCAATCAGTTGTAATGCAACCCCACCCACCTACCTACCCCTACCCTATCCCTATGCAAATGCCAATGCCACCTATGCACCACCCACCCATCCAACCCTACCCTTTTTTTGGCAACCAAAATCCCTCAAACCCGTGTTCCACTTTCTTTCAATACGTATCTCCACCACCTGTTCACCAACCCAGTGGTAGGTCCCACGTCTCTACCAGACAACCTTCTAAAAATAAGTCATCAAGTGGAAAAAATGAGGACTCTAATGATGTTGCTACTGAATTGGAGCTCAAGATGCCCGGATCTACACTAGATCAGGTTACATTTTCTTCTATTTCTTGCATATAGATATAACTGGGTGTTAGATAGATGTTGAGAGTAAAAACGATGATATTTCATATACTGTAGGAGGGGTCTGGGGGTGAATCAAAGTTGAAGAAATCACATAGGAAGGAGAATAGCATCTCGGATGAGAGCTCTCTTAGTCCTAGCGGCTGTTCATCGTCTCATACTGTACAAGCCAGCTCATCAAATAGTGTCGTTGGCGGCCTCAATGGTAATGGTGGTGGTGACCGCTAGGACCACCGCCATGCCACCACCACTTTGCATAGATTCCTAACTTTTCACTCTCACAAGTCAAACAAAACACAGGTACTTCAAAAAAAAAAGTTAAATCCACTTTTTGTTCAGTTATACGGTTACATGATGATGATGATGATGATGATGATGATGACATGTGTTTATGGTATCGGCTCCTTGTATGTATAATGTAATGTATGTAACTATTGTTTTATTAAAAGGAAAAAATAAGGGAATTATTTAATGTATGATTTGGATCAAATATGAATTATAGGCAATTTAATTAATATTTTATAACATATAATGTAAGGCATGTTTATTATTTTGGGTTTATCTCAATGTCTTTCGTAACATATGCATTATCTTTTCTATTTGTGGATTTCGTTTTCTTTTCTCCTTAGTCATTGCATATTACATTTTTTTAAACGGCCTTGCGTATTGCATGTAACGAAATTCATATCGCAATCTTTAATATTTTCATGTAACTTGGACTCATAGCATGATATATCAAGTAGCATTGGTTTAGGTCTAGCTTTCAAGCAATAATTTTGTCAAACATAATAATGGTATGACAATTAATTCAAGGGATAAATTTGAAAAAGAAAACAAGTATTTGAAATATCTTAGTCACATAAGAATTAATTTGTTTGGGCAAAGGTTTTTTTTGGGTCTATTTGGCATTTAGATATTATGGATGCCAGGCCACTCACTTGTTATCTATCATTTATACACGTGTCAACAACATATGCGACCCCCAATCTTTTTAATTGTCTCAAATAAATAATTTTCTATCTACTTAATTATTAAATAGTTTTCTCAAATTATGTATTAAGATGTATTTTTATTCCAAATAAATTAACAAGGATTTGAACCGATGCAGAGTCATTTATTCTGTAAAAATATATTTTAGATCAGTAATTTATCATAAATTATTTTTTTAGAGAAGATGAGTTAAAAACATGATGTCTCAAGTCACCCGTTTATGATATAATGTGCTAAAATTTAATTCAACTTGGAATTATAAAAAAAAAAAAGAACCATCTAACTTGGAATATAATTTTAATTTGGTATTTAATAACTTTAAATAAAATATATTGCATCTACCACTTCGTTAATATCGCCATCAAAAAAATGTTCTCACGAATCGTTGGACCTGTATTCATGGACCGCGTTATCATTTTATGATACTTGTAATAATGATCATCTTAATATTTCAACTTTCCATTTATAATGAATTATGAAAAATATCTCTATTTTTAAAATAGAACAACTCAAGAAATTACTTAACAATTTTCAAATGGTTGGATAATCCATATTAGTAAGGAGACAAATTGACAAGAATGCCCTCGTTGCTTTGAAAGATGGCATCTGGACTTTTTGGTTGGGCGATGGGGGCACACACAACTCCCATGAGGCCCATCCCTATCAACATAATAAGTATAGGTGGATGCGCCATCACTCATTTATCATCGTGTATGTCTTTTGATTATTCGTTGAAAACAACATGTTTAAATTTAAACTACAAGTAAAGCGTAATGTAGTTTTACCCCTTTTTCAAAAATAGCGTTTTTTCATTTTTAAATATATATTCACAACCCGTTTTATTATAATAATGGATATTCGATTATATATTTGTGTTCCATGATATATTCACTCGGTATATTATACGTGTAAATTAAATTTATAAATTAATCATTAAATGAGGTAGTTAGATTAATTAAATAATTGTTTCTTGGACAAAATGAGGATATTTGGATTGATATATGCGATTTCACTTTCTAGTTTCAAACCGATCCAAAACAAACCAAAAACCAAGTCTTGAATATTCAACTCGAGGGCTTTGTTTATAAGTTCCAAACAAAGCAAGATTAACCCACAAACTGAATATCTACGTGATTATCTAATATTAAATGATAAACTAAACAATAAATTGTAACAAAAAAGCAATACAAATAATCAAATATTTAAATATTTAAGAGAATCAATTAATCAAATATTTAAAAACAAATAAATATATTTCGTTACACGCCCCAAGTGGAGCGTAAAAAAGGACTTATCGTGTAAAACAAATCACTATCATTAAACTCATCGCCTCTCGGCCACCTTTACACAGCAACCACAGTATCCCTAGCACCACCACTTGTTACCAACTACCGCCATTTTCGTCGCCTCCAACCTCCGAATTAGGGTTTTTACGATGGCGATGGTTTCAACTTCTCTTACACCAGCATCCCAGCTCTCCGGTGCTAAATCCGCCGCTGCTTCTCCGCCTCTTTTCTCCGGACTCCGCCGCTCTTCGAAGCTCGAGTCCGCTTCACTCTCCACAACTCAATCGTTCTTCCAGTCTGTCAATTCTCACATACGTCTCTCCTCTGCATCTACACGACCTTGCACCGGCATCGTCGCCATGGCCGGCACCGGGAAGGTAGATAGATATACATGCTTTTTTCATTTTATACAGATCTAATGTTTGATATATCCGTTCCAATTAATTCTCATTTGCTTCGAACGATAATCACACTCTCAATGCTAACTTAAGCAGCGAAAAACTAAAAGAATTGAACACGGCTCTGATTTTTTTTAGTATTGCAGCATTCCTTGGATTTCTATTTATAGTCGTAGTATGTTAATACGCGATATTACAAGTTTAGTAAACTGGCTATGAGTTCTCAACTTGTAATAAAGTTGAATTTTGATATTGGGATAAATGTAAGAACTAGCCAAATACTTTCATCAATCTGCTTAGTTTCTTTTCTTTCCATTCAACATTGTACTTTAATTTTTTCTATTTTGTTAACAAGGCATTTTACTTACAAAATGTAAGCCGATTTCTCAATATTAGCTACTGACAATTGATATCTGTTCTTTTGTTACAGTTCTTTGTTGGAGGCAACTGGAAATGTGTAAGTGATTGTGCCTTCAATTTTTAGTCACAATAAAATTGAAATCCTGAACACCGATTTTTTGTACTTTCACTTATTTTTTTTTTATGTGGCTTTTTTGTAACATTTGTTCTAGAATGGGACCAAAGATTCAATCAAGCAGCTAGTCTCAGACTTGAACAGTGCAACTTTGGAGCCTGATGTTGGTTAGTTTTCTATCTTCATCTCTATTTCATTCAATTGTAACATAATCTAATTATCCCAACTGCTTTTATCCACTAGACTTTATAAAACCTATTTGCAAAAAAGAAGAAAACTTTAAGAAGCGTGTTAATTGTTCTATCATATTAAATTCAGTTGCAGTAAATACTAAACAAGTAACATACATTATTTCTTTAGCAATCCATATTCATGATTCTTGATTTCTTGGAGCATTGGATTTGAGTTTTAGTTATTTGAACTCATCAGATGTTGTTGTGGGACCCCCTTTTGTTTATATCGATCAAGTAAAGAGCTCTTTATCTGACCGAATTGAGATAGCTGCTCAAAATTCTTGGATTGGGAAAGGTGGAGCTTTTACTGGAGAAATCAGGTATTCACCTGTCTTTCATTGATCACTATCTCTTACTTGATATATAATAATTCCAATACTTTACTACTTGTAAATTGTAATTACAGTGCTGAGCAGTTGAAAGATATCGGATGCAAATGGGTAATTCTTGGGCATTCTGAGAGGAGGCATGTGATTGGGGAAAACGATGAGGTTAGATTTATAAATTCATTATCTTCTTTCTATTTTCTAAATCATAAAAGGTGAAAATCACATTCTAAATCACTTTAAATACCAGTTTATAGGTAAGAAGGCTGCATATGCATTAGGCCAGAATCTTGGAGTAATAGCTTGCATTGGAGAACTACTGGAAGAAAGAGAAGCTGGCAAAACTTTTGATGTTTGTTTCAAGCAGTTGAAAGCTTATGCAGGCAACCTTTCATTTATTACATCATCATCCTACTTTTTTGCTTTTTAAAAAATCTACCCAATTTTAACATTATTTATTTATTTATTTAATACAGATGCTGTGTCGAGTTGGGATAACATTGTAATTGCTTATGAGCCTGTATGGGCTATTGGAACCGGTAAAGTGGCCTCACCAGAGCAGGCTCAGGAAGTACACGTGGCAGTCCGTGATTGGCTTGCAAAAAACGTCTCACCTGAAGTTGCATCCAAGACACGTATCATCTATGGAGGTATTTCATTTCATTTCAAAAACAATAATAAAATATTTATTTGTTTATGTTTAAATAAATATTTATTTGTTTAGGATCTGTAAATGCTGGGAACTCCGCTGAGCTGGCGAAAAAAGAAGACATTGATGGATTTCTTGTTGGTGGTGCTTCTTTGAAGGTATTATTATTTATATAAATATAAATATATTCAAATAGAAAATAAAAATAAAAATGAATATTGATTGCAGGGTTCTGATTTTGCAACCATCATTAACTCTGTGACGGCTAAAAAGGTTGCTGCTTGATGTATGTGTCCGTGATTATGGGCAAAGTAAGTAGTGTCATTTTTAGTTAAGATTATGATGTTAGTGCCATGTCAGCATCAGCAACTTGAATTGTGCAATTTCTTTTTCTCACACAGGCTTTGCTTTGTAATAGATGTCATCATCCCTGAGTGTACAAGACTTTTGGTTATAATTCTTGAAGAAAACAAGAATACAGAATAATATAATGTGCAATAAAGTAAATGTCAAATTTTATTTTATGCTCTGTTTGGTTGCTAAAATGGACGAAATTCAGTTTTGTCGGAAGTAATTCAATTTCTTATGCAGTAGAAAAGAAAAACTAAAATTTTTATCTTATTGATTGTTTATTCAAATTTGGTATAAGGAGGAGTTATGTTTCTTCATTGAAAGAGCATTTGGGTATATCTTTTAATTAGAATCCAAAACGAAAGTGGTTTTTAGTCATAATTCATACTCAAAGAATATATACCTTAACCTAACTTAACCTACCCCATCTTCAAAGCAATCTTACACTCTTGTATTAGTTGTATGTATGTATATATATATACATGAGGATTTGATAGTGTGAATTATGGAGCGATTTGACCCGGACACAAAACACGGGTGGAGGGCCCAAACATTGTCATCCATCTCATTGCCACCTCTTCCTTTGGTTGCGTTTCTTGCCATTGTTGTCTTCTTGTTGTCTCTCTCAGAATACTCAAACTTCAAATCTTGGTCGAGTTATGTAGGTATCAATTTCCAATTATTACTGTTCTTAATGCCGGTGATTCTTGTATTTTTCTTGTCTTCAAGTTGGATCATTGAAGGTCGGTGGTTTAACTTGGGTTCACGGAAAAGAAAAGACTTGATGAACACAACTCAGGTTTCTGATGAATACTGACCCATGAATAACTTAAAAGAAAACAAACAATGTTATGTGTTTATGTTGGAGTTATTTTTTGCTTTAATTGTATATGTTTAAGAGAAAATGAAATGGATTGCATCGTTGGAAAAAAGGTTGTATTAGTTTTGCAATTAGTGTTGCAAAATAAATTTAATGTTTATAATGTTACCTAAAAGAGCTTGTAAGTGTAAAATTTTATAGATATTTTTTTGGTAGTTATATCAAGCGTGATGGAATCATAGAAAGCAACAATAAATTTTATAAATTATTATAAGTATTTTTTTCAAAGGCAATTAGTTAAAATTTCATATATAATTTTGTTGATTGAACATTTTTTCCAACTTCAAGAGTAAAAAAGGGAGCTTTAGAAAAAGTACACAAGTGCTTCAGCTTCAAGGAAAGCATATTATATATTTTGTGTCATAATAGCTGTTTTTTTTTTTTTTTTTTTTTTTTCTTTCGAAAATGAATAATTGTTGTAATTAAAAACAAATAAAATGTTATTAGGTAACGATTACGAGTTCTATTTTGTCAATTATTTTTTCTTGGGTGGGTTGTTTTATTTTTCTACAACAAATTTATTCAAATGTTAGCATGATTGAACTTTACAAGAATTAAAAATCATAATATGATTTTTAATTAAGTAAACCTAATTAATTTTTTTTCTACAATATCTATTGGAAATCCAACAAAACGACCAACCAATAATATTATCAAACAAAACTTCCTTCCTTGCTTTTCAATTGTTGAATATGGAGGCATTATGAAATGATCAAATCGACCAAGAGCGTAGCCGCTTCAACGCCTTTTTCTGGGGATTGAAAATCATAATTGATATTGTCATTAATCCAATCTTTAGCCAACACAAACGATTGGACTTGTATAACATCTGCAAAATGGACCAAGACATTTTAGCAAAAGCATATTTTTAGGACAATAAAACAAAAAATAAATAATTAAAAGTTAATAAATGAAATATATAATAAATATGATAATATAAATAAACTAGAAGATTAATAAAGAGAAATTGAAAATGTTATGATTAAAGGACCAAAGTTGCCAGTTTGTGAAAGTTAAAATTCAAGACCAAACAAGACTTGAAAGACATAGATTACTTAGGAAAACATTAAATCACTAGTTAATTTCCAAGTCAAAATGGTGATCTAGGTGTAAGCTTTTGAAGTTGAGAGACCAAAACCGTTAAATCCATGAAAGTTAAATTAAACCATGAGTTGGCACATAAGATTTAATAGGATACAAATGTTAGATACATTATGGGGAATGGTCAAAATGAAATAATGGATGTTTAGTAAGTGAAATGGTGTTCATTTTAATAAAATTAAGATCCAAGGGTAGAAAGTGTAACATTTTGTGTTATAAGGATGCAAACTCTTTCCCTTCTCGTTCTTTGGAACATATAAGCCTTTGTAGAAACTTGGATGGGGTGATTTCTCTCCTAACTAGAGATTTGAATCTCTAGTATGAAGTCATGGAAGAATTAGACAAATTCGTCTCCATCTTTAAGCATCAGAAGGTAAAATCTGTAATTATCTCTTTATTCCTTAATCTAGGGTTTGAGGAACTACTTCTAAATCCAAAAATGAATGTTGTATAAGAGTTAAATTGATTTTTTTAAATTGATATTCTATAATTAGTTCACCAATTAATCAATTAATTTCATATATAATTGCTTTATAGGGGGTGTAGTTGGAGTTTTATGAGCTAAATCAAAATCCATATCATGTATGAGATCAATTCATTTGGATCCATGGAATTATTAATGAGATTCAAGCTTAGAAGTTGAGTTTTGAGCTTGAATCTGACCAAATCTTCACTTTATGGGTTAGTCATGGATTAAAGTATGTTAAAATGTTTCTAAGTTAGTTTGTATCATCATAGATACATATTAAGGGTGAAAATCTAACCTAACGACAATTACAGAGCTTTAAAGCATAAAAATAAAGAAATCAAAAAGGTTATTTTAATCCATAATCTAATGGTGTTAGGAGTAAAATGAGATAATTAAAACATGCGTAATGGAGTTATTAAAGTATACCAATCATTAAAAATGGTTTAAAATGATGTTAGAAGGCTTAGAACTTAATATAGCAAAGTATGATGTTATTTTGGGTAAAATTGTGTGATGTAGCAATCATACATGCCGTGAGGAATTAGGCTAAATTCACACGGGCCATTTATTAGCTTGATTCCCATAAATCAATTTTTCACAACTTTCGTATTTGAGGCCATAATCGATTCCCATTACATCCATTGGTCCTTAGAAGGGGGGTTTTACGACCTAAGAATTGGTGTGACCATGTATGAACATTTTGGTCTTTTAGTAACTTATATTTGAAATCAATAGCTGGTAATGGAAGAGCACCAGTAGAATTTGGTTGAAGGCTATTCCATGCTTAGTGATGCTTCATACTGATAGTTACACTTGGAGAGGCTTGGTGAAGTTTGGATCACCTTTTAGAGGCTTGGTGAAGTTTTGATTCTCTTTACCTCTATTAGTCCTTATATTGTGAATATATCTTAGAAATTGGGTTTTGTGATCTAAGAGTTGGTGTGACCATGTTACGATATTTTGGTCTTTCAGAAACCTATATTTGAAATCAATAAGTGGTGATGGAAAAGCACCATAAGAATTTGGTTGAAGAATAGTCCATATGCTTTGGTGATGCTTCCTACACATAGTTGCACTTGAAGAGGCTTGGTGAAGTTTGAATCATCTTTCAGATTTGTTTAATTTCTTAGAAATTAGTATTGTGTATTTTTCAAATTGTAGTATCTTATAAATTTTCAAAATTTTGATGTTATACTTTGTAGTGTGTGTGTGTGTATATATATATATATATATATATATATATATATATATATATATATATATATATATATATATATAGATTTTAGATTTTTAGTATTGTGTAATCAAACAGAGAACAAGGGGTGGGGGTGATGTAGATTCCAAGGGTCGGGGTTAGGAAACGAAGGATTTCAGGGACCGGTGGTGGCGCAAGGGAACTCATGCATGTAAACGAGGGATGCTACCTCTGCTCCGTTTTGGACCCATTGACATCTCTCTCTCTCTCTCTCTCTCTCTCCTCCCCTTATATATATATATATATATATATATATATATATATATATATATATATATATATATATATATATAATTCCTAAAAAACAAAAGATGATGATTTGCTACTTACTTTTCCTTTCCATTAAATTAAAGAATTTCCAAAAAATTAAATAATATCATATCGTATATTGTTTTGAATCAACACATTTACACCTGTTTTCATCCACAAAAGTAGATTAAGGACAAAAACTTGTAAATGCTAAATTGCTAATACCCTTATATGCTTAACTTGAAGTACTTAAATACATTTAGACTACTTAGGTGATTATAACCAATCCAACTATTTATTAAAATATAAATCCACTTTTCTTTATACACACAACCCAATCATATCAATATAAAATTATACATATATATATATATATATATATATAGAAACATGGTCATGTGAGGAGTCTTTTTTCGGTGAGAACTCGTGAGGATACTTTAAAAAATTGAAAAAAAAAAAATACAAATCATAAAATCGAGCATAATACTATATTGGAGAGAAAAAAAAATTGGATCATTAAAATTAGATGATGGATCATTTTTATGATCCACGATTCTTTTTTTATGATCCATGATTCAATTTTAATGATCCAATTTTTTTTTTTTCCATTTTTTCTCTCCAATATAGTATTATGCTCGATTTTATGATTTGAATTTTTTTAAAGTTTTTTTAAAATTTTTAAAATTTTTTAAGGTGCTCTCACTAATCCTCAACTGAATCGGATCCTATATATATATATATATATATATATATATATATATATATATATATATATATATATATGAAAAGAGAGGTATCGTTGTGAATAGTATTCTATCATGATTGGTCCTTTTTTGGTTTCGTTCATAATCTTTTCCCGATGTCCTTTCCATGTGGTGCCATCAACAGATTCTTCGTCTACGTGTTCCTTCTTCTATTGTCTACTCCACCAGGGTTAGTCTACTACATCCATTGATCGATATCTTCTCGATTCTTCTGATTTTTCTTCATCCAATTTATTGTAACGCTTGGTTCAAGCATTATCTATTTTTCAAAATTTTAAGGTTTTAGCCTGGAACTTGATGAGTCGGGGAGCTCCAACTCGTCGTGTAGGGATCAATATGGACGTGGGTTAAGGACTGAACTCGACGAGTTGGGGAGCCCCAACTCGACGAGTAGACGCTGGAAAGGAAAACCCTAATTTTTAGGGTTCGCACCCTATTTAAATGCATTAAGCCTCATTGTTAGCCTCCCTTATCACCCTCTCAGTCCAGAGAAACCCTAGACCGTGTCTTATCTCCCATTTTGAGTGTATGAGAGCTTAAGGAGCTCTTTTTTGGTGTTTTTGTGAAGAAGCTTGAAGTGGTTGTTGCATAGGTGAAGGAAGAGGCAGTAGATCCGACATTTACATTGTGGTAGAAACCATTTGGAGGTATAAAGTCCTTAGCTTGACCTCTTGTTTCTTAGATCTTCTCCTATGGAAGTTTAGTGCCTTTTTAGTCCATTTTGAAACCATTTGTGGAGTTGAACATGATTTCAAGTTGTGACTCTAGTTCTGGACACCTCCAGGCCTCCTTGGGCCTAACGATTCAAGCTTTATCAGGCTTTGGCCATCCTCCATGCCCTAAACCCCTTATTAAGCTTCATATGAGTGTTTCAACCCCTTGGATGCCATGCATGGACGTAAAGTTAGCAACTTTACGTGGTATCTTAACCCTAGGGGACTGGATCTGTAGTTTGGGGCTTTGGATTCAACTGGAAAGGACTGAATATGAAAAGACTAAAGGAACTCGACGAGTTGCCTAGCCAACTCGACGAGTTGAGTCGGGTTTTCCTATTTTCTGGATTCTGAATAGACTCGACGAGTTGATGAGATAACTCGACAAGTTAGTTTGGGATTTTCTCAGTTTTCTGAGTTCTGAAGGAACTCGACGAGTTGCTAGATGCACTCGACACCTCCCATACAGTCGCCACCTCCGTGAGACCATAACCACCGACAACTCCTTGCGACTCCGATGACGAGCCTGAAGGCCAGTACCAAGGCTGTTGTTGCGTTTTTCCTTCCTCTGAGGCATCCTTCGCGCCGTTGCGAACACTGTGGGTTGCGTTGCCATCGCTGAACGTTGCCTGTTGGTGCCATCGTTGTCGTCGTACGTTCCATAGCTTCGTTTGTCGCCCCTCTGTCGTCATTCTCCTCCAAGATCGAAGTCTGGAATGGTGGGTGCTCGTGCTTCTTGTGTGTATGTGAATCGTTGTTGCAATAGTGATTGTGTGAGCGTTTTTGGCTGGCCGAAAGTTGAAGAGAGCTACCATGGCAGCCAACCGTGGTGGCTACTGCCATTGTTGTTTTTCTGCCACCTTTGACTACCGTGTGTAGGTGGCTATGGGTATATATTGGTATGTGCGTGCGTTTTTTATGAGAAATGTTGTATATGGTTTCATTTGGTCGGAACTCACAAGAACAGCCACCACCACCACCGTGAGGTGGTAGGTGCCGCCATATACCACCACCGGCCACCACAAGGGTGGTTGTGTGTGTGTGTGTGTGTTTATATAACATCCCAAAAATCAAGACCAAATTTTTTTCGTTTTTAGTTATATTACTTATAAAATTGTTTGAGGAAAACATTACTGATATCACATCAAACAACAAAACCATAGTTACAAGTCTCAAAAATCATAATGTCAAACAAAATAATGTCAAAGTATAATCCCAGGTGTAACGCCCGCAGATCTAGGCTAATCAATTTAGATATAATGAGCATCAAAAATGAGTTTTTTATGAAAGATTATTTAGAATGATTAATCTTAACCAAGTTGTAGTATATGTTACAAGGGTTCCATACATATAAAGAACACCAAAATCCGAGTTATAACAAAGAAGTTATGGCCCGTCAAAGTTTTACGGCAAAACCGACACGACAGTGGGAGACGTAAATAGTGAATTTACAATAGAGGACTTTTTAGCCTTAGTGATCTAAACAAAAGTTGCAGTATACATTAAACCGAGAACATACAAAAAAAAAAAGAACGCCTGAAACTCGAATTTACTCGATTTACAATACATTAAACCGTGAATTTACAATTGAGGACTTCTAAGATTTGGCTTAGCAATGCACAACCCGAAACTCGAATTTTAGATCGAGCGGTTTTTGCCTACACGGCCTAAATTAGAATTGAAGATCTCATTAATAGGAACTCAACGGTAAAAAGACAGACGAAAATGGAGTATGTATAGAAGTTATGAATTTTACGCGGACATTTAACAGTATAATCTCCTCGTACTGTTAAATTTAAGATCGGTTAAGAATTAGCCGATAAGTCAAAATGAAAGTTGTAGATCTTATTTTTACCTGCGCATGGATATAAAGAACGTCAAAAACGGAGCTCGTATGTGAAAGTTACAGATTTTAGAAGTCGGAAGTGTGTTGTGCGAAAATGGGTGACGTGGCACAATCTCGGCCATTGCTTTCTCCCTAAGTCTTGCCACCAGATGGTGACATGTGGCACCAAGTTCATTCATATTTCACCTTATAAATAGAACCTCTCCCACCCTCATTTTCCTCACACCTTTCTCATTCTTTTGTCACTTTACTCTATTTCTAGAATCTCTATCTAGCCCCGAAACCCCCCGAAAAGCCTAGGGAACCTCCCTAGCACTAGGCCTGGCAATCGTGTCGTGTTCGGGTTGGCGTGTCGCGGGTTGGCAGGTCAAATTATGTCAACCAAAAATGACCCATTTAAATATACATGTCACGGGTTGGCGGATCATGGGTTGGCGGGTTTGGAACATAAACCCATATATGACCCGCCAAACTATTTATTTATACGGGTTCACAGGTTGGCGGGTTCGTGAGTCAGATTTGCGTTCTTAGGTCAGATTCCATAAATAAATTGACAATTAAACATGAATAAATTGTTTATGGTTGATGCAAACATATTCGAATTTTAGACATTTAAGTTTTAAACATCCAAATGAAAATTAAAAACGTTCATAGAAACATGTTAAAGACTTAGCCTTATAGGTTACGAGTTACGACCTTAGACCATCCACATCGAGTCAAAATGTCAAAACAATCAAATGGTCTATAAATCAATGGTATACAATGTATAATACTTATTAAATATTAATACTTGATATATAAATACATTTAAAAATAATTTTTTTATAAAGAATATAAACGGGTTGGCGGATCAACCCGTTTATTTTTTGAGAAACCTATATATGACCCATTTAATAAACGGGTTGGCGGGTTAGCAGGTTGGCAGGTTGAAAAATGTAACGCCCGTAGATCCGGGCTAGTCAATTTAGAAGCAATAGGGGTCGAAAACGACTTTTCGACAAAAGATTATTTATAATAACAATCTTAACCAAGTTGTAGAATATGTTACAAGGTTTCTGTACATATAAAGAACACTGAAATCCGAGTTATAACGAAGAAGTTATGACCCGTCGAAGTTTCGCGACGGAATCGGCATGATACTGAGAAGCGTAAATAGTGAATTTATGATAGAGTGAGATTTAGCCTTAGCGATCTAAACAAAATTTGTAGAATACGTTAAATCGGGAGCGTCCATAAAAAGAACGCCCAAATCTGACTTCGTGTGAGGAAGTTATGATTTTTCGAAGTTTCGGATTAGCAGTGTACAACCCGAAATTCGAATAATAGATCGAGCGGTTTTTAGCCGACACAACCTAAACTAGAATTGAAGATCTCGTTATTTTTAGCATAACGATAAAAATACAGACGAAAACGGACGTCAGATGAAGAAGTTATGAATTTTTAACGGACTAATCCTGTCTCGGCCTGTTAAAAATATAAAATTTAAAATAAAATCAAAATTATCCGACGGAGTCTAAACGAAAGTTGTAGAGTACGTTCCCTCCTTCGTGTGAATATAAAGAATGTCAAAAACGGAGCTCGTATGCGAAAGTTATGATTTTTCTAAGTCGGGAGGGTGTTGTGCGAGTTTGGGTGACGTGGCGCGATCACAGCCGTTGCTTTCTCCCCAAGGCTAGCCACCAGATGGTGACACGTGTCATATTACGCCCAGCATAATTTTGAGTATGCTCAGCGTAACCATTACGCTTAGCGTAATTTTTGAGTACGCTCGGCGTACTCGACGCTGGCAGCCTATAAATAGAGGCGCAAATCTCTCATTTTCTTCACAACTCTCCACTTCTTTCCTCCCAAATACCCCCAAACCTTCAAGGTTTTTCCCTAGTACCTCCAAGGTGTTAGAAGCAAGTCCCGGAGCACCGGGAAGCTCTGAGAGGAGGATCCTTTCGGCTCGGGAACGCTGCTCCAGCAAAGCGCGGTTTTCGATAAAACCCGCTGTAAGTCAGACTATTAATTTGTCGCGGTTATCGTTCGACTAAACCCTAGTGGTATTGATACGAGGTTTTATCAAAGGAAAATTATTTTGAGAGTATCGAAGCGCTGTCCGCGTGTTGAGTCACCACCTTTCAGGTGAGTGCATAATCCCTTTCATCTTACACATAGATATGAAGTATTTTAATATAAATTACGTGCTATGTGTGCATATTATATGAATACTTGTTGTCTATGCTGGGTGAAAGATTTTTATATATGTTTTAAATGATTTAAACTATATATGTATTTATATCTACAAATTGTATTGGGTAAAACATGGGTAGATGAAATAGTTGTTGTGTGATAACACGATGAAAGACATCAATGTTGACAGTGATCCTGTCATCTAGTGGAGTATAGATGATGACCCTTGACGATATTAGACAGTTCAGTGGAACACTAGCAGACTCGTAACCAGTAGGTGTTTTTGAACTAGGTGCTCATTAGGTACTTTTGAACTGAGTGTGTTGACTAGGTATTTTGAACTGAGTGTGTTTACTAGGTATCTTTGAACTGAGTGTGTTCACTAGGTATTTTGAACTAAGTGTGTTCACTAGTTACTTTTGAACTAAGTGTTTACCAGATGTTTTGGACTACGTGTTCACTAGTTATAATCTATAAGCCTTGGTAACGATGGACTTCGTGCCGATTCCTTAGGATGATCCTTAGGAATAAATAAACGAGGAGTAGTTGATTCTTAGGGTAGATCCTTAAGACTAAAGAAGATAATGGGGATGGGTAATTTGGTTGATTGTTTGATTGTTTAAACATAATAATTATATTATTGTTGGTTGAAAACCCTATGTACTCACCAGGTTTCCCAACCTGACCCACTCAGTTTATTTATATCACAGGTGTCGAAATGAAGTCACATTACACTCAGAGATTAAGGAAATGTAAATCACTAGTGATAATGAATGTAAGTTCTGTTTATGCTTATGTTTTTGTATTAACGATGACATCCCAAATGTTTAAAATGAATAAAAATACATTTCTTCAGAAATGCTTTGATAACGTATTTATCATGTTTTACTGGGAACAAATTCCGCAACATTTTTATTAAAAGAAGTAATCTGGTTTTTATAAAGCATAAACAAAAATCGGTCTTTTCTGGCCGTGAAAATGAGGATGTCACAAAAAACTTAACCCAAACCATTTATTTCGTGTTGAGAGTCCTGTCGAGAATTGCCACCCCTACCTAGCACGAGGCGGAAGCCCCAGAGTGCTCGACGGCTCCGAGAAGAAGGGCTTTCCGGCTCGGGAACGCTACTCCAAGCAAAGCCCAATTTTCTATAAAACGCGCTGTAAGTGAGCTACGCCTACGCTATTATCACTTACTTATAGTGGGTGATCCTTATTAGTTACTTCTATAATGACATTGTGCATACTAATTACATATAACAAGATACGATAGACCTTTGAATAAGTGATCCCACTCTAGGTCCACATCCAAACAAGGAAAAGGAAGTAAAGTAATGACCACAAATTCTAAGTCTATAATTTCTAAGTTATATATAACCTTAAAGTATCCACTTAGGGACTATAGACCTATTATTAAGGATCTATTTAGTTTTCATATAAGTTATGATATTACAAAATACTCCTATAGTATTTTAAACTCATTAACTATTCTAATGTTCTCATTGTGGTAGTGTTGGTAAGTTTTTAGACTTTTTGCCATATCACAACTATTCTTGGGCATGTGCTAATCACTCCTCGGACCAGCATAGTTGATCAGGCTATGCCACTCCCAAGACTGACCATACATCCCCGAGCTTACCTGTGATATTCAAGAATCATTACTTTTGTTTTGTTCTAGAGTGGTGTTGACCTTAATATGTATGTATGCATGTATACCTTTAATAAGAAACTATTTATTTCTAAAAGTATAGTTGTTTTGAAACTTTAAATCAGAGACTTAGTCCCAATGCATTTATAGTTTGTATATCTTATGTGGTTTGATATACTGAGTTCACTATAAACAATGCTCTGATACCAATCTGTCAGACCCCCAAACCAAGGATGGCGGAAACATCCGGGGGTGGAGGACTTCATGTAGAGTATCACAACAATGAGTATAATAGTGCTTAAAGTAAATACAACCATTACAAATATAATTGAAAACGTTACATCAAAGCACATGTTTACATGATTCACATCAATTACATTATGATACAAAATGAACTGTTTGACGATTTATCGTCCCATCCTCAAAATGTTGTTGATTTCCTGTTTTCACTGAATTCCTGAGAATACAAGTAGTTTTGAAAAGTGTCAACACAAAGGTTGGTGAGTTCATAAGAGGTTTCATTAGAAAAGTAAACCGTTTTCCTTGTAAAAGCGTTAGAATATGTATCTAGAAAATCCGATATTTTCTTTAAAATCTGTGTAATGTAGTCTTATGACCGAAGACCAAAATGTATAAGTAACCTTTCTTACTAATATAAAATGTTATGTGTTTAAATGGACATGGACGCTGTTGAATTAAATGAAATTTCCGTATGTTCTCATGTTTGTTAATACTTTATGTATATGTAGTCCTAAATCCGAGGACCGAGAAAGAACAAGTATTGACTATACTTAAAGGTATAAATGTGGTTTCAAATGATGTGTAGTCGTAACTACCAAAACCAAAAGTGTACAGTAATATCTGTACTCATTGAGATAAAAAGTGATTTTAAATCGACATAAAACTTATTTAGGTTTTATAAATAAAATCCCGTAAACTTTATGGATTGTTATATCCCTATGTGAGTCGCTATAATCATACTATGACTATGTGAACCTGCCACGACGTTTCTCAGGCGTCGCGAAAACTGAAATGACATTTGTCACCCGTAGACCTGCAGGTCCCACTGTAGCTAGCAGCAAGGTGTGGGGTGTCAAACCCAATATAGATCTATATACAAGTATCACGTTCTCCCTCAAGGAGATTCTGATTATAACTACCAGGAATTATATCCCGCACTCGGACGTACGGGGAGAGAGAGAGTCTCACAATATAGGTTAACAAGTTTACGTGAAATGTGTGTGAGTATAAATCTTTTCTGTATGAATGTACCCTTTCTGTACGAGTGTGTTGTGTGATGTATCATAAACTATACCTATTATAGTTTATCTAAAACGTATGTAATATGTATGAACTCTTTTATGGAAATGTATTAGTGTTATGAATTTATTAAACTATACTTTTTATAGTTTATTATACTTGTTCTAAAATGAATGTATAATATTTATTACGAATGACTTAGTTTCAGTTCATGATGATAAACTAACAAAGAAACACATTCAATAATTAGAACTTATGATTATACACTTTGCTCAACATAATACAAAGTGTTATGATATTTATATGTTGTTGGCTAACTTTAGCCTTTCTTCACTATTTTGGAAAAATCATAGAAAAATCATACAAAGTCGAAAACTAGATCCGTAAAATATGAGAGTTCACAAAATGTGTCTAGTTTACTCATAATTTTTATCACGATTTTTAATGACCTCCAACTTGGGTGAAAAAGTCCAAAATCACAGACTGGTCCGGATCGTTGTTTGAAATGATAGGCAGTTTTGTAAAAATCACCATAAATTGTAGAAAAATCGTATGGAGATGTGCAAGTAGTCATTTTAAAGCTAAAAACTTGAACTATTTGCAACTTGTACAGTTTTGAAAAAAAAAATGTTTAAGATGCCCAAAACAGTCCGTGAATGGAGTTGAACTTTTCTGATGAAGGCTGTTAGAAAAATTTAGTTATGTTCTTGGTGTTTTAACTTGTATTCCCCCCCCCCCCCCCCCCCCCTGAAAACTTGAGAAAACATGAAAATGTAGGGGTATGAACTCACCTTGAGTAATTTCAGTAGATAAGTGTTGAAGAAGAGAAGTGTTCAACCCAAGAACACTTGAAGAATCACTTGAAGATTCGAAGCTCTAACACAATTATGATGGAGTTTGTGTAAGATATCCATGATTTGAGTATAACAAGTGAAATAATCATAAGGAGAATGGATTATGCTTACCAAATGTGGAGGAAAAACCCAAGATCAGCCCTTGAATCTCGAATTTCTAGAGAGAGAAAGTGAGAGAGGAAATAGTTTGATCTTCTTGTGAAATGAGAGCAAATGAGAGAAGTGAGGAGAGAGGATGAATATTCAGCTCTCAAAAACATGGGAAGGAGTGATAATTGAGTGGAAAGGACATTGATGTGACCTAGGTAAGGTGGGGAGGTGTGGCTGGTCATAGATTGGGTGTGGGAGTGGTTGCTTGTGTCATAAGGTAAAGCAAAGTCAACACTCCACCTCTTTGTACTTTACCCACTTGCTTTTATTATTTAAATAAAGATTTTTATGAAAATATGATTAAATTGTGAATATTTAGGGTTTATTATGTTAAAATATGATTTTAGGTGAAAATCCCGTGTTAAAATAATTAAAAACGGGCCTTAAACGCAAAACTATGCGAAAACCGGGAGAAAATGGGTTCCCAGCGAGACCTCTCGGTCCTAGGCCGAGGTTCGGTCCCTAGGCCGAGGTTCGATCCATGCTGAGGACGGTAGCCGGAAACGAAGCGAAATAGGGGGAAACGAAGGGGGGCGAGGAGGCGAGAGGGTGCGAGGAAGCGAGAGGTTCGGTCATGGGCATCAGAACCGAAATAACCCAAATGAACAGTACCTTCGGGTTCGGTTCCAGGAGCCTTCGGGTTCGGGTGTTTCTGCGAGGTTCGGGCCTGCAAGGATCTTTCGGGTTCGGTTCCTCCTGGGCGAGGTTCGGCCCTGAGAGGACCTTCGGCTCAGGAGGGTTCGGGTCCTCCTTGCTCTCGGTCCCTAAGAGGACCTTCGGGTCCTAAGAGACTTCGCCTCTTATAAGAGGGTTTCGGTTCCTAAGGTCCATTTTTCTCGTTTTTACCCCGTTTTAAGCCGTTTTTGACCCGGTTAAGGGTCGGAATGACCCGAATGATTCTAAAAAGTTACGGGAAACTTTTGAGAGAGATTTGGGAGAGATTTCACATACTTGGAGAGATTTGACATTCTTGGAGAGATTTCTCATACAAAGAGATATTTGAGAGAGGTTTCACATACTTGGAGAGATTTGGGAGAGATTTGACATTCTTGGAGAGATTTCTCATACAGAGAGATATTTGAGAGAGATTTCACATACTTGGAGAGATTTGGGAGAGATTTCACATACTTAGAGAGATTTCTCATACAAAGAGAGTTTTGGGAGAAGTTTCACATAATTAGAGAGATTTGGGAGAGATTTCACATACTTAGAGAGATTTCTCATACAAAGAGAGTTTTGGGAGAGATTTCACATACTTAGAGAGATTTCAAATAGAGAGAGATAGAGTGAAAACAATTGAGAAAGGTTTCGAGTGTGGCATTTGTGAGTGTCCGGCTTCGCAATGCAAGGTCCGTAAACACTGTTAAGCCTTGTTTAAGGATCTTACACACTCCCGATGAGTATGCAACATTGTTTTATCGGTTTGGCTAGCCACGTACCACAGTTTTAGGTTAAGGAGATCTAGATGTTCGCACTTTTTGATTTATGATCTCTCATTAGAATAGAGAGTGGTGTAGAAATTTCATAATGTAAATTCTAGTACCCAAGGGAAAATTGAGTCAAACGGTTTGACTTGTTGACTTTAGTTGACTTTGAGTTGACCGAAATTTGACAGTTGTCACATCTAATTATAGTAATGTTATTAGGAACTTATAATAAGTACTTGGACTATTATTATGGGTTATATAAGTATTGTTTAACGCTTATATAATAGTAATAATAGCTAGACTATCAATTAGTCTTGGTGAATAATAGATTAAAATCTAGTGGTAATAATACTAGGTTTCGTTGAAGGACATTATTTTTAAGAAGCGAAACGTTGTCTGAGTTCGGAATCACCACCTTTTCAAGTGAGTGCATGATCCCTTTCATCTTACACATAGATATGAAGTATTTAATATAAATTACGTGCTATGTGTGCATATTGTCTGAATACTTGTTGTCTATGTCGGGTGAAATATTTTTATACACGTTTAAATGATTTAAATTGTATATGTATTTTATATCTACAAAATGTGTTGGGTAAAATATGGGTAGATGTAATAGTTGTTGTGTGACAAAATAAAATAATGAGAGGCCTCGATATAGATGTTATTGATGATCCAGTCATCTAGCGGAGTATAAATGACGACCACGGGCTATTCTAGACAGTCCAGTGGAATGTTAGCAGACTCGCAACCTGTAGGTGTTTATTCGAACTGTGTGCTCACCAGCAGTACTCTACCCCCACATGGTTGCATTATTTGACATGAATTGTTGAGGAACCCCAGAAGCATGTGTTGTCACCCCGATGGAATTCCTTAGACTAGGTCCCTTGTGTTAGATGTTTTATGGGATGTAAAGTGAGGATAACAGGAACGGGTAATCGTGTTTATTTGGTTTGATAAAGTTAATAAACTTATTTATTGTTGGTTGGAAACCCTATGTACTCACCAAGTTTTCCAACCTAACCCACTCGGTTTATTTATATCACAGGTGTTGATATGAAGTCACATTACACAGAGAGATTAAGTAGATATAAATCACTAGTGATAATGAATGTAAGTTCTGTTTATGCTTATGTTTATGTATTAACGATGACATCCCAAATGTTTTAAAATTAATAAAAATACTTTTCTTCATAAATGCTTTGATAATGTATTTATCATGTTTTACTGGGAATAAATTGCGCAATATTTTTTATTAAAAGAGGTACTCTAATTTTTATAAAGCATAAACAAAATCGGTCTTTTCTGGCCGTGAAAATGGGGATGTCACACTAGGGTTCTCAAATGCGGAATCATGTGTGTGCAATGCGTTGCTACCCTGCTGGCTCCTTCCCCTTATATGAAGAGGTACGTGAAACCAAAACTGAAAACCGTAAGCACAAAGCTTAGTAAGTTACCCCATCATACCACATACCATACAATCATACATAATGTCGGGCAATTTTAGGGTGCCGACCTACCCATGTCAAGCCATTTTGGGGTGCTGACCTACCCATGTTTGAACCTTATAATACTCAAGAGACCCTTAGAATCCATAAATTTTCCAATTTTATGAATTCCTTCCATTCACACTTTCTGAAGCATGAAGGACATGAGACAAAAACTTAGATCTAGTAACATTAAGCAATTAAGTTTGGATTTTAGACACTTATAAAGGTCCAGAATGAGCACAAGATGACGATGATGATGTTTCCTTGCTAGATCCATAACTAGAACAACATCTTCTTCTTTTTCTTCTTCTTCTTCAAACTACCAAAAGCTCCAGAAGGCCAGGAATCACTAAGAAAGATTAGGGTTTGAGTTTTCTGAGGTTTGAGGGTGATTAAGGTTGATAATGAACCCTAGATTCGAGATAATATGGTTTACATACGAACGAAACCCTAAAAGATCAGGGGCTTGGGATGCAATCTTCCTCACATTTTGACCACCAATGTGTCACATCATGAGAACAGTCCCGACACAGCTTCTTCACTTTTTCTTGTCACGTCGTGACGTCTCTATGGTCACATCGTGTATTGTTCGCGTTTCTCACTAGGCATCAATGAGATGATGTAATAGTTAGGGCCAACGATTGTAACTTATTTGATATAATAAAGGGAATTTTATAACATCCCAATGATGATGTACTTCTAGTTTTGACCCTGTATTTGAATAATATTGCATCTTGGCCCTTGGGAATGAAAATGAATCGCAAAATGGCCCATAGTGGTAATATGATAATTTTTGCCTAGTGTATCATATGTTGTGTTTAGTTGGCCAGAAATGATATATGACATTCAAAAAAGTGTGGGGATTTCCAACAAAAACAAACATGATAATAACTTTATCTTACTTGTGTGGTAAACATAGGAATCATAATAGCTGCAGTAATTGAGCTTAATGGAGTAGTTCTTTTGCTCACATTTAATTATATCTTTTCGTTTGTTTTCTTCTCTGTAGTTGTATCTGCCCTCGCTTGCTAGCTTCTTGCTACAAGTTTGGTGCTTTTTAATGTTATTTGCCGTTAAAAAAAATGGTTTATAGAACTTAAGAAAAAAGAAAGAGCGTATATGTATTTGGGTTTGCTTGGCAGACCATAAAACTCTTTGGCTTAGTTGCACATATTTGTTTATTTAAGAAATTTTGGTGATCAACCATTTTTTGTGCCAAAATCTTAAAGCTAAATTTAAATGTAATTTTCTAGGATTACATGCGAATATCTACAGGATTTGGTTAGGATTGATTCCCATCGGTTTGAGTGAAAGCAGTTAGAATAAAACCTTTTTTTTCTTTTTTTCATATTTTACTGAACTTGCTTTCGGTATTGAAATTTAAGGAAAATTAATACTTGATGAACAAATAAGTAAAACTCATGGCTATACATGAGCTACACTGTTTTTCCCGGGAGGGGTTCATAACATTATTTTTTCAACTTTTAAAATTTAGAAAAATATTGAGCTACAGTATTTTTCCAGGTAGGGGTTAACATTATTTTTTTCAACTTTTAAAATTTAGAAAAATATTTTCCTCGCATCCAGGATAGTAAACCTCTAAACCTTAGATAAACAACAAATTTAAGAAATAATTGATGAAAACAATTTTTTTACTATATGAAAATTGATTTTTATAAGTTTGAAAATCGGTTTCATCCAAACTGCTTCCACTAGCAAAATACTCAAACCGATACAAAAGGAAAGTTCGATTTCAAACCGGATCAGTTTCAACCAAACAGGTTTATAAATCGGATAAATTTTTGTTTGCAACCTGGTTTTGGGTCATGACCAAATGATAAAAAAACATTTATTTAGAGTTAAAGAGACATGAAATTTTAAATTACTTATATACATTCCTCCAATTGAACCGAGCCACAAGGCATAGCCTAGTTAGGGTTTGGCCAATTATTATTACTATTATTTTTTGAATGGCAGATAGGCCAATTATCAACCATTTAACAAGGTACCATTTATTACATAAATAATGAGATGAAATTATGTTCTGTCACACAATTGAATCCTCGAATACTGAAAACCCATGAATAATCCTATTTCATGAATAGCAATACAAGCATAAATTAGAGATATTATACAAGCCAAAAAAACCAAATATAAGAACAATATTACAACCTATATAGCTCAATGTACAACTAACCATAGCATAAACTGAGTAGTAGTACCAAACAAATCAAACCTCATATTAAACATTCATTCTAAATAAACACAAAAACAAATCAAACCTCACTTTAATTAACATTAACCACCAAAACCCATTAAAATTCAAATCGTTTTAATCAAAACCAACTTTCAAGAACAGTAGAATGAAACTGCATCAAGACAAGCACCAACAATATCAAAGCAGCCACTCCCCACGGCGAACCTCCCTCCTCCGGCGACTGGTACGCTAGCCAGCGGCGACGCTCCCACGGTGACAACCCAAACCCAAAAAACTTTTCTGGGTGCTCAACATTTGACAACCATTTGACAGCAAAAAGCAGAATTAATGGAGTGATTAAAAGAATCCAATTGAAGCTCTCTTCAGTAGCTTCAATGGCTTCTTCGTAAGAAGAGTACCATTGAAATCCAAGAAAGAAGAAGATGAGCGACAAGATCAAAAGAACCGGATATGGAAGTGGGGTTAGCGAGAACGCTTCGAAAATTGAAGAATTTGTGGTTCTTGTGGGTGACATTTCACCTTCAGTGTGTGAATGGTAATGATGAAGAATGGTTTAAAGGAGAGATTTGATGAAAATATGGAAAGGATTCTCCAATCCGTTACGGTTTGTATTACTGATTTTGAGGGATTCCATTGTGATTGGTACAAGTGTTGGAAGCTTTTTGGAAAGGTAAATGTACAACTGCTGATGCGTTGGGTACAAGTGATGCTGCGTGGGGCAAGTAATGATGCATAAGGTATAACTAAGTAAAGAAGGTTTTATGTGGGAAAAGACCAAGATACCCCTCACCCACTTTGGAAAAGTCTCGATGGGAACCATAAATCATACTTGCAATCATTTTCATTTTGAGAAAAGAAAATTTATCATGGGTTGTGAAGAAACTTGTAGACTTATTTTAGTGGTTGTAAATATGCTTATCAAAAGTGATTTGAAGTTTTAGATCGTCGTATTTGATATTTTTTATATTATATTTTATATTATAAATGACAATCCTGTTTTTTTTCATAAATGTATATTCAAATTATTAAAAAAATAAGAAATGTTAATTTATTTGACTGTTCAATAGATACACATAACTAATGAATCCGGATCAAATAAAAAAATCGTAAAAACAATTTCATCCTTTGATCTCATCAAATCAAAGGTTATATAGATTCGATGATATTTTTAGTATATATATCAAAATTAAATGATCTAACATATCATTAATACCTTAATTAGAAGAAAGTTTGTGAACGAAAATCAAGGTTACCAAGATTATGTGAGAAGTTTAGTAGGCAAGAAAGTAATTTTGGATGAAAATTATACCAAGAAGGAAATAGATTTGTTCTATCTGTTAAAAAAATATAATATTTGACTTGACATGTGTTTGTGTTTGAGTGTTTCTTATGACACTTAAAAAGAAATTTTGTTCTATCTGTACAAAAAATATAATATTTGATTTGGCATACATTTATAAAAATAAAATAAAAATGAATGGCGTAATCGAGCCCCTCGAAATTTTGACACGAAACAAAAGTGCTTTCAAGTTGTGTAGCATCCCTTTCAAATCGTCTATAATGTGATTACAGATAATATATGCATTACTTTTTGTGTCAACAATGCACCTTCTTTGACATGATCTCTATGGGACGTTTGTCGAAAGCTTTAAAGGAAACTTTATATTTGAGAACGATCTCACTGAAATTCAAAACTTTAATAAAAACATTTGACAGAGAATCGTAAATCTAAAATGTTCTATTGGAGTATTAAAGAACGAGGTAGTTTCTGGAATCACAAATTGGTCTTGGATTTTTGATTGGATAATATAATCACTTTACAAATTTGATATTTAACTCATATGCCTATTTGTCACGAAGATCTTGCACCTCCCAACTTGTATAAATTCATAGTTTGAACTCCATTGGTGATCTTTAAAATCTCGTTACGCTAAAACAAGTTGATGATACTAAAATCATCAATACGTTCATTAGTAATCATAAAAAAGATTAATAGATAAAAAAAAACAGTGGATTGTAATCGAATTTATAAATTTAAAATCATTTTTGGAACAGTTCAGGTTTAATGAGATTGACCTACAAACATTTTGTTCATTAGCAAAAAAAAATGATATTTAATTTGTTAAAATACGATTGCAGAAAAACTATATATCTACAAAACTAATATAATCTTTAAATTAAGCAATTCAAAATGTTGTATATCTTAAAATTACCCTTTAGACAACTTTAAATCTATGGGGCCAGATCTTTTTTAGCTAAACTTTTTGTTTTATTTATTAAATCTATAAAGATAAAACATATGTTAAAAGTTACATAAACATGTCCGATTCGTTTCCTTCTAGCTAAAGTTTTTGTTTTATATATTCAAATCATGAAAGATAGAACAAACCCAAAACGAATCATGCACATATAAATGATCCAAAATTGTCACCTTTAATAATCTCTAGCTTACAGCCTTATTCCACTAGACTGCAACATTTTTTGGAGAATGCCTTTAATTGTATGAATAAGAAAAAGACAGTGAAAATCAAAGAGATAATTAGTTAATATTTAATATATCTTAAACATGAAAGAATATATTAAAAACATAGAAATTAGTCATAAAGAAAAGCTTTACCCATGTTTAACATTAATTTTATGTACGCAATTCGATTGCTGCGCCAACAAAAGTCGAATGACACGGCTATCAAAGGGGAAAAAAAGAGAGAATATATTCGTTCTTTTCCTGGACACGTTCCCCTAATTAAAGGTGATATAATTGTTTTATTTAAACTGGAATTTTAAGACCTTATTAACTTAACCCCAGACTCGACTTTATAGCTCAACAAATTTGATAGGATAGCTTCCCTTCCCTTTTATTAAAATGAAAAGTTTAGCAAGCGAAAAAAAAACCTTCCTTTCAAGTCCAAACTATTTACACATTTACCCTCGTTAGCTTTTGTTTTTTAATTTCTCCAACTAGGTTATTTTCTCATATATTCATCAAATTATATATATATCCACACAACGTCACCACTTTATCCAGAAAGAAAAAAGAAAAAACAGGTGCACAACACAACCAACAGGAAAATTACATTCTCTTGTGTGTCTGTCTGTCTATATGTTTTTCTCCAACGTAAGTGAAAAGACAAAAACAACCCTATACTATATGAGTAGAGCTAAAATCTGATATGCATGATATGTGTTGAAAGAAGCATGGGCGTGTTGGGAATTTAAAAATAAACAGCAACATTGTTTCTAACACCAAAAAAAAAAAACAAAGAGAGCACGTCTTACATTACAACTTCACTCATCATTCATCTGCAGAAGCTGAAGTGTGGGCAGGGTATTTCTTCAAGATATCTGTCCATGTGGCACGACCCTCAGAGACCTCCTTGACAACAGCCGCCACCTCATCAATGCTGACACGGATTTGATCCTTGCTGTCCCTTTCACGGATTGTGACTGATGACGTGGAATCCACAGTCACAGCAAATGGCACACCCAGCTCATCTGTTCTCGCATATCTTTTGCCTATTGAAGTACCTATACATAGACACAATATAAGCACATGTTAAAATGCAAATTCCAATGAGAAGTGATGAAACAGACAATGGCAAACCTGTAATATCTTTCTTGTTTGAAATCCCGGCTGCAGTCAGAGATCTGGAGATGTTTTTAGCAACTTGTTCGTATTGCTGATTCTGAACCAATGGGAAAACAGTGCATTTGATGGGGGCCACAAGAGGAGGGAAACGGAAGACATTCAACTGTTCATCTCCAGCTTTGCTTGGTCTCATGTAGAAGGAATGTTCATAGAGACAGTAGATGATGCGACCGATGCCAAAAGAAGGTTCGATCACAGAAGGTGTAAAAACTCTCTGGTGTTCTTTCTTTTTTTCTTTTGATATTGTCACCATTTTTTTCGTTATTGTAACAGTTTTCTCAAGAGTGCAAACTTCAAACTCCACCTCCCCTTTTGTTTCCAAAACATATTTCATATCCATCGCCTCTTTCTCACTCATCGCCTACATAAATCAAGAAATCAGAAATGGTGTGTATAAGTGGCTGTTTGATGGTTAATTAAGAGAAGAATTTGTTTATACCTCCAATGCTTCAACTACCATCTTTTGATTACCCTTGAATGCAAGCCCAAGCTCCTTCTTAATGGGAGTAATAACAAGTTTCTAGAAGAAATACATCAATTTGTTAGCAGCTTTCTCAATTAAAAATATAAAAAAAGAAAATTTACCTCAACTTCTTTAGGTTCTGCAAATTTCTCTTGAGCCACAAGTGCAACACCACTTTTATCCTATGAAATTAAAAAAAAAAATGGTAAAACATCATCTCTTCAATAAATAAGGAATTGAAGAAACTTTGTATGTTGAAAAGACGTAAATGCCCTTCTATAATTAAAGGTTACCGTGTGTGCACGTAGGTCATATGCGGATCTATCAGCAATGCCAACGCATTCGATCCAACCATAAGAGGATTCGATTTCAGCATCCCAGCAATCTGCAGCGTAGTGGGCCATCTCATTTGGAAGATGCTGCCTGAAACGCAAACGTTCTTCATCGATCCCCAAACGTGTCAAAAACAGATATACTCTTCCGATGAAGTATGCAAGTGTTTGGTTGTTCACAATCCCCTGAAGAAATATGTGTTTAAAAGCTATTAGGGTTGCATATTGCTACTATGAATGAATAGATATGAATACATTCCTATTTCCTATAGTTTGCTCTAAAATTTTGAATAACAACGAACCTTAGAAACGGCTTCACCAAGACAAAGTCTTTTTGCAGATTGGCCTGACATCTGTAAATCCCTTGGGAACATGAGAAACTCAAGCTTTTCAACTTCAGAATATTTCGGGTGTGATTTGTCATCAGGATCCACAAAGTGTTCGATTTCTGCAAGTGTGAATTCACGAACTCTTAGAAGACCTTGTCGAGGAGATATCTGGAAAAAGATGACAACAAAATGTCAATTTCCAGAGAACATCGTTTTTTAAGTGAATATAAATAAATTCATTACTTGAATAATCATTTAATGTCTTTAAAAAAATACATAGAGCATGAATGAAATGCACGTGTTGCAATCTTAAATTTTCAAGAAAGAAAATCGACCTCATTTCTGAAAGCTTGACCAATTTGAGCAGCAGCAAAGGGTAGCTTGTTTCCATTGTAATAGTACAAGTCTTTGAAGTTAACAAATATGCCTTGTGCTGTTTCAGGACGCATGTACCTGAACCATATCAAATGAAAACAGTTGCAAATATGAAGAATGTAAAGGCAGAATCATTGCAATTATGAAGTAAAATAATCTGACAATAGTAGACGATTAATATGAGATATAATACTGACCCAGGGCTTACGCCAGAAGGACCAATTGAGGTCTGAAACATGAGATTGAAAGGGTAAGGATCCGAAAGAGGATTCTTAGTGTCAGGTGCAACAATGCCATATTCCTTAATCTTTGCACCAAGTTCCTCAGCTGAAAGATCATCAAGAACAGCAAGAACGTGTTTGAATTCAGCAGCCTTGTCAGCACTCATAGCCAGATCTTTTTCAAGCTTATCTTTACAATGATCTTTAAGGAGATGATCAGCTCTGTAACATGTTCCAGTCTTTTCATCTTTAACCATAAGATCAGTAAACTTATCAACATGACCAGATGCTTTCAAGACAACTTCAGGGGTGACACAAGGACAATCAACTTCTAGCATGTCCTCCTCTAGAACAAAATGCTGAGAAAATTTAAGCAAAATGATATTAGTATCCTCCACTATCATCTCCAACATCCAATCTATTGTTGTTTAGTTGAGGCATATCTCCAGTATTGAGTTTTGATGTTATTGTATCTTTGGATAATGAATAAGCTCTCGCATGATTCAAACAGATTCATATGTCAATTAATCGTTTGTTAAATAGTCAGTCTTTCTTAGGGATGTAGGTAGCAATTGTCTTTAAGCTACACAATTTTAAAACTCAAGGAAGGTATAGATGTTTAATGCTGTTGCTTCTGGGAAAAGTGTGTCAAATGATTTATCTTTTATTTCAGATTAGACACCAATCCTCCTAGTTGTACAGAAAATTACTTCATAACTGGCTTAGACAATAGAAACTTTAGGAGCTAAATAACAAAAAAACAACCAAGTTCATATTGAATTCTGTCCATTTTGTAAAAAATGAGACGTATACCTACAAGGAAAATTAGTCACACATTGGCACTGCATGTTTGGAATTCAATCCTCTTTCTCCCCCAAATTGCAACACACTTCAATACCTTATGCGAAAATTTAAAAATCCTAGATTTGAAATCGATATGAATTTTGTTGCAAGCCTCGTATATATTGGACTATCCAGAAAGTTTTGCGATTCATATCAATTTAGAGGTGAAAAGCCAATCAGTTCGAATCAGCGGCAAATCCTATTTCCGAAATGAACAGGATATCACAAAGCCGATTGCATTTTCAAGCAGGAGATGAGAGTATAAAATTTAAGCGGTATGATTGTCATCGTGGCGATTATAAATTCAGATAAAACTCAACATACCTGACGCCAGAAAGCAAGGACGTTAGACTTAACGGCGCAGCCAGGAGGGCCATAATCATATAAACCAGCAACGCCTCTGTAAATTTTGAACGACGGGATGTAAAACAAACGTCGTTCGAGTGTATTAACGACGGCCTGACGGAACGCATCTCTGCTCATAACAGAGCCGTTAGCATCACCAGAAATGGAAGCTTTCAGTTGAGTCTCGATCGATGTTTTCTCGAGTTTCAGAGCATTGAGTGCTTTAACGGCTTCGTCTATCTCCGACTTTGATGCGCCGGAAGACTTCAATTGACGTATCGTGTTGCCGCTAGCATCGATCGTGGATTGTTTCTCAGCAAGAGCTCGTCGGAGTGAGTCCTCGGAGGTGGCCATTGGTGCGGTGGCGTTAGCCGGTCGTTGTAAAGAATATATTTGGCGGAATCTGGAGGTGATGCGGTGGTGAGCGAGTGATGATAAGATAGCGGAATGTAAACGCATGCGTTCCGATCAATGGCCCCACCACCGGCGGTAGGATTAGGGTTTTAGGGTTTTGGGCTGTAGTTGGGCTCTGATGTAGGCCACTAAAAGATTCTACCGGATATTTTAGAAATTATTATGATTAGGCTTTAGGCAATAAGGAGCGTACGTACAAAAACGGTACCATGTTTTTGTGATAGACAAAACTAAAATAAATTTTATTCTTGGTACCATATCAAATGTTTAGTATATTCACATTTAATAGATTGATAATATTTACTTATCATCATTTAATATTGATAAAACGATGATAGGAAGAATATATAAGAAAGATATTTAATTTCTCAACTATAAAAATGTCTCCACCATCCAAAAAGTTTTAAAGTTGTACCGGTGATTCAAAATTTTCATTTTGTTGCGAATTTGATTCGTTTTAAAATTGAAAGTGTGTAAAATAATATTTTTTACCCTTTATATTTTGTTTTCCTTTTTCTCGTCGGAAAAAAGTTTGAATGGGTAATTCTCGTTATTGTGAAGATTTAAGAGTTGATAAATTTACAAAGTGGTACGTAAATACATAATGGATAAAGACATACACAAGCTTGGCATAAGTGAAATATGATCGGATGAAAAAATGGGTGGGAGTTTTTGGATCTCAAAACTAATAAACCTAGTTGGATGATGTCATGATCGATGGTAGTACAACATGATTTAACTCAGAGAATTCTATGCGATCATTTTTTGCTTTGTTAGATTCCATCTGTCAAGCAATTTGCTTTGTTAGATTCCATCTGTCAAGCAATTACTTTTGGATTCTAATTCTAGAAAATATGGGAGATACATCAAGAAATCATCGGGATGGGATTTTACACATCATTGATATTGTTTAGATCACCACCATTTGCGACGTTCAATTCTATAGCTTGACGACTTGCCATAAAAGAAAGAGACAAATCGGCGTTCAAACATCATTGACGATAACGTTCACATCACCACCATTTGCGACGTTTAGATCTACAAACCTTAGCTCCGATCTGGAACTCGACGAAGACGATGGTTGAGTTTGACGACGTTGTAACTCGATGAAGACGACAGTTGAAGGTGACAGTGCTATAAACCCTAGCTCTGTAAATCTGGACATAACCTCTATGTTAGGCGGCAAACCGGATCTGTAAATGGTGGTGGTCCAAAACCTTAGTAGGAAAGAGAGACGACTACCACCACAATCAGCTGCCAAAAGCCTAGCAATTAACCGTCGCCACCGTTTCAATGAACGCTAGGGTTTCAAATGGTGATATCTTCGGCGAAGGAGAGATACGAAGTGATTGTTGTTGTGTTTGTCGAGGTAGCATTTGCAAAGGCGAAGTTGTCATCAGAGCGGGAGATAGAAGACGACAGTGGCGGTGGTGGATTCAAGTTTCCGACAATCGCGTTGATGATTTTGGCGAATAGTAAATAGAAAGAGGGTGATATTGAGTATGTAAAAAGGGGAAAGGGTTATATTTTGTTTTCCATTTTATTGTAATTAGATAACAGTAAAGAAAATAAAAGGAAAAAAAACAAATAGAAAGGGGTAAATCCGTTATTTGAAGAATTTTTGAATTGCTTTGGACCAAACTCACAACAAAATGAAAGTTTTGAAACACTGGTGCAACTCCAAAACTTTTTGGACCAAAGTGATAATTTTTGACAAACCATAGGGACCATTTTTGCATTTTTGTCTTGGTTATATGATCTTTTTATGATGGGAGCTGATTTATAGATAACAAATTTTCTCCATACACAACAACTTGTGCTTTAAAATACCGTACTATACAAGTCTATAAAACATAAATTGTTTGTGATCGGAGAAAATTTGTTGTGTATAAATCACTTCCCTTTTAAGATAGGTGTTTTTGAATTGGTTTCATTCATTTTTTGTTGGGATAATAATTTAAAAAGGTAACCTATTTTTTGATTGGTATTCATTAGTCATTGAATTTTTTTTGTCCACATTTTCCTATTAAACTTGTTTAAATTGTTCAAAAATCATCATTATGACTGTTATAAAAGGCTTAGATGGTTTTTGACATATTTGACAACTCCGACAAGAATTTGGTCATCTTGTCTGGTGATTATATTTTTTTGACGATTGTTGGTAGAGAAAATAGGTAAGAAATAAAGGGTTGGAGAGGGAAACAAGAGAGATCGAAACAGCGGAGGAGGAACTAGAGATTTGAGAAATAGGGAGGGGTTGTGCTTTTGTGGTGGTGAAGGTAACAACGGATGTTCTTGTTGGTTTCCGATGAGGGTTATGGATAGAAAGGGAGTGGCCCCATGAGATGGTGGAGCAATTAGGCGGAAATGGTTTTAGGAGGAAAGGAGTAAGAAATCTGTTGTCGTCAGTGGCATTAGTGTTTTGGTCAGATGTTAGGAACCATCGTAAAGGCGATGGAGGGTGATGAAAGGTGGGTTATGGTGGTGAAGGTCTCGGTTGTAATGGTGGATTGGAGGTCGAAGACGATGAACAATGAACAATTGTAATGGTGGCCAGAAAAGTTAACCGAAATCTCATCGGAAAAAAGCATTGTTGGTCGGAGAAGATAGTTAGAGTCTCATGGGAGCTGCAAAGCCACGTCAGAGTTGCCAAATATGTCGGAAACCTACTATAGCACCTACTATAGCAGGTCATAAGGTTTTTTTTAACAGTTTAATGGGAAAATATGGACAAAAAAAACTCAGTGACTAAATATGTACAAATAAAAAAATAGGTTACCCTTTTAAGTCATTATCCATTTTTTATTTGGTCCGATTTTTATTGGACCAATATTTTCATATTGGTATTGTATAAGTCCGGTCTCATGATCTTTTCGTTCGTTTTATTAGATGTGGACCTAACGTATGCAGTCTGCAATAAAAAGTTTGTTTGTTTTTTAACATCTCCGGTTACTGAAATAAACTGATTTTTCAAACTTAATTTCATGTCATAAACATAAAAAAAAGCATTTTCAGCAAAAAAGATAGGCGGTGGAGAAAGGATAAAAAGATAGGTGACTTTTTTTTTTGGTTTAAGTTAAAATGAGGCGTGAAGAATTTTGAAGACAGTGGCCCATATCTATGAAGAATTTTGAAGACAGTGACTCATATCTGCGCCAGGAAGATCTCGTGTAGACGTTTTTTTGATTTGCACACTTCCAAAAAAACAAACACTCTGCGAGGGGCATATGTCTGCGCGGCGCAGACAAAAGTGATTGTGCAGATCTGCAAAAAAAAAAAAAAAAAAAAAAAAAAAAAAAAAAAAAAAAAAAACCTAAGAGTTTTGCATAAACTTTGGCCACACCATATTGTATCTTCCAAATAACATTTGGTTCATAATAGGAAACTTTATAAAAAGGGATTTGATAGTGAAATAAAATGCAAATATGAATTCATGATTACTAACAAAAATAGATCTTGAATCGTGAAGAACAACACTTAGTTTGTAGGAAAAAATGATCATAAATTTGTATGTTTTTGTAAAGATATAAGTTAACTAATCCTTTCGAAAAGAAGCACTTATATATACTCAAAACTCTGAAATAATAAAACTTGTTTGGTCTGTCGCATATACCCTTGTCTAAGATCTCATTAAGCATCTGGCAGTAGCAAACAACGCCACATATTGATGATACATTTGATGAAGATGAAGTGTGTTAAAAATAAGGGTGATACAGTTTTGCAATCTCATATTTATTTATAACTTAGAGGGTGTAATGTGTACAAGTCTTGTTCTTCTGGAGTTAAGTGATTTTACAGGAAAAATGCACGCGGATCTTAAGCGGGTCAAGAAGACTTTGAGTTGGATCCGGTTTACTTGGTCAACATATAAAAGAAGAGAGAGAGTGTATCTGGTTATAACTCTCGATCACTTCTCATCTGGTTTGTTCAACTTAAAAGCTTTGCTATACGATTAGGATTTCTCTGTGTTTAGGGTTTCTCGTTGTTAGATCGTTAATAGTTCAGCATAATTGTTGTTCTTTTCTTGTTGATCGTTTGTTTCAGATGAGTAGATCTTAATTCTTACATCTTCTGGTTGTATCTTTAGTTTAGGGCTTGAGTGTTTTGTTATGAGAGTAGTTTAGGATTTATGTAGTGAGGTTCTCTTGTAAGTTCTTGAAAACCTTCTGTTTCTTTGTCCTAAAATGATATAAGAAATGAAGATGTTGGGAAAATTGTGATTGTGAGTTTTTAACATGGTATCAGAGCAACGGAGTAGTATCTGTTGAAGATCTTGGTGATTTGAAGACATTTTTGTACAGGTTCGTCTTACTCATACCTTTTTTCGTGTGTCCTTGAGTCTGATCGTCTTCAGATCGTTTGTTTGTTGATTACATATTTTTTGTTAAGAAACAAGTTACTGCGAGCTGTTATGTCATTTGCAGTTTGATGATATTGTCCGATTCTTGAGGATCCGTGGTTCGATTTTGAAGAAAAAAAACTTCTCAGCGCTTTGTCTGCTCACTTAATCTCTGCAAAAGGTTCAAGTTCTCTGTCAGGGAACGGACTAGTGTCTGAAATAACCGTGACAGGGAACAACCCTAGGGGAGGTGAGCGGTCTTTTGCCTTGCAAACGTCTGTTTAGTATCACTGTGAGCGATTTCTTGTTCCCTTCTCAATTTTTTGTCGTAGATGCATGAGTTCTGATGTCTTGAGTACATTAGTGACATATTTGTGCTTATTTGATTACTTGATTTAGTTTGTACTTGTTGTTTCCTTGATTGGTCTCGTTTGCTATCCTTAATTGATTGGTTTTTAATCCGTTTTATGATTTAGACTCTGTGTTGATTGTCTTGGGCCCCGACAAACAGTGGTGACCATGGACTTTAAGTCACACAGGTGTCTGTTTTCTTTAAGTTTTTTTTTTCTTTCTGTTTTTTATTCCTTGTTGCTTGTTTCTTGTGTGTCTTTTGTGACTAGTCATGGCTGGTGAAACGTCTGAAGGGAGTGGTACTCCCAAGGATGTTCCTGTTGATTTTGATGACCCATTGTACATCCATCCATCTGATAATGCAGTTACTTTTATTATTACAATAAAATTGACTGGTAATGAAAATTTTCGAATATGGCGTAGTGCTATGACTAGGGGCCTTAAGGCCAGAAATAAATTGGGTTTTGTAGATGGAACTTTAACTCAGGAAAAAACTGATAACACTAAAAGTGCTAAATGGGAACGTGTAAATGCTGTTGTGTGTAATTGGTTGCTAGGATCAATATCAGAAACTATATATGCTAGTCATGTTCATTCTGATAATGCTAAAAGTATTTGGGATGAGTTGTTTGAAACTTATAATAAGGCTGCTGGTTCGGTAATTTTTAATATCCATCAGCAGATAAATACCTTAAAACAGAATGGTTCTTCTCTTTCCGAATATTATAATAAACTTGACTCTTTGTGGAAAGAATTTGATGGTTTGACTAGTTTAATTGAATGTGTATGTGTGGCTGCTACTAAACTTGATGATCATTCTAAAATGATGAAATTAATGCCATTTTTGAGTGGTCTTGATGATGTGTATAATCAAATTAAAAGTCACATTCTTTTAATGGAACCTTTACCTAATGTTAAAACAGCTTTTTCAATTCTTTCTAGAGAGGAATCTCTTCAAAAAAAATGGTTCTCTGAGTTCTGTTTCTTCTTCAAAACCCCAAGTGTCTGTTTTTAATAGTAAAGTTATTGATTCAAAAAGGGGTCAAGGTCAAAATAGGTTTAGAAATCAAGGGTTACAGTGTAAGCATTGTAATCTTAAGGGTCACACTATAGAGAGATGTTATAAATTGATTGGTTATCCAAAAGATTTTAAACCAAAGAATGATAATAATAATAATAATAATAATAATCAAAATAAGTCTTTCTCTGTGAACTCTTCTTCTGTTGTTCCAACCAACAATTCTGGAGTTTCTGCTGGTTCTGTTCCTAGTAGTGAATGTCACTATCTCACAAGTGAACAGTATTCTAAATTTCTTCGTCTCATAAATGAGAACTCTGCTAGTGAGGATGTATCTGTTGCTGCAAATATGGCAGGTACATCAACATATTGTTTTAATTCCTCTGTTAGTTTAAATAATTCTCAAAGTTGGATTATTGATTCTGGGGTAAATCAACATATGATTGCCTCGGAGTCACAACTCCAAGACACTGTGGATGTGTCTAAACTTAATCTTCTTGTGAAACATCCTAATGGTTCTTCTGCATCAATAAATAAGATTGGAAATATTCACTTATCCTCTAATCTTACTTTATTTGATGTTTTTGCTGTGCCAGATTTTAATGTTAATCTTTTGTCTGTACATAAACTGTGTAAGGATAATGGATGTGAGGTGATTTTTTCCGAACATAACTGTAAAATTCAGGATTCACTATCAAAGAAAATGGTGGAGAATGGTAGAGAGTCTGGGGGATTATATTATCTAGATCATGTTCCCTCAGGTAGTTCAGTTAGTCTAAATAATTCTAAATGTTGTGTTTCAAAATTAACTTGGCATAGCAGACTTGGTCATCCTGCTGACCAAGCTTTAAACTCATTAAAAGATAAGCTGAAGTTAGGAAATGAATCTCTTCCCCCTTGTGATGTGTGTCACAGAGCTAAACAGACTAGAGAGTCTTTTTCTCTTAGTCAACATAGTTCAACTTAGTTAGGAGAATTAATTCATCTAGATGTTTGGGGTCCATATAGACTTGCTTCTGTAGAAGGATTTAAGTATTTTCTAACTATTGTTGATGATTTTACTAGGGCTACTTGGGTTTTTCTTTTAAGGTCTAAAAGTGAAGTTTTTGAGTCTTTTAAATATTTTGTGAATATTTTATTAAATCAATTTAATGTTAATATTAAGGTTGTGCGTTCTGATAATGGTACTGAGTTTGTTAATAATCAAATGAGATGTTTATGTACAGAACGAGGTATCATTCATCAGACTTCTTGTGCTTATACTCCACAACAAAATGGGGTTGTGGAAAGAAAGCACATGCACATTCTTAATGTTGCACGATCTCTTTTGTTTCAATCAGCAGTTCCTTTACGGTTTTGGGCAGATGCTGTTTTAACCTCAATTTTTTTGATAAACAGAATGCCTACTTCAGTTTTAAATGGATCTTCTCCTTATGAACTTGTTTTTAAAAGGGCTCTTACTTTCGATCATCTGAGAATTTTTGGTTGTCTTTGCTTTGCTGTCAAACAAAATATTAATGATAAGTTTTCTGAGCGTGCTGAAAAATGTGTTTTATTAGGGTATTCATCTGATAAAAAGGCTTATAAACTTCTTAGTCTGGATACTAACACTTCTTTTATGTCCAGGGATGTGAAATTTTATGAGTCTGTGTTTCCTTACAAGTTAAAGTCAACAAATGTTGACAAAACTTTACATATTTTTGGCCCTAGTGATCCATTTTCCTATGATGATTTTGATACTAATGAATACTTAAATGATTCTATTGATCCTGATGAGTTGAGAATAGAGTCACAGTTGGATGGTGCTGATGCAACCACTCACCTGGATGATAATAATTCTGATAATACTGTCAAACGTAGTGGCGAGGCAGTTGTGCCTCCTTCTATTGGCTTTGTTCCTTCTTCTTCTGATATTTCTGAGGAAAGTAGTCAGTCATTTGTAATTCCTTCTGTTGAGCAGTCTATAGGTTCTTCTAGGTCTAGACGTGAGTCACATATGCCTGTTAAGTTTGCTGATTATATTGTTGAAGGTAAATATAAATATGGTATTGAAAGGTCTATCAATTATTCCTTATTAGATAATAACACAAAATTCTTTATTTCAAATTTAAATAAAACTGTTGAACCAAAAGATTATAAGGAAACTTTAACTGATCCTAACTGGGTTAAAGCAATGAATGAAGAGATGGAAGCACTCCATCGAAATAATACTTGGGAAATTACTAATTTGCCTAAAAATAGAAAACCAATAGGTTATAAGTGGGTTTTTAAAATTAAATACAAATCCAGTAAAGCTCGTTTGGTAGCTAAAGGGTATAACCAAAGAGAAGGAATAGATTTTGAAGAAACTTTTTCTCCAGTTGCAAAAATTGTGACTGTTCGTATTGTTATTTCTTTATCTGTTCATAATTCTTGGCCTTTATATCAACTTGATATCAATAATGCTTTTTTATATGGTGATTTAACTGAGGATGTTTATATGTCTCTTCCTCCTGGATATTATTCTGCTGGTGATTCTAGGGTGTGTAAACTTACTAAATCGTTATATGGGCTAAAAATTGCTCCTAGAAAATGGAATAAAAAACTTTGTTCTTCTTTATTTTTATATGGTTTTCAGCAAAGTATAAGTGATTATTCCTTATTTGTGAGGAAGTTTGAATGTTCATTAACTGTGTTACTTGTATATGTAGATGACATTATTTTGACTGGAAATTGTGAACATGAATTGCAGAAAGTTAAAAATTTCATGAAAACTCAGTTTTTAATTAAAGATCTTGGAGTTTTGAAGTATTTTTTGGGAATTGAAGTAGTAAGGTTTAATAATGGTTTATGCTTAAATCAAAGAAAATATTGTTTAGAGTTATTACATGAATATGGTATGCTTGGATGTAAACCTGTAAGTACACCTTTGGAAACAAATTTTATGTTAGATTCTGGTGGAAAAGATAAAGGAAATGCTTTATTAGAAAATAAAACTGAATTTCAAAAACTGATAGGGAAATTAATATACCTAACTGTTACTAGACCTGGTATTTCTTATGTTGTTCAAGTGCTTAGTCAATTCATGCATAGACCTAACAGGTCTCATCTTAAAGTTGCTTTTAGACTTTTAAGATATTTAAAGAATAGTCCAGGAAAGGGAGTAGCTATAACAAAATTTGACAGTTTTGAACTTAAAGGATTTGTACATGCAGATTGGGCTAAGTGCTTGGTTACAAGAAAGTCAGTGTCTGGATATTTGGTCTATTTTAACAATTGTTTGATATCTTGGAAGAGTAAGAAACAATCTACTGTTTCTAGATCTTCTACTGAAGCTGAATATAGGGCTCTTGGTTCTATTACATGTGAAATAATTTGGGTGTTAAAAATTTTGTTTGAGTTAGGAATTAAGGAATTAATTCCAGTTTCAGTTTTTTGTGATAATGAGTCAACTATTAAATTGGCTTTAAATCCTGTGTTTCATGAGAGGACAAAGCATTTTGAAATTGATCGCCACTTTGTTAGAGAAAAAATTTCTAGTGGTGTGATAAAATTGGTCAAAATTTGTTCGTCTGAACAAACTGCAGATGTTCTTACTAAATCTTTAGCTGTAAAACAACATGATTTTCTGTCTAACAAAATGGGTCTTGTAGATGTTTTTAAAAAATGAAAAATAAATATTTCGATTGAGGGGGGATATTAAAATTAAGGGTGATACAGTTTTGCAATCTCATATTTATTTATAACTTAGAGGGTGTAATGTGTACAAGTCTTGTTCTTCTGGAGTTAAGTGATTTTACAGGAAAAATGCACGCGGATCTTAAGCGGGTCAAGAAGACTTTGAGTTGGATCCGGTTTACTTGGTCAACTTATAAAAGAAGAGAGAGAGAGTGTATTTGGTTATAACTCTCGATCACTTCTCATCTGGTTTGTTCAACTTAAAAGCTTTGCTATACGATTAGGGTTTCTCTGTGTTTAGGGTTTCTCGTTGTTAGATCGTTAATAGTTCAGCATAATTGTTGTTCTTTTCTTGTTGATCGTTTGTTTCAGATGAGTAGATCTTAATTCTTACATCTTCTGGTTGTATCTTTAGTTTAGGGTTTGAGTGTTTTGTTATGAGAGTAGTTTAGGATTTATGTAGTGAGGTTCTCTTGTAAGTTCTTGAAAACCTTCTGTTTCTTTATCCTAAAATGATATAAGAAATGAAGATGTTGGGAAAATTGTGATTGTGAGTTTTTAACAAAGTCACCGGTTAAAAAGGGCAACATGTTCACCAGCACGACCCCATTTTAAAATTTTTAAACTAAATGGTGAAATTAAAGCAAAGTGCAAACATTTCTCTAAAGTATTGGGTGCATATAGTAAGAATGGTATAAAACATTTACTTTCCCATTCTAAAACGTTGTTTACACAAACCAATTATATATATTCGCCAATCTATCTTTCATTCATCGTGTTGGATTCAAAAAACATTTACTAGTAATGATGATGAATCAGGATGTATGAGTGAGTTTGATAGCTACTTTAATGAGAAGTTGTTGTCTAAAGACATGGAACTTGATTTGTTGGTGTGGTGGAAAAAATGGGTTTAAGTACCTCACACTCCAAAAGATAGCTAAAGATATATTAACTATTCTTATTTCCACCTTTGCCTCAGAATTAGCTTTCAACATTAGGGGAAGATTAGTAAGTCTTCATCGTAGTCAACTTCATGCAAAAACATCGAAGGCTTTAATGTGAGCTCAAAGTTGGTTGTTGAATGAAATTCGAGCTAATATACTATTGTATATTAATATATAAATCGTTTTTGCATATTAGTATTATTTTTTTTTAAATTATTTTATGTTTTCTTTTATACAATAACTTGTTTAGAAGAGACATATTGTCGTTATGTTGAATTTGATTATGATGTGAAAGATGTAAAATGACGATAATAAGAATACTACTTTTATATGCTTTGGATGTTTTGGTATGATTTTGGGTTTGTTTAACATTTTGTAGGAGACACTACAGAAAACGAGACAACAAGTTTGGATGATTTAGTTTGATTTTGAGTTTGCTTTAATGTTTAAATGTCATGCACTATTGCGATGGATTTGGTTTTTCATATTTTGTACTTGGTTTCTTGGTTGGTTGCTTTTATAACAATATTAGACTACTACTAATTTCTATATGGTTAAATGATGTTATGAACGTATTTGGTGTTGTAAGCCTATGTAAATTTTAATTTTTCATTGTTCCATTGTAGCTTTTTCCAAACAATTTTAACTTTTTTTTGGCATAGATTTCGGGTTTTGGGTTTAGGGTTGGGTCGGGGAAATTTTCAGCCCTGATAAAAAATCCGCGGATATCGGGTTCGGGGATGAGATACCCTGCTCCGCCCCATTGTCATTCCAAATCAATCACGAATCAAACATTAAAAACTAAAAGTACAAGTGATCTGCCATCTGGTCACAGTTTTAGTACTTTATTAATTAGAGTGAAAATACAAGATATAGATTTGAAGTTTATAGGAAGCTTAGGCTTAATTACACTAACTAAGCACTATACATAGTGGTAATTACATCACGACAGCATAAACAATATCAAACCACTATACATAAAAATATCACATCATCAGTTCCGAGATTTGCAACTCAACAACACCTATAAAGTAAAGAAATTACGAAAAGTTCCAAAACTCTTAATAAAACTAAAAAATTGCCAAAAAACCTCCTTCACAGAAAGAGAAGTGTGGGCGGGGTATTTCTTCAAGATATCTGCCCATGTGGCACGGCCCTCGGAGACCTCCTTGACAACAGCCGCCACCTCATCAATGCTGACACGGATTTGATCCTTGCTGTCCCTTTCACGGATTGTGACTGATGACGTGGAATCCACAGTCACAGCGAATGGCACACCCAGCTCATCTGTTCTCGCATATCTTTTGCCTATTGAAGTACCTATACATACATAGATACAATATAAGTACAAATTCTAATGAGAAGTAATGAAACAGACAATGGCAAACCTGTAATATCTTTCTTGTTTGAAATCCCGGCTGCAGTCAGAGATCTGGAGATGTTTTTAGCAACTTGTTCGTATTGAGGGTTCTGAACCAATGGGAAAACAGTGCATTTGATGGGGGCCACAAGAGGAGGGAAACGGAAGACATTCAACTGTTCATCTCCGGCTTTGCTTGGTCTCATGTAGAAAGAATGTTCATAGAGACAGTAGATGATTCGACCAATGCCAAAAGAAGGTTCGATCACAGAAGGTGTGAAAACTCTCTGGTGTTCTTTCTTTTTTTCTTTTGATATTGTCACCATTTTTTTCGTTATTGTAACAGTTTTCTCAAGAGTGCAAACTTCAAACTCCACCTCCCCTTTCGTTTCCAAAACATATTTCATATCCATCGCCTCTTTCTCACTCATCGCCTACATAAATCAAGAAATCAGAAATGGTGTGTATAAGTGGCTGTTTGATGGTTAATTAAGAGAAGAATTTGTTTATACCTCCAATGCTTCAACTACCATCTTTTGATTACCCTTGAATGCAAGCCCAAGCTCCTTCTTAATAGGAGTAATAACAAGTTTCTAGAAGAAATACATCAATTTGTTAGCAGCTTTCTCAATTAAAAATATAAAAAAAGAAAATTCACCTCAACTTCTTTAGGTTCTGCAAATTTCTCTTGAGCCACAAGTGCAACACCACTTTTATCCTATGAAATTAAAAAAAAAATGGTAAAACATCATCTCTTCAATAAATAAGGAATTGAAGAAACTTTGTATGTTGAAAAGACGTAAATGCCCTTCTATAATTAAAGGTTACCGTGTGTGCACGTAGGTCATATGCGGATCTATCAGCAATGCCAACGCATTCGATCCAACCATAAGAGGATTCGATTTCAGCATCCCAGCAATCTGCAGCGTAGTGGGCCATCTCATTTGGAAGATGCTGCCTGAAACGCAAACGTTCTTCATCGATCCCCAAACGTGTCAAAAACAGATATACTCTTCCGATGAAGTATGCAAGTGTTTGGTTGTTCACAATCCCCTGTGAAGAAAATCATGTTTAATTGCTGTTTCCTGTAGTTGCTTTAAAATACCGAATAAAAAACTAACCTTAGAAACGGCTTCACCAAGACAAAGTCTTTTTGCAGATTGGCCTGACATTTGTAAATCCCTTGGGAACATAAGAAACTCAAGCTTTTCAACTTCAGAATATTTTGGGTGTGATTTGTCATCAGGATCCACAAAGTGTTCGATTTCTGCAAGTGTGAATTCACGGACTCTTAGAAGACCTTGCCTAGGAGATATCTGAAGAAAGATGACAACAAAATGTCACTTATTCGACTCCAAATTTTATTGCTTCAAAGACTAAAAACCGAAAAACAGGGGCCCAAAAAGAAAATCCAATCCGAGTAGACCTTAATAAAATAAAAATAACAAGATTGGTATTTGGGGCTTAAAAGCAAATGACCTCATTTCTGAAAGCTTGACCAATTTGAGCAGCAGCAAAAGGTAGCTTGTTTCCATTGTAATAGTACAAGTCTTTGAAGTTAACAAATATGCCTTGTGCTGTTTCAGGTCGCATATACCTGAATCATATCAAATGAAATGAGTAAAATATGGAAGAATGTAAAACCATGATTATTATAAGATATAATACTGACCCAGGGATCACGCCAGAAGGACCAATTGAGGTCTGAAACATGAGATTGAAAGGGTAAGGATCTGAGAGAGGATTCTTAGTGTCAGGTGCAGCAATGCCATATTCCTTTATCTTTGCACCAAGTTCCTCAGCTGAAAGATCATCAAGAACAGCAAGAATGTGTTTGAATTCAGCAGCCTTATCAGCACTCATAAACAGGTCCTTTTCAAGCTTATCTTTACAATGATCTTTAAGGAGGTGATCAGCTCTGTAACATGTTCCAGTCTTTTCATCTTTAACCATAAGGTCAGTAAACTTATCAACATGACCAGATGCTTTCAAGACAACTTCAGGGGTGACACAAGGACAATCAACTTCTAGCATGTCCTCCTCAAGAACAAAATGCTGAGAAAGTTTAAGCAGAAATATTATCTACTAATCCTGTTAGCATAAAATGCTTGTTGGTAAACTTAAACAAACGACAAATGATTTGGAGAGGAAAAAAACAAAAAGCAATCATGTTCAGATTGAATCTGCCCAATTGTGAAATGAAATGGGTTAAGTTCGAAACCCTATCGGCTTCTTCACCCAAATTGCTACACTTTGACTCTATAGTGTGAAAACTAGAAAATCCTACATCCAAAATTGATATGAATGGTGTTGCAAACCTCATTTCTAGTGAATTATCTAAATAGGTTTTATAACTCGAATCGATTTTGATCTTAAAAGGGCAACCGGTTCGTAATCAGCAGCAAAACTTATTTGGAAATGAATGGAGTATCTATTTCACAGATTGAACTCTTAAAGTCGAATGCATTTTAGAGCAGAAGTGCAAAGTATGAACATATAGCGGAATAACTTCACTCATGAAGATTGATAAAATCTACATACCTGACGCCAGAAAGCAAGAACGTTAGATTTAACGGCGCAACCAGGAGGACCATAATCATATAAACCAGCAACACCTCTGTAAATTTTAAACGAGGGAATGTAAAACAGACGTCGTTCGAGCGTATTAACGACGGCCTGACGGAACGCATCCCTGCTCATAACAGAGCCATTAGCATCACCAGAAACGGAAGCTTTCAGTTGAGTCTCGATCGATGTTTTCTCGAGTTTCAAAGCATTGAGTGCTTTAACGGCGTCATCTATCTCCGACTTTGATGCGCCGGAAGACTTCAATTGACGTATCGAGTTGCCGGTCGCATCGATCGTGGATTGTTTCTCAGCAAGAGCTCGTCGGAGTGAGTCCTCGGAGGTGGCCATTGGTGCGATGTCGTCGGCTGGTCGTCGTAGAAAAAATATAGGCGTGATAAACATATGTATAAGATTTTTCAACACTTTTGAATTAGTCCATAACTTTAGCTGATTAGGTGAAGTACACCCAATTTTTTTAATTTTTAATTTATAAAACCAACAATATGTAGTATTTATGTTTACTATTTGGATACAAAATAGAACGGTCTCATCTATATTATTATCTAAAAACGTCCTTAATAGAAGTACTTTTTTTTAATTATTATTATTAGAGAAAATTACAAATTTAATCAAATACATTAATTATTTTGTGGAAAATAGTAAAAAAAACTAAAATTGCATTTTTAGCCCTTAAAATCGCAGATGGGTATAATTAATATGTGATTTCGCCATTCCATCTGCGAACGTACAAGTAGCTAAAACACATACATGCTTTAACCATTTGTACATTTGCAGGTGGTTTTTTTTTTCCGTTGTATATATAACCTATTTCCAGCCTAAAATCGCAGATGGACTATGTTCATCTGCGATTTCCTCTCTATTCACCTGTGATTTTGTGTTATATATATATATATATATATATATATATATATATATATATATATATATATATATATATATATATATATATATATTGTTTTGACTACGAAATTGATAGGGTTTAACTATGAAACAACCTTATTATATATAAATTTTTTCAAAAAATTATCATTTTTGTTGTTATTTCTTTGAAAAATTTGTTTAAAACATCTTTAAAAAATAAATGAATATTTGGTTTGCGTTGTAACTAACGAGAGGTTGAAAGAGAGAGTTTCTCTAAAAAAGATAGTAAAAAATGAAGAAAAAAAAACCTTTTATACAAAATAGCTACGAAATCATAATGGAATGTACAAAATCACAGATGGACTGTTCCATCTGCAAACATACAAGTGCCTAAAGCACATATATGCTTTAAACACTTGTACGTTCGCAGATGGAAATGAGAAATCACAAATAGACTCAGTCTATCTGCGATTTTAAAGGCTCGTTTTGTAATTTGAGTTTTTTTTGGCTATTTTTCACAAAGTAATTAATGTATTTGACTAAATTTGCAATTTTCTTTATATTAAGGTATTAAGGGAAGTTATTTATATAAAAAAAATACTTTTTTGTTATACATAACATTTTATGCTTTGTAAAGTTGTACAATACAACACTCTAAAACACAAATTATTATGTATGGAGAAATTTTTTTATGTATGAATAGCTGCCATATATGAATAGCAACATGTATATATATATATATATATATATATATATATATATATATATATATATATATATATATATATATATATATATTTGTTGAGTATATTTGTGTTGCGTCTTGGGCTAAGTATTTTGTATCCGGATTGGGCTTGTTCATCCGTGTCTATCTAGATTAGTTACGTAGTTATCTAGATTAATTGCTAGGGTTATAGTATATATATGCATGCATGTATGCGTATATTAATAAGTTTTTCATTACGTTGATTCTTGTAACCCTAAACGTCTCTACAGATTGAAGTTCTTTATCGAGCTCTTCTGAGGTGTTATTGCATTAATCATTCGACATATTCAGCGCAATACTTGTGTTCTCATTACGTTCTTATTTTGTATCTTGCTTAGAATCATACGATCCTAAAAGAACTTAGTTCTAACAAATGGTATCAGAGCAGGAGACTGTGTGATCAATACACATTCCTTTTGTATACGTAATTCTTTAGGGTTTCCGCTTTTATCGTATAAATAGAAGCCACCGTCTTCATATCGACGATAACTCTATTTTTGATAAAAACCCTAATCTCAAGTTTATAGGTTTGATTCTGAGCAACTTACCATGTCTCAAGAAGATTCACATACAAACCCAATTAACATCTCAAACAGCATCGGATCAACAACCAGAGTACCCATACTCTATACTCAAGACTACGAAGTATGGGCTCATCACTTTGAAGATTATGTGGTTGGATCGGAAGACAATGGCTATCTCATCTGGGAAGCTATCACTATTGGACCGTTTGTACATTCGGAGACAAACACAACTGTTAAGACGCAAAAAGATTACAACAAGTTGGTGACAGATGTTCAAAAGATGCCACAGGATGAGAAGGACAAGATCTTGTGTAACGTAAAAGCCATGCGGATGATAAGATTCACCCTGCAATCTGACACCTTTCAGCTTGTAAGTTCATGCACAACTACTAAAGAGATCTGGGATAGGCTGAAGGAACTTTACTCAATTGATGAAGATCTGGAACACTCCATTCAAACTCTGTTACTATCAGAATTTGGAGTTTTCGAGCAGAAACCTGAAGAGAAGCTTGTACAGACCTTTGATCGGTTCAATCATCTCTTAAGTAAGATGATCAAGCATGGGATAGAGAGGAAGCTGATCGAGCAGAAAGTAGCATTCATGAACGGGCTGAGACCATAATGGATGGCTGTGGTTTCCACTGTGAAGGCGCATGAACAGTTCAAATCGTACTCGCTGGCGAAACTAGTAGGGATACTGAAGTCCCATGAAAGTGTTGTAACTAAGGAAGCGAAAGTGGTCTCTGGTATGGGATCGTTGGCTCTTGTTTCTAAAGGAAAAAGTACTGCTGAAGAAGAAGAAGAAGAGTCAGACATGTCAGAGTGCGAGCTTACAAGTGAGGAATATGCCTTGATGATCACAAATCCAAAGAAATTCGCAAGGAGAAAATTTCCCGCCAACAAGAACCGAAACTGGCAGGGAAGTTACAGTTCTAAGAAGATGAAGGATGAATCGAAAGTCTCCTCTCAAAAGGATGAAGAGAAAAAGGAGAAGAAGCTTGCAGGAGACTCCGGATACAACTGCAACTATTGTCACGACAAAAACCATTTTGCCAAAGATTGCATGTTGAGAAAGATGGCTAAGAAGAGAGAGGGTGAAGATGACGAAGCGTATTATATGCGCAAATTAGAAGAAGTCAAAAAGAAAAGGCGTCCAACAACTCAATGAATGCCTTAATCGTACAGGAGAATGCTGAGGAAGATGAGTTCGGTGGCGTAGAAGTATGGTCAACTGACTCTGAAGACGAAGAGGTTAGAAGACCCACTCATGGAAAGGCGTATGTGGCAAAGAATGAAGGTTCGGGTGGAAAATGTTTTATCGTCACTGCTGGTCCATCAACCAAGAGTGCAAATTCGGAGCCGAACCTGACTGAAAATAAGTGTTTTGCAGCCAAGCCAGTGAGTGAGAAGATCAACGACTGCGATCGATTGATCAAAAAGGTAATCGGTGACGAGCAGTTTGACGAAGAATGGTATATAGACAGTGGCTGCTCGCGTCACATGACAAGAAGGAAGGAGGAGCTAAGGGAGTTTCGGTCCCTAAGAGATGGTGGGTCTGTGAAGTTTGGAAACAATTCCTTTGGAACAATCAAAGGATACGACATGATAACTAATGGAGATTTCTCAATCAGAAAGGTGGCTTATGTAGAGGATTGCAACACAATCTCATAAGTGTATCGCAATTAGTTGTGGGCACAGCTTTGAAGGTATCATTCGATGATGAGGGGTCTGAGATAATTGAAAAACAATCCAAGAAGGTTCTGCTGAAATCTGCGCGGAAGGATGAGATGTAGCCTTTAAATATTAATCCAATACGAGGGACATCAGCTAGTTGTCTTCTGTCAAAGGCAAACACCGATGAAAGCTGGTTATGGCATCGACGTCTATCACACCTAAATTTCAAAGATATCAAAAAATTGGTGATTGGGGATCATGTTCGAGGCCTTCCTCTTCTCAAGTTCGATAAGGAGCATTTATGCGCAACATGTGAGATGGGTAAGCAAAGCCGAAAAAGCCACCCAACACGCATCAATACTAAGATAGTGGAAGCACTTGAACTGTTACACATTGATTTGTGTGGACCTTCTGCTATAGAGAGTATCGGTGGAAGTAAGTACATTCTTGTAATTGTAGATGACTTTTCTCGCTTCACTTGGGTTTTCTTTCTTAAGCAGAAATCAGATGCAACTCCCAAGCTGAAGGTGTTCATCAAGCAAGTGGAAGTGCAATTAAGGAAGATAGTCAGAAACATCAGAAGGGACAATGGACTAGAATTCAAGAACAAGGACTTTGAAGACTTTCTGGCTGATAAGGGGATAACTCACAATTTTTCGGCCCCCTATACACCACAGCAGAATGGGATTGTTGAAAGACGAAACCGTTCTCTATGTGAAGCAGCCAGAACCATGCTCAGTTACGCTTCTCTACCTTTATACTTCTGGGCTGATGCCATCACTGATGCTTGTTATACTCAAAATCGGTCTTTGCTCAACAAGAGATTCTCTATAACTCCTTATGAGATCTTAAATAATAGGAAACCGAACGTCAAAATTTTCCATAGTTTCGGTTCACGATGCTTTATTTTTAACTCTAAAGAGAACCGAAATAAGTTTGATGTTAAAGGTGATGAAGGCATATTTCTGGGTTACTCTCTGTCATCAAAAGCATATAGGGTGTTAAATAAGAGTTCCAGAAAAATTGAACAAACTTATTATGTCACCTTTGATGACAATTATATGAAGAAGGTTCAAAGGACTGACAATGATTCAGGAGACATATTCCCAAAATCTGGACAGGCCTCGGTTCCAATATCCAACCTGTTTGAGGAATACATTCGGCTGTTCGATGAACCAGAAAAAGCAATTCATTCGGAGGCAACAGCAGCAGACAACAAAGTAGATAATCTCAAGAAAGTCATAGAAGAAGCCAATAAAGAGATGGAAAGCGAACCACCAAGTCCTAAGTCATCCAACGGCTCTCCAAGTAAAGCTTCAACGTTCCAGGGGGGAGAGCTCAACCACTCCAAAGACAACTGAAGTTTCTGTTGAGGGAGAGAATCCAAGTTCAACCCCAACATCTAAAAGTATAGATGATAAAGATATAACTGATCCAAAAATCACAAGTGAAAATCCAATCAAGGGGGAGACACCCACTTCAACAAGAAATACAAACTCTGATGTTGATAGAGACTTCACTTCGCCAGTCGAGGGGGAGAAGGAAAAAGTAAGTGATATTTCTACTAACGAAGGTGAGGGTAATCCATCAGATGTTGAAATAGAAGTAGAAGCTGAATTGAATCCAGAATATGATCCAAGCTATCCTCCATTAGTAAAATGGACAAAGGACCTTCCCAAAGAGCAAATTATTGGTGAAACTTCCGAAAGTGTTCTTACTCGGTCTCAACTGAAGGCGAAACAAACTGCATTATTCTCTAAAATGGAATTTTGTATGTTTAATTCGTTTATCTCCAAGATAGAGCTGAAAATGTAAATGTTGCATTTGATCATTCTGATTGGGTTCAAGCAATGCAGGATGAGCTCAATGAGTTCGAACGCAACAGAGTTTGGAGGTTGATTCCCACACCGAAAGATACCTCTGTTGTCGGCCTGAAATGGGTGTTTAGAAATAAGCTGGACAAGGAGGGGAATGTCATTCGTAACAAGGCTCGGTTGGTAGTAAAAGATTATTGTCAAGAAGAGGGGATAGATTATGAAGAAACCTTTGGTCCAGTAATAAAGTTGGAATCTGTTAGAATCTTTCTTGCATATGCTGCTCACAAGAACTTCGAAGTTTTCCAAATGGATGTCAAATGCGCTTTCTTGAATGGAGAATTAGAAGAAACCGTCTATGTTGAACAACCGCCTGGTTTTGTGAATGAAAAATACCCTGATCACTGCTATGTGTTGGATAAAGCTGTCTATGGGCTAAAACAAGCACCGAGAGCCTGATATGAAACACTAACTCGCTTCTTAAAAATATCAAAATCAAAACAATGTTCGGTTGACCCAACCTTCTTTCGTAAGAAAGAAGGCGAACAGTTGATTATTGTTCAGATTTATGTTGATGATATCATCTTCGGCTCCACGAATCCTAGCTTAACAGCTGAATTCAGGAAGTTGATGGAGACTAAATTTGAAATGAGCGCAATGGGTCCAATTAACTTTTTCCTTGGTTTGAATATTAGACAGGGACTAGAAGGTATTTTTATAAACCAGGAGGCATACACCAATAACTTAGTAACAAAATTTGGAATGAAGGGTGATTCAAAAGTGAAGGTTCCTATGGCATTCGGCACTAAGCTAACCCCATCTCTGGAGAAACCTGCTGTGGACATAACACTTTATCGTCAAATGATAGGGTCTCTTATGTATCTAACAGCTAGTAGACCAGATATTATGTTTTCTGTTTGTTATTGTGCCAGGTTTCAAGCCAATCCAAGAGAACCTCACATGTTTGTTGTGAAGAATATTTTCCGATATCCGAAGAAAACTTCATCTCTCGGTCTCTGGTATCCTGCAAAATCAGGATTCTTCATTCAAGCCTTTTCTGATGCTGATCTAGGAGGATGTGGACTGGACAGAAAAAGTACTACAGGTGGATGCCAATTTCTTGATGGAAAACTTGTGAGTTGGCAATCCAAGAAACAAACATGTGTTTCATTATCCACAGCCGAAGCTGAATACATCGCTGCTGCATCTTGTACCTCTCAAGTGGTTTGGATTCAAAGTTAATTAAGAGACTATGGGTTAAGTATGAAAAAGATTCCTCTCTATTGTGAATCTGAAAGTGCAATAAGGATTTGTCATAATCCAGTGCAACACTCAAAAACTAAGCACATTGCACTTAGGTATCATTTCATCAAGGATCATGTAGAAGATGGAAACGTGGAAGTTCACTTTGTTCAATCTGCTGATCAACTGGCTGACATCTTTACTAAAGCCTTACTCGAAGCAACCTTTAACAAAATCTTACAAGGATTGGGCATGATGGAATGAGAGTCGGTACCGAATCTTCAAATCTCTCATTAAAAATTAGACAACCGAAATGAACAGACCGCTCGGTCTATTTCGGCTCTCGAATTTTAGGGAACAAAAATGGACAGACCGCTCTGTCTATCTCTGCTCTGTAATTTTCTGGAACAAAAATGAACCGAATGTTCTATCTATTTCGCTTCTCTCATTAAAAGATAAGGTTTCGGTTGTATATTTTGTGCATATCTTTTGTTTGCTTTGAAATTTAAATATTTCGATTCTCTCATTAAAAGTGAGTGTGTGGTTACTTTCTTCTAACGCATAATTATTAAGTCTTTAATATAAAATACGTGTTATGTGTATATTTTGTTGTTATATGCGTGAATGTATATTCACTTTCTTCTATCTCATAGATACGATTTATTCTCTATGAAATACATGTTATGTGTATGTGTCTCATCTGTTGTTTTGGAATATGTATTGAATGAGAATGCTATGCAGGTTTTAAACTATGTATAAAAATATATATTTTTATCTACTAATATGTCGGGTAGAACATGGGTAGATAATTAACGTGTGATAAACAGATGAGAGGCCTCAATGTTGTTTTTGATTCAGTCATCTAGCGGAGTTTAGATGATGACCACAGACTTTTCTAGACAGTCATGTGGAACGCTAGCAGGTTCACCACCTGTAGGTGTTAATGAACTTGGGTGTTCATTCGCTGTACTCTATCCCCCTCATGGTTGCCTTATTTGACTTATATTGCTGAGGAACCCCCGAAGCATGTGTTGTCGCCCTGATGAAATATTCTTAGAATAGGTCCCTTATGTTAGTTGTCTTAGGGATGTAAAGTGAGAATAACGGGAATGGGTAATTGGGTTATTGTTGGTTGGTGGAATTAAATATAATTATTTATTGTGGGTTGAAAACCCTATATGCTCACCAGGCTCCCAAGCTTGACCCACTCAGTTTTATTTATATTACAGGAAGTGGTGCAAGGGTATAAGATGGATGAACCATCAAGTTGTTTTGTTTACAACTCTGTATATGTATATATTTGTTGAATGACTTGTAATGCTATCGTTTATGCTTTATGGTCTGTATCGGAACATGACATCCCGAGTTTTGATTATATAATGAAAATACATTTCTTTTATGAAATGATTTGGTAAATATTATTTTATCACATTTTGTTTTTGGGAACAAATTCTGCAACTCTTTCAAATCAAAAGGATTTACTCTGAAATTATTTTAAAAGCATAAATGAAAATCGTTCTTTTCTGGCCGAGATTTTTGGGGATGTCACAGATTCCATAACAACTTTCTGTAGCTATTTAGGATTTTTCGTGTACCGGTGGTAACTCTTCTAGTTAGGTTATGCTTACATAGAAGTTTGGATTGAGTCAGTCATTATCTTGGAATGTATTCAGTTAGAGAGACAATCTATGTGAGAGCATTCAGCTTCTCGAAAGCCAAAAACGTCTTTGTTATTTTTATGATTTCCAATCGATCCTTTGATTCAAAGCCTTTTCTATCTGTTGTTAATTCTAGGGTACAAAATATTTTTAGGAGCACATGCACACCATTTGGATATATTTTAAAATAATTTTTATGAGCATCTAGACACCATTTGGAAGAAATAGCAACGTATTTTTTAAACATTAATCCATTAACAATTTTATGTAATTTCGTTGGAAAAACATAGCAACACACTTTTTTAAAAATATATCATATTTTAGAAATGTGTTATCAAAGGATGCAAAAGCACATATAACCAAACATGTGTCATATTTCATACTCTAATTATTGGTCCTTACTCCTTAGGTTAGGGAAGTATTGTTATTGAGGATTAAGAACTTTATACAATAAGTATGTCAGCCATATGTTCATCCTATTTATGGATGCTTTTTGTTTATGAACATTCATAGTCTGATAAAAAAAATTAATATACAGGATAATATGTTTGCTTCAAAAATCCTACCACGATATGTAGCACTCATCAACTCTATGACAAGAGGGAACTACAGGGTCACAAAAGAAGTAATTGGTAGGCATGTCAGCACAACTATAGGAATAAGAATCCTTGAGTTGCTTTGGCCAAATACAAGGTATAACGTTGCAGCAAAAGCTACTATCATGGCTGTGGTTGAGATGAACAAGGTGGCCAAACCAATTATCAACTTTGTAGGCAACTTGAAGAGAAAGTCTTGTTCAGCGAAACGTGCAGTGAGAATCGACAAAAACATTACCAATGAGGTAACAGCACAGAATAATGATATGGCATCTGATACTGTAAATATTGTGAAGGCAGTGTGGTTGGTAAACACTGGTAGCCCACCTTCCTGCTTATTTCCTCCTGGCACTGTGATAGCTGCTGCAAACACAATGGTGATGATTAATGCAGTTGTAATCGTGTAGGACTCTGTAGTGGACTTCATCCATTTTTGTCCCTCAATCACCAACTCCTTGTGTTCTCTAGTAAATATTGTTTGTGGTGTTTCGTTGAAAGAATTCTTTTGTATGATGCTTAGAGGACAAATGAATCTTTCCACTTCCCACAAGATTACAATATGTTACATATACTTGATAAATAGTTATGACGTTTAAATATATATGTCAATTTTGAATGATTGAGATTTATACCTTAAACCATTGTAGTTCACGTTGTATTTGTAAAGCTTCCCCCGATATAAGATTCAGTTTGTTGTTAGGTGCCAATCTTGCAGCTAGATGCAATAGGTTATTCCCTAAAGAGTCTTTAATTCTTCGACATATATTCCTATGTTGGCTCATCCAATATAGTAGGTTGTAAATCTTTTCTGAGCGATTTATCACAGCATACTGAATAATGTTGTGACCATCTTCGTTGGCACTCCAAATTGCATTAGGGAAGTGATGCATAATTTTATCTACAAACTCGTATGCATTTTGTCTTCTGGCTTCAATAATTGGATTTCTGTAATAATGATGGTAAGAGCTGAAGTAGTTTTTTTCCCTTATCAACATAGATACCTCCGACAACAGGCATATAACATCTTCAAAAAATTTATGTCCCTCTTTAAAGAATAGATACACTGCAACATAGACACAAATTTTGAGCATCTGAAATAAAGAGATAAACCTTTTTTTTCCTCCCTTTCATTTTTAGTTATATAATTATGGTACTTGTTGATCATCTTACCTAACATCCCAAGGATATACAGGAAACACATAAGGATGCAGGAAGTCACTGCATTACGGATAGAATGTTTGTTAGAATGATGATCATGGGGTTAATAATAGAATGTGCAACCAACAAGTTAAGAGTTCAAGAAAAGATAAGCTCGTGACCTACCAAATAAGATTGGGATGCATATCAACCTCAAAACCGATCTGCCATAAATAATATAATTGCAAGGGGTTGTGAAATACTCATCCACCCACATAAGTATATCATTCGCTTCAATATTAAAAAGTGGTGTTCAGGAAGAGTGTCAAGAAAGTTTTATAAATAATTTGACAATGTAGAATCAAGATAAAAAAAAAACAACAAACCTTTAAGCTTGGGAGGGAAATTTTGAGCTATAGCCATCAGCACAGCATCAGTATGCAATGTTTTGTAACGCTTTAACAGTTCTCTTGCAAAACCTACATATTTTCCAAAGTCAGTCGTATCAAGTATACAAGTGGGTAGGTTTTTTACTAAAATTCGACACTTACCAAAATCTTTAGAAGAAATAACAGTAACTAGAAGGTCATCACCAGTTTTGCCAGAAAACAGAGCATCCTTCTGTATATCATCAATAACAGTATTGATGCATTGCAACAGATGTCTTGCTGTCTGGGTATGCATATTAGAAAGAGCCAACAACAAATTTGGGTCCTTTGCCACCAAGATGTCAGCAGTTTCATAGTTGCCATTAATGGCAGCTACATGAAGCAGCGTGCTTCCATCTGAATTTCTTATATTCGTTAGTTGTGTGTTCTCAGGTATCTTTTCCAACAATTTCTCTAGGAATTCTCGGCCCTTGAAATTACCGACTGCTGCATGGAGCGCGGTGGTGCCATTATTGGTGATTTTGTCCGTCACTGTAACCCTTTCCTGCCTCAGTATGTCTTCAACCCCATTCCAATAACCAGCTTTAGTATGATTGTATAATCTGTGGAGATTCTTTGCTCTGTCTTTATCTTGTAGTGTATCTATATTTGCATATTTGTTATGAAGTAAAAACTACAAGATAGAAAAATATGTGCTTTGATATTGCCACAAGGGAAAATGACTTACAAGTCCATGAAGTTTTCAAATCGTTCAAAAAACCTTAATCATGATTTGTTTATTCAAAAAAATCCAACGAACTTAACTTTTTGTTTAAAAAAATCCAACGAAGCTTCCAAAACATTTAAAAATCCAATCATATTTTGTCTGTTGAAATAGTTAAATTCTTTGGATTCTATTGAACAGACAATACATGATTGAAGTTTTTTGAACGGTTTGGAAACTTTATTGGTTTTACAAATCATTTTCCCGATATGGTAATAAGACACGTCATTTGTTTCGCTTCTTTGATTTCCGTAGAATTAAACAAAAGTGTAACTTTGTTTGGCTTTTTTATACAAAAGATTAAGTTCTTTGGGTTTTCTTAATATACAAAACATAATTGAGGTCTTTTGAATGATTTGAAAACTTCGTTGGACTCCTAAGTTATTTTCCCAATAAAACAGTTAAAGATTTTAAATGAGGATGAAAATAAAAACCTTGTTTGTATCGACACTTTTATCAATTTTCTATACTTTGTACCTTGTTTCTATAGACGAGTGTTTGGCTGACTCAATCTTTTTAGTGATTATATTTTATACAATTTATCAAAAGCTATACACGTCTTATCATATTATAATGACGAGTGCTATATGATTTGGATGACCAACTCAAATAAAAGATACATAAACAAAAAAAAAAAAAAAAAAAATTACCTTCAACTACTAGCAGTTCAGGTGGAATACCAACAGGAGCATACATAGTGTGGAGTTCATCCCATGCATCTTTTCCACTAAAATCATTTGCATTTCTCTGTTGATGGAGACGATCCAAAACATACCCTAAAGTTCGTTTAGAGAGAGAACCAAGAATCCAACCCTTCACAAGTGCATCTGATCTTCTCCACAGCCTGTAGTGAGTTTGATAGTCACCCACTTTTTCCTTCCCTGAAATACTAATGGGTTGAGGGCACATGAATATACCATTGATGAAACAAAGCATACCATGACTCTCCAATAGACATAGCATTTGTGTTTTCCACATACCATACTCATCCCTACCACTCAGCTTCACAGTGGTAAAGCCTGTTGCAGATAGATTTGATGGGTATGGGTATGTGTATGTGTGTTGTTCTCCAACTTCGAGAGTGACATGTGAATTGGAGCTTGAGCTGGCCATCTTTCTACCTTTTTATTTTGATTTCTGTGAATACTACTTCTATCTTCTTACATGTTTATATAGAAACATAGAGTTGATTTGTGGTGCTCACATGCAAAAGCAACTTTAAGATTGCTTCCTCCTTAAGTGATTCCCATAATATAATAATGTTTTCAGAAAAGAATATAAATTTAAAATGTTAATTGCGATATGATTTTTTTTACTTTGAAATTTATTTGTCATTGTATAGTCAAGTCTTAAGGAAAGAATATTTGGAGTGTGGTTACCCCTGCTGCTTCACCTCCCATCACTGGTCGTCTTCTCAGTTTTTCAAATTCATGTGATTATGTAAAGACAAAAGTGGGGCTTGACAAACAGATTTTTTTTCTATAAACCAAGAAAATATGGCCCACAAAGATTTAAATGCAATAAAAAAAACGACAAAGTAGTCTGATGTTACTTTGTGTACTGATGCAGACGTAAACCGACAGATCAAAAAACGGGGACAAAAAAGGAAAACGTGAAAACAAGGGATAACAAGATTGCTTGGAGCATATGCTTTATTAGCTGGAAAAAACTTGTTCTGAAATGGAATTAAAAGTAACGCAGGTCCTAATTTATACTAAACACAAACCAATTTTTGTCACTGCCATCTGATATGTTTTACATGCCTGTGTAAAAGGCTAGCAACCCCTGAGTCTTATTTTCTAAATTAGACCAACATTCTGCTCCTTTATTCACAAATGGTCACCACCTTTAATTCTTTATCTTCACCTTAAGAATGCTCAGACTTCTTCTCACTTCTTATCATTTGTTTTAAACGACAGATCTCTTCTACTTCTAAACTACTCCTTCTTTCCACATATATCCATGACATGACTTGAACCCACAACCTTTAGGAGGAAGGACAATACCAAATACCACTAGGTAGAAGCCCTATCGTACCATTCGATTTATCATGTTTGTTGTTTTTTCCCTCTTCTTTTCTAAGCCTTGTGGGCCTAAACTGTCAAAAGATCATGTAACAACGTAAATTTTCAAAACAATTTTTTTCATTTTTTAAAACATAATTTCATTCATAAGAAATATCAAAATCCAATGTAACACATGTCCAACAAATAAGCAATCCCAAGATCTCAAATACATAAAACTCCATCAATGTGTACAGATCATGCCGGTGCCTTCCCGCGGTCCTTGCTGGTACCTGAAACACATATCACATAAACGGTAAGCATAAATGCTTAGTGAGTTCCGCAAAATACCACATACGCCACTCAAGGCTAATACTCTACAAGACCTTCCGGTTAATGTGTCTCAGGGGACTTCCGTCCCATAATCCTGGTAGACCTTCCGGTCCCACTTCTCTGACCTTCCGGTCCGTATCATCTTGACCTTCCAGCCCATACACTGTTGACTTTCCGGTCCATATCAAAATACTCATAACGTAACATAGCACATACATATCATATAACAGCATACATCATATACTCATCATAGCACATAAGACCTTCCGGTCACACATAATTACCACTCTAGGTAAAGTATAGTGAGAAAACTCACCTAGTACGATGTCGGATAACCTCTCGTGCTCGATAACCCGACCTAGCCTCCTCCTATCAACATAATAACATCTCTAATAAATACTTTTCTCTTGTCCTCATTTCTAAAGAAAGGGTAGAAGACCATTCTACCCCTCCCTGACCTCTCTTGAACCAGCTTGACCAAAACCCTAAGGTCAACTGAAGTCAACCCTAGTCAACGGTCAAACTTTGACCAAACTCGTCGAGTGCACTCGTGTGACTCGGCAAGTCCATGCATGTCCTCTTAATCCTCCTAAATACTCACTCGACTCGTCGAGTTAACCTTTTACTTGATGGGTTACCACTGGTCACAAATCGCGGGGCAACCCGACTCGACTCGTCGAGTCCCCTTATGGACTCGGCGAGTTCCCTCCATGGCAACACTCAAAATACCTTCTGAGGTCAAATTTGCTTCTCTAACCTATAGATCTGACCTTCTGATACTCAATAATCACGTAAAGGTCCAACCTTTACGCTCATGCAACACTCATAGGACTTCTTTTGATGAAATAGCTTCTAAAATGGCAACCTAGGTTCATATATCCAAAGAAATAGCATAAAGCATGATAGATGGGACTTTTTAGACCTCTTAAGGTCCAGATCTAAGAAGAATTCCACCTTGGGACCTCATATGCTTCGAATCCAAGATAAAGAAGGCATAAGAAAACCCTAGATTCAAGTAGATCACCATATACACGAGAATGAGCATAGATTTATACCTCTAGCAGTCTCTTCTGATCAAATGGTAGTAGATCTGAGCTCCTCAATCAGCCAAGCTTGCCCTCAATTCTTCTTTCTTGCAGAATCACCCTAGAAATGAAGAAAATCGCTTATTTTCTCACTCACAATGCTCTCAGGTTCTATGGTGCTCTCAAGGGTGAAGGTGACCACAAATGAGGGCCATAAGATCCCTTAAATAGGGCACAGGCCTGAGGATTTAGGGGTTCTATCCACAGCGCGGACTCATCGGGTCCACCCGTCGACTCGTCGAGTCTATTCATTAATCTAGTCAGCAATCGCGATCCTACTCGACGAGTCTAGGCGTCAACTCATCGAGTCCCTCTTCATAACTCAAAATAAATAATTAAAATATGGTACCTGGGAATCCGGATGTTACAGATCATCATCGTCATCATTGTTCCTATTAGTCATATTTCTTTCTTTGTTCGTCATCATTGTTCCTTCTAAATTCTCAGATATCAGATCTTTGTATTTAGTATCATCAACATGTTCATCATATTAGGTATCTAAATTTGCATTGTTTTGAACATCCTTTTCAGATGTTAATTCATACATCCCACACCTAGCTTTCTTCCTTAAAACCCTCTAATGAGTGCTTCGACTAACAGCAGGGAGCCAATCACATGCATCAAATGCATCTGCCACATTTATGAGTTTATTAGCATCCTACACTTCAGTGCTCTTATTAACTTGTTCAGCTGTTCTTATTTCCATGTGTTTTTGCCCTCCATAACCATTAACATCCTCAACAATGTCATTACTCTTCATCAACACAAGAGGTGTAACATCCCATATACTAAATAGATAAAGGGATAAGAGTTAATATGAATAAAAACCCTAAAAATCATTAATAATTTAGCAAGGTGTTGATTTTGAGGAGTTAACCGTAATAATTTTAGAAGTCATGGGTTAAAAGTGTAAGTTCTGGTATGGTTTGTAAATATTTATGAAGGCAGGGGCTGTTTGGTAAATTATTAGGACTTAATTTGAATAGATTTTGGGAAACAAGGGCTAAATGGTAAATTTCGGATTCAATTTGTAAAGAATTCTGAGGGCAGGGGATATTTGGTAAGTTTTGGACTTAGATTGAAAACAAAATTGTAAGGAGGGACTGAAGTTGGATATTTGGATGGAAGTTTGAATGAACACGAGATTGGTATCTATTAACCTATCTTTCCCGTCTTAAGGTCGTTTCCCCCCAAAACCCTAACCCTAAAATGTGTTAGCTGCCACCTTGTGTTCTCCTCTCAGCCGTCGCCTGGTTACGACCGATCGACTGCCTCCTAGCCATTGTCGGAGTCACGAGCCACCTATCACGCTACCTTAGTTGCCGCCATCGGGTGAAGAATCGTCGGAACGGGTGTGGATGTCGGGCAGAAGAGGCTGAGGGAAACAAATCGTGATTTCGCTTCCATTGTTCCTCGTTGGAGAATGTACGCCTCTTTTTCTCCGTCCTTGCTGTCGCAGAGCTATCGCCCCCATCGCTATATCGAGCAGGGGTTATGGTTGATGCCTCCCCTCTGACTGTCATGTGTCACCACGTGGATGGCTATGATTGGGTGTGTTTCTTGTGTCCCGCTGGTGTACTTGCGTGTGTGCGAGTTTCTGTTGGCCGGAAAAGCATGGGAAGCGACCATGGTGGCCATTATCTTGCTGCCACCCGTTCCTGTTTTTTTGCCACCCTCCACTGCCACCTTGCCACCATCCACCGTGGTAGGGGGTTATGGTTATTTGTATAGGTGTGTGTTCAAGTGTATTTGCTGCTCTCGGTGTTTTTGAGGTTGTATTTGTGCTTATGTGGCTGGAAAACCCACCACCACCCCGTGAGGTAGTGACCACCGTTGTGAGCCGCCAGTGACCACCACTACCTGAGGTGGTAGTGGGTGGTGCTTGACATAGTGAAACCCTAATCGGCCCAAATTCTTGATTTGGACTAGTTGGATGGTGATTGGGTTATAAACCCTAATTAGGGTTTGGAAAACCCTAATTTTAGGTTTGTTAGTTTGGATTTTATAGGGACCCGTGGTTGGACTGTTCGAGTAATATTGTGAATTATACCCAACTTCATTGTGTGAATGGCCTAGTGGAGTGATGGACTTAATGGGTTAAGTCCTTAAGGGGTTAAGTGAGAAACACTTAACCCTAATCGTCATTTTATGTAAAAACCCTAATTTTGCTTGGGCCTTAAGTTAGGCCTTTCTATTGGGCTTTGATGATTGGGCTATTGATGGGCCATCCAAGAATAATCATATAAACTGGAATATTGAGATGGGCTTTAGGGTAAGGCCCATATGAGGGTTTGGGCCCAATTTTGAAAATTGGGCCATATTAGGCCATTAATGCACCTTTGTGGACCTATTTGGTATTGGGCCTTGGTGGGCCAATGGGCTTGGGTTATTTATGGGTTGGGTTGGTGGACATTATTAAGACCTATATGTGAAGGTTTGGTCTTAGATCCTAATGAGGTTAATTGTGGGTTTGACTCAGTGTTAGAGGTTGAAGTACAACAACAACATTTATAGGATTTGTCCACCATCCGAGGTGAGTCTTCTCACTATACTTACCTGTGTGGTAATTTATGTGTGACCGGAGAGTGTTATTTGTGTTATTGACCAGAGGGTCTTAGCACCTTACTGACCGAAGGGTCTTGGTACATTATTGACCGGAGGGTCTTATTACATTGGTGACCGAAGGATCTTAGTACATCATTGACCGGAGGGTCTTAATTGTTTATACTATGAAATGTGTTATCATGCATACTGACTTTGTGACTTATGTTGTTATATTATTCTCTATATATGTTGATCCTATGTTCTGATATTGAGTTATGTGATATTATGCATTTTTTCGTTATGATGTATGCTATATTATTTTGAGCCTTATTGAGTTGTGACCGGAAGGTCCAACCCAAGTTGTGAGACCGGAGGGTCTTCACTAAGATACCGAACTGGAGGGTCTGACCTGAGCTGTAAGAACCAGAGGGTTCTCACTGAGACACATGACTGGAGGGTCCTTATCGAGGTATAGCCATGAGAGGCTAATTATGTGTGCGTGGTATTTTGGGGGACTCACTAAGCTTCATGATTACCGTGTTATGTGATATGTGTTTTAAGTACTTCTCATGGCGCCTGCTTGATTGTACACACGAGATGGAGTTGTGTTTCGAGGATCCTGGATTTTATTCAAATGATTATGAACATGTGTTTTGATAATTGATATATTGAGATTTTGTGAGATGTGTTGATGACATTTATGTGATTTTAAAAATGAAAATTTTATATGAAAATCTACAGTGTTACAAGAGGATCCATAGTGGAGCCATTCTCAAGATTCACTTCATCCTTATTAGCTTTAACATCATGATTCTGACTATTGCAAAACCTTTAACGCTGCCATTTATTATGGGTACCAACAATAATAATAAAAGATACTTCAGATTAAAGGCTAATGGTCAATGGTCAATAGTCAATAGTCAAGGCATTCAATGTATAGTTATTTTATTACATAGTTTATCCCTTTAATTGTCTCATTCCCATTCAAAGAGATCGGTATATATCATCTTGCAACTCTCATGTATATTTAATCAATATATTCAATAATTTGATATGGTAGAGCGGTTTTGGCTCCCCTGAGCATGCACCAATCCCACCTTCTATGTTCATCTTCACCGTGCCTCAAACCCTAATTTTTGTATCATTCCCATGGAAATCAGCCACCTAACAGCTGCCACTCATTTCCCTATTCGACTAAACGTTGTCAACTTTTCTGTGTGGCGCAGACAAGTTGAACCAACGGTAATCGGCCTCGAACTTGAACACTTCATTTATGGCAGCCACAAAACCCCTAAGAAACCCATTATCCATAAAGACAGTTCAAAAGAAAAAGCTAATTAACTGCCCTAGTTTCGCCAAGATCAGGTTCTAATTAGTGCCATACTAGGAAGATGTACTGATTCTGTTCAACCTCTCAAATCGTCAGCTAGCGTAGCCCAAGAGGCGTTGTTGCGAATCAATTCTGATCATGCGAGTGCCTTACTGAAACAACAACACCTAGCTTAGGCTATTATCCAACGGATATATGCATGTGTTATGCATGCTTTTATTAGTTCCAATTTTTTATTTTATCTTTTTGTAGTATTTTTTCTTATTTAGTGGTAGAAAAGTTAGTAGGCGGTTTTTTTTCCTGCAGTTCCCTTTTTGATGTAAGCCTTTTGGAATCTAATTTTTCTCATCCTAGTAATTCAAACAAACACTTTAAGCTTAGATTGTGTTTGTTCTCTCCCTAAAGTGATTATCCTTGTTGTATACAAGTTACAGGGACCCATTTCAAGTTGACAAACTGGTATCAGAGCCAAACTACGGGTGATCTTCAAGTAGTAGGCGACATTAAGAACCTCAGCAATGGTAACTACAACACTTGGTGAAACATCCAACATCTAGAACCCAAATTTTTTTTAATTATTAAATAAAACCATTGTTATCAAAATCATCTCATTGAAACATAAATCATAATATCCTAAATATCACAATCAGTGTATCATATCAAATATTAGAGTAAAAACATCCCAGGCTACTATCACGGTGTGTGCGGTGCAGTCACCTCGAACTCTTCCCTTGCTACCAAAAGTACCAGAAACCAACACTGAAAACTGTAAGCACGAAGATTAATGAGTGTCCCCAAACTACCACATATTGCACATATCATACAAATAGGAGATTTGGGCGTCGCCCACACTTGAGGTGATACGGGCATCGCCCACACTTAGATGACGAGCCCCGCCCTATGAGATACAGGCCCTGCCCACACTCAACTACTAAGAGATACGGTCCCCGCTGACACTCAGCTATTCGGGAGATACGACCCCCGCCCACATTCGTGTTCCTTTCAAAGCACATATATGTATCACATAGACAACAAGTATAACAATCTAGCAATCCAACCAATATCTAACATCAAGTAGTAATAAGATACTGGCCCCACCCACACTCCACATTCCTAATCAATAACACACAATCTACATGGGCCGACAATGGTGCCTTAGACCCATTCAATACAGGAGGTAACTTACCTCGAATGTCGGATGAAACATTGAACATCTTCAACCGGCTCTACTCAAACCCCTAAATACAATAACCATTCCATAATCGGTTCCCGTTAAAGGTCAACATTGATTAAAGTCAAAGTCAACACTAAGGTCAAAGTCAACGCTCCAAGTTGACTCAACTCGGCGAGTTTCTATAAATCACAAAATCGTGATTTCGCGATTCAACTCGTCGAGTTTTCCCCCAACTCATCGAGTTCCTCCTTTTCAACAGAATCAGGACATTTTGAACCAACTCGTCGAGTTCTTCAGTCTGATAACCCTTCTTGATGTATTAAGCCCTTTATTCTTCAAATCCACACCCTATACTCCATATCTAAACTGAAAATGCCTATAGGAGGGTAAAGTTTCCAACTTTACCCATTCATACCATTCCTAAAGTGATTGAGCTTAAACCTAACCCTAAAAAAGCCAAAGTCTTGATCCAAGGACGATTAAAACTAGAAAATAGACCATGAAACCATAGATCTGGACTCTAAGTACTACATGAGCACGGGACTTCCATGACCATAAAGTTGGCACCTTTATGCCATGGAACCCCTCAAGACCTCAGATCTGAAGTATTAACCCATTCTGTACGTCCAACTCCCAATGACCATGATATTGAATCGAAACCAAACAAAACAACCCGAAAAGAAGATCTAAGCAACAAAAAGACAAGGTTCAAGGTTTATACCAGCAAGATGTCATGGATGAGGCAAGGATTTTGGATCTATAAACTCCTTCTTATGTCTTCAAGCTTTTCCTTCTTCCAATAGCTTCAAATTCTCACTAAAAACACTTAGAATATCTCATAATTACTCACAATAGCTTTAGGGTTTCAAGATCTAGGGCTAGGGCAACGGAGGTTGCAAATGAGACTAACATGAAAGGTTTAAGGCGTTTAAATAGGGTACAAAACCCTGAGATTAGGGTTTTGTCTCTTCCAGTCTACTCGTTGAGTTGAGGGGACCAACTCGTTGAGTAGGTTTCCCAAAACCCGCATTCCAAACAATCTCTACTCGACGAGTTTGGGGCTACCAACTCATCGAGTTGCTCTATGATATTTAATATATTAGGGTTTTAAATACATACCAGGATCCAGGCGTTACAATACTCCCCTACTTATCTTAGACTTCATCCTCGAAGTCCGTTGACTCAAAACAAATCCTGGATAATGCTCTCTCATCTCTTCCTCTGGCTCTCATGTCCATTCTGACCCCTTGCGGTGCAACCACTGCACCTTTACTAACTGCACAAACTTGTTCCTCAAGGTTTTCGTCTAGCGATCCAGAATCACCACTGGCTCGTCAACGTCATTCAGGTGATCGTCCACCTGAATACAGAGGCACCACTACGGAATCGTCTTCTAAGTACTTCCACAACTGGGAGACATGAAAAGTTTTGTGAATCTGACTAAGCTCGGCTGGCAGATCCAGTCGATACACAACCCGGCCCACCCGAGCCAAAACGCTACATGGACTGATGTACCTGGGACCCAGCTTGGCTCGCTTCCCTAACTAAATGACACCTTCCATGGTGACACCTTCAGGAGAACTATATCTCCTACCTGAAACTCAAGGATGACACTAGGATTTTCCGCATGATTAGATCTTTGGGAGTTGTATTATGATATTACCCTTTTTGACATGATTGGATGTTTTACATACTAATTTGTTTATGACATGATATAGCACTATTGATGTTTTCATAATAATGGTTTTCACAATTACTTATCTAAAAATGAAATTTTTGGTCTTAAATTTTGGGATGCTACAAAACCATTTTAGTATCCCCCAGTTTAAAAAGACAACCGATTTATGCCATCTGGGGATACTACTGCGCCAGACATAATTGATTAAAAACATTTTATGAAACATCAACTCGTCCCCTTATAATTGAGGGACATCTAACAAGTAACCAAACATAGTGTTTCTAAAACTTTCCCATCGCACACCATGCAATACTTCAAATATTTTGGGATGTTACAAAACTATTGTGTTTCTGAATGCACCAATCAGAAATTAACAAATAATTAAATAATTAATTAAATCAAAATGAGTATTTCCAGTTTGTTGCACATGCAATTAATGGGATCATTTAATTAAATCCTTGTAATTAAGGAAACCAAATAAATATGTTAACCTAATATATTAATATTAATTATACATGCACATCATTCATAAGCATTCGTCTTGTTCTGCTCGTTAGTTTCTTGTCGTTCTAAGATCGATGGATATGCATGATGATAAACTGAATCAGGTAATATATATATATATATATATATATATATATATATATATATATATATATATATATATATATATATATTCTAATCATGTTTAATGATTTATATTTGTTCATATGTTACGAATACATTTTATGATTTGCAGAAGGATATTAGAGATGGCAATATTTACACATATCAAGATAATAGGAAGGATTCCAAGGTTGTCGTGAATGATGTTGTGAAGAAAAAAATGTCGGATTTTCTTTAGAATTTAATTTCACGTCCTTCATTCTTTTAGAATTTAGTTGTCCTGATAAAGAACATAATACATATTATAATATATTTTGACAGAATAAAATATTTAACAAACAATCAAATAATTAATTAAGTAATACCATTCTATTAGAATCACATCCTTCATTTTACTTACCCTTCATTTATCATTAAAAAAAAAAAAACAAATCATATTATGATTATGTTAGAATCTCATTAAGATATATACTACACGAAATTACATAATCTATAAGAATTACATATATTATTGTAACGATCGTAAAATTTAAGCCAAATTAAAACATTTTAATTCATTCAAAAACCATTAAGTTCATACATCTTGTTTTCAAAATAGTTTAAACATCAGAGTATCCCCCAGAACCATATCACACAAATCATAAAACACGAGGAGCGGTACGATCACGCCTTCGCCTTGCCACGATCTACTGAAGTACCTGAAACAAAACTATAAATTGTAAGCCCGAAAGCTTAGTGAGTTACCCCAAAATACCAACCACACATAAACATACTCATAACATAGCACAAATAGAACAGTCATGCACATCGGGTCTACTATGGGACTGGTCCGCCGCACCGGGCCTTCAGTCCACCTGGTCCACCAACCGAGTCTAGCCATGTATATCGAGTCTACAGTGTGATTGGTCCGCCCGCACCAGCCCTTCATCTACCTGGTCCACTCTCTGAGTCTACAGTATGATTGGTACGCTTGCACCTCTTCTTCCTCACAAACGCTCTGGATCTCTTAGGGTTCCTCTCAGGGGGTCTGGTAGCCACAAATGGTGGCTATAAGCCCCTTTAAATAGGTCACAAACCCCGGGGATTAGGGTTTCATTAAACAGCGTGGACTCATCGAGTCCACGAATGGACTTGCCGAGTCTGCCATTAAATTAGTCCAACCATCCGCGATCCTACTCGGCGAGTCTGAGCGCCTACTCGCCGAGTCTCTCTCCAAAAACTCAATATAAATTCATAAAATAAGATACATGGGAGTCCGGATGTTATAATTCTCCCCCGCTAGAATCAAACTTCGTCCTCGAAGTCTCATTCCGCAAACAACTCTGGATGCTGTTCACACATCTCTCGCTCCGGCTCCCAAGTCAGCTCGAACCCCCTCCGATGTTGCCACTGGACCTACACCAGGGGCACTTCCTTGTTCCTCAAAACCTTGATCTTCCGATCCATAATCACAACCGGTCTCTCAACGTAGTTCAGGCTCGCATCTACCTGGATATCCTCTAACGGTACCACCGCCTACTCATCGGCCACACACTTCCTCAACCGCAATATGTGGAAGGTGTCATGAATCTGACCTAACTCCGCAGGTAGCTCCAAATTGTAAGCTACTCTGCCCACTCTTGCAATTACCCTAAACGGACCAATACACCAGGGCCCCAGCTTGCCCCTCTTCCTGAAACAAATCACTCCTTTCCAAGGAGACACCTTCAGGAGCACAAGATCCCTGACCTGAAACTCGAGCTCCGATTAACACCTATCCGCGTAACTCTTCTGGCGACTCTAAGCAGTTGATAACCTCTGTCTAACCCGTTGTATCTGCTCTGTCGTCTGAAGCATTATCTCTATACTATCCATCACACGTTGCCCTACCTCACCTTAACAAATGGGGGTCCGTCACCTCCTTCCATACAACAGCTCAAAGGGTGGCATACCAATGCTCGAATGATGGCTGTTGTTATAAGAAAACTCGACCAAGGGTAAGTACGCGTCCCAACTCCCTCCGAAATCCAAAACACATGCCCGAAGCATGTCCTCGAGCGTCTGAATTGTCTGCTTGCTCTGTCCGTTAGTCTGTGGGTGGTAGGTGGTGCTAAAATGCAACCTCGTGCCCAACTCCTCATGGAATTTCTTCCAGAATATGGAAGTGAAACGCACATCTCGATCTGAGATGATCGAGATCGGTACTCCGGTCTCACGACCTCCGCCTGAGCCCCTCGAATGGTGTCCCACACCGGAGTTATCACTGTCAATCTCATGCAAACATCTCATGTCGGGGCTGTTGGGTTTTGAGCAATCTAACACTTCCTAAGTGTGCATGCAACCCTAATAAACCTTGGATCTATGTTTGTCTAAATACATGCAAAATAATAAATTTTCCAAGGTTTATAACCTATCTAACATGGCATGGGGAACATTTCAACATAAAAGAGTTAGAAGAGATTACATACCTTTTGGTGAGTTTGGTTCTAAGGAGTTTGAGGGCCAAGCACCAATAGTGTGAATGCCTCAAATGGAATCACAAAACACCACAAACTCTTGGAAAACTTTGAGAGAGTATACACACTTGTATAAAATCGGCCACACACAAGCACACACACACACTAGTTCACTAGTTTCCTCTTAGGCTCCATTTCATGCTCCATAAGCATGCTTATATAGTGTGCATGGTTAGGGTAAAACCCTAATAACCCATGTCTTTTCCTTTCCAAGGATCCATGGGTTAGAAGCTCCATGGATCATCCATGGACTTCCACATAAGCCTAGCCCATTAACAAATGAGTATTAGCCCACACTATATAAAACAAATAGCCCATAATCTAATTAGTCTTCCTTTTAATCTCTAAATTAATTCATAATTAATTTAAGACTAAAACTAATTAAATAACGTAACTTCATATTAATATATTATAACTTATAATATATTAATAAACATATGTGTATAACTCTCATAAAATTATCCATAATAGTTTGGATGAGATGCAACCCAAATGGACCATGCCAGTCGGGTCAAGTATATACCAAATAAGTTATGGACTTAGACACCTTATCCATAGACTCCCACTTGGATAAGTCTAATAACTGTATTTGCCTATAACTTCAGGAACTAACCAGCAATCGCAGCTCTCGAAAACTCCATCGAACTATGAAGACTCTGTTGAACTATGAAGCGCCATTTTAGATAAGTGATCACATAATCCTCTGTTCTCATGATATCAGCCGGACAAACACATGGAACTATGTCTTGCTTATTGTCTAGCAGTTGTTTCTCGATTTTCCGATTTGTTTGACGAAGAACTTCACTGAACACATCGGTTTAGTTCTGACCAGGCCTGGTACATGGGTCAACACAAAATCATCGAGGGGCCCAGATATCGCTTCTATTTCTAGAAGGAACAGATAAACTTCAACTGATATGCTTGTTCTACTACTTATTGAATTGTACACAAAGGAACGTTTTATAACATCAAGTTACTGATGCGTTTACGTGCAATCAATGCACAACCAACTCATAGGTAATAACTCATATCTCTAAGTTTGAAGATTTATATGATATTATCGTCTCACGATCACTCGAGATAAATTCCATGAAGTGATACAAGTGAGCGTGGGTTTATACTAATACTCATAACTTATGAGTACTCATGAATGTTGCAGCAACCATTGCCATGTCTAAACACCTTTAAGGCATCTACAAACCCAATTCATGACAATCTTGATTCATACCTACTTCCGACGTATGATCGATTGTGGAGGTTTGAATAAATTAATTATTCTGGAAGTCAAAACATGCAAAACTAAAACAATAGTAAATAATTGACAATGATAGTAACACTTTACTCATAAATAAATCACAAATTTTATTCATCATCAAACGTCGATTACATTTTACAAGTTTCAGGAAAACTATCTAATCTGTAAAACTAATATCGTCCCTCAGCCCGATGCGTCTCGCATGCTGAAAATGCTTAACCCTCGTCAGTCCCTTCGTAAGGGGATCTGCAGGATTCTCATCCGACGATATCCTCCTTGCCACGAGGAGTCCTTCTTCAATCTTGTGTCTTATGAAGTGATATTTTCTGTCAATGTGTCGAGATCTGCCATGATCTCTTGGTTCCTTGGCTAAGGCAACCGCACTATTGTTGTCACAGAAAATCTCTATAGGTTCCTTAATAGCTAGTACAACTCCAAGGTCTCCGATGAAGTTCTTTATCCATATCGCCTCCTTTGCTGCTTAACTCGCTGCTATATACTCTGATTCACAAGTCAAATCAGCCACCGTCTCCTGCTTGGAACTCTTCCAAGAGATTGCCCCTCCATTTAAGGTAAAGATCCAGCCTGACTGAGAGCGGAAATTATCCATATCAGTCTGAAAACTAGCATCACTATACCCTAATACTCTCAAGTCATCACTGCCACCAAGGGTAAGGATCCAATCCTTAGTCCTCCGCAGGTACTTGAGAATGTTCTTTACCGCTGTCCAATAAGCCTTGTCAGGGTTCCCCTGATACCTGCTGACCATGCTCAAAGCAAATGCCACATCAGGACGGGTACAAGTCATAGCATACATGATCGAGCCAACTGCGGAAGCATACGGTAATTGGCTCATCTCAGCTATCTCTGCCTTTGTACTCGGACTCTGAGTCTTACTCAGTTTGGTATTGCTTTAGATCGGTAAATCTCCTTTCTGGGAATTCTCCATGTTGAACCTTTTCAACACCTTATCCAAGTAGATACTCTGACTAAGTCCAATTAGTCTTCTACTCCTTTCTCTTAATATCCTTATCCCTAGGATATAGGTAGCCTCCCCTAGGTCCTTCATAGCAAAGCACTTCCCAAGCCAGGACTTAACCTCCTGCAAGGTTGGGATGTCATTTCCTATAAGTAGTATGTCATCCACATACAGTACCAAGAAGCTAACTATACTCCCACTAGCTCTGACATACACGCAAGACTCATCTTCGCTTCTCGAGAAGCCAAACTCTTTTACCTTCTCATCAAAACAAAGATTCCAGCTACGAGATGCTTGTTTTAATCCATAAATGGATTTCTCAAGCTTGCATACTCTATTGGGGTACTCTGCACTGACAAAACCCTCTAGCTGATTCATGTATACATCCTCAGCCAATTTTCCGTTAAGGAAAGCGGTTTTGACATCCATTTGCCATATTTCATAGTCATGAAATGCTGCAATGGCTAGCATAACCCTAATAGACTTAATCTTTGCTACCGGCGAGAAGGTTTCATCATAATCAATACCTTGAGTTTGAGTAAAACCCTTCGCAACCAGTCGAGCCTTATAAGTATGCACTTTTCCTTCCATGTCTGTCTTCTTCTTGAAGATCCATTTGCACCCGACTGTTTTACGGCCTGGTACTTTGTCAACCAAGTTCCAAACTTGATTGTCATACATGGACTGTATCTCGCTGTCCATAGCCTCCTTCCATTTAGCAGACTCCGGGCCTGCCATGGCTTCCTTAACACTGCTAGGTTCATCCAAATTTACCAATGTACTATCACTGATGAACGTATCACCTTCCGTAGTAATATGAAAACCATACTAAAACGAAGGTGTGTTCCTAACCCGTGTAGAACGCCTTGGAGGTACAGACTCGTCAGCTGGATCAACAGGAGTTTCCTCCTCAGGTTGATTGCTAGTGTCTGAGGTTCCTTCACCAATTGATTCTTGAATTTCTTCAAGATCAATCTGCCTCCCACTGTCTCCTTGGCTTATAAATTCTCTCTCACGAAAGATCCCTCTTCTTGCTACAAAGACCACATTCTCACTGGGTCTATAGAAGAGGTAACCGAAGGATTTCTGTGGGTAGCCGATGAAAATACACCTTTCACTTCGGGGTTCAAGCTTATCATGAGTTTCACGCCTCACGAAAGCTTCGCAACCCCAAATTTTGATGTGGTCCAAATTGGGAACCTTCCCAGTCCACATCTCATGAGGTGTTTTGGTAACCTTCTTTGTAGGGACTAGATTAAGGATATGGGTTGCAGTCTCTAAGGCATACCCCCAAAAAGAGATTGGTAACGAAACTCGACTCATCATAGAGCAAACCATGTCCAACAAAGTTCGATTACGCCTCTCAGCCACACCATTCAGCTGTGGTGTCCTGGGAGGAGTCAATTTTGAGACAATCCCACACTCATTAAGATAGTCAAGGAACTCGGTGCTAAGATACTCACCACCTCGATCAGATCGAAGCATCTTAATGTTCCTGCCCAATTGATTTTCTACTTCCTGTTTGAATTCCTTAAACCTTTCAAAGGTTTCTAACTTATGTTTGATTAAGTAGACATACCCATATCTACTAAAATCATCAATAAAAGTCACATAATACCGATTAGCATCCCTTGTGGCGGTTTTGAATGGCCCACATACATCAGTGTGTATTAGATCCAACAAACCCTCACCCCGCTCACAAGTTCCAGTGAAGGGTGATTTTGTCATCTTTCCAAGTACACAAGATTCACAACTATCATCCGATTTAAGGTCAAATGATTCCAATACTCCACTCTTTTGGAGTTGGCCTATGCGTTTCTTGTTTACATGTCCAAGACGACAATGCCACAATGATGCTTTATCTAGGCTAGTAGAAGAATCTGTTGGATAAGGTGTCTAATTCCATAACTATTTCTGGTATGTACTTGACCCGACCCGGCATGGTCCATTTGGGTTGCATGGCACCATGCAATTGGATAGACTAAATGAGAGAAATAACACTTGGAGATTATTAATATATTATAAGTTCTAATATATTAATAATATTATTTGATTAGTTTGATCAAGAATTAATTTAGAATTAATTAAGTGATCAAAAGATAACTAATTAAATATATGGGTTGATTATGTAAATCATCCATATCTTGTATAGTGGGCTAAAAGGCTCCATGGACCATCAAGTTGGGTTCCACCCATAGGATGCTCCATGGGAGTTACAAACCCATGGGTCATGGAAATGAAGAGTCATGACACATTAGGGTTTAACCCTAGATGTGTCAACACTATATAAGTAACATGTTCTCCACCCAAAATTGGCTAAACACTAAGAAATAAGAGGGCTTGGCCGATTTTGAGAAGTGTGTATACTCTCATAAGTTCTTCCAAGAGCATTTGGTGTTGTGTGAAGCATTTGAGGCATCACACTTGGGGTGCTAGGCTCACAAGGTTTCAAGGAACACAAACAACAACAAGGTAAGTTATTCTATCTATACTTTATGTTAAAATTGTTCCCCATGTATGCTAGATAGGAATATAACCTTGGAATTCAACTTTGCATGACAATTAGACAAACATAGATCCAAGGTTATTAGGGTTGCATGTACACTTAGGAAGTGTTAGAATGCTCAAAACCCATCAGTGGTATCAGAGCCTAGGCTTGTTTGTTCTTATTTGTGCTTAAAAGTTGAAAACAGAATCGGAAATCTTGCTGTCTGCGAATGGACTCGTCGAGTTTATGAGTATCTTCAACCAACTCGGCGAGTGAGTTCATGCACTCGACGAGTAGGGTCGACTGATTGCAGAATTTCGATTTAGTTGCTGGAAATGAATTAGAAACATTACCCTAAACTGTTTTGGTAATTGAAAACTTGTTTTTGGTGGTGTAATGTCCTTGCTAATTCATTTACAACAACTAGTTATCAAAATTACAAAGTTTTAAATGTAAATTTTGATTGTGTTCATATTCATGTTCTTGTTCTTATGATGTTTTAGATGATCATAGGAATTATTTGTAACCTATGTGGTAGATTAATTCTTGATCATAATGTGTTTTAATGGAGTCCATAACTTATCCTTAAGTTATGGAAAACCAAGAGTCACACTTGAATTAAAACCATTAAAAACACAAGAGTTAGAAAAATGAAGAGTCTTCATTTTATTACTCTATTAAACTCATAAGTTACAAGAAATGAAAAGTTTTGAAAGTTACAAAACTTGCCCTCAAGTTTTGGAACAAGTAAAGTTAAGTTAAAACTTTAAGTTCCAACCCCTAGAATTTTAAAAGTTAAAATTCAACCCTTATACTTATATTATGATGATTTAATAATTATATATATATGTATAAGAATAAAGTCGTCTTACCGCTAGTACGCCTCATTCACGAAGCCGGTCTATAAGGTGGGTATAAGGTTGTTGCCTATAAAATGGTGACTTAATGGGTGTTTACTCTCACCCACCGCTTGCTTGACTGGTGGAGGGTCGTTAGCCGAACGGGTAAGACAAGGACTTATAAATTCTCATTCAAAGTATGATGAATATAATAAAGTAACTAAATGTTTTATTAAATTCCCAATCTTAGTTACTTTAGGAAAATGTGAATAAGGTGCTAATCCATGAAATTACACTTTACACTTTGTCTAAGTCGTTGGTGGAGCGTGTGTGGTTAACCGGCACACTAACTTGGACTTAACAAGGTAGGTAAAGGGTGACTTAAGGTTTATTATAGTATCGGTGGAGCGTGTGTGGTTTACCGGCACATCGATTGAGTGATAAACTTTAAGGGTACCAAGTGATTTGCATGGTTACTTCACACCTCGTTTTGTGATCCTCGGTATCCCAGTCACAAAAATTGGAGGGCACTCTCGAGATTGAAACGTGCCTTTGAAAAGTTCATTGGATCTCATAGAATCTAGGAATTTCTAAAACCAATAAAAACTAAATATCTAATATTTCGGTTTTCGTGGTGGAAATTGGTGAATCGTCATTCACCTACCTTTCAAATATGGTATAGCTTAGATTACGGCATACCTCTTCTAAGTTATATTATATTGTGATTGGATCCTAGCCTTAATATTACATTTGGGTGTTTTATTAAGGACTCTCTTAAATCTATACTAAACTTGTTCTTCTCTTTCAGATGTCTTCAAATAATGCTTCTGGCTCGAATCCTAATGGCTCCTTTACTCTTATGAGTTTGTGTGGGAAAGTCACCTTTGATGGATCCAACTTCAATAAATAGATCAGAAACATCAGGATGATTACCCGCTACGAGGACAAAGAATATGTCCTTGACAAGGAGCTTAAGGAAATTGATGAGTCCACTGCAACTCCCCAGGAGATCGCTGACTTTCATACTCATGAAAGAGATGCAACCAAGGTGGCTTGCATCATGTTGGCCACAATAACAGCTGAACTCCAAAAGTCTTATGAGGATTTCTACCCTTATGAAATGCACCAAGATTTGATGGAAAGATACCATCAAAGTGCACGACAAGAGAGGTACGAAGTCATCTGCTCCATGATAACAACCATGATGAAGGACAGAGAGTCCGTCACGAGCCACATGCAGAAAATGCAAAGGTATGTGGATCGTTTGCTGAAGCTCAATGTGAACTTCCCTGAGGAGCTTGCAATAGATATCATTTTGCACTCCTTACCATCGTGCTATGATCAATTCCGCATGACATATCACATGAACAAGGAAGAGGTCACCCTCAGCAAACTTCAGGGACTTTTCAAGACCGCAGAAACAGGTCTTAAGGGGAAGTCGGTTGCTATCACTCCTACTCCAGACTCAACTCCGGTCTTGGCAATCGGGCAAAGTCGAGGGAGGAAGAGAAAGAGATCTTCGAAGGGTACCAAGGCTCGAACCCTTGATGGCTCTTCTTCTAGTGGAACCAAGAAAGGTTTCATTACTCCTTCTTCTGACCCAAAAGAGGCTAAATGCTTCTATTGCCATGAAAAAGCTCATTGGAAGCGGAACTGCCCAAAGTACCAGCAGGATGTGAAGGATGGGAAAGTCAAACCCAACCATGCAGGTATTTACACTATCATTTCTAATAACTCACCCCATTCGAAATCTTGGGTCCTTGATACCGGTTGCGGTATTCATATTTGTTGTGACTTGCAGGGACTAGGAAGAAGTGAGAATGTGGAGCAAGGAAGAATAAACTTAATCATGGGAAATAGGAAAGTTACACCTGTCACCAAGATTGGAGTTTATACTTTATCGCTAAGTAGTGGGTTAAATTTAGATTTGAATAAATGTTGTTATTCACCAGAAATGGCAAGAAATATTATTTCCTTTCATGCATTGTACAAACAAGGTTTCACCTTTTCGTTTGATAATGAAGTTGGTTCGATTAATGCTTTCTTTAATAATGTACTTTATTTTAAAGCATTACCTTGTGATGGTGTGTATGAAGCTGTATCTGTTGTAGATAACTTAGGAAATAATGTTTTGTGTATTGATTCTACTAATAATAATAACTTGGATAAAGCATCATTATGGCATTGTCGTCTTGGACATATAAGCAAGAAACGCATAGGCCAACTCCAAAAGGATGGAGTCTTGGAGTCGTTTGACCTAAAGTCAAATGATAGTTGCGAATCATGCTTACTTGGAAAAATGACAAAGTCACCCTTCACAGGCTCGTGTGAAAGGGGTGAAGGTTTGTTGGACCTTATACACACGGATGTGTGTGGACCATTCAAACATGCCACAAGGGATGCTAATCGTTATTATTTGACTTTTACTGATGATTACAGTAGATATGGATATGTCTACTTAATCAAGCATAAGTCAGAGACTTTCGAGAAGTTTAAGGAATTTAAACAGGAAGTCGAGAATCAATCGGGCAGGAACATTAAGATGCTTCGATCCGATCAGGGTGGTGAGTATCTTAGTTCAGAGTTCCTCGACTATCTAAGGGAATGTGGGATTGTCTCACAATTGACACCTCCCAGGATACCGCAGTTGAATGGTGTGGCTGAGAGGCGTAATCGAACCTTGTTGGACATGGTTCGTTCCATGATGAGTTGAGCTTCGCTACCAATCTCATTCTGGGGGTATGCCTTAGAGACTGCCGCCCATATCCTTAATCTAGTCCCTACAAAGAAAGTTGCCAAAACTCCTCACGAGATGTGGACTGGTAAAATACCTAAACTAGACCACATCAAGATTTGGGGTTGCGAGGCTTTCGTGAGACGCGCGACTCATGATAAGCTCGAACCCCGAAGCGAGAGGTGTATTTTCATCGGCTACCCACAGCAATCCTTTGGTTACCTCTTCTACAGACCTAGTGATAATGTGGTCTTTGTAGCAAGAAGAGGAGTCTTTCGAGAAAGAGAGTTTATAAGCCAAGAAGACAGTGGGAGGCAAGTTGATCTTGAAGAAATTCAAGAGTCAAGTGGTGAAGGAACTTCAAACTCTAGCCCTCAACCTGAGGAGGAAACTCCTGTTGAGCCAATTGACGAATCTGTACCTCTGAGGCGTTCCACGAGAGTTAGGAATGCACCTGAGCATTACTATGGATTCCATATTACTGCAGAAGGTGAGACACTTATTAGTGATGGGACACTAGTAAGTCAAGATGACCCTAACAGCTACGAGGAAGCCATGGCAGGCCCCGGGTCTGCTAAATGGAAAGAGGCTATGGATAGCGAGACACAATCCATGTATGACAATCAAGTTTGGAACTTGGTTGAGAATGTACCAGGTCGAAAGACTGTAGGGTGCAAATGGGTCTTCAAGAAGAAGACCGACATGGATGGTAAAGTACACACTTATAAGGCTAGACTGGTTGCAAAGGGCTTCTCTCAAATTCCTGGAGTGGATTATGATGAGACCTTTTCTCCGGTAGCCAAGATTAAGTCTATTCGGGTTCTGTTAGCCATAGCCGCATTTCATGACTATGAAATCTGGCAAATGGATGTCAAAACCGCTTTCCTTAATGGGAAGTTGGCTGAAGATGTCTACATGAGTCAGCCAGAGGGTTTTGTCAGCAACAAGTACCCCAATAGAGTGTGTAAGCTTGAGAAATCCATTTATGGATTAAAGCAAGCACCTCGCAGATGGAATCTTTGCTTTGATGAAAAGGTCAAGGAATTTGGCTTTTCTAGGAGTGAAGATGAATCTTGTGTATATGTCAAGGCTAGTGGGAGTATAGTTAGCTTTTTGGTATTGTATGTGGATGACATACTACTCATAGGAAACGACATTCCAACCCTGCAGGAAGTAAAGTCCTGGCTTGGAAAGTGTTTCGCTATGAAGGACCTTGGTGAAGCTGCCTATATTTTGGGGATAAGGATCTTGAGAGATCGGAGTAAAAGACTAATTGGACTTAGTCAAAGTACCTACTTGGAGAAGGTTCTGAAGAGATTCAGAATGCAAGAAAGGAGAGTTGCCCATCCAGAGTAACGCCAAATTGAGTAAGACACAAAGCCCTAGCACTGAGGCTGAGATAGCAGAAATGAGTTGAGTACCTTATGCTTCGGCTGTAGGTTCGATCATGTATGCTATGACGTGTACTCGACCTGATGTAGCCTTTGCCTTGAGCATGGTTAGCAGGTTTCAGGGGAACCCTGGCAAGGCACATTGGACTGCGGTAAAGAATATTCTCAAGTACCTACGAAGGACTAAGGACTGGGTCCTTACCCTCGGTGGGAGTGATGACTTGAGAGTTGTAGGGTATAGTGATGCTAGCTTCCAGACTGATAGGGATAACTTCCGCTCTCAGTCGGGCTGGGTCTTTACCCTAAATGGAGGAGCAATTTCTTGGAAGAGTTCCAAGCAAGAGATAGTGGCAGATTCTACTTGTGAATCAGAGTATATTGCAGCTAGCGAGGCGGCAAAGGAGGCTTTAGGGCTGAGGAACTTCATTGGAGACCTTGGAGTTGTACCAGCTATTAAAGAGCCAATGGAAATTTTCTGTGATAGTGAAAGTGCTGTTGCCTTAGCCAAGGAACCAAGGGATCACGGGAGATCCAGACACATCGACAGAAAATACCATTTCATTAGACATCGGATCGAAGAAGGACTCCTCGTGGCAAAGAGGGTATCATCAGATGAGAATCCGGCAGATCCCCTCACGAAGGGACTGACTCGGGTTAAGCATCTCCAGCATGCTCAGAGCATAGGGCTGAAGGATGATATTAGATTTAGTAGTTAGATAACCTCGAAATTTGTAAAGTGTAATTGACATTTGATGATGAATAAAAGTGTTTTATTTATGAGTAAAGTGTTGCTATCTCTTGTCGATCGTTTACTATATTTCTTTTGCATGTTTTGACTTCCAGAATAATTTTGTTTGGTATAACATATTATTCAAACCTCCACAGTCGGTCATATGTCGGAAGTAGGTATGAATCAAGACTGTCATGTTTGGTTGTAGAGGTTTGGGACAAGGCTACAACAATCATGAGTGCTCATAAGATTTGAGCATTGGACTCAACCCATGCTCACTGGAATCACTTCATGGAATTCTATCTCGAGTGATCGTGAGACGGTAATATCATATAAGTCTTTAAACCTAGAGATATGATTTGTTACTTACAAGTTGGTTATGCATTGATTGTACGAAAAACGCATTGGTAACTCGATGTTATAAATCGCGCTCTTGTGTGTAATTCAATGAGTAGTAGAACAAACATATGAGTCGAAGTTTATCTGTTCCTTCTTGGATTAGAAGTTGATATCTGGGCCCCTCGATGATTTTGTTTTGACCTATGTACCGGGCCCGGTCAGAATTAAATTGATGTGTTCAATGAAGTTCTTTGTCAAACAAATCGGAAATCGGGAAACAAATTGTTGGACAATAAGTAAGACATTGTTCCATGTATTTGTCCGACTGATATCTATAACAGAGGATTATATGATCACTTATCTTAAATGGCGTACCATCTTCTTCTCAGTTTCGAGAAACCTTGAAAAGAGCTACGATTGTCGATTGGTTCCTGAAGTCATACTTGCAGTAATAGTTATTAGACTTATCCAAGTGGGAGACTGTTGGATAAGGTGTCTAAGTCCATAACTATTTCTGGTATGTACTTGACCCGACCCGGCATGGTCCATTTGGGTTGCATGGCACCATGCAATTGGATAGACTAAATGAGAGAAATAACACTTGGAGATTATTAATATATTATAAGTTCTAATATATTAATAATAGTATTTGATTAGTTTGATCAAGAATTAATTTAGAATTAATTAAGTGATCAAAAGATAACTAATTAAATATATGGGTTGATTATGTAAATCATCCATATCTTGTATAGTGGGCTAAAAGGCTCCATGGACCATCAAGTTGGGTTCCACCCATAGGATGCTCCATGGGAGTTACAAACCCATGGATCATGGAAATGAAGAGTCATGACACATTAGGGTTTAACCCTAGATGTGTCAACACTATATAAGTAACATGTTCTCCACCCAAAATTGGCTACACACTAAGAAATAAGAGGGCTTGGCCAATTTTGAGAAGTGTGTATACTCTCATAAGTTCTTCCAAGAGCATTTGGTGTTGTGTGAAGCATTTGAGGCATCACACTTGGGGTGCTAGGCTCACAAGGTTTCAAGGAACACAAACAACAACAAGGTAAGTTATTCTATCTATACTTTATGTTAAAATTGTTCCCCATGTATGCTAGATAGGAATATAACCTTGGAATTCAACTTTGCATGACAATTAGACAAACATAGATCCAAGGTTATTAGGGTTGCATGTACACTTAGGAAGTGTTAGAATGATCAAAACCCATCAGAATCAATATACAACACATTATTTCCTAAGTTTTCTACAATCGACACAGTTTCATAGACACCATCACAAGGTAACGCTTTAAAATAAAACACATTTTTAAAGAAAGCATCAATACCACCACATTCATTATCAAACGAAAAGGTCAAACCTTGTTTGTACAAAGCATGAAAAGAAATAATATTCCTCGCCATTTCAGACGAGTACACACATTTATTCAAATCTAATTTTAACCCATTATTAAGCAACAAAGTATAAACTCCAATCTTGGAAACAGGTGAAGCCTTCCTATTCCCCATGATTAAGTTTATCTTCCCGTGATCCACATCCTCACTTCTTCTTAGGCCCTGCAAATCAGAACATATGTGAATACCACATCCTGTATCAAGCACCCAAGAGTTAGAATATGTTGAGTAATTAGACAATATAGTGTAAATACCTGCATGGGTGGGTTTCATTTTCCCATCCTTTAGATCCTGCAAGTACTTAGGGAAGTTTCGCTTCCAGTGTGCCTTTTCATGGCAATAAAAGCATTCAGCATCCTTGGGAATGGCAGAAGGAGTGACAGAACCGTTCTTAGTCTTTGATGAGGAGCCTTCAAGAGACTTTCCCTTGGTACCCTTCGAAGGGTGCTTCCTCTTCTTCCCTTTGCCTTGCCCAATAGCTAAAACAGGGGTAGATGTTGGAGTAGGAGTAATAGAGGTAACAACCGCCTTACCCTTAAGACCGAATTTCGCGGTCTTCAAGAGTCCTTGAAGCTTGCTGAGGGTAAGTTCCTCCTTGTTCATATGATATGTCATTCGAAAATGATCATAACAAGAAGGCAAGGAGTGCAAAATGATGTCAATTGCCAACTCCTCAGGGATGTTAACATTCAGCTTCAGCAAACGGTCCACATACCTTTGCATCTTTTGCATGTGGCCCGTGACGGATTCACCGTCCTTCATGCGGGTAGTTATTATGGAGGAGATTATTTCATACCGTTCCTGACGAGCACTATGATGGTACCTTTCCATCAGGTCTTGGTGCATCTCAAAAGGGTAGAAATCTTCATATGACTTTTGGAGCTCGGCTGTCATCGTGGCCATCATGATACATGCCACCTTAGTAGCATCTCTCTCATGAGTCCTGAATTCAGCGATCTCCTCAGGAGTAGCAGTAGACTCATCAAGTTCTTTTAACTCCTTATCGAGGACATATTCTTTTTCCTCGTAACGAGTAACCATCCTGATGTTCCTAATCCAATCCATAAAGTTGGAACCATCAAAGATGACCCTCCCACAAAGATTCATGAGAAAGAAAGAACCAGTTGGGTTAGAGCCTCAAGCATTAGTGTTGGAAGACATCTGAAAGAAGAGAGTAAGTTTAGATTAGATATATAGGATCCTTAATAAGACACCCAAATGTAATATTAAGGCTAGGACCCAATCACAATATATTATACTTAGAAGAGGGATGCTGTAATCTAAGTAATAATATATTTGAAAGGTAGGTGAATGACGATTCACCAATTTCCACCACGAAAACGAAATGATTTATTAGGTTTAATTGGATGCCTTCAGTCCACCAACCGAGTCTAGCCATGTATATCGAGTCTACAGTGTGATTGGTCCGCCCGCACCAGCCCTTCATCTACCTGGTCCACTCTCTGAGTCTACAGTATGATTGGTACGCCCACACCGGGCCTTCAGTCGGCCTGGTCCACTGGTCCGCCCTCTTGGGGCCTTCAGCCTATCCGGACCGCTCGCCGGCCTTGGGAATATTCGGTCCTCCCTGGGTATGTTGGCCTACAGCACAAAGCAGGACCCGCCGCAACCCAAACCCCTGTCAAACAACCATGTGCACATAAAACAATTAATCACATAACAAATCCTTAACCAGACAACAGTCTATCAAATCTCATAGCATATCAACATCCTAACCAGGATTCCGACCTAACCGGTCACTAGCATAACATTACCCTATATACCGGGTACCGACCTTAACCAAGTCACTAACGTAACACCATCCTAAATACCAGGATGCAAATCTAACAAAGCAATAACATAATAAACAATACCCGGATTTCCATGTAACGATGAGATTTTAAAAACAATTTATTTCATTTTTCAACCACTAAATTTATATAAAAATATTCTCAAAAAGTATTCCACAATAGTTATCAATTAAAACATATCCCAAGATCACAAATCAAATCTCCTCTCTATGTGTATGGGTCACGCCGGCGCCTTTCCACGGCCCTCGCTAGTACCTAAAACACATAACACAACAACTGTAAGCATAAATGCTTAGTGGGTTCCCCAATATACCACATACAACACATACGCCACTCGAGGCTACTGTACGACCCTCCAGACGATGTATCTCAGCGCGAACCTCCGGTCCCGTAGCTCGTTGGACCCTCTGGTCCGGTCATAGCTCGTTGGGCCCTCCGGCCCGGTCTGAATCGTTGGACCCTCTGGTCCGGTCTATACAATTATATATCATACTTACATCACATAGCACATAATCTCATACATGGCACACAATCTCATACAAAGCACATAAGACCTTCCGGTCAACTCATAATACCACTCTAGGTAACGTATAGTGAGAAGACTCACCTCGTGTAACTCGGTAACTCGGAAATCTCGGACTCTGTGAAATAGGATCTAGCCTCCGCCTAATCATACGAAATAAACACTCGGCATCATATTTCCCAAGTCTAGACCATTCCCTCTCTTAGCACTCTAAGGAGGGTAAAAGACCATTTTACCCCTCTCAAGTCTCAAATACTCTATAGTTGACCAAACCCTAAAAGTCAACAAAATTCAACGGTCAACCCTTTGACCAGACTCGCCGAGTGCACAATTGTGACTCGGTGAGTTGTCATGAACTCACATCCTCAAAATCCCCAATGACTCACTGAGTCACTTCCCCAACTCAGCGAGTTACCATCTGCGTGATTTATGGGGAAAAACCAACCTACTCGCCGAGTCTGTTCTTGGACTCGGCGAGTTCAAGCCATGATCAAACTCAAATGACCTCCTGAGGTCAGATCCGTTCCTCTAACCTATAGATCTGGCCTCCTTAAGCAAAATAAACACGTAAAGTTTCGATCTTGATGCCCATGCAAAGACCTGATGGCTCTATTTGAAGAAATGGTCCCAAAATGCCATCCCAAACTCTTATCTCCCAATGAAACTCATAAAGATCGAGGAGTTAAGGTCTCTGGACTACTTTGGATCCAAATCCAAAGTCTCAACACAAGAAGGGACCAATTGCACCACTATCCATACTCTAAAGGGGCTAGAAACCCTAACTCTCAAAGATTAACATCGAACTGAAGAAGGATCGAAATATATACCCCAAAACAAAGTCCCTAGCCTCTAAAATCCACAGAATATCGCCCTCTTTAGTTCCCTCTTGCCTTGGCCACCTTCTTCTTGCAACAACACCCACCCAAAGATCAAAAATAACCTCTTCTTCCTCACAAACGCTCTGGATCTCTTAGGGTTCCTCTCAGGGGGTCTGGTAGCCGCAAATGGTGGCTATAAGCCCCTTTAAATAGGTGACAAACCCCGGGGATTAGGGTTTCATTAAACAGCATGGACTCGTCGAGTCCACGAATGGACTTGCCGAGTCTGCCATTAAATTAGTCCGACCATCCGCGATCCTACTCGGCGAGTCTGAGCGCCTACTCGCCGAGTCTCTCTCCAAAAACTCAATATAAATTCATAAAATAAGATACATAGGAGTCCGGATGTTATAATTCTCCCCCGCTAGAATCAAACTTCGTCCTCGAAGTCTCATTCCGCAAACAACTCTGGATGTTGTTCACACATCTCTCGCTCCGGCTCCCAAGTCAGCTCGAACCCCCTCCGATGTTGCCACTGGACCTACACCAGGGGCACTTCCTTGTTCCTCAAAACCTTGATCTTCCGATCCATAATCGCAACCGGTCTCTCAACGTAGTTCAGGCTCGCATCTACCTGGATATCCTCTAACGGTACCACCGCCTACTCATCGGCCACACACTTCCTCAACTGCGATATGTGGAAGGTGTCATGAATCTGACCTAACTCCGCAGGTAGCTCCAAACTGTAAGCTACTCTGCCCACTCTTGCAATTACCCTAAACGGCCCAATACACCAGGGCCCCTGCTTGCCCCTCTTCCTAAAACAAATCACTCCTTTCCAAGGAGACACCTTCAGGAGCACAAGATCCCTGACCTGAAACTCGAGCTCCGATTAACACCTATCCGCGTAACTCTTCTGGCGACTCTAAGCAGTCTATAACCTCTGTCTAACCCGTTGTATATGCGCTGTCGTCTGAAGCATTATCTCTATACTATCCATCACACGTTGCCCTACCTCACCTTAACAAATGGGGGTCCGTCACCTCCTTCCATACAACAGCTCAAAGGGTGGCATACCAATGCTCGAATGATGGCTGTTGTTATAAGAAAACTCGACCAAGGGTAAGTACGCATCTCAACTCCATCCGAAATCCAAAATACATGCCCGAAGCATGTCCTCGAGCATCTGAATTGTCCGCTCGCTCTGTCCGTTAGTCTGTGGGTGGTAGGCAGTGCTAAAATGCAACCTCGTGCCCAACTCCTCATGGAATTTCTTCCAGAATATGGAAGTGAAACGCACATCTCGATCTGAGATGATCGAGATCGGTACTCCGGTCTCACGACCTCCGCCTGAGCCCCTCGAATGGTGTCCCACACCGGAGTTATCACTGTCAATCTCATGCAAACATCTCATGTCGGGGCTGTTGGGTTTTGAGCAATCTAACACTTCCTAAGTGTGCATGCAACCCTAATAAACCTTGGATCTATGTTTGTCTAAATACATGCAAAATAATAAATTTTCCAAGGTTTATAACCTATCTAACATGGCATGGGGAACATTTCAACATCAAAGAGTTAGAAGAGATTACATACCTTTTGGTGAGATTGGTTCTAAGGAGTTTGAGGGCCAAGCACCAATAGTGTGAATGCCTCAAATGGAATCACAAAACATCACAAACTCTTGGAAAACTTTGAGAGAGTATACACACGTGTATAAAATCGGCCACACACAAGCACACACACACACTAGTTCACTAGTTTCCTCTTAGGCTCCATTTCATGCTCCATAAGCATGCTTATATAGTGTGCATGGTTAGGGTGAAACCCTAATAACCCATGTCTTTTCCTTTCCAAGGATCCATGGGTTAAAAGCTCCATGGATCATCCATGGACTTCCACATAAGCCTAGCCCACTAACAAATGAGTATTAGCCCACACTATATAAAACAAATAGCCCATAATCTAATTAGTCTTCCTTTTAATCTCTAAATTAATTCATAATTAATTTAAGACTAAAACTAATTAAATAACATAACTTCATATTAATATATTATAACTTATAATATATTAATAAACATATGTGTATAACTCTCATAAAATTATCCATAATAGTTTGGATGAGATGCAACCCAAATGGACCATGCCGGTCGGGTCAAGTATATACCAAATAAGTTATGGACTTAGACACCTTATCCAATAGGGGCGCCCTCCGCTCTACGGTTCAAGGCATCGGCCACAACATTAGCCTTGCCCGGGTGCTACAGGATCTCGCAGTCGTAATCCTTTACCACATCCAACCATCTCCTCTGGCGCATATTCAGGTTGGGCTGATCCATCAGGTACTTCAAGCTTTTATGGTCTGTGTATATGGTACACCGAAGCCCATACAGATAGTGACGCCAGATCTTGAGGGCAAACACCACTGCCCCCAACTCCAGATCGTTGGTGGGATACCTCGACTCATGAGGTTTCAGCTGCCTCGATGCATATGCTATCACATGCCCCCTCTGCATAAGCACCGCTCCCAACCCTGATATCGATGCATCACAGTACACCACAAAATCCTCCATCCCTTCTGGGAGTGCGAGCATCGGAGCTTCGCACAATCTCTAGCGAAGTGTCTCAAATGAGGTCTGCTGCTCCGGACCCCATGAAAAATTAACACCCTTCTGGGTTAACTTGGTGAGTGGCATGGAGATCTTATAGAAATCCCTGATAAATCTCCGATAATAACCAGCCAACCCAAGGAAACCCCTGATCTCAGTAGGTGGCCTCGGCACCTCCCAACTCATCACCGCCTCGATATTTTCTGGATCGACCAATATCCCCTTCTGGTTAACGAGGTGCCCTATGAATTGGACCTCCCATAACCAAAAATCACACTTGGAGAATTTGGCGTAAAGCCTCTCCGATCTCAGATGTTCGAGGATCTCCTTCAAATTCTCCTCATTCTGCTCTCTGGATCTCGAATACACCAAGATATCATCGATAAATACGATCACCGAATGATTCAACATTGGCCTGCACACCCTGTTCATCAGATCCATGAACGCTGCTGGTGCATTGGTGAGCCTAAAAGGCATCACCACGAACTCGTAATGCCTGTAACGAGTCCTGAAAGCTGTCTTCTGGATATCTTCATCCCGAACCCTCATCTGGTGATATCCTGACCTCAAGTCTATCTTGGAGAACCAGGACGCTCCCTGCAACTGATCGAACAGATTGTCGATCCTCGGTAACGAATAACGGTTCTGGACCGTCAACTTTTTCAACACCTGGTAATCAATACACATCCAGTGTGAACCATCCTTCTTCTTGACAAAAAGGATCGGTGCTCCCCAAGGGAGCTACTCGGTCTGATAAACCCCTTTCCCAGCAGCTCCTGAAGCTGCGAGGATAACTCCTGCATCTCGGGCGGCGCAAGGCAATAGGGTGCCTTGGCAATAGGTGCCGCCCCCAGTACTAAGTCGATACGAAACTCCACTTGCCTCTCGGGAGGCACACCCGGCAACTCCTCGGGAAAACATCAGGGAACTCCCGCACAATCGGGACCTCATTAATCGAACTTGGCCTCCCAGCGGCCACTCGTGTGTCCATCACATAGGTTACAAATCCTCTACAGCCCTGCTATAAACTCTGCCTCGCCCTAGTAGCCGAACAAAATTTTGACTCAGGACGGGTACCCTCACCGTGCACCATACGTACTCCCCCACTAGGGTCTCGAATCGCCACCAACTGACGCTCACAGTCTATAATAGCTCCAAATTGGCTCAACCAATCCACGCCCACTATGACACATACGTCCCCCATCGCAATCGGGACTAGATCAATTGGAAACCCCACACCAAAATCTCAAGTCTACATCCTCGAATCACCTCCGTGGCATACACTGCTCGCTCGTTAGCTATAGAAACTCGCAGAGGTCAACTCAAAGCCTCTGGAAAAATATTGATATGACGACTAAAAGCTAACGACACAAAAGATCGACTTGCTCCCGAGTCAAATAGCACTAAGGCAGGTACAGAATTCACAAGAAAGGTACCTACGCACAACATAATATAAGAATAATATCTCAGAATTAAATAAATAGAGAGAAGAATACATACCGGCCACAACATCGGGTGCTGCGCGGACCTCCTCCGCTGTCAACTGGAAGGCTCTCCCACGTGCCTTTTGGCGCCTCGACCTTTGCTGGCCGAACCTCGGTAGCCCTAGCAGCAGGTGCAGATCCCTGCACCGATCCCTGATGTAGCTGAGGGCACTCAGCCTTCCGATGGACGGTCTGGTCAGAAAATCCCTTGGGGCAATCCCTCGCGATATGCCCCTCCTTCTCGCACTTGTAGCATACTCCCGCTCTGCACATCCCCTCGTGAATCTTGCCGCACTTCCCACAAGTGCGGCCCTTCGCACTCCCAGATCTCAAATCAGCGGGCCTGGCCCGCTTGGCTGTCGGCTGAGACTGAGCCGGCTGCCGATCCATCCTCTGTGACTCGGCCTCCTCCCTGGCCTGAGTCTCCAACTCAATCTCCCTCTTCCGGGCATTTTCCTGGAGCTCATCAAATGTCCGGTAAGTCGAGTTCACCATGAACTCCCGAATATCTCTCCTCAGAACACCCAGATATCGACTCATGCGAGCCTGCTCGGTAGAAAACTGCTCAGGGCAAAACATCACCCTCTCATGAAACATCCTAGTAACAATTGTAACAGAATCAGTACCCTGCTTCAGGGTCAAGAACTCCTGAATCAACCGTTCCCTCTCCACTAGGGGAACATACTCGTCTCTGAACATGGCGGTGAGCCTCTCCCAGGTCACCTCAGAAATCTCTGCTAGAGTGAAGCTCACCATCACGAACTTCCACCAATCCTTTGCTCCCAAGCAGATCTAGTTCAGAGTGAACCATACCCTCAAGTGCTCTTGGTGCAAATCTTATCCAAGAAATGCGTGGGTGAAGTACAAAGGTTGAGTGTTGGCTTTTCTTTGTATTATGACACAAGGAACCCCCATACCCACTCCATGACTAACCCACACTCCTCCCCACCATACCTTGTCACTTCATTGTACTTTTCCTCTCTCTCACAAGTTAATCCCACGTTCTTAGAGCTGGGCACTCATCCCCTCTCCTCATTCTCACTCACTTGCTCTCATTTCACTAAAGATCAAACACCTCTTTTCTCTCTAACTCCCTCTCACAAAAACGAGATTTCCAAGGCATTTCCAGCTTTTCACCTTCACTTGGTAAGTATAATTTATCCTCATTGTGATAATTACACTTCATTCTACTCAAATCATTGATGTCTTACACAAACTCCATCATTATTGTGTTAGATTCTTGAATCTTCAAAGCAATCCTTCAAGTGTTCTTGAGTTGAACACTTCTCTTCTTCAACATCCAACCACTGAAATCACTCAAGGTGAGTTCATACCCCTCTATTTTCATGTTTTCTTAAGTTTTAAGGGGGGAGGATACAAATTAAAACACCAAGAACATAACTAAACATTTCTAACAGCTTTCATCAGAAAAGTTAGACTCCATTCACGGACTGTTTTGGTCAATTTAAACATTTTAGTTTTAAAAATTGTTTTAGGTGCAAGTGTTTCCAGTTCTTAGCTTTAAAATGACTACTTTCACATCTCCATACCATTTTTTTCTACAATTTATGGTGATTTTTACAAAACTGCCTATCACTGTAGCTACGAATCCGGACCAGTATGTGAATATGAGCATTTTTACACAAGTTAGAGGCACCCGAAAATCGTAATAAAATTTATGAACAAACTAGACACATTTTGTGAACTCTCAGAATTTACGGATTTAGTTTTTGACTTCATATGATTTTTCTATGACTTTTCTAAATCAGTGCTAAAAGGCTAAAACTAAATAACAGCCTATAACTTTTATAACACTTTGTATTATGCGGAGCAAAGTGTATAACGATAAGTTCTAAATATTGAATGCATTTCCTTGTTAGTTTATCATTGTAAACTGAAAATTTGTCATTCATGATAAGGTTTCATCATTTATTTCGAATACATATAATAAACTACAATAAGCATAGTTTATGGGATTTTTACCGCATGACAAACTTTACTCTCGAAACAAATGGGTTTTCATACACGGCCTAATAAACTATAAAAGTAATAGTTCAAGGAATTCATATCACTAATTCATTCATAGAAGGTTATTTTACTCCCTCTACGGGAAAAGGGTTTAATAACAAATCATTTGTAAACTAGTTAACTTAGGTTGTGAGACAATCTCTACCCATACGTTCGAGTATAGAATTCAAATTCCTGTAAGTTATAACCAGAGTCTCTTGTAGGGAGAGCGTGATAATTATGTATAGATCTATATTGGGGTTGACATCCCACACCTCGCTGCTAGCTACAGTCGGACCGTCAGGTCTGCGGGTGACAAGAGTCATAGGATCAGGGCATCTGAAAGACGTTGTGCAGGTTACCTCTAGTCATAGTATGGTTATAACGGCTCACATAATAGTTAATAATCTCTCAAGTTTACATGGAAAATTTCTACTTTAAAAAGGGGGTTTTACTTCTAAATTAACGAGTTTATGTCGATTTAAACTTGCATGATTCACTGTAAGTATGATGAATTACTTGTACACTTCGGTCTTTGGGTTTTAAGACTACAATTACATAATAAAGAAAATATTGGATTTTCTGGAAACATACTCTATCGCTTTTACAAGAAAAACAGTTATTTCTCAAACAAAAACTCTTATGAACTCACCAACCTCTGTGTTGACACTTTTTCAAACAACTTGTATTCTCAGGAAATCACTAAACAGGAAATCAAGTGCATTTTGAGGATGGGATGTTAAGGTGTCAAACATTTCATATTTTGTCAACATATTGTAATTGATTATGAAACATGTAATTTATACAATGATGTAACTCTTTCAAATATATATATGTTGGTTGTGTTTACTTTCATCACTATTGCCATTGTTGTTATGATACTATACATGAAGTCCTCCACCCCAGACATTTCTACCATCCCTTCTTTGGGCGTGTGACAGTTTGGGACTGAATAAGACCATGTATAGGCTTGGGCCCAATTTGGAAAATTAAGCCAAGTTTTGGTCTTTGATTCCTAATTAACCTTAGGCCTTGGGTTTGAATAAGCCAAGATAGGGGTAATATAGTAATTACCCAAAGAATATACTTATGGTTATGTAGTGGGACCCAATTATTAATTGGGTGATGTTTTGATATTGACATATCGGGAATCTGTCATCCAGCAGCTGGGGTTGAGTCTGCGGGACTTCAGCAGTGTGAGGTGAGTTATCTTCCAGTAGAAGTGGGCCTAAGGCCACAATGTCGGCCCACTAGTAGGAGTAGTATGATAGATGATTGTCTTTGTGATAATCATCTGGGTTTGCTACTGCCTGATATGTTTATGTGATAGCATGATATGATATGATGTTATGTTATAGCATGATATGATATGATGTTATGTGATAATAGGTAGTAGCTGTTGGATTAATGTCTAAGTCCATAACTATAATTGTTATGTACTTGACCCGACTCGGCGTGGTCCATTTGGGTTACACTTCACCAGAACAATTTTTATGGATAATCTTGTGAGAATATTATAAGTTAATATATTATAAGTTCTAATATATTAATATGAAATCGTATTATTTAATTATTATTGATCTTAAATTAATTTGGAATTAATTTAGTGATCATAAGTATGACTAATTAAATATGGGCTCAAGTATTTATATAGTGTGGGCTAATGCTTATTTGGAATGGGCTAGCCTTGAATGGTAATACCATGGATAGTCCATGGAGCTTAACCCATGGATCTCATGGAAATGAAAAGACATGGGTATTAGGGTTTACATGGATGTAACCCTAATCCACCACACTATATAAAGGAGTATTTGGCACACGAAATGGCACTAATATGTGAGGACATAAGAGTGGGCTAATTTTAGTGTGCGTACATATTCTCTCATGTTCGTCCAAGGTGTTTTAGTGATTTGTGATTCCACTTGAGGCTTCCACACTATTGGGGCTAAGCTCTTGAAGCTTGAAGACATCAAGCTACATCAAAAGGTATGTCATCTAACTAGAACTTTGTAGTATAGGTGCATCATAATACGCTAGTTAGGATGAAACCTTGGAATATTTAATATTTGCATGTATAATAGAGAAAACATAGATCCAAGGTTTATAGGGTTACATGTACGCCATAGGAGTGTTAGAATGCTCAAAACCCAACAGTGGTATCAAAGTCATGGGTTGTTTTCTGTTATATTGATGCAAATGTTTTGTTTTCAAAGTAGAAAAAAGGGGGGAAAAATATGACCTTTGTCAAATTTTAAGATAATTAATTGTTTTTGTGAAAAACTAATTATTTGTAAAATTTGAATCCTTTACTATATGAGTTGAATTAGGTCAAATTTAGTAAAATATAAAATGATATTATTATTTTAGTAGTTTTAAAAGTTTGATCTAAAGAGTTCTTTTTTTGAAACCTCCATAAGTTATGGATATGAAAAGGTTTTAAAAAAAATTGATTCAAAGTTTTTATGGAGTTACAAAATTTTGGTGTTAAGTTTTTATAGAATTCCATAACTTATTCTTAAGTTATGGAACACGAAAAGTTTCATCATAAAACAAGCATTTAACTCCGTAAGTTATGGATTACCAAAAGTTTTATGTTTCCTTGATTTATGAGTTAGTTTAGTTAATGGGAAAAAAAATTGTGTTTTAGTTGTTTTCAATCCTAATTAATCTAGAGGTAGTTCATAAAATGTGTTTTTGTAACTTGTCCTCAAGTTACATAAAAGGTCACATTTATGAATCTTAAAACTCATAAAAGTGTCATATGTTACATAAAAAAATGAAGAGTCTTTTTCATTAAATAGTATTATGACTCCATAACTTGTCCTCAAGTTATGGATGTTTAAGAGTCACTTCTTTAAAATTGTTATTAAAGAATAAGAGGTTACATAAAAAATGAAGAGTCTTGATTTTAATGAACCATTAAACTCATATGTTATGAAATGAAAAGTTTTGAATAGTTTCAAAAACTTTCCCTCCAGTTTTGGAATTTGTAAAGTTATCCCATGAATACTTTAATTCCATGTTAAGCCCTTAGAATTTTAAAAGTTAAAATTCAACCCTTATACTTTATAATATTAAAAGTTATATATATATATATATATATATATATATATATATATATATATATATATGTATATATATATGTATATATATATATATATATGTATGTATGTATGTATGTATAAGAGCAAGTCATCTTATCATTAGTAGGCCTCATTCATGAAGCCGGTCTATAAGGGGAGTATAAGATTACTGTCTATAAAATGGTAGTTTAATGGGTGTCCACTCTCACCCACCACTTCCTTGACTGGTGGAGGGTCGTTAGCCGAACGAGTAGGACAAGAACTATAATTCTCCTTTCATTAAAAGTATTAATGAAAATATAAAGTAAATAAATGTTTTTTTTATAATTCCCAATCTTAGTTAGTTTAGGAAAATGTGAATAAGGTGCTAATCCATGAAATTACACTTTGCACTTTGTTTAAGTCGGTTAGTGGAGTGTGTGTGGTTAACCGGCACACCAACTCGTATTTAACAAGGTATGCAAAGTGTAACTTAATATTTATCATAGTATCGATGGAGCGTGTGTGGTTAACCGTCACATCGATTGAGGGGTAAATATTAAGGGTACCAAGTAATTTGAATGGTTACTTCACACCTTGTTTTGTGATCCTCGGCATCACAGTCACAAAACCTGAAGGTCACACTCGAGAATGAAACATGTCATTGAATAGTTCAATGAATCTTAAAAGATCTAGGAGTTTCAAATAAAAACCTAATAAATTATTTCATTTTTCATGGTGGAAATTGGTGGATCGTCATTCCCCTACCTTCAAATATTTTATAGCTTGGATTACGGCATCCCTTTTCCTAGTTATAAAATGTTGTGTTGGGTCCTAGCCTTAATATTTCATATTGGGTGTTATATTAAGGACTTTAAATCAACTATCTTGAATATCTCCCAAAAGATGTTTAATTAAGATATCTATGATCTTCCCAAATCTCTTGGAACTTCACTTCCTCCATCTCCTCCAATTATTCTCCCTAACCTACAAGTTCAAGGTCACTCAAGCCCTATTAGCAATCAAAGTCTATGTGTGCTCACATCTTGGAGATAAAGTCACATATTGACAAGTCGGGAGAGTTGGGTGTCAAAGTCTTGAGAAAGTTTGATGTTCAATCACTTTCTATGTAACATAGTGAGTTCCTTTGGGACTAATATGGAACAAACTATGACATGACCCTTAATGATCTTATCTATTTGTTTGGTGCTTCTAAATCATCAATGATTAGGAGGACTATTAAAGCAAATTTTATTAGAAGATCAACTTTCCAAACTTTCATGGACATTAACAATGGTACATGGTAAGGGGCATTGGTTACAAAGCTGTCAAATTTACCTGAAAGATCTTCAGGTAAAGTCCACTATCAAACTCTATTAAGTTTATATTTAGAGATTCTTATTACATGATGTGACTGGGTCACATATTGATGTTTTAAGAATCAAAGAAAAAGTTAAGAAGGAAGTATATGTTGATTCTGATCGCGAAGATAGATTTCGATCGCATGGTTCGGTGATCAGAATTTTGAGCTGTTACTTAGGAGTTATGTAATATTTCTTAGGAATAGATAACAACAAGTTTTTCATATGCTTTTGCATTGTAAGGATAAGTTTTCAACGGAGTTTTAAAAAAAATTGGTTTTATTCATTCTAAGTATCCTTACAATGGCATTTGTGAAAAAATGTTGTTTATATGATTCCACTGATAGCAATATTGGAAATATGAATTTGATTCTATTATTTGTGGTAGTGTCTAAATCTACCAAATAAGGAAAGATTCTCATCACCCAAGTTTCAATTGGACCGAAACTTGGAATCATACAAGGTGTTTAGTGTGATGTATGATAATTTTCGACTTTGGAAAATTAAGACTAGTTTCGTGTTCACATGTATATGTGACTCAAGAGAAGGACTAAGGGATCAAGTACACATTCTTGTACACTAGCCAAAGTTTACCACAAAATATGGATATGACTATTCATCATGATTTAATAAGGTTTAGTAAATATGATTATACTTACAAGCTTAAGTATAATTCTAAGACATTGGAAAAGTTTCAATGTATGACAGAACGAATAAGAATAATCAAATTAGGCAGAAGGATAAAATCTTCTCAAATCTGAAAAGATGGGAGAGTACTTTAGTATCATGTTTTAAGATCATCTTAATGATTTTGAGACCTTATCACAATTCATCCTCTAAGTGCATTCTGATAGTTAAGAAGAGGAATTATGAATTGTTGAAGTGGTTAAATCAAGAAGATGATTCATACTTCGTTCCAAAAAAAAATCTTAGAGTTATACTCTAAGATTGTAACTTGAGTGATATGTCTTAAAGAAGGTTTAAAACACTTTTCAAATGTAAGAGTAAAAGTTTTCTCCTCTTTTACATTTGAAATTGGTAATTTGTGATGTTTTGGATAAAACAAAGACCAACTAAGGCCACTTGTGTTAAGTGTCTGTCTTGATTAGAATCCACACTATCTCTTGAATATTTGGCAAGAAAATCTTATAGGTCAAGGAGACAGTGGGAGTCTAAAAGATCCTAAAAGGGTTTCAAGAAGTAATCAAGAATAAAACTTCTTTTTCATCACTAACACATAACTAGAGGTTTATAACCTATCATGCTGACATTTCTGTGCCCATTCCAGTTAAGTTGGCTATACATTTGAATTCTACATGTTCTCAATTGTTTGCATAGCTTCTTGGAAGCAATGGCAGGCCCTTGAGTTGCCAGGTGGCAAGAAGTTAAGATGGTACAAGTTCAATCCATATGAGTTAGGATTTGTCACTAACCTAGTCTTGTGATTATGGTTTGACAAATTCACATGGATAAGAACACATACACCATAAAATCTAAGTGTCATAAGGTTTCTCTCCAATTTATGAAAATGATGGTGAGGAAATTCTTTCACTAAGTAGATTTTAAGTAGACAGCAATTGTGATATTTGCAGTTCTCAAAGTCGTTAGTGGAGCGTGCGTGGTTAACCGACACACTAACATTGACTTATGAGAAATGGAAAAACGTCTAAACAATTGAGACTATGATTATGGCATCCCTTTTCATAGTTCTGAAAGTGTTTAGACACACCTGTGATCTATCTAAGATATGGTGTATGATTTTGATAAAGTCTTATCAAACCAATCTAGTATCAGAAATCTGAACTTTGGTAAGAATGTAAATAAAGTATTGACTTCTAGAGGTCTAACTGTTTTCTGAATACATGTCAAAGCTAGTGGGGCATAAGTGTTATGCTAATACTCATCATGTTAGTGGGAGCATGATAATTATAATAAGTATTGAAAGTTAGCAATGTTAATTACAGAAAACAAACGTTTCAATTCGTGAGGTTGCAGGGGTTGAAAAAGTTGTTTTGCTATAATTAAGGGAGAGGAAATTATACTTCATTTCAATTCTAAAAAGCTTAGATTGAGTTTATAATCATTCTAAAGAGCTTATATTGAGATTTTAATCATCTTTAGTCAAGAATATATATATGAATTTCATGTTGGATTGGTTCACCTTAAGAAAATTCTATATATTGCATTATCAAAATTCGATTATGATTACGACATCCCTTTTCATAGTCAAATTTTGAGAATATGACAAACAAAAATTATTATGGAAAAAGACTGGTCTAGAACCATATCTTTATGTGAAATATCATGAATCATGTCCCATTTACTTTGGGTACAAGATTGTTTACATGTGCTATAATATTTATCCTTTCTGAATTTTCCAAATGCATTGGGGCATTAAGGAGGAAAATGTCGAGAATTGGATATGACTAAAGTGATTAATCAATTGTCGAGGACAATTTAAGGTTTACCAAAGATTGGTTGCTCAAGGACAGTTGAAAGTATACTGTTAATATTGGAAGAACCATATTGACATAGTCTGAAAAGAGGCAATTCTTATTCAGAAGTGGTAGTCAAAATGGGAATATAGAGTTGTCTTCATAGGTGGAAGCAATATGTGTAAGGTTAAAGAAACTTAATGCAAGAAGCATGTTCAAAGCAATGCGCTTTCAATTTGAGACATCGTTTCCATGGAATTCCTCTCTATTGGAATACTCTGTAAGGACTGTTGCCAAGTCTTTCTGGCTTTGTGCATAATCATTACAAGAGGAACAATGCATATAAGTTTAAAATCTAAATAGAGTTCGATAAATGTTAGGAATTCTTACATTTACGACAAGGATTTGGAAGTGTGAAAAGAGAATCATTGAAATTATGTTCAATTGATCTAGTTCACAAAGAAAAGGATCATAGACAAACATAGAGTTCATACTTGGTGTATGGAAAAGCTATTGTTTAGAAAACATAGTGTACATGCTTGGAGCATGGGACACCTAGTGTTTTAATTCAAGTATAAAGTTGATAAAACCGAAACAATGAATAATGAGTAATCAGTATGGTGATAAATAGAAAGTGTTTTATTTATATTCATATGTTTTGATACCATATTAGATTCATTTATTCTTGTGTTTCACTTTGCATGTTTTGACTTCCATAATAACTAGGTTATTCTTCCGAAATGACTAAATTATTCAAACCATCCACAATTGGTCATATGTTGGAAGTAGATATGAATCAAGACTGACATGGGTTGGCTTGTAGAGGTCCAAGTTGGTGGACAAAGTTGTGCTATAACACTCATGAGTGCTCATAAGTTCTAAGTATTGGATTCAACCCGCGCTCATTTGAATCACTTCATGGATTTTATCACGAGTGATCATGAGACGATAATACTTTATATTCTTCAAACCTAGAGATATGAGTTGTTACTATGAGTTAGTTGTACATTGATTGCACGAAAACGCATTCGGTAACTCGATGTTATAAAACGTGCCTTTGTGTATGATTCAACAAGTAGTAGAACAAGCCATATGAGTCGAAGTTTATCCATTCCTTTTACCTTCGGGATAAAAGCGATATCTATGGGCCCCTCAATGATTTAATGATGACACATGTGAGTGCTTGTGTAACGACCGAAAAATGCAACCAATTTAAATTTTGCAAAAACAACCCGATTTCATTAAATTGTTTACAAAAAGGTTTTCAATACAAATCATTTAGAGTATTCCTAGAATCACATTGCTACAAAATCATGAGGAGCGGTACGATCACGCCTTCGCCTTGCCACAGTCTCCTGAAGAACCTGAAAAACATTAAACCACAACTGTAAGCCCGAAAGCTTAGTGAGATACCCCCAAAATACCAACCACATATACGCCCTTCCAGGCTAAGACCTTCCGGTCCCAAACATATTGCCTTCCGGCCCATAACATATAAAACATACATAACATAACGGAACATAGAACAACCATGCATATCGGGACTACTATGTGACTGGTCCGCCGTATCCGGCCTTCAGTCCACCGGATCCATCCCCCGAGTCTAATCATGTCCTTCGAGTCTCCAGTGTGGTTGGTTCGCCCGCACCGGGCCTTCAACCCACATGGTCCACTCTCTGAGTCTACAACGTGACTGGTCCGCCCGCATCGGGACTTCAGTCGGTCTGGTCCACTCTCCGAGCCTCGGCACGTCTGGTCCACCCTCGTGGGGCCTACAGCCTATCCGGACCACTCGCTGGGCCTTCGGAATAACCGGTCCGCCCTAGGTATCTTGGCCTACAGCACAAAGCAGGACCCGCCTCAACCCATCTCCAGTCCAAACAACCATGTGCACATAACATACAATCATATAACAGTCATAGTTAACAAACCGAGCAAGCAGATCACATAGCATATCATCACCCTAACCAGGTTACCGACCTAACTGGTCACTAGCATAGCATCACTCTACATATTGGGAAACGGACCTTAACTAGGTCTCCAGCATATACCATCCTAGCTACCAGGATGCAGACATATCAAACAATAACATAATAACCATATCCGAATCTCAATCCAATAAAGGGCCGGCCTTGGTGCCTTAGACCCTGTTGATATAGTGAGGATAACTCACCTCGAAACTATCGGCTGTAAGGATAAGATCCCGCTGCTCCGAACTCCGACACGAACTCCTCCACTGAACACCAAAACACTCAATCCAAAACACTCAATTCAATATATATCCTTATTTACCAAAATACCCCTGGAAGACAACTGGTCAACCCTTGGACAAGGTCAAAGTCAACCCCTGACTGACTCTACTCGCCGAGTCAACCCCATGACTCGCCGAGTCCCCAAGTTCAGAACTTCCCTCAATCCGCAACCTGACTCGCCGAGTCACCCCGAGACTCGCCGAATCCAACCACTCTGAGTCTACTCGCACCCCACTCATCGAGTCATCCCTTGACTCACCGATTCTCGACTCAACCAGAAATTATTGGGACTCTTCGACAAGACTCGTTGAGTCCAAGAACAGACTCGCCGAGTCTAAGGCTATCTTCAACCTACTCGCGAGTTGTTCATCCAACTCGTCGAGTTCCAGCTCATCTTCAAGCAACTCGTTGAGTCCACCCTTGTGACTCGTCGAGTACCACCGGTCTGAATCCATACAGAAACATCCCAGGCCATGCAATTGAACCAAATCATAGATCTAGCCTCCTACAACCCATCCATCACGTAAATTGGCAAACTTTACGTGAATCCATGAAGATCTAGGCATTATACACATTAGGGCTAAAGTTGGGGACAAGATAGCTTCACTACATACTCAATCATGGGGACTTTCAGGCATTCCAACCCTTTCCCATTCCAGATCTGAGGTAGCAACCTCAGATCTAACCTCTAGACTCCAAAACACCAAAAGATGTGATCTCAACATCCCCAAAAGTGAAGAATCTAGACAATAGCAGCTCAAGAACAAGATTTTACCTTCAAAGGATGCCCCAATCTGCAAGGAACTCAAAACCAAGCAAAGCTCCTTGCTCCACACCCGGCATGGTCCATTTGGGTTACACTTCACCCGAACAATTTATATGGATTATCTTGTGAGAATAGTATAAGTTATGATTTATTCATATATTATAAGTTCTAATATATTAATATGAAATCGTATTATTTAATTAGTATTGATCTTAAATTAATTTGGAATTAATTTAGTGATCATAAGTATAACTAATTAAATACGGGCTCAAGTATTTATATAGTGTAGGCTAATGCTTATTTGGAATGGGCTAGGCTTGAATGGTAATACCATGGATAGTCCATGGAGCTTAACCCATGGATCTCATGGAAATGAAAAGACATGGGTATTAGGGTTTACATGGATGTAACCCTAATCCACCACACTATATAAAGGGGTATTTGGCACAAGAAATGGCACTAGTGTGTCAGGACATAAGAGTGGGCCAATTTTAGTGTGCATACATATTCTCTCAAGTTCTTCCAAGGTGTTTTGGTGATTTGTGACTCCAATTGAGGCTTCCACACTATTGGGGCTAAGCTTGAAGACATCAAGCTACATCAAAAGGTATGTCATCTAACTAGAACTTTGTAGTATAGGTGCATCATAATATGCTAGTTAGGATGAAAACCTTGTAATATTTAATATTTGCATGTATAATAGAGAAAACATAGATACAAGGTTTATAGGGTTGCATGTACACCATAGGAGTGTTAGAATGCTCAAAACCCAATAGTAAGGGGAATAGTCCCCGTATCAGGTCGAAAGGACCAATGGGGTAGGTCGGGCACCTCGGTATGCCTGACAGTATGCTTATGTTATGATATGTGATTATGTATTAGTGGTAAGGGTGAAATAGTACCCGTAACCAGTTGAGATACATCGGAGGGTAGATCGAGCACCCAAATATACCTAACATGGGGTAGGTTAAGCACCCCGGTATGCCTGACAGTGGGGTAGGTTGAGCACCCCGATATGCTCAGCAGGGTAGGTCGAGCTCCAAAATATACTTGACAAGGAAGGTCGGGCACCTAGATATGCCAGGCAGTATGCATTTGTATGGTATGTGGTATGTGTTGGATTAGTGTCTAAGTCCATAACTATTTTGGTATGTACTTGACCCGATGGTGCATGGTCCTTTTGGGTTGCCTTCACCAAAGCAACTTGATTGGAGAAATAAATAAAGAGAGAGAGGTTATTATGATTTATTAATATGTTATAAGAATAATATAGTAAAGGAGAAATCATATTTGTTTAATTAATATTGGTCAATAATTAATTAAGAATTAATTTTGTGATCAAGTGTAATTAATTAAACTAGAGGGGCTGAATTGTAATTATGTGATAGTTACAAAATAAGGTAAGAATTATCTTATATATATGGTGAACAAATTTGAGGTGATAATCACTTAGAATTCGACTAGGATAAGGGTTTCTAAGAGTTATCTTATGGTTGCTTAGTGGACAAGCAACTAGATAAGGATAAGGACTAGAATCCTAATCTTTACACCTATATAAACCCCCTAAGGGTCATGAATTCGTGTATGCCTTCCCAAGAACTCCTAAGGACGAATTCTAACACCTTTCCTCTCTCTTTATACCTTCTCCATTTGCTCTTGGTGTTTGTAAGCCATTAGAGGAGTGATACTTGTCACTCTAAGCCTTCCAAAGTCAATTCAAGGAGGAATTGGATTGTTATTGCTATATAACAATCAAGGTATGTTCTTAAACCTAATTACATGTGAATTCCGAATTCCATATGCTAGAATTAGGGTTCATAGTCTTGGATTCAAAGTATGTACAATAGAGAAACCTAGATCCAAGCTTTAGGGTTTGTATGAGCACATAGGATGTCTTATGACCAAAACCCATCAGTGGTATCAGAGCCATTGGTTTGGTTTCAATTGTATGAACTTGATATATTAGGGTTTATTGCTAATAAACCCTAGGAGGCTATGGTTTTTTGAGATTAGGGTTTGCAAACCCTAATTTGCAAGAGTTTGAATAAGATCTTCAAATCCTTTCCTTAAACCCTTAAATTTCGAAATCAAGGGTTTGTTATAATCCCTTGATTTTCGAAATTTGCCTCCTCCCCAAGATAAGGTCCTAATTTTTAGGGATTTGGATTATCCCATATCTTGTAATTATCCTCTAATTGTTATATATGGTAATTCAAGATCTTGCATTATCCATCCATATTTTCGAAATCTATATAGATATTTAAGAGATTAGGATAACTTAAATGTATAAATGGTAATTATCCTCATTATTTAGATAATCCCTTATGATTTAATAATTAAATTAATAGTCTAATTCAAGATAATTATTAAATCAAGAGTTTTAATATTTAAAATTTTAATTTAAATGTCATAAATTCGAAATTTTAAGATAGATTAAAACTAAATTGTTTTGAAATGTTTCAAAACTTGCCCTCAAGTTTTGGAATTTAAAAGTTGATTAAAAGTTTAATTAGGAATGCTAAATTCTAAAACTCTAGTAATATTTTGAAAAGTTCAAATCACACCCTTATGGTTTTATTAATTAATTAAGGAGTATAATTAAAAGAGATTTAATAAATCCATAAAAGTTTAGGTTTACAATTTAATTAAAAGTATAATTGTTAAATTTGACCACCTAGTATTTTAAAAGTGTAAAATGCACCCTATACTATATATATATATATATATATATATATATATATATATATATATATATATATAACATTAAAAGTCTAACATTATATATATGTATGAGTAAAAGTCAGTCTTACCGTTAGTAGGCCTCATTCACGAAGCTGGTCTATAAGGGGTGTTTAAGGAAATTGCCTATAAAATGGCGATTGAATGGGTATCCACTTTTACCCACCGCACTCTTGACTAGTGGAGGGTCGTTAGTTGAATGGGTAGGATAGGACGAAACCTTCCATTATAAGTATAATGAAATACAAAGTAACTAAATGTTTTTCAAATTCCCAATCTTAGTTACTTAGGCAAAAGTGAATTGATGCAATTCCATGGAATTACACTTTGTGCCCTTGCGAAGACGTTAGTGGAGCGTGTGTGGTTTACCGGCACACTAAATGCTTCTAAGCAAAGGTAGCAAAGGGTGACTCAATGTTTGTCATAGTTCAGTGGATCGTGTGTGGTTTACCGGCACATCGAATAGGTGATTGTAACATGTGAGGGCACCATGTAAGTTTGCATGGTTATTCACACCCGCTTTGTGATCCTTGGCATCCCAGTCACAAACAAGAGGGGCATATCGAGATTTAAACATGCCATTGAAAGTTCAATGAATCTCAAAGGATCTAGGAGTTTTCATAGATTTAAAACTTAAATTTCTTTTTCATTTTTCATGGTGGAAATTAGTGAATCGTCGTTCACTTACCTTCAAATATTCTGCAACTAGATTACGGCATCCCTTTTCTAGGTTGTAGTGTATTGTGTTGGGTCCTAGCCTTAGTATTTCATTTGGGTGATTTACTAAGAACTCAATCTATCAACTAACTTGAATTCATTTTTCTCCCGTTTTGTAGATGTCAAAGTTCGACAACTATGGTCTTCCCAAATCCCGTGGAACAAGCATTCCACATGAAGATGATATTCCACGATTTGATCGAGGAACAAGAAATCATGCTTCACTTCCTCCTCCTCCTCCAATTACTCTCCCTAACCCACAAGATTGTAAAATTGAAAGGTTCAATATCACTCAAGCCCTTTTGGCAAGTAAACATAAAGAAGGAAAGTCGGTGTGTGCACACGTCTTAGAGATGAAGTCACACATTGATAGGTTAAGAATGATGGGATCCGTTGTTAGTGAAGAGATGGCTATTGATTGGGTTCTTCAGTCACTTCCTAACTTGTATAGTGAGTTCGTAAGAGAGTACTATATGATGAACCACGACGTAACCCTTATTAATCTCACCTATATGCTTATTGCTGCTGAATCAGCAATGGTTTGGCGTAATAGAAAAGCATAGTTGATTGGTGAATCTACCTTCAAGACCTATATGGATATAGACAATGGTAACGAAAGACATGCTATGATCGAAAAGTTTGATCATAAGAGAAAGGCGATGTCTGAAGTAGTTCCATGTCCTGAGTGGATTTGCTTTTATTGCCAAGAGAAGGGGCATTGGAGACGAAGCTGCCCTATTTACCTAAGAGATCTAAGAGATGGTAGAGTCGAAATGTATGACTCTAATTTAGGTAAAATCCATTGACTAACTCTTTTAAGCTTCTATTCTAGATTCTTAATACATAATGTGATAAGATTACAATTGATGTTTTGAAGGATCGAAGAAAAGAAAGGAAGCTTAAGGGAAGAAGTGAGCAGAATCTAACCGTGAAGGAATGGATTTCGATCGCGTTTCTCGAAGATTATATTCTTGAGCTACTACTTAGAGTTAGAATCAAATTGCTAAGAAAGATGTATTAGCATAAGTTTTTCAATGAGTTGCATTGTAAGGAAAAAAATTTCCGCAATAAAATAAATTTTGACTTTAAATTTTATTTATTTATCCTTACAATGGCGTGTATGAAAAATTGATGTTAAAATGTTTCTATTATTAGCAATAATGGATTTGCTTCTTATTATGTTATGGAAAGTCAAGAATTTACCAAATAGGGAGAGTTTCTCATCTCCCAAGTTTCAATTGGACAGAAACTTGGAATCATGTAACGTGGATGCACGATGAATGAGAAATTTCGTATTTAGAAATTAGACTAATTCATTGACAAAGAGTCAAGTGAAGGACTAGGAGATCGTGCACACATAGTTGCGTGTTAATCAAAGTCCACCATAAGAGTAACAAAGATATTCGTCATGATTTACTAAAAGTCTAGTAAATATGATTATACTTACAAGATTAAGTGTAATTCTAAATTGATTGAAAAGGTTTAAATCAATAGTAGAACGAATAACAAGAATCAAGTAGGCAGAAAGATAAAAGTTTCTCCATTCTAAGAAGAAGGGAAAGTACCTTTTATGCTTTATGATAGGTCTTAATGATTAAGAACCATATCTCAATTGATCCTCTAAGTGAGTCTTAGTACAATTGTATGTTTAAGAAGAGGAATCAAGAATTGAAGAAATGGTTAAATCAAAAAGTCAATCATACTTCGTTCCAAAACAAGTCTTAAAGTTAAGATTGTGACAATGAGTGAAAAGTATTAAGAAGGTTTTTAACATTCATCAAATGTGGTAAGTTGTGATGTCTTGGATAAGACAAAGACCAACTAGTACCAATTTATGAAGTGTTTTGATAAAAGCTACACTAACTCTTGAATATTTGTTTGTCAAGAAATGTTTTGACAAAAGAATCTTATATGTCAAGGAGTTAGTAAGAGCCCTAATGGTCTTGAAAGGTTTCAAGAACAAATCAAATAAACCTTATCGATCATCACTAGCACACAAGTTGAGGTTTACAACCTATCGTGTTGACACTATTTTGTTTTCTATGCCATTCCAATTGAGTTAATTGTGCATATAAGTCCTATGAGTTCTCATTTGAATGTATAAGAGGCAAAGATCTTGATCAATGGAAAGTACATTGATAGGAAAGGTGAGTTGCTTAACTACTTGGAAGACATGGTGGGCAGCCGTGCTACCATAAGGCAAGAAATCAAGATTAAGAAAGTTCGGTCTGTATGAGTTTGAATTTGTCGTAAACTTTGGTTTTAACAAATTCACATGGATAGGAACACATACACCGTTTAAATCTAAGTGTCATAAGATTTCCTCCTTCATGAAAATGATTGTGAGGAAATGCTTTCACTAAGAAAGATTTTAAGAAGATAGTAATTGTAAAATTGCATTCTCAAATTCAATCATGGTTACGGTATCCCTTTCCATAATTTGAATTGTGAGGTTTAGCAATTGTTTACACACACATATGAACTATCGAAGGCAAAGGTGTATAAGTTCAAAAAAGCCTTGATAAAAGATTATCAAAGCATTAAGTATTAGAAACATGAACTTAAAAAATTCAATAAGTATTGATTTTTGAAAGTCAAGATGTTTATGAATACATGTCGAAGCTAGTGAGAGCATAAGTGTTACGTTTTATAATAATCATCATGATAGTGGGAGCATAAATGTTATGATTGTATGATTATTAAGGCACGTATTGCAAAGTTGGCAATATTAATTATAGAAAACAAGAGTCATATTTTGCAAAGTTGTAAGAGTTGAAAGGTTGTTTTGCTATAATTAAGGGAGAGAATATTATGCTTCATTTCAAATCTAAAGGATTAGGTTGAGAAATGTTAATAAACTTAGTCAAAGGGTACATAGTGTGTTCTTAAAATTTCGATTATGATTACGGCATTCCTCTTCATAATTCGAATTTTGAGAACATAGCAAATAAAACATTATGCGTCGTGTCCCATACGCTTCGGGTATAGGATCGATTGCAAATGCTTTAATGTTTGACCATTCTAAATTTTCCAAATGTCTAGCGCATTTAGAGGGAAAAGGGACTAGAATCGGTTTTGACTAAAATAATTAAACAACTATCAAAGGACAATCCAAATTTCGACGAGCATTGGTTGCTTGTGAGTAGTTGGAAGCATGGTATTGGATGGACCATATCGACATTATTACAAATAGAAAAGATTCTATTAAGAATGAGTTATCATGAGGAAAATATGGAAGCGTGTCCATATTAGGAAGTATATATTGAAAATCTATGTCTAGATTAGAAACTTTCATGCAAAAGGATGTTCAAAGGAATGTACTTTAAGTGAGAGACATCATATCTATGGAATTGTCTTGTAACAATCTCCGATAGAGGACTTTATAATATCATTGGCAATAGTCTTTGTGACTTTGGTGTAGTGACATTACGAAAGGATCGTTGCATGAAGTGTTAGAATCTAGCATATTCTATAAGTAGCAAGAATTGATATTCTTACACTTATGAAAAAGGATTTGGAGTTGTAAAATGAGAAAGATTGGAAGTGTGTTCAATTGATCTATTTCGCAAAGTAAGAACCATAGGTAAACATTGTGTGCATGCTAGGAGCATGGGACAAGTGTTGTAATTCAAGTAAGAAGTTGATTAACCAAAACGACAAATAATGAGTAATTAATATGGTGATAAATAAAAAGTGTTTTATTTATACTCAAAGGTTTGAGGCCATATGGGATTAGTATTATTCTTGTGTTTCACTTTGCATGTTTTGACTTCCAGAATAATTGAATTTATTAAGAATAATCGAATTATTCAAATGGGCCACAGTCGTTCATATGTTGAAAGTATATATGAATGAAGACTGTCGTGAATTGGTGTGTGGATTGTCTAGAAGAGTATTAGACATAAGCAAATGTTTGCTGCAACGTTCATGAGTGCTTATGAATATGATTTGAGCATTGGATTAAACCCACGCTCACTTGGATCACTCCATGAATTGTATCACGAGTGATTGGTGAGACGATAACATCTTATATTCTTGAAACCGAGATGTGTGAGTTGTATCTTGCTAATCGGTTGCACAATGATAATATGAAAACGCACTAGTAACTTGGTGTTATAAAACATATTGTTGTGTGTGATTTGGTTAGTGAGTGCAAGCAAGCATTGTATCAAAGTTTATCCGTTTCTTTTATTCAAAGAATAAAAGCGATATCTATGGGCCCCTCGATGGTTTAGTGATGACATACGTAAATGCTCGGCTGGCCTAGGGCTAATTTGATTTGTTCAATTAGTCTGTCGTCGTAAATCAGAAATCGAGAAGTAGTACAAAGAGAATGATTAGAAATCATATCTCGTATGATATCTAGAATGGAGGAATATATGATCCCTTATCTAAGGACACGCGTATCTGATAGGATCAGAGTTGACAGTGGCTTTGGAAAGCTACGATTGCATATCATGATCTGAAGTCATACGCATAATAGTTATTAGACTTATCCAAGTGGGAGACTATTGGATTAGTGTCTAAGTCCATAACTATTTTGGTATGTACTTGACCCGATGGTGCATGGTCCTTTTGGGTTGCCTTCACCAAAGCAACTCGATTGGAGAAATAAATAAAGAGAGAGAGGTTATTATGATTTATTAATATGTTATAAGAATAATATATTAAAGGAGAAATCATATTTGTTTAATTAATATTGGTCAATAATTAATTAAGAATTAATTTTGTGATCAAGTGTAATTAATTAAACTAGAGGGGCTGAATTGTAATTATGTGATAGTTACAAAATAAGGTAAGAATTATCTTATATATATGGTGAACAAATTTGAGGTGATAATCACTTAGAATTCGACTAGGATAAGGGTTTCTAAGAGTTATCTTATGGTTGCTTAGTGGACAAGCAACTAGATAAGGATAAGGACTAGAATCCTAATCTTTACACCTATATAAACCCCCTAAGGGTCATGAATTCGTGTATGCCTTCCCAAGAACTCCTAAGGACAAATTCTAACACCTCTCCTCTCTCTTTATACCTTCTCCATTTGCTCTTGGTGTTTGTAAGCCATTAGAGGAGTGACACTTGTGACTCTAAGCCTTCCAAAGTCAATTCAAGGAGGAATTGGATTGTTATTGCTATATAACAATCAAGGTATGTTCTTAAACCTAATTACATGTGAATTCCGAATTCCATATGCTAGAATTAGGGTTCATAGTCTTGGATTCAAAGTATGTACAATAGAGAAACCTAGATCCAAGCTTTAGGGTTTGTATGAGCACATAGGATGTCTTATGACCAAAACCCATCAGTATGATGGGTGAACTCACTAAGCTTCGTGCTTATGGTTTACAGTTTTGGTTTCAAGTACTCTGTTTTAAAGGAAAGGAGTCGGCTTGGTCGTAGCGCATCACACTATGTTTTCCGCACACGAGATCCTTGGGATTACACTCTGATATGGTTTTGATGATATTATATTTTGATTATTAACAATTTGGTTTTGACATGAGACATTATTATGAATGTTTTTATACTAATGGTTTATCCAATAACTTATTTAAAAATGAAATTTTTAGTTTGTATTTTTCGGATGTTATAGTTAAGTATAAAGTTTTAATAAAAGATTTTAATCGCATGTGATTTTCTAATATCTATGTTGTTTTTATACATAATCACGTGTGATTTTCGTAATCACATTTGATTTTATAATATCATATTTTTTTATACATAATCACATGTGGTTTTTGTAGTGTGAATGTGAACATATTAAATTTAATATTGAATGTGAACATATTGAATGTGAATGTGATTTTTCTTTTTGTGAATGATAATCACATGTGATTATTTACAATATTGTATTTGATAATCAAATGATAATCAATTTTTTTTGTTGGTTTTTTTATAATTATATGTGATTCTGAAAATTTTACACATGTTATTTGTTTCTATAATATTTTTATGATGTGAATATATTTAATCATATTTGATTTTTCTTTTTGTATTCATATATTACAAATGATAATCATATGTGATTGATACACTTTAGATAACATGTTCAAATTCATATGTTTTATTCTATTATATATGATTTGTCATATGTGATTTGTTTTTTAATATGTTTAGATTTAAATCATATTTTATTTTATTTGAATATTGTAATCACATGTGATTGTTGAAATCTTATGTTATTGCTAGCATAAATTATTATGAATATAATAATGATTTTCCAAATCATGTTTCATTTGTTTTCTAACATGAACAGATTTAAATCATGTGTGATTCTGTTTCATATGTTAGTTCTAGCATAAATTATTATGAATTTAATCACATATGATTTTAAAAACTCATATGTGATTATACCCACATATCATAAAAATATACATTTGTTGAAATCTTATGTTATTTCTAGCATAAATTATTATGAATATAATCACACATGATTTTTCAAATCATGTTTCATTTGTTTTCTATCGTGAATAGATTTAAATCATGTGTGATTCTATTTCATATGTTAATTCTAGCATAAATTATTATGAACTTAATCACATATGATTTTAAAAACTCATATGTGATTATACCCACATATCATAAAAATATACATTTGTTGAAATCTTATATTATTTCTAGCATAAATTATTATGAATATAATCACACATAATTTTTTGATTCATGTTTCATTTGTTTTCTAACGTTAACAGATTTAAATCATGTATGATTTTGTTTCATATGTTAATTCTAGCATAAATTATTATGAATTTAATCACATATGATTTTAAAAACTCATATGTGATTATACCCACATATCATAAAAATATACATTTGTTTTGTAGAGTAATAAAAGACCCACAAATCTATCATATCATATATATTTTCAAAGATTCACATCCACTATCTCTGCATATCCACATATCTAATTAAAAACTAATATTTTCTTGATAAATCAACAAAGAAATTATCCATCTTCACCTTCAGCACTTGCATCTTCATTTTCACATTCACCATTTTGCCTTCAATCAATCAACCATATTGGCAATCATTCAACCTTTTATGGATTTCTGCACAAGCTTTTCTTTGATCACTTTCTCTCTTCTCTTTATTTTGTTTGTTGTACTTATGAGCAAGTTCCATGATATCATCCTTCATGAAATTAATTTAAGAACTTATCAATTCATAAGCATATTTGGTTCTCACCCAATCCAACAACGCATCCTGAGTTCCTTCTTTTGGGAATCCGGTTTTGTAATCTGTTTCACCCATATACGTTTCCATGTATCTCATCACAAATACTCCACAATTTGTTTTGTTATCTTTAGTTTTACATAGCAGATGTGGTATTTGTGGTTTGATATATGGGTCTTCAAGGGCATGACATCGTGGATGATTTATCTCATTGAGATTTCTCAAGAAGTATTTTTTCTAAAAATTATTAAAATATATATAAAGTTAGTCAGATACAACTAAACATATAAAAAATGTTATTTACATTTATACAATCAGATGTGAATAAAAATAATTTACATAATCACATGTGATTAGAATCATGAAATAATGTTTTAGATAATCACATGTGATTACTTACCAGGTTTATAAGTCCAGGCATGTACTTATCTTTGATTGTTGTTGTTGAGATGTTGTTGTCCAGTATTACAATGCTTGCATTTTTTATGTTAAAAACAAATACAAACAAGTGTTCCTGCCGGCAAGTAAGGAAAAATATTTGCATTTAAATATGTATTGTCATATTTAGGAAGGATATACACTATAATAAGAATAATAAGATTTTTTTTTAAAACTTACCATATCAACATCTTTCAATTTTATTTTTTATTCATCTCTATTCAACCAATCTACAAAGTATTTTTTGAATAGATTGTATCTATTCTCATCTTTCTCCTTTACCTCCTTTTCCATTTGTTCTTTTACTTTTTTGTCAATCCTTTTCTTTTTGTCATCCTTTTTTGGTTTAGGAAGTTGCTCATCCTCAATATAGTTTGTCTAAATGTTAAATCATTTTTGATTTTAGTGTATAATCATATGTGAATTTAAATATATGATATAGATGATATTAATTTAGTGTTAGAATCATATATGTTTTACTTACAGTCATTTGGACAGACAAGAAAACTTTTTATGGAGAATTATTAATGTCTCGGTCCTTCTCGTTGTAGTTGAGTAGTTCAGACCATGAGTCTATGACATCCGAAAATAGATATTCTCCGGGAAACAAACTTTCAAATACATATCGGAATACCACTCTTTTGTTTAATGTGAATAACAGTTGATCACTGTAAATATTCAAAAAAAATGTTCTTTCATATTATTATATACATGAATATAATCACATATGATTTAATAAAATATGTTAATATAATTATTATATTCATATCTTTAATCACATGTGCTTTACTAATTATTAAACAAGTATATTTATATTTATTTTTGTAAATGTTAACTTACTATACACTTCCTTGCAAATTGAAAAGTCGAATAACCAAGAATTTCTTCTTCTTTTGTTAATTTTGTTTTCAAGCAAATGGCTCTCTCTTCATATGGAGATCTCTTAACTTCAGTTGGCTTCTTCTTTCGTTGTTGCCGAGGTTCCTGAGTTAGATTTTGGTGTTCTGTAAGCTCAGGTAAAGACTCTTTGTTTTGATTTGTTGTCGAGGTTCCTTAGTTACTTATCTTTGGGTGGCTCTTTCTTTTTGGATCTAGCATATCTTTCACCAGATCTTCTTTTTTACCTTCATCTTTTGCAATATTCTGCAATTCATATATGATTATAACCGTTAGAAAAATATTAGAATCATAATTTTAAAATATTTATAATTACTGTTAATCACATATGGTTGTAAGTTTAAGTAAAGTGATAATTAGTTTCAATAACATGTGATTGTACCTTTAAGAAATAATAAAATCATATGTGATTACCTTTATAAAGATATGATATTGTACAAATAGACAAAATAATATTTACCTTTGTCATGTCTGGGTGGTGGCTCTTTGTTTTTGTATCTAGCACATCTTTCACATCTTCTTTTTTACCTTCATATTTTTCTTCATCAACGGTATTCTGCAATTTATATATGGTTATAACAGTTAGAAAGATACTAGAATCATAATTTTAAAATTTTTATAATTACTCTTAATCACATATGATTGTAAGTTTAAGTAAAGTGATAATTATTTTTAATCACATGTGATTGTATGTTTTAGAAATAATGAAATCATATGTTATTGAATTCATAAAGATATGATATTGTACGAGCACACAAAATAATATTCACCTCTATCATCTCTAGAGGTGTCTAGTGACTTATATTGAGATCATATAAGGGCGTCATAGTCTCTTCTTTTTTATCTTGGTATTCTTTCATGGTCTTTTCATAAAGAGAATTGAATTCATCATCATTTAACATTTGGGTACTGTAAAACTCTAATTTGTTTTCAAAAATACTTTCAATAACGTTTGTTATTATTTTGTTCACATCTTCAAAAATCAGATAAACAAAATAAGTTAGTAGAATAATAACTTGTGATTATATAGGAACAAATGTTGTTCAATGAAGAGTTTTTGTAGATATTTATTTAATGATCAGTTATATTGTTGTTTACCTTCTCCTTCTGCATTTTGCTCTTCTTCATTATCATCACCTTTTTCATTTTCAACACCTTCATCATGCAAATTCATGTCATCCAAACCTTGATCATTATTGACTGTCTTTTTAAGTATTGTAATCAATTGTGTTAAAAGATATGGTTATAGTAAAACAAAATACTTTTTGTTGATTACGATCACATGTGATTAGTTATATAGGTACAATAATCACTTGTGATTATATAGGAATAAATGTTCTTCAATGAAGAATTTTTGTATATATTCAATTAGGGATTTTAATCATTTAATTATTTGTGGTTATAATCATATAATCAGATGTGATTATGGATGAATATTTATATGATTGAACACAGTCATATGATTTATCACCTTCATGCATGTTTTTTGAAAAAAAAAAATCTTTTTGTTTCAATCATAAATGAGTATAAAAAGGAATACATGAATAACAAAACGTTAAATCAAGAAATTAAACATTAATATTAGTATAATTGAGTTTTATTTTAACTAGTAAACTTAGGTAAATTGTTCGACATCGAAACTAGGGTTTGATTTTAAAAAAAAAAACTTTTGAATAATACCGATTTCTATATATTGATGAAACTAACAGTAGGAAAACTCGAAAATCGAGTGATATTCATAAAAAAAAACCTCGAAAATAATGAGAATCAAGTGATATTTACCTTTCAATGAAACCTTCAACATCGTTTTTTTTCTGTTTTTGACGACATATGTATCGTTTTCGTTGAAAATGGTTGAAATGTTAGAGAGAAGCAAGGGTTTTTGTTGAGAAAAATAAGGGTTTTTGATTGCTTCGAGGATTCCGACCATGTATGTTTGGAACCAGCTTATATTTTTTTTACGATTATACCCCTTTATTTTTTAAATGCGATGTGTTTTGGAAGCAATTAACTTATTTACATTTATGCCACCGTATCGGATACAACTTTCATAGAGATGGACAGTCCCAACAATATAACTGGATAGGCCCTACAATATAACTTTTGTTCTCAAATGTTCTCACGAGATTGAACGCTCCCTATATATATATATATATATATATATATATATATATATATATATATATATATATATATAGAGAGAGAGAGAGAGAGAGAGGTTCATTTGAGACCACCTATATTTTGTGAGACATGGGGACCAAATTTGAGCCTTTGATCAAAACTAATCTTGTGGCTCATAAGAAACGTGATTAACACTAATTAATATAAAAAAATAGTTAATTAGGGGTAGATTAGTCACTAGGTTAAATTTTAGATCATCAGATCTGTTATCTTCACATTATCACAAAACCCAGTTGCTTAGATTCTTTCTACCAATTCACACTAATCGATCAACATTCCATAATCTTCCATTCATGCTGATCAATCTTCTATTTGCTTTGATTTGAGTGATTGAGGTTTATGTTCATCTATCGACATCAACAATTCATTACAAGATTTTTATCGATTTTAGTTCTGTGATCATCGATTTCATCCACGGTAGAAGTTCAAGCGTTCAGTCGATTTCTGCTAATCTTCATCTTCAACAATTGCTACCGATCTTTCAAGCTGTGCTTTTTACTCTACATCATGATTTTATCAATTGATCAAGGTTTGAGTTTTCTTCCCCTGAGTTTTCATCACTTTCAGATAAGCGATTTTTAGCTATTCATCAACATTGGTAATCAATCATCAATTGAAATCGATTTCCATCACATTGATGCTTCAAGTTTACTCTCAAATTAGGTGTTTTATCAATTTAACTTCATCTTAAATCTATTATCATTTCAAGTATTTGATTTCAGCCATCGATTATCAATTTCAAGCTTTTGGTTTTTTATGTGCATTCGAGCACATATTAAATGAAGATAAGCAAGCAAAAACAACGTATTTTTGTGTTATTTTGTGCTCATTCTATAAAATCAATGATGTATGTATATAACTATTATTCTTTTTGAGCCAATTCTCTTACATTATACGTGCACTCCACTTGTTTGATGAAAGTCCTAAATGAATAAAGAGTCTGATGTAGAGTCTAATATATCACTCCTTCCTTCCCACCCTTAAACTTTGTTACTATTTAATGATATTAACCCTAAATTCCAAGATGGTTTTTCTTAAATTAGTGATGATTGGTGTACTTCTTTTTTCAGTGGTTGAAGGACATACAACTATCATCTATGCAAATGTTCAGTGTATATGTTGGAAGAAGCATATCATCCCTATCTTGCCACCATTAGTTAATGATGAGAACTTCAAGATTCAAGAAGCATATTGACATGTTGGTTTCAATGGTTCTTGGTCCATGCTAAGAAGTTGATGGATGATGAGGATTTAGTTCATCTTTAGATTTGAAATCTGCAATGAAGATGTTGGTTTAATTTACTCCCTGCACTCTCTTTATTTATTTCTTGATGAAATTGTTCTCTACATTTGTGCAACTTTAAACATTGTTATTGCAGTAGATATATATATATATATATATATATATATATATATATATATATATATATATATATATATATATATATATATCCTAATACCCATAAAACCCCTTTCATCCCTCGTACAGTGTAAAGTGGTACATACAATTATTAAATTAGCTAAATCTTTCATGTCTTCTATCATTACAACTTTTTAGGTAAGTCTTGAATGGAGCTGTAAAGAATGTGGCTCGATAATAATTCTTGTAGTGTCTCATTCAATGTAATGGGATGTTGTAAATTTGCTTATATATATATATATATATATATATATATATATATATATATATATATATATATATATATATATATATATATATATATATATATATATATATATATATATATTTGGTTTCAAGTGATGTAGTTGAGGTAATTGAATAAAACGATAACACTATCTTCTAAGTTTTTTATTTTTACATTGGTATTTACAAATAAATTGTGCATTATTTTAATTTTCTTACATATATATTGCTATATTCTAGTTTGATATTTGATATTCATATAATCATTTAGTGTTACATTCTATTTAGAATGTTCTACATATACAAACATCCTATAGCATTATTCTATAAGAATATTAAGTTGTAACTTGAATATAGACAAACCTAATTAAATTATTATGTTAGAATGGTATGTATATTCAGAATATTAAATATAACATTAGAATCTTATGTAATATAAGTTCATTTTATATGTTATAACACAATTTAGAATATTACACTTTAATATTATAATATTCCATATAATTTCATAATATTATGTATCAATTAACAACATATATAAATACTGTAACCTTGTGATATATTTTTTATAATACAAACTTGAAATTTGGTTTTTAATCTATGAGGTTTTTAGAATAGGTTTCAACTTCCAGAGAAAAGTTTGATATTTATCCTAAGAGTATTCATTTCATTTTATAAACTTATATGTTTCTCACTCATTTAAAAAGTTTATTAGTCTAGGTTCCTACATATTATTTGGTTTTCTACACACTTGAAGGGAATGATGGTATGAATTAGAATATTTCATATTATAATATAATATTACATCATATTACAATCTTTCAGATTATTACACATTAACATTATAAACATTTCTTTTCTATAAATCAATTTTTTTCTATGGACTATTCTATATATTCCTATAACACTATAAGTTGTAAATTCATAATATTATATAATATTTCATATACTATTAGAATCTTACAAGTTAATTGTACACATTACAACATAATTTTAAAGGGCAAACATCTTTTGTATGATGATTGCAATATAATATTATATAATCTTACATAATTTCTGCATTGAAGTATATATAAATAGTCTTATGTATGATAATTAGAGTATAATGTTTTGTTACCAAATTATTATAATACAATATTATACATGTAAGAATATTATATTAGTATATATATGCAACATCTTTTATTATTCTAATAGAATAATGATGTCTTTAACATTATTCTATTAGAATATTCTAATTTTTTTTTGTTTACTATTGAATATTCTACCATGACCATTAAGAAGTGATCATATTACCAACTATTCATTAAGCATTAATCACCTAATAAACCATATCAAATTTCTTACATAATACTAGACAACATTTTTTTGTATAATTTGTTCAAAATAAGATAGATATTACAAAAGGAATTGTTGTTTAGTCACCATAACTACATTTAAGTAATTCCAAACTTCTATCAAATCCTATTTATTACCCTTTTCTCGACTAGAAAAAAATATAGTTGAAAATATGTCTCTAAACTTCCTTATCATCTCTTCGTTCTATTGTCTTCAGAGAATTTCGATAGACAATGCAAGATAATATCTTCCATATTATCCTTTTCAGTTGAGACATTGTTGAAAATTGTTTCATACTCCTGGGAAAAAAAGGCATTAGAATATTTTTCTTATATTAAGTTAGGACATAATTAAAGTATATTCTAAAACATAATTAAATAATATATTCTACTTAGAATATACCTCAATCGTGTGTCCTGATTCTCATTCTTCTAATTCTCATTCTTCTCACGTTCTAAATTTGAACTTTGTTCAATTAGATTTCCAACCCCAAATCTACCAGCTTCAATCTCAAAAGATTATCTTTCCTTCAACTTATCTGTTGTTCACATCGTAACAAATAGTGTTTTACGTTCTATTTTTTGGAGCTTGCATTCAATTTCATCACAGTAAATTAGCTGCATTATTTCAACATCATATTAGATATCCATTTTTAAGAAAAAAAAAATAAGTATATGAAAAAACATACCAACAACAACAAAAGCGGGCCTCTGTAATAACACTTGGGGTTGTCTGGACGCCATCTCCCTTTTGAATTTTTTACACAGTACAATAAATACGCACACCAATCGATTTTAGAAATATCATCTACTTCAACAAGTGCTCTAACTGGAACTAAGTTGTTTGTCCCCATAGGAATGGATTCTGCAAACGTATTAACAAATAAAGCGATGAAACCCAACTTGAAATTCATATCTACCTGTTCGGATTTTTGAATAATCTTCTTGTAGTTTGTTGCATTTGCCTTTCCACCTTCAAGTTCCTTCATCCATCCATCAAACACTTGATGATCTTCGCTAACCATATCCAAGTAAAATAAGCCTTTTCTAGTTTTGGGTAAACCAAACACTTTATGAATTTTTTCCTTTGTGATCTTTATTCTTTTTCCTTTAATCAGAATACTGTTTGTGCCTTCATCATAATGCTCAAGCATAAAAAGGCAAAGTTTTAAGAGAATACTCTTAATGTTGATCTTCAAAAATGCTTTAAATCTCATCCGTTTTACCCACTCTTTTTGTTCTAATGTCAAAGAACTTACAGCATCTGTCATCAATCCAGGTGTCGATCTAGTGTTTATTGAAGGCAACTCCTTGACGGTTTTTCTCTTTGACAGCATCTTTCACAGTCTTTTTCTCTTTGACGGTTTTTTGCTTCTTTATTGCTGCACGATTGTCCTCACTATTCTTCTTCCTTTTTGCTTCTTTAATCTTTGTCACTCCTTTAACATATTTTCCATCACCGATTCTCTTTTTTACATAGATTCCTTCATTAGATTCATCATATAATTCATTACATCAGTCATAAATGTTAGTAACACCACAAAAATCCAAAAATCCTATATCATTTAATTACAAAGTGATATTCCAAAAGAATATTATACATATACACTTATTATATCAGAATATTTATATGGATCAAATTGGTGTTTTTGTGTGCTGAACGAAAAAGAATGAAAATTTCCGTTTTTACCCCTCTGTGTCTTGATCTAATACCAAAGTCCCATTCAGTTATTCTATTAGAATAAGATTAATAGAATGTAGAAAAACATTAATAGAATATAAAATATTTTATTATAATACATAGAATAACATAAACAAATAAGATAAATATTTTATTAGAATAGAATAACTGATAATGTACCTTTTTTTTCTTTTTCTTTTGAAGTTGTAGTTGTTGATTCATCGATAGACTTCGATGATTTTCTTTTTTGAACCAACCATTTGCCTGTTGAAGTTTCCACTTCATTACTTCTACCCGCTGTCATCATTTTTACTTTTGATTTTGTCATTCTTGTTATAATATTAACTGCATGAAAATAATTAATGTTAGTATAAACAGTTGCATAATATTATAATTATAAACTATAAAGTCAAAGATTGAGCTTAAAAGTGTAGCAGTTTAAAAGTATTTTCTTCCTTCTTTAATTGATCATCATTTTTACTTCATATGTTATATGTTCTGTTTAGAAAAATAAAAAATCTAATCATTATATTTATACCAGGGAATTGTCACCTAATTTCATCTTTCAACAAAGTACCAGTCAACAATTCTAAAAATCTCTCAAACCAGCCATTTTTGAAACAGGGGTAAAATTTTCAATACTTTGCAATGCATTTGCACAAGGTCCTTACTCCTGCTAGTTTGATTACTACCGATTTTGTAGATTAATTTAAGGTTATTTTTTACATTTTCGCTTGCTTCTTGAAAGTATGGTATATCTTGCATCTTATTTCATTTCGTTTCACCTATTTTACTTTATGATCCTAATAATGGGTATTTGCCTAACCCTAATCACTAACAGTGTGTAGATTTGGAGAATGGAGCAACAATAGAAGATCAATTCTCGAAGCAACATCCTTGTTATCAAACGAGAACAATGATATATAATGATAATTAACAGAACTATTGAAATTACCTGGAATTTCTTGAGAAGTTTTGGTAATAATGTCATTTAGATGATCTAATGGCGTAGATTCTAAAGCACGTGTTGATGTATCCATTTTCTTTGATAGAAATATTCGATAAGAATCAAAGTAAGTAAGTTTAGGGTTTTATCGAGGGATTAAAGTGCAGAACTCCGCAAATGAAATCGATCCAAAGAGAAATCAAAGATGACGAGTTCAACATCACAAGAAGTTAGTGTTCTAGTTGATTATCGAGGGTTTTCGTGTAACAATCGGAAGATGAATTTCAGGAAGCAGAACGATGATTGAGATTTGGATCAAATGGGTTTTAGTGTTCGTATCTAGGGTTTTTAAGAAGAATACCGAGTGTTTTTGTGTGCTAAACGAAAAAGAATGCAAAATTCCATTTTTGCCCCTCCGTGTCTTGATCTAATCCCAAAGTCCCATTAATTTACAAAAATGTCACCGCCTATTTTATGGTTTAATCTAAATTAATATCAGCCTTTGATTATTCAAGATGAGTGGTCAAGATATGGTCTCCCCGTCTCACAAAATCTAGTGGCCTCACATGAACCTAATCCAATATATATATATATATATATATATATATATATATATATATATATATATATATATATATATATATATATATATATATATATGAGTTAGGTTCAAATGTTTTCACTATCTATTGTGTGCATGTATGATTAATTATGGACTAATCATTTTAGTTATTTTAAAAAAGAAATTAATGCATATTAAATGCTGAAGATGTAATTAATATCCATTATATCTTCAACATTTAATATACATTAATTACTTTTTTTAAAATAACTAAAATGATCGGTCAAGAATCAATCATACATGCACAGTGAAAACAAAATAACTAACTCATATATATATATATATATATATATATATATATATATATATATATATATATATATATAATTTTCATTGATATTTTAGCAACTTTTGAAAGAGATTATACTGTATTTATGAACAGTAATTACAAAAGATATACGGCATGTTTTAAATTTTATTTTAATTGCACCAATATGAATAGTTTTCCAGGTTCTTGTTAATCATCTAGTTAGTTGACTACTAACTTTGTTCTAGAAACAAAACAGATTCTCAGCCTAACATATACCTACATATAAAAATAAGAGTTGTCTATTTTTTTGCTTAATTAAATTTATGACTCAACAACGTTATTGAATTTGTATATAGATTATAAACCCTAGCTTCAAACATAATCATTACTTTGTAAATATTAGAAAATGCACACAAAATCATACCTTTTAAACAGGGAAATCACGGCCGCAGTACTCTGGATCGAGTCGGAAAATCCATTGACAATAGTTTGTGAACTAAATTCATCGAAAATACCATATAAATATCGAAATTAACAGAAAAATTAACGATTCCATCCACCATGAACATTAGGATAACCAAATGATTCTTGAAACTCATATCCATAGCAGCTAGGGTACAAGCCCTAATCCCATACACTATTTTGGAAGCATAAGAAGAGAGGGTTTAGTAGTACCAGGTTAAACAATTTGAAAATTACCAAATTGACCCTGGAAGGATCTGGAATATTTTAGTGGCGTCAAATTCGAAATCACTGTAAAATCCATATTTTATGCCTCAAAAAATAATCCTAATAAAATATCATCTGTAAAATTTAAATATAATAGATTGGTTTCATTTTACAAAATACTTTTTGTCAATAATACGATTTTCAAAAAAATAAATAAAAATAAAAAAAATTATAGAAGATTAACTATATTTGTAAAAAAAATGTAAATATGTCAAAATAGTATTGTGTTTGCTATTTGATTTTTTTCTACTAGAACTATATATATATATATATATATATATATATATATATATATATATATATATATATATATATATATTACCATGTTACCAAATGCTTAGATTTGAAGTGAATCGAACTCGATGCATATGCTTGACTCGAATGCTAGACATGTATCATTAAATTTGTAATAAGCTTGTGTTCAAGTCAACATACAAGAACAAATAATATTTACCTGTTACATTAGAGAGCCATCCATAGAGAAACAAGAGAGATCCATGCCACAATTTAAATCTCGTTTTAAACTTCCCAATAAAGATGAGGTTACTGCAAATTTAAGCAAACAAACTAACTTTGTGGTGCCTGATTTCATTGGAAAATAATGATAAAGCACGACAACCATAAAGAATTGAATTAGTGTACATATAAGAGTATCCAAATCAACAAAGGTTTATGTTGTCAAAACATAAGGTTTCTTGTTCAAAACACCAACCACAATCTTTGCCACAAAATAGTAAATATCCAAATCAAATAAGATTTCTTTTCTTGTACACCGTTGTGATTGGATAAAGCCGAAATATGTTTTTTTATAGAATTTAAGAAACATACATACATAAACCCTTGAAAGAAAATATACCAATAGCCTAATTAAATTCAATATCATTGTTGTACAAGCTCTTCAATGGCTAAATCTTCTCCGCATTAAGACGGATAGTAATGAAATATGAGAACAAATCTAAAGCAACATGTGATTTGTCTATATAACATTTAAAAAAAAGGTTGTGATCTTTTGAGAAAAATGCATAAGAGTGTTCTTATAAAACTTTATATTCATATAGCATAATAATTGTGCTTCAACATTCTATCTCACGACTCAAATAACATAATATTATACAAGAAAACAAATGTATTAGAAGAAAGAAAACACTACAGCTACAGCTTCAGGAATCTCCAATGACAAAGACCACAATGTTATGATACAATTGACTTAAGTACTTTGAGTTTGTATGTTCCTTGGGTATTGTTATCAAAATTGGAAAACCATACTCTAAAAGAGATTAAGTTTTCTTTTTCTTATTTACATTTTTCCATAATTCATATATGGCTGTTTGCGATGAGAATATGGTATCAAAAGCATTCGGAGTTGGTTATTGTCATTTCTTTATCTAATGGGTCTTATATTTTGGTTTCAATTTACGAGCATCAAGGGATGAGAAATATATGGGAATTGGATTGTCTGAAAGAAGAAAATTTTGCCTTAATACAAACTCCAAGAATTACGCACATAAATAAATTAAGACCTTTGATGGGTTAACCCATTCAACATACAACAAAATTTTGGTAGTTTTTTAGAACATTTGTTAGTTACACTTTTCCTTCATATTGGAAATTCAATTTGTAATCATGCTGTAGATTTGCCAAGGTGTTCCTGCATGGACCCTCTGGAACATACAAAGGTAAAACAAGTGAATTAGTGTTGGTGTTTATAATAATCATTTTAAAAAAAAAAAAATAGTTTAATGGTTTGAATATATTGAGAGGGATTAAAATAAGAAGGGAATGGGATTAATAATTACCTCCTAAAACAGTATGAATATATTGGAGATCATCTGATGAGCAAGCATCTATTAAAGCATAAACACCTGGTCTCAAAGCTTCATCTATCTCCCTGCAATCAAAAAATTTCCATCAGATGTTGTAAATACAGAATGAAACGAAAGTAAAATTACAAAACTGACCTTCTGATTCCGGTTTTCAGAGGACCATATCCTGAAAACACCACTATGTAACTGGATAAAAACAGGCGACAATTCTGCCCAATCACATCTTTCTGTTGTCGTATCTGCCAACAAAAAAATTTAAAAATCTTCATAAATTGATAAGGGATGAAAATTAACAAAGTGAAAGGAATCACATTTCCTTGAATGAATAAACAAACCTCTTCATAAATTCTTCGAAGGAAAGCTCCACATTTTACCCCCTCTTGTAACCCCCATACAACACTTTCGAGGGTAGTTTGGTCATTGTTTACCATCTCCAAACAATGAAGAAGAACAGAAACAGAAGCTTCAAGCAAAGCAATGTGCTGTAAACTTTCCCTGCAATGTACTTAGTTTTTTTTACCTATAATTCAATCGAATATTATCCACATTAAAAAAAAAAAGTAAAGATTTCAAACCTTTTATGATGCCTGAGTAAAGTATGAAGCATCCTGCAACATGCTGCATATAATTCAATCGAATATTCTCTATCTAAAACATCGGTTTTCACACCCTTATTCAGAATATTTTGGAAAAGTGTAGCAGGAATACTAAGAGCTTGTGCCACATGGCACGAATCCATTTGATAAAGCGCGTGTTTTCCCGACACTTTTGTAAGTACTTCAATACACATAAGAACAACAGATCCAGGATCTGGATCAGTAGAATAGAATGTAACTGAAGTGAGGTCTCTGTAGAAGATTTGTGGGCCCTCCAAATGAAGAACAATGTTGAAGAGACAACAAAGTGAGCCCAATATATCTGTTTTCACTGTGTTCAGACTCTTCCTTCCTGTTTAAAGAAAATGGAAATTTTCAGTATCATATTAGGAAAATGTTTTCAGAAATATAAATGATGAACATAACTTTACCTGTAATGGCCTCAAGGACTAAATCAAGACAATCAATTCCAGCTGCAACAACTGAAGAGACATTTCCTACAACCATTGCTCTTTTAATAGACTGCATAGCAGAAGATATATACACCTCTGAAGATTTTCCAACAAAAACTTTGAATGATATTCTTAATCTGTTTTTGAGTTCATCTAAACAAGAAACTCCATTAATTTGATCATTCATTGTTTTTGTACTTGATTCAGTCTCATGAGACTCTAAAGCAGCTTCTTTTCCTTGTAAAGAAATGCATTTTCCAATTGCCTTTAAGTGCAAATCAATCAATCTTTCATAAACTTTTGGAGGCAAAGTAGGGTTAGATGAAGAAATATGGTTTCCCAATTCTTCTAGAAACTTCCCAATCGCATCCAACAACACGAAAGTTAACTCTGATGGTGTTGTTGTTCTATTTCCAGTGTTCTTTGAGAATCCCAACAACAAAACTTCTGAGATTTCTAGGAATATAACAACCACCTTTGACAACAATGGAGTTTTCATCTGTGAATTTAACCTTAGAATAGCGGAATAGGAAATGAATAGCTGTCTAAGAAATAAACTTTCTCCTTCTAGAAGATTCTGAAGAAAGGACTTGTTTATCTCTGTGTTTCCCATTTCTAAAGTTTCCAAATTTAGGCGTTTTTCATACCCATTAGAGGAAATTTCGGAAAAAGAAGCTTTCAGAAAGAGCTCACACAAAGATTTGTTTATAGAAGCTGTGTAAGTATCTATGCAGAGTTTCAATTTGTCAATAGGTTCAAACTTTTTTCTAGAGAAAATGGCTTTGAGATTAATATTCTTTGTGTCCATACGAGATAAAGCAGATGAAAGTCCCCACAAAAATCCCTGAAAGCAAGAAAGAACAGATGTCGCCTTTCCATAACAACTGGTTTCCCTTTCCCCTAACATAATTTCTGCATAATCTTTTAATTCCTCAGATACATGAATCAAAAAGTTTGTTGCATTAATTCCATCTTCTTGATCAGATGGAGATACAGATTCAGTATTCTTGTGAAAAGGATCCCTAGAGGATATAAGGGAATGGCTTGCATTGACAAGAGTACCCTTGATGAGGGTGAAAAACACATATGATGTGTAATCAGTAAGTGAAAACATCATATTCTTCAATTCAGTGTTGTGATTTGTTGAAAATGTGTTTTGTAGTGAGAGTAATGACTTTAAGAGCCATAAAGCTGGAAACTTGCCTTTAAAGTGTAGGGCATTAAGAGAATTTTGATTGGTGGAAATATTCTCTTCACAGAATGTCATCATTAGATACTTTAGGGTTTTTCTACAACAAAGAAAGAGCCTCAAAAGCTCAAGATGATCATGCAATTTTTCACCCAATAAAGTGTTGAGTATAACCCTGAAAAAAAAAAAGCATTTTTAGTTGTTAATCAATAAGAGGAAAGAGGAAAGAGTATTTTGTAATTGTTACCTTTCAAGATTTAATATACAAGTTGCATAGAGAGAAAAAGATTTAGAATTTATCCATCTTTTGGGCATCCAACAGAGAAAACTGAGTGAACTTTGACAAACTTTATATATCTGACTTGATTCATCAACTTCTTGCTTCTTGATAGAGAGAGAAGATGATGGATCCATTGAAGAACAATCATTCACCTCACTGATATTATTTGCAACTACTGAAGGAATTTTAAGGGAGCTTAAAACCTCAGGCCATTTGGGTTCCTCTTGCAATTCAATATCTACTCCATTGTTAAATAATGGTGACACTAACTCTTGAAGAAAGCTGCAAAACCTTGATGCCATATGTCTTCGAATAAACTGAATTAAAGAACAATGTGAATAACATTAGATGCAATTATTCTTCAACAAAGAATACACATACACAAACACTAATCAAGTAGAAGGATTAATTTTATAATACCATCTTACTTTTTCCTCATATAGCATTGTATTGCTGAGAAGCTCCAATGAGATTTCATGTATCATGACCTTCTTCAAGTTTCCACCTCCAACAACACTCTGCTCTCCAAATTGCTTCAAATTACTCTTCACAAATGGAAGAGAATTTTGAAGAAGAATTGAAAGAAACATCTTTAATTTCTTCTTAGCTGAATGAGCACTCCAAACATCGATATTCTGACAAATCATGCACCAAAGTGCAGAAGGTAATGACTTCTTATCTATGGAAGCAACCGAAAAATCCCATCCACTTTCATAATTTGGCTCAGATTTATTCAATAAAGACAGGTGTCCCATTATATAACTTGTAAGACCTTTCGCCTCTTCTGATAACTTCATAAGTCGCTTTCCCAATCGTTTATTTTGTTTACCATTAATACCCTCTGCTTCTTTCCCCTCACTAATTATCATTTCATTCCTCTTGATCACAAACTCAAGGGAGTTGACCAATCTATTCAAGTCAACAAGCCTCTGAAGTGCCATAGCATTCAAAACATATGTTAGAGGAGAAAGATCTGTCTTGCTTTCTTTACTACAAACATCTGAAATTGCTTCTATAATGAGAAGAAGAGAGACTGAAGGTTGGAGAATCCAAGAAAAATACCCTTTGTCCTTTTCTGTCTTTTCCAACCAATCATTTCCAGAATAAGCCGTAAAGGGGTCCCGCATTATTTCTGACATCTTTTTGGATGTAGTAGGAGGTGCAAGAGTGATGGCTTGTCGATATAAGCTTCTAGAAGACATATATAAACGAAAAAAGAAAAGAAAAATCCAATGAGATTTCACTTTATTGGAGAATTTTCTTCCAGAAACTACAGAAAGAAACTCATCAACTCCTTTTGGTTGTGAGATCAAAACACTCATAGTAGGAGAAATGAGTTTCATCAAATCATTTAGAGAAACTCCAACAAGACTACTATTACCTGTAGTGACAACCAATGAGTCCACAATTAAAGTGTACACTTCGGATAAACCACTACCAAGAACCTCTGCTTTCAACTGGACATTATGATGTGAATTGTCTAAAGTACCCTTCATCCATTCAAGGGATTCGGAGACATCAGTAGCTAATTCTTTAATAGATAAACCCACTTGCCCTTCAGGTATGGACTTTACAGCATTATGGATGGAAAGTTTTAACTCTGGTGAGCATAATATCAGTCTCAATGAATTTCCCCATGATTTTGAATGATTAGATTCTTTTTTGTTTGCAGATGATATGAAACGCCTGATTGCTTTACAAAGTGCAAAAACAGATGTTCCCACCTATCAAATATAGATGGTTTATGTTAATAAGTCTAACTTCAATTTGAGATAACAATTTACATAAACAAGTTAAGCTTATTAATATGTCAAACAAAGTATTAGTTCAAATCAAAGAATGCTCCACTAACCTGACGAAGCTCACTGTAAAGGTTAACCATGTGGCATCCAAGATGAAGAATTTCTGGAATTATCGAGGGCTTATCCTGTGAATTTGTCAAACTGTGTCCAAGTGTCCCATATGAGAACATCAAAAGCCATAAACTTTCAAGATCATTCCCAAGAACCTCATAATCAATTTCCAATAAATAATCCAGGCATGAAATAACATCTTTGGCTACCAACTCCACCAAATCCTTACATGTTCCATTGTTTGCATCAAAAGTTGAAGAAACTAACTGATTTATTTTGGAAGAAAGTAGTGTTATTTTATCACAGACCAATTTCAAGAAATTAGCACAAGCCCCTTCAGATGCATCATCTACCCTTGTGTAGACTTTCTCTTGCATTAAGTTGATAAGAATTGAGTTGAATGATGTGAGTGTGCAATGAACATCTTCTAGCATTGTTCCTATTTCCATTTCATCTTGAAGGTAAATATCAATGTCACCTAACAAAGGCTCTAGAATTTGTACAAAGAAATCAAACAATGACTTCCGAGTTTCAGCATTTAAAGCAGATAGACTATCTTGCCTTTTGATACAATGGACATACATACGAAAAAGCTCCCCTTCACCAGATAATGCCAAGGCTTTCTTCTCCACCACTATTCTTCCTAGTTTATCAAACAAGTGTCTGTGATAACTTCTGATAACTGTTTTTGAGTCTTTTGGCTTTCCTTCATCAGATAGTTTATACTTAGATAAGCTTTGTAAGCTCAAAAATCCATCAATGTGAGAGGGATGAAATAATCCCTGAGAGAAGACTTCTTCAATTAGCTTCAATAATTTACTTGTGGCAAGTTCAGAAGAGTGTATTACATGCAGTAAGCATAGCAAAGGTTCCAAAAGCTTATCCACAAAATCTTGAAAACCATTTTTCCGATTTGGATGAAGCCTTAAGAACTTGATGAATGGATCAAGTACTATGCATGTCAAATTCATGACAATTGTTCCTGATATGGTATCATTGAGATTACTGGTGATAACTTTCAGAACAAGATCAAGTAAAGTACCAACTAACAAAATCCATAAATCTAGATTTTCATTTGAAACACCACCATGTGATGTGAAAATGAGTGAAATGCAATCAAGAATTGTGTTGTATAATGTTAACTCATCTTCATTCAAATCTTTGATTTCCATGTTCCTAGTGATGCAGTGAATAACTTTTAAGATATCCTTAGAAAAGCTCAGTGAAATGTTTAATTTCATACCCTCCTCCAGGCAGAACTTGAAAATCTTCCAGCATCTATAATCTAAACAAGAACCACTTACACCAAACTGAGGAGTAAGCCCTGAAACCCTAATTTCTTTCTCTGAAGAGATTAACGTTGACTGGACCCAATTGTTGAGAAATGTAACTACTCTATCAAAGCTAACAGCCTCTGATGGATGAGTTGTGTCATCTGCTACTTGACTAAAACTCAAATTCACAAACTTACATGCGAGTTCTACCTTTCTGCACAAAAAGTATTCGAGTATCAGAAATGTATAACCAAATATTACAGTCAATATAGCCATGTTCTTGTTACAAGCCATTTGACCTCAAATTCATTCCGTTTCTATGATTCTTCCCTAACGTTTTTCATGTAAACAAGCATAAAACCTACAATATACGCACACACGGAAATGAAAACAAATACCAGGAGAGTAGAACAAACACTGTTGTACGAAAAGAGGCTTACTTCTCAATACTGAGATTCTTCTTCTGTAGTGACAAAATTAACTGCAAATTTCTCCACGGAGTTGCATCTTCAAGCAATTCTGTTGTCGTTTCCTTATCTCCTTCTATTGGTTCGTTTACAAAATCATCCGATTGATTGATACGAGATGATTTCGAAGCCTTGTCCTCGTATTTATTCTCCGAATCTGGAAGCTTTCTCTTTTTCTTCCTCTTCATTGCGCTGCTACTGCTGCTCTTTTCTGCTCGCGGCGACTGATAATCCGCCATTGTTGAAGTTCAAGCTTCCAAGGGTTTTGTGGTTTCAAGGGTTTAAGACTTTAACCAAAGTAATGTTACACAAATCATCCTTTAACGCTCTGAATAATTACATTTAAGCCCACTACTCATATGTTGTTACACAAAAGTTCCTTGTATTGAAAGGAAATACATCAAAAGTTCAAAACTCGTTGTTAGATGAAATACGTACACAAACCATCCCTTGTTAATTCTAATGGAATGCCTAAACGGATTCCGAATAAAACCAAAGTAGGTTACATGTTTATTAAGAGATATAAATGTGTGTTAAGAGATATAAGCTATAAATACAAAAATTTGGAAACATTTTACGAAGAAGTGAGGTGTTGGTTATTAATGCTAAACACTTATGAAGAAGTGAACAAATGTGCTGGTTTCAAATGATAGGAGAATACAAACACAAATAATAATGTAAGACAGAATAATAAAACCAAAAAAATAAACAATTGCAAAAACATAAAGATTTAAAGTGGATCATATCTACAATAAAAGACTATTGTATTTTGTCAAAATAATTTCATCTATCAGGTAGATTTAATCTCAAAAAAATATTCATTAAAGAAATGAGTCACATAAAGGTGGAAAATCAATCTATCTAACTTTCCATCAAACATTAGTTTCATTAGATAAATTCATATAAAATCTAGGTTAGGTTTCATTACCTTCCATCTATATTTTTTCTGCTCGAATCTTTTCATATGGTAAAATATTTTTTACTGTGTTAACTTAATTTTACATTTTTACTAATGCTCGTCATTGGTGATATGTTTTGAAACACCACTTCTTGTATAGGTGGTTTAAAATAGGATTTAAAAGTATTTTTGAAAACAATTTAAGGAAAAAATTGCAAAAAAGCACAAAACAACCTCTTCCTAATTTGTCAAAGAGTATACTATGCATTGCAATCGATGTAAGATATATGGCATCATAATAATGTCTAACTATTTCAAAATTCAAACATATAAAAAGATTTTCAAAAATCAATGTAAGCTTCTCGACCTTCAAGATGTCACTACAAGACTATTGATAGCTAAACACATATCAAAATAATGTGTTATTCATGAAAAACATCATATGTATATCGGGGTTATACACAATAGGCATCCAAAAACATTATATATATATATATATATATATAAATATATATATATATATATATATATATATATATATATTGTTGAAAAGAGTTAATATATGTCTGCAAACTTAAACATTAATTTTATTAATTATAGGGTAAGAATTGTAATATTATATATTTGAGGGGAGGTGTTGTGAATTGATTATGCATGTAATGGATATACACGCGGGTTAATGGGTGATACCCGACGTTAAAGTGATCTGATGTATATAATGTGTTAGCTTGATTCAATAGGGTATGAGTCGAGATATTTTCATATGTATTTTCTTAGTTCACTCTCATCTTCAGTTTAGGGTTTGTTCATAGATCGTCTTCATACTTGAGTTGTAATATGAGTGTGACTGATTGTGTAGTGAGGTTTGATTTGTAATCTGTTAATGTAAACCATCTATTTCATAGTGAATGAAATGATGATGTTGGGAATATTTTGTGTCAATTACGTTTCTTTACATGGTATCAGAGCTTAGGCTCCTTTGGTGTTCTTGTGATGCTTGTTGAGTAACTTTTGTTCATCTCACGATCGTACCGGTAACTTTAGCATTTTGGCCCATTATGGGCCATAAAGGATTTAATTAGCCATAAAGTGCCCTAAACCAATTTATTTTACCAATTTGGGTCGTGAGCCTCCTTAAGAGCCCAATGGGCCAAAAAATAATTCTTGGGCTCCATAAAAATTAGACAAGACCAAAATGGGCCAAATTACTTCATTCTCATCTCACATAAGCTCAATTCTCGGCCCACAATGCTTATTTGACAAAAAAAAAAAAAAAAAAAAAAGGGAAATTTGTTCATATGACACCTCATGTTTGCATGGTGGATATCCATGCAAACATCACCTCAAACTTTCTCTCCTCCCTTCTTATTGTCTCTTGGCCGAAACACCACCATACCACTCTCATATTTTTCCCCTTCAAACACTCTCAAAAAACCTCTCAAAACTTTTCCTTCTTCCACCAAAGTTTCGAGATTTTGGTTGTGTTTCAAGAGGAGTTTTCATCAAAGATCATCATCCTTGGTAAGATCTTACAACCTAAGTTGATTCACTACATCTTTAAACCCAAATCATTCCTCTTACACCATATTTTCGTGGATCATGATCCCTAGAACCCTTTAAGTTCGACAACATCCTCAAGGAGTTTGCTAGAGCCGAGATCTACTCATCTCTTCACCAAAAATCGAATCCAACACCCCAAGGTGAGTTCATACCCCTTGTTTTCGGTTTTCATATGATTTTGGGGGAGAATACAAGTTGTTTTGTGTAGATCTATGTGTATTTGCATGAGTATATGTGTTTTCCATGAATTATTTGGTGATTATGTGTTGATTACTTCATTAATCTAAAAATATGTTAAGAACTTGAAGTTTATCACTTGGATATTCATAAGAACCTTGAGAAAAGTATGTTTTTATCACATATATTACATATAAACTTGTAGATCTGGGAATTATACACTTAAAATAGCAAAAATAAGTGTTGTGCTCAAAGATCTATAACTTATACTCAAAAATCAGCTTTTGACAGGAAAGTTTTAGCCCAACCTCGAACTATTTTGACCCTCTTAATGGAAGTATTTTTCAAAACTGTTTTACATGGATAAAGTTACGATTTTTCTACAATTTTTGGCGAATTTTACAAATCTGCCTATCAGATTTTAAATAATTTCGGATCAGCCTGCAAATGTGAGCAATTTCACACTTGTTAGAAGCCATTAAAAATTATGAGAAAAATTGTGAACAAAGTAGACAAAATTTCCAAACTTCTAGAATTTACGGATCCAAATTTCAACTTACGATGATTTTTCTACAAATTTTCCAACTAGGTCGGAAAAGCTCAAAAACAAGAAAATGTGTATTTTTACAAAAAAAAAAAAAAAAAAAAAAATCAAGCCAATAATGATATTTTTGACAAATTGGGGTTTTAAAATGTTGTTTTTACCACAAAATAGTCATCAACACAAATTTTGAACAAAATGGAGACTAAAGTGTATTTCTTACAAAAATTGGGCTTTAATTGTAAATTTTTGGCTTATTGGGCCAAGAACGTCATTTTACAAAAAGTGGGCTTTATGCTGTTTTAGTGAATACTTGAACCAAAACCAACGATAAAATAACAAACGGATTAATTTCATCATTTTATAGGTTATTTAGGCCTTAGTGACCCATTTTTATGTGTCATAGGTCATGTATATTATTTATATGTTTATTAGGCCTCATTGATCCATTAACATGTACGACGGACATTGGATACTATTAGTGTGCTATTTGGGCCTTAGTGACCCGTTTTTATGTATGATAGGTCTTGTATACTATTTATACGTTTATTGGGCCTCATTGACCCAATAACATGTGCGACGGACATTGGATACTATTAGTGTGCTATTTGGGCCTTAGTGACCCATTTTTATGTATGATAGGTCTTGTATACTATTTATATGTTTATTGGGCCTCATTGACCCATTAACATGTGTGACGGACCTTGGATACTATTAGTGTGCTATTTGGGCCTTAGTGACCCATTTTTATGTGTAATAGGTCATGTATACTATTTATATGTTTATTGGGCCTCATTGAGCCATTAACATGTGTGATGGACCTTGGATACTATTAGTGTGCTAGTTGGGCCTTAGTGACCCATTTTTATATGTGATAGGTCATGTATACTATTTATATGTTTATTGAGCCTCATTGACCCATTAACATGTGCGACAGACCTTGATACTATTTGTGTGCTATTTGGGCATGTAAATACCTTACGTGTGAAATGAGCCTTGGTTGTCCTTGAAATGATTTACATGTTTAGCGATGCCTTAGTGGTTCATTTACATGGTTCATTGGGCTTGGAATGAGTTTGTACTTTTCTTCGCGTAAATTTAATTAAGGATCTAGTGAGTTTTGTCGGTTGGCACCTATTAAGTGTATGATCGTAGCCTGTAGTTATAACCATAACCAAAGTCTCTTGGAGAGAGAGCGGGGATTTGTGTATAGATTTATACGGGGATGACACCCCACACCTGAGTTGTTCGCTACAGTTAGACTAACTCAGTCTAGGGTGACGAAGACCTTATAATCAAAAATCAAAATTGGCGTCCAAAAACGCCAAGACATGCGAAATTGTCATTATTTAGTATGGTTATGACGGCTCACTTAGAGGAATTAACGTTATGAAGTTTATAGAATACCATTCTCTTTTCTCTTGGATTACTCAGAAACATTCTTGTACTGGTACTCAACCTCGGGGGTTGGTATGACAGCTTTCTCTTTTACAGACAACATCGGGTTGTCTGGGAACATTCTCTTTACATGCTCATTACATTCCCTCTACATTATCTTTACATCTTTTAGTCAAATAAACAAAAACATACATGCATTAATACAAGATCTGACACAAACATACTAAACAACTTGCAGAAAATATCGGATTTTCTGGTGGTTTTCAGAGTTATACAAATCATTTTCACAAACATGTTTATGAACTCACCAACATTATATATGTTGACGTTTTCAAAATAACTTGTATTCTCAGGAAACCGTTGAAGCAGGATGAACGAAACAAACTAATGGATATTATGTTATATTTTGTTTCATCATACTCCTACTATTTTGGCACGTAATATTCAAATACAATACTCGATGTAAACAATAAATGTTGCTATATTACATGTGTGATGATGCTGATGATATGTTTCAATTATATACTCTGTAATGATACTACAACAATGATGTAACAGCCCGAAATCCAGGTATTCTTCTTTTGGCCTTGCATCTTGGTTAAGTTGTTAATTTAGGGTTTTCATGGTAGGCGAGTACGTTGGGCGTACAAGGTGTACGCTGCGCGTACTCGCGCGCCTCCTTTGGACGCGTTCCCCCTCAGGTACGTTGGGCGTACCCAAGGTTACGCATGGCGTAACTTGCCCAGATCTAAAAACCCTAATCTTTTTGGAGGGCTATAAACGGAATGTGTGGCTGGACTTCTCAGCCACCATCCCTCAGAGTGAAACCCTAAATAGTGTGTACCTTCATTCTTAAACCTTTGTGTGTGCATTCTAAGCTTGGTGGTGCCATTCCAAGGTTACACAGGAGAAGAAGAGCTTATTGGAGAGGCTAGAAATGGTGCTCAAGTGTAGATCTGAGCTTTGCAAGGGTTAAAGCTTCATTATCAGGTAAAAAATTCGGATCTTGTCACTTGGTTCATGTTATATGCTTAAGGTATCATTTTCTAGGGTTTAAGACCCAAAGGTGGAGACTTTTTGTGCAAATGGTCTCCATAAGCTTAGATACTTCATATTTCTGATCTATTGGAGTTGTAGACTCATAAAAATGACATCTTGGACGTGGATATTGCACCATGCATGAAATCTAGGTCCTTAAGTTTGAATAGAATGTTGTTATGTGATGTTGGAGCCTTTACAACCATGCCAAGGCTTAAAGGTCTCGACTTTATGGGTTTAGACACACTAAAAGAGTCAGATCTAGAAGTTGGAGTAATGGCTTAACCGATTAAGACCAGAAATGAAGAGTGGTTGATTCTGATGGTTACGCTGGGCGTAACTTCCAGTACAAGCAGCGTACTGGGTGGAGATCCCGATCCAGGGGATTGGCGATGTACGCCCCGCTTACATCTAGCAGTACGCCCCGCGTACTCTCAGGGTTGACTTTTGTTGACTTTTAGGGTTTTGGTCAACATGAGGACTTTAGGTCAAGGAAGGGTAAAATGGTCTTTTACCCTCTGAGGAATGATGATAAGGGGTAAAGCTTAGTGGTGGAAGTCTTTGTGTATTAAATGATATTTTATGTTTAGGTGAGGTAGAGTCGTCGTTGGGATTCGGTGATAGCAAGGACGCGGGATCTTAGACTTTCCACGAGGTGAGTTTTCTCACTATACTGTACCCGGAAGGGTTTGACTGTGTGACCGGAAGGTCGGATATGATATGAGATATATGTATTATGTGTGATAAGTTATTCGTTATATGTGCCATGTATGATATGCTTGATATGGGCCGGAAGGAGAATATGTTATGGGCCGGAAGGCGTTGTGATGTGGACCGTAAGGTTGACGTGGGTAGGACCGGAAGGTTTACCTAGTCGGGACGGAAGTCCCCTGAGACACATGGACCGGAAGGTCAGGGCCTGGAAAGACGTATGTGCGTAAGTTGTATTTTGGGAAAACTCACTAAGCATTTATGCTTACAGTTGTTGTGTTATGTGTTTCAGGTACTAGCGAGGACCGTGGGAAGGCGCCGGCGTGATCGTACACATTGTCGGGGGAAAACTATTTTATGATCTTTGGGATGTATTTTGTTGTGATAATATTGTTTACGTTTGAATTTGAAATATTAATCGATGTTTTTGATGTTTACAAAAATGAAAAATTGGTTTTAAAATTTACGTCGTTACAAGTTGGTATCAGAGCCTTGGTTTGAGGGATTCGGATACACCTTCGGGCGTAACTGAACTCAAACCGGGGATTTGAGAAATTTTTAATTAATAAAATCAATAAAAATTTGATAAGAGATTTTGAAACAGCCAAAGTAGAAGAAGTGTGTACCGTCAGCCAGCGCCCGAACGGTAAACTCCCCAAAATACTCTTACAATATGTGTTATGAGATATGAAAAGATATGATACGCATGCTACTAGACTAGGTATTCATATTAGGACTAGAGTGGCCTGATTTGTGATGCCTTAGTCTAGGGAAATCTGCTGCTATGAGGTGCTTTGAGAGCGAGTGAGTAGCTAGTGCATGGCAAGAATAGAGTACTCATGATCCAAGGTTTGGGGAGGAGGACTTGGGGTGAATGCTGATGCGGTGTAGTTGGTAGTATTGGGCCCGTACTACTGAAGACACCGGGTCAGTGGGCAACCCAAGTAAGAATCCTTAGGTATCGGAGACTGAGTAGGGTTGCGTTATCGAGTGCGATTATGCTCCATAGAGTCTCTGATATTCCTATGTTGTATTTCAGAGGTATCATGGTTGGACCACGCCACAGACCTGGTACGAGCAGTGTGGGGGACGAGAAGCTTCGTCAGATGATTCATGAGGAGGTGGTTGCAACGATCCGGGCTGAGATTCTGGAGATGTTTGGGTCTATTAAGACCACAATGATGGAGACTTTTGATGAGCGGTACGCCGCGGTGACTGAGGTCGCAGTCGCTGCAGCTACCGCAGCTGTGGCCGCCGCCAGACCATAGGGAGGTGACTCGTTACTGTTCCGGGAGTTTAGCAACACGAAGCCACCCGAGTTTAACGGGACGCAGGATCCGATCGCTGCAATGAGATGGATTGCTGATATCGCGGGATGCTTCTACACTTGTTCATGTCCGGAGCATCTGAGGGTACGGTTCGCTTTGAACCAGCTCCGCCTGGGAGCAAAGGATTGGTGGAAGTTCGTGACGGCGAACTTCACTCTGGCAGAGGTTTCATCCGTGACTTGGGAGAGGTTTACTGCTATGTTCAGAGACGAGTACGTTCCCCCGGTGGAGAGGGAACGGTTGGTTCAGGAGTTCTTGACCCTCAAGCAGCGTAATGATTCTGTCATGGTGATCACACGGAAGTTTCATGAGAGGGCGATGTTTTGCCCTGAGCAGGTTTCCACGGAGCAGGCTCGGATGAGCCGGTATTTGGGTGTGCTGAGGAGGGATATCCGGGAGTTCGTATCGAACTCATCATACCAGACTTTTGTTGAGCTCCAGGCGAATGCCAGGAAGCGTGAGATCGAGTTGGAGACCCAGGCTAGGGAGGAGGTCGAGTCTCAACGGGTGGATCAGCGGCCGACTCAGTCTCAGCCGGCAGCCAAGCGGACCAAGTCCGCCGATTCGAGGTCGGGAGGTCAGAAGGGCCGCACTTGCAGAAAGTGCGGCAAGGGTCACGAGGGGGCATGTCGATCGGGTGTTTGCTACAAGTATGGCAAGGAGGGGCACATTGCTAGGGATTGCCCCAAGGGATTCATGGTTTGCTTTCATTGCAACCAGACTGGCCATCGGAAGGCCGAGTGCCCCCAGCTTCGCCAGGGATCTATGCCTGCTGCCAGGGTTACCGAGACTCGGCCGGTGAAAGCCGAGGCTCCGAAGGCTCGTGGGAGAGCTTTTCAGTTGACTGCAGAGGAGGTCCGCGCGGCGCCTGATGTCGTAGCTGGTATGTATTCTTTCGTGTATTTACTTTTATGATAAGGTATTGTGCTTATATTATGATATGCGTAGGTACTTTTCTTGTGAATTCTGTACCTGCCTTGGTATTATTTGACTCGGGTGCGAGTCGGTCTTTTGTATCGTTGACTTTTAGCCAGCACATCGGTATTGAGCGGGAGGTGATGAGTCGACCCCTGCGAGTTTCTATAGCGGATGAGAAAGTGGTATACGCCACTGATGTGATTCGAGGATACGTGCACGAGATCTTTGGGGTCAAGTTCCTTATAGACTTGGTTCCTATAACGATGGGGGATGTCTACGTCATCGTGGGCATGGATTGGTTGAGTAAATTTGGGGCAGTCATTGACTGCGAGAGACAGTTGGTGACTATTCGAGACCCTAGTGGGGGAGTGCTTACTGTGTATGGCGAGGGGACCCGGTGTGGATCGGCGTTTTGTTCGGCTGCCAGGACGAGGCAGAGTTTGCAGCAGGGTTGCAATGGATTCCTAGCCTACGTGATGGATACTCGAGTGGCCGCGGTGAGGCCCAATTCGGTTGACGACGTTCCTGTAGTATGCGAGTTTTCGGATGTGTTCCCCGAAGAGTTACCAGGTGTGCCTCTGGAAAGGCAAGTGGAGTTCCGTATCGATTTGGTTCTGGGAGCGGCGCCCATCTCCAAGGCGCCTTATCGCCTCGCTCCACCGGAAATGCAGGAGTTATCCTCGCAGCTTCAGGAGCTGTTGGAGAAGGGGTTTATTCGACCGAGTAGCTCACCTTGGGGAGCGCCGATTTTGTTTGTCAAGAAAAAGGACAGTTCACACTGGATGTGTATCGATTACCGGGAGTTGAACAAGTTGACGGTTAAGAACCGGTATCCGTTACCTAGGATCGACGATCTGTTCGATCAGTTGCAGGGGGCATCTTGGTTCTCCAAGATAGACTTGAGGTCGGGTTATCATCAGATGAGAGTTCGGGATGAAGATATTCAGAAGACTGCACTCGGAACTCGTTATAGACATTATGAGTTTGTGGTGATGCCTTTTTGGCTCACCAATGCGCCGACCGCGTTCATGGATCTTATGAACCGGGTGTGCAGGCCGATGCTGGATCGGTCGGTGATCGTATTCATTGATGATATTTTGGTATATTCGAGGTCTAGGGAGCAGCATGAGGAGCATTTGAGGGAAATTCTTGGGTTATTGAGATCGGAGAGGCTGTATGCCAAATTCTCCAAGTGTGATTTCTGGTTACGAGAGGTCCAGTTCCTTGGGCACCTTGTTAACCAGAAAGGGATATTGGTCGACCCGGCCAAGATTGAGGCGGTGTTGAGATGGGAGGTGCCGAGATCGCCCACTGAGATCAAGAGTTTTCTGGGATTGGCCAGTTATTATCAAAGGTTTATCAAGGATTTCTCCAAGATCGTCGTGCCACTTACTAGGATGACCCGGAAGGGTGTTGCGTTTTCGTGGGGACCGGAGCAGCAGTCCTTATTCGAGACCCTTCGTCAGAAATTGTGCGAGGCCCCGGTGCTTGCACTTCTGGAAGGGATGGAGGATTTTGTAGTGTACTGTGATGCATCTATATCGGGTTTAGAGGCGGTGCTTATGCAGAGGCGGCATGTGATAGCGTATGCTTCGAGGCAGTTGAAGCCTCATGAGTCGAGATATCCCACCCACGACCTGGAATTGGGGGCTGTGGTGTTTGCCCTCAAGATCTGGCGGCATTAGCTTTATGGGGTTCGGTGTACCATCTACACGGACCACAAGAGTCTAAAGTACTTGATGGATCAGCCAAATCTGAATATGCGATAGAGGAGATGGTTGGACGTGGTGAAGGATTACGATTGTGAGATCCTGTACCACCCGGGCAAGGCTAATGTGGTGGCCGATGCGTTGAGTCGTAGGGCGGAAAGCACCCCGATCCGAGATATTTGTATGAGGTTGACGGTGATGACCCCGATTTTAGATACCATTCGAGGAGCTCAGGCTGAGGCTGCGAAACCAGAAAACTAGAAGAGGGAGCGGGTTGTAGGTCAGGTATCAGGATTCATTATGGATGGTCGAGGGCTTATGACTTTTCAGGGTCGGATTTGGGTACCGTTTGTGGGCGGTACGCGTACTATTTTGATGGAGGAAGCTCATCGATCGAAATTCTCGATTCATCCCGGGGCTACAAAAATGTATTTGGACCTAAGGAAGGAGTATTGGTGGCCCTGTATGAAAAGGGATGTTGCATGGTTTGAGAGATGCCTGACTTGTCGACAGGTTAAGGCCGGGCACCAGCATCCGCACGGTAAATTGCAGCCGCTAGAGATTCCCGAATGGAAGTGGGAACAGATTACCATGGACTTTATCACCAAATTGCCGTGGACTGCGAGGGGAGTCGACGCGATTTGGGTGATCGTGGATAGATTGACGAAGAACGCTCATTTTCTAGCCATCAGCGAGAGCTCTTCTGCGGAGAAGTTGGCAGAATTATGCGTGAGGGAGGTGGTATCGCGACATGGGGTTCCGATGTCGATTGTTTCAGATCGGGATGTGCGTTTTACTTCCAGGTTTTGGAAGAAGTTTCATGAGGAGTTGGGTACGAGACTGCATTTCAGTACCGCATACCACCCGCAAACAGACGGACAGAGCGAGCGGACGATTCAGACGCTTGAGGATATTCTCCGAGTATGTGTTTTGGATTTTGGAGGGAGCTGAGACACCTATCTACCTTTAGCAGAGTTTTCATACAACAACAACCATCATTCGAGCATTGGTATGCCACCCTTTGAGTTGTTATATGGTCGGAGGTATCGCACCCCCATCTGCTGGGGAGAGGTGGGGCAGCGGGTGATGGGTAGCACGGAGATTGTACTCCAGATGACCGAGCAGATTCAGCAGGTCAGGTAGAGGTTGTTGACCGCGCAGAGTCGCCATAAGAGTTATGCGGACAGGCGGCGGTCCGAGCTCGAGTTTCAGGTTGGTGACCTTGTACTCCTAAAGGTCTCTCCTTGGAAATGAGTGATACGATTCAGGAAGAGGGGAAAGTTGGGACCCCGGTATATTGGACCCTTCACGGAAATTGCTAGGGTAGGCCGGGTGGCCTACCGGTTGGATCTACCTGCTGAGTTGGGGCAGATCCATGATACCTTTCATGTCTCGCAGTTGAGGAAATGTATTGCCGACGAGTCGGCAGTGGTGCCATTAGATGCTATTCAGGTGGATGCAGGCCTGAACTATGTGGAGAGACTAGTAGCGATCAGGGATCAGAAAGTTAAGGTTCTGAGGAACAAGGAAGTACCCCTGGTACAAGTGCAGTGGCAACATCAGAAGGGGTCCGAGCTGACGTGGGAGTCCGAGTCTGAGATGCGGGATCAGTATCCAGAGTTGTTTTTAGTATGAGACTTCGGGGGCGAAGTCTGATTCTAGTGGGGGAGAATTGTAACAGCCCAAAATCCAGGCATTCTTCTTTTGGCCTTGCATCTTGGTTAAGTTATTAATTTAGGGTTTTCATGGTAGGCGAGTACGCTGGGCGTACAAGGTGTACGCTGCGCTTACTCGCGCGCCTCCTTTGGACGCGTTCCCCCTCAGGTACGCTGGGCGTACCCAAGGTTACGCATGACGTAACTTGCCCAGATCTAAAAACCCTAATCTTTTTGGAGGGCTATAAACGGAATGTGTGGCTGGACTTCTCAACCACCATCCCTCAGAGTGAAACCCTAAATAGTGTGTGCCTTCATTCTTAAACCTTTGTGTGTGCATTCTAAGCTTGGTGGTGTCATTCCAAGGTTACACAGGAGAAGAAGAGCTTATTGGAGAGGCTAGAAGTGGTGCTCAAGTGTAGATCTGAGCTTTGCAAGGGTTAAAGCTTCATTATCAGGTAAAAACTTCGGATCTTGTCACTTGGTTCATGTTATATGCTTAAGGTATCATTTTCTAGAGTTTAAGACCCAAAGGTGGAGACTTTTTGTGCAAATGGCCTCCATAAGCTTAGATACTTCATATTTCTGATCTATTGTAGTTGTAGACTCATAAAAATGACATCTTGGACGTGGATATTGCACCATGCATGAGATCTAGGTCCTTGAGTTTGAATAGAATGTTGTTATGTGATGTTGGAGCCTTTACAACCATGCCAAGGCTTAAAGGTCTCGACTTTATGGGTTTAGACACACTAAAAGAGTCGGATCTAGAAGTTGGAGTAATGGCTTAACCGATTAAGACCAGAAATGAAGAGTGGCTGATTCTGATGGTTACGTTGGGCGTAACTTCCAGTACGAGCAGTGTACTGGGTGGAGACCCCGATCCAGGGGATTGGCGATGTACGCCCCGCTTACATCTAGCAGTACGCCCCGCGTACTCTTAGGGTTGACTTTTGTTGACTTTTAGGGTTTTGGTCAACATGAGGACTTTAGGTCAAGGAAGGGTAAAATGGTCTTTTATCTTCTGAGGAATGATGATAAGGGGTAAAGCTTAGTGGTGGAAGTATTTGTGTATTAAATGATATTTTATGTTTAAGCGAGGTAGAGTCGTCGTTGGGATTCGGTGATAGCAAGGATGCGGGATCTTAGACTTTCCACGAGGTGAGTTTTCTCACTGTACTGTACCCGGAAGGGTTTGACTGTGTGACCGGAAGGTCGGATATGATATGAGATATATGTATTATGTGTGATAAGTTATTCGTTATATGTGCCATGTATGATATGCTTGATATGGACCGGAAGGCGAATATGTTATGGGCCGGAAGGCGTTGTGATGTGGACCGTAAGGTTGACGTGGGTAGGACCAGAAGGTTTACCTAGTCGGGACGGAAGTCCCCTGAGACACATGGACCGGAAGGTCAGGGCCTGGAGAGATGTATGTGCGTAAGTTGTATTTTGGGGAAACTCACTAAGCATTTATGCTTACAATTGTTGTGTTATGTGTTTCAGGTACTAGCGAGGACCGTGGGAAGGCACCGGCGTGATCGTACACATTGTCGGGGGAAAACTATTTTATGATCTTTGGGATGTATTTTGTTGTGACAATATTGTTTACGTTTGAATTTGAAATATTAATCGATGTTTTTGATGTTTACAAAAATGAAAAATTGGTTTTAAAATTTACGTCGTTACAAATGAAGTCACGCTCAAGCCCTCGGACGTTTTCGCCATCTGGTTCGGGGGTGTGACAAAGATGGTCATCCACTTTCTTTCTGTTATCTCGTAAGTCCCACATCCCTAGTGATATGTAAATATCAGTTATCCTCACCATTATATAGTAAATGAGCTGAGGGAAATTAAGAAATAAGTTTGAGATTTGGTTTCCATTATAAAACCGAAACCGAACCATGAAACTGAAGTTTAAAACCGAAAACCGATAAACCGAACCCATTAGTTTGGGTTGAAATTTTTAGAAACCGATCATGTTCAGTTTGAGTTCGGTTTTAGGTCAAAACCGACCCATGCAAAACCCTAGTTATGGATCCAATACATGCATTTATTTGTATATGTATCAATATTTTGGGGGAACTCACTAAGCTTTTGACTTGCATTTTCAGTTTTTGTTGCAGGTACATCATATGATCGCGGGAAGGCAAAGGCGTGATCGTACAACTCTTCATATTTGTGTTTATATTTTTTGGATACTCTGATATTATATTATTTTAAAATCAAGTTTTGTAATAATTAATGGTTTTGAAATTTTTAAAAATGTCATGACTTTATGGATGTTATATTTTTTCCACAAATAACACTAAGTTTTCACATTTTTCAAATTTGACACTAAGTCTTTTTTTTTTTTTTTTTTAAAAATTATTTTTTAATAATTTTGACGCTTTATTTTTTTTGTTCTAAGTCAACATATTTTTTTTTTCCAATTTTATTTAATATTGACCATTTTTTAATAATTGCGGGGTATATATAATCACAAACATATATGCCACATCATTAGTAGTTCCAGATCCTTTGAATATAACAAATATTTTAATTGTTGTGTCTAAGGATCCATGATTGGAACAATATAATACATTCTTATTATGAGAACCAATTAACCAAACTAATTATAAACTTCAAACAATAATAACAAAATTTTATCAATTATCGCTAATGAAATTTGATTTTATTTAACTTTTTGTTGTAGATTTTATACATATTTTATTTATAATTAAATATTCTACTAGGTATATACTTAAAATGAAGAACCAATAAAAAAGTAGAATACAATTTTTATATAACTAAATCATATTTATACATAAAATTATGATTCAGATGTAAATAAACATTGTATTTATACAAAATTGTGGTTTTTTAATGAAAAAAATATATTTATAAATGTTAAGAAAAACTCTTTAATTATATGGTTTCAAATACAAAACGGTCAACATTGAACAAAATTAAAAAGGATAATGTTCGATTTGGAACAAAAACATGGAGCGTTAAAATTGAAACAAAATTAAAACTTAATGTCAAAATTGAAAAAGTGAAATATTAATGTCTTTTATAGGAAAAAAATTCAATTTTGACATGTCAGTGTGTCATGTCAATATCCATGTCATCAAAACCGACACACCATCATGCCACATTAGCAGACAACCGGGTTGACCGGTCAAGTGACCAAAATTGTAACAAATTGAAAAACGCGATGTCAAATTTGAGACAAAAAAACACAACGTTAAATTAGAATTTTCGTGTAAACTTAGTGGGTTTTGTGCTATTTACCTTAATTAATATTATTTAATTAATTTATTTTAAAATCGATACCAATGATATTTGAATAAGCTAGATAAAAAATATTCGCTATATATTATATAGAAAGTTGAATAATTACCATTAAAATTTATTAATGATAAAAGTTAACATTTTAAAAATTAAACAATATATATTTATCTTTAATAAGTTTTGATACTTGTGATATTTTTAAAATAAATAATAATATCCATATGTCAATTTATGATTTTTTTTAATTTTTAAAATTAAAAGCTACATAATCTTATACTTATATATGTAAAATATCAAATGTAATAAATATTATAATAAATTGCAATAAATATGTTTTTTCATTATTTATTTCAAAATTTTATTTTAAAAATACTTATTAGTTATATTTAAACATTTTATTTTTTTAATCAACCCGCATAATATATACGTGTGTGTGTGTATATATATATATATGTATATATATATATATATATATATATATATATATATATATATATATATATATATATATATATATATATATATATATATATATATAGGTTTAGGTTCTATGGAAAACAAAAAACCCTAAAAAAAATCTTAAAAATCATAAAAATGCATAAAAAAAATACTTAGAGATCACAAAACTTTTTTTGAATTTTTTTTATAAAAAAATCGCAGCTTTTTATAAAAAATCGTTAAAAAAAATAATATATATATATATATATATATATATATATATATATTTGTAAAAAAAAAGTTTTTTTTTCAAATTCTTTTCAGCGATTTTCTTTAAAAATCTGCGATTTTTTCTTAAAAAATGTCAAAAAAAAGTTTTGTGTATATATATATATACACACACTTCAATTTTGATTTTGAAGCCAAACTGAAACCAATTTTCGAAAAACTCTTAGAAAAAAAAACTAATTCAAATTTGATTTTGAAACAAACCAAAACCAAAATTTGGAAAACTCCTAAAATACCAAAAATATAAAAATAAAGCCAAAATGAGAGTTTCTGAAAAATGTAATACCAATCGAGGCCCGTCACCCGTGCCATTTCTATTTTGGTCCAGACCAACTTTTGTACATTTCAAATCGGGTCTGTATGAACTCATAGATTCTGTTTTACCAAATTACCCTCCGATTTCCTCATTTCTCTCATCATCGGCGTAATTCAAGAACTCCAAGAACCTCTTGATTCCCTTGATTCTCCGAAGGTTTCTTCTTTTCAACGACCCTTCCGCCCACAATTCTTCGATTCATCATCCTCGAATCTTCAAGTAAGATTCTTTTTTCAATTCTCAAGCTTTGAATTCGTTTTAAGGGTATCATTTGTTTTCAATTTCTGCTTTACTTACAAGACAAGAAGGGTTTTGCTTCTCGTAACAGATGGATCGATTTGTGCTTTTGATCTCGTTCATTCCCCCCTAATTTGCGCCTATTTTAATGCTTGATCTGGGGCTTTCTTTGAAGATCCTAATTTTATTTAGGGTTTTGAGTATAGACTAATGAAGATCTGTTACTTGATTATTCGTTAATTGATTTGATGATTATCACCTGCACATTCTTGATCGTCGGAATTTTGAGAGAATTAGCTGTTACATGCTCCGTTTGACTATAATTCTACCCTAATTATGCATACATTACTACTCTCATATGGATCGGACTCTCTCCCTGGATTAGTCATTGACATTAGAAACTGCAAACATCATTGGTTATCTTGTGCCAATTTTAGTTTTCATTGTTAATTTTATAATTCACACTTCACAGCTGCTATTGTTTCCTTTTGTGACTTAATCCAGTAAGCTATATATGAGTTTTTCTTTTTGACTTAATGCAGAAAGAATGACTTAACTTATAAAGTCATGGAAAGAAGGGTTTTCACCATTTAAGTCTCAATTTTTTTACCACATTTTCTCCTTCCATTTCCCAAGTATGCTATTGTTTTCTCAAATATCTTTAAAACACCATTTATAAATTTGTGTAGCTAATGTGTAAATCTTGTTTCCAATTTGCTAATCAACTACTAACAATGCTTCAAATTTGGACTCTTTAGATGATTGATTTAGTATACTTACATAACACTTACTTTATTCAACACTAATTCCACTTACACTTTTATCAAAACAGGTTTCAAGAAATCTTGATTTTCTAAGGTGTAGAGGTTCTCACATATGAGCGGCAATGGCCGATCATCAGCCTAACTTTCCCGCCGGATACTCAGTCGGAATTGCCCCCTCCACCCCCGAGCCACCACCATCCCGGAGACCCGACCCCAAAATAAGTCCACCACCTTTCACACCACCACCGGGTCCCATTTTTGCACCACCCACCATACAACCACCACCAAACCAGATACTCTCCCCCTCCCCTTCCATTAAGTCCTCACAATTATCTGCAAATGGAGTCAGAACAGGTGGCCCTCCTCCACATTTGAGCACGCCGCCAGGACCACCGGTGTTTTCTTCACCGGTGCAACCTGCCGCCGTCCCTTTCCGAACATCTCCGGCGACTCCTCAGCCAGTTGCATACTCTTCCATGTCATCTTTGTCAGCTTCACCACCACCTTCTGGTTTTTCAGATGGGAATAATGAGTATCAGCGCCAGGTGTCGACTGATGGAGATGACATGGCGGCTCTTTCTGATGCTCCAAATGTTTTACTTTCAGCACGTAAGGTATCTCTGTTATATCCATGTTTTTTCTTGATTGAATTTTTGTACATTTCTTCTTTTAAAAGCATTACATTTTATATGAACATATAAAAACACATTTTCCTGGTTGCATGGTTTTGGTATAAGGGTATTCACGTCTTTTACATAAACATGAGTGCAAGAACGAGTCCCTATCCCACCTTTTTAGGTGGGGTTCAATGCAAAAATTAGCAACATACTTTCATTGATCACTTATTATAACATCCTACTTCCATTTCTTCATATTACAACATTGCACTTCAAAAACTCTACCAATTATAGCAATATTTTATTGCTATAATTGGGTAGATATTTCAAACTTCAATGCCTCAATAAGAAAAAGAATTGAAAGTAGAATGTTGTAACAGAAAGAAATGAAAGCAAGATGATATAATTCACAAATCACTCAAAATACATTGCTATTTCTTGCATTTAAGTCTTTCAAGTGGGACAAAAGAATGCTATTATCCATAATGATTTTACTTATTTACCCCTTCTATTTTCTACATGTAGGTACTAAAACAAAAGAAACTCATGAATGTACCAAGCCTAGGTTTCGGGGCACTCGTGTCCCCAGGTCGAGAAGTCCTCCACGGTCCTCAAATAATCCAACGGGACCCACACCGTTGCCAAAATTGCGGGGCCTACGCAAATCTCTACTGCAACATCTTACTCGGATCCGGCCAATGGCAATGCATAATTTGTAGAAACCTAAACGGAAGTGAAGGCGAATACATCGCCTCCACCAAAGACCAACTCCTTAACCTCCCGGAACTCGCTTTCCCATTGGTCGATTTCATCCAAACCACAAACCGTCGCCCCGGTTTCATTCCCGTCTCCGATTCCCGTGTCTCCGCCCCTATCGTCATCGTAATCGACGATTCCCTCGACGAACCCCACCTCCAACATCTGCAGTCTTCCCTACACGCTTTCATCGACTCCCTTTCCCCGACCACAAGAATCGGAATCGTATCCTACGGTCGAACGGTCTCCGTTTACGACCTCTCCGAACCGTCGATCGCGTCCGCCGATTTGTTACCGGGACACGTGTCACCGAGCCAAGACGCGTTGAAACAACTTGTGTACGGAACGGGGATTTATCTTTCCCCGATCCACACTGCGTTACCTGTCGCGCACTCGATTTTTTCGTCTTTAAGACCGTATAAGATGAACGTTCCGGAAGGTTCTAGAGACCGTGCGATGGGGGTTGCGATTGAAGTCGCGTTAGCGGTTATCCAAGGTCCGAGTCCGTCTGGCGAAATGACGAAAAAGCCCGGAGGGAGTAGTCGGGTGATAGTATGCGCGGGCGGGCCGAACACGTACGGTCCCGGGTCGGTCCCGCACTCGTTTTCCCATCCGAATTATCCGCACATGGAGAAAACCGCGTTGAAATGGATGGAGCATTTGGGCCGGGAAGCTCACAGGCGGAACACAGTTATCGATGTTTTATGTGCGGGGACGTGTCCGGTACGAGTCCCGATTCTACAACCGCTCGCGAAATCCTCCGGGGGCGTTTTGGTCCTTCACGATGATTTCGGCGAAGCGTTTGGGGTAAATTTGCAACGCGCGTCTACTCGCGCGGGCGGGTCCCACGGGTTGATGGAGATTCGGTGTTCGGACGATGTTTCGGTTACGCAAGTTATCGGACCGGGAGAAGAAGCGGTTACGGATAACCACGAAGCGTTTAAGAACGACAACGCGGTCGCGATCCAAATGTTGAGCGTTGAGGAGACGCAGTGTTTCGCGGTTTCGATGGAGACACGCGGGAATTTGAAGAGCGATTTCGTGTATTTACAGTTCGGGATTTTGTTTTCGAATTTATACCAAGCGGATATCACGCGGGTGATTACCGTGAGGTTGCAAGCGGTGGATAGCGTCCAAGCGTATCTCGATAGCATCAACGATGAGGTGGCGGCGGTACTTATCGCGAAGAGAAGTCTTTTGCGGGCGAAGAATTTTAATGATGCGGTGGATGTTAGGAAAACGGTTGATGAAAGGGTTAAAGATATTACATCTAAATTTGGATCTCAAATGCCGAAATCGAAGCTTTATCAGTTTCCAAAAGAGTTGTGTAATTTACCGGAGCTTTTGTTTCATCTTAAGCGGGGCCCGCTTTTGGGGAGTATTTTGGGACATGAGGATGAGAGATCGGTTTTGCGGGATATTTTTTTGAACGCGTGTTTTGATTTGTCTCTTCGGATGGTGGCGCCTAGGTGTCTTATGCATCGGGAAGGCGGCACTTTTGAAGAGTTGCCAGCTCATGATCTTGTCATGCAGTCGGATGCTGCGGTTGTGCTGGATCATGGGACAGATGTCTTCATTTGGTTGGTAAGATACATTTCTATCCATTTATCTAAAAATGTGTAAAATAAAATAAAAGAATCTTCTAATCTTTTATTAAACTTAGGGTGCTGAACTTTCTGCTCAAGAAGGAAGAAGTGCAGCAGCATTAGCAGCATGCAGAACATTGGCTGAAGAGTTGACAGAATTGAGGTTTCCAGCTCCTCGAATTCTTGCGTTCAAAGTAATGTTTTATTCTGATAATTTGTATTTATGTTTTTTTTTTTATATTACAAAGAAGAGATTTTGACACGTTATGAGATTGTTTTTTTTTTAACAGGAGGGAAGCTCTCAAGCGAGGTATTTTGTATCTCGGTTAATACCTGCACACAAGGATCCTCCATATGAGCAAGTAAGTCGGGATTTTCTTTTTTTGTTTTTTTTTTTGCTTATTTGGATATTGTACTTTGAAAATTTACTTTTTTTTTTTTAATTCTTTTAAAAGTAAAGTTGAATGTTTTTTTGTGAATAGGAAGCAAGGTTTCCACAGCTTAGGACATTGAGTACAGAACAAAGGACAAAGTTGAAAAGCAGTTTTATTCACTTTGATGAACCGAGCTTTTGTGAATGGATGCGTAGTCTCAAAGTATTGGCACCTGAACCGAGTTAACCGGGTGGTTCTGATTGAGATTTCTCTTTTGTTTTTTTGGTTTTTTCTTTTGGGAGCAGTTGAGGATTTGTTTTATTTTTTGTTTACATTTGATTTCGATATGCTGAAAAGCAGCAGAAGTGGAGGAAATAAGTAAGAACATGGGGGAAAAAAGAAACACAAGGTACTTTTGATGATAAAAATTATGGTTTTTTTTCTTCTTCATGGGTTTCTTTTTGGTTTATGATGTTTGATTGGTATTATTCTGATTAACAACAAAAGGAAAGACATTATTATTGTGTAACAAAATTTCATATCTTTAAATAGGTCATTGAAGATATGTCGTGGAAGTAAACCGATAAGACTCGTCACTTTATTAGTAATAATGGTTATAAATAGATGTCACAATGTGAGTACTAACTCAAAAGGCACTTATACAATTCCGGTAAAACAATGCTAATTTAAATTATAGCAAATATGTTACGTAAAATATAATAATATAATCAAATGTTGATGTGTATGGTATTAAAAATAAGTTAATAATTGTTTATACTAATTTATAATAATATATCCTAATTATTTTATATAATATGATAAAATAATGTACATATAAAAACTATGATTTCAATAGCAACTGTTAACTACAAATAAAAATAAAAATAAATCTATTTTTTTTATTGATAATAATTTTAACTATTAATAATTAATTAATTAAGGTACATGTTTTTATAATTAGATCAATTAAATTTAATTGTTTGTGAATTTTGATATTTGGATTTAGTTTTGATATTTGACATTGTATTTAAAAAATTTATTATTTTTTAATATTCAAGAACCTAATTTTTTTGAAAAAAGTATTAATATAAAAATAGTTTTTAATAACTCTCTTCTTCTTCTTCTTCTTTTTTTTTTTTTTTTTTTTTTTTTAAATATATTTTATAAATTTGGCATTTAAAGTTAAGATTTTTTATTTAAAGATTAACCATTATAATCATTATAATTAAAATTAAATTTCAATGAATCGCCAAAAGTTTTTTGAATTGTAGTAGCAAAGTGAAAAATCATGGAAATTCAAAAATATGAAAAAAAATCATCTTTTTTTATAATAGATATAATTTTGATTTAGATTTTATATTTAATCAAACTATTATTATTTTAAAATTAAAAACCATCTTTTTCGAATATATAAAATATTTTTTTTGGTTAATTTACCATTTCAATTTAAGTTTTATATTTAAAGATAAACTCGTGTAATCCTTATAATTATCATATGTCAATTAATCAATTAATCATCATTAGTAAAAAATGGTCTCTTTTATAACTAGATATATAGATTTTGATTTAGGTATATACAAATTTTATAATTAGTAAAAAATTGTCTTTTTATAATTAGATATATAGAAGTTTACCATCCGACTATATTCGTTTTATTTAAAATTACAAATAAATAGTAAATTTAGTTTATATGGTATATCTTTTTTCCGTTTTGGTAATTGGAAAAAATAATCATATAAAAATACAAATAACAAATAGTAACTATAACCATATTTAGGTGTGTTTGTTTTTTTAAAGCCAAAATGTCTGCAGTCTGCGGACCACATCTACAAGCCTCTGCGGCAGAAAAGGTGGACCAAATATCTGCAGTCTGCAATAAGAAGACTGTTTGTTTTTAACGTCTGCAGTTGTTGAAATAAATTAATTTTTCAAACTTAATTTTACGTTATAAATATTAAAAATACATTTTCAGCAAAAAGAGAAAGAAAAAAACTGGTGGATTTTTTTTTATTTTTTAAGGTAAAAATGAGATCTGAAGACCTTTGAAGACAATGGTCCATGTCTGCGTCATGAAGACCTCGCGCAGACATTTTTTGATCTGCACACTTCCAAAAAACAAACACTCTGCGAGCACATATGTCTGCGCGGCGCAGACAAAAGTGATCTGCACACTTCCAAAAAACAAACACTTTGCGAGGGCATATGTCTTTTTGTTTGTGACTTCAAACGTGCCAACAAATAAAATTTTCTTAACAACGATTTTGCTAAACACTACTTTTATAACATAAAAATAAAATAGTATCGAAAAATAATATATTAATATATAAAATTTACAATATAATTTATTGGAAATTGAATCTATTTTGAATTTAAGTAAAATACAATAAAATATTTTGATACATAAAAACTTCATATGTACAATAAAGTTTAATTTTTGACTATATCAAAAGATCACATATATACATATATAATAATAATATCAAATTATTATATAACTTAGTATAACTTCTAAAAAGAATATCACTTTAAAATTACCAAAAAATGAGATTGCTTATATAGTTTTGTTTCCAACAATATAAAGAATATCACTTTAAAATTACCAAAAAATGAGATTGCTTATATAGTTTTGTATCTTCCAAAATAAAATATTTCTTCATCATTCAATATGAATACATGTATGAAAAATAGAGCTTAATGTATTCTCATATCCTCCTTTTTTATGTATCCAATTCAAGTCATTTTTTCTCCATCTTATTCTTTAAACCTTAATAACCTCAACTATACTTGTGAAATATATATATACACGATATCATAAGTATCTATTAATAACCACAAGTTAAAAAAATCTGTAACACCTAGTTTTAGGATGTTTCTAATACCGGATATTAGACCGTAAATGGATCGAGTAAAGGTCGTGAGCTTCAATGGAATAGAGTCCAAATCCTTTCAAATGTTGATAATGTTGGATTGAGCGATTTAATCCCCCGATTTGAGCTTTGAAGCAAAGGGTAAAATGGGAAAAGTAATATTCGGGCTTCTTGCAGGAATTATGGTTTTAGCTCGACATGTATTAAGTTAAAAGTAATTACATAAATTTGTGGGGCTTGTCAATACCTTTCTATGCATATAAAGATTGTCAAAAACAAAGTTGAAACGAAGAAGTTATGACTGTTTGGAGCTGGAGTGGAATGGGGTGAAAACCCATCGTCATGAGGTGACAAGCATGTTGTCACGAAGTAAGAGCTGTCATGAGGTGAGAACTGTCACGAGGTGACTAACATGCTGTCATGAGGTGAGCATTGTGCAACCTAAGCCCATTGATTTTAGGGTTTTCAATGTATATAAAGGTAATGATTGATGTTTTAGGGTATTTACTTAGCCTCCATCACATCTAGAACTCATTGGGAGCAACCATAGCCTCAATCTTCAAGATTTGAGCTCCACCCCTCTCCTATCTCCTTTTTTGGATGCTCTTGGTGATATTTTGATGAAGCTTGAAGATCAACAACATTCTTTTGGTTTCTAGGAATGTTGTTTCAAGTTTGGATACACCAAAGTCACTCCATTTATGACTATTGTGAGTATAAAGATCATATCTTGCTCTTTAGATCTCTTCATTTGTGGTTTTGGCACTTTTGGTCCATTTTATAGGTGATCTTGGAGTTGAGTGAACTCCGATACCTTTTGATCAGTTAAGAATGCTTCTTGGACCTCACAGACTAGGAAAGTTATGATCTTTTTCCTTCCCTTTTAGCCATGCAAGTTATCTTGGTCCTTTAGGTCATTTTGGTGTATTAAAGCTTAGATCTTGAAAGATTGAGACATTATTATGGATAAAGTTGGAAACTTTATCCAACTTTATCCATCTAAACATCATGTTGATTCGGATCTGGAAGTTGGAGACTTGGACTTAATGGATTAAGTTGAGAAAGATGCATTATTGGCTCCTTCTGAGACTTAAAGACTAGATCTTGGTTCTTTGGACCATCCTAATGGATAAATTTGGAAACTTTATCCATTATGAAGCTATTTAGGAACTAGATCTGAGGTTATGGGCCTTGGCCGGAAGAGGTTAAGCACTTAATGAATATTTGGCTTTTTGACCAGATGTCACGACGTGGCATAGGATGTGTCACAACGTGAATGTGCCCATAATCACGATTTTTTTTTTTATCTTTGCATCACCACAACGTGACTAAGGAATGGTCACGACGTAACATTGACTTTGACTAAGTTGATCATTGACCTTGTGGACCTTTAATTGCTGACTTTTGACCAATTTGACCTTGGGTCAAACTTGGAGGAAGTTAGGTGTTAATTGAGAATTTATCTATTCTAGGTGTTAGTTAGTTCGAGGGATTGATCGATGCAAGGAGCTAGAGCGATGTTGTGCTTCTTTGGTTATGCAAGGTGAGTTTTCTCACTATACCTTGTATTGCAATATGTGTTCTTGTGTGTAGGATGTTGGTATACTATAGTGATATTTTATATCGGTAGATATGTATGGTTACATGTATTTGCTGGTTATTGTTTATCTGTTGCATATATCGATATAATACAATTGGGTTAAGGCGCTACGACTTTTTGTTGTATGCTAACAAACCTGAGGGAATCCAACCTTGTGTTGTGGGTTGGGGGCATTCCAATATGAGGATTGTGGGCCTGGGGGAAATCCAGTCCGATGACTATTGGCCCGGGGCAATCTAGTGTTATACTGTTGGCCTGGTGTGTATACATTATATATGTATTGTTGTGTGGGCAATCTAGTGTTATACTCTTAGTGTGAGTCGGGATCGAATTATTAATTAGATGTTATTTTATTTTGATAACGCGAGGATTTTAGCAGACCAGCAACCAGAGATTTATTTGTGAGATCCAGTAGTCTCAGGTGAGTTTTCTCACTGGGTTTAGCGGCTCGAAGGCACCAATGCCGGCCCATGATTGTTATGTTAGGATGCTAGATGTTTGTGTGACTCTTGCATGTGCTATGTGTTGGTAAGTATACCGAGCGGGGCTCGATGCCGGTCGAGGCCCGAAAACTGTATTATATGATATTGTCTTTGTGATTATCGCACGTGTTAGCATGATTATATGTTTATATATATACCGACATAGGCCTAATGTCAGAAGGGGCCTAATAAATGAAAGATCTGTAATCCGAGCGGGGCTCGATGACGGGTAGGACCCAAGGCCGAGTGATACCCGATGCCGGGCGGGGAACCAATATGTTTTTATTATGTATGGTATGTGGTGTTATGAAGAAATCACTAAGCTTTGTACTTATGGTTTTCAGTGTATGTTTCAGGTACTTCTGATTGAAAAGGGAAGAGATTGGGATGATTGCAGAGGACACACCACCTCGTTCCACATTTTGTGATTTACTCTCATATTTTATGATGTAGCGATACACTTTGATCTATCTTGGATGTATGACAAGACTTTGGATTATCGTTTTATTAAATTAAAAATGAAAATTTTGGGACATTACAACTACAGGTAGAAACATCCTATATACAAGGATACAAATCTAACAGATCACTACATCATAACAACATCCTATTTACTAGGATATAACTGTAACAAATCACTACAGCATAAAAATATACTAACTACCAACAATCCAAAGAATACATGACCATATATACTCAGAGGTGAGATAGACACCCATATAAGTGATCATACTTTAGAACCACAACCAAACAAGGAACACACAAGAAAACCTAGATCAAGAGTCCACGATCTATCCTACATGACTATATGAATTCCCTATGGTATCCTTCTACTAAAAGATAACCAAAACTAGTGGGGCGACATTGGTGCCCTCAACCCATGGGTATAATGAGGCAAAACTCGCATGAATCGAAGAACTCTGAAACACTGCGATACGATCCCTTTTCAGCATTACTTGCATCCATGAATCTGCTAATCACCAAAACCAAGTAAAATCTTAATCAACAACCCAAAACCCTCACGTTTGACTTTGGGTCAAACTTGGTAAAAATGTCAATGGTCAACGCCACGTCGTGGTCCTCCGTGGCAATGCCAAACAAGGCAGTCACGATTTTTGACTTCGCCACGCCGTGGCCACTGGAAAATTACCAATTTCTTAATAAGAGCTTAATGCTTTCAGATCTAAGCTCACACTTCCAGATCTACTCCTCCACACCGACTTAATGGATAAAGTTTCCAACTTTATCCATTAGTACCTCACCATAGGACATAATTTTAAACATTAAGTCCATTAAGTTCTTATCGCAACCAAAACTCAAACATGAGGCTAAGAACACTCAAGTTAAGACCTTTTTCTCACTATCTTAGAAGTTCATGACCAAATGAGTACCATATTAACTCTTGAGTTCCTCAAACTCCAAGAGCACTCAAGAATGGGACCAGATCATCCAAATTAGGCTCAAACATCAAACAAGAAACACAAAGGTCAAGATATGAACTTTATACATTCAATAACTTAGAAATGTGAAGAAGATATTGGATCCGAGCTTGCTCCTTACTTCTTTGCAACAAAATGAACCACCTTCTTCTTCAAGTTTCGCCAAATGAAGCAAAAAACCTCAAGATATAGCCACTAAGCTCATTTTCATGGAAGAGAGGCTAGGGTTTCGAAATGAAGGGATGGAGGCTGAAGAAGATGGCCAAAAATGGGGGTTAAGATGCTTAAATACAGATGAAACCCTAAAAAAACAAGGGCTTGGCCCTAAACAGGCGCCACACCATGGCCCTCCATTACCACACTGTGGTGACTCTTGGAAACATGCATTCGATAAATATCACGCCACATCATAGGCATCCAAGCCCTACGTTGTGGCTAAGGGTCTGATCCAAAAATCCTTAGTTGATTCCTTAAGTCTTGGACCGCCTTCTCTGAAAAAAAGGGACGTTACACCCTTGCTTGTCAAACAAGTGAGGGGTACAACAACCTTGGAGAAATCCTCAATAAATCTCCAATAATACCCTGCCAAACCCAGAAAACTCCTGATCTCTGAAGGAGACTTTGGGACCTCCCACTGCATGACAACCTCAATCTTAGTTGGATCGACTAGAATCTCGTTATGGTTAACGAGGTGTCCCTGTAACATCCCAATCTTCATGTATGAAATTTGAAGGATTCTATGCATTTCTCTTTAGAACTCGATGAGTTGGTACGCCCCAACTCGTCGTATAGAGATCAAAATGGCCGCACATTTTCATGGACCTACTTAACGAGTTGAGGAGCCTCAACCTGACGAGTTGACGACTGTTTATGAAACCCTAATTTTCAGGGTTTTGCACCCTATTTAAAGAACTTATAACTCCTTTATGGCCTCCCTCATCGTCCCCTCAGTCCAGAAGAAACCCTAATTGCGCCTATTTACCCATTTTGAGTGTTTGTGAGCTTAAAGAGTGTTATTTGGTGCATTTCTTGACGAAGCTTTAAGTGATTAGTGCATAGTTGAAGGAAGAGGTTGTAGATCCGACATTTACACTGTGGTAGCAACCATTTAGAGGTAAAAAGTATTTACCTTGAACCCTTGTTTCTCAGATCTTCTTTTATGGAAGTTTAGTGTCGTTTTAGCCCATTTTGGAACCATTATTGAAGTTGAGCATGATTTGAAGTTGTGACTTTAGATTTGGACACCTCTAGGCCTCCTTAGGCCAAAAGATTCAAGATTTATCAAGCTTTGGCCATCCTCCATGCCCTAAAACCCTTATTAAGCTTCATATGAATGTGTTAACCCCTTTGATGCCATGCATGGACGTAAAGTTAGCAACTTTATGTGGTATCTTAACCCTAGGGGACTATATATATAGTTTGGGGCTTTGGGTTCGACTAGAAAAGACTAAATATGAAAAGGCTGAAGGAAAACGACGAGTTGCTTAGCCAGATCGACGAGTTGAGTCAGGTTGTTACCACATTCTAGATTCTGAATAAACTCGCCGAATTGATGAGATGACTCGACGAGTTAGTTTGGGTTTTTCCCAGTTTTTTTTGAGTTTTGAAGGAACTCGACGAGTTGCTAGCTGCACTCGACGAGTTGGGTCAACATGGACTGTTGACCTTGACTGTTGTCTTTGACCTTAACCAGGGTTGGCCAAGTTTAACTTCTGAGTGTATTTTGGTAATTTGGGTCTTGATAGAATTGGTCTTGTGGTGGTTATAGGTGTTTGAATTTGGAGCCGTGATTTGAGAGCTTGATCTTTTCACTTTAGTTCGACATTGTGAGCTGAGTTTTCCTCACTATGCTCAAGGGTCGAAGGCACCAAGGATGACCCTTTGGATTGTTATCCTACTTTATTATTATGATCTGTTACATCGGTATCCTGGTAGATAGGATATTTCTATGTAGTTATGAATGGTTAGATCGGTATCGTGGTAGATAGGATGTTGCTATGCTTAGTGATTTGTAGATCGGTTTGATTGGCTGTAGACTGTTATGTGATTATATGATACATGTGCACATGATTGATTGGTGGTTGAGGCTTTTCTGCTTTGTGCGAGAGCTAAAAGATCGGGGAATTCCAACCCGATGGTTGTGGGCCGAGAGTGTACTATCCTGAGGATGACTGAAATCATAGTATGTAGGAATTCCAACCTGATGGTTATGGGCCAAGGGTATACCATCCTGAGGATGATTGGACCCATAATCTGTTGGCATTCCAACCCGATGGTTGAGGGCCTGGGAATTCTAACCCGATGGTTGATTGGGCCCATAGTATGCTGTTATTATATGTGAGTTATTTGTCGTGCGGGTGTTTTGGGGGAACTCACTAAGCTTTGGGTTTACAGTTTGGATTTTATTTCAGGTACTTCGGGTGATCGCGGGAAGGTGAAGGCTTGATCGTGCACCTCCTCACATTTTATGATTTTGATTTCTAGGATTATCTAATATGAAACTATTTTGAAAACATTTTGTAGTAACTAATGGATTTTGGGTGTTTGAAAAAGTTTTAAATTTTTATGAAATTTACAATGTTACAGTCCCATTAATCGAACCTCTCGTAACCAGAACTCACACTTCAAGAAATTGGCATAAACTCTATCCTTCCTCAAAACTCCCAGCCTCAAAGGTGCTCCTCATGATGCTCCCTGGTCTTGGAATAAACCAGGAAGAAATCGATGAAAAGAATAATTGATCGATCGGGAATCGGCATGCACACTCAATTCATTAAATCCATGAATACTGCAGATGCATTGGTGAGCCCAAACGACATCACCATGAACTCGTAATGGCCATAATGAGTTTGGAAAGTTGTATTCTTCACATCCTCCTCCCTGACTCTTTTCTGATGATACCCTAACCTCAAATCGATATTGGAGAACCAAGATGCACCCTACAACTGATCGACGAGGTCATCCATCCGTGGGAGTGGGTAATGATTCTTCAACATTAACTTGTTCAGCTCCCGGTAATCAATGCACATCGGGTGTGAAACATATTTCTTCTTCACAAACAGGATCGGTGTTCCCCAAGGTGAAATGAGCGGTCTGATAAACTGCATGTCCAACAACTCCCGAAGCTGAGAGGAAAACTGATGCATCTCTGGAGGTGCTAAGCGATACGATGCCTTAGCAATCAGGGCCGTGCCAGGAACCAAATCGATCCTGAACTCAACCTGCATCACAAGAGGCACATCGGGTAATTCTTTCGAGAACACATCTGGAAATTCTTTGACTACACGCACATCCGAAACTAAAATCCCATTCTCTACCGAAGTATCAACCACATATGCAAGATAACTCATACACCCATGCTGAAGATAATGCTGAGCCCCGACATCTAAATAGAAAGTTGACCCAACACAAGTATCCTCGCCATAAATAAACAATTCTCCCCCACTTGGGGTTCGAAACACCACCTGTTTCTCCACACAATCTATCATGGCACCAGACCTGCTCAACCAATCCATTCCTACTATCACACATACATCCCCCAAAAGGATAAGGATTAGAACGATCAAGTAAGACACCCCGAAAATCTCCAAAGTACAATCCCGAAAAATGATCAATGCAAAAACACTGTGCTCGTTGGGAATATAAATCAGCAACGGATACTCCAACTCTCCAAGAGGCATATCAAAATTCCTACTGAAGGTCTGAGATACAAAAGACCGACTTGCACCCGAGTCAAAAAGCACAAGAACAGGCATGGAATTCACTAAGTAATTGCCTAGCAGAATCATAATCATAAGCATACAATAAAATAACTTGACAAAATAATAAATACAAACATACTACTAATGAAGTCAGGCGCCGCCTTGGCCTCCTCTAATGTGAGCTAAAAAGTATGACCCCTGACCTTCGGGAACTCAGCTCTCCCATGTCATCCACCTGTAATCCTCAAAGTAATCGGGACAAGTGCATTCACGGTCCTGTCAGCAAGCAAGGGAAACTGGACCTTTACATATCCTACCTGATCACAATGGTAACAAATATTGGTGCTCGATATTGGGGCCTACCGGTGACAATCCCTCACATAATGCCCCTCCTTGCCACATTTGTGGCATCTAGTATCTGATCGACAAAGACCCTCATGCACTTTCCCACACTTGCCACACGTGTGGCCCCTCCGACCTCCATATCGTGAAAGAGCGGGCTTGAACCGCTTTGCCGCAACCTGTGTGTAATGTCCCAAAAGTTAAGATCAAAAATTTCATTTTTTTTATTAAATAAACCATTATCCATAACAATATCATAAAACCATAGTGAAATCATATTATATCAAATAAATCCAAAAACATCAAAGTCATGTAAACTGCAGAACAATGTGGTGTGTGCACTGCAATCATCCTGACCTCTTCCCCTTTCAACCAGAAGTACCTGAAACATAAACTGAAACCGTAATCACAAAGCTTAGTGAGTTTCCTAAAATACCACATACCATACATATCAAACATATAATGGGACCCACCCACTGTAACACTGTAAATTTTCAATTAAAATTTTCATTTTCAAAATCACATAAACTCAATATCTCATTTCCCAAAACCACAAAATACTCGAGTTGTCAAAACACAAGTCAATAATGTTTAATGAAATCCCCAAATCCTCAAAATCAGGATCTCTATCTAGTGTGTACAATCAAGCTGACGCCTTCCCACGATCCTAAAAAAGTACTTGAAATACATATCACACAAAACGGTAAGCATGGAGCTTAGTGAGTTCCCTAAGATACCACATACATAAATAATAAGCCTCTCATGGCTATAGCTCAACATGGACCCTTCGATCATGCGTCTCGGTGAGGACCCTCTGGTTTCACAGCTCGGTGTGGACCCTCCAGTCATGTGTCTCAGTGAAGACCCTCCAGTCTCATAGCACGATTTGGACCCTCCAGTCCTGTATCTCAGTGAAGACCATGCAAAATCACAACTCGGTTTGGACCCTCCGGTGCTAACTCAATAAAGCACAGAATAATATAACATCTATCACAAAGACAAAATGCATAATATCACATAACTAAGTATAAGCACATAGGACCCTCCAGTCGATAACTCAAATAAGACCCTCTGGTCACTCAGTATTACCACTTTGGTAAGTATAGTGAGAAGACTCACCTCAATTGTTGTGCGATAACCCTACACTGTCGTTGTTGTTGCCTACTGCCTCCTGAATTGGGCAAAAACAACCCAACACTATAAGCAAAGACTATACAAGGCTACAACCAACACTATGCCCCATAGATGGCCCAACTAATCAGGACCGCTACTGACCCAACTCATTGGGCTTACTAAGGCCCAAGACCAAAAAGGTCCACAAAGGCCCAATAATGGCCCAATTTTCCAAATTGGGCCCAAACCCTTGCTTGGCCCTTACCCTAAAGCCCACGACTTAACTCTAATCCAAAACACCCTTTCTCAGATGGCCCAACCAGTTACTAGCAATCGGGCCCAAGAAGACATCCCAAACCGAAGCCCAAATATGCAAACCCACTTAGACAGAGTACGCAGGGCGTACTCAGTGGTATGATGCACGTACTCACTTAATGGCTTGTATGCTGCGCATACTGGCTTATACGCCCCGCGTACGTCCCTCTTAAATCCACTTTTCCATTCAACACTTAATGCATTAAGCCATGAGTCCAAACTATAGATTTGAGTCTCAAATAACGTTTAAACCCATAAAGTCACTGGATTGGTGACTTTGCATGCCCCACATAAGCCCAAACTCCAAAAATGGCATTCTACTTCCATGAAAATGGTCTTAACTCTTACATGAACCCATTAAGACTTCCAAGATAACAACTTTATGATTCTAGGTCCCAAATAACACTAAGAAAGGCAACTCTAAGCTCCGAAAATGACATGAACTCAAGGGACTTCATCAATAGGACCAAAAGAGTCCATAAACTCAACCCAAAAGAGATCTAAGAAAATGACCACCAAGTTTGAGACTTTATACCACAAATGAGAGCCAAAGGCCGATGAGGTTCTAGATATAAAAGCTCTAGCTTCTTCAACGAGTCTTCAAGAGTGAGCACCTTCTTCAAAATCACCCAAAACACTATTCTAATGGTCTTCTATTCTCCAAGAACACACAAGAAGTATTAGGGTTTTGTGAAAGTTGTTTGTCACACCCCCGAACCAGACGGCGGAAACGTCCGAGGGCTTGCGTGACTTAAATTGAATATCATCACAATGAATATACATGAATCATAACATAATCATCAGCATGCATCAATACATTACAACTGACATTGTTCACATCAAGTACATTGTTTAATCATTACATATCCTTAATATAAATTTTTTGATAGTTTTTCCAAAAGCATAATACCCTAACATACTTGGTGTTACTCCTCAACTTACCTGTTACATGAGAATACAAGTTATTTCGAAAACCGTCAACATATGGAATGTTGGTGAGTTCATAAGCACGTTTGATATGACAATGTTTTGTATAGTTTGTAAGAAGACAACCCAGAAAATCCGATATTTTCTGATAAGAAAATTGTTTATATAAAAGTGTGAAGATCCGTAAATATATGCATGATGATTTCCAGACGTGTATAGTTGAAAAGCTTCGTATTAAAAGTACCAGTGAAAAATGTTGAACTTCCCTGGAGAACCCGATGTTTTTCGACAAATAAAAAAATATCATATAACTGTTCGAATTGTTATTCCATCACTTGAATGATTTTTGATTTGCCTTGATTACTTGATTATTATTGGATTTATTTATGTGAGTCGTTATAACCATGCACGATAATGACTAATTCGTCTGTCTTGGTACTCTGGTTAACACCGTAATTGATCTTAAGATTTTGTCACCCTAGACTAGCTGAGTCTAACTGTAGTGAACAGCTGAGGTGTGGGGGAGTCACCCCCGTATAGATCTATACACAAACTCTCGCTCTCCCTTCAGGAGACTTTGATTATAACTACAGACTACGACCAACACACGTTGGTGCCGCCCGTTATTACTCACTAAATCCCAATTGACTTTAATTACTATTGATTATCAACCTGTATTTGTTTACTTGGATTGACGATAGGCCTAATAAACGAGGAGAAGAGGATTACAATATCCTACTATTCCCGCGTATTATTTATGACTATTGGTTATACGAAGAGCACGATGGTCGGTTTCGCATTTGATTCATTTGGACCTTACTAGCATTGCTAATGGGCCACTAAGTCCTAATAGCATTTGAAGCCATTGAGGGTCCTTTAAATATGAAATTGGGTCATAGAAGGCCCAATAACATTTATTATTGTCTCTTGGGCCCAAAAATCATGTTAATGGGTCACATAAGGCCCAACAAGCATGATTGGACCTTTCAAGCCAAGAGATTTGAATGTTTAATTGTTTTAGGTATAGTTTGATTGTTAGAAAGTTTGATTGGATGACTTGTTAATTTCGCACCGGAACAAGGCCGGTCGGTTATTTTTAACGATGTTGGAATTATGCGTATTTTCATCTTTCCATTTTCATGAATTGTAGTTTGGTATTTTTATTTTAACTCAAATATCTTAAAATATAATAATTGACTCAAAAATCTTGGTTTGAACCCCTTTCAGTCATTCTTTGGTAAAATTGACAATTTTAGTCCTTTTATATATAAAAAGACATTTTAAGCCCTTAAACCATTTTCTTGACACTTTTGACCCACAGACTTGTTCAAGTGATATTTTTAGCTCAAAACTCATTCTTTGGCAGTTTCAGCCCTTACAGAAAAGTATTTTTCGGTTAAAGCCAAAACTTTTTGCAACTTTTACAATTTTGACCCAAAATCCAAAAAGTTTACAATTTTGATCCTTGTTTGGAAATTATCTCATTTTAACCCCTGAATTTGTTTTATTCACCCTTTTCCCCCTGTTTTGAGAAGTATACCATTTCAACCCCTTGAAAGTTGTAATTTTCGCAAGTTTTGGCTTAATGGGGCGAAAAGCCCAAGATTTAGTCCAATAAGCCTTAAATTTTATTTCTAACTTTCAATAGAGTATGATATTCATAAAAACACTTATTTTTACTGTTTTGACCCTTTTAGTCCTTAAGCAAACCGTAAATAACAATTTTTTTCCACTCAACTTTGGTTTGTTTGACAATTATAGCCCAAAAATGAGTTTTATGTTGCCGTATGTTTGTTTTAATCTTAGAGGGTAATTTTTCTTAACTTGTTTAGTGTAATATGTCTTAGATCATGTTTATCTTCCTCTTAAATCCATTGATCTCGATATTTCCATTCTTTTTGTTACATATTTATCACATAAACACATGAAATCACACATAACATACACATACACATACACATAGATCTACACATTTTACTTGTATTCTCCCCCATAAAACATATGAAACCAAAAATAAAGGGGTATGAACTCACCTTTGCTTGTTGTTTTCGATTTGAAGGAGAAATGGAAGATGTTTGATGCTATTTTCGGCCCTAGAAAGCTTCTTGGGAAGACTTTGGCTTAGATGGGTTCTAAGAAGCATGATTATGAACTTTCATGAGTAAGAAGGAGATTTATAACAATTTCAAGAAGCTAAACCATGGATCTAAGCTTTAACTTACCTAGAATGATGAATTTTGTAGAAGAGCTTCCTTGAAGTGCCCTAGATCTCAAAAATTTTGATGGAGGGTAATAAGATGTTCTTGAAGACTTAGAGAGAGTTTGAAAGAAGTTTGAAGGTGTGTATGTGTTTTTCCTCTTGCTCTCAGCCGAAGAAGAAAAAGAGAGGGGGAGTGAAGTGCATGGAAACATGAGTGTGCTTGGTTATTTGATGAATAATTGCCTAGTCATCCTCTAAACAAAAATAAGGTGGCACCTCCAAAGTCAACCTTCATTTCCCCCTCCGCCCCCCCCCCCCCCCCCTTTTTTTTTTTTTTTTTTTTTTTTTTTTTTTTTATAACTTGGGCCGAGAGAGGGTGAAGAAAGAATAAATTTTTTGGGCCTTTGGTGCTTAATTCCATATCATGGGCCCATTTTGATGATTTTCGGCCCATTGGGCTCCTATGATGGTTTACATCCCAATTTGTCAAGAATTATGGGTTTCATAGCCCATTAAAGCTAATTAGGTTAGTTATGGCCCAATAAGGTCCATTGGGGTATTTTATTTCATTCTAGTCCTATTATCGCCCAAAATGTTAAAATAAATGAAAGTGGGTCTAATTAGATTCCATTTAAGAGTTCTAAGCCCAACATAGTCAAATTGGAAACATATTGGCCTATTAGGCCCAATAAGGAAATCCTAGCCCATAATGGACTTAAACCGAGATTTCTAGGATTTTCAATTCTTTGTTGACTATTTGAAGTGCTTGTATAGAGTGTTTGATGGGGATTTTGTTTTTATTGAATAAGCATCATACATGCTTTCACATTTTTGGTTCACAAATGTTATCATTGTTGTTGTTACATGGTATAGAATTCCTAGTTGTGACATTGTCCAAGGGTGAGAGGGAGGCTGATCTTTTAGGCATTATGTTCTTTATATAGTGTCCATCCCTAAAATCAGGGTTTTTCATTCTGACCCTTGTATGCCCCACGTACCTTCTTGTACGCCCCACGTACGAGACCACGCACCCCGACTCAATCCTCACACCTACGCTGCACGCTCTTCCTAGCTACGCCTCGCGTAGACCTTTTCTCCCTGGTACACCCTGTGTATCGCTCGGTACGCCCTGTGTACTAGGGGTTTCTCCCAAACCCAAACTCTTCCGAATGCCATGACTCACTCGATATAACTCCGATGTCGACCATCCATATATCCGTAGAAAGGCATCGAGACGCTCAACACTATTATCAATTCATACGTTCCATCAGATATCCTGAATCTGAAATCCATTCCCCATAAAGCCCAATTGACAAATTATCGAATTACTCTTTTTTCTCTAAGTCACAATCGAATACCCAAACCTTGTTCATCATTTCGAAATGAAAACGTCTTGGAAACAAGATGTTATACCCATGTTGTGAAATATGGTTTTATTATTCTAAAATTTGAAAATTTTGGTCTTAATTTTTGGGATGTTACAAGGGCTCTGATACTAACTTGTAACATCCCAAAAATCAAGGTAAAATTTTCAATTTTTTAAAACCAACCTAAAACCATAAATGTTTACAAAACATAATTCCTAAATGTCAAAATCATAAATCGGTGTTTCCCAAAATCAAATCTCACAAAATCCGAAGGATGTGCACGATCAATCCTTTGCCTTGCCCATATCCTCTGAAGTACCTTAAACAATAATAATCAAACTGTAAGACAAAGCTTAGTGAGTTCCCCCATAGTACCACACACAACCAAACAGATAACAACATGCATATATGAGCCTTCAACCTAAATGAACTTCCTTGTAGGGCCTACAACCTATCTGGACTGCTCTCTGGGCCTTCGATCTGACTGAGCTACCTCTCGGGCCTTCAGTCTATCTGGACCACCTTGGGTATGTTGGACTTTAGCACAAAGCAGGACCGCCTCAACCCAATAAACCATACCATTACGACATATACAATAACAATCAATAATCAACAAGTACAAGTAATCATACAGATCTACCAGTCTACCTTATACTCAATGAGCACATGTAGTCATACAGATCTACCAATCTAATACATATTCAGCGAACACAAGTAATCATACAGATCTATCAGTTTATCATATAACCAGCATAACCTCAATCCAATATACCAGAATACATAATCCAGTGGAACGACATTGGTGCCTTCGAACCACAAGTAAAGTGAGGAAAACTCACCTTACACTCCGAAATGTAGCTAAACATATCACAACTCTAATTGTTGACTCTACCAGTCACCTATACAATAATTAGTGACCTAAACTGAATCTACTACTCAAAATACCCAAAATACCCCTAAGTTAAACTTGGTCGATGGTCAAACGTCAAAATCTTCATTCAAAAATCTCATAGCATGCTATCACATTGTGACCCTCTAGCTATCACATAGTGACTCAATGGGACAAAATAATCAAGATGGACCATTCTCACGTTGTGAGCGATGAATACTCACATCATGTGAAACACTCTGAACAACTAGATACATTAAGCTCTTAACCCCTTTTGGACAAACAACCAAAACTTCCAGAATGTCTTATCTACTCCATAATATCTTAAAAATCATGGATTTTTGGACATGTATGTCCAATGCATGTCCGAAACACAAACTAGGGCACAAAAGGAAGACATGGCATCAAAACTCATGCAAGAGTCTTAAAACTTAACCACAATTCAGATCTAGGACTTATTTTTATCAAAGGGATGTTGGAGATCCATAAAGTAGGAAATTTTATGGATTCCAAGCACCATAACACTAAATCCATGCAAAAAATGTATAAAAAGCTAGGTCTAAGCTCATAAACCCATAAAGTTATGATCATGAAAACTCAAAATGATCCATAAGGTGTGGAAATGAATGATGGAGAGGTTTGAATGCTTAGATGATGTCTAGATGGTCTCATTCTTCTTTTTCTTTGCAAGAAATCACCACAAAGAGCTCAAAAACTAACTATAGGGTGCTAGGATTTCAAAGGGGAGTATAGAGAGGTGATGGGGGCTTAGGGTGGGCTAACCCTAGCCCTCACTTCCTTTAAATACGACACAAAACCCCCAAAAATTAGGGTTTGCCTAACAGAGAGACCTCATGTCGTGAGCCATGTGAAACTCCAAAGTTGACTTGATGAAATGCTTACCTGAACTGGGTGTTAAAATTGTGACAACCTGAAATTTCCATTCTGAATAAACCATATCAAGCCAATAGAGGTAGATCAGTTACAGTGAAAAATCAGACTTAGAATATAAGTTTGGCAGTTTCAGGGTTTTACACCTAAAGAGATATTAGGAGAGTGGTTGCACTAGGATTTTGTGCAACACTGTAATTCCATTACTCTAGGTCATTAGAATCCATTCCGAGAAAAGAAATATTTTCTGCCAAAAATCTCAGGACTATAAATAGAATTCTGAACCAAATTGGTTCATTAGTTGAATTCCATTTAGAGAAAAGCCAATTTCTCTCTCACGGATCTTCGGGTTTTCATCCCAGATTGTGAGTCTACTTCCCTAGATGTGTTTTAATACTTGTTATATGCTTAATAACATTATTTACATGTCCAAAACATAAGATCCGGGAGCTTACGGCCCAAGAACGTTCTTGGGGTGTAAACTCCAAAACAAGGCCTAAAGGCCATCTAGTCCCATTTCCTTGTTAGGAAACTAGTTAAGGACTTTATGTATGAACATTAGAGGCTAGAAATCAAACAAAACCATATAGTTTTAGGAGTTTACGGCCAAGGATATGCTCTTGGGCCGTAAACCCCTTTTTAAGGGCTAAAAGTGCCCTAATCACCCCCAAAGGTTGGACTCTATTTTTGGCAAATACCTTAATGTGTTTAGGACCTAGGAAACATAAGAAAAGCACAAATATTGAAGAGTTTACGGCCAAGAGTGATTCTTGGGCCGTAAACTCCCATAAAGGGGTCAAAGGACACCCTAAACACTTCCTTAGGCCATGAGACAATTTGGGCATGTACCTAGATGAGTTATGGACTAGCTAAAACATTTAGAACCTCATGTGTGAGGGAGTTTACGGCCCAAAATGTTCTATGGCCGTAAACTCCAAGAAATGGTACCAAATGGTGCCATAAACCCTCCTAAAGCCAAGAACTAAAGCCTAGACTTGTTCCTAGAAATGTTAGAGACTTGAAAGCACCATAATCACCCTGCCAAGGGAGTTTATGGCCGTAAACTCCAAGGGAAAAGGGTCTTTGGGCCGTAAACTCCCCAAAGGAGTCAATATGGTGCCCAAACACTTGTATAGGCCTTGAAACAATTCCCACTAAGGTTGTAGTAATTGAAAGTACCATCCCAAGCCTTGGTTGGGAGTTTACGGCCAGGAGCTTACTCTCTTGGGCCGTAAACTCCAATGAATATGGTCTTTTGACCTTAAACTTCCATTAGGGGCATTGCACTCCTTTGTTGCAACCCATTAGCCTCCTAGCACTTGACCAAAAGTGTTTTCCTCGCGCTTAAATGTTATTACTTGTATAATTAGTGTTATAATCACTAATTATTTATATACATATGTTTTCATATGTAATTAGGATCATTGTGTGTGTCTAAGTCTCCACTTGACACCAAGCACTTGTCCGATCCTTCCGTACGATAACAGTCCGTTCAATTCCAGTCACTTACTGCAGGTGAGTTCATACCCCTTAATTAATGTTTTAAACTATTTTTAAATGTTTTATGGGGGGGGGGATACAAGTAGAATCATGCTACTTATTATGTCAATCACATGTGATTAGTAAGTAGGATTATATTACTTATTACATCAATCACATGTGATTAATATACAGCATTCAAATGATTTGGCTACTCATTAGCCGTTTTACCAAACAGTTTCCTTCAAATGACTTTTTATAAACATTTTATATGTTTTAAACTCCTTTTTACACTGTACAGCTTACTCCATACATTACCTTTCAAACTTATTTACAACTGTGTTTCAAACAAATGTTTCCTTATACTTCAACTGTTTTATTAAACTTATGCCTTCAAATTGTTTTATAGATTGACATCAAGTCGATCTTTTCTTAAAATAATACTTATATTTCAAATGTCTTACAAAACTTATTTATGCTTTTATATTATAAATGGCATGCCTCTATATGTATGGTTATATAAGAAATGTTTAAAAGACTTAGGAAGGCTATCCACCCTATTTCCTTTTCGCGCCTTGAGATGTGGTCTGGTGGGATATTGGGTATTCATCCGAAAGTCGTTTAAATATTAGTTATATATCATGTGTACATATATAGTCATAAAAGGTCCTTCCAGTTCATCCTATGCCCTTGGGTAGCAAGGGTATACATCCATGTCCATACGTACCACTTAGATTACTAGAAAGCTACCATATGGGTAGTTCAGGAAGATACTAGAACCATTACTAGAACGCGATATCATACAATGAGTCAGTTCATTCATGAGTCAATACTTTCTAGAACTTTTCAGTACATTACATATACAATTATACTAGGACGAGAACATATACAACTATACTAGGACGAGAACATATACAACTATACTAGAATGATTACATTACTATACTTGCTAGATAGAGAGAACACACATTACAGCTAGCACACGTAGAACATTACAGTACACTACTGTACTATTACATGATCGCTCTTACATGAGTACAATTACATGATCACACTTACATGAGTACACTTACATATACATAGAATAGACGTCACTAGGGGCTATAGCACGAAACCAGTTCAGGATCTAACTATACTGATGAATCACACCGCAATTGTGATAGTTATATCGAGTATACATGATCATTAGTAATGTGGATGCTCACGGCTTGCATTCAGGCAAGGGTCGTGGGTAGGTCCCAAAATCCCTTTGATAGGGGAGCGTATAGTCTGGGATCTAGACATCACATTATACCTTATCCCTCAAATAAGACAGTTGAGTACCGATGTAGTTATTTACGTTAAATACTACAGTACTTGGAAGTATTACCCTAGATTTAAGGTAATAGGTACGGTTGTAGTTCTGCACTACACCATAGTACTGCATAGATTTTTCCATTACATATTTTTAGTGATAACCTCACTTAAACATTAATGTACAAACTATATTTTTAGATAATGATAGTTATACTTTGGAAAAATACATCCTCTTACAAGAGACACACACACACAGAACAATTAGGTCTTGGTAGAAGACACCTTCATATACTAGAAGGAATCATCGGGATTCTAGGGTTTTTCAAACACTTACAATTCATATACACTTACAAATTCTTACAATATATACACTTACAAATTCTTACAATATATAGACTTACAAATTCTTACATACAAATTAAGATACTAAATACTTATGATCTCACCAGCTTCAAAGTTGATACTCGCTTTCAAAATTACTTGTATCCTCAGGTCATCATAGATAGGTACCGATGCAAGGAGAAGGGAAGATGGAGCTTGTTCAAGACTTATCTTTCATTTTGATTTATGCTTTAGTGTTTATCAAAATTTGACAGAACATATTTGTATAATAATTAAATTATTAATGCAATGGATGATGTTGTTGCTTGTTTACTACTTTACATTGTTGTTGATATTATACATGACGTCCTCCGCCCCAGAACGTTTCCGCCGCTCCTGGTTTTGGGATGTGACAAAAATTCTCCTCCACTTGGATCAGACTTCGTCCTCGAATCTATTGTTGCGAATAACTCTGGATAATGATATCTTATCTCCGCCTTGGGTTCCTAAGTCCACTCGGAACCTTTCCAAAGCTGCCACTGGACCTTGACCAAAGCTACCACCTTGATGCGTAAGGCCTTCATCTTTCTATCCAAAATTACCACTAGCCTCTCAACATAATTCAGACAATCATCCACTTGAATATCATCCAAAGGAACCACTGCCAAATCATCTTCCACATACTTCCGAAGTTGCGAAACATGGAAGGTGTTGTGAATATGTTTGAGCTCCTTATGTAGATCCAATTGATAGACCACACTGCCTACCCTAGCCGATACATAACATACTGATGAATCGAGGCACCAACTTTCCCCTATTCCTGAAGCGTATTACACCCTTCCGGTGAAACTACAAAGTTGACTTGATGAAATTTTTACTTGAACTAGGTGTTACACCTTGTAGCCGTTGAAAAAGAAGCATAATGGTTAAGCAATTTGATTTATGAAATTCCTTTGTGGCCAACGCTTATATCACATATCTCTATACATTGTGATAATGCTGTCCACCTTAGAAAATGCATACATTAAAGTGTATAGTGGAAAGTCGTGACATTTGGATGTTAGGGACAATATGATACGTAAGCTTATTACTCATGGAATCATTTCTGTTGAGTTTGTTCGATCTTAATAGAATTTACTTGATCACTTGATAAATGAGTTAGCTAGAGACTTGGTAAGAAAGCCAATGATATGGATAGGTTTGAGACCCACTTGGCATCTTTATATGTGAGATACCCAATTCCTTTCTAATATAATGTTAGAAGTTGAAGTCAATGTGGAAATCTTGCTTATGGATATTGGAACACATTTATGTTACTACATCCCACTGTATATGCTTATAACCTATAGAGTTAAGGTAAGATGAATTAAGTTATTAATAGTTCGTTTGAAAAAAGTACATCAATAGGTGCATGATATAGAAGAACTACCTAAGTGAGTGTGAAGTGTTGCCGCTTCAGAAAGCTTGGGCTAGGCTTTTATGTACTCATGAATGGATAGGACACATGACTGTAATAGTGTCAAGTATGAAATATTAGAATCCGTGTAAAACTTATGTGTATAATATCTTCAGTTACTCAAATGAGTTGAAAGGTTCAATCGTTAGGACACTAATTCTCGAGTATTTGAAATGTGTATTATACTAATGTAAAAATTCAATCTTCAAGATATTTTCATTTATGTATGAGTTTGTTTTTAGTTAATAAATGATTAAACTAAAATGAGGGATGAATGTTGGTGATTTAGTGTTATCAACATATTTTAGTGTAATTATAATTACTATCGAGACATGTTGCATTCAGTTTACTATTCGAGCCTACAGGTGCTATGTGCACATTTAGAATGTTAAATGTGAACTCGGGTATATGGGGGTTCGGGGGCAGCGCCCATAGGTACGAGGTTAAAGGGAAACACCACGAAACACAAACACATTTCTATAATAGGAAATGGTCCGAACATATATTTCCCACTAAAAGCAGTTTATAACATCATGATGATGTAAGAATCAGTTTTGTCCTATAACCACCATTCAACCAACTAATTTTGGCACCAATTTGGTGTGTAACCACTTTTAACCACCTTATTCCTTGAATATGAATGTTCTAGAAAATGGTTAACAACTTTGATACCTAGAATTGATTCTTTGCATCTATTTGTCTAATTAAAAATACAAAACAATAATGTATTTTTCTGTGTTTCGAATTTGGAAGTAGTCTGAATTCTAAATTGTTATTATCGGATTATCTCAAATCAGATTTCGTCGTACCCTAGACTATAGGGTCGAAATCATAGATTTTAAAAAGTATTGCAATCACATTCCTAAAATCATCCAAAAATTATCCAAGTGAGTATTGATATTTTTAGACCCAAAATCTAACAATGTTGATAGTGTTACGTTTAGTAATTTGTTCACTTTAATCATATTGATATGTGTACATATGATAGAATTATTCCAAAGATCAGATTTATGTTCACATGATCCTATGTTCACATGACCCTATCGGTTAGTGTTATAATATGGATGGTGGTTCTATAACAACAAAATATATGACATTCATTATAATATTCCTAAATGTACGAGGCACATGATGATGCTTGATAAAAATATATAACAATGTATAAATTATGCACCAAATTGTAATATATTAATCATTTACATTTCTATTCACAACTACCGGAGCTTTTGGATTACACCATACAATAAGATAACATTTTTAATCAATTTAAATTTTAAATTTTAAATTTTTTAGCATTTAGATATTTTAATGTTCATTTTATAAATATTTTTATTTTTATAAAATAAAAAAAGTTGAACCAAATCTTAATGTATAGATGGGGCCGGGGGAGGATTTTTGTATCTTTTTGGGTTTATAATGATGACGCATCAACACGTGCATTCCATGACAATTCTCAGCTACACACAGACTCTGAGCCATCGCCATTTTTGTTCTTGTACTTCTTGGCCTCTTTCTCTTCTCTTTTGTAAGCCCCACAACCACTTTCGTGACTCCCCATGCTCCCCATCAGCCATTCACACCCCTAAAACCCCACTCTACACATAGGAATCTCGTGGAGATTCCCCCTTCAATCTTTCAGCCCTGTTGTGCTCCACCTTCATATACGTACAAATTTTTGTAGCTATTCAGCCTGTTCTCATGTATGAATGTCTATTTACACATCGGATTCACCGTCTGACGTGACCGAACTGCACATTTTGTGTAGAATTGGGAATCATCTGTTGGTCTCTGTCTCTCGCACTTTATAGTAAGTTTCAGCTCTCTATCCGATTGATTTTCTCTTTTACGACGTGGGTTTTTGTTATGGATTTGAATTATCCGATCTTGATTGTGTGTGCTGTCATGCGTTTATTTTTCGTTGTTGATCGATTGTAAGTCCGATTCTTCAAAAGCATGTCGGACGGAAGGTTTTGATCGGAATGCGTTAGTCACTAGTATGTTTACTCATTTATGTACAATTTTGATCAAATTTTCCATAATTTTCTCTTTTTAGACGTTGATTTTAATGGATTTAAAGTTTCCTGATCTGGATTTTGTGTTTTGTTATGCGTTTCTTTTTTCTACGTTCGATTCTTTGTTGATCGATTATAAGTTCATTTCTGCAACAAATCGGCGAGGGTTAAGGGTTTTGGACGGAATGCATTAGTCACTTGTACTGTACTCATTCGTGTTTCATATGATCGAATCATCAGTAATCTTCTTTTGTTTTTGACGTTAATTTTGATGAATTTGAAGCTTCCCACTCTGGATTGTGTTTTGTCATTCTTCTTCATCCGATCTCTGTTAGTGTCACGTTTTTCAGAACGGCATTAATGTCAATTTTGATCAAGAATCCAACAATTTTCTCTCTCTTTGATATTAATTTTGATGGATTCGAATTTTCTCGATCTGGGTTTTGTTGGGTTTGTTTTCCTTGATTCGGATGTTTTCGTAATTCATAGGAATTCTATTTTATATTTCTTCAACTGCCATTAATCGAAACAATTCTTTCCTCTTGATTAATTTTAATTATAGTATCTTCACATAAATTAAATGGTATGGGTGTTGAGTCTTGATTTATTTTCAGTACTATGCATTCAGTTATCAGTGGTACTGTGTGCTAATTTGGTGATACGCTGGCAATACTTGACTCTGAAAGAACCCTAAAGGTACCATTTTTTTGGGGGCCCATTTAAGGTTGTGTGTTTATCTAACTATGGGGTAGTAAAAGTACTTGTAATAATGAATTTGAGGGTTAAATCTATATGATTGTACACTGAGTTTTACGCATAAATAATTGAGACCCTTTTAAGTAGACTTTGAGGCATGTTATGCACTTAAGTGTATGCAGTACTGCAATCTTTTCTGTAGAGTAATTTGAATGTTATACTTTTTGTCATCAACATGAGTGATGAAATACTTCTGCAATTTGTGAATATGATCGAACAAATAGGTCCTTAATATCAATGTATTTCCAATTTATTATGTGAGCATCACACGGGTTATACATTTTCAATGGCTTGTGGTAGTGTCAACTTTTTTGTGTACTAATTTAAAAACATTCAGTTAGACAATGTGTTCAATGAAATCTCTATTTTTTTTAATAAAATCGAATGACATCTTGAATCTTGATGTGTTTTCAACTTACAATTTGAAAGCAGTGTCAAATAACCCTTTTGAAGAAACATGAAAGTTAGGCATGTCACACATTTTACCTTGTAGTAGTTAAGAACATTCAAACATTTTCATCCACAACGTGTTTGATAAAATGCCTCAACCAAAATGCAGATAACTAAACTTTTCAAGATCATTATCACATCCAAGAATGTCTACAGCGTCAGCTGATTTGGCGCAAAACAACGATAATGTGAAAAGTAGTGATTGTGAAAATGATTTTGATTTCTCAAAGCTGCCACATAAGCCAAGAAACTTGAATATGGAGAGACAAAGATCTTTTGATGAGAGATCACTTGTTGAAGCATCACCTCGATACACACCATGGGCAGAAAATGGGCAAAGACATATAGACAATGAGAGTGTTTTTTCACCAAGTAGAAGATCATCCTTCAATACACCTAGATCACTTTATGGGTTTGAACCACACCCAATGTTTGCTGAAGCTTGGGAGTCTTTGAGGAAAACCATGGTGTACTTTCGTGGTAGACCAGTTGGGACTATTGCAGCTCTTGATAATTCTGATGAGAAATTAAATTATGATCAGGTATGCTTTGTTGTTCTTCATGGTAGTTAGTTTAAGCCAATCTTGTAGGGTGTTATAGGACATGAATTAGCTTAAATCAAGGCCTTAGGGTTGTATTTGTTACTAAGGATGAGACTTGACAAACTTTTTATGGTTATTTTTTTGGTGTTGAGGATGAGGAGGGCGTTTTTGTCTTTTGCACAGGTGAGAGGTCGAGGGAAAGTCCCTGTCCGACCTTGTTCAATCTTTTTGGTTTTGACAAAAAAATGTGTCAGTGTCAGTGGTGAACTAAAAAAAGCAGGACCTGAATTGTTAAGATTTGAATTTTTAAGAGGTCTGAATTTTTAGCATGTTGTTTGGTTAGAACCTTTGAATTGTTGTGTTGAATGATAAAGATGACCACTTTACCCTTTTGTGACAATTTAGGACAATAGGAAAAGGGAAAGAACAATTTGAGAAACTGAAAGTTAACACTTCAAGTGATATTGAGGACTCATGTTTAGATAATTTTGCTTAAACTTGGATATATGTAGTTGATATAATTATAAAAGTACAAGTATAAGATTAACAAATCGGTATATGCCAATGAATAATGTGAAAGTAGGAGAAAGTTTCTTTTATCCATTTTCCCACATATAGAAGTTTTCCACTTTTTAAATCCCCATGTTTTGAATATTGTGAACAACTTTCTTCTTGTATAGGTTTTTGTGAGAGATTTTGTTCCAAGTGCATTAGCTTTCTTGATGAATGGAGAACCCGAAATTGTCAAAAACTTTCTTCTAAAGACTCTTCGCCTTCAATCATGGGAGAAAAAAATCGATAGATTTCAACTAGGGGAAGGTGTCATGCCTGCAAGTTTCAAAGTTCTTCATGATCCGATTCGCAACACAGAGACTTTAATGGCGGATTTTGGTGAGAGTGCAATAGGCCGAGTTGCCCCGGTTGACTCAGGGTTTTGGTGGATCATATTGCTTAGAGCTTATACAAAATCAACTGGAGATAGTTCTTTAGCTGAAACACCTGATTGCCAAAAGGGTATGAGGTTGATTCTTGCATTATGTCTTTCAGAAGGTTTTGATACTTTTCCTACTCTTCTTTGTGCTGATGGATGCTCCATGATTGATCGAAGAATGGTGAGTTTGTAAATATTTTCAATTTTTTATTTTTTTTTTGTCTTATTAAGTATGTTAAAAACATAAGCATATTCACTTTTATATATGTAAGGTTGTACTTTAATCACTGTACATTTTTTGAGAGGCTAAAAAACTGTTTTCTCATTATGTGGTTGTCATATCATGGCAAAGTACAAAAAAGCATATTGTACTTTCATCATTTTATTGATTTAGCCATTGATCCAATGATTAAATTTAAATGGTGAAAAAAATATAGTATAATGGTTAAACTGATAAAATGTTAACATATTTTCATTTATATATACAGGGTGTATACGGATACCCAATAGAAATACAAGCTCTTTTCTTCATGGCATTAAGATGTGCTTTAGTTTTACTCAAACAAGATGCTCAAGGAAAAGAACTTATTGATCGAATCACAAAACGTCTTCATGCCTTGAGTTTTCACATGAGAAGCTACTTTTGGTTGGATTTAAAGCAACTAAATGACATTTATCGTTACAAAACCGAAGAGTATTCTCACACTGCAGTGAATAAGTTCAATGTGATACCCGATTCACTTCCTGAATGGGTTTTTGACTTCATGCCAACTTTTGGAGGATACTTTCTTGGAAACGTGGGGCCCTCAAACATGGATTTCAGGTGGTTTTGTTTGGGGAATTGCATTGCTATTCTTTCATCTTTAGCAACTCCAGAACAATCAATGGCAATTATGGATCTTATTGAAGCAAGATGGGAAGAGTTGGTTGGAGATATGCCTTTGAAAGTTTGTTATCCAGCTATTGAAAGCCATGATTGGAGGATTATTACAGGATGTGATCCCAAGAACACAAGATGGAGTTACCATAATGGTGGATCTTGGCCAGGTATGTTGTACAATTTGTCTTTGTTTATGTGTTTTTGTTTATCGATTTAGTGATTGAAATGTTATCTTTTTATTGATTGTTAGGTCACTCCTCTTCTAATTGTACAAATCGAATCAAATGAGTGGATTTAAAGTTTATTGATTTGGTGTGTACCTTAATATGGAAATTAACCCTTATTAATCTCCATAGAAAATAGTTAAATACTTAAATTGATAAAATGGTGAAAGTACAACTGATTTTCTTTATGTTTCCCTTGGAATAGTACTTTCTCTGTGTTTGACTTCTGGAAGTCAAAGCTAGTAATTTAAATTGTTGGATTGATGCTCATATTTTAGTCTTTTAGATACAAAAATTTATTCCTAAACTACATTATCTATTTTTTTTTTCATCATAGTTCACCTTCCAAACTCATATGCTCATGATAATGTTAATTTGCATAAAATAACAATGTACTTTAGTCCTTTTACCAATATAGGCACTACACAAATTTTTAACAATGTAATTAGATTTTTTTACCCATAATAATAACATACTTATATCTTTTTTATTTTTTTATTATTATTTTTTTTACCAATAATAGCAAATTTGTGACTCACAATAACAACACACTTATAGTTTTTATTTTTACCCATAATGTAACCAATTTTTACATTTCTTTATTACACATAATTAACAATGTACTCATAAAGGTAGCAAAATATAAATACATTGCTGTTTTGAGTAAAAAAATTGATAAAAATAAAAGTACGTTGCTATTTTGAGTAAAAAAATATAAATCTTCTGATGATTTTTTTTTTGGGTGCAGTCCTCTTATGGTTGCTCACGGCGGCATGTATCAAGGTGGGCCGCCCCCAAATTGCAAGGCGGGCCATTGAGGTGGCGGAGCTCCGGCTGGCGAAAGACGGGTGGCCGGAATATTATGATGGAAAGAGCGGCCGATATGTTGGAAAACAGGCTCGAAAGCATCAAACATGGTCAGTTGCTGGTTATTTGGTGGCCAAAATGATGCTTGAAGATCCTTCACATTTAGGTATGATATCACTTGAAGAAGATAGACAGATGATGAAACCCGCTGTGAAAAGATCATCCTCTTGGACTTGTTGATGTCAATTTTTCCGTATTTTTATCGTATTTGTAAGATTCCGGGTACTTTCGTTAGGGTTTGTGTAGACATGGGGATTTCAGGTTTTAGATTTTTCGGTAGAGAATTTGATTGTGGTTTGTAGAACTAGAAATAGATGCAAAACTTATTCGTCTTGGTTCGTTTAAGAAGTCTAATTTAGGAAATACGTTGCAAGTTCATTTGCTTATGGTATCGTTCGTGAGCATCCAAGTTTTTAGAATTATAGAAGGGTCAATCACTACGGTCACCAAATTGGGAGGAGTGAAAACACAAAATGAACACCTTTTGCGAAGTATCAATTTTTTTTTTCTTAAAAGGTGATTGTTTTGTGTTTTTGACACCCTCCCATTTTGGTCATTTTAGTGATTAACTCTATTATAACACATGATTTTTGGATGTTTGAGTTATAATTCTATCTATATTCTATGCAGATAGAGTAATAGAATTAGTTTGTTAAATATGAATGCGTGCATGTGATTCGAACATGATTGCATCATACCAGAAGGGAAACGAAGCATTATATAGTCGATAGAGATAACGACACTAGCGAGTATTTATCTAATGGTATTGTGTCTCCTACGTATGTGTAGAGACTTACCATTATTTGGGAATAGATTTAATAATAGGAAATAATTTTCTTAAATTATATCAGCCATTTATACAAACAAATGATTGTATAAGTTTCAATCACCTGACAAAAAGTGTTACAAAAACTGCAATTATCAAACATTTTGATATTATTAAAATAATTAAACAAGAAGTTGGTTTTCAATTACGTATATTACTAACGTTTGCTAAAGAATTGCTGAAAAACAACTTGAAGACGTATGCAGTGAAAACCCACTAGATCATTTAAAAAATAGAAATAATCAAGAAATAATAATATTGTTAAAAAATCATGATGATGATGTCAATGTCCCAAACAAAATTCCATATAGTATAAAAGATGTTTCAGAATTTAAACAAGAATGTACTGAATTACTAGAAAAAGGAATCATTTGACCTAGTACGAGTCCTTATTCTGCACCTGCATTCTATGTATAAAATAATAATAAAATAAAACGAGGTAAGAGAAGGATGGTAATTAATTACAAAAAGATGAATGATGCTACTATTGGAGACTCATATAAATTACCACAGAAAGAATATATTTTGGAAAAATTAAAAGGAAATACACATTTTAGTACGTTTGATGCAAAATCCGGATATTGGCAATTACACTTACATAAAAATACGAAACCACCAATTGGTTTTTCATGTCCTCCTCAGAAGCATTATGAATGCAATGTCCTTCCATTTAGTTTAAAGCAGGTACCAGCAATATATCAACGATTCATAGATGAAACCTTAAATGGTTTAGATCATCTTTGTCTTGCATACATTGAAGATATAATTGTTTTTACAAAAGGAAATGAACAAACACATATGGATGCAATTATCAAAGTTTTACATAGAATCAAAGAAAAATATTTAGTTTTATCAAAAAAGAAATCAAAACATTTTCCAACTACAGTTGAATATCTTGGTTTAAAAATTGGAGAAAATTGTCAACTATCTTTAACAGACAACATACGAGAAAAAATAAATATGTTTCCTGATAAACTTGAAAATAGAAAACAAATACAATGATTTCTTGGATGTTTAACCTATATTGAAGAACAAGGATTTTTGAAAAATTTAGCAAAAGAAAGAAAAGTTTTACAAAAGAAAATATTAGAAAAAATACATTGGTCTTGGACCAATACAGATACTATTTTGGTACAAAATATAAAACAAAAAATTCAAGTTCTCCCTACTTTATATAATGCAAAAATCAACGATTTTTTAATTGTCGAAACGATTTCCATCACAAGACACTTAGGCAGTATGCCTAAAAGCAATTATACATGGAAAATTATTATTGAGATTAGATAATGAGGGAAACCTTATATCTGACCCACTAAAAGTATACAATGATAAAACATACATTGATAAAGTATACAGTAGTATGAAAATACCATCCGAAACATACAATAATGAAGTACACATCGATATGAAAAATATCATAAAAAGCATACAATGATACAGATGTATCATCTGAAGTATTAAAAACAGATAAATATGAGCCAAAATTATGCAAGTATATATCGGGAACATTTTCCCAAACAAAACAAAATTGTAGTACACATGAACCAGAAACACTAGCATGTCTCAAAACATTGATGAAATGGAAAGTAGAGCTACTACAAACTAGATTCGAGTTACGAACCGATTCCAAGTATCTACTTGGCTTTTGGCGTTATAAATTACAAGAAGATTATTGTCGTGGGCGATTGATTCGTTGGCAATTACGATTACACCAATTTCATCCATATCTCAGATACATCAAAAGCACCAACAATCATATAGCAGATACATTAAGGAGAGAATGGAAGCCATCGTGAAGCAACAACAACAACAGTTCAAACAAGAACAAAAATGAAAGAAAGACCATTCATGGGGGATTAACGTTAGCCATGACATAAGCAAACATTATTCAGAAATATCTATCCTTTCGGAGGCGGGAGGAATGACGCACGCAATGATGCATTACTCCATTATTATTGAAAACATTATTGAAGACAGTCAGACACGTGTCTTTTTGATTTGGAAGGATGTAATTTATAATTTGTATCTTATTTGTATTAGTTGGTTTTTTCGTTATCGGTAGAATAAGTGTCATGTGTCGATAGGTTATATGTCATCTATCGAATATGACGTATAGTTTAAAAGTGATATCTAGAATAGGACATAATGTTAGTAAGATGTGAGATAAAGTGTGTAACCCTCAATAGTCTAGTAGGCTATATTGTAAATGTGTTGTCGTATTGCAATCATACGATTGCAATTCAATTATATAATCGGCTCTCTTGAGCCTATAAATAGGGCCTTTGCCCATATAAAATAAACAAGTTAAGTTTGAGAGTTTTTAGACTTTAGTTGATCTCAAAGTTCTTCCTCTATTGAAATAGTTATTCTATTTCTGAATAGCAGAGCGTCTATCCAAATTATCCAAAACCATCCATATAATCATTCATCTAGAATAGGACATAATGTTAGTAAGATGTGAGATAAAGTGTGTAACCCTCAATAGTCTAGTAGGCTATATTGTAAATGTGTTGTCGTATTGCAATCATACGATTGCAATTCAATTATATAATCGGCTCTCTTGAGCCTATAAATAGGGCCTTTGCCCATATGAAATAAACAAGTTAAGTTTGAGAGTTTTTAGACTTTAGTTGATCTCAAAGTTCTTCATCTATTGAAATAGTTATTCTATTTCTGAATAGCAGAGCGTCTATCCAAATTATCCAAAACCATCCATATAATCATTCATATACCCAACATAATCCATCATCAAGATTATTCCGACGCATAATTCAGGTATAATCACCCATTTTTATCATTATAATCGTCGTTAATATTATGCCGAAAATTACCCAACATAATCCATCATCAAGATTATTCCGATGCATCATTCAAGAATCAAGTATAACCATCCACTATTATCGTTATAATCGCCGATAATATTATGTCGAAAACTTTAGTATCAAAGCTAAGTTTCGTTCTCATCATTTTTATTATAAATATAAGTATTCATCCGCTCGTTCATAAGAAAAAAATATTCATCATGCATCATTATAAATGTTATTACATTCATGCATATCATTTGTCATACTCATCATAAAAAATAGTAGATATAATAAACTTCACTATTATTTTTAAAGCTATAAACTATTAAATATGTCTCAAAAAATAGAAAATTCACCAATAATTATTAACAATGAAGAAAATGAATATGGATATACTTTTGATGCGTTAATTAATAAAATTAATATAAATAAAGATGCTATAAGAAAATCAAATTTTACACTATCTAAAAAACATAAGTTTAGAAATAACACATTAAAAAACTTTTTTTCTAGAAAAAATATTATATATTATGGAAAAATTATAGGAGAAGAACCAATACCCATTGAATGAACTCAAGGAAATGTTGTTGTACCTATAATAAATAAACAACAAATTAGAAATAGATTATCTAATATTAAAAGGAGTAGATAGAATAAAAATTGCTTATATTCATATATCAACTATTCAAGTAATTTTAAAAAGTACTTTTAGTAATTTAGATACACCATTAGAATTGGAAATTAGAGATGCTCGTATAATTAATAATCAAGAAAGTATTATTGCAAAAGAAAAATGTAATTTAACTGAAGGAAAAATAAAATTTGACATTAATATTCAACTAAGATTAAGTCTTAAAGATAAAAATCTAAATAATAGTATTACCGTACAATATAAATTATTAAGACAAAATTTTATGTTAAAAGGTAATCATCCATTTACTATTATATATCAAATAAATTATGCATTAACAAACTCTCATAATAGTATTACGTTTAAAACATATGATAGAATTTATATCGATAAATTATTTACCCCTTTATTATCACTTGAATCACCAAATATGATTAATAATAGAATTTTTAGTGAAACTAATTTTCAATCAATAATAACTACTTCGTTAATAAAAAGAAACCCAATTATAGAACCTCCAATTTTTAGTATTGCCTTCGGTTATTTTGTGTGGATGAGGCTGGAGCATGTGGTGTGGTGATAGCTTGAGTAGCAACATGGACAGTCACAGTTTGTTGTTTCTTTGATGATTCAAAATTTTGTTTTCCTTTCCGCTTGTTGTTTTCCCCCTTCTTGTTCTCCCCTTCTTTCTTAACTTCCGCTTCTCCTATTTTGGCTCCCCTTTTGTTGCCATTATCATACAATTTCTTGGCTAGCCTCTTTGCGCTATCATACGTGGTCGGGTTTGATGCAATTACATTTCCTTGGATTGGCGTGGTCAATCCCCAGATAAATCTCTCGATCTTCTTCCCTTCAGATGTGATCATTCCGGGACACAAAAGAGACAACTTACTAAACCTTGTTATGTACACATCAATGTTAGAGTTTTGAACCGTGAGGTTGCACAGTTCTTGTTCAAATTTCTAAATTTCTCCCCTGGGACAGTACTCAGCTAACAACATCTCCTTAAGTTCCTCCGATGGTATCGCGTTCGCCACCGGGAGTGTCATGGACTCTATGTGACCATTCCACCAGGAGAGGGCTTGATCAACGAACGTGCATGCCGCAAACTTGACCTTAGACTCATCCGAACATCTGCAAATTTCAAACACTGATTCCACCTTCTTAATCCATTGTTTTAGGGTTATTACGCCTCCTATCCCGTTGAAGGTCCGAGGCTTGGCGTTGGTGAAATCCTTGTAGGTGCAGTTTCTTACGGTTCCTTGGATTATCCCTTGATTTGTGCTTCTGGTTCCCTGCCCGTTACCTTCTCTGTTGTTCTCGTTACGAATCTGTGCAAGCGCTGCAGTGACCGCAGTGAAAACTGTTGCTTGGAATGCGACTGAGTTTATTTCTGGTGGCGTTGGTGTCACGTTATTCCCACAATTTGGTCTTTGATGCATCTTTCTGTCATGGAACAGAGAGATGATGAGTATATATTGCATTCCCAGATTAGAATGCCACTGACTTGGCAAATCGATTTGTGCATCTAAGTGATTTCATGTATTAACATAAAACAAGAAAGTAAAACACATAGCAGATAACAACGTCACGATAAAACATAGAGCATTTCCATTAATAATAATCGTTTTTAATACATGAAAATTTGACAAAAGGCATATAGTACATAGGAAACATATGACCCGTTAGCATGGCGACCCTATGAGTAGTGTTTTCACTTAAACATAAGGTGGATACTACATACAGTGATACATAACAGATACATAATACTAGTAAGAGACGTGGCTAATCCTAATTGCGACAATATGTGTCGGGTGGCGTAATCATATGCCAAAATGTTGTGCCATAAGGTTTTCCATCTCAATTATCTCCCTGGTAATTTCGTCCCTCTCTTGTTCAGCTTGTACGACTCGTGCCTCTGTTGCCAGCAACTGTTGCCGAAGAGTGGCAACCTCCTCCTCTAGGGTGTGTGTCCTATCGATGTGATTCTGTGGTATCGCAATGTGCTCCTGTACTGTCACCGGAGTGGGAGGCTCACTAGAAACTTCATCAGTGTTTCCCTCTTTCTCCATAATTTCATCGGAATCCCTAAACTCGTAATCTATCTCCATATACTCTTCCGGCTCCACTCCTGGTCCTACTTCCTGACCCATTGCAGGGTCCTCTCCAGGTTCCTCCTCTAGCTCTTCCAGCCATCCATTATTTCCCTGATTGGGGAAATAAGGATCTCCTGAGTGATGGAATATGACCATAGCGTTTGCCCAAAAAATGATACATACTAAGAATAAATTACACCATAATTACTCCTATAGTATTTTAAGTTAGAGTTCCTTAAAGTTATTTTGAAACACGGCAAGTTTCTAGATTTATTTCTCGCTATGATTACTCCCAAACACATGTTGGTCATATTTTGAACAAATATAGTTAATCAGGCTATATTTATACCCAATATGACTACATAACTCTTCGGGTTTAATCATAGTGTTCAATTTCCTCCAAAGGCTTTTAGTGTTATTGTTTTTAATGTTTACCTAGGTGTGTATTTATTCATAGTTTTTTAGTCCCATTGTATTTATAGTTGCATATCATGTATGATTAAATATGCCAGTTCACTATAAACAATGCTTGGATACCAATCTGTCACACCCCGAACCAGATGGCAGAAACATCCGGGGGCTTGTGTGTGACTTCATCTTGAAATATCATCACAATGAATATAAATGAAACATAACATCATCATTATCACGCATATAATAATACAACTGCCATTGTTTACATCAAGTACAATATTTTCAAATTACATTACCAATACATTCAAGGTATAGTGTTTAACAGTACACAACACAAATTTCAAAATCTTGTTGATTCTTCCGCTTACCGATTCCCTAAGAATACAATTTATTTTAAAACATCAACATTTATAATGTTGGTGAGTTCATAAGCGTATTTGAATAACAAGTTTTGTAACGGTTAGTAAAAGACCAGATAATCCGATATTTTCAAATTACAACTGCCATTGTTTACATCAAGTACAATATTTTCAAATTACATGACCAAAACATTCAAGGTATAGTGTTTAACAGTACACAACACAAATTTCAAAATCTTGTTGATTCTTCCGCTTACCGATTCCCTAAGAATACAACATTTTAAAACGTCAACATTTATAATGTTGGTGAGTTCATAAGCGTATTTGAATAACAAGTTTTGTAACGGTTTGTAAAACACCAGATAATTCAATATTTTCTGTAAATTAGTTTGAAACGATGTCTCAAATCAAGTATTAATGCATGTGTATTTGCTGTTGTTAAAATGTATAGATAACAAAAATGTAATCCAGATAAGAATCTTGTGTTTTCTATGTGAGTAGAAGGTAATGTATAATTGTATTTATCCCAGAAAATCCGATATTTCCTGCTTATATAAGTATCGTCAAGATTAGTATACCGAATCTTTAATGCAGTTAGTGTGACATCCCCATTTTCACTGCCAGAAAAGACCGATTTTGTTTATGCTTTGTTTGAAAATCAGAGTAACATTTTTAAATAAAAGTGTTGCGGAATTTGTCCTAACGCAAAATATGATAAAGATTTATCGAAAACATTTCCAAAAAAATGTATTTCATTAAAAGACTCGGGATGTCATGTTCGATACAGATCAAAAGCATAAATAGCATAACATAAGCCTTACTACATTATTTCGTATTTACAGGACTATAATCCCTTATCTCTCATCCAAACATCTATGCTCATGCGCCACTACCTGTAATACAATAAAGTGAGTGGGTTAGGCTTGGGAGCTTGGTGAGCATATAGGGTTTTCAACCTACAATAAATAAGTTTAATTAATTTCATCAAATAACAATAACCCGATTACCCGTTCCCGTTATCCTCACTTTACGTCCCTAAACACATATCATAAGGGACCTAGCCTAAGGATCATCATCGGGATGGACATTACTGCTAAGGGGGTTCCTAAGCACTAAATGTCCTAAAGGTAACCATGAGGGGGATGGAGTACACCGGTGAACACATCGTTCACAAACACCTACAGGTTGCGAGCCTGCTAGTGTTCCACTGGACTGTTTAGAAGAGTCCGTGGTCGTCATCTATACTCCACTAGATGACTAGAATCAACAACAACAACATCGAGGCCTCTCATCATTTTATCACACATCGTCTTATTACATATACCCATGTTTTACCCTAACATTTTTGTAGATATAAAATACATATATAGTTTTAAATCAATTAAAACTTGTATAAAAACATATATCCAGCATAGATAGCAAGTATACATATAATATGCATACATAGCACGTAATTTATATAAAATACTTCATATCTATGTGTAAGATGAAAGTGACTATGCACTCACCTGATGAGGTGGTGATTCCGAATTTAGACAACGCTTCGTTACTCTTGAAACAATTTCCTTCGTCAAAACCTAGTATCATTACAACTAGGGTTTAGTCTATCATTCACCGAGACTAATTAATAATCTAGCTATTATTACTATTATATAAGCGTTAAACAATACTTATATAACCCATAATAATAGCCCAAGTAGTCATTATAAGTTCCTAATAACGTTAGTATAATTATTTAAAATCTATATTAAAAGTTGTGTAGGCGTAGCTCACTTACAACGAGTTTTAAAGAAAACCAGACTTTGCTCGGAGCAACGTTTCGAAACCGAAAGACCCTTTTTCTCGGGACTCTGGGAGCCCCTGGGCTTCCTTCTGGTGCTAGGGGGTTTGGAACCTAGAGAGAGAAGTGATTTTGGTGCAAGAAAGCCGGCTGACTTCGCTGCCTTTTTATAGCCTGTGAGGACTCGATACACTGGGCGTAACTCGGACCTACGCTGGGCGTAGTGCTTCGTTCGTACAACATGTGTTGCGGCTTTGGTGGGGCGACGTGGCTTCTCTTGGGACGAGGGATGCAGCTGTACGCGGGGTGCAACTCCTTCCGACACAGGGCGTACCCGGACGCGGGGCGTTCCTCACGTACGCGAGGCGTAGCAAGGCCAGGTGTCCGAATCCAAAGACCAGATCGTGACCAACAAGCGACGACCTTGATCGAGCCATGTCATCATCCCCTTTGCAGTTTCGCAATTTTCTTTTCCAACTTCTAAAATTCATAACTTTCGCATACAAGCTCCATTTTCAACGTTCTTTATATCCACGCGAAGGCAGGAACGTACTCTACAACTTTCTTTTAGACTCCATCAGCTAATTTTGACTTTATTTTAAAAGTTATATTATTAACAGGCCGGGACATGATTGGTCCATTAAAAATTCATAACTTCTTCATCCGACATCCGTTTTCTTCCATCTTTTTATCGTTACGCTACTCTTAATGAGATCTTCGATTCTTGTTTAGGTTGTGTTGGATAAAAACTGCTCGATCTAATATTCCAACTTCGGGCTGTACACTGCTAAGCCGAAACTTTGAAAAATCATAACTTCCTCATACGAAGTCAGATTTGGACGTTCTTTTTATGGATTTTCTCAGTTTAACATACTCTACAACTTTTGTTTAGATTAATAAGGCTAAAAAGTCTTCTATCGTAAATTCACTTTTTACGCTTCCCGGTGTCGTGCCAGTTCCGTCGCGAACATCGACGGGTCATAACTTCTTTGTTTAAATCGGATTTCATCGTTCTTTATATCTTCGGAATCCTTGTTTCAACCACTACAACTTTATGTAAAGATATCGGGCTTATCTCACACTTTAATTTTGACGCTTATTCTTATTCTTCATTTATTATTCATTTAGAAATAAGAAATAAGCATATAAATTCACATAATACTCAAATATTTCATCTTTATTACTTCCAAAAGAGTTACAATAGTTAACCTAGACTATTACATCACCCAAAAATGCTTAGCCCTGAAACCCGGGCGTTACAGTTAGTTTCTATGTGAGCCGTTACAACCATGTTTGATAATGACTAATTCGTCTGTCTTGGCGTTTTCAGACGCCGATTTTGATTAGGTAAGGTTTATCACCCTAGAATGGCCTAGTCTAGCTATAGCGAACAACTTAGGTGTGGGGTGTCACTCCGTATAGATCTATACACAAACTCCCGCTCTCCCTCTAGGAAACTCTGGTTATAACTACAGGCTACGATCATACACTCAAAGGTGTCAACCGACAAGTCTCACTAGATCCTCATCTTGTTCACGAGTAGTGTATTACACGAATATTGTCTTACGCTGTATAATGTTTTACGTGTACGTTTTATGTTTGAAAAATCCAATGATTATGTATGAGTATGTATGAAATCCCATAGACATGATGAAAGACCACCAAGGCCCAATAATGTATAGTTTTAGGTCTAATTAACGTGTATATGGGCCATTAAGGCCCAATAGATATGTAATGTATAGTTTAGACCCAAAAGCATGTATATGGGCCAATAAGGCCCAGTAAACATGTACATGGACCAATAAAGTCCAATAACATGAGGATTTACACCTTTAGTCCAATTGCATGAAAATTTACATTTTTAGCCCAAGTCAATAAAAGTGCATGTTTTTGGCCCAATAATATAAAATGTTTTACATTTCAGCCCCTTTTTAGATAAAATGACATTTTTGACCCATTTTTGATAAAAATTACATTTTCGGCCTAAATTTGAATAAATGTCATTTTTAGCCCATAAAACCGTACTTTTTCCATTTTAGCCTCAAACTTGTGTAAAATAGCAATTTAATCCATGAAAATCAGAATTTTTACAACTTTGACCCACTAAAACTGAAAAGCCCATTTTTAAGGCCCATTATACCGAATTTACGTTCTAGGCCCCTTAATCACCAAAAACATCGTAAAAACCCATTTCTTTTATGAAAATGACTCCTTTAGTCCTTGTAAAACCGTAAATGCCAAGAAAGTCTCATCTTTATGGTCATTTGTCAAAAATGGCCCTTTTTCAAGATTTTATTTAGTTTCTTATGAATCTTCACATGTTTAACACATTTATCTTTATAGTAAGTTGTATGAAGTGTCTTTAGTTCACATATCTCACCCATTTTGTTAGAGATTTCTAGATATATATCATTTCATCACATTTTTACAACATAAACCAAGAAAACATACATAGACATGCACAAATACATAGATCTAGCACATAGCAACTTGTATTCTCCCCCAAAACCTTATAAAACTGAAAAAAAGGGGGTATGAACTCACCGTGATTTGTTGTTCTCGGTTTGAAGAAGAAATGGAAAGAGATGGTGTGATTCTTGGCCCTACCAAGCTCCTTGAGAAAATTTTGACTTAGATGGGTTATAAGAAGCAAGATCACGAAATGACATGAGTTAAGAAGAGATTTTTGAGGAGATCACAAAGTTAAATCATAGATCTAAGCAAGAACTTACCAAAGATTGTGATATTGATGAATAATCCTCTTGAAATCACCCACAAAGCTCGAAAATTTTAGAGAAACATGGAGAGGTTCTTGAGAGTGTTTGGAGGTGTTTGAAAGAAAAATGGGAGGTGTGTGATGAGGGTTTCAACCGAGGGTAGTAGAAGGGGGGGGGGGAGAAGAGAAGAGGTTGAGGTGATGTTTGCATGGAAGACCACCATGCAAACATGAGGTTGCTAATGCACAAATTTCCTCACTTTTCCTTTTTTTTTTTGTCTAATAAGCATAGTGGGCCGAGAATTGGGCATAAGAGGGATGTTGAATCAATACTTTAGGCTAATTCTTGGCTTTCTCGAATTTATGAAGCCCTATTTTTCGGCGCATTGGGCCCTTAGGAGAGTTCATGGCCAATGAAGCCCAATTAAGAGGGTTTACGACCCGTTATGGCAAATGCAATCATTTTGGCCCAACTTGGACCATTAGGAATAAAATGAATCATTTTAGGCCCACTTGGCCCAAAATGTTACATTTTATGAATGTGGGTCCAATTAGAACCTAATTAGGGTTTCTAGGCCTAAAGTAGTCAAGCTGAAAGTTTAATTGTCCATTAGGCCCAGTAAGAGGATCCTAGTCCATAGTGAACTTAAACCGGGATTTCTAGGGTTTTCAACTCATGATTGACTAATTGGAATGTTTTGTATAGAGTTTTAGACTTCACATGTGGATCTTGATTCAGTTTGTTGTTATTGAATAACCATAGTACGTCGTATCAAATTAGAGTTACAGGTGTCACAATAAATGATGTTTACAAAGTACAAAATTTCCTAGCAAAAAGGATAGTTGTGACACAAAGGATCGGTTAAACCTTTTATTGAAAACAAATTGGCAATTGCATTGATGAAGAACCCGATAATCTATTGAAAAAGAAAGTACATCACCACAAAGTTCCATTTCAATTGGAATGAATAGATGAATGAAAAATTACTATAAAGTTTTTTGAAGAAGCAAAAGATGAATATTTCACACTATCATTGATGCATGTGAAGAATACACATGTGAATGTACTCAAAGTGACGGATCGAGCTTGGTCCAGTTTAAGAGAGAGAACGTGACATTAAACCGAAAACATTTGTTTAAACCTTGGAATGATGGCTCAATGAAGGATAACTTAGGAATGAATAGCATTAGGAAGGATAAGTTCATAAATGATAACTTTAGTAAGGATAAGGAATGATACTTTTATGGAATGATAACTTTTTTTTTTTTTGAATAAAGAATTAACATATCTTGTACTTTTTATATTATTCTAAATATTTTTCATGTTTCCAAGATATAAGGAGATATGTCTTGTGTTACTTTGCAATGAAATAATGTAGGTATATCAATTTGACATTAGGAATTGTAGGTTATAAATAGAAGTAGTCTCCAAGCGGTCTCAATTGTAACAGTTTGTTTTCACTCCTAGTGAGGAGTAGAAAGTTATATCAATACTTTGTTTCTTTAATTATATATAGTTTTCCACAATCACATAGCTCATAATTTGTGCATTTAATTTACCTTTAATAAATAGCATATATACATTTGATCCTATTAACTTCCAACAAACTAAACAATTTTACTAAAGTACATATTGTGATTAAGTACATTAGATAGAAAAGGAATGACCTAAAAAACATAACCCCGGAAAAACAACTTAACAACATGCTTTATGCAAGAGACACCTTTGTACAGTTGAGGATCACAGTAGAATACTAGGAAAGTGAGTATCATACGATAAACCCAAATACAAGCCATTGACAAATTAATTACCCTTTCAGCGTCCATCCAACTTAGTGATTGTCAACATGTTTTTGGATTGCGTATCTGTTTTATAAGAACTAGAGGAAGAGGAGGTAGCATTGTCCTTTCTTGCAATGAAGGCCGGTTCTTTTGGAGTTGGGAGTGTGACGATATCACCTCCAAGCATCAAAACAACTTTGGTCATGGTAGGACGATCATCAGGGTCTCCTTGTACACATAGGAGCCCAATATTTATACATTTCAATACCTCACTTGAATTGCATGATTCTATTAGTACTTTATCCATCAACTCAAATGGCTTATCTTCTCTCCATAAATTCCATGCCTGAGATATTTGTAGACATAAAGATATATAACTACTAATTAAATAATGTAGGTAGCAACTTCGAAGTTCTTATAGAACTTACATGTCCTAAAAGACTTAGACTTCTCTGTGATTGATAGAATCCTGTATTTTTTGTTCCACTTACAATCTCAAGCATAACTACTCCAAAGCTAAAAACATCGGATTTAACTGAGAACAGCCCATCTAGTGCGTACTCTGGAGACATATAACCACTGAGAAACAAACAAATTATTGTTAACTAGAGGAGCCCCATTTGTAAAGTTCTCGACACAAAAGGAGAAAATCCATATCAATTTTAAATTTGAAAGATAACCACTTCTATCTCTTCAATACCAAGTTTGACTCTTGTTTAAAGGAGTGCTAATATTATCATACTTACAAGGTTCCGATAACTCTGTTGGTCATAGCTTCCATATCTTTACCTTTAACTATCTTGGCCAAGCCAAAATCCGAAATTTTTGGATTCATATCCTCATCTAACAAAATGTTACTTGTTTTCAAATCCCGGTGAATAACCCTCAACCGAGAATCATGGTGGAGATAGTTGAGTCCTCTAGCAATTCCCATAATGATTTCAAATCTCATTTTCCAGTCCAGTGATGCGCACATCGTTCGATCTTGCAAAGAAAAAAATAAAGTTTCATATTAATTCTTTGTATGCTATTTATACTGAACCGTCTATATATATATATATATATGTACGTATTTACGGATATAATTAATCATATGAATGGAGAAATGAACTAACCAAATATAAATGTATCTAGGCTTCTATTTGGCATGTACTCATAAAGAAGAATCTGTTCTTCTCCCTTGATGCAATATCCCAATAGTCTAACAAGATTTCGATGCTGAAGTTTAGCAATAAGCATAACCTCATTTTTGAACTCTTGCAAACCTTGTCCAGAGAGGCTTGACAACCTCTTCACTGCAATTTCTTCGCCTCCAGGAAGCTTACCCTATAATAAAGTACCAAAAATTTCCTTCTTATTTGATCTTGATTCTAATAAAGTACTTATAATTGGTTGAATTGGAAGAAAATTAACTGAAAATATAGTTTCTTAATCTGTTACCTTGTAAACAGGCCCAAAACCACCTTGTCCAAGCATATTTTTCTCTGAAAAGTCATCAGTAGCAGCTATTATGCTTTCCAGCTCAAAATATGGCACATCAATGCCTTCTCTGTCATCTTCTTTTGAGTGATCTGGATCGAGTAACTCCTTCATACGTCTCCGTGTATCATTCGACTGCAATTCGTTGTTTTCTGTGCTTTCATGATAGGACAAGTGAAGGCTATGCCTTAAATTCAGATTTTAAGTTTCACATGATAAATAATTATACATAGAGCGTTTCAAAGAAAAGTAATTGTCTACATCTGCAGTATGCATAATGACTTACCTCTTCTATTCATTAATCTTTTGCATAAAATATAGCTAATGCCACACAATGACAAAAGCACCAGCGTTGAAACAATGATAACAATAGCAAGAACACGTTTCAGAAATGATGATTTTTCTGTTGGCTTTGGTTGACTGATTATAGGTGCTGCATATGAAATGGCGCAATATGAGTTTACATACATACATACATATATACATATATACATATATACATACATACATACACACACTCACACACACCCATGCACCCATGCGCTTGCCATTTCAACAAACACAAATGCCATTAATTTCAAATGCAGAGATATATAATGAACTCTTTTTTTTTTTTTTTTTGTCTGCATCGTTCTTCTGCAATTGTAAATACTATGATAGATAGAATGAGTTAGAAACATTAATAGTTTCTGTGCAAGAAATAAGGAAATACCTTTTGATAACCTAGAAACACGAAAGGAGATAGTATGTACACCGTTCTCTCTAAGATTATCTGGTTCAGAGTTCCAGAACCAGCAACCAGAGCTCTCCACATTGCGACTTTTATCCACTAAGCCTCCCAGCTCATTTTGAGAAATATAAGAATAAGCTAGGCACTGACAGTCTTTAAGGCACTTCTTCATGCATGCTGATTCATTCTTTGATTTATAGAAGGGCAAAGTTGTATCATCCATACTAATCATAGTTTTTGTCATGAATGCGTCATTACTTCCTGGGAGACAGCTGATTTCAGACGATCTTTTGCATCCAGCCCTATAATCATCGGGTGAATTATAATTAGTAGGTTCAAATCCAGGTAAGCAACTACACATGACTGAGTCCTTATTTTTGCTGCAAATCCCAAATGAGCCACACACTCTATGCACGCTACAGTTATCTTTGGGCTCTTGCCAATCCAAAACCCATTTAGTTGAATTTTGAGGCCAGCTAAGATATTGTATATGCCCTGTATGGTTCATTACCAACCTTGAGTAAGGTTCGATCACCAGATAACTTTCATCCTTTATGCAGGAAGAATACGTGTAACATTTTTTCCCAATGATGGATCGTGTTCGTGTGGTAGTACTGTTTGACAGCAACAAGAATGCCTGAGGGAAAATTTGATTCTCATCAAAACTTTTGGTCGACTTGTTCCCACTTTTCCATTGAAGTTTGGTTGATTCCTTCAAAATGAAGTATCGGTTTGTACCAGGGTATTGCTGAAACTCGAAGCTTCCAGATCCTGGGTCTTCTGGACTTTTCCATGATGTCAACTTTAAGTTATTATCGACCATCTTCATTCCAGGAATAAGAGTATCTGTTGGAGTTTGAAAGCTCTGCCATAATATGTTTCCTGATATAACATTTATTAATATGGCATTTCCGTCATCCAACAACTTCAGTGCCGTTGAAGAAGCTCCATCTGGCAACCCCACGGTGAAAGTTCGTCAAATTCCCATAAAATTAAATTGAAGGCATAATATCATGGAAATTGTATTAGATATATAGGTGATCAATAGGGGTGTTGATTTGGATGGATCAATCCAATCAAATCAGGTGAATCCAAATTGATTTCGGTTTTCAAAACATAGATGCGAATAGTTCAAACTAAATTCAAATCCAATTTGATCCGATCCGATTACAATTCGGTTTGATCGGTTTTTTACATTATGGGTTTTCAAAAACCAAAACATTTTAAAACAACATATAATTATAATATTATCCAACTTTACATAATAAATGAAAAAAAAATATTTAATTGTGATTTGAAATTTATAAACAACTACTAACAAGATATATTATAGTTAAATATTTTATAGATAGAAAACTTTTGAGAGAAAATGATATTAATGTTTTTTTTATCGGGTGAAACGTTTTGAACCATTTTGAAGAAATAAATTACAAAATTAATAAATAACTATAGATATATATTATAAATAAATAAATAATAAATATTTATTCGGTTCTTATTTTATAAACCAAAACCAATCCGAAATCCAAAATAATAATTCGTTTTTGTTGAAAATCAATCCAAAAATCTCAATATCCAAACCAATATCCAAATAGTCAACATCCCTTACTTTTATGTGGTTTAGGAGCTCTTATCGTCAGTTTTGATGGATTACTTTTTATCCAGCGAACTTATAACTTTTTTGGAATTGGTTGGTTCTAAATACACGAGAATGTTCAATTATCATGAACCACTAAGGATTTTGGAGGCCAAACATTGTATGCGAAACGCGATAACAATTAAGTGCAAGTGATTAATTAATTAATATGATATTCCAGGGTAAATTCCACAACAAATGTACTTCTTACTGGGTTGGTTGACTCGGTTTTTGTGCTATCAAACAACCCCTAACTTCACTTTTACAAAACTAATTAATTGGTCCATTTGAATTAATTACCTGAAGGGTCTGTAGAGAAGTATTCAACTTGTTTTCCATTTAACAGCTTAGCACTACCGTCTTCTGCAACAGTAAGAATTCCAGTGGAATCCAGCACTGGTGTATCACGGTTAGCAACCCACACAACAGTCTTTGGATCCATCGTATACCATATCCCCACATATCTTCTTACTTCTGCTGCTTTTCCATGCGGAAAGAAGCCCATTTGAAACTTCTTCCCAGAAGATTCTAAGTAACTAGGACCATCATTGATAAATTCCCCAGTCGTTATGTTGTCTTTAGCTAAAATACAGCAGCAACAACACACCAGAATTAATACATACAAGGAGATGAATTCTGTATTCGTGACTAAAGATATCATCATAGTTTCTGAATATTTAGTTTGTAGCAACTGTTTGGTAGCAACTGTTTGATAGATGGATAATGATGCGATAGTGAGAACTATGAGGTACGTATACAGAGAAGAAAGAGCTCAATTATTTGTGTCAAAGTAATCGATTAATAAAAAGTACGTCCAACTTTACTATTGCATGGTTTTTGTCGCTTATTAAAGATACAGGCTTGTGATTGGATACTATCATTCTTATTCCACTAACTTTTACGAGGGATGGCTATATGCTATAAGGAATGACATTAATAACTAATCTATTATAATAAAATTAATTTTCAATCATTATGACGGCAAACCTACACCAAAAAGTTTATTGCAAAGAGACCCTTAAATATAGCGACAATGTGTGATAAATATAATTATAAATGAAAAGACTTTCCTTGAGGTCTTATGTGGGAATTAGATATAAGTAATTTAGGAATACATTTGTTGTTTAAAAAAAATGAAAAAATAATTTTATATAATTTATTAAATAATTTTTTGTCGCAGTATAAGCCATAATGATGATCGCTTTAAACCATTATCTTTTAAGGATATTATTTAAAATGATCAAAACTTAAATAAGTCATCAAATGTTCTATGAGTGGTTCATAGGAAAACAACATTCCACGTGTTGTTGAAGTCAAACACAAAATGATTTATACTAATTAAAATGAGTACGATAGGTTTGAATGTGGTAAGTCTTTGTGAATGTATAGTCAAACACAATTATGACTCATGTTTGGAAAAATCCACAGATATTTATGAGAACAGGACAATGTGGGTTCCCCGAAGACATTTAAGCATACAGTGATCGGTTTTCAACTTCCGTTTAAGGTGAGTTTTAAGTGCAGTTAATATTATGCGTTTACATTTTAAAGTGTTTATAATTATCGACAAATCATAACATTTTAAAGTTATACTAGGTATGGATTTTGGAGACATTTCAGAAGCTTTAAGGTATACGCATCACACCGCAAATGAATTTCCAATAATGAGGGCATGGAGAATAAAAACATAATTAATTGCCGAGCGATGTTTACGTATATTAGACTTGTTACTGGTATAGTTATACATTCCTTACAAAGTTATATATAGTTAAAAATCACAAAAGTTATATGCAGTTAAAGTTAATGTTTTTATTTTGTAGGAAAACAACATTCCACGTGCTGTTGAATCAATAATTTTTGAGATCTAATTGCCATTCTATACATGTTATCTGACTTGGACTTTGAACGGAGTGCAGTCTCCACCAATACAATAGAGTCCCCCTAAACATCGGTCCTAATTACCTCAACCCTATCAGTTTCAGCAAGCAGATTACATCATCTCACCCTCTCATGTTCTGGAAGCAGACCACATCACCTCACAAGACAGTAAAATAGACAAGTTAATGGGCGTTGTTAATCATTTGGCAACCACAATCGAGCACTTTATGGAGAAACTTGACAAATGGGAAAACGAAAGATAATTTGGTGTGTAACATCCTGTTTCTTATCATTTCTGAGCCATGGACCGGAAGTCGATTGTGTAAGGTTTTGGGCCTTAAGGAGGCAAAGTTTAGTCCTTGTGGAAGGAGGTAATGATAGTTAATAGATTTTACCCTTGAATTGTGTTTTGGCCGAAGGGTAGAAAGGGAAAAGTCATAGGTTGGGTCACGTTGGGCCCTTCCCTTTCAAACCGAAAGTACTTGAAACCATAAACATTAAACAACAAGCACAAAGCTTAGTGAGTTCCCTAAAATACCACATACCATAATATACAAGTGTCATGGGCTACCCTAATGGTCTTTCCTTGCAATGTTGAGGGCCAAATCCCGGTCTTACATAAAAGTGTCATGGGCTACCCCCATGGTCTTTCCTTGTAATGTCAAGGGACAAATTCCAGTCTTACATACAAGTGTCAGGGGCCAGATCCTGGTCTTTCATACAATTGCTAGGGGCAAGATCCTGGTCATTCATACAATTGTCAGTGTTCAGATCCTAGTCTTTCATGCAAGCATCACAGAGACAACTAGCATTCCACATAACAAGTAATGGGCGGATATTAGTGCCTTAGACCCATGGATATAGTGAGAAACCTCACCTCATAGTCTGAAAGAAAAGTTGCACCGATCATTGATCTAAAATCTATCTCTACTAGTCACCTATACAATTAACACGAACCCAAATATCAAATTAGAAGTCAAAATACCCAAAATGCCCTTAATTCAAACTTGGTCAAAATCCTGGACAAAGTTAGAAGTCAACCGAGTTGACCGACTTAGCTCAGTTGAGTATGTTCGATGCACTTAACATGTACGTGGGGCATGCTATGTGTTGACCATAAGTCGAGAGGCTAACCATGTATGCGCAACATACCCTTTGGTACACCCAACGTACACGACTGCCATCCTCCCAATCCATCAAGAGATTAATCCTTTAAGCTCTTTCATCCAAAATCCAGATCTAACCCTCAAATGATATCTGTAACCATAAAGTTTCTAACTTTATAGTCTTGCATGGCTATTGAATCTTCATCATCCAAAAACCCTAACTTCTTAACCCATTAAGACATCCAAGACCATGCATGGAGAAAAACTAAGGACCAAGATTGTAACGACCCAAAGTTTCAAATAAAATTTTCATTTTTAATTAACCAAAACATTCTCATAAAATATGAAGTAAAAATGACAATTGTTTTCAAAATCCATAACATTAACATTTTATTTCAAACATCAGAGTGTCCCATCAAATCAAATGGCGGAGAGTGCATGTTGCGCCATCAAGCCTTGCGCTTGCCCTTAGGCTCAGATGTATCTGAAAAAAAATTAACAAACTGTAAGCTAATGCTTAGTGAATTCCTCAGAGCATACCACACACAACCACATAATCATATAATCCATAATAGCTTTATAAGCTACATACAACACATAATCCATGTACGCAAACATATAAGGATGTAATGGAAACCATCCAAGGTCTTACACCAAGTGCCACTTGGAACCCCCACATGGACTTAACTATCTGCCATGGGAACCCCCACATCATCTTTGCTAGCCGCCATTGGAACCTCCACGTGGTCTTGGCTAACTGTCGTGGGAACCTCCACATGGTCTACAACAACCACAGAAATATCATACGAGCTAAACATGTAAACATACTAGGAATTCGTGGAAACCCTCCAAGGACTTATACCAAATGCCATAGGAACCTCCTCATGGTCTTAATATACTTCCACGGGAAACCCCTAGGGACTTCCATACAAATGTCATAGAGACATATCACATAATCAATTATCAGTCCATATATCATGAAATTGGCCAGCCTTGGTGCCTTGGACCCATTGGTATGCTGAGAAGACTCACCTTTCAAGAAATGCTAAGCTGATAAGATAAGTCCCAAATTGCAGCTCTAACTCAAGTGTCTACAATCATCATGTGACAACTTGTCAAAATCCCGAAATACTACAAATACCGTTAAGGTCAAACTTGGTTAACCCTGGTCAATATCCAAGTCAACAGTCAAGGTCAACAGTCCATGTTGACCCCAACTCGTTTAGTGCATCTAGCAACTCGTCGAGTTCCTTCAGTATCCAAAAACCCGGGACAAACCCTAGCCAACTCGCCGAGTTGTCTCATCAACTTGTCGAGTTCACTCAATATCCAGTAGACGGGAAAACCTGATCCAACTCATCGAGTTACCAGAGCAACTCGTCGACTTTTTCCCCTATTTACACATTCGGATGATACGTCGATTGCAGGGACGCTAGGGCTTAGATCTAAGATCCTAAGGTGTCTATAAGGATAAAGTTTCCAACTTTGTCATCTGGAACCACTTTGAATGTCTTTAGGGATTTGGAATCCCTCCATTCCAGAAGATTTTCTAATCCTCAGAACGTTGCAAAGATGGAGACTTTATGGACATGCATGTCCAATGCATGTCTTGAAGTTAAAGTGGCCAAAGAGGGAAAACGTACCCTAAAACCCATGCAATGCATCCATGCTTGACCAAAAGCTAGATCTAGCCCACTATGGGACCATTTTGCCCCGGAGATTCATAAATTTGCAAACTTTATGAACCTCATGCATGCAATCAACAAGTGTGATAAGGAATGAAGAGCAAACTCAAGATCTAGCCATACTCTAAGATAAAAATTAAATCTTGAGTGCTTACAATAGTCCACAAGATGGTCAAGCTCAAGAGTGAGGGCTTTGTTTGTTGGATCTTCTCCTTCTTCTCACTGTCTTCTTCTTCTTAAGCTCTAAAAGTCACTTTAGCTCACAATATGAGAGAAAATGGAGATTAGGGTTTAGCATAGATGATCTTAGGGTTTGGAGGCTGATGGAAGTTCAACCTCAAGGTATTAAGGAGATTATATAGGATGTAAACCCTAAAATTAGGGTTTCCCTTTACAGTGCCTACACGTCGAATTAGGCCTTCCAACTCATCGAGTAGGTTCTAAATTTCGCGTCTAATAAATGAACTCTACTCGACGACTTAGAGCTTCCCAAATCGCCGAGTTCTATACTAAAACCCTAAAATTCAAAAAGCAATTTGATACCTGAAACGAGCGTTACAAAGGTCACAATAAGCCACCTTGCCCACTCAGGCGATAATCCTGAACGGACCAATATATCAGGGCCCTAACTTGCCCCTCTTCCGAAACCTGATGACTCCCTTCCATGGTGACACCTTCAATAACACGAAGTCTCCCGCCTGAAACTCATGGTCTGATTGACGCCGGTCAGCATAACTTTTCTGACGGCTCTGCACGACTCGCAGTCGGTCGCGCACTTACTGAATCAACCTGGTAGTCTTGAGCACTACCTCGGTGCTCCCCATGAATCTATGTCCAACCTCGCCCTAACAAACAAGGTCCTACATCTTCAACCATACAAAATCTCAAACGGAGGTCGTCGATACTAGCATGATAACTATTGTTATATGAAAACTCTGCTAGTGGGAGCTAAGTATCCCAACTTCCTCCAAAATCCAACACGCATGCCCGAAGCATATCCTCGAGTGTCTGGATCATCCTCTCGCTCTGGCCATTTGTCTAGGGGTGGTATGCCGTCATGAAATGCAATTGAGTGCCCAGTTTCTTGTGGAACTTCTTCCAGAATCAAGATATGAATCGAACATCCCGGTTAGAGACTACTGACACTGTCACCTCGTGCCTGACCACCACCTCCCGCACATAAATATCTGCTAATTTCTCCGCGGAGATGCTCTCGAAGATCAGAATAAAGTGGGCACTCTTTGTTAATCTATCCACAATAACCCATATGGCATCTACACCCCTTTCTGTCCTCGGTAACTTCGTGACGAAGTCCATGGTGATCTCTTCCCACTTCCACATGGGAATGGGTAGCTGTAACATCCTAATTTTCAAGGCCAAAAATTTTGTTTTAATTATGTTACTTGTAAAACAGTTTACTGAAAAACATCATCAATATCATATCAATCCATAATCCCATAAGTAAAATGTCATAAAACATGTCGTGAAATAATAATAATGTCAGGGTACAATCCCAAGAATCTCATAATGTGAAAATGTGGTGTGCGTCTGATGTGCAGCTACTGTGCTGACTCCTTCCCCTTTGTTGAAGAGGCACCTGAAACAAAACCGAAAATTGTAAGCACAAAGCTTAGTGAGTTTCCCCATCATACCACATACCATGCATAACACATATTGCCAAACATATTTAGGTGCCCGACCTCCACTGCTGAGAATACCGGGGTGCTCAACCTATCCCTGATAGGCATATCGGGGTGCCTAACTTACCCATGTTAGACATACCGGAGTGTCCAACCTACCCCTCTGGTCTATCACAACCAGTTATGGGGACTATTTCACCTCCTATTACTACCACATAAAAGCATAACATAATCTTGTTGTCAGGCATACTGTGGTGCCTAACCTACCCCCTTTTTATCGACCGGATAAGGGGACTATTCCCCCTACTACCATTATCACATACATTATATCATACTAGCAAATAAAACATAACAGATAGTGATAAACCAAACAGTTATAACGAAGACAATTATCTCAACTACAATCAACTACTAGTAGGTGGGCATTGGTGCCTTCAGCCCACTTCTACTGGAAGGTAACTCACCTCGTAAAGTTGAGTGTCGAATCTCATGGAAAGTAATCTCTAATAGCTGCTCTGATGACTCCCGGCTACCCTAATCATAATAACACCCAATCAGAATTTATAACATTACTTAGGGTAAAATGACCATTTTACCCCCTTGGCATAACTTAAAATATTCTTAAGGTCTAATTCTAACTTATTAAATCCAATGCACCCATGGGCCATTAAGGCTCCCTAAGGGTCCGCTAATGGCTCAATTTTCAAAATTTGGCCCAACCCTTCAAATGGGTCTTTTTATAATTCTCATAAGTCCTTAGCCCAAAATGAAATAATCTTGAGTGGCCTAATATGGCCCAAAAGGTCAAATGCTTCTAATTCCAAATTCACAGGCCCAAAACTATACTCCACAGTGGGCCACGGGGCCCAACAGTCCAACCCAGTCCCATAAGACCGAAAAGTCCAATATAGCCACTCTACATGCGTATGCGTGGCATACCTAGCACGTACGCCCAACGTACGCTGGCCTTGACCAAAACATAGAGTTGACCCGGTACTCTGCAGGGTGTACGCTTAGCGTACTGGCCAGCTTTCTTGGGACTTCATTTGTGACTTAATCCATTAAGTCTTTACGTCCAAAATGTAGATCCAGGTCCTTTAAGACCTTTTAATCCATAAAGTCACAAACTTTATGTGCTAGCATGCATGGTTGGGGCCAAAACATGATTTTTGGTCTTTTTAACAAGCTTTATGACCATCAAACACTTGCATGGTTGTGGCTTAACCATCAAGGTCTGATTGTTATGACTTATAGTGCCTCTAAGCACCCAAAAGGATAGCTATTATGGTATGAAATCATAAAGATGAAAGAAGCCTCAACAATGGAGTCCAAAAGTGACCTTAAACACTCCCATAAACAAATCTAAGCATACAATGGCCAAGTATGGAACTTGATACCTCAAAAGAGTCAGAAATGATGCCAATCTCCTGGATCTACAAGCTCTTGGTGGATCCTTGCTTCTTCTTCAAGCTCCTTTCTCTTCCAAAGCACCAAAACTACACCAAGGTACTCTCAAATGGCTTTCAAATCACAAAGATACACAAATAGGGGTTATGGTTTTTGTGGTGGCGGTATAGAGATGAGAGGGAGGCTGGACCAAAGGCATAAGATCCTTTTATAGGGGTCCAACCCTAAAAGTTAGCATTTTAGAAGCTGCACACGTACGTTGCACATACCCTTTGGTATGCTAGGCGTACGTGCATGGCCTCCCCGCCCCAACCTCTTGAGTACGTTGTGCGTACCAGGCATGGTACGCCCCGCGTATTGCCTTTCTTAGCCTAAAACATAAGGCCGAACAATCCTGGCCCAAACCAACAATAGCCCATTAATCAATAAAATAAATAATAATAATACCTACAAATCCTGGATGTTACAAATCTCCCCCACTTGAATTAGACTTCGTCCTCGAAGTTTGTTGCTGCTGCTGAAAATAACTCGGGGTAGTGCTCCTTCATCTCGTCCTCCGGCTCCCACATCCATTCCGAACCCTTGCGGTGCTGCCACTGCACGTTCACCAGATCTACCTCCTTGTTCCTCAACACCTTCATCTTCCTATCTAGAATGGTTATCAGTCGCTCGATGTAGTTCAGACTGTCATCCACCTGAATATCCTCGAGAGGTACCACCGCCGAGTCGTCTACCAGGCACTTCCACAGCTGGGAGATATGGAAAGTACTGTGAATCTGGGTAAGCTCGGCTGGTAGATCCAGCCTATACGCCACCTTGTCCACTAGGGCTGCAACTCTGAAAGGGACAACGTACCTGGGGCCTAACTTGCCTCACTTCCTAAATCGGAGGACACCTTTCCAAGGTGACACCTTCAGGAGAACCATATCCCTGATGGGTTTTGAGCATTCTAACACTCATATGGTGTATGTGCAACCCTAGAAACCTTGGATCTATGTTTTCTCCAATATTCATGCAAATTTGATTTTTCCAAGGTTCTTATCCTAACTAGCATGGCATGGGTACTTGTAATATAAAAGCTAGTAGAATGACATACCTTTCTTGTAGCTTGGATTCCTTAAGAACTTGTGAGCCTAGCACCCCAAATGTGATGCCTCAAATGGTTCACACAACACCGCAACTCTTGGAATAACTTTAGAGAAGAACACTTTCACTCAAAATCGGCTAGCCCTCCTTGTTCTTGTCTTAGTGGCCGATTTTGCTTACCACGAGGTTCTTTATATAGTGTGTCACATGTAGGGTTACACCATGTAAACCCTAAAGTGCATAGCTTTTCATTTCCCCCCATGATCTATGGGTTTTAACCTCCATGGAGCATCCATGGAGCACCCAATGGGTCCTAGCTCAATCTAGTGAATCATGGACCTTAAGCCTACTATATAAGAATGAATGATTTACATAATCAATCGTGACATATTTAATTAGTCTCTTTTGATCACAACATTAATTCCAAATTAATTCTTGATCAATACTAATTAAATAATATGATATCATATTAATATGTTAGAACTTATAATATATTAACAAAACACAAGTGTCCTTATTCTCATTTTATCTATCCAGTTGTTGAGATGTCATGCAACCCAAATGGACCATGCCAAGCCGGGTCAAGTACATACTAAATATAGTTATGGAATTAGACACCTTATCCAATAGTCTCCCACTTGGATAAGTCTAATAACTATAGTTACAAGTATGACTTCAGGATTCGACTAGCAATTGTAGCACTTTCAAAGTCTCGCGGAACTAAGATGACCTGCCATTTAAGATAAGTGATCATATAATCCTCTATTCTAGATATCATCCGGAAAAATACATGAACAATGTCGTACTTATTGTCCAGAAGTTTGTTTCCCGATTTCCGATTTGTTTGACATAGAACTAAACTGAACACATCAATTTGGTTCTGACCGGGCCCGGTACATAGGTCAAAACAAAACCATCGAGGGGCCCAAATACCGCTTTTAATCCTCCGAGGATTAAAAGGAACATATAAACTTCGAATAATATGCTTGTACTAACTACTTGTTGAATCATACACAAAAGCACGTTTTATAACATCGAGTTACCGATGCATTTTCGTACAATCAATGCACAACCAACTCATAATCAACAACTCATATCTCTAGGTTTGAAGAGTTATATGTTATTACCGTCTCACGATCACTCGAGATAAATTCCATGAAGTGATACAAGTGAACATGGGTTAAATCCAATACTTCGAACTTATGAGCACTTATGAATGTTGTAGCAACTTTTTCTATGTCTAACATCTTAGACATCTACAAGCTCAATTCATGGCAGTCTTGATTCATACCTACTTCCAACATATGACTGATTGTGGAGAGTTTGAATAAAGTAATTATTCTGGAAGTCCAAACATGCAAAATTGAAACAGTAGTAAACAATTGACAGAAGATAGCAATACTTTACTTACAAATAAACAATAACTTTTATTTAATCATCAAATGTCAATTGGAATGAATAGACGAATGAAAATTACTATAACTTTTTTTGAAGAAGCAAAAGACGAATATTTCACACTATCATTAATGCATGTAAAGAATACACATGTGAATCTACTCAAAGTAACGAATCGAGCTTGGTCCAGTTTAAGAGAGAGAATGTGACATTAAACCTAAAACATTTGTTTAAACCTTGGAATGATGGCTCAATGAAGGATAACGTAGGAATGAATAGCTTTAGGAAGGATAAGTTAAGGAATGATAACTTTAGTAAGGATAAGGAATGATACTTTTATGGAATGATAACTTTTTTTTAAGGGAAAATGACTTGTAAGGGTAATGATGTTTTACCCATGTTCACATTATACCATTAATGTTTTTTTTAACAAAAAATACCATTAAAATGTGTTTCCTGTACATATTTTACCATTGGTAACCGGATACAGTAGGTATCCCGGTATTTTTTTTTATTTTTAAAAAAAAAAATTTATGTGGAAAATACGTAGCTCACCCCTCTCTCAATTAAACACCCTCACCCTCAGTTAAACACTCTCAAAGCACGATTTCTTCTTCACTCTTCAAGACTGTAGCAGCTTTCTCAAATCCATGGCTTCCTCCTCTACGTACAACTCCAGCACCATATCGAAGAAAATCAAGTCAAAATCGAAACTTGATTTTGCAAATCCCTGTGATTGTGGCTACCCTTCTCGTATATGGATTTCAACGACCAAAGATAATCCTGGAAAAGAGTTTAGGGTTTGCCCTAATTCAACGGTATGTTGGGTTTAATCTATATGTAGTAAGGTCTTTTCAATAATTTTCGTATATTTGTTTTAGGATAACCCAAAAATTAAATGCAAATTCTGGGAATGGGTTAATGAAGAAGATATAGTCAACAAGAAGAAAAAAGATGAAGTGGGAGCACAATCCTGTGAAGTAAGGGCACAATCTTGTGAAGTGAGGATTGCAATTATGGACCATGATTTCAATATTTACAAAAAGAAGACAGATGAAGAATTTGATAAGATAATTAGAAAAATTAGCAGTCTCAAAATATATGTAATTGTGTTGTTTATGTTGTTTGTAGTATCACTTTTAAGGGCATAAATGTCAAATTGTAATCGGATATTATGGTTGTTTTGCTGAATATGATTGAATGAACATGTTTTGCTGAATATGATTGAATGGACATGTTTTGCTTAAGTTTGAATATGATTTAATCTTAAGTACAAACAACATTGAATGAGCATTCATGCATTGTCTTGTTAGGGTAATAATGTGCAGAATGTTACCCCTGTACAAACAACTTTGCAGAATTTTACCCCTTAATGTGCAGAAGGGCATAATGGTCAAAATGAAGGAATCCTAAGAGCATAATGGTCAAAAAGAATCTTATGTAAAAGCAACTTTGCAAACAACTTTGCAGAATCTTATGTTTGAATATGATTTTATGTGAATAATGGTAAAAAAAATAATATGAAGGGCATAATGGTCAAAAACAAGGAATCATATGTAAAAGCAACATTGAACGATGTAGATTATATTTAAAGGGTAATAACAAACAAAAGCACAGTTTTTAATGTGCATATTTACATCAAAAGACAAGCATAGTTTTTAGCAAAAGACAAGCATAGTAATTTCTGCCTTAAACAAACAAAAGCATAGTTTTTAATGTGCAGATTTACATCAAAGGGAATTATTCCAGTGTAACAGGTTTATTCACACTTAAACCACATCCATCCTTGGTGATGACCACCCTCCTTAATGCCAATTCAGTGATCCTCTCTGAGTATTTCCTTTTCCTCTTCAATGGTTGTGCTCTTTATTCAACTTCAACAACGGGTTGTGCAGCAGGTTCCTCAACAACAGGTCTATGAACTTGTTCCTGATCAGGTTCATGAACTTGTTCCTGATCAGGTTCAAAAACAGCTTCAACAGCAGCTTCAACAATTTGTTCATCAACTTGTCCTTGATCAGGTTCATCACCATCTTTAGCCAGCTCTTCAATCTCAGATTCAAACTCAGATTGATACTCATCTTCAACTTCAGCCATCTCTTCAATCTTAAATTCAGACTCATCCTCAACATTAGGAACATGTTTACCCTTCTTCTTTTTGGCTTTAGTACTTGGTCCTACATTAAAATTTATAATGCATTAATAGATAATAATACTTATATTTTTTTTGTAAATGAATGATACTTGATATGAAAAAAAACCTTTTTTGGACAGTGGACATGTTATTTTGTTGTGTCCTGGTTCTCTAGAGATGCTGCATTTTGTAATAGCCCCTTTCTTGCTAATAGTATGTCGACCTTCTTTTTCTGAAGCAGCCTTCTTCCTGTTGACTTTAGGTCTGCCAGGTAATCTTTTACGTTTCGGGGGCAACATAGGTTGACCTTCCCAAGATGGCCACATTTCACTTCCATTTAAAGGATTAATTGTATACTTATAGCAATTTCCAAACATTTCTGTTGTGAACCAAGTTGCCACATAGTCTTCCACATTCTAATTTAGATAACTAATAGCAGCCATGGCATGTATACATGGTATACCGCTTAGTTGCCATCCTCTACATGCACATGTTCTTTGGTTCAAGTACACAGCATAAACCTCATGTACTGACCTCACCTCAAATTGTTGCACTCCACTGGGAATTACATACCAATACCTATAAAATAAAGGAATATAGTATAAAATTAGTACTTGGGAATTACATGCCAATACCTATAAAATAAAGTATATATACCTTAGATGTTTCCTCTTGTCCACTATTTTCTTTCTAATAAATGGACATATGGCTAGATTCCATTTCTTATCTTCAATCTTTTACAATACATCCTATCCATCACAAACCTCCTAATTTCCTCTAACATTGTTATAATCGGCTTTTTCCTAGCATGCACAATTATAGCATTAAAAGATTCACAAATACCATTCTCAATGGCATCACAAGACCTATCCAATACAAAAAAAGCCCTAGACCAGGATTTTGGATCTCTTTCCATCAAGTGATCATATGCTTGTATATCAATCACCCTAATCTCTTTCATTATACCTTCAAACCTCTGCACAGTTGTGGCCTTTGCAGCCCTCCAAAAAAGCTTCCTATATGCAGCACCCTTAAATTTTTTCTTGAAATTAGCATAGACGTGCCTAGCACATTGCCTATGCTCAGCATCTGGTAATCTTTCTTTAACAGCCTCAATAAGACCCTAAACATGCAAGATAAACATAACATTAAGATAAATAAAACGGTAACCAATTAAAAAACAGTTAGGATAAATACCTTTTGTTGGTCAGAAAGTAAGGTTAATCTTGCGTTCCCATGTTAATGTCCTTAAGTAGTAAGTTTAGAAACCACTTCCAAGTTTCTTTGTTCTCAACTGCAACTACTGCCCAAGCAATGGGGTAAATATGGTTGTTAGCGTCTCTACTTACAGCTGAAAGAAGCTCACCTCTGCAAATACCTTTTAAAAAGCAACCATCTACACCTATAACCCTCCTGCATCCTTCAATCCAACCATCCTTTACACCTTTGATACAAACATACATCCTAGAAAAATAAATTGTGGAATTAGGCATTGTATCCGTCACAATTTTCACTGTTGACCCTAGATTAGCTCTTAATATCTCAGCTCCATAACTCCATAATTTTTCATAATGTGTGTTCAAACTGCCTTCGATCTCATTAAGTGCAAACTTCTTTGCATTCCTGCATTGTCCAACACTAACCTTCACATTGAAAATTTCCCCAACTTTATCCCTCATTTCCCTGCAACTCATTTTGGGATTTTCTAAAATATCATTAACAAAATGTTTCCCTATCCATGAGTAAGAAACAACTGACCCAAACTTGAAGGTTCTAGCACAGTTATGCTCATTACGTAAGGACTTAATTTGGAATGACTTTTCACTGCTCATCCAAGTAGCCCATAGTCTAAAAGGACATGCTGCCTTTCCTTCACTAGTTTTACAACACCTGACTAGCAACCTAGTTTTATCATTTTTTTTCATACCAAAGGTTAAAACCGTTTGCTACTGCATAGTTTGAGATAAGCTGTTTAAGTTCTTGAGGGTTACAAAACCTCATACCAAGGATGGGTTGCATTGTATCCCATTTCTGAGTTGAGTCATGAAAAGGATAAATTGGGGCTTCTTTGGTTCCATTATCTGAATCATCATCCTCATCAACAAAATCATCTCTAGGGACAACACTAATATAGTTAAGAAAGGGATCATCAGATTTAGTCAATGGTATTACCTCTTCATCGGGTTCATGATCAACAGATAGAGCATCAGACATAACCGAGTCTTTATCTTCATCAGAGCTTTCACTATCAACACTTTTTTCTTCCTTTTCTTCCTCTATCCAGTCAAGCACCGAATCGTTGTAGTGATCAATATATACATTAATCTTTCCCTCGTTACCATGTGCAGCATCAAGAAACCTCCTGTAGTCATCCTCGTTTTTCAGTGGTGTCAACCATCACGCATTGACTTATGCCCAAGACAGTAGTAGACAACAGGACACTTCCCCTTTGTGACATCCTCAAGAACATAAATGAACTCTTTGAAATTTAATCCACCAAAATCGACATCTGTAATTGACGTTTTTTGATTCAGGTAGTATATAAGATGATGAATGGGGGAAAACATTCCATCGTAATGAACATCTACTTGAATGTAAGTTGATCCTTTTGCATTAGATGGACCAGCCATGATCGATCTCAAACAAACCTTCGACTGAGAAAACCCTACACAAAAATCTTGGTATGAGGGTGTTTAATCGTGCTTTGAGAGTGTTTAATTGAGGGTGAGGGTGTTTAATTGAGAGAGGGGTGAGCCACGTATTTTCCACATAATTTTTTTTTTTAAAAAAATAAATAAAATACCGGGATACCTATTGTATCCGGTTACCAATGGTAAAATATGTACAGGAAACACATTTTAATGGTATTTTTTGTTAAAAAAACGTTAATGGTATAGTGTGAACACGGGTAAAACATCATTACCCTTACAAGTCATTTTCCCTTTTTTTAATAAAGAATTAACATATCTTTGTACTTTTTATATTATTCTAAATATTTTTCATGTTTCCAAGATATAAGGAGATATGTCTTTGTTACTTTGCAATGAAATAATGTATTGTAGGTATATCAATTTGACATTAGGAATTGTAGGTTATAAATAGTAGTCTTCAAGCGGTCTCAATTGTAACAGTTTGTTTTCACTTCTAGTGAGGAGTAGAAAGTTATATCAATACTTTGTCCCTTTAATTATAGATAGTTTTCCATAATCACATAGCTCATAATTTGTGCATTTAATTATCTTTAATAATTAGCATATATACATATTGTGATTAAGTACATTAGATAGAAAAGGAATGACTTAAAAAATTTAACCCCGGAAAAACAACTTAACAACATGCTTTATGCAAGAGACACCTTTGTACAGTTGAGGATCACAGTAGAATACTAGAAAAGTGAGTATCAATCGATAAACCAAAACACAGGCCATTGACAAATTAATTACCCTTTCAGCGTCCATCCAACTTAGTGATTGTCAACATATTTTTGGATTGCGTATCTGTTTTATAGGAACTAGAGGAAGAGGAAGTAGCATTCTCCTTTCTTGCAATGAAGGCTGGTTCTTTTGGAGTTGGGAGTGTGACAATATCACCTCCAAGCATCAAAACAACTTTGGTCATGGTAGGACGATCATCAGGGTCTCCTTGTACACATAGGAGCCCAATATTTATACATTTCAATACCTCACTTGAATTGCATGATTCTATTAGTACTTTATCCATCAACTCAAATGGCTTATCTTCTCTCCATAAATTCCATGCCTGAGATATTTGTAGACATAAAGATATATAACTACTAATTAAATAATGTAGGTAGCAACTTCGAAGTTCTTATAGAACTTACATGTCCTAAAAGACTTAGACTTCTCTGTGATTGATAGAATCCTGTATTTTTTGTTCCACTTACAATCTCAAGCATCACTACTCCAAAGCTAAAAACATCCGATTTAACTGAGAATAGCCCATCTAGTGCGTACTCTGGAGACATATAGCCACTGAGAATCAAACAAACTATTGTTAACTAGAAGATCGAGCCCGATGTGTAAAGTTCTGGATCGACATAAACGGGGAAAATCCATATCAATTTTAAATTTGAAAGATAACCACTTCTATCTCATCAATATCAAGTTTGACTCTTGTTTAATATACAGGAGTGCTAATATTATCATACTTACAAGGTTCCGATAACTCTGTTGGTCATAGCTTCCATATCTTTACCTTTAACTATCTTGGCCAAGCCAAAATCTGAAATTTTTGGATTCATATCCTCATCTAACAAAATGTTACTTGTTTTCAAATCCCTGTGAATAACCCTTAACCTAGAATCATGGTGAAGATAGTTAAGTCCTCTAGCAATTCCCATAATGATTTCAAATCTCATTTTCCAGTCCAGTGATGCGCACAACGTTCCATCTTGCAAAGGAAATAATAAAGTTTCATATTAACTAGTTGTGTGCTATTTATACTGAACTGTCTATATGTTTACATATATAATTAAGCATATTAATAGAGAAATGAACTAACCAAATATAAATTTATCTAGGCTTCTATTTGGCATGTACTCATAAAGAAGAATCTGTTCTTCTCCCCTGATGCAATATCCCAATAGTCTAACAAGATTCCGATGCTGAAGTTTAGCAATAAGCATAACCTCATTTTTGAACTCTTGCAAACCTTGTCCAGAGAGGCTTGACAACCTCTTCACTGCAATTTCTTCGCCTCCAGGAAGCTTACCCTATAATAAAGTACTTATAATTGGTTGAACTGGAAGAAAATTAACTGAAAATATAGTTTCTTTGTTACCTTGTAAACAGGCCCAAAACCACCTTGTCCAAGCATATTTTTATCTGAAAAGTCATCAGTAGCAGCTATTATGCTTTCCAGCTCAAAATATGGCACATCAATGCCTTCTCTGTCATCTTCTTTTGAGTGGTCTGGATCGAGTAACTCCTTCATACGTCTCCGCATATCATTCGACTGCGATTCGTTGTTTTCTGTGCTTTCATGATAGGACAAGTGAAGGGTAAGCCTTAAATTCAGATTTTAAGTTTGAAATGATAAATAATTATACATAAAGCGTTTCAAAAAAAAAGTAATTGTGTCCATCTGCAGTGTGTATAATGACTTACCTCTTCTATTCATTAATCTTTTGTATAAAATATAGCTAATGCCACACAATGACAAAAGCAACAGCGTTGAAACAGTGATAACAATAGCAAGAACACGTTTCACAAATGATAATTTTTCTGTTGGCTTTGGCTCCGACTCGGGTGGTTGACTGATTATAGGTGCTGCATATGAAATGGCGCAATATGAGTTTATATAGAACACATACATACATACATACACACACACGTACGAACATGCACGCACACACACATCCACCCACACACCCATGCACCCATGCTCCTGCCATTTCAACAAGCTCATATGCCCTTAATTTGAAATGCAGAGATATATAATGATCTTTTTTTTTTTCTGCATCTTTCTTCTGCAATTGTAAATACTACGATAGCTAGATAGACTTATAGTTAGGAACATTAATGGTTTCTGTGCAAGAACGAAGGAAATACCTTTTGATAACTTAGAAACACGAAAGGAGATATTATGTGCACCGTTCTCTCTAAGATTATCCGGTGGAGAGTTCCAGAACCAGCAACCAGAGCTCTCCACATTGCGACTTTTATCCACTAAGCCTCGCAGCTCATTTTGAGAAATATAAGAATAAGCTAGGCACTGACACTTTTCAAGGCACATCTTCATGCATTCTGATTCATTATCTGATTCATGGAAGGGCACAGTTGTATCATCCATACTAATCATAGTTTTTGTCAGGAATGTGTCATTAGTTCCTGGAAGACAGATTTCAGACATTCTCTTGCATCCAGCGCTATAATCATCAGGTGAATTATAATTAGTAGGTTCAAATCCAGGTAAGCAACTACACATGACTGAGTCCTTATTTTTGCTGCAAATCCCAAATGAGCCACACACTTTATACACGCTACAGTTATCTTTGGGCTCTTGCCAATCCAAAACCCAATGATTTTCTTTTTGCCAACGAAGATATTGTATATGCCCTGTATGGTTGATTACCAACCTTGAGTAAGGATCGATCACCTGATAGGTTTCGTTATATACAATTCTGTCAGTATTCCCTGTGCAGTTAGACCTCACCAAACATCTTTTCTTATAATTACCACTTTTAATGATTGTTCGTGTGTCTGTGGTAGTGTTTGACAGCAACTGGAAGGCCTGAGAGAGAATTTGATTCTCATCAAAGCTTTTCGTAGACATGTTCCCACTTTTCCAACGAAATGTGGTTGGGACCTCCAAAATGAAGTATCGGTTTGTACCAGGGTCTTGCTGGAACTCGAAGCTTCCAGATCCTGGGTCTTCTGGACTTTTCCACGATGTCAACTTTAAGTTATCGACCATCTTCATTCCAGGAAGAAAAGTATCTGTTGGAGTTCGAAAGCTCTGCCATAGTATGCTTCCTGTTACAACGTTTATTAATACGGCATTTCCGTTATCCAGCAACTTCAGTGCCGTTGAAGAAGCTCCATCTGCATGGTGAAAATTGAAGGCATATATAATATCATGGAATAAATTGTATTAGATAGTCATCAATGTCTAGATCGTTAAAATTAATGTATCTAAATACACGAGAATGTTCAATTACCATGAACCACTAAGGATTTTGGAGGCCAAACATGCATGTGAAATGTGTTAACAATTAAGTTCAAGTGATTAATTAGTATGGTATTTTAGGGTAAATTCCACAACAAATGTACTTCTTACTGGGTCCTTTGAATTTTGACTCGGTTTTTGTGATATGTGTTTGTGTCGGTGAGAGCTTGACTCAATCATTAACTATCAAACATCTTACAAACTTTTACAAAACTAATTAATTTGTCCATCTGAATTTACCTGAAGTGTCTGTAGAGAAATATTCAACTCGTTTTTCATTTAACAGCTTAGCACTACCGTCTTCTGCAACAGTAAGAATTCCAGTGGAATCCAGCACTGGTGTATCACGGTTAGCAACCCACACAACAGTCTTTGGATCCATCGTATACCATATCCCCACATATCTTCTTACTTCTGCTGCTTTTCCATGCGGAAAGAAGCCCATTTGAAACTTCTTCCCAGAAGATTCTAAGTAATCAGGACCATCATTGATAAATTCCCCAGTCGTTATGTTGTCTTTAGCTGAAATACAGCAGCAACAACACACCAGAATTAATACATACAAGGAGATGATTTTTGTATTCGTGGCAGAAGATATCATGATAGTTTCTGAATGTTTAATTTGTACGAACTGTTTGATGAATCGTAATGATGCGATAGTGAGGACTTTGATGAGGTGCGTATGCAGAGAAGAAAGAACTCAATTATTTGTGTCAAAGTAATCGATTAAAAAGCACGTCCAACTTTACTATGGTGCCACTGGTTAGTGGTCTTTGTCGCTAATTAAAGATATGAGTGTTGGGTGTTGGTCAGGTATGTGATTGAATACCATCATTCCTATTCCACTAACTTTTACGAGAGATGGCTACATGCATGAAAACAAATTAATTAAGTTATTTTGACGAGCGTCAACGACCATTAGCGCTATAAGAAATGACATCAATAACTAATCTGTTATATTAAAATTAAATTTCAATCATTATGACGGTAAACCTACACCTGGATCTTTGCCCCAAAAAAGTTTATTGCAAAGAGACCCTTAAATATAGCGACAATATGTATTATTAATGAAAAGAAATTATAAGTGTATCATTGTTACCCTCTCTCTACTTGAGGTCCCTTAAATATAGCGACAATACGTGATAAATATAATTATTAATGAAAAGAAATTATAAGTGTATCATTGTTACCATCTCTCTACTTGAAGTCCCTTAAATATAGCGATAATATGTGATAAATATAATTATTAATGAAAAGAAATTATAAGTGTATCATTGTTACCCTCTCTCTACTTGAGGTCCTATACTCCTATGTGGGAATTAGATATAAGTAATTTAGGAATACATTTGTTGTTTAAAAAAATAAAGAAATAAATTTATATAATTTATTAAATAATTATTTGTCGCAGTATAAGCTATAGTGATGATCGCTTTAAGCCATTATTTTTTAAGGATATTATTTAAAATGATCAAAACTTAAATAAGAAAATTCATCAAATGACCAATAGAAATGGGTGGGTGGTTTGTAGGAAAACAACATTCCAGGTGTTGTTGAAGTCAAACACAAAATGATTTATATTAATTAAAATGAGTACGATAGTTTTGGATGTTGTAAGTTTTTGTGAAGGTACAGTCAAACACAATTCCGACTCGTGTTTGGAAAAATCCATAGATATTTATGAGATCAGGACAATGTGGGTTCCCTGAAGACATTTAAGTATACAGTGATCAGTTTTCAGTTTCCGTTTAAGGTGAGTTTTAAGTGCAGTTAATATTAGGCATTTACATTTTAAAGTGTTTATAATTATCGACAAATCATAACATTTTAAAGTTATACTAGGTATTTGTAACGTCCGTCCCATTTCTGGTATGTAATTTAAATAAAGTATCTTTCAATTTTTAAGGAGTACTCGAAAAGTCTGTAGCCCGACTCGTCGAGTTGAGATGGGATAATCGCGCAATTGGGGTTGGCCACTCGACGAGTCCATACGCTGGGACTCGGCGAGTCCGCCTGTCTGAATGAGATCCTAATTTTAAGGGTTTGTACCCTATTTAAATGTCATTATAGCCTCCCACCCCAACCTCCAGCGCCTTTAAAGCATTTCCCCTGTAAACCCTAGCCTTATTGTTGAGTTTGAGTGTGATTGTGTTAGCTTGGAAGCTTTGGAAGAGAAGGAAGCAGAGAAGGTCCATAGAAGAGAAAGGAGATCCAGGAGTTAGCTTCCATCTGTTTCTCATTCAGGTAATGAAGTTATGACCTTGTGCATTCCTCCATTTAAAACCCCCTTTTATGCTTGTCATGTCTTCTTTGGAACCTTTTATGATTCAAAACTGGAGATATGGACTCTCTTTTAGATGAAAACCTTAGATCTGGATGTTATGGAACCCCATGAACTCATTGGAACCACCTTTATGCAATCTTGGCCTTGTTCCAAACCCTAAGTGCTTAGTATTTGTGGATTTTGGGTATTTTAGCCTCATACTCTTGTGTATGCACGTAAAGTTGAAAACTTTACGTGCAAAACCAATCCTAGAAGCTCAGATCTATGTTTTGGAAGCACTGGAACCGATTAGAATCGACTGTGTAGTAATAGCATGCTTGGAACTCGACGAGTTGTTCTTCAGAATCGACGAGCTGTTCTTCAGACTAGACGAGTTGTTTTCAACTCGGTGAGTCACAGTCTGGACGTGTTCATATGTTGGAGGAGAACTCGACGAGTTGTTCATGCAACTCGGCAAGTTGGATGAAGTTAGACTTTATGTTTGCATCGAAGAAGAACTCATCGAGTCTTTGCTAAACTCGACGAGTAGAAGGGGGCAGAGGACTAGAATGGATGATAGGGACTCGGTGAATCTGGTCAATTGAAAGATGACTTTCACCAGGGGTAAAATAGTCATTTTACCCTAAGTGCGTTTATCAGTACCTGACCTAGTGTTTTGTGGGATTTGTAGCCAGACAGTTCCGGAGCAGCAGCCAGCCAGCGTTAGAGTTAGCATCTCAGCAGTTGTAACGCCTGTGTTTTTGGGCTTACCATTTTTAGCAATGTGATAGTCTAGCTTAACCTTTGTAACCCGTTTTGAAATAATAGAAGTGTATTATTTGAGTATTATGTGTTTTGTGCTTAATTGCTTAATTATGTGGTTTGATTAATTAAGAATAAAAATAAGCATCAAAATTTAAGTGTATAATAAACTTGATATCTTTATATAATGTTGTAGTAGTTGAAACAAGGTTTCCGATGGTATAAAGAATGCCGAAATCCGAGTTATAACGAAGAAGTTATGACCTGTCGAAGTTTCGCGACAGAAGCGGCACCGCTGAATAACGTAAAAAGTGAAATTTACGTTAGAGCGATATTTAGCCTTAGTGATCTAAACGAGAATCGAAGATCTCGTTGTTAGTATCAAAGCAATAAAAAGTTAGGCGAGAACGGACGTCAAACGAAGAAGTTATGAATTTATAACGAAATTTTCTGTCCCGGCCTATTAAAAATAAATAATAAAAATAAAGTCAAAATTAGCCAACGGAGTCTAAACGAAAGTTGTAGAGCGTAGTCTCACCTTCGCGTGGATATAAAGAACGTCGAAAACGGAGTTCGTATGAAGAAGATATGAATTTCCGAAGTTTATTAAATAATTTGTATTTAATTTTAATTGGAAAATCCGGCCTTATCCGAAGGCGAGTCACCGGACTCATCCGGAGTACGCCCCGCGTACGGCGAAGGATGTCGACACTCGCACTCGAGGACTTCGGATGACGCATGCAGTGACGTTTCGGAGGCAGTACGCCCCGCGTACTCCGAGGCATCAGCTTCCTATAAATAGGATGCGAGTCGATCGAGTTTCTTTGCTATTTTTCTCTATTCTCTCTCCCGTTTTGCCTCGATTTTCATGCCAGAAATACCCCGAAGCCTCGGTAATATTCCCGAGTCCCGAAGCAAGTCCCGAGATCCTGAAGATCCCGAGAAGTGCGGTTTCCGAGCCGAAGCTCTGCCCGCGAGAAGTTCGATTTTTGTAGAGATCTTCCAGATCTGTTGAGGATTACTACTTTTGCAAGTCGTAGTGCTGTCCGATCATCTTCTGATCAAGTGAGTGTATACTACCTTTCATAAACGCAATAATAATACAAGTATGGTTTGAGTTTATTAAGTATATTGTTGTTTATACGTGTGAGTGCGTTGTTACTTTCTCCTAACGTACAATTATGAAGTATTTTATACGAGATACGTGTTATGTGTATATTTTGTTGTTATGTGTGTGAATTTATATTCACTTTCTTCTATCTTACAGATCTGATTATTTCTATATGAAATACGTGTTATGTGTGTGTGCCTCATCTGTTATGTGGGAAATGTATTGATCAAGCATGCTATACAGGTTTTGAAAATATGTATAAAAATGTATGTTTTTATCTACTAATATGTTGGGTAGAACATGGGTAGACAGTTGGTGTGTAATAAACAGATGAGAGGCCTCTCTGTTGTTTTGATCCAGTCATCTAGCGTAATTTAGATAACGACCACGGACTTTTGTAGACAGTCTAGTGGAACGCTAGCAGGCTCATAACCTGTAGGTGTTAATGAACTTGGGTGTTCATTCGTTGTATTCCATCCCCCTCATGGTTGCCTTATTTGACTTATATTGCTGAGGAACCCCCGCAGCATGTGTTGTCACCCCGATGAAAATATTGTTAGATTAGGTCCCTTGTGTTAGTTATTTTAGGGACGTAAAGTGAGAATAACGGGAATGAGTAACCGGGTTATTGTTGGTTGATAATAATTAATTTAATTATTTATTGTGGGTTGAAAACCCTATATGCTCACCAGGCTCCCAAGTCTGACCCACTCAGTTTTATTTGTATTACAGGAAGTGGCGCAAGGGCGTAAGATGGATGAACCATCAAGTTGTTTTGTTACAAGTCTGTATATGTATATATTTGTTGAATGACTTGTAATGTTATCGTTTATGCTTAGTGGTCTGTATTGGAACATGACACCCCGAGTTTTGATTATATAAATGAAAAATACATTTCTTTTATGAAATGCTTTGGTAAACATTGTTTTATCATGTTTTGTTTTTGGGAACAAATTCTGCAATTCTTTCAAATCAAATGGATTTACTCTGACATTATTTTAAAAAGCATAAATGAAAATCGGTCTTTTCTAGCCGAGATTTTGGGGATGTCACAGCAGCCAGCGTTACAAGGTGAGTTTTCCCTTCCAGTAGGAATAGGTCTACAACCACAATGTCGACCCGTTTAGTTAGCAGTAGTTCCGGACTTCGGTCTGATGCAGTACTTCAGTGTGCTTGATGTCTTTGAGATTCAAGCATGTCTTTGTGTTATGTGTTCCGGACATCGGTCCGATGCAGTATGCAGTATATGTGTTTATGCCAGTTGATATGTCTATGCTATGCTATGTTATGCCCAGTCAGTTCCGAACTTCGGTCTGATGCAGTTAGTTCCGGACTTCGGTCCGATGCAGGGGACTCCCAGTTAGTTCCGTACTTCGGTCCGATGCAATTTCTGGACTTTGGTCCGATGCAGAGGGCAAGGCCCTGGTTAGTTCCAGACTTCGATCCGATGCAGTTTCCGGACTACGGTCCGATGCAGTGGGTAGGCCCAATAGTTGTTATGTGTAATTGTATGGTATGTGGTAGTTTGGAGGAGCTCACTAAGCTTCGTACTTACACTTTTATTTTTGGTTTCAGGTACTTCCGCAAGCAAAGGGAAGAGCTCAGGTTGATGACATCACACATACCACAACTTCAGTTTATCATGAGAGTTTATTTTTGGATGTTACTATGATTGATACAGATTTGTTTGACACAATACTATGATATTTGAGTTGCTCTTTCCGTGGTTTTATTATATATGATGTGATTTTAGTATTATTAAAACAAAATTTTTTGGGTTGTTTCAAGTTGGTATCAGAGCCTTGGTTTGAGGGATACGAGAACACTTCCGGGTGTGTCTGAACTCAAACTAAGGAAATGGTATAAAATTTTCAAGAGAAAAACCATGTTTACAAAAGGATTTTGAGAAAAGAAAACAGTTTTAGAAAAAGTATAAAGAAAAGAGTTTTAGAAAAAGCAAAAAGAAATTTAAAGAGAGAGAGAGAGAGAGAGAGAGAGAGAGAAGAGTGTGGTGCATGCAATCAGCCGAGCTCAAGTAAGTACTCCCAAATTACCTATACAAGTTTATATTATGATTATCTGTTCCAGTTTCAGTAGAACAGCATGCTAGATTAGGACTAAGGATCTAGGGGGATGCCTTATGTGCCTGATATATGTGTTCCAGCTTTATGAGAATTACATGATAGTATTGAGTAGACAGCAGTAGGATAGCCTGTTTAGGTTATGCCTGATATTGTGAGCTTAGCATTGTATGCTAGTACAGTTTCTTGTTGTGAGAATAGAGTTGCTTGATTAGTTTCCTATGTCCAAATGCTGCTTGCTTTGTGCTTTGCGGGACAAAAGTAATGGGAGTTATCCGTTAGGTGAATACGTCACATCTCATGTGATCAGGGTTGAATAATCTCAGAGTGCGGGATTTGGCCCTACTGTGCAGCTCTTGTTTGAGTTCAACCGTTGTGGGGACGAGTCTCTTACTCGAAGGATTATCCGAGCCTCATCACATGTGATGGTATTCAGGTGATGACTAATTGGCATTACAAGGAGGTCTTCAGCGGCTGAGGACTGGTTTTGATTGAGTCGGAGATTTCCCTAGGGCAAGCCTAGGATGAGAGTAGCGGAGATCAGTAGCAGTAGTGGTGACTTGGTGGAATCAAGGCAGTTCTTGAGGAAAGTACAGATAGATGTGGAAGTTAGTATGGGCCCGTACTAATGAAAGTACAGATAGATGTGGAAGTTAGTATGGGCCCGTACTAATCCCTCGAGATATATCAGTGTTTCTGACGTTTATCATGATGTTTTTTCAGAATGGTGGTTTTACGCCCTAGGCTAGCAGTCGGCAGTTCAGGAGCCGATGGGGGATCGGGATCAGGCTCGGGGGCCGAGCATCTAGATGAGCAGACCTAGGGATGAGCGTGGGACGGAACGGGTACTGACCCGTCCCATTCCCGATTTCCCGAATACCGAATTTGATCGAAAGTTAATCCCAAATACCGAACCGAATTAACATCACCGATATCGGTACCGGGAATGGTACCGGTACTCGGTACTAGTACTGGTACCGACGGTACCAATTCCCGAATTTCATGTATTTGGAGTACCAAGTACCGTCCTGTATTTTTAAATTCGGTACGGTTCGGTACCATTACGGGATCGGGATTTGGAACAAACTGCTCATCCCTAAGCAGACTAGAGAGTTCCTCACCTCAGAGGTTACTCGTATCATACTTGAGCAGACTCCTGTGCTCTTTGGTTCGATCAAGGAGGGCATTTTGGAGTTGATGGATGAGAGGATTAGCACATTCCGTTCGGAGGAGGCGACCATGATGGGGTCGCGCGCACTCACCTTCAGGGAGTTCAGAGCTTGTGGAGCTCCAGATTACCATGGGACGTGAGACCCCATTGCGAGTACTAGGTGGTTGGCAGATGTCGCCAACGCTTTTTGCACCAGCAGATGTCCTGATGGGGACAAGGTCAGATTAGCATCCTATCTTTTGAAGGACAGGGCACGAGATTGGTGGGAGGATATTGGGCATGTGATTGGGGATGATACAACACTTGATGCTATGACTTGGGCTGATTTTACTACCAGGTTCCGAGACAAGTTTGCACCGGTCATTGAGGTGCAACAGATAGCCAAGGAGTTTCAGGATCTTACTCAAACTATAGAGATGGTGGCGGAGATTGCCGCCAAGTTCAGGGAGAGGGCTCTTCTCATTCCTCAGTATACAGATGATGAGGAAATGAAGAAGGCCTGATATCATGAGATGTTGCGGAGTGATATCCTCCAGTTTGTGAGCCGGTCAGCTGTAAAATGCTGGATGACATGATTGTTAGGGCTCGTGAGAGAGAGATTGATTTAGAGATGGAGAGGAAGAGGAAGCCGGATACAGTATCTGGCACAGGGAGTTTGGGCAAAAAGCCCAAGGTATCAGATCATAGATCTAGAGGACAACAGAGCCACAGTCGGTGTGGCAAGTGTGGGAGATTGCATGATGGGGCGTGCAAGGCAGGGAGTCTAAGTTGCTACAAGTGCAGCCGGACTGGGCATATGAGCAGAGATTGTACAGCTACTCCCACTGTTACTGCAGCATCTGATCTGATTTGCTTCCATTGCAATCAGATGGGACATAAAAGTCCCAGTGACCGAGTTTGACAGCAGCAACAAGGTACGTGGTAGCACCTGCCCCTGCAACATCGAGGATTACAGATGGACGTCAGGGCCGAAGTGTGGCACCAGTAACGAAGAGTAAAGCTTTTCAGATGACAGCAGAGGAGGCGCGAGCGACTCCTGATGTGGTGACGGGTATGTATTTCCTTTCACCTCTTTATTATTGTTGATTGTTGATTATTCTTATAGTTATGTGTTTCTATATATAGGGTCGTTCTTAGTGAACGGCATATCAGCTACAGTCTTGTTTGATTCGGGGGCTACCCAATCGTTTGTTTCGCTTGCGCTTAGCAAGAGGTTTAGCATAGCTCCGGGGGAGCTGGATTGTCCACTTGAGGTTGAGATAGCTGATGATAGGACCGTCAGGGTCGCGAGAGTGCATAAGGGGTGTTCGCTTCAGTTATTCGATGAGCAGTTTTCTGTAGACCTGGTTCCTATTCCCTTGCGAGGGAATAAGGTTATAGTGGGTATGGATTGGTTGAGCCCCAATGGGGTGGTGATTGATTGTGAGCTACAGCTAGTGAGGGTCCGCACCCCAAGTGGGGGAGAGCTAGTGATTTAGGGCGAGAGGCCACAGTGCGGACCGATTCTTTGCTCAGCAGCGAGAGTGAGGCGCTACTTTTAGAAGGGTTTTGCAGGGTTCGTCGCCTACGTTCTAGATGCCCGGGAGAAGGGCAAGGCAACAGTCGACGATGTACTGGTAATGTGAGACTACCTGGACGTATTCACGAAGGATTTTCCATGGATACCTCTGGAGAGACAGGTTGATTTCAGGATTGACCTAGTCCCTGGTGCGGCTCCGATAGCCAAGGCATCGTATCGGTTCGCTCCTCCAGAGATGTAAGAGTTGTCTACACAGCTGCAGGAGCTACTAGACAAGGGTTTCATTAGACCGAGTAGTTCACCATGGGGAGCCCCGATCATGTTTTTGAAGAAGAAGGATGGGTCACACCGTATGTGCATAGATTACCGGGAGTTAAACAAGGTAACAGTGAAGAACCGTTACCCACTCCCGAGGATAGACGACTTGTTCGATCAGCTTCAGAGAGCATCTTGGTTTTCCAAGATTGATTTACGCTCCGATTATCATCAGATGCGGGTCAGGGGTGAGGATGTTTAGAAGACAGCTTTTAGGACCCGTTATAGGCATTATGAGTTTGTGGTGATGTCTTTTGGACTCACCAACGCTATAGCTGCGTTCATGGATCTCATGAACCGCGTATGCAGACCGATGTTGGATCGGTCTGGAATAGTATTCATTGACGACATCTTGGTTTACTCTAAGACTCAGGAGCAACATGACGAGCACCTGAGAGAGGTGCTAGAGACACTGAGGAGGGATAGACTTTTTGCGAAGTTCTCCAAGTGCGAAATCTGGTTGCGTGAAGTGCAATTCCTTGGTCACCTCGTCAACGAGAAGGGTATTCTAGTAGATCCGGCCAATATCGAGGTTGTGATGCAGTGGGAGGTCCCGAGGTCTCCATCAGAGATTCGGAGCTTCCTAGGTTTGGCAGGGTATTATAGGAGATTCATCCAGGATTTCTCCAAGATAGCAGTACCACTCACCCGACTGACTAGGAAGCCGGTGGTGTTTCGCTGGGGCCTGAGCAGCAGACAACATTTGAGACCCTCAGGCAGCGATTGTGCGAGGCACCGATTCTCACCCTGCCAGAGGGATTGGATGACTTCGTAGTCTATTGTGATGCTTCGATCACAGGGATCGGAGCAATGTTGATGCAGCTAGGGCATGTGATAGCTTATGCGTTTAAACAGTTGAAGCCTCACGAGGCTAACTATCTGACACACGATTTAGAGCTGTGGGCAGTGGTGTTTGCCCTCAAGATTTAGAGACATTACTTCTATGGGGTCTGCTGTACCATTTTCACGGATCACAAGAGTCTGAGATACCTCACGGACCAGTCGAATCTTAACATGAGACAACGTCGGTGGTTAGATGTGGTGAAGGATTACGATTGCGAGATCCTTTATCACCGGCGGAAGGCCAACGTAGTGGCCGACACCCTAAGCTGCAAGGCGGAAGCAACCCCGATCAGGGATATATGCCTGAGGATGACAGTGATTACTCCATTATTGGAGCAGATCAAGGAGGCATAGTTCAAGGGTCTCAAGGAAGAGAGGTAGAAGTGTGAGAGGATCGTGGGCCGAGTAGCTTCTTTTGATTACGACAGTCGGGGATTGTTGACCCTTCATGGGAGAGTTTGGGTACCGTACTGAAGTGGATTACGACAGGTGTTGATGGACGAGGCCCGTAAGTCTCGATTTTCCATCCACCCAGGGGCGATGAATATGTACAGAGATCTTCGACTCGACTATTGGTGGCCCTGCATGAAGCAGGATGTCACCTAGTATGTGGAGAGATACCTGACTTGCAGGAAGGTCAAGGCAGATTACCAGAGATCCCATGGCAAGACGCAGCCGTTAGACATTCCCGTATTGAAATGAGAGGATATTACCATGGATTTTGTCACTAAGCTTCCCAGGACTGCACGGGGAATGGACTCGATTTGGGTCATAGTGGATCGGCTGACCAAGAGCGCGCATTTTATACCGATCCAGGAGAGCATATCGGCTGAGAAGCTAGTCGAAATCTATGTGCACGAGGTAATGGCACGACACGGAGTGCCTGTTTCGGTGGTGTCAGACCGAGATGTCCGTTTTACTTCCAGATTTTGGAAGCGGTTCCATGACGAGATGGGGACTCATCTTCATTTGAGCACCGCCTTCCACCCTCAGGCGGACGGACAGAGCGAGAGGACGATTCAGACTCTCGTGGACATGCTCCGGGCATGTGTTCTAGACTTCGGTGGTAGTTGGGATACGTATCTTCCACTGGCAGAATTTTCGTATAACAATAGTTACCACGCTAGCATTGACCGTCCTCCTTTCGAGATGCACTATGGAAGGAAGTTTAGGACCCCGATTTGTTGGGGCGAGGCCGGTCAGCGAGTCATCGGGAGCACCGAGGTGGTGCTCAAGACCATAGAGTTGATCCAACAGGTTCGTAGCAGATTGCAGACTGCGCGGAGTAGGCAGAAGAGTTACACCGACAGAAGGCATTCGGATTCGGAGTTTCAGGTGGGCAATATGGTCCTCCTGAAGGTATCACCCTGGAGGGGTGTTATCAGGTTTCGGAAGAGGGGCAAGCTGGGCCCCAGGTTTATTGGTCCTTTTAGGGTTTTGGACAGGGTGGGTCGGGTTGCTTATCGGTTAGATCTTCCGGCAGAGCTTAGCCAGATCCACAACATTTTCCATGTTTCTCAATTGAGAAAGTGTTTGGTGGATGAGTCAACAGTTGTACCCTTGAAGGATATTCAGGTTGATAGCAGCCTGAATTGTATCGAGAGACCAGTGACGATCTTAGATCAAAAGACGAAGACCTTGAGGAACAAGTTCGTTCAGTTGGTTAAGGTGCAGTGGCAGTACTGAAAGGGTTCAGAGTGGACGTGGCAGACCGAGGGGGAGATGCGGGAGCATTATCCAGAATTATTTTCAGATTCAGCAGCAGCAGACTTCGAGGATGAAGTCTAAGATAAGTGGGGGAGAGTTGTAACGCCCCATTTCTGGTATGTAATTTAAATAAAGTATCTTTTAAATTTTAAGGGGTACTCGACGAGTTTGTAGCCCGACCTCATCGAGTTGAGATGGGAGAATCGCGCAATTGGGGTTGGCTACTCGACGAGTCCATACACTGGGACTCGGCGAGTCTGCCTGTCTGAATGAAGCCCTAATTTCAAGGGTGTGTACCCTATTTAAATGTCATTATAGCCACCCACCCCAGCCTCCAGCACCTTTAAAGCATTTCCCCTGTAAACCCTATCACTATTGTTGAGTTTAAGTGTGATTGTGTTAGCTTGGAAGCTTTGGAAGAGAAGGAAGGAGAGAAGGTTCATAGAAGAGAAAGGAGATCCAGGAGTTAGCTTCCATCTGTTTCTCATTCAGGTAATGAAGTTATGACCTTGTGCATTCCTCCATTTAAAACCCCCTTTTATGCTTGTCATGTCTTCTTTGGAACCTTTTATGATTCAAACTGGAGATATGGACTCTCTTTTGGATGGAAACCTTAGATCTGGATGTTATTGAACCCCAGGAACTCATTAGAACCACCTTTATGCTATCTCGGCCTTGTTCCAAACCCTAAGTGCTTAGTATTTGTTGATTTTGGGTATTTTAGCCTCATACTCTTGTGCATGCATGTAAAATTGGAAACTTTACGTGCAAAACCAGTCCTAGAAGCTCATATCTATGTTTTGGAAGCACTGGAACCAATTAGAATTGATTGTGTAGTAATAGCATGCTTGGAACTCGACAAGTTGTTCTTCAACTCGGTGAGTTGTTCTTCAGACTCGACGAGTTATTCTTCAACTAGGTGAGTCACAGTATGGACGTGTTCATATGTTGGAGGAGAACTCGACAAGTTGTTCATGCAACTCGATGAGTCTGATGAAGTTAGACTTGATGTTTGCATCGAAGAAGAACTCGTCGAGTCTTTGCCAAACTCGACGAGTAGAAGGGGGTAAAGGACTAAAATGGATGATAGGGACTCGACGAGTTGACGGCCCAACTCGGTGAGTATGATTAACTGAAAGATGACTTTGACTAGGGGTAAACTAGTCATTTTACCCTAAGGGCGTTTATTAGTACTTGACCTAGTGTTTTGTGGGATTTGGTTCCGGAGCAGCAGCCAGCTAGCGTTAAAGTTAGCATCTCAGCAGCCATCGTTACGAGGTGAGTTTTCCTTCCAGTAGGAACAGGTCTCCCGTTTAGTTAGCAGTAGTTCCGGACTTCGGTCTGATGCAGTAGTTCAGTGTGCTTGATGTCTTTGTGATTCAAGCATGTCTTTGTGTTATGTGTTCCGGACTTCGGTCTGATGCAGTATGAAGTATATGTGTTTATGCCAGTTGATATGTCTATGTTATTCTATATTATGCCCAATCAGTTTTGGACTTCGGTCCGATGTAGTTAGTTCCGGACTTTGGTCTGATGCAGGGGACAAGGTCCCAGTTAGTTCCGGACTTCGGTCCGATACATTTTCCGGACTTTGGTCCGATGCAGAGGGCAAGGCCCTGGTTAGTTCCGGACTTCAGTCCGATGCAGTTTGCGGACTTCAGTCCGTTGCAGTTTCCGGACTTCGGTTTGATGCAGTGGGCTAGGCCCAATAGTTGTTATGTGTTATTGTTTGGTATGTGGTAGTTTGGGCGAACTCACTAAGCTTTGTGCTTACAGTTTCAGTTTTGGTTTCAGGTACTTCCGCAAGCAAAGGGAAGAGCTCGGGTTGATGACATCGTACACACCACATCTTCAGTTTATCCTGGGAGTTTATTTTGGATGTTATTATGATTGATAAAGATTTGTTTGACACAGTACTATGACATTTGAGTTGCTCATTCCGTGGTTTTATTATATATGATATGCTTTTAGTATTATTAAAACAAAAATTTTTGGGTTGTTTCATATGGATTTTGGAGACATTTCCAGAAGCTTTGAGGTATGCACATCACACCGCAAATGAATTTCCAAGAATGATGGCATGGAGAATAAAAACATAATTAATTGTTGAGCAATATTTACGTATATTAGACTTGTCACTGGTATAGTTATACATTCCTTATAAAGTTATATATAGTTAAATATCACAAAAGTTATATGCAGTTAAAGTTAATGTTTTTATTTTGTAAGAAAGCAACATTCCACATGTTGTTGAAGCAAAGAATTTTGAGATCCAATTGACATTATATACATGTTATCTAACTTAGACTTTGCACGGAGTGGAGTCTCCACCAATGCAATAGAGTCCCCCTAAACATCGGTCCCCATCACCTCAACCCTATCAGTTTCAGCAAGCAGATTACATCATCTCACCCTCTCATGTTCTGGAAGCAGACCAAATCACCTCACAAGATAGTAAAATAGACAAGTTAATGGGCGGTGTTAATCATTTGGCAATCACAATCGAGAACTTTATGGAGAAACTTGACAAATGGGAAAACGAAAGAAAATTTGGTGTGTAACGTCCTATTGCTTACCATTTCTGAGCCATGGACCAGAAGTCGATTGTGTAAGGTTTTGGGCCTTAAGGAGGCAATGTTTAGTTCTTGTGGAAGGAGGTAATGATAGTTAACAAATTTTACCCTTGAATTGTGTTTTGGGCCGAAGGGTAGAGAGAGAAAAGTCCTAGGTCGGGTCACGTTGGGCCCATCCCTTTCGAACCGAAAGTACTTGAAACCATAAATATTAAACCATAAGCATAAAGCTTAGTGAGTTCCCTAAAATACCAGATACCATAATATACAAGTGTCATGGGCTACCCCCATGGTCTTTCCTTGCAATATCGAGGGCCAAATCTCGATCTTACATAAAAGTGCCATGGGCTACCCCCATGGTCTTTCCTTGCAATGTTGAGGGACAAATTCTGGTCTTACATACAAGTGTCAGGGGCCAAATCCTGGTCTTTCATACAATTGTTAGGGGCTATATCCTGGTCATTCATACAATTGCCAGGGTCCAGATCCTAGTCTTTTATTCAAGCATCACAGAGATAACTAGCATTCCACATAACAAGTAATGGGCGGACGTTAGTGCCCTCAACCCATGGATATACTGAGAAAACTCACCTCACAGTCTGAAAGAATAGTTGCATCAATCATTGATCTAAAAGTTATCTCTACTGGTCACCTATACAATTAAAAGGAACCCAAATATCAAATTAGAAGTCAAAATACCCAAAATTTCCTTAGTTCAAACTTGGTCAAAATCCTGGACAAAGTCAAAAGTCAACCGAGTCGACCGGCTCAACTTAGTTGAGTATGTTCGACGCAATCAACCTGTACACGGGGCATATTATGCGTTGACCATAAGTCAAGGGGCTAACCACGTACGTGCAACGTACCCTTTGGTACACCTAACGTACATGGTTGCCATCCTCCCAATCCATCAAGAGTTTAATCCTTTAAGCTCTTTCATCCAAAATCCAGATCTAACCCTCAAATGATATCTGTAACCATAAATTTTCTAACTTTATAGTCTTGCATGGCTATTAAATCTTCATCATCCAAAAACCCTAACTTCTTAACCCATTAATACATCCAAGACCATGCATGGAGAAAAACTAAGGGCCAAGGTTGTAACGACCCAAATTTTCAAATAAAATTTTCATTTTTAATTAACCAAAACATTCTCATAAAATATGAAGTAAAAATGATAATTGTTTTCAAAATCCATAACATTAAAATTTTATTTCAAACATCAGAGTGTCCCATCAAATCAAATAGCGAAGAGTGCATGTTGCGCCAACAAGCCTTGCGCTTGCTCTTAGGCTCAGATGTATCTGAAACGAATTAACAAACTGTAAGCTAATGCTTAGTGAGTTCCCCAGAGCATACTACACACAACCACATAATCATATAATCCATAATAGCTTTATAAGCTACATATAACACATAAGCCATATATATAAATGTTGGATTAGTGTCTAAGTCCATAACTATTTTGGTATGAACTTGACCCGATGGTGCATGGTCCTTTTGGGTTGCCTTCACCAAAGCAACTTGATAGGATGAATTATGGAGAGAAAAGATTAATTATGATTTATTAATATATTATGAGAATAATATATTAAAGGAGAAATCATATTGTTTAATTAATATTAGTAAAGAATTAATAAGAATTAAGTTTGTGGCTAAAAGAAATTAATTAAACTTAAGGGATTGGAATTGTAATTATAAGATAATTGCAATTGGGCTATGGATTGCCTTATATTATAAGGTTGGACGAATTCTATGGGGAAACCCATTGGAAATCGTCCAAGGCCTTTAAGGAAAGGATTCCATGGGTTGCTTAGGGCTTAAGCATCCAAATTAGGGTTTCCTTGTTAGATAACCCTAATAGCCTCACTATATATACAACCCTTATGCTCCAAAAACGTGGTGAACAAATGGTCTAGGGTTTCCACATGTTTTTGAGAGCCTCCTTCTCTTATCTTCTTCATCCTCTTGCTCTTGGTGTTTGTGAACTATTAGAGGAGTGACATTTGTGACTCTAAGCTTTCTAAAGTCATTACAAGGAGGATTTGAGATTGTTATTGTTGCATAACAATCAAGGTATGATCAAAATCCTAATTATATGTTGGATTGATTATCATATGCTAGATCTAGGGTTTATAGTCTTGGATAAATTGCATGTACAATAGAGAAACCTAGATCCAAGCATTAGGGTTGGTATGAGCACATAGGATGTTCTTATGATCAAAACCCATCAGTGGTATCAAAGCCTTGATTGGTTTCTATTGTATTGATGCATTATGTAGCTGAAAATCGAAAGCTGGCTTACTGTTCAACCTGACTCGACGAGTCAACCATACTCGGTGAGTTCCAGAATGTGGCTCGGCGATTCGGAGCGTCAGACAGAGGCAATTTCTGATTTTATTGTTGTTTTGCTTAAGGATAATTACCATATTCATTTTAAACCTATAAAATACGAATTTTATTGTTTCTTAAAGAATATCTTTGCCAAAACACAAGATAGTTACCAATTGATTAGATAATAACTTCCTTATATGATAAAGATTGGATTATTTGTATTAATTGGGTAAGTTATTTTGCAAGAAATTGAAATTAGGTCAAATATAGATAATGATGAAATTAATTGTTTAATTTATATTAATTGTTTTTTGATCCTTGTGTTATGAAAAGTTTCAATTTTCCCCTTTAGGTTTTATAGTTTAAATTTGAACTCAAAGGTTTAGTTTTGAAATTTAAATAGTTGAAGCCCTAATGTTTTGAAATGTTTCAAAACTTGTCCTCAAGTTTTGGAATTTAAAAGTTGATTAAAAGTTTAATCTAGGAATGTTAAATTCTAAAACCCTAGTATTGTTTTGAAAAGTTCATATCACACCCTTATGGTTTTATTAATTAATTAACGCGTATAATTAAAAGAGGTTTAATAAATCCATAAAAGTTTTGGTTTACATTTAATTGAATTAAAAGTATAATCGTTAAATTTGACCACCTAGTATTTTAAAAGTGTAAAATACACCCTATACTATATATAACATTAAAAGTCTAACATTATATATATATATATATATATATATATATATATATATATATATATATGAGTAAAAGTTAGTCTTACCGTTAGTAGGTCTCATTCACGAAACTGGTCTATAAGGGGTGTTTAAGGAAATTGCCTATAAAATGGCGATTGAATGGGTATCCACTCTTACCCACCGCACTCTTGACTAGTGGAGGGTCGTTAGCCGAACGGGTAGGATAGGACAAAACCTTCCATTATAAGTATAATGAAGTACAAAAGTAACTAAATGTTTTACAAATTCCCAATCTTAGTTACTTAGGTAAAAGTGAATTAATGCAATTCCATGAAATTACACTTTGTTCCCTTGCGAAGACGTTAGTGGAGCGTGTGTGGTTTACCGGCACACTAAATAGTTCTAAGCAAAGGTAGCAAAGGGTGACTCAATGTTTGTCATAGTTTGGTGGAGCGTGTGTGGTTTACCGGCACATCAAATAGGTGACCGTAACATGTGAGGGCACCATGTGAGTTTGCATGGTTATTCACACCCACTTTGTGATCCTCAGCATCCCAGTTACAAACAAGAGGGGCATATCGAGATTTAAACATGCCATTGAAAAGTTCAATGAATCTCAAAGGATCTAGGACTTTTCATAGATTTAAAACTTAAATTTCTTTTTCGTTTTTCATGGTGGAAAATTAGTGAATCGTCATTCACTTACCTTCAAATATTCTGCAACTAGATTACGGCATCCCTTTTATAGGTTGTAGCATATTGTGTTGGGTCCTAGCCTTAATATCTCATTTGGGTGATTTATTAAGGACTCAATCTATCAACTAACTTGAATTTGTTTTCTCCCGTTTTGTAGATGTCAAAGTTCGACAACTATGGTCTTCCCAAGTCCCGTGGAATAAGCATTCCATATGAAGATGATATTCCACGATTCGATCGAGGAATAAGAAATTATGTTTCACTTCCTACTCCTCCTCCAATTATTCTCCCTAACACACAAGATCAAAGAATTGAAAGGTTCAATGTCACTAAAGCCCTATTGAAAATGAAACATGAAGATGGTAAACCCGTGTGTGCCCACATTCTAGGAATGAAATCACACATTAATAGGTTGAGAATGTTGGGTGTGTCATTCCCGGATAAGTTGGCTGTGAACTGGGTTCTACAGTCACTCCCTGAATCATATAATGAGTTCAAAAGAAAGTATTATATGATGGATCATGATGCAAACCTCATTGACCTAACTTACATGCTCATTGCTGCTGAATCAGAAATGGTTTGGCAAAGCAATGGAGCATATTTGTTGGGAAAGTCAACCAACCATGCTTCCGAGGACGTTCTAGGAGAACCGACCTGCATTTGTTGTCAAGAGAAAGGGCATTGAATACAAGTCTGCCTTAAGAGCCTGAAGAGTCCAGAAGATGGGAGAGTCAAAGAGTATGGTTGTACTTCAGGTAAAATCCACTATCTAACTCGATTAAGTTCCTATTCGTTGATTCTTAATACATAATGTGATAAGATTGCATTTGAATGTTTTGCAGGATCGATGAAAAGAGAGGAAGCTTGATGAAATAGCCAGATGAATCTAATCGCGAAGACATGGATTCGAAGATTAGATTTTGAGCTTAGATAGAGTTGTTAGGAATATTTATTACATAGTTTTTCAGTTGATTTTGCATTGTAAGGACAAATGTTTTCCGCTGCTTTTATAAATAAAATAAATTTTGTTTGACGTGTTTATTTATTTATTTCCTTGCAATGAAATCGTTATGAAGAATTGATGTTCGTATATTTACAACAAATGGATGTGATTCTTAATTATGTTATTTGTGGAAATGTCGAGAATTACCAAATAGGGAAAGTTTCTCATCGCCCAAGTTTCAATTGGATAGAGATTTGGAATCGTACAACAAGAATTGTATGATGAATGAATAAACTTTCACATTTGGAAATTAGACTAATTCGTTGACAAAGTGTCAAGTGAAAGACTAAGAGATCAAGTACACAAGGTTATGTGTTGATCAAGTCCACCATAAGAGTAACTATGATATTCGTCATGATTTACTAAAGGTTTAGTAAATATAATTATACTTATAAGATTAAGTGTAATTCTGAATTGATTGAAAAAGGTTTAAATCGATAGCAGAACGAATAAGAAGAATAAAGTAGGAAGAAAGATAAAAGTTTCTCCATTCTAAGAAGAAGGGAGAGTACATTTTATTCTTTATGATAGGTCTGAATGATTAAGAACCATATCTCAATTGATCCTCTAAGTGAGTCTTAGTACAATTGTATGTCTAAGAAGAGGAATCAAGAATTGAAGAAATGGTTAAATCAAGAAGTCAATCATACTTCATTCCAAAACAAGTCTTAGAGTTAATATTGTGACATTGAGTAATAAGAAGGTTTATAACATTCATCAAATGAGGAAAGTTGTGATGTCTTGGATAAGACAAAGACCAACTAGGACCTATTTATGAAGTGTTTTGATAAAAACTACACTAACTCTTGAATATTTGTCAAGAAATGTTTATTGACAAGAGAATCTTATATGTCAAGGAGTCAGTGGGAGTCTTAATTGTCTTGAAAGGTTTCAAGAACAAATCAAAATAAACCTTATCTAACATCATTAGCACATGACTTGAGGTTTATAACCTATCGTGTTGACGTTATTTTGTTTTTGTGCCATTCCAATTGAGTTAATTATGCATGTGAGTTCTATGAGTTCTCATTTGAATGCATAAAAGGCAAGGACCTTAATCAATGAAAAGTACATTGACATGAAAGGGTGAGCTGCTTAACTACTTGGAAGACATGGTGGGCAGCCGTGTTACCATAAGGCAAGAAATCAAGATTGAGAATGTTCGGTCCATATGAGTTTGGATTTGTCGCAAACTTTGGTTTTGACAAATTCACATGGATAGGAACACACACATACACCATTAAATCTAAGTGTCATAAGATTCCCTCCTTCATGAAAATGACTGTGAGGAAATGCTTTCACTAAGAGAGATTTTAAGAAGAAAGCAATTGCAAAAATTGTATTCTCGAATTCGATTATGGTTACGGTATCCCTTTCCATGATTAGAATTGAGAGATTTGACAATTAGTCTTAATTTTTTAGACACACATATGAGTTATCTAAGGCAAAGGTGTATAAGTTTGAGAAGCCTTGATAAAGGATTATCATAGAATTAGGTATTAGAAACATAAACTTAAGAAATTCAATAAGTATTGTTTTTCTGGAAGTTAAGCTGTTTTCTGAATACATGTCAAAGCTAGTGGGAGCATAAGTGTTATATTTATAATAATCATCATGATAGTGGGAGCATAAATGTTATGATTAGCAATATTAATTATAGAAAACAAGAGTCATACTTTGCAAAGTTGTAAGGGTTGAAAAGTTGTTTTGCTATAATTAAGGGAGAGAATATTATGCTTCATTTCAAAACTAAAGGCTTAGGTTGTGGAATGTTAATAAATTTAGTTAAGGATACATAGTGTGTTCTTAAATTTTGATTATGATTACGAGATTCCTCTTCATAATTCGAATTGTGAGAACATAGTACATAGAATATTATGGCAGAAGATTGATAAAGTATCAAATCTTTATGTAAAACATTATGAATCGTGTCCCATATGTTTCGGGTATAGGATCGATTGCAAATGCTTTAATAATTGACCATTCTAAAATTTTCCAAATTTCTAGCGCATTTAGAGGAAAAAAGGACAAGAATCGGTTTTGACTAAGATAATTAAACAACTATCAAAGGACAATCCAAAGTTCGCCGAAGATTGGTCGTTTGTGAGTAGTTGTAAGTATAGTATTGGATGGAGTATATCTACATTATTATGAATGGATAAGATTCTATTAAGAATATGTTGTCATATGGTAAGTATGGAAAGGTTTCCATATTGGGAGTTAGATATTGAGAATCTATGTCTAGATTAGAAACTCTATGCAAATGGATGTTCAAAGAATTGTACTTTGAGTGAGAGACATCACATCTATGGAGTTGTCTTGTAACAATCCCCGATAGAGGACTTTATAATTTCATTGGCAATAGTCATTGTGACTTTAGTGCAGTGACATTACGAAAGGATCATTGCATAAAATGTTAGAATCTAACATATTCTATAAGTGGCAAGAATTTGATATTCTATCACTTGTGGAAAGGATTAGGAGTTATGAAATGAGTATGATTGGAAATGTGTTCATTTGATATATTTCACAAAGTAAGAACCATAGGTAAACATTGTGTGCATGCTGAGAGCATAAGACAAGTGTTATAATTCAAGTAAGAAGTTGATTACCCAAAACAACAAATAATGAGTAATCGATATGGTGATAAATAAAAGGTGTTTTATTTATACTCAAAGGTTTGAGGCCATATGGGATTAGTATTATTCTTCTGTTTCACTTTGCATGTTTTGACTTCCTGAATAATTTAATTGGTTGAGAACAGTCAAATTATTCGAACGGGCCATAGTCGTTCATATGTTGGAAGTAGGTATGAATGAAGACTGTCGTGAATTGGTGTGTTGATTGTCTAAAGCGTCTTAGACATAAGCAAATGTTTGTTGCAACGTTCATGAGTGCTTATGAATATGATTTGAGCATTAGATTAAACCCCCGCTCACTTGGATCACTTCATGGATTTTATCACGAGTGATTGGTGAGACGATAACATCTTATATTCTTGAAACCGAGATGTGTGAGTTGTATCTTGCAAATCGGTTGCACGTTGATAATATGTAAACGCATCAGTAACTTGGTGTCATAAAACATATTGTTGCGTGTGATTCGGTAAGTGAGTGCAAGAGAACATTGAGTCAAATTTTATCAGTTCCTTTTATCCAAAGTAGGATAAAAGCGATATCTTTGGGCCCCTCGATGATTTAGTGATGACAAACGTAAATGCTCGGTCGGGCTAGGGCTAATTTGCTTTGTTCAATTAGTCAGTCGTCATAAATCGGAAGCCAGGAAATAGTATAGAGAGAATGATTAGAATTCATATCTTACGATTATCTAGAATGGAGGAATGTATGATCCCTTATCTAAAGGACACACGTATCTGATAAGATCAGAGTTGACAGCGGCTTTAGAAAGTTGTGATTGCAGATCAGGATCTGAAGTCATACGCATAATAGTTATTAGACTTATCCAAGTGGGAGACTGTTGGATTAGTGTGTAAGTCCATAACTATTTTGGTATGAACTTGACCCGATGGTGCATGGTCCTTTAGGGTTGCCTTCACCAAAGCAACTTGATAGGATGAATTATGGAGAGAAAGGATTAATTATCATTTATTAATATATTATGAGAATAATATATTAAAGGAGAAATCATATTGTTTAATTAATATTAGTTAAGAATTAATAAGAATTAAGTTCGTGGCTAAAAGAAATTAATTAAACTTAAGGGACTGGAATTGTAATTATAGGATAATTGCAATTAGGCTATGGATTGCCTTATATTATAAGGTTGGACGAATTCTATGGGGAAATCGTCCAAGGCCTTTAAGGAAAGGAGTCCATGGGTTGCTTAGGGCTTAAGCATCCAAATTAGGGTTTCCTTGTTAGATAACCCTATTAGCCTCACTATATATACAACCCTTATGCTCCAAAAACGTGGTGAACAAATGGTCTAGGGTTTCCACACGTTTTTGAGAGCCTCCTTCTCTTCTCTTCTTCATCCTCTTGCTCTTGGTGTTTGTGAACCATTAGAGGAGTGACATTTGTGACTCTAGGTTTTCTAAAGTCATTACAAGGAGGATTTGAGATTGTTATTGCTGCATAACAATCAAGGTATGATCTAAACCCTAATTATATGTTGTATTGATTATCATATGCTAGATCTAGGGTTTATAGTCTTGGATAAATTGCATGTATAATAGAGAAACCTAGATCCAAGCATTAGGGTTTGTATGAGCACATAGGATGTTCTTATGATCAAAACCCATCAATAAACATATAAGGATGTCATGGAAACCATCCAAGGTCTTACACCAAGTGCCACTGGAAACCCCCACGTGGTGTTAACTATCTGCCATGGGAACCCCCACATGGTATTTGCTAGCCGCCATTGGAACCTCCACGTGGTCTTGGCTAACTGTCGTGGGAACCTCCACACAGTCTACACCAACCACAAAAATATCATACGAGCTAGACATGTAAACATACTAGGAAGTCGTGGAAACCCTCCAAGGACTTATACCAAATGCATAGGAACCTCCTCATGGCCTTAATATACTGCCACGGGAATCCCTTGTGGACTTCCATACAAATGTCATAGCGACATATCACATAATAAACTATCAATCTATATATATATCATGAAATGGGTCGGCCTTGGTGCCTTGGACCCATTGGTATGGTGAGAAGACTCACCTCTCAATAAATGTTGAGCTGATAAGATAAGTCCCAAATTGCAGCTCCAACTCAAGTGTCTACAATCATCATGTGACAACTTGTGAAAATCCCAAAATACTAGAAATACCCTTTAGGTCAAACTTGGTCAATATCCAAGTTAACAGTCAAGGTCAACAGTCCATGTTGACCCCAACTCATCTAGTGCATCTAGCAACTCGTCGAGTTCCTTCAGTATCCAAAAACCCGGTACAAACCCTAGCCAACTCGCCGAGTTGTTTCATTAACTCGTTGAGTTCACTCAATATCCAGTAGACGAGAAAACCTGATCTAACTCGTTGAGTTACCAAAGCAACTCATCGAGTTTTTCCCCTGTTTACACATTCGGATGATACGTCGATTACAGGGACTGTAGGGCTTAGATCTAAGATCTTAAGGTGTCTAGAAGGATAAAGTTTCCAACTTTATCATCTGGAACCACTCTGAATGCCTCTAGGGATCTAGAATCCCTCCTTTCCAGAAGAGTTTCTAATCCTCAAAACGTTGCAAATATGGAAACTTTATAGACATGCATGTCCAATGCATGTCTTGAAGTTAAAGTGGCCAAATAGGGAAAATGTACTCTAACTATGGGGCCATTTTGCCCTAGAGATTCATTAAGTTGAAAACTCTATGAACCTCATGCATGCAATCAACAAGAATGATAGGGAATGAAGAGCAAACTTAAGATCTAGCCATACTCTAAAATAAAAATCGAATCTTGAATGCTTACAACAATCCACAAGATGGTCAAGCTCAAGAGTGAGGGCTTTGTTTGTTGGATCTTCTTCTTCTTCTTAAGCTCTAAAAGTCACTTTAGCTCACAATATGAGAGAAAATGGAGATTAGGGTTTAGCAGAGACGTTCTTAGGGTTTGGAGGCTGATGGAAGGTCAGCCTCAAGGTTTTAAGGAGATTATATAGGATGTAAACCCTAAAATTAGGGTTTCCCTTTACAGCGCCTACTCGTCGAGTTGGGCCTTCAAACTCGTCGAGTAGGTCCTAAATTTCGTGTCTCATAAATGAACTCTACTCGACGAGTTGGAGCTTCCCAACTCGTCGAGTTCTAGACTAAAACCCTAAAATTCAAAAAGCAATTTGATACATGAAACGAGCGTTACAAAGGTCGCAATAAGCCACCTTGCCCACTCAGGCGATAATAATGAACGGACCAATATATCGGGGCCCTAACTTGCCCCTCTTACGGAACCCGATGACTCCCTTCCATGGTGACACCTTCAATAACACGAAGTCTCTCGCCTGAAACTCATGGCCCGATTGATGCCGGTCAGCATAACTTTTCTGACGGCTCTGCGCGACTAGCATCCGGTCACGCACCTACTGAATCAACTCTATAATCTTGAGCACTACCTCGGTGCTCCCCATGAATTGGTGTCCAACCTCGCCCCAACAAACGGGGTCCTACATCTTCGACCGTACAAAATCTTAAACGGAGGTCGGTCGATACTAGCATTATAACTATTGTTATATGAAAACTATGCTAGTGGGAGGTATGTATCCCAACTTCCTCCAAAATCCAACATGCATGCCTGAAGCATATCCTCAAGTGTGTGTCCTCTCGCTCTGTCCATTTGTCTAGGGGTAGTATGTCGTGATGAAATGAAATTGAGTGCCCAGATCCTTGTGGAACTTCTTCCAGAATCTAGATATGAATCGAACATACCAGTCAGACACTACTGACACTGGCACCCCGTGCCTAACCACCACCTCTCGCACGTAAATATCCGCTAATTTCTCCACAGAGATGCTCTCGAAGATCAGAATAAAGTGGGCACTCTTCGTTAATCTATCTACAATAACCTATATGGCATCCACACCTCTTGTTGTCCTTGGTAACTCCGTGATGAAGTCCATAGTGATCTCTTCCCACTTCCACATGGGAATGGGTAGCTGTAACATCCCAATTTTCAAGGCCAAAAATTTTGTTTTAATTATGTTACTTGTAAAACAGTATATTGAAAAACACCATCAATATCATATCAATCCATAATCCCATGAGTAAAATGTCATAAAACATGTCATGGAATAATAATAATGTCAGGGTACAATCCCAAGAATCTCATAATGTGGAAATCTGGTGTGCGTGTGATGTGCAGCTACCGCGCCGGTTCCTTCCCCTTTGTTGAAGAGGTACCTGAAACAAAATTGAAAACTATAAGCACGAAGCTTAGAGACATTTTGCTACTAGCTTGTTTTAATTATAAAACTTTGGTTGTTTATTATGGTATGAAATTAATTATATATAATGTCGTTACACTATTTGGTACCTAATTCGATATTATGTAACTTTTTTCTGTATTTAATGTCGTTATGTATCGGGATTTTTGCACCAAAATCGTTGATTAAAAAAAGTTTAAAAAATGAAAAATGTTATTATCAGCGACAAATGAATTAATGGCGACAATGATTATTACCGGCAACATTTTGATCAATAGCGACAGGGCGGTAGTGGCAACTTTTTACCAGCAACATGTCACCGCTATTACCTTTATCAGTGATAGTCTTTACCGACAACTTTTGTTGCCACTATCACCCTTTTTCTTGTAATGTTAACTATGGTGTTACGACCACCAAAGCTACAATTTTTGTTCAAAACACCTGTCAATAATGGCTCTTAATTACAAAAGCTTCACATATCATTCAAAAACAACTAACTCTCGCTTTCACCGGTTAAGTTATAAAAAATAGCACTAGGTTGGTTACCCGAAGACGCTAGTCATAGTGAATGGTAAAGATTTTTTTCAGTCACGAATGATTTATTGTATCATTCAATAATAAGTGTCCATAGTTTTCAATTATAAAATAGTTACTATATTGTTTTTCCTAGGGGTTCCATCCCATTTTTCATATAGATAGTAGTAGTTTACTATTATTACTAGATTATAGTCCGCGTTAAACGCAGAAACGCATAAAAAAACATATAATTGTTTGCAGATATTGCATAATGATTATAAAAAAAATGGTTACTGATATTATTGAAATATATAGAAAATATATTTAAAACGATAAATATCTATAATTATTGAAAGACCTCTTTGTAGACAACATTTTTTTACTAGTTGAACGATCTTCCTCGTCTCATATAATATAATTTATAAAATGTTAAATGTTATATGGATTTAATTTTAGTATATCATCAATGAAGATTCTTTTCTAAATCATGATTGGTTTATTTTAAATTGATTATGAATATAAGTGCTAGATTTTATGTTTGTTCTTATTTATTTGGTATTCGCAAAAATTTTGCATTAATTTTGGCGCAACTTTAAATAATTTTAGTATATCATCAATGTAATTTGGTATATCTTTTAATTATATGAAATATCAAATAATGAAATTTCATTACTATTGTGATAATTTAGTTTATATATTGTAGTTTTACTAATCTTAACGGTCTTATTTTTTTTTCTATTAACCATAACGCTTTTACTAATTGTACTTTTTACAAATCTCCTAATATTTTATAATTTTTATCTTACTTTATAATTTTTCATAATTATGTTACTTTCAAGATTAACTGTCCTAATAGTTTTTTTAGCTTATTCAATTTTATATTTCATTGTACAACATTATCGTTTGTATGTATTCTGAAATTTCACTTTAAAAATGCTTAATGTTTACACCTTGATATTAATTTTTTTTAATAAACCTGTATAATAATTATGGAATATATATCTCGTTTTAATTAACATTTACTTCCTTCATTAAATCAAATTCCTCATTAAATGTATATATATTTTTGGAAAGTAATAATTATAATGGGGCAGCATTATCTAAGACGTAAATGTTTGATATACTTTTGGAGGAAAAAAAATCAGGATCATTAAAAAATTTTATATAAAGAAAACACAATTTTAAATTTGATGAAATTATGGATGAAATTACTGGCAAAAAATATTTTGGAGGAAGTTGTATTTTGTAAGGTATAATAATATTACAAAATTCAAAATATGTATATTTGTTGTGTAAATTTATAAATTTGATTGTTACTATATAAAGATAAAAAAGTAGGTTAGTATGATACACAAAAACATAATAATTTCAATGATATTTTAAAATCATGCCAAAATTAATCGGATTCTTATGACATAAAAATTAAAAAGAAAATTATAATCATCTCTAACAAATAAAAGTAATATTTTCATAATTAATGTCAGTTCTTAAGATATATAAACTATGTTTTGTTAAAGGCACGTAATATTTTTTCCTGTTTATTTGAAAAGTTTTAGAAAAGTAGTTAACTGATTTCATGTAATTTATGATAAAGAAAATCAAAGTATATGAATACATATATTTGATATAGGAACAAAAAATAATCAAAAAAATATAAAAAACAAAAGAAGGTACTGACCTTCTAGTGTACAAGAGCGAATGTTTGAAGCAGAGAATGATGATGGAAGTTATAAACAATAAGAATGATGTCGTAAGAGAATGTTTGAAGAAAAGAAACGACTGAAAATAAGTGAGCCGCGGATTCAAGTATGAATCATATATGTATTTGATACTTTGAATATGATTTTTTGGTATTAATGATTTCCTAATAAAAATATACTTTATACTATTAGTTTACTAATATAAGCGAATTTATATTAATGGTTGATATTAATGCATTGATTGAAATGGTTTTTTAGTAATATGCTTTAAAATTGACCATATTAAAATTATCATAACTGGAAATTCAAGATTTAAAATATGGAAAATTTTTATTGGAATTAAATACATTCCATTTTAACAAATGCAAGTTATTATTTGACGATTGGAAAACATTTATTAGAATTAAATACATTCCATATGGAAAAGATGATGCCAACAATTTGACCTAAGGCTGGAAAAAATAAAATTGAAATACAATCAATGATCCAAATTATTTAAGATGATATCATAAGGTTTCCCTTTTAATAATATTTAGAGATTAGAGATATGTTAAATGAGACCAAATAGTGAAATGGACATAAAAATTTCAACAATAATCAAATATAGTTTTCAACTGCAAAATATTATCATGTCATTCAGCAATATCCCACTTTAGGTTTCAGGTATACAGACTTGCTATGTCATACAATCAACTATAGTTTTCACTTATAGAAATCATTCAAGAATAATTAGCTATGGTGCGTAGCTACAAAAGCTTATCATATCATTTAGCAATAATCATCAACTATTTATCAACAATTATATCTTTCACACAACACAAAAATAATAACATATTTAGATACCTTATCACCAATGATATCTTTCACACAACACAAAAATAATAATATCTAGATACATTATCATCATATAGGGAAGCATTAGGTTCTTACTTGAGGATGCGCTACCAATTCTTGTAGTACATTATCAACTTTTGTCTAATGATATTGCTATAATTGTACAAATATTTCGTGTAATATATTAATATTATAAGTTATGTTTTGATATATTTGAATATAAATAATAATTATAATGCTTCAAATTGATATTTTGTAGATAAATCTATAGATGAGCAAAAAGAAAGCCAAATGGAACACATAATGACCAAAGAGAAGATATGGATCCAAGTCGTAGTACACACAACGTATACATAGAAATCATGATGCATCATATACTCTTATGTGCCACACAAATCTTCCCATTGCATCCAAACTTTTTAAAAAAGTAAATTCATTTACTGTTTCCATTCCCCAAGTGCTTTTCTTAATATATTTTTTTTGCTAAAAATCATTCAGACTACAATTTATGGAGACTATTTATTAAGAAAAAATGCACCATCATGAACATGGAACAAGTCCGTATCCCTTTTTTGAATTACATGACTGTTGGGGGTCATTACAAGTTACACATAAAACCATATATATAATATACTTACTTAAACCTTACTCATGGCTCTCCCAGTACAACCAAATGCTAAACAAGATTGCACCAGAGGCATTCATGATTGTACATTGACTTTTACTTGTTATTTCTATAAGTTCATATGAAAGTAGTAGTAGTATTTTTATTAATAGTACATAAAGCATTGTAAGTTGTACCATTACATAGACAACGGTTGCAACAGAGTGGATGCTGAAGCTAGAGGTTCATGAACCACTGAGTTTGTGGAAACTGCGATCGGGTTTCCTTCTAATTGCAGCATAATGCTTCCAAGTAATTCAGTCAGTATTTTTTTGAACTCTTCTTCTTTCACAAGCTTTCCATCATCCATGTCTAACATCTTGCATGATTCGGCTATAACCTCATCTATCTGATACACAGCACCCAAAGGTGGCAACCCGGCTACAGAAGCCAAGAAATCAAGTGCCAGGCGTACACAATTCTTGGAGATTTTCCCATTTTGATCTTTTGGCATTGTCTTCACTGTTGTATCTAGAGTCTAAATTACAGAGTTATGTGGTAAGAAGAGGCTTCAAATAACATAACATTACAAGAAATTAAAAGATAAGTGAACTTCTTAGTTGCTATATCAGTCAATAAATCCTACTAGAAAATAAGGAACTAATTAATACTGCAACTTTTAGGTTGCATTTATTAGACATCACAAGACACGTCATGTCTTGTCATGACATGCCATGACCAGATAAATCATGGCATGTCATGTGTTGTCATGAATTCCATGACAAGACATGTCATGTCACGTATGACATGTCATGACATGACTGAAAGTCGTAATTTTGTCTAAAATGACAATAGTTTGAGTCCCACCAAACGAAAACACGGTTGTTTACAACCTGTTATACCTTTTCGAGTTCAAACTTGTTAGATAACAGTCTCCTAACCCCGGTTCCATCAAAAGTGTTCTCACTGTGAGCAACGATAACAGGTTGATCCTTGAGGCGTTGGGCCACAGTCTCTAAAACCTTTTTAAACTCTAGTAAAAACGCATCTTGAGAAACAGGTTGCTCTTGAGCAACACCACATGACTGTAGTGCGGGTGTTATAATATTACTTGTAACCTAACAAAAAGATCGTTACAAAAAACAGCAACATACTTTCATTTGTGTCTATTACAACATGAAAATACACAAACAACAAAAGAAATTAATAACTTTGACGAAAAAAAAAAAAAAAAGAATTACCCATGAATCCAAAACTGGAGGCATCCCTTTATCTACTGTAAGTTTCTCAAAAGCCTTGTTAATGTAGTCAGTAAGAGACCCATTTGGAATATCAATCTCTGAAAATATGGACATCATTTCGGGTTCAAAACTCGGGCTTTCAATGAATTCAAGTAGATCCTCCCCATCTATGCGAAGAATAACAATGGGATCTCTCTTTAAGCCTGCAGCCATTCCTATGAGAAAATCTGAAAGAACTTTTTTGAATTCGGTTTTGCTTACTTTGGAATCTTTACCATGAGTAAATTCACTAAGAACCTGCATGACAAGTGGAAATATAAAAATACTAGAAACATACTTTCATTGAATTTTTTTTTTTTTCGTAGCATCTTAATTTGAAAGTAAAATACTATACCTAAAGGATTTTTCAAACTACAAACATGTTTTCTAATTTCTAGGTTTAATGACCAAATTGAGGAAGAAGATGGTTTATCTAAATCAGTGAAAATGATATAGTTTGATATACCAATCAATTAACCTAAAAAATGAATAAAAAAAAGGTGGCTTTTTGTTGTTTTTTTCTTGTACACCATTCTACTGTCTTCCATTATGGGATCTTGTCAGCAATAACAGAAAGTTGCTTGTTCTTTTACATTTTAAAAACACATAACATCACATCTTTGGTGGGCCCAAAACATTCCTCACTTGTCTTGAAGCACCTAACTTTTAGGCATGCTTTATTATATAAAGTGTTTGACCATTTAGTAATTTATAACAAACTACGACCCCAACATGATAATTTTAAAAATATGATGTTGGGACAAGAGATAAAGATAAAACCCACTCACGAACACATGATGAAGTTTTTACTCAAGAAAACTCTAGTAGTTTTTAGAAACCCGAAGTACAACCATTAACACAATTTTGGCATTAAACTCAAAAGAAATAAGTTTTCCTAAATCATTGGGCTTATAAATTCATATAATAGGCCCATGGGCTTTATAGCTAAAGAATAAATTATTAGTTGCCCAGATGCTAAATCTCTATATACTCAAGAGTGGGTTTCTTTGAGCATCTTACATTTTGATTTTGTAGCTCAGTTGGGTCTTTTTTGGATAGGTTGAATCGGATATTTGAACTTTTGGCTTTTTTTCACTATTAAAAAATTTAATATTTCCCGAAAGTGATTTATCATTTTTATTTTTGACCAAAATTCAATTTAAGAGCAAGTGCGTTTGCACTTTGCACATGGTCTTTTATATATATTTATGTATATTTATATAATCAATGCAATTTATTAATATGTTTTGAGATAATAATGAGTAGTTCACCGTCCATATATTTGTGGGAACTTAATCATGCATATTCATTTGATTCCAACAGCTCAAAATTTATGATGTGACAGTTTATTTTTTTTATTTTTTTTTCAAACTTGGATAATTTCTCTTATCTTAGAACTCGATAACTCGAAGATCTGAATGTGAACTTTGTTAAACTAACAAAACTATTCCATTACTTTGGATGAAGATACGAACACGAAGAACAGAAATCACCGATCACTCAAAGTTCCTTCGAAGCACACAGAAATATTTTCATAAATTACTCAAATCGACAGAAATAATTCGAATTTTGAGTTCAACAGATTAGGATTATAACTCCAAAAGTAACATGAATTCGTAAGAAACGATGCAATTTCTACAAAAAAAACCTATGTCGATTTCACACACAGAGCTTCAGAAATGAAAGTGGGATTAATAAATTGATTATGGATGGGAGAAATAGAAATAGAAAGAGAATGAAGGAAATTACCTCAGCGTAAATATGATCGGAATCGGCGGAAGTTCCTTGAGGAGGCAGACCGAGGGCGGCGCCGATGTCGGCAACGGCGGGCTGAAGTTCTTTAACAGAGAGATGTCCGTCACAATCGCGATCGAGGTCACGAAACTTGTGATCGACGAAGTTACTAAAAACCTTATCGTTCTCAACTAACTCCATTATATCTGAACCGTCCATCACCTCAACAACCTCTCCACTTTTGGTCACAGTTTGTGGACCTTCCTCCATTTTCAGAAAAAAGTGGGAAAGCTTTTAAGCTTCAGATGCGTGATGCTTGTGAGAAGGTTGAGAAAGCGACTGTGTGAGTGTTAGTGTGTAGGTGTTAGTAGGAGTAGTAGCGGCAGGAAGTCTTTGAAGGAGATTTTCTGGGATCGGTGGCTATAAATGCAAGCCAGCATACACACAGGGTACTCGGCTTCTAACAGATATACTTTGTAGTTTGTAATAAAATAAAGAAATTAAATATCTATCTGCCGATCTTCCTTTTTATTTGACGAAGAAATTAGAAATTAAAAAGATATCTAAGTATTTTCGGTTGAATTGGTGGACATAAATTCAATAATTTAAGAGTAGTTTATAATATTAGGTGTAGGATGTGTATATTATACGGGTTGGTTAAAGAAAATAAAATATTAAAATATAATTAATAAGTATTTTTTTAAATAAAATTTTGAAATAAGATATGTAAAAACATATTAATTACAATTTATTATAATATTTACTACATATATAAGTATAAGATTATGTGGTTTTTTAATTTTAAAATTTGAAATAAAAACTATAAATTAATATGTGTATATTATTTATTTAAAAAATATCATAAAATGACACGTGTAAAAGAAAAATATTCATTTATTAGAAACGATTTGTTGTTTTAGAAAAAAAAAATTGATCAAGACATATGATAAAAAAAAATTAAAGCATAACATGTGTCATTATTTTATATAAATAGGATAATAATAGGAATAAAATATAGATGAATATTAATTTTTCATAAAAAAAAAAGCTAAAAGATAAATAATTTATTTGAATGAAATTGTTATATCTCTTTAAGATATGAGAGAAAACATTGTGAGGAGAAAAAAATATTATGTTAAAAGAGTAACAATTAGAAAACTTTATTATGGATTTGGTAGTGAGTAATTTAGAACTAGATAAAATCATAAAATAGTCGAAAAAATATATGCTAAAGCGAAAAGAAAAAAAAAATGGTGTATGAATGGAAATAAAATTATTTTCACTCGTGCTATAACAACGCCAAATTAGTAAATTCAGTTTTATTTTGGATTCTCAGTTTTGTGTCACTAATATGAAAATCAAAAGGGGTTATTGGACTACTAAATAATCATATAATTTGATTTAGAAAAGAAAAAGGGGAAATACCGCAAATAGTCAAAAATGGGGGGTATTTTTTAAAAATAGACATAAAAATGAACTTTTCCGGATACAATCATGCATTCGGCTGGAGGTAGCTCCGCGGAGCTCCTCGGAATCTACTGTAGCTCCACGGAATGGCAAAATCATAAATAAACAAATGTATTTAAAAAAAAAAAACCTCAAGATCCATTCTGCGGAGCTACCTCCGAAGAATGAACTCATTCCGCGGAGGTAGCTCTGAGAAAATGGATCTTTAGTTTTTTTTTTTTCATCGATTTTTCTGGTTTTATATTCATTTCTCAAACTAATTGTTTTTAAGAAAAGATTATCATACTGTTATAATCTTTACTTGAAAATAATTAGTTGAAGAATTAATATAAACCCCGAAAAATCGATATGAAAAATATAATAATAAAATTAAAAAATTAAAAAATTAAAAAATATAAAAATATAAAAAAAAAACTCAAGATGCATTCCGCGGAATGTATGTTTATAGCTGGAAAAATCAAATTTTGTGACTAAATTTAGAAATTCAACCCCATTTTTTGTCTATTTATGGTATTTTCCCAAAGAAAAATACTCTTAAGAAGATCTTTTAAATTATATTAAATTGGTACATAAGAATTTTTTTAGTAAATTACACGAATGGTCCATATGATTTGAGGTAATTTGCACGTTTGGTCTCAAACTTATTTTTTTAACTCGATAAGTACTTATAATTTATTTTTGTTGCACATTTTGTCTCTATCTTACTCAAAGACTATTTTATCCTTGATTTTTTAATTTATTTAAATAATGTGGGGTATGTAAGGTAAGGTAAAATGAGATGGAAGTGAGATTAGAAGTATGTTTATTTAAATAAATTAAAAAATCAATGATAAAATAGTCTTTTTGGTAATACATGGACTAAACGCGCAAGAAAAAACAAACAGTAAGGATCTTCTGAATTAAAAATAAGTGAAGGACCAAACATGCAAATTACTTCAAACCATAGGGACCATTCGTGTAATTTACTCTTTTTTTAACAAGAGAGTTGATTTGATACGGGATGTTCACGAATTTCATATATATTTTACATTCTTTATAAAATAAAAACTAATTAACTTATACCCTCTAAAGGACCATTTTGAATTTTTGTTTTTTATTATTACTAGTTCAAGTTTATTTGAGATCATACTAATATTGTGAGATCGTGTGACGCAATCTAAAAAAAAATTAAAATGCAAAATAAAAGAAAAAATCCGAAAAATCTTTTTTAATTATTATTTTCATCACTTTATTTACCTAAAAAATAAAAATAAAAAAAAATACCGTTTTTTTAAATACATGAAATATTTTAATAGAATACTACACTGTAAACATTCTAATTTGATTTTTAGAATGTTAGAATATTCTAATAAATTTGTCTGATATGTAAAATATTCTAATATTCTACTAAAATGTTCTAATATTCTACTAGAATATGCAAGGTTCTAAAAAGTGTGTCATGGCTTAAAGGCTTGTACCTACCACCAAACTTTACCAAAAAAAACGTCTTAACTCATATATGTATATAAAAATGAATAATAGTTGAAAACACATATAAAAATATTAATTATATACAAAATTAACAACTTAAGTCACGAAAATAATATTTAAAAAAAAATTAGAAAATTTTCAACTATTTTGCATTTTAAAATGTTATTTTTATGTACAAAATGAGTGGCTATGATTGTGTCTGACGGTCTCACAAAATTAGACCGTCTCACAAGAACCTAATCTTATTAACTAGTTACATCGTCGACTAATACCTGTAGAAATCATGGTAAAGCCCCGATTCTCAGGTATGGAATTAAATGAAATCTTATTTGGTTGAAAGATCTACTCGATGAGTTGGTTGCCCTACTCGTCGATTAGCAGTGAGGTAGGATCGTGCATTTAGTGGTCTACTCACCGAGACCATAAAAGGACTCGATGAGTAGGGGCTGGTAGATGAAACCCTAAATTTCGGGGTACTCACACTATTTAAAGGATCATTGGCCTTCCCCAGCCTCCCCTTCACTGCTTCTTGTCCCTCTAAAACCCTAATCGTGTGTGTGCTCATTTTGTGCATTCTTAAGCTTGGAGGATGATTTTCTTGGAGAAAAGAGTTTGGAGATCAAGCATTCAGAAGCAAGGAACTTGAAGGACCTGAAATCTATTGTATTTTGCATCTTTTGGAAGGTATAAATCGTTACCCTAACCTCATTCATTCTAGATCCCCTCTTTGGGCAAATTCTAGGGTTTTCATAGTATGATTGGAAGCTATTCTTCTTTGTAATCTCAGATCTGAAGTTGTAACTTCAGAACTGAGCTCCTTTGGGCTTCTTAGTACATAAAGTTTCCAGCTTGTGCAAGAATGAGACTATCCCAAGGTGTAAAGCTCCATTGGAAGCATAGATTGGTCATTTAGGGCCTTTAGAACCTTGCTTGTGCGTAAAGTTTGAAACTTTACGTAATAAACATGCCTTAGAAGCTTGGATCTGTAATCTGGAGCCTTGCCATGGCTTAAAAAGTGTCTGCATGGATGAGGGTCTGCGAGGACTTGACGAGTTGGATGAACAACTCGGCGAGCCCGATGAAGATGGCCATGAACTCGGCGAGTTGGATGAACAACTCGGCGAGTCCGTTGAAGTTTTCCTTGAACTTGGCGAGTCGGCTGGGGTTTCTACCAATTCTTGGACACGTATGAACTTAGCGAGTTAAAGGAGAACTCGACGAGCCAATCAAGGATTTCATGACTTCTCGAGTTCAGGAAGGACTCGACGAGTAAGTGAACTGCACTCGACGAGTCGAGTCAACATGGACTGTTGACTTTGACTGTGGACTTTGATTTTGACCATGTGTTGACGAGTTGACTTCTGATGGTATTTTAGTAATTTGTAGATTTATAAAAGAGGATTTTATGGTATCTATAGGTAGTGAAGTTCGTGTTGGTGATCCGGGAGTTGAAGCTTTCTAGTTTCAGATGTCAGTTGCGAGGTGAGTTCTCCTCATTATATCAACAGGGTCTACGGCACCAAGGTCGGCCCTTTGTGATTTACATCCTGGTTTAGGATGGTTGTTATGCTAGATTACATCCTGGTTTAGGATGGTTGCTATGCTAGTAATTTTTTTTATTGATATCATGGTTGTAGGAAGGTGTCTATGCTAGAGATCGGTTAGATCTGTATGACTCTTTGTTATTGCACGCTAGCGTACGATAATTATGTGCACATCTTTATTGGTATAGGGAAGGGTTGAGGCAGGTCCTGCTATGTGCTGTAGTGCCAAGACACCCCGGGCAGACTGGGTAGACTGCAGGCCCGGGCCGGGAAAATGTAGTTAGGCCGAAGGCCCAGCGAGCGGTCCGGATAGGCTGAAGGCCCCGAGGGGGGCAGTCCAGACGTGTCGATGGCTCGGAGAGCGGTCCAGATAGGCTCAGGACCGGGAGTCGGTCCAGTCAGACTGATGGCTCATTATGCATGTTGTTTGCTTTTTCTTATATGTTTATACGATATGGTTATATATGTATGGCGTTGGTATTTTGGGGAAACTCACTAAGCTTCGGGCTTGTAGTTGTTGATTTTGTTTCACGTACTTCTGATGACCGCGGGAAGGAAAAGGCGTGATCATACAACTCCTCATGATTTACCTACGTCTCTAGGAAAACTCTAATATTATACATTTTGAGAACAAAGTTGTAATGATTTTAAATGGTTTGAAGTGTTTTAAAATTTTTAAATTGGATTGAATTTTTGGAATGTTACAAGTTGGTATTAGAGCCTTGGTTTGAGTGAATTGGAGGAACATTCGTGTGAATCCAGTCTCAAATCAAGGAAAGGTTTTCAAAATGATTTCTAAAATGGTTTTCAAAATAAGTAATGGAGGAGGCATGGTGTACGATCAGCCGGAGCTCGCGGATAGACCCCAAAATACCATCCAGTAATTGATTGTGTGATATGTTAGAACAACATGCTAGTACTAGGCTAGGGATCTTAAGGAATTGCATGATAAAATTGTCTGACTTCATGATGCCTGCTAGCCTAGGGTTTTCCTTACATGAAACTGACATCATTACTGTTGTTACTTGTGTGTGTATCACGATCATACGTAATTAAGATCTTATAGCCTGAGAATGTTTGATTTGACCATATGTTCTATTCTTGTCTGATTGGGAGCTTAGGGTAGGATTGGATATTCGAAAGTCTATAGGGTCTAACATTATGTATGGCTAGCACACGCTAATGTTGTAGGGTTGGTGGAAGTTTCATGGGTGGATAGGTTGTTTGGGATGAGTGATGTGTACGGAAGTACCCACTAATTTTAATATTTATAACCTAACAAACTTAGAATAACTATGCACTTATAGGCAGTGTACCTAGTCAGATTACAATATAGCTTAGGTAAGTTGGGTGTTGATCACAGGGAACGGTGTTACTAATTAATCTACTTGCTATCAAATTAACATAATTATTAACGAGTTTAAAAAGGGTTTTATCTGATTTTACAAGATCAAACGAACTTAACTCAAATTCAATCAATAAATAAAAACGCTCTTGTCTAGTTCGAATCCACTTCGTCCTTATGGCTAGCTAATAATTATGGATTATCAAGTTGGTTTTAATTATATTAGTAATTTAAGTCTAACTTTACCAATAATTAATTAATTCATGTAAAACTATGTATGGTCACACACAATTAAACACAGATTCAATTATGAATATAAATATGCTATGTAAGATTTATTATGTAAACGCAATTATAGTCATAATCTACGTTCTCTAGCACAGCTAAGTTTATTTACTTTAATTACTAACTAAGATTGGTCAATCCTAGATCTAACAATCTAATGTTCACTAAATCATTAGGTAAACAATTTCATGCAGTTAAATGTCACTAATCTACACAGAACATGAAATTAAGCAACTAAAGAAACAAACACAAGCATGCTAGGTAACTATAAATCAAACACAAGCAATTTACCAACTAAATAAATCCATATAAAATTAAACCATTCATAAGTTGGAAGCTTCATCTAGCTAAACAAGAGTAGCTAGATTCAGTTGCTCATAATAGCAACTAACACACTAACACAAATTAAAGTATAATGAAACATGTTCCTAGGTAACAAATAAGTAAAATAAATTATGGACCTTCACTCTTTTGGTGTTGAAACCCTTTTTCCAGGACCTTTCTTCTACTAAAAATCACCTTCTGGAACCTCTTTCTCTAGCCAAAAAAGTCTCTCCTCGTAATGACCAAGAGTGTATATATATCAAATCAAAAATCCCGCACCACGTCGTGGCTATCTCTGCCACGACGTGATTTCCAAGTTATCCGTATCGGGAAAGGAATCCTTCTTCACGTGATCTTTATCTTCTAGAATACTCATGTCACGACGTAATTATCCATGCCACGTCGTGATTTTAGCAATTTCTGTGTATTTCTTCATCTCTTGTGTTTCAAGTCTCCAATGTTCTATATATTGTCGCTTTTGGTCCCTCTCTTCGAAAATACTTCTAATTGACTGCAAATAACAATTTAAAGTCATAAGTATCATTATTCTAAACATATTATCAACTTATTAATAAAAATGTACCTAAATATTGCCTAAAAATAGGTATATATATGGCAATATCAAAATACCCCACACTTAGGCTTTGCTTGCCCTCAAGCAAATTTAAACTTAACTCTTTATTACTAACATCACATAGAACAATCCGATTCCAGCTCAGCCATTATGCGAAGACCTCAATGCATGCATTTGTGTCTAAAATTTTCCTAAAGTACCCCCCCATACTTTAAATACTCACAATCTTGATAAACACTTGCCCACTTCTTTCGAACAATGCTCATTTTATGCAACCCTATGAATCCATCCGCAGAAATCTCACTTAACCTCAAAGTATTTTTTAAAGCTACCCAAGCATACATAAACTAGAGAATTACAACTTTAAGACACCAATACTTGGAGCTCTTGAATTCTTTACTTCTTTGATAGTTTAATCTTGATTTCATTGAATTCATTTCTTTCATGATTTTTGGCATCTTCAACTTTTGATTCCTTAGAATTTTGATCTTTGATCTTCATACTTTGATAGCTCCAAAATTCTTCAAGAATTCTTACTTTTCAGTAATTTCTCTCTCTCTCTCTCTCTCTCTCTCTCTCTCTACACGTATAACTCACTTTTTTCACTCAAAACCTACATGCTTAAGCAGGGGCGATTAACTTCAACCTTTATTGGTTAAGACATAGCTTTCCTGGATACATTTCAGGTTTAGGCTGCTAAACATATTGCATCCCTCACACCAAGCGGGGTTATGTTTTTGTTCAATGATTTCACTAAAATAAGGGAGGCCACAAATGCACTATAACGTGTATTGGCTCAACTAAACATTTAAACTTTTATCGGATCATCCCATATGACACTAACAACTACAGTTCAAATTATTATTACTAGATCTAATTAGAAATTTCAATTTTCAAATTTCAAGTTTTTACCATCAAATTTTATCATTATCTAGAAATTTACTTTACACCCCCTACCCCACACTTATTTCATACAATGCCCTCATTGTATGCCTAAAATAAATCAAAATTAAGAAAAAAAAAAAGAGAAAAAATAATAGACTCCCCTGGGATAGTGGTGTGAGCATCTCCAAAAGCGTGGAAAACATGCATCTCGAACATGGACCTCTCCAAAATATGAAGTTGGTGTAGAACTGGATGAATATGTAAATAAACCACGAACATGACTCGAAACTTCAATTCTTGAAAGTAGTGGCAAATACGTAGAAAAATGTGGGAAAGCATACACCACATTATTTGTAGGAAGAAACGAGGCAAAATAGTCCTCATAATGATCCCCAAAAAAACATGAATCACGTCGTGGTGGAGAATACCACATCGTGACGTTAGATAAAAACGTGAACAGACCGCATCCCATTTAGCATGCCACAACGTGATGTAAGAAGCCCACGTCATGGAAACAGGATGTTAGGAAAAAAAATTCCTCATTACTTTATTCATCCTAGTAACCTGACCAGTGTCTTAATGGTTTAAGACTCTTCTATGTAAATATACTTCCCTACTGTAATCTCTCTCCCTTCAACGTACCCCACACTTATCTTTAATTGTGGGTTTTGACTCATGACTTTAACCAAACCTTGACTTGAGTAGACAAACACAACTCTTGACTCAGCCTTATGTGCTTCTGAAAATTCCCATGCTAATCTAAAAAAAACGGAACAACCCAAAAGAAATAAAAGAGTAACATAATAGTTTAATCAAGTCTTACAGCACAAACCAAATGCAAACATAAAAGAAAACTACTTAAAATAAACAAAAGAAACTAAATAGAAAATAAATCAATCATCATCATCTCGTCCTTGCATTCCACTCGGTCCTTCCCTATCATTCTGCAGATTCCAAAGCTCCTCCCATGTTGGAAAATAAGGATACTGAGGTGGCATAGATGGTGGCTGGGTTACACCCAAATGTGAATAAATACCCTCGGTAAGCTGAGTATGATAGACAGCATGCCCCCGGTGGTTATCCAAATAAGTTCCCACCCGACTCTGAAAAGGGTCGGTGGGTACTCCTTGTACATGTTGTGGAGCAGCACGCTCTCTCTCCATCTCTCCTCGAGCTCGAACATTTCTGCACCGAGGTCTGGCTGGTGGTTATTGCTCTGGTTGCGCCTCATCCTGCGCCTCGTCTACTGGTGGTATAACAAACCCGCCCCCAACATTACCCACAACCTGCATAACTCCCAAAAATTGAATTGTTAAATCAGTGTCCGGGAATCGGTTAAGATTCCTCACAAAGTCATGAGTTAAAATATGATACGACCGAGCAAGGCGAGTAACCAAATGTCTTCCCGTAATCAGACTCCCGGACCTAGAATTAGCTGCTTTCTTCCCCATGAACCTCTCAAGCATATATGGTAAATCACAGCAAACCCCGGGGGTAATAAGACTCCACAGATAGAACAAATTCTGAATCGGAACTTTAACGCCATGATGCTTGTGATTTATAGAAAAAGTGATAATGCGATGTAGAAATTGGTAAACGGGGTTCCGAATTTGTGACTCACTAGAGTCACGAGTATTATACTCATGGATGGAAATACTCCACCCGAACTGGATGTCCATAATACCGAGATTAAAATCCCGAACACACCCATGCAACAATGGTATGAAGAACGGAGATTGAGTCTCCACTTCCGTATAAAGTCCCATTCACCAAGCAAATTCCCGAAGACTACATTCCCTACAAACACCGCCCAACCAGAACACAAGTGCCCGGTTATAATTAAAGTTAATGGTGCGTTCTTCGAAGACTACGGTAGAAAAAAACTCCACCGATAACTCCCGGTACACGGGTTCTTGAATCGCAAACAAATTCCTCCACCCATGACAAGTGAAGGAAAAATGATCCCCTTCGTATGTTTTTGTCCAATATCATTCTAGTTCAGCAACCATTCCAACACCACCAAGCCATCCCCAATCTACAATCGGAGCTATCACAAATTCCCTGTTGTATAACCATCCCAACCGATTTTCATATGTAGTCAATAATGGTCGGGGAATGTTTCGTGGAAACCGATATAAAGGATGAATACTCGCCACATCAATTGGATTCTCCTCCTGTGGAACAGCCCTTCTAGGTCCCATTTCTGTAAACAAAATTAAAACAAAGCAACAAACACCCAAAGCCTTAAAAAAATTCATTATGTTTAACCAGTAGTCACGATGTGGCTTAGAACGCCACATCGTGAGACGCAATCGGGATGTGGGTCTAGATCGGTCACTGTATACACAATTTTAACCAAAAACAATACTTGGGGTTTGTTTCCATTGTTATTCAAGGGACATGCAACCTAAAAGCAGTAACTAATTTCAACCAATTTCGGAAATCTCATCATTCACATAAACCCTAACCATGAAAATGTATAAATTGTAAGCAATAACTACAATTAATGGACGAAATACATACCCGATGGAGTTAGAAGACAAGAAATGCAAAGAATTTGGAAGAAATCGACTGTGGGGACCTTGCTTCAGTTTGTGAGGTAGTAAACAAATGGGGAATGTGTGGTCAAAAGGTTTAAGAAATGGTCCCCCCCCACCCACCCCACCGTGACTTTTTAAAGGCCACGTCGTGGCAGGCTTTACCACGTCGTGGATTTTAAAGGAACATAATATGTTAAATTTAAAAGAAAAAAATTATTATCCTCGTTATTGCGCTGTAACCACGACTTGGTATTGACAAGCCACAACGTGGTTTATGAAATTTAGTAAAAATCACAAATTTTAACTAACTACTTTGTATTCCATTTATTAATTAAAGTACCCCACAACTTATTCTTACCAAGTATCAGTTATTAGACGATAATTTGATATCTTTCCTAATTAAAACTCAAAAATTCAAAGAAAAGAAAATGCAAACCAAGCTCGGGTTGCCTCCCGAGAAGCGCTTCTTTTTCTTGGAGTCTTGAGCTGGACTCCGTGCCTCCTACGTTGAATCTTCTGAAGAGTCCATCACCAGCTGGACCTTTTGTTCCTTGAACTGCCTTTTGTAAGGTTACACACGTCTTTTATATTCCTTTTTCGAATTCTCTTTTTTAGCCTTGAATTCAGCTAAATCGAACTTGCGTTTAATCCCTTAAGTCTTTAATTTTTCTTCACTCATCAGCTCCATACTACTTGTCTCTTCTTTCACCATTTGCCATGTTACCTTTGAAGTAACATCTTCTTCATCACTTGACATTTCATCATCTTTCTTTCTTACCCAAGAAAGTGGAATCTTGTAAGCAATGACTTCAACTAAATAGGGGACAGATGCTCTTGGTTTTGTTCTTTTGAATTGATGAACTGTCTTGATCTCTTCTTCCATAAGATTCTCTAGTTCTTCTAATTCATTGTCTTCATTAATTGTGAACACCTCTTCTTGAACATGATTCCTTTGAAAGCCATCTTCTATCCCAAAAATTTCCTTTTCATCACCCACCCTCAAGGTGAGCTTGGACTCGCGAATATCAACAAGAGCTCCAGCAGTGTTAAGCAATGGGCGACCAAGTATAATTGGCACATCGGGATCTTCTTTCATATCTAACACTACACAATCTTTTGGAATTTTTTTCCCAATTTTTACTAAAATATCCTCCACAATGCCCCGGGGTTGTGTCACTGAGCGGTTCACCATGTGAATAGTCATTCTTGTAGCCTTCATCTTCTGAATTTCCAACTTTTGATAAATTGAATAGGGCATCAAATTAATGCTAGCCCTAGAATCAGCTAAAGCATCAACCTTCATTTTGTTACCAAATTCACATGGAAGAGTGAGGCATCCAGGATCCCCCATCTTCTTAGGTATCTCTCCCAACAAAGCTTTTGAGCTTTGCTCACTTAGAATCACCTAAGAATGCTTCTTTAATTGCTTATGGCTGTCTATCAAGGCTTGCAGTAATTTTTTATACTCGAGAATTTTGGATAAGGACTCGATAAAGGGAGCATTAATCAGGATTCCCTTCACGTGCTTAACAAACTCTAGATGCTCTCTTTCCAGTGGACTAAATTTAGCTCGAGATGGAAACAGCAAAGGCAGCTGATAAATCGAAACGGGCTTAGGCAGTTTCTATTCAGACAAGGGCCACGTCGTGGCTAGACAAGTGTCACGTTCTGGAGTCGGTGTTTCAGCAACCCCTTCACTTTCGAACTTTGGCTTCCTTGGTTTTGGATCAGGCTTCTGTGGGTCTTCTTCTAATGCCTCCAGGAACTCATAGATGGCCTCTTCTTTAGTATCTATGGCCATTACATGAGATTAGGTATTTATTTCAGGATTTTTCGAGGATAGCTTCTCATGAACCAGAGTGGCTAGTTGACCAAGTTGTACTTCAAGACTATTAATGGAGGCTTGTTGATTCTTTATTAAAGTTTGTTGTTCTACCATCAATGCATGATGATTCTTTACCAAAGTTCTTTGTTCATTAATAGCAGAATCAGTAGCCTCGTGTCTCTTTTCTGAGGCTTCCATAAACTTCATCAACATGGTCTCTAAATCGGGTTTCTTCTCGATTGGTGGTTGTTCTTTTTGGTAGAAGCCTCTTCCATTTTGTCTATATTTCTCTTCCTTTTGCTTCTTATATTCATCATAGGGCAGCCACTCTTTCTTTGGTTTCCTCCAATCTTCATCATACTTGTCCCCACTCGAGTAGCACACTTGAGCCTTTCTGTTCCCAAACTCATCTAAATTGCAGTCCTTGGTCAAGTGCGGACCACTACACCACTCGCAACCAACTCTAATTTCATGAATTGAGTTGTCCATTTGTGTCAACCTCTGGTCCATATTATTTAGCATAGCCATCGTGGTTGCTATTTCTTCAGTTTGGGCCCCTCCACCGCCTTTGAGTCCATCTTACCTAGGGTTGTGGTATTCGCGAGAGTGTTTCGCGAATTCTTCAATTAATTCCTTGACTTCACCCAGATTTTTCCTTGTAAGTAGTCCTTCAAAATCAAGGAGTTGTCTTATCATCACGTTTACCCCATCATAAAATATTGACACTTCCTGTTGAATGTTAAGGTAATGTTGAGGATAATTTCTTAACAACCCTTTGTAATGGTCCCAAGCTTTGTAAAGTGACTCTCCCGAGCGTTGCTCAAAATTGGCTATTGCCTTTTTGAGTTTAGCAATCTTGGATGGTGGAAAGAATTAATCTAGAAACTGTTCATGCATTTGAGCCCAAGTGGTTACGGTACCGGGTGAAAGTGCTTTTAACCAATCCTTTGCAGCTCCTTTAAAGGTAACAGGGAACATCCTTAGCAAAATGGTGTCTCTATTAATATTTGGGACATTGAAGTAATAAACAATGTCATTCACTTCATCTAAGTGTTTGAATGCATCCTCGTGATCCTTTCCATAGAATGGGATATCCTTTAGTGTGGAAAGGATATGTCCCTTTAGCTCAAATGTGGCAGTGGCAGGGATTGTTGGTTGTACTAAGCCTGGACCAACATCATCTCGAATTCTCTTTCTGTAAGCTCCCATGGACATTTCCTCAATATTTTCCATCTCATGCCTTGGCTCGTTCTCGGGTTCACTCGTATGTTCTTCGAATTCGGGCTCGGTATCGTACTCGGATTTGGTTTGGATGGGTATTTGATCCAAGTGTTCAAGCTTGCTTTTGTTCTTCGAGGGTGAACTTGACTCCCTAGTCTTCTTCTCTGATTTCTTTGAAAACACTCATTTGAAATCTTGTAAGGGCGTCTTCTTCTTGTCAATTGTAGACTCGGGATCTTCAAGTGGTGGCACCAAGGGTGTGTTTGAGCCTCTGGTCATGAACTCCTGTAGATAAACTAAAAAAACGTAAAACTGAACTAAAATAGAAAAATAAACTAACAACTAAAGAAAACTAAAATTCATGGAAACCACGTCATGGCACTTATCTGGCCACGTTGTGGACTCTGTAACTAACAAAAAAATTAAACCTTGCTGAAAAATTAACTTTTTGCGGGTTTTACCCCACAAGAAGGATCGATTAACATAATGCAAATAAATAAGCTAATAAACTAAGTCGTTCCCCGGCAACGGCGCCAAAAACTTGATGTGCACGGAAGTACCCACTAATTTTAATATTTATAACCTAACAAACATAGACTAACTATGCACTTATAGGCAGTGTACCTAGTCAGATTATAATATAGCTTAGGTAAGTCGGGTGTCGATCACAGGGAAGGGTGTTACTAATTAATCTACTTGCTATCAAATTAACCTAATTATTAACAAGTTTAAAAAGGGTTTTATCTGATTTTACAAGATCAGACGAACTTAACTCAAATTCAATCAATAAGTAAAAACACTCTTGTCTAGTTCGAATCCACTTCGTCCTTATGGCTAGCTAATAATTATGGATTATCAAGTTGGTTTTAATTATATTAGTAATTTAAGTCTAACTTTACCAATAATTAATTAATTCATGTAAAACTATGTATGGTCACACACAATTAAACACAGAACCAATTATGAATATAAATATGCTATGTAAGATTTATTATGTAAACGCAATTATAGTCATAATCTACGTTCTCTAGCACATCTAAGTTTATTTACTTTAATTACTAACTAAGATTGGTTAATCCTAGCTCTAACAATTTAATGTTCACTAAATCATTAGGTAAACAAGTTCATGCAGTTAAATGTCACTAAGCTACACAGAACATGAAATTAAGCAACTAAAGAAACAAACACAAGCATGCTAGGTAACTATAAATCAAACACAAGCAATTTACCAACTAAATAAATCCATATAAAATTAAGCTATTCATAAGTTAGAAGCTTCATCTAGCTAAACAAGAGTAGCTACATTCAGCTACTCATAATAGCAACTAACACACTAACACAAATCAAAGTATAATGAAACATGTTCCTAGGTAACAAATAAGTAAACTAAATTATGGACCATCACTCTTTTGGTGTTGGAACCCCTTTTCCAGGACCTTTCTTCTGCTAAAAATCGCCTTCTGGAACCTCTTTCTCTAGCCAAAAAATGTCTCTCCTTGTAATGACCAAGAGTGTATATATATAAACTCAAAAATCCCGTGCCACATCGTGGCTATCTCTGCCACGACGTGATTTCCAAGTTATCCGTATCGGGCAAGGAATCCTTCTTCACGTGATCTTTTTCTTCTAGAATACTCATGCCACGACATGATTATCCATGCCACGTCGTGATTTTAGCAATTCCCGTGTATTTCTTCATCTCTTGTGTTTCAAGTCTCCAATGTTCTATATATTGTCGCTTTTGGTCCCTCTCTTCGAAAATACTTCTAGTTGACTGCAAATAACAATTTAAAGTCATAAGTATCATTATTCTAAACATACTATCAACTTATTAATAAAAATGTACCTAAATATTTCCTAAAAATAGGTAAAAATATGGCAATATCAATGAGTCTACCGACTTCGAGGCATTTAGACTTGCTTTGGGAGTGAGGCTTGAGTGCTCGCTATGATTATGTGTATTGTTAGGGCGTTGTGATGATACTTGGGACAAATATGGGTAAGTGTGGAAGGTAGTATGGGCCCGTACTACTGAAAGCACATGACCCGTATGTGTAGCAAGGAAGTCACAACCCCTAGGGTTTTGTCGGGAGTTAGTTTCTAGTTATTTGTATGAATTATCTGATACCATGTGCTATGTTTCAGAAAGGTGATGACCAGGTGCTTTATGACTGGATCTGGTTTGGGATCATGGTCAGGAGAGGGAGAGGGCGGACAGGGGGAACCGACAGCGCCCGAGACTATCAGCCATATGAGGCCAGATGAGATGGATGACAGGATCCGAGAGATCCTGCACGATGAGGTTGCTTCGTTGTTCTTGGCTGAATTGCTGGAAATGTTTGGGCCTATTAAGTCCGCTATCGTGGAGTATTTCGATGATCGTTACGCAACCCTCACTGAGGCGGTTGCCGCAACAACTTCAGCAGATGTTTCCGCGACATGGTTGGGAGTCGGTCGGGCTTTTCATTATCGGGACTTCGACAACACGAAGCCTCCTACTTTTAATGGGGCTCAGGACCCCATCAAGGCCATGAGGTGGTTGTCTGACGTGGAGGGGTGTTTCTTCACATGTGTATGTCCTGCAGACCAGAGGGTCAGATGTGCCCTGAACTTGCTAAGGTCCGGGGCAAAGGAATGGTGAAGGTTGGTGACTGGGTCGTATTTTGACGAGTAGAGGGTTGCTGTGTCATGGGAGCAGTTCCGGGATATGTTCTGCGCTCGCTACATTCCTCAAGTCGAGCGAGAACGGTTACCTCAGGAGTTCTTGGAGCTGAAGCAGGATCGGGAGACGGTGACAGAGATCACTCGTATGTTTACTGAGAGGGTAATGTTCTACCTGGAGTTTGCTTCTGAGCAGGCTCAGATGACCCGTTATCTGAGCATGCTCAAAACAGATATTCGTCAGTTTGTGGCGACCCAACATTGTAATATACTTCTGGAGCTATAGGAGGCCGCCGGGCGGTGGGAGCTTGAGATTGAGTTACAACTGAGAGAGCAGGTTCGGGCCCCGACACAGTCGCAGTCGGCGCCAAAGCGGTCTAAGACCATTAATTCCAGGCCAGGGGACAGCAGGGCTGCACTTGTGGCAAGTGCGGAAAGCGGCATTCGGGTGCTTGTTGGTCGGGTAGCGGATGCCATAAATGCGGCCAGGAGGAGAATTTTGCAAGGGATTTTCGTCAGAAGGCCTCAGTTTAGGATATGAGGATCTGCTACCAATGCCATCAAGTTGGTCACGTGAAGACCAACTGTCCGCAACTCGCAGTCAGGCCAGCGCAGGCTCCAGTGCCGGCTACATTGAGGATTATTGATGGGAGGCCAATTACGGCAGAGTCTCCAAAGGCTCAGGGGCGTGCCTTCCAACTTACCGTAGAGGAGGCCAGAACAGCACCAGATGTGGTTGCGGGTATGTTTCTATCCTTTATCTCATTTATTACATATGTTTTATGCTTATCAATTGTACCTGTGGTTAGGTACGTTCTTAGTGAATTCCCTTCCTGCTTTGGTTTTATTTGACTCGAGAGCGAGTCAGTCTTTCGTATCTCAGTCTTTTAGTAGGGAGTTTGGTGTGCCAATGGGCAAACTAGAGTGTCCGTTGCGAGTCTCTATCGCCAACGAACACGTAGTTTCTGCTTCTTCGATCTATCGAGGGTGCGATTTGGAGATCTTCGGAGTGCCCATTCCGATTGATCTAATACCGATTCCCATGGGGGAAGTGTGTGTAATCGTAGGGATGGATTGGCTTAGCCATTTTGGTCCCTTGATAGATGTGGCAACCCAAAGTTTATTCCGTCACATTACCCCGTTACCGTTAACGGAATATCCCATTTTATAAAAGTTCCGTTAATTAGAGGTCGCCAAATAAATAAATGTTTTATTTACTTATATTACATGTCGTTAACGTCATGGTAAGATAAATAAAAACACGTGTTAAACATTTCCATTTAATTGGAAAAAGTTAGTTTTTATTATCACAACCACTAAATCGGGTGCGACCAAAAAGCCCCGTTTAACGACAGTATCTGGTAGTTTCCCACTGAGCTCCAACTCCAACCCACATATAAGGGGGAGTAAACCCCATTTGAACCTTTTTCACCCTCTCTCTCTCTATACACTCTCTCTAGGCTCGTTTTCGACTCGAATCCGCAACGAAACATTTCCAAATCATAAGTCCACTTACCCTAGCTTGTTCTAAACACCTTGGCATGTGATTTTACCCTAAAATTCGACCATATAAGCTATCAAAGAGGAGTTTACGGCCCAGGAACACTCTAGGGTTGTAAACCCCTTAAATGTGGCCAAAATGACCCGAACTTGTCCCATTGAGCCTAGGAACCAATTAAGGAATTTGTCTAGGAGTGTTTAATCATCAAAACACATGATTTTAGGGGATAAAAGAGAGTTTACGGCCCAAGCACATGCTTAGTCTATAAACACCTCTTAAACTTGTCAAAATGCCCCAAAAACACTCCCAAACCACCCTTAGGCTTAATACATAATTTAGGGACTTGCTATTTCGGGTTTAGATCATTCAAACACAAGGAAATGAGGGATAAAAAGGAGTTTACGGCCTAGGCATATGCCAAGGCCGTAAACACCCCCAAACCATGCCAAAATGTTGGTTTCTGTCCCCCAAATGGCCTTAGACTATTATTAAAAAATGCTAGAAGTGAAATAGGGACTTAAAACTTCAATAAAATCAAGGTGTAGGAGTTCACGGCCGTGAACTCCCATAGGGGTGGTTCATGGGCTGTAAACTCCCCAATGGTTCCTTTAAGAGCCCTAAACCCATTCATACCTTTTGGATTTGGAACTAGCAAAATTCCACGAACAAGATAGAGCCCTTAAAACACCCTAGAACCCCTCACCATGAGTTTACGGCTGTAAACTCATGGGGAGTTGTCCCTGGGCTGTAAACACCATATGGTGAGTTTACTCTTGGAGAGTAAACTCCATTCCTACGCCATTCACACCCTTAAATGTCACCCGGGACACCCCACACACTTAACCAAAGTGTTTTCCGCTCCTTAGAGTGTGTATACTTGTTTAATTAGTATTAAATGTACTAATTGTATGTGAAAATATGTTATCATATGTTAAATAGGTCACTAAGTGTGTCCAAGTCTTTACTTGACACCGAGCACCCAACCGGCACCTTCGTCGGATCCACTTACACCAGGTGAGTTCATACCCCGAATGAACCTTTTAAATGTATTTACATGTTTTATGGGGGGGGGGGGGGGGAAATACAAGTTAAACATGCCAGTTATCATATCAATCACACGTGATTGATAACCTGCATGCACAAGAATTTACCACACTGTAAACTGTTTTACCGAGTAGGATGCTATAAATGGTTTTCTAAAATGTTTTCACTTGTTCATAACTCTTACTTATACTGTTTTATCAAATTTCATTTTAAACTGGTTTATGAAAGGTTTCCAAAGAATTTCTAAAGGTTTTCAAACTCATTTTACCAAAGAATACCAAGTTGTGACTTTCTTAAGTATAAAGGTTTTTCCAAGGTTTTCATCAAAGTTCTCTTTCATGTCGTATACTCTTGCTTGTTAGATGCCGCTGCTTCGCTTTTACTTAGTTTAAACTCCTACTTGATAACGTTTCCACTTGTGATACACTTATATTTTGTAACGTTTACACTTCACGATTTGGTTATTCCACACTATTTGTTCATAATTTATGGTTAAGTTGTTCCACACTATTCGTTCACACTTTATGATTCAGTTGTTCCACACTATTCGTTCACACTTTATGATTCGGTTATTCCACACTGTACGTTACACACCACAACTCAGTTATACATCACGATGCGATTCCACTTGTTACACACTCAGTCATAGTTAGATGTATGTCTGTACTTGTATAGGTGCATATAAATAATGATTGAAGGACTTAGGAAGGCTTGTCCGCCCTATTTCCTTTTCTTCGTTGAGATGTGGTCCGGTGGGATCAGATGGCCGTCCGAAGGTTGTTTGATTCATTACTTGTATGTTATGTATGCGAGTATAGACATATAGGTTTACTCTAGTCAGTTCAGTTATGAGTCTCTACCTCTAGCTCAACACTTATGCCTGAAACCCACTACCCACTATTTGGGATGCATCTTTGGGACACAGCCTTCTCCATCGTCTAGTTGGTAACCAGAGTCTCCTGTAGGGAGATCGGACATTGTGTGTATAGATCTATACGGGATTGACACCCGTGCACCCTGACTGCTAGCTACAGTCTACGGCCCACCAAGCCAAGGGGTAACAAATGTCATATTTTATAGACGCTTGTAGGGCGTCAGGTACTCTAGTGTCGGTTAGTATGGTTACGAGTATCCCAAGTTGCCTTATAATTCATGGCCTTAAGGTAACGGTATATCACCAGCAACTTACACTGTATGCTGGGAACCCATTCTTAGAGTCACACTATTTTTAGACCTTGCAAGCTGTATCTTTCATTTGATACTGTCTATGGTGTGTATTCTCTGTTTTAGACCTTGCAAGCTGTATCTTTCATTTGATACTATCTATGGTCTGTATTCTCTGTTTTAGACCTTGCAAGTTGTATCTTTCATTTGATACTGTCTATGGTCTGTATTCTCTATTTTAGACCTTGGAAGCTGTATCTTTCATTTGATACTATCTACGGTATGTATTCTTTGTTTTAGGCCTTACTAGTGGTATCTTTCATTTGGTGCCGTCTGGGGTCTGTATCTCCTTTTGTTAGACTGAGACAGGCGTGTCGTTCGTTCGATACTCTCCTGGAGTCTATGATTCCTTTTTCCTTAGTCAGTAGTCCTCACTGCTGAGGCATATGTTATTTTCCTGATTTCTCTTACTTTCTTTAACAATCAATTCCTGTATTTTGATAATGATATCTATTAAGGGAAAACTACTTTTTACCACATAACTCCGTCCAGTCTTGGTAGAAGACTGCTTTTATTAAAGAAAATATAGGATTTTCTGGAAAGGACTCTATTTCAATGTATACTTGAAAACTACTATTTATATAAAGCTTTCGTATAAAATGACACTAAATACTTATGAACTCACCAGCATTTGTAAAAATGTTGATACTCGCTTTTCAAATAACTTGTATTCTCAGGTCAGCATTAGACAGGTACCTCTCCGGAGCTTTAGATGAAGACAATTTAGTACCAAGCGGCTTTTATATCATTACCTCTATTACTTGATGTATTGAAATGTAAACCATGTAAAATTATTACTATTATTGCAATGGTTGTTGTACTTTGATTACTATAATGCATATGTTGTGATACTTGACATGATGTCATCCACCCCAGAACGTTTCCGCCGTTCCTGTTTTGGGGTGTGACAGATTGGTATCAGAGCATTGTTTATAGTGAGCTAAGTATATCAATTCATAAAAGATATACAGCCTATAAATACAAAGGGATAAAACACTCTGACCAAGAATTATACATTAAAATATAACCATATTTTACCAAAGTATAATAACATCCAGAATCTAAACACTCGAACACAAGTATCACAAGAACAACAAGAATAAAAGTCTTCGGATGTTGAGCATTACCGTCAAACCTAGACAGTTATGTAATCGTACGCTGAAATAAATGTAACCTGATCAACTACATTTATTCGAGAGGAGATGAACGTGTGCTTGGGAGTGATAGTGGCGTTGCAACAGGTTTGAAACTTACCAACTAGGAACGCTAGAGCCAAACATAGGGTTTAAAATACTATAGGAGTATTTTGGAACACTAAAAGACTCACACTAATCCCATAATCATAATCAGAAGATAAGAAACAAACAAGAATTAAAATACCATAGGGGTATTTTAGGATCCAAAACTTACCTTGTGTGAAGAACTAAAAAGATCTTTATTGATATACCTACATATACAGAGAGTATACTCCCAAGGTTATAATAATAAGGATCCCATAGGCTAAGAATGTGTGGTTTCGCCCTATTTCCTTTTCCTCGTTGGGATGTGGATCTAGAGTAGTATCACATATTCGAAGGCCTATCGGATCTAAGTTATATATGATTTGTATACTCTGTGTAATCATAGCAGGACTCGATATGGATCACTCAGTGAAATGTTAATAATCTCTTAGGATTCTTTAGACATTTCCATTCTCGCACGAACCCTGTAGAAAACCCTACCCACTTCAGTACTCAGCAGAAAAGTTGATTCTGACCCTGAAGAAGTTCATTTGGAAGATTCCAGCTCGGAAGCGAATGAACTAGGTCAAGACTATTGAATTCACCGAGTGTCTATATCTTTTAGGGACATCGGTGAGAGATTCGCCTAAACTTCTAAAATTTCCAGTCATCCATCATAAAGTGATGACACCCGGAGTTGGATTCGGAAGTAAGGCGAGAAAGAAATTCAATGTGTATTCCGGAGAAAAGAACCCTAGGTAACTACCCGAACGAAACCCACGCCGATTCCAGTCAAAGATACGAGGCAGACAGAGGGAGCCAGTTCATGGAACCCAAGAATTGTCTTTTCCTCATGTTCGTCACGCTAATACACCCATAAAATAATACAATTTAGTGAGTTAGTGGTTACACTACTCACGCTATGTGTTAGGTAAGTCGTCTTTTTCCCCGTTGCCAGTGATACGCTTAGAGCGGATCCCCACACCTCTATTGAGGTTGTTTAGCCATAAGTCTTCATGAGCTTTTCCGTCTGCGGTTTTCATTCCGAACGGTTCTCAAATCTTTCCAGACCGGAGAGTGAAACCTTTCCCAGTATAAAGGTAACTTAGTAGGAACGACTCCCACCTTATGGCCTTTTTTCCGATACTCATACTCTTACCTTGAATACCAAGACTACATCATAGGGATGTAGGTCGACACCCAGACAACCAGTACCCGAAGCATGGGAAAATTTATGCCTAATACATTCAGGACATATATGTCCAGGGTTAGCCATCGTCTCTCACTATCTTGTATTCCTTTCTGTGTAGGAAAAACCATGCCACCGAAGAAGCGCAATCAGTCCGCAAACACGAAACCTACTCTCCTGTTTGATGAAGCAACTTTCTGGGCTGCGGTCTCGGCAGCCGTTGCAGCTGCCATGGCTCAACTGAATGCTAACAACGCCAATGTTAGCGAGAGCCCTATCGGAAATTCCAACCCCAGCATTGGACCGCAGCAACCAATACCAGCATGCACGACCATTCAAGAACCCCAACCAACCCCACTAAAGAGAAAGTTTAGAAACGAGGAAGGAAGTACCTCAACTCAAGGACCTTCCAAAGGGCAATGAGCTGAGGCAGTCAATACCCCTACCAACCCTTCCATCCCAACACCTACAAGACCAAACCTAGGAAGCCAACCAATGACGACAGTCACGAGCAGTCAAAGTGGTAAAACAAAGAGGAGGAAACGGAATCGTCACGTTCGAAAGGAGCGCCAACGACTCCACAAACTTGCTGCGCAACAGCAGCAAGTGGAAAACCCCACCCCTCCAGCGCCAGCACGACCCCTTTCACAAGTCCCCGGCATCGGGTCCAACCCTACACACAATAGTGGTGTCAAAGTCGGACTCTTTAAATGGAAATTTTCGAAATGAGGAACGAGGAGGGAACTCGTGTCCATGTAACTCTGACTAAGCACCTCACTCCTACTACAAATACCAGTACGAACCAGCCATGTCATCAGTGCGGTGAGACGGGACACCTCAAAAGGGATTGTCCAATAATAAAGAAGTCCGGCACAGACGGGAGGATACTAAGGATCACTGCTGCCGGAGAGATGACAAGGGCACGAGAAAAGTCTAACTCTAATGCTTAGGGAGAAGCATCAAGGAACCCGATGGATTTTTGGTACGTCTATCAATCTCAGATAACTAAACTGAAAACATTAAAAGATTAATTCAAATGTAAATATTTTCCCAGTAAGGCGAAAGTCGCAGCACTGTTATAAAGTTTAAAATTCATCAAGTAAAACTATAATGGCTAAACATATACGTTACGGCCATGTAAAGTTAAGATGGATAGACCTAGAGTGAGTGAATGCCGCCTCATTTCCTATTCCTCGTTGGGTTGTGGATTTAGGTCGAAGTCGCTCAGTCAACAGTCCTCCCCACCTTAATTATACATGACTAGTATATGCTAGGCGATTATAGAAATACCTCGTGAAAATCCATTCACGAAAAGATACTCTACTCAGAAACACTTAGGACTCTCTATAGTTCTGTGTCAACTCTATCGATCCAAGTATCCACAACAGTGATACACAGGACGAAACCTAAAATGCCTAGAACTTGTGTGCCTGTTCGGCGCATGACTCTATCGATCCTCATTGTATATCATGTCGAAGTGTACCGACTTCGACGACTCTATCAATCATGGTTTGACATAGTGCAACCATGTGTACATCCCTAGTGCTATGTAAAAGGAACTCTCAGCGTAGCCATATCGGCAAATAAAGGTTCTTCCGAACCTAAACATAATACAAATAATCAAACCTAATGCGATCCGTCAGTCGTCCCTCTTATCTCAAACCTTATGAAGTACCCAGGAGGGGGTACCATGCGTTGTTAACCAAACCCCCTTAGACAGATAGAAGCCGAAGCTTGTTGTCATTCCAGTTAAGCCAGCATAGTAGCTAATAGCCTCGGTTGAAAAAGAAATCTAAGTCGTAAGAGTCAAGGACATTGAGTACGACCATCCATTCACGCTTAATCCCTCGAATTAAGCAGGATAGCTGAGAAATCTGAAAGCTGCGATCAGTTGAACTCTGAGAAGAATAAATGAAGAGATTAAAGTCCGAGTAATTGAACCCCATACTCACTAGATTTGACCTAGACCGAGAAAACTCAGAACCATCAGAAGAGTAGTCGCAGTAGATGCTCGCACTACTCAGGCACTTCGTCCACCCTGTTACAGACAAGTGGTGCCTAAGCCCCTCCGCCTTCTCGCATGGAGGAAGTCATCGTCGCCTTGTAGACGATATATTACATTCTCCGAAGTGAACACTAGGATGCCGAGAACCACAGGATAACCTTGGCAGCCAAGAATACTTGATCAAAGTGAGAAAGTAGTGGCGTTAAGCCTCATGGCCCGGATCCCGAAGAGATTATAGACTTGACACCAGCCTTGGTGTTAGTCGAGGGATTACGCAGGAGCATGCGCTTTCCACACTAGAATAAACCAAAGTCTTAGAGATTCATTGGACTATCAGGTGTTCCATGAATACTATCTCATGCATAGATAGTAGAATCACCCCCAGAGATAGTCCAACACTCGTCTGGTGAAACCCTACCTCCCTAACCCTGAGGGTTTCCATTAGAAATATTTCAAGAATAAGAAGTGCAGGTTCATTCTGCACGAGCTTGATATAGACACTCTATAACAATCAGATAACCGTAGTCACGCAACCCATCCGATGATCTAGAAAGTCTCTAAAAACCAGTTGTCAGGAAACGCGAAACCAAAGACAACCCGAGCTTCCTAAGAACCAACCTGAAGGACTACACTACCAGTAAGAGAGAGAACGTTAGGAACTTCGGAATGGCGATTACGCCAGTGATGATCTTGCCATACAAGTACACTATGTTCTAAGTACTGAAAAGCTCTACCCTTACGAGAGCTTAGGACCACACGAGATCCTTTATGGAGATTGGTCCAACCCTCGTCTAACCACTACTACTTTCGGATACTTGACAAGTTTCACACCCGATTGATCCACTCCTTAGACTTGATCAGTATTGCCTGACTTCACTCTTCGTATCACACTCATCTTGATAGAAACCATTGAGAACACTAACCTCGTAGATACACCAGTCGGAACTCGCTAACTACACAAGACGGAATCCGCATCCCGTAGGTGAAGGTTTGTTGCGATGACAAACACAGACCAGAGTTCACTTGGGAGTGCGAGGACGAACCGAATAGGAAATACCCTCCTACCTTTATCATTCAAACCTACTTCCTTGCCTAGACCTGAATTTCAAGACGAAATTCCCTCTAACGAGGGGATGATATGGCAACCCAAAGTTTATTCCGTCACATTACCCCGTTACCGTTAACGAAATATCCCATTTTATAAAAGTTTCTTTAATTAGAGGTCGCCAAATAAATAAATTTTTTATTTACTTATATTACATGTCGTTAACGTCGTGGTAAGATAAATAAAAACACGTGTTAAACATTTCCATTTAATTGGAAAAAGTTAGTTTTTATTATCACGACCACTAAATCGGGTGAGACCAAAAAGCCCCGTTTAACGACAGTATCTGGTAGATTCCCACTGAGCTCCAACTCCAACCCATATATAAGGGGGAGTAAACCCCATTTGAATCTTTTTCACCCTCTCTCTCTATACACTCTCTCTAGGCTCGTTTTCGACTCGAATCCGCAACCAAACGTTTCCAAATCGTAAGTCCACTTACCCTAGCTTGTTCTAAACACCTTGGCTGGTGATTCTACCCCAAAATTCGCCCATATAAGCTGTCAAAGAGGAGTTTATGGCCCAGGAACACTCTAGGGCCGTAAACCCCTTAAAGGTGGCCAAAATGACCCGAACTTGTCCCATTGAGCCTAGGAACCAATTAAGGAATTTGTCTAGGAGTGTTTAATCATCAAAACACATGATTTTAGGGCATAAAAGAGAGTTTACGGCCCAAGCACATGCTTAGTCCGTAAACACCTCTTAAACTTGTCAAAATGCCCCAAAATGTAACATCCCGGAATCGCAAGAGTAGAGTTAAAGGGCTAAAAGTGTAAGTTTCGGAGGGCGACTCGGTGAGTCCATGGATAGACTCGGTGAGTCAGGTCGCAACTTTGGTCGCGTATCAAGTGGCCTACTCGGCGAGTCCAAAGATGGACTCGGCGAGTAGGTGCTGTGTGGAGAAAACCCTAATTCTCGGGGTTGAGCCATATATAAAGATCATTATGTTCCTCAATAGCCTCCTTTATCCCCCCCCCCCCTTGAGTCCCAGAAACCCTAATTTCGTGGAGAGTCCCATTGTTGAGCAAATTAGAGCTTGGAGAGGTGTTGGTTGAAGAAATCTTGAAGGAGAAGTGGCTTGGATCAAAGGGCTTTGCTTGGATTCGAGTTTCATTGTTGTTGAGGCATCCTTTGGAGGTAATACTTTCGTTCTTGGGCTGTGTTTTCCTAGATTCTCATTTTGGGGTTGTGTGGGGAGCCTAGTTGTGTGGCATCTTGATGTTTGAAGGATGGATCTGAGGTTGCTACCTCAGATCTGGAGTGGAGAAGATCTTAAGAGCATTAAAGCCCCTGTTCTTGTGTTGTTAATGGAGCTATCATGTCCCAAACCTTAGTTCTAATGTGTATTATGCTTAGATCTTCATGCATTCACGTAAAGTTTGCCACTTTACGTGATGGATGGGTTGTAGGAGGCTAGATCTATGTTTTGGATCAATTGCATGGCCTGAGATGCTTCTGTATGGATTCAGACCGGTGGTACTCGACGAGTCACAAGGGTGGACTTGACGAGTTGCTTGAAGATGGCGTGGAACTCGATGAGTTGGAAGAACAACTCGGCGAGTAGGTTGAAGATAGCCTTAGACTCGACGAGTCTGTTCTTGGACTCGGCGAGTCTTGTCGAAGAGTCCCAATATTTCTGATTGAGTCGATGAATCGGTGAGTCAAGGGATGACTCGGTGAGTTGGGTGCGAGTGGACTCAGAGTGGTTGGACTCGACGAGTCTCGGGGTGACTTGGCGAGTCAGGTCGCGGATTGAGGGAAGTTCTGAGCTTGGGGACTCAGCAAGTCATCGGGATGACTCGGCGAGTAGAGTCAGTCAGGGGTTGACCAGTTGTCTTCCAGGGGTATTTTGGTAAATAAGGGTATATATATATATATATATATATATATATATATATATATATATATATATATATATATATATATATATATATATTGAGTTGAATGTTTTGATGTTCAGTGAAGGAGTTCGTGTCAGAGTTCGGAGCAGCGGGATCTTATCCTTTCAGCCGGCAGTTTCGAGGTGAGTTATCCTCACTGTATCAACAGTGTCTAAGGCACCAAGGCCGGCCCTTTATTGGATTGAGATTCGGGTATGGTTATTATGTTATTGTTTGATGTGTCTGCATCCTGGTAGCTAGGATGGTACATGCTAGGAGACCTTGTTAAGGTCAGTTTCCCGATATATATAGAGTGATGCTATACTAGTGACCGGTTAGGTCGGTAACCTGGTTAGGGTACTGATATGCTATGTGATCTGCTTGCTCGGTTTGTTTACTATGACTGTTATATGATTGTATGTTATGTGCACATGGTTGTTTGGACTGGAGATGGGTTGAGGCGGGTCCTGCTTTGTGCTGTAGGCCAAGATACCCAGGGCGGACCGGTTATTCCGAAGGCCCAGCGAGCGGTCCGGATAGGCTGTAGGCCCCACGAGGGCGGACCAGACGTGCCGAGGCTCGGAGAGTGGACCAGGCCGACTGAAGGCCCGATGCGGGCGGACCAATCACACTGTAGACTCAGAGAGTGGACCAGGTGGGTTGAAGGCCCGATACGGGCGGACCAACCCCACTGTAGACTCGAAGGACATGACTAGACCTGGAGGATGGATCCGGTGGACTGAAGGCCCGATACGGCGGACCAGTCACACAGTAGACCCGATATGCATGGTTGTTCTATGTTCTGTTATGTTATGTATGTTTTATATGTTATGGGCCGGAAGGCAATATGTTTTGGACCGGAAGGTCGTAGCCTGGAAGGGCGTATACGTGGTTGGTATTTTGGGGGTATCTCACTAAGCTTTCGGGCTATAGTTGTGGTTTAATGTTTTTCAGGTTCTTCAGGAGACCGTGGCAAGGCGAAGGCGCGATCGTACCGCTCCTCATGATTTTGTAGCAATGTGATTCTGGGAATACTCTAAATGATTTGTATTGAAAACCTTTTTGTAAACAATTTAATGAAAATCGGGTTGTTTTGAAAATTTTAAATTGGTTGTATTTTTAGGATGTTACAAGTTGGTATCAGAGCCTTGGTTTGAGTGAATTTGAGGAACAGTTGTGTAACTCCAGTCTCAAATCGAGGAGGGTTTTCAAAAGAGAATTTAAAATGGTTTTCAAAGTAAGTAAAGGAGGACGCGGAGGTACGATCAGCCGGAGCCAGTAAGTAACCCCAAAGTACCATACATGACAATTGTTTTATTGATCTTTGATAGAACAGCATGCTAGAGTTAGGCTAGGGATCTTCAGGATTTCTTGATGAGTATCCTGATTTTTGATGCCTGCTAGCCTAGGGTTCCTTGTGAGAGATTTCTAGTGTTCCTCTAGTTGTGAGGATAGAGCGTTGTTATGTATGTCGCTAGGGTGTTGTGGGAGTACTTCATACAAATATGGGTAGGTGTGGAAGGTAGTATGCGCCCGTACTACCGAAAGCACGGACCCATACGCGTATCAGGGAAACCATGACCTCTAGGGTTGGGATGAGAGCTGGATCCCGGGATAGTGGTAAATGTCTGAGACTTTGGTGTTTTATTTTCAGTATGGAGATCTCAGGGCACTCTGGGAGTGGATCCGGGTCAGGATCAGGAGCAGGAGAGGGAGTTCCGGGTGGATCTGTACAGCCCGAGGTTGTCAGTCAGATGAGTACGCACGAGTTGGATGCGAGGATTCATGAGATCCTGCATGATGAGGTTGCTGCATTATTTCGGGCTGAGCTGCCGGAGTTGTTTGGGTCGATCAAGACCGCCATGGTGGAGTATTTTGATGAGCGCTATGCGGCTCTCACGGAGACGGCTGCCGCCGCGGCTACAGCAGCTGTAGCAGCGGCAGGGGGAGGAGCTAGTAGAGGTTTTCAGTATCAAGACTTCGATAATACGAAGCCTCCCACTTTTGATGGAGTTCAGGATCCGATCGTTGCTATGAGATGGTTATCAGATGTGGAGGGATGTTTCTTCACGTGTTCATGCCCTGCTGATCAGAGGGTGAGGTGCGCTCTGAACCTGTTAAGGCTCGGGGCAAAGGATTGGTGGAGATTGACCACGGGGTCGTACTCGGATGCGCAGAGGGCTGCAATTTCATGGGATCGGTTCAGAGAGATGTTCAGCACTCGTTATGTTCCGCAGGTCGAGAGGGAGAGGTTGGCTCAGGGGTTCTTGGAGCTGAAACAGGATTCGGAGTCAGTGACGGAAATCACCAGGATGTTTACTGAGAGGGCAATGTTTTGCCCTGAGTTCGCTTCGGAGCAGGCTCAGATGTCCCGATATCTGAGTATGCTAAAAAGAGACATCAGGCAGTTTGTGTCTGCGCAGAGGTGCGAGACTTTGCTGGAGTTGCAGGAGGCCGCCAGGCGGCGTGAGTTAGAGATTGAGTTGCAGATGCGTGAGCTGAGGCAAGCTACGGTTCAGTCGCAGCCGGCGACGAAACGATCTAAGACCGTTGATTCCAGGATGGGAGATCAGGGTAGCCACGTCTGTGGAAAGTGTGGAAGGGGTCACGCTGGAGTTTGTCGGTCCGGTGGAGCATGCCGCAAGTGCGGAAAGGAGGGACACTATGCGAGGGATTGTCGGCAGTCAGTGCCAGTTCGGGATTTGAGGATATGCTATTATTGTCATCAGGTTGGACATTTGAAGGTCAACTGTCCACGGCTTGCTGCAGGACCGATGCAGGCTCCAACACCGGCTACGTTGAGGATCACAGGTGGAGGTCAGGGTGGAGCGGAGCCCCCAAGGGCTTAGGGTCGTGTTTTTCAGCTTGCTGTTGCGGGTATGTTTCTTTCTGTTGTTTTGATTATTTATGATTATTGTGGAGTATTGTTATCTGCTAGTTTCGTTGGTTGGTTATGGAATTGCATTTCGGGTATTCGTGTGGTATCCGTTGTTCCCTGAGGGTTTGGCGAGTTGTGTTCGAGACTTTGTTTTGGTATCCTTTGTTCCCTGAAGGATCGATATGGTTATGGATTAGTACTTCGAGCTATCGTTGATTATCTTTGTGAGGATTGGTGGCGGATGTGGCGTTGGTTTAAAGGCCGGGTAGATTCTGCAGTCTGAGGAATGGATATTTGAAGATTGGGTTCCTTTCGAGCGGGTTGTTCAGTGTGGAAACATGAATTTTATGGAAGTTGTTAGCGCCGGGGAGAAACATATTGCGTGTAAGTGTGTTTTTCTCTGCAATGTTGCTTTGAGAGATCGGTGATGGCGACCGGTGAATAGCTTTTAGTGTCTTAAGTGGGGGAGAATTGGAAATTCTCCGGATGGTCGTTAGGCTTGAGAGGTTGCTTCACTGCTTGGGGAATTCAGCGGTATTTCTATCAGCCGAGAGCAGGCTCGTATGGGTGAGTAACAGGCATGCGGGGCGGAATACAGACCTAGGGCATTTGATTGTGGAAGGCCTGGGAGCAGGCCGGGATTGAGCATGTAGGATGGAGATAGAGTTCGGAACCCCTAGAGGGCTAGAACGTCATGCATGGGAAGATTTCCCGAAGAGGTAGCTCGAGATGATGAACGCTTGTTGAGCGGTCCGGACAGACTGAAGGCCGGTAGGCGTACCAGTCAGGCCGAAGGCTCGAAGGACGGTCCAGTCAGATTGGCTGAAGGTTCTGAGAGTGGTCCAGATTGGTTGAAGGCCTGGGGAGGCAGTCCAGTCATGCTGAAGACTCTACGAGTACTGTTGGATCGGTTCGAGGTTATGGGTTGCGTATGTTGCAGTGTGATTACATTGGGAGGTCTGGCCCCGGGTAGCGATCTTGAGCAGTGAAGGTAGTGCATGGGCTTGAGAGTCCCTGCGATGAGAGTCAGAGTAGTGGTGATGCATGGATGTCGGGTACGCTTTAAAGAGGTAATGTAGCGTGGGGTGAGCACCATAGTACCTGTCATGGTGACAGGGCAGACAAGTGGTTTCCTTGGTAAGGAAAGAGGGAGGAATGAAATTCCGAAAGGGAGTGCGAATTCACGGAAGTGAAAGCGGCAGTGTAGAGTTATGATTGGAGTGGTCCGTCGATGGTTTTTGAGTAGCGTGTTGCGGCGGTAGAATAAAAGCTCATTCGACTTGATATGTTTGCTCAGGGCGCGGAGGGAATACTGCAGGCGTAGAGCCAGGGAGAAGAGTTCGGAAGGGATGTAGAAAGAGAGTCTTGGACTCTCAGTGAGATACTGATCAGGGTTTTGGGTATGTATTAGCAGTTCATCCTGGAAGGATGTTTGAGGATATCATCAGTGTATCGGGTTTTCCAAACCTGAGGGTGCTAGAGCTAGATCAACATGTGTGTGTGATTGCGAGAGGAGAACTCGGGGGAGTTGCTCCGGAATGGAAGAATGGGTCTTTCTGTCGTCATGGAATGGATAGAGTGGGATTCGGATCGGGGATCCGATGGTTCATGGTTTTCTAGCCATATGAGTCAAGTGAAAGATGAGAATTGGAGCAGTAAGGCATCATGGGTAATTCTCGGTTGTTGAGTGCGACTATCGGAGAGTACAGTTGGTGCTCGGTTTGAGTAGGTGGTTGGGACACCGTATGGAAGGAGAAAGTGAGCTTCTGGTTTCTATGGTTGTACCTTGAGGGACTTGGTTCGGTCAAGGTCAGGTGGCGCGTCGTGGGAAGTAATTTGAAGATGAGATGTCGTAGGCTTCGAGGACGAAGCCTAATTTAAGTGGGGGAGAATTGTAACATCCCGGAATCGCAAGAGTAGAGTTGAAGGGATAAAAGTGTAAGTTTCGGAGGGCGACTCGGCGAGTCCATGGATAGACTCGGCGAGTCAGGTCACGACTTTGGTCGCGTATCAAGTGGCCTACTCGGCGAGTCCAAAGATGGACTCGGCGAGTAGGTGCTGTGTGGAGAAAACCCTAATTCTCGGGGTTGAGCCCTATATAAAGATCATTATGTTCCTCCACAGCCTCCTTTATCCCCCCCCCCCCCCTTGAGTCCCAGAAACCCTAATTTCGTGGAGTGTCCCATTGTTGAGCAAATTAGAGCTTGGAGAGGTGTTGGTTGAAGAAATCTTGAAGGAGAAGTGGCTTGGATCAAAGGGCTTTGCTTGGATTCGAGTTTCATTGTTGTTGAGGCATCCTTTGGAGGTAATACTTTCGTTCTTGGGCTGTGTTTTCCTAGATTCTCATTTTGGGGTTGTGTGGGGAGCCTAGTTGTGTGGCATCTTGATGTTTGAAGGATGGATCTGAGGTTGCTACCTCAGATCTGGAGTGGAGAAGATCTTAAGAGCATTAAAGCCCCTGTTCTTGTGTTGTTAATGGAGCTATCATGTCCCAAACCTTAGTTCTAATGTGTATTATGCTTAGATCTTCATGCATTCACGTAAAGTTTGCCACTTTACGTGATGGATGGGTTGTAGGAGGCTAGATCTATGTTTTGGATCAATTGCATGGCCTGAGATGCTTCTGTATGGATTCAGACCGGTGGTACTCGACGAGTCACAAGGGTGGACTCGACAAGTTGCTTGAAGATGGCCTGGAACTCGACGAGTTGGAAGAACAACTCGGCGACTATGTTGAAGATAGCCTTAGACTCGGCGAGTCTGTTCTTGGACTCGGCGAGTCTTGTCGAAGAGTCCCAATATTTCTGATTGAATCGATGAATCGGTGAGTCAAGGGATGACTCGGTGAGTTGGGTGCGAGTGGACTCAGAGTGGTTGGACTCGGCGAGTCTCGGGGTGACTCGGCGAGTCAGGTCGCGGATTGAGGGAAGTTCTGAGCATGGGGACTCGGCGAGTAGAGTCAGTCAGGGGTTGACCAGTTGTCTTCCAGAGGTATTTTGGTAAATAAGGGTATATATATATATTGAGTTGAATGTTTTGATGTTCAGTGAAGGAGTTCGTGTTAGAGTTCGGAGCAGCAGGATCTTATCCTTTTAGCCGGTAGTTTCGAGGTGAGTTATCTTCACTGTATCAACAGGGTCTAAGGCACCAAGGTCGGCCCTTTATTGGATTGAGATTCGGGTATGGTTATTATGTTATTGTTTGATGTGTCTGCATCCTGGTAGCTAGGATGGTACATGCTAGGAGACCTTATTAAGGTCAGTTTCCCGATATATATAGAGTGATGCTATACTAGTGACCGGTTAGGTCGGTAACTTGGTTAGGGTACTGATATGCTATGTGATCTGCTTGCTCGGTTTGTTGACTATGACTGTTATATGATTGTATGTTATGTGCACATGGTTGTTTGGACTGGAGATGGGTTGAGGCGGGTCCTGCTTTGTGCTGTAGGCCAAGATACCCAGGGCGGACCGGTTATTCCGAAGGCCCAGCGAGCGGTCCGGATAGGCTGTAGGCCCCACGAGGGCGGACCAGACGTGCTGAGGCTCGGAGAGTGGACCAGGCCGACTAATGGCCCGATGCAGGCGGACCAGTCATACTGTAGACTCAGATAGTGGACCAGGTGGGTTGAAGGCCCAATAAGGGCGGACCAACCCCACTGTAAACTCGAAGGACATGACTAGACCTGGAGGATGGATCCGGTGGACTGAAGGCCCGATACGGCGGACCAGTCACACATTAGACCCGATATGCATGGCCGTTCTATGTTCTGTTATGTTATGTATGTTTTATATGTTATGGGCCGGAAGGCAATATGTTTTGGACCAGAAGGTCGTAGCCTGGAAGGGCGTATACGTGGTTGGTATTTTGGGGGTATCTCACTAAGCTTTCGGGCTTACAGTTATGGTTTAATGTTTTTCAGGTTCTTCAGGAGACCGTGGCAAGGCGAAGGCGCGATCGTACCGCTCCTCATGATTTTGTAGCAATGTGATTCTGGGAATACTCTAAATGATTTGTATTGAAAACCTTTTTGTAAACAATTTAATGAATTCGGGTTGTTTTGAAAAATTTAAATTGGTTGTATTTTTAGGATGTTACACAAAAACACTCCCAAACCACCCTTAGGCTTAATACATAATTTAGGGACTTGCTATTTCGGGTTTAGATCATTCAAACACAAGGAAATGAGGGATAAAAAGGAGTCTACGGCCCAGGCATACGCCAAGGCCGTAAACACCCCCAAACCATGCCAAAATGTTGGTTTTTGTCCCCCAAATGGCCTTAGATTATTATTATAAAATGCTAGAAGTGAAATAGGGACTTAAAACTTTAATAAAATCAAGGTGTAGGAGTTCACGGCCGTGAACTTCCATAGGGGTGGTTCATGGGCCGTGAACTCCCCAATGGTTCCTTTAAGAGCCCTAAACCCATTCATACCTTTTGGATTTGGACCTAGCAAAATTCCACGAACAAGATAGAGCCCTTAAAACACCCTAGAACCCCTCACCATGAGTTTACGGTCGTAAACTCATGGAGAGTTGTCCCTGGGCTGTAAACACCATAAGGTGATTTTAGTCATGGAGAGTAAACTCCATTCCTACGCCATTCACACCCTTAAATGTCACCCAGGACACCCCAAACACTTAACCAAAGTGTTTTCCGCTCCTTAGAGTGCATATACTTGTTTAATTAGTATTAAATGTACTAATTGTATGTGAACATATGTTATCATATGTTAACTAGGTCACTAAGTGTGTCCAAGTCTTTACTTGACACCGAGCACCCAACCGGCACCTTCGTCGGATCCACGTACACCAGGTGAGTTCATACCCCTGAATGAACCTTTTAAATGTATTTACATGTTTTATAGGGCGGGGGGGGGGGGGAATACAAGTTAAACATGCCAGTTATCATATCAATCACACGTGATTGATAACCTGCATGCACAAGAATTTACCACACTGTAAACTGTTTTACCGAGTAGGATGCTATAAATGGTTTTCTAAAATGTTTTCACTTGTTCATAACTCTTACTTATATTGTTTTATCAAAGTTCATTTTAAACTGGTTTATGAAATGTTTCCAAAGAATTTCTAAAGGTTTTCAAACTTATTTTACCAAAGAATACCAAGTTGTGACTTTCCTAAGTATAAAGGTTTTTCCAAGGTTTTCATCAAAGTTCTCTTTCATGTCGTATACTCTTGCTTGTTAGATGCCGCTGCTTCGCTTTTACTTAGTTTAAACTCCTACTTGATAACGTTTCCACTTGTGATACACTTATATTTTGTAACGTTTACACTTCACGATTTGGTTATTCCACACTATTTGTTCATAATTTATGGTTAAGTTGTTCCACACTATTCGTTCACACTTTATGATTCAGTTGTTCCACACTATTCGTTCACACTTGATGATTCGGTTATTCCACACTGTACGTTACACACCACAACTCAGTTATACATCATGATGCAATTCCACTTGTTACACACTCAGTCGTAGTTAGATGTATATCTGTACTTGTATAGGTGCATATAAATAATGATTGAAGGACTTAGGAAGGCTTGTCAGCCCTATTTCCTTTTCTTCGTTGAGATGTGGTCTGGTGGGATCAGATGGCCGTCTGAAGGTTGTTTGATTCATTAGTTGTATGTTATGTATGCGAGTATAGACATATAGGTTTACTCTAGTCAGTTCAGTTATGAGTCTCTACCTCTAGCTCAACACTTATGCATGAAACCCACTACCCACTATTTGGGATGCATCTTCGGGACACAGCCTTCTCCATCGTCTAGTTGGTAACCAGAGTCTCCTGTAGGGAGATCGGACATTGTGTGTATAGATCTATACCGGATTGACACCCCCCGCACCCTGACTGCTAGCTACAGTCCACGGCCCACCAAGCCAAGGGGTGACAAATGTCATATTTTATAGATGCTTGTAGGGCGTCAGGTACTCTAGTGTCACAACTAGAAATTTTGTGTCTTGTAATCTCTATACTCAAGTAAAGTGTTGAATCAAAAACTTAAGAGCATGTGTGATGCTTATTATATGATATCAAAAACTTCAATCAAATACTTCATACAAGTACTACAAATAGTCAACAAGCAATAGGAAAACCCTAGAAGTTCTTGTTGTTGGATAAGGTGTCTAAGTCCATAACTATTTCTGGTATGTACTTGACCCGACCCGGCATGGTCCATTTGGGTTGCATGGCACCGTGCAATTGGATAGACTAAATGAGAGAAATAACACTTGGAGATTATTAATATATTATAAGTTCTAATATATTAATAATATTATTTGATTAGTTTGATCAAGAATTAATTATGTGATCAAAAGATAACTAATTAAATATATGGGTTGATTATGTAAATCATCCATATCTTGTATAGTGGGCTAAGAGGCTCCATGGATTATCAAGTTGGGTTCCACCCATAGGATGCTCCATGGATGCTCCATGGGAGTTACAAACCCATGGGTCATGGAAATGAAGAGTCATGACACATTAGGGTTTAACCCTAGATGTGTCAACACTATATAAGAAACATGTTCTCCACCTAAAATCGGCTACACTAAGAAACAAGAGGGCTTGGCTGATTTTTGAGAAGTGTGTGTTCTCTCATAAGTTCTTCCAAGAGCATTTGGTGTTGTGTGAAGCATTTGAGGCATCACACTTGGGATGCTAGGCTCACAAGGTTTCAAGTAACACAAACAACAACAAGGTAAGTTATTCTATCTATACTTTAAGTTAAAATTGTTCCCCATGTATGCTAGATAGGAATATAACCTTGGAATTCAACTTTGCATGATAATTAGACAAACATAGATCCAAGGTTATTAGGGTTGCATGTACACTTAGGAAGTGTTAGAATGCTCAAAACCCATCACTGGTATCAGAGCCTAGGCCTGTTTGTTTTTTATTTGTGCTTAAAAGTTGAAAAAAGTCAAAAATCTTGTTGTCTACGAATGGACTCGTCGAGTTCATGTGTATCTTCAACCAACTCGGCGAGTAAGTTCATGCACTCGGCGAGTAGGGTCGACTGATTGCAGAATTTCGATTTAGTTGCTGGAAATGAATTAGAAACATTACCCTAAACTTTTTGGTACTTGAAAAACTTGTTTTAGATGGTGTAATGTCTTTGATAATTCATTTACAACAACTAGTTATCAAAATTACAAAGTTTTAAGTGTAATTTTTTTTGATTTATGAATAAGTTCATATTCATGTTCTTGTTCTTATGATGTTTTAGATGATCATAGGAATTATTTGTAACCTATGTGGTAGATTAATTCTTGATCATAATGTGTTTTAATGGAGTCCATAACTTGTCCTCAAGTTATGGAAAAACCAAGAGTCACACTTGAATTAAAACCATTAAAACAAACACAAGAGTTAGAAAAATGAAGAGTCTTCATTTTATTACTCTACTAAACTCATAAGTTACAAGAAATGAAAAGTTTTGAAAGTTACAAAACTTGCCCTCAAGTTTTGGAACAAGTAAAGTTAAGTTAAAACTTTAAGTTCCAACCCCTAGAATTTTAAAAGTTAAAATTCAACCCTTATACTTATATTATGATGATTTAATAATTATATATATATATATATATATATATATATATATATATATATATATATATATATATATATATATATAAGAATAAAGTCGTGTTACCGCTAGTACGCCTCATTCACGAAGCCGGTCTATAAGGTGGGTATAAGGTTGTTGCCTATAAAATGGTGACTTAATGGGTGTCTACTCTCACCCACCGCTTGCTTGACTGGTGGAGGGTCGTTAGCCGAACGGGTAAGACAAGGACTTATAAACTCTCATTCAAAGTATGATGTATATTGTAAAGTAACTAAATGTTTTATTAAATTCCCAATCTTAGTTACTTTAGGAAAATGTGAATAAGGTGCTAATCCATGAAATTACACTTTACACTTTGTCTAAGTCGTTGGTGGAGCGTGTGTGGTTAACCGGCACACTAACTTGGACTTAACAAGGTAGGTAAAGGGTGACTTAAGGTTTATTATAGTATCGGTGGAGCGTGTGTGGTTTACCGGCACATCGATTGAGTGATAAACTTTAAGGGTACCAAGTGATTTGCATGGTTACTTCACACCTCGTTTTGTGATCCTCGGTATCCCAGTCACAAAACTTGGAGGGCACTCTCGAGATTGAAACATGCCTTTGAAAAGTTCATTGAATCTCAAAGAATCTAGGAATTTCTAAAAACCAATAAAACCTAATATCTAATATTTCGGTTTTCGTGGTGGAAATTGGTGAATCGTCATTCACCTACCTTTCAAATATGGTATAGCTTAGATTACGGCATACCTCTTCTAAGTTATATTATATTGTGATTGGATCCTAGCCTTAATATTACATTTGGGTGTTTTATTAAGGACTCTCTTAAATCTATACTAAACTTGTTCTCCTCTTTCAGATGTCTTCAAATAATGCTTCTGGCTCGAATCCTAATGGCTCCTTTACTCTTATGAGTTTGTGTGGGAAAGTCACCTTTGATGGATCCAACTTCAATGAATGGATCAGAAACATCAGGATGATTACCCGCTACGAGGACAAAGAATATGTCCTTGACAAGGAGCTTAAGGAGATTGATGAGACCACTGCAACTCCTCAGGAGATCGCTGACTTTCAGGCACATGAAAGGGATGCTACGAAAGTAGCATGCATCATGATGGCCACAATGACAGCAGAACTCCAAAAGTCCTATGAGGATTTCTACCCTTATGAAATGCACCAAGATTTGATGGAAAGATACCATCAAAGTGCAGGACAAGAGAGGTACGAAATCATCTGCTCCATGATAACAACCATGATGAAGGACGGGGATTCCATCACGAGCCACATGCAGAAAATGCAAAGGTATGTGGATCGATTGCTGAAACTTAATGTGAACCTCCCTGAGGAGCTAGCAATAGATATAATTTTGCGCTCCTTACCATCGTGCTATGATCAATTCCGCATGACATATCACATCAATAAGGAAGAGGTCACTCTCAGCAAACTTCAGGGACTTCTCAAGACTGCAGAAACAGGTCTTAAGGGGAAGTCGGTTGCTATCACTCCTACTCCAAACTCAACTCCGGTTTTGGCAATCGGGAAAAGTCGAGGGAGGAAGAGAAAGAGATCTTCGAAGGGTACCAAGGCTCAGACCCTTGATGGCTCTTCTTCAAGTGGAACCAAGAAAGGTTTCATTACTCCTTCTTCTGACCTAAAAGAGGCTGAATGCTTCTATTGCCATGAAAAAGCTCATTAGAAACGGAACAGCCCAGAGTACCAGCAGGATGTGAAGGATGGGAAAGTCAAACCCAACCATGCAAGTATTTACACTATCATTTCTAATAACTCACCCCATTCGAAATCTTGGGTCCTAGATACCGGTTGTGGTAATCATATTTGTTGTGACTTGCAGGGACTAAGAAGAAGTGAGGATGTGGAGCAAGGAAGAATAAACTTGATCATGGGGAACAGGAAAGCTTCACCTGTCACCAAGATTGGAGTTTATACTTTATCGCTAAGTAGTGGGTTTAGTTTAGATTTGAATAAGTGTTGTTACTCGCCAGGAATGGCAAGAAATATTATTTCCTTTCATGCTTTGTACAAACAAGGGTTTACCTTTTCGTTTAATAATGAAGTTGGTTCTATTGATGCTTTCTTTAATAATGTTCTTTATTTTAAAGCATTACCTTGTGATGGTGTGTATGAAGCTGTGTCCGTTGTAGATAACTTAGGAAATAATGTTTTGTGTATTGATTCTACTAATAATAATAACTTGGATAAAGCATCATTATGGCATTGTCGTCTTGGACATATAAGCAAGAAATGCATAGGCCAACTCCAAAAGGATGGAGTCTTGGAGTCGTTTGACCTAAAGTGAAATGATAGTTGCGAATCATGCTTACTTGGAAAAATGACAAAGTCACCCTTCACAGGCTCGTGTGAAAGGGGTGAAGGTTTGTTGGACCTTATACACACGGATGTGTGTGGACCATTCAAACATGTCACAAGGGATGCTAATCGTTATTATTTGACTTTTACTGATGATTACAGTAGATATGAATATGTCTACTTAATCAAGCATAAGTCAGAGACTTTCGAGAAGTTTAAGGAATTTAAACAGGAAGTCGAGAATCAATTGGGCAAGAACATTAAGATGCTTCGATCCGATCGGGGTGGTGAGTATCTTAGTTCAGAGTTCCTCGACTATCTAAGGGAATGTGGGATTGTCTCACAATTGACACCTCCCAGGACACCGCAGTTGAATGGTGTGGCTGAGAGGCGTAATCGAACCTTGTTGGACATGGTTCGTTCCATGATGAGTCGAGCTTCGCTACCAATCTCATTCTGGGGGTATGCCTTAGAGACTGCCGCCCATATCCTTAATCTAGTCCCTACAAAGAAAGTTGCCAAAACTCCTCACGAGATGTGGACTGGTAAAGTACCTAAACTAGACCACATCAAGATTTGGGGTTGCGAGGCTTTCGTGAGACGCGAGACTCATGATAAGCTCGAACGTCGAAGCAAGAGGTGTATTTTCATCGGCTACCCACAGCAATCCTTTGGTTACCTCTTCTACAGACCTAGTGACAATGTGGTCTTTGTAGCAAGAAGATGAGTCTTTCGAGAAAGAGAGTTTATAAGCCAAGGAGACAGTGGGAGGCAAATTGATCTTGAAGAAATTCAAGAGTCAAGTGGTGATGGAACTTCAAACTCTAGCCCTCAACTTGAGGAGGAAACTCCTGTTGAGCCAATTGACGAATCTGTACCTCTGAGGCGTTCCACGAGAGTTAGGAGTGCACCTGAGCATTACTATGGATTCCATATTACTGCAGAAGGTGAGACACTTATTAGTGATGGAACACTAGTAAGTCAAGATGACCCTAACAGCTACGAGGAAGCCTTGGCAGGCCCCGAGTCTGCTAAATGGAAAGAGGCTATGGATAGCGAGATACAATCCATGTATGACAATCAAGTTTGGAACTTGGTTGAGAATGTACCAGGTCGAAAGACTGTAGGGTGCAAATGGGTCTTCAAGAAGAAGACCGACATGGATGGTAAAGTACACACTTATAAGGCTAGACTGGTTGCAAAGGGCTTCTCTCAGATTCCTGGAGTGGATTATGATGAGACCTTTTCTCCGGTAGCCAAGATTAAGTCTATTCGGGTTCTGTTAGCCATAGCCGCATTTCATGACTATGAAATTTGGCAAATGGATGTCAAAACCGCTTTCCTTAATGGAAAGTTGGCTGAAGATGTTTACATGAGTCAGCCAGAGGGTTTTGTCAGCAACAAGTACCCCAATAGAGTGTGTAAGCTTGAGAAATCCATTTATGGGTTAAAGCAAGCACCTCGCAGATGGAATCTTTGCTTTGATGAAAAGGTCAAGGAATTTGGCTTTTCTAGGAGTGAAGATGAATCTTGTGTGTATGTCAAGGCTAGTGGGAGTATAGTTAGCTTCTTGGTATTGTATGTGGATGACATACTACTCATAGGAAACGACATTCCAACCCTGCAGAAAGTAAAGTCCTGGCTTGGAAAGTGTTTCGCTATGAAGGATCTTGGTGAAGCTGCCTATATTTTAGGGATAAGGATCTTGAGAGATCGGAGTAAAATACTAATTGGACTTAGTCAAAGTACCTACTTGGATAAGGTGCTGAAGAGATTCAGAATGCAAGACTCCAAGAAAGGAGAGTTGCCCATCCAGAGTAACGCCAAACTGAGTAAGACACAAAGCCCTAGCACTGAGGCTGAGATAGCACAAATGAGTCGAGTACCTTATGCTTCAGCTGTAGGATCGATCATGTATGCTATGACGTGTACCCGACCTGATGTAGCTTTTGCCCTGAGCATGGTTAGCAGGTTTCAGGGGAACCCTGGCAAGGCACACTGGACTGCGGTAAAGAATATTCTCAAGTACCTACGAAGGACTAAGGACTGGGTCCTTACCCTCGGTGGGAGTGATGACTTGAGAGTTGTAGGGTATAGTGATGCTAGCTTCCAGACTGATAGGGATAATTTCCGCTCTCAGTCGGGCTGGGTCTTTACCCTAAATGGAGGAGCAATTTCTTGGAAGAGTTCCAAGCAAGAGACAGTGGCAGATTCTACTTGTGAATCAGAGTATATTGCAGCTAGCGAGGCGGCAAAGGAGGCGTTATGGATGAGGAACTTCATTGGAGACCTTGGAGTTGTACCAGCTATTAAAGAGCCAATGGAAATTTTCTGTGATAGTGAAGGTGATGTTGCCTTGGCCAAGAAACCAAGGGATCACGGGAGATCCAGACACATCGACAGAAAATACCATTTCATCAGACATCGGATCGAAGAAGGACTCCTCGTGGCAAAGAGGGTATCATCAGATGAGAATCCGGCAGATCCCCTCACGAAGGGACTGACTCGGGTTAAGCATCTCCAGCATGCTCGGAGCATAGGGCTGAAGGATGATATTAGATTTAGTAGTTAGATAACCTCGAAATTTGTTAAGTGTAATTAACATCTAATGATGAATAAAAGTGTTTTATTTATGAGTAAAGTGTTGCTATCTCTTGTCGATCATTTACTATATTTCTTTTGCATGTTTTGACTTCCAGAATAATTTTTGTTTGGTATAACATATTATTCAAACCTCCACAGTCGGTCATATGTCGGAAGTAGGTATGAATCAAGACTGTCATGTTTGGTTGTAGAGGTCTTGGACAAGGCTACAGCAATCATGAGTGCTCATAAGTTCTGAGCATTGGACTCAACCCACGCTCACTGGAATCACTTCATGGAATTCTATCTCGAGTGATCGTGAGACAGTAATATCGTATAAGTCTTCAAACCTAGAGATATGATTTGTTACTTACAAGTTGGTTATGCATTGATTGTACGAAAAACGCATTGGTAACTCGATGTTATAAATCGCGCTCTTGTGTGTAATTCAATGAGTGGTAGAACAAACATATGAGTCGAAGTTTATATGTTCCTTCTTGGATTAGAAGCTGATATCTGGGCCCCTCGATGATTTTTTTTTGACCTATGTGCCGGGCCCGGTCAGAACTAAATTGATGTGTTCAATGAAGTTCTTTGTCAAACAAATCGGAAATCGGGAAACAAACTGTTGGACAATAAGTAAGACATTGTTCCGTGTATTTGTCCGACTGATATCTAGAACAGAGGATTATATGATCACTTATCTTAAATGGCGTACCATCATCTTCTCAGTTCCGAGAAACCTTGTAAAGAGCTACGATTGCCGATCGGTTCCTGAAGTCATACTTGCAGTAATAGTTATTAGACTTATCCAAGTGGGAGACTGTTGGATAAGGTGTCTAAGTCCATAACTATTTTTGGTATGTACTTGACCCAACCCGGCATGGTCCATTTGGGTTGCATGGCACCGTGCAATTGGATAGACTAAATGAGAGAAATAACACTTGGAGATTATTAATATATTATAAGTTCTAATATATTAATAATATTATTTGATTAGTTTGATCAAGAATTAATTTAGAATTAATTATGTGATCAAAAGATAACTAATTAAATATATGGGTTGATTATGTAAATCATCCATATCTTGTATAGTGGGCTAAGAGGCTCCATGGATTATCAAGTTGGGTTCCACCCATAGGATGCTCCATGGATGCTCCATGGGAGTTACAAACCCATGGGTCATGGAAATGAAGAGTCATGACACATTAGGGTTTAACCCTAGATGTGTCAACACTATATAAGAAACATGTTCTCCACCTAAAATCGGCTACACTAAGAAACAAGAGGGCTTGGCTGATTTTTGAGAAGTGTGTGTTCTCTCATAAGTTCTTCCAAGAGCATTTGGTGTTGTGTGAAGCATTTGAGGCATCACACTTGGGGTGCTAGGCTCACAAGGTTTCAAGGAACACAAACAACAACAAGGTAAGTTATTCTATCTATACTTTAAGTTAAAATTGTTCCCCATGTATGCTTGATAGGAATATAACCTTGGAATTCAACTTTGCATGATAATTAGACAAACATAGATCCAAGGTTATTAGGGTTGCATGTACACTTAGGAAGTGTTAGAATACTCAAAACCCATCAGTGGTATCAGAGCCTAGGTCTGTTTGTTTTTTATTTGTGCTTAAAAGTTGAAAAAAGTCGAAAATCTTGTTGTCTACGAATGGACTCGTCGAGTTCATGTGTATCTTCAACCAACTCGGCGAGTAAGTTCATGCACTCGGCGAGTAGGGTCGACTGATTGCAGAATTTCGATTTAGTTGCTGGAAATGAATTAGAAACATTACCCTAAACTTTTTGGTACTTGAAAAACTTGTTTTAGATGGTGTAATGTCTTTGATAATTCATTTACAACAACTAGTTATCAAAATTACAAAGTTTTAAGTGTAATTTTTTTTGATTTATGAATAAGTTCATATTCATGTTCTTGTTCTTATGATGTTTTAGATGATCATAGGAATTATTTGTAACCTATGTGGTAGATTAATTCTTGATCATAATGTGTTTTAATGGAGTCCATAACTTGTCCTCAAGTTATGGAAAAACCAAGAGTCACACTTGAATTAAAACCATTAAAACAAACACAAGAGTTAGAAAAATGAAGAGTCTTCATTTTATTACTCTACTAAACTCATAAGTTTCAAGAAATGAAAAGTTTTGAAAGTTATAAAAACTTGCCCTCAAGTTTTGGAACAAGTAAAGTTAAGTTAAAACTTTAAGTTCCAACCCCTAGAATTTTAAAAGTTAAAATTCAACCCTTATACTTATATTATGATGATTTAATAATTATATATATATATATATATATATATATATATATATATATATATATATATATATATATATATATATATATATATATATATATATATATATATATAAGAATAAAGTCGTCTTACCGCTAGTACGCCTCATTCACGAAGCCGGTCTATAAGGTGGGTATAAGGTTGTTGCCTATAAAATGGTGACTTAATGGGTGTCTACTCTCACCCACCGCTTGCTTGACTGGTGGAGGGTCGTTAGCCGAACGGGTAAGACAAGGACTTATAAACTCTCATTCAAAGTATGATGTATATTGTAAAGTAACTAAATGTTTTATTAAATTCCTAATCTTAGTTACTTTAGGAAAATGTGAATAAGGTGCTAATCCATGAAATTACACTTTACACTTTGTCTAAGTCGTTGGTGGAGCGTGTGTGGTTAACCGACACACTAACTTGGACTTAACAAGGTAGGTAAAGGGTGACTTAAGGTTTATTATAGTATCGGTGGAGCGTGTGTGGTTTACCGGCACATCGATTGAGTGATAAACTTTAAGGGTACCAAGTGATTTGCATGGTTACTTCACACCTCGTTTTGTGATCCTCGGTATCCCAGTCACAAAACTTGGAGGGCACTCTCGAGATTGAAACATGCCTTTGAAAAGTTCATTGAATCTCAAAGAATCTAGGAATTTCTAAAAACCAATAAAACCTAATATCTAATATTTCGGTTTTCGTGGTGGAAATTGGTGAATCGTCATTCACCTACCTTTCAAATATGGTATAGCTTAGATTACGGCATACCTCTTCTAAGTTATATTATATAGTGATTGGATCCTAGCCTTAATATTACATTTGGGTGTTTTATTAAGGACTCTCTTAAATCTATACTAAACTTGTTCTCCTCTTTCAGATGTCTTCAAATAATGCTTCTGGCTCGAATCCTAATGGCTCCTTTACTCTTATGAGTTTGTGTGGGAAAGTCACCTTTGATGGATCCAACTTCAATGAATGGATCAGAAACATCAGGATGATTACCCGCTACGAGGACAAAGAATATGTCCTTGACAAGGAGCTTAAGGAGATTGATGAGACCACTGCAACTCCTCAGGAGATCGCTGACTTTCAGGCACATGAAAGGGATGCTACGAAAGTAGCATGCATCATGATGGCCACAATGACAGTAGAACTCCAAAAGTCCTATGAGGATTTCTACCCTTATGAAATGCACCAAGATTTGATGGAAAGATACCATCAAAGTGCACGACAAGAGAGGTACGAAATCATCTGCTCCATGATAACAACCATGATGAAGGACGGGGATTCCGTCACGAGCCACATGCAGAAAATGCAAAGGTATGTGGATCGATTGCTGAAACTTAATGTGAACCTCCCTGAGGAGCTAGCAATAGATATAATTTTGCGCTCCTTACCATCGTGCTATGATCAATTCCGCATGCCATATCACATCAATAAGGAAGAGGTCACTCTCAGCAAACTTCAGGGACTTCTCAAGACTGCAGAAACAGGTCTTAAGGGGAAGTCGGTTGCTATCACTCCTACTCCAAACTCAACTCCGGTTTTGGCAATCGGGAAAAGTCGAGGGAGGAAGAGAAAGAGATCTTCGAAGGGTACCAAGGCTCGGACCCTTGATGGCTCTTCTTCAAGTGGAACCAAGAAAGGTTTCATTACTCCTTCTTCTGACCCAAAAGAGGCTGAATGCTTCTATTGCCATGAAAAAGCTCATTAGAAACGGAACAGCCCAGAGTACCAGCAGGATGTGAAGGATGGGAAAGTCAAACCCAACCATGCAAGTATTTACACTATCATTTCTAATAACTCACCCCATTCGAAATCTTGGGTCCTTGATACCGGTTGTGGTATTCATATTTGTTGTGACTTGCAGGGACTAAGAAGAAGTGAGGATGTGGAGCAAGGAAGAATAAACTTGATCATGGGGAACAGGAAAGCTTCACCTGTCACCAAGATTGGAGTTTATACTTTATCGCTAAGTAGTGGGTTTAGTTTCGATTTGAATAAGTGTTGTTACTCGCCAGGAATGGCAAGAAATATTATTTCCTTTCATGCTTTGTACAAACAAGGGTTTACCTTTTCGTTTAATAATGAAGTTGGTTCTATTGATGCTTTCTTTAATAATGTTCTTTATTTTAAAGCATTACCTTGTGATGGTGTGTATGAAGCTGTGTCCGTTGTAGATAACTTAGGAAATAATGTTTTGTGTATTGATTCTACTAATAATAATAACTTGGATAAAGCATCATTATGGCATTGTCGTCTTGGACATATAAGCAAGAAACGCATAGGCCAACTCCAAAAGGATGGAGTCTTGGAGTCGTTTGACCTAAAGTCAAATGATAGTTGCGAATCATGCTTACTTGGAAAAATGACAAAGTCACCCTTCACAGGCTCGTGTGAAAGGGGTGAAGGTTTGTTGGACCTTATACACACGGATGTGTGTGGACCATTCAAACATGCCACAAGGGATGCTAATCGTTATTATTTGACTTTTACTGATGATTACAGTAGATATGGATATGTCTACTTAATCAAGCATAAGTCAGAGACTTTCGAGAAGTTTAAGGAATTTAAACAGGAAGTCGAGAATCAATTGGGCAAGAACATTAAGATACTTCGATCCGATCGGGGTGGTGAGTATCTTAGTTCAGAGTTCCTCGACTATCTAAGGGAATGTGGGATTGTCTCACAATTGACACCTCCCAGGACACCGCAGTTGAATGGTGTGGCTGAGAGGCGTAATCGAACCTTGTTGGACATGGTTCGTTCCATGATGAGTCGAGCTTCGCTACCAATCTCATTCTGGGGGTATGCCTTAGAGACTGCCGCCCATATCCTTAATCTAGTCCCTACAAAGAAAGTTGCCAAAACTCCTCACGAGATGTGGACTGGTAAAGTACCTAAACTAGACCACATCAAGATTTGGGGTTGCGAGGCTTTCGTGAGACGCGAGACTCATGATAAGCTCGAACCTCGAAGCGAGAGGTGTATTTTCATCGGCTACCCACAGCAATCCTTTGGTTACCTCTTCTACAGACCTAGTGACAATGTGGTCTTTGTAGCAAGAAGATGAGTCTTTCGAGAAAGAGAGTTTATAAGCCAAGGAGACAGTGGGAGGCAAATTGATCTTGAAGAAATTCAAGAGTCAAGTGGTGATGGAACTTCAAACTCTAGCCCTCAACTTGAGGAGGAAACTCCTGTTGAGCCAATTGACGAATTTGTACCTATGAGGCGTTCCACGAGAGTTAGGAGTGCACCTGAGCATTACTATGGATTCCATATTACTGCAGAAGGTGAGACACTTATTAGTGATGGAACACTAGTAAGTCAAGATGACCCTAACAGCTACGAGGAAGCCATGGCAGGCCCCGAGTCTGCTAAATGGAAAGAGGCTATGGATAGCGAGATACAATCCATGTATGACAATCAAGTTTGGAACTTGGTTGAGAATGTACCAGGTCGAAAGACTGTAGGGTGCAAATGGGTCTTCAAGAAGAAGACCGACATGGATGGTAAAGTACACACTTATAAGGCTAGACTGGTTGCAAAGGGCTTCTCTCAGATTCCTGGAGTGGATTATGATGAGACCTTTTCTCCGGTAGCCAAGATTAAGTCTATTCGGGTTCTGTTAGCCATAGCCGCATTTCATGACTATGAAATTTGGCAAATGGATGTCAAAACCGCTTTCCTTAATGGAAAGTTGGCTGAAGATGTTTACATGAGTCAGCCAGAGGGTTTTGTCAGCAACAAGTACCCCAATAGAGTGTGTAAGCTTGAGAAATCCATTTATGGGTTAAAGCAAGCACCTCGCAGATGGAATCTTTGCTTTGATGAAAAGGTCAAGGAATTTGGCTTTTCTAGGAGTGAAGATGAATCTTGTGTGTATGTCAAGGCTAGTGGGAGTATAGTTAGCTTCTTGGTATTGTATGTGGATGACATACTACTCATAGGAAACGACATTCCAACCCTGCAGGAAGTAAAGTCCTGGCTTGGAAAGTGTTTCGCTATGAAGGATCTTGGTGAAGCTGCCTATATTTTAGGGATAAGGATCTTGAGAGATCGGAGTAAAAGACTAATTGGACTTAGTCAAAGTACCTACTTGGATAAGGTGCTGAAGAGATTCAGAATGCAAGACTCCAAGAAAGGAGAGTTGCCCATCCAGAGTAACGCCAAACTGAGTAAGACACAAAGCCCTAGCACTGAGGCTGAGATAGCACAAATGAGTCGAGTACCTTATGCTTCGGCTGTAGGATCGATCATGTATGCTATGACGTGTACCCGACCTGATGTAGCTTTTGCCCTGAGCATGGTTAGCAGGTTTCAGGGGAACCCTGGCAAGGCACACTGGACTGCGGTAAAGAATATTCTCAAGTACCTACGAAGGACTAAGGACTGGGTCCTTACCCTCGGTAGGAGTGATGACTTGAGAGTTGTAGGGTATAGTGATGCTAGCTTCCAGACTGATAGGGATAATTTCCGCTCTCAGTCGGGCTGGGTCTTTACCCTAAATGGAGGAGCAATTTCTTGGAAGAGTTCCAAGCAAGAGACAGTGGCAGATTCTACTTGTGAATCAGAGTATATTGCAGCTAGCGAGGCGGCAAAGGAGGCATTATGGCTGAGGAATTTCATTGGAGACCTTGGAGTTGTACCAGCTATTAAAGAGCCAATGGAAATTTTCTGTGATAGTGAAAGTGATGTTGCCTTGGCCAAGAAACCAAGGGATCACGGGAGATCCAGACACATCGACAGAAAATACCATTCCATCAGACATCGGATCGAAGAAGGACTCCTCGTGGCAAAGAGGGTATCATCAGATGAGAATCCGGCAGATCCCCTCACGAAGGGACTGACTCGGGTTAAGCATCTCCAGCATGCTCGGAGCATAGGGCTGAAGGATGATATTAGATTTAGTAGTTAGATAACCTCGAAATTTGTAAAGTGTAATTAACATCTAATGATGAATAAAAGTGTTTTATTTATGAGTAAAGTGTTGTTATCTCTTGTCGATCATTTACTATATTTCTTTTGCATGTTTTGACTTCCAGAATAATTTTTGTTTGGTATAACATATTATTCAAACCTCCACAGTCGGTCATATGTCGGAAGTAGGTATGAATCAAGACTGTCATGTTTGGTTGTAGAGGTCTTGGACAAGGCTACATCAATCATGAGTGCTCATAAGTTCTGAGCATTGGACTCAACCCACGCTCACTGGAATCACTTCATGGAATTCTATCTCGAGTGATCGTGAGACAGTAATATCGTATAAGTCTTCAAACCTAGAGATATGATTTGTTACTTACAAGTTGGTTATGCATTGATTGTACGAAAAACGCATTGGTAACTCGATGTTATAAATCGCGCTCTTGTGTGTAATTCAATGAGTGGTAGAACAAACATATGAGTCGAAGTTTATCTGTTCCTTCTTGGATTAGAAGCTGATATCTGGGCCCCTCGATGATTTTTTTTTTGACCTATGTGCCGGGCCCGGTCAGAACTAAATTGATGTGTTCAATGAAGTTCTTTGTCAAACAAATCGGAAATCGGGAAACAAACTGTTGGACAATAAGTAAGACATTGTTCCGTGTATTTGTCCGAATGATATCTAGAACAGAGGATTATATGATCACTTATCTTAAATGGCGTACCATCATCTTCTCAGTTCCGAGAAACCTTGTAAAGAGCTACGATTGCCGATCGGTTCCTGAAGTCATACTTGCAGTAATAGTTATTAGACTTATCCAAGTGGGAGACTGTTGGATAAGGTGTCTAAGTCCATAACTATTTTTGGTATGTACTTGAACCGACCCGGCATGGTCCATTTGGGTTGCATGGCACCGTGCAATTGGATAGACTAAATGAGAGAAATAACACTTGGAGATTATTAATATATTATAAGTTCTAATATATTAATAATATTATTTGATTAGTTTGATCAAGAATTAATTTAGAATTAATTATGTGATCAAAAGATAACTAATTAAATATATGGGTTGATTATGTAAATCATCCATATCTTGTATAGTGGGCTAAGAGGCTCCATGGATTATCAAGTTGGGTTCCACCCATAGGATGCTCCATGGATGCTCCATGGGAGTTACAAACCCATGGGTCATGGAAATGAAGAGTCATGACACATTAGGGTTTAACCCTAGATGTGTCAACACTATATAAGAAACATGTTCTCCACCTAAAATCGGCTACACTAAGAAACAAGAGGGCTTGGCTGATTTTTGAGAAGTGTGTGTTCTCTCATACGTTCTTCCAAGAGCATTTGGTGTTGTGTGAAGCATTTGAGGCATCACACTTGGGGTGCTAGGCTCACAAGGTTTCAAGGAACACAAACAACAACAAGGTAAGTTATTCTATCTATACTTTAAGTTAAAATTGTTCCCCATGTATGCTTGATAGGAATATAACCTTGGAATTCAACTTTGCATGATAATTAGACAAACATAGATCCAAGGTTATTAGGGTTGCATGTACACTTAGGAAGTGTTAGAATACTCAAAACCCATCAGTGGTATCAGAGCCTAGGTCTGTTTGTTTTTTATTTGTGCTTAAAAGTTGAAAAAAGTCGAAAATCTTGTTGTCTACGAATGGACTCGTCGAGTTCATGTGTATCTTCAACCAACTCGGCGAGTAAGTTCATGCACTCGGCGAGTAGGGTTGACTGATTGCAGAATTTCGATTTAGTTGCTGGAAATGAATTAGAAACATTACCCTAAACTTTTTGGTACTTGAAAAACTTGTTTTAGATGGTGTAATGTCTTTGATAATTCATTTACAACAACTAGTTATCAAAATTACAAAGTTTTAAGTGTAATTTTTTTTGATTTATGAATAAGTTCATATTCATGTTCTTGTTCTTATGATGTTTTAGATGATCATAGGAATTATTTGTAACCTATGTGGTAGATTAATTCTTGATCATAATGTGTTTTAATGGAGTCCATAACTTGTCCTCAAGTTATGGAAAAACCAAGAGTCACACTTGAATTAAAACCATTAAAACAAACACAAGAGTTAGAAAAATGAAGAGTCTTCATTTTATTACTCTACTAAACTCATAAGTTACAAGAAATGAAAAGTTTTGAAAGTTACAAAACTTGCCCTCAAGTTTTGGAACAAGTAAAGTTAAGTTAAAACTTTAAGTTCCAACCCCTAGAATTTTAAAAGTTAAAATTCAACCCTTATACTTATATTATGATGATTTAATAATTATATATATATATATATATATATATATATATATATATATATATATATATAAGAATAAAGTCGTCTTACCGCTAGTACGCCTCATTCACGAAGCCGGTCTATAAGGTGGGTATAAGGTTGTTGCCTATAAAATGGTGACTTAATGGGTGTCTACTCTCACCCACCGCTTGCTTGACTGGTGGAGGGTCGTTAGCCGAACGGGTAAGACAAGGACTTATAAACTCTCATTCAAAGTATGATGTATATTGTAAAGTAACTAAATGTTTTATTAAATTCCTAATCTTATTTACTTTAGGAAAATGTGAATAAGGTGCTAATCCATGAAATTACACTTTACACTTTGTCTAAGTCGTTGGTGGAGCGTGTGTGGTTAACCGGCACACTAACTTGGACTTAACAAGGTAGGTAAAGGGTGACTTAAGGTTTATTATAGTATCGGTGGAGCGTGTGTGGTTTACCGGCACATCGATTGAGTGATAAACTTTAAGGGTACCAAGTGATTTGCATGGTTACTTCACACCTCGTTTTGTGATCCTCGGTATCCCAGTCACAAAACTTGGAGGGCACTCTCGAGATTGAAACATGCCTTTGAAAAGTTCATTGAATCTCAAAGAATCTAGGAATTTCTAAAAACCAATAAAACCTAATATCTAATATTTCGGTTTTCGTGGTGGAAATTGGTGAATCGTCATTCACCTACCTTTCAAATATGGTATAGCTTAGATTACGGCATACCTCTTCTAAGTTATATTATATTGTGATTGGATCCTAGCCTTAATATTACATTTGGGTGTTTTATTAAGGACTCTCTTAAATCTATACTAAACTTGTTCTCCTCTTTTAGATGTCTTCAAATAATGCTTCTGGCTCGAATCCTAATGGCTCCTTTACTCTTATGAGTTTGTGTGGGAAAGTCACCTTTGATGGATCCAACTTCAATGAATGGATCAGAAACATCAGGATGATTACCCGCTACGAGGACAAAGAATATGTCCTTGACAAGGAGCTTAAGGAGATTGATGAGACCACTGCAACTCCTCAGGAGATCGCTGACTTTCAGGCACATGAAAGGGATGCTACGAAAGTAGCATGCATCATGATGGCCACAATGACAGCAGAACTCCAAAAGTCCTATGAGGATTTCTACCCTTATGAAATGCACCAAGATTTGATGGAAAGATACCATCAAAGTGCACGACAAGAGAGGTACGAAATCATCTGCTCCATGATAACAACCATGATGAAGGACGGGGATTCCGTCACGAGCCACATGCAGAAAATGCAAAGGTATGTGGATCGATTGCTGAAACTTAATGTGAACCTCCCTGAGGAGCTAGCAATAGATATAATTTTGCGCTCCTTACCATCGTGCTATGATCAATTCCGCATGACATATCACATCAATAAGGAAGAGGTCACTCTCAGCAAACTTCAGGGACTTCTCAAGACTGCAGAAACAGGTCTTAAGGGGAAGTCGGTTGCTATCACTCCTACTCCAAACTCAACTCCGGTTTTGGCAATCGGGAAAAGTCGAGGGAGGAAGAGAAAGAGATCTTCGAAGGGTATCAAGGCTCGGACCCTTGATGGCTCTTCTTCAAGTGGAACCAAGAAAGGTTTCATTACTCCTTCTTCTGACCCAAAAGAGGCTGAATGCTTCTATTGCCATGAAAAAGCTCATTAGAAACGGAACAGCCCAGAGTACCAGCAGGATGTGAAGGATGGGAAAGTCAAACCCAACCATGCAAGTATTTACACTATCATTTCTAATAACTCACCCCATTCGAAATCTTGGGTCCTTGATACCGGTTGTGGTATTCATATTTGTTGTGACTTGCAGGGACTAAGAAGAAGTGAGGATGTGGAGCAAGGAAGAATAAACTTGATCATGGGGAACAGGAAAGCTTCACCTGTCACCAAGATTGGAGTTTATACTTTATCGCTAAGTAGTGGGTTTAGTTTAGATTTGAATAAGTGTTGTTACTCGCCAGGAATGGCAAGAAATATTATTTCCTTTCATGCTTTGTACAAACAAGGGTTTACCTTTTCGTTTAATAATGAAGTTGGTTCTATTGATGCTTTCTTTAATAATGTTCTTTATTTTAAAGCATTACCTTGTGATGGTGTGTATGAAGCTGTGTCTGTTGTAGATAACTTAGGAAATAATGTTTTGTGTATTGATTCTACTAATAATAATAACTTGGATAAAGCATCATTATGGCATTGTCGTCTTGGACATATAAGCAAGAAACGCATAGGCCAACTCCAAAAGGATGGAGTCTTGGAGTCGTTTGACCTAAAGTCAAATGATAGTTGCGAATCATGCTTACTTGGAAAAATGACAAAGTCACCCTTCACAGGCTCGTGTGAAAGGGGTGAAGGTTTGTTGGACCTTATACACACGGATGTGTGTGGACCATTCAAACATGCCACAAGGGATGCTAATCGTTATTATTTGACTTTTACTGATGATTACAGTAGATATGGATATGTCTACTTAATCAAGCATAAGTCAGAGACTTTCGAGAAGTTTAAGGAATTTAAACAGGAAGTCGAGAATCAATTGGGCAAGAACATTAAGATGCTTCGATCCGATCGGGGTGGTGAGTATCTTAGTTCAGAGTTCCTCGACTATCTAAGGGAATGTGGGATTGTCTCACAATTGACACCTCCCAGGACACCGCAGTTGAATGGTGTGGCTGAGAGGCGTAATCGAACCTTGTTGGACATGGTTCGTTCCATGATGAGTCGAGCTTCGCTACCAATCTCATTCTGGGGGTATGCCTTAGAGACTGCCGCCCATATCCTTAATCTAGTCCCTACAAAGAAAGTTGCCAAAACTCCTCACGAGATGTGGACTGGTAAAGTACCTAAACTAGACCACATCAAGATTTGGGGTTGCGAGGCTTTCGTGAGACGCGAGACTCATGATAAGCTCGAACCTCGAAGCGAGAGGTGTATTTTCATCGGCTACCCACAGCAATCCTTTGGTTACCTCTTCTACAGACCTAGTGACAATGTGGTCTTTGTAGCAAGAAGATGAGTCTTTCGAGAAAGAGAGTTTATAAGCCAAGGAGACAGTGGGAGGCAAATTGATCTTGAAGAAATTCAAGAGTCAAGTGGTGATGGAACTTCAAACTCTAGCCCTCAACTTGAGGAGGAAACTCATGTTGAGCCAATTGACGAATTTGTACCTATGAGGCGTTCCACGAGAGTTAGGAGTGCACCTGAGCATTACTATGGATTCCATATTACTGCAGAAGGTGAGACACTTATTAGTGATGGAACACTAGTAAGTCAAGATGACCCTAACAGCTACGAGGAAGCCATGGCAGGCCCCGAGTCTGCTAAATGGAAAGAGGCTATGGATAGCGAGATACAATCCATGTATGACAATCAAGTTTGGAACTTGGTTGAGAATGTACCAGGTCGAAAGACTGTAGGGTGCAAATGGGTCTTCAAGAAGAAGACCGACATGGATGGTAAAGTACACACTTATAAGGCTAGACTGGTTGCAAAGGGCTTCTCTCAGATTCCTGGAGTGGATTATGATGAGACCTTTTCTCCGGTAGCCAAGATTAAGTCTATTCGGGTTCTGTTAGCCATAGCCGCATTTCATGACTATGAAATTTGGCAAATGGATGTCAAAACCGCTTTCCTTAATGGAAAGTTGGCTGAAGATGTTTACATGAGTCAGCCAGAGGGTTTTGTCAGCAACAAGTACCCCAATAGAGTGTGTAAGCTTGAGAAATCCATTTATGGGTTAAAGCAAGCACCTCGCAGATGGAATCTTTGCTTTGATGAAAAGGTCAAGGAATTTGGCTTTTCTAGGAGTGAAGATGAATCTTGTGTGTATGTCAAGGCTAGTGGGAGTATAGTTAGCTTCTTGGTATTGTATGTGGATGACATACTACTCATAGGAAACGACATTCCAACCCTGCAGGAAGTAAAGTCCTGGCTTGGAAAGTGTTTCGCTATGAAGGATCTTGGTGAAGCTGCCTATATTTTAGGGATAAGGATCTTGAGAGATCGGAGTAAAAGACTAATTGGACTTAGTCAAAGTACCTACTTGGATAAGGTGCTGAAGAGATTCAGAATGCAAGACTCCAAGAAAGGAGAGTTGCCCATCCAGAGTAACGCCAAACTGAGTAAGACACAAAGCCCTAGCACTGAGGCTGAGATAGCACAAATGAGTCGAGTACCTTATGCTTCGGCTGTAGGATCGATCATGTATGCTATGACGTGTACCCGACCTGATGTAGCTTTTGCCCTGAGCATGGTTAGCAGGTTTCAGGGGAACCCTGGCAAGGCACACTGGACTGCGGTAAAGAATATTCTCAAGTACCTACGAAGGACTAAGGACTGGGTCCTTACCCTCGGTGGGAGTGATGACTTGAGAGTTGTAGGGTATAGTGATGCTAGCTTCCAGACTGATAGGGATAATTTCCGCTCTCAGTCGGGCTGGGTCTTTACCCTAAATGGAGGAGCAATTTCTTGGAAGAGTTCCAAGCAAGAGACAGTGTCAGATTCTACTTGTGAATCAGAGTATATTGCAGCTAGCGAGGCGGCAAAGGAGGCGTTATGGCTGAGGAACTTCATTGGAGACCTTGGAGTTGTACCAGCTATTAAAGAGCCAATGGAAATTTTCTGTGATAGTGAAAGTGATGTTGCCTTGGCCAAGAAACCAAGGGATCACGGGAGATCTAGACACATCGACAGAAAATACCATTTCATCAGACATCGGATCGAAGAAGGACTCCTCGTGGCAAAGAGGGTATCATCAGATGAGAATCCGGCAGATCCCCTCACGAAGGGACTGACTCGGGTTAAGCATCTCCAGCATGCTCGGAGCATAGGGCTGAAGGATGATATTAGATTTAGTAGTTAGATAACCTCGAAATTTGTAAAGTGTAATTGACATCTAATGATGAATAAAAGTGTTTTATTTATGAGTAAAGTGTTGCTATCTCTTGTCGATCATTTACTATATTTCTTTTGCATGTTTTGACTTCCAGAATAATTTTTGTTTGGTATAACATATTATTCAAACCTCCACAGTCGGTCATATGTCGGAAGTAGGTATGAATCAAGACTGTCATGTTTGGTTGTAGAGGTCTTGGACAAGGCTACAGCAATCATGAGTGCTCATAAGTTCTGAGCATTGGACTCAACCCACGCTCACTGGAATCACTTCATGGAATTCTATCTCGAGTGATCGTGAGACGGTAATATCATATAAGTCTTCAAACCTAGAGATATGATTTGTTACTTACAAGTTGGTTATGCATTGATTGTACGAAAAACGCATTGGTAACTCGATGTTATAAATCGCGCTCTTGTGTGTAATTCAATGAGTGGTAGAACAAACATATGAGTCGAAGTTTATCTGTTCCTTCTTGGATTAGAAGCTGATATCTGGGCCCCTCGATGATTTTTTTTTGACCTATGTGCCGGGCCCGGTCAGAACTAAATTGATGTGTTCAATGAAGTTCTTTGTCAAACAAATCGGAAATCGGGAAACAAACTGTTGGACAATAAGTAAGACATTGTTCCGTGTATTTGTCCAACTGATATCTAGAACAGAGGATTATATGATCACTTATCTTAAATGGCGTACCATCATCTTCTCAGTTCCGAGAAACCTTGTAAAGAGCTACGATTGCCGATCGGTTCCTGAAGTCATACTTGCAGTAATAGTTATTAGACTTATCCAAGTGGGAGACTGTTGGATAAGGTGTCTAAGTCCATAACTATTTTTGGTATGTACTTGACCCGACCCGGCATGGTCCATTTGGGTTGCATGGCACCGTGCAATTGGATAGACTAAATGAGAGAAATAACACTTGGAGATTATTAATATATTATAAGTTCTAATATATTAATAATATTATTTGATTAGTTTGATCAAGAATTAATTTAGAATTAATTATGTGATCAAAAGATAACTAATTAAATATATGGGTTGATTATGTAAATCATCCATATCTTGTATAGTGGGCTAAGAGGCTCCATGGATTATCAAGTTGGGTTCCACCCATAGGATGCTCCATGGATGCTCCATGGGAGTTACAAACCCATGGGTCATGGAAATGAAGAGTCATGACACATTAGGGTTTAACCCTAGATGTGTCAACACTATATAAGAAACATGTTCTCCACCTAAAATCGGCTACACTAAGAAACAAGAGGGCTTGGCTGATTTTTGAGAAGTGTGTGTTCTCTCATAAGTTCTTCCAAGAGCATTTGGTGTTGTGTGAAGCATTTGAGGCATCACACTTGGGGTGCTAGGCTCACAAGGTTTCAAGGAACACAAACAACAACAAGGTAAGTTATTCTATCTATACTTTAAGTTAAAATTGTTCCCCATGTATGCTTGATAGGAATATAACCTTGGAATTCAACTTTGCATGATAATTAGACAAACATAGATCCAAGGTTATTAGGGTTGCATGTACACTTAGGAAGTGTTAGAATACTCAAAACCCATCAGTGGTATCAGAGCCTAGGTCTGTTTGTTTTTTATTTGTGCTTAAAAGTTGAAAAAAGTCGAAAATCTTGTTGTCTACGAATGGACTCGTCGAGTTCATGTGTATCTTCAACCAACTCGGCGAGTAAGTTCATGCACTCGGCGAGTAGGGTCGACTGATTGCAGAATTTCGATTTAGTTGCTGGAAATGAATTAGAAACATTACCCTAAACTTTTTGGTACTTGAAAAACTTGTTTTAGATGGTGTAATGTCTTTGATAATTCATTTACAACAACTAGTTATCAAAATTACAAAGTTTTAAGTGTAATTTTTTTTGATTTATGAATAAGTTCATATTCATGTTCTTGTTCTTATGATGTTTTAGATGATCATAGGAATTATTTGTAACCTATGTGGTAGATTAATTCTTGATCATAATGTGTTTTAATGGAGTCCATAACTTGTCCTCAAGTTATGGAAAAACCAAGAGTCACACTTGAATTAAAACCATTAAAACAAACACAAGAGTTAGAAAAATGAAGAGTCTTCATTTTATTACTCTACTAAACTCATAAGTTACAAGAAATGAAAAGTTTTGAAAGTTACAAAACTTGCCCTCAAGTTTTGGAACAAGTAAAGTTAAGTTAAAACTTTAAGTTCCAACCCCTAGAATTTTAAAAGTTAAAATTCAACCCTTATACTTATATTATGATGATTTAATAATTATATATATATATATATATATATATATATATATATATATATATATATATATAAGAATAAAGTCGTCTTACCGCTAGTACGCCTCATTCACGAAGCCGGTCTATAAGGTGGGTATAAGGTTGTTGCCTATAAAATGGTGACTTAATGGGTGTCTACTCTCACCCACCGCTTGCTTGACTGGTGGAGGGTCGTTAGCCGAACGGGTAAGACAAGGACTTATAAACTCTCATTCAAAGTATGATGTATATTGTAAAGTAACTAAATGTTTTATTAAATTCCTAATCTTATTTACTTTAGGAAAATGTGAATAAGGTGCTAATCCATGAAATTACACTTTACACTTTGTCTAAGTCGTTGGTGGAGCGTGTGTGGTTAACCGGCACACTAACTTGGACTTAACAAGGTAGGTAAAGGGTGACTTAAGGTTTATTATAGTATCGGTGGAGCGTGTGTGGTTTACCGGCACATCGATTGAGTGATAAACTTTAAGGGTACCAAGTGATTTGCATGGTTACTTCACACCTCGTTTTGTGATCCTCGGTATCCCAGTCACAAAACTTGGAGGGCACTCTCGAGATTGAAACATGCCTTTGAAAAGTTCATTGAATCTCAAAGAATCTAGGAATTTCTAAAAACCAATAAAACCTAATATCTAATATTTCGGTTTTCGTGGTGGAAATTGGTGAATCGTCATTCACCTACCTTTCAAATATGGTATAGCTTAGATTACGGCATACCTCTTCTAAGTTATATTATATTGTGATTGGATCCTAGCCTTAATATTACATTTGGGTGTTTTATTAAGGACTCTCTTAAATCTATACTAAACTTGTTCTCCTCTTTCAGATGTCTTCAAATAATGCTTCTGGCTCGAATCCTAATGGCTCCTTTACTCTTATGAGTTTGTGTGGGAAAGTCAGCTTTGATGGATCCAACTTCAATGAATGGATCAGAAACATCAGGATGATTACCCGCTACGAGGACAAAGAATATGTCCTTGACAAGGAGCTTAAGGAGATTGATGAGACCACTGCAACTCCTCAGGAGATCGCTGACTTTCAGGCACATGAAAGGGATGCTACGAAAGTAGCATGCATCATGATGGCCACAATGACAGTAGAACTCCAAAAGTCCTATGAGGATTTCTACCCTTATGAAATGCACCAAGATTTGATGGAAAGATACCATCAAAGTGCACGACAAGAGAGGTACGAAATCATCTGCTCCATGATAACAACCATGATGAAGGACGGGGATTCCGTCACGAGCCACATGCAGAAAATGCAAAGGTATGTGGATCGATTGCTGAAACTTAATGTGAACCTCCCTGAGGAGCTAGCAATAGATATAATTTTGCGCTCCTTACCATCGTGCTATGATCAATTCCGCATGACATATCACATCAATAAGGAAGAGGTCACTCTCAGCAAACTTCAGGGACTTCTCAAGACTGCAGAAACAGGTCTTAAGGGGAAGTCGGTTGCTATCACTCCTACTCCAAACTCAACTCCGGTTTTGGCAATCGGGAAAAGTCGAGGGAGGAAGAGAAAGAGATCTTCGAAGGGTACCAAGGCTCGGACCCTTGATGGCTCTTCTTCAAGTGGAACCAAGAAAGGTTTCATTACTCCTTCTTCTGACCCAAAAGAGGCTGAATGCTTCTATTGCCATGAAAAAGCTCATTAGAAACGGAACAGCCCAGAGTACCAGCAGGATGTGAAGGATGGGAAAGTCAAACCCAACCATGCAAGTATTTACACTATCATTTCTAATAACTCACCCCATTCGAAATCTTGGGTCCTTGATACCGGTTGTGGTATTCATATTTGTTGTGACTTGCAGGGACTAAGAAGAAGTGAGGATGTGGAGCAAGGAAGAATAAACTTGATCATGGGGAACAGGAAAGCTTCACCTGTCACCAAGATTGGAGTTTATACTTTATCGCTAAGTAGTGGGTTTAGTTTAGAATTGAATAAGTGTTGTTACTCGCCAGGAATGGCAAGAAATATTATTTCCTTTCATGCTTTGTACAAACAAGGGTTTACCTTTTCGTTTAATAATGAAGTTGGTTCTATTGATGCTTTCTTTAATAATGTTCTTTATTTTAAAGCATTACCTTGTGATGGTGTGTATGAAGCTGTGTCCGTTGTAGATAACTTAGGAAATAATGTTTTGTGTATTGATTCTACTAATAATAATAACTTGGATAAAGCATCATTATGGCATTGTCGTCTTGGACATATAAGCAAGAAACGCATAGGCCAACTCCAAAAGGATGGAGTCTTGGAGTCGTTTGACCTAAAGTCAAATGATAGTTGCGAATCATGCTTACTTGGAAAAATGACAAAGTCACCCTTCACAGGCTCGTGTGAAAGGGGTGAAGGTTTGTTGGACCTTATACACACGGATGTGTGTGGACCATTCAAACATGCCACAAGGGATGCTAATCGTTATTATTTGACTTTTACTGATGATTACAGTAGATATGGATATGTCTACTTAATCAAGCATAAGTCAGAGACTTTCGAGAAGTTTAAGGAATTTAAACAGGAAGTCGAGAATCAATTGGGCAAGAACATTAAGATGCTTCGATCCGATCGGGGTGGTGAGTATCTTAGTTCAGAGTTCCTCGACTATCTAAGGGAATGTGGGATTGTCTCACAATTGACACCTCCCAGGACACCGCAGTTGAATGGTGTGGCTGAGAGGCGTAATCGAACCTTGTTGGACATGGTTCGTTCCATGATGAGTCGAGCTTCGCTACCAATCTCATTCTGGGGGTATGCCTTAGAGACTGCCGCCCATATCCTTAATCTAGTCCCTACAAAGAAAGTTGCCAAAACTCCTCACGAGATGTGGACTGGTAAAGTACCTAAACTAGACCACATCAAGATTTGGGGTTGCGAGGCTTTCGTGAGACGCGAGACTCATGATAAGCTCGAACCTCGAAGCGAGAGGTGTATTTTCATCGGCTACCCACAGCAATCCTTTGGTTACCTCTTCTACAGACCTAGTGACAATGTGGTCTTTGTAGCAAGAAGATGAGTCTTTCGAGAAAGAGAGTTTATAAGCCAAGGAGACAGTGGGAGGCAAATTGATCTTGAAGAAATTCAAGAGTCAAGTGGTGATGGAACTTCAAACTCTAGCCCTCAACTTGAGGAGGAAACTCCTGTTGAGCCAATTGACGAATCTGTACCTCTGAGGCGTTCCACGAGATTTAGGAGTGCACCTAAGCATTACTATGGATTCCATATTACTGCAGAAGGTGAGACACTTATTAGTGATGGAACACTAGTAAGTCAAGATGACCCTAACAGCTACGAGGAAGCCATGGCAGGCCCCGAGTCTGCTAAATGGAAAGAGGCTATGGATAGCGAGATACAATCCATGTATGACAATCAAGTTTGGAACTTGGTTGAGAATGTACCAGGTCGAAAGACTGTAGGGTGCAAATGGGTCTTCAAGAAGAAGACCGACATGGATGGTAAAGTACACACTTATAAGGCTAGACTGGTTGCAAAGGGCTTCTCTCAGATTCCTGGAGTGGATTATGATGAGACCTTTTCTCCGGTAGCCAAGATTAAGTCTATTCGGGTTCTGTTAGCCATAGCCGCATTTCATGACTATGAAATTTGGCAAATGGATGTCAAAACCGCTTTCCTTAATGGAAAGTTGGCTGAAGATGTTTACATGAGTCAGCCAGAGGGTTTTGTCAGCAACAAGTACCCCAATAGAGTGTGTAAGCTTGAGAAATCCATTTATGGGTTAAAGCAAGCACCTCGCAGATGGAATCTTTGCTTTGATGAAAAGGTCAAGGAATTTGGCTTTTCTAGGAGTGAAGATGAATCTTGTGTGTATGTCAAGGCTAGTGGGAGTATAGTTAGCTTCTTGGTATTGTATGTGGATGACATACTACTCATAGGAAACGACATTCCAACCCTGCAGGAAGTAAAGTCCTGGCTTGGAAAGTGTTTCGCTATGAAGGATCTTGGTGAAGCTGCCTATATTTTAGGGATAAGGATCTTGAGAGATCGGAGTAAAAGACTAATTGGACTTAGTCAAAGTACCTACTTGGATAAGGTGCTGAAGAGATTCAGAATGCAAGACTCCAAGAAAGGAGAGTTGCCCATCCAGAGTAACGCCAAACTGAGTAAGACACAAAGCCCTAGCACTGAGGCTGAGATAGCACAAATGAGTCGAGTACCTTATGCTTCGGCTGTAGGATCGATCATGTATGCTATGACGTGTACCCGACCTGATGTAGCTTTTGCCCTGAGCATGGTTAGCAGGTTTCAGGGGAACCCTGGCAAGGCACACTGGACTGCGGTAAAGAATATTCTCAAGTACCTACGAAGGACTAAGGACTGGGTCCTTACCCTCGGTAGGAGTGATGACTTGAGAGTTGTAGGGTATAGTGATGCTAGCTTCCAGACTGATAGGGATAATTTCCGCTCTCAGTCGGGCTGGGTCTTTACCCTAAATGGAGGAGCAATTTCTTGGAAGAGTTCCAAGCAAGAGACAGTGGCAGATTCTACTTGTGAATCAGAGTATATTGCAGCTAGCGAGGCGGCAAAGGAGGCATTATGGCTGAGGAATTTCATTGGAGACCTTGGAGTTGTACCAGCTATTAAAGAGCCAATGGAAATTTTCTGTGATAGTGAAAGTGATGTTGCCTTGGCCAAGAAACCAAGGGATCACGAGAGATCCAGACACATCGACAGAAAATACCATTCCATCAGACATCGGATCGAAGAAGGACTCCTCGTGGCAAAGAGGGTATCATCAGATGAGAATCCGGCAGATCCCTTCACGAAGGGACTGACTCGGGTTAAGCATCTCCAGCATGCTCGGAGCATAGGGCTGAAGGATGATATTAGATTTAGTAGTTAGATAACCTCGAAATTTGTAAAGTGTAACTGACATCTGATGATGAATAAAAGTGTTTTATTTATGAGTAAAGTGTTGCTATCTCTTATCGATCATTTACTATATTTCTTTTGCATGTTTTGACTTCCAGAATAATTTTTGTTTGGTATAACATATTATTCAAACCTCCACAGTCGATCATATGTCGGAAGTAGGTATGAATCAAGACTGTCATGTTTGGTTGTAGAGGTCTTGGACAAGGCTACAGCAATCATGAGTGCTCATAAGTTCTGAGCATTGGACTCAACCCACGGTCACTGGAATCACTTCATGGAATTCTATCTCGAGTGATCCTGAGACGGTAATATCGTATAAGTCTTCAAACTTAGAGATATGATTTGTTACTTACAAGTTGGTTATGCATTGATTGTACGAAAAACGCATTGGTAACTCGATGTTATAAATCGCGCTCTTGTGTGTAATTCAATGAGTGGTAGAACAAACATATGAGTCGAAGTTTATCTGTTCCTTCTTGGATTAGAAGCTGATATCTGGGCCCCTCGATGATTTTGTTTTGACCTATGTGCCGGGCCCGGTCAGAACTAAATTGATGTGTTCAATGAAGTTCTTTGTCAAACAAATCGGAAATCGGGAAACAAACTGTTGGACAATAAGTAAGACATTGTTCCGTGTATTTGTCCGACTGATATCTAGAACAGAGGATTATATGATCACTTATCTTAAATGGCGTACCATCATCTTCTCAGTTCCGAGAAACCTTGTAAAGAGCTACGATTGTCGATCGGTTCCTGAAGTCATACTTGCAGTAATAGTTATTAGACTTATCCAAGTGGGAGACTGTTGGATAAGGTGTCTAAGTCCATAACTATTTATGGTATGTACTTGACCCGACCCGGCATGGTCCATTTGGGTTGCATGGCACCGTGCAATTGGATAGACTAAATGAGAGAAATAACACTTGGAGATTATTAATATATTATAAGTTCTAATATATTAATAATATTATTTGATTAGTTTGATCAAGAATTAATTTAGAATTAATTATGTGATCAAAAGATAACTAATTAAATATATGGGTTGATTATGTAAATCATCCATATCTTGTATAGTGGGCTAAGAGGCTCCATGGATTATCAAGTTGGGTTCCACCCATAGGATGCTCCATGGATGCTCCATGGGAGTTACAAACCCATGGGTCATGGAAATGAAGAGTCATGACACATTAGGGTTTAACCCTAGATGTGTCAACACTATATAAGAAACATGTTCTCCACCTAAAATCGGCTACACTAAGAAACAAGAGGGCTTGGCCGATTTTTGAGAAGTGTGTGTTCTCTCATAAGTTCTTCCAAGAGCATTTGGTGTTGTGTGAAGCATTTGAGGCATCACACTTGGGGTGCTAGGCTCACAAGGTTTCAAGGAACACAAACAACAACAAGGTAAGTTATTCTATCTATACTTTAAGTTAAAATTGTTCCTCATGTATGCTAGATAGGAATATAACCTTGGAATTCAACTTTGCATGATAATTAGACAAACATAGATCCAAGGTTATTAGGGTTGCATGTACACTTAGGAAGTGTTAGAATGCTCAAAACCCATCACTTGTTTAGGTCCATTTTGGACTAGGACTTCCTTATTGGACTTAATGGACCAATAAGCTTCCAATTTGACTATCTTGGGCTTAGAACCTTTAAATGGGCTCTAATTGGACCCATGTTCATTTATTTCAACATTTTGGGCCATATTGGGCCTAGAATGAAATAAATTAAACATTATGAACCATAATTAACTTAAACTAGCCCAACAAAGTATAAAAATCACACTTATATCTTAGAATCATCAAACCTAACTCTAATAATGGGCTTATGGGCATTAAAGCCCAATACTCTCTTTTCTTTCCAAATTCTCGGCCCAAAGCCCAAATCCAAGAAGAAAGGAGTTGACTTCTTTATGCCACCTCACTTATGTCCAACATACTTCCATGCATGGACCAACATACATCTATGAATGTCAACTCAACCATTTCTCTCCTCTTTCTTCTTGACCTCGGCCGAAAGCACCCACACACACACACTTTCATCACTCCTCACATATCAAACACTCTCCAAGAACACCTCCCCTTTCTTCATAAAATTTTCGAGAAATAAGGGCAATCCAAGGAGATTTTTCACAAAAATCACCCTCCAAGGTAAGGTTATACTAAATTCTATGATCTAGGTTCCTTGATCTATCAAAAATATCTTCTTAACTCATGAGAAATCATGATCTTGTATCCTAGAAACACCTCAAGGCTGAGATCTTCATCAAAGGGTGCTAGGGCCGAAAATCACCTCATTTCTTTCCATTTCTCCTCCAAAACCGAAACCACACCCTAAGGTGAGCTTCATACTCCCTATTTTTCTGTTTTATAAGTTTTTTGAGGGGGGGAATACAATTGAAAGTGTAGATCTATGTGTATTTGTATGCCTTGTATGATTTCTATGCTTATATGTGTGTTTTTGTGTGAATATGATGTTGGATCTAGTCAAAAGCTCCTAAAAATCGTGATTTACCTTGTGTTATATGTTATTAGCATAAATTTTATTACTACATACAATTTATTTCATGAAAAATAACCAAGTTGTGGGATAACATCTTCTTTGGGCTAAAAACTCATTTTTGGGCTCAAAATGTTAAAAACATAAAATTAAAGGGCCCAAAATGACAAAACACAAATTCTGATGGGTGTAATGAGTCAAAACAGATTTGATAATGTATTTTCTAGAAACATACCATTTTGAGGGATTAAAAGTGAAATTTTAAGCATAATGGGCCAAAAATGACATTTTCGGCCCAACAAGGCCCAATATGCGATATTTTCAAATTTTAGGGACTGAAACTGTACTTTTCTATAAAACAGGGAACTATTAGTGTTCCAAGTCCATTTCAAGGGTTAAAAATGCTTTTCACAATTAAAAAGGATCAAAGATGCAAAAAATTTCTAATTTGGGCCAAAAATGTAAAAGTTGCGGAAATATGAGGTTACAGCCGTAAAAATTATATTTTGAGGGACTAAAACTGCTTTCAAATGAACATGTGATGAAAAATATCATTTCCAGCAAGTTTTGATATTAAAATGCTAAGAAAATGGTTTAAGGACTAAATCTGGAATTAATTTATTCAAAGGGCTAAAAATGTAAATTTACAAAAAGAAAAGGGGCTGTAAACAGAAAAACTTCAATGTTATAAATCCATAAATCCGTTGCGATAAAACACTGACACTGCGACTACCGACAAATCATAATACACATTCAACACCAAAAATCGTTATCAAACGAATTGATTCGGTCTCGAATCAATAACGAACCTGAAACTACTAACACGACGACAACTCGATACGTACATGGAAAATTTGGGAATTTAATACACACGTGGGAATGCACAGACGTCGATACTCCATCTTTGGGCTCAAAAGTGTCAAATCTTGCTTGTTGGGCCTAGCTAGCCCAATGACTTGATCTTTAGGCCCGAAGACATCAACCTTACGAATTGTTGGGTCTACATGATCCAACACATCGTAAAAGGACTTTCAATGGCTGTTATACTATTGGTCCCCCAAGGGTCCTTTGGTACTGCTAGTAAAGTCGAGAATTCACCAAATGCGAGTCGGGCCAAGGGTTCTTCGCATTCACTATAGCCTCGACCGACTAATGGCCTTAAGGTAACGGTATATCACCAGCAACTTACACTGTATGCTGGGAACCCATTCTCAGAGTCACATTGTTTTTAGACCTTGCAAGTTGTATCTTTCATTTGATACTGTCTATGGTCTGTATTCTCTGTTTTAGACCTAGAAAGCTGTATCTTTCATTTGATACTGTCTATTGTGTGTATTCTTTGTTTTAGACCTTGCAAGCTGTATCTTTCATTTGATACTGTCTATGGTCTGTATTCTCTGTTTTAGACCTTGCAAGCTATATCTTTCATTTGATACTGTCTACGGTCTGTATTCTTTGTTTTAGACCTTACTAGTGGTATCTTTCATTTGGTGCCGTCTGGGGTCTGTATCTCCTTTTGTTAGACTGAGCCAGGCGTGTCGTTCGTTCGATACTCTCCTGGAGTCTATGATTCCTTTTGCCTTAGTCCGTAGTCCTCACTGCTGAGGCATATGTTATTTCCCTAATTTCTCTTACTTTCTTTAACAATCAATTCCTGTATTTTGATAATGATAGCTATTAAGGGAAAACTACTTTTTACCACATAACTCCGTCCAGTCTTGGTAGAAGACTGCTTTTATGAAAGAAAATATAGGATTTTCTGGAAAGGACTCTATTTCAATGTATACTTGAAAACTACTATTTATATAAAGTTTTCGTATAAAATGACACTAAATACTTATGAACTCACCAGCATTTGTAAAAATGCTGATACTCGCTTTTCAAATAACTTGTATTCTCAGGTCAGCATTAGACAGGTACCTCTCCGGAGCTTTAGATGAAGACAATTTAGTACCAAGCGGCGTTTATATCATTACTTGTATTACTTGATGTATTGCAATGTAAACCATGTAAAACTATTACTATTAATGCAATGGTTGTTGTACTTTAATTACTATAATGCATATGTTGTGATACTTGACATGACGTCATCCACCCCAAAACGTTTCTGCCGTTCCGGTTTTGGGGTGTGACAATAGATTAGGAGGGTCAACTAGTTATAGTTCGAAACCCAAGTGGGGGGAACTAATTGTTTATGGCGAGGGCACCAGAGTGGGATCAGGGTTTTGTTCATCTGCCAGGGCTCGGCAATACATTCAGCATCGGTGTGCGGGATTTTTAGCGTATGTGATGGATACGTGGGTCAGGGATCAGACTCCAGTTTCAGAGGTTTCGATGGTCAGGGAGTTTGTCGATATGTTCCCGGAGGAGTTACCCGGAGTGCCTACGGAGAGGCGGGACTAGTTCAGGATCGACTTAGTGCCAGGTGCGGCCCCTATCTCCAAGGCGCCGTACTGATTGGCACCACCAGAGATGCAGGAGTTGTCATCACAACCGCAGGAATTACTGGGAAAGTAGTTCATTCGTCTGAGCATTTCTCCATGGGAAGCGTCGATACTCTTCGTCAGGAAGAAGGACGGTTCGCACAAGATGTGCATTGATAATCGGGAATTGAACAAGTTAACGGTGAAGAACCGTTATCCACTCCCGAGGATAGATGATCAGTTCGATCAATTGCAGGGAGCGACATGGTTTTCCAAGATAGACTTGAGGTCTGGATATCATCAGGTTAGGGTCAGAGAGGAGGACGTAAAGAAGACCGCGTTTTGGACACGTTATGGTCATTACAAGTTCGTGGTGATGTCGTTTAGGCTCACCAATGCACCAGCAGTATTCATGGACCTGATGAATCGGGTCTGCAGACCGATGTAGGATCGCTTGGTTATCGGGTTTATAGATGATATCTTGGTGTATTCCAAGAATCGAGAGCAGCACAAGGAGCATTTGCGGGAGTTATTGGGAGTTTTGAGGTGAGAACGGCTTTATGCCAAGTTCTCGCAATGCGAGTTTTGGTTATGAGAGGTCCAGTTCCTGGGACACCTCGTTAACCAGGATGAGATTTTGGTCGACCCGGCCAAAATCGAGGTAGTCATGTAGTGGGAGGTTTCGAAATCTCCCTCAGACATCAGGAGCTTTTTAGGATTGGTAGGGTACTATCGGACATTCATTCAGGATTTCTCCAAGATTGCGGTACCCCTCACTTGTCTGATGAGGAATAGGGTGGATTTTTGGTGGGGCCCTGAGCAGTAGAGGGCGTTCAAGACCCTCTGATAGCGATTGTACAAGGCCCCAGTCTTGATGCTCCAGGAGGGATTTGAGGATTTTGTAATGTTCTGTGATGCATCCATCATAGGTTTGGGGGCGGCCCTCATGCAGAGAGGGCGAGTGATAGCTTATGAGTCGCGGCAGTTGAAGCCATATGAGACGAGATACCCTACGCATGACTTGGAGTTGGGGGGTGTTCTTCCCCCTCAAGATATGGAGGCATTAGCTTTATGGGGTCCGGTGCACTATATACACGGATCACAAGAGCTTGAGGCATGTCATGGATCACCCGAACCTAAACCTGAGGCAGCGCAAGTGGTTGGATGTAGTTAAGGACTACGATTGTGAGATCCTTTACCACCCTGGTAAAGCGAATGTGGTTGTGGATGCTTTGAGCCGCAAATCAGCCGGGTCTTCCACCCCAGCGGTATGTATGAGGATAGAGGTGGATTCTCCGCTGGTGAGTTTGATCAAAGATGCTCAGGTGGAGGGCATGCGACCAGAGAACTGGATACTAGAGAGGATCAGGGGCGAGAATGTCCGATTTGTGTAGGATAGCTGGGGCTTGTTGAACCGATGTGGTCGGGTATGGGTTCCGATGTCTGGTGGAGTCACACAGACAATCATGAAGGAGGCTCATAAGTCTCACTTCTCTATTCTCCCAGGGGCCACCAAAATTTACCGGGATTTGAGTTTGAGCTACTGGTGGTCATGCATGAAGCGAAAAATCGCTTGGTATGTTGAGAGGTGCTTGACCTGTAGGATGGTTAAGGCCGAGCATTAGAGACCGCATGGCAAGTTGCAGCCCCTGGAGATTCCCATGTGGAAATGGGAACATATCACGATGGACTTTATAACCAAGCTGTCGAGGACGGCGAAGGGGTTTGATGTCATTTGGGTCATCGTGGATCGATTGACCAAGAGTGCACATTTCTTGGCTATACGGCAGAGTTCATCGGCCGAGAAGTTGGCCGATGTGTACGTTTGCGAGATCGTTACTAGCCATGGGGTTCCAATCTCCATTGTCTCCGACCGGGATGTTAAATTTTCCTCCGGTTTCTGGCAAAAGTTCCACGAAGAACTGGGCACGCGATTGCACTTTAGCACAACATTTCATCCCCAGACAGCCGGTTAGAGCGAGCGGACCATTCAGACCCTCGAGGACATGTTGAGGTCGTGTGTCATTGACTTCGGTGGGAGCTGGGATTCTCACTTACCACTTGCAGAGTTTGCCTACAACAACAGCTATCATGCTAGCGTTGGCGCCCCACCTTTCGAGATGTTGTATGGACGAAAATGTCGCACACCAGTTTGTTAGGGTGAGGTTGTACACAGGGTGATGGGACGGACGGAAGTAGTCCTGCAGACTACCGATAAAATTCAGCAGATTTGGCAGCGATTGCAGACCGCTCAGAGTCGACAGAAGAGTTACGCCGACAGACGTCGATCTGAGTTAGAGTTTCAGGTGGGATATATGGTTCTCCTAAAGGTCTCACCCTGGAAGAGTGTGATTCACTTCAGGAAGAGGGGGAAATTGGGTCCCCGTTACATTGGGCCATTCAAGATCATTAACAGGGTTGGCAAAGTGGCTTAAAGGTTAGAGCTGCCAGAAGAGCTTAGTCGGATCCACAACACTTTCCACATTTTGCAGCTGCGAAAGTACGTCATGGATCAGGAGGCGGTAGTATCACTGGATGATGTTCAGGTAGATGAGCGCCTGAATTACATGCAGAGGCCTATGACCATTTTGGAGAAGAAGAAGAAGATTTTGCGGAACAAAGAAATACCTTTGGTGAAGGTGCAGTGGGAGCATCGTAGGGGGTCCGAATGGACATGGGAGCCGGAGGTGGAGATGCATGAGCATTACCCCGGAGTTATTCGATGCAGCAGACTTCGAGGACGAAGTCTAGTTCCAGTCGATGAGAATTGTAACGTCCCGATTCTTAGGTAAGGAATTAAATAAATCTTATTTGGTTGAAAGATCTACTCAACGATTTGGTTGCCCTACTCGTCGAGTAGCAGTGAGGTGGTATCGCGCATTTAGTGGTCTACTCGTCGAGTCCATAAAGGGACTCAACGAGTAGCAGCTGGCAGATGAAACCCTAAATTTTGGGGTATTTCGCCCTATTTAAAGGATCATTGGCCTTCCCCAGCCTCCCCTTCACTGCTACTTGTCCCTCTAAAGCCCTAATCATGTGTGTATGCTCATTTTGTGCATTCTTAATCTTGGAGGAGGATATTCTTGGAGAAAAGAGCTTGGAGATCAAGTATTCATAAGCAAGGAGCTTGAAGGACCTGAAATCTATTGTATTTAGCATCTTCTGGAAGGTATAAATTGTTACCCTAACCTCATTCATTCTAGATCCTATCTTTGGTCAAGTTATAGGGTTTTCATAGTATGATTGGAAGCTATTCTTCTTTTGTAACGCCCACAGATCCGGGCTAGCAATTTAGAGACAATAAGTGTCTAAAATTACTTTTTAATAGAAGATTATTTAGAAGGAATAGTCTTAATAAAAGTTTTAGCATCTGTTACAAGGATTCCGTACATATAAAGAACATCGAAATCCGAGTTATAACGAAGAAGTTATGGCTCGTCGAAGTTTTACGGCAAAATCGGCACGGCACCGGGAGACGTAAATAGTGAATTTACGATAGAGGACTTTTTAACCTTTGTAATCTAAACGAAAGTCGTAGAATATGTTAAACCGAGAGTGTCCATAAATATAACGCCTAAATCTGACTTCGTATGAGGAAGTTATGAATTTTCTAATATTCGGCATAGTAATGCACGACCCGAAACTCGAATTTTAGTTCAAGAGGTTTTTGGCCAACGCAACCTAAATGAGAATTTAAGATATTATTAATAGTAGCACAACGATAAAAAGATAGACGAAAACGGACGTCGGATGAAGAAGTTATGAATTTTTAACGGACTTTCCTTGTCCCGGCCTGTTAAAAATATAACTTTAAAAGTAAAGTCAAAATTAGCTGGCAGAGTCTAAACGAAAGTTGTAGAGTACGTCTCCACCTACACGTGGATATAAAGAACATCAAAAACGGAGTTCGTATGAATGAGTTACAAATTATAATAGCATATTTACGTATTAAAATAAACTATAAATCATATATACGTAAACATATATATATATATATATATATATATATATATATATATATATATATATATATATATATATATATATATATATATATACATATGTATATATCATTAGAAAGGTATCGACGACGCGGTTATTATAAGACTAACGTTGAGTTCTTTCGACATTAGTTTAGTACAAATATTGTTAAATCTATTTAAAATGGTATCACTAATGGGTGTTTAGTTGTTTATATAACTATAAGGTTATTAAGTAACTTAGAGGGTAGTTCTTAAAAATTCAATTACTATAAATAAGAGCCTTGGGCTCTCATATTTTTTGCACCATTCTCTTGATTCAAGATTCTTTCTCTTCTTATCCCCCGAGCATTTCGGTCCATCGTGATTCGACTTCTCTTTCTGTAGTTTTAGTATAGTAAGGTGAGCGCTGAAACGTTGCACGAATCTTTCTTAGAAAGATTCAACGAAGAAGTTTTGCCCCTGCAGAGCTCGGCTCCTAGCTAATGCCCCCTTGCAAATAAGTTATGCTTACCCTACTTTAAGTAAAGCTTATATTTTAAAATTAGTATTGTTATTATGAACTTATAATAAATATTTGGGCTATCATTATAAGTTATAGAACTGTCGTTATAATATCTTTTTAACCACTCGCAGTACCGGGGATCCGGTTTGCAGGGTCGCTTGGGTTGCTGGATTCAGAAGTGCTTATATGCCAAAATGATCCTGCCCTACGGTGTTCCATGTATGGCCTCGTCTGTATATAGTGGGTGAAAAGTATTGTGTTAACGGTTATATAATAGTAATAATAGTTAGGCTATTAATTAGTCGCAGTTAATGTTAGACTAAACCCTAGTGGTATTGATACTAGGTTTTGTCGAGAAAAATTATTTTGAGAGTAACGAAGCGTTGTCCGAGTGCCGAGTCACCACTTTACCAGGTGAGTGCATAGTTACTTTCATCTTACACATAGATATGAAGTATTTTATACAAATTACATGCTATGTGTGCATATTATCTATATACTTGTTATCTATGATGGATAAACGTTTTTATACATGTTTTAAATGATTTAAACTGTATACGTATTTTATATCTACAAATATGTTGGGTAGAACATGGGTAGATGAATGATGAGAGATAAAAGATGATGTGAGTAAACATTGGCAGCTATGGACTTAGTGCCTATTAGACACACGTTGGTAGCTATGGACTTAGTACTTGTTAGATAAATGTTGGTAGCTATGGACTTAGTACCTGTTAGATAAACATTGGTAGCTATGGACTTAGTACATGTTAGATAAACGATGGTAGCTATGGACTTAGTACCTGATAGATAAACTTTGGTAGCTATGGATTTAGTACCTATTAGATAAACGCTGGTAGCTATGGATTTAGTACCTGATGAATGAACTTTAACAGCTATTGAATTAGTGCTTTACGAACAAGCATTGGCAGCTATGGACTTAGTGCCTTTCTTATAAACCCTTGAAATAAAGGACTTCGGAATGAATGGATGCATGATATATGACTCTTAGGGTAGACCCTTAACAATAAGGAAGATAATGGGGATAGGTAATTGGGTTAATTTTCTGATGATTAAATATAATAATTATATTATTGTGGCTTGAAAACCCTATGTACTCACCGGGTTTCCCAACCTGACCCACTCCAGCTTATTTGTATCACATGTGTCTTTACGAAGTTACAATACACTGAGAGATTAAAGAGATGTAGATCAGTAGTGTAAATGAATGTAAGTTCTATTTATACTTATGTTTCTATATTGACTATGACATCCCAAAGGTTTTAAATTGAATAAAAATACATTTCTTCAAACATGTTTTTGACAATATATTTACCATGTTTTTCTGGGAACAAATTCCATAACATTTTTAATAAAAGAAGTACTCTGATTTTTATAAAGCATAAACAAAATCGGTCTTTTCTGGCCATGAAAATAGGGATGTCACATTTGGTATCAGAGCATTAGTTTAAGTGAACTAGGAATATGGATTTATTTCTAGACTTAATCTTAGAATGCTAAGTAATGATTGTGAGGAGTGTGTCTAATGAATTTAGATAATACACCTGAATAGATACAAGCACTAGCTTGTTTAGGGAAAATGCCTAACATGCTTTTATGTGTTAAATGATATATGATATGCATTATATGATCGAATCTATGGTTTGTTGCCGACCGGATCTGGAAATGTTATGTGTTCAGATTTCTAAACGTTTAAATACGGTATTAGAACTGACATGTAACTTTTCGAAGTAATAAGGAGTATTACATGTCTAAATCTTCTCTATCTATATTCTCATCTCGATGCGCTGAACGCATGCCTATGTGAATGTAACATCATGGTGAAGGCTCATAGCAAACTGAGTAAATGGAGGAAACGAAGAGGCTTGCGATAGTGAATGATGCTTATTGGAAGATATCGTAGGAGAGGTATATTGCCTTTAGTACGTGTCTAATAAATAATACGTCCAGTACGTGAGAAGTACACTTTAGATTAGCAGAAAGAAATAACTTTTGGTATAATCCATGAAGTTATCCCATCTTCTGGCATTTCCACCACCAAACGAGTTGAAGCAAAATTGATGATTGAAGATACGCATGGAAGAAGTCCTAGTAGAGTCTAGGGGAAAATTTTGTGATTGTTTGGACACCTTTGTATGTGTTAAAATTGTTTTTGTGATAATAACTTGGAGAACTGTGAGACAATACTTGGGACGAGTATGTGTAAGTGTGAATGGTAGTAGAGGCCTATACTACCGGAAGCACATGACTCACACTTGGATCAGGGAAATTCACAAGGTTACCAAGAAGCTAGTAATTGATTTTGTTTTATTCAAGTATGTCATTACCATTGTTTCAGTAATGATTAAGAAGATGATTGTTGTTTCGACCCTAATGGTCATATCAAATTGAGTCCGACTAAGATGAGTATGTTACGTGGTTTAGAGGACCAAGTTCGATATAGCATCTAACTTAAGCCATAAGTTTGAAGTGAAAGATAATTCAAGCGTTCAATAGAAGTATCACGCTAGTTAAAGAAGTTGGTAGGTAGAAATGCAACATGTCAAAATGTGAGTATATCACATTAGAACATGAAGGAAAGTATATTCCATTCCGGAATTTGACTCTAAGAGACCTGATTCGGAGCGTTGCAACATACGATGAGAGTTCATTAGAACGTGACCCATCGGTCTATCGTGGAAATCAAATAAGCTTATCTTAAGTTTGTTAAGAAGAAGGAGTCTCTGATAAAGAGCGATTTTTTGACATAAAGGTCATGATTGAAAGTGTAACAAGACATAGAGAATGGGTGCAAGATCAAGCACCGCTTGTAGTCAAGAATACCAGGAGTTAGATACGCATTCGAAGAAACATCCAAGTTACGATTATTACCTAGCATGAAGAGATAATGTATGGAGTCATTATACAAACCTGTTTCGTTGATGATTTCGGGACGTAATCATCCTAAGGGGGAGATAATTGTAAAGCCCGTAGATCCGGGCTAGTCAATTTAGAGACAATAAGTGTCGAAAATGACTTTTTGATAGAAGATTATTTAGAAGGAATAGTATTAATAAAAGTTTTATCATATGTTACAAGGATTCCATACATATAAAGAACACCGAAATCCGAGTTATAACGAAGACGTTATGGCCCGTCGAAGTTTTACGGCAAAACCGGCACGACACCGGGTGACGTAAATAGTGAATTTATGATAGAGGACTTTTTAACCTTTTGTGGTCTAAAAGAAAGTCATAGAATATGTTAAAACGAGAGCATCCATAAAAATAACGCCCAAATCTGACTTCGTATGAGGAACTTATGAATTTTCTAATATTCGGCATAGCAGTGCACGACCCGAAACTCAAATTTTAGTTCGAGAGGTTTTTGGCCAACGCAACCTAAATGAGAAATTAAGATCTTATTAATAGTAGCACAACGATAAAAAGATAGACGAAACCGGACATCGGATGAAGAAGTTATGAATTTTTAACGGACTTTTCTTATCCCGACCTGTTAAAAATATAACTTTAAAAATAAAGTCAAAATTAGCCGATAGAGTCAAAATGAAAGTTGTAGAGTACGTCTCCACCTACGCGTAGATATAAAGAACATCAAAAACGGAGTTCGTATGAATGAGTTACAAATTATAATAGCATATTTACGTATTAAAATAAAGTATAAATCATATATACGTAAACAAATATATATATATATATATATATATATATATATATATATATATATATATATATATATATCATTAGAAAGGTATCGACAACGCGGTTATTATAAAACTAATGTTGACTTCTTTCGACATGAGTTTAGTACAAATATTGTTAAATCTATTTAAAATGGTATTACTAAGGGGTGTTTAGTTGTTTATATAACTATATGGTTATTAAGTAACTTAGAGGGTAGTTTTTAAAAATTCAATTATTATAAATAAAAGCCTTGGGCTCTCATATTTTTTACACCATTCTCTTCATTCAAGAGTCTTTCTCTTCTTATCCCCCGAGCATTTCAGTCCCTCGTGATTCGACTTCTCTTTCTATAGTTTTAGTATAGTAAGGTGAGCGCTGAAACGTATCACGAATCTTTCTTAGAAAGATTCAGCGACGAAGTTCTGCCGCTGCAGAGCTCGGCTCCTAGCTAATGCCCCTTACAAGTAAGTTATGCTTACCCTACTTTAAGTACAGCTTATATTTTAGAATTAGTATTGTTATTATGAACATATAATAAATAATTGGGCTATTATTATAAATTATATAAGTGTCGTTATAATATCTTTTTAACCACTCGACGTACGGGGGATCCGGTTTGGAGGGTCGCTTGGGTTGCTGGATTTAAAAGTGCTTATATGCCAAAATGATCCTGCCCTCCGGTGTTCCATGTCTGGCCTCATCTGTATATAGTGGGAGAAAAGTATAGTGTTAACGGTTATATAATAGTAATAATAGTTAGACTATTAATTAGTCGCGGTTAACGTTAGACTAATCCCTAGTGGTATTGATACTAGGTTTTGTCGAGAGAAAATTGTTTTGAGAGTAACGAAGCGTTGTCCGGGTGCCGAGTCACCACCTTACCAGGTGAGTGCATATTTACTTTCATCTTACACATAGATATGAAGTATTTTATATAAATTACGTTCTATGTGTGCATATTATCTGTATACTTGCTATCTATGATGGATAAACGTTTTTATACATGTTTTAAATGATTTAAACTGTATATGTATTTGATATCTACAAATATGTTGGGTAGAACATGGGTAGATGAATGATGAGAGATAAAAGATGATGTGAGTTAACATTGGCAGCTATGGACTTACGGCCTATTGGACAAACGTTGGTAGCTATGGACTTAGTACCTGTTAGATAAACGATGGTAGCTATGGTCTTAGTACCTGTTAGATAAATGTTGGTAGCTATGGACTTAGTACATGTTAGATAAACGATGGTAGTTGTGGACTTAGTACCTGATAGATAAACTTTGGTAGCTATGGATTTAGTACCTATTAGATAAACGCTCGTAGCTATGGATTTAGTACCTGATGAATGAACTTTAGCAGCTATGAAATTAGTGCTTTACGAACAAGCATTGGTAGATATGGACTTAGTGCTTGTCTTATAAACCCTGGAAATAAAGGACTTCGAAATAAATGGATGCAGGATATATGACTCTTAGGGTAGACCCTTAAAAATAAGGAAGATAATGGGGATGGGTAATTGGGTTAATTGTCCGATGATTAAATATAATAATTATATTATTGTGGCTTGAAAACCCTATGTACTCACCAGGTTTCCCAACCTGACCCACTCTAGCTTATTTGTATCACAGGTGTCGTTACAAAGTTACAATACACTGAGAGATTAGAGAGATGTAAATCAGTAGTGTAAATGAATGTAAGTTCTATTTATACTTATGTTTCTGTATTGACTATGACATCCCAAAGGGTTTAAATTGAATAAAAATACATTTCTCCGGACATGCTTTTGATAACGTATTTAACATGTTTTTCTGGGAACAAACTCCGCAACATTTTTATTAAAAGTACTCTGATTTTTATAAAGCATAAACGAAATCGGTCTTTTCTGGCCGTGAAAATGGCTATGTCACATCTTTGCAATCTCAGATCTGAAGTTAGAATTGAGCTCCTTTGGGCTTCTTAGTACATAAAGTTTCCAGCTTGTGCAAGAATGAGACTCTCCCAAGGTGTAAAGCTCCATTGGAAGCATAGATTGGTCATTTAGGGCCTTTAGAACCTTGCATGTGCGTAAAGTTTGCAACTTTACGTGATAAACATGCCTTAGAAGCTTGGATCTATAATCTGGAGCCTTGCCATGGCTTAAAAAGCATCTGCATGGATGAAGGTCTGCGAGGACTCAACGAGTTGGATGAACAACTCGGCGAGCCCGATGAAGATGACCATGAACTCAACGAGTTGGATGAACAACTCAGCGAGTCCGTTGACGTTTGCCTTGAACTCAGCGAGTCGGCTGGGGTTTTTCCCAATTCTTGGACACGTATGAATTTGGAGAGTTAAAGGAGAACTCGACGAACCAATCAAGGATTTCACGACTTCTCGAGTTCAGGAAGGACTCGACGAGTAGGTGAACTGCACTCGACGAGTCGAGTCAACATGGACTGTGGACTTTGACTGTGGACTTTGATTTTGACCATGTGTTGATGAGTTGACTTCTGAGGGTATTCTGGTAATTTGGAGATTTATGAAAGAGAATTTTATGGTATCTATAGGTAATGAAGTTCGTGTTGGTGATCCGGGAGTTGAAGCTTTCTAGTTTCAGACGTCAGTTACGACTCATTATATCAACAGGGTCTACGGCACCAAGGCCGGCCCTTAATGATTTACATCCTGGTTTAGGATGGTTGCTATGCTAGATTACATCATGGTTTAGGATGGTTGCTATGCTAGTAATTTGTTTTATTGATATCCTGGTTGTAGGAAGGTGTCTATGCTAGAGATCGGTTAGATATGTATGACTCTTTGTTATTGCATGTTAGCATACGATAATTATGTGCACATGTTTATTGGTATGGGGAAGGGTTGAGGCAGGTCTTGCTGTGTGTTGTAGTGCCAAGACACCCCGGGTGGACTGGGTAGACTGCAGGCCTGGGCCGGGCAAATGTAGTCAGGCCGAAGGCCTAGTGAGTGGTCCAGATAGGCTGAAGGCCCCGATGGGGGCGGTCCAAACATGCCGATGGCTCGGAGAGCGGTCAAGATAAGATGAGAACTGGGAATCAGTCTAGTCAGACTGAAGGCTTATTATGCATGTTGTTTGCTGTTTTCTTATATGTTTATACGATATGGTTATATCTGTATGATGTTGGTACTTTGGGGAAACTTAGTAAGCTCGGGGGCTTGCAGTTGTTGATTTTGTTTCAGGTACTTCTGATGACCGCGGGAAGGCAAATGCGTGATCGTACAACTTCTCATGCTTTACCTATGTCTCTGGGAAAACTTTGATATTGTACATTTTGAGAACAAAGTTGTAATATTTTTAATGGTTTGAAATGTTTTAAAAAATTTAAACGGGTTTGATTTTTTGGAATGTTATATATATATATATATATATATATATATATATATATATATATATATATATATATATATATATATATATATATATATATATATATATATAATGTTGGATCGGGTGAGGACTGAAAAATTAGTAAGGACTGTAAGGACAAATTATTATCGTAGGATTGAAAAAATTAAAGATCAATATTTAATTTTATTTATCGTCAAACTCTCAATATGACGTATTTGTAGTTATATGTGAGATTTTGATATTTTCCGGCAAAAGTTAATTGTTTGGAGACTTAAATTGGAAAGGAAAAATAAAAAAAATCATAAAAATTCGGCCACAGAGGCATCTCACGTGACTTCACTCTCCTTTCTTCATTCTACCTAGAAAAAAATCCAAAAATCTTTAAAATTTAAGGAAAACTTATACTCATTATATTAGTGAATTTATAAAAATCCTTTTTAAAAATAATTTTTTTAGGGTGTTTATTTTTTAGTTTTATGAAATATTGTTTTTATAAAATATATCAAAATTCTTTTATTCAAATTCAAATTCAAAAAAAAAATAATAAAAAAAAAAACAAAAACAAAACAAAACAAAACAAAAACAAAAACAAAAACAAAAAAATAAATTATAGATGTAAGTCCCTAAATCGCTTTGATGTATCAATCAGATCCACTTGATGGTGCGGGTTCCCAATCAAGTGGATGATGCAAGATAGAATGGAAGAGAAGAAGAAGAAGAACAGGATGAATCTTCAATGCACACAATGATATTCAATAATGATCCAGTCCACAAGATTCACATACACACGTTCTCTCCTTGTTTCTCTGTCTAGAACACACGTTCCCTTCATAATGGCAACCCTTAGAACGTCCCCTCCTCTCTCATCACTCGATTACACTCCTAATAACACACTATTTATACATATGGACAAAACTCAAGCCCAAAACCCAATGGCCTGTTTTCGACCATAGACCATAGACCAAAAACTATAAATGCTTAGAAAAAAATTATAAACCATAAATTTAGACCCAAAAATCTCCCCCTTGCTTTATGGCTTTCTTTTCTTATGACCTAACAAACTCCTCCTGGGTGTGTATCTTGCTTTTCTTTTCAATCATCGCTTTGATCTTGGCTTCAACGTTAATCTTTGATTTCTTCACAACTTCAAGATGAACATATGAATCTTCTATATGAATAACTTCATCTTGAACAGTTGCGCTTTTCTTTAAAAATTTGACTTTGAACGCATGTTTGGAGTGGAGGCTTCTAGTAGGGATTCTTGAAAATCAGCACCTTCAGCTTTGAGAATCTTCCAATAAAACAAAAGAGAAACCGATTCTTCTGGATCACTTCAACATGTTTATAGATAGCAGCAGATTGATTAAAGAGGCTTCAATGCAATCTGTCACATAACTTCAAGTACAACTTCACCTAGCTTCTAAGGTTGAAAGATTGAATGTTGAAAAATAATCTTCACTTCTTGTTCCTTCGAATGAGAATTCTTCAATGATCACTGTTGCGCATTGAAAAGAAACAAATGACTAAAAAGTCCCTGTGGATCACAGAATCATAAAGACCCTTCTCACCACAGTTGTGCAAGGATGTAACCTTGGCTCAGAAAGAGATTATTTGCAGTATATGTGTGAAAGTACAGTCTCCTTGAGTCATTTCTTCCTTTGAGTTCTCTGATTTTTGAATTCGCTTTTCAAGTAAAATATATTTTTGAGATAAAAACAAAAATAAAAGTAAACTCAGCACACAGTAGAACGACTTAAGAAATAAAAATAAAAATAAAATATACTCAAAAGTAAAAAAAAAAAAAAAAAAAAAAAAAAAAAAAAAAAAAAAAAACAATTTTGGATTTTTTATTTTTCTGAAAAAAATAAAAACAGAAATAAACATATTTTTAGATTTTTTTTCTTAATTTTCTTATTTTTGTTTGATTTTTTAATTTTTTTATTCTCCCCCTAAATTGACCATTTAGCTGATGACGATCAAGGATATTGTTGTCCATTTAAATTCAGCAGCGAGATCTACAGACAATCTTTTAAGTAGTTCAATTTTAGGTGTACTAGAATGTGTTCCCCACTTCCTGACATACCTCGGTAATCAATAACATCCAAAGAACTCCTTTACTTTAGGTGAGTATCAATTACTAAGAGAGAAGATAGATATAGAGATGCATACGTTGTATCACAGCTCGAATGTCTTCCAATCACGTAGAGGGAACAACATATGGCTAACATAGATAGAGGATTAGAGAGATAAAGGGTGCATATATTGTGTCCCAGGTCGGATCTTTCAATCACGCAGAGGGGATATCATATGGCTAACAGATAGAAAGAACTGCATATATAAGGAGATGCATAAAGATAGAGTTGCATATGTTACATTCTAGGTCAGATATGTTCTAATCACGCAAATGAGGCAATATATGACTGACAGATAGAAAGCAAGAAAATAATTTCCTACAAACCTACTTTATCAGAACCTCCCCAGTCGCCCTATCAGTACCAGAATTAAGGACATAGTCCGTACATCGAGGAAATGTTGAGCCACAATTCTAGATAAATATGACTTTAATGTATCTCACAGGCTCCCTTGTTTATGTCACTGCTCAAACCCGAGCGTCATATGGTCACTTCAAATGAAACTATCTAAGTCCATACTATCAAGTCCTTTCATTATCAAACTATGTCTAGTCCTTTTGAATCCTTTGTGTCTACCAGCGCATTGAGCACAGAGTCTAAACAATTTAGTTTTTGTGCATTACCTGCATCATAAATTGCCCTTTAACACTAGACTTCATATCATTTCCCAAATAACACTTACAAACGAAAAACCATAAGGACAATTTTTTGGATTTATATATATATATATATATATATATATATATATATATATATATATATATATATATATATTGTATTTTGATATCTCCCCTTAATTTGAGCATGGGGAAGAAAGAAAATAAATGTGCAAGCAAAAAACATAAAATTTGTCTTTGAAATGACTCATTTTAAAAGAAACTTAGAAGTATCGAGAAGAAAACTCAAACCGTATTTCACCAACAACATGCATATGTAGCAACATATTCAATCTTAGTTGTGTCTCAATTCCGGAACAGATCCAAAAATTCTTCACATCGTTAAATAGAATCCTCATTTGTGATCATCTTCATGGTGTGTTAGAAGAAGAAGTATTTCTCAAACAGCCCCCAGGCTTTGAAGACAAGAAGCACCCTGACTATGTGTACAGACTAGATAAAGCGGTATATGGACTGAAGCAAGCTCCTAGGGCCTGGTATGAGACACTGACATCATTTCTTCTTGAAAATGGCTACAGAGGAGGAGCATTTGATAATACTCTCTTCATCAAAAACAAAGGCTCAGAAATGATTCTTGTTCAAATCTATGTCGATGATATCATCTTTGGCTCTCCAAATGAGAAGTTGAGCAAGGAATTCGCTGAGATCATGTCTCAAAGGTTCGAGATGAGCATGATGGGGAAGATGACCTTTTTCTTAGGTCTTGAGGTTCAGGAACAAAAATCAGGTATCTCAATTTGTCAAATTAAATATCTTGCTGACATGCTTGTTAAGTACTCTCTCAGCGACTGCAAACCGGCTTCTACTCCGGTGTCCAAGACTGATAAGCTACACACTGATCCCACCGGCACTGATGTTAATCACTCTCTTTATCGAGGAATGATTGGATCTCTTCTCTACCTCACTGCAAGTCGCCCTGATATCATGTTTGGAACCATTCTCTGTGCTAGATTCCAAGCTAATCCCAAGGAGTCTCATCTCATTGCAGTTAAACGCATCTTTCGATACTTAAAGTCCACTCAGAACTTGGCATTGTGGTACCCTCGTAACTCAGCACTTGAACTCTTTGGATACACTGATTCCGACTATGCAGGATGCAACTTAGACAAGAAGAGCACGTCAGGTGGATGTCATTTCCTTGGAAATCGACTAATCAGTTGGTCTAGCAAGAAGCAAACCTCAGTAGCTATCTCCACTGCAGAAGCTGAGTATGTTGCAGCTGGGAGATGTTGTGCTCAACTCTTATGGATTCAACTTTTAGACTATGGGCTTAAATTCACAAAGACTCCTATATACTATGATAACACCAGTGCCATTCAGATCACACAGAATCCTGTTCAGCACTCAAAGACAAAGCATATCGACATCAGACATCACTTCATCAGAGACAATGTTGAGAAGGGCAAGGTTGTTCTAAAACATGTTAAGACTTCAGTCAACTAGCTGATATTTTCACCAAGGCCCTGGATACTCAAACTAATGCTCACATTATTGGAGAACTTGGAATGATCACTCTGGATTAAAAATGTTTTACTAATGTTTGCTATTATCTAAAAAACTAATGTATTTTTTTTTTGCTGATGATGATGTGATGATGATGCTTACCATGCTGAGTATATTGTATGATCTCTTATCTCTATCTCTTCTACAAATCTTCTAAACTAAAGTTGAATGATTCACTGTATTAAACCATACACTGATAACAACTTGAAACTCTTTGTCGATGGTTAGACAAAACACCAAGATCTATCACACGCAACTATCCCTTCTTACCAATCTTACACTGATTCTGTGATTCAGTGTGACAAAACACATGTTGATGAGAGTCTAACAATCTTTGCCGATGGTTAGACCAAAACACCAAGGTCTATCACACACAACAATCCTCTCTTCACCTTCTTCTCACTCAGTGTCTAATGATTCAGTAAGAAGCACCACTCACTGATAAAGACTCAACACTCTGTGCCGATGGTTAGATAATTAAACCAATATCTATCACACGCACCACCCACCTTGATAACCTTAAACAAGCAAGTTGTACCTTGAATTAACGACAAACTATCTTTCAGCATGTAACTTTTCGTGACACTGATCCAACGCTTCCGCAGACACTGATTGTCGTTTCCTCTCTAGTATAACGGCTCTTTTTACCCAACAACTATTTTTTTTTATTTGACAGTTTGTTAAGATACGCAGTTATTTTCGATAAAGATAATCATTACCTTTTAAAAAAAAACATTTAATCCCATATTTAAACTTTTTCACCTCTCTCCCAAATCTTCCTCCAATCATTCAAACTTCCTTCTCTCTCTTCTAAACCCTAGAATCCAAACTCTCTTCAATGGCGGCATCACTGTTTACTTTCTCCTCCACTTCAAGAAGAGTCGTCCCAGCTCCAAACTCTCCTCCTCTTCCCATATACATCAAAGCCACAAATGTCGTTTTCAACCCTGATATACCAGATGTTCATCGCGGTCTTGGACTTGATGATTTTGTCAATTTTTTAGTATCGTGCAAACTTCGATACGCTATCAGTGAGGTTCCATCAGAGTTCTTTCCCGAACAAGTATGTGAGTTCTACTACACCGCAACGGTTAATGATGAAAACAACGTCATCTCCGGGACTATTAGGCGTGGCCGTCGCTCAGTTTTTATCACCGCGGATCTCCTCAGTACTGCACTCAGGTTACCAATTTTTGAGCCATTCTCTGAGCTTCCAACTATTGAACGTTGTCGACGCCTCTTTGATCAACTGGGCTATGATCACTCAAAGGCTGGTGCTCGATCAGCTCTCATTCTGCGTCAATGTATGACTCCAGGATGGAAGTTCTTCACTGGGGCACTTTGCAAATGTGTGGGTCACAAATATCGTAGTGGTGATCAACTGAGTACTTATGAGCAACAAGTTGTCTGTTCCCTTCTTCTCAAAAAATGTCTTGATTATAGGGCCTTCTTCTTTGATCAGTTTGTCCAACTTCTTCGTGCCAATGTATGAGCTGATCATGTCCCATTTCCACGTTGGATTGCTCTTGTCCTGGATAAATTTTTCGCTGAAACCTACTACTCCCACTCTGGAAACCCCATCCAATGCCCACGCATGTCCGTACGAATGTATTAGGATGATCCACTGGCAAATGACATCGGCATCTCTGATCGAATGCGAGAATGGATCGCGAATCCATATACTGTTCCTTCACTAAGCACTGACACTGACGAAGGAGCTGCTGATATCAACGACACTAATCCTGAAATACAAGCTTATCCTAGTCAAGAAGGTGGACATACCTCTCCTCAACTTTCTCACCAAACCATTTCTGTCACTGAAAGGATTCCTTCAACTCATGGGGAGCCATCTGCTCAGGGGGAGCAACCATCACAAGAGATGCCACCATCTCAGGGGGAGCAACATCGATCACAAGAAATTCCAGGTACTCATCTCATTCAAATCCCGACCTCAACGTTTAATGAGCTTCTTACACTGACTCGAGACATGAGTTAGCGTCTTCTACGTATTGAGGCTGATGTCAACCAACTGAAGGGAGTTCTTCTGTCAACTCCTTCCCCTGGCCCAAATGATGATGATGATCAAAAAGGGGGAGAAACTAATTTTGTTGAGCTTGGATCTGAAGAGAACATTTTAAACCAGACTGAGCCACCACAGCCTGTGGATGACTCTGAGAGACCAACAGAAACTGAAAAGCTTACTGAAGATAGTGAGCATGATGATGAAGATGAACATGATGATGAGTGTCAGATGCTAGACATGAACTTCATTGATCCCACTGTGCCAGTTCAAGGAGAAGACTTAGATGATGATGAAGATGAACATGATGATGAGTGTCAGATGCTAGACATGATCTTCATTGATCCCACTGTGCCAGTTCAAGGAGAAGACTCAGATGTAGTTAGCGAGGATCTTCAACCTTTATCTCGCAAGCGCAAGGCAGCAGATACTGAATTATCTGATTCACATACTGACACTTCTCTTCCCAGCAAGAAATCTAAGTCCATTGTCAGCATATCCAATTTGGCAGCTGAATGGAACATGTCTCCTGATCAAGTTAAGAAAATCCTTGATGAAGCCAATAAAGCTCAGCTTCTAAAGAATATTGCTCAAGATGATGAATCCCTCATTCAGCAAAAACTTCAGGCCAAAGGATCCTTTGAAGCTCAGATGCAAAGGTTTTTAGAATATCAGTCCAAATCTAAATCTTCACAGCCTCCTCCCAGTACCAGTAAGTCAAGGACTGATAGTGTTCTTAACAGGATTGATCACAAGAGGTTTCAAGATGTTCTTAAACGAAGAGTGAGCAATGATAAGATCATCAAAGTTAAAGCCTCAAAACCTTGTAACGAGAAAATTCGTACTTTGCTGATCACTCGTCAAGGTCCTCAACATCCGTACACTAAAGTTGTCAAGAAAGACGAGCTGATCAGATATGGATACTCTGAATGGATGGAATTGCTCGAATTGGCATCCAAGCAAACTTCAGCTCGTTCTTCAGAACTGACTTGTGCTCTTCACTTACTGATCAAGAAAGTTCAGCATCTTGATCTTGTTCCTACACAGCATCCTCAGCAGCAAGGCCCAAGTTCCTCAGTTCCAAAAATCAGAAGAACTAGATTTCAAGTTGATAATGAAGATGTATTGGTTCTAAATTTTGGTGCTGAAGGAATAAACAACTCTCTTCCTATCGGTGTTGAACATAAGTTCATCTCTGTTCCTGAACATGGAATGTTTTATCTTGATAAGAACAGGAAAATGTGTTTTCAGCGTACTACAGAAATTCCAAGGGCTCCAACATAACATCTTGTTGGCTTAAGGCAAATGTGCATGAGTCATAAAGATCTCTCTGGAGAGTTTCATATACTAATTGCTATGGAGTTACTGAATAGAAGACAAGAGCTGCTGGATAGTCCTTACTGGCCAATGAAAGTAGAAGCTGAAGCTGAGTATGAAGAATTTTTGTCCAGATGTGTTCTAGTCTAGCTGGTTTTGAACATCATCATATTGGGGGAGATTGTAAGGTTGAACCTTATAATATGATGATGTTTGAAACTGGTCACTCAGCGTCAGCACGTAACCTAGCGTCAGCATACCAGTTGTTCAGTGTATAGTTTTATATTCAACATTTTGTAACAGATTTAGTACTTATCTTGTTTCCATAGTTATCGTCTATTAGTTAGCTGGTATATCCCTGATTTGTAGGGATTGCCTAGATTAATTCTATATAGTCTTTTTGTACAAGTTTGTGAGATGTTGTCTTTCACAAACCCTAATAGCCGCTTTGTGCATTCGATAATCTCTTTGTGAGATTATTATTCTTAGTGAAAGTTCTTTGTGAAACTTCGTTGTTCTTGTTGATAATCATTGTTTGATAAATTGTTTGATCTAAGGTCCTCTCATAAGTGTTGTACAGTTGAGAGATATCCCATATCATGTGCTTGGAACAACCACTATCAACAAACCAGAGTCTGATGACATTCCTCCATAGCTTCTCCAACACAGAGTGTGGGATTACTTGGTCTTTGAAACCTAGTCCATTTTGAAATTGGGTCGACCTTTATCATCTACACAAGGTACTCTCTCCCATGACATATCTTGTTTATCACACACAAAAGATGAAGAAATGGTAGAATCATTAGGTGATTTGGGAGTATGAACCTTTGGTACCAATCTGTAGTCGGGTTTAACCGATATCTTCTTTGATCGGATGGATGCCTTATCACTCGCTTTAGAACTTGAGCCTGATCGTCAAGATGATGTTGACCTAACCGATCTTGGTTTAACTGGACCATCTCATGAATTTGGTTTCTTGGCCGACATTCTCTTCTTGCCCTTGGGAGTTTGATTCTTGCCCTTTTTGGCATTCCAGTCACCATTTCACAATTGTGACCTCGAAAGGTTTGTTTTGGAGAATCTCCCTCTAGGCACGTTCTGCCGACATTGTGCATAGTAGGGAACATATGCACGATTTAGACAATTTCTGGCAATGTGTCTAGGTGTTTCACAGTGAAAACAAGTTTGTTTCTTCACTTAAAAAGTTGTTTCTGTTTGTCCCTAGTAGCATGTCTGTGTCGTTAAACTTTTATTTTTTAATAACTTTATTTAAAAAATTATTATTTTATATTTTAAAAGTAATATACATATCAAAATACAAAAGTTATTTATTTTTCATTCATACGTTTACCAACAAAAATACCATTATCATGTGAACTGTTTTGTTCCTTTCTCATGTAAATAACCAAAGCAAATCAAATAAAAAACTGGTATGTTCGAAATTCGACCAAAATGAAAAACTCGAGCTTACGCCTTGTTCCCGAGTTTAATTGAGTTTCATCAAACGAAAGAAAAGAAAAGGAAGGGAGATATGGAGAGAAAAGAAAGGGAGGGGAAGGAAATGATTAATTTTTTCGTGTTCCCGAGTCTGGAGGAAAGGAAAGGAAATGATTATTTAACCGTGTATTGTTACTTGTTATCCTTATCATTGATTCTTTTCTCTCCAAATCTCTCCAATTTGGGAGGAAGATTAGGAGGGGAGATTTTTCTCTGATTTCTTTTCTTTTCTTCCTAAATCATTCCAAAAAAAAAAAAACTCGGGAACACGGTGGTTTACTTTTTTTCTCCGATTTCCTCACTTTCTCTCCACTTAACAATTATCATTGATTCTTTTCTCTCTAAATCTCTCCAATTTGGGAGGAAGATTAGAAGGGGAGATTTTTCTCTGATTTCTTTTCTTTTCTTCCTAAATCATTCCAAAAAAAAAACTCGGGAACACGGTGGTTTACTTTTTTTCTCCGATTTCCTCACTTTCTCTCCACTTCCCCCATTAAATGAGACCCGGGAACGGGGTGTAAATAAGTCTTACTTTTTAGCTTTAAACTCGAACTCGATATAGTAATCGACACTTTTAATTAAACATCCAAACTCAACCAAACTTATTTTTTCGTGGACTCTAAAATTTTACTACTTAACATTACTCTTTTCTAATTTATTATACAAGCTAAAATAAATTTCAACAAATCGTTTTCATTATATATCAACTTCTTTGTACAATAAGTCAATTGTCATATTACAACAATCTCTATTATTAGGAGTACCATGGAAGTTATCGAAATCAGGGGATGCCTCGAGAGAGAAAAGGAAGGGAATATGAGCCAGAAGTCGGTAGACATGATGTACACGTGTTAAAAAAATATAAATGTAATAGAGGAAAAAAGGAACCGACCGGATAACCTGTTAACAATTTTCAATCGTACGGTCGGCCGCTTCGATAACGACACGTATCTGGTAGGCGAACCTGTTTGATGCATCTATTTTTTTTTTTTTTTTCCTAAGTGCTAAAGGTGAAAGCTTAAATCTGAAGGTTCTGGTTATTATTATAGAAAAAGAATTTCCATTTTTTTTTTTTTTTGTAAAATTGATCTCTCAATTATTGTTGGGTTTCAAAATTAAAAATAGTAATTTTGGATTTTTTTTTTTGGTAAATTTGTTCCTATTTTTTATCTATTTTGATACTTTTGGTAGTTACAATCAATATTGTTACACTTTTTAGGAACCGTTTAATATTTAAAGTTTGACCACAAAACGTTAATGGTTTGACAACTTTGATCTATTTTTTAAAAAGTTATTAATTCCTACCCCTTTAATTATTTAGCCATTTTAATACTTCTGATCTTTGCAATCAAAACTTTTACATTTTTTCATAAAAACATGAAAAAAACGGTCCAAGGCAAACCTCGGGCTTTTCATCTTTGTACTTTCTACGTCTGTCATATTTATCGATTCGGATACAACATTGAAAGCTTCTGGACCCTGCATAGCGGGGGTAACCTTTATAGTTATTTATATAAAAATATTTGTAGTTGTAAGATCTTTAAAATTATAGTAATTTATAAAATAAGACAAAAAGAAATTGTCAAGAAAAATTTTAATATTTTAAGAAAAGTTTATTTTTAATTCTGAAGAAAAAATTTGAATATAAAAGTTTCGATTATTTCATTTTGATTCAAATTAACGAAATTTTTTTTTAACAGGAAATGATATAAAATATAAAATCAAATAATTTGGATTTTTTGTTAAAAAAATTTAAGACTAGAAGTAACTTTCGCTACAATAAAGGGATTTTTCTATCAATTTCCCTAATATAAAACAGAAAAGGTTGAAAGTTTAAACTCTTATTTTCGATCATTTTTTTTAAGTTCAAAACCTTTTATTTAAAATAAAAACTTTCTTTTAGGTTAAAAACTCTTTATTTAAAATAAAAGATTTAAACTCATGCTTTCGTTCACAGTCCTTTATTTTAATTCAGATCATTTATTAAAATAAAAAATCTTAGAACACTTAAAAACTTGCAGCAGAAGTCGGAACATAAATCTAATACGATTACTCACTAAGGCATCAACCAATACTTGAACAGAAAATGAAAATCAGTTATATACGTTTGGTTCTTTGTTCATACTTTTTGAAACATCTATTTGGTTTGATCTTAAAGTCATTGGTTTGATCCATAAAATCAGTTATGTTCGTTTGGTTATTTGTAAGATATTGGCTTTTAATTTGTAATTTAAATTTAACCCAACGCTATTGTAAGTTTATATTCAATAAATTATAATTAATTAGATATACAATTTACAATTTGATTTGGAACTGAAACCAGACTTATTCGAATATCCTTATTTATGTGGTCCAATTTATTTACGTCTTTTGCACACCTTTTGATCATAATCAAGAAAATTTACATGTCGATGGAGTAGGTCGGGTCAAAAATTTGTTTTTGTCCACATATAATTTTGGTGGGTGTGTCGGTGTTTTAAATATTTTTTTGGTTAGAACCATGATAACTTTTTTTAATTATTAATTAAAAATGTTTGATTTCTTACGTATTATTCTATAATAACTTTTTTTTAACGATAATGTGATGCCCTTATTGGTGCAAATTTGGAATCAATATCCAGTTATAAATTAGTGTTGATTGCTCGCATCTAGTTTTGATAATGACAAATTGAAAATTTGGCTTACATTTACTAACAGTTTTGTATTTTGTAGGGATTAATCTATTCCGCAAGATATTGATTTTTAAGAAAAGCTCAAAGAGATAAGGTATTGAGAACCATGACACAAATCCTTTTTTTTTTTTTTACTTTTATAGTTTTTGAATTGAATGTTATCCTAAGAACGAAGCTTGTGGGATTCGATCACGAAATCCACTCTAATATGAAATCCAATCTAATTTTTTTACTTACGTTGTGTTAGGGTCAGATTTTCGTTTTAACTCCAAACTTGTTTATTAATAGTTATAATATTGTGTGTGATATCCAAATATCTTTCTAGTAAAATAGATTAGTCTGGTAGCAAGGTGTTCATTCAACCACAAGAGGTGACTTCTAACGGATCACTTTAACATGTAAAATGAAAAGTGTAGTATTAATTTGGATGAACCACAGCCATTTCATAAGGGCATCTGGGGAGTCACAAGATATAAAGTTGATACGAAATAATCCCCAAACTATAATTATTTGCTCAAGACAATGTTTACAGCCGAATCATGCCACACAAGTATGTTTGTAAACAATAAAGCAAACACCGGTATTTAGAGTTGTGACACTCGCCTAGCAAGGTTTCATCATTGAAATGAGTTATACAAAATAGCAAAATGGAGTTGATATATGTTCTCTTAATACTTGATTGATAGTCAAAATAAAAGCATATAACCTTATAGAAAGGGTATATCAAAAGTATACAACGGCATTAACCACAAAATATACTTATAACAAATGAGTACTTATAATAGCAAGAATGTAGCATTTTGAGCTCTTCCAAGTTCCAGCATATGATAATAACTACAATCAAAATGTTCAAATGGATTCTAGAAGTTAAATGTTAGACAAAATGATCTATATAAAGCTAGAAGGAATGGTAACACTTCTAGCACTTTGTCACATCATCTTTTTGAATGCCCTATCATTTTTATTTCTTAGCATCTAATTTTTAACATTTGGAAGGAAGTAATAACACTCCTAACATTTTTTTTTAAAATTTAATTAAATTGTATTTTTTAATACACACAATTTTTTATTTTATTTGGATCAATCAAATAAGATTTTGTTGCAAAAAAGCAATAATTACAAAATAAGATAACAAATCACAAATAATGTTTATAGAATAATTATTTTGACAAAAGATCCGAGTTAAAACAATATATTGCAAACAGTATCACATCTAGAAAAAGATGAAATTAATTTAAAACACACACACACACACACATATATATATATATATATATATATATATATATATATATATATATATATATATATATATATATATATATATATATATATATATTCTCTCTTATTCTCGATCCTAAGAGTAAATCTAAAGCAAAAAACCCTCTTTTCTTCTCCATTAATCTCTCAGCCGCAGACAACAAAATAAGAAAATAGATAAGGCGAAATCAATCGTGAGGAGTAGATTGAGAACTAATATACTGTGGTGCTTTGTTGATGAGCGGGCGTTAGGCCAGTAAAATTTCTAGGGTTTTTAGTTTTTTTTTTTTTATTTTTTTTTTAATTTTTTTTATTGTTATAGAAGTGAAATCATAAGTTGAAAATTGATTATATCATAAAGAAATGGCCGGCTTCAAAAGATGAAGTTTTTCTTGATGGATTTCTTTTGATTTTCATATCTTTTTTTTCTTTAAAATTGATTATATCACAAAAAAATCGCAATCACAAACAAACTATTTCACTCAATCAAAGCATTCACTTCTTTCTCTTTCTTCACGCTATGAGGATGGCGGCTATACTTTGGCGAGCCCCCTAACAAGAGCTAGGGGGTGGTGTTCTACATCAATGGCGAGCTAAGCGAGTGGCTTTGACGAGTGCCACTCCGCTTAGCCTAAGTACGATTTATTCCTTATAAGCATGTTTTAAATACTAATAACCCTAATAGGATGTTAAACACAAATCCACAAAATAAAACTCAAAAAGTATGAGTTTGAATTTGGTTGAATTTGGAGCCGGTCCAAGCCAATTTGGGGCCAATGGAAAAATCGAAAATGAGGCCCTTTAAAATTCATAAATTAAAAGGTTAACATGGAGCAAGCAAATACAAATACATACATACAATGAGAATGTGTACTCCCAAATTGTGTGATTTATCATTATTAAGCCACATTACAATGTTATTGCACATATGGGATTCTTCAATATCTAATAAGAAAAGCCCCGCATTATAATTATTGAAACTAAAAATAACCTGCATTACATTAGAAAATTATGGTCAAATAACTAAATTTAATGAACTAAAAATCACATGCATTCCATATTTGCAACATAAATCCCAACTAAAACCACAAACAACTATCAGACCATTTATATGAAAGCATTTTTCAAGAAAGGATGAACTCCTTTTAATAGGTGGTTCGAACATTGTCGGTCTCTAACCCGATCAATTTATACCCTTTAATCCAAAAATTCAAAAGGACATGATAGAGAAATGCATACAAGTGAAATCAATAGAAGATTCACATCAATGAACACTATAAATCAAGCTAAACCAAAATAAAAAATTAATACATTTGAAATTCCTAAAACAAACCAAGGAAGACTGAAGACACCGATTTGAGGTATATATACAATCGCTTTAAAATGTTGAGAAGCTTGAACTCCGTGAGACGAACCAATGAAGCTTGAATAAGATGACCTCGCTCCAGAACACAATGCATAATCGACAAAAAGCCCTAAAAGCAGAAGTGAAGTAGCTTTGGGAGCTAAGAAATCACTTTGGAAATCACAAGTCATGTTGGAAAGGTGATTCATCTGATTAAATTTTTTCTTGAAAACAAAAAAAATCATTAGGAAGGCGATTCATTCAATTTAATTCTTTTCTTGAAAACTAAAAAAAAAAAGTCAACTTTAGGACTTGGGAGAAGGACCTCTTAAAAATGTATCATATATAAAATATCCAAAAGTATATTAAAAAGAAAAGAACAAAATTCGAACACAGGTCATCCAAAGGGTGTTGCGTAGGGGCCTCAACCATCTCAACTACAAAAGCATTCGATTATTTTGTTGCATAGTATGTTATATAATCTTAAACTATATATGTATTAATAATAATTTGTGGGGGCCCCGAGATTTAGCGAGGTCGGGGGTGGTCGCCTAACTTACCCTCCCTCTAGGTCTGACCCTAGTTGAATTATATCAAATATGTTCATCTAGTTTTAAACTTCTTGTTTGTGTTTGAAATCCTATTTTTGAAGATTTTTCTTTTGAAAAAAAAAACAAGTTAGGTAACAAATAATTTGTTTATCTGGGTTATAGGTAATCCGGGTTTGGGTCCATCAGGTATGGGTAAACCGGGTATAAAAACTGGAACCGATGTTAGGAACTGGAACTACTTTTTGGGGTCGAAACTGGTTTTTGTGAAAAGTTTAAAACATGCATATTTCATTCTTTTTAAGTTGGATTGACATACGGTTTTTTCCAGCGTGTAGTTTAGAGTTTTACATGATTTTAGACTATAAATTTATCATTTTTAGTTTTATATTCATTGATTTACAGTTCCCCAAAATCGAGATACCAAAGCTGAAAATTTTTACTTTTTCAGCTTTTTGTATTCTATGGAAGTTTTAAAATATGCATATCTAATTCGTTTGAAGTCGGGTTGACATATGGTTTTTTCCAACTTGTAGCTTATAGTTTTCTACATGATTTTAGACTATAATTTTGTCATATTTGGTTTAATATTCAATGACTTACAGTCATTCGAAGCCAGGATATCAAAGTTGAAAACTTTCAACTTTTCAACTATTTATTTTTATACTTTGTATTACGTGAAAACGTTTAAACATATATATATATATATATATATATATATATATATATATATATATATATATATATATATATATATATATATATATATGATATAGATCCGGTAAGAATTTTTTTTTTTTGGTAGAAAGGTAAGAAGTTTTTTTTCTACATGTTTTTTTGACGACAAAAAAAAAATGAATCACTAGATGATTCATTTGTAAGATGATTCAGAAGAAAAATTCCCAAAAAAAACATCTTTATGATTCATTTTTAAGTAAATTAAGAAAAAATTCATTTTTATGATAATTTTAGTGATTAACAACAAAATCATTGTATAAATGAATCATTGAGATGTTTTTTTGAGAATTTTTTCTTATGAATCATCTTACAAATGAATCATCTAATGATTTATTTTGTTTGTTCGCGAAACAAATATGTAGAAAAAAAACTTCTTACCTTCCTACTAAAAATTTCCTTCTTATTTGATCTTGACTATATATATATATATATATATATATATATATATATATATATATATATATATATATATATATATATATATATATATATATATATATATCGTTTAAAACCAGATTGATATTGATTTTGTCAAATTTGATTTCATATTCAATGACTGATAGTCCCCCGAAGTCGGGATATCAATAAAAATATTTTCAAAATTCAACCCACTAAGTAGTGAGTAATTGCAAAAAAATTCCGTTATTTTTGGGTTTTCCGATTCTAAACCCATTTTATCCAGTTCCAACCTACCCACTTTGATGTTTCCGAGTTTTCGGTTCTAAATCCACTTTACCCGGTGCCATATCGTGAATCGAATCGGAACCGATTCTCATATACCGGTTCCGTTTTCGGTTCGACAAAATTCTGATTCTGGGTTCGAGTTCGGGTTTTAGCTCGTTCAGAACAAATTTGAAGAAAGCATGTGAAAATTTTGATTAAAGGCCTTAAATATTGGGAGCACCTCATCTTAATTTTTAGAATTCGAAATTCCACCAAGTTTCAAAAAATGATGATCATTTAATGTGTTTTATTGTCTTTTTTTTTTTTAAAAAAAAAACTAATGCTATTTTAGTTTTAATGAGTTTATTTGTACAATTTATCTTTTGCCTCTTTGGTTCATGGGTTTATTTCCACTATTCAAAATTGTTTCTTCATTTTTAGTTATATTTGTCATTTGAAAAATTTGTCCCTTGTGATATAAAAAAGGTTTGTTTGTTTTACATCCTTTTCAATTTCGTCAAGTTAACCCCCTCTGTTTTATCTTTCTTAACAAACTACACCCCAAAACACACGTCTTCTCCATATTTCGAAACTATCAGTCTCTCCATACGTTAGGCACAGTCCTGAAGCACTGTATAAATCCTCCGTCGTCTTTAACACCGAAATTTTCAGGCACAGTCCATGCGTCTCGCCATATCACAGGTATATCCGCAGAATCGCATTCCATATGTGTTGCTCCCATAATTTCGATTTGAGATCTCCTTCTTGATCCTATACTTCTAATTTCAAACATTCACGAAACAACAATTGGAAACATGATAGAATTAGTACTTATGTTTTTGAAATAAGTATGATCATCGAAAGATATATTCAGTTGTTACTCTTCAAATTCATCAATGCTTAAATTATCACTTAACGAACAAGTGATCAACACATCACTTTGTAGTCTTCAGAGGTAAAAACGCGTTTCTCCTTCTGCGACGCGCTCACGCTTATTTGCTCCTGCGACAGTCGACAGCCTCTCAGCCGCACGCCTGCCTCCTCCCTCCGCCCTCCGCCCTTAGCCGCACACCTGCATCTTCCTCCTCCCTCAGCCGCACGCCTCCCTGTAAGTTTCTCGATCTTCTTTAATAAGTAGATTATATATTGTGCTGATATAGAATGTGATGTTGTCTGTTTTATTCTTCTACTATAAAACTTGAGTGACTTGTAAGTTTATCTCGCTCATGACTTTCCGCAATCTGTAACATGTTTGGCATTTTCCAGTTTGAGTTTTTGTAACTTCTAATAAGACATGTGTTCATTGCATTACTCCTAACAAAGTTATTCTAGAAAGGGGGTTTAATGTATAGAATTCAAGGAACTATTGTATTATGTTCTAACAAATCTTTGCACAGAGAAAATTGTATTATGTTGCATTGATTTTTAAGCAATTCTTGCAATTTGTTATGAAGTTAGCATGTTTGTATTATGAACTTGTAATATATTTTGTTAACACGTTCATGTAATATGTTTGAAGAAAGATAATCACATTTGAAGAAAGATAATCACATACATAGACATGTACATTAGTTTAAAGGGTCAATGACTAATTTATGCAATGCATTTACATGTTACTACAAATTCATGAACGAAATGTATTTCTTACCAATTTATGCAATTGTATTCCCGTTTTTTACCATATTTAACCAATTTATATATGTATAAATTGATCGTTATTCACTAACAAATTGCAACCTGTCTGCATAAATTGGCAAGAAATTCACTTCATTTGCTTGATTTGGTAAAAACATGTTCATTCCATAAACAAGTCATTAACCCTAGTCTGAAAAACAGATCCCAAGCATTTCTACAGTGTCAAACTTTTACACATTATGCTTGTTTATCCTTTTTCAGTCATGATTTGGAAGAACTGGATCCATTTCTAGTGCAACTGTAAGTAACAACACAAGCATTGCTAAACTGCATGATAAGTTCTAATGATGTTCAAATCCAAGATAAAATGGGTAGCACTTGGAGGTCTGGTTCTATCATTTCTGTCATTGCTTGTACATATGTTTCTTGCAAATACAAGTGCAGAGCTAGTACAATACCACGTGATGACAAGGTTTCTTGAGGATCTAAATGTAAATGTCATGGGAAAACAGGTAATAATACTTGTACTTGAGTCTTGACCTGAAGTTCTGTAGGGTAATTCACTGAGGATGAGAAGGGCATTCATGTCTTTTTGTTCTATCTGGTTGCTGTAGGGTGGTGCATCTAGAAAGTTGTGGAAGAAGGTCAAGCCTTTAGAGGCTTTGCAGCCATATGCAAACCCTAGGAAGAAATATCCTGGTAAAACTTGCTTTGTATTTGAATGAGTTTACTATACTTTGATAGATATTTATTTTGAAGTACATTGATGTAATAGGAAGAAATGAAAGTATGATGCTATTTCTTGCACTTAATCCAAATTCTGACTCTACTTATTTCTGAAAATTTGTTTCAGTTCCTGTACACAAGAACAATGGGTTCATACATGCGAAAATCTTTGGTGGGTTTGAGAAGATCAGATCATCTGTATGTAATGTGTTCATTTTCATGTTAACTTTTCTTCAGTAATTAAATGTTGTCTATTACTGAAGATTCATACGGGTTTTCCAATTTGCTAGATTTGTGATCTTGTTACCATATCCAGGCTTCTCAATGCTACTCTTGTCATCCCAGAGCTTCAAGAAAGTGTTAATTCCAAAGGCATTGGGTATGTTCACAAGTCCTCTAACAAAACAAAAGGGTAAATCGTAAATTACAATTTTTGTCCTTTTGGTTGGTTGTTTTTAACAGATATGGTCCATTTTTTTTTCCATTTATAACCTTTTTCATCCCTGGTAAGTTTTATACTATTATTGTCATATGTCTTTCTTGAAGTGGACACCTTCTAAAAGGTGTCATCAAGTCCTGGCATGTGTGTTGCACATGAGGGTATTTAAGTCTTTTCACTATTCTCTCTTTGAAACATATTGCATCCACGATGTCTTTGGAAGGGTTTTGTTTTTCAGTGATGAAGGGGGATGGATGAAAATTAAATGCCTTTCAATATCACAATTAGGACAAGTGGCGACAATATGTGTCAAAGAGAGAGAATAGGAAAAGACTAAAATACCCTCATATGCAACCCACATGGCAAAAAGAGTGACAAAATACTAAAAAAATGAAAAAACCGGACCATATCTGTAAAAAGAAACTAAAACAGGGACTGAAAGCGTAACTTACCGAAAGTAATATCAAGCAGCAATCTTTGTATTTTATCTTGTAACCCTTTTTCTGTATGTTATTATTATTCCATGCAGCTCGGAATTTAAAAGCTTCTCATATCTTTACAATGAAGAACACTTGATAAATTCTCTTAAAAATGATGTAATCATTGTAAAAGACCTTCCACCAAAGCTGAAGGAGGCAAGAAAACGTAAAGAATGTCCGATTTTTAAGCCCAAAAGCTCAGCTTCACCCGAGTATTATGTCAAACAAGTGTTGCCAAAGTTAAAAAAGGGGAAAGTTATTGGATTAGTGATCATAGATGGTAGCTGTCTACAGGTACTAATAATAGCAAGAACCCTTTAATTCCTTACTATAATATAATATTTCAATGTGTTTGAGGTTTTATTTAATATTAAACAATCATTAAAGTTGTAGTATCCGTGTTTTTATCAGGCTATCCTCCCACCTAAATTGGCTGAATATCAGAGGCTTAGATGCAGAGTAGCATTTCACGCGCTTAATTTTCGTCCAGAAATTTTGTCATTGGCACATCAGATGGTGAAAAGGTTAAAGTCGTCTTAATATTTTTACTTATTTCCCTTTTCCCCCCTAAACTTTTCAATTTCTTAATTACAATTTACACAGGTTACGAGCTTCAGGGCAACCTTATCTTGCATATCATCCTGGTCTTGTAAGAGATTCTTTAGCTTATCAAGGTTGTTCTGAGCTTTTCCAGGTTAGTGAATTACATTAGATATACACAATATGTATGTATGTATGTATGTATGAGTTTCACCTATCTTTTTATAGGATGTTCATACAGAACTCATTCAGTACCGAAGGGCACAAATGATTAAACAAAAACTTGTTCATGGAGAAACAAGTGTTGATTCATATATTCAGAAAGCAAAGGGGTTGTGTCCACTAATGCCGGAAGAGGTGACATGGATTCTTCTTATTCAAAGTAAATGGATAAACGAGGGTATTAATGTCTTTTTATTCAGGTGGGACTTCTTCTACGGGCTATGGGGTACCCACCAATGACACGGATCTACTTAGCAGGTTCGGAAAGATTCGGTGGTCAACGTGTAATGATCCCACTACGTGCTATGTACACAAACTTAGTAGACCGATCAAATCTATGCAATAAATACGAACTAAACAAATTACTAGGCACCGAAACACCACTTCCTTTATCCCCCTTCAATTACACTCCCACCAAAACCACCACCGAGTGGGACCAGGCCGGCCCTCGTCCCCGCCCTCTGCCACCGCCACCAGGGCGGCCGATTTACCAGCATGAAAAAGAAGGGTGGTATGGTTGGATTGCAGAGAAGGATTCGGAGCCGGATCTTTCGGCGATTGATTTGAGGGAGAAAGCTCGGAGGTTGTTGTGGGATGCGATTGATTATGTTGTGTCGGTTGAGGCAGATGGTTTTTTTCCCGGGTTTAATAATGATGGGACTGGGTGGCCGGATTTTTCGAGCTTGGTTATGGGACATCGCCTTTATGAAATGGCGTCTTCCCCAACTTATCGACCTGATAGGTAAATATATAAATATACAAAAACTAAAGGGTAAAATGGTTATTTACCTCGATCCAAAAGAGAAATAGGGGTTGTTTGATATGTTTTTATTAGGTAGGATAAAAAATTAGGACCGACTTGGTTAGATTTAGATTTAGACCGTTTGATTCCACAAGTGGTTGGGTCGGACTTAGTCCTGATATGCTTCTTACTGGGTCTGGTAAGAAGGCGGACCTTGAGTCAATCAGATATCGATTCAATCAACAACTATCAAACATTCCGATAATCTTTGTATATACAACAGTTATAGAATGTTTGGCGTAACAGCTGAAAACTAGTTGTTATATGAAAAGCTAGTTGATAATTGAAAAGCTAGCTGATTAAAAATAGCTAATAAGCTTGCTGAAAGATATAAGCTTAAACTAGCTAATAAGCTTGCTGAAAGATATAAAATGATATTTAAAGAATATGTTTTCAATAATTAATTAAGAAATATATTTGAAAATTTTGAAAAAACTCCTCAAAAGTTAGTTAAAGTAGCTTTTAAAAAAGCTAGTTTATAAGCTACTTTTTGGTTTGTCAAACATTTGACAATTTGAAAAAGATCAAAAAATAAGCTAGCATATGAGCTACTTTTTGGTTTGTCAAACATGAGAATTTAAAAAAGATCGAAAAATAAGCTAGCTTATAAGCTACTTTTTGGTTTGCCAAACATGACAATTTAAAAAAACTCGAATAATAGGTTAGTTTATCAGCTAGCTGTGGCGTGCCAAAACACAACCTTAAGCTAAAAAAAAACATTATTTTAATGTTAAAAAAAGAACCATGCCCTAGCTATTTATATGAGTGTTAACTTTTGACTTGAAATTGAAAGAACTACTTAATTGAGAAAGTCATGGTTAGGTTTTTCACATAAGTCCTAAGTTTTTACAAATAGGATACAATATAATACTTTAATGTGGTAGAATTTTTGGAGTACAATTATAAAAAAATGGAAGTGAAAGTATGTTGCTATTTGTTGCATATAATGATATTTTCTCTGCAGGAAATTTCTTGCGAATCTGTTCAACAGCACTAGAGACAACCTATATTTCCCAAGACGAAATTGGACACTTGCAGTGCGTAAACATCTAAACAACAGCCTTGGAGATGAGGGACTAAACCGTCAATTCCATCAATCAAAACCAAGCTCCTTCCTTTCCCACCCAATCCCAGAGTGCACTTGTACAATCTTTAAACAATTTGGGAACACCAAGTGTCCTAAATGGCTCAAAGACAGTTTCACAGAATCCAAAACACAAGAGACTAAAATAACAGATGAAAATGAACAACAACCTGATGATGAAACCGATGAATGGCAATCGGGTTCAGAAGATGAAAACCAATCAAAAGATTCGACATTTGAACAAGATTCTGAAATAGATCCAAACGACTAAAAAGATATACGGGTTATTATTATTATTATTTTTTTTTACTTACATGATATTCTTTTTGATAGAGGCTAATAAAAGTCGAATGCAGTTAAAGATGGGTCCCACCATGTGTTGTCAAATATTACGAACAACACATGGAAATACAAACATGGTATAAGTTTAGGTTCATTGGTTTATTCATTTTTATAGATGATTTGTATATTGATTGAAGGCTTTGAGCTCATAAGAAGTAGGAACAATTGTCTTTGGATGCACCTATGTTTGGTATAATCTTTCTTCATTTATATAGCCCCTTTATAAACTTGTTAGGTATTGGTTTGGTATGTAGCCCATGAGGGCTACAAACGAGTTGGGGTTTTTTTTTTTTTTTTTTTTTTTTTTTTTTTTTTTTTTTTTTTTTTCAAGTTATTCGAAAGTTATAACTTAAAATAGTTTTATCAAGGAAAACTAGCCGTGATTTACTTCTTTTTTAAGAAGAGTAATAGTAATTGGTAGATAGGATGACCGGATGACAAGTGGATGCCTAATGGAACTAGCGATAGCTGGTCATTGACAAAATCCTCCATTTTTAGTATTTTTTTTTTTTATATTTATTTAGGACCTTAATTAGAAGGACTCTGTCAATTTTAATATTTCAGAAATCCTACAATACCTACAAGATTTAACTCCATCTATATAAAGGATTTTGTACGCCTTTTCTTGACATTTTGAAATAAAAAATATTACTCCCCTTCGAGTTTCTTGAGCAACTCTTTTTTCTCATCTTAAATTGGCTTGTGTGTTTGTTTATCGATTCTTATCCCTAACATGGGTATGTTGCATTATTTCTTTGGACTAGAAGGGAGAGAAGCTGAATATGGAATATTTATTAGTTAAACGAAGTACACAAAGGATTTGTCTAAGATAATAGGAATAATAGGAATGATGAATTGTGTCGATGCTCCAACACAGATGAATGTTAGCAGAAAAGTCATTTCTAGAGCACAACGAAGAAACGATGAGCCTACAACAAGAAATTAACTCATACAAGAGCGTACATTGCATTCCCAATTCGAGATGTCTCCAAAGTCATGCACCATCTATCCAATATTTACTTTGGTGGAGAAAAAAAAAATCCTAAAGTATGTAACTAGTACAACCAAATTTGGACTATGGTATACGTAAACTCGAAGTGTTAAGTTGATTTGGTTCTCAAAAAATGATTGAGCTCGTTGTATTGAGTAAACGTATTCATGCTTGGTAGTAGAGCAGTAGCTTGGAGTTTTAAGAAACAAAACTTCAATTGGAGGAAGACTTTATAAATTATATAAAATATAATTTTTATATTTAAAAATAAATAAACTAAAACAACATTAGCGGTGACAGACATTTGCAACGATAAGGTCATTTGTGATGACGGGTAACTCCAAAAACCTTGGCTGGAAAAACTCTGGTCCGTGTATCGGAATGGTAATAGCGGCGCTTCCATTTGCGACAACAGCTCCTTTTAGTGACACACGTAATAGCGACGACTGTAATAGTGAAATTTTTATGAGTATCAGACACACAAAGTAATAGTCACGGCACATTAGCGATGACATGCTGTCGCTACCTTAGTGATGATTTTTATAAACAGTTGTGATGACTTTTGTCGTGCTAATCGTCTATTTTTTTGTTTGCCATTGGATGATCAAACCCAACATCTTCCTCCAATTGAAGCAACAAGTATTTGAATACCAGTTGTTATGAGTATGATATGGGGATGATACATTGTCGTTGCTTTCTTATGCGAACATACACTATTAGTGTTATCACTTAAGAACTTCAACAAATGATAAATGATTTCTTGCACACACAAAGTATATACTAAAACAATAAAAGAAATAATACAATATTTAACATGGTTCACTTGATCGAAACTATGTTCGTGGAGAGAGAGAGAGAGAGAGAGAGAGAGAGAGAGAGAGAGAGAGAGAGAGAGAGAGAGAGAGAGAGAGAGAGAGAGAGAGAGAGAGAGAGAGAGAGATTACACTTTTACTTAGCTTAGGGTTACATGATTTCATAAGGGGTCTATTTATACAAGTAAGTTAACCAAAGTTTTACAATAAGGCCAAACCCAAAAAACTCTCACCGCTATGGGAAATGATGCATATACATGTCGAATCTTGTACAGAAACTCAACCTCCAAAATTCCCTTCCTGGTCGGCGCTGACCCAAGCCCCATGCTTGGTCTGGCTAGTGGGACCCCATGTTTGGTCTCCCTAGTGGCCATAAGGTTAAAAAGAACATCAACTTCCACAACCAATTTACAATCCCGGGTCAATTCAAGGATTTGATGTTTTCCAATATAAAATTGAAGGTGTCAAAACATTATCCATTTCAACATGTTTAATGGCATGATTCAAACTTTAACCGATGATCGGTATATTCTTACAACGAAGAGAAATCTCATCTCCTTAAGTGTCTTCGACGACAAGGGTTACATATTTTCAGTTAGATGGAGTGTTTTGAAGATCACAAAAGGTTCTCGAGTTGTGATTAAAGTCGAGTTAAGGAAGACTAATGGTCTTTACTATGTTCGAGGCACTACCATTATAGGTTTTTCTAAACCTGTGTTTTCTACAAATCCTCTGTTGGTTCAACCTTACAAACCCAAAAGGGTAACATTCAACAATTCGGTTTTGACAAAACCAGATCCGAACACCAAATTTGAACTTTGCTCAAATTTTGTTGGTATTTCAAATCAAGTCCTTACGGACTTTTGAACACTATGCTTTTCGTTTTTATTGATGATTGAATGTTACGTTGTTGAAGATTGGTTTCGTCCCAAGGTGGAGTTTGTTGAATATGCTCTAAAAACAAACAATGCATGCACAAGATTTTCTGTTGGCAACACTTTCCGGTAACCATCGCTAAAAGGCGTTGTTATATGTGCTGTCAAATTCCTTGTTCCCTAAGGCTGCATTTTTTTGTTTGAGATTTTTTATTCCTAGTTTTTAGAGTTGTATTAGGAGTCTTCTCTAGTCTCCTACATATTGTGTTGGGGAAATATAATAATAGGATGATGAGGGAGAACCAAATTCCTTATGGATCGTGTAAGGTCACTGTAACAGCCCGAAATCCAGGTACTCTTCTATTTAGCCCTTCATCTTTAAATTGTTGCCATTTAGGGTTTTGCATGTTGGGCGAGTACGCTGGGCGTACAAGGAGTACGTTGCGCGTACTCGCGCGCTTCATTTAAACACGTTCACCCTCGGGTACGCTGGGTGTAACCGGTCCAGACACAAAAACCCTAATTGTGGTGGTTGGCTATAAAAGGAATGTGATGGATTGATTCCCCAGCCACCATCCCTCAGAAAGAAACCCTAAGAAAGTGTTCCTTCGTTCCTAGCCCTTTTGTGTGTGTTCTAAGCTTGGTGGTATCATTTCAAGGTAGCAAAGGAGGAGAAGAATCCTTTGGGAAGGCTAGAAGTTGGTGTTCAAGTGTAGATCCGGGCTTAGCAAAGGTTGGAGCTTCATTCTAAGGTAAAAAGTTCGAATCTTGACTTGTAGTTCTTGTGGTATGCTTTATGGACCATTTTCTAGGGTTTTGGTCCCAAAGGTGGAGACTTTATGAGCAAATGGTCTCCATTAGCTTAGATCCATCATATTTCTGGTCTAGTTGAGTTGTAGACTCACAAAAAATGTAATCTTGGACGTGAAAGTTTAACCATGCATGAGATCTAGATCCTTGAGTTGGAATAGAAAGATGTTAAGGAGTGTAGGAGCCTTTACAGCCATGCCAAGGCTTAAAGGTTTCGACTTTATGGGTAAAGATGCTTAAATAAAGCCGGATCTAGAAGTTGAAGTAATGGCTTAACCGATTAAGACCAAAAATAAAGAGTGTTTAGAACTGAAGGTTACGCTGGGCGTAACTCCCAGTACGCGCAGCGTACTGGGTGGAGACCCCGATTTCTGGGTTGGCGATGTATGCCCTGCGTACATCAAGCTGTACGCCCCGCGTACTGGAATGTTGACTTTTGTTGACTTTTAGGGTTTTGGTCAACATGTGGACTTTGAGTCAAGGAAGGGTAAAATGGTCTTTTACCCTCTAAGGAATGATGATAAGGGGTAAAGTCTAGTTGTGGAAGTCTATATTAATTAAAATAATATTCGTTATGATTAGGCGAGGTTGAGTCTTCGTTGGGATTTGGAGATAGCGAGTGCGCGAGATTCTAGACTTTCCACGAGGTGAGTTTTCTCACTATACTGTACCCGAAAGGGTTTTTATTGTGTGACCGGAAGGTCGGATATGTTATGAGTTATATGCATTGTATATGATAAGTTAATCGTTTATATGTGCTATGTATGATATGCTTGATATGGGTCAGAAGGCATTATGTTATGGGCCGGAAGGCGTATATGTTATGGGCCGGAAGGTGTTGTGATGTGGACCATAAGGTTGACGCAGGTAGGACCGGAAGGTTTACCGATTCGGGATGGAAGTCCCCTGAGACACATGGACCGGAAGGTCAGGGCCTGGAAAGGCGTATGTGCGTAAGTAGTATTTTGGGGAACTCACTAAGCATTTATGCTTACAGTTGTTGTGTTATGTGTTTCAGGTACTAGCGAGGACCGTGGGAAGGTGTCAGCATGATTGTACACACTGACGAAGGAACTGTTTTATCATCATGGGATGTATTTTGTTACAATGACATTTGTCACACATATGATTTCAGAATATTAAATGTTGGTTTTTGATGTTTGCAAAAATGAAAATTTGTTTTGAAAATTCACGTTGTTACAGTCACTTTTCAAACTGATATTTCCACCCTGGGTTATAGGAAATACAACCTAGGATAATCTAAAAGGTTACTTCTGTATCTAGGCATTAAAACACATGCCAAATTGTCAGACGGATTCTGTGTTTGTTGTAGAAGAAAAAGAGTTGAGAATGGTTCTCTATGACTCAAAAGAGGAGCTGTATATATGCACGACCAATTAGAGTTTCTATCTTCTAAAGTAGTTAGCATAATCACAAATTTAATGGCTTAATCAAAAATTAGAATTCGGTTTTTACAGAATGAAACTAATTCAAATTTTCGAAGACCTTTTGGGGCTCTACCCCTTGGAGCTTGCTGAGCTCACTATGGGCGCTGCCCCTAGGACCCTGCAAGGGAGTGCGAACCCCTTGACCCCTGCCATTATGTTGTATCGGTTTATAATTCGATCTTATATTCGCATGCACTCTATATTTACCGAACATATAATATAGAGTACAAATAATAAGCCCCTTAGTTCATATGTTAGTTTCATTTATCCAAAATGTTTGCTGACACTAAAATCACCAACGTATAGGGATGTTAGATGTTATTTTTATTTTATCTCTTTTTACTGTTTCATATAGATCTGTTAGTTATTGTAACTAGGATGGAATTGGTATGGTATCAATATTTTTTTTTCATAAAACGTGTACCGTACCAACTATAGTTGGTATAAAAAAATTGCTACCGGTACCGTACCAAGTATAATTTGTGACAACCCGAAATTTCTATTTTGTACAAATCCTACATTCAATCAAAGTGAGACTTATTTCTGCTTACTTTTAGCTATGTTTAGAGTCCTTTTGGGTGTTTATAATCTTAATGCATCAAAAGAACAAATGAAAGGAAGTATCTTCTAGGGTTATTGCGCATCAATCAAGCATTAAACCCCATCATGAGGTGTTTACGGCCAAACTTCATGAGTTTGGGCCGTAAACTCATCTCTAGCCATGAAATCATGCTATAAGCATGAGTTTACACCATTTCTTCATCATTTCCTTCCTTTCAAGTTCAAGAACCTCCATTTCTCTCTCAAGTATCATAAGATCTTCATCCCAATCTTCCAAAAATGTAAGCATTTCTTCCCTTGATTTGTTGTTACATCTCCTTATCTAGTGGTTATACATGATTTCATCCATGAAATCCTTTCATTTTTATAGATCTTCAAGTGTTCTTCATTTCACCAAGAACACACACTAGCGTTCTTGGACTTTAAACACCCTTACAAGCTTTTATATTGGAAGTACTCTTGCCTTAACTTGTTATATGACTGAATCACTTAGATTACACCTTGAAAACACCAAGAACTCAAGAACAAGGGGGTGTTTACAGCCAATGCAATCTCCCTTGGCCGTAAACCCTAATGATTGGTGCAAAGTTTCCCTAACTCCTTCCTTAGCCTTAGAACTAGGTCTAGAACACTTCCAAAATGAGTAAAGGACCTTAAACATCAAAATTGTACAATTTACCATGAGTTTACGAGTGTAAACTCATTAGGGCTGTAAACCCTTGGCCGTGAACTCATGGGGAGTTTACTTTTGGGTCGTAAACTCAAAGGTGAAGCCCTATAACCCTTAGATGTAACCCTTTTGTACTTATAACACTTGAATCAAAGTGTTTTCCATGTTCTAGGGTATCTATAATTGCTTAATTAGTTGTTTAATCACTAATTAGATACATATATGTGTCATTATATGTTAACTAGGATCCGTGTGTGTCTTCAAGTCTTCACTTGACACTTAGCATCCTATACAGAAGTTTCATCCAAACCACTCACTACAGGTGAGTTCATACCCCTAAATCAACCTTTTAAATGTGTTTAAATGCTTTTATAGGGGGGGATACAAGTTGAATCATTTTAGTTATAATATCAATCACATGTGATTTATAACTATCAAACAAATGGATTTACTATACTTTTAACTGTTTTGTCAACAAAACTACTTCATAATGATTATCAAACTCTTTTACATGTTAAACTCTTTATAAAACTTGATCTTAGTTACCAAATCTTTACTTTCAATTCTTTAAACTTATATAGTGTCAAAATCATGTAATACATATATAGTTATATAAGTAAGGTTTGAAGGACTTAGGACTGATAACTCACTTTAATTCATGTTCCTTGTTTGGTTGTGGACTTAGAGTACCCTGTTGTTTGTCCGAGTGTCGTTTGATCCTTAGTTATATATTATGTATATATGTATATATATATATATATATATATATATATATATATATATATATATATATATATATATATAAAGCTTTTACCTCAGTCCCATCACCTTTGGGTAGCAAAGGTGTATAAACTTACTAAGTCATTCAAACAACATTTATAGTAAACTATAATAGGTATAGTTTAGAGGTGTACTACTTACTATTTTCTGCTACAATGAAACATACAAAGAGTCAGTTCATACATGAGTCAATACATACTATACACTATACAGAGAGAACTTACATTAGTACATACAATACATACATACTATAAACTATACAAAGAGAACATACACTAGTACATACAATACATACAAACTATACACTATACAAAAGAACATACTATGATGAGAATTAGAGAGAACATACACTACACTAGTACATACAATACATACATACTATAACATAAATGTGAGGCACTACTTCGGGTCATGGCGTCTCTGTCATGGATCGACTTGTAACCAGAGTCTTTTGAAGGGAGAGCGTGAATTCATGTATAGATCTATAATGTACTGACCGTCCTACACCTTGTTGCTAGCTACAGTGGGACCTGTAGGTCTTCGGGTGATGAATGTCATACCATCTCGACGTCTTTGAGCGTCGTGTATTACTAGGTCGATCAAGTATGGTTACAATTATATCACATTATACCTTAATTAACATTTGGTTTAAGGTAGTTAGTACATCAGTAGTTACTATAACATAATACTACAGTCCTTCATTATTTTCCCCATTACATTTATTTTGTGATCTTCACAAAAACAATAATGTACAAACTATATTTTATTAATGATAGTCACATTTGGGAGGAATACTCACTTTTACAATGAACAAACATACAACACATTTGATGCCTTGGTAGAAGGCTACTTTTAGTAGAAAATATAGGATTTTCTAGGAGATACAAAACATTTACTACAAACATTTACAAACTTATACATTCAACACTTACAAACATTTTCATAAAAACAATGACACTAAAATACTTATGAACTCACCAGCTTTAAAGTTGATAAACTCTTTCAAAATAACTTATATTCTTAGGTCATCAGTAGATAGGTACCGAGGCCAACTTTTGAGAAGATGGAGCACATTCAACACTCGTCTTTTATTTTGATTCATATTTTGGTGTCTTGTAAACTATATAGAACACACTTGTATTAAAATACATTATTAATGCAATGGATGATGTTGTTTGCTTGTTACTATTATTCTGTGTTGTGATACTGTACATGACGTCCTCCGCCCCAGTTCGTTTCCGCCGTTCAAATTTTGGGGTGTGACAGACTGGTATCAGAGCATTGTTTATAGTGAATTGAGTATATCAACCCATAAAAGATATACTAACTATAAACAAAATGAGATTAAAATACTCTGACCAAGAGTTTATACTTTTAAATAATAAAATATGTAACTAAGTATACAAACTTACATTCATACTAAAATCAATGCCACTAGGACAGAACAAAAGTATTACGATTGTTGAATATCACAAGTAGGCTCGGGGATGTATGGTCAGTTTTGGGAGTAGCATAGCTTGATCAACTATGCTGGTCCGAGAAGTGATTAGCATATGCCCAAGAGTGGTTGTGATGTGGCAACAAGTCTAAAAACTTACCAACACTACTACATTGATAACATTTGAACAGAATATAAACCTAAAATACTATAGGAGTATTTTGTGTTACTAAAATTCTTATCTGAGAACTAAAAAGGTCTTTATTAGTAGGTCAATATTTGTTAAGTGGATACGCTAAGGTTATATGTAACAAAGATGTCATAGACTGAGAATCTTTGATCTATGCTTTACTCCCTGTTCCTTGTTTGGTTGTGGGTTTAGAGTTAGGGTCAATTATTCGAAGGTCTATCTTGTTTTGAGTACATATAACTGGTATGCACTATACAAGTATTAGAGTAACTAATAAAAATCGTCTTATAATTATCTTAAGTAGTGCGTCTATTTATATAAGATTCTTACATCCCTTTTCTTGCGTAGATATCATGGTTGGATTCCATCCTTTGGGCGACCCGTACTTTCCAAATCAAGGCAATGTTGGATGACTTGATCACGAGCCAGAAGATGATCACCCAATCCCTTTGGATGATCACCTTGCAGAAGGCTTTTCGGATGGTTCTGACTCCGAGCCAAAAGTCAACAACCTAACCCAAGAGGGTTAAGTCCCAAATCTCAATCCCCGACCAATATTTCAAGGTCACGCACCCTTGTGGGCAACAAACTTGAACCGTTGGAGTAATGAATAGGGTTAACCTTTACCCTTAAATGGGGACCGAAGCTTTTACAACCTAAGCGAGGGTGGCTCAGCTGACCGAGTCCTGCCCATCATGGTCCGAAGAATTTCTCGGAACGACGAGCAAGGGCGGGCAGCCATCGACCGAGTCATGGAGATTGATGCCAACTTTGGCGTTAACACGGTCGGCATTCACAATCTCGAAGAGGCTATGGAAGTGACTAGATGAACTAATGAGACTCTGCAACAACAGCTAGCTGCATCCCGAGCTGAAGTCATAGAACTTCGAGTTCGTCAGAGAGCTCATGAGCGACATCTTCAAGAGGTGGTACGTCAATTGGTGGATACGTGGATTCATCCAAGGAATGCTTGTCTCCTGTAGAAGATGTCTGACTCATATTTTCTTTTGGTTTAAGGAATAGCCCTTCTTATTTGTTCTCTATGAAGTACTTGTCTGTAAAATATTGCTAGCTTTCAAGTACTCTAACTAGACTTCTAAAACTGTCACCCTTTTCCCTTATGGTTTGATGTAAGACCTACTGTTAGGTCATTTTCCCGAACTTGTTACATCAATAATACCAATTATATTGACAGTTATCTAACATGTTGGAAAATCTGTACTTTTGTGTTTCTCTACTATTCTATTGTGACTCTATTTCAAAACATACACTCATTCAACTGTTGGACTATGACAATTTAGCCCATGGATCACTCTCACTATACTTACAATTGATTCTTACTATCATGTTCATTTTTATAAAATTATAGTTGAAAGATGCCTCCTTGTAAATCAACAAGGCGTAATCCTCCACCACTACCTCCTCCATAAATCGATACGACAACTCTAAATGTTGCAGTAGCTGCGGCTGTGGCAACAGCCATGGATCAGTATCACTCTACCGGTGCCAGCAGAGATGGAACACCTGTTCATTCTACAAAAGGTGAAATCCTTGTGCGCTCGAGAGAGTGCTCCTACAAGGACTTCACCAATTACAATCCAAAGTCCTTTAAAGGGACTGGCGGAGTCATTTCCCTCTTGCAATGGTTCAAAAAGACGGAGTCGATCTTCGAGATCTACTCCTGCCCAGCTGGGAGTAAGGTCAAAATCACTGCATGCACCTTCGAGGAAAAAGCTCTGACGTGGAGGAATAGCCATGTTAAGTCACTAACTCTAATAGTGGCAAACAATATGGGCTAGGAAACTCTGAAAGACCTCATGGTCGAAGAATACTGCCCGTGGGTCGAGATCCAAAAATTAGAACAAGAACTATGGAGCCTAACCATGAAGGGCTCCAACATAGTTCCTTATACCTCCAGATTCAGTGAGTTGGTGGCCTTCTGTCCTAACATGGTTCCCACGGAGGGAAAGAAAATAAAGAGGTACATCTGGGGGCTGGTGCCTCAATTTTAGTGAAATGTCTTATCTTCAAATCTCTCTACCTTCGATAGTGCCAAGCGATTGGCACAACGGCTAATTGACCATGGGGTACGTACCCCATCATCAAAAACAACCCTAGCCATCTCCGAACCTTTCAAATCCACTAACAACAAGCAGAAGTTCTGGGATGACAAGAAGAAACAAAAAGTTGCCAAAAAGCAGCAGGTTGTGGCGGTTCATGCCGCGATAGCACCTATCGCTGCTGCTCCAATAAATCACTACACTGGAAGCTTGCCAAAGTGCAACAAATGCAACTTCCACCATAACGGACCCTGTCGGGAATTACAGTGCTCCAACTACAACAAAAAGGGACACACTGTCCGCTTCTGCAGAGCCCCAGAAAGGCCAATAAACCAGGTCCCTGGCGCTGGTGTGGGTCAGTCTTGCTATGGATGTGGTGAGGTGGGCCACTATAAAAGAGACTGCCCTAAGGCAGGGAATGCTGGTGGAGTGGGAAGGGTTTTGGCTATAGGCCACAAGGAAGCAGTTGCTGACCCTATAGTGGTGACTGGTACGTTTCTCCTTGAAAACTCTTATGCATGCATACTATATGTTAGTGGAGTGGAGAGAAGTTTCGTGAACCGGAAATTTGCTCGCTTACTTAAACAGAAAAAACGCTCATTTAAAGAACCGTTCACTATAGAAATGGCTAACGGAAAAATTGAGAGCACTAGTAGTATATACATAGGATGTACTCTAACTCTAGATAGCCATTCATTTCCAATCGACGTCATGCTGGTCTCAATTAAAAGTTTCGATGTCATTATCGGCATGGATTGGTTGAGCCTACATCGTGCCGACATCATGTGTTATGAAAAAGTTGTTCGCCTTAATCTCCCATCTAATGAAACTCTTATTATCTACAGCGAAAAACCCAACACGGGCCTTAGTATCATCTCGAGTATTCAAGCTCAGAAGTACTTACTTAAGGAATATCGTGCATTCCTTGCACACGTGTTTGATACAAGCTAAGAAACGAAAGACCTGAAGAAAATCCCCGTAGTACACGACTTTTCCGACATATTTCCAGAAGAACTACCAGGATTACCTCCGTAACAACAAGTCGAGTTCAGAATCGACTTAGTTCCAGGGGCTGCCCCAGTGGCCAAATCGCCCTATCGTCTAGCACCAAATGAGATGCAGGAACTATCCGGGAAACTTAATGAACTGCTCAACAAGGGCTTTATTAGACCAAACTTCTCACCCTGGGGAACACCGGTCTTGTTTGTCAAGAAGAAAGACGGATCATTTCGTATGTGCATCGACTACAGGGAGCTCAACAAGCTAACGGTTAAAAATCGTTACCCCTACCTAGCATAGACGATTTGTTTGACCAACTGCAAGGGGAGAATTACTTTTCAAAAATTGATTTGAGGTCCGGGTATCACCAGTTGCGAGTGTTAGAGGAGGATGCTCCGAAGACAGACTTCCAAACTCATTACGGACACTACGAGTTCGTAGTGATGCCATTCGGATTGACCAATGCGCCCGCAGTATTCATGGACTTAATGAATAGAGTATGCCGTCCTTACTTGGATTAGTTCTCCATATTCTTCATCAATGACATACTTATCTACTCTCGCAGTAAGGAGGAACATAATAATCATCTATGACAAGTCCAAGGAACCCTACGAATAGAGAAGCTCTACGCAAAGTTCTCTAAATGCGAATTTTGGATCCGATGGGTCGAATTCTTATGACACGTGATTAGTGAAGAAGGAATCCACGTGGACCCATCCAAAATTAAAGCCATTGAGAACTGGTTAGCACCGAAGACACCAACAGAAATTCGTCAATTTCTAGGCCTTGCTGGCTACTACCACAGATTCATACAGAACTTCTCATGAATAGCGAAACCTCTTACGACATTGACCCAGAAAGGCGTGGCCTTTGAATGGGAAGAGAAGCAAGAAAAAGCATTCCAAACGCTGAAGCGAGCCTTATGCACCACTTCGATACTATCCCTCCCAGAAGGGATAGAAGACTTCGTGGTCTATTGCGATGCATCAAATCAAGGGTTGGGTTGTGTTCTGATGCAACGAGGTAAGGTCATTGCCTATACCTCAAGACAGTTGAAGACACACGAGGTCAACTACACCAACACGATCTTGAGTTAGGAGCAGTTGTGTTTGCTATGAAGATCTGGAGACACTACCTGTATGGTACAAAAAGCACTATCTTTACAGACCACAAAAGCCTACAACACATATTCAACCAGAAGGAGCTCAATATGAGACAACGACGGCGGGTCGAACTACTCAATGACTACGAATGTGAAATTCGTTATCATCCAGGTAAAGCCAACGTAGTAGTAGACGCCCTAAGTCGGAAAGAATATTCTGATCGAAGAGTCAAGTCATTGACTATGACTATCCATTCGCATTTGTCCACACAAATTAAGGAGGCTCAACTCGAAGCCTTAAAACCTGAATATATGGCGGGTGAATCCCTGCAAGGAATGGATAAGAACTTGGAAGTCAAGGGTGGCGGAGCCTTATATCTCATGGACCAGAATCGGACACCGAAACACGGTGGCTTCAGAGACTTGGTCATGACGGAAGCGCACAACACTCGATATTCCGTCCACCCGAGTTCAGATAAGATGTATATGGATCTTAAAAAGTTATACTGGTGACCTAACATGAAAGCAGAAATTGCTACCTTCATGAGTAAATGCCTTACTTGCACCAAGGTCAAGGTCGAATACCAGAAACCCTCAGGTCTATTACAACAACCAGAGATACCAGAGTGGAAGTGGGAGCGGATCACAATGGACTTCATAACCAAGTTGCCAAAGACACCTGGTGGACTTGATACTATTTAGGTCATCGTCAATAGATTGACCAAGTCCGCACACTTCCTGCCCATCAAAGAAACTGATAAGATGGAGAAGCTCACAAGAACATAGATTTGGAAGATCGTACGACTGCATGGTGTTCCTATATCTATTATCTCCGATAGGGATAGTAGATTCACTTCGAGGTTCTGGCAGTCGCTACAAAGTTCCCTAGGAACGAGGTTGGACATGAGTACAACCAACCTACCACCCACAGACCGACGGACAAAATGATAGAACTATCCAAACACTAGAGGATATGTTGCTAGCCTGTGTAATCGACTTTGGGAAGGAATGGGATACCCATTTTCCCCTTGTTGAGTTTTCCTATAACAATAGTTATCACACGAGCATAAAGGCTGCTCCATTTGAAGCCCTCTATGGCTGAAAGTGCAGATGCCCTCTGTGCTGGGCTGAGGTGGGTGACACGCATTTATCTAAAGGACGAGTTCCTGACAACACTCTCATAGGTCCGGAGATCATTCGAGAAACGACTGAGAAGATCGTCAGATTCGTGAACGATTGAAAGCCTCTAGAGACCAACAGAAAAGCTAAGCAGACAAAAGAAGGAAACCTTGAGAATTCCAGGTGGGAGACCGAGTCATTTTGAAAGTCTCACCGTGGAAGGGCTTGATACGCTTCGGAAAGCGTGGAAAGCTAAATCCAAGATACATAGGGCCTTTCGAGATTCTCGCTAGGATCGGCCTTGTAGCTTACAAACTCAATCTACCCCACGAGCTTAGTAACGTACATCCTACTATCCACGTCTCCAACTTGAAAAAGTGCCTATCTGACGAGACTCTTGTAATCCCATTCAACGAGATCGAGATCAACGAGAGCCTCAACTTCATGGAAGAACCAGTAGAGATTATGGATCGAGAGGTCAAGAAAACGAAGCAAAGTCGTATCCCGATAGTGAAGGTTCGCTGGAACGCCAAGCGAGGACCTGAATTCACTTAGGAGCGCGAGGATCAAATGAAACTGAAATATCCTTGTCTTTTTGCTTAGTTATTTGTAACTATTTATTGACGAAATTCTCTCTAACGGGGGGATGATGTGACAACCCGAAATTTCTATTTTGTACAAATCCTAAATTCAATTAAAGTTAGACTTGTTTATGCTAACTTTTAGCTATGTTTAGAGTCCGTTTGGGTGTTTATAATCTTAATGCATCAAAAGAACAAATGAAAGGAAGTATCTTCTCGGGTTATTGTGCATCAATTAAGCATTAAACCCCATTATGAGGTGTTTACGGCCAAACTTCATGAGTTTGGGGCGTAAACTCATCTCTACCCATGAACTCATGCTATAAGCATGAGTTTACACCATTTATTCATCATTTCTTTCCTTTCAAGTTCAAGAACCTCCATTTCTCTATCAAGTTTCATAAGATCTTCAACCCAATCTTCCAAAAATGTAAGTATTTCTTCCATTGATTTGTTGTTACATCTCCTTATCTAGTGGTTATACATGATTTTCATCCATGAAATCCTTACATTTTTACAGATCTTCAAGTGTTCTTCATTTCACCAAGAACACACACTAGTGTTCTTGGACTTTAAACACCCTTACAAGCTTCTATATTGTAAGTACTCTTGCCTTAACTTGTTATATGACTAAATCACTTAGATTACACCTTGAAAACACCAAAAACTCAAGAACAAGGGGTGTTTATGGCCAAGACAATCTCCCTTGGCCGTAAACCCTAATGATTGGTGCAAAGTTTCCCTAACTCCTTCCTTAGCCTTAGAACTAGGTCTAGAACACTTCCAAAATGAGTAAAGGACCTTAAACATCAAAATGGTACAAGTTACCATGTGTTTACGGCCGTAAACTCATTAGGGCCGTAAAACCCTTGGCTGTGAACTCATGGGGAGTTTACTTTTGGGTCGTAAAATCCAAGGTGAAGCCCTATAACCCTTAGATGCAACCGTTTTGTACTTATAACACTTGAATCAAAGTGTTTTCCATGTTCTAGAGTATCTATAATTTCTTAATTAGTTGTTTAATCACTAATTAGATACATATATGTGTCATTATATGTTAACTAGGATCTGTGTGTATTTAAGTCTTCACTTGACACTTAGCATCCTATACAGAAGTTTCATCCAAACCACTCACTACAGGTGACTTCATACCCCTAAATCAACCTTTTATATGTTTTTAAATGTTTTTATGGGGAGGGGATACAAGTTGAATCATTTTAGTACCCTGTTGTTTGTCCGAGTGTCGTTTGATCCTTAGTTATATATTATGTATATATGTATATATATAAAGCTTTTACCTCAGTCCCATCACCTTTGGGTAGCAAAGGTGTATAAACTTACTAAGTCATTCAAACAACATTTATAGTAAACTATAATAGGTATAGTTTAGAGGTGTACTACTTACTATTTTCTACTACAATGAAACATACAAAGAGTCAGTTCATACATGAGTCAATACATACTATACACTATACAGAGAGAACTTACATTAGTACATACAATACATACATACTATAAACTATACAGAGAGAACATACACTAGTACATACAATACATACACACTATACACTATACAAAAGAACATACTATGATGAGAATCAGAGAGAACATACACTACACTAGTACATACAATACATACATACTATAACATAAATGTGAGGCACTACTTCGGGACATGGCATCTCTGTCATGGATCGACTTGTAACCAGAGTCTTTTGAAGGGAGAGCGTGAATTCATGTATAGATCTATAATGTACTGACCGTCCTACACCTTGCTGCTAGCTACAGTGGGACCTGTAGGTCTTCGGGTGATGAATGTCATACCATCTCGACGTCTTCGAGCGTCGTGTATTACTAGGTCGATCAAGTATGGTTACAATTATATCACATTATACCTTAATTAACAATTGGTTTAAGGTAGTTAGTACATCAGTAGTTACTATAACATAATACTACAGTCCTTCATTATTTTCCCCATTACATTTATTTTATGATCTTCACATAAACAATAATGTACAAACTATATTTTATTAATGATAGTCACATTTTCGGAGGAATACTCACTTTTACAATGAACAAACATACAACACATTTGATGCCTTGGTAGAAGGCTACTTTTAGTAGAAAATATAGGATTTTCTAGGAGATACAAAACATTTACTACAAACATTTACAAACTTATACATCCAATACTTACAAATATTTTCATATAGACAATGACACTAAAATACTTATGAACTCACCAGCTTTAAAGCTGATAAACTCTTTCAAAATAACTTATATTCTTAGGTCATCAGTAGACAGGTACCGAGGCCAGCTTTTGAGAAGATGGAGCACATTCAAGACTCATATTTTATTTTGATTCATATTTTGGTATCTTATAAACTATACAGAACACACTTGTATTAAAATACATTATTAATGTAATGGATGATGTTGTTTGCTTGTTTACTATTATTCTGGGTTGTGATACTGTACATGATGTCCTCCGCCCCAGAACATTTCCGTCGTTTTGGTTTTGGTGTGTGACATAATTGGTGCCAATATATTTGGCTAGAAAAAAGTTTGGTTGATACAAAATGGTACTGGTATATACTAGCTTATTTAATTTTCCATTTTAAGATTTATAAATAAGCAAATACATCAGGTAATTTTGATGTTCAGTAAAAAAATTAGTTGCCTAGTTCTTTTAATTTACAAAGAATTCTATTAAAGGAATACTAAATTAAAATTTTAATTTTGTGCTTTAATGTGTTAATAACTATTGATTAATGCATCTAAATGACTTTCATAATGTTCTTAAAACTGTAAACACTAAACACAATTAACAACTAGTGTTATACTCGGCTGATGGTGTAACGGCCTGATTCTCAGGTATTGATTTAATATAAAAGTTTCTTGATTTCATGGGCTAGTCGACGAGTTGGTTTCCCTACTCGTCGAGTAGCAGTGGGTTGGTCCACGTGTTTTAGTGACCTAATCGTCGAGTCTAAGAAGGGACTCGACGAGTAGGAGCTGGCAGAAGAAACCCTAAATCCTGGGGTTTTGCACCTTATTTAAAGGATCATTGGCCTCCTACAACCTCCCTTTTATTACTTCTTGTCCCTCTCAAATCCTAATCAAGTGTGTGTGTTCCATTTGTGTATTTTGAGCTTGGAAGAGGATTTTCGTGGAGAAAAGAGCTTGGAGGTCAAGTATCCAGAAGCAAGGAGCTTGTAAGATCCGAAATCTATCTTATTTGGCATCTTCTGGAAGGTATCAAATCACTATCCTAACCTCATTTCATTCCTAGATCCCTTTTGGGCAAATTTTAGGGCTTTCCTAGTATGTTGTGAAGCTTATCTTGTGAATGAGCTAAGATTTGAAGTTGTAACTTCATAACTAAACTCTCTTGGGCTTTTAAGCCCATATAGCTTCCAGCTCTTGCATGGATGAGACTCTCCTAAGGTGTAAAACTCCATTATAATCTTATATTTGTCATTTAGAGCCCTTAGAGCCTCGCATGCACATACAGTTTGCAACTTTACGTGATAAACATGCCTTGGGAAGCTGGATCTACAATATGGAGCCTTATCATGGCTTAAAAAGCATCTGCTTGGATGAAGGATTGAAGGGACTCGGCGATTCGCAAGGTCGACTCGGCGAGTCATATGAAGATGGGCATGAACTCGACGAGTTGATGAACAACTCGGCGAGTTCGTTGAAGATTTCCTTGGACTTAGCGAGTCGACTAGGGTTCTCTCAACCTTTGGAGAAGTATGAACTCGACGAGTTATAAGGGAACTCGATGAGTCAACCTAGGATTTCACGACTTCTCGAGTTCAGGAAGAACTCGACGAGTTGGGTCAACATGGATAGTTGACCTTGGCTGTTGACTTTGTCCTTGACCCAGTGTCGACAAGTTGATGTCTGGGGGTATTTTGGTAATTTGGAGATTTATGGAAAAAGGGTTTTATGATAACTATAGGTGGTGGAGTTCGTGTTGGTGATTCGAGAGTTTAAGCCTATCATTTTCAGTGCGACATTGTGAGGTGACTTATCCTCACTATATCAACAGGGTCTAAGGCACAAAGGCCGACCCTTTATGGATTGTATACGGATTAATGCATGATATGTTTACTGTTTTACATCCTGGTAGTTAGGATGATGTCATGCTTATGCTTAGTGACCCGGTTGGTCGGTATCCTGGTTATAGGATTATGTTATATTAGTGACCTGGACAGGTCGGTGTCTTGGTTATAGGATATTGCTATGCTAGTTGATATGCTAGATCGGTTTGACTGTTATTATAATAGCATATGATATGTATGTGCACATGTTTCTTTGATTGAGGGTTGGGTTGAGGCGGTCCTGCTTTGTGCTGAAGGCCAACATACCCACAATGGCCTGAATATACTACATACCCAGGAGGGTATGCTAGTCAGACCGAAGGCCCGACGAGCGATCCGGATAGGCTGTAGGCCCTGCGAGGCGGTCCAGACGTGCCGAAGGTTCGGAGAGCGGTCAATATAGACTGAAGGCCTGAGAGGCGGTCCAGTCAGGTTGAAGGCTCATTATACATGTTGTTCGCTTATATTTATATGATATGGTTATGAGGTTGGTATTTTGGGGTAGCTCACTAAGCTTTCGGGCTTATAGTTTCAATTGTTGTTTCAGGTACCTCTAGTGATCGCGGGAAGGCGAAGGCATGATTGTACTGCTCCTCTTGCTGTTATGATTTTTATGATTTGATACTGGGATACTCTGATAATTAGTAATTTGAAAACAAACTATGTAATATTAAATGGTTTAAGTGTTTTGGAAAAGTTTAAATTTGGCTTGTATTTTTGGGTGTTACAGATAGCCGGGTTGACCGACGTATCAACAATAATTTGATTTTATTTTTCTTCTATAGAATCTGTTTTAGTTGAATGTTACACAAGAAAGTTATTATGATTAAATTAGAAGCAATTACAAAGCATGCTTTCGTGGATATTCATGTAGAAACCAACAAACTCTTGTGTAAATCCAAAGTACTCATAACAAGTTTGGTAATAGCTTATCCAAGGGCATCCTTACTCTAAACTTGCTAGTACTCGATACTCAAATCATATAATACAAAAAGATTCCCTTTTTGGGAAGTGTCTATAATTATCTTCATGTTTCCAAGAAAGATCAACATTCTGAATGGATGGTGTCCATATCGTTATTATATTGGACAGAGATGTATTGTTTTGTACTAAAATACCTTTCTTTCATGTTTGTTTTTCCATCTATTAAGATCCTTTATACAATCTTATTTAGCCTTAAATGGTTCCAATTGGGACTAAAAATAATCAAACAAATTTTTTTGCATTTAGCCGAAAACATGTTAAAGCAAGAAAGTAACAACGTACCTTAAAGAACACACACATTCATATGAATATACACACACTTTCAATCATGTTGTATTGGTTTAGGCAAATTCAACAAAGCTGCTTAAGGCCACAAGATATCCTTCCCAAATGAGTTTACTAAAAGTTCAAGCAACTCTACTTCTAACCAAGACAAATGAAATGTAAGGCTTAATTGGTAACATAAAAGAAAAAGATAATTAATAAAAAAAATAAAAGTACATTATGTGTAGATCTCTTTATCTTCCCTTTTATTGATTTTTTTGGTCCAAGAAGCATGGTCCTTGGGAAATGGACGTCCCAAGTGAGTATACTTCTAGATGTAGGACCTTGGAGGGCCTTCATGGCATAAATGTGCAAACTTTATGGAAATTGAAGCCCCATGCAAGCTTTAAGATGTCATTTTGTCCTTTTAAGCTCTAAAAGGCCATGCATGGAGAGAAAGCTAGAGATTGTACGTGTTCATATAGTGTCTAGGGTCTAGATCTTAGTTTTTATGCCTTAGCTTGAAGCATTATGGCTTTTGAATCAAGATCTAGGTCTTAAAGAATTAGGGTTTCAACTAAACCCATTAAGGAAGGCTATTAACGGGTAAAGTTGGAAACTTTTCCCTTAAAAGGACATTTTCAGTATGTAGATGAAGTATGGAGCTTAGATCTGAAGGATAGGAGGTTATTCTATTAAGATGGATCAACAAACTAATGAAATCGTTGAGTCCATAGAGGAACTCGATGAGTTGGGGCAAAGTGTCTCGAGTCTATAAAGGGAAAACTCGACGAGTTCAAGGATAACTTGACGAGTTGACTGGAGAAGTCCCGACTCTGTAGATAGGAGAAACTCGACAAGTTATGAAAGGACTCGATGAGCTGGATCGCGATTTTAGGGTTTATGATTCATGGAACTCGACAAGTTGATGGACCAACTCAGTAAGTTGAGTTAACCCAGGAGGTTGACTTTGACTAGAATGTTAACTTTGACCAGGATGTTGACTTTGACTTTGACCAATGTTGACCCTTAAGGGAGTTATAAGTATGAATGGGGTAATTAAAGGAAATCTTGTATGTGTAGGAGTTTGAGTGGAGCTGATTCAGAGCCGAGGACAGTTCAACTAATTCACAACATTTGAGGCAAGTTACCTTCCAGTAGAAGTGGGTCGAAGGCACCAATGCCGGCCTACTAGTAGTTGATTATAGTAAAGATGATTGTCTTTGTGATAATTGTATGGTATGCCACTATCTGTTATGCTTTATGTGCTAGTATGTTGTGATATTATGTGATAGTGGTAGGAGGGGTGGGATAGACCCTGTTATCGGTCGAAATGACCGAATGGGTAGGCCAACACCCAAATATGCTAGGCTATATGTGATATATGTGTATATATTAGGGTATTATATGGTAGTGGTAAGGGTGAAATAGTCCCTAGTTACCAGTTGAAAGAGACCGAAGGGTTAGGCCAACACCCTGATATGTAAGGAAGTTACTGGTTGAAAGAGACTGAAGGGGTAGGCCAACACAAATATGCTAGGCAGTTACCAGTTGAAAGACATTGAAGGGGTAGGCCAACACCCATATATCCTAGGCAGTACGGTATTTTATGGTATGTGGTATGATGGGTGAACTAAGATTTTTGCTTACGTTTTACAGTTTTGGTTTTAGGTACTTCCATTTCAAAGGGAAAAGAGTCAACATGATCGCAGTGCATCACACTACATTTTTCAGCACCAGATATCTTTGGGATTCACATTCTGATGAAGTTTATCATGACTTGTTTTAACTATCGATACATTGAATTTTGATATGAGTGATACTATGATTGTTTTCAGACAAATGGTTTTATATTTAATATATTAAAAAGGAAATTTTTAGTCGTAAATTTTGGATGTTACAAGTTCGTATCAAAGCCTTCATTTGAGGGATTCAGACACACTCTCGGGTGTGTCTCAACTTAAATCGAGGGTTTGAAGGAATTTTTACAAGAAAAAAAATAATTTTTCTAAAAACTAAAATTAACGGTTATAATAAAGAACAAGGAGTGTGATGCGTGCAATCGGCTGAGCTCAAGTAAGTTTTCCCCAAGATATAGATACTTGTTATGTTATGATATGAATTAAGAATATGTGAACTGCATGCTAGATTAGGGCTAAGGATCTAGGAAGGATTCCTTATATGTCTACTGTATGTGCTTGTAGAACTGCATGCTAGTACTGATCAGTCAGTGATAGGATAGCTTGTTTAGGTTATGCCTGATTTTATGAGCCTTAGAATTGCATGCTAGTATAGATTCCTAATAAGAGGATATAATGGCTTGATTGGAGTTTGTTGGTTAGTGTTACCATTATCCGAATGATGTCTGGTTTGTACTTTGTGGGGCTCTTATCAATGTGAGTTAGCTACTAAGTGAATATGCTAAGTCACATGTGGTATAGTCTGGATAATCTCAGAGTGATGGACTTGACCCCATTACACATCTCTCATTGGAGTCTAACCGTCCTAGGGATGAGTCTTTTACTTGAAGGATTATCTGATCCCTGTTACATGTGGCTATATTCATGAGGTACTTAGTTAACATTACTAGGAATCCTACAACAGCTGAGGACTTGGTGGGTTCGGAAGCCTAGGATATACATCAGTGGGTTAGTAGTTACCTATTGAAAGAGACCAAAGGGGTAGGCCAGCACCCATATATGCTAACCAGTACGTTATTTTATGGTATGTGGTATAATGGGGGAACTCACTAAGATTTGTGCTTACGGTTTACAGTTTTTGTTTCAGATACTTCCTCTTCGAAAGGAAAGGATTCGACATGATCACAGCGTATCACACTACATTTTTCTGCATCGGAGATCTTTGGGATTTATACTCTGATGAAGTTTATCATGACTTGTTTTGACTATTGATACATTGACTTTTGATATGAGTGATACTATGATTGCTTTTAGACAAATGGTTTTATATTTAATATATTAAAAAGGAAATTTTTAGTCATAAATTTTGGGATGTTACATATGTTAATCCCTACTATAGCTCCAACATTTCTCTTTGTCATTTTATGACATTCCTGTTTAACAACTGCATCATCTTTACCATCATTCCTTTTCGAAGTATTCATCGCATCTGCACATTCGTCAAGTCTAGATTCAAATGAAGGACCATCATTTTTAAAGTTAATACTCTTTTTAGAGCCATTTCTTTCTATTTCATCAGATTTCTTTCTAGATTCAAACGAAGCTTAGTGAGTTCTCCCATCATACCGCATACCATACAATCACATATCATACATATTGCCAGGCATTTCTGGGGTGCCCGACCTACCCGGTACGGCCATTCTGGGGCGCCGACCTACCCGTGTCAAGCCATTCTAGGGTGCTGACTACCCATGTTAAGCCATTCTGGGGTGATGACTACCCTTCGGTCCTGACGACCAAACCTCGGGGACTATTTCACCCCCTACTGCTACTATCACATATATCATAACAAAACATATTATCAGACATATCTGGGGTGCCTGAACTACCCTTCGGTCCTAGAAACCGAACTCGGGGATTGGTCCCCTCCTACTACCTCTATCGCATATAACATAACAAGCCAACATGCAAACATATAATCACATACTGTCAGATGTATCTGGGGTGTCTGACTACCTTTCGGTCCTAACAACCGAACTCTACTACTATCACATATAACATATCATGCTAGCATATAACATATCAGGTAGTAGCAAACCTAGATGATATCACAAAGACAATCATCTATCATATATCTCCTACTGGTGGGCCGGCATTGTGGCCTTAGACCCACCGCTACTGGAAGGTAACTCACCTTAAAGTAGCTGTTGAACTGATCAGAAACTGACTGCCTACTGCTGCTGCTGCTCCGGACATCCTCCGACTATAAATCCCACAAAACGATTAGTCAAACACTGCTAGATGTTCTTAGGGTAAAATGACCCTTTTACCCTCGACCAGGTCGAAATCCAAGTCAAAGTCAACTTCCAGTTGACTGGACTCGCCGAGTCCTTCCCTTACTAATCCGGTCCCACTCTCCAAGTCCCTCCCCCCACTCACTGAGTTACCCTTAACTCACCACTCGGGACTATGGGGCCAACTTGAGTACCGACTCGCCGAGTTTGAAGAACAACTCGGCGAGCTCCAGGCAATCTTCATAGGACTCTCCGAGTTGTTCATCCAACTCGCCGAGTCTAAGACCGTCTTCATAGAACTCGTCGAGTACCACCTTGGGACTCGCCGAGTTCCTCGACCCATTTCCCAAATAGGCCAGATCTGAGACATGCAATGCTTCAAAACCACAAATCTATGGTCCTAGGGCATGTTTACCACGTAATGTTGCAAACTTTACGTGCATGCATGGCCCAATGAGCTCAAACATGCAATTCCAAGCTCTTTAAGAGGTCCTACACTCAATAGGGACCTCAATCACCTCAACCACAGAGACTTTATGCTACTAGGATATCTTAAAGGTCCAAATCTGAAGTCCTTGAAGAATGTTAACCATAAACACATAGAGATTTAGGTTCTTAGGGCTTAAAACCTCTTTTTAGGGACAAGAAAGGGGGTTCAATGAACTAAAGGTCAAGGTAGGAACTTTTCTACCTGAATAGAAGCCCTTCACAGAGTATATTCCGGATCTTCTTCCATTCTTGCACTCTTCAACCTTCTCCTTCTTCTCCTAAGCTCCAAACCACCTTCAAAATGCTAAAAATCACCCACAAGGACACAAAGAGGGCTAGGGTTTCATTCTACAGATCTCTGGGAGTGCTAGGGGTTGTGGATGTTGGGTTAGATCATTTAAATAGGGTGCAAACACTCGGGTTAGGGTTTTAGTCCATACAGGGTCTACTCGCCGAGTCCCACGACCCTATTCGCCGAGTAGCCAGAGTTGAACCCGAGTCCATACCTGCTTCTACTCGGCGAGTTAGTCCTTCAACTCACCGAGTCCAAGGTTAAAATGCAATACATAAGGAGAGTTAATAATAAAAAATACATACCAGGAACAAGGTGCTACAAATCTCCCCCCCCCCCCCCCCTTATTTTAGACTTCGTCCTCGAAGTCTGCTGCTCGGTCCTGAAACAGCTCGGGGTAATGCTCCATCATTTCTTCCACCGGCTCCCAATTCCACTCGGACCGCTTTCGGTGCTACCACTGCACCTTCACTAACTCCACCCTCTTGTTCCTCAGATCCTTCGACTTCGGGTCGAGGATTGCGACTGGGCGCTCAATGTAATTCAGGCTGTCATCAACCTGTATATCCTCTAATGGTAACAGCGCTAAATCATCCACGAGACACTTCCGCAGCTAGGAGGCATGGAAGGTGCTGTGAATCTGGCTGAGCGTGGCTGGCAAATCCAGCCTATATGCCACCTTGCCCACCCGGGCTACAACCCTGAATGGGCCAATGAATCTCGGGCCCAACTTGCCCCGCTTCGTGAATCGAATGACGCCTTTCCAAGGCGACAACTTCAGGAGAACCATATCCCCGACCTGGAACTCCAGGTCTGATCGACGCTTGTCGGCGTAGCTTTTCTTCCGACTCTGCACAGTCTGCAGCCTGCTCCGAACCTGCTGAATCCTCTCGGTAGTCTTGAGCACCACTTCGGTGCTCCCCATAACTCTCTGTCCAACCTCTCCCCAGCATATCGGGGTCCTGCACCTTCGTTGGTACAACATCTCGAATGGAGGGTGGTCGATACTCGCGTGGTAGTTGTTGTACGAGAACTCAGCCAAGGGAAGATAAGTATACCAGCTACCACTGAAGTCTAGCACGCACGCCCGCAACATATCCTCCAGAGTCTGGATGGTCCGCTCGCTCTGCCCATCTGTCTGCGGGTGAAAGGCGGTGCTAAAATGCAAACGAATACCCAACTCGTCATGAAACCTCTTCCAAAACCTGGAAGTAAAACGCACATCCCTGTCCGAGATAACGGATACTGGTACCCTGTGCCGTGCCACAATCTCCCTAATATAGATGTCGGCCAATTTCTCGGCCGAAATGATCTCCTGAATCAGAATAAAATGAGCACTCTTGGTCAATCGATCCACGATGACCCACATCGAATCTACCCCACGCGCAGTCCTGGGAAGCTTCATGATAAAATCCATCGTGATATCTTCCCATTTCCACAACAAGATGTCCAATGGCTGCACCTTTCCATGCGGTCTCTGATGGCCTTGACCTTCCTGCAGGTCAAGCACCGCTCGACGTATGAAGCCACATCCCGCTTCATGCAGGGCCACCAATAATCTAGATGAAGGTCCCTATACATCTTCGTCGCCCCTGGATGAATAGAGAATCGGGATTTATGCGCCTCCTCCATCAAGATCTGGCCCACGCCTCCATGATACGGCACCCACACTCTTTGGTGTAGTGTCAATAGCCCTCGGCTATCATAATCGAAGGAGGAAACCTGACCCACCACACGCTCGCTCTTCCGATGATCCTCCTTGATATCCTCCTGCTGAGCCTCCCGAATCTGCTCCAACAGAGGAGTCACCACAGTCATCCTCATGCAAACATCCCTGATCGGCGATGCCTTGCGACTAAGCGCATCGGCCACCACATTGGCCTTCCCCGGGTGGTAAAGTATCTCACAATCATAATCCTTAACCACGTCCAACCACCGACGCTGCCTCATGTTCAAATTCGACTGATCCATGAGGTACCTCAAACTCTTGTGGTCCGTGTAGATGGTACACCGGACTCCATAGAGGTAATGCCGCCAAATCTTGAGGGCGAAAACAACTGCCCCCAACTCCAAATCATGCGTCGGGTAGTTCTCCTCATAAGGCTTTAGCTGCATCGAGGCATAAGCAATGACATGCCCCCTCTGCATCAATACTGCGCCCAGGCCTGAGATCGACGCATCACAATATACCACAAAATCCTCTACGCCCTCGGGCAGGGCTAAGATTGGCGCCTCGCACAATCTCTGTCTCAGTGTCTCAAACGCGGCCTGCTGCTCGGGTCCCCACCGAAAGACAACGGCTTTCTTCGTCAGCCGTGTCAGGGGCACGACTATCTTGGAGAAATACTGAATGAATCTACGATAGTAGCCTGCTAATCCTAGGAAACTCCGAATCTCGGATGGAGACTTCGGAACCTCCCATCTCATCAAGGCCTCCACCTTGGGGGCAAGCAAAGGCTAAGTGTGGGGTATTTTGAGATGTGTATTTTTATATATATTTTTATGCACTTTATCTTAATATTTTGGCCTTATTTATTCTATTTTAGAACTAAAAAGTACTCATAATACTTTGAATTATGTTTTGCAGCTATTCGTTGTCAATAAAGCACAAAAGAAAAGACTGAAGCGGAAACCGGACTTAGGAGCTAAAAGAAATTAAATATGTTGAAGAAGTGGATTATGCCCCGCGTAAAGTCGCAGTACGCCCAGTGTAGAGCCCAAAAGCGACGTACGCCCCGCGTAATTAAAGGGTACGCGCTGCGTACCGGTTGGTTTCAGATAACTTCAAATCGGGTAGTAATCCTAAGTACGCCCCGCGTAATCCTAAGTATGCCCAGCGTACTTAGGTCGGCTACAAAGATTATAAAGTCGATTTTCAGCTAACCAGGAAGGGGGATTCGACTTCTAACCTAATTTAGTCGACAATTAACTTCTGTTAAGCCGTTTTGAGGGTCTAGAAGGCGGCCGGAAGGCCGTTAAGCTAACGGGAGCGGAGATCGGAAGGGTTGGAGGGCGGATACGTGTCGGTAATCCTATGGGCTGTTAACGTGACCATGTTTAGCATTCCATTGTGTTACTATTCTGTATTTAGTTTCTAACTTGGGTGTAAAAACCTTTTACTTTGTGTTTATGATTGAATGAATCTTTGATTATTAGACTAATTGCTATATTGAATAGTTTGTTTGTGTTTAATTTATCTTGCCAAGCTTGTTAAAAGATCCATACGTATTAATGATAATTATTTGTTGTTAATTGTTAAGTGAATTGAGTTGTATGAACATCTGCTTGATTGCTTGTCTCTTATGATTTTGATGACCATCGAGATTATAAGTCTAGGAATAACGAATGTGAAACTAGGATTAACTTGAGAATAAGTAAATTAATGTGTGAGCCTTGTTTGATGACCATCAACAAGAGGTTAATTGAATGTCTAATTTGATTAACTATATTTGCAAGTCTTGCTTGATACGAACTGAACACTAGGAAGCATGTTAGTTTAATCAACTGATCACTGTTTGAATTAACTTATTTGCTAAAGGATTAGTTATAGTGAACGCGAATCTAATCATTTTAGGAATCGGTGAACATGAATAAATGAATTTGTGTGTGTAATTGTCTATGTTTTTAAGGTGGAATTTGTCTAAACCAAAGTACCTGAAGAGATTTGTTGTCCTGTTAGTTTATCGAGAATGGTTAATTAATTATTAGTTTGAGATTTATTAAACTATTTCTTTTATTCTTTTCGTGTGACCTGTAACCTATAATCAAATATATTAAATTAATCCACCGTTCCCTGTGATCGACACCCGACTTACCTAAGCTATACTGTAATCTGACTAGGTACACTGCCTATAAGTGCATAGTTAGTCTAAGTTTGTTAGGTTATAAATATTAAAATTAATGGGTACTTTCGTGCACATCAAGTTTTTGGCGCCGTTGCCGGGGAACGGCTTGTCATTAATTTAGTTTATTTGTTATTCGTTATTAGTTTTAGTTAGTTTTTATTTTTAGTTGATTTTCGATGATATCATTTCACTTGTCGGGAAGGTTCTTGTTTTTATTTGCAGGAATTTGGGATTGTACACATTGTTTGACGTTACTTTTTGCATGGGTTTCGAGAATGAAAGCGATTAGGGAATTCTTGACCTGCTTAGCCTACTACTTTTTCGATTTGTCCAACTCAATCCATGAGGCGTAGTATAGCAAGGCGTATTGTGGTGCTTAAGTGGAAGACCGAGCTCTTGCTGTTCTTGACTAGTTAGGTCACTTCTTGTTCCGCTTTTAGTTAAAGGTGCAAGGAAAACAAAGGAAATATTCTAACAGGTCCTGAAAGTGGGTATTTTCGTAAACCAATTCTTGCATGCAAAGGTTTTTGATCAACCGTTGTCGTTTGATCTCGACAAAGATAAGTGATTATGACGTCTCATATTTTTTTTCACTCATTGTGAAGTCATCATTAGCTGAAGAAATTAAAAAGAAAAAAAAATAATAATTAAAGTTTAAGTCCCTTAATTAAATAATTAAAAGAAAAGGTAGTTAAATTAAAGAAAGAAAGAAATTGTCATTTACACTTACGCCCTGCGTAATTTATATTACGCCCAACGTAATTCAACATCTGATCGCGTACGGAATTTCAAGGGGATAGGGTTACGCCCCACGTAACTTTGAGTTACGCCCCGCGTAACACGGCGACCAGGTATATCTTTTGAACCTTTGACTTCTTCTTTATTCTTTTCACAACTCTTCTCTCAAACACGAACTGTGACGGCGATTTCATTCCAAGATCTATGATTTTGCTTCTTTTCTTGTCAAATTCAACACACAAGTAAGATTTTCGGTTACTCAATGTCATGTATTTGTGTTTCAATCGAAGGAATAAGTTGCATTTAGCCTTTGTTCGAAATCTAGGGTTTATGGGGTTCTTGAATTAGGGCCGATTTCGCAAATGTAAGTGTTGATTAGGGCTTGAATGGACCAATTTCGGTTAATACACTAAATCCTCAGACCTAATTACGTCTTAATCCCGTCCCATACCATCGATTTGACCTCGGGGACGTACGCCAAGTGTACCCCTTTTTACTTCGAGTTCTTGACTGATTTCGGGTTCTTGACTGCTACACTTGATTATCACTAGTTACGAGATAATGGGGATTGATTTTTAAGGGTGGTCACGTTTTTTTGTTCCTACTGCATTTGGACCACGAAATATTAACAACCTGCTGCCCGGCTGTGTTTATTTTGAGTTGGGATATGATTTTGGCACAAGTAAAGGAACCGGGACACAGTTTCGTGAACCTGGACGTACGCCCAGCATACGCTGGATGTACGCCCAGCATACGCTGGATGTACGCCCAGCGTACTGTCCCCATCTAGATTCAATTTCTTTGGTTTAAAGTTTATTAATGTTACCATATTTTGTTTGGTTTTGAGTTTTTGTTTATTTGTGCAGATTATGGTTCGAAGGACGCAAAGGGCCAACCCACCCGAGGATGTGACTGACCATCGTTTTTTACAATTTCCGCAAACGCTGAACAATGCTACCCGGGCGCGTTATGTCACAAACTTGAGCTTGCTTCTCACCAAAGAAATTGATATAGCACCATCATTCGATTGGGAATTGGCTACCAGGACTGGACTAGCTGCATTGATCCAGGGATTTTTGCAATACACGCACTGGGATGCGAGTGGTGTGGACTTGTTTGTGTGCTAGGGATGGGCACGTTTGTTCCGGATCCAGGAGCCGGTTTATCAGGAGTTTTTGCTGGAGTTCTACGCTACAATTTCCTATGATCATAGGAAGGCACTCGATGCCAGGACAGCTTTTGCCTTCAGACTAGGTGGAGTGAGCTGCGAATGCAACGTGATGGAGCTTGCGACTCAGGTGGGTATTTACACAGCTGATGAGACGAGGAGTGTCCACTTCCTGTTATTCCTTGTTGATTGTCTTACGGAGCGGCCAGATGACTATAACAAGAACACTTTTTGGGCCGAGATTACAGGGGCGGTTTATACACCATCTACCGCGTGAGGGGAGATGATTCGGTCTACTACCTACCGAATGTTGCACCGGTTGATTTCTATTTCTCTCACGCATCACAAGAACAGTGAGAGAGGGCCTTCGACAGACCCTTATTTCCTATGGGTGCTAGTTACTCCCGGGAGGCACCTGAACCTTCCGGTTGCTTTAGCTGTATATTTGGGACGGAGGGCCAGGGGACTTAGGGGGGACAGCCCGATATGCGGAGGGCATTTTATCACGTGTTTAGCCCGCTCATATCAGTTGCTGACGCGTGAGGTCACGAGATCGATGGTGTTCCACGACATGAGGCCGATGAGTCTTCAGCTGTTAGAGTCGATGCGTGTATTGGAGAGGGTGGAGATGGTGTCTTGAGAGTACGAGCAGATGATGTGGCAGATGAGGAGGGTGCCGCCGAGCCACAGCCGAGATGGGTCCTGCGGCGTAGACCTTCTCCTCGGGGAGCGCAGTAGGTACCTGAGCCGGAGATCGATATGCGTTACCTAGCTCAGGGCATTGATCGTCTTGACATGAGGGTCCAGAACCTTAGTGACTATGTTGCACATGTGGACACGCAACAGCGGTGGCAAGGGAATGCGTTGAACGCATTCTTTGCCAACCAGGGTTTTCAGTATTCGGTTCCCTACCCATCGCCATTTCAGTCACGATATGATGGGGTCGGTACTTCTGGGACGTATCAGCAGGATGATGGAGATGATGAGTGATTTAGTTATCCTTTTTATTTTTATTTTTATTTTGTGTTATTTTTAGTTTAGTTAAGTATTTTTATTTGGTGTGTAATAGATCTTTAATTTAGTTTGTTTTTACTTTTGTTTTCCATGTTGATGCTCTTTGGTTGTTTAGATCTCTGCAAAATTTTTGCCTTTAGAAAGCTGGCAGCAAGTTCAGCAGCTAGGTCCGACTGTTGCTAGAGAGAGTCGTGTGAGAGTTCGAAGATTATAGTCAAGACCCACAATTTGTCATAATCTGGGCTTAATAGGAGCAAGAGACTTGGTGGCAACAACCAGAATGAAATATTATTTAATCGTGGAAATGCCATGTCAGGCTGCTATTGCCTCTCCTTCACAAGCCCGATTCCGATGGTTATGGTTACAGCAACAGTGAAAAGTGTGGGGTGCATATTTATTAGAGTTGTATTTCGATGCGAGGAAGAAGTATCATCCCGACTGCCACGACATGGTTGACACTTTCCTATGTTGTGGGGGATTTTTCATCGCGAGAAGAGGATGTCATTTTTGACGAGACGACGTGGTCGACACTTTTCCACGTCATGGTTTTTTATACATTGCATTTGTTTGCGATCTTTTGCACCACATTTTTTGAAGATGGCGGTCTTGATTTTATTTTCCGGCACATTCAGAAGCAGCAGTTCCAGTTTTCAGTTTTTCAGCAATATTTGAAGCAACCTGTAGCAGCCCCATTCGATCTCGCCACAACTACCCAGGGGAGTCTGCTCCTTTTTCTCCCTTTTTATGTTCTTAATTTGTTTTAGCATACAATGAGGGCATTGTATGAAATAAGTGTGGGGTAGGGGGTCAGTAAAAGTAAATTATAAAAATGAAATAATAGTTGGAAATTGCTAGATTTAGGGAAATTTAAAAATTTAAAAGAAAACTTGAAATAATAGTTTAATTTAGAAAAATATAGTGATAATTTAAAATTTTGCTAATATTGTATGAGATGATCCGATGAGAACTCAAATGTTTAGTTGAGCCAATATACGTTATAGTGCATTTGTGGCTTCCCTTATTTTAGTGAAATCATAGAACAAAAACATAACCCCGCTCGGTTTGAAGGATGCAATATGTTTAGCAGCCTAAACCTGAAATGTATCTAGGAAAATTATTATCATTAACCAATAAAGGTTGAGGTTGAGCGCTTCTTCTTAAGCATGTAGGTTTTGAGTGAAAAAAATAGAGGTACATGTAAAAAAATAAAATAAAAAAAGAAGAGAGAATTACGAAAAAGTTTGAAGAATTTTGGAGCAAATAAAGTGAAGATCAAAAGATCAAAATTCCAAGAAATTCAAAAAAGTTGAAGATACCAAGAAATCAAATCAAATAAGGTGGTGAATTCGAAGAAATCAAAGATCAAATTGTCAAGAAAGTGAAGAATTCCTGAAAAGCTCCATAGTGGTATCATAAATTGTAATTCTAGATTATGTATGCTTAGGTTGCTCAACTAAAAATACCTTGAGGTTAGGAGGTTTTCTGCGGATGGATTCGGAGGGTTGCATAAAATGAGCATTGTTCGGAAAAATTGGGCAAGTGTTTATGAAGATTGTGAGTATTTAAAGTATGGGGGGGTACTTTAGGAAAATTTTAGACACAAATGCATGCGTTGAGGTCTTGGCGTAATGGCTGAGTTTTAAATGGATTGTTTAGTGCAATATTAGTAAAATAAAAGTAAATTTGCTTAGGGGCAAGCAAAGGCTAAGTGTGGGGTATTTTGATATGTGTATTTTTATATATATTTTTATGCACTTTATCTTAATATTTTGGCCTTATTTATTCTATTTTAGAACTAAAAAGTACTCATAATACTTTGAATTATGTTTTGCAGCTATTCGTTGTCAATAAAGCACAAAAGAAAAGACTAAAGCGGAAACCGGACTTAGGAGCTAAAAGAAATTAAATATGCTGAAGAAGTGGATTACGCCCTGCGTCAAGTCGCAGTACGCCCAGCGTAGAGCCCAAAAGCGACGTACGCCCCGCGTAATTAAAGGGTACGCGCTGCGTACCGGTTGGTTTCAGATAACTTCAAATCGGGTAGTAATCCTAAGTACGCCCCGCGTAATCCTAAGTACGCCCAGCGTACTTAGGTCGGCTACAAAGATTATGAAAGTCGATTTTCAGCTAACCAGGAAGGGGCATTCAACTTCTAACCTAATTTAGTCGACAATTAACTTCTGTTAAGCCGTTTTGAGGGTCTAGAAGGCAGCCGGAAGGCCGTTAAGCTAACGGGAGCGGAGATCGGAAGGGTTGGAGGGCGGATACGTGTCGATAATCCTATGGGCTGTTAACGTGACCATGTTTAGCATTCCATTGTGTTACTATTCTGTATTTAGTTTCTGACTTGGGTGTAAAAACCTTTTACTTTGTGTTTATGATTGAATGAAGCTTTGATTATTAGACTAATTGCTATATTGAATAGTTTGTTTGTGTTTAATTTATCTTGCTAAGCTTGTTAAAAGCTCCTTACGTATTAATGATAATTATTTGCTGTTAATTGTTAAGTGAATTGAGTTGTATGAACATCTGCTTGATTGCTTGTCTCTTATGATTTTGATGACCATCGAGATTATAAGTCTAGGAATAACGAATGTGAAACTAGGATTAACTTGAGAATAAGTAAGTTAATGTGTGAGCCTTGTTTGATGACCATCAACAAGAGGTTAATTGAATGTCTAATTTGATTAACTATATTTGCAAGTCTTGCTTGATACGAACTGAACACTAGGAAGCATGTTAGTTTAATCAACTGATCACTGTTTGAATTAACTTATTTGCTAAAGGATTAGTTATAGTGAACGCGAATCTAATCATTTTAGGAATCGGTGAACATGAATAAATGAATTTGTGTGTGCAATTGTCTATGTTTTTAAGGTGGAATTTATCTAAACCAAAGTACCTGAAGAGATTTGTTGTCCTGTTAGTTTATCGAGAATGGTTAATTAATTATTAGTTTGAGATTTATTAAACTATTTCTTTTATTCTTTTCGTGTGACCTGTAACCTATAATCAAATATATTAAATTAATCCACCGTTCCCTGTGATCGACACCCGACTTACCTAAGCTATACTGTAATCTGACTAGGTACACTGCCTATAAGTGCATAGTTAGTCTAAGTTTGTTAGGTTATAAATATTAAAATTAATGGGTACTTTCGTGCACATCAGCCGGGTCTACTGAAATCCTATTCTGGTTGACGAGGTGCCCAAGAAACTGCACCTCGCGCAACCAAAACTCACATTTGGAGAAATTGGCATACAAGCTCTCCCTCCTCAGGGTCTCCAAAACCTTCCTTAGATGCTCATCATGCTCCTTCTGAGTCTTGGAATAAACCAATATGTCATCAATCAAAACTATCACAGATCGATCCAACATCGGTCTACACACACGGTTCATGAGGTCCATGAATGCGGCAGGAGCATTGGTGAGCCCAAATGGCATCACCACGAACTCATAATGGCCATAAAGTGTCCGAAACGCGGTCTTCTGTATATCCTCCTCTCTAACCCTCATCTGATGATAGCTTGAACGCAAATCGATCTTGGAGAACCAAGGTGCTCCCTGTAACTGATCAAAGAGGTCATCAATCCTCGGGAGTGGGTAACGGTTCTTCACTGTCACCTTATTCAGCTCCCGGTAATCTATACACATCCGGTGCGACCCATCCTTCTTCTTCACAAACAGGATCGGGGCTCCCCAGGGTGAACTGCTCGGACGAATAAATCCCTTGTCTAGCAGCTCCTGCAGCTGCGTAGACAACTCCTGCATCTCGGGAGGAGCCAACCAATAGGGTGCCTTGGCTATCGGAGCCGCACCAGGAACTAGGTTGATCCTGAACTCTACCTGACGCTCCGGAGGTATTCCAAGAAGCTCCTCCGGGAACACATCAGCGTAGTCTCGCACCACTGGAACCTCGCTCACTTTCGCCTTACCCGACTCCTGGGTATCCATAACGTACGCGACATACCCTGCGCATCCCTGCTGAAGGTAGCGCCTAGCTCTCGCTACTGAACATACTATAGGTCCATGTTGTGGCCTCTCGCCGTGGATCACCAACTCTCCCCCACTTGGGGTCCTTACCCGCACTAGCTGCTGTGCACAATCTATCACCGCCCCATTAGGGCTCAACCAATCCATACCTATAATCAGCTTGTTCCCCCACAACGGTATGGGAACCAAATCGACCAGATAACGCTCCTCAAATAACCTCAAAACACAATCCCTGAACACTGATGATGCTCGCACCGATCAATCATCGGCAATCTCTACCTCTAAAGGGCAATCCAACATGCCCGAAGACTCAGTAAACCTCTTGCTAAGCGCAAGGGAAACAAATGACCGGGTGGCACCCGAGTCAAACAACACCCGAACCGGAATACCATTCACATGGAACTATCCTAATGCATAAACACAGAGCACATATCAATAATATAACATCATAAAAATAAAGTAGAGGGAAAGAATCATACCCGTCACCACTTCGGGTGCGGCGCGTGCCTCTTCTGCGGTCAGCTAAAACGCCCGAATCCTCACCACTGGAGCCTCTGCCTTGCATTGACGCTCATCTGTAATCCGCAGGGTAGCTGGAGTTGGCGCCTTAACCGGCGCTGATGATGTTAACTGGGGGCAATTGGCCTTCTTGTGGCCCCTCTGGTTGCAGTGGAAACATAGCAACTCAGACGTCTGTATCACAGGAGCAGGGGTAGTACAATCCCTGCTGAAATGCCCTGCCTTGCCGCACTTATAGCAGCCCGACAATCCCAATCTACATGCCCCCTCATGAGGCCTGCCGCATTTCCTGCAATGGCTCGGTCCTAACTGGCCTTTCGGCCTACCATCCGATCCCTTGGGCTTCTTCCCCGAATCCCCTCCTATCTATCCCTCCTTGGTCTTCCTCTTCCGGACGTACTCCAGATCTATCTCTCTTTCCCTCGCCCTGGCAATCATAGAGTCCAAGGTAGGGCAAGCTGAAAAACTGACATGCTCTCGAATATCAGCTCGGAGCATGTCATGGTAGCGGGTCCTCCTCATGTCCTCATCACCCGCATACTGGGGCACTAACAATGCCCTCTCCCGGAACTTGGCGGTGATCTCCGCCACAATCTCCGTTGTCTATCTCATGTCCAAAAACTCTCTGGCCAGCCGCTGAAGCTCGACAGCCGGCGCGAACTCCACCCTGAACCTGGTCACAAAGTCCGACCATGACATAGCCTCGACAGCCGAGGCTCCCAACGAGTCGCTCACGGACTCCCACCAATCCCTAACTCGATCACGCAAACACCCTGCCGCAAACCTCACCTTCGACCCCTCAGGGCAGAAGCTAATCATCTGTGCAGACTCAATGTCGGCAATCCATCGCCTGGCAGCTATGGGGTCCTTCGCCCCATGAAAATCCGGCGCACCACTGCCCCGAAAGTCCTTGAAGGACAGCGTGCGAGATCCCGACTGGCCAGATGCAATGTCACTCCTGAATGCCTGGAGGCGATCCTCCATCATCTCCAATATCCCCTCCTTGATCGACCCGAAGATAATGGGGGTCGACTCAAGGATACCTCTGGTGATCTCTAACGTGATGAACTCGCGCAGCCTCTCATCTACTGGCTCGGAACCTGATCCCAAACTCGATCCCTCTCCTGAACTGCCAACTGCTGGCCTCGGGCGTAGTACCACCATTCTGAAATGCAAAAGAAATAACAATTGTTAGTGATACTGATACCCTTGAAGGAATCACACCCACTACCGGTTCCCTGGTCTTATCTTAGCCTTCCTCGGTTCGGGTACGGATCCTCTGCTTTCAGTAGTACGGGCCCATACTACTTTCCACATCTATCCGTACCTTCCCCAAAGACCGCCTTGACTCAACCATGTCCCTTCCACTACCGCTGATCACTGCTATTCTTATCCTAGGCTTTCCCTAGGAAACCTCCGACTCCTCCCAACCCAGTCCTCAGCTGCTGAAGGCCTCTTGGTGATGCCAATTAACTATTACCTGAATACAATCACATGTGATGAGGCTCGAATAATCCTTCGAGTAAGGGACTCATCTCTACAACGGTTAGGACTCAAACAAGAGCTACGCAATAGAGTCAAATCCAACACTTTGAGATTATTCAACCTTGATCACATGTGACTTTAACGTATTCACCTAACAGTTAACTCCCATCACTTCAAAGCCCAGATAGCACAAAGCAAACAACATTTGGACATAAGGAAAACAATCTCAAGCAACTCTATCCTCGTAGAGAGAACTGAACTAGCATACAATGCTAAACTCGTACTATCAGGAATAACCTAAACAGGCTACCCTACTGCTGTCTACTTAACTCTAGCATGAAACTCTTTCATCTACTGAAGCACATAAAGCAGGGACATAAGGCATCACTCCTAGATCCTTAGTCCTATTCTAGCATGTTGTACTACAGAAACTGATAAACATAAATAAACTTGTATGGGTACATTGGGGAATACTTACTTGAGCTCAGCCGGTCGCGCACATAACACACTTTGTTCTTTCTTAAAACCCCTTTACTTAGTCTTTTAGAAAACATTTTCTCTTTCCAAAATCTTTTAATCCCCTCGATTTGAGTTCAAACACCCCCGAAGGTGTGTCCGAATCCCTCAAACTAGGGCTCTGATACCAACTTGTAACACCCCAAAAATACGAGCCAAAAAAATTTTATTTTTAAATACACATACTTAGCAAAACATTAAAATAAAACATTCACCAAGCATAACATTTCATAAAAGATGTACGTGTTTGGAAACCAGTTATAAAAACATAATAAAGTCAGAGTACAAATCCCCAGGAAGATCTCATAGTGCGGAATACAAAGCGTGTGTGTGATGTGCTGCTACCGCGCGAGCTCCTTCCCCTTCGAAGAAGAGGTACCTGAAACCAAAACTGAAAACTGTAAGCACGAAGCTTAGTGAGTTCCCCCATCATACCGCATACCATACAATCACATATCATACATATTGCCAGGCATTTCTGGGGTGCCCGACCTACCCGGAACGGCCATTCTGGGGCGCCGACCTACCTGTGTCAAGCCATTCTGGGGTGCTGACTTCCCTTCGGTCCTGACGACCGAACCTCGGGGACTATTTCACCCCCTACTGCTACTATCACATATATCATAACATAACATATTATCATACAGATCTGGGGTGCCTGAACTACCCTTTGGTCCTAGCAACTGAACTCGGGGATTGGTCCCCTCCTACTATCTCTATCGCATATAACATAACAAGTGTGACATCCCCAAAATCACGGCCAGAAAAGACCGGTTTGTTTATGCTTTGTTTAAAAATCAGAGTAACATTTTAAATAAAAGTGTTGCGGAATTTGTCCCAAAACAATAATATGATAAAGATTTATCAAAAGCATTTCCATAGAAATGTATTTCATTAAAAGACTCGGGATGTCATGTTCGTACAGATCAAAAGCATAAACAGTACAATACAAGCCTTACTACATTATTTCATATCTACAGGCCTATATCCGTAATCCCTCGTCCAAACATCATATATATGCTCAAGCGCCACTACCTGTAATACATAAAACTGAGTGGGTCAGGCTTGGGAGCCTGGTGAGCACATAGGGTTTTCAACCCACAATAAATAGTTTATTAATTTCATCAATCAACAATAACCCGATTACCCGTTCCCGTTATCCTCACTTTACGTCCCTAAACACCTATCATAAGGGACCTAGCCTAAGGATCATCATCGGGACGGACACTGCTACTAAGGGGATTCCTCAGCAATAAATGTCCTAATAGGCAACCATGTGGGGGATGGAGTACATCTGGTGAGCACACAGTTCAAATAAACACACAGTTCAAATAAACACCTACAGGTTGCGAGCCTGCTAGTGTTCCACTGGACTGTCTAGAATAGTCCGTGGTCGTCATCTATACTCCGCTAGATGACTGGATCATCAATAACATCTATAACGAGGCCTCTCATTATTTTATTTTGTCACACAGCAACTATTACATCTACCCATGTTTTACCCAACACATTTTGTAGATATAAAATACATATACAGTTTAAATCTTTGAAAACATGTATAAAACGTTCATCCAGCATAGATAGCAAGTATTCAGATAATATGCACAAATAACACGTAATTTATATTAAATACTTCATATCTATGTGTAAGTTGAAAGTAAATATGCACTCACCTGAAAAGGTGGTGATTCCGAACTCAGACAGCGCTTCGCTTCTTAAAAAGAATTTTCTTCGACGAAACCTAGTATTATTACTACTAGAGTTTAGTTTATTATTCGTCGAGACTAATTAATAGTCTAGCTATTATTATTATTATTATATAAGCGTCAAAAAAATACTTATATAACCCATAATAATAGCCCAAGTATTTATTATAAGTTCCTAATAACGTTACTATAATTAAATAAAAGCTATATTAAAAATAGCGTAGGCGTAGCTCACTTACAGCGGGTTTTATAGAAAACCGGGCTTTGCTTGGAGCAGCATTCCCGAGCCGAAAAGCTCTTCTTCTCGGAGCCTTCGAGCACTCCGGGGCTTCCGCCTCGTGCTAGGGAGGTTCCCTAGGCTTTTCGGGGAATTTCGGGGCTAGAGAGAGGTTCTAGAGAGATAGAGAGAGTAAAGAGAAGAAAGAATGGGAAAGGTGTGAAGAAAATGAGGGTGGGAGAGGTGGTATTTATAGGGTGAAATGTGGCTGAACTTGGTGCCACATGTCACCATCTGGTGGCAAGCCTTGGGGAGAAAGCAATGGCCAAGATTGTGCCACATCACCCATTTTCGCATAGCACACTTCCGACTTCTAAAATCCGTAACTTTCACATACGACCTCCGTTTTTGACGTTCTTTATATCCACGCGTAGGTAATAATAAGATCTACAACTTTCATTTTGACACCGTCAGCTAATTCTTAACCGATCTTAAATTTAACAGTACAAGGAGATTATACTGTTAAACGTCTGCGTAAAATTAATAACTTCTACATACGGACTCTGTTTTTGTCTGTCTTTTTACCGTTGATTTCCTATTAATGAGATCTTCAACTCTCATTTACGTTGCGTAAGCCAAAAACCGCTCGAACTAAAATTCGAGTTTCAGGTCGTGCACTGCTAAGCCGAATCTTAGAAAAATCATAACTTCTTCATACGAAGTCAGATTTGGGCGTTCTTTTTATCGATGTTCTTAGTTTAACATATTCTACGACTTTTGTTTAGATTGATAAGGCTAAAAAGTCTTCTATCGTAAATTCACTATTTACGTCTCCCGGTGTCGTGCCGGTTTTGCCGTAAAACTTCGGTGGGCCATAACTTCTTCGTTATAGCTCGGATTTCGGCATTCTTTATATGTACGGAAACCTTGAGACATATTCTACAACTTTATGTAGAGATATCGGGATTATCTCACACTTTAATTTTGACGCTCATTTTTATTCTTTATTAATTATACATTTATAATTAAATAATAAACACATAAACACACATAATTCACATAATACTCAAATATTTCATATTTATTACTTCAAAAAGAGTTACAATAGTTGACCTAGACTATTACATTGACAAAAATGCTTAGCCCTGAAAACCCGGGCGTTACAACAAGCCAACATGCAAACATATAATCACATACTGTCAGACGTATTTGGGGCGTCTGACTACCCTTCGGTCCTAACAACCGAACTCTACTACTATCACATATAACATATCATGCTAGCATATAACATATCGGGTAGTAGAAAACCTAGATGATATCACAAAGACAATCATCTATCATACATCTCCTACGGGTGGGCCGGCATTGTGGCCTTAGACCCACCGCTACTGGAAGGTAACTCACCTCAAAGTAGCTGTTGAACTAATCAGAAACTGACTGCCTACAGCTGCTGCTGCTCCGGACGTCCTCTGACTATAAATCCCACAAAACGATCAGTTAAACACTGGTAGATGTTCTTAGGGTAAAATGACCCTTTTACCCTCGACCAGGTCGAAATCCAAGTCAAAGTCAACTTCCAGTTGACTGGACTCGCCGAGTCCTTCCCTTACTAATCTGGTCCCACTCGCCAAGTCCCTCCCCCCACTCACTGAGTTACCCTTAACTCACCACTCGGGACTATGGGGCCGACTTGAGTACCGACTCGCCGAGTTTGAAGAAAAACTCGGCGATCTCCAGGAAATCCTCATAGGACTCGCCGAGTTGTTCATCAAACTCGCCGAGTCTAAGACCATCTTCATAGAACTCGCCGAGTACCACCTTGGGACTCGCCGAGTTCCTCGACCCATTTCCCAAATAGGCCAGATCTGAGACATGCAATGCTTCAAAACCACAGATCTATGGTCCTAGTGCATGTTTACCACGTAAAGTTGCAAACTTTACATGCATGCATGGCCCAATGAGCTCAAACATGCAGTTCCAAGCTCTTTAAGAGGTCCTACACTCAATAGGGACCTCAATCACCTCAACCACAGAGACTTTATGCTACTAGGATATCTTAAAGGTCCAAATCCGAAGTCCTTGCAGAACATTAACCATAAACACATAGAGATTTAGGTTCTTAGGGCTTAAAACCTCTTTTTAGGGACAAGAAAGGGGGTTCAATGAACTAAAGGTCAAGGTAGGAACTTTTCTACCTGAATAGAAGCCCTTCACAAAGTATATTCCGGATCTTCTTCCCTTCTTGCACTCTTCAACCTTCTCCTTCTTCTCCTAAGCTCCAAACCACCTTCAAAATGCTAAAAATCACCCACAAGGACACAAAGGGGGCTAGGGTTTCGTTCTACAGATCTCTGGGAGTGCTAGGGGTTGTGGAGGCTGGGTTAGATCGTTTAAATAGGGTGCAAACACCCGGGTTAGGGTTTTAGTCCATACAGGGTCTACTCGCCGAGTCCTACGACCCTACTCGCCAGTAGCCAGAGTTGAACCCGAGTCCAGACCTGCTTCTACTCGGCGAGTTAGTCCTTCAACTCGCCGAGTCCAAGGTTAAAATGAAATACATAAGGAGAGTTAATAATCAAGAATACATACCAGGAACCAGGTGCTACACTGAGGGCTTAGTGAGCTACCCCCAAAATACCAATACCACATTGACAATACCATATCAGTAAAAATCAATCAATCAACATGCATACTGGGCCATCGGCCCTATTGGTCCGCCCTACAGGGCCTACAGTCTATCTGGGTCTAACCCGAGCCTTCGACATGACAGGTCCGTCACGTAGGCCTACAGTCTCCCCGAACCGCTCATAGGGTGTGTTGGCCTACCGCACAAAGCAGGACCGCCTCAACCAACCAACAAGCACATACTATGTGCACATAACAATCATATACTGGCATATGTAAACATCAAGCATATTTATCACTGGTCATCAATCATAGAACTCTCTCGTAACTAGAGTACCGACCTAGCAGGTCACCAACATACCAATCCTTACGGATCATAAGAGCATAGCATACTACTTACCTTGATTTCGATCTAATAGATCATAACTAGATTTAGCATACATAACAATAACAACTAAAGGGTCGGCCTTGGTGCCGTAGACCCTATCGATATAGTGAGGATAACTCACCTCGCAGATGTCGACTCGGAAAGTAAACTCCAACTTTCGGATCACTTGACACCGGTTCCACCACCCATTATCATAGTACAATATACTCATAAGTACTCAACCTTATAAGGTACTCTATAATCCACTAGTCAACCCCTTGATCAAAGTCAAAGTTCTCAGTCAAGGTAATCAGTCCATGTTGACCTCGACTCGCCGAGTACCCTCGACTACTCGCCGAGTTCCTTGAAGCACATTCCAACTCGCCAAGTCATTAGGGTGACTCGTCGAGTTCCTTCAATTCCCGATCAAACTTTGAGGCCACACGTCTAGTTCCCTCCTTGCAATTCGACGGATACACACGCATACATATCCAGGAGAAAACCCATCCAACTCGCCGAGTTGTTCTTCAACTTATCAAGTCTATGGCAATCGTCATCGGACTTGCCGAGTTGTTCATCCAACTCGTCGAGTTCACAATCATCTTCATGTGACTCGCTGAGTCAACCTTGCGACTCGTCGAGTCCATTCAGTCCTTTTTCCATACAGACTTATTTTGAGCCATGCAGCGACTCCAAACCACAGATCCAAGTTACTAGGGCATGCTTTTCACGTAAAGTTGCAAACTTTACGTGCATGCATGGCTATAAAGTCTCTAAATGCCTATTTTAAGTTCTTAATGGAACTTCATGCTCAAGAGGGACCTTAATCATGACCAACACTAAAACTTTATGCTTCTAGTGTCCAAAGAGGGTCCAGATCCGAAGTTACAACCACAGATCTAGCCCACAGCTTATCTTTCCAACTTATTATCTCACCAAAAACCCTAAACTCAACCAATAGAAGAGATTCACAAGGAAAAAGGCTATGTGGTTACCTCCAGAAGATGATAACTAAGATAAGAGTTGATTCCCACACTCTATTTGCTCCAATCTCCTTCTCCCCCAAGCCTTCTCCCTCCAAAGATCCTCTTTTCAAGCTTCAAACACACAATGGGCACACACACACACACACACGTGTATTAGGGTTTTAAGGGGCTCTCAAAGACTGCAAAGAGGCCAAAGGAGGCTAATGCTTCTTTAAATAGAGGTGCAAACACTGGAATTTAGGGTTTCATCTGCCAACTCCCACTCGCCGAGTCACAATATGGACTCGTCGAGTAGGTCACTTAACACGCGATCCTACCCCGCTGCTACTCGACGAGTAGGTCAACCAACTCGTTGAGTATAGCTTAACCCAGTAAATCTTATTTACACAATACCTGAGAATCGGGGCATTACAGATAGCATTGTCAGCCGTGTTAATAAACTTTGTTTGAAAAGCCGATTCAATCATTCTTGGACTACTTTGTAAGCTTTGTGATCTCGTCCACCCCATTTCACTTCAAATTTATAATATGAAACGCTTAACCTAATTTCTTGGAATTTTTGTTGAAGATTTTGTGACGATCGTTTGAACCGGAATGGAAACGATTTGAGGAGATTTTTCTGCAAGGGTTTATCGTTAATCGTTTGATATTGATAGACTTACCTTTTTTTTTCAATGATCATTGGTTGTTACATAATTATCATTAAACACGTATAAATCACTGTTGAATATGTTTTCATACTAAAATCACAACAGAATACCTATTAGACATGGTTAATTAATCTGAACCCTTAAATAAAAAAATCTAATGGTTGATATTTGTTTTTATGTTCTCACTTTTTATATATATATATATATATATATATATATATATATATATATATATATATATATATATATATAAAAGACGTTCTTATACGTTTATAAAGCCGTATAAGTTTTATACATATAAAAACTTATTTATGCATATAAAAAACTTAATTATAAAAAAAGCATTTATAGAAAAACATATTTATACCTATAAAAAAACGTATTCATAATTTAAGACTGTATTTATATGTATTTATACATTTTAAAAATATGTTTATACCTATTTATGTATTTTAAAGACATATTTTATCTATTTATACATTTTAAAATTCTATTTCATATTTACATTTGTTTTTTAATTAAACAAAAAAAATTGTTTGTTAAACCACTTGTTCTCATACAAAAAATGGTTTACCAAAAAAAAGTTTCTTTCTTTCGTTTCTTGGTTACGACAACAGCAAGAAAAAAAAAAGTATATATTTCTTTCATTTTTTTGTATAAAAATGATAGTAGGGAAAACAAAAAACGTTCTTGTATGTATTATATTTTTGAAAGCTGGTGTTTTTAAACAGAAAAGTTGTTAGCTTAGCGGGCATGAGTTTAGGTTGTTGTTTAGGTGTTCATGTGTTTGAAACATGGCATCCGCATTTCCTCTACCTCTTTTCCCAAAGAAATCAAGTTATCGCCTACGTGGCATGTATAGGATAATACACAATTATGAATCCACTACCTACTAGAAGTATTTACATCAAATATTTACAAATATATATGTTTTTTTAAAAATAATAGTAATATTGTTGTTAAATTTGATATAATAATTCGTATACTAAGTTGATATAATATATTGATTATTTTAAATTATATGATAATATATATTTATTAAAACTGCATAATCTCAATATTTTAATTGTCGTTTACCCGTGGGTTACTTATGACTAAAATTAAATATAATATATGGTTTAATGTTATTTATAGTTGTTGTTATTGTTAATTAATTTTTTTAAATTTATTTGCTTAACGTTTTAATTTCTATCATTATAATTATTTAAAACATCAAACAACTTTTTTTGATTTTAAAGGTAACAATATAATCATTTATATAGAGTTATTTTTAACTATTGTTATTGTAAGTTATTTTAAGCTATTTATTTGAAAACTTTTAACGATTATAAAAATATTTTTAAGGAATATTTTAGTTAAATTCATATTACTATTTAGTTTTTTTTTTGCATTTAGCACTACAATTTATCACTTTTAACTATTCACTTATTTATAATATTATTAGAAACAATTTGAAAAATCATGAGTTTCAAATGTATGTGGTGAAAGAAACATGCTTCTTTTATCGGTCCAAATTAATCAAATTCGGACCGATTGAACTCAATATACCCAACTACATATCAGTTTTTCAACTGAAACTCGGTTTAAACCTGAAAAAATATGGTTTAAAACCATTTTCCGAATTCTAAAACTTAACTGAACAGTTGCCAATAAAGATAATCTCATCAAAGAATACCCTCAACATCCTAAAAAGGTAGGCATAAGAAAGTTTTTATGGTTTGGTCCCTTGAAACATTTCACAAGCTTTCCTATTTATAGAAGAGGAAAGGTTCTCTTATTTACTCCCACCATCGATGTAGGATGAAAACATTGTAATAAAACACACTTTCTTGTTTATAAAACATTATTTAACTTATTTAATAAAACACAATTTCTCTTGTTTACCCTTTCTTGATTGTTCAATAATTCTATTTTTCTATAATCTCGTAAGTTCTTATCCAAAAAAGTAAGTTTTTATTGAATAACTTTTTGTTAAATTCTAAAATCATAAATTCAGTTACGTACTTAATATTGAAAGTTTGTTTATATGTATTTTCATGATTCAAAAGTTCATTATAAAATGAATTTATTTATAAAATATAATCGAGTATATATTTTGTGGTTTTGAATCAAAGTGATTTTTCAAATAGTTATAACTTAATGTTTAGGTAGATGTTTTTTTTTTTATATTTATATAACATTATGTAACTTATCTATAATATCATTGGAATCAATTTGAAAAATCATGGGAGTATCAAATGTATCTAGTCAAAGGAAAATGTTTAATTTATTGGTCCAAATTGATCAAACTCGCACCGATTCAACTAAATATACCAAGCTACATAACTTTTTTTCTAATGAAACCCGGTTTGTATATATTTCGTGCTTTTGAATCAAAGTGATTTTTCAAACAGTTATAATTTTAGGTTTAGGTAGATGTTTTTTTTTTTTTATATTTATATAACATTATGTAAATTATTTATAATATTATTAGAAATAATTTGGAAAATCATGGGAGTTTCAAATGTATGTGGTGAAAGGAAAATGATTCCTTTATCGGTTTAAATTGATCCAACTTCAATTCAACTCAATATACCCAACTACATAATTTTTCTTTCTACTTAAACATAGTTTAAACCTTAAAAAATACGGTTCAAAACTATTTTTGGAATTCTAAAACTTATCTGGACACTTGTCAATATAGACAATCTCACCAAATATTATCATCAAAATCCTACAAAGGTAGGCATAAAGAAGTTCTCATGGTTTGATCCCTTTGAAACATTTTACAACATTTCATATTTATAGAAGATGATAAGTTATCTTGTTTACACTCACCATCGATGCGGGATGAATACATTGTAATAAAACACACTTTTTTGTATATAGAGCATTACATAACTTATTTATAATATTATTGTAAAGAAATTGAAAAGTCATGTGAGTTTCAAATGAATGTGGTGAAAGAAAAAAATGCTCCTTTTATAAGTATACTAGGCGAATCCCCCCGCGTTGCGCGAGAATAGAATTATATAGTTAAAATAATAACTTTTACCAAATTATTATTTAATTTTTCTACTTTAAAACAAAATGTTAGTAGTAAAGCAAACATATAATTAACATATTATTTTATTAAACATTATAGTTTAATTTTTAAGTCATTGTGATATATACAATTATTTGATAATTTTATAAACCGTTTAAAATTGTGTGAATTATATATCAAATGAATGATAATATAACGGGTAACAAAACGAATGAACAAAAATATGAACTGCAACTTTTAGTAACATAAAAATAGAAAAACAACTATTATAACATTTATATTAACTCTTCATATTTAAATCACAAATCTCTTTAAATACATTATTGTTTTTAATGAGCAAAACTTTACAACCTTATAAAAGAAAGGAAAATAAAAAGTTATTAGTGATTACTAATTAATAATCATAAGTTAAAAACTCTTGATTTGTAATTAATAAATATATATAAATTAGAAAACTCTTGAGTTGTAGTGTGAATTTCAAATGAATGCGGTACTTGGAAATGTATATTTATTATTATTATTATTATTATTATTATTATTATTATTATTATTATTATTATTATTATTATTATTATTATTATTATTATTATTATTATATTCTTCTAAATAATTGGTTTTAATGCATCATTTTAATCCCTTCAATTATTAAACATAAAGATATTTAATTATAAATTTATAACATACATATGTGCATATACATGTTAAACAAATCAAATATATATATATATATATATATATATATATATATATATATATATATATATATATATATATATATATTCGTAAATGTCAGATGTAATTTTTGTCGTAGTAATATGGATAAATTAGTTTAATGTGAAGAACATATAATGATAAGTCTATCATAATTACATATCAAATGTTCAAAATTATGTTATCTTTTAAATATCGTTTTTTAAATATATTGTGTAGGATAACCCAACAAAAAAATAATATAAAATAAACATAATCAAAATAGAAAATCTACAATCAAATAAATAAGAGCATTAGGTGGTTGGATATATAAATAAAGATGTTACATAAACATACATTTAAATCAAAAGAAAAAACTAATATTCGTCAACTTTGCTCAAACAAAAAAACATATATCCATTTTATGAATCTTCTTTCTTCATTTAACACCATTCAACCATAAAAACTTGATGACAATTCTTCACTAACCTGCAATCAAAATATTTTTCTTGAAAAAGAAGCGGCAGAAAGATATTCCAAGCAAAATATTGATGTTTGGAGAGTCATATTCAAGATTAAGTAATACACACAAATCACATATAAAGATTAAATAAGAAACTGAATTTAAAGAATGAATAGAAAAGTTTCATTTGTTTTGGTTGAAAGAAAAAAATCATATTACAATTACCATCGATGCGACATAACCCATTTCTTCAAATTATCATATTTGGATCATTAATGCTTCAACTATATGAAAACTTTTGAATCACAGTATGGTCAAATCCTTCTTACATATAAGATTTTATATAACACAAAAGACACAAAAGATTAGCATTTTTTATAGTAAACTTTTCACTAAATGTTAATTAAACATAATATAAGTTATAAAACTTTTGAGTGTTAAATCATAATTAAGAAAACTTTTGTGTTGCATTAGTTAAAAAATGAGGGTTTCAAATGAATGTGATTTGAGAAAGTTAAAAAAAGGAGTTTCAAATGCATGAGATTCAAGAAAAAATGCTAGCTTTATAAGTATGGATGATATATATATATATATATATATATATATATATATATATATATATATATATATATATATATATATATATATATATATATATACATACATACTAGTAGCGTACCCGCGTGATGCGGCGACGTCGGTTTATTTCATTCTGGCGATTAGTTTCCGAACGAAAATTAGTATCCTTTCGGCGGTTGTCAAATTGTTTTCTTTCGGCTTGTTTCATTCCAACGATTTATTCCTTTCGTCGATCAGTTGTCTCTAGACGGACAACAAATACTAATTTTCGTCTATTACTATTTATCTAGTAGCGAACATCGATTAGTTTCATTTAACGAATAATGTTAAGATTGCGATCTAATGGTGGATCTACGACGGCTCTCTAGTATCAATTTTCCAATGGGGGCGTCAACTGTTGTCAAGGTGGCGGTTTGAGAAAACTTACGACGGCGATTGCTACGGTTTCAAATAGTTCAACAAAAAAACGTAACAAAAGCAAATAATATGGACCAAGCGCATAACAAAAATAAACAATAAGAACTTTCAGAGGTAGAAAAATAAGTTAGAGACCAAACATGTAAATTACTCCAAACCATAAGTACCATTCGTGTAACTTACTCAATATATTTTATGGTTGTTGTTTTGTCCTAAAAATAAAAGTGTATTGTGCTTTTTTGGGATAAATATTAAAAAATATATACATGTTTTAGATTAAAATTGATATGTTATTTTTATCTAAAAATAAAACTAAAAATAGAAATAAATTGTTTTTAATTTAGATTACAAATACTATATATATATATATATATATATATATATATATATATATATATATATATATATATATATATATATATATATATATATATATATATATATATATATATAAACACTATGTATATTAAGTCTTTTAAAATTACAGTCATTCATAAAAATTTTGTATTATAAAAACATTTTTTTAGTATTAAGATCTTAAAAGAATAATTTTTTGTCAAAAAAATAATAATGATTTTTAAAAATAATTTATTTGGATTTAAGCGTTTATTTGTAGTTTATATATAAGAAATTAAAGAAACTTTACACAAAGGAAAAGAAAATAAAATAGGAATAGGATAGGGAGGTAAGAAGATAGAAAATAATGAGCACTCTTTATTTTTTTGCTTAGGGGGTGTTTGGGATTGTGGTTTAAAAGTGCTTACTTGCTTATTGGTTTTTTGAAAAGTTAATAAGCTAAAAAAAGTGTTTGGTAAACTCAAAAGCACTTTTCAAAATGGCTTTTCCATAAGTTTCAATAAGCACTTTTAATAAGTATGGAAAACGTGGCTTTTTGAAACTGCTTATGGCTTTTCAGCCAAAATAACTTCAAAAAGCACTTTTTAAGCCAAACACTTTTTAACTTATTGACTTATTGACTTTTTCACTGTAAAAGCTTATCCAAACACTTTTTAAAAAACTCTTTTTACCACCACTATAAGCAAATAAACACTTTTATCTAAAAACACTTCTCTAGTTAAAAAAGCACTCCCAAACACCCTCTTAGTGACACACTCAAACGTCTTATCTTCATTAACTTTTTTTAGAGTAAATTACTGAAATCGTCCCTATAGTTTGGTTAAAACTGCACGTTTAGTTCCTAACTTTTATTTTGCACTCGGATCGTCCATGTGGTTTGATTTTGTTGCTTTTTTCGTGCCTTACATACATAAAGTTAGGGACCAAATATGCAATTTTGACCAAACCACAGAGATGAAAAATGCAACAAAATCAAACCATAGGGACGATCTGAGTGCAAAATAAAAGTTAGAGACCAACTATGCAATTTTAACCAAACCACAGGGATGATTTCAGTAATTTACTATTTTTTTAATATTTGAAAAAAATTAATTATTATTTATATGATATTTTAATAAATATAAAAATTATAAAAAAAAATTATGTATATCATAATCATCTGTAATATGACTATAGCAACATAAATATATCAAATAGACAACCTTAGTAATATTTTATGTACGTGACAATGAAAACCATTCAAAACATTTACAATATTAGATATCTTGATTTAATATATTTAATAATCTCGAAAAAAAAAAATACTTATATCATATTTTTTTATTAATAACTTGATGACAATAAAAGTTCTAACATAATATATTTATATACAAACTTTATTTTATATAACACCTTTTAGTATTTTATAAAACTAATATTTTTAAGGTGTTTAACCACAATTACTTCTAAAAATTGATCTTTTATGAAATTCATTCTTTTTTGTTTAAGTCGTACATTAATAACCATACAAATTGAACATGTAAATTAAATCCAAGAAATCTTATTCGCACAAAACTTTAGGATTGTTTTTACAATCACGTCAAATTTATTACTCATTAAACTTATTTTCTCATTTTTGTTGTAAGTTCCTATACACCATGTATCTCCACAAATTAGTATTTTTTTTAACGGCAAATAAATATATATAGTCCTCTCTTATGTATATTGAGTTTTATTGATTATATGAAATTTTTATATGTATTCAAAAAGAATAATAAAACCACCATTATAAATTAATCTTCATGAATCTAATGTGTTTGAAAGATATAGAAATGTATTTACGTCTTTTTATGTCAGAAACCCTAAGACCATAAGGTGTGGATAACTAGATGCAATACCATTTTGGTGCCACATCACATGCCACATCATCAATGGTATTATAACACCAAGTGAGGAAATGGGCAACATGTTATATCTTGTTATGACACCAACTTTTTTTTTCATTTTATAATTTATTTTATTTATTTCGATTTTTTTTTTTAAATTTAGACAAGTATTTTTTAAATTAAAAATAAATAAAACATAATGTTTAAAAAGTATAAAAAACAATTAAAATTTTCTAAAAATTAAAATTAACATAAAGACTAAATTAAACATAATATCAAAAACAAAAACAAAAAAAAGAAATAACATCTAAATTCAAAAAAAAAAAAAAAATACAACGCTATTCGTTATCGTTATTGTTACCATAGAAGATATGATCCGCCAAATCCTCTCAAAGTTGTCTGTGTTTATTTGCGTCCTGAATGTCAACAACGCGATGCAAATAATCTGCTGTTCCTGGTTGAAACTGAACGTGTCTAGGCTCCGTTGGGATATAGTGTGCAATATTTCGCCCTTTATCTTCTACTACCATGTTATGCATTATGATACACGCATACATGATATATCGTAAAGTTTCTAAATCCAATGGTCGTGCTGCATGTTCGGCTATATGCCACTTCGCCTTCAGCACCCCAAAAGCACGTTCTACATCCTTATGTGCTCCTTCTTGTCTTCTCTTAAAAAAATTGTCTCGTTCTTCAACCGGGTGGCGGAATGCCTTCACGAATGTGGAATACTGAGGATATATTCTATCTGTAAGGTAATACCCATATTTGTATTCATTTCCATTCACCGTGAAAGGAGCATCCGAGGCTTTTCCATTCAAAAGATCGTCGAATATTGGCGACTGATCAAGAACGTTGACGTCGTTGTTGGAACCCGCAACCCCAAAAAACGCATGCCAAATTCATAAATCTTGAGAAGCGACAGCCTTTAACACCAAAGAAGGTGATCCGTGATGACCACTTGCGTATTGCCCTTTCCATGCTACCAGACAATTTTTCCATTTCCAATGTGTGCAATCAATGCTTCCGATCATTCCGGGAAACCCATGGCGTTCTTCATGCGCCGCATACAATTCTTGCAAATCATGCAACGAAGGTTTCCGCAAATACATGTCACCAAAAGTTTCAACAACACCCCTTGACAATGTATACAAACTCTCTCTTGCGGTTCTTTCGGACATTCTCATATAGTCGTCCATGGTGTCGGGTGACTCCCCCATAGCCATCAAACGAATTGTCGCATCACATTTCTGCAACGTTGTAAACCCACGTCTACCTCTAGCATCATATCTTAATTGAAAATTTTCGTACCTAAACATAAATTAACTACAGTTTAAAAATATATTGCATATGTTGTAAAATTAAAGAAACATGTAGTAAATTTTCATTTATTTTGTATAAAAATAAAGTAAAGAAATGATACCGGCTTTCCAAGGCGTTGGCGATTCGTAAAAACACATTCTTACTCAAACGAAATCTTCTTTTGAAGTCCTTCGCCCCATATACACAATTATCCTCAAAGTAATCGCGATATAGATGTTCGTGTCCTTCCTCGCGATTTCTGTTTAACATCGCACGTCTTGTTAGTAGTGGGGCTGGGTCTGGTTGTAGCAAGTCGGTAGTGTAATAATGATACATCATCCTAAAGAAAATATCGTCATCTGAATCATCGGACGAGTCGAAAGGATCCATATTTTTTTTTTTTTTTGAAGATAATTGAAAGTATGTAGAGAAGAAAAGAGAAAGTGTGAAAATTAAAAAAAAAGTAAGAGGTATTTATAGGATAATAAATTGGTTTTTTTAATAATTAATTTTTTTTAAAACCGTTGCATTAAACGGTCAAAATATATCCGTTTCTTCCCGTCGCAACGCCAACGAGATGCCACCTCAATGAGTTGCAACGAGCAGGGGGGGGTGTTCCCCCCGTTATGCAGCCGTTGCGCACGTTCCACGTCGGATACGTTGAATCTCGTTGGTCCCATACCGAGCGCTCTAAAAGTTATGGTAAAGTCTTTTATGTAGTCTATGTAGTTTTTCACTTTGCTTATAGCTATACGTAGGATTGCTTTTGTACAGGCATGTTTTAAAATCTTATCACAATCTTCTTTGAAAAAATATATAAATCAACCAATTATATATTATCCTATATTTCATTTTTTTACTTAAATTTGGATATAGAAAATGACATCACATTTTAAGTGGCTTTTTATTATATCATTTTCCTCTAAATTTCAATTTCATTTTACCTTTCCCATATTTGATCCGATTATGAAAAAAAATAAAAGAATCAAAATTGTTAGTATGTTTTGTTTTTGTTTTTACAACTATTTAATCTACGAAGGAGAGGTGGCTAATAGTGCCCACATTACATACAAACATTCAAAACACACATACAAAAATACCTAGAAGATTTAGAATTACCCATGAACTTTACGTATATATACAAGCTATATACACATACAAATATTTAGACTAAATATGCAACAATTGAATACATAAAGTATTTAATTTTATTTATAAATAAAATGGTATCTAACGATATTTTGTTGGTTCAAATGATTCTACATAAAACTACAACATTTATTTATTCAACTCCTCAAGTACTATCAAACCTGAAATACCAAAAAATGCAGAAAAAATTATGATCGAAACCTGAATAAACAAACCAAATCAAACTCAATAGATAGTAATAAACTTCAAATATCTACAAAATACAAAGAAACGATAATATTTGTACCTAAGGATTAGCATTAAAACTTTGGGTGACCTTTCAACTTTGGGTCTATAAGATCTGTAAAGAAAAAAACAAAAAATAGAAAGGAAATATTAGGATCTGGAACAAAAAAAAAAAAAAACCCGTATATTTTCATGTTGGAAAACCCCAAAATCAAACATCATTATCGTTCATGTTTACATTGGTGTACCAGATCTTTTTACATATGAGAGTTAGCTTCAAACATACCAGATCTATACACAAACTCAGGGAGAATGACGACAGTGGAAGAATGATGTGGTGAGAAAGGAGAGAAAAAACCCTATGAATCTGAAAAAGATGATGAAGGTTTAACCGAGTGACATCTTTTTTATAGTGTGTTTTTCATAAGAGTGTTTATTGTGCCTTATCTTTGATTGGTTAGTTTTTTTTTTATCATGGACCACTCTCAATTTAAGCACCGTATATCACAAATTCAATGGCCAATAATCATTCTCCTTGTTTTTAAGACAATTGTCTTAAAAATAAGATAACCCACCAACATGTATACATTATAAAGTAAAAGTGTATATATATATATATATATATATATATATATATATATATATATATATATATATATATATATATATATATATATATATATATATATATATATATATATATGAATTGGTTGGTACGATATTACTATGATATTCAAATTTTGTATCATTACAATACCAAAATTGTTCAATTGGTATGATACTACTAACCAAATATGCATGTTGACTATCAAATATATTAGCTACCAACTTTTTTGACTAAGTTGGTAACGTGTTAGATGGTTTTCCATGATACAATTTTAACAACCATAACTATGACCTATTTTATTATAAGAGATCAATTTATAGTGTTCTTCAAGTGGTTTTTTATTTTTTTCTTTCTATTTTGGGTTTTTCACTTTATGTAGTTGTGTTCCTGTGGTTGTTCTATTGGGCTTTCCCACGTTAATAGTTGATCTATTTTATAGCATTTCCATCTGTTGAAACTTTTCTAACCAGAAACCGCGACGAAAACAAATCCCATAAGACCCATGTAGAAGAGTGAGAAATTTCTTTTAAGATGCATAATTAAGTTCTTGAAGAACACGATTGCCAAGTAGATTTCTAGAGATGGGATAGAAGACTTGTAGTTTCAGTCTTTCAGAAGGGTTCGCGGCAGCATGCATAGAAGATTACCATGTGCTGCGAAAGGACGAGCCTTACGTGGCTTTGCTCATCAAGATATATGCTACTTTTCAGCATATTAAATTGTAAATAAATCTTTAATAGAAATAAATCTAAAATTATGATAAATTGCCTCCTACTTTTTATTTCTACAATTATTCCTACCCACTAAAATTATGACAAATCACCATTCAATTTAATTGTATTTGATATATTCCTAATATAGTCTTAATGATTTAGTTTAAAAAATATGAAAAGATGACACTTGTCATAATTTTATTAGGTAAGAACATTTGTAGGCATAAAAAGTAGGAATCAATTTAATTTTTCAAAATAAAAATAAACAAACGCGTATAGCTCGGATAGAATGCTAATCATTGGAGCAAGCAATTATACGTGGAAGGTATCTTTATCCTCACACATCAAAATTAGCAAAAATAATTAAAAAAGTTGGTTCATATATACTTCCTCGGTTCCTCCGTCATGGGAACAAATTCCCTATATATTTTTTAATTAACTGAAACTAATTAGTCCTTTTTCAAGCTTACAAGGAGGCTTCCTTGTAAAAGATGAGATTCAAGTTTTGGCAGATCCAACGATAGATTATAAAATAATTATCTCTATATAACTGAAAATGAATACATAAGACGGTGCCTAATGCTTGACGAAATTCAACAATTTCATTTTACTAAGATAAAACTGAAAAATAAAATCACAAATTAAGAATGTTGCACAAGTGAAAATCTGGTATTCTATTAAAGAAACATATACCAAAAGTTCATCATAGATCCTACATTGGTACTCGATTTGCAATTGCCGACTTCATGTCATGTCATGCAACTCGGTGTGGAGAGCAATTGGAAATGAGCGACATCTTACGTACCGACTATAAATCATATGAAATATCGCATAAAATTTCGAGACATAAATTAGTCTTATCAGTTTTCTTGTTTCTGGTTATTGGTAATTTGAAGGTACGTACTTTCAGCCATCTTTGTCTTTTTGCCGTAGTATGGAGATATGTAATCTTTGTTTCCGTTGGTTGTCAATTAGGTTTACACTTGTATATGCCACCCCGTATATGATTTAGTTAGTATTCACTATTCAGGGTATTGATATATTTGATGATTATGCAACCTCATGACATCTTGATTTTCATCATCGCACCAAGTGGTCATACTTTCATTGGTATTTACAGATCGATTTCAGGGTTAGTGTAGCGACATGCCATGTGTTATGGAGGCCTGACTCTGACATTGTGAGAGGCCTTGTGCAAAAACTAAGTGAGATCCTATAAAAAATTTCTTGTAAATATTATTAATTACATTTGTTACCATTAATTCAAAACATAAAATTGCTCAAAACTATAAAACTGTTATAAACAACTTTTCAAAAAAAAAAAAATCTCATAAATTCACCATCACAGAATAATATCTTCACTCATTAGTAATCAAATAGAATTGTAAAACTGTTATAAACAACTTTTCAAAAAAAAAAACGCATTCTTATTTTCTAAACATCAACCTTCTAGCATTTTTAGAAGAAAATTAATCTATGAGACTTTCATAATCAATATTCTCAAGAAACTCGTTCTCAATTGAAATCAATGCCAAAACGTTTAATCTCTCTTGAGACATGGTCGAGCGCAGATAAGATTTTAAAAGCTTTAGTGCTGAAATGTTTCTTTCTGCTGATGTGACTGTAATAGGAACATTCAATAATATTCTGTATGCTAGATAAGAAACTGGATAAATGTTCATCATTGTCAAATTTAGTATTCCGTTAGCTGTATTGTGTTCAACCGGTAAATGTTTTTGTTACAACTCCAGTTCGTTGAATAAATCATGAATATCAATGTCTGAGATATGACCATTTTCTAGCCTCATTTTCAGATTTTTGCAACATGACTTTAACTCGCTAGTATTGATTGACATTAACTTTTCTGCTCTGAATAATAAACACAAAATGTTTTCACATAGTTTGTATTGTTCAAATCTTTGCTCCAATGAATCAATAGCTTGCTCAACTATGTACACTAAATATTAAATCCTAAATAACTCTTGAGGTGAAAATTCCTGTACCAACTCTGATGACCCAACGTCATTCTCATCAACATGTCTTTCTTTTTAGCAACTTTTTTTTTTCTCAACAAACACTGGATCAATTTCCAATCTCTATGATGTTTCTCACCGTTTGGTAAGTACTTATTGTAAAAATCCGCACGAAAACATTTGTTTCTTTCATCTTTACGACCTTTGCCTGTTAATATATCTCTTATAGGACCATTTTTCACTAGTAAATCTCCCCATTTAGTATCAAGGGTGTTCCAGTTTCTAGGATCATAACTGTTCACCAGAGTATCTTCTTTGTGATCACCATTGTCATTGTCGTTCAAATTGTTTATGTCTTCATCCACACAAGGCATATTTTCTAGCACTTGCAGTTCAACTTCTTCTTCTCTAGGTTCTTCCACAACATCATGAAGTTCTTCTCTAGGTTCTTCTGCAATTTCATGAATCTCATGCATATTTTCTGTCAAATACAATTCGGCTTATTCTTTTTCTTTATGTTCCCACAACCGATTCTTCATTGCGATGATATTCCAACACTTTTTTGATAATAAATGTATCCATAGATCCTCTTTGACTATCAATAAATTGTGCTTCTTTCTGTTTTCTTTTACGTTTAGAAGAGCCCGAGTCAAATTTTCTAGTTGGAGCCATGTTTTTCTTAAATAAAAAAAAATCTATATTAATAACTTTACAATACATGTTTGTAAATATTTATTAAAAATTTAATGTTTAAAACAATTAGGACATTTGAACAACTTAACTTAACATCGATGTTAAAACCAATCCACTAAAATGATTTAAATACCCAAACCACTTATATGATACTCAAAGGATTCAATTTAAATATACAAATTCGAAAACTATAAATCTCAAATGAAATATGCTAAAAAGTAAAAATAAAGAACTGTCAAATTAAAAAATACTCAAAATTTTGTTTTTCAATCTATTATAAACAATATATTTAAAAGCCATGCCCAACCCCATCTCCAAATTCCTACATGCCCTATTGCCTTACTTTTAACCATTATGCCCTATTACCATAAATATTGAAAAAGCTAAAAGGCAAAGTCTAAAACAATATACAATAAAATATAGATAGATCATATAGATTGTAAAGAAAAAACTTATCAAGGCAATACATAAAAAATAAACCAAAAGTTTGATTATTCATTAACTTTATGGAGCATTAAACACGAATAGGTCTGACAATCGTGTCGTGTTCGGGTTGGCGTGTCGCGGGTTGGCGGATTAGCGGGTCAAAATATGCCAACCTAAACACGACCCATTTAAATATACATGTCACGGGTTGACGGGTCACGTGTTGGCGGGTTTGGAACATAAACTCATATATGACCCGCCAACCCATTTATTTATACGGGTTCATAGGTTGGCTGGTTTGTGGGTCAAATTTGGGTTCGTGGGTCCGAATTTTAGACATTTAAGTCTTAAACATCCAAATGAAAATTATAAACATTCATAGAAACATGTTACAAACTTAGCCTTATAGGTTACGACTTACGACCTTGGACCATTCACCACGACTCAAAATGTCAAAACAGTCAAATTGTCTATGAATCAATGGTATATATTATATAATACTTATTAAATATTCATACTTGATACATAAATACATTTAAAAATAAAATAATTTTTTTATTAAGAATATAAACGGGTTGGCAGGTCAATCCGTTTATTTTTTGAGAAACTCATATATAACCCGATTAATAAACAGGTTGGCGGGTTGACGGGTTAGCGGGTTGGCGGGTTGAAAAACTCAACCCAAACCTATTTATTTCGTGTCGTGTCGAGAATTACCAGCTCTAAACATGAAGAGAAAGACAGAAAGTTTGATTATTCATTAACTTTATGGAGCATTAAACACGAAGAGAAAGACAGAAAGCAAAGCAATGCAGTCAAGCGACAAGCATGGTAGGAAAATTAAAAGAGATGAGATACTAACTTTAATTTGCAGTAAGTAATCAAAAGGATACATCGAAAGCCAAAAGACGAGAGACGAGCAACACAATTACTAGGTTTGGTTTGGTAGGGTTTGATTTTTTCTTAGTTTTTGGTAAGTTTGTAAAATATATAAACATTGTCTAAAATTTATAAAGAAAACAAATTTGCATTTTTTTGGATATAGATATTTTCCTTAAATTGTTGATAAATTTTAAATTTATGATTAGATTTTGAATTTTGTTGATCTTTTTTCATATTTAAAATGAATATAAAATTGGAACCAAATGTTACCCGACTAATTTTATTTATTGATAAAACATAAAAATAGATTTTACAAAAATACCAATACTATAACTATAAATTATTCCAAAAATCGGAGGCCCTTAAAATCAGAGTCCCGATGCCACTGCACCCCGGCACCTCCCCATGGCTGCCAGTGTTTGTTAGGATGAATTACCAGGTCTCACAAAGCTTCACTTTCCATATGACCCATGCAATTGTGGATCTAGAATCCAAATGCTCTACCCGTCCAAAATATTTCTGCATATGAATTACAATAACAAATAACGTATATATAATCTCTTTTACTTACAAAAATCTGTAAAAGATTTCAAGATATACATGTATTTACCCAAACGTGCATGGGTATTGTTTACCACCAATTCTACAGGAATTAAAAAAAATCGAGAAAAAACTATCATAAAGTTTCCAACAGAGTGGTAAGCTTGATAAATTCATCTTCTTTGCAGGAAATGGTTAGACCTCCCATTGGGTGGTCAAACCCAAATTCTTCCTCAGATTTACGCAACAAAACTTGAAACAGCGGTTGATCCAAGTAAGATATTGGGACAACAAACCGCCTCTTCTGGTTTTCACCAACGTACACTGCAAGATGACCTTTTGGCACGTCACTTTGATAACTTCTGTCACGAAGAGAGATCGATCTCCCAAAGCATTTTACATTGGACACTAAAGAAGGCAATCGAATAAGACCCATGTGTAGAAGATTAATCGAGTAAAACGAGTGTATATGTAGTTTCTTGTTGAAATTGGCTAGGAATGTGGAGCTGTGATTTAGACGATTTGAAACATATATTTATAGCTTTGTTAATCAACTTCTTTTCCAAGAAAGTACCATATATATTATATAAATTATATAAAATAGAAAGAAGTTAATAATATCCCGTATGTATTCACTTATGAGTTTGAGGAACCTTTAGTCGAGGTTTATTTACCCGCACATGAAATTGACCAAAAGGAAAAGTTTAATATGTATTTATATTTTAACTATCGATAGCAGTGAATTTCATTACCTACAGTGACAACCCACACAGGACACGACAGCGGTTGTTGCTATAGGTAGACAGGGGCGGATCCAAGGGGTATCCGGGGTAGCCCCAAATACCCCTTCAAAAAATTTCGGTAGCGGAATTTGTTTAGAAAAAAATTTCATTTTATATATATATATATATATATATATATATATATATATATATATATATATTTATTTATTTATAGACACAAACAAATAGCTAGTCTACTGGTTAAGTTTTATTGAAACAAATGTCTCATGATCAATTCTTCCTCTTTATATATCCATTGTTTATATTTCTTTTATTTTTCAGCTATTCTATTCTTTTATTTTCCCAACTATTTGATTCCACATCGCTAAACACATGTAAACTCAATTATTATCATCTATTATATAAACTTGTTATCCTCATGCTTCATTTGATATTTGTTTTGGTTCCACATTTCATGTTTATATAACAAGACTTGAAGTTGGATAAGGATTTGATTAAGGATTGGGTTTAAAACCAAAACAAACTGAAAAACCCAAGTACAAATTGAAAACCGAAATACCAAACCGATGTGTTTGGGTTTGGTTTGGTTTTAAAAGTTTCAAAACCAAGGCTTTTGGTTTTGAGTTCGATTTTATGTCAAAACTGACCTAACCCGTCCAATACTCATCCGTTGCGGTGATACCCGAAAAAAAATTGAGATACCTGTATGTTTCGAGTCTGTCTCCGCCACTGTAGGTAGACCGAGCTATGGCGATACATTTTTAATACTAAGGGAGAAATTATTATATTAGAAAATTAAATATGTGTCATTTCTCAAAAAGGAATTTGTATGTTAGTAAAAAATTCCAAATAAAGCTCATATTACTTGGTATGGAGGAATCATTGCATAATATAAAAACCAGATATAATTAATTGTAGTTGGTGATATTTGCAGCAGAGTTTTCAGAAGGTCACATGCCAGGACTACTAAGCCGTAGGCCTAATTTTTAAGATGTATAATTGCCTGTCAATAGATTGGAGTTTGGAGGTGGATGGAATATATATATTAAATAGACCACTTCACACAGTTTCCATGGTTCTATTCCCATTCATGAATAATGTAAGGTGTTAGAGAATGTTAAGCAAGTCAATTCTAGAAAGATGTTCAAACCGACAGATTAATCTATTAGAAATTGGGATCAATCTTTTGGCGTAAACCTTTCCTCCGATCTTAGATTTTACTATGCTATCTTTGGCGCATAGCTAAGTTATAACTTAAAAGCCTATTTTTTTTCTTTTATATATATATATATATATATATATATATATATATATATATATATATATATATATATATATATATATATATATATATATATATATATATATATATATATATAGGGTTAGGTTAATGTGAGACGGCCTAATTTTGTGAGACCGTAAGATACATTTTTTTTATTTTTTTATTTATATTTTTTATTTTTTTGAGTTAATTTAAGTTTCAAAAATAATATTTAAAAAAAGAATTTTTGGATTTTTCCATTTATTTTGCATTTTAAAATTACTTTTTAGAATATGTACAATATAATATTTTATTAGAACTAGGGTTATGACCATCCGCGCGTTGTTGCCGAAGCTCCAGTGTGTTAAAAAACGTAGTTTGACACCATATATACAACGAAAACAATTAAATCATATAAAATGGAGCACAAAAATATCAAAATAAAACATGAATACAAACAATTGACTTGAAACTGTATCTTTAAGAAATTAATAAAAAAAAGATTATTAAAAAAATTATATAAGAGGCCAAAATATAACTTTAAAATATAGTAAGTGACAAAATTATAATTATAAAATACTAATAAATTAACTTTAAAATTATAAGGGTTGAAAATTGTTAAATAAAAATTAATTAAGGAGAAAGAATATATATATATATATATATTTTAAAATTATAAGGATAAAAATTGTTACATCAAAAATTGTTTAGGGGTATAAAATATAAAACAAATAAAAGTAAAGGGTGGAAAATAAAAAAAAAATTGAGGATAAAAATTGTTACATAAAAATTAGTTTAATGGTATAAAATATAAAAACAAATAAAAGTAAAGAGTGGAAAATGAAAAAAAAACATCAAAATTAGTAGGGGTACAAAATATAAAAACAAATAAAAATAAAGGGTAGAAAATGAAAAAAAAATTGAAAGTATGAAATCTGGTTACGTGGAATGAATTGAATAGTAAATCCTCACACATACCAATTTTGGTAATTAATATATATATATATATATATATATATATATATATATATATATATATATATATATATATATATATATATATATATATATATATATATCATTTCACGTATTTTTCAAAAAAACGGGATTTTTTTTTATTATTTTTATTTTTTTAGTTAATTCAAGTTTCGAAAATAATATTTAAAAAAAGAATTTTTAGAATTTTCAATTTTTTTGCATTTTAAAATTATTTATTAGAATATTTACAGTGTAATATTGTATTAGAATATTTCACGTATTTAAAAAAAACGGGATTTATTTTATTTTATTTTTATTTTTTAAGTTAATTCAAGTTCAGAAAATAATATTTAAAAAAAGAATTTTTGGATTTTTTCATTTATTTTACATTTTAAAATTATTTTTAGATTTGGTCTCACGGTATTATAAAATTAGAATGGTTTCAAATGAACCTGAACCTATATATATATATATATATATATATATATATATATATATATATATATATATATATATATATATATATATATATATATATATATATATATATATATATATATATATTTGAGAACCAAATATATAAGTTGTTGAGATATAAAAACTCTTTGATCGATTAGATCTTCGCAACAGGTAAATAATGAAAGTAAAACAATGAAACAATACTCAAGAATGGATTTGAATGAGTCGAATGATTAGAACGTTCAATCCTCAGCAGAGCTCGATAAAGAACTTACGCTGTAGAGGATTCTAGGGTTACAAAAGAGATCTTCTTAATTACACGTAAAAACCAACGATCTATCAGTTGTCAAAAAGATGCATGCAAGCATCTATTAATACACACACCCTAGTAAAATAAGATATGGATGGATAGGCCCATGCCGTATACAAGATGGGCTAGGAAGCGAGCCCAAGACGCAACATCAAGTACCCAATATTCTCCCCCTTTGCGTCAATTGGGGCGAGACCTCACTCCAACTTGCTTACCCCCACGACACTGGCTTTCTTTACTGTCTTGAACAGGCAGGGGATGATAGCAAGAAGTGTTTGTCGGAAGTTAATGTACCAATTTATCATATCATTGAAGTACTTTTTATCACTATTCGAGTTCTTTTTGCACCGATTAATGATACCCAGAACATGCTCCAGGCAAGTAGTGGTGTAAAGATGTTTGTCAGCCAAAGCAAATAAGCATTTCTGACCTTCTGCCCTGGTGAACATGACTGAGTTCTGTTTCGGATCAATCTTTCCCATCTTCATTCGGTTTATATCGCTTGTAGAACCGACTGGAGTGATGATCGGCTTCTTCCTTAGAACATTAGCAACCTCTTGATCCAGCTTAGCCACCTCCAAAATATAGCAAACTAACATTCTCTTGAAATGGTCTATGATCGGACCATATTCTGCTTCATTGACAAGAAGAATGTTGTGCAAGACAATCCAATCATGAGGATTTAAGTTGGGAAGATCAGCCAGAGAGATGGAATGCACGGATTTGTCAGATCCCCTCAAGACCTTGAATCTAACATTGACGAAGTTGCCTTCACGAACATGTTTGAGATCCCGAACGTTGGTTATCTTCTGTGCGCTCCATGTCTGATACTGAGGTTGAGCGGTCCTCAGATAATAGTCTACAAGTTCCCTATCAATCTTCGGGTGAGGATGGGGAACTTCAGCTATATGAGCGAATGCATGGAAGATAAAGGCTTTTCGGGTCAGGGGCATGTCAAACTGGGAATCGACTGAATTGACACGGTCTAAGGAGATGACCGGTTCTAACCAAAGAGTGCATGGGGAATCAATGGCTTCTTTGATAAGCACTTCGAGAATCCAAGGAGGAAATAAAATTTTTCTGCTTTCAAGGAGATCATGAGCCTCCTTTATCTTCCTCTCCTTGGCCTCGGCTTCCCTGACGATGCGAGCGTTTTCATCTAGCTCCTTCTCTTTGGTCTGTTTCCTTACTAAGCTGACAATCGGTTCTTGATCATCACTTTCATCACTGTCGTCAACAATTTGTTTGGCTTTGGATTGAGCACTCAAAACTGATGCAGGAACAGGTGTTGGTTTGGGTGCTTTCGGAGGGACAAGTGATGAAAATGGAAGTGATTGAGCTTTGGAACTTGGAGGGGGTTTCGATTGAGCTGTGGGCATCTTTTCTCCCCCTTGTTTCGGATGGTCCTCCTGCTCAGGAATGCCTTCAATGCGGCTAAGCAGGGCAAGAGCAGGAGCGAGCTTCTCTGCAAGAGTACGCCTCACCGAATAGTTAAGAATCGGATCATGGGCTTCGATAATATTAGACAAAGCTCCGTGGACATCTGAAACACAACTCCTGACCACAGCTTTCTCAGACCGAAGAGAACCGATCTCCTTCTCATCTTGGGAGAGCTGATGAGTTGCCAGAGTAAGCTCGGAAGACTTTCGAGCAAGCTCGTCCTTTGTGGTGGATTCGGCGGCAAGAGTGGCTTGAAATGAAAGAAGACGATCCGCAACCGAAGATTGAAAAGATTGATTGTCTTCTTTGAGTTTCTGGCGGAAGCTGGCAAATTGGTCTTTTTCGGTTTCGAAGGAATGGACCAGCTTCTCCACAACGGTGCGAATCTTCTTGGTGTTTGTTTCTGATGCCGCCTGCAAAGACTCCAGCCAGATCTGGGCGTGCGTCTTGAAATAGTTTTTCGACTATTTTGGTCGCAACAGCACTAGCCTTTGTCGATTTATCAATAGCAGCAGCAGCTGAGCTGATGGAGGCTTTGTGTGCTTTGGAGAGAGATTCCATCATTCCCTGAATGGCAGCCTCCGAAAAGTGAGATGCTGAGGAAGAGGAAGAAGCTACAAGATTGTCAATCTTCTCGTGGAGTTCCTTGATGTGCTTTTTAGTAACTGGAGCATCATCATCATCATCACTTTGAAGTTGGTATGGGCTATAGTAGATGGAATCAAAAACCGTATCCTCCCCTCCCAAAAAGGTTTCGGTTTCAGCAGATGGAGTGGGAGATAAGGGTGCGGTGGGTGGGTCGGTAGTGGTAGTGGGTTCGGGAACGGAAGTGGGTTCAGGTTGTGAAGTTTGAACCCCCGTATCAGATACGTTGGTTGGAACCTCACTGGTGGTAGTTTTGGTGGCTTTTGTGAAGAGAGGTGGGGGAATGGAAGTTGTTGTGGTTGGAAGAGTAGTAGAGGTAGTTATGGGGGGAATAGAAATAGGGTTAGATATGGAGGGAATGGAAATGGAGGAGGTTATGATGGGAATGGAAGAGGTTATGGTGGGAATGGAAGAGGTGGGTATAGGAGAAGGGGAAGGAGGTTTTGATGAAACAGGTACCTCATGAGCAGGCGAGTGAGGAGGAGTTTCGCCTCTAGCCGACTCATCTGAGTCAGAATGGTTATCTTCTGAATCGCTGGATGAAGAAGAGAGAATAAGTTTCCTCTTCGGTTGTACTTTCTTCTTCTTCGCTGGGGGGGGGGGGGGGGGGGAAAGATCTGTCTTTGAGGGTTTTCGCTTCTTAGGAGAAGGACCCTTTGCCCCCTTTGCTGCTTTCTTGATCTTCCCTTTCTCGGGTTTCTTCCCTCTAGCAGCTGGTTTATCTGCATCATTGATGGACTGAACCATTTCCACAGAAAGTTCCCTTGGACCCGAAGGACGAAAGTCCTTGTAGGCCTTCATTATTATGCTCTCCTGGACACCCCGACGGACATAGAATACGGAATGGATCCGACGAAGGAAAACTTGGTCAGATCGGTAACAATGATCTTGGTGGTGTGGAAGACACTGATGGAGGAGAGAAGGGAACCTGCAACTGTTGGAACATGAAGTTTATCCATGGCCCACTTGGTGATTAGCATCCAAAATCTGGCGTAGGACACCTCAGTGTGGCGAGAGGAGGAGGCTAGGCTCTGAATGAGTTGTTGCCAGAGAACCGAGCCATAGTCGAGGTTGATGCCGTGATATAGACCATAGAAAATGGTCATGAACAACTTGCTGGCCCCATCAGAACCAGAACTGCACTCAGAGAGCCCTTTGAACAGAATGGTGAAGAAACCATTCCATGGAGGAGGAAGACACGACTTCTTGAGCTTAGTGACCATCGTGAGAATCTCCGTGTAGCCCATGTTGTAGAACATCGAAAATAACTGTCCTACTATGATGGAATCGGGATTAACCCTAGATTCATCGGCTTCAAAAACTAGGAGCCAACAGAATCGTTGCTTGGAGATGGAGGTCTTGTGAGAAAGAAGGTCAAAGTAGATTCGATCCAATGATCTATCATAATGGGCAGTGGAGAAGACCTGGGAAAGGCATTCCATGGGCACAATCTCGACCTTGGAAAGAGCGAGCACCAATGGAGAGTATTTGAGACACTCCACCATGGGATACATATAATTCTCGTAAGCTTGAGGGTTTAAATCGATCACCAAACTTTTTTGAGCGCGGATGGGAAGAATGTTGGTGCGGGAAGAGGTTTCCTGAACATATGAAGAGTCCGCCATTGTTGAATGTTGAAGATGATGAACAGTAGAGTATAAATTGCCTTATATTGCTCGTTTGATTTTTGAATCCTGTGAGTATGGAATGATACAGAGGTGTTCCTTTTATACTGTGGGTAAAGGAAAGAGAAAAATCATCCCCCAAATCTTCTTGATACACGAAACGGTTTCGGATGTGACAGAAACGCGACGGTTGGCACCCCCGATGATTACGCATGAGAGAGAAAAACTGTTCCGTTTTGCACGCGTGCCCATCACCTCACTATTGAAGCCGTTACTCTGTCGGCTGAGTCAACATCTTATCTGTTAAATAGCTATCATCCAAATATAAGATTATAATGGAACCGAATGAGATTTTTGGAAAATCAAAGATTTTCGTGCATAGAGTGTGAAAGATAAGGAAATAAAGCGAGATATATGTGGTAATTTGTGATGTCAATATAGACACAAAATAGTTGATCCCGGGCACGAATCACTTTCTTCAAGGTCAAGAGAGACCTTAAAGTGTCTGTATGGATTCTCGTTGAATTACGATCAATCACTTTCTAAGAAGTGTTGAAAGGCATCTTTTTATAAGGCTTAAAAGGGTGGCTTTCGCTTCAGTTTAGAATCCCGGACCTTGACATAAGACCGAGACTAAATGAAGTACCTGTGAGACCGATGTGGTCTGTTGAACAAGTAGGCTGGATTATGTATATAGTGACTTATTGAAGATGTGTGATGGTGAAATCTCAAAAAAAAAATTAAACTGGATTCTAAGGGAAGAAATGCTATGGTAAATAACAATTTCATAAGAATCGCACAACTAAAAAGAGATTTCATGTTTACCGTCAATTCATGTTAGGTATTGGATTTTGGGTTTCACTAAGCACGTAGTGACACGAGGCTTAGATCATAAACACAGAGATTGTGTAACCATAAACCTCAGTGGTTAATTCTGAGAGTCTCAAGGGTTACGATATGAGACCGAAATATGATGGAGAAAAATATTGAGGTGGTGAAGAGAAACTATAGTACCTTTGCTGAAAATAGTGACCAAGTAGTAAACTCTTAACTCATATGAGAAAAGAGTAAGGTAGCTCAGGATTAGAATAAATGGAGCAGCCTTATTGGGAAGAAAAGGTTTGTATATACCTAGTCATTAAGGCTTTTATTCAAAATCAGTTGAGGCTTTGGACAACATGCAACATCATGCTTCTAGGGACGCGTAACTATTATAAAGTGTGGGAACGAAACCTGTCCCATCGATATTTAAACAAGAATGAAAGAAGAAAAAAAAATATTTTTGGAGATTTTAAGTTTTTGAAAAGAGAAAAACCAAACAGAATAAATAATAAAAAAATTGAACCGAACCCGAAATGGACCGAACGCTCGGTTCATTTCGGTTCCTAAAAAATATTTTTGGATTTTTGGAAAACAGCTTTACAAAAGTTTACAACCATAGACAACACCTTTTTGAGATTGAGTGAAAATATGTGCAATGGGACCGAACCCAAAATAGACCGAGCGTTCGATTCATTTCGGTTCCCATCTGAACCGAACCCGAAATAGACCGAGCGTTCGGTTCATTTCGCTTCTAACTTTTAACTTTGAGATGGTGTTTTTGGTACCGATTCTGATTCCATCATTCCTAGACCATGAAGGATTTTATTGAAACTTGCTTCAGGTAGGGCTTTGGTGAAGATATTGGCCAGTTGATCAGTGGTTCGAACAAAGTGAATTTCGACATTTCCATCCTCCACATGATCCTTAATGAAATGATACCTCAGTGCTATATGCTTGGTCTTAGAGTGTTGCACTGGGTTATGACAGATCCTAATTGCACTTTGTGAATCGCAATATAGTGGGATCTTTTTCATGTTGAGTCCATAATCTCTGAGCTGGCTTTGGATCCATATGACTTGAGATGTGCAAGAGGTGGCTGCGATGTACTCTGCTTTGGCTGTAGAAAGGGAAACGCAGGTTTGCTTCTTTGACTGCCAACTGACCAACTTCCCATCAAGGAATTGGCAACCCCCTGTGGTGCTTTTCCTGTCTAAACCACATCCTCCAAGGTCTGAATCAGAGAAGGCTTGAACGAAGAAGCCTGAGTTGGATGGATACCATAGACCGAGAGAGGTAGTTCGCTTCAGATACCTGAGTATATTTTTCACTGCAAGCATATGTGGTTCTCGTGGGTTCGCCTGAAACCTAGCACAATAACATACGGAAAACATGATATCAGGCCTGCTAGCAGTAAGATACATTAAGGACCCAATCATCTGGCGGTATAGTGTAATGTCAATTGCCAGTTTCTCCAGCGAAGGTGTGAGTTTGGTGCCGAATGCCATTGGAACTTTGACCTTTGAGTCTTCCATCATACCAAATTTGGCAAGAAGAGTTTTGGTGTATGCTTCCTGGTTGATAAAGATGCCTTCGGGTCCCTGTCTAATATTTAAACCAAGGAAAAAATTAATCGGACCCATGGAGCTCATTTCAAATTTAGTCTCCATCAGCTTTCTGAATTCAGCTGTCAAGCTGGGATTCGTTGAGCCAAAGATGATATCATCGACGTAAATTTATACAATCATAAGGTGGTTACCTTCCTTCTTACGAAAGAAGGTTGGGTCAACCGAACCTTTTTTGAATTTGGACATCTTTAAAAACTTAGTTAGCATTTCATACCAGGCCCTAAGTGCTTGTTTCAGACCGTAAACCGCCTTGTCCAGAATATAGCAGTGATTTGGGAACTTCTCATTGACAAAACCAGGAGGTTGTTCCACGTAGACTGTTTCTTCGAGTTCTCCATTCAGAAAAGCGCATTTGACATCCATTTGGTAGACCTCGAAGTTTTTGTGCGCTGCATAGGCAAGAAATATTCGAACAGATTCCAGCCTTGCAACTGGAGCGAAAGTCTCTTCATAATCAATTCCTTCTTCCTGGCAATATTCTTTCACCACTAAACGAGCTTTGTTCCTTATTACGTTACCTTCCTTGTCCATTTTATTTCTAAAGACCCATTTGAGGCCAACAACGGAGGCATCTTGAGGAGTTTGAATGAGACGCCAAACTTTATTTCTTTCGAACTCATTAAGTTCGTCTTGCATAACTTGAACCCAATTAGAGTGATCAAGAGCAGTGTTTACCGTCTTTGGTTCAACCTTTGAGACGAAAGAATTAAACATACAGAACTCAACTTTGGAAAATAAAGAAGTTTGTTTTGCCTTCAGTTGAGATATGGTCAACACCTTTTCGAAGACATCACCCACAACATGTGAAACAGGATGATCTCTAGTCCATTTGACAAGAGGAGGGTAATTTGGATCATAGGAAGGATCCAATTCAGTGTTCACTAATTCTTCCAATTCCGATTGACTATCTTCGTCATAAAACGTATTGGCATTCTCCCCCTCGAATGATGAGCTTTCTGGTGTAGTGGGACTTTCGGGTGTAGTGAAGAGTTCGGGTGCTACTGTGCCTTTAGATGCTCTGGAGTGTTCGTGAGCTACAGTACCTTCAGGTGCTGTGGAGCGTTCGGGTGCTACAGTACCTTCGGGTGCTAGAGTACCTTCGGGTGCTGTGGAGCATTTGGTGCAACAGTACCTTCGGGTGCTACAGTACCTTCGGATGCTGTTGTATCAGAATGCTCCCCCTCAACTGGTGCATTGTGCTGAGAAGATTCATTGGAACTGGATACTCCTTCATTCATTCGCCTTGTAGCATCTTCTACCAATTGCTTCAAATGATCTACCTTGTTGTCTGCTGCGCTGGCTTCCGAGTGAATGGCCTTCTCTGGTTCATCAAATAACTCGACAAACATCTCAAAGAGATTAGCAATTTATACTGTGAGTTGACCTGTTTGAGGAAAGATTTCGCCAGTTGTGTCTACGTTGGCCTTTAGCTTTTTGACATAGCAATCATCAAAAGTCACGTAATAAGTTTCTTCTATTTTCCTCGAACGTTTGTTTAATACCCTGTACGCTTTAGAAGTGAGAGAATAGCCCAGAAAAATCCCTTCATCGGCTTTGACATCAAACTTGTTGCGATGTTCTTTAGAATTGAAGATGAAGCACCGTGAACCGAACACATGAAAGAATTTTACATTCGGCTTCCTGTTGTTGATGATCTCATAAGGAGTGAGCGTGAATTGCTTATTGAGATACGACCTGTTCTGTGTAAAACAAGCTACAGAGATAGCATCAGCCCAAAAATATAAAGGTAAAGAAGCAAAACTTAGCATGGTTCGAGCTGCTTCACACAAAGATCGGTTTCGTCTCTCGACAATTCCGTTTTGTTGAGGTGTGTAAGGAGCTGAGAAGTTGTGACTGGTTCCTCTTTCTGCCAAGAATTCTTCGAATTCTTTATTTTTGAACTCCAGCCCATTGTCGCTCCTGATGTTGCGAACGACTTTCTTCAGCTGTACTTCAACCTGCTTGATGAACATCTTTAGCTTGTGAATCGCTTCAGATTTAAGCTTCAGAAAGAACACCCATGTAAAATGCGAAAAGTCATCAACAATAACAAGAATGTACTTGCTACCGCCGATGCTTTCGATAGATGATGGACCACACAAATCAATATGAAGTAACTCTAGTGGTTCAACAACTTTAGTGTTTATGATTGATGGATGACTTTGACGACTTTGCTTCCCCATTTCACATGCAGCACACAAATGTTCTCTATCGTACTTGAGCAATGGAAGACCTCGAACATGACCTCCAGTGACAAGTTTATTGATATCCTTAAAGTTGAGATGAGAAAGCCTTCGGTGCCACAGCTAGCTTTCGTCAGATTGTGCTTTCGATAACAAGCAGATTGCTGGATTCCCTTTGATGGGTTTGAGGTTTAGGGGAAACATTTCACCTTTGCGCTCTGATTTGAGAATAACTCTGTTCGTTTGCTTCTCAATTATTTCCGAACCCTCATCATCGAATGAGACCTTGAGACCGGTACCTCCAACAAGCTGAGATACACTGATGAGATTATGTTGTAGTCCTTCTACGTATGCAACCTTCCTAATCGTGAAATCACCGTTTGTAATCATTCCATAGCCTTTTATGGTTCCAAAGGAGTTATTCCCGAACTTGACATTTCCACCGTTTGAAAGAGACCTGAATTCCCTTAGCTCTTCCTTCCTTCCTGTCATGTGACGTGAGCAGCCACTGTCGATATACCATTCTTCGTCAAACTGCTCGTCACTGATAACCTGCACAAATTAAGCAGATTGAGGAACCCAAAGTTTCTTGGGTCCTTGTGAGCCTTTTACAGGAACAGGAGTAGTAAGAGAGATGTCAACAAGATATGTTCTTTTTATTAGCGTTGTTTCATCTTTCTTTTTGATGGTGAAAACTTTAATTTTATTGGGATTTGTTGCTTTTGGTTTGGACTCTGATTTAACTGACGAAACCTTTGATTTCCCTTTCAAATCAGTTGAAGATTTAGGTTTTTGAGAGTGAACCGAATAGAATTTAGAATGAGGTTGAGAGGAAGAATAATTGAAAGAATTAGAAGAGTTAGAATGAGAGAATTTAGACTGAGATGATTTCTTGACTTGAAATTCTAGGTGACCCTTTCGGTTTTGATCATCAGTGGGACCGAACCTAGAATTTTGGTCTCTTTTGCTCTCTGAACCGAACCTCTGCTTTCGGTTGATGCTGTTTTCTGAACCGAACCTCTGCTTTCGGTTGATACTGTTCTCTGAACTGAACTTCTGCTTTCGGTTGTTATTTCTCTCTTGTGGTTTAACAGTATTTTTCTCTGACTTTAAATTTTTGTCACGATATGAGAAATAGGCATTTTGAGACTGCCAAAACTGTTTTCCTTCAGAAAGAGTCTTCTTGTATCTCTGATTCCTTTGTTGCTTTTGGTTTTTCACTTATTTGGGTTGCTTGTAAATATTTGCCTTTTGTTTTGGCTTTTGAACAACAGGTTCGTTTGTTGTAGATGACTTTTTGGTAGAAGGGGTGACTTCATCTAATGGAATTTCTTTAGTGCCACTAGTGCTTGGCACGTCAAAGTTATCAGGCTTGTTCAGTGGCTCCGGAATATATCTTCCTTTTGTTTTCCAGGATGTTCGCTCTGATAGACCAACTGTTTCATCAGCATTGTCGATAGGGGCGGACCAGAAGAACTCATCACAACCATCAGCATTATCTTCGTTTACAATGGCTGTGAGTTCGGCTGTCTGATGTTCGGTTACACCTGTGACCTTATACACCTGATTTGGTGTTGTCCTTACCTTTTGGTAAACAATAACCTTTTCTTCAAGGTTCGGGGACTTTTGTTGAGACAAACGAGCAAACTCCACAGAATTTTCTGAGATAAGATTTTTGTGGTTTTCGGATTCGCTCTTGACAAACTCAGAACAATCAACTTCATCCTCTACAGAAATTTCACTTATATCATCATCCTCATTAAGCTCAGATGGATTTTCAACATTAATTTTATTTTTTGAGCTCAAATTGGCATTCAATGAGTCAAACTTTTGTATGGTTTCGGTCCTTAGATTCAGTTTGTCATTTTCATCCAAAAGGTTTTTCAGCATGTCCTTATGGTCCTTGGACTTCATGAAAGATTCAATTTTGTCTAGACCATACATATATGTCGGATTAACATCCTCAGACGAAACCACACTTTCACAATTGTATGCTTCAGCGTCGATTTCATCCTCCTTAAACTCAAGGAAGGGCAAAATCATACGATGAATTTCCTGCCCTATTTCACAGTTTAAATGAAGTTGAGTGATATTATTGTAAAGACGCTTAGCAATCAAACAAAAAACATTTCGCTGTTTTAAAAGTTTTAAATTGTCTCTTTGTAAATAAATGTTTTCATCCTTGGTTTTGATTAACTCCGACTCCTTCAGTTCGATCCACATCCTCCGTTCCTCACTCTTCGAAGACACCCTGCTTATTTGGTCAGTTAGGTTAGAATTGGTGACTCGAGTTTGAGTTAAACTGTTGTCTAGATGAGAGATTCTTGAATTAATAATTTTTAATTCTTTTTCGTATGAGCATTGTGGGACTTTGAATGAAACAAAAATGGATTGTACCTTCTTGATCAGTTCATCAAGCTCGTTGAACTGCATGCTGAGCGGTTTTGCTGTAAAGCTCATGTCCTGTTGCTCCTTCGTGTCTTCATTCCCACCATCTGTGTTGTATCCCCTCATCCGAGATACATCAGACACCATCAAGCATTTTCCACCGCTATCCTCATCTTTTGCCACATAAGCCTTTCCATGAGAAGGCTTCCTTACTTCATCATCTTCGGAGTCGGATGACCAGACCTCCACTCCTCCGAACTCATCATTCGCTACTGAACCCTGCACAATTAAAGCATTCATAGAAGGGTTAGCAGTAGATTTCTTCTTGCTGATCTCATCCAGCTTTTTCAGCAACAAAGCTTCTTCATCTTTCTCCTCATCCTTTTCTGCCATTTTCTTGAGGACACAATCTTTTGCATAGTGGTTCTTTCCTCCACAGTAATAGCAGCTCACTCCCGAATCTCCTTCAGATTTTGGTTCCTTCTTTGATTCTTCTGCCTTCGGTTCGTCTTTGACCTTTTCAGAACTATAACTTCCCTGCCAATTTCGGTTCTTATTGGTGGGAAATCTTTTCTTGATGAACCTCTTGGGGTTTGATACCATCATAGCATAGTCTTCAGAAGTAAGGTCATAGTCCTCCAAGTTGAGGTCTTCATCTTCCATAACCGCTTTACTTTTGGATAGGAGGGCCAATGAACCCAGGCTTGAAACTACATTTTTCTCCTGTAGTACGATCTTTTCTTGAGATTTCAGAATGCCTACCAGTTTTGCCAGAGAATAAGATTTGAATTGCTCATGCGCTTTAACTGTGGACACTACAGCTTTCCACTCAGATCTGAGGCCGTTCAAAAATGTAACCTTCTGCTCAATTAGCTTTCTTTCAATGTCATGTTTAATCATCTTGCTAAGAAGATGATTGAAGCGATCGAACATTTGAGTCACGGTTTCTTCGGCTCCCTGCTTGAATTCACCAAACTCGGATAAGAGTAAGGTTTGAATGGAGTGTTCAAGATCTTCGTCCGTAGAATACAATTCTCGTAGCCTGTCCCATACTTCTTTAGCAGTGCTGCATGAACTCACCAGCCTGAAAGTGTCAGATTGAAGAGCAAATCTGATTAATCTCAATGCTTTAATATTGCACTGAAATTTATCTGTTTCGTCTTGGGCAATATCTTTAACGTCTTTCAAAAGATCATTATACTCCTTTTGAGTTTTAATGATCCTTGAAGTTACAGAATGAGCGAAGGGTCCAGATACGATTGCTTCCCAGATGAGGTATCCATTGTCTTCAGATCCTATAACATAATCTTCAAAGTGATGTGCCCAGACTTCATAATCATGGGTGTAAAGGATAGGAATCTTTGTTGTTGATCCAATACTATTTGAGATGTTGATAGGGTTTAATTGAGAATCATCCATGCTTGGTCGTTTAACCTGTTTGAAAGATCAGACTTGTAATATGTAATATTAGGGCAAAACGAATAAGTAATGAGATATGTCAATTATGGAGTGACGGCTCAATAAATATTAGTTAATGTGGAATAAACCCTAATAGCTTCTTTCACAGAAGAGATGTGTATGAATTACACAGCCTCCCGCTCTGATACCAATTGTTGAGATATAAAAACTCTTTGATCGATTAGATCTTTGCAACAGGTAAATAATGAAAGTAAAACAATGAAACAATACTCAAGAATGGATTTGAATGAGTCGAATGATTAGAACGTTCAATCCTCAGCAGAGCTCGATAAAGAACTTCCGTTGTAGAGGATTCTAGGGTTACAAAAGAGATCTTCTTAATTACACGTAAAAACCAACGATCTATCAGTTGTCAAAAAGATGCATGCAAGCATGACACAACATCAAGTACCTAACATAATCTATGTGAGATAGTTGTTCATTATAAACTTTTGTCTTTTCCACACGTTACTAATTACACATTATAATAAATATTTTTTTAAAACTTTCTACTATCTAATAGTCACAAAAGATGAAAAATAAACAATAACCACAACTTTCGCAAATGACCATCTACAAAAATCTTGGTTATCGGTGATTTATTTATTTATTTATGTCAAAACGACGTTTGTTTTGTCCATTGAATGCGAAATCTAGATAGACTTTCATAGATTACACTTAGGAAAATCTAGTTTTTTCTCAACTCTGAACCTTAATAACTCTTTTAATACAAACTCCATTTGGGGTGCATTTTTCTTCATTATGTTCAATTTAGTAAGAGTTATCAATGGACATATCATACACCAAATTTAGATGGCGGAAAACATAATTTTTTAGGTATAAAATAGGCTCCCTATTTAAAAATAAGAAAATACCCGACTTTAACCTTCATAACTCTTTCATATGAAGTCCGTTTGAGGTATCACATAGTTCCTCTAACAAACTCGAAAAGGTGGGCTATCACACAATTCCATACAAGAGATAGCAAGCCACACTTTTGTATGAGATAACTTCCTAATATTCTACTCACCAAATCAAACAAATAAGGGATCCCAAGTCATGTGGCCTCTCAATTAAACACAATCCTAATATGAATGCACATAAAGGATGTCTAACACTATTTCCAAAACCATGTTTGTATTTTTGACAAAAAAATAAAAATAAAAAATAAATAACTGTCTAAAAAAGAGTGTAGCATCCCAAAAATCAAACCATAATTTTTTTGAAAACCAAAGTATATGCTTTACTAAATGGTTTCATTCATCATCATTAATAAATCATAAAATTATCTTTTTAAGTCACATCAATCTAATACAGCAAAAATGCGGAAGCTAAAGGGGTGTTTGACATATATTTTGAGAGGCCAAAAGTCTTTTTAGGAAAAGATAAAAGGTAAAAGATGCTTGGTAAAAACACTTTTAAAAGCTATTTTTGGATTTTGGATATAAGAAAAATAAAGTTTTTGAAAAAGTCAGGAAAACCTGACTTTTTGCAGCTTTTCCTAAAAGGACTTTTGGCATCTCAAAAAGATAAGTCGAACACCCCCTAAGTTCTATTTTGAAAACCATAACGTAACATAGAATGGATAAACCAGATGCCACGCCCCTTTGAGAATGTTTAGATATCTCAGTCAAGCTAGCTCCTTGCCCTTCAAGCTAGAAAGGACCAACAACTAAAAACATAAAGTAGAAACTATAAACATAATTCTTAGTGAGTAATCATAACACTTACCAATTATACGTATCATATACATTTCTCATCATACACATAGGCATCAAATAATGATCACATATAACTGAACACAAAACACATGCTAGCACACATAACCCCAGTCAACTAGATTCCCTACGAGAGGTCTATCTATAGTTGACCTAATATCGTGTACTTCCCTTCGATAGGTCTATCATGGAAATATTGACCACTTCCCCCCGATAGGTCTATAATGGTCCTGAATCCTTTTTATCCCACTAGATTCCCTATGAGAGATCTATCTATAGTTAGCCGACATATAACATATAGTCCGCATAATAACTAAGTTTATGAAAACTGGCATGAATTGAAGACAGATGAAATCCACAACACAAGCTAGTAGCATCGTTTCTTCCTCAAATAACTACACAATACATAACCCTAACTTAACAATTAAGGTGAAAAACATTTGTGTACACTTCCTTATCAAGTCTATGTCAAAATAAAGATATTTTATGGACAAAATTTTATTTTGCTCCTCCAAGACACAAACCTAACACAATTGACCAAAAGTCAAAATTGGTAAAAAAGTCAACTTTCCACTTCATCATGCCACCATCACCCAAGGGTCGTGGCGCTAACATCTAGTCGAAAAAATAGCCGTGTTTAACCTCAGAGGTCGCGACGTTATCAACTCTATATTGCGAAGTGATTTTGACATTTCAACTAATTTCCATCTAAGGTCTTAATCCTTTAAGATCTAAGCTTCAAACCTTCAGATTAAGCCAAAATAACGTCTTAATGGATAAAGTTTCCAACTTTATCCATTTGCATGTCCTTAACTCCATAAATCAAAGTCTAGTTCAAAATGGGACTAAAAAGATCTTAAACTTATGCATGGACCAAACAGCAAGATGAGCCTCTTATCTTCTTACCACAAAGAGTCCAGGTTCCAGAAGCCATAAAAATGCAACTTTTAAGACTGGAGTTCTTCAAACTACAACCAAACAACAACCAAGAGACAAAAACATGCATAAAACCAAAGATCTAGACCTAATAACTCATAAATCTTCAAGCTTGAAGACTTACAATGGTCCAAAAGGTGCTCAAGAGGTTGGATCTGGCTTGTTTAATTCTTCCTTGGTTCAAAAATATAATTCCTCCTCCTTCAAAGTGCATCAACAAGCAAAAGAGGCTCAAAAATCGATTAGAGATGGTAGAGGGACAATCTAGGGGCTAGGGTTTGTTCCCAAGAATCTCTGTGATGTGATGGAGGTTGCAAATGATCTAAAATACGGATATTGTTCCTTGAAATAGAAGATTAAAACCTAAAAAAATTGGGTTTAGGCTACCCAAGATTCATGCCATGAATCCCTAAGGGTCATGTTGTGATTAGCTTGGTCCAGCAAGGTCCAATCAACTTAAGCCCAAAAACTATCTATTTAAATCATAAGCCTCAGATATTTAGCCCAAAATATTAATCCTTGAAGGTCCAAACCGCATCCTTAACATCCCAAGGCCTTTACTTGATGAAATAACGACCCGTTAACCCAAAATAAGAAACATCCTGAAAATGAATGTTACAATTCTCCCCCACTTAACTGGATTTCACCCTCGAAATTTGTCTTGGCTATAAAGTAGAAAACATTTCTTAAAAGCAAATCCTTATGCTTTTACCAAAACTAATCATTGAATTGGTGTAACATTAAAGGAGTTACCGAGATCACATGGAACCTCAACAATGTTGCGTTTAAAACCAAACTAATTTGAACTATCAAAACATTCGATAACTACTACTGACGGTTCATTCACTCACCTAGCGAAGCCATGAAAACTAAAAATCCCAACACCATAACCCTGAAAATACTCAAATGATAAACCTTAGCAGAATGGGAACCCACTTTTCTGAACACTCTGAAATCATACCCTCACATGATCATCCTGACCTTGACCACTTTCCTTGAAGGGTTTATCATGTTCAAGCATACTAATCCTTGTCTACCCTTCCCCATAGGATATTCATGAAGGGTTTTGGGCACTCTAACAACCTTATGGTGCACATGCAACCCTAGATGCTTTGGATCTATGTTTTCTATAATTATACATGCAATTTGATTTTCCAAAGCATACATCCTAACTAGCATACAATTTGATAATTGAACAATATAACTAGTTAGATAACTTACCTTTTAGTAGGACTTGTAGTTCTTGACCTTCAAAAGCTTTAGCACCTCAAATGTGATGCCTCTAATGTGTCACAAACACCAAGTGGAAAAGGAGGCTTGACAGAATAAGTTGCTTAGCATAAAATCGATTTACATTGTCCAAGAATGTATGTGGCAACTGATTTTAGCTCTAGGGAGTTCCTTTTATAGTGTGACAAGTGCTAGGGTTACATCTATGCAAACCATAATGCACCATGACTCTTCATATTATTTAGGCTCCAGGGGTTAAACCTCCATGGACTATCCATGCTGGTTTAGCCCATCCTAAATAACCATGCATCAGTAGCCCACACTATAAGAATCATTGATTTACCAAATCAGTCCTTGTACATTTAATTAGTCTCATTTGATCACTAAATTAATTCCAAATTAATTCTTGATCAATACTAATTATATAATATGATTTCATATTAATATATTATACTTGTAATATATTAACAAATCACAAATAAAATTATTCTCAAAAGTCCATCCTATCAAGTTGCATTGGTGAAGGCAACCCAAAAGGACCATGCTACTCTCGGGTCAAGTACACACTAATTATAGTTATGGTATTAGACACCTCATCCAACAGTCTCCCACTTGGATAAGTCTAATAACTATAACTGCAAGTACGACTTAAAACCGACTAGCAATCATAGCTCTTAAAAGCTGATGTCGAACTCTAACCCAGTCAATTACGCGTCCTTTAGATAAGGGTTCATATAATCCTCTGTTCTTCAAGATATCAACCGAACAAACACATGGAACAATGTCATACTTATTGTCCAACAGTTTTTTTTCCCGGTTTCTGATTTGTTTGAAAGATAACTTAATTGAACACATTAATTTAGTCCTGACCGGGTCCCGACACATAATTCAAAAAAAATCATCGACACGATATCGCTTTTAATCCTCCAAGTATTAAAAGAAACAGATAAACTTCGACATTATATGCTTGTACTAACAATTCGTTAAATCATACACAACAGTACATTTTATAATATCAAGTTACTGATGCGTTTTCGCACTATCAATGTACAACCAACTCATAGTCAACAACTCATATATCTCGGTTTGAAGACTTATATGATATTATCGTCTCACGATCACTCGTGATAAATTCCATGAAGTGATTCAAGTGAGTGTGGGTTTAATCCAATACTCAGACCTTATGAGCACTCATGAATGTTGTAGCAATCTTTTGCTATTGTCACAACTGAAAATTTTGAGCTATGTAATCCATACATTCAAGTTAATGTGAATCAAAAACTCCAATCAAACACATCATACAAGTACTACAAGTAGTCATCAAACAATTGGAAAACCCTAGAAGTGCTTGTTAAGTCTATTTTAGACTAGAACTTCGTTATTGGCTCCAAAGGGACCAATAAGCTTCCAATTAGACTATCATGGGCTTAGAACCCTAATTGGGCTCTAATTGGACCCACACTTATTTAATTTAACATTTTAGGTCATGTTGGGCCTATAATGAAATGAATTGAAAGCCTTGATACATGAATAACCTAAAATAGTCCAATAAAAATATAAAAATCATACTACATTCTTTTAAGCATAAAACACACTCTAACTAACTCAAATTTTGGGCTTAAGGAAGAAAAGCCCAAAATTTTCTTTTCCCTTTCAAAAATCTCGGCCCAAAGGCCCAAACCCAAAGAGAAATGGAAGTGTTGACTTAATGCATGCCACCTCATTAATATCCAACGGATATCCATGCAATATTTCCCATTCCTCCATGCACATCACCTCAAATATCACCTCTCTTCTCTCCTCTCTCTCACTCTTGGCCATACACACATACACACACCAAAAATATCTCAAATTCTCTCTAGATTCACTCAAGAACACTCCCTTCTTCCCTCTCCAAAATCTCGAGTTCTAGGAAGCATTCAAGAGGAAATCTCCACAAAAATTCTTCATCTAAGGTAAGATTATGCATAGATCTATGGTTTAAATTCTTTTGTTATCAAAATCCTTTCCTTATCTATGCAAAAATCGTGATCTTGCATCCTAGAACCATCTCAAAACTCGAGATCTTTATCAAAGGGAGCTAAGGCCAAAAACACTTCATTTTCCTTCCATTTTTCCTTTCAAAACCGAATCAACACCCCAAGGTGAGCTTCATACCCCCTATTTTCTGTTTTTATGAGTTTTGTGGGGGGGGGGGGGAATACAAGTGAAAGTGTAGATCTATATGTGTTTTGTATGCCTTGTATGATTTCCATGCTTATTTGTATGCTTTTATGTGTTTTTATGTTGGATCTAGCATTAAAACCCATCAAAACCGAGATATATCTTGTGTTAAATGATTTTAGCTTCAAATATATTTCTAAACACAAAGTATTTCAAGAAAAATGGCTAAGTGGTTTAGTAATAATTTTCTTTGGGTTAAAAACACAAATTTTGGGCCTAAAATGTGAAAAATGCAAAAATAAGGGCCCAAATTGACATTTCACAGATTCTGATGGATGAAGTGTGCCAAAACAGTTTCCATAAATAAATTTCTGGAAATATACTCATTTAGGGGATTAAAAACATAAATTCCAAGCTTAATGGGCTAAAAATGAAAATTTCGGCCCAATAAGGCCCATTATGCGAATTTTTCTGTTTTGGAGGGCCAAAACTGTAACATTCTGTAAAACAGCAGACTATAAGTGTTCCAAATCCTTTTCAAAGGTTTAAAATGCTTTTTAAATTTAAAAAGGACCAAAGTTGCAAAAATTTTCCAATTTGGGCCAAAATTGTCAAAGTTGCGAAAAGAAGGGATTAAAACCGAGAAAACTGCATTTTCAAGGACTTAAACTGTTTTCTATGAAAAATTTTCTGAAAAATATTAATTTCAATAATTTTTGGTGTTAAAATGTCAAGAAAAATAGTTTAAGGACCAAACCGGGAAGTATTTAATAAAAAGGGTTGAAAATGTAAATTTTACAAATAATGAGGGGCTGAAAACAGGAATATTTCAAGACTAGTTCAATGTACACAATTTGATCAAATAATTGCACCGCGACTATCGACGAAATACAATACATTACAATACCCAAAAGTCGTTGTTAAACGAATTGGCTCGGTCTCGAGCCAATAGAAATCTACAACTACTAACACTACGACACTACGATTCATACAAGTAACGTTTGGTAATACATATACATGCGAGTGTGCACAGACGTCTACGCACCATCTTTGGGCCCCACAAGTGTAAAATCTTGTTCGTTGAGCCTAGCTAGCCCAATGACCTGATCTTAAGGCCCGAAGACATTTTTTTTACGGTGTGTTGGGTTTTACCGATCCGACACAACGTAAATGGACTTTCAATGGCTTGTATACCACCGGTCCCCAAGGGTCCTTTGGTATTGCTAGTAAAGTCTACATTTCATGCGAGGCGGGTCGGGGACCCCTCGTACATTTTATCCCCAACCGGCTAATGGAGTTACCGGGGTCTTCTTGATCTCTTTCTCTTCGGATGTGGGACTACACCTAGTCAGGGCGATTGGATAACGCGATTAGTACTGACGACGCCTTCGGAGTCGTTAGTATAACTATAAACTGGGCGTTTGTGTAACGCGGGTTTGTAGTAAATAATCCTGCTCGAAAACCTTCCAACGTCGCTTGGGACTGACACTATACGCTATGCAATGGTTTCAATGTAACATCACGTAATTCAAGGAACTAGGAGAACATCGGGTTTTCCTAGGGTTTTCAATACGAACTGATTTGAAATGCATACATTTTCAATGAACATTTTTTTTTAAGTATAGAAACGAACAAGCATACCTATGGATCTTCACAAACGTTTTCGAAAACTTATCTTTTCAGAAAATATCGGATTTTCTGGTGGTTCTTCAAACAATACAAACATTCGATTTCAAACACTACTTATGAACTCACCAACATTTCATATGTTGACGTTTTTCAAAATACTTGTATTCTCAGGGAGCCAGTGAATCAAGGGAAATCATATCCAGTGACGGTTGCGGTTTATTTTTGTATGAATTGAACAAATTAATTTTTGGGGAATGTAATGTTTAAACAATGTATGATATGTAAACACTACTGGTTGTACTATGTTGATGAATGGTGACGAATGTTGTTATGTTTCATATATATTCAATGTTATGGTATTCAATTGAGTCACGACAGCCCCCGGACGTTTCCGCCGTCTAGTTCGGGGGTGTGACAGGTTGGTATCAGAGCTTTGTTTATAGTGAACTAGCATGTCGAGCCATACATTGATATGCAACTATAAACCAAAAAGAGGGACTAACATAACTCTGAACAACACAAGTAAATAAAACACACTTGCTTGCATTAGGGATAAGAACCTAACGCCGAATCAAACACAATAATACTGGTATCTCGGTTAATTCGGGACTGTTCTTAGTGATACCAAGGAGTGAATGTAGCCTGATCAACTACATTCTCTCCAAAGTAAAACTAACACATGTCTTGATGAGATCAGGATAGCCAGGGAACCTAAAACTATACCCTTTATCACCCAAAAAGAGAATGTTTGCTTAGTCTGTACAATAGTCATAGCATCCTAGGATAATGTTAGCATATGTACGTACTCGCGCAGACAGCATGGCTGGTTTTCATCACCCGGGAGACCCCTACTTCCCTAATCAGGGAAACAACGGGTGGCTAGAGGAGGAGGAGGAGCCTGAGGAAGAGCCTGAAGAGGAACCTGAGGAGGACCCCGAAGAGGAATCTGACGGGGAACCGGAGGCGGAAGTCGAGGGCGAGCCTGCCGAACCCGAAGAAGACGAAGAACATTTCGAAGAGGAGCTCGATGACAGCGAAGGGGGTGATTCGGACGCAGAGTCCGAAGTCATCGACCCCCCTTACCCGATCAGGGTGCCTGCTTATCGTGTGGGACCCACTGGACCTACCCCTCCTTGGGGCATTGATCTTTGGAGATGGAGCAGACATCAGGGACAGCGACCCCCGTTTGGCATGTCACGTGAGTTCTTTGACTTGAGGGACGCAGGACCAGCCGACCGAGCCCTACCGGTCATGGTGAGGCGATTACGGGACACCGGGGACCTTGCTCAGGGCACTGCTGATCAAGTACGCCAGTTGTGGACTAGGGTCGAGCGTGCGGAACAGGAGACGCGCGACGTCCTCCGGGAGTTTCACATGAGGCAGGTAAGGTGGGAATCTCGACTTCAGGATGCAGAACGCCTAGTGGCTCGTCTTCAGGGAGCATCCACATCTTCGGCACCACCTCCTGACGCAGCTCAACGCGGTTAGGAATAGATTTATCATAGTAGGTTATTAGGAACTATGTTATGTACTCCGGCTCTATGTTTAAGTGACTACATTACTCATGGAGCCGTTATGCTGTCGGATTAGTGTTACTTATGTATGCTCCTACGAGCAAATTTTCTTGTACTAAATGCGGATAATATTAATAAACTTTTGTGTGTTTTGCTATGATATTCTCAGTTGTTATGTGTTGAGACGTTATGATTGTATGCTTGATGATAGTAACGTTTAGGTTCGTACCATACACCTAGTTAGTAGAGTCGCCACCTCACAGAAACCACGTACACTCAACATCTTTCCGTTTCATGACAGAAAGATGCCTCGCCCAGCTACTCGCGGAAATCCCGAACCAACCCCGCCGGAAGTTGACTCCACTGCTTTCCAGGCAGCCGTGTCTGCTGCAGTCACAGCGGCTATGGCACAACTTCACCGAGGGAACAACGGAGGAGGTAACGGGCAAGGATCCGGAAGTTCGAACAACGGGACGAACCAAGGACTCACTAAAACGTGCACCTACAAGGATTTTGCGAACGCTAAACCCCGAACTTTCAACGGTACCGGAGGAGTGATCGCCCTGAAGCGATGGATCGAGAAGGTAGAATCGGTATTCGAGATATGCGAGTGCCCCGAGCAGATGAAAGTGAAGTTCGCGGCCTGCACTTTTGTGGACCAAGCACTCACTTGGTGGAATGGTCATGTAGAAGCTATGACACTTCCTGTCGCCAACTCTATTCCCTGGGCAGAAATGAAAGAGATGTTGACGGCTGAGTACTGCCCCCGAGGCGAAATACAGAAGATGGAGCAGGAACTATGGAATTTCACGGTGCAGAATGGGAACATCAATGCTTACATATTGAGATTCAGCGAACTATCTCTGTTGTGCCCGGGCATGATCACATCAGAGGGAAAGAAGATTGAACGATTCATTTGGGGACTGACATCCCCCATTCAAGGGAATGTGATAGCTGCGAACCCTGAAACTTTTGACAGTGCGAAGAGATTGGCAAAGAGGCTATACGATCATAACCACAAAAGGGCGAGAAACCGGTAGAGACTGAGAAAAAGAAGGAGAGTGATGGTAAGAAAGGATGGAACAACAAGAGGAAGGGGCGTCAGGGTCCCGAGACCTCTAAAAAGCAGCAAACGGTGGCAGTTCACGCTGTCACTGCGCCGGTACCAGTCACATCACATGCTCCAGCCTCAGCTGCTTCAAATACTTCAAAACCCTATTCCGGTAATCATCCCAAATGCAACAAGTGCGGTTTCCATCACCAAGGAGAATGTAGGGAGTTCCATTGCACCAGTTGCAACCGAAGGGGACACACTGCAAGGTTCTGCAGGACTTATCCTTCTCAGAACCAGAGTCAGGGAAACAACCAGAACAACAACAACAACCACCGCAATACCAACAACACCAATGCCGGCGGCAACAACGCAGGGCCTAGCCACACCTGTTTCGGGTGTGGAAGGACGGGACATTTCCGTCGAGACTGCCCTAACAACAACAACAACTCAGGAAACAGAGGAGCAGGAAGAATGCTGACTATGAGTCAGAGTGATGCAGTTCAGGACCCCGCAGTTGTGACCGGTACGTTCCTCCTAAACCACGCTTATGCATGCATCTTATTTGATACCGGAGCGGAGCGAAGTTTCGTAAGCGAGAAGTTTAAACATTTATTAAAACAACAACCCCATAAGCTAAATGAAACCTATACGGTGGAAATGGCCAATGGGAAAACCGAATCCACTAGGGAGATCTACATCGGATGTACCCTAACCCTTAACCAACACGTCTTACGAATAGATCTGATGCCAGTGTCAATTAGGAGTTTCGATGTGATTATCGGCATGGATTGGTTAAGCCCCCACCATGCTGAGATTATGTGCCACGAGAAGGCCGTTCGCCTTCGTCTCCCGAATCACGAAACCCTAGTAATTTACGGAGACAAACCTAGCACGAGTCTTCGTCTTATCTCGTGCATCAAAGCACAAAAACATCTGCGAAAGAACAACTTAGCGTTCTTGGCCCACATAGTGGACAAGGCTAAAGAAGAAATTAACATCCAAGACATTCCGGTAGCGTGTGAATTCCCGGACGTGTTTCCTGAAGATCTTCCAGGAGTACCCCCAGAGAGACAGGTTGAGTTCCGAATCGACCTCGTCCCAGGAGCAACTCCCCTCGCTAAATCACCATATCGATTGGCACCTGCTGAAATGCAGGAATTGTCCAGCCAACTCAGTGAGCTTCTGGACAAGGGATTTATCCGACCTAGCTACTCGCCGTGGGGAGCTCCGGTGCTCTTTGTCAAAAAGAAGGACGGATCTTTCAGAATGTGCATCGATTACAGAGAGTTGAATAAACTCACTGTTAAAAACCGCTACCCACTCCCACGAATCGATGATCTATTCGACCAGCTCCAAGGAGCTAGCTATTTTTCTAAAATAGATCTACGGTCCGGATACCATCAACTCAAGGTCCGAGAAGAAGATATTCCTAAAACCGCTTTCCGAACCCGCTATGGACATTATGAATTTGTCGTAATGCCCTTCGGTCTAACAAATGCACCCGCTGCATTTATGGACTTAATGAACCGAATCTGTCGACCGTTCTTGGACAACTTCGTCATTGTGTTTATCGATGACATCCTCGTCTATTCTCGAAGCAAAGAGGAGCATGGCCAACATCTCCGACAAGTCCTAGAGACGCTGCGATCGGAAAGGCTTTACGCCAAACTCTCTAAGTGTGAGTTTTGGCTACGGAGCGTGAATTTTCTCGGTCACGTAGTTAGCCAAGATGGAATTCATGTGGATCCCTCTAAGGTCAAAGCTGTGGAAGGATGGGCAACTCCGACTACGCCCACAGAAATTCGTCAGTTCTTAGGCCTAGCAGGCTACTATAGGAGATTCATCCAAAACTTCTCTAAAATCGCCAAGCCACTTACCTTGCTTACGCAAAAGAGTGTGCCATTCAAGTGGACAGACCGACAAGAGATTGCGTTTCGAGCCTTGAAGCAAGCTCTTTGTAGCGCTCCTGTACTATCTCTACCCGAAGGAACGGAAGATTTTGTAGTTTACTGTGACGCGTCAAATCAAGGTTTAGGTTGCGTTCTCATGCAACGTGGAAGAGTGATAGCATATGCGTCCCGTCAACTAAAGACGCACGAAGTAAATTACACAACCCATGACCTAGAACTGGGAGCCGTGGTCTTCGCCCTAAAAATTTGGAGGCACTACCTGTACGGTACAAAGTGCACCATCTTCACAGACCACAAGAGCCTCCAGCACATCTTGAATCAGAAGGAGCTGAACATGAGACAACGAAGATGGGTGGAGTTGTTAAACGACTACGAATGCGAGATCAAGTACCATCCAGGCAAGGCCAACGTGGTAGCTGACGCATTAAGTCGGAAGGAGTACACAAATTGCCGTACGAAAACGCACTCGATAACCATTCAGTACCATCTGACCGCTCAAATTGCATCGGTCCAGGCAGAAGCTATGAAAACGGAAAATAGAACTAGCGAGGCATTACGCGGAATGGAGAAGAACCTGGAAGTCAAAGAGAATGGGGTATACTACTTCATGAACCGTATTTGGGTTCCAAAGATCGGAGGATTCAGGGAGATCGTTATGAAGGAAGCTCACAAGACACGATACTCCATTCATCCTGGTTCGGACAAGATGTATTTGGACATTAAGCAGCACTATTAGTGGCCTAACATGAAGGCGGAAATCGCAACTTATGTTAGTAAGTGCCTTACGTGTGCCAAAGTAAAAGTGGAATACCAGAAACCTTCCGGAATGTTACAGCAACCGGCAATCCCTGAGTGGAAATGGGAGGGGATTTCTATGGACTTCGTGACCAAGCTGCCCAAGACGTCGGACGGATTGGACACCATATGGGTAATAATCGACCGACTGATGAAATCTGCCCATTTCCTGCCCATCAAAGAGTCCTACAAGATGGAGAGGCTGACGCGTTTGTACCTACGAGAGATTGTAAGACTTCATGGAGTGCCAAAATCTATCATCTCGGATAGGGACAGTAGGTTCACGTCACGCTTTTGGCAGTCGCTCCACAAGGCCATGGGAACTCATCTTGATATGAGCACCGCGTATCACCCACAAACGGACGGTCAAAGCGAACGAACCATTCAGACGCTTGAGGACATGCTTCGTGCATGTGTGATAGACTTCGGAAAGTCTTGGGATACCCACCTACCGTTGATCGAGTTTTCATATAACAATAGTTATCATTCGAGCATTAAGGTGGCCCCTTTCGAAGCACTGTACGGGCGTAAATGTAGATCACCGTTATGTTGGGCTGAAGTAGGTGACACCCAGCTAGCAAGAACACATACGTCAAACAGGGCATTAACGGGACCGGAAATCATTCGCGAGACCACAGAAAAGATTGTCCAGATCAAAGCTCGATTACAGGCATCGCGTGACCGGCAAAAGAGCTACGCTGATAAACGGCGAAAGCCCTTAGAATTCCAGGTCGGTGATCGAGTATTGTTGAAGGTCTCACCCTGGAAAGGGGTTATACGTTTCGGAAAACGGGGAAAGCTGAACCCGCGATACATTGGACCTTTCGAAATCGTCGCCCGAATAGGTCCAGTAGCATACAGACTACAACTACCTGCAGAGCTAAACGGTGTACACCCCGTGTTCCATGTTTCTAATCTGAAAAAGTGCCTGTCATATGAAACCCTAGTCATTCCTCTTGACGAAATCGAAATCAATGAGAATCTCCTGTTCGTCGAAGAGCCAATCGAAATCATGGACAGGGAGGTGAAGCGTACTAAGCAGAGTCGCATCCCGATCGTGAAGGTACGGTGGAACGCAAAGCGTGGGCCAGAATTCACGTGGGAACGCGAAGATCAAATGAAGCAGAAGTACCCTCACCTATTCTAGCATTCTCAAATCTAGCTTTCAAACAGAATTTCGGGACGAAATTCCCTCTAACGGGGGGATGATGTCACAACTGAAAATTTTGAGCTATGTAATCCATACATTCAAGTTAATGTGAATCAAAAACTCCAATCAAACACATCATACAAGTACTACAAGTAGTCATCAAACAATTGGAAAACCCTAGAAGTGCTTGTTAAGTCTATTTTAGACTAGAACTTCGTTATTGGCTCCAAAGGGACCAATAAGCTTCCAATTAGACTATCATGGGCTTAGAACCCTAATTGGGCTCTAATTGGACCCACACTTATTTAATTTAACATTTTAGGTCATGTTGGGCCTATAATGAAATGAATTGAAAGCCTTGATACATGAATAACCTAAAATAGTCCAATAAAAATATAAAAATCATACTACATTCTTTTAAGCATAAAACACACTCTAACTAACTCAAATTTTGGGCTTAAGGAAGAAAAGCCCAAATTTTTCTTTTCCCTTTCAAAAATCTCGGCCCAAAGGCCCAAACCCAAAGAGAAATGGAAGTGTTGACTTAATGCATGCCACCTCATTAATATCCAAAGGATATCCATGCAATATTTCCCATTCCTCCATGCACATCACCTCAAATATCACCTCTCTTCTCTCCTCTCTCTCACTCTCGGCCATACACACATACACACACCAAAAATATCTCAAATTCACTCAAGAACACTCCCTTCTTCCCTCTCCAAAATCTCGAGTTCTAGGAAGCATTCAAGAGGAAATCTCCACAAAAATTCTTCATCTAAGGTAAGATTATGCATAGATCTATGGTTTAAATTCTTTTGTTATCAAAATCCTTTCCTAATCTATGCAAAAATCGTGATCTTGCATCCTAGAACCATCTCAAAACTCGAGATCTTCATCAAAGGGAGCTAAGGCCAAAAACACTTCATTTTCCTTCCATTTTTCCTTTCAAAACCGAATCAACACCCCAAGGTGAGCTTCATACCCCCTATTTTCTGTTTTTATGAGTTTTGTGGGGGGGGGGGGGGGGGGGGGGAATACAAGTGAAAGTGTAGATCTATATGTGTTTTGTATGCCTTGTATGATTTCCATGCTTATATGTATGCTTTTATGTGTTTTTATGTTGGATCTAGCATTAAAACCCATCAAAACCGAGATATATCTTGTGTTAAATGATTTTAGCTTCAAATATATTTCTAAACACAAAGTATTTCAAGAAAAATGGCTAAGTGGTTTAGTAATAATTTTCTTTGGGTTAAAAACACAAATTTTGGGCCTAAAATGTGAAAAATGCAAAAATAAGGGCCCAAATTGACATTTCACAGATTCTGATGGATGAAGTGTGCCAAAACAGTTTCCATAAATAAATTTCTGGAAATATACTCATTTAGGGGATTAAAAACATAAATTCCAAGCTTAATGGGCTAAAAATGAAAATTTCGGCCCAATAAGGCCCATTATGCGAATTTTTCTGTTTTGGAGGGCCAAAACTGTAACATTCTGTAAAACAGCAGACTATAAGTGTTCCAAATCCTTTTCAAAGGTTTAAAATGCTTTTTAAATTTAAAAAGGACCAAAGTTGCAAAAATTTTCCAATTTGGGCCAAAATTGTCAAAGTTGCGAAAAGAAGGGATTAAAACCGAGAAAACTGCATTTTCAAGGACTTAAACTGTTTTCTATGAAAAATTTTCTGAAAAATATTAATTTCAATAATTTTTGGTGTTAAAATGTCAAGAAAAATAGTTTAAGGACCAAACCGGGAAGTATTTAATAAAAAGGGTTGAAAATGTAAATTTTACAAATAATGAGGGGCTGAAAACAGGAATATTTCAAGGCTAGTTCAATGTACACAATTTGATCAAATAATTGCACCGCGACTATCGACGAAATACAATACATTACAATACCCAAAAGTCGTTGTTAAACGAATTGGCTCGGTCTCGAGCCAATAGAAATCTACAACTACTAACACTACGACACTACGATTCATACAAGTAACGTTTGGTAATACATATACATGCGAGTGTGCACAGACGTCTACGCACCATCTTTGGGCCCCACAAGTGTAAAATCTTGTTCGTTGAGCCTAGCTAGCCCAATGACCTGATCTTAAGGCCCGAAGACATTTTTTTTACGGTGTGTTGGGTTTTACCGATCCGACACAACGTAAATGGACTTTCAATGGCTTGTATACCACCGGTCCCCAAGGGTCCTTTGGTATTGCTAGTAAAGTCTACATTTCATGCGAGGCGGGTCGGGGACCCCTCGTACATTTTATCCCCAACCGGCTAATGGAGTTACTGGGGTCTTCGTGATCTCTTTCTCTTCGGATGTGGGACTACACCTAGTCAGGGCGATTGGATAACGCGATTAGTACTGACGACGCCTTCGGAGTCGTTAGTATAACTATAAACTGGGCGTTTGTGTAACGCGGGTTTGTAGTAAATAATCCTGCTCGAAAACCTTCCAACGTCGCCTGGGACTGACACTATACGCTATGCAATGGTTTCAATGTAACATCACGTAATTCAAGGAACTAGGAGAACATCGGGTTTTCCTAGGGTTTTCAATACGAACTGATTTGAAATGCATACATTTTCAATGAACATTTTTTTTTAAGTATAGAAACGAACAAGCATACCTATGGATCTTCACAAACGTTTTCGAAAACTTATCTTTTCAGAAAATATCGGATTTTCTGGTGGTTCTTCAAACAATACAAACATTCGATTTCAAACACTACTTATGAACTCACCAACATTTCATATGTTGACGTTTTTCAAAATACTTGTATTCTCAGGGAGCCAGTGAATAAAGGGAAATCATATCCAGTGACGGTTGCGGTTTATTTTTGTATGAATTGAACAAATTAATTTTTGGGGAATGTAATGTTTAAACAATGTATGATATGTAAACACTACTGGTTGTACTATGTTGATGAATGGTGACGAATGTTGTTATGTTTCATATATATTCAATGTTATGGTATTCAATTGAGTCACGACAGCCCCCGGACGTTTCCGCCGTCTGGTTCGGGGGTGTGACAGCTATGTCCAAAACACTTCAGACAATCTACAAGCCAAATGCATGACAATCTTGCCTCAATACCTACTTCCAAAGTATGATCAACTGTGGACAGTTTAAATAACATAATTATTCTGGAAGTTAAAACATGCAAAATGAAATAATAGTAAATAATTAACACAAGATAGTAACTTTACTCATAAATAAAACACCTTTTATTTAATCATCAAATGTCAATTACATTTTATCTATTACAAGTTTCAAAATAGCTATCAAATAATTAATACTAATATCTTCCTTCAGCCCAATGCTCCTCACATGCTGCAAATGCTTAACCCTACTCAGTCCCTTCGTGAGGGGATCTTTTGGGTTCTCATCTAATGATACCCTATTTACCACAAGGAGTCCTTCTTCCACCCGATGTCTTATGTAGTGATATGTCCTGTCAATGTGCCTGGATCTATCATGATCCCTTGGTTCCTTGGCTAAGGTAACCGCACCAACATTGTCATAGAAAATCTCCATAGGCTCTTTAATAACTTGTACAACTCCAAGGTATTCGATGAAGTTCTTCAGCCATATAGCCTCCTTCAACGCTTCACTTCCTGCTATGTACTCTGATTCACAAGTTGAATCATCTATACTTTCCTATTTGGAACTTTTCCAAGTTATTGCTCCTCCATTCAAGGTAAAAACCCAGCCCGACCGAGAGCGGAAATTATACTTGTCGGTCTGAAAGCTGGTGTCACTATACTCTATGACTCTTAAGTCATCACTCCTACCAAGAGTAAGGACCCAGTCCTTAGTCTGGCGTAGCTACTTAAGAATATTCTTTATCGTAGTCCAATGAGTTTACCAGGATTCCCTTGAATCTACTAACCATGCTCAAAGCAATGGCCACATCAGGGTAAGTACAAGTCATATCATACATGATCGAGCCAACTGCAGAAGCATACGATACTCGACTCATCTCAGCTATCTTAGCCTCTGCACTCGGACTCTGAGTCTTACTCAGTTTGGTATTGCCTTGGATGCTTAAGTCACCTTTCTTGGAATTCTCCATGTTGAACCGTTTCAACACCTTGTCCAAATAGGTACTTTGAGTATGTCCAATTAGTCTTTTACTCCTGTTTGTCAATATCCTTATCCCTAGGATGTAAGCAGCTTCTCGAAGGTCCTTCATAGCGAAACACTTCCCAAGACAGGACTTAACCTCCTACAAGGTTGTAATGTCATTTCCTATGAGTAGTATGTCATCCACATACAACACCAGAAAGATAACTGTACTCCCACTAGCCTTGACATACACACATGACTCATCCCTGCTTCTCGAACATCCAAACTCTTTGAATTTCTCATCGAAACAAATATTCCATCTGCAGGATGCTTGTTTCAATCCATACATGGATTTATCAAGCTTATACACTCTATTAGGGTACTTTTCATTGACAAAACCCTCTAGCTGACTGATGTAAACATCTTCAACCAACTTCACACTAAGGAAAGCGATTTTGACATCCATTTGCCATATTTCATAGTCATGAAATGCAGCTATGGCTAACATAACCCTAATAGATTTAATCTTCGCTATTGGTGAGAAGGTCTCATCATAGTCAACTCCACGAGTTTCAGTAAAGCCCTTGGCAACCAGTTGCTCCTTATATGTGTGTAATTTCCCATCCATGTCGGTCTTCTTCTTGAAATCCATTTACACCCGACTGTATTACGACTCGATACATTATCAACCAAGTTCCAAACTTGATTGTCATACATGGACTGCCTTTCGTTGTCCATAGCATCATTCCACTTTGCAGACTCGGGGCCTGCCATGGCTTCCTTATAATTGTTAGGTTCATCCAAATTTACCAGTGTGTTATCACTGATAAATGTATCATCCTCAGATGTTATATGGAAACCATATAACACAGGTGGAACAATAACACTACTGGAGCGCCTCAGAGGTACGGACTCGTCAACCGGTTCAACAGGAGTTTCCTCCTCAGGTTGATTGCTAGTGTTTGAGGTTCCTTCACCGCTTGACTCTTGAAGTTCTTTAAGGTCAATATGCCTCCCGCTGTCCCCTTAGCCTATGAGTTCTATCTCACGAAAGACTCCTCTCCTCGCAATGAAGACAAATTATCACTCGGTCTGTATTAGAGATATCCAAAGGATTCTGTAGGTAGCCGATGAAAATACACCGCTCACTACGAGGTTCGAGCTTGTCGTGAGTCTCACGTATCACGAAAGCCTAGCAACCCCAAACCTTGATGTGTGTGAACGAGGGAACCTTCCCTATCTACATCTTGTGAGGTGTTTTGGCAACCTTCTCAGTTGGGACTAGATTTAGGATATGGGTGGCAGTCTCTAAGGTATACCCTCGAAATGAGATAGGTAATGAAGGCCGACTCATCATTGAACAAACCATGTACAACAAGGTTTGATTGCGCCTCTCAGGCACACCATTAAATTGTGGTGTCCTAGGTGGCATCAATTGTGAAACAACCCCACATTCCTTAAGATAGTCTTGGAACTTGATACTAAGATACTCACCACCCTGATCGGATCGGAGCATCTTTATCTTCCCGCCCAGCTGATTCTCCACTTCTTGTTTAAACTCTTTGAACTTGTAAAAAGTTTCTAATTTATGTTTATTAAGTAGATATACCCATATCTGTTGTAATCATCTATAAAAGTGACATATAAGTGGTTGACATCCCTTGTGACGGTTCTGAATGGTCCACACACATCGGTGTGTATGAGATCCAACAAACCTTCACCGCTTTCACAAGAACCAATGAAGGGTGACTTGGTATTCTTTCCAAGAAAACAAGATTCGCAAGTGTAATCCTACCTTAAGTCGAATGACTTCAAGACTCTATCCTTTTGGAGTTGTCCTATGTGCTTCTTGTTGACATGTCCAAGACGACAATTCCACAAGCATGCCTTATCCAAACTATTAGAAGAATCAATGTGCAACACAGTATTTGCTAAGTTGTATACTACCATCATAGTTCCATATACACCATTACAAGGCAATGCTTTAAAATAAAAATCACCATTATAAAAGGCATTAATAGCACCAATTTCATTATCAAATGAAAAACTAAAACCTTGTTTATACAAACCATGAAAGAAAATAATATTTATCACCATATCAGATGAGTAAAAACAATTATTAGAATCTAATTTCAACCCACTACTAAGCAATAAAGAATAAACTCCAATCTTGGTGACATGAGACATTTTCCTATTCTCCATGATAAAGTTCATCTTCCCGTGCTCCACATCTTTACTTTTTTTAGTCCATGCAAATCAGAACAAATGTGAAATCCACAACTTGTATCAAGGACCCCCAGAACAAGACTGTGATGAGTTATTAGATAGAATAGTATAAATACCTGCATGGGTGGGCTAAACCTTCCCATACTTGACATCCTGCAAGTATTTGGGGCAACCTCGCTTCCATTGCCGTTTATCATGATAATAGAAACATTATGCTTCTTTCAATTTTGTAGAGGGATTAGCAGAACCAACTTTGGTCCCACTGGAAGAGGATCCATCAAGAGACTTTCCCTTGCGGCTCTTAGAGGGAGCCTTCCCCTTCTTCCTTTTCCGATGTCCAATTGCCAAGACAGGGGCAGTAGTTGTAGGAGTGTAACATCCCATTTAAATTAGAATAATTAAATAATAAAAACAGAACCCAAAGAAGTAATTTTTATCATTATTTTATATTACTGTAGTTAGAAATCAAATAACAATTAGTGGGTTGTTGGTTTCGGGAAGCCAAATGACAAGATTTGAATCTCCGGGGGTTAAAATTGTAAGTTGTGGATTTAATTTGAAAATGATTTTAGAAGTCATGGTGTGTTTGGTAATTAATGGACTTAAAATTGAAAAGATTTGAAGGCTTAGGGGGATGATTGGTAATTTCGGGACCTATTATGAAAGGACTTTTGGAGACATGGGTTAAAGGGGTAGATATCAGATTCATTTTGAAAAGGTTAATAGAGGGAGGGGCCATTGTTGTTATTATGGGGAGAAGTTTCATGGGGCTCGAGGTATAAGACCGATCACCCTGGTAAACCCTAACCCTAGCAATGTGTTCCAGCCGCCACCATCTTATACCCATTTTCGTCTCCGCCGCCAACACACTTCTGCCACTCTTCTCCTTCTACTTCTTCAATTGCGATCATGTGAGGCCTCATCCACCACCCGCTACTTCATTGTCGGTGCGCCATTGTTGTTACTACTATTGAGGCTGAGGAGGAAGACGAATGTTGGGACGTCGGGAATGAAGAAGAACAAGACACCAATTGCTATTAATGTTGGCTGTAGCGCTGTTGCTCCATTGCTGCCCGTTTCCATTGAAGACAAGGTTATCACCAGATTCTCAAGGATGGCTTCGTTGGAGGTGACATTCGTGTCCATGTGATGCTGTTCCTCCGTGAGCTGCTGCCAAACGTGGTGACCGCCGGTGGTGCCGCTACTATCGCCGTTAGTACTGCTGCTACTCTCTACCGCCTCCGCTATACACCATTAGGAGGGTGGCTGGGTTTTGTTACGACTAGGAAGCGTGTGTGAGCTTTGTTGGCCGAAATTCTCGAGGAAAACCTCCACCACCACCGTGAGGTGGTGGCTGCCACCATGTACCACCACCGGCCACCATAAGGGTGGCTGTGTATGTGTGTTTATGTACCATCACTGTGACGTGTTGGCTACCGCCACCATCCACCGTGTTGGGTGGCGGTGTGCTTTTGCTTTTGTTTAGTTACTTGGACAAATATGGACTACAATCATAACCACCATCGTGGGATGGTGGCTGCCGCCGTGAGCTGCCATTGACCACCACTACCCAAGGTGGTAGTGGGTGGTGCCTAACTTGGTTAACCCTAATGGGCTAGTATTTGGGTTCGAAACCCTAATTAGGGTTTGGAGAACCCTAATGCTATGAAACCCTAATTTTGGGGTTGATCGGGACCCGCATTGGAATTATATAATAAACTTAAAATATTAATTAATAATCATTGGCAATTTAACCTAAGGCATTATTAGACTTAATGGATTAAATCCTTAATGGGTTAAGTAGGAACACTTAACCCTAATCGTCATTTCATGTGAAAAACCTAATTTCACTTGGGCCTTCCTATGGGGATTTGGTGATTGGATTATTGATGGGCTAACCAAGAACAACTAAATGGACCAAAATAATTAAATGGGCTTTAGGATAAGTCCCATGTGAAGGACTTTGGCCTAATTTGGAAAATTGGGCCATAGGTGGGCTATAACTGGGCCTTGATGATTATGTGATATGCGGCCATGGGAATACCAAGAGTTGGGACTAGAATAAATGGATGGGCCTTAAGGAAAGATCATGTAGAGATCTGGGCCTAATTTGGAAAATTGGGCCATATGTTAGGCTTTGGCCCATTACTTGACTTTTGTTCCTTTGGGGTGTGAGTTGGACCTTGGGCTTGGAACACAATTATTAATTGGGTATTCTTTGATGGTGACAGTTCTGGAATCTGTCAACCAGCAGCTGGAGTTTATCCGCGAGACTTCAGCAGTGTGAGGTGAGTTCTCCTCACTATATTGACAGGGTCTAAGCTACCAAGGTCGGCCCTTTGGATTGTTATCCTAGTTATAGTATGTTTTTATGAGATTTATGATCTTTGTTTTTTTTGTTTATTGATTATCTGTTATGAGTATGTCGGCATATGTATGTGTATGTTTGGGTTGAGGCGGTCCTGCTTTGTGTTGAGGGCCAACATACCCAGGGCGGTTCGGACAAACTGAAGGCCCTGCAAAGGTGTTCAGTCAGGCCAAGGGCCCGACGAGTGATACAGATAGGCTGTAGGCCCTGCGAGGCGGTCCAAACGTGCCGAAGGCTGAGAGAGCGGTCCAGATAGGCTGAAGGTCTGCGAGGCTGTCCATTCAGGCTGAAGCTCATTATGCATATTATTTGATGGGATTAGTGATCTGTTAGTTTTGCATCCTGATACATAGGATGGTACTATGCTTATTGATCTGTTAGGTCTACATCCTGGTAGTTAGGAAAGTGTGATGATTAGTGAATTGTCAGATCGGTATAAATGTTATGTATGCTAGCATATGATATTTATGTGCACAAGTTTGTTTGATTGGGGGTTGGGTTGAGGTTGTCTTGCTTTGTGCTGAAGACCAACATACCCAGGGTGGTCCGAATAAACTGAAGGCTCTGCAAAGGGATTCAGTTAGGCTGAAGGCCCGACGAGCAGTCCTGATAGGCTGTTGGCCATGTGAGGCGGTCCAGACGTGCCGAAGGCTCGGAGGGTGGTCCAAACAGGCTGGAGACTTGCGAGGCGGTCCAATCAAGCTGGAGGATCATTATGCATGCTGTTTGCTTATATGTTTATATATATGGTTATATCTGTATGGCATTGGTATTTTGGGGGTAACTCACTAATCCTTCAAGCTTACATTAATCGATTATTGTTTCAGGTACTTCTGATGATCGTGGGAAGGCGAAGGCGTGATCGTATAACTCCTCATATTTCATGATTTTATGATTTTATTCTATGGATACTCTAATGTTTAAACTATTTTGAAAACAAACTGTAGTAACTTAATGGTTTTAAATGTTTTAAAAAGTTTTAAATTGGCTTGAATTTTTGTGGATGTTACAATTTGGTATCAGAGCCTTGGTTTGAGTGAATTGGAGGAACACTCGTGTGAATCCAGTCTCAAATCAATGAAAAAAATTTCAAAATGATTTTCAAATGGTTTTCAAAATAATAAAGGAGGAGGCAAGTGTACGATCAGCCGGAGCCAGTAAGTATACCCCAAAATATCATGAAATTATCTAATATTAAGATATGTTAGAACAACATGCTAGTACTAGGCTAGGGATCTTAAGGAATTGCATGATAGAATTATCTGATTAGATGATACCTGGTAGCCTAGGGTTTTCCTTATATGAAATTGACATCATTACTGTAGTTGCTTGGTGAATACATCACAACTGTACATAATTAATATCTTATAGCCTGAGAATGTTTGGTTTGGCCTTATTTCATGTTCTTTTTTGATGAAGGGCTTAGGGTAGGATTAGTATTTGAAAGTACATAGGGTCCAGGGTTACGTATAGCTAGCATACACTAGTGCTGTAGGGTTAGTAGAAGTTTCATGGATTGGTGGGTTGTGAGAGGCCGGGAGGCCAGTTATGAGATATTTAGCATTCCTCTAGGAGTAAGGACTGAGCGCTCGCTATGTTTATGTATACTGTTAGGGAGTAAGGACTGAGCGCTCGCTATGTTTATGTTTATGTATACTGTTAGGGTGTGGAAGGTAGTATGGTCCCGTACTACTGAAAGAACAGGACACATACACGCAACATGGAATTCACAACCCCTAGGGTTTGGTTGGGAGTTGATTCCCTGTTATTATATGGGCTATCTGAGATCTCTCTATTGTATTATCAGAATGGTGGTTACGAGACGTTTTGAGACCGGATCAGGATTCGGAGCTGATAGCCAGGATAGGCCAGTATTGTCAGAGGATCGTGTGAGTGAGATCATCCGTGAGGTGGTGATCAAGAATGTTCGGGGACAGTTGCTGGAGATGTTACTATTAAGAATGCCATGGTTGAGTATTTCTACGAGCGCTATGCAGCCCTTGTTGAGACGGCTTCCGCATTAGCAACATCAGCTATAACGATGGGAGGGAGGAGCTGGTCGAGCTTTCCAGTACTGGGACTTGTTACTGGGACATATTCTGATGATCAGAGGGTTGCATTTACTTAGGATCAGGGAGATGTTTTGTACTCGTTACACTCCGTGGGTTGAAAGGGAGAGGCTAGCATAAGAGTTTCTGGATTTGAGGCTTTGGGGGTTTTGCTTGAGGATGGAATGTGAGTTGCGGGGACTCCGAAAGGGAGTGATGATTATGTTTAGCTGGCGTTTTGTAGCTGGAAGTAGAATGGTTAATTGATGGATTGGAATGTCATTTTCTAGGGCAAGGATTGTGCCCTTTCAGTTTTTCGAGCTCGAAGGAGTGAGCAGGTTTGTGACCCCACGATCAAGTTATATTCTAGCTCGGGGTTAGATAGTCGCAGGGGTGGAACATTATTTCAGCATTGGTGAGCGCATGTTGGTCTATGTGGCATAAGTATTTTTTTGAGACGTAGACGATTACCGTCCCTACCCATAGGAGCTAAGATCCGATTCGCCTTAGATCTCTTGTATCGGGCGGTAAGGACTGCTTGTGCGATATATTGCACTTTTGGAATTGGAGGTTATGTATTAGGAGTAGTTTATATCCTGGTTTTGGGTAGAGGATGCTTCAGCCACTGCAGTTCAGTTGTGGATGATTGAGCTGGTGAGTGAGTCAGGGTGCGAGACCCTGAATGACCGGGAGGGAGAGATTTGTTTGGAGCACTGGGAAGAAGGTTATTATGTGGGAGTTCTACGGACATGGTCACACAAGATGGTTATTCAGAATTGTTAGGATTAAGTGGTTTGAGTAACCACTATTGATAGGCGGATGAAAGCGCCAAGGGAAGTAACTCGTTGTTAAGGTATTAGTTGGAGCATCTATTTTATAGCCTTCAAGATTTGAGTGTGGGATCATTCCAGCATTAGGGACTGTTGATTTCCCTGGGATTCATGAAGTGTTCATCTAATTCTTAGAAGCATTTGATCATTTGGGATTGGCTAGTAATGGAATAATAGTTGGGAAGATTTGGTTGTCATCAGATTGATCGTTGGGAAGTGTGAAGGATTGGGAATTTTCAAATTTTCATGTATTGTGAAGACTTAGCCGAATCTAAGTGGGGGAGAATCGTCCCATAATGTAGAAGCAGGATCGGTTTTGAAACTAGGATAAGTTTCGCGTTTCTATCAAGGAGAAAGGAGGCCTAAGTGGCTGTTTGGTTTGAAGGTTGTGTGAGTTTGGAGTTCGGTGAAAACTTCCCAGCATATGAATTGCATCTGCATAGTGCTTGATAGCAGAATTTGGGGAATCAGTTTGGGGTTCAAGTCATGAATTGAGTTTAGTTTGGGTGTTTGATCAAGTGTGTGCTCGACTCTGTGTGTTTTGGATTGATAGATTGGAGGTAAGGTATCGGGTTGCAGTAGTGTTAGGGAGAATGTGTTGTAAGACTGCAGGGGTAACCATAGCATTCACGAATTCTTTCAGATGATTAGACCAGGGTGGACCAGTTCTTAAGATTGTGCGTAGACCATGACATGATTGGAATCAGGAAACGGTAGGTCGTTGGAGACCGGGCATGATGTAAGACTATAGTAATCGGGTAGCATTCACTTTTTGTATTTGACTCAATCGTGGCTGGTTACCAGGCTAATATGATCAGATGGACTAGGAGGATTAATGGAACCGTCGTGGCGATATAGTTAGGACAGTTATTGCTAGTCGAAGTATCCTTCAGGAATTGTGTGGAGCGACTGTGAGATTGCTCTTGGCTTAGCAACCAGACATGATTTCGGTATTCCAAATAGGTTGGGACCACGGAGGTCTCAGTGGACTTCGGAAGCAACCAGAAGGTAGCCTACTGCTTCAGAAAACTGCTATGTTTAGGGTGGTACTGACGAATTAGGTTTTCAGGTGCATGAGAAGTATATGGATGTTGGAACCCCTAGTATTAGAAGTTGGATAGTTGGTTGGGAGATAAGCGGAGTGGGTTCAACAATAATGATTTGCTATGAGTGATCTATCAGTGAGCCAGACCATCTCAAGACTATAGATTCCAGATTAAGTAATCTGATCATAATGCGGGGAATTCGTCTATTTTCAGGTTTTAAAAATTTGTTAGGGTTAGTGTGGATTTCCTTGGGATGGCTAGGGTTATCCTCGGTATTGTGGCCATGTACTTCAAGTTGTCTGGCATGTAATGAATGATGAGAAACGATTTCGAGGACGAAATCAAATTTAAGTGGGGGAGAGTTGTAACATCCTATTTAAATTAAAATAATAAAATAATAAAATCGGAACCCCGAGAAGTAATTATTATTATTATTTTGTATTATTATAGTCCAAAACCAAATAATAATTAGTGGGGTGTTGGTTTCGGGAAGCCAAATGACAAGATTTGAATCTCCGCGGGTTAAAAGTGTAAGTTCTAGATTTAATTCGAAAAGGATTTTAGAAGTCTGGTAATTAATGGACTTAAATTGAAAAGATTTGAAAGCTTAGGGGGCTGATTGGTAATTTCGAGACCTATTATGAAAGGACTTTTGGAGACAGGGGTTAATGGGGTAAATTTTCGATTCATTTTGAAAAGATTAATAGAGGGAGGGGCCATTGTTGTTATTATGGGGAGAAGTTTCATGTGGCTCAGGGTATAAGACCCATCACCTTGGAAAACCCTAACCCTAGCCATGCATGTGTTCCAGCTGCCACTACCATCATCCCGTTTCCGATCAGAGAACCGCCGAGCAGCTACTCCACCAGACTTCTGCCACTCTTCTCCTTCTCTTTCTTAAGTCGCTACCATGTGAGGCCTCACCCAGCACCTGCTACTTCATTGTCATTGCGCCATTGTTGTTGCTGCTGAGGTTGAGGAGGAAGACAGACGTTAGGATGTCGGAATGAAGAAGAACAAGCCACCAGTCGCTGTTAACGTTAGTTGTAGCACCGCTGCTCCGCTGCTGCCCGTTTTCGTTGAAGACAAGGTTGTCACCGGATTCTCATGGATGGCTTAGTCGGAGGTGCCATTCGTGTTCGTGTGTTGTTGTTCTTCCGTGAGCTACTGCCAAACGTGGTGAGCGCCAGTAGTGCCGCCACTGTCACCGTTAGTGCTGATGCCACTCTCTACCGTCTCCACCGTACGTCACCAGGTGGGTGGCTGGGTTTTGTTGCCAATGGGAAGCGTATATGTGTGTTTTGTTGGTCGGAATTCTCAACAACAGCCACGAACACCATCGTGAGGTGGTGGCTGCCACCATGTACCACCACCGACGACCATAAAGTTGGTTGTGTGTATGTGTGTTTATGTTAGTGAGTGTGTGTGTGTGTGTTATGGGATTTGTATTGTAAATTGTAATTAGTGCTAGTGTAATCAAAAGAAAAACTCAAAACCGCCACCATCAGGTGGTGGCTGCCGCCACCAGCCACCGTGTTGGGTGCCAGTGTGCTTTTGCTTTTGTTTAGTTGCTTGGACAAAAATAGACTACAATCATAACCACCATCGCGAGACGGTGGCCGCCACCATGAGCCGCCATTGACCACCACTACCTGAGGTGGTAGTGGGTGGTGCCTGACTTGTTTAACCCTAATGGGCTAGTATTTGGGTTGGAAACCCTAATTAGGGTTTGGAAAACCCTAATGCCATGAAACCCTAATTTTGGGGTTGATCGGGACCCGCATTGGAATTATTTACTGAACTTAAAATATTAATTAATAATCATTGGCAATTTAACCTAAGGCAATATTGGACTTAATGGATTATTTCCTTAATGGGTTAAGTAGGAACAGTTAACCCTAATCGTCATTTCATGTGATAACCCTAATTTCACTTGGGCCTTGAGTTGGGCCTTCCTATAGGGCTTTGGTGGTTGGACTATTGATGGGCTAACCAAGAACAAGTAAATGGACCAAAATAATTAGATGGACTTTAGGATAAGACCCATGCAAACGATTTGGGCTCAATTTTCCAATTTGGGCCATAGCTGGGCCATAATTGGGCCTTGATGATTATGTGATATTAGGCCATGGGAATACCAAGAGTTTGGAATAGAATAAACGGATGGGACTTTAGGATAGACCATGTAGAGGTCTGGGCCCAATTTTCCATATGTTGGGCTTTGGCCCATTACTTGACTTTTACGCCTTTGGGGTGTGAGTTGGACCTTGGGCTTGGAACCTAATTATTAATTGGGTGTTGTTTGATGTTGATAGTTCGAGAATCTGTCAACTAGCAGTTAGAGTTTTATCTGCGAGACTTCAGCAGTGCCAAGTGAGTTGTCCTCACTATATCAACAAGGTCTAAGGAACCAAGGTCGGCCCTTTGGATTGGTATCCTAGTAATAGTATGTTATGGTCTGTATGATCTATGCTTGTTTGTTGATTGATTATGTATTATGAGTATATCGGCATATGTATGTGTATGTTTGGGTTGAGGAGGTCCAACTTTGTGCTGATGGCCAACATACACAGGGCGGTCAGGACAAACTGAAGGCCTTGCAATGGGGTTTAATCAGGCCGAAGGCCCAGTAAGCGGTCCGGATAGGCTGTAAGCCTTGCGAGGTGGTCCGAACGTGTCGAAGGCTCGGAGAACGGTCCAAATAGGCTGAAGGCCTGCGAGGCGGTCCAGTTAGGCTGAAGGCTCATTATGCATACTGATTGATAGGATTATTGATCTGTTAGTTCTACATCCTGATAGATAGGATGGTACTATGCTTATTTATCTGTTAGGTCTACATCCTGGTAGTTAGGATGGTGTGATGATTAGTGAACTGTTAGATCGGTATAACTGTTATGTATGCTAGCATATGATATTTATGTGCACATGTTTGTTTGATTAGGGGTTGGGTTGAGGTTGTCTTGCTTTGTGCTGAAGGCCAACATACCCAGGGTGGTTCAGATAAAATGAAGGCCCGACCAGTGGTCCGGATAGGCTGTAGGACCTGCGAGGCGGTCAAGACGTGCCGAAGGCTCAGAGAGCGGTCTAGATAGGCTGAAGGCCTGTGAGGCGGTCCAGTCAGGCTGAAGGATCATTATGCATGTTGTTTGCTTATATGTTTATATGATATGGTTATATATGTATGGCCTTGGTATTTTGGGGGTAACTCACTAAGCCTTCGAGCTTACATTTATCGATTATTGGCTTAGATACTTCTTATGATCGCAGGAAGGCGAAGGAGTGATCGTACAACTCCTCATATTTCATGATTTTATGATTTGATTCTCGGGATACTCTGATGTTTAAACTATTTTGAAAACAAATTGTAATAACTTAATGGTTTTAAATGTTTTAAATAGTTTTAAATTGGATTGAATTTTTATAGATGTTACAAGGAGTAAAAACAACATATTTACCTTTTAGACTTGTTTCAGCAGTCCTCAAAAGCCCTTGAAGCTTACTAAGAGTGACCTACTCCCTGTTGATATGATAGGTCATATGGAACTGATCATAACAAGGAGGTAAAAAGTGTAGAATAAGATCTATGGCCAATTCTTCATCGAAGTTGACATTCAACTTCAACAAGCGGTCTATAAACCTTTTCCTTTTCTGCTAGTGGGCCGTGATGGATTCACCATCCTTCATCTTTTTTGTTATCATGGAGGCGATGATTTCATACCTCTCTTGACGAGCACTCTGATGGTATCTTTCCATCAGGTCTTGCTGCATCTCAAAAGGGCAATAGTCCTCATAGGACTTTTGGAGTTCAGCTGTCATAGTAGCCAACATGATACAAGACACCTTGGTGGCATCCTTCTCATGAGTCCTATACTCATCAATCTCCTAAGGAGTAGCAGACGACTCATCAATTTCCTTAAGCTCTTTTTTGAGGACATATTCCTTGTCCTCGTAACGAGTAACCATCTTGATGCTCCTAATCTAATCATTGAAGGTTGAACCATCAAAGATAACTCTCCTACACAAGTCTATTAGGGAGAAAGAGCCAGTAGTGTTTGAGCCAGAAGCAGTGTTGGAAGACACATGAAAAATAAATACAAAGTTTAGATTAGCTAAAAGTCCTTAATATAACACCCAAATGAAATACTAAGGCTACGACCCAACACAATATTTTTACAATTTGGAAGAAGGTAAGTAAATAACGATTTATCAATTTCCAACATGAAAATCGAAATTGATTATTAAGTTTTAATTGGATTAAAATTCCTAGATTCCTTTGAGATTCAATGAACTTTTCAATGACATGTTTAAATCTCGATTATGCCCTTCAAGTTTGTGACTTGGATATCGAGGATCACAAACAATGTGTGAATAACCATGCAAATGTGCTTGGTACACTCGATGTCATTTATCAGCTAATCAATGCGCCATTTAATCACTCACGCTCCGTTGATCTATGACAAACATCAAGCTACCCTTTGCCACCCGTACTAGTCCAAGTTAATGTGCCGGTTAACCACACACGCTCCATTAACAACTTGGCAAGGTGCAAAGTACAATTTCAGGAATTAGCATCAATTTCACATTTTTCCTAAAGTAACTAAGATTGAGAATTTAATAAAACATTTAGTCACTTTGTAATTATCATTATACTTTTAACGAGAATTCATGTCCCATCCTACCCGCTTGGCTAACGACCCTCCACCAGTCAAGGAAGCGGTGGGTGAGAGTGGATACCCATTAAACCACCATTTTATAGGCAGTAACCTTATATCCCCCCCCCCCCCCCCTTAAAGATCGACTTAGTGAATGAGGCGTAAGACCGACTTGTCTTATACATATACAATTATTAAACTTTTAATATTATAATAGTATAAGGGTTGAATTTTAAAGTTTTAAAATTCTAAGGTTTGGAATTAAAGTATTCATAAGTGTGACTTTACATATTCCAAAACTTGAGAACAAGTTTTGAAACTCTTCAAAACTTTTCATTTCCATAACTTATGAGTTTATTGACTTTTAAAAATGAGACTTTTCATTTTCCATAACCTGAGAACAAGTTATGTAATCCATTAAAGGCATTTAGATCAACATTTTAATTAACAAAATAATCAAATAGTTTATCTATGATCTAGTTAAACTCATAAGTCATGATAATTCATATCAACAATTTGCAAGAAATTAGCCTAATATATAAACTAATCCAAATGTTGAAATTTTGACAGTTATCTTTTAATTGGATGAGCATGATCACTACAATATTAAGAAAACATATTTTATGTTTCAAAAAACAGTTTGTGGTAATGATCCTAATCCAATTCTAGCCAAAAAATCAAAAATCTGCAACCAGAGCCATCAACTCGACGAGTGCATGAGCTTAACTCGTCCAGTTGGCCTTTTACTGAGTGGACTCGTCGAGTTGGCCGGTGGACTCGGTGCGTTCATCAGTCATAGGCCAGATTAAACGACTTTTTCAACTTGGAAAATTAATAAGCATCAAGTATAATAGAAAACAATCATAGGCTTTGATACCACTAAAGGGTTTTGAGCACTCTAACAACCTTATGGTGCACTTGAAACCCTAGATGCTTTGGATATATGTATTCTCTAATTATACATGCAATTTGATTTTGTGGTCCATACATCCTAACTAGCATATAATTTTACAATTGAACAATATAACTAGCTAGATAACTTACCTGTTAGTAGGACTTGTAGTTCTTGACCTTCAAAAGCTTTAGCACCTTAAAGGTGATGCCTCTAATGTTTCACAAACACTAAGTGCAAAAGGAGGCTTGAGAGAATAAGTTGCTTAGCACAAAATGGATTCACACTCTCCAAGAATGTATTTGGCAACCGATTTTAGCTCTAGGGAGTTCCTTTTATAGTGTGACAAGTGTTACAGTTACATCCATGCAAACCCTGATGCACCAAGACTATTTATATTGCTTAGGCTCCATGGGTTAAGCCTCCATGGACTATCCATGTTGGTTTAGCCCATCCTAAATAACCATGGATCATCTGCACACACTATAAGAATAATTGATTTACCAAATCAGTCCTTGTATATTTAATTAGTCTCTTTTGATCACTAAATTAAATTTCAAATTAATTCTTGATCAATACTAATTAAATAATATGATTTCATATTATTATATTATACTTGTAATATATTAACAAATCACAAATAACCTTATTCTCAAAAGTCCATCCTATGAAGTTGCATTGGTGAAGGAAAACCAAAAGGATAATGCTACTCTTGGGTCAAGTACATACTAAGTATAATTATGGACTTAGACACCTAATCCAACAATTCAAGGACAACTTAACACATGTTCTAAAACCTGACGGGTTCAACCCATATAACTCAAATACATGATTGTTCACGATATGTCTTGACACCATCTAACCATTGGGTTCCCCCAAAGTACCAACACAGAACACAACAAATAATAGCATGCAAATATGAGCCTTCAACATGACTGGACCACCTCGTATGGCCTACAATCTATTTGGACCATTGTACGTACCTTCAACTTGAATGAGCCGCCTCGTAGGGCCTATAGCCTATCCGGACCGCCCCGGGTATCTTGGTCTTCAGCACAAAGCATGACTGCCTCAACCGAACCACAATATGTCGAAATACGTATCAGGTAAACATAAAACACATATCCAAAAAACACAAGTAGTCATACTGATCTACAAATCAATCATCTAACTAGCATAACACCATCCTATGAACTGGGATACATAACCTAGTAGATTGGCATTGGTGCCTTCGACCCACAAGTACAGTTAGGAGAACCCACCTCTCAGCTTGAACGATATATTACTACATCTCTACTTCGAATACCGGCTCTAATCGTCACATATTCATCAAATAGTGACCAATCTCAAATACAACTCAAAATACCCAAAATACCCTTAGTTCAAACTTGGTCAATCTAGGTCAAAGTCAAAAGTTAAACCTGGTCAACACAACTGAGTACACCCGGTATACTCAACTTGTACACTTGGCGTACACGAGTTTCACTAGAAACCAGATGACTGACCACGAATGCCCAATGTTTCATGGGAACACCCAACATTCGCAACTAAGTCTTTTTCCTTCTTATTAAGAGCTTAATCCTTAAGCTCTTTTTCCCATATTGCAGATGTAGCCTTAAAATAACGTCCTTAATCATAAAGTTTCCAACTTTATGATCTTGCATGGCCATTAAGTGCTCAAACACAAAAACTCTAACAACTTAACCCATTAAGACCTTGTAACTCATGCATTGAAGAAAATTAACAACCAATATCAGATTTTTATGCTTCTAAATGCTCCAAAACGTCTGAAAGGATAGCTTATATGGATTAGAGTAATCCATACTCAAAATACCAAGCTTATGGGACCAAAAGGACACCATTTCATAACTAAACAAAATCTAAACAACTCTTAATGAAGTTCAGAGCTTTTTACCTCCAAATGATGCCAAATGATGTTGGTATTTTGGATCCAAAGAGTCCCACTCCTCCAAGATGATCTTGTCTTCTTCTTTTCTCCTTTAAGGTTACCAAAACAAACACAAATTCTTAAGAATGCTCTAAAAATGGATTAGGGTTTGCTTGGAGAGGAAGGTGGGTTGGAGGCTAATGAAAGAAGGTAGGTTTGGGAATTAAGGATGCTTAAATATGGTCCAAAACCTAAAAATTAGGGTTTGTACTCTGGCCACTTATGCTCAACGTTCCTAGGGAAAGCCCAACAATCATTTTCATCTCCTAAAAATTATGTGAATGCGATTTGGGTCCAATTTAGTAATTAATTCACATCCAATGTTTAAAATGAAATAAATTCTCATACTTAGGGTTTAAAAATGAAAATACCTCAATATTAAGATGTTACAATTTCCCCCCACTTGAAGTAGACTTCGTCCTCAAAGTCCGATGCTATGAACAACTTAGTGAAATGCTCCCGCATCTTTGACTCGGGTTCCCACGTCCGTTCGGAACCCTTCCGATGCTGCTACTTAACCTTGACCAAGAACACTACCTTGTTGCGCAAGGCCTTCATCATTTGATCTAAAATCGCCATTGGTCTCTCAACATAGTTTAGGAAATCATCAAATTGAATATCATCCATAGGAACGACCACTAAATTATCAACAAGACACATCCGACGCTAAGATACATTGAAGGTGTTATGAATGTGTTTGAGCTCCTCAGGCAAATCCAATCTATAAGCTACTCTACCAACCCTGAAAATTACCTGAAATTGCCCAATATACAGGGCCCCCAACTTTCCCCACTTCATGAAGCGTATTATACACTTCTAGGGGTGATACCTTCAGCAGAACCATGTCACCAAACTAGAACTCCAACTTGTATTGATGCTTGTCGATATAACTCTTCAGCCGAATCTGAGCTATCTGAAATCTCCGCCTAATCTATTGAATGGGTTATGTCATCTGAAGGACTACCTTAGTCCTTCCTATGAATCTATGACCAACCTCTCCCTAACATACTAGGGTATGACACTTACTCCCATAGAGAAACCCAAATGGCGATGCACCGCTACTGGACTGATAGTTGTTCTTGTGAAACACAAACACGTCGAAATATCCCAAAGTCCCTTTAATGATTGTAAGTCAAAGCATCTCAATTAGAAAAACTTGAGAGACTATGCGGAAACTAACAATTGCCAACAAAAAATAACTTGAACTTACTCAATTGCACGACTCTCTTTCTCCCTCCAACTGAAGACCCAGCTTCCCAGTGAGAACCCAAGAGCTAGAAATTCTTGAATAACACTCCAACTAACTCCATCAATATACTTCCCAGATCCAGGAACCATCAGTCCTAAATTTTGGAAAATCGCACTCTAATACTGGTGTTCATCCGATTGTCGTACCTACCCCTAGTCCCTGACTTGGAACACCATCAAATCATGTGGATAGAATACTCAACATATAAATGCGCTAATGAGACATGAACGGATGTTAATCGGTTACATACCAGATTAAACCAAGCTCTCATTTGGCTCAACAACCTTGTCATCTGCTGACCACACTCAAGCCTACCCTCGATCCCCCTAAACAATAACTGCACCCAGGCTTACCCCCGATTTGAAAACCAATATCTTCATTCGGGCTTACCCCAATTTGATAACCAATAACTAAAGATAAAATCCACGAGGGTGTGTGACACGTCATGAAACCATCCAATCATCAGAATGAAAAGCTTACAATACCTCATTGTTCTTTCGACATTCTCAAAACCATTCCTGGTATGACCTAACTCATCCCAAAGAATGCTACGGCCAAATTATAGACTTACCATACTTCTACACCCGACTACCAACTAAGGAATGTTACGATTACCCCACAGTCTCACAACATTTCCACAAATGCCATGGGCCCGCCGATGGTTTTTCATTCATCTACAAAAATACTTAATCAAAGGTCAATACGAGCCAAATCCTCCGACTGATATAATCCAAATTCTTAGCCTCTGATTCCCTGATTATGATCAAAACCAACTATTCCCTTGTCCTTAGGTATGAATTCCAAGATGATCCGTATTTAGAATTATTACTGATATTTCCAAGTGTCTCTCCTCCACTTGGAATTAGTCATTCTCTAATGATTTCAAGAATTTTTCTATTTTCTCATAATCGATAGCATCCAAATCCTAAGCTTTTTAGCTTTATCACCATCCATACAATATCAAAGGAAATTTTCCAGCTTTAACAATTGGACCGATCCTACAACTTCTCAACTTACTAAACCCAAAATTTTGAATGCCATCTATGCCAAGGTTATAATGAATCCTTTCCAACCCTACCACACTCAATTGATATTCAACCTGAGCAATACACATTGCTCTTCACTTTATTTTCTTGTCCTATAAGGGACAACCAACTGCAACAAGATACTATCTAGAAGCTTCAAGCGCAAGAACTATGTGCACAACCATGAGAGCAGGAATTTATGACAACTCACTTTGCACCCTCTTTGGATCAATATCTCTATCATTCTTATCATAAAAGATCTCAACAATCTCGAATACCAAAACCCAACAAACTTACATTGTGACTTCCTTCGGCTGATTGCGCGGAATCCATCAAAATCAATATGATTGTTGATCATTTGACCTTGTGGCATCTGATCCTTCGAGAAGAATGCTCAGTCTTCCCCTCACTCGGTGCCTGCTCCCTCAATGGCTGAAATTCTCCATATTATAGCCTAAAATATGGTGCATCTAGATACTCTCTAAACATAACTCTCGGTATACAAAACGACATATGACAATTTCTGAATAATAACCAACAATCACGAGGAAATCATGAACCATAAATGGGTATGTCAGAAGCCTTCCCACCATTCCAACTTACAACCCTTTATGGATGGTCCTCCTACTTTATGTTTCACAAAGCACTCCAAAGCCGAATCCTTGATCCATTACATTCTATAAATGCAAGCATAATAGTTCTAACAAGCTACTACACAAATGACTACCCATTGGAAATAAAATCGAGGATCAAAATTTCATAGCTGTGATTTCTTGAGTTTCAACCTTGACCTTCTGCCGGATAGAGGACATCTAGGCTTGCAATACCTCCGCTACCTATGTAGGACAGTCAGGTTTGAGATGACCCAATTGGTGATAGTGTAAACACATCCAATCCTTCTAGTAGTTGCAAAATAAGTGACATCTCTCCCCCTTCTCTCTCTCCACACTGATAAGGAAACTTGTAGGTTCCCCCAAACTTCACGTAGATATCATAGCTCTCTTGACATCCACTACCCATGTTAGCCACCTCGAACTCTTTTTCCATTGCCGAATGAGCCCTCCTCCACTTTCCGAATCGCATTCCCACATCAAGATCTCACCTAGTAGTCATCTCAGAAGTCTCTCACAGTCTAAAAGCTATAGTTGGCTCCTCGAACTTGGAAATTATCCTGCTAGTAATCCAATCCATGATACCAGATAATTCTTCCTATAATATTTATGAAATCACAATGGTAATCATCTCCTATATCTGATTAATAGTCAACCCCGACCTATCATGGCCATCAGCTCCAGATCCTGAACCTGATCCCCTTGTGAACTCCATATTGAAAATGAACCGTAAAGCATCAGAAATGACACAATACACATTGCTACAACCACATCACGAGACTACCCCTCATGGTTTGTGTCTTCATTGCTACGCTAAGCATACGAGTCTTTTTCTTTTAGTAGTACGGGCCCATAATACCTTCCACACCTACCCATATTTGTCTCAAGGATCAACATAACCACCCAAAATAAATATAACAACTAGGATATGCATAGATCATATCCTCACCCTCTCGAGAGTGGCTAAACATTCCTCATCAGTACGACTGCTCACACACATACTCATTCATATTGCTACTCCTGATACTTGCTAAAAAATGCATCATGGGTACTACATACTCCATAGGCTATCCTAAGATCCACACCTCACCCTGCCATCAACTACCGAAAGACCCCCATTGGTGCTAGTTAACTACTTCATGAATACAATCACATGCAACATAACTTAAATAACCATAGATTAAATGATTCAACCCGACAACGGTTGGACCCAGACAAGAATTGTGCAATAGAACCAAATCCTTTACTATAAAATTATTTAACCCATGCTTCATGTGACTAAACATATTCAATTAATAGGTAATTCATACCCGAAAGAGTCCTATAAACAATAAGCAAGAAAACTCTATAGGAATAAGGCATCATGCATCAAACAATTCTATCATGCAATTCCTGAAGATCCCTAATCTATAATTAGCATGTTGTTCTACCATATCGTAAAAAATAACAATGTGGTAACTTGGACTATTCTTTCTTGCTCTAGATGATCGTACACATCGCATCTTCCTTGGTTACTTTTGAAAACAACCCTGAAAACAATTTTGGAATTAATTTTGAAATTTTTTATAGGTCCAGAGTTTGAGTTTGGATTAACACGAATGCACATCCAATTCTCTCAAACCAGGGCTCTGATACCAACTTGTAATATCCCAAAATTCATAGAAATTTAAATTTTTCAAAAACGACCCATTAACCATAACTTGTTTACAAAACCATCATTTCAAAAGTATAATCATAATCAGAGTATCCCAAGATCCAATGTCATAAAAACACGAAGATGTGCACAATCATGCCTTCGCTTTCCCACAATCTTCTAAACTACCTGAAACAATAAATTAAAACCGTTAGCCAAAGCTTAGTGAGTTCACCCAAAGTACCAATACACAAAACAAAAAATAATAACATGCAAATACGAGCCTTCAGCTTGACCGGACCGCCTTGTAGGGCCTACAACCTATCTGGACTGCTCTACGGTCCCTCAGCATGACTGGACTACCTTGCATGGTCTATAACCTATCCGGACCGCCTTGGGTCTCTTGGCCTTCAACACAAAGTAGGAATGCCTCAACCCAACCATAATATGTCGACATATGTAGCAGGTAAGCATAAAACACATATCCTAAAAACATAGGTAATCATACTGATCTACAAATCAATCATCTAACTAGCATAACACGATCCTATAAACAAGGATATGTAACCTAGTGGACTGGCATTGGTGCCTTTGACCCGAAAGTACAGTGTGAGGAGAACCCACCTCTTAGTTTAAATGATAAATGAATAAATTTCTGCTCCGAATAGCGGCTCTACTCATCACATATTCTTCAATTAGTGACCAATCTTAAATACAACAAAAAATACCCAAAATACCCTTAGATCAAACTTGGTCAATCCAGGTGAAAATCAAAACTCAAACCTGGCTAACACAACTGAGTACGCCCAGTGTACTTAGCTTGTATGCTTGACATACACGAGTTTAACCAGAAGCATGATGGTTGACTATGAACGCCCAACGTTCCAGGGGGAACGTCCATCATTCGTGACTAAGTCTTTTTCCTTCTTATTAAGAGCTTAATCCTTAAGCTGTTTTGCCTATATTCTAGATCTTGCCTTAAAGAACATCCTTAACCATAAAGTTTCCAATTTTAGGGTCTTGCATGGCCATTAAGTGCCCAAAAGCAAAAACTCTAACTACTTAACCCATTAAGACCTTGTAACTCTTGCATGGAACAAAACTAACAACGAAGATCTCATTTGTATGCTTCTAGATGCTCCAAAACTTCTAAAAGGATAAATTATATGGATTAGAGTAATCCATACTCATAGTACCATGCTTAGGGGACCAAAAGAACACCATTTCATAAATAAATAAGATGTAAACAACTCTTAATCAACTTTAGTGCTTTTTACCTCCAAATGATACCAATTGATGTTGATGTTCTGGATCCAAAGAGTCCTACTCCTCTAAGATGATATTCTCTTCTTCCTCTCTCCTTCAAGGTTAATAAAACACACACCAATGCTTAAGAATTCTCTAAACGTGGATTAGGGTTTGCTTGGGGACGAAGGTGGGTTGGAGGCTGATGAAAGAAGGTAGGTTTGGGACTTAAGGATGCTTAAATATGGTCCAAACCCTAAAAATTAGGGTTTGTACTCTGGCCACTTACACCCAACATTCATAGGGAACGTCCAACGTTTATAACCAACTCCTAAATATTTATGGGAATACCATCTGGGTCTAGTTTAGCAATTCTCATACTTAACTTTTAAAAATGAAAATACCTCAACAAAAAGATGTTATATGATGACCGCCTCATGAATACACAACCCTATGTAGTTGGGAGTTAGATAGACAGCATATATATGATCCTACCTAAGAGAAATAAATCAAACCAAAACTATGAAATAATGCCTTAGACCAAGAGTTCTCGGGCTATCTAACTTAAACTACATATGATCCCTAGGGTATCCACATAATGAATAGACCAATACTATCATCCATGATCCTACTACCATCCTCAATACATGTGTTGTGATCCAACCATAGTCTTTCATACAGGTGACGTGATCCATTAAGAGACTTTCATATAGGTTCTATGATCTAACCATAGTTTTTCATACAAATGTCACAAAGACAATGTAACATACAATAACACGAAGTGTCATATACTGCATATACATAACAAGGAGTTATCCTAGTCAACTAGATTACGTGTACTCTAAGTGCACCACTATCCTACCATATAAAGGATATACAATGTCATACATGGCATAGTGAGAAGACTCACATGAATTGTAGAATCAGAGAAACACCACTAAACCCTCAAATCCATGCACTGACCAAACCAGCATACTATCACCAGATAAAGGTCAATCCTCAGTCTACAACCCAAGAGCTCATATATGATACTACTTCGAACTAGGTCCAACATCTTATTCCATTAAACACCTAACCTTTATCGAATAGAACTCAGAAGCTCATAAGGGACTTAATGGATAAAGTTCCTGACTTTATCCATTACACTACTAAGGCAAGTCCAAAACTCAAACCCTAACTCTTAAATGGACTCAAAATGATCCAAAAGGCATGCATAGCTTGGAAAGGGTTCAAGGACCCAACTTTCTATCATGATAATGGTCCAGAAATGAAGCCTAACCAACAAAATCCATTGGAATTCTCCAAACTCCAAGACATTATAAGATATGGGATCAAAAAGACCTTTAATAACCAACAAAACCTAGATTTATGCATGAAGTTCAAGAGAGCAAGGATCTTTGATACTTACATAGGTCAAAAACTAAATAGGAGGTTGAAAAATCTTTGGATCCAACTTGCTTACACCACAACACCTTCATCCTTCTACTAAATGCACCAAAATGACAATACTCTAACAAAACACTCAAGGAAGGGATTGGGGTTTTCTTATGGAGAGAGGGAGGTTGAAATGGGATGAAATCCTAAACAATATGTTCCTTAAATAGGTTCCACAACCTGAGATCTAGGGTTTAGCACCCAACCTCCACTGCACCGTGGGTGGACACCTACCATGCTGCTATTGCCAAACAAGCGCACAACTTATTTAATCGATGTGGCCACATTGCAGTCAACCGCATACTATACCATGGCTAAAGGTTTTACACCAAAAATCTTATTCTTAAAATCCGTAGATCTTCAACAAATCAAATCCGAAAAATGGGTGTTACAACCATTATTGCTATCATTCCTCCTGACACTTGTCAACTAACAAGCCATCTTGATAATAGGAAAAACAAAGGACCAACTGTGGTTCCACCTAAATTTGATAGCATCCATCTAGTTCTCTTTATAAAAATGATGTGGTTTTACTATATCCTTGTTTTTACTAATTTCCTACCTTGGAAATATGCAATCACAATCGTTAGCAAACACAACTCATAAGAGGACACACAAGTAATCTTGGATCCACCGATTGAAATTCTCAACATGCATCCGATGCTTAGCCTCTAGAGGCTACAAATTTCTACAATCCAAATAACGATGGATGAAAAAGTCTAAGCATCACTCCACATCACCCCTACCCATGCCACAAACTAAAACACAAGATGAAATCAAGATATGAATGCTATGGAAAACTATAGTCTTATATCAACCACAACTTGTACAATTATCAAACACAAGGCCACTCTATCTAAAATATAACTCAGACCTTGGAAACTTGAATAATCTTCATCAGGTGTTTGGGCAGTGGCTCGAATCCCCAATACTTTATAAGAAAAGAACAGGTAAGGACACTTTCCACATAATCCCCGAACCGAGCCAAACCAACTATCCTTATGCACAATGTCGACACATCATACCGTGAATCCACTTTATGCAATACCATGTCACACATGAAGAATCAAAGAAATTTTACTCCTGATAACCAAACTTTTATCATCACATTCCAAAACTACAAAAGTCTGTGATAATCATTTAAACCAACCATACCAATCCCGAGTCAAATAATCTCCATCCATAATCCTCACACATACTTATGGAGCACTAATGAATTCTAATTGTATCACCACTATCCTTATACTTTAAAGAAGACGGTGTTTTGAAACTCCTTTACTTCCACACTTGAGACGATACCTGATTAGAACATGAAACGAAGAAATCATTTATACTCGTTTCCAAAACTGATCCGCAATTTCCAATTCTTGCCAATAGATAACCGATACTTGCTGTGAGCTAACCAGGTTCTAACATTATAATATATGATCCGGGTGATCCGGTTTCTTTCTCTTGAACATACGTGGTACTCCCATAGTAATCCACTTGTAAAGGCGAGTTCCTTAGCCATCAACTCCTATGCCACTAATATCGCTCCTGCATTTATGACAATAACAACCCATTCGATTACTCGTGTTTTTTCCGCAATCTCATCGATTCTTTCATTGCTTTTAAAGGTTGTATGGAAATCCATCAATCCTTTTGGAGAGATACACTGCTAAAACTTGTAACCATAAGAATTTCAATGATAAACTGCTTCTTTACCCTTTACAGATCAATAAAGCCAGAGTAATAACCTCCCATACCCAAAACAAACGACTCTTCGAATCCACCCCGCTAAAACCACATGTCAAACCATCATTTGAATCCTTAATCAGAACACTCAGATCTCTCCCACTTAGGGTTTTAACTACCTATGTTTTCCACCCATAATATCAGTATCTTGAAGCGGCCTAACCATTTCTTACAATCCTTGATACTTAAAGACTATGCCTACTATAGAATCTCGTAGTCCTTCATATAATTAGCTTCGCCCTACAAACCTATCAAACAAGAACAGGAAGTAGAGGCCAAAATTCAATGTCTATATAATTCAATTCAACAACGTCCTCTAACAAATGAAAAGGACTCATGGATGTTCTAATGATTAAACACTTCCAAAGTAATCATGAAACTATAGCTAAACAACAAGAAATCAGACCGCACCACTCGCTCATGAGTCGGCAAACTAAAATGGGATGGGAATTGGTCAAATTAGACCACCCAATCTAATCATCCTCAGAATATTACAAACCACCGAATTATAACAAAACACACTAGCCACACCAACGAGCGTGGGGTTTGACACCATCCTTCCGGTAGAACGAAGACAATAGTCATTCGCTTGATCCAACCGACTGAAAAAAGAGTTATAATTTCCTATCGCCAGACTAATAATCCTAGATGTAAGTATCCTCCTAACCATATTTGGAACATCTCATGATGCAAGCATGATAAATTCCTATACATATCTTTCCATACCTGCCGCAACAACTGCAACTTCTTTATTTTTTTTGGAAACATCAACAGTCCAGAAACCATTAGTTGTCAGTGGTGTTCACACTGTACCTACCACTAGTTTCCTACCGGACCACTCCTCGAAAGGTAGAAGCTATCGAAAGAAACACCTTTTCATGCTCCTGAAAACTGAAGGATAAGAGTCTGATTTCTTCTCCTTTCCACATGAGATTGAAATAATCATGTCGTAGCAAGCGACATCTCAATCCTTTGGGTAACCATCCTAGCCAATAGCTAAAAATATCATGTCGATCATCATGTTCTCTACTCCTTTAAGTCTCAGGACCTAATCTGATACTACTTCAAACTAGGTCCAAACAACGTCATACTCTATTGTCTCATGCATGCCTGCAATACTCACACTCAAGTAATTAGGGCCACTTAGGTCCGAACCATTACTGGATTCCTTTGCACCCGACCTAACCATAACCATACAACTGAATCATAACTATACCACATTATCTAGTCATCTATTGACTCCTAAGAAATCTGTTCAACTCTTATTGATTCCTGTACAGATCCTGTGCTTTGGGTAGTACAAACCTATTCTTCCTTCCACACTTATTCATAATCATCCCAAGAGTTGTCTCAAAGTCCCCAAGCCACTAGTCACTACTAATATTTAACGTTTTAATCACATACACACATGATCAGATGAGCACACACCACTATTCTTCATATACTCTCCTTCTAGGACTCTTTTAACCACATATTCCACTACATCCTGCTATAGCACTCAGAAGAAACTTCTATCAATATCAATTAACTATCTTATGATCACTAACTACATGCATCTAAATTCAAGTTGTCATTCGACTGAGAGATCCTACACTACAATGGTTGGACTCAAGGAAGAGATGCAAAATAGGTCTAAACCAAGAAAATCTAAGTCTATTTAATTCTAGGGGGATGTAATCCTAACACATTCCTTTACCAGTTAATTAAGATCGATATAGATTTCAAGTAACATAATGCAATCAATAGTCAAGCGAGTAACCTGATAGCAATTCTAGTACATAATTCCTGAAATTTCTTTAGTCTATTCATCAGCATGGATAATCATGACATGCAACCTACAAGTCGCCTAGGTGGAACTAACTAGATATTGACATATAAGCATGCACCATTTTGCATATAATCATCAAATAATGCATATAAGTTTGTTTCATCACATAAATTGTCATATTCTTTTCATATTCATAATACAATGACCGTGGAGTTTGGATGGTTTTAGGATCCGCATTCTCTTCCTCGAGGCATATGGCATTTTCCTTTAGTTATATTTTCAAAACTGGTCCATTAACAAAATTTTGTTCAAAAAACAATTCTTTTCTGAAAATCTGCCGTGGTTTGAGTCTAAACACAATAAGGAGTATTTTTAATTATCTCAAACCATTGCTTTGATACAAACTTGTAACATCCAACGATTCAACCACCAAATTTTGAAAATCAACATATAAACTTTAGTAAAACATTCCATTCATCATCATAAACAAATCATAAAATTATTTGTTAAGTTACATCAACGTAATCATAGAAAAATGCAGAAGTTGAGTTCTATTTTGAAAACCATAAGGTTTGGTAAAAATTCAGAAGTTGAGATCTATTTTGTAAACCATAACGGCACATAGAATGGATAAATTAGATGCCATCGCCCTTTAAGAAGGCACATATATCCCATTTAAGCCAACTCCTCGCCCTTAGCACCAAAAAGAACCAATAACTAACAACATAAAGTAGCAACTGTAACCCTAAGCCTTATTTGTTGGGTTTTTATTCAAAATTAGTTTCAAAAACAAGATTGTAACAACAGAAGACTTGAATATCTTAAACAATTATAAACTAGTTACAACTGTTGGAGTTGGTGTCTAAGCCCATAACTATAACTCGGATATACTTGACCCGATTGTAGCATGGTCCATTTGGGTTGCTTTCACCAGTGCAATTTGATAGTATGGACTTTTGAGAATAAGGTTATTTATGATTTATTAATATGTTATAAGTATAATATGTTAATATATGAAATCATATTATTTAATTAGTATTGATCAAGAGTTAATTTGGAATTGATTTTGTGATGAAAAGAGACTAATTAAATATATGGGGATTGATTATGTAAATCAATGATTCTTATAGTGTGGGCTAATGATCCATTGTTATTTAAGATGGGCTAAACCAATGAGACAATCCATGGATAGTCCATGGAGATTAACCCATGGAGCCTAAGTGTGACCATTCATACTTATCTCAAAAGGACTTTATTAATCGTTTCAAATAAACTTAATTTTTTTGAATTATGAGAATACAAATATCTCCATATTTGACTTTACTATAAGTATATTTAAATATCTTTGAAAATATGATTGGTCTTTTCTCATGAGATTGTCTCTCTTAGCTTGATTAAGTATACTCTTGAATTCACAAAGATTTTTATATGAACATTGAATGGAAGAAATTAACATAGTTTTTCTATGAACTCATTCATCCACTCATATTTGATTTCAACTTCTAAAGTATTCTATTGTTATTTTGTAGTAGATTTTGTCATTTTATTTTTCCTAGACGTCATTCCAGCTAAACTGAGTCTTCATACCATAATGAAGTCATAATCCAACTATAATTCATATTTATCTATATTTGTTTAGAAATCATAATCCTTTATAGCTCTTTACATGATGATTTTATTCTAAACTAATTTTCTCATATACATTCTCTTAATTCTTCTTAAGTAGTCTTAGAACGTTTTCATAGTCATCCAATGACTTAACCTTGTATTCAGTTGGTATCTTAGGATATACTCACAACATGATCATATAATAGGTGTTATGCATAATATAGAATAAATGATGGATTCATTTTTCAAGCAAATCGAATATAAATCACTCCAGCTAGTTCAAACCTATGAGTTAGGTCCTTTTGAGGTTCGTTTAAACTTATTCCCATGTGGCCATGCCAAGATTCCTCTCAAAGAATTTTATATCTTGATCTCTTTCAAGATATATATTGTCAATATATGCATAAGGATATGAAACTTTTAACATTTATTTTATATATCTCTATAGATTTTAGATTCCAAGAATGTATCTTGTCTTTCCTAAGTCATTCATAGTAGATCTAGTTGGATTTAACCATTAGAATGGATAAAGTTGGAAACTTTATCCATTAAGCCACCACGTAAAATTAGATATAAAGTTATGAGCTTTGATATGTAAGGATTAGGTGCTTAATGAGTTGGTGTTTTGCAAGGGAAATCGCGATGTGGCCAAGTTCATGCCGCGACATGGTGGTAAAATAGATTTCACGACTATTTTTTTATGGTGTGTCCCCAACATGGCCAATAGCTGGATCGTGGCATGTTAACTGCTTATGTTCACTTTTGAGCAAGTTTGACTTTTAGTTAAATGTGATGAGTTTGAGTCCTTGAAGGGTAAATAGGTATTTTATCGATGGAATAACTTCTATTTAAATCTACATTCGATAAGGAAGTGTAGAAAAAAGCTTTACCTTAATTATTAAATTAGGGTTATGTATTGTGTAGTGATTTAAGGAAGATTAGATGGAACTAGCTTCGATTGTTTAGGTGAGTTCTCATGAAGTTAGTTATTATATAGACTATGTATTATATGTATGCTAACTAGAGATAGACCACTCGGAGGGAGTCTAGTCAAATTATCAAGATGTATGACCATGACAAACCTCTTAGAGGAAAGTGGTCAAGACCATGATAGACCGATCAAAAGGAAGTGGTGAGTATTAGGTCAACTAGAGATAGACCTCTTGGAGGGAATCTAATGGACTAAAGTTAGTTATGGTATATTATGTATACAATTTATGTGGTTACTATGGATGTCTATGTGTATGATGTGATATGCATATGATTTGTATAATGAGTGAGTGTTATCATTATTCACTAACCCTTAGGCTTACAATTGATACTTTATGTTTTTAGTTGTCATAGATTCTTTGACTGAGATATCTGGACATTCTCGGAGGGGAATGGAATCAAGTATATCAATTATATGTTATGTTATGGTTTTTAATACAAGAAGTAGCTTCCACATTTTTACTATGATTATGTCGATATGACGTGAAATGATGATTTTATGATTTACTAATGATTAAGAATAAAACCTTTTGGTAAAACATACACTTTGATTTTAAAAAAATTTATTGTTTGATTTTTAGGATGTTACAAAAGTTCCAAACTTTCCACCCCACCCATCCAAACCCTCTTTCTTTCTTTTCTTTCTTGTCTTCTTTGTCTAATGTCGTCGATAAAAAAAATTCACGAGCATACGAACCATGATGAAATTTTCCTGCCACTTTGTGCACGAACATGTGATTGAGTAGATGATTCATTCTCCCATGATGTCATAATTACCAAGTTTTTTCCTATTTTTTTATGTTCAAATTCAACATGGATCGGCCTCCCCGACTAGAGTTTGAGGGAGGGAGGATATATACCTAAATGTTTGTGCATTTTGTTCTTATTAATGGTAGTTTCCATTATCAGACATCCCTATACTAATCATCTATCGTTATTTTTGAATATCATCTTTTCAATACACTGGGAACCAATTCACCCTACTTTTTTGACATGGATATAGTGACCAATAAAAACTAAAATCATTATCCATTTATTACACGTTTCTAGAAAATGATAAACAAGCTTTGTTTAACATTCTGATCGACTAAACACGATTTTTCAATAACTGAAAATGCAACTTTTTACCTTTTTTTTTTCAAATTGATAGAATCGATTTACAAGATCCTATAACTTAGGAAAGGTTTTTTTTTCCTTTCCTTAAATATGTTCATTCTTTTATTATAAAAGGATCTCAATATAATCATCACCAAATACAATGACATTTGCTAAAACACTAATATGATACCAGACTATTTTTTCCTAGTAGTTTCTTTTCCTTCTTATTTTTTTCTAATCTTTATAGCTATACGCACCTAGTCTACAAAGTCTCCTTTTCCCATTTCTACCATTATTCACATGTTTATCGTTAAGCTTTCATCATCCAATCATCTCTTATGGCAACTTCACCTATCACCTCTTCTCAGCTACTGAATACTTACTTGTTATATTGGTAGGTGTTTTTGTATATAGTGTCTAAGTCCATAACTATATTTGGTATTTACTTCACCCAACCAGGCATGGTCCATTTGGGTTGCATGGCATCATGCACTTATTAGACTAAATGAGAGAAATAAGACACTTATGGTTTATTAGTATATTATAAGTTCTAATATATTAATAATAAGAATAATAATATTTAGTTAGTATTGATCAATAATTAATTTAGAATTAATTATGTGATCAAAAGAAGACTAATTAAATATATGGGTTGATTGTGTCAATCATCCATAACTTATATAGTGGGCCAAGGCTCCATGGATTATCAAGTTGGGTTAAACCCATAAGATGCTCCATGTATGCTCCACGGGGGTTACATAACCCATGGGTTATGGAAATGAAAGGTCATGAAAATTAGGGTTTACATGGTGTAACCCTAATTGTAACATACTATATAAAGATGCTATTCTTCATTATTTTCGGCCACTAGAGTGAATCAAAGAGGGCTAGCCAAAAATCCAAGTGTTCTTATTCTCTTAGAGTTTATTCCTAGTGTACTTGGTGTTGTGTGAAGCATTTGAGGCATCACACTTGAGGTGCTAGGCTCACAAGGTTTCAAAGGAATCCAAGCTACAAAGAGGTATGTAATTCTTACTAACTATTAGAATAAAAGATCCCCATGTATGCTAGATAGGATTATGAACCTTGGAAAGTCATTTTGCGTCTATCTTAGTCAAACATAGATCCAAGGTTTCTAGGATTGCATGTACACCATAAGAGTGTTAGAATGCTCAAACCCCAACAGTGGTATCAGAGCCAGGTTTTTTTGTTTGATACTTGATACAAAATAGCTGAAAAACGATTTTTTTTGTTCACTGCACGTATGAACTCACCGAGTCCGTGGGGGGACTCGACGAGTCCATGAAGAAATGCATGCTACTCGTCGAGTGTGTTCATGCACTCGACGAGTAGAGGCTGCAGTGTCCAGATTTTCGAGTTATGCTACTGGAAATGGACTAGAAACATTACCCTAAATTGTTTTGGTGTTTTAAAACTTGTTTCAGTTGGTGTAATGTTTATGATAATCCATTTACAATGGCTATTATAAAAAATTACAAGTTTTATATAAGTTTGTTATGATTCTTGAAATTCTTGATAATCATGTTCTTGAACTTATGAATTTAGATGATCATAGGAATTATTTGTAACCTCCATGTTAGTTAATTCTTGGTCATTATATGTTTTAATGGAGTCCATAACTTGTCCTCAAGTTATAGAAAACCAAGAGTCACACTTGAATTAAAACCATTAAAAGAACACATGAGTTATGAAAATGAAGAGTCTTCATTTTAATACTCTAATAAAATCATAAGTTATGAGAAATGAAAAGTTTTGAAAGTTTACAAAACTTGCCCTCAAGTTTTGGAATGAGTAAAGTCATAATTAAAACTTTAGTTCCAGCCCTTAGAATTTTAAATATTAAAATTCAACCCTTATACTTTATAATATTATAAGTGAATAATAATTATATATGTATAAGATAAAAGTCGTTTTACCATTAGTAGGCCTCATTCACGAAGCCGGTCTAAAAGGGGGGGGGGGTATAAGGTTGTTACCTATAAAATGGCAACTTAATGAGTGTCTATTCTCACCCACCGCTTCCTTGATCGGTGGAGGGTCATTAGCCGAAAAGGTAGAACAATGACTATAATTCTCATAATAAGTATTATGAATATACTAAAGTAACTAAACTTTTATTAATTCCTAATCTTAGTTAGTTTAGGAAAATGTGAATAAGGTGATAATCCATGAAGTTACACTTTGCATTTTGATTAAGTCGTTAGTGGAGCGTGTGTGGTTAACCGGCACACTAGCTTGGACTTATCAAGGTAGGCAAAGGGTGACTTAATGTTTATCATAGTATCGTTGGAGCGTGTGTGGTTAACCGGCACTTCGATTGAGGGGAAATACATTAAGTGTACCAAGTAACTTGCATGGTTACTTCACACCTTGTTTTGTGATCCTCGACATCCCAGTCACAAAACTTGAAGGGTACACTTGAGATTGAAACATGCCATTGAAAAGTTCATTGAATCTCAAAGAACCTAGGAATTTCTAAACCAATTAAAACCTAATAAAATTTATTCCATTTTATGGTGGAAATTGGTGAATCTTCATTCACCTACCTCCAAATATTTTATAGCTTGGATTACGACATATCTCTTCTAAGTTATAAAATATTGTGTTGGGTCCTAGCCTTAATATAGCATTTGGGTGCTTGATTAAGGACTATTCTGAAATCTAATCTAAAACTTATTCTTTCATTTCAAATGTCTTCCAATAACAATGCTTTTGGCTTAAACCTTACTGGTCCTTCTCTCCAATGAACCTTTGTGGGAGAGTCATCTTTGATAGATCCAATTTTATCGATTGGATCAGAAACATCAGGATGGTCACTTGCAATGAGGACAAAGAATATGTCATTGATAGGGAGCTGAAGGAGATTGATGAGTCAACTGCTACCCCATAGGAGATTGCTGCATTTCAAGCACATGAAAGGGATGCTACCAAAGTAGCATGAATCATGACTGCCAGAATGATAGCTGAGCTCCAAATGTCCTATGAGGACTATTACCCTTTTGAGATGCACATAGACTTGATGGAGCGATACCAATAAAGTTATCATCAAGAGAGGTATGAAATAATCTCCTCCATGATAACCACCCAAATGAAGGACAATGAGTCCCTCACGACCCACTTATAGAAAATGCAAAGGTATGTGGATTGCTTGAAGAAACTAAATGTTGACTTTCCTGAGGAATTAGAAATAGATATCATTTTGCACTCCTTACCTTCATGTTATGATCAATTTAGAATGACATACCACATGAATAAGGAAGAAGGTACACTTGTAAACTTCAAGGACTCTTAAAGACTGCAGAAAGTAGTCTTAAGGGTAAGTCGGGTGTTCCTACTCCTCTTACTCCTATTGTGGTCAATGTCTTGGCAATCGGGCATGGAAAAGGTAAGAAGAGAAAGAACCCTTCTAAGGGTACCAAGGGTAAGACCCTTGAAGGATCCTTTTCAAGCAAAACCAAGAAAGGTTTTGTTACTCCTTCTGCTAACCCTAATGAGGCTGAATGCTTCTATTGCCATGAAAAGTTACACTGGAAGCGAAACTGCTCTAAATACCAGCAAGATCTTAAGGATGGGAAAGTAAAACCCAACCATGCATGTATATACACTATATTGTCTAATAACTCACATCATTCTAAGTCTTGGGTCCTTGATACAGGTTGTGGAATTCACATATGTTCTGATCTGCAGGGACTAAGTAGAAGTCAGGATTTGGAACATGGAAAGATAAACCTAATAATGGCGAATAGGAAACTTTCACCTGTCACCAAGATTGGAGTTTATTCCTTATTACTAGATAGTGGGTTTACATTAGACTTTAATAGATGTTGTTATTCATCGGAAATGGAAAGAAATGTTATTTCCTTTCATGCATTGTATAAACAAGGGTTCACCTTTTATTTGATAATAAAAGTGGTGGTATTGATGCTTACTATAATAGTGTTCTTTATTTTAAAGCATTACCTTGTGATGGTGTGTATGAAACTTTATCTATTGTAGATAACTTAGGAAATAATGTATTGTGTATCGATTCTTCCACTAGCTTAGATAAAGCATCGTTATGGCATTGTCTTCTTAGACATGTAAGGCCAACTCCAAAAGGATGGAGTCTTGGAATCATTCGACCTAAAGTTAGATGATAGTTGTGAATCTTATCTACTTGGAAATATGACAAAGTCACCTTTTACTGGCACTTGTGCTAGAGGTGAAGGTTTGTTGGATCTCATACACACAGATGTGTGTGGACCCTTCAGAACTGCCATTAGAGATGCTAATCGCTTTTATGTGACTTTTATTGATGATTTTAGTAGATATGGATATGTCTACTTAATCAAACATAAGTCAGCATCCTTTGATAAATTCAAAGAGTTTAAGCAAGAAGTGGAGAATCAGTTGGGCAGGAACATATAGATGCCTCGATCCGATCGTGGTGGGGAGTATCTTAGTACCGAGTTCCTTGACTATCTTAAGGAATGTGGGATAGTCTCACAATTGACACCTCCCAGAATACCATAGTTGAATGGTGTAGCTAAGAGGTGCAATCGAACCTTGTTGGACATGGTTCATTCCATGACGAGTCAAGTTTCACTACCAATCTCATTTTGGGGGTATGCCTTAGAGACTGCCGCCCATATCCTTAACCTAGTCCCTACAAAGAAGGTTGATAAAACACCTCACGAGATGTGGACTGGAAAAGTTCCAAATCTAGACCATATCAAGGTTTGGGGTTGTGAGGCTTTCGTGAGATGCGAGACTCACGACAAGCTCGAACCTCGAAGTGAGAGGTGTATTTTCATCGGCTACCCACATAAATCTTTTGGTTATATATTCTACAGACCCCAGTGACAATGTGGTATTTATAGCAAGAAGAGGAGTCTTTAGAGAGAGAGAACTAATAAGCCAAGGAGACAGTGGGAGGCAAGTTGACCTTTAAGAAATTCAAGAATCTAGCGGTGAAGGAACCTTAAACCCTAGCCCTCAACCTGAGGAGGAAACTCCTGTTGAGCAAACTGAAGAGTCCATACCTCTGAGGCGTTCCACTAGAGTTAGGAATGCACCTGAGCATTATTATGGTTTCCATATTACTGCAGAAGGTGATACCCTTATCAGTGATAATACACTGATAAATATGGAAGAACCTAACAGCTACACGGAAGCCATGGCAGGTCCTGAGTTTGCTAAATGGAAAGAGGCTATGGATAGCCAGATACAATCCATGTATGACAATCAAGTTTGGAACTTGGTTGACAATGTACCAGGTCGTAAGATAGTAGGGTGCAAATGGATGTTCAAGAAGAAGACCGACATGGATGGTAATGTACACACTTATAAGGCAAGACTGGTTGCAAAGGGTTATTCTCAAACTCCGGAAGTTGATTATGACGAGACCTTTGCACCAGTGGCCAATATTAAGTCTATTAGGGTTCTGTTAGCCATTGCTGCATTTCATGACTATGAAATATGGCAAATGGATGTCAAAACCGCTTTCCTTAATGGAAAGTTGGCTGAGGATGTTTACATGGTTCAGTTAGATGGTTTTGTAAGTACAGAATACCCTAATAGGGTGTGTAACCTTGAAAAATCCATATATGGATTGAAACAAGCACCTCGCAGATGGAATCTTTGCTTTGATGAGAAAGTCAAAGAGTTTGGATTTTTGAGATGTGAAGATGAATCTTGTATATATGTCAAGGCTAATGGGAGTATAGTTAGCTTTTTGGTACTGTATGTGGATGACATATTGCTCATAGGAAATGACATCCCAACCTTGCAGGAAGTGAAATCCTGGCTTGAGAAGTATTTCCCTATTAAAGACCTAGGAAAAGCTACCTATATCCTCGAGATAAAGAATTTGAGAAACAGGAGTAAAAGACTAATTGGAGTTAGTCGGAGTACCTACTTGGACAAAGTGCTAAAGAGGTTCAATATCAAAAATTCCAAGAAAGGAGATTTACCTATTCAGTGTAATGCCAGACTGAGTAAAACTTAGAGCCCCAGTACAGATGAAGAGATAGATGAGATGAGTCGAGTCCCATACCCTTCCGTTGTAGGCTTGATCATGTATGCTATGACTTGTACTCGTCCTGCTGTTACTTTTGCTTTAAGCATGGTTAGCAGATATTAGAATAATCCTAGAAAGGCTCACTAGACTGCAGTAAAGAATATTCTCAAGTACATGCGAATGACTAAGGACTGGGTCCCTACCCTTGGTGGGAGTGATGACTTGAAAGTAGCAAGGTTTAGTAATGCTAGCTTTCAGACTGATAGGGATAATTTCCACTCTCAGTCGAGTTGGGTCTTTACCCTAAATGGAGGGGAAATTACTTGGAAAAGTTCCAAGCAAGATACAGTGGCTGATTCCACTTGTGAATCAGAGTATACAGCAGCGAATGAAGCAGCAAAGGAGGCTATATGGCTAAGGAACTTCATCGGAGACCTTGGAGTTGTACCAGCTATTAAGGAGCCGATGGAAATTTTCAGTGATAGTGAAAGTGCAGTTGCCTTAGCAAAGGAACCAAGGGATCACGGGAGATCCAGGCACATCAACAGAAAATATCATTTCATCATACATCAAATAGAAGAAGGAATCCTCGTGGCAAAGATGACATCATCAGATGAGAACCTGGCAGATCCCCTCACGAAGGGGCTGAGTAGGGTTAAGCATCTTCAGCATGCTAGGAGCATAGGGCTAAGAGATGATATTAGTTTTTAGAAGTTAGATAATTTTGAAATACGTAAAATGTAATTGACATTTGATGATAAATAAAAATTGTTATTTATGAGTAAAATGTTGCTATCTCTTGTCAATCATTTTACTAGTATTTCTTGTTGCATGTTTTGACTTCCAGAATAATTATGTTATGGTATATATCATATTATTCAAATTCTCTACAGTCAATCATATGTTAGAAGTACATATGAATCAAGCCTATCATGGATTGGTTTGTAGAGGTCCAAGATGTTGGACAAAGGGGGCTACGACACTCATGAGTGCTCATAAGTTCTGAGTATTGGATTCAACCCACGCTCACTGGTATCACTTCATGGAATTTATCTCGAGTGATCGTGAGATGGTAATATCATATAAGTCTTCAAACCTAGACATATGATTTCTTACCTATGAGTTGGTTATGCATTGATTGTACGAAAACGCATTGGTAACTTGATGTTATAAAACGTACCTTTGTGTGTAATTCAACAAGTAGTAGAGCAAACATATGAGTCGAAGTTTATCTGTTCCTTCTTGGATTAGAAGCGATATCTAGGACCCTCAATGATTTTGTTTTGACCAATGTACCGGGCCCGGTCAGAAGTAAATTGATGTGTTTAATTAAGTTCTATGTCAAACAAATTAGAAATCGGGAAACAACTGCTAGAAAATAGAAAGACATTGTTCTATATGTTTGTCCGGCTGATATCTAGAACAGAGGATTATATGATCACTTATCTAAAATGGCACACCATCATCTTCTCAATTTCGAGAGACCTTGAAAGAGCTATGATTGCTGATCGGTTCCTAAAGTCATACTTTCAACTATAGTTATTAGACTTATCCAAGTGGGAGACTATTGGATATAGTGTCTAAGTCCATAACTATATTTGGTATGTACTTGACCCGACCCGACATGGTCCATTTGGGTTGCATGGCATCATGCACTTGGATATACTAAATGAGAGAAATAAGACACTTATGGTGTATTAATATATATTATAAGTTCTAATATATTAATAATAAGAAGAATAATATTTAGTTAGTATTGATCAATAATTAATTTAGAATTAATTATGTGATCAAAAGAAGACTAATTAAATATATGGGTTGATTGTGTCAATCATCCATAACTTATATAGTGGGCCAAGGCTCCATGGATTATCAAGTTGGGTTAAACCCATAAGATGCTCCATGGGGGTTATATAACCCATGGGTCATGGAAATGAAAGGTCATGACAATTAGGGTTTACATGGTGTAACCCTAATTTTAACATACTATATAAAGAAGCTATTCTTCACTATTTTCGGCCATTAGAGTGAATCAAAGAGGGCTAGCTGAAAATCCAAGTGTTCTTATTCTCTTAGAGTTTATTCCAAGTGTACTTGGTGTTGTGTGAAGCATTTGAGGCATCACACTTGAGGTGCTAGGCTCACAAGGCTTCAAAGGAATCCAAGCTACAAAGAGGTATGTAATTCTTACTAACTATTAGAATAAAAGATCCCCATGTATGCTAGATAGGATTATGAACCTTGGAAAATCATTTTGCATGTATCTTAGTCAAACATAGATCCAAGGTTTCTAGGGTTGCATGTACACGATAGGAGTGTTAGAATGCTCAAAACCCAACAAGTTTATCCTTGTTCCGCCAATTATGATTATTACATACAATGTCTCCAATCCAAGCTATGCATATACCTCATGGCTTGTTATTGATCAACACACCCTTATTGTTCTTCCACGACTCTATGTGGGGAAGCCGTGGCAAATTCCTTCTGCAATGATATTGCTTATCCTGTCTGGAAAGATTTAGAAAACACCTATAGCCATGACTCTATTAAATGAGTACATACTCTTTGTAATTCTATTAGTCATCTTCAAAACATATCATCTACTATTGCTGATTAATTATAGTCTGAAATTTAAAGCCATATGTAATGAAATTTGTGACATCAGTCACCTGTTGATGAATCTGATAACATTCAGTGGTTTCTTTATGGTCTGGGTTCTTTCTTTGAAATGTTCTTAACCACACAACACTTAATCTGACCTCATTCTTTTTTTCGTGGCCTTCTATCTCTTAAGTCGAAACTCACGAAGTTTTTTTAGCCACCATGATCAACAACACCCTTCTCCTGCTTCCTTCATTACTATATATTCTAGTCGTTGTTCTTCTGCCAACAATCATGGGATATGATCTTTACATTGAGTTTTGTCCCATGGTTGTGATCATGTAAGCTCTTCTCTTAGACATTCATATTGTTAAAGGATAAACATTATGCTAATAAGTGTTGTGGTTTACATTCCTTTCCCAACTGTTCTTCTTCTCCACATGCAAATTTAGCATAAGGTTATCATGGTTAACAAAATTTTCCTAATAACTCACCTGATTGGTCTGTTAAATCTGGAGCATCTACCTGCGTGACTTCAACCCCTTTATAGCTGGATCAGTATTTACTTACTTTGGTAATGAGCAGATCCTCTTTGGTAATTGTAATGCTTCTTCTATTTCTCATTTTGCTACATCAATTGTATCTCCCACTATTAATTTACCTCATATAATCATGGTACCACAAGTCACCAAGAATCTGATCTCTATAAGCAAGCTTACCTATGATAACCTTATTGATTCTTTTATTTTATGATGTTGTGTTTACAATTCAAAATCATGTTTCAAAGCATCCTCTAGCTCAAGGATAAAATAAGGATGGATTATATATGCTACAGCAAGCTAACATGCTTTCTTGGAGAGTGTTTCCTCTAAAAAAAACTATGAGCGTCTAATGAACTTTGGCATAATCATTTAGCACATGCTTCTTTGATTAATAAAGTAGGTTGTTTTCTGTTACTCCGATTTACCGAACCCACAACTTTGTGCTTCATGCCAGTTTTCTAAAAGTAAACATTTTCCATTTGACCTTAATTCAAAATGTTCATTGCATGTTTAGACCTAATACATTTTGACCTATAGGGTCCTTCTTTAGTTGTTTGCATGGAATTCTTTAGTTGTTTGCATGGATGGGTGTCGTTAATATGTTCGTTTTGTAGACGACTTCTCAATATTTTCATGGTTTTACCAATGAAAGGTCAAATTCGATTTCTATTTAGTTCTTAAAGCCTTTGTTAACGTGATATAAACTCAATTTTTATGCAAAATAAAAGTGTTTCAATCTGATAGAAGAACCAATAAAATGGTCATGTCAAAAGGAAACACCATCATATTACAAAAAATGGCTCGAAATGATGTTTAATGTTATGTTCCTGCCCCCATGTGCACGCAAGCCTTTGGTTTGATAACTTATATCCTAAATCTCTTAAGAACAAAACTTTTGGAAAATCAATCTCCATATGAGATCTTTTTCTGTTCTACACCAAATTATGGGAATATCAATGTTTTTGGAAGCTATATTTATCGTTATCTTCGATATTATTCAATATATAAGCTTGATCCTTGTATCTCTCCTTGTGTGTTCAACGACTATTCCATTGAATTTAAATGCTATTGTTGTTTGGATTTATCCATACGAAACACTTAGACCACATGTTACACTCAATTTAATGAAACTTCCTTTCCGTTTGTTGGTATCCCCTCTACTTCTGATTCTTCATGATTGATGTTTTCTATTTATTATGATGGTATCTTTATGCCTACTTGGCTACTTCCCAGCCGTCAATGGTCTCTTCGTTACCTCTACCTGTTCATGCGGTACCTGTGCCTATACATCATGTCACCATGTTTCATTGCCTGTACAACTAACTACAACAACTCTTCTACTGACATCTCTGATACAACTAATTGTAGCGCCTACTGTACAACGGACCATGTTACCCTCAACAGCAACACATCCACCCACTTCTTCTGGTTATTCGATGATTATAAAGTCTCAAGCTAGCATCTTTAAAACTAGTTACATAGCCGATTTATCACATCTCTCATCATCGACTCTTCATCAGGCAGTATTTTCTAGTAAAGAACCATGAGGCTACAAATATGTTGCAAAAATCCTAAATGGTTTAATGTGGAAATGGTCGCATTGCATCAAAATGCAACTTGGGATGTTGTTCCCTATCTTAAAAATGCAAATGTTAATGGCTCAAAAAGGGTTTTCCGCACTAAATTTCATGTAGATGCTATAATTGATTAGTTCAAATTACGCGTATTATGCAAGGTTTCACTCAAGTACTAGGTCTTAACTACTCTACTACATTGAATTAAGTTGGTACTCCTCTTTATATTACAACTTACTTTTCCACTCAAGGTGCCCTTTTTTGAATCCTAAGTTATATTGATCATTGTTTGGGCTCTTCATTATCTCACAATCACCAAACTTGTTATTTCCTATGTTGTCCATCAAGTTAGCCAACTCTTCATGCTCCAACCGAAGACGACTTTCAAACTGTCATTCACATTCTTCTTTATGTTAATGGTACCTTCTTATATGATCATTGCTTGCATTCAGACACAACATTCAAACATATAGGTATTCTATTTTTAGGGTGGTAACCTTATCTCTTGGAGTGCAAAGAAACAACTTACTGTTTCTCGCTCTACTTATGAATCAGTGTACCTGCCATTGGTGGATACGTCTGCTGAAAAAGTTTGGATCACTCACCCGCTACGCGAGTTGTATTTTTTGCCTTATTCTTGTCCTACTACACTATGCGACAATCGAAGGGCTCTATTTCTTGGTCAGAATCCCATTTCTCACAAGTGTGCCAAACAAACTATCACTTTGTTAAGGAATTGTGTTCTCCATGGACAATTTCTAACTAAGTTCGTCCCTACTTATGTTCAATTAGCAGATATTTTTTACAAAAACTCTTCCTCATCCTCTATTTGAAGAATTTTGCACAAACCTTCGTGTTGGACTTCCCCAATCTCGCTTGCGTGTGGTGGGGGTGTGGTTGGGGTGATAGAACCGATTTACAAGATTCTATAACTTATGAAAGTTTGTTTTGAATTTCTTTAAATATTTGTATTGTTGTATTATAATAGGATATCAATATACGCATCACCAAATACGGTGGCTTTTGCAAAACCATAATACAAAAAAATTAGACATCTCTATGTGTTTTGAATGGAAATGCCCCTTGTATAAACAAAATTCGAAACATTTCTATCAACTAAGTAATTACACCTTTTTGGCATGACTTTAATTTATCAAGATGGTCCGGAGAAATAAACACTCATTGTTGGTCTACAATATATAATGAAACATGCATTTGGCTTATGAGCTTGAAAAACTCATCTTCTTGGCATGAAATGGTTAGGCCTCCCATTGGGTGATCAAACCCAAACTCTTCCTCAGATTGACGCAGCAAGTCTTGGAATAGTGGTTGTTCCAAGTATGATACTGGGATGACACACCGCCTTTTCTTGTTTTTGCCAACATACACTGCTAGGTGACCTTTCGGCACATCCCTTTGATAATTTTTGTTGCGAGTAGCGTTCAATCTGCTAAAACTTTTCACTCCGAAAACCAACGACAAAGACAACCACATAAGACCCATGTATTGGAGAGTGAGAATATTTTTAAGATGTGTAAGCTCTTGAATTAAAGAACACGATTGCGAAGTAGATATCTACAGATAGAATCGAATAGAATATTTGTAGTTCGAGAAGGGTTCGGGACATGTATTTATAGGATAGACGAGATTTGGCAACGTATGCTGGAAAGGTGAAGCCTGCTTTGCTCATATTTCCAAGAATGTATTTAATGTAAATAAATAATTAACAAAAAATAAATATAAACAAAACGCGTATAGCTCGATAAATGATTAATCATTGGAGCAAGCAATTATATGTGTAAGGTATCTTTAATTATCCTCGCACATCAAAATGAGGAAAATAATTAAAACAATACTTCTCCGTCATGAGAACAAGTTTCCTATGTATTTTTAACTCAACTGAAAATTATAAGTCCCTTTTTAATTAAAAAAAGGTACGACTAATAATCTAATATAAGCAATATATGTTCATGAAAGAACAAACTTTTCCTTCGTTATGTTTCCATTTTGGAAAAGTGAAAATATATATTCGACTCGCTAGAAATGAAAAATCTCGTTTTTCTGACATGTTTCATTTAAGTTATATTAGCGGCGACACGTAATTTGCGGGTTACGTGTCGACGCTAACAATATGCGTTTGCCAGTAATGACGTCGCAACTATTTTTAGAAAATCATGATCCGTGTATAAAAAAGAGTAAACCCTATCCATTGATCTGGGCCTAATCGACAGAGCATTAACTGGCGACCACATATAATTTTGCGGCAAAAGAGAGCATTGACGACAACATATGAAGCATTTGTAGCAAAGCAACAATGGCGACTTTACAGCGGCGATGTTTGTCGCCACTAATGCTCGTGTTTTTTGTAGCGTATGGACTTTGTTATATTTAAAAAATATACGTAAGAAGATGAAATAATGGTTATAATGTGTATATATACTAGATAGTACTAGCTAGAAACACCATGAATATTGAATCAGATTGGAGGCTCAAATGCATGCCAATAACCAGAAAACTTTGAATTGAATTAAGGTTGCCAACTGAAAGGATTTGGCCACGTGCTTTAATTTCTGCCGGTGCTTAATTGCAAGCAAATAACGCCACTCGGATAATTTAAGAGTTATAAACATTTGAAGCATACTTGCTTTCCAAGCATTCACGTTCCCACTAATGCATATAAGACCACATCGGCATATCAACTCGACAACTCGAAGTGCTTTGTAACTTTGTTCATAGTCGTTTCCGGATATATTGCTACACACTATATTACTGTGCACTTGATTCATTTTCAGCCGACCACTTTGACTTGATGTTCTTGCGGATCTAAAAAAAGCGAAAACCATAGATTTTTCCTTTTAACGGTGGTCTAAAGTAGTGTAAAGAACATTGAACATGTGAAAAATCTGTTATTCATTATAAGCTGACACATGAAACAAAAGCTCATCATATATTGGTACTCAACTTGCATTTGCCGACTTCATGTCATGCATGCAAGCCGCGTGGAGAAAAATTGTAACTGGGAGACAACTTAATTTATGGACTTGAAGTCACATGAAAAGGCGTAAATAGTCATAAATTAGTGTCTGTTGTTTACTCGATTTTTAAGGTACTTTCAGCAACATTTGTAATTTTGGCGACAAGTGGTACTAGAGCTTATTGGTTTCATACTTTCAATGGTATGAACCATGTGTTCAAAATCGCATTTGTCGGGATGAATTACTTGTTCTCATTAGATTCACATTTCTTGGAGCGGTGGATCTACAATCCAAATGCTTTACCATTACAAAATACTTTCTGCATATGAATTACAATAATAAAGAATGTATATATAATCTCTTTTACATTACAAAAAAAACTGTAAAAAAGTTCAAGATATACATGTATACATTTACCCAAACATGGGTGTAATTTCACCACCGACTCTACAGGAATTCATTAATGAGGACGTGCATGCAATTACAACAATTAGATTCCAGAACTATCATGAATCTTTCAACAGGGTGGTAAGCTTCACAAATTCATCTTCTTTGCAGGAAATGGTTAGACCTCCCATTGGGTGGTGAAACCCAAATTCTTCCTCAGATTGACGCAACAAGACTTGAAACGATGGCTGATCCAAGTAAGATATTGGGACAACAAAGCGCCTCTTCTGGGTTTCACCAACGTACACTGCAAGATGACCTTTTGGCACATCACTTTGATAACTTCTGTAACTAGTAGATATTGATCTGCCAAAGCATTTTACATTAGAAACTAAAGAAAGCAATCGACTAAGACCCATTTTTGATTGCGAAAAGTATGCAGTTTTAAAAAAAATGGCTAGGGATGAAGAGATGTTCTTTAAAGAGAGGGTTTGAAACATATATTTATAGCTTTGCTAATCAACTTCTTTTCCAAGAAAGTCCCACATTAAAATATAAAGAAATTCCTAAACTTCCCTATTCATTTATGAGTTTCAGAAATTATATTTAAATGTTTATTTACAACTACACATGGCATTGACCAAAATATTATTAGTTAGTTATACGTCATTCTTTGTCAAGAAAACTTTCATATATTCACATCTTAATTATCGATATGGTATTGGATCAATAACTTTGGAGTTCTAAAAGTCAGTAATTTAAGACTACCGGTTATACCCATCACTAATTACTTTAGCATTGTGTCACATCATCACTACACACAGTCATTAAAAGGTTGGTATACCCACCACGCCGCCACAATCACTACTACAAAACCACACATAAGACCCACCATATAAAGCTCGGTTCTTGAAAAACCCGGGTTATATTATATAAAAACCGGGTTTTATAAAAAGAAATGTAATATGATCCGGTTTTAAATGAAGAACCGAGTTATATTTATGTGATATAAAAATAAATAAAAACGCCACCTATTAGTTTTCAGTGTCCTACCATCAACTTTTGGTATCCTGCTTATCTATTTTCCATATCCCGCCATCAATTTTTGGCTTCCTGCCTATCAATTTTGATATCATGCCATTTAACCTAGCTGGTATACGATTCCAAAGATACTCTCTACCACAATCACCGGTAAGGCTTAGGCTAAGCAGAATGGGGATGTTAAGCCCACTCGCTATGCTCGTTAGCGACTCTTGAACACCACCCCCTAACGCTTGCTAGGGGGGTCGCTATCTGATCGTCGTTACCATTTTGGCGAGAAGAGAGAGAGAGAGGGTGGGGATGGAAGCTGATTGGAGACGGGTGAATGTCCAATTCTTTGTGTTTCTTTTTTATTTTCTTACACTGATAATATATATCCGTTTCCTTTTGATCATGTTCTTCGAACAATCAAAAGCAAGAAACGACATCCAACCCTAAACACCCAAACCCTAAATTAGAAGCAGTGACGAAGTATTTTTCGTTTTCTGAGTATATCGGGCGAAGCATAAATCAAAGGCGATGATATTTGATTTCAGTTCAGAGGTTTCTATTCAGAAATTTAAGGACGTTGTTCCTGATTTCCCTGTTCACGATGGCACACCAAGTCCACTACCAGGAGGGGGCGACATTGTTTTTTGGAACCGTTATCTCACATGGAAGAATTCTTGTCGATTATCTTTGTAATTCACTGCTCTTGTTTTAATTTCAATTTCAATAAAACCTAACTGGTTGCAATATTTTTTCTTTTTGTTGTCAAGGGTATATAAGGGTAGGTTGAAATTCCTTTGAAACAAAAGCATTTGAGAGATTACATTTCAAGGTTTGTTAAATAAACAAGTTCAAACAAGATTGTAGTAAAGGATTTGAAGGAACAACAAACAAAATCGTACAAGACCCATAATAACATCTGGTAAATTTTCACCCATCATTCTAGTTTGTTGATGCCTTATTTCTGTTGTATAATTATGTTTCTGTTTAGCTATTTCCTCCATTTGTGTTATTAGTTAGTTAGTTTTTTTTTTTTTTTTTTTTTTTTTTTTTTTTTTTTTTTTTCATTCGGTGTTATTAGTTTGTTTGTTTGTTTTCAGTCGGTGATTAGTTTGTCTGTTTAGCTATGAATGTTGCAATCACCTCAAGAGGCATATTGATTATGCATCTTATTATTCAACCCAGCCATCACCACTCCTTTCTGCATCTATGCCAAAACATTTACATATAAGTAGCATGTCGTATCTACCACTTTAACTCTGCCACTTCAAGGTACATGTGCTTTGGATGTATAAAATCAGTTTTATATCATTTTTGATTTAAAATGTTTATAAAACACAATTTTTGTTTGATGTCATGACTTTCAGGACCAACACTTCCATGTTATCAATTTTGAAATGAAAAACTATTACCATGTCTTTCTTTCTCTTTCATGTATATGTGCATTTGTTTGATAAAGCCTATGTAGTTGTAAAATCCATCTAGTTACCTTTGCTAGAGGGTGCTAGTTCATTCTTAACATGCCATGGTGGACAATGACAGTTCTCCCCATACTTAGTGTGGCTTAAAAGGGTAATTTTTCTACTGATCTATTGACTTACACAAATGTGAGGTTCATTGAGTTGTTGATTTTATTGTTACGTTTTCTTCTTTATCAGCACATTTTGTATTGTAGGACTTCTGTTAGAATTTGACTGATGAGGATGTCAACAAAATAACTCATCGTGAGTTGTGACTACCTAGAGTTTTCTTTGAGCCTTGATGAGGATGTCAACAAAATAACTCATCGTGATTTGTGACTACCCAGAGTTTTCTTTGAGCCTAAGAGGTTCATTTTTCCAATAACCAAGTTTTTCTTCCACTCTAATCTCCATTCACTACATTTACGATAGGGATAATGACTTGAAAGGGTAACAAACTTTTGATTTTTGTCACATTTAGTCACTAAACTTTTTTTCGTTATCTATTTGCCATTGAACTATTGAAACTGTTCACATTTTACCCTTATGACCGGCTATTGCCGGTCATAAGGGTAAATTGTGAACAGTTTCAATAGTTCAATGGCAAAGAGATAACAAAAAAAGTTTAGTGACTAAATATGAATAAAATCGAAAGTTCGTTTCCCTCTAAAAAGTTCAATGACTAAATGTGAACAAACCTCCTCTTGTATTATATTTTAGCAAATTATTTATTTTTGTTAAATTGTAGCAAAATTAGTTGATGAAGAAAACTATGAAATAAAAAAAAAACAAAACAAAACCCTGAAAATATATTTAAAAAAAACAAAAAACCAAAACCGAAATAAAAAAACCAATGGTTTGACATTTTCCGAAATAAAAAATCAAAATTTCCAATCTGATTTTGGTTTTACAAAAAAAATGAACCATTCTCACTGATGTGAATTATGACCATTGGTTTGCCATGCGAAATTTGTGACATCCCATGAATATGTAGTTACAACATCATCTGAAATCGTAATTCATAGTAAGGGGTTAGAGTATCACCACATAAATACGTAGTTACAACATCGCATGAACTCGTAATTCATCACCTACAGGTTATTGGTCTGCTGGTGTTTCCACTAGGTTATCTAGAATAGTCCGTGGTCGCCATCTATACTCTGGTAGATGACTACATCGCCACATTGCTGGTAAAGGTTATGGTATCTCCTTTCATCCTACATCACATATTCATCATCATCTATTTACCTAATTATCACCACCTTTCTATCATCACCTATCTCTCATCATTTTATTTCATCACACACCAACTATTTTATCTACCCATGTTTCATCCGCAACATATTTGTAGATATAAAATAAATATACCGTTTAAATCTTTTAAAACATGTATAAAATCGTTCATCCAGTATAGACAACAAGTATTCAAATAATATACACATAGCACGTAATTGATATAAAATACTTCATATCTATGTGTAAGATGAAAGTAATTATATATACCATAAATGATTCCTAACTTTGAACCCCCAAGGTTTACTCTACTAAAGCTTCATATTCTCGGCTCTCTAAACCTATAAGGGTCCACATCTATCACACCAAAAAGCTCAAGATAGCTCTTCCTCTCACTCTACACACTCAAGCTCGCTAGGGTTCTCACTTATGGGAAAGGTAGTCACAATTGAAGGCCATAAATGCCTTTAAATTTGGCTCGAGCCCAAAGATTTAGGGTTTCTGCCAATAGCGCGAACTCGTCGAGTCGCCTCACCGACTCGTCGAGTCCATTCATTAATCCGAGTCATCAGTCGCGACCTTACTCGACGAGTTGAGGCGTCAACTCGTCAATTCTCTCTTCTTAACTCAAAAGAAAAATACTTAAATGATGATACTTGGAAATCCGGATGTTACATTTTATTTTTTTATTTCATAGATTTCGTCATCAACAAATGTTGCTACAATTAAACAAAAATAAATAATTTTGCTAAAACATAATACAATAGGAAGTTTGTTCACATTTAGTCATTGAACTTTTTAGAGGGAAACGAACTTTCGATTTTGTTCACATTTAGTCACTAAACTTTTTTTCATTATCTATTTGCCACTAAACTATTGATACTGTTCACATTTTACCCTTATGACCGGTAACAGCTGGTCATAAGGGTAAAATGTGAACAGTTTCAATAGTTCAATGGCAAATAGATAAAGAAAAAAAGTTTAGTGACTAAATGTGACAAAAGTCAAAAGTTCGTTACCCTTTCAAGTCATTATCCCTTTACGATATAACTAATATAAGTAGTCATTTGATGCTTGTATTAGTTAGTTTCCCGCTACAATTTATAGTTTGTGTATAAAGCAACTTGTACCATTTATTTATCCTTCTGTACTGGTAGGTATTCTTCGAAGTGGTGCAAGAGAATTGCCGGTTTGGGTTTTCATTTTGTGGGTGAAAGGCTATTAGTTCATGTGGCAAAATGCATCTATTAAGAGGTTTTAATAAACTTTTTCCCTTTATTCCCTTGTTTGTTATATATCTAAATTTGTTGATTTATTAATATGATGTTGTTGTGTAGGTTGTTGATGTTTTTGTAGCTTCTTCAAACTCAATGGAAACACAGAATAAGAGAGTTGGAAGAATGTACTAGGATTACATTTGTTTTGATTCTTTAGCCATTATTTCCCCTATTGTCTTGTAGTGAATTGTAACCATAACTTATTGGGATTAAAAATTCAATAAAAATACCAGAAAATATTGCAATTAGTAAAAGGACCCGGTTGTATGCTAGAGAACTAGGTTACATGATCATACAAAAGTTCTCCTATTTACCAAGAAAGGACCCGATTTTGTTTGTAGGAACCGGGATATATTAGATTTAATAAGACCCGGTTGTTAAACCGGGTTTTATTACTTTTTTCACATATGACTCGCCTATAAGATACCCGATTGAAAACCGGGTTCTTTCGCGCTTTTAACCGGGTTCTTTTTCCACATTTTGTAGTAGTGAATCCATCACTACCAATAACCACCACTAAGTTGTGGGATGGTGTGCACTATAATGGTTAGTGGCCACCTACACCACGAAGGGGCTCGTCCTTGCTATACCAGATAACCTAAGTTTAACCAGAACTGGTAAAGTTACCATTTGTTAAATCCCCAAAACCACTTGAAAATAAACTAGTTGTTCAACCAATAATCTGTTTGGTCGTACAAAAAAAAGTTTTAGAAAAAAATATAATGTTTACTGTTGTACCTATTAAAACTCAAAATTTCAAAGGTAACAAAGGGGATCCACGATTTTCAATTGAGAGATTCGCCAATTATTAGGCTTCACGGACTCGACTTAGTTTCGCTAGGCAAAAACCGACATATGCTCGATGAACACCGGGCCACGTACTCGGCATGTTGAGTTAAGTGTAGAAACTTGGTTGGAAGTAATGGATGTGAGAGAGAGAGAGAGATTTGAATTATTTGAACTTTTTACCATATTTTTGAACAAATTTGTTATTGCTTTCTACTAAAAAAAACCCTCTTTTTAAGCCTATATGTAACATCCAAAAATTTAACACTAAAAATTTAATTTTTAAATTAAGATATTATAAATCATAAGTATAAAAACACCCATAATAACATCTCATGTGCAAACCAAAGTGTCAATAGTCAAACATGTTATCATAAAAGAATATCTGAGTGCAGTGTTCTAAATGGCACGCTATGGCGCGCGCCAAGGCACGCCATGGTGTGAGGCGTGGCTCCGCCGGTACGAAAAGCCTTATAACGTTGCTGTTAGGCGTGGCGTGTGGCAAGGCGTGATATGGCGCGCCATGGCGCGTTATGGCATGTTATGGCGCGTGTTTTTTCATTTGAGACACAATTTTTTGCTCTTTGTTATGTCTTTTCTAATCGGATATACAAGTATTGTGGTTTTTGTTAAAATTTTGTTACTAGTTATTGATCTAACACTTCTAAAAAGTGGTTATATTTAATATAAATTTATATTTATGTGCTAATATAATTTTAAATTAATACAAAATCGTTGCCTTACATCACGCCTTGAAAAACGCCATGGCTCGTTAAGCTTGAGGCTTGACCTTGCCACCACACCACGCCTCATGCCATTTAGAACCTTGTTTGAGTGTAATCCCAAAGATCTCATGTGTGGAAAACATAGTGTGATACGTTGCGATCGAGCCGACTCATTTCCTTTGAAAACAATGTACCTGAAACCAAAATTGTAAAATGTAAGCACGTAGCTTAGTGAGTTAACCCATCATACCACATACCATACAACAAACATATTGGCGAACAATTCTAAGGTGCCCGACCTACCCTGTCCATCCATTCTAGGGCGCCGACCTACCCTGTATGGCAATTCTGGGGTGTCGGACCTAACCATGTCAAGTAGTTCTGGGGTGCTGACCTACCCATGTCAAGCGGTTTTGGGGTGCTGACCTACCTTGCGGTTTATTCCAACCATCTCTAGGGGACTATTTCACCTCCTACTACTACCACACAAAACATAGCATAAACTTACTGTTATACATATCTAGGGTGCTCGACCTACCTTTTGATCCAACAACCGAACCTAGGGACTATACCCCTCTTACTATCCTTATCACATATAACATATCATGCTAGCACATAAACATACCATGTAGTAGCAAACCTGGAAAATGATCACAAAGACAATCATCTCAACTATAATAAACTACTAGTGGGCCAGCCTTGGTGTCTTAGGCCCACTTCTACTGGAAGGTAAGTCACCTCACACTTATAAAGTCCCGTAGACACAATCCCAGCTGCTGGATGACAGATTCCCGAAATGCTTCTGATTGCAAAGTGGACCTAGCCATCAATCTAGCAACGTAGGGTGATGGTAGAATACACACAAATGGCGGAAACAACGGTTAACAGTGGTGTTGGTGGCAGCAACCACCATGGTCGGCTGCCATGGTGGTTCTTCATGTATTCAACAGGAAGCCTACTCACACGGACACGGGGCGGTAAATGATGACCGGAGCAGCAGCTCTACAGCGGCTCACATCATCAGAACATAAACGGGGGGGGGGGGGGGGTATGGGAGAGGATCACTTTCCATTAACTACGAATGGCAGCAACGACAACCACTGTTCGTCATTTTCATCGGTGATGGGACAACAACAGTAGTGGTGGTGCTCCAATTGCGAAATAGCGGTGGTGGATGACACGTATCATGGCAGCCAATGAAGAAGGAAAAGAGCGAAAGTCTGGTGGTTGCTGTGGTTGTTGGCTGATCAGAAACGGGTCAAACCATAGCATCTTCGGTGGTTGGCGACCTCAACAGAGGTGGGGTGTGGCGCCATAGGATGAAGGAGTATAAGGTGGGTGAATGGAAGCGGCTGAACATCCTAGGGTTAGGGTTCCTGTAAAGGGTAACGGATTATGTACCCGGTCCCCATAAAAAATTTCCATAATGCCAAGAATATCCCCTCCCCATACAAATCTTTTCAAAATAGATCTCATATTGACCCATTACACCCTATTCTTGTAATTCTTTTCATAATCAATCCAACAGTTACCAAACAGCCTCTCACCTACAATTTATTTTCAAATGAAGTCCATAAGTTACCCTTCAGCACTTAGTTTTCCAAAATCTTTTCAAATTAAGTCCTAATAATTTACCAAGTAGTCCCTGCCTTCATAATTATTTACGAAATCAATCTGTTACTTACACTTTCAACCCCCTAACTTCTAAATGACAATTAGCTCCTCGAGCCCAACACCTTACTATATATAATTATTGATTTTAGGGATACTATACATTCAATAATTTATTTATTAATTTATTTAATAAATGGGGTGTTACAGCTCTCCCCCACTTAAATTAGATTTCGTCCTCGAAATCATTCATTACACGTTCAACCACTCTAGTAACAATGTCACCAACCTAGGCACACCCTAGCCTTCCTAGGGTAGCCATGACCAATGTTCGTAAAGCCCTAAAATCCACAGATGAACGAATTCCTCGCAACAAGGTAACATCTACTCGATCTAAATTCTGTTATCTCGAGATGGCCTAAATCCCTGAAAGACCACTCATACTGAATCGTTACGTTGAATCTAGTCTGTTTATCCCTCAACTGAATACTCAACTTCTAATAACCTGAGGCTCCCACTAGAAAACTGAAATCACAAACCCAATTATCCCAGCATGTCATTTAGCATAACCCAAGCAATCTGTTATTTCTTCTGAACTTGCAACCTAAAACACAAATACTAATGTTGCCAATCGCTGAAACTATCCGAACATTGAACTGCCTGAAGCAGTATGTTGCCACATGGTTGCTTGCCAAAATCTACCGACATCTCCTTGGTCTCAATTTTTTCACCAATCATCTGAAATATCGGGTTTCGGCCTGGCTGTGGAGCCAAAGGACTCCCCACTTAGTTGCCTCACAAGACTTCTGAATGAAATCCTTCTCTCGAACTGGTTGCCACTAGCTATCATGACACTGCGACTCTAACAACTTTCTAATCTAACCAATCGGATCCATGCGTCGAATCATATCATCATCAAATCCAAGACTAAGAGTGACTGCTACCTGACCAATGATAGCCTTATATCAGGAACAACCTTAAGCAGTCCATTGCTTCCTTCATCTCATAATTGTAGTGACGCTTATGCAGTCTTATCATTGGCTTAACCAGGTCTAATCCCTCTGGAAAAATCCATAAACCAATATGTGGATTTGCCATGCCCTCACTGCTACACCCAAATGGTGGGTACTGCTATTCCTTTCGTGTCCTAATAGCGTACTACTACTATCTATCAACCTGGTGAATGCTATGGCTACACCCGCAGACTTACAACACTATATCACTATCTACTAACCTTGTGAATGCTTCGGCTACACCCACAGATTTACAACACTTCTCATACTATTAGCCAACCTAGTGAATGCTATAGCTACACCCGCAAACTTACAACACTTCTAGCACTATCTGTTGTTAGTGAATGTTATAGCTACCCCCGCAGTCTTACAAAACTTTCCATACTACCTGATCGCTAGTGAATGCTATGGCTACCCTCGCAGTACAATCCCTACTATAATAACCAATCTGACCGCACTTGAAACAGCCAAAATCACCACCACTGCAACTCTTACACACACCCTCGTGTGTCCTACCACACTTGTCACAGCGGTTACGGTCCTGATGACCCCTCAATCTAGAATCTGATACCTTGGGCCTCTTGTTCGACCCTGCAGGTGTCTGAACCTCGTCTGGCTTCCTCTTCCTCTCTAACTCTAAGTCGATCTCCCTCTCTCTGGCTCGAACAATCATATCCTCCAACCTCTTGCAGCTGGACCGGCTCACAAACTGACTGATGTCGCTCCTCAGTATCTCATGATATTGGGCCTTCTTCATCTCCTTGTACGCTACATACTGTAGAACAAGAAGGGCCCTCTCCTTGAACTTTGCTATGATCACTGTCACCGTCTCCGTACTCTGCTGGAAGTCCTAGAACTCCTGTGCTAACCGCTGCACCTCAGTCACTGGTGCAAACACGGCCCCAAACCTGGCCAAGAAGTCACTCCACGTCATCACAACAATAGCGGCATAATCTCCAATAACATGTCCAACTTCCTCCCACAAATCAAGTGCTCTGTCCTTCACAATACAGGATGCGAGTCGAACCTTGTCCCCCTCGGGACACCGGCTAGTATGAAAAGTGTTGGTGATATCTTCCAACCACTGACAGCTAGACATGGGGTCCTTATCCCCATGATAGTATGGATCTCCACAAGCTCTGAACTCATGGAAAGTTATTGTGTATGCCCCTAGCATGGTTGCCATCTCGGTGCGGAAAGCACCCAACCTCTCATAAAGTATCTCCAAGATATCCTCATTGACCGTACCGAAGATCACAAGAGTCTGGTCCATAATACTGCGTTTAATCTCAGCTGAAATAAACCCTCTCATCTGCTCATTGAGCTGCCTGACTCCAGAGCCCAATCCTGATCCCTCACTAGGTCCTAAACCGCCAACTAGTCTAGTACGTAGCATCACCATGCTGCAACATAACATAACAACCATCATAATACTTATCACTATCAATGGATCACACACACTACAAGTTTCCTAGTTTTATCTTAGCCCTCCTTGACTCGAGTACGGATCCTCTACTTTTAGTAGTACGGGCCCATACTACCTTCCACATCGATCCGTACTTTCCTCAAGAACTATCTTGACTCCACTAAGTCCCTTCTACTGCTACTGCTGATCTCATGCTAATCTCATCGTAGGCTTTCCCTAGGGTAATCAACAACCCACTCTCCGCCATCACTTACATAAGAAGTCCCTGCTATCTCCCCTTAACTAGCTCACGAATACCAATACATATCACAAAGACTAGATAATTCTTCGAATGAGAGATCCTACCCTACAACGGTTGGACTCATACAAGAGCTACAAAATAGAACTAGACCTAACCTTTTGAAATTATTTAATCCTCACAATATGTAAGTTAAAATATTCGTTTACTAGCTACTAAAAGATAACTAGAACTCCTAAAAGCACAAAGCAAGCAGCATTCGAGCATTGAGTAATTATAATCAAACATATTCTAACAAGCACATTAGGCATCCTTCCTAGATCCTTATCCCTAATCTAGCATGCAGTTCTCATAAACATATCATAACATAAACTTGCATAGGTAATTTGGGAGTACTTACTTGAACTTGAATGATTGCATGCACCACACCCTTTTCTCTTTCCAAAATTCCTTTCTCTTTTCAAAATTCATTTCTTTTTCCAAAGTTCTTTTTATAAAAATGATTTTTCTTTTGAAAATTTTCATTCCAAGTCCTCAGTTTGAGTCCAGATACACCCGAGAGTGTGCCCGAATCCTTCAAACCAAGACTCTGATACCAACTTGAAACATCCCAAAAATACAGTCCAAAATTTTCATTTTAAATCAATAATAAAACTATAGTTAACAATTCAACTCATACAAATCATAACTCATGTATCTTACGATGTCATAAACATCTGTCAAAACATATCAGAGTAAAAACATCCCAGGCTAAACAATGGTGTGTGCACTTTAGTCATCCCGAACTCTTCCCCTTGCAACCGAGAGTACCTAAAACCAAAAATGAAAACTGTAAGCACGAAGCTTAGAGAGTCTCCCCCAAACTATCACTTACCATACACATAATAACATATACTGGGCCCCCACCGCTTCCTCGGGCCCCGCCCATCATCGGACATTAATCGCCATCAAGCCGCGCCTGGCATCAGGCCCCACCTGATATCGATCCCTACTCGGTATACATATTCGTTTCTTCCAGACCCTTCCTGTCTCTGGGCCCCGCCCGCTATATGTGACATCCCCATTTTCACGGTCAGAAAAAACTGATTTTGTACATGTTTTGTTTGAAATCAGAGTAACATTTTAAATAAAAGTGTTGCGGAATTTGTCCCAAAACAAGATATGATAAAGATTTATCAAAATCATTTCCAAAGAAATGTTTTTCATTAAAAGACTTGGGATGTCATGTTCGATACAGATCAAAAGCATAAACAATACAATATAAGCCTTACTACATTATTTCATATCTACAGGCCTATATCCGTAATCCCTCATCCAAAACATCACATCTATGCTCAAGCGTCACTACCTGTAATACATGAAAGTGAGTGGGTCAGGCTTGGGAGCCTAGTGAGCACATAGGGTTTTCAAATCACGATAAATAAGTTTATTAATTTCATCAATCAACAATAACCTGATTACCATTCCTGTTATCCTCACTTTACGTTCCTAAACGTCTATCATAAGGGACCTAGCCTAAGGATCATCATCGGGATGGACACTACTGCTAAGGGGGTTCCTCAACAATAAATGTATTAAAGGCAACCATGAGGGGGATGGAGTACATCGGTGAACACATCGTTCACAAACACCTAAAGGTTGCGAGCCTGCTAGCGTTCCACTGGACTGTTTAGAAGAGTCTGTGGTCGTCATCCATACTCCGCTAGATGACAAAATCAACAACAACAACATTGAAGGATCTCATCATTTTATCACACGTCACCTATTACATCTACCCATGTTTTACCCCAACATTTTTGTAGATATAAAATACATATACAATTTAAATCATTTAAAACATGTATTAAAACGTTCATCCATCATAGATAGCAAGTATTCAGATAATATGCACACATAGCACATAATTTATATAAAATACTTGATATCTATGTGTAAGCTGAAAGTAACCATGCACTCACTTGAAAGGTGGTGACTCAGCACTCGGACAGCACTTCGATACTCTCAAAAAAAATTTCCTTCGATAAAACCTAATAGCAATACAACTAGGATTTAGTCTTACGACAACCACGACAAATTAATAGTCTGACTATTATTACTATTATATAAGCGTTAAATAACACTCAATATAACTCATAATAATAGCCCAAAAATTATTTTAAGGACCCAATAACATTACTATAATTATTTGAAATCTATATTAAAAATTGCATAAGCGTAGCTCAGTTACAACGGATTTTTTAGAAAACCGGGTTTTGCTCGGAGCAGCGTTTCGAAACCGAAAGACGCTTTTTTTCTCTGGACTTTGGGAGCCTCGGGGCTTCCCTCAGGTGCTAGGGGTTCACCTAGACTTTAGGGATGGTTAAAAACCCTAGAGAGAGAAAATATTTTAGAGAGAGAAGTGAATTGGTGTGGGAAATCCAAGAACCCTAACATGTATTTATAGGGGACAGCAACTTCGGAACGTTGGGCGTTCAGCAGGTTACGTAGGGCATAACTTCGGATAAGAAGGCTAGGTGGCGAAGGCTCGGTGGTGCGATGTGGCTTCTCCTGTACCGAGCAAGGCTATGATAACGCGGCGCGCACGAGATCAGACGATGCGCGTAGCAAGGAGGCTACGTGTCATGATCTGAGGCGACTTCAATGATCATCAACGGACGGGTGGGAAAGCGCCACATCGGCACATTCGTATCAGATCTCGCAAATTCGACTACAAACTTTATAAATTCATAACTCTCACGTACGGGCTCCATTTTCAACGTTCTTTATATCCACGCGAAGGTGGGAACGTACTCTACAACTTTTGTTTAGACACTATCGGCTAATTTTGAATTTATTTTAAAAGTTATATTTTTAACAGGCCGGGACAAGATTGGTCCGTTAAAAATATATAACTCCTTTATCTGACGTCCATTTTCGTCTGTCGTTTTATCATTACGCTACAAATAACGAGATCTTTGATTCTCGTTTTGGTTGTGTCGGCTAAAAACCTTTCGATCTAGTATTCGGACTTCGGGATGTACACTACTAAGCCGAAACTTTGAAAAATCATAATTTCCTCATACGATGTCAGATTTGGGCGTTCTTTTTATGGACGCTCTCGGTTTAATGTATTCTACGACATTTGTTTAGATCGCTAAGGCTAAAACTCACCCTATCGTAAATTCACTACTTACGCTTCCCAGTATCGTGCCGATTTCACCACGAAACTTCGACGAGTCATAACTTCTTCGTTATAACTCGGATTTCGGCGTTGTTTATATCTCCGGAATCCTTGTTTCCACCACTATAACTTGCTGTAAAGATATCGGACTTATCTCACACTTTAATTTTCACGCTCATTTTTAACCTTTATTTATTATACATTTATAAATAAGTAATAAGCACATAAATACACATAATTCACATAATACTCAAATATTTCATCTTTATTACCTCAAAAAGAGTTACAATAGTTGACCTAGACTATTACATTGTATAAAATGCTTAGCCCTGAAACCCGGGCGTTACAATTCTCTCCCCCTTAGGATGATTCCGCCCGAAGTCATGCATCAAAAAACAGATGTGGATTGCGAGTCATCATGTCACTCTCTGTTTTCCAAGTGAGATTCAGCCCATTCGAATGTTTCCATCGGACTAGCACTAAGTCGACCATCTTGCGTCGTAACTTCTTAGTCTTACGGTCAATAATTACCTCGGGATCTTCGATTAACCTCTTATTCTCATCCATTCTTAATTCTGAGATTGGAATTATGTTAGGAACTTCTCCTGTGAATTTCGTCAAATAACACACATGGAAGGTGGTATGAATAACATCTAGTTCTTCGAGAAATTCTAGCTTGTAAGCTTGGTTCCCATTCTTCTGAAGAACTTTGAACAGTGCAATAAACCTTGGACTTAGCTTTCCTCGTTTCCCGAATCTTATAAGTCCCTTCCACAGTGAGACTTTAAGCAAAACTGAATCCCCAACTTCGAAGGTCATCGGTCGTCTTTTCTTGTCAGTATAGCTCTTCTGACGATCCTGAGCTGCTAACATCCTTTCCCTACTCACCTTTAGTTTCTCAACAGTCTCATGGACAATCTCGTAGCCCATAAACTGCGTCTCCCCGACTTCAAGCCAACAAGACAGCGTATGACACTTCTGTCCGTACAAAGCTTGGTAATGCGCCATCTTGATGCTCGAGTGAAAACTATTGTTGTAGGAAAATTCTGCTAGAGGTAAGTGCTCATCCCAGTTACCTTGGAACTCAACGGTACATGCTCTCATCATATCTTCAAGCGTTTGAATCGTTCTTTCGCTCTGACCATCAGTCTGCGGATGGTAGGCTATACTCAGACACAACTTCCTAGTTCCTCTTGTAGACTCCTCCAAAACCTCGACGTGAAACGGCTGCCACGATCCGATACAATCGAAAGTGGAACACCATGAAGTCTTATTATCTCCTTCACGTAAGCATTTGCGAGCTTATCCATAGAACACTTTTTGTTGGCTGCTATGAAGTGTGCACTCTTACTGAAACGGTCCACGACTACCCAAATCATGTCGTGACCGTTCTTTGTCCTGGGCAGTTTCGTCACAAAATCCATGGTGATGTCTTCCCATTTACCCATGGGTACATGTAAAGGTTCTAAACTCCCATACGGTTTCTGATGTTGTGCCTTAACTCTCGCACATGTCACACACTCGGCCACATACTTCGCAACATCGAGCTTCATTGCCGGCCACCAGTAGTAGGTTTTTAGGTCCCTATACATTTTAGTGCTATCGAGATGAATCGAGTACATGGTCTTGTGTGATTCTTCCATCGGAAGATCTCTTATTCCTCCCGTCTTAGGTACCCAAATCCGATCTTGGAATACCTTCAGTCCTTGACTGTTTGTACCGAACACTAACGTTTTGCCCAAACGTTCTTCCTTTTGGTCATTCTTCTCTAAAGTTTCTTCTTGAGCTTTCCTGATACTTTAGACAATCATCGAGATACCTTCAATTCTCAACGCTCTTGGCCTTTTCCTTTCAAGGTTGACTTTCCGACTGAGAGCATCAACAATAACATTTTCGTTATCGGGGTGGTAAAGCATCTCACAGTCATAGTCCTTGAGTAGTTCTAGCCAGCATCGTTTCCTCATGTTCAATTCTTTCGGATTAAAGAGATAGTAGAGACTCTTATGATCAGTAAAAAGCTTGCACTTCGTGCCATAGAGGTAATACCTCCATATCTTTAAGGCAAATACTACCGCTGCCAACTCTAGATCATGAGTGGGGTAGTTCTTTTCTTGCTCTTTCAATTGTCGATAGGCATATGCTATCACCATTTCTCTTTGGGTCAGAACACAACCGAACCCGACTCCAGATGCGTCATTGTATAACGCGAAGTCTTCAACTCCATCGGGTAGAGAAAGTATCGGTGCTTCACATAACTTTTTTTTAGCTTTTCGAATGCCTCATCGTGTTTCTCATTCCATATATATGTAGCTCCTTTGTGGGTCAACAATGTCAATGGAGCAGCTATCAAAGAAAAGCCTTGGATAAATCGTCGGTAATATCCGACTAATCCTAGAAATCTTCAAATCGTTGTCGGACTTTTTCGACATTCCCACTTCATTACCGCTTCGTTTTTATCTGGGTCAACCATTATCCCTTCTTGGTTAACCACATGACCCAAGAATTGGACTTCTCGGATCCAAAAATCACACTTGGAGAACTTAGCGTGAAGCTTCTCCTTCTTTAACACTTCCGACACTTCCCTTAGATGCTTGCCATTCTCCTCTTGGCTTTTCAAGTAGATCAGAATGTCGTCGATGAACACTATCACGGATTTATTGAGGAATGGTTTGCAAACCTTGTTCATCAAATCCATGAATGCTACTGGAGCATTGGTTAGTCCAAGTGACATAACCAAGAACTCGTAGTGTCCATATCTAGTTATGAATGCAGTCTTCTCAATATCCTGCTCTCTCACCTTCAGCTGATGATATCCCGACCTAAGATCGATCTTTTAGAAATAGCTCAAACCTTGCAGTTGATCAAATAGGTCATAAATCCTCGGCAATGGGTACTTGTTCTTCATCATTTCCTTGTTCAGCTCTCGGTAATCTATACACATTCTCATGCTTCCGTCCTTCTTCTTCACAAATAACACCGGAGCTCCCCAGGGTGATGAACTAGGTCGAATGAAACTGTTGTCCAACAGATCCTGAAGTTGCATCATAAGCTCTTTCATCTCCGTCGGTGCTAATCGGTATGGTGCTTTCGCTATTGGTGTCGTCCCTGGTAACAAGTCTATTCAGAACTCTACTTGTCTATCAGGTGGTAATCCGGGAAGATCTTCAGGAAAAACTTCCAAAAAATCACACACGACTGGTATATTCTGCACCTCCTTCTTTTCCTTCTTAGCATCGATTACGAATGCCAAGTATGATGCACATCCCTTGGACAAACATTTTCTGGCTTTCATCAGGGAGATGATTCTAGAATTTACTCGGCGTTTTTCTCCATACACCATAAATGACTCTTTTCCGGGTGGTTTTACTCTTACTATCTTCTTTCGGCATAATATCTCAACATCGTTGGCGCTAAGCCAATCCATTCCCAAAACGATGTCGAAACCGTTTAACTCTATGGGTAATAGCTCCTCGTGGAATTTGTTTCCGTTTAGGTCGATGACGATGTTCCTAATACGATTACTAACAGGTACGAATTTGCCACTGGCAACTTCTACAATTAGGACATTATCAAGTTTTTCTACAGGCAATGCTAATTTCCCACTAAATTTATGCGATACAAATGATTAGTTTGCTCCCGAATCAAATAGTGTGTTGGTAGGTAACCCATTTACAAGAATGGTACCCGAAGCGACGTCTGCTGCCTCCTTTGCAGCCTCAAGTGTCATCTGGAAGGCTCTTTCCTTTTGCTTCGGTGGAACGTTAGGTCTTCCTGCCTCCTTCTTCCTTAGGCAGTCCCTCAAAACATGCCCTTCTTCATTACACCCATAACAGGCCTTCTGGGTGAGGTTGCATTCATTAGCATAGTGCCCAAGCTTTCCGCATTTACAACAAGTGACCCCTCCGTCACACTTCTGAGAGTGCTTCTTCTTGCACTTGTCACACCACTTGGCTTCTAATCCTCCTCCTCTCGAGCTAGACTTTGAGAATCTACTCTTCTTGTTGGACTTCGAGGATCCATCGAACTTCCATTTCTCACCAACCTCAACCCTTTCCAGACCTTTTTCCTTTTGTTGGGTCTCCACATTTTTAGCTGCTTGAACAACTGCCTTCAGAGTGGTTGCCATCTTGACTGTTGGGCCAAAGTTAGCCAACAGTCTGTTTGCGAACTTCTAAATTTTGGAAAGTTCGGTTGGCACTAAGTATGGAAACAACTTCATCTTTTATGTGAATGCAGCAGCATAGTCGTCGATGCTCATTCTTCCCTTCTTCAAGTTTTGGAACTCATTGTTCAGTTCAATCAGATCTATCTCCGAACAATATTGAGCCTTCAGTTGTTCTATGAAGTCATCCCATGACATCTTTAGAGCTTCTCCTCGCGGCATTGTATCCGCCAATAGTTTCCACCAGCTCAAGACTCCAGTTTTCAGTTGTCTTGAAGTGAAGACGGTCTTCTGCTTCTTGCTGCAGTCGCAGCTCTCAAACACCATCTCCATCTCGGAGATCCAATCCATAATCTCAACAGGCTTTGGGCTTCCTGAGAGACTTGGTGGTTTCGCACCCAAGAAATTCTTGTACATCCACCCATCCTTATTGTTTCTCCTCTCCGGGCCATCCCTTTGCTCACCTTGAGTACCTACCTAACTCACTTGGCGGTTGTAGTTCCCTTCCTCAGATTGCTTGGGAATTGACTCGGTTGGCTCAATGTGTGACAACCCGATATTTCAACTCTTTGTAATGGCTTAATAGGTCAAGTATTGTAACCATTTTTAAGTTAATCAAATAAACGTTGATAATAAAATGTCCAAAAAGTTTCTACTTAACTACCTACTATGTTTTACATCATTAAACCGGGATCGTACGTAAAAAGAATACCCAAACCCGGCTTCGTATACTGAAGTTAAGATTTTTCCAAATTTGGCTTAGGAACAGTCAACTGAAAACTCGAATCAGAGATCGAGCGACTTTTGGCCGGAATGGCCTAAACGAGAATCGAAGGTCTCGACAATGGTTGTTCAGCGGTAAAAAGTCTGGCAAAAACCGACGTCAGATAAAGAAGTTATGAATTTTTAAAGAAATTCCTTAATCACGTCATTTTAATAAATAAATAATAAAAATAATTTTGGAATTTGCCGACGGAATCTAAACGAGAGTTGTAGATCGTAGTCTCACCTTCGCGAGGATATAAAGAACGTCGAAAACGGAGTTCGTATGAAGGAGATATTAATTTTTGAAGTTTGATAAATAATTTATATATAATTTTTATTAAAAACTTCGGTATTATCCGAAGTCTGAGTCACGCACGTACGCCCCGCGTACACGAGTACGCCCAGCGTACTCGAGGCCACGGCCTCGGATCGTCTACGTCGCCCCTATGCGAGCCAACCCCCGTCCCATCCGAAGTGCGAGGCAGTCGAGGACTCGGTCATGCGTGACGTACGCGTACGCCCCGCGTACGGAGGCGGTTCCAGCATCCTATAAATAGGATGCGAGGGTTCCAAAAAAATTTGCTCATTCTCTCTCACTTTTCTTGCGTTTTACCTCGTTTTCCGTGCTCGCACTACCCCAAAGCCCTGGTCATTTTGTGCAAGTCCCGAAGGTCGATTTTACTCCCGTGATTCCCGAGAATCCCGAGGAAAATCCGTTTCCCGAGACGAAACTCTGTCCGGTTTTCCATCTCGCTATCTTCAAACTTTCAAGTGAGTTCATACCCCTTAATTAACCCTTTTAATATTCTAAACGCTTTTATATGCTATCTAGAGGGGGGAAATACAAGTAAAACACACGACTAATATCGGGTTTTATATATAAAGATTATTATACACTTTTATTAAGTGGAATCATGTTTGATTTACAAACTTTATAGGGAACTCCCGTATACAAAATATAGTACAATAGACGCTATCTTTAAAAACTATAAATGGTTGTAATGCATGTATAAACTAAACATTTTCTTAGATTTAAATTATGTTGTGTCTATCTTAGACGCTACGAAAATCTATGTTTTCATAACAAATGATTCTTTTCTAGATATTCTAAAAACAAACGAGGCACACTTTTAGAAAACTATAATAGGTATAGTTTTATGAGGACATTGCTAACTTTTACATACTAGAAACACGATTTTCGAGAAATCACTTTCATGTACGATAACAAACGAACATTTCAATACGTAAATCTGTTTTTATACTACGGTTCTGTGAGACATTTACTTCACGTACGTTCGAGTACACATTTCAAGCCCTATATTATATACCAGAATCCCTTGGAGGGGGAGCATGGTGTTTGTGTATAGATCTATACGGGCTTGACAACCGGTGCCCTGACTGTTAGCTACAGTCCACCGTTTGGGGTGATAAACGTCATAACATTCCAACGCCTGAAGAACGTTGTGTATAGGCAATCCGAGTCAATAGTATGGTTATAAAGCTCACAGGAGGTATTAAAAATACATTGATTTACGAGGTTTTCAAACATATTGGTTACTTTTACACTTACAAACATTTTGGAAACAAACTTTGGTCTGCGAGGAAGACTACTTTTATACTAGTAGAAAATACAAGATTTTCTAAACACAAACAAACAAGGAGAAGATATTTCGTTTCACACAAACATTGTCATTAAATACTTATGAAACTCACCAGCTTAAATGCTGATCTACTCTTTCAAAATTACTTGTATGTCCCAGGGATTCAGTAACTACATGTATCATTATGCTTTTGATGAAGAGATGCTGTGGTGCTAGTTTAAATCTCATATTTTGACATCATATTTGTAATTGATTTTGAACATGTAAACTTTTGACAAATGTAAACTTTCAATTATATATATATATATATATATATATATATATATATATATATATATATATATATATATATATATATATGATGGTTGTATTGCTTTCTTTACTATGTATTCACTTGTTACGCTACCACATGAAGTCATCCGCCCCCGAACGTTTCCGCCGTTCAGGTTTGGGGGTGTGACAGATTGGTATCAGAGCAATGTTTATAGTGAACTAAGTATATCGAACCACATAAGATATACAAACTATAAATGCTTAAGGGACTAATACTCTCTGACAAAACGATTTTATTTACGCCTAAGCCGCGTTTCGTATATCTTAAAAATGTTAGTTCATTCAAGTACAAATACATGCATACAACACATTATTTTCATACTTATTAACTATACAACAAGTATTTAGATAGGTTGGACACTACGATTAAGACTCGATATATATAATCAGATTTGGGACAAATATAGCGTGATCAACTATACTTGTCTGACATCGGACCAATGTATATCGAGGAACGCTCGTAGTGAGCAACGAGTCAAAACTTACCAAAAACATCACAAAGATCAAACACAAGAATTTAAATACTATAGGAGTATTTAGTGCATACGCTAGATTAATTAGCATTACATGTCTCAAGTTTTATTCAAATCTTATAACCCTATTCTCGTATAGTCAGATGGCTGGATTTCACCCGCATGGAGACCCCTACTACCCACAACAAGGCAACGAAGGATGGATTGAAGAGGATCCGGAGGAGGACGAGGAGCCCATTGAGTTGGATGGCGGGGATGACTCCGGGACAGACTCAGAACCGGAAATAGTCAACCCTCCACCCATTAGGAGGAACTTTCAAGGACCGACTCCCGTCTGGGGAAGTCACCTCGTCCACTGGATCCAACAACAAAGTATACGCTCTCCCTATGGCATGTGCCGAGATTTCTACGATGTCCGAGGTGGAGGTTCAGCCGATCGGGCACTCCCGGTTATGGTGGGCAAACTCGCCAATCAGTCCTACCAATCGGGGGTTCAAGCAAACCGAATCCGAGAGGTAAACGTGGAAGTACAAATCCACATGGCCGATATCAACCGCCTAGAGATGTTGCAGAACGACATCCACATCCGCACCGAGGCATTCCAAGCACAAGCGAATGCAGCCTTCGCAGAATTGAGGGAACAACAATCCGCCCTTGATAGGCGTCTTATGGAGTCGAAGCAATCAGATGCAGAATCGAGCTCCAAGCGCAACACCTGTCGCAAGTAGTACTTGTGAAAATCCTCAAATTTTGTTATAACTTAGGACCTCGGCTAAAAGTCTATAAATTTCTCGAACTTTGTAATCGGAGACCCTTATAAGGGTCAAATTTTCATGATCTTTGTATCAACTCTTATATTAATATAAGTGACACTATTATAACTACGTTGAGTATTTCGTTCAAACCTTGAAAAGTCATCGAGAAACCAAATACTTGTTTCATACTTTCAGTCTTACAAATAACTTTCATTTTTATGCTATCATTTTGTTGTTGAACCATGGCGATTTGGTTCATGAGACACACTCATTTGTCACTTATTCTTATCCATATCATCATCTTTTAAACGTATAGTTAAAGATGCCGCCACGCAGGAATACAAGGCGAAACCCTATCAATGAAACACCGATCCCACCACCTTCACCTTCACCTCCTCAATTTGATGCTGTCATGTTCCAAGCAACAGTCACCACAGCGGTAGCAGCTGCCATGTCACAAATAAATAACTCAAGTACCAATGACTCGAGAACTGGCACACACCTTTCCAACCATGGCGAGAATCATGGGCAACCCCGAGAATGCACTTATAAGGACTTTACTAATGCCAAACCCCGTATGTTTTATGGAACTGGTGGTGTGATGGCTCTAAGACAGTGGATTGAAAGGACAGAAGCAGTCTTTGAAATCTGCTCCTGCCCCGAGCACAGCAAGGTCAAATTTGCAACCTTCATACTCATTGATAGAGCTTTGACTTGGTGGAACGGCCACGTTAAAGTACTTACTCTAATTGTGGCAAACTCCATTAGCTGGGAGAACCTCAAGGCCATGATGATGAGAGAATACTGCCCAAGGGGAGAGATTCAAAGGCTCGAACATGAACTCTGGACTCTCGGAATGGTTGGTACTGACATCACAACATATACCAACAGATTCTGCGAGCTGGAAATCCTTTGCCCAGATATGACTGCTCCTGAGAGCAAGAAAATAGAGAGGTACATATGGGGACTGACGACCCAATTACGGTCAAGCGTGTTAGCCTCCAAACCTGACACCTTTGAAAGTGCTAAGGAACTGGCACAATCTCTGATTGACTACGGAGGCCATCGGAGCTTAACTGTTTCTGCACCAGAACCACAGAGAGGAAACAACAACAACAACAACAACAACAACAACAACAACAGGAAGAGACCATGGAATAAAGGGAAGGGTGGGTCTTCCCAAGAACCCGCAAAGAAACAACTGGTTTCGGTAAATGCTGCCACGGTACCTACTACAGCTCCTACAATCACCTACCCAACAAAGCCTTATGAAGGTAACCGTCCAAAGTGCACCAAATGCACTTACCACCACCATGGACCTTGTCGGGAAATGCAGTGAACCAACTGCAACAGAAAGGGACACACAACCCGTTTCTGCAAGGATCCCGCAAGACCGATCACTCAAGTTCCCAATGCAGGTATAGGCCAGACTTGCTACGGTTGTGGCGAGGTGGGCCACTACAGGAGGAACTGCCCTAAGGCAGCAGGCACCGACGGTGTGGGACGAGTTTTGACTATAGGCTACGACGAAGCTATAGCAGACCCAACTATAGTTGTTGGTACGTTCCTCCTCGATAATTCATATCCATGCATATTATTCGATAGTGGAGAGGAGAGAAGCTTCGTGAGTCAAAACTTTATTCACTTACTTATACCTAAACCTAGCAAACTAGAAAAAGCATTCACTGTAGAGATGGCCAACGGAAAAACCAAAAACACTAACTACATATACAAGGACTGTACGTTAACTTTAGACGGTCATTCTTTCCCAATCAATCTCATGCTGGTTCCTATTAAAAGTTTTGACGTCATAGTCGGTATGGATTGGTTAAGTCTTCTTCGCGCCGACATTATGTGTTTTGAAAAAGCAGTTCGCCTTAATCTTCCTAACAACGAAACATTAGTAATTTACGGCGACAAATCAAGTACGAACCTTCGTATCATTTCGTGCATCCAGGCTCGAAAGTGTTTACGGAAGGATTGTTGAACATTCCTAGCGCACATAGTTGATACAAGCCATGAACTGAAGGACATCAAGAACATTCCAAAAGTACGCGATTTTCCCGATATCTTTCCAGAAGAACTACCAGGATTACCACCACAACGCCAAGTCGAATTCAGAATCGACTTAGTTCCAGGGGCTACCCCAGTAGCGAAATCGCCTTATCGTCTGGCACCAACAAAGATGCAAGAACTTTCCAGTCAACTTAATGAACTCCTGCAAAAAGGATTCATAAGACCAAGTTTCTCACCTTGGGGAGCACCGGTCTTGTTCGTAAAGAAGAAGGACGGATTCTTCTGTATGTGCATAGACTACAGAGAGCTGAACAAACTTACTGTCAAGAACCGTTATCCCCTACCCCGCATTGACGATTTGTTTGATCAACTTCAAGGAGCAAACTACTTCTCGAAGATAGATCTACGATCCGGATATCACCAACTACGGGTACTTGAGGGGGATATTCCTAAGACAGCTTTCCGAACTCGTTATGGGCACTACGAATTTGTCGTAATGCCATTTGGATTAACCAACGCACCAGCAATATTTATGGACCTAATGAATAGGGTATGTCGTCCCTACTTAGATCACTTCGTCATTGTCTTTATCGATGATTTACTTATCTACTCCCGAAGTAAGGAAGAGCATAGTCAACACCTACGAAAAGTCCTAGGAACACTGCGATCGGAGAAACTCTATGCGAAGTTCTCTAAATGCGAATTTTGGATTCGAAGAGTCGAATTTTTGGGCCACGTGGTTAGCGAGAAAGGGATACACGTGGACCCCTCCAAAATCAAGGCCATCGAGAACTGGTCGGCACCAAAGACACCTACAGAAATTCGTCAATTTCTAGGTCTCGCTGGCTACTATCGCAGATTTATAAAGAACTTCTCTAGCATTGCGAAACCTCTTACTACACTAACCCAGAAAGGCGTGTCCTTTGACTGGGAAGCAAAAAAAGAAAAGGCGTTCCAAACACTGAAACAGGCCTTGTGCACCGCACCGATACTATCTCTCCCCGAAGGGATAGAAGACTTCGTAGTGTATTGCGATGCGTCAAATCAAGGACTTGGTTGTGTTCTTATTCAGAGATGGAAAGTTATTGCTTATGCTACCCGACAGCTTAAGACCCACGAAGTGACCTATACGACACACGATCTTGAGTTAGGAGCAGTGGTATTTGCTCTAAAGATCTGGAGACACTACTTATACGGAACAAAGAGCACTATTTTCACCGATCAAAAGAGCCTTCAACACATTTTTGATCAGAAGGAACTCAACATGCGACAATGACGATGGGTTGAGTTACTCAATGACTACGAATGCGAGATTCGTTATCATCCTGGCAAGGCCAACGTGGTAGCTGACGCCCTGAGTCGAAAGCAATACACTGGTCGGAGGGTCAGATCTCTGACTATGACTATCCATTCCCACTTATCCACACAAATTAAAGAGGCACAAATGGAAGCTTTGCAACCTGAAAATGTGGCGGGTGAATCCCTGCGGGGAATGGAAAAGAATCTAGAAGTCAAGGGTGGCGGATCATATTATCTTATGAACCGAATCTGGACGCCGAAACATGGCGGGTTCAGAGACGTAGTAATGACTGAATCACACAACACGAGGTATTCCGTTCACCCGGGTTCAGATAAGATGTATCTGGATCTTAAAAACTTATATTGGTGGCCTAACATGAAAGCAGAAATTGCTACCTTCGTAAGTAAATGCCTTACTTGTGCTAAGGTTAATATCGAGTATCAGAAACCATCAGGATTGCTACAACAACCAGAGATACCAGAATGGAAATGTGAACGGATTACTATGGACTTCATAACCAAGTTGCCCAAGACGACGGGTGGACTCGATACCATATGGGTCATCGTCGACAGGTTGACCAAATCCGCGCATTTCCTACCCATCAAGGAGACTGACAAAATGGAAAAGCTTACAAGAACTTACTTAAGGGAAGTAGTGCGACTGCATGGTGTTCCGATATCCATTATCTCCGACCGAGATAGTAGATTCACTTCAAGATTCTGGCAGTCACTACAAGGTTCCCTGGGGACTAAGCTAGACATGAGTACAGCCTACCACCCACAAACAGACGGGCAGAGTGAGAGAACGATACAGACTTTAGAAGATATGCTGAGAGCCTGTGTGATTGACTTTGGAAAGGCATGGGATATCCATTTACCCCTTGTTGAATTTTCATACAATAATAGTTATCATACAAGCATAAAGGCTGCTCCGTTCGAAGCCCTCTATGGTCGAAAGTGCAGATCCCCTCTATGATGGGCTGAAGTTGGCAATACCCAGTTAGCTAAAGGAAGAGTTCCTGAAAGCACTCTCACCGTCCAGAAATCATATGAGAAACAACAGAGAAGATCGTTCATATTTGTGAACGATTGAAAGCCTCTAGAGACCGACAGAAAAGCTACGCTGACCAAAGGAGGAAACCTTTGGAATTCCAGGTAGGAGACCACGTTTTATTAAAGGTCTCACCGTGGAAGGGTTTAATACGCTTTGTAAAGCGTGGGAAACTAAATCCGAGATACATAGGGCCTTTCGAGATTCTTGCCAGAATAGGCCCTGTGGCTTACAAGCTTAACCTGCCGCGTGAACTTAGTAACATACATCCAACCTTCCACGTCTCAAACTTGAAAAAGTGTCTGTCTGATGAGACTCTTGTTATTCCACTCGACGAAATCGAGATCAACGAGAGCCTCAACTTTGTGGAAGAACCACCAGAAATCATGGACCGAGAGGTCAAACAAACAAAACAAAGTCGCATACCCATCATGAAGGTTCGCTGGAACGCTAAACGGGGACCTGAATTCACATGGGAACGTGAAGATCAGATGAAACAAAAATACCCTCATCTCTTTCATGTTCACTAGTGTCTTTACTACTTTGAATTTCGGGACAAAATTCCCTCTAACGGGGGGATGATGTGACAACCCGATATTTCAACTCTTTGTAATGGGCTAATAGGTCAAGTATTGTAACCATTTTTGAGTTAATCAAAATAAACATTGATAATAAAATGTCCAAAAAGTTTCTATTTAACTACCTACTATGTTTTACATCATTAAACCGGGATCGTACGTAAAAAGAATACCCAAACCCGGCTTCGTATACTGAAGTTAAGATTTTTCCAAATTCGGCTTAGGAACAGTCAACTGAAAAAGTCGAATCAGAGATCGAGCGACTTTTGGCCGGAATAACCTAAACGAGAATCGAAGGTCTCGACAATGGTTGTTCAGCGGTAAAAAGTCTGGCAAAAACCGACGTCAGATAAAGAAGTTATGAATTTTTAAAGAAATTCCTTAATCACGTCATTTTAATAAATAAATAATAAAAATAATTTTGGAATTTGCCGATGGAATCTAAATGAAAGTGTAGATCGTAGTCTCACCTTCGCGGGGATATAAAGAACGTCGAAAACGGAGTTCGTATGAAGGAGATATGAATTTTTGAAGTTTGATAAATAATTTATATATAATTTTTATTAAAAACTTCTGTATTATCCGAAGTCTGAGTCACGCACGTACGCCCCGCGTACACGAGTACACCCAGCGTACTCGAGGCCACGGCCTCGGATCGTCCACGTCGCCCCTATGCGAGCCTACCCCCGTCCCATCCGAAGTGCGAGGCAGTCGAGGACTCGGTCATGCGTGACGTACGCGTACGCCCCGCGTACGGAGGCGGTTCCAGCATCCTATAAATAGGATGCGAGGGTTCCAAAAAAATTTGCTCATTCTCTCTCACTTTTCTTGCGTTTTACCTCGTTTTCCGTGCTCGCACTACCCCAAAGCCCTGGTCATTTTGTGCAAGTCCCGAAGGTCGATTTTACTCCCGTGATTCCCGAGAATCCCGAGGAAAATCCGTTTCCCGAGACGAAACTCTGTCCGGTTTTCCATCTCGCTATCTTCAAACTTTCAAGTGAGTTCATACCCCTTAATTAACCCTTTTAATATTCTAAACGCTTTTATATGCTATCTAGAGGGGGGAAATACAAGTAAAACACACGACTAATATCGGGTTTTATATATAAAGATTATTATACACTTTTATTAAGTGGAATCATGTTTGATTTACAAACTTTATAGGGAACTCCCGTATACAAAATATATTACAATAGACGCTATCTTTAAAAACTATAAATGGTTGTAATGCATGTATAAACTAAACATTTTCTTAGATTTAAATTATGTTGTGTCTATCTTAGACGCTACGAAAATCTATGTTTTCATAACAAATGATTCTTTTCTAGATATTATAAAAACAAACGAGGCACACTTTTAGAAAACTATAATAGGTATAGTTTTATGAGGACATTGCTAACTTTTACATACTAGAAACACGATTTTCGAGAAATCACTTTCATGTACGATAACAAATGAACATTTCAATACGTAAATCTGTTTTTATACTACGGTTCTGTGAGACATTTACTTCACGTACGTTCGAGTACACATTTCAAGCCCTGTATTATATACCAGAATCCCTTGGAGGGGGAGCATGGTGTTTGTGTATAGATCTATACAGGCTTGACAACCCGTGCCCTGACTGTTAGCTACAGTCCACCGTTTGGGGTGACAAACGTCATAACATTCCAACGCCTGAAGAACGTTGTGTATAGGCAATCCGAGTCAATAGTATGGTTATAAAGCTCACAGGAGGTATTAAAAAATACATTGATTTACGAGGTTTTCAAACATATTGGTTACTTTTACACTTACAAACATTTTGGAAACAAACTTTGGTCTGGGAGGAAGACTACTTTTATACTAGTAGAAAATACAGGATTTTCTAAACACAAACAAACAAGGAGAAGATATTTCGTTTCATACAAACATTGTCATTAAATACTTATGAAACTCACCAGCTTAAATGCTGATCTACTCTTTCAAAATTACTTGTATGTCCCAGGGATTCAGTAACTACAGGTATCATTATGCTTTTGATGAAGAGATGCTGCGGTGCCAGTTTAAATCTCATATTTTGACATCATATTTGTAATTGATTTTGAACATGTAAACTTTTGACAAATGTAAACTTTCAATTATATATATATATATATATATATATATATATATATATATATATATATATATATATATATATATATATATATATATATGATGGTTGTATTGCTTTCTTTACTATGTATTCACTTGTTACGCTACCACATGAAGTCATCCGCCGCCGAACGTTTCCGTCGTTCAGGTTTGGGGGTGTGACACAACGTGTATGGTGGGTTCGTCCCTATTTTCGTGGAACATCTGTTTCATTTCTTCCCTTTGTTCAGCAGGCATAGCCCGAATCATGGCTTGAACTCCAGCCATGGTGACTGGATCAGGTGCAACTTCTACTACAACATGTATTTGCTGAATCACTGGGGGTTCATTCCTATTCCCATCCATATTCCCAGCTCCACTGCGTGTTCTTGTCATTTTGATCTATACACCAAATAAGGTGAATTTAGATCTTTATTTAGGATAGACGTTCAAATCATCCTTATCACTCCGAAACGTTTATATGCTAGTTCTAATATCATAGTCGTACGTTTAGAATCCTAAACACATAAGGTTTCCAGATCCGGTCGGTTACAGACCATAAATCCGAACAAATAACAGCATATAAGGCACAAAGCATTTAGCACATAAAAGCATTTTAGGCATAAATCCTAAAATAAGCTAGTGCTCACACCTCACAATCATCGCTTAGCATTCTAAGTTTACGTCTAGAAATCATACAAATTTCTAGTTCGCTTAAACTAATGCTCTGATACCAATTGTGACATCCCCATTTTCACGGATAGAAAAGACCGATTTTGTTTATCCTTTGTTTGAAATCAGAGTAACATTTTAGATAAAAGTGTTGCGGAATTTGTCCCAAAAATATCATAAAGATTTATCAAAATCATTTCCAAAGAAATTTATTTCATTAAAGACTTGGGATGTCATGTTCGATACAGATCAAAAGCATAAACAATACAATATAATCCTTACTAAATTATTTCATATTTACAGGCCTATATCCGTAATCCCTCATCCAAAACATCACATCTATGCTCAAGCGTCACTACCTGTAATACATGAAACTGAGTGGGTCAGGCTTGGGAGCCTAGTGAGCACATAGGGTTTTCAACCCACAATAAATAAGTTTATTAATTTCATCAATCAACAATAACCCGATTACCGTTCCCGTTATCCTCACTTTACGTCCCTAAACACCTATCATAAGGGACCTATCCTAAGGATCATCATCGGGATGGACAATACTGCTAAGGGGGTTCCTCAGCAATAAATGTCCTAAATCCAACCATGAGGGGATGGAGTACACCGGTGAACACATCGTTCACAAACACCTACAACTTGCGAGCCTGCTAGCGTTACACTGGACTGTCTAGAAGAGTCTGTGGTTGTTATCCATACTCTGATAGATGATAGAATCAACAACAACAACAACAACATCGACGGCTCTCATCATTTTATCACACGTCACCTATTACATCTACCCATGTTTTACCCCAACATTTTCGTAGATATAAAATACATATACAGTTTAAATCATTAAAAACATGTATAAAAATGTTTATCCATCATAGATAGCAAGTATTCAGATAATATGCACACACAACACGCAATTTATATAAAATACTTTATATCTATGTGTAAGCTGAGAGTAACTATGCACTTACTTGAATGGTGGTGACTCAGCACACGGACAGTGCTTCGATACTTTCAAAACGATTTTCCTTCGATAAAACCTAGTATAAGTACTACTAGGGTTTAGTCTAACGATAACCACAACAAATTAATAGTCTGACTATTATTACTATTATATAAGCGTTAAATAACACTCAATATAACTCAGAATAATAGCCCAACTAATTATTTTAAGGAGCTAATAACATTACTATAATTATTTGAAAGCTATATTAAAAATTGTGTAAGCGTAGCTCAGCTACAACAGATTTTAAAGAAAACCGAGCTTTGCTCGGAGCAGCGTTTCGAAACCAAAAGACCATTTTTTCTCGGGACTCAAGCAGCCTCGGGGCTTCCCACAGGTGCTAGGGGTTTACCTAGACTTTGGGGAGGGTTAAAAACCCTAGAGAGAGAGAAGTGAATTGGTGTGGAAAATCCGAGAACCCTCACATGTATTTATAGGGGACAACAGCTTTGGAACGTTGGGCGTTCAACAGGTTAGGTTAGGCGTAACTTCGGATAAGAAGGCCAGGTGGCGAAGGCTCGGTGGTGGGACGTGGCTTCTCCTGGACCATGCAAGTCTATGCGAACGCGGCAAGTACGGGATCGGACCTTGGGCGTAGTGAGGGGGCTGCTTGTCACGATACGAGGCGACTTCAACGATCATCATCGGACGGTTGCGAAAGCGCCATGTTAGCACTTTCGTATCAGATCTTGCAAATTCTACTACCAACTTTAAAAATATGTAACTTTCGCGTACGAGCTCTATTTTCGACGTTCGTTATATTCACACGAAGGAAGGAACGTACTCTACAACTTTCGTTTAGACTCCGTTGGCTAATTTTGACTTTATTTTAAAAGTTACATTCTTAACAGGTCGGGACAAGATTGGCCCGTTAAAAATTTATAACTCTTTCATCCGACATCTGTTTTCGTCTTTCTTTTTATCGTTACGCTACAAATAATGAGATCTTTGATTCTCGTTTAGGTCGTGTCGGCTAAAAACCGTTCGATCTAATATTCAAACTTCGGACTGTACACTGCTAAGCCGAAACTTTGAAAAATCATAACTTCGTCATACAAAGTCAGATTTGGGCGTTCTTTTTATGGATGCTGTAACAAACACGTTTTGAAATCGTGTTTTGTAATGAATAAAATTATGAAATATTATGTAAAATTGAGTGTTGAGTTCTAACAGATGATTTTTACTAGAAATGAAGTAAAACTATGTTTAGAATCACTCAGAAAATATTGGAAGTCTTATGAGATTCCAATTAAAAGTCAAATAGTGAAATTTAGCGAAAATATGAAATTTTAAATAAGTAAAATTTTATTAATTGATGTTGTAGAGAATCTCTTTAGAAATTTGTAGGCGAAAACCTCGTCAAAACCCGAGTTATAACGAAGAAGTTATGGCCAACCGAAGATCCGCGATAAAACCGGCACGGCGCCGAATGTCGTAAAAAGTGAGTTTTTGATAAACTACTTTTTATCCTTAGTAATCTAAATGAAAGTCGTAGTATTCGTTAAACCGAGAAATTCGATAAAAAGAACGCCAAAATCTGACTTCGTATGAGGAAGTTATGATTTTTCGAAGTTTCAGCTAAGAAGTAGACAGCTAAAAACTCGAATTTTAGATCGAGCGATATTTTACCGACACATCCTAAACGAGAATCGAAGGTCTCTTCATATGTAGTACAACGGTAAAAAGTCTGACGAAAACGGATGTCGGATGAAGAAGTTATGAATTTTTAACGGATTTTCCTGTCCCGATCTGTTAAAAATAATAATATTAAAATTAAATTCAAAATTAGCCGACCAAGTGTAAACGAAAGTTGTAGAGCGTAATTTTAGCTACGCGTGCATATAAAGAACATCAAAAACGGAGCTCGTATGCGAAAGTTATGGATTTTAGAAGTTCGCGGCCCAAAAACCGAGAAAACTCGCATGAACACTACCAGCCACGTCACCTTCGCACGAAGCAGCTGCGTCACCGGAGACGTGGCCCGGACCGAACTACCTCGCTGCCTGCTTCCAGTGTACGATGCGTGTCGTGCTTTGATTTGTCTGAATTGCGAACCAGTAGAATTCCGACGCGCCTCGCCCTCGTGTCCGAGTCTCGCACCTCCACGCCTCCTCGCGTCCGAGTCTTCGCGCCTGCCTCGTCACTCCTCGCGTCCGAGCCTCGCAAAGGCGACGTGGCCCTCGCTGCTTCGCTGCCTGCTTCCTTCCCAGCCGACTTCGGCCTCAGCCCTATATAAAGGAAGGCTACGAACTTTTCCGACTAACTTTGAAAATTTGACACTTTTAGCCCCTCTTTCCATATTTTCTTCATATTAACTTTCCCCGAAGCCCCGAAATCAATTTTAGCACCGGAAACACGTCCCGAGACCCCCGAGAAGCCCGAAAATTTTATCTTTTCGGTTTTGAAGCCCTACCTTCGTAGAGCCCGGTTTTCAACATAGAAAGGCATATTTAAAGCCGAAGTGCTGTCCAAATTACTATTTTAACCCCCGATTAACTTAAGGTGAGTTCAATATATAGGAGCAATTGTATGTTATGTGTTATATTTGCTATGTGGTTTTCAGTATTATTATTCTGAGTTATTTTCTCGTGTTATTCGCTATGTTTATAGCAATTGTAATACCTTTGACCATGTGATCAGTGAAAGGACTTAGATTTACATTGGTACTGGTACGTAGCCTCTGGCCATGTAGAGCATGTCTCTGTAAGAGAATGACTTCTATTCTATGGCATTGGCAAACGGTTAGATAGGACTATAAGCCTGAAATCTAACAAGATGCTAATCAAAAATTGCATGTCATCTATGCCATTTGGGCCAAAGCTTTATTGATGTATATCAAGAATTGAAAAGAATATCTTTGAATAATGGCTTTGATGGATATGAACGCTTGTCACATGATCTCACATACATCTTTTTGTTCCTCTTTGCTTTTCCACATTGAAGTATATATATATATATATATATATATATATATATATATATATATATATATATATATATATATATATATATATATATATATATATATATGGCATAACATTATATTGTATATATTTTTGAACTCACTAAGCGTCACCGCTTACCCTATCAATGTTTAACAATTGCAGGTGATAAATAATTAGTATGTTTTCATACTATTGAGAGATGTAGAATAGTTTGTAATAGTACTTTTGTACTACTTTTTATGATTGTATAAATTACAATATCCTGGGTAGTTATATAATATATATATATATATATATATATATATATATATATATATATATATATATAACATTTTGTAATACAAGGTTTGTATCCAACAGTTTGTAAATCCTTTATATCAATGTAAAATATTGCTTTTATGAATATGCAAATAGCATGTCTTGGAGTAATGATAATGTGAAATATGAAAGTTTGGGTCTTTCAAAAATACGAAAGTTGGGGTCTTTCAGACGTTCTCGTTTTAACGTATTCTACGAATTTCGTTTAGATCGCTAAGGCTAAAACTTGTTCTATCGTAAATTCACTATTTACGCTTCTCGGTATCGTGTCGGTTTCATCACGAAACTTCGACGGGTCATAACTTCTTCATTATAATTTGGATTTTGGCATTCTTCATATCCCCGTAATCCTTGTTTTGACCACTACAACTTGATGTAATGACATCAGACTTATCTCACACTTTAATTTTGATGATCATTTTTATCCTTTATTTATTATACACTTATACATAAGTAATAAGCACATAAATACACATAATTCACATAATACTCAAATATTTCATTTTTATTACCTCAAAAAGAGTTAAAATAGTTGACCTAGACTATTGCATTGTCTAAAATGCTTAGTCCTGCAACCTGGGCGTTACATTATACACATACAGACAATAACATATAATCATGATAGCACATAAGGAATCATACATAGTACTATATATTCTAGTCCTAAGGCCTCACCTATCATGGACCCCGCCGCTACTCTTCTAATGATGAGATATGGCACCCCATGCACACTCAGCTAGTGATGAGATACGGGACCCCACCCACACTGACCTCCCTACCAGGCACATACAAGTATCTCAAAGGTAACAATTATAATTAAACATGCATTCCTTCATTGGGTACCACACGACATCGAACCGTTGTTTGGAAACCTACATATAAATATTCCACGGGCGCCGCCCGACATCACACCGAAATCTGGAAGCATTCAAAGATTCCTCGGGTTGTCCCCAGCATCGTACCGAAGTCTGGAAACATATAAAACAAGAAAATGCAAGAATCACGAATACATCAAGAATACAAACATTCCTCGGGCACCTCCCAACATCGGATTGGAATTTGGAAACATAATAACGTACATCGGGCATTGCCCGACATCAGACCTTAGCCCAAAACATACTAACATACATAAACGGGCCGACATTGGTGCCTTCGACCCATTCCTACAGGAGAAAACTAACCTCGCAAAGCTAAATGCCGAATCCCACGGATAAAGCTCTGACTGCTAGCTAAAAGATCCCCGAAACGCTGATCTCTCGACTCCCCCGAGCCACTGACCATCATACATATTAGATAAATCTAGGATTCTTATAACTTAACCATAAGTTCTCACTGGGGTAAAAGACCATTCTACCCCTCACATACTCTTATCCCAAAATGAACTCTACCCAGACCTTGGCCAAAAGATAAACACTTCCACAAGGCCCAATAATCCTTTTTAGGGTAAAATTACCATTTTACCCCTGATCTAATTTGGTCCATGGTCTAGGACAAAATCCATAACATGAAGATCCCAATTCCATATAGTCTTTCCAAGCCAACTAATGGCCCAATTTTCTAAATTGGGCTCAACTTCTCAAATGGGCCTTCCCTCAAGACCAACATATCATATAGTCCATTAGCTGTCCAAAAGAATAATCCATCAAGGCCCATAAGCATATAGTCCAAGGAAATGGCCCAAAGAGGCCTACTGATGCCATGAACGTAGGGCGTTCCCTTGTGGAACGTTAAGCGTTCCTATTTGGTTCAGATCGCGACCCCCAACGGGAACGCAACGCCTTCCCGAGCCTTACGTAGGGCGTTTGCATCCAGTTTCCAAAAGTCGGCCATTAAGCACTTAATGATTAAGCCATGCTATGCAAACATAGATCCAAGCTATCTATGACCTCTAGCATCATAAAGTCATGGACTTGGTGACTTTGCATGCCCCTAAAAGTCCCAACCTCAAGAAATAGCAATCAACTTCCATAATAGGGCTTAATTTCATGTATGGGCTTCTACAACTCCAAAAGATGCAAACTTTATGATTCTATGATATCATTAACGTCCAAAAGAAGCAACTCAAGCTTCTGGAGTGATTATAACAACAACCTTTCAACCATGGGACCAAATAAATGAACAATATCCATGAGAATATTGATCTATGATGTAGAAGCACCAAGATAAGAACTTTATATGGTTCTACAAGCTCTCTTTAAACCCTTACTTCTTTTCTAAACACTTTCTTCTTCAAATTCACCCAAATAACACCAAGATTCTCAAGGTAAGCTCAAAATGCATGCAAGAGGCTTAGAGTTTCGTTCTTAGGGTTAGATAGGATGGAGGCCGAAGGAAATAAGGGTTGGAGGTAAGTTTAGGTGTTTAAATAGTTTTCAAGCCCCGTAAATTAAGGTGTAAAATAGTGTTCCCCATATGAAACCGTGTCCATTTTCCTTTGAACGCCATGTTTTCATACTTGGTACACCATGTGTACTCGGTTTAACCTGAAAACGCCTCTAACTTCATATAGCCATTACTTCTTCGTTATAGCTCTGATTTTGATGTTCTTTATATCCACAGAAAGGTAACAAGAAGCCTTACACTTCTATGAAATTTATTTAGCCTAAAACTCAACCGAACTAAAACCCAAAATTTATAAAAGGCCCAATCCAACACCTTTACCGATACCCTTGGGCTCCAAAACACAAACCGGCTAATTGGATCATCCAAACTACATCATCCACTTCCAAATGATGCCCAAACTCGATTCTTCAAAGGTTCTAACTTAGCTAATACCCACTCTTTGCTCACCATCCCGCAGTGGGAACGATTTGAAACAGGGTGTTACATTATGTAATTTTTCATAGCAAGTATTTTTCCAGTTTGTTCAGTTCTATTTATTTCCTACTCTTCTCAATACACTAAGAAACATTTCACTCCATTTGTCTTGATTGATTGTATTGCTAATCAATATTTAACACTTTACAACATCCAAGTAATGTACAATATACTGAAATCTTTGTCCAGTTATCACTATTTTCTTGAAATTGGTTAACAAGTTTTGTTAAGCATTGTGATCGAGGACATACACAATAATCGGAAATGTAACTTTTGATCGTTTTTTGTCAGTAGAAAATTTACATGTGCTTTCACGAATGGGAATGGCCTTGTATATATAAAACTTTGAAATATGATATATATTAAATCTGTATGGACCTTAGGAATAGTAATCTTTTTTGTGTTTTACATATTAGGTCGTTGTATTTTTGTCTCTCATCCAGGTTAGACCCCTCTACAAAGTGAGTGCATGACTGTTGCAGAGGAATGGACACGTTTCAGTTCAGCACATATGGTATCTTTTTGGAAACAATACATGTCCTCCGCAACAGTATACATATGTCACACTTCTTCTCCACCACCTTATTGGATGTATCTTTTTTTTCTGTCACCACCTCCATTAAAATCGCATCATCAGAACCATAACTCTGCTTGCTACATTTCGGTCTAGAATGTAGTTAGTCGTCAGCTTCGTCACTGCCTCCACCAAGCGAATTAATTGTGTTTCTTTCAATAGGTTTGTGTTTCTTTCTCTAAACTTCACTCTCATGGCTTATAAATAGTTCAACTTATGGCTTAACTACCCATACGTGTTTCTTTCCTGTAGGATTTACCCACTATGCCGCCATCATCAACCCCACACTCTATATCCCTTTCTTTCCGATTGAAGCTTCACTGTCTCCCTTAATCGATTGAAGCTTCACCCTCACTCCAATATACTAACAGTTTTCGTTGGTTGTCATGTTGATTGACATCGCTAGGGGTTTTCAATAGTAACAAAAAAATTAATTGGGCTTTGGTTGTATATCCTCTCTAATCCTTTAATCTGTATGTAATATGTAATTTCTGAAATTCTGATTTTTATGGAGAGAGAGAGAGAGAGAGAGAGAAAGAAAGAGAGAGAGAGAGAGAAGACTTTTAGGTCACTAGGGAAGGAATTTGGCTTAGATGATTTGACTCTTTAACTAATTTGTGTATAATCCTAATTTAGGGTTAATTGTACCATTATTCATCATGTGGGTTCGAACTGTTAGGCGAGCGACTTTTGTGTTCAAGAGATTGAGGTGAGTCTTCTCACCACACTCATGGTTCGAAGGCACCAAGGCCGACCTATTAATTGATATGAGATGATTAGTAATGGAGTAGCAACTGTTGCTATTTGATTTATATGTGGATTTATGTGGAGACCTTGGAACGAGCCTATGACACATGATAAGTCTATGGGAGGAGCCCGCGGCCCGAGGATACAAGACCATGGGGTTGCCCATGGCATTCCAAATGAAGACCACGGAGGGAGTCTATGGCAATCTTACATGGTATTATGTGATTATATGATTCGTGTGTTTTGGGAAAACTCATTAAGCTTGTGCTTACAGTTTTATTGAATGGTTCAGGTACTTCTACTGATAAGGGCAAGGGCCAGCTTGATGGCGCGACATGCATTCTACAATGTTTTGATATTTAGTTTTCATACTTTTAACCCTAAAATAATATGGATATGTAATGGGATTTCTGGATACTTTGTGGGTGATATTGATGAAATTATAAGTTAAAAATGTTCTGTAAAAATTTGGGTTGTTATAGTTAAAACATAAATATTAATTAAAAACACATTACATTAGCTAAAAAACACACAAATTTAAATCCTAAATTACTTAAAATCAAAAATATTTAAAACTTAACTTACTAAAAAGACATAGAATAACATAGAATATTCTACTCGTCATCGTTGTCGTCATCGTCATCGTCGACCTCATTCTCCTCGTCGTTATCATTGTGTAGTTGGGATTGCCTTAGCCATATGTGTTTAGTCAAATAGTGGCTTATATTGTGATGTGTTTTACTACTTTGTATTTCCAATAGTCTTGGGAAGTATGTTGGACTGCCGATTTGTATTACTACAACTAGATGAAGTATGTCATTCTGACAATGCATACAACTTTCCCTACCTTATTCTTCTATTATTATGTTATGTAAAATAACACAAGTCGTCAACACCTTCATAAATTTTGCGTTATCCCATGGTCATGTTGGATGTCTGATTATGTGTCACTTTTGTGTGAGGAGCCCAAACGCCCGTTTCGCATACTTCCTTGCCGAATCTTGTGCTAACTTGAACAATTTTCACTTTTATCGGCCATATATGAGTATGACTTGAAAAATGTAGCATACTCTGGATATATCCCATCACCAAGGTAATATGCATAATTATATTGATGTCCATTCACAATGTATGCATGTTTGGTGCTTTAGCCTACAAAATGCCGTTAAATAGCGGAGACAATCCAAGCACATTCAAGTCGTTTTTTGACTCTACCATATCAAAGAATGCATGGCAAAACCATAGGTCATGTGAAACATTTGTCTCTAGTATAATAGTCTGAACGTCATGATCACCTCGTGTGAATTAACCTCACCATGCATAGGGACAATTTTCCCACTCCCAATGTATACAATGAAGGCTATCAAGCATTCCTAGAAAACAATTTTTAGCTTCATGTGCAAAATACAACTGTTCAACATATTCACAAAAAAGATAGTCACATACTCGACCCGTCTACTCAGGTGTTTTCAAATACTCATTCGATGTGTCTAAGACTATGTCGTATGCTAATTGTTTAAGAGCCGATGTGCATTTTTGTATTGTACTAAAACCACGTTTACATCTAGCATCACATCTGAATTGAAAAAACTCATAATTGTTTATCAAATCTCTAGTTATATGAAAACGATCTTCAAATTTCGATAGCTCGTATAAACAATTAGATGCAAAGTAATCACGTACCAAAAGTTCGTGTGCCGTGATACGATCCCGGTTGATCGTAATTCTACGCTTCTTCACGACATTTGAAATTTCGACTCTTTGATGCACCATGTCGTGTGTGCGCTGTGGATAACATGTGCAAAACCAAGTCATCATTAGATTCATCATCATCAAATGAATATGAAGAAATTGAATCCACAAAATTATTCATATTGTTTGAAAGTGTGTTTGTTGTTGGATGTAAAAATATATGTAAAGTTTGTGTGTGTGTGTATATATATATATATATATATATATATATATATATATATATATATATATATATATATATATATATATATATATATATATATATATATATAGGGGAGAGTTTATGCGAAAATGCAAATAATTTGCGAAAACGCGAAAACAAGAAAACCATATGATATTATGTCACCTCAACATTATATTTTGGAAAATAGTTCATCCAAATTTTGAAATACATGATGATAATCGATGATAGATGATAGACTATTTCATATTAGCAAAGTATGATTTTTAACATTTTTATTATGACAACATGAATTTAAAAATGATTAAGGACGTGAAAAAAATATAATTATAAAAACCGTCTTTAAATCTATATTATCATAACACCATCTAATGTAAACTTACCATCTTTAATTTATTGCTAATAATTTTTTTTTTTTTTTATAGTACATGTATCTAATTTTCATAAGATAAAAGCTGTTTTCGCGTTTTCGCAGGATATTTATATTTTCGCATGAACTTACTTATATATATATATATATATATATATATATATATATATATATATATAGAGAGAGAGAGAGAGAGAGAGAGAGTGTGTGTGTTTTAAAATTGAACAAAAGTTTTTAATTGTTCCAAGCCTAACGGTCACAAAAGCAAGAAACGGTTGAGAAAAAACCATCGCCTGATCAATTCAAGTGTGTTCGCCTATCTCCACTACTACGCCATAAAGCACCTGCACACAGTCATAACAGTGTTCACGCGTATGTTGTCTTGCGACGTTGGCCTTCACGTGTGAAAAAACCCACCACGCCAGAAAGCCTAACTAAACTTTTTTGTCCCCTTTTATCAAGAGAGGGCGAAGAAAACAACAACGTACGACGGCTGAGCCTTGCTTGTGTGGCTTTGCTCATCGACATATTTCTAAGAATTTATTTAAGGTAAAGAGTTCATTAACATAAACAAATCTAAAAATAAATATAAACAAACGCGTATAGCTCGGATAGAAGACTACTAATCATTGGAGCAATTATATAATTAAGGTATCTTGATCCTTATAACTCATCAAAGTGAGCAATGTAGCCCAGCGGTATCCGGTGTTGCCCTCCCTACTTGAGGTTGAGGGTTCAAGTCCCGTCGTGGACATAGGTGGATTTAAGGTGTAGTTTAGGAGTAGGTTAGATTTGCTGTTTCAAAAAAAAAAAAAAAAAAAAAAAAAAAAAAAAAAGTGAGCAAAATTAAAAAATAAAAAATAAAAAAAAAAAGGTTCACATTTACTTCCTCCGTCACGAGAACAAATTTCCTATATATTTATTAGTTTATTGAAAATAATTAGTCCCTTTTTAAAAAGAAAAAAGTATAATTAGTACACTAATAAGCAATATGTTGATGAAAAAATAGGCTTCTTTTGTAAAGCATGGATTCAACTTTTTTTTTATTTTTTATTTTTTATTTTTATTTTTTTATATTGATCCTACCAATTAAAGATTATAAAATTATCTCTAAATAGCTGAAAATAATTACATAAAATGTTCCTGATGCTTGACATAAATTCTAAGAATATTTTCATTTGATTAAAGATAAAAAGTTAAAAAAAAAAAACAATCTTTGAAACACTACAAAAATACAGAGGTATTATCGGCGACATCGTTGTTAATAAAAATCCATGACATACTTAATAAAAATTCAACGATAAAGTATTAAGTCATTAACAAATATTCAATATACTAAACATAAATGCCCATCATTCTCCTCATCCTCAAACCCCGACATACTCTTCATCTCCACCAGCTCCGCCACAACCTTTTTTCGACATCGATTAAAACCGTTTAAAAAGTTTCTTGCTATATGTCATTTTTTTAGCATCAATAGGATCATCCACCTACAAAATAAATATGAACATTAATAATAACATCTTAATTGTCAACATACCAAAATACTAATAAATATAAACCAAACTACATAACAAACTTCCAATTGCCAAAAAATATCAAATACCAAACTAAGATAATCCAAACTAGATAACAAAATTCAAATTACCAGAAATACCAAATACCAAGTTAACATAAACCAAACTAGATAACAAACTTCTAATTACCAAATATGTCAAATACCAAATACCATATACCAAATATCAAATACCAAAATCAGCGGTTGTGTGGTGGATTAGTCGCCAGAAAACACTCGAGAATGCCAGAAAAGCCCCAAAATCATTGGCAAAAACACCCTATGGTTCGTGATGGTCCGTGGGTGGTTATAATCGGCCGGGAAATTGGTAAAAGTCCACTCGATCAGACTGATGAGAGTTGTAATCGTTGGAGAAGAAAAGAGGTATCTATGAAAACTGAGAAAGCAGACGATTAGATTGATTTTTTTAAATTAGGCTTTAACGGCGATGGGCAATAGCAGCGACATATTGTGGTAAATGAAGGGAATATTTCTAATTTCACGGTTATTTTTTAGGGCATTAGCGGCGACTATGTCACCGCTATTGCTATTGTACGATGAACAACAACTGACTGTTGGATAAAATGCGAGATCGATGGATGAGGTGCAACCGAGAAAAAAGACAAGGATCATAGTTTTGTAGTAATACCGGCGACAGATCGCTAATGCCCATTTCACCTATATTACTTGGATTTCTTGTAGTGAAACCAGAAAATTTTGAATTAGGGTTGCCAAATGAAGGAATTTTGGCATCTACTTACACCAGGCTCCCACAACTTATGTCGTTTTCAATCAACCACTTTGACTTGCTCTTGCGCATCTAAGAAAAGTAAACATTCAATTTTTTCATTTAATGATTGCCTAGAGTACTAAAGAACATTCAGCAAATCAAATCTGATATTCATAAGACACATGAACTAAAACCTCATCATAGACCCAACATTGCTAACGGACACGCATTTGCCGACTTCGTCATGTCATGCATGCAAGTCGTGTGGAGAACAATTGGAATTTGGCGACACTTTAATTATCTGGACTCGAAGTCATATGAGAAGTCGCATAAAGACATAAATTAGTGTATTTTGATTACTCGTTTCTGGTTCCTGGTACTTTTAAGGAACTTTGAGAGATTTTTTGTAGTTTTGCTACTATAGCGTATAGGTTATTCCTTGGTATGAGCCATATGTTCAAAATTCACAGTTCTCACTAAGCATAACATTCCATGCGACTATAGATCTAGAATTCAAATGTTTTACCATTACAAAACATTTTCTGCATATGAATATTACAATAACAAAGAATGTATATATAATCTCTTTTACATTACAAAAATCTGTAAAAAAGTTCAGGATATACATCATATATGTATACATTTACCCAAACATGGGTGTAAGTTCAACACCGACTCTACAGGAATTAATTAAAGAGGACGTGCAATTACAATAATTAGAATCGAGATTTATCATGATGCTTTCAACAGGGTGGTAAGCTTGACAAAGTCATCTTCTTTGCAGGAAATGGTTAGACCTCCCATTGGGTGGTCAAACCCAAATTCTTCCTCAGATTGACGCAACAAAACTTGAAACAGCGGTTGATCCAAGTATGATATTGGGACAACAAACCGCCTCTTCTGGTTTTCACCAACGTACACTGCAAGATGACCTTTTGGCACGTCACTTTGATAACTTCTGTCACGAAGAGAGATTGATTTGCCAAAGCATTTTACATTAGAAACTAAAGAAGGCAATCGACTAAGACCCATGTGTAGAAAGATTGCGAAAATGAAGTATGTAATTTTCTTTTTTAAATTGGCTGGGGATGAAGAGCTGTACTTTAAAGAGGGTTTGAAACATATATTTATAGCTTTGCTAATCAACTTCTTTTCCAAGAAAGTTCCATATTAAAATAGTAAGAAATTCATAAACTTCCACTATTTATTTATTTAATTATGAGTTTCAGGAATTACACTGCACATGATATTGACGAATAGAATTAATAGTTGGCTATAGGCAATTCCTTGTCAGGAAAGGTTTCATATTCAAATCTTGCTTATCCATAGTTTTTAGTTTATTTTATTTTATATTTTTGTTTATTTATTTAAACATCAAATTCATTAACATCTAATAATTAAGCAGCTAGAGTAGAGGGAAAAATAAATAATTAAATATCCTTTTTTACCTTTTGTTCCTACTAATTTACAATCTAATCTATTTAAATGATGATATGTATTATATTAATATCTTAAAGTATTATTAAATTTCATCAAATAATCATTAAATGTTACAAATGTTACCATTTAATTGGATAGGATAATATCATATAAGAACAAAAAAGTAAGGTATTTAATTTCTCGAGTAAAATGTTACATTTTAGAGCTGGATTTTTTTAACCGGTCAATCCAATATAAGGAAGTTTCGAATCCTCAATGTTGAAAGACAAACTATACCTTTAGTACCACATATGGCTCCCAATATCAATATTATTTTCTACATAAAATACTTCACTACTAAAAATAAAAGTTGTTAAATGACTTGATTTAAATGTATCTTCTGAAAACATAATATTAAATATTTTTTGGATAGCAATCAATTTCAATGATACTAAGGGAGAAATAAAAACTATATATTAAAATAACCTTTCCAAAAAAAAAAAAAAAAAAAACCACCCTATATTTGAAAACATGTTATATTCCTAAAAAAAAACTGTATTTTATGAAACAAACCAAATAATTTAAAGCTCTTTGACTCTTTCCATATTTCTTAGTACGGAGGAACCATTCAATAATGTGAAAGCCAAATCAATAATTGCAGTTGGTGATATTTGCAGCAGAGTTTTCAGAAGCTCACATGCCAGGACTACGAAGCCGTACGTACCGTTGTTTTTACAAGATGTATTGTCTGGCAATAGAATGGAGGTGCATTGATTATATATCAAATCAACCACTTCACAAAGTTTCCATAATTCCATTCCCATTCATGAACAGTGTATAAGATGTTGACTAGAATGATATCCAAATTGACCGATTAGCGCATCTGGGATTATCAATTTTTCGGCGTAAATCTATTACGAGGTATAGAATAATCGAGAGAAACCTATTAAAATAACTAATATAATTATTATTTGATGTCTTTAAATATATTGTTGTTCTAGACATTCGATCTTTATAACCCACTAAGTTAAAATCACACTAAGTTAAAATCACAGTTTGTACATATTTAGTTTTTTATGTATTTATTTTATTTTATTTTATTATTATTATTATTGTTTTTTGCAAAATAAATCATTGTTTTTATACATATTTATTCTTTATGATGAATTTTGTAAGTTTTACCCACCTGGCATCGTAATAGAGAAAAAATCATTAACCAGGTATTCTCAAATACGGTTTGTGTGAACAGCGGAATCATGTGAAAGTATTTGTTTAGGTTTTGATAATAACATTGTATTTTGAATATTATTAACTCTTATAGTACAATACTACCTATATTTAATATTAACTAGTAAAGAGGTCGTGGCTACGTCGCTTTTGGGGTATTACGGAGAAAATCGGCAAAGTTTAAAAAATATCTGCTGAAGTTGTAAATCTCCAAAAATAAGGGAGAAATTCGACAATCCCTAAAATTAGATGTCAAAGTGTACTGTATAACCAAAAGAATGGATACTGCTGGAGAAAATTCAAAAATATTGTGACAATAATGTTAAAGTTGCCAAAGTTGGGAAAATATGGTGATAAAATTCAAAAGGAGTTTTTTTTTTTTTTTTTAAGTCAAAATGTAAGTTTTTAGTACAAGGACGAAAAATATCAAATTTATAAAAGATTTGTGGCAAAAACCTTAAAAATATTAAATTTTTTACTGTAAGGACTAAAAGTATCAAACTCACTAAAGATTTGTGGCAAAAACCAAAAGGAGAAAAAATTCAGTTAAAACACAAAAATATGAAGTTTTGAATTTAAGGGCAAAAAATGTTAAATACATCAAAGATTTGTGGTAAAAACCTAAAGCCCAAAAGATACTATTCCTAACTTTCATTTCTTTAATATATATATATATATATATATATATATATATATATATATATATATATATATATATATATATATATATATATATATATATATATATATATATATATATATATTAATTCAAACTTCATATAATAACATTACAAACTACATTACATAAGGTGAAGAAAATATATTAGTTATAATGATTTCTTTATATATATATATATATATATATATATATATATATATATATATATATATATATATATATATATATATATATATATTAATTCAAACTTCATATAATAACAATACAAACTACATTACATAAGGTGAAGAAAATATATTAGTTATAATGATTTCAATTGTTGAAATAATATTTGCATTCATAGCATTCATAACAGTTAATAATATTATTATTAATAGTAGATTTCTTTTGGGTTACATGAAATGATAGATTTAGCTAATTATTGACTAAGAGTTAATTGGGGATCAAGTATGTTGATTTATTAGTGATTAATAAATTAATAGAAGTTCAAGATGTGTCTCCTTAGTCCTCATGATAGAACCCTAATCATTTTGGGGTTTTGTATTTTTTGCGATTCAAGATGGTTGAAACATGAAACCTCATCTTTAACGGCTATAAGCTTATCTTCAAGTTTTGGGTAAATTTGATATGTTCTTCAACAACCTATTGCCAAAATTTGCACTTTTTACATGATTTCTTTTATCTTCTAAGTGCAAATTTGAGTTGGGAGAGATCAATTACAAAGAATCTCATCGTTTTTGTATGTAAATAGATGAAAATAAACTGAACATTTAGTTCTTTAGAAAAACTAGGATAACAAAATTATTTGACCGATTTATGGTTTAGATTACTAATATAAGTGAGGGACAAGCTATGTATGAGAATATTTTATTAATGATTATTCCACATAGGATTCTATGTGAGGAAAAGTTAAAGAAAATCAGTCATAATAACTGAATATGTAAAAAAAACAATGACTTATTTTGCAACAAAAAACATGAATGACTAAATTTAAGCAAATTAAGAACTTAACTTTGTGTAGTCGGTCATAAGTAGAGTAGTCGGTTATAAAGAATGAATGTGTACAAAACAAAAAATTAAAGGGCTTATTTTTGGAAGAAAAAATAAATACGAGTAAATGTGTACGAGATGAGAACAATATCACCCTTTTAGGTGGTTTACCCAATAATCAATGGAAGCAGTAAAAAAAAAGTTAACCATTTAGAGTGGAGAATCAAAATATGAAAAAGAAAAAAGACACTATAAAGAAACTCTTATTAAATTGTTATAATGTTCAATCTCCAAATATATAAGAGGAAAAATACATATTAATAATGATAAAAAACGATATGATATTTATATAATAGCCTCCTAAAAATCCTAATCATCCTAAAAAAACCCTAAAAAACATTTATTATAAATCGGTGTTGGATCTGTATGCCCAAGAATCATTATAAAGTGATATTGCTAATAATATATAATCTTATAGGGTCCCACATTTATTAAGTTGATACATTTTATATATTTATTATTAATATGATTATTATTAAATAATATTAATTCTTATATTTTAATTAGGGAATAATTATCGTTTTATTAAAATAATAATTATAAAAAAGTATAACAAGTTATTATTTCATATGGTATGAATTAATAAGTCACGTACAACATTTTTGGACTAGTTGGATTCTTTTGTTTTTTTATCTAAAGACAAAGTTTATATTTTATAAACTTGGAATTTATAAAAAATAAATAATCTTACTTTTTAAAAGGCATAATGACGGCGTAGGAGGTTGGTTTTTCAACTTTCCACATTTTGTCTCTGATGCTTCTTAGGGCTACTATTACTTTATATTATTTTAATGGTTAGACATTACTTTTCATGTAAAAGATGCATGAGGTTTGCATTTTTGCAAGAGTGAAACACTTTTTTCTTCCCTTCTTATTCTCTCTAAAACTGTAAGCATGGAGATGCTTCATCTCCATGCATTTTGATGATTTATTTTGGTGTTTAGAAGACCTCTTCAGTTGTTCCCTTTAGTGCTTAATTGAGTTAAGCACTTAAAGGCTTTAGACACTCAAGAATACAAGAAGGAACTAGCATTCCAAGTGTGTTACTCTTGATGGTGGATACTTGTAGAAACGAGCATACACTTTGATCTTTTGTTATCTTCATCAACATCTCAAAACCAAGTGGGTTCACAGGCTTCAAATGTTATCTCTAAAACATCCTATGGTTGGTTTTATTTCATTCTAACATCTATAAATGGATGCATGATGGTTCGGTTTTGTTAGGAACTAATAATAAACTTGTTATTTTTAAAGTCTTCTATTGTCGGTTTTTATGAAAAACAAACTTTTATTTTGTATCAAAAACCAACAATTGGGAACCCTAATAACCATCTAATAACCACACAAATAATGCATTTTCTGATTTCATATAAAATGTAAATATGGAATGGGAAAAAGGTTGCATAAAAGGAAGGTATTTCCCTATTGCCACACATTGCCACATAGTCAAACACAAGACTTTTAGAAAAGGTTGTACTAACACCAACATCTTGGTTATACAAGAAAAGTGTTTCAGATCTTCAACAAACTTCTTCTTGAGATGAAACCGACCTTCAGCAAAATAAACTTCAAATTTCTAAAAAAAATAAGTTAATAACTAATAGTTACAAAAGTCTATATTGACTAGCCTCTCTCGATCGAGATGAACGAGAGAAAGATGATACTAGATTCATCCATCCAAACGCCATTAGGTAAGAACCTTCAAATTCAATGCAAGTATTTTAAATTTCAAATGCATCAAAACAATTGTAACAATGTCAAACTGGTAGTGCTAAATTAATCTTCATGTTATATCATGCATCCGATGGAACTTGTGAACTAAAACCGGTAACTTACTAAAAAAAGACTTTGTACAAAATTAGAGATAAGATCTTAAAGATGAAAAACTTCAAACCGACGTTATACGACAAAAACTTCTTTCGGCCAAAAAATACACTATGGGCAACAGTAAAATTTTGAAAATACATTACGATATTATACACATGAAAATAGTTACGATTTTAAATTCTTGAAAAAATAAATCTTCAAATATTCTTCAACAAACAACTCGGGATCCCAACACTCTAAAAGCTGAAAGCCTCTAAAAGTTAGCAAAAGAAAAAATAATAACCCAAAATCCAAAACAGTTCAAATCCATGAGGACCAGTTGATTGTGGATAATTCCAAACATCTATATCCTCGAAAAGAACATAACACATCATTATAATCAACATGAAGATATATCTTCATATGCCAAAAACAAAACTTAATGCCATAATCCAGAAAAAAAAAACTTCACATATCATTTTATATATATATATATATATATATATATATATATATATATATATATATATATATATATATATATATATATATATATATATATCACCTCTGATAGGTTTGAAACAAATCAATTAATAAAGACAAAAAATATCGATTTATGAAAATCAAGGAAACTCAACCTTAGAAGAGATGAAAAATTAATCGTAAAATAGCATAAAAGCTACTAAGTTCACAATTTGTTACAATTCTGACTACTTAACCTGACAACCCGATTGTCTGTTTACGTAGCATGATGACGTGACATTCTGATGTTTCAACATTGAAAATTTTTCAATGTGGACCATTTTCCATTTGAAACTATATATATATATATATATATATATATATATATATATATATATATATATATATATATATATATATATATATATATATATATATATATATATACACACACACACACACAATTTTTTTACATTTAAAAACATATAAATGTATTTTCTCATTTAAAAAACTATATTTTGTAGTAATACAACGGTTTTTTTCACAGTAAAACCATAATGATATGTAATAATTAGATTATAACTATATTCTACATTAAATACGTAACTTTAAAATGAATTTATAGGTATGAACTACACACTCAGATAAACTAATTTCTTCTCGGAAACACGAGAGTCCGGGTGTCGCTTTAATTGCCAAGGGACCGTTCGTTGTATATATACATAATTTTTCTTTCTTGCATATATATTTCTTTTCCATCATGCAACACAGCACCACATAAGCAAATCGCGCATGAAAAATAAAGTTATGATATAATTAATACATATGTTTTTTAAATGAAAAAAATTTATTTATACGGTTTCAAATGTAAAAGAAAATATTTATAAAGTTTCAAATGAATAAAAAATGAAGCATTTTTGAAAAAATGATGATCAATCTGTAACAGAAAAGTTGAGTCTCAAAATTGATTTTTTCTGGAAAACTTAGTGTTAAAACAAAAAAAAATGGAGAATTTAGTGTCTTTTGTAACACTTTTTTAATTTTGACATGTCAGTATTCAATGTCGGCAAGTCATGTTGTAACATTAATAAAATACAAACCAATTAAAAACTTTTAAGATCATTCAAAAACCTATAATTATTACAAATATGTTTTCAAAATGGTTTAATGTCAGAGTATCCTAGAATCAAATCATAAAAACATAAGGAGGTGCACGATCACGCCTTCGCCTTCCCTCGATCGTTAGAAGTACTTGAAACATGATCAACAACTATAAGCCCGGAGCTTAGTGAGTTCCCCCATAATACCAACATCATTCAAATCTTTGCTATAACATAACAACAAATAAACAATGATATGTGCATAATTAGTTAATTATTTAACATATATTCTTAGTTATTTTTGGTTAATTATGAAAATAATGTGGACAAAAGGTACTTAAAATGCTTTGAATTGTGTTTTCAGTCCAAAAGATATGCTTGGAGGCAAAGAGGAGGAAAGGGAAAGCAAGTGAAGATTAAAGAGTGAAAAGAAGGACCTACTCGGCGAGTATATCGACCCTACTCGGCGAGTACACGATGATATGCCAGAAGATAAATACGACTGCTAATCTAAAGACGGATAAGTATTGACCTACTCGGCGAGTTGATTCTGCTACTCGCCGAGTACCCTCTGTTTTGGGATATCTTTAAAAGACGAATCCTTATCTCATGGGACATAACTCCTGGCGAATTTTGAAGGATTAGCTGCGACTAAAAGGTTCAGAAGGCGCCGAGGAACCCTAAGCTTCAAGAGTTGGAAGAATTCAAGCAATTAGGTTAATTCTACCATTTAGACTTAGGAATTAAACATGTTTGCTTTCATAAACTTTGTTTTTATGCTTGTTTCTACTGCAACTATGAGCTAAACTCGTTTTTGTTTCTGTTTGGGGAATACCAAAGAACTCCTATGGTTTAATTATTGAATTTTGTTTAATTGTCTATTGGTGATTTATTAAATTAAGTTTGTTAAAGAACCTTATGTATTAATCACTACTATTTTTTGTTAATTGGAAGGCAATTAGGTTGCATGAACATCACTTAATTGTTAACCTCATATGTCTATGTGAATGCTAAAACATATGCTTGGAAGTAATGAGTATGAAACTAAGATTAATAAGAAAATAGGAAGATTAATGTGTGAGCTTGTTTGAGAAACCATCAACAAGAGGTTAATTGAATTAATAACTTAATTGACCATTACAAATCTTATTTAATCCAAATAATTAATCTGGGGAATTAATTAGTTTAAACACTTGATCAACGCTTAAATTAGTTAATTGTCTAAGGGTTAGGAGTAATGAACATGAACCTAACTACTATCATTGGTAACCAATAGCAATTAATCTACCTTAACTTAAATAACTATAGGAGTGAATTGGTTGAACCTAAATAGAAACATCTGTATCAAATTTGGTGAATAGTTGTTGCTTTAGTTAATTAGTTAATTTAGTTTGTTTAAGTTTCTAGTCTTGCAAAACTAAAGAAAAACCCTTTACTTCTATTATTTGTTTTAGTTAAAATTAGCTATTAGTTTAATTGCCCGTTCCCTGAGTTCGATACCTTACTTATCAATCTATACCACTTAAAGACAGGTTCACTGCCTTTGTGTGCTTAAATTATTAATAAAAAGTAGGGATAAAACTAGTTGAATTTACACACATCAAGTTTTTGGCGCCGTTGCCGGGGAACGGTTCTAAATAATTAAGCTAATTCCTAATTTTTTTTCGATCCTTTGTGTGAGTTTACCTGCATAAAGTTCATTTATTGCAATTTAGTAACTGGTAATTAGGTTTTAGTATCTGTTTTAGTTAGGTTAAAAAACTTAGAATTTTTTTTTTTAAAAAAAAAAAAAAAAAAAAAACCACTGATACTCGCCGAGTGCACTTGCACCTACTCGGCGAGTAACAGTTTAGTTACAATTTTTTTTTCTTTTATTTGTTTACAATCTTTTTGCTCTTTTTACGCTTTTTATTTGATTAATTTCAAGACTTTCATGACCAAAGGAGCAAACACACCACTGGTACCCCCGTTTGAAGACCCCAAATCCGAATTGAAAAGAAACAAAGGGAAGGACGTGGAGAGTTCAAGCACACCAAAGAAATCACCATTGTCCAACTTGAAGACTGTTTTTGGGAAAAAGAGGAGCAGCAAATCAGAAGCTTCAAGCGCTTCCTTGATAATTGAGGAGTCAATTCAAGAAGAGATTAGATACGAAACCGAGGAAGAAGATGAGGCAACTTACGAACAAGAAACTGAATCGGAGGAAGAGTTAGCATTCACTATGGCTAACATTGATGAAATTCCCATGGGAGAATGGAAGAAGAGGATGCGCGGCGACCATGGCCCGAGACTTGTGCAACCCGCAATTCCCGCAACTGCCACCTTCGAGCTAAAAGGTCATATCCTAGCTTCACTCAAGGAAATACCTTTCTACGGGAAAGATCATGAAGATGCCTACAAACATTTGGATGAAGTAAATGATGTTGCTGATTATTTCAACATTCCAAATGTCACCCACGAAACTCAACTGCTTCGGATGCTTCCGGTAACCTTCAAGGGTGCTGCTAAAGACTGGCTCAAATCACTTCCTCCCGGGTCAGTCACTACTTGGGCCAGAATGAAGGATGAATTTATTGATCACTTTTGCCCACCATCCAAGATAGCCAAGCTCAAGAAGGCCATTGCAAACTTTGAACAACAAGCTGGAGAGTCGTTATATGAAGCATGGGAGAGGTACAAAAGTCTGCTACGAAATTGCCCACACCATGATCTAAATAGCCAACAAGAAGTTTCCATCTTTTATGATGGAGTCAATGTCACGACCCGGCAGCTGCTAGACTCACAAGGCCCACTTACAAAGAAGCCACCCCCGGTGATCAAAGAATTAATTGAAGAATTCTCTAAACACTCTAGAGAATACCACAACCCTAGGAATGATGTCACGAGGGGAGCCGCATACGCTGCTACTGAAGATTTATCCGCGGTCATGGCCATGTTAAAAACCATGGATAGGAGAATGGACAAAATGGATCAAACTATCCATACCATACGGGTGGGTTGCGAGAATTGCAATGGACCTCACCTCACTAGAGATTGCGATTTGGATGAGCACGGCAACAAAAAGGCACAAGTATGCTATTCGAGCGGTGACCGGTATGATGAAGACTGGCGCAAACAAAAGAAGGAGTGGCTGCCTTACGAAGAGTACAAGAAGGCCAAGGAGGAGAAGTATAGACAAAAAGGGAGAGGCTTTTACCAAAAGGAGGAGCCGGTGCAAGAGAAGAAGCCAAGCTTGGAAGAAATGCTAACTAAATTTGTGGCTGCTTCTGAGAAAAGACATAGTGACCACGATGCTGCTATCCAAGAAACAAGAACAATGCTCAGGAACCAGCAAGCATCCATCCACAACATAGAAACTCAGCTTGGGCAACTTGCTCAACAACTAAAACAAAGGTCACCGGGTGAGCTTCCTAGCAAAACCGAGAACAACCCACGAGGCGCGCAAGTGAATATTGTTACCACAAGAAGTGGGAAGATTATTACTCCCCTGGCCCCCATTCGAACTGAAGCAAACAAGGACGCACAGAAGGAAGGAACGGAAGTACAAGTCGAAAACCAACACTCACAATCTGAGAGCCCTACTCGCCGAGTAGGACCGATGGACTCGGCGAGTACATCTGCAAAAACTAATGAACAGCCACCCTTGAAACCATACCAGCCTCCAATGCCATACCCAGCCCGAGCCAAGAAGGAGAAGCAGGAAGAGGAATATCATAAGTTCCTTGATCATATTAAAACTCTTCAAATAAACATTCCTTTCATTGAAGCCGTCATGCAAATGCCCAAGTATGCAGAGTTCCTTAAGGAACTCCTCACTAATAGAAGAAAGATGGAAGAAGTGCAGAAAGTAGTACTGAATGAGAATTGCTCCGCCGCCATGCTAAACAAATTACCAAAGAAGAAGGGTGATCCGGGGAGCTTAACTTTGCCTTGCCAATTTGGCAACTTGGCTGCAATTCATGCTTTAGCTGATTTTGGAGCAAGTGTGAACCTTATGCCATACTCGTTCTTCAAAAAGCTGGACCTCCCGGAGCCAAGGCCAATTCGGATGGCAATTCATTTGGCAAACAAGACGGTTACTTTCCCAAGAGGCATATGTGAAGATTTGCTAGTGAAAGTAGACAAATTTTTCTTCCCGACTGACTTCATCATTCTCGACATGGAGGCGGATCCGCAAGTACCAATCATCCTTGGAAGACCCTTCCTCAACACCGCTAGCGCCATCGTAGACATGAGAGATTCTAAGCTCACATTGCGAGTTGGGGACGACTCAGTGACATTCGGGGTAGACCAAGCCATGAAGTACTCAAGGAGTAGTGACGACACGGCATTCTCAATCGACATGCTTGACGAGTTATTGGAAGAAGACATACCTGAAGATTCCAGCAAGTTTGCAGCTTTGGAAGAAGTATTTGATCCAGAAAAAGACTTATTAGAGATTGAAAGACTGTTGGAAGAAGCAGAGTATGAAGAACTAAAAAACCAAGCTGAAAGCCATACTCGCCGAGTACATCTGAAGAAAAGCCAGCAGTCGTGAATGCCGCCACCAACTCGCCGAGTACCATACCTGCACTCGGCGAGTCCGCCACTATGCACAATAAATTGGAGCTCAAAACACTTCCTGACCATCTGGAATACGCCTTTCTGGAAGAAGGAAATCAGAAGCCAGTGATTATAGCCTCGGATCTCTCCAAGACGGAAAATGAGGAGCTTGTACGGGTGTTGAAGAAAAGGAAAAGAGCCATCGCATGGAGCATCTTCGACATAAAGGGAATAAGTCCATCCTACTGCTCTCACAAAATCAACTTAGAAGAAGGAGCAAGGCCGGTGGTGCAACATCAAAGAAGATTAAACCCGAACATGCAAGAAGTCGTAAAGAAGGAGGTGGTCAAGCTTTTGGATGCAGGAATCATCTACTCCATCTCCGATAGCCCATGGGTGAGTCCGGTCCAAGTGGTGCCCAAGAAAGGAGGAATGACGGTCATTACCAACGAGAAGAACGAGTTAATTCCAACGCGAACGGTAACCGGTTGGCGAGTGTGCATCGATTATCGCAAGCTAAACGATGCCACTCGCAAAGACCACTTTCCCCTTCCTTTCATAGATCAAATGTTAGAGAGACTATCGGGCCATAGCTACTATTGCTTCTTAGATGGGTTTTCCGGGTATTTCCAAATACCCATAGACCCAATGGACCAAGAAAAGACCACCTTTACATGCCCCAGTGGGACCTTTGCCTATAGACGCATGCCATTTGGACTATGCAATGCACCTACGACATTTCAAAGGTGCATGACCGCCATATTCCATGATATGGTAGAAAAATTCATGGAGGTCTTTATGGATGACTTTTCTGTATTCGGATCTTCTTTCAATGACTGCCTCACAAATCTTGACTCGATGCTTGCTAGATGTGAGAAAACCGACTTGGTCCTAAATTGGGAAAAGTGTCACTTCATGGTCAAGGAGGGAATAGTTTTGGGACATAAAGTCTCTAAAAAGGGAATTGAGGTGGATCGGGCAAAGATAGACACCATTGCTAAATTACCCCCACCAACTAATGTGAAGGGCATTAGGAGTTTTTTGGGACACGCAAGTTTTTACCGGCGTTTTATTAAAGATTTTTCCAAAATTACGAAACCTCTAACACAATTATTACTACAAGATGCACCCTTTAATTTTACTAAAGAGTGTTTAGAGGCATTTTACTTTCTAAAAGAAAAATTAACTAATGCCCCGATCATTGTAGCACCAAATTGGAACTTACCCTTCGAGATCATGTGTGATGCTAGTGACTATGCACTAGGAGCGGTCCTTGGACAAAGGGTTGATAAGCACTTTCAACCCATTTATTATGCAAGCAAGACCTTAAATCCTGCCCAAGAGAATTATACTACTACTGAAAAAAAAACTGTTAGCCGTAGTTTACGCTTTTGATAAGTTTCGCCCTTATTTGGTTTTATCTAAAACCACTGTTTTTACTGACCACTCGGCTATCAGGTATTTGTTTTCCAAACAGGATGCCAAACCAAGACTAATACGATGGGTGCTGCTTCTTCAAGAATTCGATATAGAGATACGAGATAAGAAAGGAATGGAGAACGTAGCGGCCGATCATTTATCTAGGCTCGAGAACCCGGCATTGCAAGAAGATAAGGATGGAGACGACTTTCCGGATGAATACATTATGGTGTCCGTGGGAGAGGAGCCATGGTTCGTAGACATAGCTAACTATTTAGCTACCAACTACGTCCCGAAGGATTATAGTAGTCAGCAAAAGAAGAAATTATTTGCGGAGATCAAATATTACTTTTGGGACGATCCATACCTCTTCCGAAGCTGTGCGGATGGAATTATAAGAAGATGTGTGTTCGGAAAGGAGAGTCGAAAAATACTAGAGCACTGCCATAGCGGGCCCACGGGAGGACATCATGGAGCACACTATACTGCGAAAAAGATCTTTTACATTGGGTTCTATTGGCCTACAATCTTCAAAGATGCAGCCCAATATGTCAAAGAATGCGATGCTTGCCAAAGGGTGGGAAACATTTCATCCCGTAATGAAATGCCACAACATAGCATTCAAGTGTGTGAAGTGTTCAACGTGTGGGGCATAGACTTCATGGGGACATTTCCCACATCCAAAGGAAACAAGTACATCCTAGTGGCGGTAGATTATGTTTCAAAATGGGCGGAGGCACAGGCTTTACCTACAAATGATCGACGGGTAGTGGTACGGTTCTTGAAAAAATTATTCTCCCGGTTTGGTATTCCGAAGGCCTTAATTAGTGACCGTGGCACACACTTTGCCAATGATCAATTGGACAAGGTGCTCAATAAATATGGGGTGACCCATAAGTTCTCCACATCATACCACCCGCAAACGAGTGGGCAAACGGAAGTGACCAATCGAGCTTTGAAGCGTATCTTAGAGAAGTCGGTGGGAAGCAACCGCAAGGAATGGTCAGACAAATTGGATGACGCGCTATGGGCATTTCGTACCGCTTTCAAAACACCTATTGGTACTACACCATATAGGTTAGTTTATGGAAAGCAATGCCATTTACCGGTTGAAATCGAGCACAAGGCATATTGGGCGCTAAAGAGGTGCAACTTTGACATGGAAGAATTGAAGACCAACCGTCTAATGCAAATGAATGCCCTTGAAGAACTCCGACATGAGGCTTATTCTAGTTCGTGGCTCTATAAAGAAAAGACCAAGAGATGGCATGACCAAAGAATCAAAAGCAAAGACATCCATGAAGGCCAAAAAGTACTACTCTTCAATTCCCGATTAAAACTTTTCTCGGGCAAACTCAAATCAAGGTGGGATGGTCCATTTGTGGTCAAGACGGTGTTTCCTCACGGGGCTATAGAATTGATCTCAAGAGATGGCACGCCATTTAAAGTCAATGGCCATCGAGTGAAGAAATATGAAGGAGTCCCCCACAATGAAGGAATGGAGGAGCTCCTGCTGTGCGGAATCGCAAACACATAGAAGGGGCGGAGTCCAGCTAATGACTCCATCAAAAGAAGCGCTTCTCGGGAGGCAACCCGAGTTTCACGTTTGCATTTTCTTTCCCTTTCTTTATTTTTCGTATTGTTTTTTTTTCATTTTTCTTCATTCATTCTACTTCTCTAAGTGCTTGAGGACAAGCTCTACTGAAAGTGTGGGGTGGAAAGGCTAAACAAAGGAATTAATATAGTAAAAATTGGCAAAATTTAAAATGTTTTCAACCTGAGACATCTACTCGGCGAGTATATCGGCTATACTCGGCGAGTAAATGTTCGTATATAGCCAAAAATGCATGACACGCGTGTCTACTCGGCGAGTAGATCCATTATACTCGGCGAGTAGACGGTTCAAACCCAGTAAATCAAAATCTGTAAAAATTACTTTTATTCAACATTTCATCCCCACACTCGCCGAGCATCTTCTCTCAGCCGCCGTAGTCAATTTTCTTCCTCTTTCTCTTAATTCAAGCAACAAGGTAACATCTTTACTCTTTAATTTTATGAAAGGTCCAATCTTTATCACATATCTCCCCATATTTGGTATATTTTCGGATTTGGGGAGTTTTCCCCAATTTTTAGGGCTTTGATTTACTCATGAATTAGAGGTTATTTGGAGTAATTTCTTCAAGATCTATGGTTAGATACACAATTACAACAAACCCCTATGAACAAATTGGACTATTACACAGATTATACAGATCTGGTTTCGATCTGTCCGAGTGTTCATACTACTCGGCGAGTATGGTCGTGTACTCGGCGAGTAGGTCCCACAAAGATGAAATTTTTTTCTGTTTTAATGGGGTGTTGTTTGTTGCTGTGTTTTTGGAATGTTTATGCAGATAGCATGGCAAGGAGAGGACAGTCATCACGTGGAGGAGGCCATGGTGATATGCCATGGTTATCCTTTCAACACATCACCTCCAAATCCTCCAAAACCCGAGCCTTAAACAGGTTGGAAGCTCTGCGACAAAAGGAAATTCACTTGCCCACTGCAATGGATTGGGGATGGATGGGCAATGTTGGCTTGGAAGAGGAACTTACACCATATTTGGTGAAAGACTGTAACTTGGGTTATGCCAACATCACTTGTGATGGTTGGTTGCAATTGTTTAAAATCCAAGAGCTCGTCTACGCGGAGTTGTGTTGGGAATTCTTTGCTACCATTTCATTCCGAGGTGGTAGTGAGTATTACAACCCAAACACGGTTTCGTTTTCTTTGGGAGGAGAGCTGCGACAATGCAGCATGGTTGAATTCTCTTGGCGGTTAGGCATCTACGATCAAGACATAGCGATGACAGAATACTTTGAAGCCTTCTTGGAAAATACTCACAAAGAACTTCCCGAGGGGTGGTGGCGTCAACATGGTGGAGTACAATTGCTAACCGGGTCTATATACCTTCCACTGCTCAAGAAGGTCATATCCGTTCTCTAATCCATCGACTTATTCACCGGTTCATTGCGAGCACGATCAACATGCCAAAGGATGGGGATAAAGTTCCCACCCTTGATATCTTTTATATGTGGAGTATCATCACCCCCGATGTTTTCTGCAACCTCCCATATTGCATCACTAAATTTCTTGCGGAGGGAGCGGTTAAGGAAAAAATCAACTCGAAGATCAATGGGGGTATGTTCATTACTCGGCTTGCGCGATCATTTGGGATCTTAGAATTACCGCAAGCTCAAATGCTAACGGTTATCCACCCTCATCCGTTCAATACGGCACTCCATAGGAGGGCTCGGATAGTGGAAAATTTTGGTGATTCTTTTATGATCCCAAATGAGGACGAGCCGACGGTCCTCGAGGAGCCGGGAAGGTGGGTGAGGCCGAGGAACGAGCGGGTACGAGAAGACCCACCGGTGATTCCGGTGGAGGATAACGAGGGGTGGAATCAAGTGGAGTATAGACGATATTTGGATTAGGGCGAGGAGTTAATTACACCAATCAATCCTTCGACTATCTCTTCCAACAAATGCATATTGCCCCGCGACCGGGACCCGGCTATCCTTACATCATGGATTGGGACGAAAGGATGCAAAGAAGGGGTGGAGAAGGAGGTAGTGGAGCTGGAGGAACCAGGATGGACGAGGAAGAATGAAGATTTTACTTGTTTTTGTTTTTGTTTGATTATGATGTTTGTTTAAGACAATTGTGGACATGTGAACTTGGCTATGTGGTTTGAATTTTAGTGTTACTTTTAGTTTTCTTTTCAGGTATTGAAGCTAGGATGCATGCTATTTAGGAATGGTCAAGCGAGGAATGAGAACCTTTAGGAGTGCTTATGGAGTTTTGTTCCTAGGATCGAGTCCGTACGAATCGAGAGTTTATTAAAGTGTTGCTGTTTAGGAAGTTTACTGGAGAGTGCATTTATATTTGCATGTCAACACTAGAGTAAAGAGAGACAGCGGTTAGAAAATTTCTGGAATTATACGCTCTACTCGCCGAGTGCACTAATACTACTCGGCGAGTACATCTGCTTCTGCACGATCTGCTTTGTCCGACAACTTCTACTCGCCGAGTTTACTACCCTACTCGCCGAGTAGCCTGCTGCAGGAGGAGTTATTGATTTGTTCTGGCTACTTTTACATGCGCTATTCATACATTCTTTATGCATTACTACTGAGGCTTGTGCAACAACCCTTTTTCCTTGGAGTATTCGAGCTATCAACCACATGAGACGTATGACACCCGTGCCATGGATGAGCTGTTCCCATGGTTAAAGTCACTAGAAGAAGGAGTTGAAGAAGAGAGTGTCAACCTAGCGACTGTTACCCCAGGGGAGTTTGTTCCAACTTTCTCTCTATTTGCATTCTTAGTTGTTATAATATGCAATGAGGGCATTACATAAAATAAGTGTGGGGTAGGGGGTTAGTCACATCTTAGAACACTTAGAATCTTAATTTAGGCTAATTTTTAAATTTGTTGAATATTAAAAATGATTAGGTCTTAAATTAGAAAATTTTGGTAAAAAAAAATTAGGATTCCATATTAGAATTGTGTTAATAATTGCATGAGAACCCAAATGTTTAGTTGAGCCTATACACGTTCTAGTGCATTTGTGGCTTCCTTATTTCAGTGAAATCATGAGACAAAAACACGACCTTGCTCAGCCTGAGGGATGCAATATGTTTAGCAGCCTAAACCTGAAATGTATCCAGGAAAATTTTTATCATTAGCCAATAAAGGTTGAGATTGAGCGCCCCTGCTTAAGCATGTAGGGATTTGAGTGAAAGAAAAAAAGAAGTGAGGTATACATGTAAAAAAAAAAGAGAAAATTACAAGAAAAATTGTAAGAATTTTAGAGCAAATGAAGTAAAGATCTGAAGATCAAAATTCCAAGAAATCCAAAGAGTTGAAGATACCAAAAATCAAACAACAAAGGTGGTGAATTCAAAGATATCCAAGATCAAATTATCAAGAAGTGAAGAATTCCAAAGAGCTCCAATGTGGTATCATAAATTGTAATTTTCTAGATTATGTATGCTTGGGTTGCTCAATTAAAAATACCTTGAGGGTAAAGAGGTTTTCTGAGGATGGATTCGGAGGGTTGCATAAAATGAGCATAGTTCGGGGTGAGTGGGCGAATGTTTATGAGGATTGTGAGTATTTGAAGTATGGGGGGGGGGGGGGGGGTTAGGAATTTTAGACACAAATGCATGCGTTGCGGTCTTGGCATAATGGCTGGGAAGGATTGGAGTTATTAATGTGATTTTAATGTGTTTAAAATATAGTTTTGCTTGGGGGCAAGCAAAAGTCAAGTGTGGGGTATTTTGATATGTGCATAATTAGTTAATTATTTAACATATATTCTTAGTTATTTTTGGTTAATTATGAAAATAATGTGGACAAAAGGTACTTAAAATGCTTTGAATTGTGTTTTCAGTCCAAAAGATATGCTTGGAGGCAAAGAGGAGGAAAGGGAAAGCAAGTGAAGATTAAAGAGTGAAAAGAAGGACCTACTCGGCGAGTATATCGACCCTACTCGGCGAGTACACGATGATATGCCAGAAGATAAATACGACTTCTAATCTAAAGACGGATAAGTATTGACCTACTCGGCGAGTTGATTCTGCTACTCGCCGAGTACCCTCTGTTTTGGGATATCTTTAAAAGACAAATCCTTATCTCATGGGACATAACTCCTAGCGAATTTTGAAGGATTAGCTACGACTAAAAGGTTCAGAAGGCGCTGAGGAACCCTAAGCTTCAAGAGTTGGAAGCATTCAAGCAATTAGGTTAATTCTACCATTTAGACTTAGGAATTAAACATGTTTGCTTTCATAAACTTTGTTTTTATGCTTGTTTCTACTGAAACTATGAGCTAAACTCGTTTTTGTTTCTGTTTGGGGAATACCAAAGAACTCCTATGGTTTAATTATTGAATTTTGTTTAATTGTCTATTGGTGATTTATTAAATTAAGTTTGTTAAAGAACCTTATGTATTCATCACTACTATTTTTCTGTTAATTGGAAGGCAATTAGGTTGCATGAACATCACTTAATTGTTAACCTCATATGTCTATGTGAATGCTAAAACATATGCTTGGAAGTAATGAGTATGAAACTAAGATTAATAAGAAAATAGGAAGATTAATGTGTGAGCTTGTTTGAGAAACCATCAACAAGAGGTTAATTGAATTAATAACTTAATTGACCATTACAAATCTTATTTAATCCAAATAATTAATCTGGGGAATTAATTAGTTTAAACACTTGATCAACGCTTAAATTAGTTAATTGTCTAAGGGTTAGGAGTAATGAACATGAACCTAACTACTATCATTGGTAACCAATAGAAATTAATCTACCTTAACTTAAATAACCATAGGAGTGAATTGGTTGAACCTAAATAGAAACATCTTTATCAAATTTGGTGAATAGTTGTTGCTTTAGTTAATTAGTTAATTTAGTTTGTTTAAGTTTCTAGTCTTGCAAAACTAGAGAAAAACCCTTTACTTCTATTATTTGTTTTAGTTAAAATTAGCTATTAGTTTAATTGCCCGTTCCCTGAGTTCGATACCTTACTTATCAATCTATACCACTTAAAGATAGGTTCACTGCCTTTGTGTGCTTAAATTATTAATAAAAAGTAGGGATAAAACTAGTTGAATTTACACACATCAAACAACATGCATATTGAGCCATCAGCCTAACTGGACTGCCCTGCAGGACTATCAGTCTATCTGGACCGCTCTTCGATCCATCGACACATCTGGACTGCATCTTAGGGCCTGCAGCCTATCCAGACTACTTGTCGAGCATTCGATCTAACTAGTATGCCCTCCCATGCTTGTAGTCTATCCGGTCCGCGCTGAGTATGTTGGCCTTCATCATAAAATAGGTCCGCCTTAAACCAACTACCAATCTAACAATTGTGTGCACATAAATATCATACGCTAGCATATATGATAGTCAAACTAATTTAACAAATCACTAATCATACCAACGTCCTATAACCAGGATACCGACCTAACCGATCACTCAGATAACATTATCCTATATAACAGGATACCGACTTACCAGGTCACTAATCATGTCACCATCCTAACTACCAGGATGCAAATCAATAAGCATATCATGCAATAAACCCTGATAGAAATCCGAAAAGGGCCGACATGGGTGCCTTCGACCCTATTAGTATAGTAAGAACAACTCACCTCACAAGTAGCTCAGGATGATAAATGTCAAACTCCCCAAATGCAACTCCAAATTCAATCCCCTACATCCACTAATGATCCACTTTTATAAATTCCCAAATTACCAAAATACCGCAGAAATCAAACCAGTCAATCCTTGGTCAAAGTCAAAGTCAATGGTCAAGGTCAACAGTCCATGTTGACTCAACTCGTCGAGTATAGCCTAGTGAATCGTTGAGTCCTTCAAGAACTCGAGAAATCGTGAAATCCTGAGTTGAGTCGCCGAGTTCCTAGACAACTTGTCGAGTCCCTACAGTGTCCAAATGTTGGGAAAACCCTAACTGACTCGTCGAGTCATCCCATTGACTCGCCAAGTCCATGCAGAAACCAAAAACAACCAATATTCATCCGACTCGTCGAGTTCAACATGCAACTTGTCGAGTCCCTTCAGTCCATTTCTTGTTTAGACGTTTTTAAGCTACTCTAAAGCTCCTAATTACAAATCTAGCCTCGTAGGGAATGGTTTCCTCATAAAGTTGCAAACGTTACATGCATGCAAGGCCTTAAATGCAAAAACCAAGCTAAAGGAGAGGTTTAAACCAAAGGGAAGGGTCAAAGCTGGATAAAATTAATAACTTTATAATTATATTGACTTAGAGGAGTCCAAATCTGAAGTTACAATTTCAGATCATGCTCAATACTTAAAATGATCCACAAATATGCTAAAAATGGCCTTAAAACAAGAATACGGATATCTAACACTAGAATGATCAAGGTAACAACTTGTTACCTTCAAATGGTAGCCAAAACGATGTAGATGCTGGATCTACAAGCTCTTTCCCGTTCCAAGCTTCTCACTCTTCAAGTTTCCCTTCCAAAATCCACAAATAACACATTTGAAGCACTTAACACATACAATGGGGTTTAGGACTCGATCTAGGGTTTTCCTCTGTTAGTAATGAGAACGAGGGCGGCTAGAAACGACCCATATGTTCTTTAAATAGGGTGCAAACCCTAAATTTCAGGGTTTCCATGCATAACCTCTACTCATCGAGTCGGGGTCATCCGACTCGTCGAGTAGAAGTCATAAATCACGACGGTCTGACTATGTTCGGCATAATGAGTTGGGGCCTCTAACTCGTCAAGTTCCTTTAATAAAATGAATATATATCTTTTAAAAATATACATGGGAGTCGGGTGTTACAATTCTCCCCCACTTTAACTAGACTTTGTCCTTGAAGTCTGTTGCGGTAAGTAACTCGGGGTAATGCTCCCACATCTCTGCTTCTGGCTCCCAAGTCCACTCGGATCCCCTCCGGTGCTGCCACTGTACCTTTACCAAAGGCACTTCCTTGTTCCGTAGAACCTTCACTTTCCTCTCAAGAACGGTTGTTGGTCTTTCCACCTAACTCAGGCGCTCGTCGACCTATATATCATCCAATGATACCACTGCCTCGTCATCTAATATGCACTTTCACAAATGTGACACATGGAAAGTGTTGTGGACCCAACTAAGCTCCTCTAGGAGATCCAATTTATACACCACCTTGCCAATCCTGGAAATGATCCTAAATAGCCCAATATATCAAGGACCCAATTTATATCTCTTCCTAAAGCGGATCACACCCTTCTAGGGTGAGACCTTCAGTAATACCCTGTCTCCCTCTTGAAACTCAAGCTCAGATCAACACCTATCGGCGTAACTCTTCTGTGGACTCTAAGCGGCCAGTAGTCGTTGTTTGATCTGTTGAATCCTCTAGGTAGTCTGCAGAACTACCTCCGTCTATCCCATCACACTATGACCAATCTCACCCCAAAAGACTGGGGTGAGACATCTCCGTCCATAGAACAATTCATATGGTGGAGGACCAATACTGGAATGAAAGCTTTTGTTGTCGGAGAACTCTGCAAGGGGTAGGGAGGAGTCCCATCTCCCACCGAAGTCAATAGCGTAGGCTCTCAGCAAATTCTCAAGAGTCTGTATGGTCAGCTCACTCTGGCCATCTATCTGCGGATGATAATCCGTACTGAAGTGCAACCGAATGCCCTTTTCCTCGTGGAACTTCTACCAAAAACGGGAGGTGAACCGAACATCACGGTCTAAGACAATAGAGACTAGTACCGCATGACGATCAATGATCTCATGGATATAGAAGTCGGCTAGATTCTTGGTCGATGAACTCTCCCGTATCGCTAAGAATTGGGAGATCTTGGTCAATCGATATACGATGGCCCATATAGCATCATAGCCCTTCACCGTCCTCGGCAGCTTGGTGATAAAATTCATCGTGATCTGCTCCCATTTCCACATGGTAATCTCCAGAGGCTGCAGCTGACCATGCAGCCTCTGATGTTTGGCCTTGACCATCCATCAGGTCAAACACCTCTCAAGGTATCATGCAATCTCCCTCTTCATGCATGGCCACCAATAACTCAATCGCAAATCCCGATACATCATGGTGGCCCCTGGGTGAATAGAGAAGTGAGGCTTATGAGCCTCCTCCAAAACAATCTGTCTGACCCCACCAAACATCGGAACCCAGACCCTCTAGCAACGGGTCAATAATCCTTGGCTATCCTGAACAAATAGGGTGTTCTCAAACCTAATCCTCTCAAGCTTCCAATTCTCCTATCGTATACCCTCAACCTGAGTTTCCCTGATCAAACTCACAAGTGGAGAATCCACTAATATCCTTATACATATCATTGGAGTAGACGGTCCGAATGTATTGCAGCTCAGACCATTCGCCACTACATTCACTTTACATGGGTGGTAAAGTATCTCACAATCGTAGTCCTTGACTACATCCACTCACCTGTTCTGTCTCATTTTCATGTTCGTTGATCCATGATGTCTCTCAAACTCTTGTAGTCGATGTATATGGTACAATGGACCCCATAGAGGTAATATCTCCAAATCTTGAGAGCGAATACCATCGCTCCCAACACCAGATCATGAGTAGGGTATCTCGTCTCGTGCGGATTCAACTGCCATGATGCGTAGGCTATCACTCGTCCCATCTGCATGAGTACCACTCCCAGTCCTGTGATGGATGCATCATAAAACACTACAAAATCCTCATGCCCCTCTGGGAGAGTCAGGAATGGAGCCTCACAAAGTCGTTGTCTGAGGGTCTCAAATGCCCTATACTACTCAGGGCGCTACCGGAAATCCACCCTCTTCCTCGTTAGATGAGTGAAGGGTACTGCAATTTTGGAGAAATCCCATATGAATCTTTGGTAGTACCCTGCTAATCCCAAGAAACTCCTAATATCCAAGGGAGATTTCATAACCTCCTACTGCATAACTGCCTCGATTTTGTCCGGATCAACCAAAATTCCCTCTAGTTAACGAGATGTCCAAGGAACTGAACCTCTCGTAACCAAAACTCGCACTTCGAGAACTTAGGATAAAGTTGTTCTCACCTCAAAACTCCCAATAGCTCTCAAAGATGCTCCTCATGCTGCTCTTGGGTCTTGGAGTACACTAAGATATCGTCTATGAACATGATGACCGAGCGATCGACCATCAGTCTGCAGACCCGATTCATCAGGTCCATAAATACCGTCGGTGTGTTGGTGAGCCCAAACGACATCACCACGAACTCGTTATGTCCATAACGAGTGTGGAAGACGGTCTTCTCCATGCCCTCCTCCCTAACCCTGCCGTCATGGTACCCGGACCTTAGGTCTATCTTGGAGAACCAAGATGCTCCCTGCAACTGATTGAAAAGATCATCTATCTACGGGAGTGGATAACGATTCTTCACCATTAACTTTTTCAACTCCTTGTAGTCAATGCACATCGGTGCGAACCATCCTTTTTCCTAACAATGAGAATCATAGCTCCCCATGGGGAATTACTCGAACGAATGAACTGCTTGCCCAACAGTTACTGCAACTATGATGACAGCTCCTTCATCTCGGGTGGTGCCAACTGGTACAACGACTTGGCGACAAGGGCTGCACCTAGCACTAGTTCGATCCTAAACTCAACCTGCCTCTTCGGAGGCACTCCCGGTATGTCCTCTGGAAACACGTCAACGAATTTCCTGACTACTAGATACTCTGAAATCGAAATATGATCCCTAACCCACGTATCCACCATTTACGTTGGATAACCCACACACCGGTGTTGAATATATTGTCGAGCCCTGGCGCCTGAGCAAAACCCTGAACCTAACCTGGTGCCCTTTTTGTAGACAACCAGTTCTCCCCTACTTGGGTTTCGAACTACCACTCGCTGACCCTCACAGTCGATCATGACATCGAAGAGACTAAGCCAGTCCATACCTACGATCACACACACATCCCCCATAGGAATTGGAATAAAGTCTATCAGGAAAGATACCATAAAGATCCCCAACACGCAACCCCGATAGAATGAAGAAGCGAAAATCCCGTGTTTGTTGGCGATAGAGACTCACAACGGATACTCTAGTTGTCCTAGTAGCAAATCGAACTCCCTACTAAATGTTTGAGAGACAAACAACTAACTGACTTGCCCCCGAGTCGAATAACACCAAAGCAGGTAAGGATTTCACTAAGAAGGTACCTAACATGTCACAACACATATAAGCATAATATAAATATAATCAATAAGACAAAGGATAGTAACATACCAGCAACCACGTCTGGTGCTTCCCTGGCCTCCTCTGCTATAAGCTGGAAGGCACGTCCCTGAGACCTCGAGGACACTGCTATACCCCGACTCCCATCAGTAATCCTCAGTGTATATGGCGCTAGATCATGCTTCGGCCTGGCAGCAAGCAGTGGAGAGTTGGTCTTCACGTGACAAACCTGATGGCATTGGTAGTAAATCGTCATATCCTGAATCAGGGTTGGCTGGCGACAACCATAAGTGCAGTCCTGCTGGCCTCTTGACCTAGTATCAACAGTCTTAGACCGCTTCGGCGGCGGCTGTGACTACATCAGGGCCTACCTCTGCTCTCTCAGTTGTAACTCAATCTGAAGCTCCCGCCGCACAACCGCGTCTTGTAATTCCAGCAAAGTATCACATTGCTGGATAGCAGCAAACTGACGAATGTTAGTATTGAGCATGCTCAGATAATGTGTCATCTCAGCCTACTCAGAAGCAAACTCTAGGAAGAACATTGCCCACTCCGTGAACATAAGGGTGATCTCCATCACCATCTCAGTATTCTGTCTCAACTCCAAGAACCGCTAAGCTAACCACTCCTGCTCGACCCACAGAATGTAGCGACCACGAAACATATCCCTGAACTTCTCCCAAGTAACCATAGATCTTTGATCATCAGTGTACAACCCTGTCATCAACCTCCACTAGCCCTTTGCCTCGAACCTCAGCAGGTTTGTGGCATATCTGACCTTCTCGTCAGCAGGACATGAGCATGTGAAGAAACACCCCTCCATGTCAGAAAGCTACCTCATGGCTCTGATCGGATCCTGAGTTCCATCAAAATTCGGGGGCTTCATCTTATCAAATTCCTAGTACTTAAAAGCCCGACTGTCTTCTCCCCTACTGTCGTTACAGCTGTTGTAGCTGTTGTGGTAGCAGTCTTAACAATAGCTACATAACACTTGCCGAAGTACTCAACCATGACGGTCTTAATAGACCCAAAAATTGATGACAACTATTCCCGGAACACTTCAACAACCTCATCCTATAGGATCTCCCGAATCCTAGCGTCTGTCCCATCTGGTCTCATCTGACCGATAGTTTCAGGCACTATTGGTTCCTCCTGACTGCCCTCTCCTGATCCTGACCCGGATCCATTCACAAATCTCCGCATAACCGCCATGCTGAAAAATACACCAAGAAGATATCATACATTCCATATAATAATCTGGGAACCAACTCCCAATAAAGCTCTTGGGATTGTGACTTCCTTGCTACACGCATGGATCCTATGCTTTCAGTAGTATGGGCTCATACAACCTTCCACACTTACCCATATTTATCTTAAGTATTGTCACAATGCCTTAACAATATACATATTCATGGCAAGCGCTCATTCCTCACTCCTACCGGAAGGCTAAATATCTCATAACTATCCTACTGACCCCATACAACCCACCCATCCATGAAACTTCCACCAACCCTACAACACTCGTGTATACTAGCCATACATAATGTTGGACCCTATAGACTTTCTAATACCTAATCCTACCCTATGCTCTTCATCACACAAGAAGAGGAAATAAGGCCAAACCAAACATTCTCAGGCTATAAGATCTTAATTATGTACGACATTGATGCATACACTAAGCTACTATAGTAATGATTTCAATTTCATCTAATGAAAACTCTAGGCTATCAGGAATCATATAGCCAGGCAATTCTTGAAGGATTTTGAGCATTCTAACACTCCTAAGGTGTACATGCAACCCTAAATACATTGGATCTATGTTTTCTCTATTATACATGCAAACTTTCAATTTTCCAAGATATCATCCTAACTAGCATATTATGAAGTACATAAAATACAAAAATCTAGTTGAATGACATACCTTTCTTGTAGCTTAATTCCTTTGGACCATTAAGAGCCTAGCACCCCAAATGTGATGCCTCAAATGCTTCATACAACACCACCAACAATGGAAGAGCTTGAGAAGGGATTATCTTGCACCAAATTCGGCTATAGCTCTCTAAAAACACTAGGGTACCGATTTTGATAGCATAGTGGCTTTTTATATAGTGTGGTAAAATTAGGGTTACACCATGTAAGCCTTAATGGTCATGGCTTTCCACATTCCTCATGCTTCATTGGTTTTAACCTCTATGGAGTATCCATGGGTCACCACATGGGTTTATCCTAACATAAGGAATCATGGATCATTGGCCCACACAATTAGAATGAATGATTTACCAAATCAACCCCTTATATTGAATTAGTCTTTTTTTATCACAAAATTAATTCCAAATTAATTCTTGATCAATACTAATTAAATAATATGATTTCATATTAATATATTAGAACTTATAATATATTAATAAATCATGAATATCCTTTTCTCAAAAGTCCATCCTTATAAATTTTTCTGGTGCCATGCAACCCAGATGGACCATGCTACTCTCGGGTCAAGTATATACTAATGATAGTTATGGGCTTAGATACTAAATCCAATAGTCTCCCACTTGGATAAATCTAATAACTATAACTGCAAGTACGACTTAAAATACCGACTATTAATTGCAGCTCTTAAAAGCCTTTGTTGAACTGAGACACTCCATTTTAGATAAGTGATCATATAATTTTATGTTGTCAAGATATCAGCTGGGTAAATACATGGAACGACGTCATAACATCCCCAAAACAGCTCAACCAATCCACGCCCACTATAACACAAACGTCCCCCATCACAATCGGGAACTCAACACTGAAGATCTCGAGTACACATCCCCGAATCACCTCAGTAGCATAAACCGCTAGCTCGTCAGCGATGGAAACCTGAAGAGGTCGAATAAACGCCTCTCGACAAATACTGATGTGATGACTAAAAGCTAACGACACAAAGGATCGACTCGCACCCGAGTCAAATAACACCAAAGCAGGTACGTAATTCACAAGAAAAGTACCTACGCATCTCATAATATAAGCACAATATCTCAAACTCGAAATAAACAGAGGAAAGAATACATAGTAGCCACAATGTCGACTGTTGCACGTACCTCCTCTCCTATCAACTGGAAGGCTCTTTTACGAGCCTTCGGTGCCTCGGCCTTCTCTGGTCTGATCTCTGTAGCTCGGGCAACAAGTGCAGATCCCTATACAGATCCTTGCAGTAGCTGTGGGCACTCGGCCTTCCGATGGCCGGTCTGGTTGCAATGGAAGCAAACCGAAAATCCCATGGGGAAATCCCTCACGTAATGTCCCTCCTTCCCATACTTGTAACACCCCAACTCTTCACAACCCCTCGTGACTCTTCCCTCACTTCCCACAAGTGCCACTCTTCGAACCCCCAGATCTCGAATCAGCGGGCTTTTTCCGCTTGGCTACCGGCTGCACCTGCATTGGTCGCCTATCCCTCCTCTGAGACTCGGCCTCCTCCCTGACCTAAGTCTCCAACTCAATCTCCCTCTTCCAGGCATTTTCCTAGAGCTCAGCAAATACCCGATATGACAAGTTCACTACGAACTCACGAATATCCCTCCTCAGAATGCTGAAGTACCTACTCATACGTGATTGCTCGGTAGACACAAACTCACGAATATCCCTCCTTATAATGCTCACCACCCTGCTTAAGGGATAAGAACTCCTGGGCTATACGTTCCCTCTCTACAGGGGGAACATACTCATCTCGAAACATCGTGGTGAACCTCCCAGGTCACCGTGGTAAGCTCTGTAGTAGTGAAGTCCGCCATCAAAAACTTCCACCAGTCCTTCGCCCAAGCGAAGCTGGTTCAGTGCAAACCGAAGCCTCAGATGCTCCGGACACGAGCAAGTGTAGAAGCATCCCTCGATGTCATAAATCCATCTTCTCGCAACAATCAGATCCTGAGTCCTATCAGACTCCGGTGGCTTCGTGTTGCTGAACTCCCGGTACAGCAATGAGTCACCTCCCTATGGCATAGCAGTAGCAACGGCTGCGGTGGCCGCAACAACAACAACATCAGTAAGAGCAGCATACCGCTCATCAAAAGTCTTGATCAACGTGGTCTTGATAGACCCAAACATCTCTGGTATCTCAGCTCGTATGGCCGCATCCACCTCTTCATGAATCATCCTACGAATCTCCTCATCACTGACACTACCGCTCTCTGGAGTGTGGTGCGTACTCACCATGATATCTCTGATATACAACATAAAAGTATTAGAGACTCGTTTGAGTGTACTCGCACTCGATAACTCAACCCTACTTGCTCCCCAGTACCCCAAGGATTCTTACTTGGACTGCGCACTGATCCGGTGTCTCCAGTAGTATGGGCCCTATACTACCTTCCACATCGCATCAACATTCATCCCAAGTCCTCCTCCTAGGATCCCAAATCACAAGTACTCTATGTCTCACTAAACATAGTCTTCCCTTTGCTAGACTTCTCATAAACTCCTCATTACTACCTACTCACTCTCGAAGCATCTCGTAGTCATAGCAATCTCCTAGGCTAAGGCATCACAAATCAGGCCATTCTAGTCCTAAATATGAATACCTAGCTTACTCTAGCATTTATAACATATCATATCATAACTCTTAACACATAATGTAAGGGTATTTTGGGAAATCACCGTTCAGGAGCTGGCTGATCGTACACATTGCTCTGCTCTGCTCGTTTCAAAACCTTTTACTCTTTTAGAAAAATTGTTTGATTTATGAAAAATTTCTCAAATCCTCAGTCTGAGTTCAGATACACCCGAAGGTGCATCTGAATCCCTCAAACCAAGGCTCTGATACCAACTTGTAACAACGTAAATTTTCAAAACATTTTTTCATTTTTAAAACATACATTTACTCATAAAATAATGTCAAAACGTAATGTATCAAATGTTATCATCACAAAACGTATCCCAGAATCTCAAAAGATAAACTCCACGAGTGTGTACGAATCATGCTGGTGCCTTCCCGCAATCATCACTAGAACCTGAAACACATAACACAATAACTGTAAGCATAAATGCTTAGTGAGTTCCCCAAAATACCACATACAACACATACACCACTCGAGGCTAAAATATGACCCTCTAATCGATGCGTCTCAGTGGGACCCTCCAGTACCGTAGCTCGTTGGATCCTCTGGTCTGGTCAAAGCTCGTCGAACCCTTTGGTCTGGTCTGTATTGTTGGACCCTTCGGTCCGGTCTATATCGCTGAACCTCCAGTCCGGTGTATACAACACATAGCATACGTATAACAAAATGCACATAATCTCATACATACACATAGCACACAAGACCCTACGGTATACACATAGATACCACTCTAGGTAATGTATAGTGAGAAGTGTTACCTCAGATAACCTCGCACACGTATACACTGATCTAGCCTCCGCCTAAACACATAACAGTTATCTCAAATCAATAATGGCTCTCCATGCTAGACTAGCCTCTTCGATGTCCTCTAAGAAGGCTAAAAGATCATTTTACCCTTCAAATCATCCACAAGTCCAATTGTTGACCAAACCCTAAAAGTCAATAAAAGTCAACGGTCAAACTTTCACTAGACTCGTTGAGTGCACTCGTGTGACTAGGCAAGTCCATGCATGTCTTCTTCGCCCCTGATCCTCACTCGACTCTCTGAGTCAACCCTTCACTCAACGGGTTATCACAGGTCGCGAATCGCGGGGCAACCCAACTCGACACGTCGATTCCTTTTATGGACTCTACGAGTTCCTCCCATGATAACACTCAAACGACCTTTTGAGGTTAGATCTGCTTCTCCAACTAGAGGATCTAACCTTTTAGCACTCGAAAGTCACGTAAAGGTTCTAACTTTACGTTCATGCAACGCATATAAGACAAAAAATGGAGAAATAACCTTTAAAATGGGGATGTACTCTCAAGACTCACATGAAACAACATAAAGTTGGAAGTTTGGGACCTTTTGGACTTCTCATGGTCCATATATATCATCTACACCCATTGGGGCATCATATTCTTCAAGATCTAACTCAAAATGATGCAAAGGAAACCCTAGATTCAAGGAATCTATCAAATACATGAAATGGGAGGGAACTTGTACCTCAAAATGTGAATCTCAGTGTGAACAACACAGATCCAAGCTCCACAATCGACCTAGCTTGGATTTTCTCACTCCTTCTTGCAAGATCACACTGGAGGATGAAGAATTAGCCTCCAAATTACCCTCTAAGCTCTCTTTGCTCTCTAGGGTTTTCACACGGGAGTAGTGGCCGCAAATGAAGGCCATAAGGGCCTTTAAATAGAGCTCAGGCCCTGAGATTTTGGGTTTCACTTTACAGCGCGGACTCGCCGAGTCCACGCATCGACTCGTCGAGTCCGATCATTAATGCAATAAAAATTTCGCGATCCTACTCGGCGAGTCTGAGCATCAACTCGCCGAGTCCCTCCACAAAACTCAAAATAAATAATTAAAATAAGATACCTGGGAAACCAGATGTTACACATCTATATTGGATAGACGTGTGTAATTCTCATTAGACCATCCGTTATACCCACCACATGCCACATATGTGGTGGGTGCCACATCAGCACCACATTCTCTACCACTAACTATGTGATACTTACCACTAAACAAAGCACTCTACCTCATTTTTTTATTTAAATTTAATTCAAACATACATTAAAATCATTTTTTTAATTCTAGTTTTTCCATTAAATTAAAATACCAAATTACATTAAATAAAAAACTATATTAATTGAAATTAAAAAAAATAAAAATAATAATAAAAATAACAATTAAATTAGTTAAATTCAAAAAAACATTAAAAAAAACTAAAAAATCCAACCATATATAAAATAAACTAACCCCTACACCTACGTCGGGCTCGAACCGACTCTTTCATCGCTTGGGAAAGTTCCAAGTCTTTGCCCTCAAGGTCGTCTGCTTTCATTTTTAAGATTTCGATATCGGTTTTTGTTTGGAGTATCTCTTGTGCCTTTTGAAATGATGATTGTGCTTTGATCATTTTTTGTTCCATCCGAGTCATCACCTTAGCCTTCGTGTCTTGAAGTTACACATATCGATCAAATTTTTTGAAAGACTCCAACTTTCGTATTTTTGAAAGACCCAAACTTTCGTACTTCACAATATCATTACTCCAAAACATGCTATTTGCATATTTATAGAAGCAATATTTTACATTGATAAAAAGGGAATTACAAACTATTGGATACAAACCTTCTATTACAAAGTGTTATATATATTACATAACTACCCAGGATATTGTAATTTATACAAACATAAAAAATAGTACAAAAGTACTATTACAAACTATTCTACATCTTTCAATAGTATGTAAACATACTAGTTATTTATCACCTGCAATTGTTAAACATTGATAGGGTAAGCGGTAACGCTTAGTGAGTTCAAATATAGATACAATATAATGTTATGCCATATATATACTTCAATGTGGCAAAAGCAAAGAGGAACAACAAGATGTATGTGAGATCATGCGACAAGCATTCATATCAATCAAAGACATTATTCAAGGATATTCTTTTCAATTCTTGATATACATCAATAAAGCTTTGGCCCAAATGGCATAGAAGACATGCAATTTCTGATTAACATCTTGTTAGATTTCAGGCTTATAGTCCTATCTAACCATTTGCCAATGCCATATAATAGAAGTCATTCTCTTACGGAGACATGCTCTACATGGCCATAGGCTACGTACCAGTAACAATGTGAATCTAAGTCCTTTCACTGATCACATGGTCAAAGGTATTACAATTGCTATAAACATAGCGAATAACATGAGAAAATAACTCAGAATGATAATACTGAAAAGCACATAGCACATATAACACATAACATACAATTGTTCCTATATATTGAACTCATCTTAAGTTAAACGGGGGTTAAAATAGTAATTTGGACAACACTTCGGCTTTAAATATGTCTTTCTATGTTGAAACCGGGAGCTTAATTGAAAATCGGGCTCTGCGAAGGTAGGGCTTTAAAACCGAAAAGATAAAATTTCCTGGCTTCTAGGGGGTATAGGGACGTGTTTCCGGTGCTAAAATTGATTTCGGGGCTTCTGGGAAAGTCAAAATGAAGAAAATATGGAAAGAAGGGCTAAAAGTGGCAAATTTTCAAAGTTAGTCGGAACATCTCACAGGTCCTCTTTATATAGGGCCGAGGTTCGGAGTTGGCTTAAGTAGCGAAGGGTTCGGTGGCAGTAGCAGCGAGGGGCAAGTGGCGAGAAGGGGAGGCTCGGATGCGAGGGTCGGATACGAAGCTGATAGGCGAGGTGTGTCTCGCTCCTGCTGGACCTCAGATTCAGCGAATCAGGGAAGAACACACGTTGGTCTCGGAAGCAAGCGGCGAAGCAGCTCGGTGGCGAAGGCGATGCGAAGCGCGCGTCGGATCCGGATTGGCTTGCACCTCGGTCTACTCAGCTTGCGACACGTGATGCCTCTCGGATCAGCCACATCTCCGGTGACACTACTGCTTCGTGCGAGTGACGTGTCCGAACACTGTTCATGCGAAAATTCTCGGTTTTCGGGCCCCAAACTTCTAAAGTCCATAACTTTCGCATACGTAGCTAAAATTACGCTCTACAACTTTCGTTTAGATTTCGTCGGCTAATTTTGACATTATTTTTAATATTATTATTTTTAACAGACCGGGACAGGAAAATCCTTTAAAAATTCATAACTTCTTCATCCGACATCCGTTTTCGTCAGACTTTTTACCGTTGTACTACATATGACGAGACCTTCGATTATCGTTTAGGATGTATCGGTAAAATATCGCTCGATCTAAAATTGGAGTTTTTAGCTGTCTACTGCTAAGTTGAAACTTCGTAAAATCATAACTTCCTCATACAAAGTCAGATTTTGGCGTTCTTTTTATCGAAGGATAAAGTAGTTTATCAAAAACTCACTAAGGATACTACGACTTTCATTTAGATTACTAAGGATAAAGTAGTTTATCAAAAACTCACGTTTTACCTCATTCGGCACCGTGCCGGTTTTGTCGCAGATATTCGGTTGTTCATTACTTCTTCGTTATAACTCGGATTTTGACGAGGTGTTCGCCTACAAGTTTCTAACGAGATTCTCTACAACATCAAATAATAAAATTTTACTTATTTAAATTTTCATATTTTTGCTAAATTTCACTATTTGGCTTTTAACTAGAATCTCATAAGACTTCCAATATTTTCTGAGTGATTCTAAACATAGTTTTACTTCATTTCTAGTAAAAACCATCTGTTAGAACTCAACACTCAATTTTACATAATATTTTATAATTTTATTCATTAGAAAAGACGATTTCAAAACGTGAATGTTACAAATACCTCCTCCTTTTATGGATTTCATCCCCGAAATTACATTGATTAAAATAAATGGGGATATTTTGCTTTTATCTCATTCTTATTCTCCCAAGTATAGTTTGGGTCACGATGGTGTTTCCACTTTACAAGCACCAATTCTACTTTTTTATTGCGTAGCTTAGTTGTTCTTTCATTCACGATTTCTTCAGGCTCTTCTACATATCTTAACTTATTATCTAATTTCACTTCGGATAATGGAACTGTCTCATCGTAGATGCTCAAGCATTTGCGCAGATAACTTACATAAAACACATCATGAATACCTGCCAAATCTTTAGGCAATTCTAAGCGGTAAGTGTGCTTTCCAATTGTCTGGATGATTTTGAAAGGAACAACAAATCTAGGACTCAACTTTCCTTTCTTCCCAAATCGCATAAGGCCTTTCCATGGGGATACCTTCAGCATCACAAAATCACCCACTTGGAATTCTATAGGTCGTCTTCTCTTTTCCGTATAGGACTTCTGTCGATCCTGGGCCACTTTCATTCTTTCTCATACGATTTGAATCTTGTCGGTGGTGTCTTGAATCATTTCAGGGCCTACAAGGATCTTCTGTCCTACATCACGCCAACATAACGACGTACGACATTTGCGACCATATAATGCTTCATATGGTGGCATTTTGATTGAAGTGTGGTAACTGTTATCATACAAAAATTCGACAAGCGGTAAGTATTTATCCCAGTTACCACCGAACTCCAAAACACATGCACGAAGCATATCTTCTACTGTCTGGATTGTTCTCTCTGTTTGAACATCTGTCTGAGGATGATAAGCGGTGCGGAGAGCAACTCGAGATCCCAATTGGCGTTGCATACTTGCCCAAAAGTGAGAAGTGAAGCGAGTATCGCGATCAGAAATGATCTTTAGTGGCACACCATGTCTTGCAACAATTTCATCCAAGTATACTTGTGCGTATTTCTCCATTGGAGCCGTTTCACGCATGGCGAGAAAATGTGCACTCTTAGTCAGACAGTCGATGATTACCCAAATGCTATCATGTTGTCTAGCAGTCTTTGGCAATTTGGTAATAAAATCCATGGACAACTCTTCCCACTTCCATACAGGAACATTAGGGCTTTCTGTAGTTCCATAAGGCTTTTGGTGTTCTGTTTTGACTTGTAAGCATACTAAGCATTCCTGTACATATCTTCCAATGTCTCTCTTTAATCCAGGCCACCAATAATCAGCTCTTACATCATAGTATATTTTACTTGTACCAGGATGTATTGATAGCTTAGACTTGTGAGCTTCATCTAGAATCTTCTGTCTTAATCCACCAATCTTTGGAATCCATATCCGATTCTTAAATACTTTTAATCCTCGTGGATCATCAAGTAAAACATCGGCATAATGTACCATTCCTTCCTTCTTTACATTTTCTGGCTTTAAGGCTTCAACTTGCCACTTCTCTAGTTCATCAAGAATGGTGAACTTCACCGTATTGTGAGTAATAGTATAACACATACTATTACGATAAACTTTCCTGTTAAGTGTATCTGCAACCACATTAGCCTTTCCAGGATGGTACAGGATTTCGCAATCATAGTCTTTGATCAGCTCCATGGCTCGTTGTTGTCTCATATTCAGAGTTTGCTGACTGAATATATACTTGAGACTCTTGTGGTCGGTAAATAATTGGCATTTCGTACCAAAAGGTAATGTCTCCAAAGTTTTAGGGCAAATACTACTGCAACGAGTTCAAGATCATGGGTGGGATAATTCTTTTCATAATCTTTCAGTTGTCTTGAGGCACAGGCTATCACTGTACCATGCTGCATCAACACACAACCGAGTCCCAATCTTGAAGCAACGCTATATACGGATAAATCATCATCACCTTCTGGGAGCGATAAGATGGTAGCATGAGTCAAAAGATCCTTTAGAGTTGAGAAAGCTTTTTCTTGATCTTCACCCCATTCCAACTTCACTTCCTTCCGTGTAAGACTTGTGAGAGGTACGGCTATACGAGAAAAGTCTTTAATGAATCTCCGGTAATATCCTGCGAGACCTAAGAAACTTCGAATTTCGGAAGCATCACGGGGCACTTTCCAATTTTGAATGGCTTCGATTTTGATTGGATCTACAGATACACCGTTACTAGAAATAATATGGCCGAGAAATTGAACTTGACGGAGCCAAAATTCAAGTTTCGAGAATTTAGCATAAAGTTTCTCCTTTCGAAGAATTTCTAAGATTTCACGAATATGAACGGCATGATCGGCTTCAGACTTGGAATAGACTAGAATATCATCAATGAATATGATGACAGACTTATCGAGCATTGGGCGGCACACTCAATTCATCATATCCATGAATACGGCAGGAGCATTTGTCAAACCGAATGGCATGACAAGGAATTCGAAATGCCCATAACGAGTACGGAAAGCAGTCTTCGGTACATCTTGCTCTTGTACTTTCAACTGATGATAGCCAGATCTCAAATCAATTTTTGAGAAATAGCTAACACCCTGAAGTTGATCGAATAAATCATCGATGCGAGGTAGTAGGTACTTGCTCTTGATAGTCACCTTATTCAGCTCACAATAATCAATGCACATTCGCACCGATCCGTCCTTCTTCTTGACAAACAATACTAGAGCACCCCAGGGAGAGGTACTAGGTCGAATAAAGCCTTTGTCAAGTGATTCCTGCAGTTGGATCATCATTTCTTTCATCTCGGCTGGCACAAGACGATAAGGAGTCTTTGCAATCAGAGCAGCACCAGACACAAGTTCAATTCAGAATTGTACTTGTCTATCCGGAGGAAGTCCAGGCAGATCATCGGGGATAACATCGGGATATTCGTTAACAATGGGAATATCATTTACAGTTTTATTCTCCTTTCTTGAGATGTCAACTGTATAGGCTAGATAGATAGGACAACCTTTCTATATGAATTTACGAGCTTTGAGGAAAGAGATTATTTTTAAAATCCTTTGTTCACCATAGACATGAATAGGATCTTTCCCTTCAATAGGAATGCGTACCATCTTTTCGTAACATAAGAGTTCTACATGGTTCTTTGACAACCAATCCATGCCGAGAATAATATCGAAATTGGGCAAGGAGATAGGGATTAGGTTAGCAAGAAAATTATAGCCTACAATTTCTATGACACAATCCCTATAGATTTTATCAGCAAGTAATGATATACTTCGTGCAGTATCTACGTGAAATGGTTGCGCGAGTGCAAAGCAAACAGTTTGAAAAGAATGCGCAAATTCATAAGATACGAAAGAATCCGAGGCACCAGAATCAAATAAGATGTGAGAAGGTCTAGAGTTGACAAGAAATGTACCCGTCACGACATTTGGGTCCTCACGTGCTTCAACTGCGGTAATCTAGAATGCACGACCCTTAGCTTTTGGCACCTCCTCCTTTTTAGTTGGAGTATTCTTTGTTTGTTGGAAAAGGACTTGACTTCCCGCTGGTTGTTGAACAGAAGCTTGACTTCCCGTCACTTGGCTGGTAAGAGTAGGGCAAAAACGCTTCTTGTGGCCAGTAATACTACATCCATAACAAGTCACATCCTTTCCTTAGGCAAGCTGGCTTGATATGACCTGTTTCTCCACACCCATAACAAACAATGGATTCTTTGTCTATTTTGCAATGACCCGGATGATTCCTTCCACAAACGCGACATGACGGCGATTGAATAGAAAAAGATTGTGAGCTACCATGGCCACGAAAAGCAGTATGATATTGTGCTTGCTTGCTTGGATCAGTTCGAATAGATTGAGCTGGTGGAATAGTGGAAGTAGGAGTAGTTCTTTCAGTACATGGATGCTTTGGAATAGCAAGAGTGGCACCACATATTTCTAAGTCATGCTCACGCCTTCGAGCATACTCAACGGCTTTATCGAATGACATAACATCCCTGGTTGACAACGAAATCATGGATTTCGTGTCATAGTCCCTCCATGAATAACTGACTTTTCTCGTCTTCAGTTGGAATATACTTCGTAGAAAACCTTGCTCTTTGATTAAATTGAGTTTCATACTCATTCATAGTCATTCCTCCTTGTTTAAGCTCGAGGAATTCCTTCTCCAATCTTCTCCTCATATCTAGAGGACAATACTTCTCTAGCACATGAGTCTTGAACAACTCCTAGGATAAGTTCTCCTGGTCACATCCATCGAGAGCTTCATATGTTGCTTCCAACCAGCCTAAAGCTTATCCAATGAGCATTGCAGAAGCATAAATAGCCTTGTCTTCATCATCCACATGAGAAACACGAAATACTTTCTCGGTGTTCTGAATCCAAGTTAGAACAATTATAGGATTAAGGACACCAGAAAACTCCGTAGCACCACTACTCTTGAAATCTTTGAACGAGGGACTCTTCACCTTTCCACTTGAAGATTCTCCAGTGACTTTCTCGTTTCCTTTATCATCATTATTTTTGTGTTCTTGGAGAGTTTTTCGAATAACACCGGTAAGTTTACCTAAAAGTCGGTCCTCACGAGGAGATACTGGAGTATTCACTTCCTCGGGTTGAGGATCTCCACCAACATCAGGGGTATGGCTACTTACTTGTTCAGCCATCGATCTAAAATACGGAGTAAGATAGTATTTTAGAATATTAGGGTTTACTATTACCTAATACTTTTACTTATATATTTCCTATGGTTTGTATCCCTATACTTACAATGATTAAGTTCATATATTGAACTTTCTATAGTTTAAGTCTAAATACCAATCCGTGGAATTTAGTTCGCTTAAACTACTGCCCTGATACCATGGTAGAAAGATGCCAACTTTCGTTTTTTTGAAAGACCCAAACTTTCGTACTTCACAATATCATTACTCCAAAACATGCTATTTGCATATCTATAAAAGCAATATTTTACATTGATAAAAAGGGAATTACAAACTATTGGATACAAACCTTCTATTACAAAGTGTTATATATATTACATAACTACCCAGGATATTGTAATTTATACAAACATAAAAAGTAGTACAAAAGTACTATTAAAAACTATTCTACATCTTTCAATAGTATGTAAACATACTAGTTATTTATCACCTGCAATTGTTAAACATTGATAGGGTAAGCGGTAACGCTTAGTGAGTTCAAATATAGATACAATATAATGTTATGACATATATATACTTCAATGTGGCAAAAGCAAAGAGGAACAACAAGATGTATGTGAGATCATGCGACAAGCATTCATATCAATCAAAGACATTATTCAAGGATATTCTTTTCAATTCTTGATATACATCAATAAAGCTTTGGCCCAAATGGCATAGAAGACATGCAATTTCTGATTAACATCTTGTTAGATTTCAGGCTTATACTCCTGTCTAACCATTTGCCAATGCCATAGAATAGAAGTGATTCTCTTACGGAGACATGCTCTACATGGCCAGAGGCTACGTAACAGTACCAATGTGAATCTAAGTCCTTTCACTGATCACATGGTTAAAGGTATTATAGTTGCTATAAACATAGCGAATAACACGAGAAAATAACTCAGAATGATAATACTGAAAAGCACATACCACATATAACACATAACATACAATTGTTCGTATATATTGAAATCACCTTAAGTTAACCGGGGGTTAAAATAGTAATTTGGACAGCACTTCGGCTTTAAATATGTATTTCTATGTTGAAAACTGGGAGCTTAATTGAAAACCGGGCTCTGCGAAAGTAGGGCTTCTAAACCGAAAAGATAAAATTTCCGGGCTTCTCGGGGGTCTAGGGACGTGTTTCGGGTGCTAAAATTGATTTTGGGGCTTCGGGGAAAGTCAAAATGAAGAAAATATGGAAAGAGGGGCTAAAAGTGGCAAATCTTCAAAGGTAGTCGGAAGATCTCGCAGTTCCTCTTTATATAGGGCCGAGGTTCGGAGTTGGCTTAAGCAGCGAAGGGTTCGGTGGCAGCAGCAGCGAGGGGCAGGTGGCGAGAAGGGGAGGCTCGAATGCGAGGGTCGGATACGAAGCTAATAGGCGAGGCGTGTCTCGCTCCTACTGGACGTCGACTTCGGCGAATCAGGGAAGAACACACGTCAGTCTCGGAAGCAAGCATCGAAGCAGCTTGGTGGAGAAGGTGATGCGAAGCGCGCGTCGGATCTGGATTGGCTCACACCTCGGTCCACTCAGCTTGCGACACGTGATGCCTCTCGGATCGGCCACGCCTCCGGTGACACTGCTGCTTCGTGCGAGTGACGTGTCCGAACACTGTTCATGCGAAAATTCTCGGTTTTCGGGTCCCGAACTTCTAAAGTCCATAACTTTCGTATACAAGCTCCGGTTTTGACATTCTTTATATGCACGCGTAGCTAAAATTACACTCTACAACTTTTGTTTAGAGTACGTCGGCTAATTTTGACATTATTTTTAATATTATTATTTTTAACAGACCGGGACTAGAAAATCCGTAAAAAATTCATAACTTCTTCATCCGACATCCGTTTTCGTCAGACTTTTTACCGTTGTACTATAGATCTCGTTTAGGATGTATCAGTAAAATATCGCTCGATCTAAAATTCGAGTTTTTAGATGTCTACTGCTAAGTTGAAACTTCGAAAAATTATAACTTTCTCATACGAAATCAGATTTTGGGGTTCTTTTTATCGAATTTCTCAGTTTAACGAATACTACGACTTCCATTTATATTACTAACGGTAAAAAGTAGTTTATCAAAAACTCACTTTTTACGTCATTCAGCGCCGTGCTAATTTTGTCGCGGATGTTCGGTTGTTCATAACTTCTTCGTTATAACTCGGATTTTGACGAGGTTTTCGCCTACAAGTTTCTAACGAGATTCTCTACAACATCAAATAATAAAATTTTACTTATTTAAAATTTCGTATTTTCGCTAAATTTCACTATTTGGCTTTTAATTGGAATCTCATAAGACTTCCAATATTTTCTGAGTGATTCTAAATGTAGTTTTACTTCATTTCTAGTAAAAACCATATGTTAGAACTCAACACTCAATTTTACATAATATTTTACAATTTTATTCATTACAAAACATGATTTCAAAATGTGTATGTTAATTTTTTTCCAAACATATCCATAACACTAGAATTCGAAGATGTTGACGCCGCTTTTTTTTGTTTTATTTCTTCCAACGGGCCGACGAAGACTTTGGTCGTTTTCAAGATCTATCGGATCGTCGTTGATGTCGATGTGTGTTCGGCCATCCGATTGTTGAGAAGTTCCATCGGGGGTTCTCGAACGTTTTGAACCGGATGATTGGGACGATCCTTCCGTTTGCTCTTTCCATTTTGGGGCGTCTTTCAATTTTAGCCATGGTTTCATATACGGCAAAGCTTTGTGTGTTGGCGTCGTTTTTTTCAAATTGGTCCATGGCCTCCTTGAAAACATCAAAATCGTTCGAGCCGCTTTTGCGTATGTGTAGGAGGTTGTTGTAGATTCCTCCAAACTCGGTGCATTTCTGTCGAATATCTCGCTATTTCGACGTAATTTGATCCGCATTTCGAGTTTCACTTTCAATTAACTCGTAAAAAATGGCTCGGACTTTTTCCCAAAAACTTCCATAAGGCTGACTATCTCCTACAATTGGATCTTCGAAAGCCGCCACCCATGCCTCCGCTAACTTTTCTTTTACTTCTTTGGTCCATGGGACCCTTTCTTGGGTGGTAGTGGGTCGGCCCAATTTTTTTCCTTTTTTATTATTTGGTTGAGGTGGTGGTGAAGTTTGCGTTTCCGCGACAAAATCCAGTGAAAGTGGGGGTTGTGAGCTTGGTGGTTGTTGTTGTTGTGACGATTGTTGTTGGAGTTGTTGTAGTTGTTGGAATTGTTGAAATTGTTGGTATTGTTGTTGCATTTGTTGTTGTTGGAAAGCCGGAAAAGGTTGATATTGTTGTTGGAAAAGTGGTATTTGTAGGATAGGGGAACCACTTTGAAGTAGATTGATAAAACCACCTTGAGGTGACTCCATAGTCGGGAATTGGCGAGGTGTCGTATCTAACGCAAACGCTTTATCGGGTTTGCGATTTCTGAAGTTTGGAGGGGTATTTTGGTTGGGATCCATGGTTTTTGGTTGTGAAGATGTAGTATGTAAATTATGTATAGAGATATAAAAGAATGGTGTAAGAAATAAGGAGTAAAATTGTTGTATTTATATAGGTAAATAGATTGTTTATAAATTGATTTTTTAACAAACTAGTTGTTAAACGGCTAGTATAACGTTCAAATTAAGAGCTGCAATTGGATTGGTCGTGCGAGTCCGTTGTCCCGAACACGAGTGACCACAAAAACGAGCCACGACGAAACAATGGGGTGGTGTGCACGCCCGTTGTTCGTGGCCAGCTCAACCACGAACCTCGTCGTTATAGGTGTACCATTTGGCCTTATAATGTCCGCACTTTGTAATTTGTAATTCCTGGCTAGCTTGGATTTGTTAGAAATCAGGCCCTCAAGTTCACACTTTACTACAACAACGTTTGAATACAAAACTCAAGTGAACTAAAAGAATATCTATACGGCTACCTCATTCTATATATAAAACACAAAGGATTTTATAGCCTACAAAACTTAAGTGAACTAAAACAATATCTAGCCCATGTTTCCTATTTTCTATCACTAAACCTATGATTCTAAAACCCAAAATACTCGGTCCACATGACCCATTCAACCCACGACTTACTACCTTTTATTTCATTCATTAAAAAAAACAAATACTAAACTAAAATAACATCCATGTCAAGATTAAACCCAACATTCAACCCCTTAATCTTGACAATTTTTATTTTTGCTTCTCTATTATCTCGAAATCATTTCTTCCATGTTCTCATTGTTCATTTTCAAAGTTTTAAAGCTTTGTTCGGTCAATTTATGTGAAGCTTCAGTCTTAGTTTCACTCTTAGACAACCTGCCAGTCTCAGTCGTCTCTTTCATTAACAAACTAATCTTACTCGGTCTAGATGTGACCTGGTCTTTTGCGGAACTTCGTTCCTCGGTCTAGGTGCCACCAAGTATTCGAAGCTTATTCTTCCGTCTTGGTCTCTTGGTATTCTTTTGTTGTGGAGCCTTCTTGGTTTCTTTCTTTCTTTTTTTTTTTCTTCCTTGTGTACTACTTGCTTGATATCATGTTGATTTGTCTGCTACTTCATGTTACATGAGTTTCTTGCTTCTTTCTTCATCTCTTTCTTTCAATTGTTGCCAATCAAACCTTCTTTCTATTGCCAACCTGCTACTTTTGTTGCTCTCACTCCCTACAGCCAAAGGCTCTTCCCTCCTTCAAAAGCCGACTCTCAAACCAACCCTCTTCAACCTTCGCTCTGATACCAAGTGTTAGAAATTAGGCCTTTAATTTCACACTTTACTTCAACAACAAACATAATTAAACAACACTTGATACATGGTTTTCACGAAAGAGAAATAGAGGGAGAAAGAAGAAGTTTTTGTGACTCTATACGACTGTCTCATTCTATTCAGAAAACACAAAGAAATTTATAGCCTACAAAACCTAAAGTAGCATTTGCTATAAGGACTGAACAGGACTAGACTGCACTAAATAGGACCAGACTGGACTAAACTGGATAGGACTGCATAAAACAAATTATTGGAATTGACGTTTGGCAAAACTAAAACAAACAGGGACAAAATATTAAATTACCAAATAAACCTTGATAAAAAAATTAATCTAAAATGCCTTTCATATATCTAATGATTCTACATATTAGCTAATGATAAGAATCTTGTTTAAAATATCCAAAAAGAATACAAAATCAAAACTAGAAGCGTCTTATGGCAAATTAAACACAAGAATAATAAATCATGAGATAAAATATAGTTTTGGGAAACTGAATTACTTTGTCACCTTTCATGGGGAAAGTAAAAATTGAATATACACATCTTTATTGTTTCTATATTTTCTCACCGGCTAAACTTAGATACTCTAACCTTCATCGTTTTGATTAATTTCTTTTTCATTCGAAAGACTCAAAGTTTGAAACTCTATCCATGCAGATTTCCCATGAATCCTTATCTCTCTACCTTTAACCATTCCATCCTCTCAACCAGATACTCATCTAAATCCTCCATTGAAGTGCTTATAGTTCGATCCAGAAAAGAAACTCTACTCGAAGGGGGAACACAATCGGATGCAGAAAACTAGAAAAACACTACGATTCGAGATCAGTATTTCTCCTCCTAGTGTTGCTCGTAATAGGTGATAAATATTGCAGGAGACAAACAAATCTCGTTCTACATTTTACACCTAGAAAAAGAGTTGTATATCTTTTTTAATTCAGATTCGTGATAAGTAGTTGGATACTAATTCAGGAGCATGGTTTTGAAAGGATTTCGTGGGTGGTGCAAAGGGTAAACAACGGTCACTGGAGATGGTGGTGGTTAGTTTTATCGAGGAAGGGGATGAGTAAGCTTTATGGGGAAGGGAAAGTGTCATCAGGGAAGATGAATGGGGCTTTGGGTATTTTAGTCATTTTTAATTTTTTTCCGGTGTGTTCCATGCAAAAGGACCGGACTAAAAATTCAACAGTTGGTCCCATTGTACTCGGTCAAATCCCCATTATGTTTTTGTTCTAGATATGCCAAACGCCTTCTAAAAAATTGTTCTTTTCAGCTCTACTCAGTTCTTCTCATCAAACGTGCCCAAAATGAACTAAAACAATATCTAGCCCACATTTTCTCTTTTCAAGCGCTAAACTTATTCTAAAACCCAAATACTCGGTCCTTCAACACATGACCTATTATATTTTATTTAATTCATTAAATAAAATAAATAGTGAAATAATGTCCATAAACCCAACAGGATTAGCTCCTTCCCAGTGAGTGTTTTGTTGTTATAAAATCGTGCTCGTTCTAAAAAAGATACAATGTAACACGGTAAAATTTAAAACAAATTTTCACATTTTTAAACACATTTTATCAAACACATTTAAAAGCAAAATCCCATTGTATCAATACTTTTGTTCACAAAAATATTTCCCAAGATCAAATACATAAAAATCCATGCGTATGTACGAGTCATGCCGACGCCTTCCCGCGATCATCACTGGTACCTGAAACACATAACACAAAACACTGTAAGCGTAAAGCTTAGTGAGTTCCCCAAAATACCATACATAACCCGTACTAGCCACTCGAGGCTATAACTCTATGGGCCCGTGGGCCCTAACTCCGTGGACCCTCTCGTCCTAACTATGTGAACCTTTCGGTTCTAACTCTGATATACTCTGATATACACATGATATAAACCACATAGAAATGATACAGTATAACACATCACATAATAGCATACGATAACTCTGGCACGTGACTCTAATTACCACTCCAGGTAAAGTATAGTGAGAAGACTCACCTCGGATGTCTCGGTAAATCTCTGACTCGGTAGGAATACGATATAGCCTCCACCTAATCACATAAATTAATACTCTCATAAATATAACTCTTGGAACTAGACTCATCCCTATCTAGGCATCCTCGGAAGGGTAAAAGACCATTTTACCCCTCCTTTGGCTCAGAGGCCCTCAACGTTGACCAAACCCTAAAAGTCAACCAAAGTCAACGGTCAAACATTGACCTGACTCATCGAGTGCACATGGGCAACTCGGCTTACGTGTCCACTAACTCCTAGTCTCGTATGGCATGTCGAGTCCCTCCCCTTGCTCGACGAGTCACACCTGCCATGAATCGCGGGGCTACCCCGACTCAACTCGTCGAGTCTCAAGATCAACTCGGCGAGTTCCTTCTTGAACTCCAGTCTTCTAATCCCTCTCTGACTCACTGAGTTTTTACCCCAACTCGGTGAGTCTACTCGCTGAGTGATTTACTGGAAACCCTAACCCTACTCGCCGCGTCTGATCTTTGGACTCGACGAGTTCATGCCATGCAAACACTCCATTGACCTCCTGAGGTCAGATCTGTTCCTTAAACCCATACATCTGACCTTCCCAAGCATGATAATCATGTAAAGTTTGGACCTTGACATTCATATAACATCTAGATGATCCTACTTGGTGATTTAACCCCAAAAATCAACTCCTAGGTTCATGGCTACCAAAATAACCCATAAAGCTCCATGGGTTAAGGTCTCTGGACCTCTTTGAGTCCTGATCCAGAGCATAAACTCGAGAAGGCACCAATTGTTGAAAATATCCATTCTCTAAAGGGGGTTAGAAAACCCTAACTCTAAGAATCAACACCAAAACCGAAGAAGGACTGAAATAATACCTCAAGATGAAGTCTCTGAACTATGAAAGCACAAGATCCGTTCCTCCTTCAATCTCCTCTTGCCTTGGTCACTTCCTTTTTGCAATCACACCAACAAAATGATCAAAAGTGGCTTCTTCTCCCTCACAAGCGCTCTAGATCTCTTAGGGTCTCTCTCTGGGGTTTGGTAGCCGCAAATGACAGCCCTAAGGGCCTTTAAGTAGGTTCCAAACTCGGGAAACTAGGGTTTCATTAAATAGAGTGGACTCGCCGAGTGCACTCATGGACTCGCCGAGTCTAAACGCGAACACGAATGATGATCCGCGACCTTACTCGGCGAGTCTAAGCATCAACTCGTCGAGTTCCATCACAAATTCCAAAATTAAAATATTAGAATAATATACCTGGGTTTTCGGATGTTACAATTATCCCCTACTAGAATCAGACTTTGCCCTCGAAGTTTCATTCTGCAAACAATTCTGGATGTTGCTCACGCATCTCGCGCTCCGGCTCCCAAGTCAGCTCTGACCCTTTCCTATGCTGCCACTGCACGTTCAGTAGAGGCACTTCCTTGTTCCTCATAACCTTTACCTTCCGATCCCTAATTGTCACCGGTCTCTCAACATAATTCAGGCCTACATCCACCTGAATATCCTCTAATGGTACCATTGCCGACTCGTTGGCTATACACTTTCTCAATTGCGACACATGAAAAGTGTCATGAATCTGACCCAACTCCGTAGGTAGCTCCAACGGTAGGCTACCCCGTCTACTCTCGCGATCACCCTGAAAGGTCCAATATATCAAGGCCCCAACTTGCCCCTCTTCCTGAATCGGATCACTCCTTTCCAAGGAGAGACCTTTAGGAGCACGAAGTCACCAACCTAAAACTCGAGCTCGGACCGATGCCTGTCCGCATAACTCTTCTGATGACTCTGAGCGGTCAATAACCTCTGTCTGACCTGTTGTATCTACTTAGTCGTTTGAAGCACAATCTCTGTACTACCCATCACACGTTTCCCTACCTCTCCCCAACAAATGAGGGTCCAACACCTCCTCCCATACAACAGCTCAAAGGGTTGCATACCAATTCTCGAATGATGGTTGTTGTTGTAGGAAAACTCTACCAAGGCAAATATGTGTCCCAACTCCTGCCAAAATTCAACACACATGCTCGGAGCATGTCCTCGAGTGTCTGAATTGTCTGCTCACTCTGCCCGTCAGTCTGTGGGTGATCTGCGGTACTAAAATGCAGCCGCGTAACCTACTCCTCATGAAATTTCTTCCAGAATCTGGAAGTGAAATGCACATCTCGATCTGAAACAATCGAGATCGGTACTCTAGTCCGCGATACCACCTCTCTCACATACAACTTTGCCAGCCTCTCCGCAGAAGAGCTCTCACTAATAGCAAGGAAGTGAGCGCTCTTCGTCAAGCTGTCTACAATCACCCAAATTGCATCAACGCCCCTCGCAATCCTCGGCAATTTAGTGATAAAATCCATACTAATCTGTTCCCACTTCCACTTGGGAACCTCTAACGGCTGCAAACTACCATGCGATCTCTGGTGCTCAGCCTTAACCCTACGTCAAGTTAGGCACCTCTCAACGAACCACGCGACGTCCCTCTTCATACAGGGCCACCAATACTCATTCTTTAGGTCCAGATACATCTTAGTCGCCCCAGGATGGATAGAGAACTTCGATCGATGTGCCTCTTCCATTAAAATGGTATGCATCCCACCCACAAACGATACCCAAATCCAACCCTGGAATGTCGTAAGTCGCCGGCTATCGGTAACGAACTCCGATACCTGCCCGATAACTCGCTCCTTCTTTTGGTTTTCTGGTCTCACAGCCTCAGTATGGGCCCCTCAAATGGTGTCCAACAACGGAGTCATTACTGTCAATCTCATGCAAACGTCCCGCATCGGGGCGCTTTCCGCCCTACAACTTAACGCATCGGCTACCACATTAGCCTTACCCGGGTGGTACAGGATCTTGCAATCATAATCCTTTACCAAGTCCAACCATCTCCTCAGCCGCCTATTCAAGTTGGGCTGATCCATCAAGTACTTCAAGCTCTTGTGATCCGTGTATATGGTGCACCAGACCCCATACAGATAGTGACGCCAGATCTTGAGGGCGAACATTATTGCTCCCAACTCTAGGTCGTGGGTGGGATACCTTATCTCATGAGGCTTCAGCTGCCTCGATGCGTATGCTATCACGTGCCCCCTCTGCATAAGCACCACTCCCAACCCTGATATCGACGCGTCACAATATACCACGAAGTCCTCCATTCCCTCCGGAAGGGCTAACACCGGGGCTTCGCATAACGTTTGGCGAAGTGTCTCAAAAGAAGCCTGCTGCTCTGGGCCCCATGAGAAAGCAACACCCTTCCGGGTCAACTTGGTGAGTGGCACGATGATCTTGGAGAAATCCTTGATAAATCTCTGATAATAGCCTGCCAATACAAGGAAACTCCTGATATCTGTAGGTGACCTTGGCACCTCCCAACTCATCACCCCCTCAATCTTGGCCGGATCGACCAGTATCCCTTTCTGGTTAACGAGATGCCCTAGGAACTAGACCTCTAGTAACCAAAAATCCCACTTGGAGAATTTGGCGTAAATCCTCTCCGATCTCAAAACTCTGAGAATCTCTCTCAGATGTTCCTCATGCTGTTCTTTGGATCTCGAATACACCAATATGTCGTCAATGAACACAATCAGCGAGCGATCCAACATTGGCCTGCATACTCTGTTCATGAGATCCATGAATACCACCGATGCATTGGTGAGCCCGAAAGGCATCACCACAAACTCGTAATACCCGTAACGAGTCCTGAACGCTGTCTTCTGGATGTCCTCATCTCGCACCCTCACCTGATGATATCCCGACCTCAAGTCGATCTTGGAGAACCAAGATGCTCCCTGCAACTGATCAAACAAATCGTCGATCCTCGGCAACGGGTAACGGTTCTTGACCATCAACTTGTTCAATTCCCTGTAATCAATGCACATTTGGTGTGAATCATCCTTCTTCTTAACAAAAAGGATAGGTGCTCCCCATGGCGAACTGCTCGACCGAATAAACCCCTTCCTCAGCAGCTCCTGAAGCTGCGAGGATAACTCCTGCATCTCTGGAGGCGCAAGGCAATAAGGTGCCTTGGCGATAGGCGCAGCTCCCAGAACCAAATCGATGTTGAACTCAACCTGCCTCTCGGGAGGCACACCCGGTAACTCTTCTGGAAATACATCCGGGAACTGACGCACTATCGGAACCTCATCAATTGACCTCGGTCTCTCTGAATCAACCCTCGTATCCATCACATATGCTACAAACCCCTTACAGCCCTACTGTAGACTCTGCCTCGCTCTAGCGGCTGAACAAAATGTCGACCCAGAATGCGTACCCTCACCGTATATGGTAAGAACTTCCCCACTAGGGTCTCGTATGGTGACCAACTGTCTCTCGCAGTTGATAACCGCTCCAAACTTGCTCAACCAGTCCATGCCCAAGACAACACAGACATCTCCCATCACAATAGGAACTAGATCAATCAGAAACTCGACGCCGAAAATCTCGACTACACATCCTCGGAATACCTCGGTGGCATACACCACTCTCTCGTCAGTTATGGAAACTCTCAGAGGTCGACTCATCACCTCCCGACTAATAGTGATGTGTTGACTAAAACCCAAAGATACAAAAGAACGACTCGCACCCGAGTCAAATAAAACCAAGGCAAGTATAGAATTCACAAGAAAAGTACCTACGCATATCATAATATAAGAACAATATCTCAATATAAAAGAAAATATATGAAAGAATACATACCAGCCACGACATTGGGCACTGCCCGGATCTCCTCCACAGTCAACTGGAAGGGTCTCCCTCGCGCCTTCGGTACCTCGGCCTTCATTGGCCGGCTCTCAGTAGCTCTGATAGCAGCAGGGGTAGATCCCTGAGGTGCTCCCTGGGTAGTCCCTTGTAACTGTGGACACTCTGCCTTGAGGTGTCTGGTCTGGTTGCAATGAAAGCATACTGCAAACCCCTTGGGGCAATCCTTGGCCATATGCCCATCCTTGCCACATTTGTAGCAAGACCTCGCTCTGCACACCCCCTCGTGGCACTTGGCTGCTGGCTAAGATTGTGTTGGTCGCCGATCCCTCGCCTGAGACTCAGCCTCCTCCCTAGCCTGGGTCTCCAGCTTTATCTCTGTCTTTCGGGCATTTACCTGAAGCTCAACAAATGTCCGATACATCGAGTTCGCAACGAACTCCCGTATCTCCCTCCTCAAAATGCTCAGATAGCGCCTCATACGTGCCTGCTTGGAGGATACATGCTCTGGGAAAAAAATCGCCCGCTCATGGAACTTCCTCGTACTCACTGTGACAGAATCGGTACCCTGCTTGAGGGTCAAAATCTCCTGCTCCAAACGCTCCCTCTCCACCTGGGGAACGTACTCATCCCGGAACATAGCAGTGAACCTCTCCTAAGTTATTGCAGCAAGCTCAGCAGGCGAATAATGCGTCGTCACTAACTTCCACCAATCCTTCGCTACCAAACGAAGCTGGTTCAGCCAAACGAGCAAGTAAAGAAACATCCCTCTATGCCTGATATCCACCTCATCGCTGCAATCGGGTCCTGGGTCCCATCAAACTCCTGTGGTTTTGTGTTGCTGAACTCCCGGAACAGCAACGCATCACCACCCTGCAGTCTGGCCGCAGTTACAATTGCAGTGGCCGCATCAACAGCAGCCTCAGAAAGAGCAACATATCTCTCATCAATTGTCTCTATCAGGGTGGTCTTAATAGACCCGAACATCTATGGAATCTCGTCGCAGATGACAACAGCCACCTCATCATGAATCATCTGGCGCAGCTCCTCGTTGCTCACATCCCCTTTACTAGTCCCTGGTCTGTGGCGTGTCCCTACCATGATGCCTCTCTGAAATACAACATAATATATCAGTAATTTGCTCGGATGTACACACACTCGATATCCCAACCCTACTTGATCTCAAGTACCCTAAGAATTCTTACTTGAGCTGCGCACTGACCCGATGCCTTTGATAGTACGGGTCCAATACTACCGACCACACTGACTCAACATTCACACTAAGTCCACCTCCCAGAGCCCCAAATCCCAAGTACACTATTCACTCTAATCATGTGCTACTCACTAGTAAATCTCTCATAAGCTCCTTGCTGCTATCTCAACACTCTCAAGCATCCCTAGTAGCGAAACTCCTAGACTAAGGCATCATATATCAGGCCACTCTAGTCCTAATAAGAATACCTAGTCTTACTCTAGCATGCATACTATAATTCATCATATAGCATAGCATAATGTTTCTTTTTAAACTTATTGTAAGGGTATTTTGGGAAATCACCGTTCGGGTGCTGGCTGATCGTACACACGGCTCTGCTCTGTTTGTCTCAAAACTCTTTTTACTCTTTTTTTAAATTTTTTTTTTACTTTATTATCAAATTTTTCCTCAAATCCTCAGTTTGAGTTCAGATACGCTCGAAGATGCATCCAAATCCCTCAAACCAAGGCTCTGATACAAAATTGTAACACCGTAAAATTTAAAACAATTTTTCACATTTTTAAACATATTTTACCAAACACATTTAAAAGCAAAATCCCATTGTATCAATACCTTGGTTCACAAAAATATTTCCCAAGATCAAATACATAAAAATCCATGCGTATGTACGAGTCATGCCAACACCTTCCTGCGATCATCACTGGTACCTGAAACACAACACAAAATACCATACATAACCCGTACTAGCCACTCGAGGCTATAACTTTGTGGGCCCGTGGGCCCTAACTCCGTGGACCCTCTGGTCCTAACTCTGTGAACCTTTCAGTTCTAACTCTGATATACTCTGATATACACATGATATAAACCACATAGAAACGATCCAGTATAACACATCACATAATAGCATATGATAACTCTGGCACGTGACTCCAATTACCACTCCAGGTAAAGTATACTGAGAAGACTCACCTCGGATGTCTCGGTAAATCTCTGACTCGGTAGGAATACGATCTAGCCTCCACCTAATCACATAAAGTAATACTCTCATAAATATAACTCTCAGAACTAGACTCATCCCTATCTAGGCACCCTCGGAAGGGTAAAAGACCATTTTACCCATCCTTTGGCTCAGAGGCCCTCAATGTTGACCAAACCCTAAAAGTCAACTAAAGTCAACGGTCAAACTTTGACCTGACGCGTCAAGTGCACTTGGACAACTCGGCGAGTCCATACATGTCAACTAACTCATAGTCTCGCTTGGCATGTCGAGTCCCTCCCCTTGCTCGATGAGTCACACCTGGCATGAATCGCGGGGCTACCCCGACTAAACTCACCGAGTCTCAAGATTAACTCGGCGAGTTCCGTCTTGAAGTCCAGTCTTCTAATCCCTCTATGACTCACTGAGTTTTTCCCCCCAACTCGGTGAGTCTACTCGCTGAGTGATTTACAGGAAACCCTAACCCTACTCGCCTAATCTGATCTTTGGACTCAGCGAGTTCATGCTATGCAAACACTCCATTGACCTCCTGAGGTCAGATTTGTTCCTTAAACCCATAGATCTGACCTTCCCAAGCATGATAATCACGTAAAGATCGGACCTTGACACTCATATAACATCTAGATGATACTACTTGGTGATTTAGCCCCAAAAATCAACGCCTAAGTTCATGGCTACCAAAATAACCCATAAAGCTCCATGGGTTAAGGTCTCTGGACCTCTTTGAGTCTAGATCCAAAGCATAAACTCGAGAAGGGACCAATTGTTCCACACATCCATTCTCTAAAGGGGGTTAGAAAACCCTAACTCTAAGAATCAACACCAAAACCGGAGAAGGACTGAAATAATACCTTAAGATGAAGTCTCTGAACCCTGAAAGCACAAGATCCATTCCTCCTTCAACCTCCTCTTGCCTTGGTCACTTCCCTTTTGCAATCACACCAACAAAATGATCAAAAGTGGCATCTTCTCCCTCACAAACGCTCTAGATCTCTTAGGGTCTCTCTCTAGGGTTTGGTAGCCGCAAATGACAACCCTAAGGGCCTTTAAATAGGTGTCAAACCCGGGAAATTAGGGTTTCATTAAACAGCGTGGACTCGCCGAGTCCACTCATGGACTCGCCGAGTCCAAACGCGAACCCGGATGATGATCCGCGACCTTACTCGGCGAGTCTAAGCATCAACTCGCCGAGTACCTTCACAAATTCCAAAAATAAAATATTAGAATAATATACCTGGGTTTCCGGATGTTACATACAAATTAATGCATTTATGGTCTATACCATCTAATTAGTCGTTGTTACAACTTGATCATGTACCAAGATCACTTCTTGGGTAATAGAGATATTTAATCAATAGAAAATTATAACAAACAAAAAACTAGAAATGCAGTTTTGACATTTGAATTGGCGAATATAAGGTAAAATTTCCAAATATGAATTTTTTGAATGGAAATGGCACTTTAATATATATATATATATATATATATATATATATATATATATATATATATGAAACAATTTTTTTTTTTGGAAAGGGACTTCCCTAAGGAAACATTTCTACATACTAATAATATGTTTATTGTCATTAACGTAACATATACACCTCAAAAGAAATGAAGACAAATTGTTGGTCACTTGGTCTACAAAATATCATTAAGCATGCAATAGGGAAGTGAGCTCAAAAAATTGATCTTCTTCGCATGAAATAGTTAGGCCTCCCATTGGATGATCAAACCCAAATTCTTCCTCCGACTGACGCAACAACTCTTGAAATAACGGTTGTTCCAAGTATGAAACGGGGACCACAAACCGCCTCTTTTGGTTTTCACCTACATACACTGCTAGGTGACCTTTCGGCACATCCCCTTGATAATTGCTGTTGCGAATGGAGTTCAATTTGGTAAAACTCTTTACATTGGAAAGCAATGAAGAAGATAACCGCATAAGACCCATGCCTAGGAATGTGATAAAAATAAAATAAAGACGTATATATGTTATTAAAGAATACTATTACAAAGTAGCTTTGGATCTCAGACGAGAATGGATATGAAACTTGTATTCTGAATAGGGTTCCAGGCATGCATTTATAGCTAGCTTGGCAACACGTCTAGAAGGGTGGAACCTCACATGGCTTTCCTCATCAATCATCAGCATCTTTTCCGAGAAAGTACTTAATAAAAGAAGCGCGTATAAGTCGTAAAAAGAAGCAAGTATACTAACATTTATAGATTATAGATAAGGCATCTTTATGGCGACACCTCAAAATGAGGAAAAAAGAAAAACACTGTTGATTCACATACACTTCCACCGTCACTATAAAACGTTTATACGTATTTCTTTATTGTTTATTACTTATAATTATAATTTATTTTATATTTAAATGTGTTTATTTATTTTTATTTTCATGCAAACATACAATTAATTACAACACTAATGATTAAAAGTTATAGCCAAGAGTTTTTTTCTTGTTTTGTACTTATTGATTTCTTAATGTAGGTTTCTAAATAATTACCAAACATCATATAAATGAAAACAGTAGTATAAAATAATTTAGATGGCTTAGTATTTATCACATGGAAATTAAACGTCCCAAAAAGAATTGTCTAATAGTCTCAAATACATAAATATTGGGTGACACTTTAGTAACTAATTTGGAAGACATCATAATTGAAATTAGACACATTCTTAGATTTTTTTTGAACGACGGAATTTTATAAAAGCAAAACTCGCAAACATGCTATGATACTTTGTTACACAAGATGAGACCTATACGATACAAACATTCCCAGTGTAACTTTCTACCAACAAAATTAACTAGGAATACATATATCGAATCATACCTTTTTGGTGAGTTAGTAGAGCCAAATTCCTTTTTGTCTTGAATGATTTAGAGCACAAAGGAGAACTCATCTAATATGATCGCACCCAAAAACAATGATCAAGCAAGATGAGACAACACCTTCTTATTTTCCTTGACAAAACTAAAATCTTAACAGTGGCGGAGACAAAACTAAAATAAAATTTATATATTAAAATATACATATAAATTTTATGTATATATGTAAGCTTAACTACCTTGCACCCCTAGTTCGAAGTATTAAACCATGCTGCTTGATTTTTTTTCTTCTCATGAATCAATGTGGTTGCTACCAAGAGTTTAGAGACAATATTATAGTATTCCACCATCAATTCGAAAACTTTTGTTAAAAAATACAATTTCAAGAGGCTTCATATTTTATCAGATTTTGATGGTTCACTTGTTATCAATTATGCGTGTACCCTATATTAAAATTTTTTGCTCCACCACTAATACTGAGTCATGTGAAAAAGGGTCGGAAAAGAGAGGGGATCAACTCTTGATATGAAAGGAACGATTCCTTTATTTTGTGTACTCATGATTCTTTTGAATACTTTTAGTTTCGGAGTAACTCACCTTTAGATAGTAAATTAATATAAAAGCCCCTCTAACTTCCCTTTTTATGATTTTATGCTTAAATCATATCTTGCTTGTAACCTAAAATGACCTAGCTAATTTTAAAAGTCACTAACTTGTTGTGACAATAGGCATATTTCGAACAACTTTGGCTTACCATCCATGTTTTCTCTAGGTTGTTTAGTCTCTAATGATTGATAATTGACGTTTAAAAAATGATTGATCATCTTTTTGAATTACCTACAGTTAGATTATGTGTGGGAATGGATTGGGACTACATTTGGGGTGCCTTTGGCTACCTCTATATCCTCAGGGTCTCTAACACCCCTCACAAATGCTCATCATGTTGCACTTGGTCTTGGTGTAGACCACAATATCATCTATAAACACAATCACCAACTGGGCAATCACCTGCAAACACGATTCTTGAGATCCATGAAAGTTGTTGGTTAATTGGTGAGCCCCAATGGCGTCCCCACGAACTCATAATGACCATAGCGAGTCCTAAAGGCCGTATTATATATATATATATATATATATATATATATATATATATCATCCCTGAACCTCATCTGATGGTAACTTGTTTGCAAATCAATCTTGGAAAACCAATATACACACTGAAGTTGTTCAAATAAGTAGTTGATCCTTAAGAGTGGGTAACGGTTCTTCGTTGTTAGCTTATTCAATTCCCGGTAGTCAATGGACTTCCTATGTGAACCGTATTTCTTCTTCAAAATAGAATCGGTGCTCCCCATGGTGAGATACTCGGTCGAATAAATCCCTTGTCTAGTAGCTCCTGAAGCTGGTTAGACAACTCATGCATCTTCGATGGTGCCAAGCAGTACGATACCTTTGCTATTGGAGCCACACCAGGAACCAGATCAATCCAGAACTCGACATGTATCACAGGAGGCACTCCTGGCAATTCCTCAGGAAACACATTGGGGAAATCCTGAAAAATGGACACCTCACTCAATGACATCGTGCCCTCAATTGACTATCTGCCATATAGGTCAGGAACCCATAGCAGCCCTTCTGAAGATATCTACTAGCCCTCGTAACTGAACATAGACTTGGCCAACGTGAAGCTCCTTGTCATGAATAACTAGTTCTCCCCCACAGAGGATTTGAACTCTCACTAGCTTACGCTCACAGTCAATCATGGCCTTGTAGGGGCCCAACCAGTCCATCTTGATAATAACCTTCGACTCTCATAAATGAATCGACACCAAATCAATATAGTATATCTCGTTGAATAGATTCAAGACACACCCACGATGAACCCTCAAAGCACTTATAGAATGGCCATTCACAATATCAACATCCAATGGGTAATCCTGAATCTCGGGCTCATCATTAAACTTATTGCTAAGTGTAAGAGATACAAAGGATCAGGTAGTACCCGAATCAAACAACAAATGAATAGCCATACCATTTAATAAAAAAAGGTCCCTATACAATATCAGATATAACATGAGCATAAATAAGGAAAAAATAAAAGATATGATAAAGTCACATACCAGTAACCACATCCTTTGCTTCATGAGCCTTATCGATGGTTAGCTGATATGACATGCTCTTCACCACATGTTTCTCTAACTTACCCTGCCGGCTATCAGTTATCCTAAAGGTGGCTGGTGTAGGCGTCATCACTTCCCTTCCTGATAATCTCTTACAATCGACCTTGTTATGACCAGTTTTATTAGTATGAAAGCAAATCAAAGCACCCTGGGGCAGCGCCCTGCTTACATGACTCCTCTGACCACATCTAAAGCATCTTGAACCCATTATCTGGCATGGCCCATGGTGTGGCATGCCTCACTTACCACAATGGCTCCGACTATGTTGGCCTCTAGCATGCGAATAAGACGTCTTCAGTCTCTTAGCCTGGCCCACTACTGTCTAGACCTTTTCTGACTTGCACTTCTTACAAAGCTCCAACTTAATCTCTCGCTCACGAGCCTTCTGAATCATATCGTTCATGGTTTTGCACCCCCAAAAGCTCACAAACTCCCCAATGTCATCCTTCAAAATGTCACGATATATCATCTTCTTCATCTCCTCATCCACAACGTATTGCAGAACCAACAAAACCCTCTCATGGAATTTGGTGATGATCCCACCACTATCTCAGTAGTCTAGAGAAGGTCCTGTAACTCCTTCGTCAACCGATGCACCTCGATTGCTTGTGAAAACTCCCGTTGAAATATCGTAACAAACTCCTCCCAAGTCATGATCGTCATTATCGTAGTCCCCACAGTTTGGACAACCTTATCCCACAACCATATACTCGGTCCTTCAGTAGGCAGGATGCAAATCCTACATTTTCCCTCTCAAGGAAAAAACTAATCCGCTGAGCATTCTCCATGTCAGCGATCTGGCGTCGGATAGCGATGGCGTCCTTCGCCCCAAACAACTGAGGACCTCCACAAGCCTTGAACTCCCGAAATGAGGGGTTCGTGCTCCTAACTGACCCCCAGCAATCTCAACCCAAAATGCCCCGAGTCGCTCCTTCATAAGCTCCATAATCCCTTCCTTGATGGTACCAAACATCATAGGAGTAGCATCCAAGATATCGTGAGTAACCTCGCCCGGTATGATCTCTCGTAGTCTAGCATCAATCGGTTCTATGTTAGAGCCAAAACAATAACCTGAACTGAAACCTCCTCCAAGAGTGACCATCACCATACTCGAACTGAAATACAAACATATAAATGATCAACATAAACTTGAATAAATTCCCACACTACATGTCTACTTAGAATTTACCAATCTTTCCTTGTCTCGAGTACAGATCCTGTGTTTCTAGTAGTATGGACCCAATACTACATTCCGCACCTATTTGTACTTTCCTTAAGAACTGTCCCGAATCCTCTAAGCCACCACACTAAATTGATATGCTATTTTATACTGCATACATATTCTACTATAACATTTTCTAGACTCTTATAGGAATTTCTCAACTCACCCACCTCTACCATACTATGAATCTCATCCCACCTTGTTGGCTACTTTATGCATGTATGTTATACACAAAAAGGAATGACATAGATTGTCAAATGATCATTCTACCTTAAGTTAAAAACCAAACAAGGAACATGAAATAAAGCTAAATCGATCATTTTAGGGATATATGTGTTGGATTAGGTGTCTAAGACCATAACTATAAATGGTATGCACTAGACCCGATAGTAGCATGGTCATTTTGGGTTGCCTTCACCATAGCAACTGGAAAAAATGAGTTTTGGAGAAAGAGGTTAATTAAATAGTTTATTAATATATTATAGGAATAATATATTGGTTGAGAAATCATATTATTTAATTAGTATTGATCAGAAATTAATTTGGAATTAATTTAGTGATCAAAAGAGACTGATTAAAAGTACGGGGACTGATTATGTAAATCAATAATAGTTGTAGTTTGGGCTAACGGATCCTATTGGTATAGGGTGGATGAAAATCTATAGGAAGCCCATAGATTTTTCATCCAAGTCTTACCATGTGGGGGTCCATATGTTACTTAGGGCCTAAGCAAGGGAAATTAGGGTTTCCAGTTGAAAAACCCTAACAGCCTCAACTATAAAAGGAACCCCCCAGCCTCAAGGTTTCGGCCACTGCTTCCTTAGAAGAAACCCTAACCGATTTCTGCCTCTCCTCCTCTCCATTCTTTGCTTGTGGTGTTTGTGACTCCATTAGAGGTGCAACGCATGATGCACTAAGCTCTTGAAGGTTAAGATCAAGGAAAGGATTACTTGTTACTACTAGTTAACAAGAAAGGTATTCTTCTAATCCTAGAGTGTTTATTAAATCCAAAACTTGTATGCTACTTTAGGGTTCTTGCTTTGGAGAATTGATTTGCATTTATAACTTGAGAAAAAACTAGATCCAAAGTAATTAGGGTTGCATATGCACCATAGGAATGTTGTAATGCTCAAAACCCAATAGTGGTATCAGAGCTTAGGGTGTTTTCTGTTATATTTGATGTTATTGTGTTTTTCAAAGCTGGAACAAAAATCATTTTTTTGCTCTCTGACTGCAGAACTCGATGAGTACTAAGACGGACTCGATGAGTTAGACTTACTCGACGAGTCCATGCCCTGACTCGACGAGTTGGTTTGTCAGATGGCAGATTTTTTGGATTTCATGTCAAAATTAGATAAGGATCATTACCTTAAATTGATTTGACTATTAAATTCGAATTTTCTGTTATGGTAATGAATATCCTCGTCTAATTAAAAGATAATGGTCAAATTTTAAGATAATGTTCAAAATTATATGACTAGTTTAATTATTTAAAATTGATCTAGAAGATTTGAAAAGATTCAAACTTGCGCTTAAGTTTTGGAATAAAAATTTGATTAAAACTTTTAATTTTGAAATATTAATTTCTAAAACCCTAGAGTTTTAAAAGTTTAAAATACAACCTTTATACTATTATAATATTAAAAGATTAGTATGTACATATATATAAGGCGAGTCAATCTTACCGTTAGTAGGCCTCATTCACGAAGCTGATCCATAAGGGGTGTTGAAGGAAGCTACCTCTAAAATGACCATCATTAGGTATCCACTCTTACCCACCGTACTCTTGATTGGTGGATGGTCATTAGCCAAATGAGTAGGATAGGACATTAATTCCACATTGACAAGTATAATGAATATTATAAAGTAACTAAACGCTTTTATAAATTCCCAATCTTAGTTACTTTAAAAAAATGTGAAAATGATGCTATTCCATGAAATTGCACTTTGCACCTTGCCAAGTTGTTAGTGGAGCGTGTGTGGTTAATCGACACACTAACTTGGACAAAGAAGGGTGGCGAAGGGCAGCTCGAGAATTACCATATATCATTGGAGTATGTGTGGTTAACCAACACATTGATTAGGTGGTAAACGACATCGAGAGTGCCAAGCTAATTTGCATGGTTATTCACACCTTTGTGATCCTCGGTATCCCAGTCTCAAAATTGAAGGGCATAATCGAGATTAAACATGTCATTGTAAAGTTCAATGAATCTCAAAAGAATCTAGGAATTTCATTTCATTTAAAACCTAATTGTTCATTTTCTTTTTTGTGGTGGAATTGGTAACTCGTCATTTACCTACCTTCAAATAATTTGCAATTCGATTACAGCATCCCTTTTCCGAATTTTAAAGTATTGTGTTGGGCCCTAGCCTTAATATTTTATTTGGGTGTTATATTAAGGATTATTTATATAATCAAAACTTTGTTCCTCAAGCTTCTTTTCTTTGTTGAAGATTTGTGACAGGGTCCACCTTTAATGGATCCAATTTCAATGAATGGATTCGCAACATTCGTATGGCCCTGTGATACGAGGAGAAAGAACACATCCTCGATAAAGAGCTCAATGAAATAGATGAAACCAAAGCATCTGGTTAACAAATAGGTGAGTATAGGGCTCATGAAAAATACGCGACAAAGGTGTCGTGTATAATGGTAGCCACTATGACTCCTGAGCTGTAGCAGTTCTTCGAGAACTACTGGCCCTATGACATGTGCCAAGATTTGATGGAAAAGTACCATCAAAGTGTGTGTCAAGAAAGGTATGAGATTTTCGCCTCATTAATAACAAAGATGAAAGATGGAGATTCCATCACAAGCCACTTGCAAAGGATGCAAAGGTATGTGGATCGTCTGCTCAAGTTGAATGTCAACTGCTATTCTCCAGCCTCAAGTCAACAAGATGGCATACGGCACTTCTGCCTGTACAAAGCTTGATAAGGTGCTATCTTGATGCTCGAGTGGAAACTATTGTTGTAGGAAAACTCCACCAGAGGTAAGTGCTCGTACCAGTTTCCTTGGAACTCCAGGTTACATGCTCTCAGCATATCTTCCAATGTTTGAATCGTTCTTTCACTCTGACCATCAATCTGCGAATGGTAAGTTGTACTTGAACACAATTTTGTACCCAATTCCTCTTATATACTTCTCCAAAACCTTGACGTGAAACAACTATCACGATCTGATACAATCGTTAGAGGAACACCGTGAAGTCTTACCAGTTCCTTCACGTATGCATTCGCGAGATTATCCATAGACCACCTTTCGTTGGCTGCTATGAAGTGTGCACTCTTGGTGAAACGATCCATGAATACCTAAATCATGTCTTGACCGTTCTTCGTTCTGGGCAGTTTAGTCACAAAATCCATGGTGATGTCTTCACATTTACCCATGGGTACAGGTAAAGGTTCTAAGCTCCCATACGGTTTCTGATGTTGTTCCTTAACCCTTGCACAACTTACACATTTGTCCATATACTTTGCAATATCGAGCTTCATCGTCATCCACTAGTAGTAGGGTTTTAGGTCACTATACATTTTAGTGCTACCGGGATGAATCGAGTACATGGTCTTCTGAGCTTCTTCCATCAGAAGATTTCTTACTCCTCCCGTCGTAGCTACCCAAATCCTGTCTTGTAATACCTTCAACCCTTGGTTGTTTGTACCGAACTCTAATGTTTTACCCAAATGTTCTTCCTTTCGGTCATTCTTCTCTGAAGCTCCCTCTTGATCTTTCTTGATATTTTCCACAATAGTCGAGACAACTTCTATTCTCAATGCTCTTGGCCTTTTCTTTTCAAGGTTTACCTTCCTACTGAGAGCATCAGCGACAACATTTTCTTTACCAGCGTCACTGCCTTATATTTAATTCTTTCTGATTAAAGAGATACTGGAGACTCTTATGATCAGTGAAAAGTTTGCACTTCGTGCCATAGAGATAATGCCTCCATATCTTTATGGAAAATACTACCACTGCCAATCCCAAGTCATGAGTGGGGTAATTCTTCTCGTGTTCTATCAATTGTCGAGATGCATATGGTATCACCTTCTCTCTTGGGGTCAGAACACGTCCCAACTCGACTCCAGATGTGTCACTATAGACTGCGAAGTCTTCAATTCCATCGGTTAAAAAAAGAATCGGTGCTTCACATAACTTCTTCTTTAGGTTCTTGAACGCTTCTTCGTGCTTCTCACTCCATGTATAAGTGGCTCCTTTGTGGGTCAAACTTGTCAATTGAGAAGCTATCGAAGAATAGCCTTGGATAAATCTTTAGTATTATCCGGCTAATCCCAGAAAGCTTCGAATTTCTGTGGGACTTTTCGGTTGTTCCCACTTCATCACAACTTCGATCTTTGCTGGGTCAACCATTATCCCTTCTTGGTTAACTACATGATCCAAGAATTGGACTTCTCGGATCCAAAAATCGCATTTGGAGAACATGGCATAAAGTTTCTCCCTCTTCAACACTTCCAAAACTTCTTGTAGATGCTTGCCATACTTCTCCTGGCTTTTCGAGTGGATGAGAATGTCATCTATGAACACTATCACGGATTTATCGAGGAATGGTTTACAAACGTTGTTCATTAGATCTATGAATGTTGCTGGAGCATTGGTTAGTCAAAATGACATAACAAAGAACTCGTAGTGTCCATATCTAGTTCTGAATGCAGTCTTCTCAATATCCTGCTCTCTCACCTTCAGTTGATGATATCCTGACCTAAGATTGTTCTTTGAGAAATAGCTCGAACCTTGCAGCTGATTGAATAGGTCATCAATCTTTGGCAATGGATACTTGTTCTGCACTGTTGTCTTGTTTAGCTCTTGGTATTCTATACACATTCTCATGCTTTTGTCCTTTTCCATGAATAACACCGGAGCTCCCTAGGGTGATGAACTCAGTCGGATGAAACTGTTTTCCAACAACTCCTGAAGTTGCGTCATGAGCTCCTTCATCTCCATTGGTGCTAATCGGTATGTTGCTTTTGCTATTGGTGTCATTCCTGGTAACAAGTCTATCTGAAACTCCACTTGTTTATCATGCGGTAATCCGGGATGATCTTTGGGAAAGACTTCTGGATAATCATACACGACCGGTATATTCTGCACCTCCTTCTTTTCCTTCTTAGTATCGATCACAAATGCCAAATATGATGCACATCCTTTGGACAAACATTTTTTGGCTTTCATCAGGGAGATGATTCTAGAACTTACTCTGCGTTTGGACTTGTACACCATAAATGACTCTTTTCCAGGTGGGTTTACTCTTACTATCTTCTTTCGGCATAATATCTCGGCATTGTTGGTGCTAAGCCAATCCATTCCCAAAACGATGTCGAAATCGTTCAACTCTATGGGTAATAGCTTTGCGTGGAATTCGTTTCCGTTTAAGTCGATGACAATGTTCTTACTACGATCACTAACAGGTATGCATTTGCTACTGACAACTTCCACAATTAGGGCATTAGCAAGTTTTTTTACAGGAAATGCTAGTTTCCCACCAAATTTATATGATACAAAGGAGTAGTTCGCTCCCGAATCAAATAGTATATTGGCAGGTAATCCATTTACAAGAAAGGTACCTTAAGTGATGTTTGCTTCCTCCTTCACAGCCTCGAGCGTCATCTACAAGGCTCTCTCCTTCGGCTTTGGTGGAATGTTGGGCCTTTATGCATTTTTCTTATTCGGGCAATCTCTTGAAATGTGCCCTTCGTCACGACACTCATAGGACAACCTTTTGCTGGCAGTGCACTCATTGTCGTAATGCCCCGTCTTCCCATACTTATAGCATGTCACTTCCTCGCTACATTTCCCTGAGTCCTTCCTTTTGCACTTCTCGCACCACTTCGCTTCATTTCCTCCTCTAAACTTTCTTGAACCAAAATTGATTTTCTTATTGTTTGACCTTGCAGACCGCTCGAACTTCCTCTTCTCGCCAACCTCAACCTTGTTGGTAGCTCTTCCCTTAATCATATCCTCCATAGACTTGGCAGCCCAGATAGTTGCCTCCAGAGTAGGTGCCTTACGCACTGGCACCGCGTACTCCCATGGAAGTCCCTTTGTGTACTTGTCGATTTTTGTCAGCTCATCTGGAATAATACGTAAGGTGAACTCCATCTTCTCTATGAAGTTGTTGGTGTACTCATCAATATACATGCTTCCTTTCTTCAGGGTTAGGAATTGGTTTTCTGGATGTAGCAGGTTTTGGGCTGCAGTACTTGCGCTTGAACTGCACTAAAAATTCTGCCCACATCAGTTGCAGGGGATCATTGGGGCTTATATTCCTCCCCAAAGTGTTCCACCAACGAACCGTGCCTCCCCTGAACTAGCGCACTGCAAATGTGGTCTGTAGTTTTCCTCTGCAATCACACGTCATGAAAGCCAACTGCATCTCTAAGATCGAATCCATAACTCTGATCGAATCTTCCTTGCCGGTGAAGGTTGATGGCTTGCAAGTTAGAAAATATATGTAGTTGCATTTGTTCCTCTCGACTCCGTCATCTTGATTATTCCTCCTAATCACTGGTGGATAAGCTAGACCAACGGTCCTACTGTAGTTCCCCTCCTTAAATTACCCGTCATTCAGCTCGGGTTGTTCAACTGGCATAATAGGTTCCTCTCGATTCTGTTGGAGCAATCATCTTTTCTCCTCCATCTGACGATCCAACATCATTTGGATCATCGCTTGTACTTCGGCCATTGTGATTGGATCTGGAGCATCTGCTACATCTGACATTTGCTCAATCACTGGTGGTTGATTGCTATTTCCATTCGCTTTCCCGACACCACTTTGGGTTCTTGCCATTTTGATCTATACTCCGAATAGGGTGAATTTTGATCTTTATTTTCGATAGATGTTTAAATTATCCTTATTTATCCGAAACGTTTACAAGTTAGTTCTAATATCGTAGTCGTACGTTTAGAATCCTCTACACAAAAGGTTTCCAGATCCGGTCGGCAACAGACCATATATCCGAATAAATAATAGCATATAGCACATAAAAGCATTTTAGGCATTTTTCCTAAAATAAACTACTGCTTGTGTCTAAAATATAGTAGACACTCATCTCACAATCACCGCTTACCATTCTAAGTTTAAGACTAGAAATCCTACAAATTCCTAGTTCGCTTAAACTAATGCTCTGATACCAACTGTGACATCCCTATTTTCATGGCCAGAAAAGACCTATTTTGTTTATGCTTTGTTTAAAAATCAGAGTAACATTTTAAATAAAAGTGTTACGGAATTTGTTCCCAAAATAAAATATGATAAATATTTATCAAAGCATTTCCGAAGAAATGTATTTCAATAAAAACCCCGGATGTCATGTTCGATATACATCAGAAGCATAACCAGTACAATATAAGCCTTATTACATTTATTCATATTTACAGGCATATATCTATAATCTCTCATCCCAAACATCATATCTATGCTCGTACGACACTACATGTAATACAAGAAACTGAGTGGGTCAGGCTTGGGAGCCTAGTGAGCACATAGGATTTTCAACCCACAATAAATAAGTTTATTATTTTCATCAACCAAAAAAACCTGATTATCCGTTCCCGTTATCCTCACTTTATGTCCCTAAAACATCTAACATAAGGGACCTAGCCTAAGGATTTTCATCAGGGCGACAACACATGCTTTGGAGGTTCCTCAACAATTCATGTCAAATAAGGCAACCATATGGGGGATTGAGTACTGCTGGTGAGCACACAGTTCAAATAAACACCTACAGGTTGTGAGCCTGCTAGCGTTCGATTGGACTGTCTAGAATAGTGTGTCGTTGTGATCTATACTCCTCTAGATGACTAGATCATCAATAACATTGAGGCCTCTCATTATTCTATTTTATCACGTAGCAACTATTACATCTACCCATATTTTACCCAACATATTTTGTAGATATAAAATACATATACAGTTTAAATCATTTAAAACATGTATAACATCGTTCATCCATGTAACGCTCTAAAAATTTCAACCAATTTAAACTTTTCAAAAACAACTCGGTTTCATAAAGTTATTACAAAAAGGTTTTCAATACAATCATTATCAGAGTCTTCCCAGAACCACAACATAAAACATAATCATGAGGAGCGGTACGATCACGCCTTTGCCTTGCCACGGTCTCCTGAAGAACCTGAAAAACATTAAACCACAACTGTTAGCCCGAAAGCTTAGTGAGATACCCCCAAAATACCAACCACATATACCATACACGTACATCATGCCATATCATAACAGAACACAGAACAACCATGCACTTCGGGTCTACTGTGAGACTGGTCCGCCGCACCGGCCAACAGTCCACCTGGTCCACCCTCCGAGTCTAGCCATATATATCGAGTCTATAGTGTGATTGGTCCGCTCGCACCGGGCCTTCAATCCACCTGGTCCACTCTCTGAGTCTAGCCACATACATCGAGTCTACAGTGTGATTGGTCCGCCAGCACCTGGCCTTCAATCCACCTGGTCCACTCTCTTAGTCTACAGTATGACTGGTCCGCCCACACCGGGCCTTTAGTCGGTCTGGTCCACTCTCCGAGCCTCGGCACGTCTGGTCCGCCCTCTTGGGGCCTGCAGCATATACGGACCACTCGCTGGGCCTTCGAGATAACCGGTCCGCCCTGGGTATGTTGGCCTACAACACAAAGTAGGACCCACATCAACCCAAACCTCAGTCCAACAGCCATGTGCACATAAACATTCAATCATATAACAATTCACATTCAATCAAGCCGATCTAGCAGATCACATAACATATCATCATCCTAACTAGGATACCGACCTAACCGATCACTAGCATAGCATCATCCTATATACCAGGATACCAACCTTAACCAGGTCTCTAACATATACCATCCTAACTACTAGGATGCAAACATATCAAAGCAATAACATAACAACGATACCCAGATCACAATCCGATAAAGGGCCGGCCTTGGTGCCTTAGACCCTGTTGATATAGTGAGGATAACTCACCTCGCAACTCCAGACTGAAAAGATAAGACCAAGAAGCTCCGACCACTGACACGATCTCCACCACTAGCCGACACCAACACTGAACTCAAACAAAAGCTATCAATTACCAAAATGCCCCTGGAAGTCAACTGGTCAAACCTTGGTCAAAGTCAAAGTTAAAGTCAACCTCCTGACTAACTCTACTCGCCGAGTCAACCCGATGACTCGCCGAGTCCCCATGCTCAGAGCTTCCCCACTCCGCGAATCCACTCGCCGAGTCACCCCGAGACTCGCCGAATCCCACAACTCTAAGTCCCCTCGCACTCAACTTACTGAGTCCTCCCTTGACTCACCGATTCATGGCTCAACCAGAAGAAAGTTAGGACCTCACGACCAGACTCGCCGAGTCCAAGTCTATCTTCAACCTACTCGCCAAGTTGTTCTTCCAACTCGCCGAGTTCCTGGCCATCTTCAAGCAACTCGCCGAGTACACCTTTGTGACTCGCCGAGTGCCTCTAGATCTTAACCCATACATAAACCTTCCAGGCTATGCACTTGATCCAAACCATAGACCTACCCTTCTCCAACCCATCCATCACGTAAAGTGGCAAACTTTACGTGATTCCAAAGAGATCTAGGCATTACACTCTAGGGCTAGGGTTTGGGACAAGATGGCTTCACCAAACACTCAGGAACAGGGACTTTAATGCACTCTAGACCTTCTCCATTCTAGATCTGAGGTAGCAACATCAGATCTAACCTCCAAACTCAAAATACCACAAGCTAATCTTTCCCAATACTCCAAAATGATGAATCTAGATGAATAACAGCCCAAGCAACGAAATAATACCTCAAAAGGAAGCGCCAACAGAAGAGAAATCCGAATCATAGCAAATCCCCTTATTCCAAGCCTCTTAACTCCCCAAGATCTCCTCCAAAATCTCTTCTCCAAGGTTCAAATGCTCTCAAATCCCTCACAAACGCGCCTTAGGGTTTTCTGGACTTCAAGAGAGGGTAAAGAGGCTGGGGAGAGGGTATAATGTCCTTTATATAGGGCTCATCCTCCGAAATTAGGGTTTTCTCCACTCAACACCTACTCGCCGAGTCCAGACTCCGACTCGCCGAGTTGGTTACTTAACACGCGACTAGAGTCATGACCCTACTCGACGAGTCCACCCATGGACTCGCCGAGTTGCCCTTCGACATTTACACTTTGAACCCTGAACTCGCACTCCTGAACTCGGGATGTTACAATCCAGCATAGATAGCAAGTATACACATAATATGCACACATAGCACGTAATTTATATAAAATACTTCATATCTATGTGTAAGATTAAAGTAACTATGCACTCACTTGTTAAGGTGGTGATTCCGAACTCAAACAGCGCTTCGCTTCTATTAATTTATTTTCTTTCGACAAAACCTATTATCATTATCACTAGATTTTAGTCTAATATTCATTGCGAATAATTATTAGTCTAGATTCATCATTAAATCAGAGTCTACTTCATGATCTATCAAGTAAGGAACAACCAGGTAGGATCATATCGAAGGTAGGATCCGTTTGGTATATGAAGTATACTATTTGGAAATCCCACTTTAAACACCTCACTAAATCACAACCTAGACAACATTCCCGTAAGTAGATCAATCAGTAAAACAAATTTGAATCACTGATAAATCTTATTTATAGGTTCATAATAACGTTATTATAATTAATTAAAATCTATATTTAAAATGGTATAAGCATAGCTCACTTATAGCGGGTTTTTATCAAAAACCGGGCTTCGCTGGATTAGCATTATCGAGCCGAAAGCTCTTCTTTTCTTTGGGCTTTGGGAACCTTGGGGCTTCCTTCGGGTGTTAGCGGGTTTACCTAGGCTTAGGACGGGGTTAGAGGGTAGTGAGAGAAAGTACAGAAAGAAATGGTGACTAAATTAGTGAAGAGAAGAGGCTGCCCTTGCATACCTTTTATAGGTCGAATTTTGGATGTACGTTGGGCGTACCGAGGATTACGTTGGGCGTAGTCCTCGCTCCGTACAACACAAGTAAGATTCTAAGTGGGGCGACGTAGCTCAAGGTGGACCGAGGAAGCGGAGATTGTTGGGCATAATCGAGCTCGAACGCGGCGCGTACACATCACGCTGGGCATAACCTCTGATTACGCGGGGCGTAACGAGGCCAGCTCTCACCCTTCCGAAGCAAGGCGTGGGCAACAAAGAACGGCTGAGATTCGGCCACGTCAACAACTTCGCAAATTCGAATCTCGACTTTAAAATTTCGTTACTTTCACATACGAGCTCCGTTTTCGACGTTCTTTATATCCATGCATAGGCGGGACCATAGTATACAACTTTCTTTTAGACTCCGTATTTTTGAATTTATTTTTAATCTTATATTTTCAATAGGTCGGGACAAGATTAGTCCGTTAAAATCCATACTCCTTTAGCCGACGTCCATTTTCATTTGTCTTTTTACCGTTATGATACTGTTAACAAGATCTTCGATTCTTGTCTAGGTTGTGTCGGCTAAAAACCGCTCGATCTAATATTCGAGTTCTGGGTTGTACACTCCTAAGCCGAAACTTCGAAAAATCTTAACTTCCTCATACGAAGTTAGATTTGGAAGTTCTTTTTATGGGCGCTCTCAGTTTAAGGAGACCCACGACTTTCGTTTAGATTGCTAAGGCTAAATATCTCTCTATCATAAATTCACTATTTACACCACGTAGTGCTGTGTCGATTCTGTCGCGAAACTTCGACATGTCATAACTTCTTCGTTATAACTTGGATTTCGGCGTTCTCTATATGTTCGGAATCCTTGTCACGACTAGTACCACTTCATGTATCGATATCGAGTTTATTCAAAACATAAATTTTGACGCTTATTTTTATCCTTTATTAACTATAACTGTATAAATAAGTAATAAGCATATAAATTCACATAATTCACATAATACTCATATAATTCATCTTTATTACTTCAAAAAGAGTTACAATAGTTGACCTAGACTATTACATCACTTCACTAATGCTTAGTATCAAAACATGGGCATTACATAACTACATTCCATTCCCAACAATCAAAATTTTGGCATGTTGATCAATAAACCCTAAAATCATTATTGCTACATAATTTGAATTACACTCGATGCAGTTCAACATAATGGCAGCGAGTTGTTCATCAGAAAGAACGCACACAAGACAACAAGGAACAAGGTTCATTGCTTTGCCATCACAATTGATTGAAAAAATAGTAACTACGGTTGGGGGAAACTCACCAATCGGTGCTTTTAAGTGCCAATTAGTGTAAGTATGATGTGCTTCACTTCTATTATACTTATATACATACTTAATTTAGTGTTTTATAGATTAATTTTGTTGATTTGTGAACTATAGTTGCAAACTCTTTAGGGATTCTGTAACATTAGACATAATATATAAAATTATACACACAAATCGATTAAGGTTTCGTCCATTCAGTGTTCAACAGTATAAAGTCATAAGCAAATGCAAAAAGTTGAACAACCCACACGTACTTGTAACACCGTAAAAGTTTGAACAATTATTCACTTTTGAAAACCGTAAAATATCATTCACATTCATTTTAAAAACGTTGTATCAACATTGTATCAGTCCCCAAGATCATAATATATATAACTCCAATGTGTGTGTGTGTGTACGAATCATGTCGGCGCCTTCCCGCGCTCATCACTGGTACCTGAAACACATAACACAACAACTGTAAGCATAAATGCTTAGTGAGTTCCCAAAAAAATACCGCATACAATACATACGCCACTCGAGGCTATAATACGACCCTCTGGTCGATGTGTCTCAGTAGGACCCTCTAGTCTCGTAGCTCGTTGGACCCTCTGGTCCGGTCATAGCTCGTTGGACCCTCCGGTCCGGTCTATATCATCATACAACATACATATATTACATACGACATAATCTCATACATAACACATAAGACCCTCTGGTCATCGCATAAGACCACTCTAGGTAACGTATAGTGAGAAGACTCACATCGGTGTCTCGGTAAATATCTGACTCGGAAGAAATGTGATCTAGCCTCCACCTAATCACATAAAGTAATACTCTCGTAAATACAACTATACTCAACCCTAAAACTCAACAAGGTCAACGGTCAAACTTTGACCCAACTCGTCGAGTGCACTAGGGCGACTCGGCGAGTCTACACGTGTCCACTGACTCTCTTAGTCCCTCTCTTGGCACGTCAAGTACTTCCCCTGACTCGATGAGTTTCACCTGACACGAATCGCGGGACCACCCTAACTCAACTCGACGAGTCTCAAGAACAACTCGGCGAGTTCCGCCTTGAACTCTAGTGCCCCAGACTCTTCCTGACTCACCGAGTTATTCCCCAACTCGGCAAGTCCACTCACTGAGTGATTTACGAGAAACCCTAATCCTACTCGCCGAGTCTGTTCTTCGGACTCGGCGAGTTCATGCCATGCACAAACTCCACAGGCCTCCTAAGGTGAGATCTATCCCATACATTCATAGATTTGGCCTTCCCAAGCATGATAATTACGTAAAGTTCAGACCTTGAAACTCATACAACATCAAAATTGTCTAACTTGGTGATTTAGCCCCAAAAATGACATCCCAAAATGACTCATAAAGCTCCAATGGTTAAGGTCTCTGGACCTCTTTGGGTCCAGATCTAGAACATAGACTCGAGAAGGGACCAAATACTCCACTTATTCATCCTATAAAAGGGTTAGAAAACCCTAACACTAAGAAACAACGTCAAAACTGAAGAAGGTCTGAGCAAAATACCTCAATATGATCTCTAAGAACTTAGAACTCACCACAATCGCTCCTCCTTCAGCCTTCTCTTGCCTTGGTCACCTCCTTCTTGCAAAAACACCCACAAAAGGATCAAGAATGGCCTCTCCTTCCTCACAAACGCTCTAGATCTCTTAGGGTTTCTCTCTGGGGGTTGGTGGCCGCAAATGACGGCCCTAAAGGCCTTTAAATAGGTCTCAAACCCTGGAAATTAGGGTTTCATTAAACAACGTGGACTCGCTGATTCCACTCATGAAATCGCCGAGTCCAACTATGAACTCGCATACGAATCCGTGACCATACTCGGCGAGTTTAGGCGCCAACTCGCCGAGTCTCCTCAGAATTCCCAAAAACAAAAGAACAAAAATAGGATACCTGGGAATCCGGATGGGGGTCCGACACCTCCTCCCATACAACAAGTCAAAGGGAGGCCTACTAATGCTCGAATGATGGCCGTTGTTATAAGAAAACTCTGCCAAGGGCAAATACGTTTCCCAACTCCCACCGAAATCCAACACACATGCTCGGAACATGTCCTCGAGCGTCTGAATCGTCCACTCACTCTGCCCATCAGTCTGTGGGTGGTATGCGGTACTAAAATGCAGTTTCATACCTAATTCCTCATGAAACTTCTTCTAGAACCTGGAAGTGAAACGTACATCTCGATCTGCGACAATCAAGATCGGCACCCAATGCCGCGATACCACCTCTCTCACATACAATTCTGACAACCTCTCCGCAGAAGAGCTCTCATTAATGGCCAGGAAGTGAGCACTCTTCGTCAACCTCTCCACAATCACCCAAATTGCATCGATAGCCCTCGCAGTCCTTGGAAATTTGGTGATGAAATCCATGGTAATCTGTTACTATTTCCTCTCGAGAATCTCTAATGGTTGCAGCTTACCATAAGGATGTTGGTGCTCGGCCTTAACCCTGCGACAGGTCAAGCATCTCTCTACAAACCATGCGACATCTCTCTTCATATAGGGCCACCAATATTCCTTTTTCAGGTCCAAATACATCTTAATGGCCCCGGGATGGATCGATAATTTCGATCGATGGGCCTCTTCCATCAAAATGTTACACGTTCTGCCCATGGACGGTACCCAAATCCAACCATGAAAAGTCATAAGCCCCCGGCTACCAGTAACGAATTCCGATACGAGCCCGACAACTCGCTCTCTCTTCTGGCTTTCTGGCCTCACAGCCTCAGTCTGGGCCCCACGAATAGCATCCAACAACAGGGTCATCACTATCAATCTCAAATAAACATCCCGAAATGGGGCGCCCTCCGCCCTTCGGCTCAGTGCATCAGCTGCAACATTAGCCTTGCCCGGGTGGTACTGGATCTCACAATCATAATCCTTGACCACGTCCAACCATGTCCTCTGGCGCATATTCAGGTTTGGCTGATCCATCAAATACTTCAAACTCTTGTGGTCCGTGTATATCGTACACCGAACCCCATACAGATAATGTCGCTAGATGTTGAGGGCAAACACTACCCCTCCCAATTCCAAATCATGAGTGGGATATCTCGACTCATGAGGCTTAAGCTGCCTCGATGCATATACTATCACATGCCCCCTCTGCATAAGCACCGCTCCCAATCCGGATATCGATGCATCACAATATACCACAAAATCTTCCATCCCTTCCGGAAGGACTAATACTGGGGCCTCGCATAATTTTTGGCGCAGAGTCTCGAATGAGGTCTGCTGCTCCGGGCCCCAAGAAAACGTAGCACCCTTCCGGGCCAACATGGTGAGTGGCACGGCGATCTTGGAGAAATCCTTAATAAATCTCCGATAATAGCCGGTCAAACCCAGAAAGCTCTTGATCTCGGTAGGTGATCTCGGCACCTCCCACCTCATAATCGCCTCAATCTTGGCCGGATCAACCAATATCCCATCCTGGTTAACGAGATGCCCCAATAATTGAACCTCTCGTAGCTAGAACTCACATTTAGAGAACTTGGCATAAAGCCTCTCCGCTCTAAGAACTCCGAGGGTCTCCCTCAAATGCTCCTCATGTTGCTCTCTGGATCTCGAATACACCAATATGTCGTCAATGAACACGAGCACTGAGCGATCCAACATCGGTCTGCACACCCTATTCATGAGATCCATGAACACCGTCGGTGCGTTAGTGAGTCCGAAAGGCATCACCACGAACTCGTAATGCCCATAACGAGTCCGGAATGCTGTCTTCTGGACGTCCTCCGCCCGCACCCTCACCTGATGATACCCTAACCTCAAACGATCTTGGAGAACCAAGATGCTCCCTGCAACTGATCGAACAAATCATCGATCCTCGGCAACGGGTAACGGTTCTTATAGACATAGAATTTGTGACCAACGCTTCGCTATCCATTCCTCTTAAGGAAGTAGTGTTGACGTGGGATCAATTATTCGAAGGTCTATTTGATCTTCAATTATATACAATACAACTAGTGTACCTTGTACAATTATAGAAGGATTCCGTAAGCATCACCCCATAAAGTTACCTTAAAGCTCATTGGTTCTTTAGTCACTTTCATTCTCGCACGACAAGCCCATACAAGCGTGACCACTTCCTCATAGTAGACAACAGAAGAGTTCAGGAGGAACAAGGACAAATTCATGAGAAGATTTCAAGGAAAGATCAGCCGAAGTAACCAAAATGTCTTACGCGTCACACTAATAAATATTAACTAGGTTAATTTATCGAGCAAGTGCAAACACTGCTCACATTACATGTGCTAGAATTATTTTCTTAATGCAGCTGGTAACAGTTATCAAGGAAACAGATATTCATTCGAGGATAGTTATTTCAAATTCACAGAGTTTATTTGGTATAGACTCATTTATGGATTGTTCCTAGAACCCTGTGGACATCAGGACCCGATACAACCAGAACTAGGATAACCTTGTCTTTTCAGCTTTCGGCCTGTGTCCGTTGCTATAGACTTATTCCGTCTCATCTTTGTTTTCTTTTAGCAAAGATGCCTCCTCGCAGATCACCCAGACACGCTACTCTGATAACTCCCATACCTTCTCCACAAATCAATGCAGCAACTCTGAACGCTGCAGTGGCCGCGGCTGTAGCAACATCCATGGCTCAATATCACCCCATCAGTACGAGTGGAGGTGAAACGCCTACTGATTCTACTCAAGGTGAAGTCCCTGTGCGCCAAGGAGAGTTCTCCTACAAGGACTTCACCAGATGCCAACCATTGTCCTTTAAAGGGACTGAAGGATTCATTGCCCTCATGCAATGGTTCGAGAAAACAGAGTCGGTTTTCAAAATCTGTTTGTGCCCAGAAGGATGCAAGGTGAAGTTTGCTGCCTGCACGTTCACTGGCAAGGCCCTAACATGGTGGAACAGCCATGTTAATTCACTAACTCTATCAGTGGCAAACGCAATAGGTTGGGAAAACCTAAAAGAGTTAATGTGGGAGGAATACTTCCCGTTAGGCGAAATTCAAAAACTGGAACAAGAGCTGTGGGATCTCACTATGGTCGGCTCAGACATAGTGACCTACACTGACCGGTTCAGCGAACTAGCAGCTCTATGCCCTGAGATGGTTACCTCGGAGAGTAAGAAGATAGAAAGATACATTTGGGATCTGACTGCTGCAAACCAAGGAAATGTGTTGTCTTCTAACCCAACCACGTTCGATAGTGCTAAACGCTTGGCTCAGCGACTCATAGATCATGGAGTCCGCCACAACGTAAAAGTCCCTATTCTTGAGTCATCGAGGGAAAAGGACTATAATCAGAAGTCGGGGAACAAGAGAAAGAAGAAGCGAACAACACAAGACACCCCGCAAGAGCAACAACCGAGTACTATGTACGCTGCAACGATGCAACCTGCTTCAGCAACTGTCATTCGATATGTTGGAAACCTTCCAAAGTGTGGTAAGTGTAACTTTCACCACACCGGAGTATGCCAGGAAATGCAGTGTCTGAACTGCCGCAGAAAGGGACACACAGTCCGTTACCATAGGGCACCAGCTCAACCAATCTCCCAAGTCCTCGGAGATGAAGAAAACCAAGCCTATTATAGCTGTGGTGAGACTGGGCACAATCAGAGGGACTGCCGATAATCAGGAACTCAGGCGCGGATGGACGTATTCTGATGATCACCGCAGGAGAATCTACCCTGGAGTCGTCGACGAGTAGTGGTACGTTTTCAAAATAGTAATAACTTTTAAAATTAATTTATATTCATATAAGATTAAAATTTGGGGATGACACTTAAAAGTAACTATAACAACTCACATGTTGAAAAAGGTCACAGTATTCAAGAGAAATAAAAGATCCCTTAAAGAAGCAATTATGGCTCACCATATACATCAGGGTTGTGCGCAACTAAGATGTTGCAGACATAGAGTGAGTGACTCCGCTTAGGTCCCCTTTCCTTAATTGGTTGAGGATTTGAGGCAGAGATGCTCATTCGACTGCCTGGCTCATCTTAATTATTGACAACTTATATATGACGGGCGATGGTAGTGGTACCATGGGGGATCACGGTGTAAAAGTATCCCCTCAGTTAGTAAAGCACGTTTATTTGTATGTATGCGCACATAACGGTACGATACATAGGAGTGTTAATTTCAAAATAGAAAATAGGAAACAAGAGAATAGTTACCACGAGTACATTTTTGAACATACTAGGAGTACAATACCAAGCATACCCGGGATACATCGTCGTTTATCAGACGTTTCTTTCATTTGACCAAAAATTTGTTCAGTATAGAGTTCGTTGTTTTCTTTCGTCATGAGTTGGCGTGGTCCTCACCATACTGAGTTCATATGTTTCTATCGCCTCGATCAGCAAGTTCTCGAAAGTTTCATCATTCGTATCGAAAGTCCGACCTGAATCAAAAAATTATCTTTCACATTCTAAACCCCTAAGTACTCGTGCGAAGAGTATTTTGTCCTCCGAAGCCTTATCGTCAGATGTCCGCAGACCATCACGAAATACCACTCGTCCAGCAGACCAAGTTCAAGCACAGAGGCTATGGACAGATACAACCCACCTATTATTATTTAGTGTATACGCGAGGGTGGTATATAATTATGATTATGCAGATCTAGTATGTGTGTTTCCGCCCTATCTCCTGTCCTCATTGGGTTGTGGACCTGGGGCTGAGTCGCACATCCGACAGTCCTACTAAGCCTAATTATATATGACTTGTATACACAAGGTAATGATAGATGGACCAAGTATGAATCCTATCAAGAACAACAGGGCAAAGTTGCCAGGTCTACGAGTGGGTATTCTGCTAATCAGAAGAGCACAACCCCAGTAGTAATGCTAAGAGAGCTAATTTCAGGACGAAATTCCCTCTAACAGGGGGATGATGTGACAACCCGAAATTTTTTTATTTTTATAAGCTTAGTCAGTCAACTCAACTGAGTGTCTAAATCATTTAGTACAGAGTTCTAGCCTGGTTACAGTTCATTCTAAAGAGCTTTGAGCCTAATACACTTAAGGAATAAGTGTTAGGAAGGACCCGCTAGAACCACAGTGTAGCAAAACGAACCCTAACCTCATCTAAGTGAGTTCACGGCCTCAAGACCATGAGTTTACGGCTGTAAACTCATGTGGCCGTAAAATAAAGACCATATATAAGGCAAATGGTCATTTTAAGTCATTTCTCTCATTTCTTCGTCGGATCTTCCTCATTCTCTCTCAACTCCCATAACAACAATCACCTTAGATCTTCAAAAGAATACTCAAGAAACACCAAGAACACACACTAGTGTTCTTGTCCAAATCGACTAATTCAAGCTCCTATATCGACTTATTGTGTCTCGGGACTTTATTCGTGGAACTTCTCATCCTTACACGCATACCTGTTTGAATCACCCACATCAGGTGAGTTCATACCTCGTGATGAATCTTTAACTATTTTAATTGTTTTAAAAGGGGGAATATAGGTTGAACACAATGATAATTGTGTAAATGTTTGTTGTTAAACATCTTGCAAAATGTTACTAATGTTATTTATAAGTTTCCAAAACGTTTCAAAACTCGTTTAAAGTTAGGTTACTTTATAGTTATACAAACTCCGTTGATAAAGTAGAAGCATAACATAGTAGAGAAAGGAGTCATTTCAGTAATAGTCCAAGTAGAGCATTAGTAAACTGTTATAGGTATAGTTTAGGAGAATGCTATTCATTACTTCTTGTACAATGAAGCACCCAAAGAATCAATACCATAACAGAACAAACAGTGAAGAGAATCAAACAATACCATAACAGAACATAACAAACAAGTTAGGTTGCTATAGCATGAGAACACACAAACAGGATCTAATTATACTAATGAATCACTAACGCATTAGTGATAGTTATATTGGGTATACATGATCATATAACTTTAATGTGAATTACACGGCTTGTAAGAAATTGTTGGGGTCGCGTTTGGTACCCTCAATCTCTTTACAATGAGAGCGTTTAGTAGGGGTTCTAGCTTTCACATTATGACCGTAATAAAACAAATATGTTTTTAGGTTAATAGTGCATCCACATGTCATTATAAACGAAATCTGTGTACTTACTTCTCCCATTACTTTCATAAAGTGTCAAAACCACTTGAAAGTTGATCTGTTTTCTAGTCAAGATAGTTATAAACTAGGGAGATTATACTTTTACATTTGACAAAGGAATAGTCGGGTTTAACTCAAAACAAAAGATTCCTTGGTAGAAGGCTACGATTAAAGGTTAGGATCATAATGCTAGATTTATGATTCCTTAATGTATACACTATAGGATACATATATGCTAATAGATTCCGAAAGCTAATAAGATATGTGCTCTTCGCTTCACTTCGTGTTCCCGTTGGATGTGGGCATGGAATGAGGTCACCCAATCTATTATCTATCCGAATCTCTCTCTCTCTCTCTCTATATATATATATATATATATATATATTTATGCTTACTATACATTAAGTCATCATAAGGGTACCAGGTATGGATCAGGTCATAGGACATAGAGTCAACGCATAGTTTTTCTACTACAAAACTTACTTATCAGTGTCAGTACATTTGGTATACAAAACTAGAGATTTCTCAGAAAAGGGCTTAATCCATTTTATTAAGACAGTACAGTTTTACAGACTTTAGGTGAGTAACTCTATAACACCTTAGTTTATACACCATGTTTATATATAAAGCTAATATCTAATAGATAGTTAAATGTTTGTTTTCCGCGTTACTTCTTGTTCTCATTGGATTGTGGGATTGGCGCAGATTCACAGAATTAACTTTCTACCCGATATCATATTATATATAGCAATATAAACAAAGCTATTATAAAAGTAGTCACCGTAGTCATTATTTTACTATAAGAAATATAGGTTTTCTTAAAAGAAATCTTCTTTAGATATAAAGGAACCATTACAAATAACTCCATGAGTAACAAGTGAGTACACCAGGGTTATATAAGACAACTATCTAACAAACAATGGAATGTGTGCTATCCGCCATACTTTTTGTTCCTCGTCGGGTTGGGAGTTTAGGGCAGATGCGCACAATCGATTGTTTATTTAATCTGAGTATATATAACCTGTACCTACTTACGACTAGAGTTACTTTTACTAACCGAGTGTGTATGCATAGAAAGGCTTAACCCGAAGTGGCTCTCTTAACTCCAGCTCCTTTTTTATGGGATAGGATGAAGAGTCCTATTATACGGTTCGTAGTAAACCTCATACTCGGTTTAATCACTAATACTTGGTGTATTCAAGTCGTATATAATTGAGATCGACGGGGTGTTCAGATGTGTGGCCCCACCCTAGACCCATAACCAAATAGGGAACAGGGGGTAGGGAGGAAGCATACATCTTAAATCTTATTGATTTAAATTATATACCACTCTAATGCATATACTCCATAGTAGTAAGTTAATTCCATGAGTTCTTTCTCTTGATTCACGAACCTGGTTGTGCGATGCAAATGGTATTTCCGGAGGATCTATTAATTAGGCCTCAGGTGGTTATTGTCTTCCATAAAATATGCAGTGTCTTCTGCTTCTAGTTTTAATATCCAAAGAGGGTTTGGTCAACAGCGCATGGTACCCTTCTCCTGGGTACTTCGGAAGGTTTGGATAAGAGAGATGACTAACGGTTCACATTATTTTTTCTTATTAGGTTCGGAAGAACCTTTATTTGATGAACAGGCTATGGTGAAAATTCTCTTTACAAAGAACTAGGAATTTTCACATGGTCGCACCAAGTCTAACCATGATTGACGGCAGTATCGAATTTAACAAACATCGACACGATGTGGAATGAAGATCGATAGGACCATGGGCTGAACATGGTACACAAGTTTTTAGCATCTCGGGTTTCATCCATGGTATCACTATCGCCGATAGTTGGACCGATAAAATCGACGTGGAACTATAGGGGGTCCTGATGTTTTGGAATAGTGTACTTTTCATAAATGGATTTCTCACGAGGCCTCTCTATGATCACCTAATATACATTAGTCATGCATAATTAAGATTACAAGGACTGTTGACTGACCGACTACGCCCTAAATCCACAACCAAACAAGGAACAGGAGATAAGGCAACATCACTCACTTGAGGTCTATCAATCTTAGTTATAAATGGCCTTAATGTATATACTAAGCCATCATAGCTTTACCTGGTGGGTTTTCGAGTGCTACAACAGTCCTGCAACTTTCGCCTTATCGAGGGAGTAAATACAGTTAGAATTAATCATTTAATGTTTTAGGTTAACTACTCAGGATTAAGAGACGTACCAAAATTCTACCAGGTTCTTTGACGCTTCCCTAGGCATTAGGGTTAAACTCCTCCTGTGGCTTTATCATTTCCTTTAGTTAGGCATTTCCTTTTGAGGTGCCCAATCTCACCACATAGATGGCATATTGGACTGGTCCCCACATTGGTGGTTGATGTAATGAACTCAACCGGGGTTCTATAGAAGCGAGCGGTATGCCCCTTCATGTTGCACCTAACACAGAAGGGTTCTCGATAGATACCATGATGATGGAAATCACACTTGCTGCAGCGGGGAAGGTTTCCTAAGTATGGTCTTCTGGGAGTCGAGACAGGAGGGTTGACAGAGGTATTGGCCGCTTTAGCTCGTTGCCCTTCGGAAGGTCCTTGAGTCAAGGTACTTCCCTCCTCGTTCTTAAACTTTATTTTCAATGGGTTTGGTTGGGGTTCTTGGGTGGCTGTACACACCGGTGTTGGTTACGGTTGTCCATTGCTTTGATCAGGATTCTCGATAGGGCTCCTGCTAACATTGGCGTTGTTAGCATTCAGGTGAGCCATGACAGCTGCTACGGCTGCTGAAACTGCAGCTCGAAACGTAGCTTCATCGAATTGAAGGACCGGTGTCTTACTTAGTTACGCTTCTTCGGAGGCATGGTTTTCCCTACACGAAAAGGAACACAAGCTGTTGAGAGACGATAGTTAACCCTGGACGTATTTTTCTTTACTATGATAGGCATAAATTTTCCCACGCCTCGAATCATGGTTATTTGAGTGTCGACCTACATCCCTATGACGCAATCTAGGTATCAGGACATGAGTAAGTTTATCGGAAAGCCATAAAATGGGTGTCGTTCCCACTAAGTTATCTTTACATTGGAGAGGTTCACTCTCCGGCTTTGAAAAGATTTAAGAGAAGTTCGGAACGAAGATCAGGACATGAGTAAGTGTATCGGAAAGCCATAAAATGGGTGTCGTTCCCACTAAGTTATATTTACATTGGAGAGGTTCATTCTCCGGCTTTGAAAAGATTTGAGAGAAGTTCGAAACGAAGATCATAGGAGAAAAGGCTCATGAAAACTTATGGCTAAACACTCTTAATCGAGGTTTTGAGATCCGATTTATTCATATTTAATCGCGACGGGAAAGACGATTTGCCTAGCACATAGTGTGAGTAGTGTAATCACTAACTCACTAAATTCTATTATTTTATGGATTTATTAGCGTGACGATAAGGAGGAAAAGACACTTCTTGGGTTCCATGTATTGGCTCCCTCTGTCCACCTCTTATCCTTGACTAGAACCGACGTTGGTTTTCTTCGGGTACTTACCTAGGGTTCTCTTCTCTTGTAGAAATATTGTATTTCTGCTCCGCCTTACCTCTGATTCTGATTCTAACTCTGAGTGTCATTATTCCATGATGGATGACTGGAATCTCGGAAGTTCAGGTGAATTTTCCACCGATGTCCCTAAAAGGTATAGGCACATAGTGGTTACAATAGTCTCGTCCTTGTTCATTTGTTTCCTAATTGGAAATCTTCTCAATGAACCTCTTTTGGGTCTGAATCGACTCTTCTGCTGATCACTGCAGTGGATAAGGTTTTCTAAAGGGTTTCGTGCAAGAATGGAAATGTCTAAAGAATCTTAAGAGATTATTAAAACATTTCACTGGGTGATCCATATCGAGTCCTGCTACAATTTCATAGTATATACAAGTCATATATAACTTAGATCTGATAGGCCTTCGATTATGTGATACTACTCTATATCCACATGCAAACAAGGAAAAGGAAGTAGAGCGAAACCACACATTCTTAGTCTATGCGATCCTTACTATATATAATCTTGGAAGTATACACTTTGTAATCATAGGTCGATCAATGAGGATCTCTTTTAGTTTTTCAGACAAGGTTATTTATGGTTCCTAAAATACCCCTATGGTATTTTAATTACAAGCTTGGTTCTTATCTTCTGAACATGATTCTGAGTTTATTGTAAATCTTTTAGTATCATAAAATACTCCTATAGTATTTTAAACTTTATGTTTGGCTCTATCAATCCTATTTGGTAAGTTTCAGATTTGTTGCAACAGCACCATCACTCCCAAACACACGTTATTCGTATCTCAAATAAATGTAGTTGATCAGGTTACATTTATTCCAACTTAAGATTACATAACTACCTAGGTTTGACGGTAATGGTCAACATCCAAAGACTTTTATTCTTGTTCCTCTTGTGATACTTTGTTCGGGTGTTTAGATTCTGGATGTTCTTATACTTTTGTAAAATATGGTTATATTTTAAAGTATAATTCTTGGTCAGAGTGTTTCATCCCGATGTATTTATAGGTTGTATATCTTTTATGATTAGATATATTGATCTCACCATAAACAATGCACTGATACCAATCTATCACACCCCAAAACCGGAACGACGGAAATGTTCTAGGGTGGAGGACGTCATGTCAAGTATCATAACATATGCAGTATAGTAATCAAAGTACACCAACCATTGCATTAATAGTAATAATTTTACATAGGTTACATTTAGCAACAACATCAAGTGTAAAATACAGAGAATAACATATAATGAAGTTCGGTACAAGGCTGTCTTCGCTAAAGCTCTTGGAGTGTACCTGTCTACGGATGACCTGAGAATATAAGTTATTTTGAAAGCGAGTATCAGCATTTTTAAATGCTGGTGAGTTCATAAGTATTTAATGACTTTGGTATAAATACATGTTTTACTTCAAAAGTAACCTCACACAATGATGGTGATTTGAGTTTACAGAGTATTAGAATCCTTTCCAGAAAATCCTATATTTTCAAATAAAAGTAGTCTTCTACCAAGACCCATCTGTTTTATGTTTAAGAAACATTTTCCCTTTAAAGGTACTATCATTATCAAAACATGATTTTTACTTTAAAGGGTATGTGAGAAGATCATAATCACAAGTAATAGGGAAAATAATTTTTTTTACCTCAGCAGTAGCGCTGCTGGATAAAAGTAAATAAAACATAGACTCTAGGTGGTATTGGATGAACAACACGCCTAGGAGAGTCTAAAATAAATAAATACATACTCTAGGAAGTATTAATTGAACAATATGCCTCGGAGAGTCTAAAAGAATGAAATACTGGCTCCAGGAAGTATTAAATGAACAATACGCCTCGGAGAGTCTAAGAGAATGAAATACAAACTCCAGGAAGTATTAAATGAACAATACACCTCGGAGAGTCTAAAAGGATGAAATACACACTCCAAGAAATATTAAATGATCAATATGCCTTGGAGAGTCTACACGAATGAAATACAAAATCCAGGAAGTATTAAATGAACAATATGCCTCGGTGAGTCTAAAATAACCTTTAATCTTATGTAAATTAGCTTTAAGGTCTAAATATAGCCTAGAGAATAACTAGGAAATATAATATGATGGTTTCATATGTAAAACTACCATGATAATAATTATTATCTAGACTCCAGGTGGCATTGAATGAGCAATACGCCTCGGAAAGTCTAAGTGCATGAAACTAATTACCTTAAAGCCTTGAATTATAAGGTAAATGTAAAGATACTCGTAACCATACTGATTGACAATCAAATACTTGACCACCTGCTGGCATTAGAATGAATGTGACATTTGTCATCCCTTGGCTTGGTCGGCCGGGACTGTAGCTAGTAGTCAGGATGTGGGAGTGTCTATCCCGTATATATCTATACACACAATGTCCACTCTCCCTCCAGGAGATTCTGGTTACCGCTCGACAACGGTGAAATCCGGGTCGTGAGGATGTATCTCGTGTTTTGATTTCTATATAACCTTTCTTTCTTCTAGAAGTATATGTTTTTAGAATATAGATATGACTAAGTTCTCCTTCATGAATGTTATGGTTGGTTTCTAAGCTATACCTATTATAGTTTACTTGAAAAGTTATCTAGATGCCTTTGCTACCCAAAGGATGATGATCTGGCTGATGGAACCTTTATGACTACATATGTATACAGGATATATAACTACTATTTAAACGACCTTCGGACGGATAACCGATAACCTAAAACCACATCCAAACAAGGAAAAGGAACTAAAGCGAGTTAGCCTTCCTAAGTCCTTTAAACATTATTTATATAACTATACATATACAGGCATGCATTTGACAATATAAAAGTATAAAAAGAAGCTTATGGTAAAACCTTTGAAAAAAAAACTTTATTAATCTAAAAAGGAATTTTTATACTTTAAAATAGATTTGAAAACAAGATTGGAAACGTTAAGCTGGATAAAACAGTTTAACATGCAAAAATCTATTTGCTATACAGTTATTAATTACATGTGATTGATATAATAACCCTATAGTTCAACCTGTATTCCCCCCCCCCCCATAAAAGCATTTAAAATCGTTTAAAAGGTTAATTCAGGGGTATGAACTCACCTGACGTGGGTGACTTGGATGAACGGATGATATAGGATGCTATGTGTCAAGTGAGGACTTGAACACACACACGAATCATATTTAACATGTAATGATACATTTAAGTATCTAATTAGTCATTTAATAACTAATTATGCAAGTAGGAACATCCTAATGCATGAAAACACTTTGCTACAAGTGCTAGGGGTACCAATGGTTGCATATAAAGAGAGTATGGCCTCACATTGGAGTTTACTCCTCAAATGGTGGCCTTTATGAGTGTTTATGGTTCTGGGACCATTTCCCCCATGAGTTTACGGTTGTAAACTCATGGGAATGGTGTCATTAAGTGCTCAAAGGTCTTCAACTACTCAAGGAATTATGCTAGACTTGAATCAAGGGCTTAGGAAGTGATTGGGGCTCAAAATGACCCTTCTTTGGAGCTTACGGTTTTTGAACCACTCCTTGGGGAGTTTACGGCAGTATACACATGATTTTACGGCCGTAAACTCATGTTTGTCCCTTCCTTTCGTGTTTTGGTGTATCTAGGTTAAGCATGCAAAGTTCTAGTCACTTATACAAGCCATAGAAGGTGTTAAGCGCGTCAAAACACCCTTCTGGGGGTGTTTACGGTTTTGGGAGGTCCCCAAACCATAAACACATATTCTTGGGGGGGTTTTGGTGTTCAATCCATGGTTAAACATATATTCTAAGCAAATAACTTGATGGGAGGAGTGTACTTATGATCTAGGAGCTTGAATGGTCGATTTTGGCCAAGAACACTAGTGTGTGTTCTTGGTGTTCTTGATGAACACTTGAAGATCTAAGAAAAAGACAAGATTTCATGGATGAAATCATGTAAAAACACTAGATTAAGTGTTATATGAACGAATCTAGGGAGAAAACACTTACATTTCGGCGGATTTAACGGAAAAGTTATATGAAACTTGAGAGAGAATCTCGAGTGTTCTTGGGCTAGGAAGTGGAAAATGAAACAAAAATGACTAATTGTCATATTTATACCCTTTGGGGTTTATATCCGTAATCTCCATGTTTACGTTCATAAACTCCAAAATTTTGGAGTTTCGCGTCTTATGTTATGTACGGCAAACTCTAAAGTATATTTCCTTATTTTTGTTTGCTTGACGAATATAAAATAAAATACTCGAAAGGGCTTAAATCCGGCCAAAAACGTTTTGAGATAAATTTGGCTAATTTTTGAAGCGCTCGACTGCGGAGTTAAGGCAAATGAAAATTTTGGGTTGTCACATTCCAGCATATGCAATGTGGTCCAGATGGTCTACAACAGGTAAGCTAGCATGTCCACATTGGGGGAAACACACACAAGCATTCAGACTAAAGAATGGTAATAAGACGTCATGGTTTGACTGCCGTAGAAGATTTCTACAGGTAAATCACCGATATAGAAAGGATAAAAAATAAGTTCAAGAAGAATCGTGAAGTGATAGAAGGTTCTCCTCCAAGTAAGAATGTTGACAAAACTTTAAGGGAGATTGAACAATTAGGTTTGGTAAAATTGATTGAACTAAATGTTGATGATGTAAACAAAAGATGTGGCGATCATGGTTGGAAAAGGAAAACCATATTGGAAAACAAACCTCATTAGAAATTATTTTGATGTTATGCATATTGTGAAAAATGTATTTGGAAACTTTTTTTACACTGTAATTGTGACAACCCGAAATTTATTCCGTCACGATATTCCATTTCCGTTAGTAAGACCATTCGTATTTCAATTTTCCGTTAACTTTAGATTTAAATTAACTAAAGTGGGACTTTTATTATGACCTCGTGAGTATCCAAACCCATTAGAAACACGTGAAAAAATCCCAAATTATTGTTTTGAAAATTTTTAGTTTCGACTACGTCGGGTTACAACAATTAAATCGGGTACGACCAAAAGCCTCCTTTAACGACAGTATAGGATAGATTTTCATCGGGCCATCAACTCAACCCCTATATAAGGGATTGAGTGACCACATTTTGAAGCTTTTTCACTCTCTTAAAACACTTTCTCTCACTACTCTCTCTCTCTCTCAAACTCAACTTTGATCCAAAATCATCCATTTCAAGCTCCAATTTGGTAAGAAATCCATCCTAGCTCATAGTATAACATGTTTGGCTTTCAAATTCGTGTTTAAATCATGAAATAGGACCAAGAACTTGTGTTTACGTTCTAGGAACCTCCCCAAACCATGAACACCTATAAATGGGGTTTTGGAGCCCCAAAACCCTTCCAAACCACTTCTAGTGCTTAGTTATGATCTTTGGACTTGCAGGAATAGACTTAGAGCACCAAAATCTTACCATTTAGGGGGTAAAATTGATTTTAAGGCCCAAGAACATGCTTGGACCGTAAACCCTCATTCATAGACCATAAACTCATTTTAAAGTGTTAGATTGCCACTTAAACACCTCTAAAACCTTCTATGAGCTTCCATAAGTGCGTAGAACCTTATATTCCGTCATGAGATGCGCCAAAACACACACAAATGAGTCACACTTGAGTTTATGGCCCAAGAACATTCTTGGACTGTAAACACCCATTCTTAGACCATACACTCTTCCAAAGGGTGTTAAAGTGCCCTTAACATCTTGTATGGCTTAGAATTAGACCTAGAACTTTGTATGCTTAACCTACAACCACCAAAACACATGATTCATGGACAAACATCAGTCTACAGCCGTAAAATCATGTGTTTAAGGTAGTAAACTCACCAAGAACATCTTCTTAGACCGTAAACTCCTTTTCCAAGGTCAATTCAAGTCCCGATCACTTCCTAAGCCATGGAATCAACCCTAGAACCTTCCTTTGTGCATTGTAAGACCATTTAGCACCCGAGAACACACCACCCACAAGTTTACGGTCATAAACTCATGGGGATATGGTCATTGGACCGTAAACTCCCCTAAGGGATTACTCTTGAAGAGTAAACTCCTTATCTAGGCCATACACACCCTTAGATACAACACCGGATCATTCTAAACACTTGATATAAAGTGTTTTCGTGCCTCGGAGTGTATATTCTTAATTAATTAGTATTTCAAGGTCTAATTAGATACAAATGTGTATCTCTTCATATTACATAGGAACCTCGCGTGTTCTCTAGCCCCGAACTGATGTTTAGCACCCAAACCGACACATTCCTCGACTGGTGAGTTCATACCCCTACGCCTTTTTTGTGTTTTTCAATGTTTTCAGGGGGAATACAAGAAAATTATAAATGTTTACGAAACTAAAAACTGATGTAATTCTATAAATATCTGGCAAACTTCTAGATATCTTTACCTCTTATGTATTATGTGGAGCATAAAGGATGTTTTATCGAATATAACTACATGGATTTCAATTACAGTAAAGGAAACAATCAAACCAATCAAATTATTATGGGAATAATTTGGGATATTCAATTCTCATTTTATGAATTCGGATTTCATACAATGCCAATAGATAGACTATGTCTAATTCAGTTTATCTCTGTTTAATGTAGAGTATTATGCTATATAGTTTCTTTGTATTCAATTATTTATACTTTATTATGTTTCGAAATGATGATGATATTCGATAACAACCGAGTACACCGTGAATAATTTAATACTAGCTTGTGAGATTAGTCTTCAATATACCCTTTCGGGTTATCAGTAAATCCTCTCCGGAAGTATAACCAGAGTCCCCTAGAGGGAGAGCGTGGAATTTGTGAATAGATCTATTCGGGACTGATAATCTCACACCTTAACTGCTAGCTACAGTTAGGCGGGCACGCCTGGGGTTGTAGTGACAAAAAACATGGTTTGGCATGAGGAATTAAAGCTTGCACAATTGAACATGGTGATTTGGGTGTTTAAGAGATATATTGAATGTATATGGTGTTACAAAAAGGATTTAGATCTAGACTACATAATTAACACACACTTACACACTCACTTCTACATCTCTCAAAGCACACCTCTACAAGTGGATAAACCCACCTTATATAGAGGTGTTTACATGTCTCTCTCTCACTCTAACTACCAAATGGGTCTAAAGGCTAAAGCACCACATGCAAGTGGGTTTTACAAAAGTCAAACATTTACAAAGTCAATCATGAATAACTTTGCACCCTAACAGGGGTGACAAATTCTGGATATCTTTCGACACCTGAAGAACGTCAAGGAGGTATCGGGTCTCATTAGCATGGGTATACGGCTCACAATACATATTAAAATTTGATCCAATGAGTCAAATGATCACAAATCAAGAACGCAACGCACGATTCAAATATTACGAGAGATCATAGAGAGAGACTCACCAAAATTGATCAAATTGCGACAAAAGTTGCCAAACCGAGAATCGTTCTTCAAATATCACCTTGATCTTGAAGACCCGCTCTGATACCAATTGTAGTGACAAAAAACATGGTTTGGCATGCGGAATTAAAGCTTGCACAATTGAACATGGTGATTTGGGTGTTTAAGAGATATATTGAATGTATATGGTGTTACAAAAAGGATCTAGATCTAGACTACATAATTAACACACACTTACACACTCACTTCTACATCTCTCAAAGCACACCTCTACAAGTGGACAAACCCACCTTATATAGAGGTGTTTACATGTCTCTCTCTCTTACTCTAACTACCAAATGGGTCTAAAGGCTAAAGCACCACATGCTAGTGGGTTTTACAAAAGTCAAACATTTTCAAAGTCAATCATAAATAACTTTGCACCCCAACATTCTCCCCCTCAAAGTTAGGAATGAATGACCCACTTCAAATCTTCCAAAATCAAGCACTACGCGGTTCGAGCCTCAAATGTGACACATGTCGAAACGAACTTCAATCTTCAATTCTTCCATGACTCTTTAATTTAGGCTCTAGGATGTGAGACCATACAAACCGAGCAGCAACGAATGATTAATAGTATTCCAAACTCCAAATAATCACCCAAAAGTTTCGCATAAAAACACACCCCAAAAATCTTCAATAATTCCAAACCCATTTCGAATACATCACTTCCGAACATCCAATTGCATCATCTCGTGGCTTCAAAACTTCAAGATCACTTCGGTCTTCAAATCCGCGTAATATGAAAAATTCAAGTTCGAATTTCCATATAAAACTTCTCCCCCTTTTTATAATCGAAATTTGATTATAAAACACCAAAGGAAAAGGAACGTGCTCTATTCGAAATTTTTCGTGTCAAAACTCACCCTTTACATGTGGCATAAACTTTGTGCTTCAATCCGGAAAACCCAAAAAATATTCAATTTTTATTGCCGTTCACGGATCGCCTTTGACAAAATTTCTCAAAAACGGGTAGAAATTGTCAATTTCAAAATTCTGCAGTGACCCGTTGCACCCAAAATACCAAAATATGCAAAACCCTCCCCCTTTTCCAAAGTTGGGTAGAAAGCATCAATTTGCACAAACTGCAGGGGCCCGAAATGCATTGTCTTCAATTTTCAGCAAAAAATAGTCTTTTTCGAATTTGGGTGAAAACCGCCAAAAATTCGAAGTTTCAAGGACTATCTTCGTAAATTCAGCCCTTTTTCTCCAATATATGAAGACCATTCCCAAAAATGTGAAGTACCAAAAAAATTTCGATGTTGGGCGAAAAGTGTCAAACATACGAAACATGCTTTAATTTGCGAAGTGTCAACAATTCGAAGGTTCAGGGGCCTTTTTCAAAACTTTGTCGTTTGCACAATTCTTTCGAAGGTCCAAATCATACGAAGTATTTGCCATTCATACGAAATTGTGATGTGACAAATATGTGAATCTTCAAGGACCATTTTCGAAACTTCTCCTTTTGTCTTCACTCCTTCGTAAACAATCAACAATTAGTACCCTTCAAATTCTCAATGAAAAACACACCCTTCGTACAAATTTCATACAAACACCCTTCGAATCTAAATTCAAATACCCTTTGTATAAAACCAAAATACTCCCTTCCTAAATTTTCTAAACAAACACCCCTTCGTTAATATTACCCCTTCGTTCAAATCCCAAACATCCTCTGATTATAATTTGAACCATTCGACTATGAGTACCCGAGCATCACCAAAAACAATTCCAAAAATCAAATTCCAAGGCTTCGAACATCGACCCTTAACTGCGATCCAAACCTTCGACTCCAAAATCACTGTAACCAAATTCCAATTTCTTCATTATCATTCACCTTATACCCATCGACTCCTAACTCCATTCGAAATTCTCTGTAAGGATTTGAAATCTAAAATCAAAGTCCATTTTCTGTTAAGCACAAATCGATTCTAACTCCTTTCTTCGCTATTTCCTTCAAACCTGAATTAGGAACAAAATCAAAGGAATAGCGGTTCATCCCCAAAAAGTTCTTTTGTTCTGTTGACTTTTTGGTTTGACACGATTAATCATCTATTCTTCAATATTTCAATCGATATCAAATTAATCAGCACAAATCAAGCTTGCGAACTCACATAATGAACCGAATCAACAAACCAAACTCGATTTCAACATTAGTTCGAACTGCTCATCATCAATCGTCTTTTGATTTTGAAAAGTCAATCCAACTATCGGTTCCAAAATTAACCTTCAGATTTCATTCACCATCATCCTCAAGACATCAAATGACCTGATACACACATCGAAGTCATTCGATTCCAGTTGCTTGTCGATTTCCATTCAATAACCATTTTGATTCAACCTGATATCAAACGAATTTAACCCCAAGAACTAGTAACACGATCGAACGTCGACTCCAAAAATGTTAAAATCAAAATCATTAAAAGACTAAAATCTGAAAGTGACATCACCGATCGACTTAAAACATCATTCAATAAACGACCTTTTGAACAAATTCGTATATTTGATTCACAGTGAGAGAATACGGGTCAAGATAATTGATATGAAGAAAAGGATATCAACTATAAATCGATTCACAAGATTTTTATCCTCAAACACATCCAAATCGATCGATAAGATTGATAAAATAAGAACGAGATCTCCGAACTAAGAATCGATGAAAAGATGAACACGACTGAACACAGAAATATTTAATATATTTGATAATGGATGCAAATCAGTAACGAATCATTTATTTGGGCTTAAACAAATCATGAACAGTACCAAGATTCAAACTATTTTAGGCTTAAAATGAGATTTGGACTTCGAATATATCTGATGAACAGTACGTTGATTACAACATTTAGATTTTCTTTTTGGTTTGATTTGATAAAAAAAAAAATTAATGAATCATCAATGGGGTTTTTCAAGAAAAATTTGATCCAATGAGTCAAATGATCACAAATCAAGAACGCAACGCACGATTCAAATATTACGAGAGATCATAGAGAGAGACTCACCAAAATTGATCAAATTGCGACAAAAGTTGCCAAACCGAGAATCGTTCTTCAAATATCACCTTGATCTTGAAGACCCGCTCTGATACCAATTGTAGTGACAAAAAACATGGTTTGGCATGCGGAATTAAAGCTTGCACAATTGAACATGGTGATTTGGGTGTTTAAGAGATATATTGAATGTATATGGTGTTACAAAAAGGATCTAGATCTAGACTACATAATTAACACACACTTACACACTCACTTCTACATCTCTCAAAGCACACCTCTACAAGTGGATAAACCCACCTTATATAGAGGTGTTTACATGTCTCTCTCTCACTCTAACTACCAAATGGGTCTAAAGGCTAAAGCACCACATGCAAGTGGGTTTTACAAAAGTCAAACATTTACAAAGTCAATCATGAATAACTTTGCACCCTAACAGGGGTGACAAATTCTGGATATCTTTCGACACCTGAAGAACGTCAAGGAGGTATCGGGTCTCATTAGCATGGGTATACGGCTCACAATACATATTAAAATATAAGTTTATTCACGGATTCTATATCTTCCTTTAATCTATAGTTTTGTGTATTAAAACTACCTACTGTTGTACTGGATGGAGTTCCCAGGGGTATTTAATCTAGAGTTTTACGTATTAAGCTATCTACTGTTGTACCAAACGGAAATTCAGATGTTCTAACTAAACTGTCTTTATAAGAAAATATGGGATTTTCTTGGATAACGATTTTTCAGAAAACCAAAGGAAACATGTTCTTTTTAACTAAACAAATAGCTTATCAACTCACTAGGTTTATGCTGATTTTTAGATTGCTTGTATTCTCAGGTTCTCCTTAGACAGGTATCTCGCGTTCTTTTGAAGAAGACGGAGCGTATGGAATTCACGTCTTTACTTTTATTTAAACTAATGTATCTATAAAACATGTATTATCTTACTTTCAACAAATGTAATGATCCTATGTAATGTATTGTTTTGTGTTTACTATGCTTACTATGTACATTGGTTGTGATATTACATGACGTCCTCCGACCGGGAACGTTTCCGCCATCGGTTTCGGGGTGTGAAAGATTGGTATCAGAGCCCTTATTTATAGTGAACTAGTATACCAAACCTTACATGGTATAAGACTATAAACACTAAGGGGCCGAAGCGCTCTGAACTAAAAGTATACTTTAAAATATGTGTATTTTTCAAAAGTATACAAGTATACCCAACCGCCGGATTCCGTAATTACGAGTAGAAAAAAACATAAGTAAATGGGTGTTGTACGCTGTCGTTAAACCTGGGCAGTTATGTAGTCGTGTCTAGGGTCAATATAGCCTGATCAACTATATCCATTCGAGACACGGCCAACATGTCCTTGGGAGTGATTGTGGTATGCAGCATGCCTAAAACTTACCTAATACCCAAACAATGAGTCGTCGTCGTAGCGAACCATAAAATACTATGAGAGTATTTTAGCCAAAAACTGAATACATCGTAGAAATTCATTCCGAGTATTGGTACTCATTCCTTCTTAAGCGATAGTTTATCTGCTTTGATAACTCTTTCCTGCTTATCGTTTATAAAACCCTTTATCTGCCATAATGAGATATCTCTTGTTTCATATCTCATATTTCAATTCAGAGGACTTACCATCCTCTATTTCCTAATCACTCTAGATCATCATGCCTCCAAAGAAAGGACCCAACTCAAGGAACAACAACTCTCCGCCACCATATCCTTCTCAACTAGACCCTGTCCTAGTTCAAGCAGCTGTTACTGCTACAATGGTGGCTGCAATGGTGCTTTTGAACCCTAGCAGCTCCAGTGGACCAAGAAGTAATGTCTATCCCCAAAACCATGAAGATGATCAAGAGCACTAGAATGAGCGTAATGAGAGTAAGAAGGTTTTCTGGAAAAAGCGAAAGGGTCAGAGTTCACAAGGACCCTCCAAGAAGCACAAAGCGGTGGCAGTTCAAGCTGCTACTACTCCAGTCGCTACTCCTACAACTCAAGCACCTACCACTAGGTATGTTGGTAACCTCCGTTGGTGCAATGAGTGCAGTTACCATCATCTCACTTCCAGCCCACGTCGTGAGGTGTTTTGCTACAACTGTGGCAAGAAAGGTCACCTTACACGAAATTGCAAAACACCAACTCAGCCAACCTATCAAGCTTCCGGATCAAGTACCGATCAGGTCTGCTACAGTTGTGGGGAAGTAGGGCATTTCAAGCGAAACTGCCCCAAAGCAGCAACCACCAACAACGTCGGGATAGTTCTAGCTATGAAGCAGGAGGGGGAAGCCTCCGATCCCACCGTCGCCGCGGGTACGTTCCTTATACTAGCATCCTTTTTGAATCTAATGCCAAAGAAGTTTTATTAGTCATTCATTCAAGTGTCTTCTTAAACATATTCCTCGTCTAATAACAAAAACATTTACCGTCAAGATGACTAACGGTGAGAAAGAATACGCCAACGATAGATTCATAGGCTGTACTCTTACCCTTAACGATCATTCTTGTCCCATCGACCTAATGTCGGTTTCCATAGAGAGCTTTGATGTTATCATTGGCATGGATTGGTTGAGTCCCAATCATGCTAATATCCTTTGTTACGAGAAAGCCATCCGTCTCAATCTTCCCTCTGGCCAGACTCTCATAATCTACGGCGATAAACCTAGTTCCAATCTTCGCATCATTTCTTGCATCAAAGCTCAAAAGCTTCTGCGAAAGGAGTGTCACGCATTCCTAGCTCATGTAATCAATGAGAAACAAGAAGTTAAAGACCTCGAGGGCATCCCCTAAGTCTGCAACTTTCCTGATGTCTTTCCCCGAAAAGCTCCCAGGAATTCCTCCCGAACGTCAAGTTGAGTTTCGCGTCGACCTAATCCCTGGAGCAAATCCTGTAGCCAAATCTTCCTATCGCTTAGCGCTAGTAGAAATGCAGCAGTTGTCCAGTCAACTTAACGAGCTACTCAGCAAAGGGTTCATCAGACCGAGTTCATCACCCCGGGGAGCTCCGATTTTGTTTGTAAAGAAGAAAGATGGATCCTTCCGAATGTGTATCGACTATCGTGAACTAAATAAGTTGACCGTCAAGAACCGGTATCCTCTTCCTCGAATAGATGACCTCTTCGATCAACTTCAAGGAGCTAGCTACTTCTCAAAGATAGACCTTAGGTCAGGGTACCATCAGCTACGAGTTCATGAGAGTGATGTTTCCAAAACAGCTTTCAGGACTCGGAATGGACACTACGAGTTCGTAGTGATGTCCTTCGGTCTAACCAATACACCGACTTTGTTCATGGACCTGATAAATTGGGTGTGTCGTCCCTTCTTAGACAACTTCGTCATCGTGTTCATTGACGACATACTTGTCTACTCCCAAAGCGAAGAAGATCACAAACAACACTTGAGATTAGTGTTGGAAACACTTCGATCGGAAAACCTGTACGCGAAATTTTCCAAGTGTGAATTCTGGATTCGGAAGGTAACTTTCCTTGGTCACGTGGTAAGCGAGGAAGGTATACACGTGGACCCGTCTAAAATCAAAGCGATAGAGAATTGTTCAACACCGAAGACACCCACAGAAATCCGTCAATTCTTGGGTCTCGCTGGCTACTATCGCAGGTTCATCCAGAATTTCTCCAGAATCGTCAAACCCTTAACTACTCTGACACAGAAAGACTTAAACATGAGACAGCGGCGATGGATAGAGATGCTCAGTGTTTATGAGTGTGAAATCCGCTACCATCCCGGTAAGGCAAATGTGGTAGCAGATGCCCTTAGCCGAAAGGAAAGCTCAACCAATAAGGCGAAGACATTGGCAATGACCATCCATTCCCACTTATCCGTACAGATCTGAAAAGCCCAATTAGAAGCCCTCGGGTCTGCTCCAGCAGCCCGAGATACCTGAATGGAAATGGGAGATGATTATCACAGATTTCATCACCAAGTTACCCAGATCTCCGAATGGGTACGATACCATTTGGGTAATTGTTGACCGATTGACAAAATCCGCTCACTTCCTTCTGATTAAAGAATCATTCAAGATAGAAAGACTCACGCGAGTCTACATCCAAGAGATTGTCCGACTGCACGGTGTGCCTGTGTCCACTATCTCCGATTAAGATAGGAGGTTTACCTCAAGATTTTAGCTAGTCCCTTCAAAAAGCTCTTGGAAATAAGCTGAATATGAGTACAACTTATCATCCTTAGACAGATGGACAGAGTGAGAGAACTATTCAGACCCTAGAAGACATGTTGAGAGCATGTGTCATCGATTTAGGAACGTCGTGGGACACCCATTTACCCTTGATCGAGTTCTCGTATAACAACAGTTCCTATACCAGTATCAAGGTTTTCCCGTTCGAAGCCCTCTACGGTCGTAAGTACAAATCCCCTATATGCTGGGTCGACGTAGGGGACACGCAACTAGCCCAGAGACGAATCCCTGACAGTGCCCTCTCCGGTACTGAAATCATCCGTGAAACCTCTGATAAGATCATCCAAATACAAGAACGATTGAAAGCTTCACGAGACAGACAGAAGAGTTATGCCGATAAACAACGAAAACCACTAGACTTCCAAGTTGGAGAGCGTGTCATGTTGAAGGTCTCGCCCTGGAAAAGGCATAATATGCTTTAGAAAGCGCAGAAAACTTAACCTGCGGTACATAGTGTTGGGTTTTGAGCAATCTAACACTTCCTAAGTGTGCATGCAACCCTAATAAACCTTGGATCTATGTTTGTCTAAATACATGCAAAATAATAATTTTTCCAAGGTTCATAACCTATCTAACATGGCATGGGGTACTTTTAAACATAAAAGAATTAGATGAGATTACATACCTTTTGATGATGAGTTTGATTCCTAAGGAGTTTGAGGGCCAAGCACCAATAGTGTGAATGCCTCAAATGGAATCACAAATCACCACAAACTCTTGGAAAACTTTGAGAGAGTGTATACACATTTATAAAATCGATCACACACAAACACACATAAGCTAGCTACACTAGTGGCTATTTCATGCAACGTAAGCATGCTTATATAGTGTACATGATTAGCGTGAAACCCTAATAACACATGACCTTTCCTTTTCCAAGGATCCATGGGTTAAAAGCTCCATGGATCATCCATGGACTTCCATACAAGCCTAGCCCATTAACAAATGAGTGTTAGCCTACACCATATAAAACAAATAGCCCACAATCTAATTAGTCTTCCTTTTAATCTCTAAATTAATTCATAATTAATTGAAGACTAAGACTAATTAAATAACATGACTTCATATTAATATATTATAACTTATAATATATTAATAATCATATGTGTATAACTCTCATAAAATTATCCATAAATAGTTTGGACGAAATGCAACCCAAATGGACCATGCCGGGTCGGGTCAAGTATATACCAAATAAGTTATGGACTTAGACACCTTATCCAATAGACTCCCACTTGGATAAGTCTAATAACTAGATTTGCGTATGTTACTTCAGGAACCAACCAACAATCGTAGCTCTCGAAAACTCTGTTGAACTATGAAGAGCCATTTTAGATAAGTGATTGTATAATCCTCTGTTCTCATGATATCAGCCGGACAAATACATGGAACAACATCGTACTTATTGTCCAGCAGTTTATTTCCCGAGTTTCGATTTGTTTGACAAAGAACTTAATCGAACACATCAATTTAGTTCTGACCGGCCGGTACATAGGTCACAACAAAATCATCGAGGGGCCCATATATCGCTTCTATTTCTAGAACGAATAGATAAACTTCGACTAATATACTTGTTCTACTACTTGTTGAATTGTACACAAAGGCACGTTTTATAACATCAAGTTACTGATGCGTTTACGTGCAATCAATGCACAACCAACTCATAGGTAACAAATCATATCTCTAGGTTTGAAGATTTATATGATATTACCGTCTCACGATCACTCGAGATAAATTCCATGAAGTGATACAAGTGAGCGTGGGTTTATTCCAATACTCATAACTTATGAGCACTCATGAATGTTGTAGCAACCATTTCTATGACTAAACCCATTTAGCCATCTACAAACTCGATTCACGACAGTCTTGATTCATACCTACTTCCAACATATGAACGACTGTGGAGTGTTTAAATAACTTAGTCATTCGGAAAGAATAACCTAGCTATTTTTGAAGTCAAAACATGCAAAGTGAAACACAATAATAATCGAATCCAATATGGTCTCAGAACCCTTTTGAATATAAATAGAACCACCTTTTATTTATCACCATATTGATTACACATTATTCATTGTATAATGTTTCAAACAATCAACTTAAGACTTGAATAAAAACAACAGTCGTCCCATGCTCCTGGCATGTACACTTTGTTTTTCTAAACAATAGTTATGCCATACTCCAAGTATGCACACTATGTTTGTCTATGATCCTTACATTGTGATGTATATCAATTGAACATGATTCCAATGATACTCATTTTACAATCCCAAATCCTTATTGTAAATGTAAGAATCCCCGATTCCTATCATTTAGCAAAAAATCTGTTAGATTTTAAACTTTTATGCAATATTCCTCTTCTAATGATTATTCACAAAGTCACCAAAACCTTGTCACCAGTCATTACAGAGTATTCCAAAGAAGGTCAACTTCTATGGAACGGAAGTCTCATATTCAAAGTACATTGCTTTGAACATCCTTCTTGCATTAAGGTTTTCTAATCTTACATAGATTGAATAACCTCCACCTATGGAGACATTTCCATAGTCCCATTTTGACTATCACTTCCGAACAAGAGTTACTTCTTTTCAGAACATGTCAATACGGTCCTTCCCGACAACTTACATCATACTTCCAACTTTCCCTGAGCAACCAATCTTTGGCGAACCTCAGATTTGTCCTCGACAATTGCTTAATCACTTTAGTCATATCCAGTTCTACACTTTTCCCTTCTAAATGCCCCGAGCATTTGGAAAATTTAGAAAGGATGAATATTATAGCACATGAAATCGATCCTATATCCGAAGCATATAGGACACGATTCATGATGTCTCACATAAAGACATGATACTAGACCAGTCTTTTGCTACAATATTTTTTATTTGCCATGTTTTCAAAATTTAACTATGAAGAGGGATGCCGTAGTCATAATTGAATTTTGAGAATGCAATATATATAGAATTTCCTTAAGTCGAACCATTCAGACATAAAATTCATATATATGTCCTTGACTAAAGATGATTAAAATCTCAATCTAAGCTTTAGAATTGAAATGAAGTATAATTTCCTCTCCCTTAATTATAGAAAAACAACTTTTCAACCCCTGCAACTTCACGAATTGAAACTTTGTTTTCTATAATTAACATTGCTAACTTGCAACACTAAATGTAATAATCATGCTCCCACTAACATGATGATTATCAGCATAACACTTATGCTCCGACTAGCTCTGATATATTTCCAGAAATCTGTTGGACTTCTAAAATTTAGATTCATACATCTTTCCGTAGATAGCTCACCTGTGTGTCTAAGCAATTTCAAGAACTATGAAAAGGGATGACGTAATCATAGTCTCAATTTCTTAGACCGTTTCCATTTCTCATAAGTCCATGTTAGTGTGCCGGTGAACCATGCGCGCTCCACTAACGACTTTTGAAAATGCAAATAACACAATTTCTATCTACGTAAAATCTACTTAGTGAAAGCGTTTCCTCACCATCATTTTCATGAATCGGAGAGAAACCTTATGACACTTAGATTTTATAGTGTATGAGTTCCTATCCATGTGAATTTGTCAAAACCATAATCACAAGATAAGGTTAGTGATAAATTCAGCCTTACATGGATTAAACTTGTTCAATCTTAGTTTCTTGTCACCTTGGTAGCAAAAGGCCCACCAATGCTTCCAAGTTGAACTCTGATAACTCACATACAAATTCAACTTATTTGAAGTAGGTACAGAAATAAGAATTATGTCAACACGATAAGTTGCAAACCTTAAGTCGTGTGCTAGTGATAAATTACAGGTTTTACTCTTGATTAAATCTTGAAAATCTTTCAGGATCTTTAAGGCTCCCACTGTCCCCTTGACATATAAGTTTCCCCAGTCAAGAACCATTCCTTGACAAAACAAATATTCAAGGGATAGTGCGGATTCTTATCAAGACTAACACTTCACACAATTGCTCTTAATTGGTCTTTGTCTCATCCAAGACATCACAACTTTCCAATCTCAAATGTACAAGAGTAGAAAACATTTTACTATACATTTGATAAGTGTTTTAAACCTTACTTTATGTCACTCAGGTTACAATCTTGGAGTATAACTCTAAGAATTGTTTTGGAACGAAGTATGACTCATCTTCTTGATTTTAACCACTCCAACAATTCATGACCTCTCTTCTTAGCCATAACAATGCACTAAGACGTCCTTAGAGTATGAATTTGTGATATGGTTTCATAATCATTAAGATGATCATGAAATATGATACTAAAGTACTCTCCCATCCTTTCAGATTTGAGAAACTTTTATCTTTCTGCCTAATTTGATTCTTCTCATTTGTGTTGTCATACATTGTAACCTTTCCAATGTTACAGAATTATAGTTAACCTTATAAGTATTATCATATTTACTAATCTTTAGTAAATCATGACAAATCATCTTTGTGGTGGACCTTGACCAGCGCACACCCAGTGTACCTAATTCCTTAGTCCTTCAATTGACTCACATATACATGTGATCAAAGAATTAGTCTTAATTTTCAAAGATGAAAACTCTCATTCATCATACAATACAACTTGTACGATTCCAAGTTTCTATCCAATTGAAACTTGGATGATGAAAAACTTTCTTCATTTGGTAAATTCCGACATTACCACAAATGAAAGAATCAAATCCACTTTCCAATATTGCTATTACTGGAACCATATAAGCAACAATTTTCCACATATGCCATTGTAAGGATATTTTTAAAATAAATAAAATTAAAACCTTTTTTCCTTTTATTTTAAAACTTTGCGGAAAAACTTATCCTTACAATCCACATGAAAACCTTGTTGTTATCTATTCATAAGCAATATATTATAACTCTTAAGCAACAGTTCAAAATTCTGATTACCGAACCCATCGATCGAAACCCACCTTCGCAATCAGAATCAACATATACTTACTTTAAGCTTCCTATCTTTTCTTTGATTCTTAAAACATCAGCATGTGACCCATTCACATTATGTAATAAGAATCTCTAAATAGGAACTTAATAGAGTTAGACAATGGGCTTTACCCGAAGTAGAGTCAAACCTTTTGACTTGATCAACCTTATGACCTTTCAGGTGAATAGGGCAGCTTCGCAACCAATGCCCATTCCTTTGGCAACAAAACACATGGACCCTTTGGTAATGGCACATGACACTATCTCAGAGTTTGCCTTTCTCTTTACTATTTGGTCAACCGAGTTGACTATAGCCGATCCCTTTCCATTGGGAAGAGAAATCTTTTTCTGGATATCCAATGCTACCATTGTCAATGTCCATTTAAGACTTGGGAAGTTGTTCTTTTAATCAAATTTGCTTTACTGGTGTTCCAAATCATTGCTGATTACACAACACCAAGCAAATAGATAACATCATTAAGGGTCATGTCATAGTCTATCTCATAGTAGTCCCAAAGAGACTCACTATGTTACTAAGAAAGTGATTGAACATCCAACTTTCACGAGACTTTGACACCCAACTCTCCCAGCTTGTTAATATGTGACTTTATCTCCAAGATGTGAGCACACATAGACTATGCTTGCCAATAGGGATTGAGTGACTTTAAACTTTTCAAGAACTTGTGGGCGAGGGAGAATAATTGGAGGTGGTGGAGGAAGTGAAGCATGATGTTGAGGGACACCATCTTCAAGACATTTAGGAAGATCATAGTTGTCTGAACCAGACATCTATAATGGGAGAAAATCAAGTTAGTTGATTCAAAATCCTTAATATAACACCCAATATGAAATATTAAGGCTAGGACCCAACACAATATTTTATAACTTGGAAGAGGGATGCCGTAATCCAAGCTATAGAATATTTGAAGGTAGGCAAATGATGATTCACCAATTTCCACCATGAAAAACGAAATAATTTATTAGGTTTTAATTGGATTTGAAATTCCTAGATCTTTTGATATTCATTGAACTTTTCAATGGCATGTTTCAATCTCGAGTGTGCCCTCTCAAATTTTGTGACTGGGATGTCGAGGATCACAAAAGGTGTGAATAACCATACCAATTCACTTGGTACCCTTAATGTTATCACCTAATCAATGTGCCGGTTCACCACACACACTCCATTGATCTGTGACAAACATTAAGTCACCCTTCGTGATCCTTACTAGTCCAAGTTAGTGTGCCGGTTAACCACACACGCTCCACCAACGACTTGGTAAGGTACAAAGTGTGAATTCCATGGGCTAGCACCAAATTCACATTTTTCCTAAAGTAACTAAGATTGGGAATTAAATAAAAAAATATTTAGTTACTTTATAATAATCATTATACTTTTAATGAGAATTTAAAGTCATTGTCCTACCAGTTCGACTAATGACCCTCCACCGATCAAGCAAGCGGTGGGTGAGAGTATACACCCATTAAGTCGCCATTTTATAGGCAACAACCTTATACCCACCTTATAGACCGGCTTCGTGAATGAGGCCTACTAACGGTAAAACGACTTGTTCTTATACATACATACATATATATATATATATATATATATATATATATATATATATATATATATATATATATATATATATATATACATATATATATATATATATATATATATATATATATATATATATATATATAAAATTAACCATTAATGTTATAAATAGTATAAGTGTTGAATTTTCACTTTTAAAATTCTAAGTGTTGGAATTAAAGTTTATTAAAGTGTGTGAAACTTTTCCAAATTCCAAAACATGAGGGCAAGTTTTGTAACTCTTCAAAACTTTTCATTTCATAACGTATGAATTAAAGGTTCATAAAATGAAGACTCTTCATTTTATGTAACTTATGTGTTTTTAATGTGTGTTAAAGAAAAGTGACCTTTAGGTATCCATAACTTGAGGACAAATTATGGACTCCATTAAAACACATAAATGTTCAAGAATTAATCCTAAACAATTCAGCAAATAATTCCTATCATCTTCTAAATTCATAAGAACATGAACATGATTATCAAAGTTTCAAGAATTATATGAACACATACAAAGCATGAAATTTTGATATATGCTATTGTAAATGGATTAGAACAACCATTACACCAACTAAAATAAGTTTTAAAACATCAAAACAGTTTAGGGTAAAGTTTCTAGTCCATTTCCAGCAGCAAAAGTCGAAAATCTGCATTCTGAACCTTCTACTCGCCGAGTGCACGAACCTACTCGGCGAGTAGGATGAATTTTTCCTTGGACTCGGCGAGTCCCCCCATGGACTCGGAGAGTCCATCATGCAGACAGCAAAAATTTTGACTTTTTTCACTATTTTGCATCAAGTATGAAACAAGCAAGCCTAGGCTCAGATACCACTGTTGGGTTTTGAGCAATCTAACACTTCCTAAGTGTGCATGCAACCCTAATAAACCTTGGATCTATGTTTGTCTAAATACATGCAAAATAATAATTTTTCCAAGGTTCATAACCTATCTAACATGGCATGGGGTACTTTTAAACATAAAAGAATTAGATGAGATTACATACCTTTTGATGATGAGTTTGATTCCTAAGGAGTTTGAGGGCTAAGCACCAATAGTGTGAATGCCTCAAATGGAATCACAAATCACCACAAACTCTTGGAAAACTTTGAAAGAGTGTATACACACTTATAAAATCGGTCACACACAAACACACATAAGCTAGCTACATTAGTGGCTATTTCATACAATATAAGCATGCTTATATAGTTTACATGATTAGGGTGAAACCCTAATAACCCATGACCTTTCCTTTTCCAAGGATCCATGGGTTAAAAGCTCCGTGGATCATCCATGGACTTCCATACAAGCCTATCCCATTAACAAATGAGTGTTAGCCCACACCATATAAAACAAATATCCCACAATCTAATTAGTCTTCCTTTTAATCTCTAAATTAATTCATAATTAATTTAAGACTAAGACTAATTAAATAACATGATTTCATATTAATATATTATAACTTATAATATATTAATAATCATATGTGTATAACTCTCATAAAATTATCCATAAATTGTTTGGATGAAATGCAACCCAAATGGACCATGCCGGGTCGGGTCAAGTATATACCAAATAAGTTATGGACATAGACACCTTATCCAACACTTAGAACCTTTCGAGATTCTCACTAGGATCGATCCCGTAGCCTATAAACTCCGACTACCTTCAGAACTTAGCAACATTCACCCTGTCTTCCACATTTCTATTCTTAAGCAGTGCCTATCCGATGAAACCCTAGTAATCATTCTTGGTGAGATCGAAATTAACGAAAGTCAGAACCTCATGGAATAACTAATCAAAATCTTGGATAGAGAGATTAAATGTACCAAACAAAGCCGCATCCCGATAGTGAAGGTTCGTTGGAATGCCAAGTAGGGACCCGAGTTCACTTGGGAGCGCGAAGACTCAATAAGACAAATACCCACATCTCTTTCCAAGTTTGTGATTTGTATCTTGATTTAGAATTTCGAGACGAAATTCCCTCTAACGGGGGGATAATGTGACAACCCGAAATTTATTCCGTCACGATATTCCATTTCCGTTAGTAAAACCGTTCGTATTTTAATTTTTCCGTTAACTTTCGACTTAAATTAATTAAAGTGGGACTTTTATTATGACCTCATGAGTATCCAAACCCATTAGAAACACGTGAAAACATCCCAAATTACTGTTTTGAAAATTTTTAGTTTCGACTACGTCGGGTTACAACAATTAAATCGGGTACGACCAAAAGCCTCGTTTAACGACAGTATCAGGTAGATTTCCACCGAGCCATAAACTCAACCGCTATATAAGGGATTGAGTGACCACATTTTGAAGCTTTTTCACTCTCTTAAAGCACTTTCTCTCACTACACTTTCTCTAAAACCCAACTTTGATCCAAAATCATCCATTTCAAGCTCTAATTTGGTAAGAAATCCATCCTAGCTCATAGTATAACATGTTTGGCTTTAGAATTCTTGTTTAAATCATGAAATAGGACCAAGAACTTGTGTTTACGGTCTAGGAACCTCCCCAAATCGTGAAGACCTATAAATGGGGTTTTGGAGCCCCAAAACCCTTCCAAACCACTTCTAGTGCTTAGTTATGACATTTGGACTTGTAGGAATAGACTTAGAGCACCAAATTCTTACCATTTAGAGGGTAAACTTGAGTTTATGGCCCAAGAACATCCTTGGACCGTAAAACCTCATTCATAGACCATAAAATCCTTTTAAAGTGTTAGAATGCCCCTTAAACACCTCCAAAAACTTCTATGAGCTTCCATGAGTGCGTAGAACCTTATATTCCATCATGAGATGCTCCAAAACACACACAAATGAGTCACACTTGAGTTTAAGGCCCAAAATCATTCTTGGACCATAAACACCCCTTCTTAGACCATAAAATCTTCCAAAGGGTGTTAAAGTGCCCTTAACACCTTGTATGGCTTAGAACTAGGCCTAGAACTTTGTATGCTTAACCTACAACCACCAAAACACATGATTCATGGAAAAACATGAGTTTACGTTTGTAAAATCATGTGTTTAAGGTATCAAACTCACCAAGAACATCTTCTTAGACCGTAAACTCCTTTTCCAAGGTCAATTCAAGTCTCGATCACTTCCTAAGCCATGGAATCAACCTTAGAACCTTCCTTTGTGCATTGTAAGACCATTTAGCACCCAAGAACACACCACCCATGAGTTTACGGCTGTGAACTCATGGGGATATGGTCATTGGACCGTAAACTCTCCTAAGGGCTTACTCTTGAAGAGTAAACTCCTTATCTAGGCCCTACACACCCTTAGATGCAACACCGGATCATTCTAAACATTTGATATAAAGTGTTTTCGCATCTTAGAGTGTATATTCTTAATTAATTAGTATTTCAAGGTCTAATTAGATACAAATGTGTATCTCTTCATATTACATAGTAACCTCGCGTGTTTTCAAGCCCCTAACTGACGTTTAGCACCCAAACCGACACATTCCTCAACTGGTGAGTTCATACCCGTACGCCTTTTTTGTGTTTTTCAATGTTTTTAGTGGGGAATACAAGAAAATTATAAATGTTTACGAAACTATCTGGCAAACTTCTAGATATTTTTACCTCTTTTATATTATGTGGAGCATGAGGGATGTTTTATCGAATATAACTACATGGATTTCAATTACAGTAAAGGAAACAATCAAACCAATCAAATTATTATGGGAATAATTTGGGATCTTCAATTCTCATTTTATGAATTCGGATTTCATGCATTGCCAATAGATAGACTATGTCTGATTCAGTTTATCTTTGTTTAATGTAGAGTATTATGCCAGATAGTTTCTTTGTATTCAATTATTTATACTTAATTATGTTTCGAAATGATTATGATATTCGATAACAACCGAGTACACCGTGAATAATTTAATACTAGCTTGTGAGATTAGTCTTCAATATACCCTTCGAGTTATCAGGAAATCCTCTCCGGAAGTATAGCCAGAGTCTCCTGGAGGGAGAGCGTGGAATTTGTGAATAGATCTATTCGGGACTGACAATCCCACACCTTAATTGCTAGCTACAGTTAGGCGGGCACGCCTGGGGTGACAAATTATGGATATCATCCGACACCTGAAGAACGTCAAGGAGGTCTCGGGTCTCATTAGCATGGTTATACGACTCACAATACGTATTAAAATATAAGTTTATTCACGGATTCTATATCTTCCTTTAATCTATAGTTTTGTGTATTAAAACTACCTACTGTTGTACTGGATGGTGTTCCCAGGGGTTTTTAATCTAGAGTTTTACGTATTAAACTATATGTTGTTGTACCAAACGGAAATTTAGATGTTCTAACTAAACTGTATTTATAAGAAAATATGGGATTTTCTTGGATAACGATTTTTCAGAAAACCAAAGGAAACATGTTCTTTTTACCTAAACAAACAGCTTATGAACTCACCAGCTTTCTGCTGATTTTTAAACTGCTTGTATTCTCAGGTTCTCCTTAGACAGGTATCCCGCGTTCTTTTGCAGAAAACAGAGCGTATGGAATTCATGTCTTTACTTTTTTTTTAAACTAATGTATCTATAAAACATGTATTACCTTACTTTCAAACAAATGTAATAATCCTATGTAATGTATTGTTTTGTGTTTACTATGCTTACTATGTACATTGGTTGTGATATTACATGATGTCCTCCGCCCCGGAACATTTCCACCATCGGTTTCGGGGTGTGACAGTAATGGATGTCAAAGGGAAGACGAACGACAATGTAGCATCCAGAAGAGATCTGAAGCTCTATTGTAAGAAGTGAAAAGGAGTCAAAGATAATGAAATAGCATACTACACTCTGGACAAGAATCAAAAGAAAGCCATATGCCAATGGCTAGAAAAATTGCATTTTCCCCGATCGTTATCTTTCTAATTTGGGGAGGTGTGTTCATTTAACAGGGTGTAGACTATTTGGAATGAAAAGCCACGATTCTCATGTTTTTATGCAAAGATTGATGCCAATTGCATTTCGTGAGATGTTGCCAAAACAAGTGTGGGAAGCATTAACAGAGTTCAGTACTTTCTTGAAAACATTAACAACAACATCAATCACAACAAAATACATCGAAAGGATTGAAAGTGAGATCCCAATAATACTATGTAAATTAGAGACCATCTTTGTCCCTTGTATTTTTAACTCCATGGAACATTTACCAGTACATTTGCCATACGAAGCGAAGATAGCCAGTCTCTAATATCGGTGGATGTATCCGTTTGAAAGGTTTGTATGGTACATCATAATGTATGTTGTTATTTTTGTAAGCTAATTTAAATAATCTTCACTATAGGTATCTAAATCAGTTGAAAAAAGATGTGAAAATAAAGCTCGAGTGGAAGCGTCCGTTGTTAACGCGTACTTGCTACGTGAATCATCAATATTTTGCTCTCATTATTTCGAGACTGGTGTCCCCACATGTAATAGAAAGTTGCCTCAAAATGATGATGGAGGAGGAGATGAGCAAGCGGATGCTAACAACGACATTTTATATATATTTTCATATCATGGGCGTCATTATGGAAAATTCACGAATAGAATGATACCTGATGAGGAAGTACATGTTGCCTAAACTTACATACTCCTTAATGAAGATAAGATCAAGCATTACATCAATTACGTAACATACGCATCACTTTTAATTATAATGATCGTTTGTTGTGTAATTGCTATGAATAACATTTAGATGCATGATTTTGTTTATTATATTCATAGTTACTTGTAAATGTTATTCAAATGGTGATACAGAATATTTAAAGAAGATTTGAATGGACATATGGGGGATATGGATGAATAGGTCCTTGCAGCTGAAGTTGAGAAGAACTTTGCAGTATGGTTTCAAAACTATGTGGGTGTTATTTTTGTATTTTTTTAAAAATTTATTATTTTTTGTTATGGTTATAATTAAATCTAATTAAGTGTTTTACCATTTTTCATATAGGGAGTAAGATCTTGATAAACAAAAAGTATATATCTGACCTTTCCAAAATGTCATTCAACAAAGTGAAATTTATAGTGTGTACTTTCTAATGGTTACAAGTTTCAGACAGAAGCTTATAGTCTGAATAAATCAACAACCAATAGCGGATTGTGTGTTAGTACCCAAGGAGGTGATTATTATGGTAAGGTGGAGGAAATTTTAGAAGTCGAGTACCCTGGTTACCCAATTAAAACCACGGTTTTGTTTAAATGTCATTGGTACGATCCAACACCTATCATAGGAGTTAAGGTTCACAAACAATATAACTTGGTCGCGATAAACATCAAAAGAAAATACAACATATTCAAGCCATTTGTTTTAGCCATGCAAGCCAGTCAAGTGTGTTACATTCCTTACCCAAGTTCGAAAACAAACAACTCGGACTGGTGGGCTGTATTTAAAGTTAAACCTCATGGTTGGACCGATGAAAATCATCCTGAAAAAGACGTTTCTTTCCAAGAAGATGAATTTGAATGAAATAAAATCATTATACCTAATGTAGCCGATATAGACAATTATGATGATCATGAAATGTCAAGCAGCTGTTCAGATAATGAAAATAATATTGATGAAGAAAGTGAAATTCATGAGGACGACAATGACAGCATTCCTGTCAGTGAGGGTAGTTATGAGTATAGTACATCAAGCAATCAAGAAGAAGGGGATGAAGAAGAAGAGGAAGAAGATAATGACTAGATGTTTTTGTGTTTAATGTTTTTTTTCCAGACGAAGTTAATTTGCAATTTGGTTTACTATCAATACATAAATGTAAACTAGGAAGAAAGCCTACGCTTCGCCCTGGGATGTTTTTTTGTTTTTTATGTCAAAATGTAAAAGTATTGACTATAAGGCCCAAGAGTATCAAAGTGACTAAAGAATTGTGGAGAAAACCTAAATGTTTTTCGTGTATATTGTGTCAAATGTATAATTTTTTACAATAAATACTAAAAGTGTCAAAGTGGCTAAAAAATTATGGCAAAAATCTAAATTTTTTTGTGTTTTTTACCAAAATGTAAAAGTTTTGTTTCCAATGGCCAAAAGTGACAAATTTACCAAAAAAATACGGCAAAAATCTTAATGTCCACAAAGTTCCTATTGCTAACTCTTTTATGCTTATATATATATATATATATATATATATATATATATATATATATATATATATATATATGTGTGTGTGTGTGTGTGTGTGTGTGTGTTATTTTTGTATTTTCCATTTCAACAATCAAAATTCCACTGTTACCTATAAAAGGTTATAATATTTGAATAATATGTTTTGACACAAATATCCTTAGTATTCACATATTTTGAATGATTTAAAGGGCACTTTGGTCTTTTTGCACTCTAAAGCGTTATGCCACATATTACCAATTCAAAACAAGCAAACGAAATCATATTCCATAGCCGAATTCCCTAGCAAATACCTAGGAATGGTACTTCCATAGCAATTCAACTATGGAATTGATTTCCGTCATAAAATCCGTTGCATAGTAACCACGATAATGAATTCCATGGCAGCAGTAAGATGGCAAGTGATTTGGTAACAAATATCCTTGAAAAACTGCTACGAATTTTTGTTCCATAAAACTATCGGTAGCTTAATACCAACGAATATGGAGTCGGTAGCATTTTCCCTAGCAACTCCCATTCTTGCTAGCAGAAATAAAATCTGTAGACAATGTGGTAGCAACATTGCTATGGAACGACATTCCATAGCATGATCCATTGCAAATTAACAACGGAAATATGTTCCATAGCGACTGTCCCGAGCAAAATCGCGTTTTTCTTGTAGTGGTTTAAACACAAAACAATCTCAAAAACTTTCAGAAACTTAGAACACACCCTCAACGAGTTCGACTAAAATACTCTAAATCAGCACCGAAAACTAAGAACATGTTGTTTTAATCTCTGACGTGCGATGGTGACTAACAACCGAACGTCGAAGATGGAGACATGGTGTATGAGCGAGTTTTTTTCATCTCACCAAAAATTCTCCATATTCTGGTTACAACAGGTGTGTGATGGTGACTAACAATCGGATGATTAATTTTGGTGGTGACAGTGTGAGTTGAAGAATATAGGAAGGAGAAGTTGAACTATTTCTTGAGGTTTTTAAGATCGACGGTCAATGTGAGGTTTTTCAGATCGACAATGAAGGTGAGGTTTTTCTGATCGGTAACAAAGGTTTTGGGTTTTTGGATCGGCGATTGTAAAGGTTCTGTGGGTAGGTGACGACACTGGTGAAAGAGAGATGCTTCAGATCTGGCGATGGAGAGGGATGTTCTTGAGTGGCAGAAAAATCGTCTTGGAGATGGAGGTGGTAGACGGTGGTGTTGACGAACGGTGGTCAAAATCGATGGTTATGGGGTATGAGTTTTGATGATCGAACCCAGAAGATGTTCTTCAGTTATTTAGTGTTTATCAAACACAACCCGAGAGAGAGAGAGAGAGAGAGAGAGAGAGAGAGAGAGAGAGAGAGAGAGAGAGAGAGAGAGAGAGAGAGGTGGGACCTGTATTTTTATTAATAAAACTTTAAATTAAATAAAAATATTAAAAAATATATATATATCATAAGTGCAGTTTAGTCTTTTTAGGTTTTTAAAAGACCAAAATCACAAACAAACATGACAAAAGAATCATGAAACCAAAAAAGTCAAGGTTTAAATTAAAACCGGGAAAAAATGCATATGGTGTTTCATTTTTGCAATTTTGTCTTTTAATCTTTTAAATTTCAAAAGTTCAACAAGATGAAACATAAGAGTTTAAGTTGCTTAAAACTTTGCGATAAAACAAGTTTCTAATCAGAAAATTACCACCAATAAATAATAGACTATGAAAATCATAAATTATGATAAGATTGATGGACGGTAGAAACAAATGAGTCTAATTATATAAGGGAAAGATGGAAGGTTATCGCCATGTGAAGCAAGGTGGAGAATTAATATGATTAAAGATAAATTAGTTATTTTGAACCATGTTATTTTGAACAACCTCCCTTATTAAAGATCAATTAATAATTACATTTGAAACATTTCTACATACTATATAAATGTTTTGTCATTGATGTAGCGTATGCAGCTATACACCTCAAAAAGAATTGAAGAAACGAAGACAAATTGTCAGTCTAAAACTATTATGAAGCATGCAATAGGGCTGTGAGCTCAAAAAAATGATCTTCTTCGCATGAAATAGTTAGGCCTCCCATTGGATGATCAAACCCAAATTCTTCCTCCGACAGACGCAACAAGTCCTGAAATAACGGTTGTTCCAAGTATGATACGGGAACGACAAACCGCCTCTTTTGTTTTTCGCCAACATACACTGCCAGGTGACCTCTCGGAACATCCCTTTAATAATTGCTGTTGCGAATGGAGTTCAATCTGGTAAAATATTTTACACTGGAAACCAACGAAGAAGACAACCGCATAAGACCCATGCGTAGGAATTTGAGAAAAAAAATAAGGACGTAAATATGTTCCTTAAAGAACACGATTGCAAAGTAGCTTTAGATCTCAAGTTAGGATTGGATATGAAACTTGTAGTTTGAAAAGGGTTGAAGCATGTCTTTATAGCTAGCTTCGCAACTTGTCTAGAAGAGAGAGCCTCACATGGCTTTCCTCCCCAGCATCTTTTCCGAGAAAGTGTTTAATTAAAGAGCCGCGTATAAGTCGGATAAAGAATTTAAATTTTATTATAATTGTAAAATATTTGCATGTAAACATATAAATAGAACACCAATGATGAAAAGTTATTGCGAAGAAAACTATTGTTATTAATTTTTCTACTTATTAATTTCTAAAATGTAGATTTTCAATAATTACTATATAACTGAAAGTAGTTTTGTTTTTACTGAAAATAGTTTTTTTTTTTTTTTTTTTTTTTTTTTTTTTTGAACTGAAACTAGTAGCATTAAAATAATTTCAAAACCACAATCAAGGTGGCTTAGTATTTATCCCAGCCCCCAAGAAAATTAAATATCCCAACTAAAATTGTCCCGTATAAATCTCAAAGACTTTAACTTAAGGATGACTTTGAAAAAAAAACATTTCAAGATATCATAATTAAAATTAGATACTTTCTTAGATAACATGAGGACCATGTGATACAACATTCACTACTACAAGAAGACTAGGCAACAGCCGCGACGCCTGTCGTCGCTAAAGGGTCGAGAGGTCGCCACTATTACCCTTAACGGCGACACGCCACTGTAAATGCGTCGCCGGTATTGCTTCGTCGCTAATACAAGAAGACTTTTGGTTTTTTTTTTAAATAAAATTATTTTATTTATTTGTTTAACATTAAATTTATAAAAAAAAAAAACAATATAGCATTCATAAAATCTGATAACTTTTTATAGAAATATTAATCCATGAACAATCGATCCAAAATATTAATTCATACAACCAATCCAAAATATTAATCCATACCACATTCTAAAGTATTCTTCCAAATTACAAAACATTTCATAAAATCCTAAAGTAGCTACTCGTCCTAACTTCTTCAGTTTCTTTTTTGCTAAATAATATGAATAGGGAACCTTGTTGTCTGGTGGAAATGCCGAATGCAACAACTCAAGGAGTTGATCAAATGAACTATCAGCCAATTTATTGTTGACCTTCATATGCATCAACTTTGCTAAAAATCAAGGAAAGAAAACGTACAACCAGGATATAACATGGTTTCGACTGCCTCTAACAACTCTTCAAAATCATCATCGACACCGCTACCCCCTGTATTCTAGGTTCCTTCATCGAGGTTTGTATCATTTTCTCTCGACTCCCACATAACATCGTCAATAACATCAGCCATCTTGTTGCTTGGCGTTACGACATCTACAACCGGAGGGATTAAAGGTTCACCGTGATATATCCACGTGTTGTATGATTGACTGAAACCATATATACGAACATGACATCTCATTGCTTTCGGATCTATGAAATAAAGATTATCACATTTCTCACACGAACATCTGGTTTCACCTTTACAATCTAGGTGTAACATGGATCTCTTGACAAAAGAGTCAAGTCCTAGCTGGAACTCGGGAGAATGACGATGTAGATTAGTAGTCCAGCTTTTATCAATAGACATGATGCAATTGTGTCACACCCTAAAACCGTGATGGGGGAATTGTTCCGAGGTGGAGGAAGTCATGCGTAGTATCACAACAATTGTATCATAGCAAGCGTAATAAACACAACCAGATATTGAATACATATGTGAAAAAGGTTTACATTGTTTAATACATAATTTTTATTCATAGTAAAATAAATAGACAGACGCGACTCTAACTCTTCGTCTTCTCCGAAACTCCAGGAAGTACTTATCTACTAATTCCCTGAGAATACAAGCAGTTTTGAAAGAATATCAGCATAAAGCTGGTGAGTTCTTAAGCATTTAGTTTTTAGAGAAAAATGGTCTTTGATTCTTTTGAAAAATGTTCCTCAAGAAAATCCTATATTTTCTTATGAAAGGTAATGTTGAAAGAGTATCTAGTGGTAGAGTACAAACCATCATTTTTAGAAATGCTAGTGTTATCCTGGGAAAATCCTATATTTTCCCTAAAAACATGTTCTTCGTCCTAGAGCTAGAGATGCCAGTTTAGAAATCCTTGATTGCTATCAGCATATATAAAAGTAGTTTTATTACTTAAAATAAAACAAATGAAGAATAGAGTCCATAAACAAAGTTTGTTTATACTTATTTGCGAGTCGTATAACCATACTTGATATGACTAGAGACCTTTCTAACGTTCTTCAGGCGTTAACTTAAATGAGATTTGTTCACCTCAGGCATGCCTGCCTCACTGTAGCTAGCAGTTCAGGTGTGGGATTATCAGTCCCGAATAGATCTATTCACAAATCTCATGCTCTCCCTCCAGGAGACTCTGGTTATACTATGATAGGATTTATCCCTATACACCTAAGGGTACAGTAGCGAAGCAGCACCTCACAATTCTGTATAATCTAGTTTACTAGCGGGAAAAAAGTATAAAACACAAATTATCCTTGAATAAATGTACTTTATACTTCTGAGAAAACATATAACATAAACTAAATCTGCCATAGTTTATATATATTCATCCATGAGATCTGATTTGGTAGAGACTACGTAGAGAGTTATCCCAAACTATACCCATTATAGTTTATTAGAGTTGATGTGAAATATGTTTTATAAAACCTTTCTGAAAGCTATAATGTTTAGATTTCCAAAATAACAGTTTTCTTTACAAAAAGGGATAAGATATCCGATTATGTTATTTAACGTAGAAATCGTTGGAATGTATTATTATGTTTAAAACTTAATAAAATACTTTAAGTTTGGCTTGTATTCCCCCCCCCCCCCCTGAAAACATTAAAAACACGGAAAATGTAGGGGTATGAACTCACCTTGGGTGATTTGAATGAAGGATCGTCACGAAAAGTTGGGTGTTCAAGTGAAGCCTTGAACACGATTTGATCCTAATTAACATACAATGATACATAAAGGAGTCAAATGAAGATATTTCACCACTAAATGTGACTAAGAACCACTCTAGGAACTTGGGACTACTTGCACTAAGTGTTAGAACCTTGAAGGATTGCATGAGGGGAGTGTCTAGCCACCTTTAAGGTGTATACGGCCATAGGTGTGCGGCCCAAGGGGTGTGCGGTCGTACACTCGTGATGGAAGGTATCCTTGGGGTGTTTCAAGGTCCATACTTGCAATCCATGAAGTGTTCTACGCCTATACTCAATTGTAGTGCAAGTTAGGGGTCCCAAAAGTGTGTTTTATGGTCCTAAGATGAGTTTGTGGTCGCATATTTGGGTGTGCTGCCGCACAAGGATGTGTACGGTCGTACACAGGTGTGTGTGGTCGTACACCCCACACAAAAATGTCCAAATTTCCATTTCCGAGGTGTAGCAAGGCTAGGTTCATGTCCAACTCGAATATGGAAGTCCAACTCTCACTTTGGAGGGTCTTTTAGGAGTGTGCGGCCAACCTTATGAAGATGTGCGGCGACACTCCTTCAAGAGATGAAGAACATGATGAAATTTGATGAATCAAGGCTTAGATGAAGTGGTTCTTCAAGTATAACAAGCTAAGGGATGGATTACTCATGTTTTTGAAGCCTTGGGAGGGTTTGTGGTTGGAGAAGTTTAAGAGAAAAGGTGTCGTGTGTTGCCAGGATGTTAAAGGAATGAAAGGGAAGGGGTTTACCCTTTATATAGGGTGAGAGTGCTACCAAGAGCGAGTGTGCTGCCAAGGGAGTGGGTGTGCGGCCGCATACCCATGTGTACGGCCGTACACTCCCTCTAAAGGTGTGTATGGCCCTGTTTTGACAGTATACGACTTGCTGACTCATTCCTAAACTCACCTTGGGTCATACTCAAGCTTAGAATCACTTAAACGAACCCTCAAACAGTGCCAGAAGTCAACAAAACATGTTTAACTTTGATTGAATTGGCTAAGTGTGCGAGACAGAAGTTCCGGGTTGTCACAAACTGGAAAATAATTTAGTGTTTAAGATTTACTCTACGAGAAACAAAAATCAAGTAAAGTATTCATAAAGTTGATGATTCAAAAAGTATCCCAATATGGGAACACATGAACAAATAATCAGAAATGAATAGCAAAGAGAAAGTACATTGCTATTAATTTAGTTTAATTTTTTAAACTAATTTTATTTTATTTTAATATTAACATTAACTTGATTTTAAAACTACTTTAATCTGATTTTACAATTAATTTATTATTATTATTATTATTATTTAAATTAATTAAATTTTATTTTATAATTAAATTAAAATTACTAGAAGTCTGTTGCAATTAATAACCTAATTAAGCTAAAGTTGTAATGACCAACATTAAGTCACTAAAAGTATGTTACTATTATGTTAGTTTTATAATTGATTTAATTTGATTTTATAAAGGTAACTTAATTTGATTCTAAAGGTAAATTAATTTGATTTTCTAATTAAACAAAATCAAACAAATGTATATATACATCCAATTTCAATTTCATGTCAAATTTCATATTTAAGCCAATGTGGTATAAACAAAATTTGCAAAAACATACTCAAAATGCATAAATATTTCCCACAAATCTGAAAAAGGATATAATATTGCAACAAAATGCATACACTCCAACAAAATGCACAAACACTTTTTATCTCAAAATACAAACATAATCACTCAACAAAATTGAAAATTACTAACAATTTAATTTAATCCGAAATTTATTTAAGTAAAAATATAATTAATAATTTCCAAAAAATTAATTAATCTAAGGCTTACTTAATCTAAAATTAGTCAATATTATAAAAAATATAAATAAATTTATGAAATTTTACATTAAAATTTTGGATTCAATTAAAAGGATTTTTCCATAATAGGTAAACTTTGAAGATTTTAATTGAAGTTTTTTTTGTTTAAGAGTAGAATTTTAATTATTTTTTAGAGCAAGGGACCAAAACCGTACAAATCAGAAGTTGAGGGGCTGAAAATATATATATTTTGTATTGGAGTTTGGTTAAATCATGAGGTTTGATACCTCCTGATTCCTTCATCCCTTCATCGATCGTTCATGCAGTTAGCAAGAAAAAAAAAATACTAAAGGTCTTGTGTATATCTGAGATCTAATAACAATTCAGGAGGCAATTTCCAACATATATATAGCACCAATTTATCATCCAAAACAGAAAAATAATAAGAAATAGGAGCACTTTGACCTTGAATGTGGGGAATTTCCTAATTGAGCTAGCACCGGCAGTATTGTGGCGGTGGGAGGGCTAGCACCGGCTTAAATCTTTGCTCCACTCAATCTACTTGTGAACTGATGAAGGAAAGAAGTTGCAACCAAGAAACGAGCGAGAGAAGGAATGAAACAGCAGGAGGAAAAGTGGCGGAAAAGCGAACTGTAAAGGGGTTATCTGCATTAGTATTAGCGGCGACACACAACAGCGGCGACGCAAGTGTATTAGCGGCGACAAAAAGGTAATAACGGCGACTCCTTGGAGAGAAAAGTGAGCGCCTTTTCTACAGTCATTGGATTAAAAACAAAACAGGCGGATGGAGTAATTTGACGCGGATAGCCGTTTGCGAGCATTACTGGCGACATCTTTAGCGGTGACATGGGGCAATAGTGGTGACATGTAACGCGTCAATTACATGTTACCGCTATAGCTCCATGTCGCTGTTAAAGGTGTTGTCGGTAATGCCAAGATTTATTGTAGTGATTTCTAGTGTGCAAAGTTCACGTGTTTAATGGTCCTTTATAGTATGCAATGTGTGATGTGAAAAATTAAATAATTGTAGTGATTTTGCTGCCAAAGTCATTGAATGGATTCTAAAATGGTGCGGTTCTCCGGTTCATCAATTCGTTAGCGTGATGGAGCTTGTTGATTTCACTGTTAAGTGGACCAATCACGCTAGGAAACGCAAAATATTCACATCAATAACTCTATCTCTTCCCCTACCAAGATTACGGATAATGTAACTTCTCTTTCATTCATTTGGTTTAAGCATAGGAGAGGTAATGGGTTTGGTAATTGGCAATACAGCGGTGTTGTTCCCCTTTCCTTTGTATATAAGAGTACCTTGTTTTTTTTTATCCTACAATCTAATTGCCCTTTCAAAAAAAATAATATATATATATATATATATATATATATATATATATATATATATATATATATATATATATATATATATATATATATATATATATATATATATATATATATATATATATATATATATATATATAGTGAATACTAGAAAAATGATAAGTCGATATTTGGATTCAGAAGCTCACATGCAAGGAATTTGAATCGGAGGCATCTTTCTCTTTCCATATATATCAGTCACTGCCCACTATATTTCTTAATTTAGTATTCAAGCACTTGTATAACTGTTTATTATTTGAAGAAAAATTAAATTTCCTCCTACTATTTGTTATTACTTTTCCTACTACCTTATCAAATGTTAACAAGTGGATTAAATGATTATTAATTTCATTACATGTGTAATTAAAAGTGAACATGTCAACATTTGATACGGTATGAGGAAAAGTAGGAACAAATGGTTGGAGGATATTTAATTTCTCTTATTTGAATAAAACCGAATTATCCAATTGGACAAATTGGATAGGACTATTTGATTGGGATATTCGGATTTTTAGATTGGTTTTCAACAAAACCGAATTATTATTTTTGATTTCGGATTAGTTTTGGTTTATAAAATATGAACCGAATAATCCAAAAAAACTGAATAACAATTTATTGTTTATTTATTTTTAATATAACTATAACTATTTATTAATTTTATAATTTATTTTTTCAAATAAGTTCAAAAAGTTTAATCTAATAAAAAACATTAATATGCATTTTCTCGTAAAAGTTCTTTATCTATTAAATATTAAACTATAATATACATTCTTAGTAGTTTATAAAATTTAAATCACAATTAAATAATTTTTTGCTTCTTTTATAAAAATTGGATAATATTATAATTACATGTTATTTTAAAATGTTTTATTTTCTGAAAACCGAATTATAAAAACCGATCCAACCGAATTGTAATTAGATCGGATCGGATCGGATTCGAATTTAGTTTAGACTATTCGGATTTATATTTTGAAAACTGAAATCAATTTGGATTTACTTAATTGGATCGGACCGAACCGATCCATCCAAACGAACATCGCTAACCACTTGACTTGATCTTCAAAAGCATAAAAAAGTTCACCATTGTTTTTTAATTAGTGACGGTGTAAAGTATTGACAATGGTGAAGTAGGCAAATACCGGTCTTAGACTATTCCAACCACACTTTCCTTTTATATTCAATAGTAAATTATGAAATCTTACAAACGCATTTACGTTTTTGTTTTTTTTTTTTTTTTAACTTGAACGGTTCATGATTTCCTTTTTTGTTGCATGTTTCGTCCTTAACAGATATACAGAGATTTTTATACCTTTATTTTATATATATATATATATATATATATATATATATATATATATATATATATATATATATATATATATATATATATATATAAATCTTCACTAGAGAACAATAATTATTAGTCTCGAAGAAACCAAATATTTTTTTCAAGTTCTAGAGTTTATTTTTTATTGAAAAAAAAAACTAAAAATATTTTAATTAATAACTTAACATTGTGAATATTAAATATATTTTTCGGATTCACCATGTGAATTTAGATTCACATTATGAATTTTCAAAGATTCAGGTTGTGAATTTAACGAAAAAAAAATTGTCGAATTTGATATCATTGGAAAAATGATAAAAAGTTATGAATTTCAGTATTTTTTTTTTTATAAAAAACTAAGTTCTAAAAGTTGAAAAAACATCGGTTCCTTAGTTCCTTGGTTAATTATGGTTCTCTATTAAACCTCACCCTATATATATATATATATATATATATATATATATATATATATATATATATATATATATATATATATATATATATATATATTGTATTTTTATAAATATATCATTAAATTAAAAGGTTTTATAAAGACAAAACTACGAAATGGTTCATTTGGTACATATTTTTTCTAAGGTTTAGTTCAAACCTTGACTTTTTTGGTTTCGTGGTCCTTTTAAACTAGTTTCGTTATGAATTTGGTCTCTTAGAAACCGAAATGACTGTAATACGTTTGAGATATTTTTTTTCATTTTTTTTTTCATTTTTTGAAAATCTGATAGTTATTTATTTATTTTAATAATTAAAAAAAGAAAGGTCTCTCTATATATATATAAAAATCAACATCGTATACCCACCTTTCTTTCCTCTTTCCTATAAACCACATTGAAACCTAGAAAACCATTGTTGTTGTCAACATGATTTCATGACGTCGGCTCAACATTTGTTGGCACCATGATTCCTTGTGTTATATTTGACCATTTTGGATATATACTATACACAAGTAATAACCCATATTGGATTATTTCGCTTAAATTATGCCTTGAAACAACTTCATGAAGAAAATAAGATATTTTTATAAGATGTAAACTAATAATTAGATCCTAACATTAAGGCATACCACAAGGATATTTTCGCAGTTTTGTCTTTGACCATTATGTGTGATTAAGCTCTTTGATCGCCCCTTTCAACCAAATAGCTACTTTGAGTTCTTACATCACAACAATATATTTGGCTTTAATGGTGGATACCGTAATCGTAGATTGTAACTATGCTTTCCAGCTAATAGCACAAACCATGAAAGTGAAATGTATCCTGTAATATATATGTTCTTGTCCAAATCATTTGCATAATCAGAATACACATACGCAACCGGTCTTTTCTCCTATTTTCCAAAACGCAAACATATAAAGGATGTACAACATAGATATGAAAAAAAACCATTTGATAACAATCACATGTTTCTTTCATCAGTTTGCTATGTGTCTACTCACCATCATTACAACATATGAAAAATATGGACATGTACATATATCCTATTATTGGATTAAGGTGTCTAAGCTCATAGTTAAATTGGTATAAACTTGCAAATAGCAGCAAAGTCCTTTTTGGGTTGCCCTCATAATTAGACATAGCTAGAAATGATATTAGGAGAGAGAATGGTCATTTTTTAGATTATTATGTAATTAGTAAACTGATTAGAAATTATTGACAAATGATTTGTTAATATATTATGTGATTAATATAGTATCTGGAAACAGATAGTTGGTAATTTATTATATGATTAATAAATTAGTGTGCTATCGATTGTTAGATAATTGATTTGTTTTAGAAAATCAGACGATACTTGTCAAGACTCGGAACAGATTTGATGCCACTTGCCAAGCTCTGATACCACTTGTTAGGAAGTAAAGCAGATAAATAGCAAAAAAATAAAAGCAGACAAGACATAATATTTATATGGTTCGGTCAAGGTGACTTACGTCCACAGGCAAGAGGGGGATATTCTTTATTTCAAAGCTCCCTAAAAGAGGTTACAAGTATAATTTTCATAGAGATTCACCTAACACTCTAGAATTCAAGATACAAAATGACCTAGCATGCATCTGTATTTATACTTGAGGGTTCATACCTAAGACCCTAATAGGCCAACATTATTGGCCCATAGGCCCATGAATGATGAAAACCAATCATATTCGACCATGCAACATCTTCTAAAACATTCTTCCATGTCATACAACACATGTTTATCAGCAACACACATGATGGAGCACCTTATTCCATAGTGGAGCATCATGATACATAAGTGGCGCATCATGAACACTAATGGTCGAACATCCATCATGTTGGCACAACATGGTGTATTCCTCAAGCATTACCAACTTCTAAGCACTATAGGGGACTTCATAGAATGCGTGGCTCATTAGGGATATCATGGCACATCAAAGAAATAAAGATGACGCATCATGTACCAAGATCGTGTTGGATTAATATTTAAGTCCATAACTATTTTGGTATGTACTTGACCCGATGGTGCATGGTCCTTTTGGGTTGCCTTCACCAAAGCAACTTGATAGGATGAATTATGGAGAGAAAGGATTAAATATGATTTATTAATATATTATGGGAATAATATATTAAAGGAGAAATCATATTGTGTAATAGGTAATTAGTTTTGTGACTAAAAGAGATTAATTAAACTTAAGGGATTGGAATTGTAATTATAAGATAATTGCAATTTGGGCCATGGATTGCCTTATATTATAAGGTGGACGAATTCTATGGGGGAAGCCCATATGAAATCGTCCAAGGCTTAAAGAAAGGGCTCCATGGGTTGCTTAGGGCTTAAGCATCCAAATTAGGGTTTCCTTGTTAAATAACCCTAATAGCCCAACTATATAAAGACCCTTTAAGGCTCAAAAACGTGGCTAAGCTTCTTGCTAGGGTTTCACACGAGTTTTGGCAGCCCACATCCTCTCTCCTATTCACCCTCTAGCTTATGGTGTTTGTGAACCATTAGAGGAGTGACACTTGTGACTCTAAGCTTTCCAAAGTCAATACAAGGAGATTTGGGATTGTTATTGCTACATAACAATCAAGGTAACATTATAAACCTATTCTCATGTTAATATGATTATTTGAATTCTAGAATTAGGGTTTATAGTCTTGGATAACTTGCATGTACAATAGAGAAACCTAGATCCAAGCATTAGGGTTTGTATGAGCACATAGGATGTTCTTAGGAGTAAACCCCATCAGTGGTATCAGAGCCTAGCTTGGTTTCAATTGTGTTGATGCATTGTATAACTGGAAAATTCGTTTTTTGGGTTTCTGGAGGCTGGGCTTGCCGAGTCCATAGCTGAACTCGCCGAGTCCATGCTGACTCGACGAGTCCAGGCTTGACTCGACGAGTCAACTCGTCAGATGGAGGGTATCTCGGGTTTTCTTGCTGTTTTTGCTTATGGATAGTTACCTTATCATGTTAGATCAATATTAATCCGATTATATGATATATTTGACTATAATTTTGATCTAATTGAAGATATTTATCAATTAATAAGATAATTGTTTCCTTATGTGATAATTCATTAATTATTTTGAGAAAATTGATAAATTGTTTTGCAAGAAATCATTAAATAAATCAAATATGGATAATTATGTGATTAAATGTTAATTGTTATTTGATCCTTGTTGTTATCAAAAGTTTCATATTTTCCCCTTTAGGTTTTATAGTTTAAATTTGAACCCAAAAGTTTTGTTGTTTTGAAATTTAAATAGTTAAAACCCTAATGTTTTGAAAAAGGTTTCAAAACTTGTCCTCAAATTTTGGAATTTAAATTTTGATTAATAGTTTAATTGTGATGTATATGTAAATTCTAAACCCTAATGTTTTGAAATGTTTCAAAACTTGTCCTCAACTTTTGGAATTTAAAAGTTGATTAAAAGTTTAATTAGGAATGTTAAATTCTAACACCCTAATAATGTTTTGAAAAGTTCAATTCACACCCTTATGGTTTTATTAATTAATTAAGGTGTATAATTAAAAGAAGTTTAATAAATCCATTAAAGTTTAGGTTTGCAATTTAATTGAATTAAAAGTATAATTGTTAAATTTGACCACCTAGTATTTTAAAAAAGTATAAAATACACCCTATACTATATATATAACATTAAAAGTCTAACATTATATATATATGTATAGGTAAAAGTCAGTCTTACCGTTAGTAGGCCTCATTCACGATGCTAGTCTATAAGGGGTGTTTAAGGAAATTGCCTATAATATGGCGATTGAATGGGTATCCACTCTTACCCACCGCACTCTTGACTAGTGGAGGGTCGTTAGCCGAACAGGTAGGATAGGACGAAACCTTCCATTATAAGTATAATGAAATACAAAGTAACTAAATGTTTTTCAAATTCCCAATCTTAGTTACTTAGGCAAAAGTGAATTGATGCAATTCCATGAAATTACACTTTGTTCCCTTGCGAAGACGTTAGTGGAGCGTGTGTGGTTTACCGGCACACTAAATGGTTCTAAGCATAGGTAGCAAAGGGTGACTCAATGTTTGTCATAGTTCGGTGGAGCGTGTGTGGTTTACTGGCACATCGAATAGATGATTGTAACATGTGAGGGCACCATGTAAATTTGCATGTTTATTCACACCCGCTTTGTGATCCTCGGCATCCCAGTCACAAACAAGAGGGGCATATCAAGATTTAAACATGCCATTGAAGTGTTCAATGAATCTCAAAGGTTCTAGGAGTTTTCAGAGATTTAAAACTTAAATTTCTTTTTCATTTTTCATGGTGGAAATTGGTGAATCGTCATGCACTTACCTTCAAATATTATGCAACTAGATTACGACATCCCTTTTCTAGGTTGTAGCGTATTGTGTTGGTTCCTAGCCTTAGTCTGTCATTTGGGTGATTTACTAAGGATTCATTCGATCAACTAACTTGAATTCGTTTTCTCTCGTTTTGTAGATGTCAAAGTTCGACAACTATGGTCTTCTCAAATCCCGTGGAACAATCATTCCACATGAAGATGATATTCCACGATTCGATCGAGGAATAAGAAATCATGCTTCACTTCCTCCTCCTCCTCCAATTGTTCTCCCTAACCCACAAGATCGAAGAATTGAAAGGTTCAATATCACTAAGGCCCTAATGGAAATGAAACATGAAGATGGTAAATCCGTGTGTTCCCACATTCTAGGAATGAAATCACACATCGATAGGTTGATTATGTTAGGTGTGTCATTTCCCGATGAGTTGGCTGTGAACTGGGTTCTGCAATCACTCCCTGAATCATATAATGAGTTCAAAAGAAAGTATTATATGATGGATCATGACGACAACCTCATTGAACTAACTTACATGCTCATTGCTGCTAAATCAGAAATGATTTAGCAAAGCAATGGAGCATATTTGCTGGGAAAGTCAACCGACCATGCTTCCGAGGATGTTCTAAGAGAAGCGACCTGCGTTTGCTGCCAAGAGAAAGGGCGTTGGATAGAAGTCTGCCCCAAGAGCCTGAAAATTCCAAAGATGGGAGAGTCAAAGAGTATGATTGCGCTTCAGGTGAAATCCACTATCTAACTTTGTTAAGTTCCTATTCATTGATACATGATGTGATAAGATTGCTTTTGAATGTTTTTGTAGGATCGGTGAAAAAAAAGGAAGCTTGGTGAAAGAGCAAGATGAATCTAATCACAAGAAATAGATCTTGATCGCATGGACTTGAAGATTAGATTTTGAGCATAGATAGTTATGATAGAGTTGTTAGAAATTTTCCCTTTGAAATACATAGTTTTCAATGGATTTTGCATTGTAAGGACAAATGTTTTCCACTACTTTTATAAATAAAATAAATTTTGGTTTGACTTATTTATTTATTTGTTCACTTCCTTGCAATGAAATCGTTATGAAAATTGATGTTTGAATATTTCTACAACAAATGGATATGATTCTTATTTATGGTGTTTATGGAAAAAGTCGACAATTTACCAAATAGAGAGAGTTTCTCATCGCCCAAGTTTCAATTGGACAAAAATTTGGAATCACGCAACTTGGTTGCATGATGTATGAGAAATTTCATATTTGGAAATTAGACTAATTCATTGACAAAGTGTCAAGTGAAGGACTAGGAGATCGAGTACACAAAGTTGCGTGTTGATCAAGTCCACCATAAAAGTAACAAGACATTCCTCATGGTTTACTAAAAGTTTAGTAAATACGATTATACTCATAAGATTAAGTGTAATTCTGAATTGATTAAAAAAAGTTTAAATCAATAGCAAAACGAATAAGAAGAATCAAGTAGGCAGGTAGATAAAAGTTTCTCCATTCTAAAGAAGAAGGGAGAGTAGCTTTTACGCTTTATGATAGGTCTTAATGATTAAGAACCATATCTTAATTGATCCTCTCAGTGAGTCTTAGTACAATTGTATGTCTAAGTAGAGAAATCAAGAATTGAAGAAATGGTTAAATCAAGAAATCAATCATACTTCGTTCCAAAACAAGTCTTAAAAAGTTAAGATTGTTACCATGAGTGAAAAGTATTAAGAAGGTTTATAACATTCATCAAATGTGGAAAGTTATGATGTCTTGGATAAGACAAAGACCAACTAGGACCAATTTATGAAGTGTTTTGATAAAAGCTACACTAACTCTTGAATATTTGTTTTGTCAAGAAATGGTTATTGACAAGAGAATCTTATACGTTAAGGAGTCAGTGGGAGTCTTAATGGTCTTGAAAGGTTTCCACAACAAATCAAATAAACCTTATCATTCATCACTAGCACACAAGTCAAGGTTTACAACCTATCGTGTTGACGTTATTTTGTTTCTGTGCTATTCCAATTGAGTTAATTATGCATGTGAGTTCTATGAGTTCTCATTTTGAACGCATAAAAGGCAAGGCACCTTAATCAATGAAAGGTACATTGATAGGAAAAAGTGAGCTGCTTAACTACTTGGAAGACGTGGTGGGCAGTTGTGCTACCATATGGCAAGAAATCAAGATTAAAAGAGAGCGGTCCATATGAGTTTGAATTTGTCGTAAAATTTGGTTTTGACAAATTCACATGGATAGGAACATATACACCATTAAAATCTAAGTGTCATAATATTTCCTCCATAAAAAATGACTGTGAGGAAATTCTTTCACTAAGAAAAGTTTTTAAGAAGACAGTGATTGTAAAGTTGCATTCTCGAATTCAATTATGGTTACGGTGTCCCTTTCCATGACTTGAATTGTGAGGTTTGGCAATTAGTCTTAATTGTTTAGACACACATATGAACTATCTAAGGCAAAAGTGTATAAGCTTAAGAGGCCTTGATAAAAGATTATCAAAGCATTAAGTATTAGAAACATGGACTTAAGAAATTCAATAGGTATTGTTTTTCTGAAATTTAAGATGTTTATGAATACATGTCGAAGCTAGTGGGAGCATAAGTGTTATGTTTTATAATAATCATCATGATAGTGGGAGCATAAATGTTATGATTGTATGATTATTAAGGCAAGTATTGCAAGTTGGCAATATTAATTATAGAAAACAAGAGTCATTCTTTGCAAAGTCGTAAGGATGGAATAGTTGTTTTGCTATAATTAAGGGAGAGAATATTATGCTTCATTTCAAATCTAAAGGATTAGGTTGAGAAATGTTAATAAATTTGTTCAAAGGTACATAGTGTGTTCTTAAAATTTCGATTAGGATTACGGCATTCCTCTTCACAATTCGAATTTTGAGAACATCGAAAATAAAACATTATGCATCGTGTCCCATATGCTTCGGGTATAGGATCGATTGCAAATGCTTTAATGTTTGACCATTCTAAAATTTTCCAAATGTATATCACATTTAGAGGGAAAAAGGACTGGAATCGGTTTTGACTAAAATACTTAAACAACTATCAAAGGACAATCCAAAGTTCGACGAGGATTGGTTGCTTATGAGTAGTTGGAAGCATGGTATTGAATGGAAATTATGGAAATGTTTCCATATTGGATGGAACATATCGACATCATTACGAATAGATAAGATTCTATTAAGAATGAGTTGTCATATGGAAGATAAGGAAGCGTGTCCATATTGGAAATTGAGTATTGAAAAATTTTCCAAATGTATATCACATTTAGAGGGAAAAAGGACTGGAATCGGTTTTGACTAAAATACTTAAACAACTATCAAAGGACAATCCAAAGTTCGACGAGGATTGGTTGCTTATGAGTAGTTGGAAGCATGGTATTGAATGGAAATTATGGAAATGTTTCCATATTGGATGGAACATATCGACATCATTACGAATAGATAAGATTCTATTAAGAATGAGTTGTCATATGGAAGATATGGAAGCGTGTCCATATTGGGAATTGAATATTGAAAATCTATGTCTAGATTAGAAACTTTTATGCAAAAGGATGTTCAAAGGAATGTACTTTGAGTGAGAGACATCATATCTAAGGAATTGTCTTGTAACAATCTCCGATAGAAGATTTTGTAACATCATTAGCAATAGTCTTTGTGACTTTGGTGCAGTGACATTACGAAAGAATCATTGCATAGAATGTTAGAATGTAGCATATTCTATAAGTAGCAAGAATTTTGATATTCTTTCACTTATGAAAAGGATTTGGAGTTGTGAAATGAAATGATTGGAAATGTGTTCAATGTGATCTATTTCACAAAGTAAGAACCATAGGTGAACATTGTGTGCATGCTAGGAGCATGGGATAAGTGTTGTAATTCAAGTAAGAAGTTGATTACCCGAAACGAAAAATAAGGAGTAATCGATATGGTGATAAATAAAAGGAGTTTTATTTTTACTCAAAGGTTTGAGGCCATATGGGATTAGTATTATGCTTGTGTTTCACCTTGCATGTTTTGACTTCCATAATAATTGAATTTATTAAGAATAATCGCATTATTCAAATGGACCACAGTCGTTCATATGTTGGAAGTAGGTATGAATGAAGACTGTCGTGAATTGGTGTGTGGATTGTCTAAAAGAGTATTAGACATAAGCAAATGTTTGCTGCAACATTCATGAGTGCTTATGAATATGAATTTTAGCATTGGATTAAACCCACGCTCACTTGGATCACTCCATGAATTGTATCACGAGTGATTGGTGAGACGATAACATCTTATATTCTTGAAACCGAGATGTGTGAGTTGTATCTTGCTAATCGGTTGCACATTGATAATATGTAAACGCACTAGTAACTTGGTGTTATAAAACATATTGTTGTGTGTGATTTGGTGAGTGAGTGCAAGCTAGCATTGTATCAAAGTTTACCCATTCCTTTTATCCAAAGTCGAATCAAAGCGATATCTTTGGGACCCTCGATGATTTAGTGATGACAAACGTAAATGCTCGGCCGGGCTAGGGCTAATTTGATTTGTTCAATTAGTCAGTCGTTATAAATCGGAAATCGAGATATAGTACATAGAGAATGATTAGAAATCATATCTCATACGATATCTAGAATGCAGGAATATATGATCCCTTATCTAAGGACATGCGTATCTGATAGGATCAGAGTTGACAGCGGCTTTGGAAAGCTACGATTGCAGATCAGGATCTGAAGTCATACGCTGAATAGTTATTAGACTTATCCAAGTGGGAGACTGTTGGATTAGTGTCTAAGTGAATAACTATTTTGGTATGTACTTGACCCGATGGTGCATGGTCCTTTTGGGTTGCCTTCACCAAAGCAACTTGATAGGATGAATTATGGAGAGAAAGGATTAAATATGATTTATTAAATCTATTATGGGAATAATATATTAAAGGAGAAATCATATTGTTTAATAGGTAATTAGTTTTGTGACTAAAAGAGATTAATAAAACTTATGGGATTGGAATTGTAATTATAAGATAATTGTAATTTGGGCCATGGATTGCCTTATATTATCAGGTGGACGAATTCTATGGGGGAAGCCCATATGAAATCGTCCAAGGCTTAAAGAAAGGGCTCCATGGGTTTCTTAGGGCTTAAGCATCCAAATTAGGGTTTCCTTGTTAGATACCCTAATAGCCCAACTATATAAAGACCCCTTAAGGCTCAAAAACGTGGCTAAGCTTCTTGCTAGGGTTTCACACGAGTTTTGGCAGCCCCCATCCTCTCTCCTCTTCATCCTCTTGCTTATGGTGTTTGTGAACCATTAGAGGAGTGACACTTGTGACTCTAAGCCTTCCGAAGTCAATACAAGGAGATTTGGGATTGTTATTGCTACATAACAATCAAGGTAACATTATAAACCTATTCTCATGTTAATATGATTATTTGAATTCTAGAATTAGGGTTTATAGTCTTGGATAACTTGCATGTACAATAGAGAAACCTAGATCCAAGCATTAGGGTTTGTATGAGCACATAGGATGTTCTTAGGACTAAAACCCATCAGATCGCCCATCATAGCGCAACATCTCATCAAGATGGTACAATTTCCATTCTTGATGGTGCAACATGACAACAAGATGGCATAACATCATCTTCATGGCTAAACATCCTTTCCTTTGGTGTAACTCCTTTCCTCTTGGACCAACAACTTAATGGATGGCGCAAGATACAACCCCATGGCGCAAAATACTTTATACTTGGCCCAACATCCATCTTCATGGCACGAAATGATGCTCCATGTTGCTCCAAGTTCTCCAAGTGCTCCAAGTTGCTCCAAGTTACTCCAAGTTTCTCCAAGTTGATCCAAGTTGCTCTAAGAACTCTAATTTGCACCAAAACCCCTTTTGGAAGGCCCGTTCCTTTATCACTTGATTCATTCCCTCCTCAGATGATTTTCTCCTTTATCACATGCTCCATGAACCTCAAGTGCTCTTTTGTGTTCTAAGTTCTCCAAGTGCTCCATGAGAATGCACCAAATGCTTGAGTTAGATTTAAAAAAATGTTAATTTATATGATTAATAATTTAATTTGAAATCAATTAGAATTGATTAATTATTAATTAGAATGAATTTGAAATTAATATGGGATTAATTGGAATTAATTAAAGGCGCACGCGTTGAATTGTAATTGTTAATAGTTGAACAAAGGAAGTAATTCTAGAACCATCCATGGTATTGACGGTTTTGGCTTGATTCTTAGAGTTTGTGGAAGCCACCTGGATGTAGATAAAGAAAGGATTTGAATTCTGATTAAATCTATTATTTAATTAATTCAAATCTGACTTTCCCTACAAGTTACCTAAACTATAAATAGGATCTAAAACCAACAAATTTCGTTCATACCTACACCTACAATGTGACATCCCCATTTTCACGGCCAGAAAAGACCGATTTTGTTTATGCTTTATAAAAATCAGAGTACTTCTTCTCATAAAAATGTTGTGGAATTTGTTCCCAGAAAAATACGATAAATACGTTATCAAAACATTTTCGAAGAAACGTATTTTATTCATTTTAAAACGTTTGGGAGGTCGTTGTCAATACAGGAACATAAAGCATAAATGGAACTTACATTTATTTACACTAGTGATCTACATCCCTTTAATCTCTCAGTGTAATGTCACTTCATATCGACACCTGTGATATAAATAAACTGAGTGGTTCAGGTTGGGAAACCTGGTGAGTACATAGGGTTTTCATCCCACAATAATATAATTATTATGTTTAATCATCAACCAGTTAACCCAATTACCCATCCCCATTATCTTCTTTATTCTTAAGGATCTACCCTAAGAATCAGCTATTTCTTGTTCATTCATTCCCAAGGAGTATCCTAAGGAATAGGTATGAATTCCGTCGTTGTAAATGACACATCTGTCAAGCACAACTGCTAGTTCTGTCACTTAGGCGCAATTGCCAAAATTGTGACATTTTCTATGGGGCGCATCTACGTGAATAGTCCTTTTAGGCGCATCTGTCGGGGTTAGGAGGTTCTCTATTAGGCGCTTCTGCCGGTAGAGTCTTTTAGGCGCATCTGCCGAGTTTTATTGACATTATCATTTTCGAGAGTCCACTCGCAATACATATCAATGGGTTTTTAGAGTACACTGGTGAACACGTCGTTCACAACACCTACAGGTTGTGAGCCTGTTAGTGTTCCACTGGACCGTCTAGAATACTCCGTGGTTGTCATCCATACTCTGCTGAATGACAGGGCCATCATTTGGGAAAAAGGCTTCTCACATCGTCCACCTCTCACCCTCACCTCACGGTCTATTTCACCTCTAAACTTATCATCCAGCTCATATTTCATTTATTACATCTACCCATGTCTTACCCCAACATTTTCTTAGATATAAAATACATATACAGTTTAAATCATTTAAAACGTGTATAAAATCGTTCATCCAGAATAGATAGCAAGTATTCAGATAATTTGCACACGTAGCACGTAATTTCTATAAAATACTTCATATCTATGTGTAAGTTGAAAGTAACTATGTACTCACTTGAAAGGTGGTGACTCAGCACTCGTACAGCGCTTCGATACTCTTAAAACAATTTTCCTTCGATAAACCTAATACCAATACCACTAGGGTTTAGTATAACGATAACCGCGACAAATTAGTAGTCTGACTATTATTATTACTATATAAGCATTAAATAACACTCAATATAACTCATAATAATAGCCCAAATAATTATTTTAAGGATCTAATAACATTACTATAATTATTTGAAAGCTATATTAGAAGTTTCGTAAGCGTAGCTCATTTATAGCGGATTTTATAGAGAACCGGAACTTTATTTGGAGCAGCGTTTCAAAAACGAAAGACACTTTTTCTCGGGACTCCGGGAGCCCCGGGACGTCCTTAGGGTGCTAGAGGGTCACTTAGGCTTAGGAGAGGGTTAAAACCCTTAGAGAGAGAAAGTTTAGAGAGAGATATGAGAAAGGTGTGAGAAATTCGGAGGAGTTCGAACCCCTTTTATAGGCGCCAGCAGCCTCGGTTACGCTGGGCGTACACCTCGGATAAGGTTGCCAGCCGAAGCTAGGTGTCTCGCACCGTCGGGTGGATCATATTGGAGCTACGTGGGGCATACTGCGAGGGCGACGTGTTATCATCCGAAGCGACTCCTTGTTCAGCAAGCGACGACCCTGATTTAGCCACGTCACCACCTCGCAACAGATTTCGTAAATTCATACTCCGAGTTCTAAAAATCATAACTTTCAGATACGAGCTCCGTTTTCAACGTTCTTTATATCCATGCGAAGTTGGGAATGTACTCTACAACTTTCATTTAGACTCCATCGGCTAATTTTGGCTCTAATTTAAAAATTATATTATTAACAGGTCGGGACAGGATTGGTCCGTTAAATTCTCATAACTTCTTCATCCGACATCTGTTTTCGCCCATCTTTTTCTCGTTACGCTACTCTTAACGAGATCTTCGATTCTTGTTTAAGTCATGTCGGCTAAAAATCACTCGATCTAATATTGGAATTTCGGGTTGTACACCGCTAATCCGAAACTTCGAAAAATCATAACTTCTTCACACGAAGTCAGATTTGGGAGTTCTTTTTATCGACGCTCTTAGTTTAACATACTCTACGATTTTTGTTTATATCACTAAGGCTAAAACTCGCTCTATCATAAATTCACTATTTACGCTTCCCGGCGCCGTGCCGGTTCCGTCGCGAAACTTCGACGGGTCATAACTTCTTCATTATAACTCGGATTTTAGCGTTCTTTATATGTACGGAAACCTTTTGGCATATACTAAAACTTCGGTCGTATTATTTATTCTAAATAATCTTTTGCCGAAAGTTCGTTTTCGACACTTATTAAATTGACTAGCCCGGATCTACGTCCCGGAATCATCAACGAAACAGGATTGTATAATGACTCCATACGTTATCTCTTCATCCTAGGTAATAACTGTAACTTCTATGTTGCTTCGAACGAGTATCTAGCTCTTGGACTCCTTGACTGCAGGCGGTGCTTGGTCTTGCACCTGCTTGTTAGACTTTCAATCATGACCTTCGTGTCACAACCTCAGTCTTTATCAGAGACTCCTTAGTCTTCTTAAGAAACTTAGGATAAGTTAATTTGATTACTACAATTAACCGATGTGTCATATTCTAATGACCTATCATCGTATCTAGCAATGCTTAGACTCAGGTTTCTTAGAGTCAAATTCCAGAATGGAATATGCCTTCCTTCATGGTCTAATGTGATATAATCACATTTTAAAATGTAGAATTTCTAGCTACCAACTTCTTTTAACAATGAGCGCGATACTTCTATTGATCGCTTTGATTTCAATTGTTTGGTTTAAGTCGGACGCTACATCAAACTTGGTTCTCCGAACCACGTAACATACTTATCGTAGTCGGACTCAATTCGATATGACTACTAGGGTCGGAATAACAATCATCCTCTTAGTCATTACCGAAACGATGGTAATGACATATTTTAATAAAACGATATCAATTACTAGCTTCTTGGTAACCTTGTGACTTTCCTTAATCCAAGCGTGAGTCCTATGCTTCCGGTAGTATATGCATCTACTACCTATCACACCTACTCATACTCGTCTCAAGTATTGTCTCGTAGTCCCCAAGTTCTAAATCACAAAGCAATTTAACACATACGAGTGTTACCAAATAATCATAAAAATTTCCCTAGACTTTATTAGGACTTCTTCTATGCGTATCTTCAATCATCAATTCTGCTTCAGCTGGGTCAACTTCATGAATTATGCCAATCATTCCATCATTCTGCCAATCGAAGGTGTACTTCGGACATACTGTACTCCTCTAAACATACTGCATGACATATTCTAAAGGCAAGATACCACTCTTATGATATCTTCCGATAGGTGTCATTCACTATCATAAGCCTTTTCATTTCCTCTATTTACTCAATTCTTTATGAGTCCTTATCATGACATTCTATTCTCCAAAGCAGGTGTTTGGTGTATCGAGACAAGAATATAGATAGAGGAAGAATTAGACGCGTATTCCTCCTTATTACTCCAAAAAGTTACATGCCAGTTCTAATATCATAATTAAACGTTTAGAAACCTTAACACATAAAGTTTCCAGATCCGATCGGCAATAGACCATAGATCCAATCATATAATGCATATCATAAATCATTTAGCACATAAAAGCATGTTGGGCATCATTCCTACAATAAGCTAGTGCTTGTGTCTATTCAGGTGTATTACCTAAATCTATTAGACACACTCCTCACAATCATCACTTAGCATTCTAAGTTTAAGTCCATAAATAAATCCATATTCCTAGTTCGCTTAAACTAATGTTCTGATACCAACTGTGACATCCCCATTTTCACGTCCAGAAAAGACCGATTTTGTTTATGCTTTATAAAAATCAAAGTACTTATTTTCATAAAAATGTTGCGGAATTTGTTCCCAGAAAAATACGATAAATACGTTATCAAAACATTTTCGAAGAAACGTATTTTAGTCATTTTAAAACGTTTGGGATGTCATTGTCAATACAAGAACATAAGCATAAATGGAACTTACATTTATTTACACTAGTGATCTACATCCCTTTAATCTCTCAGTGTAATGTCACTTCATATCGACACCTGTGATATAAATAAACTGAGTGGTTCGGGTTGGGAAACCTGGTGAGTACGTAGGGTTTTCATCCCACAATAATATAATTATTATGTTTAATCATCAAACAGTTAACCCAATTACCCATCCCCATTATCTTCTTTATTCTTAAGGATCTACCCTAAGAATCAGGTATTTCTTGTTCATTGATTCCCCAGGAGTATCCTAAGGAATTGGTATGAATTCCATCGTTGTAAATGACACATCTGTCAAGAACAACTGCTAGTTCTGTCACTTAGGCGCACCTGCCAAAATTGTGACATTCTCTATGGGGCGCATCTGCGGGAATAGTCCTTTTAGGCGCATCTGCCGGGGTTATGAGGTTCTCTATTAGGCGCTTCTGCCGGTAGAGTCTTTTAGGCTCATCTGCCTGGTTTTATTGACATTATCGTTTTAGAGAGTCCACTCGCAATACATATCAATGGGTTTTTAGAATACACTGGTGAACACGTCGTTCACAACACCTACAAGTTGCGATCCTGCTAGTGTTGCACTGGACTGTCTAGAATAGTCCGTGGTTGTCATCCATACTCTGCTGAATGATGGGGCCATCATTTGGGGAAAAGGCTTCTCACATCGTCCACCTCTCACCCTCACCTCACGGTCTATTTCACGTATCAACTTATCATCCAACTCATATTTCATCTACTACATCTACCTATGTCTTACCCCAACATTTTCGTAGATATAAAATACATATACATTTTAAATCTTTAAAACGTGTATAAAATCGTTCATCCAGAATAGATAGCAAGTATTCAAATAATATGCACACGTAGCACGTAATTTATATAAAATACTTTATATTTATGTGTAAGTTGAAAGTAACTATGCACTCACTTGAAAGGTGGTGACTCAGCAGTCGGACAGCGCTTCGATACTCTTAAAACAATTTTCCTTCGATAAACCTAGTAGCAATACCACTAGGGTTTAGTTTAACGATAACCGTGACAAATTAGTAGTCTGACTATTATTATTATTATATAAGCGTTAAATAACACTCAATATAACTCATAATAATAGCCCAAATAACTATTTTACGGACCTAATAACATTACTATAATTATTTGAAATCTATATTAAAAGTTGCGTAAGCGTAGCTCATTTACAGCGGATTTTATAGAAAACCGGAACTTTATTTGGAGCAGCGTTTCGAAACCGAAACACACTTTTTCTCGGGACTCCGGGAGCCTGGGGAGTTCCTTAGGGTGCTAGGGGGCCACCCAGGCTTAGGGGAGGGTTAAAACCCTTAGACAGAGAGAGATATGAGAAAGGTGTGAGAAATTCGGAGGAGTTTGGACCCCTTTTAGAGGTGCCAGTAGCCTCGGTTACGCTAGGCGTACCGAGGTTACGCTGGGCATACACCTCGGATAAGGTTGCCAGCCGAAGCCAGCTGTCTCACACCGTCGGATGGATCAGATTGGAGCTACGCGGGGCGTAACTTCTTCGGACGCGAGGCGTACTGCTAGCGCGATGTGTCATCATCCGAAGCGATTACGTGTTCAGCAAGCGACGGCCCTGATTGAGCCACGTCACCACCTCGCAACAGATTTTGCAAATTCATGCTCGGACTTCTAAAAATCATAACTTTCACATACGAGCTCCGTGTTTGACGTTCTTTATATCCACGCGAAGGTGGGAATGTACTCTACAACTTTCGTTTAGACTCTGTCGGCTAATTTTGTCTATAATGTAAAAGTTATATTATTAACAGGCCGGGACAGGAATGGTCCGTTAAATTCTCATAACTTCTTCATCCGACAACCGTTTTCGCCCACCTTTTTCTTGTTACGCTACTTATAACAAGATCTTCGATTCTCGTTTAGGTTGTGTCGGCTAAAAATCACTCGATCTAATATTCGAATTTCGGGCTATACACCGCTAATTCGAAACTTCGAGAAATCATAACTTCTTCATACGAAGTCAGATTTGAGAGTTCTTTTTATCGACACTCTTAGTTTAACATACTCTACGATTTTTGTTTATATCGCTAAGGCTAAAACTCGCTCTATCGTAAATTCACTATTTACGCTTCCCGATGCCGTGCCGGTTCCGTCGCGAAATTTCGACGGGTCATAAGTTCTTCGTTATAACTCGGATTTCGGCGTTCTTTATATGTACGGAAACCTTGTGATATATACTACAACTTGGTTCAAATTATTTATTCTAAATAATATTTTGCCGAAAATTCTTTTTCGACACTTATTGCATCTAAATTGACTAGCTTGGATCTACGGGCGTTACATACAATCTTAGGAACGAAATTTATATCACTCTCCTTTCTCTTATCTTCATTATAGGGTTTTGGGTACAACCCATTAGAGGCACTAAGTTTTTGGTGCTTGCTTTCTAAAGACAACAAGGAAAGGAATAAGATTTATTTGCTATAATAAATCTAAGATATGTAAACACCTAAGGTTTATTAAGTTTCTTGATGTTCATTGATTACTGCTAGCAGTTAGAGAAAACATAGATCCAAAGTAGGTTACATGTGAACTTAAGGGTTAAGATTTTCCGCTTTACATGTTTTAGTAACCTACAAAACCTATCATTGGTATTACAGACATTGTTTTCTATTGTTTGTGCATAACTTGAATGGATCAAAAGATTAGGGTTTATCGAAAATAAACCCTAGCCCTTGAAAATTTTGACTTTGCTATGGTTTCTCGAAAACCTAGCCTCCTCCCCCTTGTTTTCAAAATTGCCTTAGGGTTTCCTAAGGGTTTCTAGTTTCCTTAATTATTATTTTAATTTCCTTAACATTTGAATAATTAAAACTTGGTAACCCTTACCTGTAATTTCGAAATTTAGATGGTATGGATCAAATTTTAATTATTTAATTAATAGTTTAATTAAAGATAATTATTTAATTCCGAAATGATTTAATTAATTTAATTAAAGGATAAAGATAAATCATTATTATTTTATTATTAATTAATTAAAAGTTTGTTTCGGATAATTAATATTTAAACCTAGTGTTTTGAAAAGTTATAAAATACATCTTATGTATATTTATTAAAAGTTAATTACTATATGTATAAGATAAAGTCAATCGAATCGTTAGTAAGTCTCATTCACAAAGTCATGCTATAAAGAGAGTATAAGGAAACGACATATAAAGTGACCGTTGAATGGGTGTCTTTTTCACCCACCGTTCTCCTACGTATTGCAGGGTCGTTAGCTAAACGTGTTCGATATGACATAATCAAATTAAAAGTATAATCTATAAAATACTAGAACCTTCTTTTAAAAAATCTCACTCTAGTTACTTTAGGAAAATGTGAAAACCATGCTAATCTATTAACACACACATTGTTTTTTATGAGTTGTTAGTGGGGCGTGTCTGGTTAACCGACAAACTAATGTGAGACTGTAAAGTTGAAATGATGGAACACCTTGAAAATTATTGTTATTGATGGAGCATGTGTGTTTAACCGACACATCTATGTGAGATGATAAATGACCTCGAGGTTGTCAAGCGGGTTTTCATGGGTATTCACATCTCGTTTGTGATCCTCGGCATCCCAGTAACAAATGTGAGAGCATAATCCAAGATTAAACATGTTATTGATAAGATTCAATAAATCTCAAAAGATCTAGGCTTTGCATAAGATTGAAATTGGTAAAAGACTTACCTAACTAAAATAGATTCGCAATTTGATTACAGCATCTCTCTTCAAAGTTTGAATAAAAAATATGTATCATAGCCTTACTTTATATTTTGGGTTAATAATTAGATGTCTTACAAAAATAGAAATGGTATTCCTCATTCTTATCGAAATGGTTTTCCTCAATCTTTTGGAGATGGTTTTCCACATTCAAGTATAGGTCAAATTGTCTTTCCTTCATTAGGTAATGGTGGATCTAGACATCATCTCTCTTAATGTCTTCCACTTAATCCTCATGTGACTCTCTAAATGTCATGTTTTCCTCAAGTTGTAAGATATGAAAATACTCAAACCCTATTGGCATGTAAACACAATGATGGAAATTCTGTGTGTGCGCATCTTCTGAAAATAAAATCATATATTGACAAACTAGGTAGAATGGGTATCAAATTTCTGAATGAGCAAGCCAATGCTTTGGTTCTTATATCGCTTCCTAAGTCATATGGTCAGTATACTGAAAACTTTCATATCAGGAATCTCGATGTACCCCTAACTAATATGATTGAGATGTTGATAACTATAGAAACATAAATGTTTAAGAGTAAAACTAAAGCAGAAATGCTTGAAGGGCCTAATACCAAGAATTCATTGGATGTTCACAATGGTAATCAATAATATGTTTTTGTTCCTAATGTAAAGGGATCGGCCAAGGTCAAACAGTTTAATCTTATGTTAAAGAAAAAGGCTCGTTCTAAAATCTTTCCATGTGTTGACCCCGACTATTCAATTTGTTTTTATTGTCAATTGAAGGGACATTAGAAACGAAACTGCCCAAAATATCTAAAAGATTTTAAAGTTAGTGAAGTCAATTCGCGTGACTCTACTTCCGGTGCATCCATTATCTAACTCCATTGTTCTATAAGTTCCTATTCATAGACCCTTAATACATGATGTGATTATCACATTTTGATGGTAGTACATGATCTAAGAGAAAGAAGAAATCTTTAGCAAAGCAAGCTAAATCTGATCGTGAGAAACGGACTTTTGTTACGTCGTTCGATAGTTAGAATTTTGAGCTACTACAAAGGAGTTAGGATAGCCTTAATAGTTTCATATTACTCTTCGGAGGTGTTTAGAAACATAGTTTTCTTTTATGCATTGTCAGGAAAAGTTCTAATTTTCTTTTATCAATAAAATGAAGTTTTGTTATCTTAATTTATAGTTCATTGCAATGGATTAATGAGTATTTTTCTAATAATAGCCATATTAATTGTGGATGTGATTTTTATAATATCATGGTTGTGATATTGTCAACTTTGACCAAGTGAAAGGAAATCTCATCACCAAGTTTCAATTGGACAGAAACTTGGAGTCATACAATTCAAAATGGATGATGCATGAGAGTTTTGTTCATTGGAGAAATTATGACAGTGTCATTCTTCACATGTTTATGTGAGGCAAGTGATGGACTAATGGATCTTGAACATGTTGTTATGAACTCTTCATGTAATATCCCAAAATTCAAGGCCAAAAATTTCATTTTTAAGTAGGTTATTACATAAAACCCAAGTGTTAATAATCCAAAATATAACATTATGAAACCAAGTCAAAGTATAATCCCAAGGATCTCGTGTGCGGAAAACATAGTGTGATGCGCTACGACCAAGCCGGCTCCTTTCCTTTGAAACAAAGTACCTGAAACCAAAACTGTAAACCCTAAGCACGAAGCTTAGTGAGTTCCCCATCATACCACATACCACATAATACTATCGGTATCTTTCAACCGGTATCTTCCATCAGTATCTTTCAACTGGTAACTGCCATCGGTATCTTTCAACCGGTAGTTGAGGATTATTTCACCCCTACCACTATCACATAATTGTTGGGTTTTTGCCATAAGAACTTTCCTATGTGCGCATGCAAAACCCTATTGCTTGGATCTAGGCTTTCTAATAAACATGCTTTTTAATCCAAGACTTCTAATGGCTAATTAGGTTAAACAACAATATTAAAACAGATCTAGAATCATACCTTTGAATCCCTTGTTGATCTTGTTTGTCTTGGAGCTTCTAGAGTCACAATTGTCACTCCTCTAATGGCTTACAAACACCAATAGCAAGCAAGATGATTTAGGAGAGAGGAGAGGGGATGGAATTCGACCAGAGGTTCCCTTTTTCAGGTTTTACAAAGTTGTTCACGAATTCCCCATCCCAAGGGCCTATTTATACCTTTAGACTCCTTAAGGGTTTCACCCTAAACCCTAATTGGATAATCTTCTCTTAAGGCTATCCAAATCCATTCCATAGATATCCCTATGGACGATTTTAGCTTATCTAAAGCTCTTAGAATCCGTCCAAGGTGTATCCTAATGGATTTATAGTCTAAAGTCTAACTATCAAACAATTGACAGTTTATACCCTCTTATTTAATTAATCTCTTTAAGTCACCAAATTAATACCAATTAATTTATGACTTATATTAATCAAATAGCCATATATTATTCCTTATAATATTTACTCTCTCTTAACAAATCATCCTTCAAGTTGCTATGGTGAAGGCAACCCAAAAGGACCATGCACCACCGAATATAGTTATAGCCTTAGACACTATTCCAACAGTCTCCCACTTGGATAAGTCTAATAACTATACAAGTACAATACGGTTTGCAATCGTAGCTCTCAAAGACGCTGTCAACTCTGATCTAATCAATCTTGTCCTTTAGATAAGGGATCGTACAGTCCTCTGTTAGATATCATGCTGACAATCCTATGGAATGGTTAGTCTAGCATTTAGATTTCTCGATCTCCGATTTATTTGACATAGAACTTAATCGAACACATCAATTCAGTTCTGACCGGGCCCGACACATAAGTCAAATCAAATCATCGAGTGGCCAAGATATATCTTCTACCCTCTTAGGATAAAATCTACAGATAAACTTCGACTTATATGCATTTACTTATTCATTAACCAACTATACACAACAATGCGTTTTATAACATCAAGTTACTGATGCGTTTTCGCATTATCAATGCACAATCAATTAACAAATAATAAACCATATATCTAGGTTTTAAGACTATATGATATTATCGTCTTGCGATCACCTTTTATATCGTATTCCATAAGGTGATTCCAGCAAGCGCGGGTTTATTCCAATGCTCAGAACCAGTTCATAAGCACTCATGAACGTTGCAGCAACCCTTGCTATGTCTAACACCATTTAGACATTCTACACACCAATTCATGACAATCTTCATTCATATCTACTCCCAACATATGAACGATTGTGGACCATTTGAATAATTCGATTATTCCTAATAAACTCAATTATTCTGGAAGTCAAAACATGCAAAGTGAAACAATAGTTAAACAACTAACATGTGACAGTAACTTTACTCATAAATAAAACTCCTTTATTTAATCATCAAATGTTAATTACATTTATCTATTATACGTTTCTAATACTATCTAATCTATGCTAGTATCATCCTTTAGCCCAATACTCCTAGCATGCTGCAAGTGCTTAACCCTACTCAGTCCCTTCGTAAGCGGATCTGCTGGGTTATCTTCTGATGATATCCTCTTTACTACGAGTTGTCCTTCTTCTACACGATGTCTAATGAAGTGATATTTTCTGTCGATATGTCGAGATCTACCATGATCCCTCGGTTCCTTGGTCAAGGCGACCGCATCTTCGTTATCACAGAAAATCTCCATGGGCTCCTTTATGGCCGGCACAACTCCAAGATCACCGATGAAGTTCTTCAGCCATATTGCCTCCTTCGACGCTTCGCTCGCTGCGATGTACTCTGATTCGCACGTTGAATCAACTACGGTTTCTTGCTTGGAACTCTTCCAAGTCACTGCTCCTCCATTTAGGGTAAAGACCCAGCCCGACTGCGAACGGTAGTTGTCCCTATCGGTCTGAAAGCTGGCGTCACTATACCCTCGCACCTTCAAGTCATCACTCCCTCCAAGGACTAAGAACCATTCCTTCGTCCTCCGAAGGTACTTAAGGATGTTCTTCACTGCAATCCAATGTGCTTTGCCAGGGTTCCCTTGATATCTGCTAACCATGCTCAAAGCGAAGGCTACATCAGGGCGAGTACAAGTCATAGCGTACATGATTGAGCCAACTGCGGAAGCGTATGGTACTCGGCTCATTTATGCTATCTCAGCTTCGGTACTCGGACTTTGAGTCTTACTCAACTTGGCATTTCCTTGTATCGGTAGTTCTCCCTTCTTTGAGTTTTCCATACTAAAACGTTTTAGTACCTTCTCCAAGTAAGTATTCTGACTAAGTCCAATTAGTCTCTTACTTCTTTCTCTTACTAACCTTATTCCCAAAATGTAAGAAGCCTCTCCGAGGTCCTTCATAGCGAAGCACTTCCCGAGCCAGGACTTAACCTCCTGCAGAGTCGGGATGTCGTTTCCTATGAGTAATATGTCATCGACATATAGAACGAGGAAGCTTACTATACTCCCACTGGCTTTGACATATACACAAGATTCGTCTTCGCTTCGTACAAATCCAAACTCTTTGACTTTCTCATCGAAGCAAAGATTCCATCTGCGAGACGCTTGCTTAAGTCCATAAATGGACTTCTCAAGCTTACACACTCTATTCGGATGCTTCGGATCCACAAACCCCTCTGGCTGAGCCATGTAAACATCCTCAGCCAACTTTCCGTTAAGGAAAGCGGTCTTGACATCCATTTGCCAAATCTCATAATCATGAAATGCGGCAATTGCTAGCATCACTCTAATAGATTTAATCTTCGCAACTGGTGAGAAGGTCTCATCATAGTCAACTCCGGGAGTTTGAGTAAAGCCCTTCGCAACCAATCGTGCTTTATATGTGTGTACGTTCCCATCCACGTCGGTCTTCTTCTTGAAGATCCACTTGCACCCTACGGTCTTACGTTCGGGCACGTAATCAACCAATTTCCAAACTTGGTTATCGTACATGGATTGGATCTCGCTATCCATCGCCTCTTTCCATTTCGCAGACTCCGGGCCTGCCATGGCTTCCTTATAGCTATTAGGTTCATCAAGATTTACTAGTGTACCATCACTAATATACGTGTCCCCTTCGGTAGTGATATGAAAACCATAAAACTGGGGATGAACTCTAACTCTATCAGAACGTCTAAGAGGTAAGGATTCGTCAATTGGTTCAACCGGAGTTTCCTCCTCGGGTTGAATGCCAGCGGTAGAGGTTCCTTCATCTATCGACTCTTGAATCTCTTCAAGTTCGATTTGCCTCCCACTGTCTCCTTGGCTTATGAGTTCTCGCTCTCGGAAAACTCCTCTCCTCGCAACAAAGATAACATTATCTTTCGGTCTATAGAAGAGATATCCAAAGGAAGTTTGCGGGTAGCCGATGAAAATACATCGCTCACTTCGAGGTTCAAGCTTGTCGTGAGTATCTCGTCTTACGAAAGCCTCGCAACCCCAAACCTTGATATGTGCCAACGAGGGAGCTTTCCCCGTCCACATCTCGTGAGGTGTTTTGGCAACCTTCTTAGTAGGGACTCGGTTAAGGATATGGGCGGCAGTCTCTAAGGCATACCCCCAAAAGAAGATAGGTAGTGAAGCACGACTCATCATAGAGCGAACCATATCCAATAAGGTTCGATTACGCCTTTCTGCCACACCATTTAACTGCGGTGTCCTAGGAGGTGTCAATTGCGAAACTATTCCACACTCCTTGAGATAATCGTGGAATTCAAGACTTAGGTACTCTCCTCCTCGATCGGATCGAAGCATCTTGATTTTCCTGCCTAATTGATTCTCCACTTCATTCTTGAACTCTTTGAACTTTTCAAAGGTTTCTGAGTTTTGCTTGATTAAATAGATATACCCATATCTACTATAATCATCGGTAAAAGTCACATAGAAGCGGTTCCCATCCTTCGTGGTTGATCTAAAAGGTCCACATACATCGGTATGTATTAGGTCCAATAGTCCCTCACCCCTCTCGCAAGTACTTGTGAAGGGTGACTTAGTCATCTTTCCAAGACTCGCATGTGTCATCTTCCCTAAGGTTGAATGACTCCAACACTCCATCCTTTTGGAGTTGGGCTATGCGTTTCTTGTTGACATGTCCAAGACGACAATGCCACAAGGATGCTTTATCCATACTAGTGGAAGAATCAATATTCAAAACATCATTTCCTAAGTTATCAATAATCATAACAGTTTCATATATTCCATTACATGGTACAGCTTCAAAGTAAAAGACACCATTTAGATAAGCCAAAATAGAACCATTCTCATTATTAAAAGAAAATCTAAATCCTTGTCTATATAAACCATGAAATGAAATGATGTTTCTAGCCATTTATGGCGAATAGCAACAATTGTTCAAATCTAAAACTAAACTATTCTTAAGCACTAAAGAATACACTCCAATCTTGGTCACAGGCGACGATCTTCTGTTCCCCATGATTAGATTGATCCTTCCTTGCTCCACATCCCTACTTCTTCTTAGTCCCTGCACATTAGAACAAATGTGATAACCACAACCGGTGTCAAGAACCCAAGAAATAGCATGATTAGAATCGTTAGATTTGATTGTGTATATACCTGCGAAAGATGGCTTGATCTTTCCTTCCTTGATGGCTTGCAGGTAATCCGGGCAGCTTCTCTTCCAATGTCCTATCTTGTGGCAGTGGTGGCACTCTGCCTCCTTCGGGTTAGAGCAGGGCTTAGAGGGATCAACTTTGGTCCCACTAGAAGAGGAACCATCTCGGGCTTTCACCTTTCGATAGTTATTTGGAGAAGCTTTCCTCTTCTTTCCCTTCCCTTGACCAATAGCCAAGACAGGAGCAGCGGATGGATTGGGAGTTGGTGCAACAGACTTGTCCTTGAAATTGCTCTCAGCAACCCTCAAGAGACCTTGGAGTTTACTTAGAGTGACCTCCTCTTTGTTCATGTGGTAGGTCATCCTAAATTGATTATACATCGGGGGCAAAGAGTTAAGCACCATATCGATCGCCAAGTCTTCGCCGAAGTCAACATTTAACTTGCGAAGGCGGTCGACAGAACTTTGCATCTTTTGCAAGTGCACGGTAAGAGATTCTCCATGTCCCATCTTGGCGGAAATCATGTTAGTGAAGATCTCGTAACGCTCTTGTCTCGCGTTTTGGTGGTACCTCTCCAACAAGTCTTGATGCATCTCGTATGGATACATGTCCTCGTAGGACTTTTGGAATTCGGAGTTCATGGTGGCGATCATGATGCAATGTACTTTCGTTGCATCTCGCTCATGAGTTTCAAAGGCGGTGATTTCGGCGGGAGTAGCAACTTCGGGGTTGATTTTCTCGAGCTTCTCATCGAGGACATACTCTTTATCCTCATAGCGAGCAATGGTGCGAATGTATCTTATCCATTCGCCAAAGTTCGTTCCATCGAAGGTGACCTTTTGGCAAAGGCTCATCAACGTGAAAGAACTAGCAGCAGCGTTGTTTGCGTTTGACATCTATAGAAAGGACAAAGATAGATTAGAACAAGAATCCCTAATTATCACCCAATAAGAAAAATTAGGGCTAGGATCCAACAATAACATTTACCTACTAGAAAAAGGGATGCCGTAATCTAACATGCAAATAAATTGAAGGTAAGTGAATGACGATTCACTAATTCTCCATCACAAAACTTAAACTTTTAGTCCTAAGTGTTTTTGAGAATTCCTAGATTCGGATGAGATTCATTGAACTATTCAATGGCATGTTTAAATCTCGATATGCCCCTCATGTTTGTGACTGGGATGCCGAGGATCACAAAGCGGGTGTGAATTACCATGCAAATTCACATGGTGCCTTCATTGTAACGATCACCTATTCGATGTGCCGGTAAACCACACACGCTCCATCGAACTATGATGAACAATGAATCACCCTTTGCCAGCTTCGCTTAGAACCAATTAGTGTGCCGGTAAACCACACACGCTCCACTAACATCTTAGCAAGGTGCAAAGTGTAATTTCATGGGATTGCATCAATTCACTTTTCCTAAAGTAACTAAGATTGGGAAATTTAAAAGAAAGTTTAGTTACTTCGTATTTCTTATTATACTTTTAATGAGAGGATGAGGTTTCCCTATCCTACCCGTTCGGCTAACGACCCTCTACCAATCAAGCAAGCGGTGGGTGTGAGTGTACACCCATTAAGCGCCATTTTATAGGCCGCAACCTTATACCCACCTTATAGATCGGCTTCGTGAATGAGGCCTACTAGCGGTAAGACTAGCATTTAGTTATACATATATATATATATATATATATATATATATATATATATATATATATATATATATATATATATATATATTATTCTAGTAATATCATATAAGTATAGGGTTGTATTTTAAACTTTTCAAAATCTAGGGTTTGAAATTTAAGTTGTCTAAATTAAAACTTTTAATCACAAATATAAATTTCAAAACTTTAGGGTAGGTTTTAAACATTTAAAACATGAAGGATCAAATAACAAATAATTCCAATTAACAATTAATATCCTAATTATCCTTATTTGATTTATCTTGATTTCTTTGAAGATAATTACCAAAATAATTAATTATTATCATATAAGGAAATTAAATATTTTATTAGATGATAAATATCTTTAATTAGATCAAGATAATAGTCATATTTATCAAAAAATCGGATTTACATTGATCTAATATGATTAAGGTAAGTTTCCATAAGATAATTATGAAAAAATCCTGAATCTGGCCATTCCTGACGCCTGGACTCGCCGAGTGCACAAGGGGACTCGCCGAGTCAGGCCTACTCGACGAGTCCACCTTGGAACTCGCCGAGTCAGTGACTCAAAACCCAAAAAATCAAATTTTGCAGGTTTGTTTCAGTTATTCAAGCAACAATTTAAAGAAAACCAATCTAGGCTCTGATACCACTGTTGGGTTTTTGCCATAAGAACTTTCCTATGTGCGCATGCAAAACCCTATTGCTTGGATCTAGGCTTTCTAATAAACATGCTTTTTAATCCAAGACTTCTAATGGCTAATTAGGTTAAACAACAATATTAAAACAGATCTAGAATCATAGCTTTGAATCCCTTGTTGATCTTGTTTGTCTTGGAGCTTCTAGAGTCACAATTGTCACTCCTCTAATGGCTTACAAACACCAATAGCAAGCAAGATGATTTAGGAGAGAGGAGAGGGGATGGAATTCGACCAGAGGTTCCCTTTTTCAGGTTTTACAAAGTTGTACACGAATTCCCCATCCCAAGGGCCTATTTATACCTTTAGACTCCTTAAGGGTTTCACCCTAAACCCTAATTGGATAATCTTCTCTTAAGGCTATCCAAATCCATTCCATAGATATCCCTATGGACGATTTTAGCTTATCTAAAGCTCTTAGAATCCGTCCAAGGTGTATCCTAATGGATTTATAGTCTAAAGTCTAACTATCAAACAATTGACAGTTTATACCCTCTTATTTAATTAATCTCTTTAAGTCACCAAATTAATACCAATTAATTTATGACTTATGTTAATCAAATAGCCATATATTATTCCTTATAATATTTACTCTCTCTTAACAAATCATCCTTCAAGTTGCTATGGTGAAGGCAACCCAAAAGGACCATGCACCACCGAATATAGTTATAGCCTTAGACACTATTCCAATAATAATAACATATCCTAATCATACTGATCGTATACTAACATTATAAACATATTGATCACATACTAACATCATAACATACTGATAACATACTAACATCATAACATACTAATCACATACCAACATCAGAGCATTCTGATCACATACTAACATCGCATCATACTTATCACATACTAACATCGTATCATACTGCTCACATACTAAGATTATATCATAAATAGACAGATAAACATTGCATGGGTTCTGTATACCCCTTCGGTATCTTCCAACCGGTAACTGCCATCGGTATCTTTCAACCGGTATCCGCCATCGGCATCTTTCAACCGGTAACTACCATTGGTATCTTTCAACCGGTATCCGTCATCGGTATCTTTCAACCTGTAACTGCCATCGATATCTTTCAACTGGTAACCAGGGACTATTTCACCCCTACCACTATCATACAATAACATGATATAACCATACAGTCAGGCATGTCTTGGGTACTGACCTACCCTCTGGTCCTAACGACCGAGTCAGGGAAAACTATTCCCTACCACTACCATGAACACATATAGCATATCACATAAGCATATCACATAAGCATGTCCCACAAGCATATCACATAAGTATACCAAGATAATTATCACAAAGACATTTATCTACCAACTACCCCTATTGGTAGGCCGACATTGTGGCCTTAGACCCACCCCTACTGGAAGGTAACTCATCTCGCACTGCTGAAGTCCCGAAGACTCAATCCCTCGCTGTTGAAGTCCCGCAGACTCAACCCCAGCTGCTGGCTGACAGATTCCTGAACTGTCAACACCAAAATAACAACGAATTAATGATTGGGCTCCACTACATAACCATGAGTACATACTTTGGATAATTACTACATTACCCTAACCTTAGCTTTATACAAGCCCAAGTCCCAATCCATAGTCCCAAAGTCAATTAGGAATCAAATCCCAACACATGGCCCAATTTTCCAAATTGGGCCTACGCCTATACATGGTCTCATTCTACGGCCTAACAATACACCCATGTGAAATTAGGTTTTCACATAAAATGACGATTAGGGTTAAGTGTTTCTCACTTAACCCATTAAGGACTTAATCCATTAAGGACTTAATCCATTAATTTCATCATTCTTCTAAATAAGTTATATGGGGTGATTGGGCGTAATCACACAATTCCATTATTCCAATGGCCCAAAAGTGGGTCCCAATAAGTCCAAGCCCATAAATCCAATATTAGGGTTTTCTAAACCCTAATTAGGGTTTCCAACCCCATATTAGTCCATTAGGCCCAATTGATATGTCTTTTGATCAATTAAGGTTAACTAGACTCATTAAGGTTTCACTAGGCCCATTAGTCATCTGTTTGGGCTTTTAGGTCCATTAAGCTTCATTGGGCCCCTTATGGTTCATTAACCCACTAAGCCTCAATGGGCCCATTAGGGTTTCTTAGCCCCTTAACCAAACATCCCAACGAGTCAAAACACCATCAAAGCACATCGCCACCCGACATGGCGGCCGGTGGCGGCAGGAGGCGGAAGCCACCACCCTAAGGTAGTGGTTTTTAGTTTCTTTCCATTATTCAATTTGTAATTTACAGTTTACAATGCTGAAACTCAAAATAAAAACATACACTAAACATCATAAAACACACACACACACACACACACAACCACCTTGTGGTGGCCGGCGGCAGCAGATGGTGGCAGCCACCACCTTACGGAGGTGGCAGTGGCTTTTCTTGGGTTTTCCGGCGAACGAATACTCCACCCTTCACTCTATCGGAACAAACACGCACACACCCAAACTATATCCCACAGCCGCCCCACACACGGTGGCTGATGGTGGTAGAGAACAATACGGCGGCATACATCAACGCCTAACGAAAGGAGGTCCTCACGAGCCCTTTTTCCGGTGACAGCAAGGTATCACACACACTCAATCGTTGCCTGAGATCTCGAAGCTCGTCAAAGGGAGTGACAACAGTAGTGGCTAGCAGCGACGGTGTCGTGATGGCTAGAAGGCGGAGGAGAACACAACAGTCCGACCGGTCCACATAAGCAGCAAGTCCTTGGACTTGGCGGAAGAAGAAGAGGAAACACGGAGAGGCGGCCCCGACCAACCAACACCCGATAGACACCACCAGAGAAGAAATGGAGAAGAAATCAAGCTTCGGTGTTACTATGGTCTTGGCAGCCCACCCTTCACCGTTCGTATCTCTATCTCCGGTCTCGGTGGCCCTCCAAGTCGCTCACGGCGTCACCGACAGCAGTGGTCTCAACGGTCTTTGGTGGATCGGAACAAGAAGAGTTGATGGGAGTGGCGGCTACGCAAAGAAGGTGGTGGCTGGAGAATTAGGGCGCTTAGGGTTAGGGATTGTTGGTTACTAACACCATATATACCGGCTCCCTTAAAACTTTAAACCATAATGAGATAATTAGTCCCTTCCCTTCAAATCTCTTTCAAATGAAATCCAAAACTTACCTTTTAGCTCTCCCTTCCATAATTCCTTACAAAATAAAACCCCTAATTTACAATACAACTCCTAAGCCTCTAAAATCCCTTCGAATGAAGTCCCAGAAGTGGCAATTTAGTCCCTACCTTCCATAATACTTACAAATTAAGTCCGTATTTTACACTTTTAACCCCCAATCTCTTAAAGTGTGACAATTAGCCCTACGAGACCATCATTTGATATATAGTTATTTATTTTAGGTCTATTATTCATTCATTAATTTGTTTATTTATCTAATAAGTAAACAGGATGTTACAAGTCTCCCCCACTTAAATTAGATTTCGTCCTCGAAATCATTCCTTACCATTCCTTACTCACCTAGCTATTCTAGTAGTGTGGTCGCCAACCTGGGCACACCCTAGCCTTCCCAGGGTAGCCATGACCAATCCTCATAAAGCCATAAAATCCGCAAGTGAACGAATTCGTCACAACCAGATCTTGTCTACTCCGTTTGAAGTCTGTTGTCTCGATATGATCTGAATCCCTAACAGACCACTCATACTGAATCGTTATAGTTGAATCTAGTATGTTTATCCCTCAACTAACTACTCAACTACTGATACCTGAGGCTCCTACTAGAAAACAGAAATCATAGACCCAATTATACCTGTCGGTCACTTATACTTGGCTAAAGCTCAGATAATCCCGTTGTGATTGACTTAGCATAACCCAAACAATCTGTCATTCTGTCCGAACTTGTAACCCAAAACACAAGTACTAATACTGCCCAGACGCTGAAACTGCCCGAACACTAAAATGCATGAAGCAGTATGTTGCCACATGGCTGCTTTCTAAAATCTATAGAGACCTTCCTGGTCTCAATTCATCCATCAGTTATCTGAATTTAACGGGTTCCGGCCTGGCTACGGATCCAAAGGACTCCCACTTAGTCGCCTCACACGACTCCTGAACAAAATCTTTCTCTAAACTAGTTATCATGCCATTGTGGCTCCAACGACCTCCTAATACAACCGATCGAATCCATGAGGCGAATCCTGGCATTACCGAATTCAAGGGTAAAGGTGATTGCTACCCAACCAATGGTAGCCTAATATACCAAATGATCTTACGCAGTCCATTCTTCCCTGATCTCATAACTGTAGGGGAATTCCTATAGTCTTATCACTGGCTCAACCAGATATAATCCGTCTAGGTGATTCCGAAATCCAATCTGTGGATTTCCATATCCTTACTGCTACACCCAAACTGGTGGGTACTACTGTTCCTTTCGCGTCTAACAATACGCTCATGCCATCTACCAACCTAGTGAATGCTACGGCTACCCGCAGTCTCACGACACTCTATCACTATCTGACCATTAGTGAATGCTACGGCTACCCTCGTAGCCTTACAACACTTCCCATGCTAACTGACCACTAGTGAATGCTACGGCTACCCCGTAGTCTTACAACACTTTCCATACTAACTGGCCACTAGTGAATTCTACGACTACCCCCGTAGTCTTACTACACCTTCCATACTAACACTAGCCACTAGTGAATGAACACGCACTCGACCTAACACATCACTAAAATTGAGTCCTAACCGGAACTCTAACCTGGTTCCCGAAACCTGATATCACGTGACCCCATTGTATCAATTCCGAACTCATGCCCGTGATCAAAGTGTCATAGTAAACCACAAAATCATCTACACCCTATGGCAGGGTGAGAATCGGTGCCTTGCATAATCGCTGTCTGAGAGTATCGAAGGCTGTCTACTGCTCAGGCCCCTAGTGAAGGGCCACCAATCTCTCGGTCAGCTGGGTCAAAAGAACCGTAATCTCAAAGAAATCCCGCATAATTATCCGGTAATAACCCACTAGACCCAGGAAACTCTGAATCTCAGGTGGAGACCTCGCAATCTCCCACTACATCTCGGCCAGATCGACTAGAATACCCTTCTGGTTGATAAGGTGCCGAAGAGACTGCACTTGTGCAACTAGAACTCATATTTGGAGAACTTCATAAAAAGTCTCTCCCCCACTTTGATTCAGCTAAGTCTTCACGGCACGCGAGAAATGAAGGATTCCCAGTCCTTCTCGCTTTCGAGTATCCCACTATTTACAACATGTGCTTACAAATGCTAGCGATTAATCACATGTTAAACCTTAAGATCGCCCATACTCGGAAATCATGACGAGTACTCTTGAAATCTTGTCCAGTCTAACACCTCGGTCCATCTCCCATGCTGACAAGTAGAGGCTCTAATCCTGACCCAATATTCTCTGAATAATACTCTAGCACAGATCCCGATAAAGATCCGGGATGAGAACGGTACACGCAGAATCCACCCCGCAAAATACATCCCTCTGTAGGTTCATCAAGGACTTTTCGGCATGCAAGATGGGATATATGATCCTTGATAACCCGGAGAAAACCGACCCGAGGTCCGACTTATCCAAACGCACCCACAAGTCCAAAGCGATACGTATTACCAACATCCATCTAGTAGCAGTAGAAGACGACATACCCGCAACATTTGGAGGATTGCCAATCACCTTCTGCTGGCATGATTAACCCCGATACCCTGCAGTAGCCTAAACCCTCAGAGCAAGAAACTCCCTTGTGCACTGTTATGTACGTGTTGCACTAACTCAGGCCCTGCTGGCCTTTCACATGAGGATCAAAATTCATGGATCTCTTCCCAGGACCCTCTACTATACGCACCTTGCACGACCCTCTCTTCCCAGGGTGCTCCAAATCGATCTCGCATCTTCAACTCTTAGAAATCATCCCCTTCAGGGTCTGACACCCTGTCACGCTCACTAGCTCACTTACTGATGGCTAAGCTGCAACAACTGGAACATCCTCTGTCCCCAAACCAGGTCACGAAATCCTCCCAGAAGCTTCTCATATTCACCAAGACTCTCACCGATTCGAGTATCGATCCTATACTTTCAGTAGTACGGGCCCAATACTACCTTCCACACCTATCCATACTTTCCTCAGCAATCCTCCCAAATCCTCTAAGTCACTTCCTCAACTGGTACCCCCAAGTCTCACTGAGCCTCACTACTAACCCACTGAATCATGTCCTAGGCTTCCCTAGGTTCCCGAACTCACCCAGTCCTCAGCTGCTAAAGGACTTCCCACTATTGTCAACTAGCTACCTCATGAATATAGCCATTCGTGACTTAGCATATTCATTTAGTAGCTATCTCATATTACTAAGAGTTCCTTAGAGCACAAAGCAAGCAACATTCAGACAACAGAAAATTTAACCAACATATTCCAATCAAATCAGTTTATCCTCCTATCAGGAATCTATACTAGCATGTAACTCCAAAGGCTCATACAATCAGGCATAACCTAATTAGGCTATCCTATCACTGACTGATTGGTACTACCATGTAACTCAGCAAACACATACAACAGGAACATAAGGCATCTTCCTAGATCCTTAGCCCTAGTCTAGCATGCGGTTCTCATAACCATATAATATCGTAACATATCATAACATGTATGGGTATCTTGGGGAAAAACTTACTTGAGCTCGGCTGATTGCACGCATCACACACTTTGTTCTTTTTGAAGTTATGTTCTCTTTTCAAATTCTTTTCATACTTCTTTATAAAAAGATCTTGCTTTTGAAAATTTTCATACCAAGTCCTTAGTTCGAGTTCAAACACACCCGAGAGTGTGCTTGAATCTGACAAACCAAGGCTCTGATACCAACTTGTAACATCCCAAAATTCAAGGCCAATAATTCATTTTTAAGTAGGTTATTACATAAAATCCAAGTGTTAATAATCCAAAATATAACATTATGAAACCATGTCAGAGTATAATCCCAAGGATCTCGTGTGCAGAAAACATAGTTTGATGCGCTGCAACCAAGCCGGTTCCTTTCCTTTGAAACAAAGTACCTGAAACCAAAACTGTAAACCGTAAGCACAAAGCTTAGTGAGTTCCCTCATCATACCACATACCACATAATACCATCGGTATCTTTCAACCGAAAATTGTCATTAGTATCTTTCAACCAGTATCTGCCATCGATATCTTTCAACCGGTATCTGCCATCGGTATCTTTCAACCCGTAGCCGAGGACTATTTACCCCTACCAGTATCACATGATAATGTATCCTGATCATGCTGATCACATACTAACATTATAAACGTACTGATCACATACTAACATCGTAACATACTAACATCATAACATACTGATCACATACCAACATCGTATCATACTGATCACATACTAACATCGTATCATACTGATCACATACTAACATCGTATCATACTGATCACATACTAACATTATATCACAAATAGACAGATAAACATTGCATGGGTTCTGTATAGACCTTCGGTATCTTCCAACCGGTAACTTCCATCGGTATCTTTCAGCCGGTATCCGCCATCGACATCTTTCAACTGGTAACTGCCATCGGTATCTTTCAACCGGTATCCGCCATCAATATCTTTCTGTTGGATTAGTGTCTAAGTCCATAACTATTTTGGTATGTCCTTGACCCGATGGTGCATGGTCCTTTTGGGTTGCCTTCACTAAAGCAACTTGATAGGATGAATTATGGAGAGAAAGGATTTAATATGACTTATTAATATATTATGAGAATAATATATTAAAGGAGAAATCATATTGTTTGATTAATATTAGTCAATAATTAATTAGTAATTAGTTTTGTGACTAAAAGAGATTAATTAAACTTAAGGGATTGGAATTGTAATTATAAGATAATTGCAATTTGGGCCATGGATTGCCTTATATTATAAGGTGGACGAATTCTATGGGGGAAGCCCATATGAAATCGTCCAAGGCCTTAAGGAAAGGAGTCCATGGGTTGCTTAGGGCTTAAGCATCCAAATTAGGGTTTCCTTGTTAGATAGCCCTCATAGCCTCACTATATAAAGAACCCTTAAGGCTAAAAACGTGGCTAAGCTTTCTTCTAGGGTTAGAAAACGTTTTGGGCAGCCTCCATCCTCTCTCCTCTTCATCCTCTTGCTTATGGTGTTTGTGAACCATTAGAGGAGTGACATTTGTGACTCTAAGCTTTCTAAAGTCAATACAAGGAGATTTAGTATTGTTATTGCTACATAACAATCAAAGTATGATCTTAAACATATTCTTATGTTAATATGATTACTTTTATGCTAGAATTAGGGTTTATAGTCTTGGATAACTTACATGTACAATAGTGAAACCTAGATCCAAGCATTAGGGTTTGTATGAGCACATAGGATGTTCTTATGACCAAAACCCATCAGTGGTATCAGAGCCTTGATTGGTTTCTATTGTATTGATGCTTGATGTAATTGAAAAAAATTCGATTTTGTGTTTTTGGAGGCTGGACTCGCCGAGTCCATAGATGAACTCGCCGAGTCCATGGTGACTCGACGAGTCCATTCCTGACTCGACGAGTCGGCTCGTCAGAAGGAGGGAAAACTGTGATTTCTTGCTGTTTTTGCTTAAGGATAGTTGCCTCATCATATAAGATCAATATTAATCCGATTTTATGATATATTTGACTATATTCTTGATCTAATTGAAGATATTTATCAATTAATAAAATATTTGTTTCCTTATGTGATAATTGATTAATTATTTTGATTAAATTGGTAAATTGTTTTGCACGAAATCATTAAATAAATGAAATATGGATAATTATGTGATTAAATGGTAATTTAGATTATTTGTTATTTGATCCTTGTTGTTATGAAAAGTTTCATATTTTCCCCTTTAGGTTTTGTAGTTTAAATTTGAACCCAAAGGTTTTGTTGTTTTGAAATTTAAATAGTTAAAACCCTAATGTTTTGAAATGTTTCAAAACTTCCCTCAAATTTTGGAATTGAAATTTTGATTAATAGTTTAATTGTGATGTATATTTAAATTCTAAACCCAAATGTTTTGAAATGTTTCAAAACTTGCCCTCAAGTTTTGGAATTTAAAAGTTGATTAAAAGTTTAATTAGGAATGTTAAATTCTAGAACCCTAGTAATGTTTTGAAAAGTTCAATTCACACCCTTATGGTGTTATTAATTAATTAAGGTGTATAATTAAAAGAGGTTTGATAAATCCATAAAAGTTTTGGTTTGCAATTTATGAATTAAAAGTATAATTATTAATTTTGACCACCTAGTATTTTAAAAGCGTAAATTACACCCTATACTATATATAACATTAAAAGTCTAACATTATATACATATATATATACATACATATATATATATATATATATATATATATATATATATATATATGTATGTATGAGTAAAAGTCAGTCTTACCGTTAGTAGGCCTCATTCATGAAGCTGGTCTATAAGGGGTGTTTAAGGAAATTGCCTATAATATGGCGATTGAATGTGTATCCACACTTACCCACCGCACTCTTGACTACTGGAGGGTTGTTAGCCGAACGGGTAGGATAGGACGAAACCTTCCGTTATAAGTATAATGAAATACAAAGTAACTAAATGTTTTCCAAATTCCCAATCTTAGTTACTTAGGCAAAAGTGAATTGATGCAATTCCATGAAATTACACTTTGTGCCCTTGCGAAGATGTTAGTGGAGCGTGTGTGGTTTACGGGCACACTAAATGGTTCTAAGCAAAGGTAGCAAAGGGTGACTCAATGTTTGTCATAGTTCGGTGGAGCGTGTGTGGTTTACCGGCACATCGAATAGGTGACTGTAACATGTGAGGGCACCATGTAAGTTTGCATGGTTATTCACACCCACTTTGTGATCCTCGGCATCCCAGTCACAAACAAGAGGGGCATATCGAGATTTAAACATGCCATTGAAATGTTCAATGAATCTCAAAGGATCTAGGAGTTTTTATAGATTTAAAACTTAAATTTCTTTTTCGTTTTTCATGGTGGAAATTAGTGAATCGTCATTCAATTACCTTTTCTAGGTTGTAGTGTATTGTGTTGGGTCGTAGCATTAGTATCTCATTTGGGTGAATTACTAAGCACTCAATCGATCAACTAACATGAATTCGTTTTCTCCCGTTTTGTAGACGTCAAAGTTCGACAACTATGGTCTTCCCAAATCCCATGGAACAAGCATTCCACATGAAGATGGTAGTCCACGATTCGATCGAGGAACAAGAAATCATGCTTCACTTCCTCCACCTCCTCTAATTGTTCTCCGTAACCCACAAGATTTAAGAATTGAAAGGTTCAACATCACTAAAGCCCTATTGGAAATGAAACATGAAGATGGTAAACCCATGTGTGCCCACGTTCTAGGAATGAAATCACACATTGATAGGTTGATAATGTTGGGTGTGTCATTCCCGAATGAGTTGGCTATAAATTGGGTTTTGCAGTCACTTCCTGAATCATATAATGAGTTCAAAAGAAAGTATTATATGATGGATCATGACGACAACCTCATTGACCTAACTTACATGCTCATTGTTGTTGAATCAGAAATGATTTGGTGAAGCAATGGAGCATATTTGTTGGGAAAGTAAACCGACCATGCTTCCAAGGACATTCTAAGAGAAGCAACCTGCGTTTGTTGCCAAAAGAAAGGGCGTTGGATAGAAGTCTGCCCCAAGAGCTTGAAAATTCCAAAGATGGGAGAGTCAAAGAGTATGACTGCGCTTCAGTTAAAATCCACTATCTAACTTCGTTAAGTTCCTATTCATTGATTCAAAATACATGATGTCATAATATTTCATTTGAATGTTTTTGTAGGATTGGTGAAAAGAAAGGAAGCTTGGTGAAAGAGCAACATGAATCTAATCACAAGAAATGGATCTTGATCGCAAGGACTTGCAGATTAGATTTTAAGCTTAGATAGTTATAATAGAGTTGTTAGAAATTTTCCTTTTGAAATACATAGTTTTCAATGGATTTTGCATTGTAAGGACAAATGTTTTCCGCTGCTTTTATAAATAAAATAAATTTTCGTTTGACTTATTTATTTATTTTTTTATTCCATTGCAATGAAATCGTTATGAAAATTGATGTTAGCATATTTCTACAACGAATGGATATGATTCTTATTTATGGAAATGTTGAGAATTTACCAAATAGGGAGAGTTTCTCATCGCCCAAATTTCAATTGGACAGAAATTTGGAATCACGCAACTTGGTTGCATGATGAATGAGAAATTTCATATTTGGAAATTAGACTAATTCATTGACAAAGTGTCAAGTGAAGGACTAGGAGATCGAGTACACAAAGTTGCATATTGATCAAGTCCACCATAAAAGTAACAGAGATATTCGTCATAATTTACTATAGGTTTAGTAAATATGATTATACTTATAAGATTAAGTGTAATTCGGAATTGATTAAAAAGGTTTAAATCAATTGCAAAATGAATAAGAAGAATCAAGTAGGCAGAAAGATAAAAGTTTCTCCATTCTAAGAAGAAGGGAGAGTACCGTTTATGCTTTATGATAGGTCTTAATGATTAAGAACCATATCTCAATTGATCCTCTAAGTGAGTCTTAGTACAATTATATGTTTAAGAAGAGGAATGAAGAATTGAAGAAATGGTTAAATTGAAAGGTCAATCATACTTCGTTCCACTAACAAATCTTAAAGTTAGGATTGTGGCAATAAGTGACAAGTATTAAGAAGGTTTACGACATTCATTAAATGTGGAAAGTTGTGATGTCTTGGATAAGACAAAGACCAACTAGGACCAATTTATGAAGTGTTTTCATAAAAACTACACTAACTCTTGAATATTTGGTTGTCAAGAAATGTTTATTGACAAGAGAATCTTATATGTCAAGGAGTCAGTGGGAGTCTTAATGGTCTTGAAAGGTTTCAAGAACAAATCAAATAAAGCTTATCAATCATCACTAGCACACGAGTTGGGGTTTACAACCTATCATGTTAACATTATTTTGTTTCTGTATTGTTTCCAATTGAGTTAATTATGCATGTGAGTTCTATGAGTTCTCATTTTGAACGCATAAAAGGCAAGGAACCTTGATCAATGAAAGGTACATTGATAGGAAAAGGTGACCTGCTTAACTACTTGGAAGACATGGTGGGCAGCTATGCTACCATAAGGCAAGAAATCAAGATTAAGAAAGTTCGGTCCGTATGAGTTTGAATTTGTCGTAAACTTTGGTTTTAACGAATTCACATGGATAGGAACACATACACCGTTTAAATCTAAGTGTCATAAGATTTCCTCCTTCATGAAAATGATTGTGAGGAAATGCTTTCAATAAGAAAGATTTTAAAAGGATAGTGATTGTAAAATTCCATTCTCAAATTCGATTATGGTTACGGTATCCCTTTCCATGATTTGAATTGTGAGGTTTGGCAATTAGTCTTAAGTGTTTAGACACACATATGAACAATCTAAGGCAAAAGTGTATAAGCTCGAGAAGCCTTGATAAAAGATTATCAAAGTATTAAGTATTAGAAACATGGACTTAAGAAATTCAATAGGTATTGTTTTTCTGAAAGTTAAGATGTTCATGAATACATGTCGAAGCTAGTGGGAGCATAAGTGTTATGTTTTATAATAATGATCATGATAGTGGGAGCATAAATGTTATGATTGTATGATTATTAAGGAAAGTATTGCAAGTTGGCAATATTAATTATAGAAAACAAGAGTCATTCTTTGCAAAGTTGTAAGGATGGAATAGTTGTTTTTCTATAATTAAGGGAGAGAATATTATGCTTCATTTCAAATCTAAAGGCTTAGGTTGTGGAATGTTAATAACTTAGTCAAAGAAACATAGTGTGTTCTTAAAATTTCGATTATGATTACGACATTCCTCTTCACAATTCGAATTTTGAGAACATCGAAAATAAAACATTATGCGTCGTGTCCCATATGCTTCGGGTATAGGATCGATTGCAAATGCTTTAATGTTTGACCATTCTAAAATTTTCAAAATGTCTAGCGCATTTACAGGGAAAAGGGACTAGAATCGGTTTTGACTAAAATAATTAAACAACGATCAAAGGACAATCCAAAGTTCGACGAGGATTGGTTGCTTATGAGTAGTTGGAAGCATGGTATTGAATGGACCATATCGACATTATTATGAATAGAAAAGCTTCTCTTAATAAGTTGTCATATGGAAAATATGGAAATGTTTCCATATTGGATGGACCATATCGACATTATTACGAATAGATAGGATTCTATTAAGAATAAGTTGTCATATGAAAAATATGGAAGCGTATCCATATTGGGAATTGAATATTGAAAATCTATGTCTGGATTAGAAACTTTTATGAAAAAGGATGTTCAAAGGAATGTACTTTGAGTGAGAGACATCATATCTAAGGAATTGTCTTGTAACAATCTCCGATAGAAGATTTTGTAATATCATTGACAATAGTCTTTGTGACTTTGGTGTAGTAACATTACGAAAGAATCATTGCATAGAATGTTAGAATCTAGCATAATCTATAAGTAGCAAGAATTTGATATTCTTTCACTTATGAAAAAGGATTTGGATTTGTGAAATGAAATGATTGGAAATGTGTTCAATGTGATCTATTTCACAAAGTAAGAACCATAGGTGAACATTGTGTGCATGCTAGGAGCATGGGATAAGTATTGTAATTCAAGTAAGAAGTTGATTACCCGAAACGAAAAATAATGAGTAATCGATATGGTGATAAATAAAAGGAGTTTTATTTTTACTCAAAGGTTTGAGGCCATATGGGATTAGTATTATGCTTGTGTTTCACCTTGCATGTTTTGACTTCCAGAATAATTGAATTTATTAAGAATAATCGCATTATTCAAATGGACCACAGTCGTTCATATGTTGGAAGTAGGTATGAATGAAGACTGTCGTGAATTAGTGTGTGGATTGTCTAAAAGAGTATTAGACATAAGCAAATGTTTGCTGCAACGTTCATGAGTGCTTATGAATATGAATTTGAGCATTGGATTAAACCCACGCTCACTTGGATCACTCCATGAATTGTATCACGAGTGATTGGTGAGACGATAACATCTTATGTTCTTGAAACCGAGATGTGTGAGTTGTATCTTGCTAATCGGTTGCACATTGATAATATGTAAACGCACTAGTAACTTGGTGTTATAAAACATATTGTTGTGGGTGATTTGGTGAGTGAGTGCAAGCTAGCATTGTATCAAAGTTTATCCATTCCTTTTATCCAAAGTTGGATCAAAGCGATATCTTTGGGACCCTCGATGATTTAGTGATGACAAACGTAAATGCTCGGCCGGGCTAGGGCTAATTTGATTTGTTCAATTAGTCAATCGTCATAAATCGGAAATCGAGATATAGTACATAGAGAATGATTAGAAATCATATCTCATACGATATCTAGAATGGAGGAATATATGATCCCTTATCTAAGGACACGCGTATCTGATATGATCAGGGTTGACAGCGGCTTTGGAAAGCTACGATTACAGATCAGGATCTGAAGTCATACGCATAATAATTATTAGACTTATCCAAGTGGGAGACTGTTGGATTAGTGTCTAAGTCCATAACTATTTTGGTATGTACTTGACCCGATGGTGCATGGTTCTTTTGGGTTGCCTTCACTAAAGCAACTTGATAGGATGAATTATGGAGAGAAAGGATTAAATATGATTTATTAATATATTATGAGAATAATATATTAAAGGAGAAATCATATTGTTTGATTAATATTAGTCAAGAATTAATTAGTAATTAGTTTTGTGACTAAAAGAGACTAATTAAACTTAAGGGACTGGAATTGTAATTAAAAGATAATTGCAATTTGGGCCATGGATTGCCTTATATTATAAGGTGGATGAATTCTATGGGGGAAGCCCATATGAAATCGTCCAATGCCTTAAGGAAAGGAGTCCATGGGTTGCTTAGGGCTTAAGCATCCAAATTAGGGTTTCCTTGTTAGATAACCCTAATAGCCTCACTATATAAAGAACCCTTAAGGCTCAAAAACGTGGCTAAGCTTTCTTCTAGGGTTAGAACACATTTTGGGCAGCCTCCATCCTCTCTCCTCTTCATCCTCTTGCTTATGGTGTTTGTGAACCATTAGAGGAGTGACATTTGTGACTCTAAGCTTTCTAAAGTCAATATAAGGAGATTTGGGGTTGTTATTGCCACATAACAATCAAGGTATGATCTTAAACCTATTCTTATGTTAATATGATTACTTGTATGCTAGAATTAGGGTTTATAGTCTTGGATAACTTGCATGTACAATAGAGAAACCTAGATCCAAGCATTAGGGTTTGTATGAGCACATAGGATGTTCTTATGACCAAAACCCATCACTTTCAACCGGTAACTCCCATTCGTATCTTTCAACCGGTAACCAGTGACTATTTCACCCCTACCAATATCATACAATAACAAGATATAACCATAAAGTCAGGCATATCTTGGGTACTGACCTACCCTCTGGTCCTAACGACCGAGTCAGGGAAAAGTATTCCCTGCTACTACCATGAACACATATAGCATATCACATAAGCATATCCCACAAGCATATCACATAAGCATCCCAAGATAATTATCACAAAGACAATTATCTACCAACTACCCCTATTGGTAGGCTGACATTGTGGCCTTAGACCCACCCCTATTGGAAGGTAACTCACTTCGCACTCCTGAAGTCCCGAAGACTCAATCCCTCGCTGTTAAAGTCCCGCAGACTCAACCCTAGCTGCTGGATGACAGATTCCCGAACTGTCAATACCAAAATAACACCCAATTAATAATTGGGTATTAATAATTGGGTTCCACTACATAACCATGAGTACATACTTTGGATAATTACTACATTACCCCAAGCTTGGCTTTATACAAGCCCAAGGCCCAATCCATACGCCCAAAGTCAAATAGGAATCAAAGCCCAACACATTGCCCAATTTTCTAAATTAGGCCTAGGCCTATACATGGTCTCAGTCTAATGCCCAATAATACACCCATGTGAAATTAGGGTTTCACATAAAATGACGATTGGGGTTAAGTGTTTCTCACGTAACCCATTAAGGACTTAATCCATTAAGTCCATCATTCTTCTAAATAAGTCATATGGTGTGATTGGGCTTAATCACACAATTCCATTATTCCAATGGCCCAAAAGTGGGTCCCAATAAGTCTAAGCCCATAAATCCAATATTAGGGTTTTCTAAACCCTAATTAGGGTTTCCAACCCCATCTTAGTCCATTAGGCCCAATTGATATGTCTTTTGATCAATTAAGGTTAACTAGACTCATTCAGGTTTCACTAGGCCCATTAGTCATATGTTTGGGATTTTAGGTCCATTAAGCTTCATTGGGCCCCTTAGGGTTCATTAAGCCCACTAAGCCTCATTGGCCCATTAGGTTTTCTTAGCCCCTTGACCAAACATCCCAATGAGTCAAAACACCATCAAAGCACATAGCCACCCGACACGGCAGGCGGTGGCGGCAGCCACCACCCTAAGGTGGTGGTTTTTAGTTTCTTTCCATTATTCAATTTGTAATTTACAGTTTACAATGTTGAAACTCAAAATAAACACATACACTAAACAACATAAGACACACACACAACCACCTTGTGGTGGCCGACGGCAGCAGATGGTGGTAGCCACCACCTTACGGTGGTGCCAGTGACTTTTCTTGGGTTTTCCAGCCAACGAATACTCCACCCTTCACTCTATCAGAACAAACACACACACACACACACACACCCAAAATGTATCCCACAGCCGCCCCACACACGGTGGCTGATAGTGGTAGAGAACAATACGGCGGCATACAACAACACCTAACGAAAGGAGGTCCTCACGAGCCCTTTTTCCGGTGACAGCAAGGTATCGCACACACTTAATCGTCGCCTGAGATCCCGAAGCACGTCAACAGGAGTGACAGCAGTAGTGGCTAGCATCGGCGGTGTCGTGATGGCTAGAAGGCGGAGGAGAACACGACAGTCCAACCGGTCCACGGAAGAAGCAGGTCGTCGGACTTGACGGAAGAAGAAGAGGAAACACGGAGAGGCAGCCCCGACCAACCAACACCCGATAGAAACCACCGGAGAAGAAATGGAGAAGAAATCAAGCTCCGGTGTTACTATGGTCTTGGCAGCCCACCCTTCATCGTTTGCATCTCTATCTACGGTATCGGTGGCCCTCCAAGTCATTTACGACGTCACTGGCAGCAGTAGTCTCGACGGTCTTTGGTGGATCGGAACAAGAAGAGTCGATGGGAGTGGCAGCTACGCAAAGAAGGTGGCGACCGGAGGATTAGGGCGCTTAGGGTTAAGGATTGCTGGTTGCTAACATCATATATACCGACTCCCTTAAAACTTTAATCCATAATGATAGAATTAGTCCCTACCCTTCAAATCTCTTTCAAATGAAATCCAAAACTTACCTTTTAGCCCTCCCTTCCATAATTCCTTACAAAATAAAACACCTAATTTACAATACAGCCCCCAAGCCTCTAAAATCCCTTCGAATGAAGTCCTAGAAGTTGCAATTTAGTCCCTTCCTTCCATAATACTTACAAATTAAGTCCGGATTTTACACTTTTAACCCCCAATATCTTAAAGTGTGACAATTATCCCTACGAGACCATCATTTGATATATAGTTATTTATTTTAGGGCTATTATTCATTCATTAATTTGTTTATTTATTTAATAAATAAACAGGGTGTTACACTTCAGATCCACCACAAGGGACCATAACTCTATTTTTCATTATTTACTGATGCTTCTAGTAAATATGGTTGTGTTTATAAGATTAAGCATAATTCTAATACTTTGAAAAGATTCAGAGAGTTGCAGAATGAATAGAAGAATATATTAGGCAGAAAGATAAAAGATTCTCTAATTTGATAGGAAATGAGTACTTTAGTATCATTTTTTATGATCATCTTTGTGATTGTTGAATTATATCACAATTGATCCTACAAAACATCTTAGTGAAACTGTATGATGAAGAAGAGGAATCATATATTGTTAGAAATGGTTTGATCAAGAGATGAGTCATAGTTCATTCCCAATTGAGTTTTAGAGTTATGCTGTAGTAACTCTAAATCATATCTGTAAACTGATTTCAAACTAAGAATATTAGTAACACCTCCTAATACGTGAAGTAAGAATGAGTTCTCGCTGAAGCACATTAAGAATTGGAGTTATGATGTTTTTCGGTAATCGAGAAACAAAAGTTGAATTGAATCCAATTCTGAATAGTGTCATCATGTTGGGAATCTGCACGAACTTTTGCATATTTGTTTTAGCTCGTTAAGGAGTGTTTCTTGAGAGAAAAACTTATATGTCAAGAAGTTAGTAAGAGTCGTATTGATCTTGAGAATTTCACGAATCAACCGATAATGATACTTTTAGTTATCACTAGCGCAGAACTTGAGGTTGAAAATCTGTTGTCTTTATTGACACATTCTAATTTATGTGCATTTCCAGTTAAGTCGGCAGTGCTTATGAGCTCTATTTTTTTTCATTTAACTGCAAAATCAAAGTGTGTTGGTCAGTAAATGTACACTAATCAATATGGGTGAGCTGCTAACATAAGAGAAAGAGCTGGTGGGGGTTGAGCTGCCAGAAACCAAGAAATGAAGAATATGAATGTTCAGTACATGAAGGAGACCAAAATGTGATTTTGATTTGTCCTAATCCTTGTCTTATGACTATAGGTTGAAAATGAAATTTCTATATGGATGGGAACGTACGCACGTTCAAATATAGGTTGCAAAAGGTTTCACTCTAATTCATGAAAATGGTTATGAGGAAACAATTTAGCTAGTAGTTTAAAGGATCTGATAAAGATCAATATGGATATTGGTTGTATTAATTGCATTCTCAAATTCACAATATGATACATCATACCTCTTCATATTTTGAATTGTATGGAATGACAAGGAATTGTTTGAACTTTCAGGAGATATGTTTATCACGTCTTGAACTGGTCTGAACAGATACACTATCTAGATAAAGTGCATAAGCTTAAGAAGCCTAATTGAACGCTTGACGAAGCATCACGAAATAGGAATCTCCGCTTCCATAAGAAAGTCAAAGGGTATTGATTTCTAGAATTCTAGTTGATTTATGAGTACATGTCAAATCTAGAGGGAGCATAATTCTAATGATGGTATTGGATGTTGACAATACTATTCATGGGGAACAATGTCTCTATTTTGCAAGTTGCAAAGGTTAGGAACTTCTTGGCTATAATGGAGTTAAGGGAGAGGGCATTCATACTTCAATACAAATCTAAAGTTTTATATACTATAGTTTAATAGAACCTACTCAAAACCATATATGAATTGAGTGTTGAAATGTTTCAATGTAGAAGATTCTATATCGAAATATTATAGCAAAAGATTGGACACATATTAAATCCTTATATAAACTATAATGAGTCAAGTACCATATGCTTCGGATATTGGATCGATTATATATGTTATAATATTCACTTATTCTAATTTTCCAAAGGCTCTGAGCATTGTGAGAAAAGGGACTAGAATTTTAAGTGACTGGACTTATTAAACAAACTGTCAAGAACATTTTGAGGTTTACTGAAGATTAGTTGTTTGTGTACAGTTGGAAGTATCGTATTGTTTTGGAAGGACCATAGTTACACGTTTTGGATTGATATGATTCTTAGTCAGAATTGGTGGTCATATGGGAATATGAAAACATTCCATAATAAGAGTTGGTTATAAAATCTACATGCGAGTTGGAAACTTTAATGCAAGAGAAGTGTTCAAGGGGTGTGCCTTGAATTTGAGACTTAATAACCATGGAATTGTACTATGTAACAAGATCTAATGGTGTATTCAGTAATATCGAAGGCTCATTTTGTAAGACTTTAGAGCCTCGACATCTTAGAAGGACAATACATGTAAAGAAGAAAACCCACTAGATCTTAGATAGCGATGAAAATTAGGAATTGTGAAATAATCATCATTGGAATAATGTCTAGTCAATCTGTTCACAATGGAAGGCCATAGAGAGTCATATTATGCGTGTTTAGAACATGGCATGTCTGATGATACTTAATTCAAGTAGTTAGCTGATTACACGAAACAATCTACAATGGATAAATTCGTAATTGTTATGGTGATTAAGTAATAGAGATTTATTCATATTCAAATAGTTTGATACCATAGTCAATTAGTTTGTTAGACTGAGTAGTTCCCCTTGGGGAGCATCGATCCTTTTTGTCAAGAAAAAGTATGGTTCACACCGGATGTGTATTGATTACCGGGAGTTGAACAAGTTGACGGTCATGAACTGTTATCCATTGCCGAGGATCGACGATTTGTTCGATTAGTTGCAGGGAGCATCTTGGTTCTCCAATATTGATTTCAGGTCTGGATATCATCAGATGAGAGTGCGTGATGAGGATATCCAGAAGACGGCGTTCAGGACTCGTTATGGGCATTACGAGTTCCTGGTGATGCTTTTTGGGATCACCAATGTACCGGCGGTGTTCATGGATCTCATGAATAGGGTGTGCAGGCTGATGTTGGATCGTTCGGTGATCGTGTTCAGTGATGATATTTTGGTGCATTCAAGATCTAGAAAGAAACATGAGGAGCATCTGAGAGACATTCTCGGATTATTGAGGTCGGAGAGGCTTTATGCCAAATTTAGAAATCCATCTCATCGCAGCGATCGGATCCTGCGTCCCGAAAAAGTTTAGCTGTACCTAGAAGGGTACCTATGTGTGACTGGAAGGTCTTGTATGTACTATACGCCGTTATGTGATATGTATGTGTTATGAATGTTATGAATGATAAGGACCGGAAGGTCAAGATGTTATGGACCGGAAGGTCAGGAGGTTACAGACCGGAAGGTCGATACGGGTAGGACCGAAAGGTCTATCGGGATTTGGGACAGAAGTCCCCTGAGACACTTGGATTGGAAGATCCCATAGAGTTATGGCCTGGAAAGGCGTATGTGTTGTATGTGGTATTTTGGCGAACTCACTAAGCATTTATGCTTAAAGTCGTTGTGTTATGTGTTTCAGGTACTAGCGAAGATCGCGGGAAGGCGCCGGCATGATCCATACACACTCATAGAAATTATGTTTTAAGATTCTGGGATTTGTTTGTTATGGTGACATTCGATACGGTTTGTTTTGGATATTGTCTTGACGATTAAAAATATGGTTTAAAAATGATTTTTTTTTTAGAATTTACGTTGTTACAATAAGGAAAAACGACATCTTTAGGCCTCTCAGGGATTTGAGTTGATCTATAAGAAGCATGCCTAGTCCGGACTAAATTAATGTGTTCGATTTTGTATTCTGAGTTTGATCATCATATCGGAGACTGAGAAACACACAAATAAACATGAGGTTGATCATTTAATCCATGACTTTGTTCATACAATATGTTGAAAAATGAAGGAATAATTGATGACTTATCTTAGGGTCAATGTTTAGTTTGAGTCAGAGTTTGGCTGAGGCTTTGGAAACCACTATTTACTATTTGGTTATACTTGCTATTGTAGTTATAGACTTATCCAAGTGGGAGACTGTTGGATCAAGGAGTCTAAGCTCGTAATTAAATTGGTATAAACTTGCAAATAGAAGCAAACTCCTTTCTGGGTTGCCCTCATAACAAAAATAGCTAGAAATGATATTAGGAGAGATAATGATAATTTATTAGATTAATATGTTATTAACAAACTATTAGAAATTATAGGAAAATGGTTTGATAATATATTATGTGGTTAATATATTAATTGGAAATAGATACTTGATTCATTAATTTATTATGTGATTAATAAATTAATGTGAGATTAATTGTTATATAATTGATTTGTTAATTTATATGATTAATAAATTGATGTGAAATCAATTAGAATTGATTAATTATTAATCAAAATTAATATGAAATTAATTTGGGATTAATTGGAATTAATTAAAGGTGCCAGGGGTGAATTGTAATTGTTCAATAGTTGAACAAAAGAAGCAATTCTAAAACCATCTATGGGATGACACTTTTGACTTGATTGCTAGGGTTTCTGGAAACCTCCGGGATGTAGATAAGGAAATGATTTGAATTAGGTTTAAATCTATTGTTTAATTAATTCAAATTTGTCTTTGCCTGCAAGTTACATAAACTAGAAATAGGACCCCAAGACCAACAAATTTCGTTCATACCTTTACCTACAAGTTTAGGAACAAAGTTTCTACCCCTCTCCTCTTTCTCTTCTTCATTATTGGGTTTCTATGGTTTTGGGTACAAACCATTAGAGGCACTAAGTTTTTGGTGCTTGCTTTCTAAAGACAACAATGAAAGGAATAAGATTTATTTGCTATAATAAATCTGAGGTATGTAAACCCTAATCCTTCTTGTATTTTTGAAATACCTAGGGTTTATTAGGGTTATTGACGTTAACTTATTATTGCTATTAATTAGAGAAAACATAGATCCAAAGTAGGTTGCCTGTGAACTTAAGGGTTAAGATTTTCCGCTTTACATGTTTTAGTAACCTACAAAACCCATCGCCTATAACATTGGAATATGGTAGCGTAAAGTTATAGCTTCTTCATTATTAAAACAAAACATGGATGATAGTGTAAAGTGGGCTGAAGAAGGATGTTGACTTCTTTTGTATCACCCATCTTAAAACAGTGCAAATGTTTCTCAATGTATCCTTTTCGGGAATGATATAAAACTGTTGCACTTGTGTCTAGCATAATTTCCATTCCTAGGATCTTTTTCGCACCACCCACAAGTCCTTCATATCAAGTTCAAAATTCAACTAGTCTTTTATCTTTTGAATATCCTTCTAAACTAAACATGTCATTCAAATATAAAATTAAATAGACCATTGAACCATCATCACATTTCTTATAGTAAAGACAATTGTATACCTGCATGTTTTCAACTTCTGACTGGTCATGAAAGAATCAAATCTTTTATACAATTGTTATGGAGATTTCTTGAGGCTACATAGAGATTTCTTTAACTTTCAATCATATTTTCCTTTCCATAAATTACAAATCCCTTAGGCTATTTCATAAAGTTCTCCTACTCAAGCCGATCATCTAATAATGTTGTAGTTACATCAAGATGTTTGAATGTGCAATCACTAAAAACAACCAATCCCATTAAAGAACATATAGAAATGTGTTTTACGGTCTAAGTGAAAATATCAACGTAATTGATTACTTGGAATTAACTACAACCTTTGGCTACCAAGCTGTCCTTGTATCTCGGTTATAGTTATCTGGATGAATAGATTCCTTTAATTTATAAACCCATTTGCATTTAACTGTCTTCTTACCTTTTGGAGCTTAAGCTAAATCCCGTGTGCCATTTTTCTATAGAAATTTTATCTCATTGTATGTGTCATCCATTGATGTGTGGTTTTATATACTAAAATTTAATCAAAGATTTAAATTTATAAAACTACTTTATTCTTAACTGAATTTAAACATACACTAGGCAGTGTACCTAATGATGTTGCAGTATAGTTGTAGCAAGACCAGGTGTCAAACAAAAGGGAATATGTATTTTTTGATTCAAATAAAATTAAACTAAAAATAGAAAATAAAGATGATTTTTTTTGTTTAACTATCTTAAACTCGATTTAAACTAATAATAATACAAACACGCTAAGAAAAGAACCTAGTTGAAGTACCTCCACTTAGAATTCGAATCACCCTATTTTACTATGGTTGAATTGTTAAAAGTGAATGGAACTAATAATTTTGATTACCAATTTATGTAGTGACTTGCACCCTTGGTTGGATCAACTAATACTAATAATTATTAAGAAACCAATTCAATGATCATGCAATTAGCTACCAATAACCAATTTAACATTCAAATTATCTATGAATTAATCTAGTGGATAATTTCAATGTTCATGAAAACTAGACCAAGCATGGTTTAGGTAACTAACACTTTCTTATAATAAACTAGTAGCAACATGTTATAACGTGTGACCGTATACAATCATATGTCATTAGTCATTCTTCGTGTCCTAGTACGTCGAGTGTGACGTCCGTAAAACACTTAAACTAGTCCTTTATCGACTCTCCTTAGTATAGATCCAGTTGTTTTTATGGTTGTGAAAATATGACCTTTTACGCTAGTATGGGCATTCGTAGGATAACATATGTGTTTGGCATTGGTACCGGCGACGAGATAACAAAGAAATTTAGGATTTGTGTGCTTGATGGTGGCGTGGATGCGCTTATCAGTGGCAATGCAAGGGGGTTTTGTTAAGTTTACGCTAGCTGGGGAGATAGTGTTGTTTACACTATCAGAAAAGGTGAACTTTGGTTGTTTTCCAGTGTAACGGATGGTAAGGGGACCATTGTTGTAAACAATAGGTGGATTCCACTGGGCTGTAGAGTGAGGAAATTTGGAAGGGTTGTAGTAGAAATGTTAGGGATGGGTGCCACAGTTGGCTGATCAGATTGACGAAACCTGCATGAACGACTATTGAAGGTGCAAACGTTAGCGTCGCCAAAGTATTATATATTTGTGTTATTGGGGTAGGGATGGCCTCTAGCGACGACATAAAGTGGAATAGGCTCTCCACTAGTTTAATAGGTTTGTCGGCATGATTGTTCGTCATCTCCAATTAACAAGTTTTTTGTTGTTTTTAGTCAATTGTCACACACCGGACGACGCAAAATGATGTGATAGAAACTACAGGAGACCCTCGACGGATTTTGCTACAACGATGACCTAGTATCACATATGGAAAGGGAAAATGTCATCCATTCTCCGGGAGGGGTACGTAGGAAAACACTCTGACGCTCAAGTTAGTAGCTTGAGAGAGAAGTGTTGTATTGAGAGTATGAGTGAGAGAGCTTTCCCTTTACTGATTCATGGAGGAGGCCTTTTATAGTTAGGCCTCATGGGTGATCCATAGGAGAGACAAGGGCATCCGATCTGAAAAGGTTCATAGATGGTGATTGGATGATCATGTTCTTCTCTTAGTCAGAGTTTGTAAATAGTTTAGGTGGTAATACTCTGAGCATTACATTTTTCGCCTAGAGGCATTTCCTCTTATCGCAAGGGTATAATGTCCATTCAACAACAAAGGTTGTGCAGGCTCGCTAGCACAGAGCGAATGCCTATGGGTGCAGAGCGAGTGCATGTGGGCACATAGCTCAGTCGCTTGTCGGCTGGTGCTGGGAGAGATTTGGCGACTTGGCGGTCGCCAATGTTCCTTGCTAGATTGTTCCGTTGTTCCCGGACGCATTCCAAGGGATGCGTCATCATATGGACTATGGAGGTCCTCCATGGCCATATATTCAAATGAAGCCAAAATCCTTAAGGTGTATAATAGAGTCCAAAAATACTTATTTAAGGGTGTCATGCTTTTTCGAAGTCCATCTTAATCAAAATATCGTGTATCAATATTTTTCAAGTATAATAGTGGTATATATTTCGTTTTAAATCCTAAATTTTTTTATAGATTTACATCCATAAAATATTGTCAAATAGGGTCGGTCCTGATGAATTAAATATCATCAAAAGCTCAGAACGAGCCCAGAAAAAAGGTCCTTATCGTTATTATAAGTTTTTATTTTTAAATAAATATATATAATAACAAAATTGGACGTTGTGCTGTAGCACCCGATTCCGGGTATAAATTTTATTCAAGTATTATTCATTTTTTTGGCCTAGAACTCGGCGAGTTGATGGCCAACTCGACGAGTATGAGTGACTTGGACCCGAGAGTTTAATGACCTACTCGACGATTCAGCAGCCAGACTCGACAAGTAGGCCCTGACTAGATAAAACCCTAATCTAACAGATTGCACCCTATTTAAGCATCTCATTCAGCCTCTGTTCGTCCCTATTGCTCTCAGGACTCTCCATATCAAACCCTAATTGTTTGTGTAAAGATCTAAGGAATTTGTGGTGGTTTTTGGTGATTTTGGATCATAAGAAGGAAGAGAAAGGCTTGTGGAATCAAGACGAGGCCATAGGAGTTCGAGTTTGTGCACCCTTTGCAGTTCTTTAGAGGTATAAAGATGATACATTGCTCTTTCATCTTTTAGATCCCTTTTTGGGGTGATTTAGGGCTTTTAGGAGCCATTCTTGGTGACCAATCATGAGTGCAAGAATGGTTGGGGGCTAAGACTTCAGATCCAAGGTCTTTGAGCGGTTACAAGGCAGAAAGGGACTGATTTTGGAGCCTTAGAGAGCCCCATGCAACTTAAGAGTCTCATTTAGGGCCATTTGAGCTCATAGTCCGATGCATGCACGTAAAGGTTGTAACTTTACGTGCTAGATCGATCTTAGAAGCCTAGATCTATCTTTTGGTCAAGTGTTGTACATCATAAGTCGAGAAATGAGAATTGGTCATTCTCGACTTGGCGAGTCGTTCTTGGACTCAGCGAGTTCATGGCTTGACTTCCCTTTTCTGTTGAGGTTCGAAGAAACCCAGTGAGTGTTAGAGTGGTCTTAGAGGGGTCCGGGGGAGTGACCCAATGTATTAGACTTAGCCACAGACCTGGAAATCATAGAACTCGACGGGTTGTTCATACAACTCGGCGAGTCAAGGGCAGACTTATTTATAGGATGGGGATGAACTCGACGAGTTGTTCATACAACTCGGCGAGTCGGATGAAGGTTCATTCGAGGATGTTTAGAAGGAGAACTCGTCGAGTCGTTGCTAAACTCGACGAGTAGGGGCGTTGTAAAACCCCCCTCTGGCACGTATCACAATATTGTCCGCTTTGGGCCACTCGGCACGAGGACTTCCCAGGGGGTCACCCATCCCGGTACTACTCCCGCCTGAGCACGCTTAACTGCAGAGTTCTTATGGGATCTGCTACCCTCACGGCTTTAAAACGCGTTGTGATAGGGAAGGTATCCACACCCCTTATAAGGAATGCTTAGTTCTCCTTCCCAGCTGATGTGGGATCAGATCTAACCCACTTTCACCCCCCATTATAATGATTGGCAAGGTGAGTGGCTGGAGTGATGGACAAAAGGGCGTTAGATTTTCCAGACCGAGAGTTGAAGGCAGTTGATCGTAGCAAACTTCAAGGATGAAGTTTAGTTTAAGTGGGGGAGAGTTGTAACACCCCAAAGTTTGGAGAGCCAAGAAAAGAAAGAAAACCTCAAGTTTAGGGGGGACTCGGCGAGTCCGAGCGGGATCCGGGTTGTGGTGAAAGCGACCGACTCAGCGAGTCGGCCAAGGAGACTCGACGAGTTGGGTCTGAACGAGGAAAACCCTAAATCCGGGAACTTGGAGCCTATTTAAGCGTCTCATTCTCCTTCCTAGGGTTCCTTTACTGCCTCTCTACCCCAGAACACCAAACCCTAGCCGCCATATTCGTTTTTGAGCTAGATCTTACCTTGAAGAGTGCACTAAAGCTTGGAGGAGGAAGAAAGACCTTGGAGGTGCAAGAAGGGACTGTAGATCTGGGATTGTGGAGTCATTTCAGAACAATTGGAGGTAATAAGTTGTTGCTTGGACTCCCTTTGCATCTAGATCTATTATTATGTGTGAGTTTTGGTCATTGTTGGGTTGATATGTAACCAATTCGAGTTGGAGGTTCAGATCTGAGGTTGCTACCTCAGATCCATGTTGGTTTTGGTCTTGAATCCCCTAAAGTATCAGCCCTTGGTGTGTTGAAGAAGCATGTTTGCCATAAACCCTAGTTTAGTGCGTTTTGAGCATAGATCTCTCAATCTACACGTAAAGTTTGCCACTTTACGTGGGGAATAGGCCCTAGAAGTATGGATCTATGAGTTGGAAGTTCTGTTTGGCTCGAAAAGCCACTGCATGGATTGAGGATTGGATAGACTCGGTGAGTCCTTCGAGTGGACTCGGCGAGTGGCTTGAAGACGAGGAGGAAATCGACGAGTAGGATGAGCAGCTCGTCGAGTCGGATGAAGTTAGGCATGGCCTCGGCGAGTTGGATGAACAACTCGACGAGTTGGTTGAAGATTGTCTAGGACTCGGCGAGTCTGTTCTTGGACTCGGCGAGTCAGATCGCGAAACCCTAAACCCTTCGAGTTGAGATTCGAATCAGTGAGTCGGGTGGTGACTCAGCGAGTTGGACAGGACAGGACTTGGAACTAGTTGGACTCGGCGAGTCATAGACTGACTCGGCGAGTCAAGTCGCGAAAAAGAAAGACCCTGAGCGTAGGAACTCGGCGAGTCAGTAGGTAAACTCGGCGAGTAGGGTTGACCTGGAAGGTTGACATTGACGAGGGTTTTGACCTTGACCAGAGTTGACCTAGTGACCTTTGGAGGTCAGTTGGACTAAGTGTTTTATTGGCTTTTGAAGCTCGAAGAGTTAGTGGAGCAGCAGTTCAGAGTCAGAGGTCAAGTAGCAGTCAAGAGGATTAGCAGTATCAGTTCAGCAGTCTCAGGTGAGTTTCCTTCCAGTAGGGACGGGTCTAAGGCCACAATGTCGGCTCGTTCAGTTAGCAGTAGTTTCCGGACTTCGGTCCGATGCAGTAGTTAGTATGTTTGATGCCTTCGTGGCTCAGACAGGATTTATGTGTTATGTTTTATGTGTTATGTGTTATGTGTTCCGGGCTACGGCCCGATGTAGTATGTAGTATATGTGTTCATGCTAGTTGATATGTTATGCTATACTATGTTCAGTCAGTTAGTCCGGACTTCGGTCCGATGCAGGGGACAAGGTCCCAGTCAGTTTCCGGACTTTAGTCCGATGCAGTTAGTTCCGGACTTCGTTCCGATGCAGGGGACAAGGTCCCAGTTAGTTCCGGACTTTAGTCCGATGCAGTTAGTTCCGGACTTCGGTCCGATGCAGGGGACAAGGTCCCAGTCAGTTCCGGACTTCGGTCCGATGTAGTTAGTTCCGGACTTCGGTCCGATGCAGGGGACAAGGTCCCAGTCAGTTCCGGACTTCGGTCCGATGCAGTTTTCGGGCTTCGTCCCGATGCAGTGGGCAAGGCCCAATATGTGTTTATATGCTATTGTATGGTATGTGGTAGTTTGGGGGAGCTCACTAAGCTTTGTGCTTACAGTTTCAGTTTTGGTTTCAGGTACTCAGTTTTCAAAAGAGGAGCTCGGGAAGATTGCAGTGCACACACCATAGTCAGTTAGCCTGGGAATGTTTGACTCTGATAATGATATTATGTTTTGAATTAATACTCGATAATTTATGTTATGACTTATGATACAGTTTTTATAAATATGATTCTAGTAATGCTTTTAAAGAAAATTTTTTTGGTCGTGATTTTTGGGTCGTTTCAGGCGTGGAGAAGGACAGATGAAAGGATAGGGACTCGACGAGTTAGCAGCCCAACTCGATGAGTCAGGTCAACTGGAAGTTGACTTAGACTGTGACTTGGTCAGGGGTAAAATAGTCATTTTACCCTAAGAGTAGTTATCAGTGTCTGATTAAGTGTTTTATGGATTTATAGCCGGAGGATCACCGGAGCAGTAGTCAGACATCTGCCGATCAGCTTTTTAGCAGTCAACCTTACGAGGTGAGTTACCTTCTAGTAGAAGTGGGTCTAAGGCACCAATGTCGGCCGACCAGTAGGAGTCGCAGATTAGATGATTGTCTTTGTGATATTCATCTAGGTTTGCTACTACCGAATATGTTATGTGTCAGTATGATATGATGTTATATGCTACTAGTAGTAGGGGAGATAGTCCCCAAGATTTCCGGTCGATAGGGCCGCAGGGGGTAGTCATACCCAATCTTGCTAGATAGGATATGATTATGTGTTACATGTTATGTGGTAGTAGTAAAGGGGTGAAATAGTCCCCAGTATCCGGTCGAGAGGACCGAAGGGGAGGCCAGCACCCATGTATGCTAGGCAGTATCCGGTTAAGAGGACCGAAGAGGAGGCCAACACCCAGGTATGCTAGGCAGTATCTGGTCGAGATGACCGAAGGGGAAGCCAACACCTAGTTATGCTAGGTAGTATCCGGTTAAGAGGACCGAAGAGGAGGCCAACACCCAGGTATGCTAGGCAGTATCTGGTCGAGATGACCGAAGGGGAAGCCAACACCTAGTTATGCTAGGTAGTATCCGATCGAGAGGACCGAAGGGGAGGCCAGCACCCAGGTATGCTAGGCAGTATCCGATCGAGAGGACCGAAGGGGAGGCCAGCACCCAGGTATGCTAGGCAGTATCCGGTTGAGAGGACCGAAGGGGAGGCCAGCACCCAGGTATGCTAGGCAGTATCCGATTGAGAGGACCGAAGGGGTAGGTCGGGCACCCAGATATGCCTGACAGTATATGTATGTTATGTGATTGTATGGTATGCGATACGATGAGGGAACTCACTAAGCTTCGTGCTTACAGTTTTTAGTTTTGTTTCAGGTACCTGTTCAGCGAAGGGGAAGGAGCTGGCGCGGTAGCTGCACATCATACACACACATGTTGGATTTCCGCATTACGAGATTCTTTGGATTGTACTCTGACGTTGTTATATTTATGGTTTGGTTTTCAGACATGAGATATTAGATTTATGAAATGATATGTCTTCATTATGTTTGTTATGGAAGTTTTATAAATCAATTAATTAAAAATTAAATTTTTGGACTCGAAATTTAGGATGTTACAAATTGGTATCAGAGCCCTGGTTTGAGAGATTCAGACACACCCTCGGGATGTCTGGACTCAAACCGAGGGATTAAAAGATTTTTACAAAGAAAATGATTTTCTAAAAGCTAAGTTAAAAAGTGTTAAGAAAGATTAAGGCGTGTGACGTGCGCGACCGACCGAGCCTAGAAAGATTGTCGAATAGGGTCAGTCCTGATGAATTAAATATCATCAAAAGCTCAAGACGAGCCCAGACAAAAGAAGTCGTTATCGTTATTATAAGTTTTTATTTTTAAATAAATATATATACTAAAAAATTGGCAATCGTAAGAGAAAATATCCACATATATATACACTTTCTGGAATGAGAAGGACACGCTCGTATATATTGATTATTTTGAAGATTTCTCTCAAGTCTCAACCAATCACACATTTCTGTACTTGACGCAATGTATACACCTCAAAAGACCTAAACAAATGTAACTAACTGTTGCTCTAAAATATATCATGAACATTACAATTGGGCTGTGAGCTCAAAAAATTGATCTTCTTCACATGAAATGGTTAGGCCTCCCATTGGATGATCAAACCCAAATTCTTCCTCTGATTGACGCAACAAGTCCTGGAATAACGGTTGCTCCAAGTATGATACTGGGACAACAAACCGTTTCTTCTGATTTTCTCCAACATACACTGCTAAGTGACCTTTCGGCACATCCCTTTGATAATTGCTGTTGCGAATGGAGTTCAATCTGGTAAACCTTTTTACACTGGAAACCAACGAAGAAGGCAAACGCATAAGACCCATGTCTAATAAAGTGAGAAAAGATCAAGATATAAATGTTCCTGAAAGAACAAGATTGCTAAAAAGATTTCTGTAGATGGGATTTTTGAAGACTTGTAGCTTTGAAAAGGTTTCGAGACATGTATTTATAGCTATCTTGCAACTTGTGTGGAAGTGTGGAGCCTCACATGGCTGTCCTCATCGACATATTTTCAAAGAAGTAAGACGCGCGTACAACTCGGATACAGAAGCATTTATATGCTAACTACTTTAAAGCTACACCTCTAATTGAGAAAATAATTAAGTATTAGTTCAACACGTCAATAATTAGAGATATGCACTACAATAACCAAAACGGGTGTAAACGTTTAACAAAAATGATTTTCGTGATGACCTTGAAAGCATAAGAAATTAAGCAGCGTACAAAATAAAATTATAACAAATATGGAAAAGAATTACGTGGTTTGGCTAACTTAATTCTTATGATTATCAAAATATGGAAAGGAATTATGTGGTTTGGCTAACCTGTAAAGCACAATATTCTTCATGTTAGGGTTCCAAACTCTGTATTATTGATTTTGATCGGTATACATTTCTGATTCCTACTTCCTTCCAATTATCATATAAATCCAATGACTTGGTGATTTGTTTTCAATCATAGAATATTTAGGTAATAATTCCATTACTTTTGCTTATTTTGAATTTAAAATTAGTCTTAACTGACACGATTAAAAACTTGGTATAACGTTATTTATTTGAAACTTTAAAAACATTATTGCAAGGATATATATATATATATATATATATATATATATATATATATATATATATATATATATATATATATATATATATATATATATATATATATATATAACGTTTTGAATAAAATACTTGGTTCTCCTAAGGATCCGAGTAAATTGAATTATTCATTTTGTATTATTGTCGGTCTAAGTATTGATGATGGCGATGTAGTCAAATATGATATTAGTAAAAGACATCGACATATGCTGGTCATAGGAACACACTCATATCCGATGATAAGTTATTTTTTGATTGAAAGACCCACATTATTTTGTTTTTTCAACACATATGTCAGTATAGATAAATGGGTCCCAGTTGCAAACTGTGCTTCCTTGCTTTGCGAGTATAGAGGGAGAGGTCTCGCACTTTGTTGATATGCAAAGAAATCGTGTCTTTCGCGGTAGACTATCTGGTACGTCGCGTATCCTTCTCCTAATATATATTGATGGTAGGGACGGACCTTAAAGGGAGCGCGTTTAATTCAAAACTTAAATTTTCTATCAAACATTTGCTAATTTACCACAACATCATGTTTTCACTCATTAATAATATGTTGTAACTGTTATAAATAACTTTTAGGGAAAAAAACAAAATTTAAAATGTCAATAGAGTAATGTTCTCTAAACTTCGACATCCTAGCATTTTTAGAAACAAATGCATTTATTACACTTTCATAATCAACATTATCAAAAAATTCGGTTTCAATTGAAATTAAAACCAAAGAGTTTAATCTATTTTGACACATGATCGAAAGCAAATAAGATTTTAAAAGCTTTAGTTTTGAAGAACTTATTTCTCCTTATGCAACTCTAATGGGAACACTCAATAATATTTTGTATGCCAAAAAAGAAATTGAATAAGTGTTTATTATTTTTATGAAATTTAGGATTCCATTACTTGTATTATTTTCAACTGGAAAATCTTTTTGTAACAATTCCAATCCGTTGGATAAATCATAGCATTGGTGTTTAAGATATAACCATTTTGCAATCTCTTTTCAAGATTTTATCAACTTGCATTTAACTTACTAGTATTCAGCGACTTCAACGTTATAGTTGTGAATAAGAAACCAAAAATGTACTCATATTATGTGTATTGTTCAAACCTTCACTCCAATAAACCAATAATTTGATCAACTATGTACATAAAATATTGAATCATAAATAACTCTTAAGATGAAAGTTCATGTACCGGTTCTGACGACCCAACGCCACTCATGCCATTTTTTTTCTTTTTTTTTTTTTTTTACAAAAATTATTTTTTATTATTTTCCTCAACAACCACCTAATTAATTCATAAATCAAAAGTTATAGTTATTGCTCAATCTAATGTCTTCTCAAACTTATTCTCTTGGAATTTATATAAAAACTCAATAAGTTTGCCATGCTACTCATTGCCTCATAAATACACATAATCTTAGATTGAAGTTGTCTATACAAGTTGTTTACTTTAGCAAATATATGATATCATATAATCATAACGGTTATAAATCAAATATGTCAAGTTCATGCTTTGTTAGACAAGTAGTTTCACTTTTGATATTTATATAAGTCTCTTTATTAACAAGTTTATATATTAACAAGTTCATACAAATATTCTATTTGTTTGAAAAGGAGCTCAGTTCACTCTTACTTTCCAACCGTATACTTGACAAATATTTTAAAATGAGACTTTCTTCGGGCAAAATGTCTTTTATAATTTATAATTAGACTTTAATATTTTGTATTAACTTTTTTGGGTAAATTGCATTTTATAAAATATGAAATTGTTTGCTAGAATATATATCAGAAACAAATTTGTATTTTTCTTTGGATATAGACACTTTCATTAAGTTAGTGATAAATTTAGAGGTGGCAATCGTATCGTGTCGTGTCGGGTTCGTGTCGTGTCGAAACACTAAACGGGTTGAAAGTGTTTGACCCTAACCCGACCCATTTAATTAATGTGTCGTGTCGTGTTAACCCGTTTATTTTCGTGTCGAGTTGGTGTTGGGTTTCGGGTTAGGGCTATAGCTGAAAATATGTCGTGTCATGTGAGGTTAAAAGATTGAGCATGTTGAAAGAGTAGGAGTTAGGTAGGTAGAAAGGAAAAGCTAATACTTTAAAGGAAAAATAGATGAAGTTATAGCAAGTTCTGATGAAAAAATTAAAAGAGTGGGAGTTGGGGAGGCGGATGACAAAGGTCATGAGGATGCGAGAGTGGTGAAAGAGACTGGGTAGTTTGGGAGAGAATGAAAAATTGAAATGAAGTCTTGATCTAGATGGCTAAGTCATTTCAACATTACAAAACAATTTAATTCGAAGGCTTTCTTTACTTATGGTTTTGATTTTGTATCTCTCTAATTTGTTTAAATAATTCAAAAATACTTGCATATAAATAAACGGGTCATTTTCGAGTCATATTCGAGTTGAATTTCTTAACCCTAACCTTACCCATTTAATTTTTGTGTTGTGTCGTGTCAAACCGTTTATTTAAACGGGTTGAAATATCTTACCCAAACCCGTTTATTTCGTGTCGGGTTTCGTGTCGTGTCAATTTTTGCCACCTCTAGATAAATTTTAAAATTTATGATTAGATTTTTATTTTTTTTATTTTCTTTGATTTTTTTTCATAATAAAAATGACTTCAAGATTGCAAACAAATCTTACAATGTTTATATAAGTAATCAACATGACTAATTTTTTTTAATGATAACATATAAAAATCTCTTTTACAAAAATACCAACAACATAACTATAGGTTTGTTCCAAAATTTGGACGCCCCGTGCAACCACACCTTCGCGCATACACCCGGTCCACCATTGGGTGCAGTGTAGTTTTTTTGAGAAATTTTTCGGTGTAATGCAATTTTCCCGGCATGTTACCCTTAAAATTTATGTGTGCTACCCTGACATTGTGTTCTACATCTTCCACTGATTGATGGACTAATATATATCTTTTTGTTTCCTCTATTCTTAATTGGACTCTACACTTGGTAGAATCTATCTACATTCATTGTTCTCGTACTCGAGCTCGACACGTGGCTCTCATCCTCTATTTAACAATTTGGATGCTTGTTTAGTTAATTTAACTCCCTCTCGAATGAAAACAACGATGGTTCCATGTCAAGGTTCACCCTTACAACTCTCTTAGTGTTGTCTACCGGATATCATTGTCCTGGACTTAGTAGTTTTTTAGTCTTTTTTCAATGGGAAACCTCTATTTTCCAATGTTGCATCTCGAGGGAAAATAAAAATAACAATAATTTGGAGAGTATCTGTTGAATTTTTTCCTTGAGAATTGTACGTTTCACTGATAATTATTGCCTTATGATGTTCTTTTCAAGATTAAATGTTGATGATTTATGAAACTATAGCAGTCAATAAAGTAAACTAATAAAAAAAAAGCGAACGAGAATGTAGTTGAGATTCTATTGGAGATGGTGTCTTCTATAAGTATATATATTAAGAATGGTATTGCCTCCGTGATTGTTTCGTTGGGTTTTGCACTTTTGTTTTACATTTCCACAACTTTTTATGCTTTTTTGCATTAGAATTGATATAGTTATATGTTAGGGTTTAATCACTTCAATAAGCGATTTACCAATTCCAAAAACCAGAGTAATAAAGCAAAACAAATAAAAAGACATGATAAAATTACATGGTTCACTCGATCATGATCGGCTATATCCACATGAGAACATGAGTGAGAGAGAGAGAGTGTGTGTGTGTGTGTGTATGTGTGTGTATGAGAGAGTGTAATTTCCCAAAAATAATAAGTAAATATTTTTCTTTAAATAAATCAAAAACATCAACTCATTCAATCTGAAAACCCATCAAAGTATAAAGTTATGCCATATAGTTATCAGAGTACAAAACAAGTCACACAATGCAGAATACTTGTGCATGCGGTGCAATCACAATCGAGCTCTTCCCCTTGGAACCGGAAGTACATGAAACTGTAAGCACAAAGCTTAGTGAGTTCCACAAAATACCCAATATCATAAATAGATATCACCCTCAAGTCTATTTCAACTCAATTAAAGGGTCTATTTTATCCCTATGTCTATTTCACCATCAAGTGTATTTCAACTCAATAGATACTTTTCAACAGAACTGGTCAATTTCACCCCTGGGTCTATTTCACCCCTAATTCTATCTCAACTTAATCGATATTTTTCAACCATATGGGCCTATTTCACCTCCAAGTCTATTTCAACTCAATGGATATTTTTCAACCGAACGGGTCAATTTCACCCCGACTCTATTTCACCCCACATACATATAGCCTACAATCATATCAACAAGACTCATAAAGATAAAGAGAACATACATGCATATCTACAGGTGTCACGAAAACACTAACACCCTGCAAACATAATCCAGTAGGACGACATTAGTGCCTTCGACCTACGAGTACAGTGAAGAAACTCACATCTCAAACGATAGTCAACTGCTACTGCTCTTACTACTCAAAATACAGATGATATACACCAACTATATAGATACACAAGGTAAACCCTTATCCCTCCTTCCAAAACTTGGAGTTTAATCAAAAATCAACTCAAGTCAAACGTTAACGGTCAAAGTTGACTTTAGTCAACCATCACGTCGTGGTCATCCTTGACCACTTCGTAGCCCATAAATGACAACACAGATGGGGTTTTCCTATTTTTCAGGCCATGACAACCTATGGCTACATTATGGGCATTAGGTACCCAACATCTTAATGGTTTAAGCCATTTTCTTTGATTCTAAGAGCTCCGAAGCTCAGATCTGGTCCTTCTAATGGTTTGGATAGATAACGCTTCCAACTTTATCCCTTAAACCTCTCCAAGAGATTGAAATCTCAAACTCTAGGTCCAATAAAAAAAACATAACATGGACTTAATCCTTTATCATTAAATCTTGAAAGTTTCATATCCATCAATTTTAGAAGAGTTCCTAACATCAATACTAACATAATAATATGTGCTTTACATACATTCATGTCTAATGCATATCTTGGACAAATATTATGTCAAAATAGGGGTTTTATAACCAAGACTTCATGTATGACACCATAACGCATTCTTACTTTAGATCGAAGGCTTTAAACACCCTAAATGTCCAAGAGATTCATAAAGTTGCAAACTTTACGGAATGTTACCACCCCAACCCATCAATACATGAAGAATAAGGGACAAATCTAGAGATATAGCAACTAATAAATGAAAAAACTGAGTCTTTGACACTCACCAAGGTCCAGAAGGTATGCTAGAAGATGAAGATGATGCTTGTAAAGTGAACCACACACCAAAAGGCTTCCTTATCCTTCAAAGATCACAAAAGTACCAAAATGAGCTCACAAAATGTAAATGAGGCTAGGGTTAGGTATTTTGAGATTGAGTGGGTGATAGAGGTTGAATGATGATGAAACCGTAGCTATAATGTCCTTTAAATAGGACCCAAAACCCAAGAATTAGGGTTTTTTCCAAAAAAAAAAACAAAAAAACACAGTTGCGGTGGCGGGTCATTAAAATCCCACGTGCAAAGGAGGCTAGGGTTAGGTATTTTGAGATTGAGTGGGTGATAGAGGCTGAATGATGACGAAACCATAGCTATAATGTCCTTTAAATAGGACTCAAATTCCATGAATTAGGGTTTTTTCCAAAAAAAAAAAAAAACACAGTTGCCATGCCGCGGCGGGTCATTAAAATCCCGCGTTCAAAAAGTTACCGCCATGACGTGGTGAAGCTCCACCACGTCCTGGCCACCCAAAACGAAACTTTAAAAATTAGAATTGAACTCATACCTAAAATGGGTGTTAGAAATCTCCTCCACTTGAATCAGAATTTGTCCTCGAAGTTCGCAGCTGTGAATAGCTCGGGTTAGTGCTCTACCATCTCCTCTTTAGGTTCCCATATCCATTTAGATCCCTTCAGTTGCTGCCATTTCACCTTCACCAACTCCACTACCTTTTTGCACAAGGCCTTAGTCTTTTTATCAATAATCGCCACTGGTCTCTCCACATAGTTCAGCCATTCTTCCTCAAAAACCATCCAATGGAAATATTATGGAATCATCGGCCACACTTTTGCAGCTAACAGACATGGAATGTGTTGTGATTGTAGCTATGCTCGATAGTTAGATCTAACTGGTATACAACCTTGCCCACCCGGGTGACAATCCGATAGGGAACAATGAACCTAGGGCCCAACATGCCCCGCTTCTTGAACCGAATGATGACTTTCCAAGGCGACACCTTCATGAGCATGAAATCCTCAACCTGAAACAAAAGGTCCACTGGTGTCTGTTTGCATAGCTCTTCTGAAGGCTCTGTGTGGTAAGGAGTCTCTAGTATACTTGTTGAATCAGCTCGGTAGTCTTGAGTACCACTTCGGTACTCCCCATGAATTGATGTCCTACCTGGGCCCTAACAAATAGAATTCTGACATTTCCTCCCATAAATCATCTCAAAGGGAGATCGGTTGATGATGGCGCGACGTTTCCTCCCAACTTCCACCAAAATCTAGCACGCAGACCCGAAGCATATCCTCCAATGTATGGATAGTTCTCTCATTCTGACTAATGGTCTATGGGTGGAAAGTCATCCTAAAGTGCAATCGAGTACCCAAATCCTCATGGAATTTCTTCCATAAACTAAAAGTAAATCGAGTGTCCCTATCTGAAACGACTGACATTGGAACTCCATGACGTTCCACAACCTCTCGGATATACATATCTACCAATTTCTCCATAGAGATGTTCTCCTAAATGGGGATAAAATGTGTACTCTTGGTCCATCAATCTGCAATGACCCAAATCAAATCCACTCCTCGCGTTGTGTACAGTAAATTTGTGATGACGTCCATCGTGATATCTTCCCATTTCTAAATGGAAATACCCAATGGCTCCAGCTTATCGTAAGATCGTTGATGCTCTTCCTTTACTTTCCTGCAAGTCAAGAATCTCTCAACATACCAAGCCATGTCTTGCTTCATGCAATGCCACCAATAATCCAGTCGGAGGTCTCAATACATCTTTGTCGCACCCAGATGAATTGAAAACTTCAACTTATGTGCCTCCTCCATCAATATTTGTCGTGCACCGCCCTAATATGGAACCCAAAACCTTTGATGAAAGATCAATATTCCCTAATATCATAATCAAAAGAGGACACCTTGCCCACGATGCGCTCACTCTTGTGATGCTCCTTTTTCATAGCCTCGACCTGAGCCTCACAATTCCTCTCCAGTAGTGGGGTAACCACAGTCATCCTCAAATATTAATCATGAATAGGTACGCTAGTCACCTTGCGAGTCAATGCATCGGGCAGCACGTTGGCCTTCCCGTGGTTGTATAAAATCTCGTAGTCGTAACCCTTCACTAGATCAATCCGCCTATGTTGCCTCATATTTAGATTTGGCTGATCCATCAAGTACCTCAAGATCTTGTGATCCTTGAAAATGGTGCAACAGACCCTGGTGTGCAATATATATATATATATATATATATATATATATATATATATATATATATATATATATATATATATATATATATATATATATATACTACCAACATTAAATTTATAGACCTAACCTACTTAACTAACTATTTAGGTAAGTCGGGTGTCAATCTTAGGGAACATTATTTTGCTGATAAAATAACCACTAAAAATTAATCTTAAAATAATAACTAAAGTGGGGATTTTATTTGATTTTACAAGTTTAGATTAACTTAAACTATTCAATTAGCTAAAAACTAAGCAAACAACTTAAGTAAGACGATTGTTATCAAGATTATAAAGACACTTTGGTTTAGCTTTGAATCCCCCATTTTCCTATGGTTAATTTCAACATATGGATTTACTCAGTTGGTTACCAATTTAAATATTATTAGCAGTCTTGACCCGATCTCGTAATGTTTTCACGAATTCATGAACTACTGTGTAATAATCATACACAAGTAAACACATAATAGATTATTTAAGATTATTGGGCTATGTAAGATATATCTAAGATAATTATCTTTGGTCAAGACAACTTACGAAACACAATTATGATCAAATTATGTTCTCTAACACGGTTAAAGTTGTTACCATTTTAACGTAATCTAATATTTATCAAATCCTAGCTCTAGTCATTTAATGATCATAAATAACTAGGTAAACAATTTCATGCAATTAAACTGATCATTTGACTACACTTAACTTGAATATAAGCAAAAAAGATTAAAACTTTAGCATGCAAGGTAAAGATAAATCAAACACTAGCTTAAACCAACTTCATAAAATCTATGAAAAGCAAGAAACAAACATGTAGTATTAGGGTTCATCTACACTAAATGAAAGGCTAATGATTTAAGTACTCATAGCAGAAAATAAAAACAAAATTACAATAAAAGGTATACTAGACATCATCAATTTGTGTCAAACTGAATGTGTAATGCGATTCTTGCTACGGTTTTCAAACCTCTAATCTCTAATCTTCTTCTCCTTCCAAGGGTTATTTTTCGCACTTTTATGACCCTGAAATTGACTTAGATCTCTAGAATATGTCTCAACTTCTCTCTCAATGTGATTATCAAAGGATATATATATATATATATATATATATATATATATATATATATATATATATATATATATATATATATATATATATATATATAGTTTCCATGTAATGCTCCTCACATCATGAAATTATAGTGTACACGTAGTGAGATCGGTATAAATCTGTATTCAGCAAGGAAACTTTTACTTCGTGTAGTAATTTTCTGCAAAATTCATTCTCACGACATGAATGGTAACAGCTCACATCGTTAGCTTCTAATTTACGCATATGATCAGGGTCTTTCTTCATGCCACGCCACGGTATTCTAAAGCCACGTTGTGGGAAGTCTATTTTCATGATTTTTCTTCCTTTTAAACTCCATTAAGATCCCAACTTTAGCTCCAGTCCTTCCAGGTTCCATATTTTGCCATTTTGAGTCCTTTTTTCTTTAAGAGTGTCCTTTATGACTATAAAATGTAATTTAACTTAATAAGTGTAACAGCCGTCCAGAGAAGGTTCATATTAACCCCAAATATGTTTAATTTTCCTTTTTGGTCCATACGTGGTGCGTACTCATGCATGAGAAAAGCAAACTCATACACGTACACCCTACGTACTCTGCAAGTACGCCGCCCATATGTTGTTCAGACCAATACCATAGTTTTAAGGGCTTGCACCCTATATAATCCCCTGTATGGCTCCAAGACCTTCACCCTCATCAGCCTCCGCCTAAACATCATCCCTATAGCTAACCCTAAGTGAGAAGAGTGCACTTTGAGCTCATTTGTGTGTTTTAGTGGTGTTCTTGAAGAAGAACAAGGTGGTAGATGAACGTTGGAGCTTAGAAAAAGCTTCGATCTGGGATTCTCACCTTGGTAGCAACCTTCTGGAGGTAAAAATCTCCTAGCTTGATCATCTTTTCTTGTGGATCGAATTATTTCTTCATTTAGAGAATTTTTGGTCCCAACCATTGTGATTCTTGAGCATGGCATCCTCTTAACCAAATAAGTTGTCCATTTAGACCCAATGAGGGGTCTTGAGTCAATAAATTGAGATCTTGATGCTTAGTCCTTCCCCATGCATGCTCTAGAAGTTCTTTAGGTGTTAAGAAGCTAATTTTGTTGGTATTAAGCACTTAATGGGCATGCAAAGTCATAAAGTTTGGAACTTTATGACTATCAGTGGTATTTTGGCCTTAGATCTACATTTCCATTGTAAGAACTTAACATATTAAGCTCTTAATATGGAATAAAGGACTTCGGTGCGTACGCCGTACTTAACCTAGCGTACGCTGCGCATACGGGATCAACTTCCCGATCTCAGTCAAGCCTTGCGTACACCCAGCATAGGAGCTTTGTACACCCCGAGTACTCAATGAGTTTACCGCATTGAATCGTTAACCTTGACCTTTGACTAGAGTTTTGACCAAGTTGGACCTAAGGGTATTTTGGGTATTTTGAATTGCTAATTGATATTAGGTCGTTGGTTTTGGTTAGGTGATCGTTGAGCTGATTTTTCGAAACAAAGATGTATTCAGCTTGTATTGTGATAGAGAGATGAATTTTTCTCACTGTACTTGTGGGTGGAAGGCACCAATGTCAGCCCAGCAGATTATGTATCATGATATAGGATGTTGTTATGTTGTAACACTATGTTAATATATGCACGTTTATCTGTTTGCTGGTATATATTTATCTGTTATTCATATGTCGATATAGTGTGTTTGGGTTGAGGTTGTACAACTTTGTGCGGTAGCCAACAAACCCGTGAGCAATCAAGACATAAGTTGTGGGCCCTGAGGGCAAGAAAGACTTATGTTGTGGGCTCATGAGCAATCCAAATATGACCTGAGGGCCCGATAGGCATGCTAGAATGATACCGTGGACTTAGGGGTAATCTAGTATTTTAGTTGTAGACCCAGTATATGTTGTTATATCTATGTATGTGCTGTTACTTTAGGGGAACTCACTAAGCTATGGCTTACATTTTTAGTTTATTGTTTCAGGTACTTCTGAGGATCGTGGGAAAGCAAAGGCATGATCGTGCACATCATCCTGGTTTATATCACTGGGTCTTGGGGAAACCCATGATTTTGAAATAATGCTTTTGAAACAATGACTCTTTTTGTAAAAAAAATGTTGGTTAATGGTTGATTTTGAAAATTTTAAATTTCCTTGATTTTTGGAGCGTTAAAAGTTAGAATCATAGCCTTGGTTTGAGAGAACTGGATGAACATCCGTGTGAATCTAGACCAAAACTAGGGATTTGCAAAAGTTTTTAAATGGTTTTCAAAATTGTTTTTAAAATAACCAAGGAAGGATGCGATGTGTTGTTGTAATAGTGTCTAAGGCTGCAACTATATTAGGCAAGTATTTGACCTGATTGTGCATGGTCCTTTTGGGTTGCCTTCACCATAGCAACTTGATAGGATGATTTATTAAGAGAGAGTAAATATTATTAGTATATTATGAGAATAATATAAAGAATAAAATATTAATATAAGTCATAGAATTAATTAGAATTAATTTGGTGACATAAAGAGATTAATTAAATAAGAGGGTATAAACTGCCAATTGCTTGATAGTTAAACTTTAGACTGTAAATCCTTATTGATAAAGGATTAGACGATTTCTAAGGCTAGGATAAGCCAAAATCGTCCATAGGGTTATCAAGGAAAGGATATGGATTAACTTAAAGTCTAAGTTGTCCAATTAGGATTTAAGCTGTAACCCTTAAGGAGTCTACAAGTATAAATAGACCCTATGGCTGAGGGAATTCAGCATCCCATCTGATGTAGCACCTGGTTTCCGGTATGTGAATTTTATTTGAGCATTGCCCTATTTTAGCCTTGGACTCGGCGAGTCATAAGGTCCAACTCGCCGAGTAGGGACGAGACTCAGGACACGTTTTAAGTGGGCGACTCGGCGAGTCCATATCCTGGACTCGGCGAGTCACCGCTGCTGGATGAAACCCAAAGTTTCAAGGGTTTGCACCCTATTTAAACCCTCATTCCGCCCCAACTCGTCCCCATTCACGCCCAGAACTCCCCCAACATCGTTTTCCCTTGTTTCCTTGAGAGATTGAAGTGTTCTTGGTGTGTTCTTGAAGGTTTTGAGGAGAAAGAGGAGTAGATCAAGAAGAAGAGAAGGAGATCAGCCATCTTTGTGTCATTTCAACATTTTCCTTGAGGTATATCTCGTTTTTCCCCTGTTTCTATGCTTAGGATTTCATTTGGGACAACCTTGAGCAATTCTTCAAGCTTGTTTGTGCTTAATGTTTCGTAATAAGTGGATTAACCTTTAGATCTAGGCAAGATTGAGCTCCAGGAGCTCAGATCTGTTAGCTTTATGGCCCCATGTGGCTTGTTCATCCTAGATCTACCCTTTTGAGGCATTTTGCACCCTAAAATCCACATTAGTGAATATCCACACGTAAAGTTGGAAACTTTACGTGTGATTTGTGTCCTAGAAGTCCAGATCTATGAATGGCATGGACTGAAATCGAGTAAATCGGTGTTTTTGATGGATGCATGGCGGCGACTCGGCGAGTCGTATTGGTGACTCGGCGAGTCTGGTCGCGAGTCACCGATTTGGTCCCTTCATGATGTATCGAGTTGAGCCGTGAGTCACAGGGGGTGACTCGGTGAGTTGGGAGCTGAACTCACCCATGTTAGGACTCGGCGAGTCAATGCCCTGACTCGGCGAGTCCAAGGCAATCTTCATAGATCAAGAACAGACTCGGCGAGTTGTTCATACAACTCGGCGAGTCTTAGCATAAAGTGTTCTTCGGATGAAGATGAACTCGACGAGTTGTTCATACAACTTGGCGAGTAGGATGAAGGAGTTGAATGACAGTTAGAAGATGAACTCGTCGAGTCATAGCCCAACTCGACGTGTAGAACCAGGGACCCAGGACAATAGTTTGCTAGGGACTCGGCGAGTCGGGTCAACTGAAAGTTGACTCTAGCATTGGCTTAGAGCTAGACCGGGGGTAAAATGGTCATTTTACCTAAAGGACACTTAGTAGTGTTTGATTGAGTATGTTGTGGGAATTGCAGCTGGAGGACTCCCGGAGCGGCAGCAGTCAGTTAGTTCCCGATCAGTTCAGCAGCTACTTTGAGGTGAGTTACCTTCCAGTAGCGGTGGGTCTATGGCCACAATGCCAGCCCACCAGTAGAAGACGTATGATAGATGATTGTCTTTGTGATATCATCTAGGTTCGCTATTACCTGTTATGATACGTTATATGCAATAGTAGTAGAGTTCGGTTGTTAGGACCGTTGGGTAGTCAGACACCCCAGAATTATCTGACTGTATGTGATGGTATGCTTGTATGTTGGTCTGTTATGTTATGCGATAGAGGTTGCGGGAGGGGACCAGTCCCCGAGGATCGGTTGTTAGGACCGATGGGTAGTCAGCACCCCAGAATGGCTTGACATGGGTAGTCAGCACCCCAGAATGGCTTGACACGGGTAAGACGGCACCCCAGAATGGCCGTATGGGTAGGTCGGCACCCCAGAATGGCCGTACCGGGTAGTCAGGCACCCCAGAATAGCCTGGCGGTACGTATGTTATGTGTTTGTATGGTATGTGGTACGTTGGGGGAACTCACTAAGCTTTGTGCTTACGTTTACAGTTTTGTTTTTAGGTACCTCTGCACCGAAGGGGAAGGAGCCGGCGCGGTAGCGGCACGTCATACACACACTCTTCGGTTTCCGCATTTACGAGATTTCCTGGGATTGTACTCTGATATTTTGATGGGATGTATGGTTTGGCCTTTTAGAACATGGTTACGATGTGTTATGGTGTGATCAAACAATGTTTTTATTTATTAATGTTTTCTAAAGTAATATTTTAAAATGAAATTTTCGGACGTAAAAATTGGGTCGTTACAAGTTGGTATCAGAGCCCTGGTTTGAGGGATTTGGACACGCCTTCGGGAGTGTTTGGACTCAAATCGAGGGATTGAAAGATTTTTCAAAAGAAATTGTTCTTTAAAACCCGGAAAAGAGTCATAAGAAAGAGCAAAGTGTGTGACGTGCGCGACCGGCCGAGCTCAAGTAAGTATTCCCCATAGTACCCATACAAGTTTATGTTATGTTTATCAGCTTACGTAGAACTGCATGCTAGAATAGGCTAAGGATCTAGGAGTGATGCCTTATGTGCCTGCTTATGTGTTACAGCTTTATGAATATTGCATGCTAGAATTGAGTAGACAGCAGTAGGATAGCCTGTTTAGGTTATGCCTAATAGTATGAGCTTAGCATCCTATGTTAAGTGTCGTTTCTTCTTATAAGAATAGTTTTGGCTTGAGTCTGTTTTTCCCTTATCCGAATGCTGCTTGCTTCGTGCTTGGTGGGATTCTGAGTAATGGGAATTAGCCACTAGGTAAACACGTCACACCACATGTAATCAGGGTTGAATAATCCCAAAGTGTTGGAACTGGCCCTATTGCGCAGCTCTTGTTTGAGTCCAACCGTTGTAGGGACGGATCTTTTACTTGAAGGATTATCTAATCCTCATCACATGTGATGGTGTTTATGTGGTGGCTAACTGGCATTATGAGGAGACCTACAGCAGCTGAGGACCAGTCGTGTTGAACTTGAGTTTCCCTAGGGCAAGCCTAGGATGAGAATAACAGAGAGTAGCAGTAGTAAAGGGGAGCTGGTGGAGTCGAGGAATTCCTCGGAGAAGGTACGGATAGATGTGGAAGGTAGTATGGGCCCGTACTACTGAAAGCAGAGGATCCGTACCCGAGCCGAGGAAGGCCAAGACGAGACCAAGGAACCTGTAGGTAGTTGAGATCCCTCAGAAAATAGCAGTACCACTAATGATTATTATGATGTTTTGCAGAATGGTGGTACTTCGACCGAGACCGACAGATGGCGGGTCAGGAGAGGGGTCAGGTTCGGGATCAGGCACCGAGCCGATTGATGAGAGGCTACGTGAGTTCATCACGTCGGAGATCACTAGGGGCATCCTTGAGTCGACCCCCATCATTTTTGGGTCGATCAAGGAAGGGATCGTGGAGTTGATGGAGGCTCGCCTACGGGCATTCAGGAGCGACTTGGCCTCTAGCCAGTCGGCATCTCGCACACTGTCCTTCAAGGACTTCAGGGGCAGTGGTGCGCCGGATTTCCATGGGGTGAAGGACCCCATTGTCGCCAGGCGGTGGATTGCGGATATTGAGTCCGCCCAGTTGACCAGCTTCTGCCCCGAGGGGTCGAAGGTGAGGTACGCAGCAGGGTGTTTATGGGACCGAGCCCGGGATTGGTGGGAGTCAGTGGGTGACTCGTTGGGAGCCTCGGCTATCGAGGCAATGACCTGGTCGGACTTTGTGGCTAGGTTCAGGGCAGAGTTTGCACCAGCGGTCGAGCTTCAGCAGCTGGCCAGGGAGTTTCTAGACATGAGGCAGACGACAGAGACCGTGGCGGAGATCACCGCCAAGTTTCGGGAGAGGGCTTTATTGGTGCCCCAGTATGCAGGTGACGAGGATATGAGGAGGACTCGTTACCATGATATGCTACGAGCTGACATTCGGGAGCATGTTAGCTTTTTGGCTTGCCCTACCCTGGACTCCATGATTGCCAGGGCTAGGGAGAGAGAGATAGATTTGGAGCACATCCGGAAACGGAAACTTGAGGACAGTCAGGCAGCAGGGGCTTCGGGGAAGAAGCCCAAGGGATCAGATGGGAGGCCAAAAGGCCAGTCGGGACCGAGCCGCTGCAGGAGGTGCGGCAGGCCGCACGAGGGGGCGTGCAGGATGGGATCATCAGGCTGCTACAAGTGCGGCAAGTTTGGGCATATCAGCAGGGATTGCACTGAACCTGCGACAGTTATTCAGACATCGGAGTTGCTGTGTTTCCACTACAACCAGAGGGGCCACAAGAAGGCCAATTGCCCCATGTTGACAGTTTCAGCGCCAGTGAAGGCGCCAGCTCCAGCGACCCTGCGGATCACGGACGGCCGTCAGGGCAAGGCAGAGGCTCCAGTGGTGAGGAGTCGGGCATTTCAGTCGACTGCCGAGGAGGCACGCGCCGCGCCCGATGTGGTGACGGGTATGATTCCTTCCTTCTATCTTCTATTTTACGTTGTTATGATATTGATATGTGCTCCGTATGTATACATGTGTATTAGGATCGTTCCATGTGAACGGCATCCCGGTTCAGGTATTGTTCGACTCGGGTGCATCCCGATCGTTCGTTTCTCTTGCTCTTAGCAAGAGATTTCATGAGACTTCAAGCGAGTTAGATTGCCCGTTAGAGGTAGAGATTGCTGACGATCGATCGGTGCGAGCATCGATGGTGTTTCGAGATTGTGTTCTGCGACTGTTTGAGGAGCGTTACCTGGTAGACTTGGATCCCATTCCATTGCGTGGGAACAAGGTGATTATTGGTATGGATTGGTTGAGCCCTAATGGGGCAGTGATAGATTGCGCGCAGCAGCTAGTGCGAGTCAGGACCCCAAGCGGGGGAGAGTTAGTGATTCATGGAGAGCGGCCGCAGTGTGGACCCACTGTATGTTCAGCAGCGAGGGCTAGGCGCTACCTTCAGCAGGGATGCGCGGGTTATGTCGCGTATGTGATGGATACCCGGGAGGCGGGTAAGGCGACCGTGAGCGAGGTCCCGGTGGTTCGAGATTTTGCTGATGTTTTCCCGGAGGAACTACCTGGGATACCTCCGGAGCGACAGGTGGAGTTCAGGATTGACCTCATTCCCGGTGCGGCTCCGATAGCCAAAGCACCATATCGGTTGGCTCCTCCCGAGATGCAGGAGTTGTCTACGCAGCTGCAGGAGCTGCTGGACAAGGGATTTATTCGGCCAAGCAGTTCACCCTGGGGAGCCCCGATTCTGTTTGTAAGAAAGAAGGACGGGTTGCATCGGATGTCTATAGATTATCGGGAGCTGAACAAGGTAATGGTGAAGAACCGATACCCGCTTCCGAGGATTGACGACCTATTTGACCAGCTTCAGGGAGCATCTTGGTTCTCTAAGATTGACTTGCGTTCGGGGTATCATCAGATGAGGGTCAGGGAGGAGGATATGCAGAAGACTGCGTTTCGGACGCGCTATGGTCATTACGAGTTCGTGGTGATGCCGTTTGGGCTCACCAATGCTCCTGCCGCGTTCATGGACCTCATGAACCGCGTGTGTAGACCGATGCTAGATCGGTCTGTGATAGTCTTTATCGATGATATCTTGGTCTATTCCAAGACTCGGGAGGAACACGAGGAGCATCTAAGGGAGGTATTGGAGACCCTGAGGAGGGAGAGCTTGTATGTCAAGTTCTCCAAGTGTGAGTTTTGGTTGCGCGAGGTGCAATTTCTTGGACACCTCGTCAACCAGAACGGGATTCTGGTTGATCCGGCCAAGGTCGAGGCCGTGATGAGATGGGAGGTCCCGAAGTCTCCATCCGAGATTCGGAGCTTCCTGGGATTGGCGGGCTACTATCGGAGATTTATCCAGGATTTCTCCAAGATAGTCGTACCCCTGACATGACTGACGAAGAAAGCCGTGGTCTTTCGGTGGGGACCCGAGCAGCAGGCTGCGTTTGAGATGCTGAGACAGAAATTGTGTGAGGCACCGATCCTAGCCCTGCCTGAGGGCGTAGAGGATTTTGTGGTTTACTGCGATGCGTCCATTTCAGGGTTGGGCGCAGTTGTGATGCAGAGGGGGCATGTCATTGCCTACGCTTCGCGGCAGCTCAAGCCTCACGAGGCAAATTACCCGACGCACGATTTGGAGTTGGGGGCGGTGGTCTTTGCCCTCAAGATTTGGCGGCATTACCTCTACGGGGTTCGGTGTACCATCTACACGGACCACAAGAGTTTGAGGTACCTCATGGACCAGCCGAATCTGAATATGAGGCAGCGGCGGTGGTTGGACGTGGTGAAGGATTATGATTGCGAGATCCTTTACCACCCGGGGAAGGCCAATGTGGTGGCCGATGCGCTTAGCCGCAAGACGGTGCCGATCAGGGACGTCTGTTTGAGGATGACTGTGGTGACTCCCCTATTGGAGCAGATTCGGGAGGCTCAACAGGAGGCTATCAAGGAGGAGCATCGGAAGAGAGAGCGTGTAGTGGGTCAGGTTTCCTCCTTTGATTATGATGGCAGAGGACTTTTGATATTACACCGTAGGGTGTGGGTGCCGTATCACGGTGGCGTGCGTTAGATTCTGATGGAGGAGGCGCACAAGTCCCGATTTTCTATTCATCCCGGGGCGACGAAGATGTATAGGGATCTTCGTCCGGATTATTGGTGGCCTTGCATGAAGCGGGATGTGGCATGGTACGTCGAGCGGTGTTTGACCTGCAGGAAGGTCAAGGCCGAACATCAGAGACCGCATGGCAAGATGTAGCCGTTGGACATTCCACTGTGGAAATGGGAAGATATCACGATGGATTTTATCACAAAGCTTCCCAGGACCGCACGGGGAGTGGATTCGATTTGGGTCATCGTGGATAGATTGACCAAGAGTGCTCACTTTATTCCAATTCAGGAGAGCATATCGGCCGAAAAATTGGCCGACATCTATATCAGGGAGATTGTGACACGGCATGGGGTGCCAGTATCGGTGATCTCGGACAGAGATGTGCGTTTTACTTCCAGATTTTGGAAGAAATTCCATGACGAGTTGGGCACTCGTCTGCATTTTAGCACCGCCTTTCACCCGCAGACAGATGGTCAGAGTGAGCGGACCATCCAGACTTTGGAGGACATGTTGCGGGCGTGTGTGTTGGATTTTGGTGGTAGCTGGGATACCTATCTTCCCCTGGCTGAGTTCTCCTACAACAACAGCTATCACGCGAGCATTGACCGACCACCGTTCGAGATGTTGTATGGGCGGAAGTGCAGAACCCCGATATGTTGGGGGGAGGTTGGCCAGAGAGTCATGGGAAGCACCGAGGTGGTGCTAGAGACGACCGAGAGGATCCAGCAGGTTCGGAGCAGACTTCAGACTGCACAGAGTCAGCAGAAAAGCTACGCCGATAGACATCGATCCGACTTGGAGTTCCAAGTCGGGGATATGGTCCTCCTGAAAGTGTCGCCTTGGAAAGGTGTCATTCGATTCAGGAAGCGGGGCAAGTTGGGCCCAAGGTTCATCGGGCCGTTCAGGGTTGCAGCCCGGGTGGGCAAGGTGGCGTATAGGCTGGATCTGCCAGCCGAGCTCAGTCAGATCCACAGCACCTTCCATGTTTCGCAGCTGCGGAAGTGCCTGGTGGACGATTCAGCAGTAGTACCGTTGGAGGATATGCAGGTTGATGACAGCTTGAATTACATTGAGCGCCCAGTCGCAATACTTGACAGAAAGACCAATACGTTGAGAAACAAGAGGGTAGAACTAGTAAAGGTGCAATGGCAGCACCGCAAGGGTTCGGAATGGACTTGGGAACCGATGGACGAGATGATGGAGCATCACCCCGAGCTGTTTCAGGACCGGGCAACAGACTTCAAGGACGAAGTCTAAAATAAGTGGGGGAGAATTGTAGCACCTGGTTTCCGGTATGTGAATTTTATTTGAGCATTGCCCTATTTTAGCCTTGGACTCGGCGAGTCATAAGGTCCGACTCGCCGAGTAGGGACGAGACTCAGGACACGTTTTAAGTGGGCGACTCGGCGAGTCCATATCCTGGACTCGGCGAGTCACCGCTGCTGGATGAAACCCTAAGTTTCAAGGGTTTGCACCCTATTTAAACCCTCATTCCGCCCCAACTCGTCCCCATTCACCCCCAGAACTCCCCCAACATCGTTTTCCCTTGTTTCCTTGAGAGATTGAAGTGTTCTTGGTGTGTTCTTGAAGGTTTTGAGGAGAAAGAGGAGTAGATCAAGAAGAAGAGAAGGAGATCAGCCATCTTTGTGTCATTTCAACATTTTCCTTGAGGTATATCTCGTTTTTCCCCTGTTTCTATGCTTAGGATTTCATTTGGGACAACCTTGAGCAATTCTTCAAGCTTGTTTGTGCTTAATGTTTCGTAATAAGTGGATTAACCTTTAGATCTAGGCAAGATTGAGCTCCAGGAGCTCAGATCTGTTAGCTTTATGGCCCCATGTGGCTTGTTCATCCTAGATCTACCCTTTTGAGGCATTTTGCACCCTAAAATCCACATTAGTGAATATCCACACGTAAAGTTGGAAACTTTACGTGTGATTTGTGTCCTAGAAGTCCAGATCTATGAATGGCATGGAATGAAATCGAGTAAATCGGTGTTTTTGGTGGATGCATGGCGGCGACTCGGCGAGTCGTATTGGTGACTCGGCGAGTCTGGTTGCGAGTCACCGATTTGGTCCCTTCATGATGTATCGAGTTGAGCCGTGAGTCATAGGGGGTGACTCGGTGAGTTGGGAGCTGAACTCACCCATGTTAGGACTCGGCGAGTCAATGCCCTGACTCGGCGAGTCCAAGGCAATCTTCATAGATCAAGAACAGACTCGGCGAGTTGTTCATACAACTCGGCGAGTCTTAGCATAAAGTGTTCTTCGGATGAAGATGAACTCAACGAGTTGTTCATACAACTCGGCGAGTAGGATGAAGGAGTTGAATGACAGTTAGAAGATGAACTCGTCGAGTCATAACCCAACTCGACGAGTAGAACCAGGGACCCAGGACAATAGTTTGCTAGGGACTCGGCGAGTGGAGATCCACTCGGCGAGTCGGGTCAACTGAAAGTTGACTCTAGCATTGGCTTAGAGCTAGACCGGGGGTAAAATGGTCATTTTACCAAAAGGACAGTTAGTAGTGTTTGATTGAGTATGTTGTGGGAATTGCAGCCGGAGGACTCCCGGAGCGGCAGCAGTCAGTTAGTTCCCGATCAGTTCAGCAGCTACTTTGAGGTGAGTTACCTTCCAGTAGCGGTGGGTCTATGGCCACAATGCCAGCCCACCAGTAGAAGACGTATGATAGATGATTGTCTTTGTGATATCATCTAGGTTCGCTATTACCTGTTATGATACGTTATATGCAATAGTAGTAGAGTTCGGTTGTTAGGACCGCTGGGTAGTCAGACACCCCAGAATTATCTGACTGTATGTGATGGTATGCTTGTATGTTGGTCTGTTATGTTATGTGATAGAGGTAGCGGGAGGGGACCAGTCCCCGAGGATCGGTTGTTAGGACCGATGGGTAGTCAGCACCCCAGAATGGCTTGACATGGGTAGTCAGCACCCCAGAATGGCTTGACACGGGTAAGACGGCACCCCAAAATGGCCGTATGGGTAGGTCGGCACCCCAGAATGGTCGTACCGAGTAGTCAGGCACCCCAGAATAGCCTGGCGGTACGTATGTTATGTGTTTGTATGGTATGTGGTACGTTGGGGGAACTCACTAAGCTTTGTGCTTACGTTTACAGTTTTGTTTTCAGGTACCTCTGCACCGAAGGGGAAGGAGCCGGTGCGGTAGCAGCACGTTATACACACACTCTTCGGTTTCCGCATTTACGAGATTTCCTGGGATTGTACTCTGATATTTTGATGGGATGTATGGTTTGGCCTTTTAGAACATGGTTACGATGTGTTATGGTGTGATCAAACAATGTTTTTATTTATTAATGTTTTCTAAAGTAATATTTTAAAATGAAATTTTCGGACGTAAAAATTGGGTCGTTACATCTGAAGTAGAGACTCTGGCCAAATTCCTCCCCTCTCCTCTCTCCCAAATCATCCTCCTTGCTATTTGGTGTTTGTAAGCCATTAGAGGAGTGACAATTGTGACTCTAGAAGCTCCAAGACAACAAGATCAACAAGGAATTCAAAGGTATGATTCTAGATCTGTTTAAATATTGTTATTACACCTAAATAGTCATTAGAAGTCTTGGATTCAAAGCATGTTTGATTAGAAAGCCTAGATCCAAGCATTAAGGTTTTGCATGCGCACATAGGAAAGTTCTTATGGCTAAAACCCATCAGTGGTATCAGAGACTAGGTTGGTTTTCATTGAATTGTTGCTTGATTGTATGAAAGTAAACTGAAAAATTCGATTTTTATGTTTCTGAGTCATGGACTCAGCGAGTTCCAAAGTGGACTCGGCGAGTAGGCCTGACTCAGCGAGTCCCTTTGTGTACTCTGCGAGTCCGAGCGTCAGGATTAGCCAAAAACGGGATTTTTTTCATATTTATCGTATGGAAACTTACCTTAATCATATTAGATCAACCCTAATCCAATTTTATGATATATATGACTATATTTTTGATCTAATTGAAGATAATTATCAATTAATAAAATATTTGATTTCCTTATATGATAATTATTAATCAAATATAGATAATTATGTGATTTAGATTATTTGATCCTTTATGTTTTAAATGTTTAAAACTTGTCCTCAAGTTTTGAAATTTATGTTTTGTGATTAAAAGTTTAATTTAGACAATTTAAATTTCAAACCCTAGAATTTTACAAGTTTAAAATACAACCGTATACTAATATAATATTACAAGATTAATATATATATATATATATATATATATATATATATATATATATATATATATATATATATATATATATAACTTAAATGCTAGTCTTACCGTTAGTAGGCCTCATTCACAAAGACGGTCTATAAGGTGAGTATAAGGTTGCGGCACATCGAATAGGTGATCATTACAATGAAGGCACCACGTTAATTTGCATGGTAATTCACACCCGCTTTGTGATCCTAGGTATGCCAGTCACAAACGAGAGGGGCATATCGAGATTTAAACATGCCATTGAAAAGTTTCAATGAATCTCATCCGAACCTAGGAATTCTCAATACATTTAGGACTTACAGTTATGTTTTTCATTGTGGGGAATTAGTGAATCGTCATTTACTTACCTTCAAATTGTTTGCATATTAGATTACGGCATCCCTTTTCTAATGTGTAAATATTGTTGTTGGATCCTAGCCCTAATTTCTTATTGGGTGAATATTAGGGATTCGTATTCTAATCTATCTTTGTCCTTTCTACTTATAGATGTCGAACGCCAACAATGCTGCTGCGAGTTCTTTCACTTTGATGAGCCTTTGTCAAAAGGTCACCTTTGATAGAACGAACTTTAGCAAATGGATAAGATACATTCGCACGATTGCTCACTATGAGGATAAGGAGTATGTCCTCGATGAGAAGCTCGAGAAAATCAACCCCGAAATTGCTACTCCCGCCGAAATCACCGCTTTTGGAACTCACGAACGTGATGCAACGAAAGTGCATTGCATCATGATCGCGACTATGAACTCCGAATTCCAAAAGTCCTACGAGGACATGTATCCGTACGAAATGCATCAAGACTTATTGGATCGATACCATCAAAACGCGAGACAAGAGCGTTATGAGATTTTCACGAACATGATTTCCGCTAAGATGGGTCATGGAGAATCTCTTACCGTGCACCTGCAAAAGATGCAAAGGTATGTCGACCGCGTTCGCAAGTTAAATGTTGACTTTGGGGAAGACTTGGCGATCGACATGGTGCTTCACTCTTTGCCTCCGAGCTACAATCAATTTAGGATGACCTATCACATGAACAAAGAAGAGGTCACCCTAAGCAAACTCCCAGGTCTCTTGAGGGTCGCTGAGAGCAACTTCAAGGACAAGTCTATTGCACCAACTCCCAATCCACTCGCTGCTCCTGGGAAAGAAGAGGAAGGCTTCGTCAAAGAACCATCGCAAGGTCAAAGCCCGAAATGGTGCCTCTTCTAGTGGGACCAAAGTTGATCCCGCTAAGCCCTGCTCTAATCCGAAGGAGGCAAAATGCCACCACTGCCACGAGATAGGACATTTGAAGAGAAGTTGCACGGAGTACCTGCAAGCCATCAAGGAAGGAAAGATCAAGCCATCTTTCGCAGGTATATATACAATTAAATCTAATGATTCCCACAATACTTCTTGGGTTCTTGATACCGGTTGTGGTTATCACATTTGTTCTAATGTGCAGGGACTAAGAAGAAGTAGAGACGTGGAGCATGGAAGAATAAATCTAATCATGAGGAACAGAAGATCGTCTCCTGTGACCAAGATTGGAGTGTATTCTTTAGTGCTTAGGAATAGTTTATCTTTAGATTTGAACAATTGTTGCTATTTGCCAGAAGTGGCTAGAAACATCATTTCTTTTCATGGTTTGTTTAGACAAGGTTTTAGATTTTCTTTTAATAATGAGAATGGTTCTATTTTATCTTATCTAAATGGTGTCTTTTACTTTGAAGCTATACCATGTAATGGAATTTATGAAACTGTTATGATTGTTGATAACTTAGGAAATGATGTTTTGTACTTGGATTCTTCCAATAGTATGGATAAGGCATCCTTATGGCATTGTCGTCTTGGACATGTCAACAAGAAACGCATAGCCCAACTCCAAAAGGATGGAGTGTTGGAGTCATTTGACCTTAGGGAAGATGACACATGCGAATCTTGTTTACTTGGAAAGATGACTAAGTCACCCTTCGTTGGTATGTGCGAAAGGGGTAAGGGTCTATTGGACCTCATACATACCGATGTATGTGGACCGTTTAGATCTACCACAAAGGATGGAAACCGCTTCTGTGTGACTTTTACCGATGACTATAGTAGATATGGGTATATCTACTTAATTAAGCAAAAGTCGGAAACTTTTGAAAAGTTCAAAGAGTTTAAGAATGAAGTGGAGAATCAATTGGGCATGAAGATCAAAATGCTTCGATCCGATCGAGGAGGAGAGTACCTAAGTCTTGAATTCCACGATTATCTCAAGGAGTGTGGAATAGTTTCACAATTGACGCCACCTAGGACACCACAATTGAATGGTGTGGCAGAAAGGCGTAATCGAACTTTGTTGGACATGGTTCGCTCTATGATGAGTCGTGCTTCGCTATCTATCTCTTTTTGGGGGTATGCCTTAGAGACTTCCGCCCATATCCTTAACCGAGTCCCTACTAAGAAGGTTGCCAAAACACCTCACGAGATGTGGACGGGGAAAGCTCTTTCGTTAGCACATATCAAGGTTTGGGGTTGCGAGGCTTTCGTAAGACGAGATACTCACGACAAGCTTGAACCTCGTAGTGAGCGATGTATTTTCATCGGCTACCCGTAGAAATCCTTTGGATACCTCTTCTATAGACCAAAGGAAAATGGTGTCTTTGTAGCGAGGAGAGGAGTTTTCCGAGAGCGAGAACTCATAAGCCAAGGAGACAGTGGGAGGCAAATCGATCTTGAAGAGATTCAAGAATCGATAGATGAAGGAACCTCAACCGCTGGCACTCAACCTGAGGAGGAAACTCCGGTTGAACCGATTGACATATCATTACCTCTTAGACGTTCCGAAAGAGTTAGGTTTCAACCCCAGTTATATGGTTTTCATATTACTACCGAAGGGGACACGTATATTAGTGATAGTACACTAATGAACCTTGATGAACCTAATAGTTATAAGGAAGCCATGGCAGGCTCGGAGTCTGCAAAATGGAAAGAGGCAATGGATAGCGAGATCCAATCCATGTACGATAACCAAGTTTGGAATTTGGTTGATAATGTTCCTGGACGTAAGACCGTTGGGTGCAAATGGATCTTCAAGAAGAAGAGCGATGTGGATGGAAAGGTACACACGTATAGAGCGCGATTAGTTGTGAAGGGCTTTAGTCAAACTCCCGGAGTTGACTATGAAGAGACCTTCTCACCAGTTGCGAAGATAAAATCTATTAGAGTGATGCTAGCTATTGCCGCATTTCATGATTACGAGATTTGGCAAATGGATGTCAAGACCGCTTTCCTTAACGGGAAGTTGGTCGAGGATGTTTACATGTCTCAGCCAGAAGGGTTTGTGGATCTGAAGCATCTGAATATAGTGTGTAAGCTTGAGAAGTCCATTTATGGACTAAAGCAAGCGTCTCGCAGATGGAATCCTTGCTTCGATGAGAAAGTCAAAGAGTTTGGATTTGTACGAAGCGAAGATGAATCGTGTGTATATGTCAAAGTCAGTGGGAGTATAGTAAGCTTCCACGTTCTATATGTCGATGACATATTACTCATAGGAAACGACGTCCCGACTCTGCAGGAGGTTAAGTCCTGGCTCGGGAAGTGCTTCACTATGAAGGACCTCAGAGAGGCTTCCTACATTTTGGGAATAAGGATAGTAAGAGAAAGAAGTAAGAGACTAATAGGACTTAGTCAGAACACTTACTTAGAGAAGGTACTAAAACGTTTTAGTATGGAAAACTCGAAGAAGGGAGAATTACCGATACAAAGCAATGCCAAGTTGAGTAAGACTCAAAGTCCGAGTACCGAAGCCGAGATAGCTGAAATGAGCCGAGTTCCATACGCTTCCGCAGTTGGCTCAATCATGTACGCTATGACTTGTACTCGCCCTGATGTAGCCTTTGCTTTGAGCATGGTAAGTAGCTATCAAGGGAATCTAGGCAGAGCCCATTGGGTTGCGGTGAAGAATATCCTTAAGTACCTTCGGAGGACGAAGGAATGGTTCTTAGTCCTTGGAGGGAGTGATGACTTGAAGGTGCAAGGGTATAGTGACGCCAGTTTTCAGACCGACAGGGACAACTACCGTTCGCAGTCGGGCTGGGTCTTTACCCTGAATGGAGGAGCAGTAACTTGGAAGAGTTCCAAGCAGGAAACCGTAGCTGATTCAACGTGTGAATCAGAGTACATCGCAGCGAGCGAAGCGTCGAAGGAGGCAATATGGCTAAAGAACTTCATCGGTGATCTTGGAGTTGTACCTGCCATAAAGGAGCCCATGGAGATTTTCTGTGATAATGAGGGAGTGGTTGCCTTGACCAAGGAACCGAGAGATCATGGTAGATCACGACATATCGACAGAAAATATCACTTATTAGACATCGTGTAGAAGAAGGACAACTCGTAGTGAAGAGAATATCATCGGAAGATAACCCAGCAGATCCGCTTACGAAGGGACTGAGTAGGGTTAAGCATTTGCATCATGCTAGGAGTATTAGGCTGAAAGATGATATTAGCATAGATTAGATAGTATTAGAAACGTATAATAGATAAATGTAATTAACATTTGATGATTAAATAAAGGAGTTTTATTTATAAGTAATGTTACTGTCTTATGTTAATTGTTTAACTATTGTTTCACTTTGCATGTTTTGACTTCCAGAATAATTGAGTTTATTAAGAATAATTGAATTGTTCAAATAGTCCACAATCGTTCATATGTCGGAAGTAGATATGAATGAAGATTGTCATGAATAGGTATGTAGAGTGTCTAAATGGTGTTAGACATAGCAAAAGATTACTGCAACGTTCATGAGTGCTTATGAACTAGGTTTGAGCATTGGAACAAACCCGCGCTTGCTGGAATCACCTTATGGAATATGATATAAAAGGGTGATCGCAAGACGATAATATCGTATAATCTTAAAACCTAGATATATGGTTTGTTATTGGTTAATTGATTGTACATTGATAATGCGAAAACGCATTGGTAACTCGATGTTATAAAACGCATTGTTGTGTGTAGTTGGTTAATGAATAAGTAAATGCATATAAGTCGAAGTTTATCTGTAACTTTTATCCTAAGAAGGAAAAAGTGATATTTCGGCCGCTCGATGATTTGATTTGACTTATGTGTCGGGCCCAGTCAGAACTGAATTGATGTGTTCGATTAAGTTCTATGTCAAATAAATCGGAGATCGAGAAACCAAATGCTAGACTAACTATTCCATAGTATTGTCAACATGATATCTAACAGAGGACTGTACGATCCCTTATCTAAACGACAAGATTGATTAGATCAGAGTTTGACAGCGTCTTTGAGAGCTACGATTGCAAATCGGAGTGTACCTGCGCATATAGTTACTAGACTTATCCAAGTGGGAGACTGTTGGAATAGTGTCTAAGGCTGCAACTATATTAGGCAAGTATTTGACCCGATTGTGCATGGTCCTTTTGGGTTGCCTTCACCATAGCAACTTGATAGGATGATTTATTAAGAGAGAGTAAATATTATTAGTATATTATGAGAATAATATAAAGAATAATATATTAATATAAGTCATAGAATTAATTAGAATTAATTTGGTGACTTAAAGAGATTAATTAAATAAGAGGGTATAAATTGTCAATTGCTTGATAGTTAAACTTTAGACTATAAATCCTTATTGATAAAGGATTGGACGATTTCTAAGGCTAGGATAAGCCAAAATCGTCCATAGGGTTATCAAGGAAAGGATATGGATTAACTTAAAGTCTAAGTTATCCAATTAGGGTTTAAGCTGTAACCCTTAAGGAGTCTACAAGTATAAATAGACCTTATGGTTGAGGGAATTCGGCATCCCATCTAAAGTAGAGAGACTCTGGCCGAATTCTTCCCCTCTCCTCTCTCCTAAATCATCCTCCTTGCTATTTGGTGTTTGTAAGTTATTAGAGGAGTGATAATTGTGACTCTAGAAGCTCCAAGACAACAAGATCAACAAGGAATTCAAAGATATGATTCTAGATCTGTTTCAATACTGTTATTACACCTAAATAGTCATTAGAAGTCTTGGATTCAAAGCATGTTTGATTAGAAAGCCTAGATCCAAGCATTAGGGTTTTGCATGCGCACATAGGAAAGTTCTTATGGCTAAAACCCATCATGTGTACCATTAGCCGGAGCTAGAAAGTATACCCCAAGTTACCCATACTGGTATTTCTTATGATGTGGTAGAATGGGATGCTAGTTGTAGGATAGGGATCTTCAAGAATTGCATGATAGAATTACCTAATGTATGATGCATTGTTTCCTATAGAGTTTTCTTGCTTATTGTTGTACGACTCTTTCGGGTGTGAATTAACTATTAATTGAATACGTTAAGTCACATGTTGTATGGGTTAAATAATTTTAAATTGAAGGATTTGGTCCTATGGTACAGCTCTTGTTTGAGTCCAACCATCATAGGGTTGAACCTTTTAATATGAGATTATTTAAGTTATGTTGCATATGATTGTATTCATGCAGTAGTTAACTTGCACCGATGGGGGTCGTTTGGCAGTTGATGGTAGGGTAAGGTGTGGATCCTAGGAAAGCCTAGGGGGTATGTAGTACTTATGATGCGCTTTTTAGCAAGTTTTGTAACCTCAATGGATGAATTATGTGTAAGAAGTCGGTCAGTTGAGGAATATCTAGCCTTTATCTCGGGAGTGAGAATAGGATGTATGCACATTCTAGTGTGTGATGTTAGGGTTATTGTGATGAACTTCTAAGATAAATACGGGTAGGTGTGGAAGGTAGTATATGCCCGTACTACCGGAAACACAGGACTTGTACACATAATAGGAAGTTAGAAACCATGAGGGTTCGTATTTCTAGAATGGTTCTGAATATATGTGTAGTGTGGCATTTTTGATGCATTTCGGTTCATTTCAAGTATGGAGTTCACAAGGCGATCTGATTCAGGATCTAGAGTTGATGGTCAAATAGGTTGGGTTTGACTTTTAATGAGATACGTGAGATGATTACTTTAGAGGTTTTATAGATTTTGTAGGATGAATTCTCTAGTATCGTGGATCAGATCACTAGAAGACTACTCGAGGAGCGAACTGCAACTATGTAGAGTATGAAAGCTGCTACTGAAATGACTACTGGGGGAGATGTTGTTATGGGGACACGACTCGAAAAGAGAAGATGGGCTCATTCAATGAAGGACGAAGATTCTGAGGCTGCTAATTTAGGTACTGGAAGTCAAGGTAGCTTTGATATATGTAGGAAGTGTGGGATAACCCATAGGTTTGCTTGTCACAAGTTCAAATGTTATAAGTCTAGAAGGAGAGGGCATGTCTTTCGCGACTCCAAGAAGGATTGGATGTGTTTCCACTATCAGCAGCCGGTTCATCTCAAACCTAACTTTCCTACATGGGTAGTAGAAGGAGTGCAAGCCCCGATGTCCACCATCCTGTGGGAGGTCAAGGTTGAAGCTTAAGAAATCACAGGTATGAAATTCTGATCCTTGATTTAATTTTGAATGGATAGCCATTCATATAGTAGCTTGTTAGAATTATTATGCTAGCATCCGTAGGTCGTAACTGGTCAGTGTTTTGTGTTGGAAATCCTTGGGGTACCTTCTCTGATTAATTTGATTCATATCCCCATGGGAGATGTGTGTGTGTGTGTGTGATATTAGGGATGGATTGGTTGAGCAATTTTGGTGTTGTGATAGACCGCACAGGTCAGTGGATGGTGGTTAGAACCCTAAGTATAGGAGAACTGCTTATTTATGGGGAGGGTATCGGGATGGGGCTAGCTTTGGTTCTGCTGTCAGGGCTAATCAGTATATCCACCATGAATGTATGGGTTATCCTTCCTATGTGGTTGATACATGGGTTAGGGAGTAGGCATCGGTTTTATATGTGCTAGTTGTTAGGGAGTTGCTTAAGTGTTTCTGGAGGAGTTATCCGATGTGCCTCCCAGGAGGCAGTTTGAGTTTAAGATTGACTTAGTGCTAGGTGCGGCTCCAATTTTCAAGGTGTCATACCGTTTGGCACCATCTGAGATGTAGGAGTTGTCCTCTTAGCTTCAGGAGTTGTTAGGCAATCAGTTCATCAAAACCGAGCAGTTCTCCGTGGGGAGCACCGATTTTGTTCGTCAATAAGAAGATTGGTTGACATCAGATGTGCATTGATTATCAGGAGTTAAAAAAGTTAACAACATGTTTGATTAGTTACATGGTGCATCTTGGTTCTCCAAGATCAATCTGAATTCAGGGTATCATCAGGAGAGCATTAGAGAGTAGGAAGTGAAGAAGACCGCGTTTCAGACTCGTTATGCTCATTATGAGTTCGTGGTGATGCCATTTACGCTCAACAATGCACCTACGATGTTTATGGATTTTATGAATCAGGTATGCAGGCCAATGCTTGATCGATCAGTTATTTTTTATGGATGATATCTTGGTGTATTACAAGAGCAGAGAGCAGCACGAGGAGCAACTTCGAGAGCTTTTGGGAGTACTGAGGCGGGAATGACTGTATGTCAAGTTCTCGAAGTGTGATTTTGGTTACGAGAGGTCTAGTTCTTAGGGCATCTTGTTAACTAGAATGAAGTTTTTGTTGATCCAACCCAGATCGAGGTTTTGATGCAATGGGAGGTTCTGAAGTCCCCCTCGGGGATCAGGAATTTTTTGGGCTTAGTAGCATATTATCGAACATTTATTTAAGATTTCTCCATTAATGTTGTACCCCTCACTCATTTAACGAGGAAGGGCGTGGATCTCTATTGACCCTTCCGGAGGGTGTCGAAGATTTCGTTGTACTTTGTGATGCATCCATCAAAGGTTTGGGGCGGTTCTTATGCAGAGAGGGTGACTGATTGCGTATGCTTTCCGGCAGTAGAAGCCGCATGAGGCACAATATCTTACTCATTATCACAACTAGGAATTCTGATGCTTTGTAAACACTTAACAAGGGTAACATTGTAACTAAAACTTGAAAGCATGTATGGTTCTTATTCAATGACAACATAATTCCATCAAACACACTATACAAATACTCAAATAGTCAACAAAAGGTTGGAAACCCTAAAAATCCCGGTTTAAGTCCAATATGGACTAGGATTTCCTTATTTGACCTAATGGGCCAATAAACTTCCAATTTGACTATTTTGGACTTAGAACCCCTAAATGGGCTCTCAATGGACCCACTTTCATGAAACTTAACCTTTTGGGCCATAATGGGCCTAAAATGGATTAGTTTACCTTAATGGGCCTTGTTAGGCCATAACAATCCAATAAGCCCTAAAGAGCCACAAATCCATTCTTTCATGAAAGATTGGGTTGTAACCCACTCCAAAGGCCCAATGGGCCGAAAACTATCAATTTGGGCTTCGCATTACGAAACTCATACACTAAGGCCCAAATCTTTTCTTTTCCTTCTCTCTCTCTCTCTCTCTCTCTCGGCCCATGTAGAAAACAACAAAAAAGGAAAAAGATGTAATTAGCTAGGGTTGACCTTGGAGGTGCCACCTCCTCATTATACCCCATATCTCCATGCAAAGATCCAACATATATCCATGATAGTCATTTCATCACCTCTATTTTCCCTTCTCTTTTTCTTCTTCGGTCGAGAGTGCAAACAAAACACACACACACACACACACAACATCAAACTTCTTCCAAACTCTCTCAAGTATTCTCCTCCTTCCCACTCCAAAATCTCGAAATTTTGCTTGTGCATCAAGAGGATTTCAAGAGAATATCATCCCTTCTTGGTAATTTATACATATCCAAGGATTATATAACTCTTTTCACATGATTATATCCCTTCTCTTAAACATTTATGGTAATCATACTCCTATAATCACCTCAAGTTTGAGATCCACATCAACGTGTTGCTAGGGCCAAAAGTCTTGTTCTTATCTTCTTCAAAAACCAAAACAACTAATCAAGGTGAGTTCATACCCCTCTATTTTCGGTTTTCACAAGTTTTATGGGGGAGAATACAAGTAAAATGTGTAGATCTATGTGTATGTGTATGTTATGTGTGATTTCCTGTGTTTATGTGGTAAATATGTGCCAAAAAGGAAAGAAATCTCGAGATCTATGGCTCAAGGAGGAAAATCTACGTGATCTAGGATGTATTACATTTAACAAGTCAAGAAAATTTATCATCTGAGGTTATAGTAAGCATGTTACAACATAAAACACATTTTTCGGCTATTTTTGTCAAATAAACAAAAGTTGGGTTAAAGGTTGTCATTCACAGTTTTTTTATAAGGACCAAAAGGGTCAAAATAGTTAAAATAGAAGCTTTTATGAATATTATGCTCTTGAAAGGACTAGAAATGTAAATTGTAGTCTATTGGGCCAAACTTTGGGCTTTTTGGCCCATAGGCCCAAATTTTCGAATAAAATGGGTTTTAACATACTAAAATGGTAAATTTCTCAAAATAGTGGTTGAAAAGGTAAATAAATCTATTTTAGGGGTTAAAATGACCCTTTTTGTTAAAAAGGATCAAAAATGCAAAGTTTTTGGATTTTGGGTCAAATTTGTAAAAATTGTGAAAAGTTTGGACTATAAATGAAAATCTTTTTACTAAAGGGGCTGAAACTTCCAAAAAGTAAACTTTGGGCTGAAAACATCTTTTAAATAAGTCTTTGAGTCAAAATATCAACAAAAATAGTTTAAGGACCTAAAATGCCATATTTTATAAAAAGGGACTAAAAGTGTCATTTTACTTAAAGAAGGGTCGAAAAGGTCAAACCCATATTTTTGATTCATTTACTCTATTATTAAGATATTGGGCCAAAAATACCAAAATCCTAACTAGGAATTTAGAATGTAAAAGTGTGCATATACTTTCATTAATTTAAATATCGTTATAAAACAATCGACAAACTTCGTGCCTTTGTGATTCAAAAATTGATAAAATATGACCTTCTAACAATTATACCATACTTAAAACAAGTAAATATTCAAACTGTTGGGCTTGAAAGATTCAAATCATGCTTATTGGGCCTTCGTGACCCATTAAACATGACTCTTGGGCCTAACAATAATAATGTATGTTATTTGGGCCTCCTGTGACCCAATTACATGCTTAAGGGACCCTTAATGACAACTACATGCTGTTGGGCCATAGTGGCCCACTAGTATTGCTAGTAAGGTCCAAATAAAAGATATTGCAAAGTAGGCCAACGCGCCCTTCGTATACTCGACAGCCTTGGATAAGACACGCGATTAGTGGAACCTCACAGTCCTCTTCTCCTCATCTGTTAGGCTTACCTTCTATTCAAGTAAACAAAATTAGGTCGTTAATCAAGGGTAATCAAATTCATTTGGATTAAGTGAGTAATAACGGGCGACACCTTTAAGTGTCGGTCGTAGTCTGTAGTTATAATCAAAGTCTCCTAGAGGGAGAGCGAGAGTTTGTGTATAGATCTATACGGGGATGACATCCCCACACCTCAGCTGTTCGCTACAGTTAGACTTGGCCAGTCTAGGGTGACAAAATCTTAAGATTAATTCCAGAGTTCAATAGAATGCCAAGACAGACGAACTAGTCATTATCATGCATGGTTATAACGACTCACATAATAAATCTAATACTATCTAAGTAATCAACGGAATTCATAATCATTCGTTGTGACGGTATAATAATTCGAAACAATCATATTATTTTATCAGAAAACATCGGGTTTTTTGGGGAAATCAACATTATTCACTTGTATTTTCAATAACTATAATGCAAATCTTCTCATTTATACACGCTTTTGAAATCATTCATGCATAAACCTATGGATCTATACACTTTTGTATAAACAATTGTCGTTTCAGAAAATATCGGATTTTCTCGGTTTTTACAAACTGCACAAAACATTTTCATATCAACCCTGCTTATGAACTCACCAACATTCCATATGTTGACATTTTCAAAATAACTTGTATTCTCAGGTAATAGATAAACTGAAGAACGATACCAAGTGTATTGGGATGTTATGTTTTGAAAAACTATCAATCAATTTGATGTAGAAATGTCATATTTAGACAAGGTACTTGATGTGAACAATGTCAGTTGTATTATATTGATGCATGGTGATGTTTATGTTATGTTTCATGTATATACATTGTGATGATATTTCAATTTAAGTCACGCGAACCCTCGGACGTTTCCGCCGTCTAGTTCGGGGGTGTGACACTCATGATCTGGAGTCGGAGGCAGTCGTGTTTTCCCTCAAGATTTGGAGACATTATCTATATGGGGTCTAATGTACCGTCTATAGGAATCATAAGAGTTTAAGGTATCTTATGGAACAACCAAACCTGAACATGAGGCAGCGCATGTTGATTGGCTTCGTCAAGGGTTATGACTGCGAGATACTTTACCATCTGGGTAAAGCGAATGTGGTTGTAGATTCTTTGAGCCACAAGTTGGTTGGCTGGGGGTATGTGTATGAGTGTTGAGATGAAACCCTAATTGAGATTTGATGAACAAGATGCGGAAAATAAGAACAAACACAAATATGAAGATTATGTCGAATGATCACTCGATTTATTGAATTGTGAGGAACAAATTACACTTAAGAAATAAGAATCTAACTCTACAAGAAACCTCACAACATGGCGGCTACATTTTGCCTCTCTCTCTTAACCCTAATTGTGAATAATACATTACTATTTATAGGGAAAAGACAAGTCTTGGGCTTTTAACCTACACTTCATCAAAGGGGCCCATTGCCATCATCCATGGAGTGCTTTGAAACCCTACAATCTCCCCCTCAAAGTATGGAATGGATGACAATGCTTTAACTTCCAAAACAAGCATCTAGCACATAAAAAGATTTTGCAACGAGGAATAGATGAAGCAATCCACGAATCTTGATTCTTCAATAGTCTTCAAACATGGGCTCTAGGATATATAAATCAGGCACTGAAGTAATGTCTTTAAAGTTCATTTTCGAATGTAATCCCACAGAATCTTCATGAAAACCAAACCCGCCATAAAAACCCATTTCTAACAAAGAAACCGAATCACTTCTTGTCTTTGAAGAGCTCCCCCTCCAAGTCACAATGATCTTCAAATAAGCTAATGATATAAGCCATCAAAAAATATCATGTAACAACCCAAATTTTATGATTCGTAACGCCATTTGATCGAGAAAATACAAGAAGTCGGAGATATAAAAAGTCCTTAGCAGAGCTCGATAAAGAACTTCCGTTGTAAAGGATACTTCTCTGTAAAAGCTTTAGCAGAGCTCGATGAAGAACTTCCGCTGTAAAAGCTACCTTCATAATTCTACCATAAGCTTTATCAAAAATCTTCAACTTTGAAAAGTCACAAATCCAATTTCGAATGGCCATACCAAATTCTCCCCCAATTTATAATCGAAAACATGATTATAAAGCCTTCAAATGGTCATGAGAATGATCTCGAATGGATAAAAATTTACTAAGCTCCCCCGCGACAAAATGATATACACAATGAAGTATAAAATCCGAAAAACTCGTGAAAAATTTGACGTTATCACGAAAAACGACTTTCCGAATCGCCAAGACTTGATGGAATCTTTATTTTTCTGTTCACAAAAAAAATATGTGCGTTAAAAAATCCAAAACTGTTCACTGGCCCTTAAATATGTAAACTTTTCTGAATATAGGGCAGAAACTGTCACTTGCTGAAAGACAGGGGCTGGAATGGTAATTTTGCATCAATATACCCCTTTATCTGTAACAAAATCGAGAAATGGTCCAAAACTGGCAAGGCATGAAAAGTATAGGGACCAAATCGTCAAATTCTTGAAGTTGCAGGGACCAAGTGGGAAACTTTGAGTTATCTTCTTCCCCACAGACTGATAAAAGAAGAAATGATATCACCACGATTTGCACAAGCAACCGAAACCAAGGTCGGTCCAAGATTGTTGATACAAAAACCAAGTTCGGTCCGAAATCTAACTTCATGACAAGCGAAACCTAAACCAAACCGAATCACAGGTTCGCCTTCGGTCCACCCCTCTTTCTTCCAAGTGCTACCAACTGAACTCAAGTTCGTTCCAGGTACATTCCAAGGCCATTGATACAAAAGCGAAATCAAGCATCACGATGCAAACAAGGAGTGAAAGCTTATCCCAGCCGAACAACAGGTTCGCTTTCTGTCTTACCTTCATTCATTCCAAGGCAACAGAAGAACCCAATCATAGATTCGCTTCAATATCGTAGATTATACCCCAAAGCGAAGCACAGTAAACGAGCATTCACATGTAAGGCTTTCATATCGATTTTGACTTTTCGTTTAGACAATTGTGCGTACCAATTGAGCCCTGTTATGATTTCATTCCGATAAACTCTCAAATCTGATTACATTCGTTCTCAATGAGTTCACTCGCACCAAAGATTTTGCAATACCAATTTTGACCTTTAAAAGCGAACAGACACACAAAGACAATTCCATCTCGTTTCGTTTGATGTCATCCAACATCACTATTCTGAATATGCCTTTCATTTTCGGTTCCTTTTCCGATTCATTCCAGCCAACATCACAATTCAGGAAATCTAATTTTGAGATCGGAAATTGGTTCTGATTCCGAGACCTTCAATCCAATAGCGAAATAGTTGATAGTTCTGAATTGACTTTTTATCTTCTATGGTCAGATTACAATCCAATTAAGAGACCCGTTCGGATTTGAAAGACAAGAAATTACTCTTTATGTGAGAACATCAGTAAACAACGAGATCGTCTTTCCAATTGCGAGACAATCATTGCAAGTCTTCTCTTTGTGCTAACAAAACGATTACAAGGCCAGATTAATGATACCTTCTCAACATCTATATGCAAATCAACAATCTTCATTCAGATTTACTTTCGCAACTGCAATCGCATCTGATGACTATACACAACCACAGATCTACCAGAATTTGATGCTTCAACACATATATTGTTTAGTATATATCGAGATTACCAAAATCAACTAATATGAACCACTTTGGAATGATAATAGAAAATCAATAGATATCAATTGCTCATATCATCAATTCGAATTTATGATGAAGTCGACAATCTCAGTTGAACGACAAGCTGAACAAATCCACGAATCGCTAAATGATTTTGAAAAAAGAGATTCGATTGAAAAACAAAAATCAATTAAATAAAGAATCAATTTGAACAAAGATTAACATCATGAGAATCGTGATTCGTAAGGAGCTTGAATCGATTACCGAAAAGGTGATTTAGGCTTCTAATATCGATAATCGTGAATGGGTAAAGAACGCTAACAGGAAGACAGAATACGTGTGATGGATTAACACCCCGTTCCCGAGTTCAACTTAACGAGAGAAACGAAAGGAAATTAGTGGAAATGAGAAGAAAATAAAAGAAATTGGTGTTCCCGAGTTTCATTAAAGGAGAGAATTGGAAGGAAGTGGAGGGAAATGGGAGGATCACTCTCTCTCCTAACTTTCCTTCCGATTTGGGAGGATTTGGACAGAAAGAACAAAATTCTTCATTTTCCTTTCACTTCTCTCCAACTTGGGAACACAAAAGAAAATTTTGTTTTCCTTTCATTTCTCTTCTTTTCTCTCGTGACCTTCTTTTCTCTTCTCTTCTTTTCTTTTGATAAACTCGGAAACGGGGTGTAAGCTTAGACGAACAATGATAAATTGAATTCGGGCCAGAAATAAATGGATAAACAGTCAAGAATCGAATTTTTGGGCCAAATTGAAAGAAATTGATCTACGAAACAATATATTGATTTTGGACTAAACAATCAATCAGATCTATCAGAAAGTACGAATAAAATACGAGATGGATTAAAATAATACCCAGATGAACAGTGACAGAAAACATAAGTTTTCATGAACAGTAGCTTGCGCAGAAATCTTGATTCCATACCGCCAAAACACCAATAATCTTCAATATATGTGCAGAAAATCACCAAATCAAGAACCGATACTTCAAAAATCAATAGATCTTCAAAGACCCGCTCTGATACCACTTGTTGAGATGAAACCCTAATTGAGATTTGATGAACAAGATGCAGAAAATAAGAACAAACACAAATATGAAGATTATGTCGGATGATCACTCGATTTATTGAATTGTGAGGAACAAATTACACTTAAGAAATAAGAATCTAACTCTACAAGAAACCTCACAACGTGGCGGCTACATTTTGCCTCTCTCTCTTAACCCTAATTGTGAATAATACATGACTATTTATAGGGAAAAGACAAGTCTTGGGCTTTTAACCTACACTTCATCAAAGGGGCCCATTGCCATCATCCATGGAGTGCTTTGAAACCCTACAATGAGGATACACATTGATTCTCCACTTTTGGATTTGATCATAGTAGTACAGGAAGGAGAACTGGAAACAGGATAAGATTAGGGGTGAGATCGGTAGGTTTGTCACCGATAGTCGGGGATTGTTGACCATGTGTGGTCGGGTATGGGTTCTGACTTCTAGGGGGCGTTATACATACAGTTTTGGCAGAGGCACATAAGTTTCATTTTTTGATACACCCAGGAGCTATCAAGATGTATTGGGGTTTAACACTAAGTTATTGGTGGTCATGTATGAAGAGGGAGATAGTTTGGTACGTTGAGAGTGTTGGATTAGGTATCTAAGCCCATAACTGTAATTAGTATGTACTTCACCCGAGAGTAGCATGGTCTAATTAGGTTGCATATCACCACAACAATTTGATAGGATGGACTTTTGAGAAGAGTTTATTTATGATTTATTAATATATTATAAGTTCTAATATATTAATATCAAATCATATTATTTAATTAGTATTGATCAAGAATTAATTTGGAATTAATTTAGTGATCAAAAGAGACTAATTAAATGTAAGGGGATTGATTTGGTAAATCGATCATTCTTATGGTGTGGGCTTATGGTTATTTAGGATGGCCTAAACCAATATGGTAGTCCATGGAGGTTTTAACCCATGGATCCTATGTAAGATGAAGAGTCATTCACATTAGGGTTTACATGCATGTAACCCTAATCCTAGCCACACTATATAAGAAGACCCTAGGCTACTAAAATTGGCACCTAGTGATCTTTGAAAGACCATAATCAATTTTTAGTGTGCATAAACTCTCTCAAATGTCATCCTTTGTCTAAGGTTTATTTTGAACCATTTGAGGGGTCACACTTGGGGCACTAAGTTCTTAAAGGCCAAATTCAAGAAGTGCGTGTTTTTAGTTGGGTACAACTTGGTCTCAATGATTATCCGAGCTAGAATATGTATTATTCACCTTTATCCTAATTTATATTAACACATGATATGTTTTTAAATTAGTGAAATAATTAGTAAAGTGTTATATTAACACTAATTAATATAAACACTTAACAAAACTTGTAAGAACAATGGAAGCAAAATGCTTCTTGAAGTTGTTTTAGCTCTTGGAAATGAAAGGAATTTGAGAGAGAATGGGTGTAATCTCGTTTTACTTGAAGGTGAAAATGTGGAAGATATTTTCGAAATGAGACTTATATGTGAAGTAAAATGTGAGGTGGTTTGAGGTGATTTCGGCCGAGAACTCTACCTGAGAAAAGTGATTTTGACCAAGAACTCAAAGTCGGCTTTGCACGTTTTCAGTGGCTGTTTTCGGTCCAATGAGGTAAGGTCTACGAGGGTTTTCAGTCTTGACCGAAATCTTGTTTTCGATTCGAGGCAAGTGGCGAATCCTTGAGTTTTCAATCCTCGCAATTTACTCACATTTTTGCAACACTTCTTTAATAAAGATTCTATACATATTAAAGTATTAATTTAACTTTAATGAACTAACAATTCAACAACTTAGACTTTTATTTAGCAAGTTTCACTATTGTTGACCTTGGTTGACTTTTGTTGACTTTTACAGACTTGAAATTAACGGGTTGTCACAAATTTCGATTGAATTCTCTTTTAACCCTCAAGATTTCAGTCCCTCATGATTTGCGTTTTCGTTATTTAGTATTGTTAGAAAAGCAAATGAACGTTGGAGAATCTTTTAAGAAAAAGATTCAATGATGAAGTCATGCTTGCGGAATTCCAAGTTTTCCTTAAACGGTCCAATTAGGTGAGTTTCACTTACTACGCTTGTTAAGTGTAACTTATACTTCGTTCATTGTCGTTGTTATGAACCTATAAAAAAGATTATCAGTAATACCAGGTATAATACTGATTGATTTACTTATGAGTGTGATGTCTACGAAATATCTTAGTAAGATGTTTAAAGTGGATTTTCCAAACATTATATTTATATACCAAACAGATCTTATCTCCAATATCATCTTTCCTGGTCATTTCTTATTTGATAGAACTTAGTATTCTTTGGGATTAATGAAGAATCTGGGAATGGCTAATATAATATTGAATAATATTTGTATTTATGCTATTTAAAGGGGAAAATGAAAGTGTTAGACAACTAGCTAACTTACTCGCTAACCTTCCACCTTTAATAAGGTGAGTGCATTGTTACTTTCTTCACATACAATCTTAATAAAAGTATTTTTTTTCTTACTTAAGAGCTTATATGTATACTAAATTCTTACTATTTGCATTCAGTGTGAAATATATACCTTGTACTATGATAATATTGCATGAACATGAAATTTGAATCGGAAGTAATTACATATATTGTAAACTTGTCTAGTTAGAACTTAAAACTTACAAATTATACTTATTTCAAATGAACTTGAATAGTAGTCTGATTTTGGGGTAATGCATAAGATTGAAACGAAATTAGGATTCCACATCTTTCAAACAACAAATGGGTGTATTTGAATTTGTAATACCCACAAATTTGCGATGGGCAAATAAGTTATTATAAGCCATAGTAATGACTTTTTGATAGAAGATTATTTATGATAAATAATCTTAAACAAGTTGTAGTATGTGCGACAAGGATTCTGCACATATAAAGAATGTTAAAATCTAACTTCGTATGAAGAAGTTATGCATCTTCGAAGTTTCAGGATTAAATCGGCACGACTCTGCATATCGTAAAAAGTGAATTTTTGATAAATTAATTTTTAGCCTAAGATATCTAAACGAAAATTGTTATAGTCGTTAAACCGAAAACATGCATATAGAGAACATCCAAATCTTACTTTGTAAGAGGAAGTTATGATTTTTCGAAGTTTCAACGGAGCATTATACAGCTCAGAAACCGAAGTAGAGATCGGTTGATTGTAAGAAAATCTTCTAAAAGAGAGTTGAAGATGTCTTCGATATGATTCCTTCAATATAAATACAATCGTGAATGGACATCACATGAGAAAGTTATGAATTTTTAACGGACTTTAACAGTCTATGCCTGTTAAAAATATAGTTTTAAAAATATATTCAAAATTATCCGACGTGGTCTAAATGAAAGTTCTAGATCTCATCGAGATATTTCTAGGGATATAAAGAACATCGAAAAAAGAGCTCATATGAAGAAGTCATGCCATTTTAAAATTCTGGAATTCGCGTAGGTGAAGTGCGCCACGTGCAACGATGATGTGGCACTCTCCGAGGCGAAACATGGCATGTTAGCATACCACCTCTTCTAAGTGACAAGATGACGTGACTCATTGTGGGTGTGACACGTGCCACCATAAAATGGATACATGTGGCATCTTCTAGAAGGCTAAGATGCAGACTAACAAAAATATGACACGTAGCACAAGCTGGGAGGAGCCAGCAGAACAATAGTGTGTGGCACGCCTCGTGTCTGTATGCGGCGTGCCTCTCAGGAGCCTATAAATACCCTTCCAATTTTTCTCATTTCCACACCAAAATTCCACTCCTTTCTCTCCAAGTTACTTTACCTTCTTGATTCAGGTTTTCTTGAGCTTCCTAAGGGTATCTAGTAAGGTTTTGAGGGTTCGAGGCGTATGGCAAGTAGATATTTCTGTTTTGGAGTCTTTTCTGCATAATTTTCCTAGTTTTTCTTAAAATCACTGTAAGTTAAACTACACTCTATCAATTTTGGTGTGTTGATACAAGAAAGTGACCCGCGAAAACTAAGAAGGAACCGAAGACCAAAAGCTTTTGTGAACCAGAAAGGAGAATGTTGAAGAGTATTAACCATCAGTAGAACCCGAAGACAAGAAGAAAAGACCCGAAGATATCTATTTAAACATGAGGACTGAAACAAGTTACTTTACCTGTGTGTAAACATTGTATTATCCGGTGTACCTTTTAGAGTCACCGAAGTCACTAGCTTTGTAATAGTTTATTATTTCTTTGTAACTTTTGGACCTCTATAAATAGAGTGCCCCTCTTCATGTTTATGTACCAATCCAGATCTTATCAATACAAGATATCTTCATCTCTATACTATCTAAAGTTATCTGATTGATACTTTATCTGAGTCCTTTTTCACTTATGTTGTTCATCATTAACTAATTTGTGTTTAAGTGCAAACCATGTTACGATTCAACTAAGTGTCTACTTGTTAATGCTTATTGAGATAACTTGTTGCTATTTACATTAGTTACTTTTTTGCAATCTAACTTTTATTGGTTAGCTAACAAAAGATCCATTGATATTAGCTTAAATTTCCGCAATATATTATCTCATTACTAAGTTCTTCTCTCAACGCATTGTAACGTATATTTATGTACATAAGTTCTTATTATGAACTTATAAATAGGATTTATTAGTAACTCTAAGTCATTATATTGATTGATCTACTTACAAGGATGATGTCTAGGAAGGATTTAATGAGGTGTTTAAAGTGGCATTTCCAAATAGTATACTCTATATACCAAACAGAACCTACCTCCAATATGATCATACCTGGTTATCCCTTATCAGCTATAGATCTAGATGTAGACATTGGGATTAATGAGGATCTAGACTATTATTAGTCACCAAGATCACTAGACTAAAACTCTGTATTAATCATATTTAGGTCACGTTTAGGGAATATCTAAGGTGTTAGGTGAAACTCCTCCTAGATCACCAGTTACCCAGCAAAGTAAAGTGAGTGCATAGTTACCTTCATCTTACACATAGATATGAAGTATCTAGATAAATGTTTTATGTGCTTATCATCTATGCCAAAAATATTATGTGTTAGATCAAATAATATAAAATGACATTTAGATTGACTTAATCATATAAGTATTATACACATATAAATATGTATTGGGTAGAGATAGGGGATGGTAGATAGGAGATGATAGATAGGTTATGGTAGATAGATGATTATAAATAAGAGATGATTAGGAGATGCCTTGACCTTAATTGGTGATGTTCCGATGTAATCATCTACCAGAGTAGAGATGGTGACCACTAACTAATATAAACAAGTCATGTGGAAACAGCAGCATGCTCATAACCTGAAGGTGATGTATTACGAGTTCATCTGATGTAGTAACTACGTATTCATGCGATGATATTCTAACCGTTATTGGACACGTATTGGGGGAGTAATCCCTAAAACAATACTGACTTTGTGATGTAGGCGATGATCCTTAGGAAAAAGTCCTTAGCAATAAGCATATAAGAAAATATGATGTAGGCAATGATAGATAAACACGATATAAATGATAACCCTTAGGATTGATGGGTTTTACCCATAAGAACTTTCCTATGTGCGCATGCAAAACCCTAATGCTTGGATCTAGGCTTTCTAATTAAACATGCTTTGAATCCAAGACTTCTAATGGCTAATTAGGTTAAATAACAACATTGAAATAGATCTAGAATCATACCTTTGGATTCCTTGTTGATCTTGTTGTCTTGGAGCTTCTAGAGTCACAAATGTCACTCCTCTAATGGCTTACAAACACCAATAGCAAGCAAGATGATTTAGGAGAGAGGAGAGGGGAGGAATTCGGCCAGAGTATCTCTACTTTTATGGTGTGTCGAATTCCCTCACCCCTAGGGTCTATTTATACTTGTAGACTCCTTAAGGGTTACAACCTAAACCCTAATTGGATAATCTTCTCTTAAGGCTATCCAAATCCATTCCATGGATAACCCTATGGACGATTTTGGCTTATCCAAGCCCTAGAAATCGTCCATCCTATCTAGGATAAGGATTTATAGTCTAAAGTGTAACTATCAAACAATTGACAGTTTATACCCTCTTATTTAATTAATCTCTTTAAGTCACCAAATTAATTCCAATTAATCTATGACTTATATTAATCAAATAACCATATATTATTCCTTATAATATTTACTCTCTCTTAACAAATCATCCATCAAGTTGCTATGGTGAAGGCAACCCAAAAGGACCATGCACAACCGGATCAAATACTTGTCTAATATAGTTGCAGCCTTAGACACTATTCCAACAAGGATAACCCCTTAGGGAAGAATAAATAAATAAGAAAACGGGGATGGGTAATTGGGGTTAATTATTTGTTTGATCATTGAACACATTAATTATATTACTATGGGTTGAAAACCATATGTACTCACCAACTTTTCCAACCTAAACCAATCATCTTCTTTTCATTACATGTAGCGGTAAAGTTGCATGCATGATGAGAGATTCAAGGAGATATAGACCGTTAGTATATTGTGACATTGTAAGTCTCCATCTATGCTTATGTTTCTTGTATTAGTTATGACATCCCAAGTTTTGAAAAGATATCAATATCGAACATTTCTTCAAAAATATTTAATGTTAATATTATCTTACAATTAAATAATATTTTGGGACCAATTCCACAACTAAATCAATACTCTGTTTTAAAATAAGAAAATAATTTTTTTAATGATCGTAAATTTTGGGATGTTATAGTTAGTATTAGAGCATTAGTTTAAGAAAACTGGAAATTTTAGGAAATTTCTAGACTTAAACTCAGAATGCAAAACGATGATTGTTAGAGGTGTGTCTATTATACTTTAGGTAGTACACCTAAATTGACATAAGCATTAGTTCACTATAGGACAAGAATCCTAATTTGCTTTCTGTGTTAAATGACTTATGCATGCTATATCTATAAAATGCCTTGTGATGCCTTAGATTGCTTATCTAGTTGTTATTATTAGGATTAAATTCTGTAACCAACCTAGAATTAGGGAAATTTTATGTGTTCAGGTTTCTAAACGTTTACTTACTGTATTGGAACTAGCATGTAACTTTTCGTAGTAATAGGAAGATTTTGCGTCTAAACATTCCTTATGTATATTCTCATCTTAATACATTGAACGCTTGCTTCGGCTTACATAATAAAATGACGATCACAAGGATCGATAGAGTTGTTAGTAACGAGGGAGGTGCAACCCCTCAGAACATTGGAGTAGTAGCTACTCAACTCATCATGGAATGAGCTCGAGTAATGATGCAAGATCTGCTCGAACAACAAAGACGTGAGTTTAGGGATCTTCTAACCCAAGAGATAGCTGATGCTATGTGTAGAGTACCAATGGTCAACAAACCAGTGGTCATTGAATATTTGGATAGGTTCCTTCTCAGGCCACGACAGTCCGAGAAGCGAATGATGACTCAGAAAGTTATCAAGGACCAGAGGAACCAGGGGTCAGAAAGTATGAAGAAACCAGAGGCCATTGCAAGTTTAAAGATTTTACAACATGCAAGCCATCATCTTTCAATGGAAAGGTAGATCTTATTGGAGTCATGGACTACATATCAGAGATGGAGTTGGCATTTATCACATGCGATTACACGGGGAAGCTGCAAACCACCAATGTAGTGAGGCTGTTTAAGGGTACAACACTTCGTTGGTGGACCATGTTAGGAAATATGTTGAGTCCCAAAAAAAACCATTGCAATTCATGTAGGAGGAGTTCTTGACCCACTTTAAGTGGAGGTTCTGTTTGGCCAATAACATGTTGGAGTTAGAGAATCAACTGCTAAATTTAAAGAAGGGCAACATGATAGTTGAAGAGTCCATCGATGCTTTCATAGATAAAATGGAGTTCACCCTATGACTTATTCCAGAAGAATTAACCAAGATTGACAGGTATAGTAAGGGGCTACCTTGGGAGTACACTGTGCCAGTTAAGAATGCACCTACATTTGAGGCAGCCGTCTAGGCTGCAAGGTCTATGGAAAGTATGATCAATAAAAGAACGCAGGAAATCTACATTAGAACATGAAGGAAGGTACCTTCAGGAGTAGGAATTCGACACTTAGGATAAGAGTCTATTTCATTATATAACTGTTATAGGATACAATAAAAGAATGCAGGATTTATGATTATCACCTAAGATGGAAAGGTAATATACGAAATCATTATCCATCCATGTCCTACTGATCATTTCGGGACATAATCATCCTAGGGGGGTAATTGTAACACCGGAAAATTTGGGCTAGGAAAAGAAGTAATTATAATCCATAATAATGAATTTTTGGTAGAATATTATTTAGGATAAATAATCTTAAACAAGTCATAGTATTTTTGACAATGATTCCACACATATAAAGAACACTAAAATCCGACTCCGTATGAAGAAGTTATGCTTCTTCGAAGTTTCACGATTAAACCGGAACAAGAAAAGAATGCACTATCGTAAAAATTGAATTTTTAATAAATTAATTTTTAGCCTAATAGTTATAAACGAAAGTCTTAGTAGTCGTTAAACTGGGAGCATGCATATACAGAACATCCAAATATGCCTTCATAAGAGGAAGTTATGATTTTTCAAATTCTCAGGGTAACAGTATACAACTTATAAACCAAAGTAGAGATCGGTTGATTGTTAGGAAAATAATCTAAACGGGAGTTAAAGATATTTTCCATATGATTTCGTCGATCTAAAGACTGTCGAGAATGGATATCATATGATAAAGTTATGAATTCTTAACGAACTTTAATTGTCAACAGAGTCTAACTGAAAGTTATAAATCTCATCGAGATCTTTCCGAGGATATAAAGAACGTCGAACAAGGAGCCCGTATCAAGAAGTTACGCCATTTCGAAATTCTAGATATTCGCATGCGCAAAGTGCATCGCACGCACCGATGATGTGGCACTCTCTGAGGCGACACGTGGCATGTTGGGAGACCACCTCTTCCAAGAGACAATATGACATGGCTCATTGTGAGCATGACATGTGGCACCATGAAATAGTGACATGTGGCACCTTCTAGAAGGCTACGACATGGACTAATGAAAATGTCACACGTTACACAAGCGGGGAGGAGCTAGCAGGACAGAAGTGTGTGATGCACCTCTTTTCTGTATGTAGTATATCTCCAAGGAGCCTATAAATACCCTTACAATTTTTCTCATTTCCACACAAAAAATTCCACTCCTTTCTCTCTAAGCTACTTTCCCTTCTTAAGTCCAATTTTATTGAGGTTCCTAAGGGTGTCTAGTAAGGTTTGGGGGGGGGGGGGGGGGGGTCGAGGCGTGTGGCAAGTAGAGCTTTCAGTTTTGGAGTCCTGTCTGCGTAATTTTCCTAGTTTCGTTTAAAAGCTCTGTAAGTTAAGCTACACTCTATCGATTTTAGTGTAACATATATTTATAGTGATAAGTCGTTATTATGAACCTATAAATAAAGTTTATTAGTAAATCCAAGTCATTATACTGATTGATCTACTTACGGGGATGATATCTAGGTTAGATTTAGTGTGGTATTTAAAGTGAGATTTCAAAACAGTATACTATGTATACCAAGCTGACCCTACCTCCGATATGATCATGCCTAGTGATCCCTTATCAACTATAGATCTTGATGTAGAAATTGGGATTAGTGGGGATCTAGACTATTATTATTTACCATGATCATAATACCAAAACTCTGTATTAATCATACTTAGGTCATGTTAAGGGAATATCTAAGGTGTTAGGCGAAACTCCACCCAGAACACCAGTCACCCACCCAAGTCAAGTGAGTGCATTGTTACCTTCATCTTACGCATAGATACTAAGTGTCTAGATAAATGCTTTATGTGCTTATTATCTGTGCCGAAAATATTATGTGTTAGATAAAATAATATGAGATGACATTTAGATTGAATTAATCATATAAGTATTATAAACTTATAAATATGTATTTGGGGAGAGATAGGGGATGGTAGATAGAAGATGATAGATAGGTAATGGTGGATAGGTTATGATAAATAGGAGATGACTAGGAGATGGCCTGACCTTGACTGGTGATGTTGCAATGTGGTCATCTACCAGAGTATAGATGGTGATTACTAACTAATCTAAACAAGTCATGTGGAAACACCAGCAGACTCATAACCTGAAGGTGATGAATTACGAGTTCAAGCAATGTACTAACTACATATTCATGCGATGATACTCTAACCCTTATTGGAAACATATTGGGGGATTAATCCCCAAAACATTACTGTCTATGTGATGTAAGCGGTGATCCTTAGGAAAAAGTCCTTAACAATAAGCATATAAGAAAATGTGATGTAAGCGATGATAGGTAAACACGATGCAGATGATAACCCTTAGGGAAGAATAAATAAATAAGAAAACGGGGATGGGTAATTGAGCTAATTGTTTGTTTGATGATTAAAGACATTACCTATGATATTGTGGGTGGAAAACCATATATACTCACCTGTTTTCCCAACCTAGCCCGCTCAACTTCTTTGTATCATAGGTAGCGGTATAAAGTTTCATGCACGATGAGAGATTCAAGGAGATATAGAACGTTAGCATTTTGAGACATTTTAAGTCTTCGCTTATTCTTATATTTCTTGTATCAGTTATGACATTCCAACATTTAAAAAGATATCAATATCAAACGTTCTTCGTAAATGTTTAATGTTAATATTATCTCACAATGAAATAATATTTTGGGACGAATTCCGCAACAAAATAAGTACTCTGTTTTAAAATAACTATAAATCATTCATTTTTAAATGACCCTAAATTTTGGGATGTTATAGAATCATACAAAGAATGGGTGTGTCTGAGTCATCTAACAGAGTAAAATGACAACACTTGATTATTCTAGACAATCTTGTGTTACATTGTTAGTGTAGATTCATAATTTGCAGACGTTGAAGAATCATGGGATACCATATTTATCAAATACTCTAAACAAAATCTTGGTTGCCTTATGATTTAGTATCGGCCAAGGAACCCCCTAGTTGTGTAATCACGTTGTTGCTTACAAAGATTCATAAGTAAGGTGATTCTTCATGATGTTCGTTGATTAGATTTGTGAGAATCGGTTGGGTTGGGTAACTATGGGTACATCATCTTATAGATATATAGGATGTATTATATATCTGCATTGTTTGGTAATATTTTGTTATGCATGACTATTAGATATGATTTATTATCACTATAATATTGTGGGATTCAAAACTTATGTGTCTCACTAGGTTCCCAAACCTAACCAACTCAAATTATATGTACCACAAGTAGCGGTACTAAAGCTATTGGAACATGAGTAAGAATGTTGAGTGAATAAGAGATTACTTCTAATAGTATTCAGGACTAATATATATTTGCTTTGTAACCTATGTTGTGTACTAATTATGACATCCTTAGTGTTTTGGTATCTTGAAATATTGTCTCTAATCTCAAAATGTTTTATTAAATTGAGATTTTTTGCAACAAAGACAACATGGTATTGAAAGAATAAAGAAAAGTTTTATTGGTTCTAAACAAGAGGGGACGTGACATTATTGTTAGGTTTCGATGATGATTTTTTCAAAAATCAAACTTGAAAAAACAATATTCTATAGAAACTAAATTTAATTTTTATTTATAATTCATTAATTCTACGATCAAACAGATATAATCTAAAGAAAAAAATTATCTTTGCTAAAGAGAAGACGCGGCTTTGATTGGTTATATGCAAAATTATAAAGTATTTTATGCTTACAATATATATATATATATATATATATATATATATATATATATATATATATATATATATATATATATATATATATATATATATATATATATATATATATATATATTAACTTTAAAAAAATAATATTGTGCACCTTTTTATATGTTTAATAAAAAAAATTTAATATTTATAAATTATAACTAAAAACATTTTAAAAATAGAAATTAATAATATTGTCATTTGTTAACGGATGCAACGAGATATATTTACTTGATCTCTCAGTATGCTCTTCATTCTTATATTATAAATGACTTATTTGTTTTTACTAACAAATTCCATTCATAAGAAAGATAAATTGGAAAACAGTATTATAAAGTATTTAATATCATACATCATACATACTTATAAAGTTAGCATTTTTTCTTAAATCTCATACATTTGAAACCCCATTCTTTTTTCCTTTCACCACATTCATTTGAAACTTTCATGACTGTTCAATTTTTTTATAATAATTATTATAATTTGGTGATTAGGTTAAATAAATATCAAATCTAAAGTGTATTCATATATAAACTAAATTTCAATATTAAAATAATATATTTAATTCTACTTATAAAATTATGTTTTTTAACTTTTAACATATTATACTTAATTTATTAGTTTTAATATATTTTTGGATCTAAACCATTATCATTCTAAAGGTATAACTTTTGAATAATTTTTATAAAATACTTAAATTATTAATTAAAATATAACATTATAGGCTCAACTTAAATATAAATTTTATTTAACTTAAACAACCCATAGATTATTTTATAAATAGTTAAAAGTGATAAATTATAGTGACTTTCTAATAATGATTGTAAGTTGGTTAATAACCTTAAATAAATATCAAACCTAAAGTGTAATCATAAATAAATTAAATTTCAATTTTAAAATAATATCTTTACTTCTATTTATAAAGTTATGTCTTTAAATTTTAACATATTATACTTAATTTATTAAATTAAAATTTTGTTGCATATAAACCATTATCAATTTAAAGCTACAATTTTTGAATAGTTTAGACAAAATACTTAAATTGTTAATTTAAATATAACACTACAGTGTCAACTTAAATATAAATTTCAATTCCACTAAAAAGACCAAATAATATTTTGTAAATAGTTAAAAGTGATAAATTCTAGTGATAAATGCAAAAAACTAAATTGTAATATCAGTTTAACTAAAATATTTCATAAATATATTTATATAATCGTTAAAAAATTTCAAATAATTAGCTTAAAATAACTTATAATAACAATAGTTAAAAATAACTCTATATAAATGATTATATTGTTACTTTTAAAATCAAAAAATAATGTTTGATGTTTTAAATAATTATAATGATAGAAATTAAAGCATTAAGCAAATATGTTATAAAAAATTTGTTTAAAAATAACAACTATAAATAATATTAAACCATATATAATATTTAATTTTATTGATGTGTAACTCACGAGTAGAAATCATTCAAACCATTGAGATTATGACGTTATAATAGATTTACATATTATCATATAATTCAAAATATATTATATCAAATTAATATACGAATTATTATATTAAATTTAACAACAACGTTAGTGTTATATTTTAAAAAATATATATTTGTAAAGACTTCAACTATATAGGTGTTTTTGCGTATTACAATGTCAACTCAAATATAAATTTCAGTTTCATTTAAAAAAAACTAAAGAATATTTTATAAATAGTTAAAAGTGATAAATTGTAGTGATAAAAGCAAAAACTAAATTGTAATTTCAATTTAACTAAAATATTTCTTAAATATATTTGTATAATTGTTAAAAGTTTCCAAATAAGTAGCTTAAAATAACTTACAATAACAATAGTTAAAAACAACTCTATATAAATGATTATATTGTTAGCTTTAAAATAAAAAAACAATGTTTGATGTTTTAAATAATTATAATGATAGAAATTAAAACATTAAGCAAATAAATTTTAAAAAATTAATTAACAATAAAAACAATTATAAATAACATCAAATCATATATTATATTTAACTTTATTCATGTATAACTCGCGGGTAAAAGTCATTCAAACAATTGAAATTATGAAGTTATAATAAATATATATATTATCATATAATTCAAAATAATCAATATATTATATGAATTTAGTATATACAAATTATTATATCAAATTTAACAACAACGTTATTGTTATATTCAAAAAATCAAATATTTGTAAAGACTTCAACTATATAGGTGTTTCTGCGCAACGCGCGGGCATTCACCTAGTATACATTATATATGTAAGAAATATTTCTCTCTCTCTATGTGTGTGTGTGTGTGTGTGTTTATATATATATATATATATATATATATATATATATATATATATATATATATATATATATATATATATATATATATATATCATAAAATGCATTTACTTCTTGAATCTTATGCATTTGAAACATGACTTTTTACTTTACGACTATTACTCAAAATACTTTTAAATAATAAGGAGTAATTAATTCATTGAAATTTATGTTAACTATAATGATCCATGTTTTGGAAACATAATCGGACCAGCATGTTCAACCGGTTTAACCGGAAAAAGGACCCGGATCAGTTCTTAGAGGCCAAAAAATTGTTCATTATCTGAACCGGTAAAAACCGCTCGTGTTTTATAATTAAAATTAATAATAATATAATTATGACATCATCCAGTTTTCATGACTCATTATATTACTACTAAAACTCAAAATACTTTAACTATCAATGATTATTTGATTCATTAGTATAATGATTGCGTTGGTTAATCTTTAAATAACAAAATTAATTTTAAATGTCAAATTAACAAAAAAAAATCATCAAAAAACTTATTTTATAATAAAACTTGTTTTCCAAAATAGGTAGTTTTTTAATTATTTAAAAGTAATAAAATTTTAAGTATAATGTTAACTAATGAAATTAAATCGAAATGTCAAATTCACAGACAACCTACAAATAAATTTCATTGAAATTATCAGAAAAGTATCCATCTAAATTGATTAGATATTAATAGTTAAATAATGCTATAAAAAATTATTTTTATTTTTATTTATAACTTATAGATAGTGACTAATAAGGTGATATAGTTTTCATATGTATCTATTTTATAATATATTTAAGATAAGTAGAAGGTGTTATAGCGAATTAGTGTAAAAACTTATTAACTCTAAACTAATAAATATGATATAGTTAATTTAATACAATATACATATCAATAATTTAATTATATTATTGTATATGTGTAAGATGTTTGTCTTAATTTTAAACAACATAGTTTTCTTCATATGTAACTTGCAGACATTAACCTAGTTTAGTCATAATACTATCTATAAGCTAGTTATAACACCTAAATAGAATCATTTACACAAAATCAAGAGCCAAGACAAGACTCGTAAGCTAATTTACCCAAGTACATCTAATAGAAATCCAAGAAATTGAATTGTTCAACAAAATCAACTCAGGCAAAGCATCTCTCCTAGTTTTAACATCCTATTAGATAACATTACTTTCACTAGAACCCAACCACAACCACAAAATTTCCATTACAAGACAAACACTAAGTCTTAGCTACCATATCCCATCAACCCCATATATAACTCATAATTCTAGAGAAAACAGCTTTGTCTCACTACCTTGACAAAAACTAGCCCAATGGAAACTTTGCTAAGAGTATATATCTCATCAATTTTTCATGTATCAATTTATCTTATGGACACACACATGTGATTTGTATGGTAGCATTGATTTCAGCAATGGCATCTAATGGGTCGCTAGAGATGATCTTATATATATATATATATATATATATATATATATATATATATATATATATATATATATATATATATATATATATATATATATATATATATATATATATAGCTACAATAACATCTAACCATATATAAAGGTCTTCATCAATATTTCAGTCACGGGGATGGATTATGTAATCCAATACCTGATATTATCTAGCATAGATCTTTAGAAGTTCAACACAATAAGCATATTGAACTTTCTTAATGTTGATGGTTATTAGGATACCTCCACGACATGTATAAGGTATGTAACAATTCTCCCTCGTGTTCGAAACTCTGTTAGTGTTAAAGTTATACTCACATAGGCATCAGAATGTACTTCATATACCATTTCATAAAGTGCGACTGGCCTTTCTAATTTTGTAAACTTGAAGTCTGGCATTTGGATCCATGACTAAGGCACCATCAATAGTGATATTAATCAACAATATTTTAACCCTAAAAAAACTCAAGATATCAAAATTTTCTCCATTCATGGGATCTGGAATCCACAGGCCCTAAACCTTATAGTATGTATACGGAAAATGGTCTCCATATAGTCACTCCTGCCTTGGAAAAAGCATATCAACTCACTTTCTCAACAATGTGTGGGTTACGTCTGAACTCACACTTCTCTGGTTCATGCTGAAAGATCTTTATGCTAGAATCATTGAAAAATCATATTTGTTAGATAATATATGATCGTAAAAGGTCATACTAACAATAACTTGATGCAAATATATTATTTACAATAATTTGATTCATGATAAATATTAAAATTTTGTGTAATTAATTGGAAATTATTTATTTAATGGAAATATTAATTTTCAATGTCAAGTATCATAATGTATAATTTATTAAATCATGTACATCTTTCTGGACTAGCAATACTTTTTCTTTTAGCTAAAGGTTTTATATTTTAATTATAGTTTCAATTTATTTACTTCTTTTATTAATTTATGTTAGCATATTTCATTCCAAATTTAGTTAATCATCATGCATATTTTTCTTTTTGTTATTTTCAATCTATATTAGGTACTTTCTAGTATTTCATGATAATTATAGATTTTTAGAAGACTAATGTAGGGCGGAGATGTTTAGGAATTGTGGGAATCAATCAGACAAAGAAAATGAATGATCTTGAGCTTGGTGACTTGTGGAGTTGCTGCAAATTATGGGCTTATTGATAATTAGAAACAAGAAGAAAACGAGCTTGTATTTAAAAGAAGATGGATGAATAATTGAGCATGTATAATTAATTGATCAAGTGAGTACACGAGCTAATGGGTGATTTAGAGAAGGTAAATTGGGCCAAGATTGAAGAAAACTTGGTGAACTATTGGTTACAAGCTGATGGGAAGAAAAGCAGGCCAGTGGGATAAAGCAATGAAAGCCCAATACACAAGAAGCCCACTATGTAGGTCCCGCGGCATCCATACGTGGCCTGTAAAAGCCCTAAAGGGGAAATTCTGGAAATTCACTTTTAATAGCTATATGGGGAAGTTTAGTGAGGTTTTTTTTCACACTCTTGGAGATCCAAAAATTGGTCAAATTCTCTGCATTTTTTCAGATCTTTGCAAGAGAAAAAAACACTTAAAGAACACCATTCTTCAAATCTTTTCATCTTGGATTTAAGTTTGGTATTTGTAAACACTTTTTATTTTGATTGAACTTATACATGTTAAGCTAAGTCAATATTAGTTGACTTTATAAGTAATCCTTGAATGTTTGGTTGATCTTGAAGAACATCATGAACTTGTTCTTGAATCTTTATGAAAGTATTTTCTATTTTAACATCTTGTGTATGCATATGTCTTTATGTTATGATTTTAGATGTATGTTTAGTAATTAGTTGGCTAATTTCTTGATTAAGTAATGGATCTTCAAAATTAGTAAGCAACAAATGGTTCTTGTATTTGTTTTCACTTCACACAATCATAAAAATACTTGCTCTAACACGGTAGTGAAAGCATTTTGACTCATGTTGGATTTTTTGGCTTGTAAACCTTAATTCTAGTTAATTTTCATTAATTACATGTTTCATGGAAATTATGACTTTAACTAAAAAAATGTATTATGAGCTTCTCTAACCATTGTATTAACTAAGAAAAGTCTACATAATCTCAATCTTCTTAGATTGTTATAGCCAAATTAGAAAATCATTACATGTATTGCACATTGAGTACTAATGATTTATTTACTAAATGTTCAAGTGGTGAAATCCTAATGTCAACCATCTTTCTCTAATTGAATTACATCAAACTCTTGCTTTTGTTGAATTTTAATTTCCAAGTTTTAGTGTAACCTAGTTTTCTCTGAACAACCAAATGATCAAAACCCCCCATTTTTACTTTTATTTTCGTTTATCAGGTATTTGTAGAAAAAGGTTTTAATAGAGTTATAAATTGAACCAATCTGCATGGATACGATCCCTTACCACTATACACTATTTTAGTGTGTAATATTGAGTGTATTTATTTTGTTGGCCTAGACAATTGCCAAAATTTTGGTTTCGTTTTCGAGGATTGGTTTTGATATAATCAGTTTGTTTCTCTATGCCCAAATCTCATCGTATAGGGACTCTGATTTACAATCCTAAAATTGAAAAAGAAGCAAGACATTTGGGAAAGGAAATGAGGTTAGAATGTGGTTAAACGTCTCACACTAACGTGGCTCCGGAGGTTGAGATTGCTTCTTTTAGTGATCCCGAAACCGAAGTGGAACATGAACCAAGTCCCGATCCTCGCCAACAAATTACCGAAACACTACCCACCGATCTAATTCTAAAAACCCATATATACCACCCAATCTACCCATCATAAACCAAATCCCAGGAAATCTCATTATTGTTGTCCAAACGGATATTATGGTTTTCATCGAATTGCGGTGACAACGGAAGATCAAGAAAAGACAACATTTACATGTCCATTTGACACTTTTGCATACCAGAGAATGCCCTTCAGATTATGTCATTCCCGAATACTTTCCAAATTTGTATGGTTAGTGTTTTCTTGGAATATGTCAAAAACAGAATTGAAGTTTTTATGGATGATTTTATGGTATATGGTAATTCCTTTCAAGAGTGTTTGACCAATCTCACAAAGATTTAAAAAAGATGCATAGAAACAAATTTGGTTCTAAAATTTGAACAATGTCATTTTATGGTGAGTCAACATCTTTTTTTGGGTAAAATTGTGTAACATAGAGGGATCGAGGTAAACAAGGCTAAAATTGATGCAATTCAAAGGTTACCTTACGCGACTTGTATTCGGGAAGTTAGTTCTTTTTTGGTCATGTAGGTTTCTATCGTAGATTCATTAAGGACTTTTCAAATATAACAAGACCAATGTGCTAACTCTTGCAAAAAGATAACGATTTCGAGTTCAATAAGGCGTGAAAAGATTCATTTGACAAGCTCAAAGAGTTTTTTACATCCCATCCCATCATATAAGCACCAAATTAGGATCTCCCTATTGAGATCATGTGTGATGCAAGCAACTATGACATAAGCGCCGTTTTGGGTCAAAATAATGGAAGAGTCTCTCATGTGATCTATTATGCATCAAGGATAGCAAAAAATGCTTAAAGAAACTACACTACCATGAAGAAGGAGCTATTGGACATAATATTCGTCTTGGAGAAGTTTCAACAGTATCTACTTGGTACCAAGGTCATTATGTATTTGGATCATGCGACTCTCAAGTACTTAATGATAAAGAAATATACAAAGTCAAGACTCATCCGGTGGATCTTACTATTGCAAGAATTTGATTTGGAGATTCGGGACAAGAACGGATATGAGAATCTTGTTGCTGACCATCTAAGCCAAATAATATCAAATGACATCCTCTCCTATTGTGGGGCGAGTTTCCAGATGAGCATCTTTTTTCCCTTACTCAATCTATTCCTTGGTATGTCAATATCGTTAATTTTTTTGTCATGAAAAGGTATCTCGACACATTCACACGTGTCAAAACGATGAATTAAAAAGTGATGCAAAATACTATATGTGGGATGAACCTTACGTTGCCTAAAAATCAATGCTTCATATTTTACAAAATCACCATGATCTTAATTACAACATGGTAAAATAAGTAATTTTTAAACTAATTAGTCGTAATAATAGTTAAAAATAACCTAAAATCTAGAATTATATTTAATTTGATTCATATACCAATCATATATAATTTAGTACTATTTTTTATTTTCCTCTCATTTGTCCTTACTATGTTTCTAATAGATGTTTATGTTATATAGTTCAAAACTCTCATTTGTACACATTTTCTTTCTAATAGATGTTTATGTTATATAGTTCAAAACAATTACAATTCTATATATATTAACTAAGTACAAAGTTACTAATTTATAATCTCATCTCGTCCTTCACCCACCTCACCTCACACTACTATCCATCTCACCTCTACATCTACACCCACAAATATGTAATTTTGACAAAACAACTAAACATGAAGATTAAGAATAAATTTTATTTTAAAACAATTTAAATAATACCATAAATTATTTCTAGTGAATAAACTAATACAATGTATCATTTCCCACAAAGTATAAGGGTACATGGGCCAATTTTGTTATACTACTATTAAATGATGATAAATTCTATAAAGTTTACATTTCTTGCTATTATACAATGATTATTTCTGTTATTTTATATATTTCATGCAAAATACAAGGATGTATGGACCATTTCTATAACTTAATTAGTACATAGTGACCATTTCTATTATTCTAAAAGTTAATAACGTATGGACCATTTTATAATTGTTGCACTAGCAAAATGTAGTTTGATGTGCCCTTCAAACCAATACAAAACTTTTGTTAAATGTTATCTAGTTAATATGTTAAATATTGTACTAATTGAAATAACAAAAACCTAAAAATAAAGACGGGTAGAAAATACATATACAAACACGTTTTTATAACATTTTTATATGGAAAATGAAAGCTCATTTCCACTAAATGTATTTTCCAAATTAACTGAAAAATGAAAATAAGAAATTCCTTTTTCTGAAAACTTTTTCCAAAGAAAACAAATATTCCATAACCAAACACATCCTTAATTTTTTTTAAAAAATAATAAGCTTCATAATGTTTTTTTCTATACTTTCTATTGTATAGACAATATCTAGTTACCTTCTATCGTATGCAATGTGCCACTTTTTTGCATCGTGCTCTTTTAATACAACCTTTTAGCCAATTCTTAATAATTTCGAACCTCTTTTTATCTGGTTGCATAGCAAAACTTTGGAACATGGTCGAATGAGAACCTCCCAACATCCGATTAATTTGATGCCATTTCTATCGGAAAAATGACAAATTTGAAAAACTAAAAATACAAAATATGAAGTATTAAATATAGAAAGGTTATTGACAAACGAGTATCACATCAGTTAATATGAAATTCAAGGTCGACAATCAAGGCATGTACTATTATAACAATATCTTTATGACTTTCATGTACATACATGTTTATCTTGGATTATGCTTAATGGTGACATATGGTGGCCAAATAACAGATAAGACTAAATAAAAACACTAATAGAAAAAAAAAGTTTTAGATATAACTCAAAAACACTCCATTTTCGCCCCTATATAAAGTATACAAACAGGAGAGATTAGTTTTGGTTTAAACACAACACAAAAAGAGTCTTCAATATCTTTATGACTTTCAGTAGTTCTTTTATTTGAAGGTTTGATTAAGTTAGAAGTACACAGAAAATAATCTATAAAACACTACAAACATAAACAAAAAGTAACCAAACTTGCATTGACACTCTCTCTAATGGTGCATTTAAACAATATCCAAACTAATTCATTGACACCATGTTCACATGTTCATCAAGCACCCCTCATTATGTAGTCATACTTGCAAAATTCAAAAGCCCATGGGGTAACAAATTTATATCCATTTGAATTTCCTTAAACACAATGTTTAGCCTAAACATGAATTCAAAGCATCACCACTCAACTAAACTCATCATCTTTATAACCATGATCAAACAAGAACACCTCCCAATTTCCACTTTCAACTTAATCACTATCTAATAATGAATCACTATCAGAGTATAAAGAAGGTGATGAAACACTACAATACGATTGAAAGTTCATATTCGATGGAAAAACAAAACCTTTAGCTTCCAAACGAGCCAGAACCTACAACCACAATAATACAAGTAAAAGAATAATTAAAACAGGTTTATCAAACAATAATCAATAAAATACTACCAAATATAATCAACATATAGTTTCTACAAATAAATTTTACCTTAGAACATAAAAACCCAATTTTAAGCTCCTTGACATTGTGACAATTTACTATAAATCCTTTAAGCATGTCATCTTCCGCTTCTTCAGATGTTGTCTCATAATACCCGAACTTTTCATAATCAAAGTTAGCTTCAACTAAAGAAGACACGTTTAACAACAAAATCTTCCACATCAACAAACAACCTTTGATTGTTAGTGATAGAATATTAGGAGCATTGATTCGCATAATATTATTAGCAGAATCATCATCGGGATCCATGTATCCTACCAACATCAAGTTCTTAACACTTTTTGAAGTAATATCAAGCCGACTAAAACCATAATAATCATCTAATACCAAATTTTCTAATAGAGGACTCCTGGATAATATGTTTTCGATCAAAACTTCATTTAAAATCACATCGGAAATAAACAAACTCCTAAGATTTTTCCAACTAATCATCCCCATTGGATTAAACACGCAGCCTGCTAATGTCAGATCTGTAAAACATGAACTGATGTATAAAGATTGATCCAATTGAAACTCGGCTTTCGATCCTGGATACCATAACTTCAAAATAAGTTCTTCAACGTTACAACTTATGGCATAACGAATCCAACGGTTGAATTGAGATTCAAATTCAATGTCATAACATGTATACACTCCAAATTTCTTGAGCTTCAATCTATGGCATTGAATTAGGGTTTTGTCCACAAATGACACGAAATCAATTAAGGGGTGATTGAAATCTATATATGTAAAAAATGAGAGTAGGAACCGAAGTCCAAAGATGCTTCCATCGATCGGAGAGTATACTTGTTCGAATGGCATCTTTTGTGCAGGGTAAACGAGAGAGAATTTCAAGAAGCAAACAATTTGACAACAAACTGATTCGATCCTCTTCCATTTCATAAAGCTTTATCGATTCTAGCACAATTTTGGGTTTGATTTTGTCCTTCTACCACCATTTCCATGGAGGCAACAAAGACTTTCCCCCAATCACTACACAAAAAATACACTAGGCATATATGTATACAAACTAGAAAGACGAAGGTGGAGAATGTGTCCATGGTGTTTCCTTGTTGTATATCTTGGAACAATTTTCTTGAATTTAATTAATATCTTTTAAAAGTAGAAGAGTATACATGGGAGCACGATGGCTTGTAAGAGATGGATGTGTCACCATGATCATGAAGTACGTTGCAACTTAATATTTTTCTTATATTTTCTATAGAGACGATAACTAATTACATTAATACTAAGGAATTAGGTCAAACTGAAAAGCTATAACACAAATTACTATAAATCATACGACTAAATGCACATTTATGTAGCAATATTTTATTTGTTCGTAAAGTGGGTTTTAAGGTAGCACTAGCACGTTAAAATATGGTTTCTCTTGTAGGACTATTCATCAAGTACAATTAAGTTCGTCAAAACCTAGGGTTAATTATAAACCATATTTGTCATATTTTACACAATTAACAATGTGCAATGTATTTTGAGACTTTATATCCAATTTCTCTTGTTGATATGCGACACTCCGATTTCTCTTGTTGATATGCGATACTCAAAACTTTTATATCCAATTTCTCTTTGTTGATATGTGATACTCAAAACAAACTTTCATATCCAATTTCTCTTGCATTCCATATTTATCATATTTTAGACATTTAACAAACTTTCATATCATCTAATCTAACTACGTAAAATCCATGGTACTTAATACTTATATTTTTGTCTTTTCCCTCAATTACCCAAATATCCCTTTTCCCCCTTACAAGGAACAACATACTGATAAATTACTAATGTTATAGATTGAAACGGATCAATATATTGCATGATCTCATGCGATCATACCAGAAGAATATCACGTATTTAATTCTTTAAGTAACATCGAATAGGGTATATGACACAAAAAAAACACTCTTTTTACATAGAAATTCGATTTTGACACCGTGTTATTTTTCATGTCAATTTTGATATTGTGTTTTCCAATTTGTTACAATTCTAACCACTTGACCGGTTAACCAGATTACATGCTGACGTGGCATGATGACGTGTCAGTTTTGATGACGTGACATGCTGATATGATATGCTGACGTGTCAAAATTGATTTTTTTTCTACAAAAAACACTAAGTTTTTACTTTTTTTCGATTTTGACACTAAGTTTATTTTTTTATTTCAATTTTGACACTATGTTTTTTTTGTTCCAATCGAACATCATTTATCAAATTTTATTCAATTTTGTCTATTTTCCATTTGAAACCGTATAAATATATTTTTTTTATTACATTTTAAAACCGTATAAACATATTTTTTTCGTTTAAAAACCATATTTTTATTTAAATACAAAATGTTTTTTTTTCTTACATTCAAAGCATTAGTTATATCATCATAATCAAACTAACCATAAGCTTCTAAAAAGATGTAAAAATTTGATGGGTTGTAAACTTGATATCTGAGTTTTGATCGATTACACGCCTCCAAACCTCCAAACACATTTTAAAGTTGCATATTTAATATAAAATACAATTTTTATATAACTAATACATATTTATATAAAAAAAATATGGTTTGAGTGTAAAAAAATGTATTTATACAAAACTATGGTTTTAAATGAAAAAAAAAAAAAAAAAAACATATTTATACGGTTTAAATGTATTAAAAAATATTTATAAGGTTTCAAATAGAAAATTGTCAACATTGAACAAAATTGGAAAAAATGATGTTCGATTTGGAACAAAAAAACATAGTGTCAAAGTTGAAAGAAAAAATTAAACTTAGTGTCAAAATCGAAAAAAAATGAAAACTTAGTGTTTTTTGTGAGAAAAAAATTCCGTTTTGACACGTCATCATATAATATCAGCATGCCACGTCAGCATGTAACCTGGTTAACCGATCAAGTGGTCAGAATTGTAACAATTGGAAAACACAGTATCAAAATTGACACAAAAAATAACACAGTGTCAAAATCGAATTTGTGTATAAAAATAGTGTTTTTTATGCCATTTACCCTTGATTATTTAGATAATAGTTATATATTTGAATGAAAAGGTCCATATCATATATAATCACTAAGGTTTTATTTGTTACATAAGCAAGACAAGACAACACACAACAACATTTTATTGGATTTGACATGTAACAGATCGATAGAAAGATATCAATGTAATTAAAATTGCAATTTATTGTGTCGCCGAAAAAGTAGAACAAATTGGATCTATAAAAAGACGTAAATAACCTCTTCATCCCTAGTATTGAAAATAACCCAAAAAAGTTTGTCCAAGAATATTTTGTCCCATCAAAAAGGTGGGACATGGACTCGCTCTCAAACTTTCGTTTGTACAAAAGACATAAATACCCTTGTCATCATCATCATAAAAAACAGTTATAACCATATTACCTACAAATCATTACACTTGTATCTCATGTGTATGCTCTAATTTGCAAAAGCATCCAATTTCAAATCATGATTGGGCAACTTTTTAGTTTTTACTCCAATCAGCATCCTTATCCACTGATTTTTGAAAAAAAAAATATTAAATTTAAGTCAGAATTTTGTTACTCAAAATACTTTAAAACACTTGTACTTTTACCAATGTGTTTTTCTATAGTAATTAAACCATTATACATTTCTAAACCATTTATAAACGTTTAATCACTGTAGAAAATCGTTAAAAGTGACTAAATTGTTAAATGATGAAAGTACAAACCTTTTTTTATTGTATTTTGTTTTTTTTTTTTTGCTAATTCAAATTGAATTGATTACCTGAGAAGAGATCTTGTAAAATGTTCACGTGCAGTTGCCAATGCTTGACTTATTGTCTGCATCAACCAAATTCAAGTGGTTGAAAGCATGAATTATAAATCGTATAATTTTGGGCTAAAATTTTTGCATTTAAATACTTTTATATATTCAAAATTTTCTATGGATTATAATATATAAAAAAAAAAAAGTACCTGTTCAGACAAAGGAGCTCCAGAATCTACACTATCGCTAGCAACCTTTCCAGCAATAACATTTGCATCGGTTTCAAGAATGATTCTAATTTTAAAAATAAAAAAAAAGTATAAGCCTTTTTCAAAAAAGACATAAATGCCCTCCTTAACAAAAATTTAATCTTAGTTCTTACCCTCCATCGATAATTTCATCAAGGCACAACAAAATGAGATCTAAATTTTCAAGTGCTTCCTTTTTATCCACATTTCCCCTAAACACATAACCATAAAACTACATTACGAAAACTGAAGTTAAAAAAAGAAAAGTAGATGAGATAAATTTGTTTACAAAGTACCTAAGCAGAAGAGAAACTGCATCAAAGAAACCCTGAAGAACAGTTGATAAAATGAGCTCATTTTCATCATCTCCACCAGTGACAAAGAAGTGAAGATCCTGAGCAAATTTGTAGACCACAACATTGTTCTCAATCATTGCTATTTCAGCTGCGAGTATTCCAAATTTCAGCAAACAGATATGATACAGAAAGGGGATTTAAAAATTAGAAGTGAAGCATTCAATATTCATACCTTCTGTTCGAGCATTGGTTTTCTGAGTTTTGGTGAAAATAGACTTTTCAAATGCTTCTTTAGCGTTGTTAGTTGGCCAATCATCTGAATAGTACTTAACAGCTACTCGATCTCCTTCTGAATCAAGAAGTAGAATGTTCTTTACAGAAGGGCAAGACTCCTGCAGATATGAAGATATAACGAATCAAGTTTAAAATTTTGCATCTACTTGCATTCTATTGATCAAACCACGAATTCGTTTTACTCCAATTAGACTCTGTGACCGAATTTGTTTCAATTAATATGCTCGTTTCGCAAAAAATAACCTAATTGTTGAATACAAAAGAAAACGCAGATGCAAATATGCCCAAATGACTCGCACTTTGAAAACCCTAGAATCCAACAGCCAAAATCAAGATATTAAGCGATTGAAACAGTAATAGCACAATTATGTAACTTGGATGCTCCATTTCATAAAACATGCAAGTTGATCATATGCTAAAATCCATCTTATGAGTGTATTCAGGGAGGTGGAATTGGAAATCACGAACGTATGTAAAGGTTTAAGGAAGGATAACAAAAAGGGATCAGATTCGAGCAATAATAAGCGCCATTTATGTAGCATAGAAACTGGATCTCGAAGCAACTTTGTACTAACCATTGAATTTGGATTTTCGCGTCGTCAAGAATTTTCGGCTTTATTTTCTCGTTCAGGTTCAAAATAGTATAGAGGAACAGATGAACTAAAGAAAGAAGCACGAATTAACATTACGGTCCCTCAACTATAAGAAAGTTGTAATTTTTCCCTGTAACTTCTAAATTTGTATTCGAAAGAGCAATAAAAAAAGATAAGATGTTTAATATCTTGTTTGGAATTCCTTTTTAATCATTTTTTTGACTTTTAATTTTTTAAAAAGTTAAAAAATAATAAAAGTTGTTTGATAAATTGAAAAGATCTTTTAAAATCAATTTTTAATCAACAACAAAATGTTGCATGGAGAAAAGATAGAAATTCTTATCTTTTTGTGACTTTTAGCTTTTACCACTTAAAAGTCATAAAAGACAAGCCAAACACATTTTGAACTCCATCTTTTACAAAAAGGACTTTTATGTTTAAAAAGCAATCTCAAACACACCCTAAGTATTTTTATTTATCTTTTTATGTCCAATGTCAACATTAAAATTAAAAGATGAAATGATTTGATGTAATTAAACAAAATTAATAAAACTGAACTAAGAACCTTAAGAAAGAAGAAGAATGATTTGGAAAGAATTTGCTCACTTATATAAAGTATTCAAATTTGTGTCATTTTACATATATGGCGGTGCTATTTATACTAATTAAATCATTATACATAATCAATGAGTTCTTACACACATTTAATATATTTGTTATAAGAGTTGAACATAACTATTACACATTTGACATTAGGGTAGAAAATGTTGTCATCCAATTATTTCCAACACTCATCCTTGGATGACATCATTTCAGATTAGAGTTTAACTTTGAGGTGTTGCCTCATTAAAAACTTTGTTAAAGAAAACTCAATGGGAAAAAACTTTAGCGAAGGTAAAAAGAGTGCAGTGTATAATTGACTCCCCTTCATTTAGGCATATGTTACACTATATGTTATGCACATGTCTCATTCTAATGTCATAGACATGTTTCCTGAAGATTACAGTAGGAAGTACCTTCATAAAAGGGTATGTTGCATTGTTGTTGGACTTAACATATTTTATTTCAACCTGATAGTTCTTTATAAGTTCTTAAGTGTACTCAAAAAAAACTTTGGAGGTATATGTTTTGTCATGTCGTTCTTGATATATCATTCTTTCATTTGAGTGACACATGCTGAGCTATCTTCATAAATTAAAGTTAGACCTATATCCTTTTCAATTCCACATGGAGTTAAAACCAGTTGTGTCATCGATCTTAACCATGTACATTCTCTACTAGCTTCATTTAGTGCAATTAAGCATGATTTGAGGATGTTACAACAAGTGTTTGCTTTTGAGAATGCTAGGATATTACAGTACCTTCATTCATAATTACTTATCTAGTTTGAGATCAAGCTTTATGAGGTTCAGGCAAATAAACTGCATTTTCATAACCAATCAAGCCTTGTTTTGAATTATTATGATAAAACAACCCTAAATCATTAGCTCCTCGAAGGTATCGAAAAATATGTTTGATCCTATTCCAATGTCTTTTTGTTGGGGATAAACTGAACCTTGCTAGCAAGTCTACAACTGAAGAAATATCAAGTCTAATACAATTAGTAAGATACATAAGAGCTTCAATTGCATTAAGGTATGATACTTCTGGACCAATGACTTCTTCATTTTCTTTGCACGGACAAAATAGATCCTTGTCAATATTTAATGATCTAACAACCATTGGAGTGCTTAAAGGATTGGCATTGTCTATATTGAAACATTTCAAGACTCTTTCTGTGTAATTTGATTGATGCACAAGTATTCTGTTAGGCATATGCTCAATTTGTAAACCAAGATAATATTTGTTTTTTCTAAGGTCTTTGATTTCTGAATCTTTCTTCAAAAGTTCAATCACTTCAAGGATTTCTTTATTTGTTCCAATAATGTTTAGATCATCAACATAGACAACAATAATCACATATCCGGATGTTGTTTTCTTAATAAATACACATGGACATATAGTTTTATTTTTATAACCTTTACTTGTCAAATAATTATTTAAACTATTGTACCACATGCGCTTAGATTGCTTTAACACATATAGAGATCTTTGTAGTTTTATATAATACATTTCTTTGGGTTTTGCACTTAATGCTTCAGGCATTTTAAATCCTTCAAGGATTTTCATATAGATATCACTATCAAGTGATCCATACAAGTAAGTTGTAACAACATCCATAAGACGCATTTCTAAATTTTTTGAGACTACCAAGCTGACTAAATATCTAAAAGTAGTTGCATCCATTACTGGTGAATAAGTCTCCTCGTAATCAATTCCAGGTCTTCAAGATAAACCTTGAGCAACAAGCCTGGCCTTATATCTTACAATTTCATATTTTTCATTTCTTTTATGTACGAAATCCATCTATACCGTAATGGTTTCACAACTCCAAGTGTGAGGATAATGGTTCCAAAAACCTTTCTCTTGTTAAGAGAATTAATTGCATAGCCTCCTTCCACTTAGCCCAATCTTTTCTTATTTGACATTCAGTGATAGATTGTGGTTTGAGATCATCATTCATAATATCACATGCAACTAAATAAGAAAATATTGCACTTATATTGTCAGTTTTATTTTGGTCACATATTCTATTCGTTCAATAATAATTTAGTGTAGCATCCTCCTTTCCTGGGGGATTTTTGATAATTGGTGTTTCTCCATGAACACTTTCCTCATGATCTAGTGCATTTTCTACTCCTCTTCTTTTTCGTGGGTTCTTATAGTTAGAACCAAATGGCCTTCCACGCTTCAGGTGTGCTTTATACTCTCGAGTGACTTTATCATCAGATTGTCCATGTGGAATTTCTATTCGATCTGGAACATTGATAGCTGATATATATGATTTACTCACCCTTTTTGTGTCCGTAAATTCATTAGGCAATTGATTTTCCATTTCTTGGAAATGCATTATATTTTGAACTTCCATTCACATTGTTTTGTGCGAGGTTCAAGATATAATAAAGAAGGCTCATGCCATGAAACATCCTTTTCTAGAACCTTTTTTTCTCCTTAATGATGGGAAATTTGCCTCATCAAATTGGTAGTCAGCTAGGCGTGCTGTAAAAACATCTCCTGTTAATGGTTCAATATATCTTATAACATAGATTGACTCATAACCAACATATATTCCTAGCCTTCTTTGAGGACCCATTTTTGTCCGTTGTGGTGGTGCAATTAGGATATATACTGCACACCCAAAGATTCTCAAATGGGATATATTTGGCTCTTGACCCAAAGCAAGTTGTAGAGGAGAATATACATAATATGAACTTGGTCTCATGCGTATCAATGATCCATCATGTAAGATTGCATGACCCCAAATAGAAACAGGAAGTTTGGTCCTCTTTATCAATGGTGTAGCTATTAGTTGGAGACGTTAAATCAGTGATTCAACTAACCCATTTTGCGTGTGTATATAAGCAACTAGATACACAACAACAATTCCTACATACATACAATAGTCATTAAATGCTTGTGAAGTAAATTCACCAGCATTATCAAGTCTCACTCTTTTGATAGTATAATTAGGAAATGTGTCATTAATTTAATAAATTGAGCAAGAAACTTTGCAAATGCCATATTACGAGTTGATAATAGGAAAACAATAGACCATTTGGTGGATGCATCTATTAAGACCATAAAGTATCTAAATGGTCCAGATGGTGGATGAATTGGTCCACATATATCACCTTGAATTCTTTCTAGAAATCTAAGTGACTCCCTTTCAACTTTCATTGGAGAATTTTTTATAATTAACTTTCCTAAGGAACAAGATGTACATTGTCTTATGCTATTGTATTAAGGGAATTTTTTGTCCTTTAGTAGGTTCCCATGTGTATTCTCAATTATCTTTCGTATCATTGTTAATCCTGGGTGGCCTAACCTATCATGCCATAGGCTGAATTTCCCTGGATCATAATGTTTTCCTTTCATTACCATATCTTATTCAATCATATGTATATATGTATAATGCAGACAATAATCAAGCTTTGGTAGTTTTTCAAGCACATATTTTTGTCTATAATATACATATATTTCTTATTTTCAAGGGTCACAATTTTTGCGTCATATCCTTTGAAATAGATGTCATTGAAACTTAGTAAGTTTCTATTAGACTTTGGAGAAAATAAGGCATTTTGATAGAAAAGCTTGTACCATTTGGTAATATAAAATGGGCTTTCCCAATTCCCTTTATCAAGTCTGCAGGACTTGATATTGTATGTATGACTGTTTTTTGTTGGTAGTAATTTTGAAAAATATTTTTTTGATTTTAGAATAGTATGTGTACTACCATTATCTTCAATACAAAGATCTCTAACCTTTTCTTGGTGTTGTGCTCCAGTTGGACTCATATTAAACTTCACATATGAAAGAAATAATAAGTGAATAAACATAATCATAATAATTATCATAAAGAAAGTTCAATTATTATAGGAAAGACATTACATGAAAAACAAATGAAGGAAAAAACAGGTTTATTAGAACAATAATAGAAAATTTTGGTTTATGTCTTCCATGTCATTGCAAAAAACAGCAAAACTTAGCGGAGTGAATTCAACATTATCAATGAGGTTTGCTTCTTTTTCCTTTTCCTTTAATGGACTCTTGATAAAGTTGACAAAGATATGCGGGGGTGCGATACGTCCTTAACCAATGGTCTGTGCTACCACATTTATAACATGAACCATCAAAATTTTGTGATGTCCCAGTATCATGCCTTGCCATTTTGGTCATATCTTGTGTATGGACATTGTTTCTTTGTGAAGATAGGTAATTATTCCTTCTCTGGCCATGACAACGATTATTACCTTGTCCACGACCAGAATTATGGTTCTTATTATAACTTTGGTTTCGATTAAAATAACCATGACCTCGTTCTCGACCACGACCACGCCCTCGTCCATGTGTATTGTTTCGATGACCATCAATATTTGTAGCATTTGATTCAGGAAGTGCTATTGATCCCGTTGGTCGAGATTCATGGTTTTTCATCAGGAGTTCATTGTTTTGCTCTGCCACAAGCAGACATGCATTTAGTTTAGAATATCTTGTGAACTTTTGCATATGATATTGTGTAACACCCACAAATTCGAGCTAGTCAATTTAGAGACAATAAATGTTAAAATGATTTTTTTATAGAATATTATTTAGAGTAAATAATCTTAACCAAAGTTATAGTAGAAGGATTACATACATATAAAGAACACTGGAATATGACTTATAACGAAGAAGTTATGACCCGTCAAAGTTTTATGATTAAACCTACACGGCTCCACGTAACGTAAAAAGTGAATTTTTGACAAAAAAAAATTTAGCCTTAGAAATCTAAATGAAAGTCTTAGTCAATGTTAAAATGAGAGCGTGCATATAGAGAACATCCAAATCTATCTTCGTTTGAGAAAGTTATGATTTTTCTAGATTTAGCATAGCAGTATACAGCCCGAAAATCGAATTTTAGGTCAATCGGTTTTTAGCCGACAACACCTAAAAGAGAATTGAAGATCTCGTTAATAGGAGCTCAACAATATAAAGACAGTCGAAAATGGACGTTAACTGTTTAAGCCTATTAAAATATAACTTTAAAATAAAGTCAAAATTAGCCGACGGAGTCTAAACAAATGTTGTAGATCACGTCGCTACCTACACATGGATATAAAGAACGTCAAACATGGAGCTTATATGAGAAAGTTAGGAATTTTAGAAGGTAACTATTTTTGGGATTAACTAGCGAGTGACACGTACCAAGATCTGAGCCGCTACTTCTTCCATGCGGTTTTGCATGAGATTGCAACACGTGGCACATTACACCTAACATAATTTTGAGTACACCCAGCGTAACCCTTAAAAAGTCGTTACACCCACAGTAATTCTTGAGTACGCTCAACGTACTTGGGCGCCGACAGCTATAAATAAAGCTCATTTCTCACTCTTTTCTTCATACCTCTTCAACCAATTCTCTCCCAAACCTCCCAAGGTCTTAAGACCTTTTCTATAGCAATTCCTAGGTGTTAGTAGCAAGTCTCAGAGCGCCAGAAGGCCCCGAGATGAAGAGCTTTCGGCTCATAAGTGCTTAGGGATGTCAAAATGTCTCATGGGACCCCGTTCCCATGGGGGACCTGTATAGTTTGGGGGATTTTTTTCATTAAATCGGGGGCGGGTATGGGGGAGAGGGCCAGGTTAACCCCCGCTCATTACTAGAAAATACCCTTTAATGATGCGTAAACCATGACACTCGTTGTTTTACGATACGTAAAAGTGTGTACCCTAAAAATAATGTTAGCTCCCCCAAAATGTGAAGGATTTAGGTCGCGCATTTTTGCGTGCCCTAAAATTAGTGTTAGAATAAAAAATAAATAAAAACGCGGAGGGCACTTATCATAGATAGCGTGTCGTGAAATCATGTCGCTTTATATTTTTTTTTTAATGAAATGCGCATCTTCATCATTAGTAGCAGCAGGAAAAGGAATTCCCAACAAATTAGAAAAAGTTAAAAACCCCGCCATGGCGATTTAGGGTTGGTTCCATCTTCATCTCTCGTTTAACTATATCTCCATTTTCCCTTCCATCTACAATCTCTCTTCCCGACGATGAAGGTTTCTCGTGATTTCACAAATCATTCAACACGATCTCCACACAAATGCTTCTTAACGTCGGTGACCTCAGGCTCATACGCGCCTCTTCTTGTCTTCATCATTGTTCTCTCATATCTCCCGCTTCAAATACATCCTCCCTAATTCTAGGGCTTTTTGTTCAGGACCTCACAAAAGCAAATCAAACCAGAGCATGGGTGGACGATTCACCTTCTTTTGCCGGCTTCCCCACCATCATTGATATACTAGGGTTGGTCATCCTTGGAGTCACAATCTCCATCTGACACGACCCTAGAAAAAATTGATATCCCAGCTTTCCCAACATTTTCTTCATCAAAATCGATCCCTCCATAAAAACTTTCACCATCGGTCATAACCTCCATCTCCACACCACTAAAAACGCATCTCATCATCAGTCTCTCTTCCAAGAATTTTCCATGGAATTTTCTGAATTTGAAATCACACTCCAGAGTTTTTTCTACAGATAGAAAAGAAAAGACTTCTCCAAGGTATGTTCTTCTTTTTGTCTTTGCCCTCTCTGTATTCCCTTTCTTTTAATTACACTTCTTCTTCCTTCTTGTTTGTTGTTTTCAAAAACTAATTATACGTACTTCATGTGCAAATTAGAAGATCAACATTTGTAAAGCATATCTATAATGATGAAATGCCCACATCAGAAGAAAAATAAGTCACGGGAAGGAAGAAAATTGATTAGTAACAACTTTTTGATTTTTATGTTGTTGGTATGGATTTAAATCTCAGTATTAAGAATTAAGAACTTATTTGTCGATTTCTGATTTCTCTCTAAATATGATTTTTTTTCTTTTAAAATTTCTTAGTTAATAGTCAAATACATGGATCCCAAAGTGTTTATTAGTCTACTTCTAATTTCAAAATAGTATAATTTCAGTAATGTGAAGTTTTGGTTTCTCTAATTATTGACTTCTGGTCCTGTGGACTGTGATTATGTACTGGTTAAGTTATTGTTCTAAAATGTTGTTTTTGTAGTAGTGTCCAACATATTGTTTGTTATGTACTTATAGAAAAGTAATGTTTATGCTTTATAAAATTAAGTCTATTGTTGATTCTAATAACTTTATAAAACTGTAAATGTAGGCTTTGCCTTAGTCAATGGTCAGATCATGGAGAGAGAACTGGTGGCTTTTATGCATGCAACCGTTATGAATCTCCATCAAGTAGACTACTTTTATGGAGGACGTTAGAAGACGTTTCTACCCCTGATATGCCAGTTGATGACAACAATGCAGAAAGTCATCAAGTCACAAAAGAAACATTACCACCACTCCCTGATAATTCTGATCACATAAGGGAGAATAAATCTTCACCAGGGGTAGTAGTGTCCCTTTTGAGAAACAGACCTAATGGTTTTATATATTCAAGTGGTGTTCATGAGGGTGAATATGCAGATCTACCAGATTCTCTTCTAAACTTGTCTAATGAAGATGATATTCTTTTCATGGATGTAGATGTGAAGGATCATATGATAGATACAATGGATGATGTTCCTAATCAAGAAGTTGATTTATGCAGTGTTGATGTAATTCATGTTGTTCAATATGATAAGGCATCAACATCAGTATCATAGATAGAATTTGTTCGGCTTAAAGAAGGGCAGATTATTTGCCATTGTACAATGAGATGCCATTACCTTTAGAAGTTGGTAGTATGAAAATGATTGATCCAGAATCAATGGATGATTCTAATGTATCAGATCAGAACAACTCTAATGATGATGCTGGCATACCTTACTTCTCTGATGTTGAAGCTATGGTATAATTTTAATTTTTGATTTTTATTTTTTCTAGCTCTAGTCTTTAATAGTTGATGATGTATTATTGTTTCAGATATTGGAAATGGACTTGACCCATGCTCAGGAGTCATGCCTTGCAAGTGAAGGTACAGTTTCTTATTTGATTATGATTCTTGAAAATCTTGGATTCTATATAAATAATAATATAATGTTGGGGTTTTTTGTTATAATAATAAAACTAATCATATTTTACTCACTATTATGAACGTTGGGGTACTAACCAATCGGTATACAAGGGCATAATTGTTAAAGATCAGTTAGAAGATGATGAAAGATGTTCACGCCTTGAATAAATTGATCGGTTACAGATTGAAAGTGTGATAAGTTCTTTGTAAGAGGTGGAAATCTAGGTCGACACTCAGTTTTTTGGTTGATTATATACAAGTTATTAATTGATGCTGACTGGACGTAATTTTTATTTGTAGTGGTTGGTGTGTCAGGGCCAGGGAAGACATGCACGTATTAGATCTTAAAACTTACTTAGAGAGTGTTTGGTTGCTGTGCAAAGCAGAGTTGACAAGCCTTTTTTTAGAGTAAATTACAAATTTGGTGGCAAAATCACAAGTTTGGTAAAGCACAGGGACCAAATGAATGACCTTTTTCAGGTTGGAGACATAATGAAATTGGGAGACCATATGGTTCAGAGAGCCAAGTAAGATCAGACCTATTTTGGTAAAAAAAAATTCAATATAATTATTGAAATATGATTTTGTTCTTTCTACTGGTTGTTGCAGCTAGGGAGCAGAAAAATTCTTCAGAATATCAAAATTAAAGTGACCAGAAGGTGCGGTTTCTAGCGAATAAGTTAAATAACAAAGTTTGATTTAATGGCAGATACCTGAAGAAGATCAATCCTGTTGATGACAAAGTCCATTTCCTCAATAGCTTTTTTTAAAAAGTCGATTTCAAAAGGATTAAATTTTTAAAGGAACGTTGTTCCATAGAAGATGATGCTGAGTTGTTTGCTGCCGCTTGTTATGCTGTAAAGGTAAGAAAATATCAATCTATTTTTTCTTTTACTTATAATATCTTGCTATTATGAGTAAATATTTGATGCAAATTCTGTATATATTTTTTTTGTAGACAACTTTAACTGCTGTAGTGGAAATGTTTGAATCTACAAGAAGTATTATGAGTTGGCTTGGTGATTGTGCAAAGGTATTACTTACTATATATGTTAATTTATATTTTTATAAGATTAATACATTTATTGATTTGATAAATTTTGACAGGTTATAGCAGTGAAAAACTATCCAGTACAATGGACAAGTAGAGATGCAAACAGGGGCGGATATTGGCGGAAACTGCAAAACCCGTCCTTGTACCCGAACTCCAGTCTCCATAACCATCCCCGTCCCCGCTTAAAACCTGTCGGATTCGGAAATGGAGATCCCCACCGGGTATAAATGTTGAACACAACTCTTTTATATGGGAAACAACAAGACTTTTATTAATACACTTAAGGAGACCTTACACTTTGTGAGACTACTACACACTTTGCTGTCTTTGAGGCTTTCTTGGATGGTTTGGATGTTGGATTGTTTGGAGAAAATGAGCTCCACACCTATTTATAGGTGTTTCCACCTCCTTATAGGAAGTTTCTAGATATACATACATTCATGGCTATTCTAGAACTATCTACAATATTCTATATCTATTACAAGCTTTTATATGTTTATAGAATGTTCTATAATGTCCTAAATAAGTATAGACATTCTTGTATCTTCCATAGTGTTCTAGAATGTTCCATAGCCTTCCAGGGTCTTCCATCTCGTTCTAGAGTATTCTAGAATCTTCCGGCATCTTCAACACTCCTCCATCGTATTCCATAATGTTCTAGAATCTTCCAGATCATTCTAGAACATGCTAACTTCTTCTAGACAATAACATGATTCTATTGGGCTAGTGATGACCTTCAACACTCCCCCTCAGCATTAGCCCCTATTCGTTGTACCATGTTGAGCTGATAATTAAAGCCCACATATTTGTCAGTACTTAACCCTCTATGAACTCCATTTGCTACTTGGTCATTAGTCTTGATATGTTTCATATTGACTTCTTCCTTGAGAACTTTTTCTCTTCCACATGTTTTGTTTTTCCTTAGTTGTTGTAGTCGTTGCTTCGTATATTGTTTCCATAGTTGACAACGACATTCGTGGTTGCCTTTTGTTGCACTATAATATTGTCCGTGACCCCGTTGAACTCTATTATATAGTTTCTTATGCCTCCCGTTGGAGAACTTGTAAGCATGTGGGGTGTCCCTTTTACAAGCCCTGGAAAATTCCTGTAATATTAACATGTTATGACGTGATCCTTATTGATCTGATCATCTCGTTTAGATGTTGCTTGGTTGAGAGATTTTACTTTGCTCTTACGAATTAATGTGTTTTTCTTCTTATTCGCCTTATCCGGTTTCTCCATCACATGTTCCACTTTTCGTCTAAGATGCGAGTTTTTATGTAACCCTAGTGACATTATGTTCTTCTTCTCCTTCAGAATGTCCATCTTTGAGGGAACAATTTCCTCCTTCAAGGCTGTCATAAACTTTGCCTCACTCTTCTTGAGACCTTTGTCAAGTTGCATAGTTGATAGGATCTGGGATCCAATCCTATTTCTCTTCAAGGGTACAATGTGAATTATTGAACCCTTAGTGATATGCATGGTATCATCTCTCTCAAATGACCAGGGTCGTACGTTGTCTAGGAAATCCATTCCCAATACCATACGATAGTCATCCATATGCACCACTATCAAGTCTATGGTGCCTTCCCATTCTGATATCTTAAGAGGTACTCCATATGCAACACCAATGATAGGCTTGGATAAAGAGTTGATGACTTTCAACCGGCCTGGATTTTTGGTGTATTTGATGCCCAACTTTTTAGCTTCATCTTTAGCAAGGAAATTATGGGATGCACCTGTATCTACTAAAGCCTTGGTGTATCCTCCATTTACCCTGGCATCCACGAACATTAGCCTTCCTCTTTTAGTCTTATTCTCTTCTATAGCACATAGTGCCTCAGCATCCCATTCATCCTCTACTTCCTTTTTGGAAGTTACTACATTGCTTTCCACAGACTTTTTCTTTGACCAACAATCCTTGAACATGTGGCCCCACTTTCCACAGTTGTTGCAGTTGCCTTCGAACCTCTTCCCCCGAGAACTCTTATTGTCGGTCTTTTGAGATCTCCATGGTTGTGAGGTTCCTTGCTGACTCTTCCCTTTGTTAGCATTTTTGTATCCTTCTTTAGAAGGTGGCTTGAAATTCCTTCGACTTTTACTTGTGTAGAGTGCTTCTTCTTCACTTTTCAGCGTGATGCCTCCCATTTGCTTAACCATAGCTTCTTGGATGGCCAGCAAATTCTCAAACTCTACAAGTGATGGTTGAACGGGCCATCCTTGTACAGCAGTAATGAAGCTTCTATATTCTGGCCTGAGTCCATGGATGATGATCCTTTTCATTCGAGCTTCTGCAATGATGGATTGCGGATCTAGTTCGGTAATCTCCCGACATATCGACTTGACCTTGTGGAAATATTGAGCAATCGTCATGTCACGTTTTGAGATTGATAATAGCTCGTTCTCCAAAAGTTGTAGTCTCATATCATTCTTCTTTGAGAAAAGCATCACAAACGTGTCCCAAGCTTCTTTCGGGGTGTTCTCATCCCGAATATGCTCCAACATCTCTTCTTCGATTGTGGTCTTCAAGGCAAACATTGCTTTGCCTGCTTGATTTTCCATTTGCGCAAAGCACCATTAATGTCTTCCTCTGGTGGCGTAGTTTCGCTTCCACCAACGACCACCCATAGATCTTGTCCTTGTAAGTAGGACTTCATACATGTTTCCCACGTTTTGTAGTTGTTGTTGTTGAGTTTCTTGATTCCTCCGACGACTTGGAGATCACCCATCGTGTTGGCAGTACCTCGGTAATACCAAACAAGCTAGTTTCAAAACTAAACTTGCAGAGTCACAAACTACTCACGATACAACGAGAATCACTCGTTCTCACTATCAAGAAACCTTGCTCTGATACCAGATTGTTGAACACGACTCTTTTATATGGGAAACAACAAGACTTTTATTAATACACTTAAGGAGAACTTACACTTTGTGAGACTACTACACACTTTGCTTTCTTTGAGGCTTTCTTGGATGGTTTGGATGTTGGATTGTTTGGAGCAAATGAGCTCCACACCTATTTATAGGTGTTTCCACCTCCTTATAGGAAGTTTCTAGATCTACATACATTCATGGCTCTTCTAGAACTATCTACAATATTCTATATCTATTACAAGCTTTTATATGTTTCTAGAATGTTCTATAATGTCCTAGATAAGTATAGACATTCTTGTGTCTTCCATAGTGTTCTAGAATGTTCCATAGCCTTCCAGGGTCTTCCATCTCGTTCTAGAGTATTCTAGAATCTTCCGGCATCTTCAACACTCCTCCATCGTATTCCATAATGTTCTAGAATCTTCCAGATCATTCTAGAACATGCTAACTTCTTCTAGACAATAACATGATTCTATTGGGCTAGTGATGACCTTCAACAATGAAGGGTGATGTAGACATTTTTACAAAGGGTACCTGATATAATCTTTAAACATAAGTCTCAACAACACATCTTTGAAGGGTGTGATCACTATGGTCAAAAAGACCAACAAGGGCATCTTCAACTGCAAATGGATCACTCACAATATCTTCCATTCTTTCATTTATGGCACTTTTCCTCTTAGGGGTATCAATATTTTCACCTTCTTCTGTAAACATCTCTAATTCAGAAAGACTTCTAGCAATGCTCGAACGAAGTTGTGATCATATCCTGCAAGAATCATTCTTGCAACATTTAAAGTAGCTGCACATTTTTGATGAACTTTATCTGAAATTGCAGTTGGAGGTCCAAGAACAGGAAAGCTTCCATGAAAAGGCTCTGCTTTTCTTTCAGTTGAATTATCAAGAGAAATCTAACAATTGTTTTTGCTTTCAAATGGTTTAGTTACTTGGATGGTAAGTAGATTACATTTTTATATCCTTATTTTCCCGTTAACAATCATTATAACTTACAAGAAATTAGTTACATTGACTATCACATCCGTCATATATTTTTTTTATTTCTTACTCTTTTTCATTAATATAAAGTTGCTTTCTTGATTCCTTGTAGTGGTCCACTCTGGGGATTTGTGGTGGCCTTTATGCTCTTTAACATAAATGGTATTAATTTTACACTGAACAAGCTTTCTAGGGTAATTTTCAATTGAGAGGGCGTTCACGACTTTTGCACAGATGAACTAAATAATTGTACCTTGCTTGCAGGATCGAATCTTTATTTTTGGATTGCTATCATTCCTATTGCTGTAAGAACTCACTTTTATCATTGTTAGCTATTGGCTTTTTACATATTCTGACTGTGTGTGTGTTTATGTTCAGCTTGTTTTGCATGTGGGGACAAAACTGCAACATGTTATTGCTACTTTGGCACTTGAAAGTGTTGCAAATACAGGAGGCATCTTTGCTGAAAGAAGGTTAAAGCCTCAAGTTGAAATTGTGCAGAAGCATTTCTTATGCTGCAGTTACTGCTCATGCAGATCAGACTCAGGCCCGACCCAATAGGGTGGGCTTTGTTTGGTATTTTATATATTATACAAGTGTTAAAGATTTTAGAAAGATGTCTTCAGTTCAGTTGAGTTGGTTGTCCGACTATTGGCTTTTTTTTTTAAATTACCAACAAACACAGGTTCGATTCCCGTTATATCCTTCTTTTCAGAGTTTTAATATGTATAGTTTTTACACAATCTTTATTTATTCCATCCAAATTTTTGGGCCAGCCATTTGGTTTCAAAATATCAAAATGATTATGATTCTAACATATTTTACGAAAATATTTCCTTAATTATCAAAGACTTCTTCCTACCACTTTACTAAATCCTTAAACCAGAATATTTGCTTAAATATATAAGATACATAAATTTTCTTTGTTATTTACTTGATAACCTTTATCATATTTAATAATTTTATTAATTTCAACCCCCATATATTAGTGTTTATATATACGATTTAAATTTCATTACATAGTTCCCAATTCTCATGGAACACTTTAAGATATATTACTAATTATAAATTATAATATATTTATCATTTAAATTTATCTACGAAAGGATGTTGCTTGGTTAATATTGTTTGGGTTATATATATATATATATATATATATATATATATATATATATATATATATATATATATATATATATAGTTATTTGATTATAAATTTCCTAATTTTAAATGGCCTCATCTTTTGATTTTGCCCTGGGCCTCAAATCGGCTCGAGTCGGCCTGATCAGACTAACACTTTTCCAAGTTCCTTTGTTAGTAGGCATTGGGGAAGATGATAGAGCCCTGACTAAGGCAACTGAAAGTGGCGATATTGATCTTGTTTATCTTGTTCTCTTTCATATATTGCAGAAGGTATTTATTGTTTTCTTATTTGATTAATTGTAAAATAATACTAAAATTAAGTTCTCAAATTATTGGCTTTTATAGAGACCAGCATTGGAATTATTTGGAATGATACAAGCTAGACCTATTGCACGCGATCTATTCATACGTTATGCAAGGTAAAGGCTATATAAGTTTTTCTATTTAATTTCATATGAGAATATGAAGATGTGTCTATTATTTCAGGTGCTATAAGCATGAGTTTCTCAAGGATTTCTTTCTTTATACTGGTCAACTTCATGTAAGTCTATTTTGATAAACATTTAGATTTGATTTGGTAAAAGAAAAGTAGAAGTTTGTATGTAATTAAGTGTTGTTAAATGTAGGATGTTGCCTACTTGTTGTGGAAAGAATCATGGGAATTAGCAAAGAATCCAATGGCAACTAAAGGATCTCCACTTCATACTCCACTTATAAAACTCATTGAAAAAGCTCAAAATCTTTTTGCTGAGGTCTATCTTACTTCCACCTTCTCATCTTAATTATAAGGTAAGTGTCTTATTTGGTGCTTCACTTGCGTATATTTATCTTATTACCTCATTTTGTTATTTGTTTTGCTTACTATTAGTTAAAACTTTCAGTCTTTAAACATTTTATATATTATATATAGCAAGTTAGCAACTGATTGCACGATAAATAGATAATTTTTCATCTCTTGGTTGATGTGGATGGCAACTTAATATACTGTTTTTTTATACAATTTGTGTTTCGGATACAGGGGAAAGCTTCGGAACTCAAGAATTTATGGTGGTGGATGTTTCTAAACCATACTCATCCTTATAATTGAAGTCTTGTTTCTTTTTTATTTTACTTAATAGACTAAATGTGGACTAGTCTTAATCTACTAAGCTATATATGAGTGTTTATTATATCATCCTACTTTCATTTCATCTTATTACGTATAAGAAGGTTAAATGTAAGAAATAACATAGTATACTTTCATTTCTCAATATGTGAATCTAATGGTTGCATGATTCAAATTTACAGGTCTTGTTGATGTGCGTAGTTTCAAACTAACTAGCTCGGAATGTATAACCCATGTTAGTAGGCGAGTAATCAAGATTAAGGGAGACTTGTAATCATGTTTGGCATTCCTTTCCAGTAAGAAACAAAGTTGTATGATTATTGGTTATTTTTATAGGAATGTATAACCCATGTTAGCAATGTATTATTTTTGTTTAACATTTGAATGATTCTTTGTATGATATTATAATTTGTGTAATTTATTTTATTTTTTGAGTATGAAATTTTATTTTATATTATGCAATGGATTGTATTTTTTATATATGGTATTTTATTTTTATTATGAGAAATTAAATGCAAATTTAATTGAAAATTTAATAAATATATAAATTTATTTTTTTAAAACATTTAAATTTACGATACGCAAAAATGTGTGTCATCTTCATTTATGACATGGCCTTTCTTGACAGAGGCTTTCTTGATACGCATTGCGTGACATTAACACGCGCGTTGTAAGGTTACGACACGCGAATGCGTGTCGTCTTCCTTTATGATAGGGCATTCCTTGATACGCATTGTGTGTCGTAAACGCACGTCGTAAATGCGCATCGTCTCTCTTTATGACATGGCCTTCCTTGACGCGCATTTGTGCATCGTCTGAGCCTTTTACGACGCGCAATGAGCGTCGTAAAAGGTTGTTTTTCTTGTAGTGGCTATAATTTTAGGGGTGGGGGTGGGGTAGGCAATCCCGTCCCGAAACCCCCATGGAGACCCCGATAAAAAATTACACATATATTTACATATATTAATTACATAAATATAATAAACAATAACCTGATTTTGAGCTTCAAAAATGCATCAAAAACATGTTTTTAAGTTGTTACTATAATGTTTTTAAGATGTCATAACTTTTTTATTTTTAACATATAAAATTATGCTATAAATAATTATTTGTTACCAAGAAAATAGCTTCTTTTAGCCTAAATACCAACTTCTTTTAGCCCAAAAAAGGCAGCCCAAAATCAATCGGGGATGGGGGAACAGGGGCGGGGGTGGGGGTAATAAAGGGGATCCGAGGACGGGGGCAGCGGTAGAAAGGCTGAACATTTCGGGGACAAGGGCAGTGACGGGGGAACGAGGAAATTTCAGGAGCGGGGTCGGGGGATGCACTCCCCGTCCCGTTTTCCCCCGTTGACATCCTAGAAGTTCTGCCCGTAGAGCCCAATTCCTTGCTAAACCTCGTTGTAAGTGAGTTATGTTTACCATACTTTAAGTATAACTTATGTTTAAGTTCACTATCGTTATTATGAACCTATAAACAAGATCTATTAGTGATTCCAAGTCGTTATACTGATTGATCTACTTATAGGGATAATGTCTAGGTTGTGATTTAGTAAGGTGGTTAATGTGGGATTTCCAAACAGTATACTTCGTATACCAAACATACCCTACCTCCGATATGATCCTACCCAGTTGTTCCTTACTTGATAGATCTCGAAGTAGACTTTGAATTAATGATGAATCTAGACTAATAATTAGTTGCAATAAATATTCGACTAAAAGTTAGTGTTAATGACAATAGGTTGCGTCAAATGAAAAGACAATTGCTAGAAGCGAAGTGCTGTGTGAATTTTGAATCATCACTTTAACAAGTGAGTGCATAGTTACTTTCATCTTACACACACACACACACACACACACACATATATATATATATATATATATATGAATTATTTAATATTAATACATGCTATATGTGCTTAATATTTGTGTTCATGATATATATGCTTATTGAACGATTTATACATGTTTTATGTGATTTAAATCGTATATGTATTTTTATACCTATAAATATATTAGGTAAAGATGGATAGATGAATGATGAGAGATGAAAGATGATATAGATGATGAGAAGCTTGACTTTAAAGTTGATCCATTCATCTATCAGAGTATAGATGACGACCACAGACTATTCTAGACAATCCAGTGGAACGCTAGCAGGCTCACAACTTGTAGGTGTTTTTGAAGTACGTGTTCACCAAATGTACTCTAAAAACCCTGGCAGCTATGGACTTAGTGCCTTACGAATGAACATTGGCAACTCTAGACTTAGTGCCTAATGGATATCAGTGGCATTTGTGCATAACAGATAAGATCTACATGTAACAGCCGGATTTTATCAGGTATCTTGTTTATTATTATTTTGTTGTTTTGTGGGGGGGGACTCGGCGAGTTGGAGCTCAGACTCGCCGAGTAGGGACGCGGATTGGATGCGGGATCGCGCCTGGACTCGGCGAGTCCAGGATATGGACTCGGTGAGTCTGCGCTGTGTAATGAAACCCTAATTTCTCGGGTTTGAGACTTATTTAAGGGCCTTATGGCCGTCATTTGTGCTCACCCAACCCTTAGAGAGAGACCTTTGAGAGCTGGAACGTTTTGAGAGAGAAAGGAAGCCTTATTGACCTTGTGTGTGTGATCTAGCAAAGAAGGAGAAGAATCTAAGCAAGAGGAAGCAAAAGAGGTTGTTATTCAGTGGATTTGAAGCTTAGAGCATCGATCTAGAGGTATGAATTCGATCCATTTTCTGGTTTGTGGAGTATAGGGAGACCTAGGGTTTCTTATGGACATTTATGGAATGAGTTGATGCCAAATAGCCCCCTTCTTGTGTTGAAACTCTGGATCTGGATCCATAGAGGTCCGGAGTGTCCCTTTACCCAAGCTTTTTGGGAATCAATGGAGGCTTTGGAGTGGAATCCTCATGCCTTAGGTCAAAAACTCCATTATTGAGCTATAAGGGGTGTTATGAGCTCCAAGATAGGAGCTTTACGTGATGAATCAGTCTCGGGAGGCCAGATCTATAGTTTTTGGAAGCAGATCTGACCTTAGAAGCGAGTTGGAGTGGTTGCATGGCATGGACTCGCCGAGTCTATTCATCCAACTCGGCGAGTAGCTTGAAGATTGCCTTGGGACTGCTCAGCGAGTGGTCCAATCGAGTCATGGGTAGACTCAGTGAGTCAAGGTGAGTTGGAGAGGGATGACGAGTGGACTGAGTCAAGCTTGGACTCGCCGAGTTGTCCTTGAGACTCGGCGAGTTGAGTCGGGGTGGCCCCACGATTCATTCAGGTGAAACTCGTCGAGTAAAGGGGGGAATACTCGACGTGTAGTAAGGGGATTTCAAAGGGTTGGTGAAAACGTCTAGACTCGCCGAGTCGGTATGGTACTCGCCGAGTCCGGTCAAAGTTGACCGTTGACTAGAGTTGACCTGTGATTGACTTCTTATGGATAGTCAACCTTAGAGATATAAAGTGTTAATTAGAAACATAATGTTATAGGAGGATTAGAGCTCGGAGGATCGAGCACGAGGGATTGCCAGGATTCGTGAGATACCGAGATACGCGAGGTGAGTCTTCTCACTATACTATATTACCTTGAGTAAGTAACCAGAGTTATGTGATAGAATGTTTGTATGCTATGTATGTTATGTGTTGTACTGCATTATTTCTATGTGATTTATGTAGTGCATGTTTATCAGAGCTAGAACCTGAGGGTTCACAGAGTTTGGGTGCACGGACCCACAGAGTTATAGCCTCGAGTGGCTAATATGTGTTATGTGTGGTATTTTGGGGAACTCACTAAGCCTTGTGCTTACAGTGTTTGATGTTTTTATTTTAGGTACTAGTGACGACCGCGGGAAGGCACCGGCTTGATCCGTACACACACACTCGGAGTTTTTACATTGTGATCTTGGGATTTTGTATTAACCTATATTGGATAATTAATATGGTTGTTTGATGAATATTAATCGAATTATGTTTATAAGAAAATCAAAAAAAAAAAAACAAATTGTTTTGAAATTTACGGTGTTACACTACAACTATGGACTTCGTTCCTATTCCTTAGGAATAAATATTGAAGAATAGATAATTCTTAGGGTATATCCTTAAGAATAAAGAAGATAATGGGGATGGGTAATCGGGTTAATTGTTAGACATGAAGTATGTGAAGAAACAAATTAACTATATTATTGTGGGTTGAAAACCCTATGTACTCACCAGGTTTCAAAACCTGACCCACTCAGTTTATTTATATCACTAGTATCAATGCGAAGATACATTATACTGAAAGATTAAAGGATATGTAAATCATTAGTGTAAATGAATGTAAGGTCTGTTTAGGCTTATGTTTCTATATTGACGATTACATCCCAATGTTTTAATAAAAATAAAATACATTTTTTCGGAAATGCTTTGAAAATGTATTTATCATATTTTGGGGACAAATTCCGCAATAATATTTTTCAAAAATGATACTCTTATTTTAAAATAAGCATAAACAATTTTTTTTTTAAAAGGACCGTGAATTTGGGAATGTCAGATACTATTGCATCAAGGTAATATTTGTTGCATGAAATGTGGAGTAAGTTTTCTCCAACATATCTTCATCGGTAACTTTTTGTCCACAGTACTTGAGTTGTGAACATATTCTGAACAAAGCTGAGTTGTATTCATTTACTTTCTTGAAGTCTTGAAACCTCATTGTTCTCCATTTATATCTAGCATTTGGAAGTATAACTTCCTTTTGATGATCAAATCTTTCTTTCAAATGATTCCAGAGAATACTTGAATCAGTAATATTAAGATATTCAAATCTCAACATTCATCAATATGCTTACGAAGGAACACTTGTGTTTATGCTTTATCTTGTGCCAAGCAATCATTAAATTCGTATATAACATTTGAGATTCCCATGGACTCTAGATGCATTTTTACATCTATCATCCATGGCACATAGTTTTTCTCACTAACTTCAAATGCTGCAAACTCGAGCTTTGCAATGTTGGACATATTATAACTATAAAATTTAAACAAAATAATAAGATGAAAATTAAAATCAATTTATTTCAATAAATATTATACAAAAAAGAAGAGGCAAAGTTAACATTGCATACAAGCCTAAAATTAGATGAAATTCCATATTATCTTTGATGTTAAGGATTATGATGAAAAGTAATATGACTATTATAGTCATGATTATCACAAAATGGTAAATCATCCTGAAGCTTGATTTCTTGAAATTGATTTGTTTGATAGAAGAGAAAATGTTTTTGTGGATAAAATAAATAGAGTAAAGATGTTTATTTATAGTAAAAAGAATATAGTTGTTGTTTTTGTTGTTATTGCGTATATATTTATATCCGTTGTGTGTGTGTGTGTGTATATATATATATAATGTATATGTATATGTATATGTATTTTATAAATCATTTAATAAGACTTATAACTAATACATAACTTTACTTGGTATAATTTTACTAATTAGAAACATAAATAAATAGTAAATGTTTAAATAAAATTATGAAGAATATCCAAAATATAAATAAATAAACATTGGCACAAATAAACATTAGTATACATAAATAAAAATTAGTTGTATAATTTAAATGTTAGTATCCTTAAATAAAAGTTAGTTGCATAATGTAAATGTTAGTATGCAAAAAACTTAGAATACATAAAGAAATGTTAGTATAAGAAAGAAAATTGTTAATAGTCCATAATAAATAAGTTTTATTAATTCATTAATATTTTTAATATGATGTCCACTTGATTAAGATATATATGATGTCCACTTGTTTAATAACACGAATTAGAGCTTTCGTGCTAATAACGTGTTATAAATTTGACGTAATTAAAACAAGATTAATAAAACTAAACTAAGAACCTTAAGAAAAAAGAAGAAAAATTTGGAGAGAATTTGATCAGTTATATAATGTATTCAAATTGATATGTCTTTTTACATATACAATGGTGCTATTAATATTAACTAAATCACTAGACATAATTAATGAGTTCTTACACATATTTAATATATTTGTTATAAGAGTTAGAAATAACTTTCACATTTGACATTAGGATAGAAAATGTTCATCCAATTATTTACAACAATACTAAATATTTTTATTTATCTTTTTATGTTGAATGTCGAAATTAAGATTAAAAGATTACAAGAAAATAATGATAGCATTACACACAATATGAGGATAAACCGGAAGGAAATATTATTTTCCATAATCAAAATATGGTTCTTAGTTATTAATCAAATCAATGATTTAATGAATGCGTGTTAAACTTATGTTTCATATTCCATTTAATGTAAAAAATTATTAGATGAAATTAACAAGTATGAATTTTTTTTTAATTTACTTAATTAGCTACAGGGTGTATGGAAAACAACTTTCAATTTTTGAGTGTCATGAGAGTTTTCCTTCAATTTTCTTTTTCTCATAAAAAACAAAAAATTATCAAATTTCACTATATTTTATTTTTAAATAAAAATAACTAATTTTTAAGATTTATAATTCAAAAAATAAATATAATTATTTAAAAATGATTAATAAACACAAAAATTAATTAAAATAAAAACACTTCATTAATTAAAATAAAAAATACATAAAAACAAACTAAAAATAAAAAAACCTAGAAAACAACCAAGATTTAACAAAAGATAACCTAGATTTTAAAAAAAAAATTAAACAATTTAAGGGAAATATTTTTTCATGATCTTCTCTTTCTTTTTCAAAACTAGCTCGAGGGCAAGTCCCGAAATATTATTGGTGTTTTTCATCAAGAACATCATATCCTCAATTTCTTGCCTTTCCGTCCATTCCTTTTTTTTTTGGCTTCTTTCTACTTGTCGAATGTCAAACGTACAACGAAGTTTAGAGTTGTTTTCCTTTGCGGTGTGGTGGGGGTGGTGTGAGTTTCATTTCCTGTACAATTTTGTCCTGAAGCTCATCGAGGCTTTAGTATTATGGTTGAGACTGAAAGGGTGGTGTTCGGCTTTGGATTTGAGATTGATGGAGTGGGGGTTGGTTTTGGGGTTGATTTGGTGAAAGTTGATTGGGAAAAACGACAAAGTTTGTGAAAATATTTGGAGTAACGTTTGGCACTTGCATGTGGTAGAATTACCTAACATTTTGGTATTTGAATTGTGGAGGAGATTAAATAGGGGCATCAAGTTGGGGAAAATAAACCTCTTGATACGGATCGATGGTGAAAATGTTTAGAGTCGGTGTTCTTGAACTCGAAACATTGGTTTTTTTCTTTTGTCGGAGTTTGGGGTTGGATTGTTGGGATTCATTTTTTTATAAGAAAATAGAGAGAAATTGATAGAAGAATATGTGAATTTGAAGGAAAAAATAGTGAGGTATTTACAGATGTGTAAAATGGTAATATATACATATATATATATATATATATATATATATATATATATATATATATATATATATATTGTGTAGTCATACAAATTTTGTTTCCTAACCCAATTGAACTCTCCATGTTCCATCCCTTCGAAGACCACCGCTAACCAGCTTCTGGTGCACTTGATGTCCCAGTCTCATGTGAGGTATGTCCATCTAAGGTGTGTCTACTACCTATGTATTTATGGGATTGATTTTCTTTGTTGGTGCTCAATTTTAAAACAAGCAGTTGTTTTTTTCAACATTATTGAATTTTAGTTTTATTCTTTCACATTGAAATTTAGTTTCATACGAACCCCACTAAGTCAAATTGAGTTTACCTAAACTTTCTGTTCTCTTATCTTTGTTTCTTAAGTTGTGCCTGGTGTTGGGGTAATCAAGTTATGAAATCCATTTAACTTCCATCTTTTTATCTTTGCATGTGTTATAATTACATATAGCTATCATTAGGTAGATTTGTGTAAGTGTAATACTTTCTTTCCCTACTCTTTAACCACTCAGCAAATACCCATAACAACTACGTTTTTTATAGTTTGGTTTTCCATATTTAGTTACATTTGAAGACAAATCATGAAGCTAAAAAAGAAGACAATGTTGAATTGTCTAAAATGCAAGAGGAATCTTTCATAAGAAAAGAGAAACCAAGAAAAGAAACTAAAGATTAGATTAAAGTTCAAAAAAGACAATGGAGAAAGAGGTAACTCAAATAGAACATGAAACCGTTAAAGTTAAAACCATGGATGAAAAGAAAATATATCGATGGATTAAGATTGGCTTTCAGGGATTTTCTCGAAGGAGATTTAGAAATTCAAAATTAACATGTATCCCATCTATTTTATAAAATGATTTTGCTTATTAAATACCCTAAATTCTGTTAGTACAAATTGAGATATTTTATGCTCACCCATATATTCGGCAAACATGTAATTTTGAAATGAAATTCGACTAAAAGTTGAAATATTTTCTGATTAACCATTGTATTGAAGTTTTTGGTGTTTATTACAATGTCAATTTATCCAAGAAATAATTATATACCATAAGAGATTAAATATCTTCGAAGTTTGAAGTCCATGATTACTTCTACTCATGTTATCCCGCTGATGGTTACCCTTTTTGAAAGTCCAGTTGCACATTTGGAAGGCTATGTATACCAACTTTGAAAGTTGTGAAAATGTTATTTTCTTTTTCCCTATTAAGTGACATCAGGTTAGAGTTCTCTATAGGTAAACAATGATACAAAGTTATTTAAAAAGTAATGACAACACATTTGGGGAAATAGAAGGAAAAAATAGAGTTTATTGCAAGAAATAACAACTCACTTCCATTGATTTGTTTATCATGGAATAGAAATTGAGTAGATTTTTCAAAGTGTAATTTACTTGTCATCATGTTTAGGTTTATTGGACTCAATGAAATACGTGGTTATTCAAGGTGAGCCTCGAACCGTCAGTGGAAGGAAAAGGTAATTATCACTTCATATTGTTCTTCATTTCATGACTAATGACCAGATAAAACACAAGGGTATATTAACAATTATCAATTGCAGGGACCAAGAGATATTACTTTTAAAAAGATGAAAAATAATCTTTGCCCAAATTTGTATTTTTAAAATGTACGATATACAACATACTACTTTTGTTTCAGCTCTCGTTAAACCACTTCACTTTTTAAATTTAACAATTACAACATTTTACTTTCATTTTATTTCATTTTCAAGCATTAGAATTTGAAAATTTACCAATTACATCATCCTATTTTCATTTTAAATATTTTTTAAAGCACTTTACTCTAAAAGTTTACCAATTACAATATCATAATTTCATTTTATTTTACTAAAAAGCATTATACTTTGAAAAGCTATCAAATACAATATCCCACTTCAATTTTACTTCACTTTCAAACTATATATTTTGAAAACCTATTGTTTACAACATCCTTTTCCCCTTTAAGAAGACCCACCAAACAAAACGATGAAATAATGAAGCAACAAAAAATATTTTCCCTGTGTAAAGCATAAGACCTTTTACTATTATACTTCATCACCAAGCTTCTGCTAAAAGCATGTGTAACATGGGACTCATCAACACTTATAGAAACCACATCTTGTCTTTTTATGTTATAAGCTTCCGAATATTTGACAACTATCGACTGGTTATTGGGTTATGAGAGTCCTTAAACAACTAAAGGGACAAGGAAAGCAATATTAAAACATAGCAATCATAAGGACCTTTATTCACTAGATCTTTTCAAATGGTACATAAAAAAACAAGAAAGGTAGAATACATACACTTATGTTCTTCAGTTTCTTTCATTTCTCCATTTGATTTTATTTGGAAGATCAAAGATAGAATCCCTCTCCTGTGATTGCACCCAAGATACAAATAACAAACTGGAATCACCTAAACTGAAAACACACCATGATTCGGGACATATCTGAATTCGGAATCGATGGACTGCGGGTAGAGAATCCTTTTTCACGATGTTGTAATCGACTTCTAGGGTTTTCAAGATCTGAGAGCACCTTTAGGTTTCTTAGGGACTTAACTGATTTTACGACTCTTAATTCTGGTTTTAGGCCTCTTTATTTATGGGGGAATGATTCAATCCCTAATAGATAAATATTAGGGTTCAAAATAATTATCATTAACTTTGACGATTATCCTGATATTTAAATCCTTTACCTGAAACATTTCCGAATCTTTAGATTCATTTAATTAATTAAACTATTAATTAATTAACAAACTAGTCCCTATAAATAATTCTCTTTTTTAGTTATGCTCATATTTATTCTTGCATGTATCCCAAAAGGACATTATAGTTGTAGAAATATTACCGACTTGTTGTGGCTGTGGGCACCATTCTTTGATAACTCCTACTTGCACTAGGAACCACCAATAGTTTTGTTCAATACTTACTGTCAACATAAAACGAGTGTGCAATCCAATTGTAACTATCGTACTTATTGTCACTATGCAATATACAACCCTTAAGCTAGTTTTTTCAGATTTCTTTAATCTTCATGATATCTATATGAACATGAGATATAGATTATAAGTCAATCTCTATATTCAAGATTATGATTCTCTATAGTGACATGTGGTAACCTTATCAAACTTTATGTTGACCTAATCAACTTAGTCGCAGCTTGCTCAAACATTTGATTGTCAACACCAAATCAACGATTAAAATTTTGACAACATAGGCTTGTACTATTCCTCATGCAATATTTGATAAGTCCATATATAGTTGACAATTACGAACAACGTTAGAGAAAAACCAAGACATAGTAAATTATAGAACATAACCTCATTTATCTCCATTTGAAGAATATGAAGTATATCTATCTTAGAATTAATCATGACAAGATCCATTGAGTAATCTCTAAGTGTGGTTACTTCAATACTTAAAGTCTCCATTTTCAAGTACTCATGAGTATTGATTGCATGTAATGTTATGTTCATTCTTATGAACAATCTACTAATTCTCTATGACAATCTTAAATCACTACTTACTTCCATGAGTAGGACCAATTCTGGAAATTTGAATAACTTAATATTCTATAAGTGGTTCTAAACATGCAAAAGGGAACATAGAAAAGCACTTGAGGGCATTTTCTCAATCTCCTAAAACCATTTTCATATATTCTTGTTCTTGAGGACAACCCAAAAAGAACTTTCCCATTATTCCCAAAGTTAAACCAATTAGTTATGATATTGGGCACCTATTTCCAGTAGTCTCCCACTTGGAAAATTCATCAACTACTATTGGTCAAATAAACTTCGAATAACCAACAAAGCGTGCCTTCCATAAAAATTGTTGAACTATGAACTTATCATGAATTGGCCCTTAGATTAGTGATTAGTTACTCCTTTGTTTCTTTCAAGATATAATTATGGACTGCGTCATGGATAATGAATCAACTTAACATTCCATCGGTATGTTTATCAATTTCCGATTTATAACAATTGAATCAGACTACTAATCGTACACATTAATTAAGTTCGGGCTTAGCCTTGCACATCAAATCATCAAGGGGCCCATGATATCGCCTTTTAAATTATGGTGAAATGGAACAAATAAACTTTGACTTGTCTATGAGCGAAATTATACATAGACTTACTCGTTATGGTGACCGGTTATAGATAATGTTAGAATAAGACTAATACACACCCAACTCATATCCAAAGAACTAAAACGTTTCTTTGTTTTAAAAATAAGAGATATTATCGTCTCAGAATTACTTATCCTATGGTGCACATACAACCCTAAATACTTGGTGCACATACAACCCTAAATACTTTGGATCTAAATGTCTCTTTGTTTTAAGAATAAGACTAATTTGTTGGGTTTTGTATATTACAACATCCTATGGTGCACATACAACCCTAAATACTTTGGATCTATGTTTTCTCTAATTATACATGTAGTATTGTTTCCAAAGCATTAAGCCTACAACTATCATACTATTGACATAATCAACATAAAAATGAGTTATAGAGTTACCTCTTTGTTGTAGCTTGTATTTTTGGCCTTTAAGAACTTAGCACCCTAAGTGTGATGCTTCAAACGGTTCATAACACACCCTTGGACAAAAGGAGACTTGAGAGAGAGTATTCTTGCACTATAAGTCGGCTCTGTGAACTCTTAGAACATGTAGGGTCCGATTTTAGGTCATGAGAGATCATATATACAGTTGTAGGATTCATGGTAAACCCTAATCCATACCCTTCAGATTATTATCCATGACCCCTGAATCAAGTGGGCTAACTCATTATGGATTCTTCCATAAACTTAGTCCATCATGTATCATAAGCCTAAACTATATATATATATATATATATATATATATATATATATATATATATATATATATATATATATATATATATATATATATACACATATATGACTAATTTACACAATTAGTCGCTATTGATTTAATTAGTCTATTTTGATCACTAAATTAATTCCAAATTAATTCTTGATCAATACTAATTAAATCATATGATTTCATATTAATATATTAGAACTTATAATATATTAAAAAAAATCATAAATAACCTCTTCTCAAAAGTCTATCCTATCAAATTGTCCTAGTGATATGCACCCCGAAATGGACCATGTTACTCTCGGATCAAGTACATACCAATTATAGTTATGGGATTAGACACCTAATCCAACAGTCTCCCACTTGGATAAGTCTAATAACTATTATTACAAGTACGACTCCAAAATCCCAACTAGCAATCGTTGCTCTTAAAAGCGGCTTTCGAACTCTAACCTAGTCAATAACGCATCCATTAGATAAGGGATCATATATTCCTCCATCCTAGACATCATATGGAATGAGACATGGATTATAATCATTATCTATGTCCATATGTTGTTTCCCGATTTCCGATTTAAGACGACCGACTAATTGAACAAATTAAATCAGTCCAGGCTTGGCGAAGCACTTAGGGTTGTCATCACTAAATCATCGAGGGGCCCACAGATATTGTTTTTATCCCTCTAAGGGAAAAAGGAATGGATAAACTTTGACTCAAATGCTTTCTTGTACTTACTCATCAAATCACACACAACAATATGTTTTATAACACCAAGTTACTGGTGTGTTTACGTATATCAATGTGCAACCAACTTGTAAACTACAACTCACATTTCTTGGTTTCAAGAATATTGTATATTATTATCTCACAATCACTAATGATAAAACCATGAAGTGATTCAGATGAGCGTGGGTTTAATCTAATAATCGAATCTTATTCCAGGAGTACCCATGAACACTGCAACAAACTTATGATATGTCTAAAACACCTAGACAATCTACAGTCAAATTCATGACAGTCTTACCTGAATACCTACTTCCAAAGTATGATCGACTGTGGATAGTTTGAATAAGCTAGTTATTCGGGAAGTCAAAACATGCAAAATGAAACACAAGAATAATCTAATCCAATATGGTCTCAAAACTTATGAATATAAATAAAACACCTTTTATTTAATCACCATATTGATTACACATTATTCATTGTATAATGTTTCGATTAATCAACTTAATACTTGAACTAAAACAATAGTTATCCCATGCTCCAAGCATGCACACTATGTTTACTTATGGTCCTTTCTTTATGAAATAGATCAATTGAAAACATTTCTGTGACACTCATTTCACAATTCCAAATCCTTGCCGTAAATGTAAGAATACCAAATTCTTGTCATTTACTGTAACCTGTTAGATTCTAAACTCAAATGCAATGATCATCTTGTAATGACTATGCACAAAAGTCACAGAGACTTGGCAACATATATCACAAAGTATTCCAATAGAGCGATATTCCATGGAAACGAAGTCTCACATTCAAAGTACATTCCTTTGAACATCCTTTTTGCATTAAGTTTTCTAATCTTACACTAATTTAAAGAATAAATTCTACTTATGGTAATATTTCCATATTCTCATTTTGACTATCACTTCTGAACAAGAGTTTCCTTTTCTTAGAACATGTCAATATGGTCCTTCCAAAATTTAGAATATACTTCAAACTGTCCATAAGCAACCAATCTTTGGTAAACCTTAGATTGTCCTCGATAATTGCTTAACCATTTTAGTTATATCTTGTTCTAGTCCCTTTTCCCTCTTAATTCCCTAGTCATTTGGAAAATTAGAAAAAATTGATGTTATAGCATATGTAATCGATCCTATACCTGAAGTGTGACAACCGTCAAATTCTGGTCAATTCAAAGTCAAATAAAGTCAACGAGTCAAACCGGTCAGCTCAACTAACCTTGTGTATTAGGGTTAGTGTTATGTTCGTATTGTATAACTTGCTATGTTAATGGGAAAACATCACAGGAGAAAAGTTTGTGTTAAAAATTTCCTAAGCCTTCGTACTAATCAAGAACTAAACTGTGTTCGCAATTGGATTGATGATTGAGGGATGATTCGTGAAGAAAAACGCGAAGTCAAGGACTATGAAATTGTTGTTTGCAAGAATTTAAAAACTCGATTGTGGAGTTGTTGATGCTCATTTTGCGAAAGTAAAACAATCGAGTGTTCGCATCTATGAATCAATTTGAAGTCAATTGGGTTAATATTCGCATATGGGTTCAACATATGAATTTTTGATTTCGCAAGTTTAGAGTTCAAGAACTAAACTGTGTTCGCATCTGGAATGAAAAATTTTGTGAATCGCATTTGATTAATTAGGTTAAAATGCGAAGGTGATTAATGCGAAGTTGGATTTAGCTTTGCTATAAGTTTCAATCGATTTTGAAATTGAGTATTGTTCGCATTTGTATGAGTGTAGTCGATGAATCGATAAAGCAAGAACATATGAGTTTTTGATTCGCAATTGGATTGATGATTGAGGGATGATTCGTGAAGAAAAACGCGAAGTCAAGGACTATGAAATTGTTGTTTGCAAGAATTTAAAAACTCGATTGTGGAGTTGTTGATGCTCATTTTGCGAAAGTAAAACAATCGAGTGTTCGCATCTATGAATCAATTTGAAGTCAATTGGGTTAATATTCGCATATGGGTTCAACATATGAATTTTTGATTTCGCAAGTTTAGAGTTCAAGAACTAAACTGTGTTCGCATCTGGAATGAAAAATTTTGTGAACCACATTTGATTAATTAGGTTAAAATGCGAAGGTGATTAATGCGAAGGGATGCAAAGGGTGTAAGAATGAAGATGCGAAGTATTTCACAGTAGAATGCGAATTGGGGAAGAAAACAGAAGATTTCAAATATTGTCCCTGGAGTTTCGCATTTTTAGAAATAAATACTCAACTTCGCAAATGGGGGTCATAAAATGATGAAATTGCAGAATTTTTAAAGAGATACACATACATAGACAACCACACATATATTTAGAAAATTAAACTAAAAGATGATAAATTACAGATTATAGCATTGTTCTTTGAGAATAAATTACTAAAAATGGGATATAGACAATTATAAGACATTGTTCTTGACTTTTGAGTCCAAAGACGTATGATCCGAACTTTAATTGTGAAATCGTCCTTGATTGAGTCAATTTCCTTTATAGGAGTAATATATTCCATTGTGCCTTGCAAGTTAAAAAAAAAAAAAAAAAAAAAAAAAAGTCACAAGCAACCACCCCACACCCACTCTATGACCAGCCATACCTCCCCACCTTACCTATGTCACTTCAATGTTCCCTTACACTCAAATTTCACTCACTCCCACGTTTTTTGAGCTGGAACAATCAACCACACTCCTCATTTTCTCTCATTTCTCTCATTCCACTAAGTAACAAACATCACTTTTTCTCTCAAACTCTTCTACACAAATTTTCGAGATCCAAGGCTGGATTCAAGTGTTCTTCCACACTTAGTAAGTAAAAATTCATCCTCCCTATTTTTATTTCACTTCATTCTACTCAAATCTTTGGTTGCTTACACAAACTCCCTAACTATGATGTTAGATTCTCGAAAACCTTCAAGGCATCTCCAAGTGTTCTTGAATTAAACACTTCCATTCTTCAACAATCATCTACTGAAATCACTCAAGGTGAGTTCATACCCCTACATTTTCATGATTTCTCAAGTTTTCAGGGGGTGAATACAAGTTAAAACACTAAGAACCTATCAAAAGTTTTCTAACAGCCTTCATCAGAAAAGTTCAACTCCATTCACGGACTGTTTTGGGCATCTTACACATTTTTGTTTTCAAAACTGTACAAGGTGCAAATAGTTCAAGTTTTTAGCTTTAAAATGGCTACTTGCACATCTCCATACGATTTTTCTACAATTTATGGCGATTTTTACAAAACTGCCTATCATTTCAAACAACAATCCGGACCAGTCTGTGATTTTGGACTTTTTCACCCAAGTTAGAGGTCATTATAAATTGAGATAAAATTTATGAGCAAACTAGACACATTTCGTGAACTCTCAGAATTTACGGATCTAGTTTTCGACTTCGTATGATTTTTCTATGATTTTTCCAAAACAGGGCAGAATTGCTAAATTTTGCCAACAGCATGTAAATATCATAACACTTTGTATTATGTTAAGCAAAGTGTATAATCATAAGTTTTAGTATTTGTATGTGTTTCCTTGTTAGTTTATCATTATGAACTGAAACTAAGACATTCATATTAAATATTATTCATTCATTTTGGAACACGCATTATTAAACTATAAAAAGTATAGTTTGATAAATTCACAACACTAATACATTTCCATAAAAGAATTCATACATATTACATACATTTTAGATAAACTATAATAGGTATAGTTTATGATACATCACTCTACGCACTCGTACAAGAAGGGTACATTCATACAAGAAATATTTATATTCACACACATTTCACGTAAACTTGTTATCCTATATTGTGAGTTTCTCTATTTTTCTTTCTCTCTCTCTCTCTCCCCGTACGTCCGAGTGCGGGATATAATTCCTGGTAGTTATAATCAAAATCTCCTTGAGGGAGAACGTGATACTTGTATATAGATCTATATTGGGATTGACACCCCACACCTTGCTGCTAGCTACAGTTGGACCTGCAGGTCTACGGGTGACAAATGTCATTTTATTTTTCGCGACACTGAGAACGTCGTGGCAGGTTCACATAGTCATAGTATGATTATAGCGACTCACATAGGGATATAACAATCCATAAGTTTGCGGGATTTTATTTTTAAAACCTAAATGAGTTTTATGTCGATTTAAAATCACCTTTTTATCTCTATGAGTACAGATATTACTGTACACTTTTGGTTTTGGTAGTTACGACTACACATCATTTGAAACCACATTTATACTTTTAAGTATGGTCAATACTTGTTACTACTCGGTCCTCTAATTTAGGACTACATATATATAATGTATTAACAAACATGAGAACGTACAGAAATTTCGTTTAATTCAAAAGCGTCCATGTCCATTTAAATACATAACATTTTCTACTAATAAGAAGGGTTACTTATCCATTTTGGTCTTCAGTCATAAGACGACATTACACAGGTTTTAAAGAAAATATCGGATTTTCTGGATACATACTCTAACGCTTTTTCGAGGAAAACGATTTACTTTTCTAACGAAATCTCTTATGAACTCACCAACCTTTGTGTTGACACTTTTCAAAACTACTTGTATTCTCAGGAATTCAGTGAAAACAGGAAATCAACAACGTTTTGAGGATGGGACGATAAATCGTCAAACAGTTCATTTCGTATTATAATGTAACTGATGTGAATCATGTAAACATGTGCTTCGATGTAACATTTTCAATTATATTTGTGTTGGTTGTATTTACTTTGAGCACTATTATACTCATTGTTGTGATACTCTACATGAAGTCCTCCACCCCCGGACGTTTCCGCCATCCTTGGTTTGGGGGTGCGACAGATTGGTATCAGAGCATTGTTTATAGTGAACTCAGTATATCAAACCACATAAGATATACAAACTATAAATGCATTGGGACTAAGTCTCTGATTTAAAGTTTCAAAACAACTATACTTTTAGAAACAAAAAGTTTCTTATTAAAGGTATACATGCATACATACATACTAAGGTCAGCACCACTCTAGAACAAAACAAAAGTAATGATTGTCGAATATCACAGGTAAGCTCGGGGATGTATGGTTAGTCTTGGGAGTGGCATAGCCTGATCAACTATGCTGGTCCGAGGAGTGATTAGCACATGCCCAAGAATAGTTGTGATATGTCGACAAGTCTAAAAACTTACCAACACTACCACAATAAGAACAGTAGAACAGAACATGAGTTTAAAATACTATAGAAGTATTTTGTAATATCATAACTTATATGAAAACTAAATAGATCCTTAATAATAGGTCTATAGTCCCTAAGATACTTTAAGGTTATATAACTTAGAAATTATAGACATAGAATTTGTGGTCATTACTTTACTTCCTTTTCCTTGTTTGGATGTGGACTTAGAGTGGGATCACTTATTCAAAGGTCTATCGTATCTTGTTATATGTAATTAGTATGCACTACGTCATTATAGAAGTAACTAATAAGGATCACCCCTATAAGTAATTGATAATAGAGTTAGACGCATAGTACTTATCTCCTCCCCTCCTATTCTCGCAAATACGGCATAGCAAAATCCTACTTACCGGACGACCCTTACTTTTCTAATCCGAACTCGAGGAATGGTGAACGATTATGAGAAGAATCATAAGCGGGACCGGAGGTAATCAATCCTCCATGCATAGCAAGGGTTCCGTGAACCGTTTCGACTATAATGAACCTGTGACCCGTTGGGAAATCGTGATCGAGAGTTGAATGTCGACAACAATGACAACAACCACCATGTGGAGACCAACGAGGGTGCTATGACCTCAACCACGGGGGACTGACGGACAGAGCCCTCCCGGCAAAGACCCGGCAGATCGCGATCATCGGGGATCAAAACAGGAAGACTACAATCTGAGTTCAGAAAACTGCGCGCCACTATAAACCCCATCATCTCATGTACCGGTGACTCAGAATTATACTACTATTCCCGAGACCAACTCTCTTTCCAGAACCTTATCACCACTCGTGAAGAGGAAAGAGAGAAAAAGGGTAGGACACACAGCATTCAAAGAAAGGATGATTGTAGCCAAGCGCTGATTGGCAAAGCTACAAAACTACATCGACCTTGCCTCAGGCATCACAAGGGATGGATCATCGTAAGTAGAGTTCGTACCGCTCACCAGACCTGGTAAATTAACTTCATAAGTATGTGCTGGTGCTACTCTATTGTAAGTGAAATCGCGACACAACAAATTAAGTGGTCATTCTAATCGAGAAATCTATCCTCTATCAAAACCCGCCCATGCACGAATGCGAAGTAGACCTGCATTGAGGTCAAAAATTTTCACTGAAACCATGATTTCTAGAGTCATATTAACAAGATGGGCTTAGGATGTACCTATCAGACTCGAAGGACTAACTAGCCTTAATTATATAACTAAGCACACATCAATAGGTCGTGATAAGGACTTAGCTTGGGTCAAGTATAAGGTTTCACTTGAATACCGAACTACTAAAATACATGAGTTTATTATACAAAGAATCTCATTATAATTGTTTTCAGAACACCCTAAACAACCGAACTTTGATACAAATCGATATGAGATAAACTTAGTTAGAAAACTCGCGACATATAGCCATTCTATAAACTCATTATCGTCTCACCCTTTAAACATTAGTTGAGAAGTTTCTTCTTCATAGACCTATGGGTGCTATCATACCAGCACTAATGCACCGGAATCCCATCGAAATTCCTCAGCCAAGGTGTTCGGACGAACATGATTCTAAGAGGAGTAAAGCTTAACGTCCGTATGAAACCTACTCCTACCTACTGCCATAACTCTATCTCGGGAGCGTTAGCAGAGACACTAAGGATAGTACAGTAATGTGCAAAAATTTATATGCGTAAATATAAATTGTAAAGATGCACTTAAGACAATCATTTCCACTAACGAAGTCGTTTTTCGTCATGAAACAGAGCTATGTCTCCACCAAGAGGCAACAAACCAACTAGCAAGACACCAACACTTCAGATAGACGCTGCTACATTTCAAGCTGCAGTCACGGCAGCCGTGGCAGCCGTCATGGTGCATTTCAATACTAACAACATCAACAAGGGTGGAAGCGATACTTACAATACAAATTGTGGTAACAATCAGGGACACCAATGGGTACCTACCATCAAAAATTCATCAGGCCACGAACCTTCGAACAAGAAGAGAAAGTTTTGGGACATGAAAAAGCGCCACCAATCAAAGGGATACACTAAAAGACAACAGCCTAAGGCCGCCTCTACCATTACAACAACAGTCATGACAAATGCCTCGACACTAGCCTCGGGGTCTGCCACCCAAATGCCTGCCAGACCATATAAGGGATCACTCCCAAAGTGCAACAAATGTGGTTTTCATCACCATGGGGCTTGCCGGGAGATGCACTGTAAAAACTGCAACAGGAAAGGGCATACCGTTCGTTTCTGTAGGGCCTCGGCCCATCACCTCCCTTCAATCAACTGCACCAAGGTAGGCCCAGTATGCTACCTATGCGGTGAAACGGGACACTTCAAGAGAGAATGTCCAACTGAGAAGAACGACGAAGGAACAGTAGGAATGTGATGGACACACCAACAGGAGCAGCAAGGGAACCATGTTAGGACTTTTGTAATGTTCCCAACGATAAAACGTTTAAGTACTATATGTTTGTAATGAATTTGGTACACTTACTAAAGTAACCTTCTTTCTAAAAAGTAGCTAAAATATTTTCTCTCTCATACAAATCAAACCAAAGACATTCATATGTGACCTTAGGAGCATTACCTGTAAGTTGTAATGACTTTGTCCATACATCGGGGATAATTTAAAATCAAAATACTTAAGTCTTGAAATAGATAATTCCATCCTGACTCCGATTCCATGTCTAGTATTAGGGGTTGAGTGGGGTCACCCACTCGACAAATTTCACGATGTCAATTTACATACGACAATCATATACCGCTCGATCGTAAGGAGACCTTTCAGGAGTCAGGATATCAAGTATCATTACTGGCTATCGAAAACACACCCACTACCAGTGCTAGACACTGTAGTAGGAATCATCTACGATAATCATAACATCAAACAAAACGGAACACACAGAAAAGAAATACAGGACACTCTATCACTCTATTGATCTCTTCCTTTGTATACAACTTATCTCATGTTATCTAAAAAGATAGTGTTGTCGTTATTCAATTTTGATTGATATAGCCCTCGTCTTTCCGATTTAACGACTACAAAAGGGCCTTTCGCCTAACCCCCTGAATATCGAGACCATCGTCTCTCATAAATATCCAGCACGGACCCTTGGGTCATCTCTCGCTGTGGAACTCCAAAACACGCACCAGAGGAGTGTTATACTTCATAAAGCCCTATCACAAGTATTTACAGGAGACCTTTCGGGAAGGTCATGCATACAACAGACAAAGTTCAAGCAAGGAAGCTTGGGATGGATACAACCAGGTACGAATCTTGCCATGAACTTCAGGCCAAGGTTGCCCAGAAGGACGAGTAAATGTCCTACCATTCAAAAAGGCCTAGTCGTGTAAACCAAACCCACATACTTCCTACCGAGCTACAAGAGCTGTCAGGTCAAACCTGTCGAACTACTCAACAGTGAAATTGAAGAACCAAGTTTCTCACCATGAAAAGCTCTCGTCTTATTCTACAATTAGAAAGACAAATTGCTCACAATCCCATCGATTTCAGAGGCCCCGACAACATCTCTAATAGAAACCTTTACTATCTGCCTCGCATTGACGAATAGGCCGACCAACCTCAAGAAACGAGGTACCCTTCAGGAATTGGGCCTGAGATCTGAATATCACCAGTCACGAGTATGGAAGAAGGATATCCAAGAATAATCCTCCAATTTCGATAAAGATGTCGAAGGTTCGTTGTGATAACCCTCGGATAGGACCAGACCCACTCGTTGGATTCATGAACGTAATAAATAGGATATACCCTTCTTGCTAGGATCAGTTCATCATCGTCATTACAAATGACTTACTTATCTACCCTCGTAGTAAGAAGGAAACCAAGGAGAGCAGCTACAACAAACCACGGAAGAAATACGATAAGAGAAGTATTACCCGAAGTTCTCTAGATACGAGTTTAGGAATTGAGGAGTTCAATTCTCAAGACACATCGTTACCCAGGGTGGAAATTCATAAGGAACCTTTCAATTGATCAAAACCATTGAGAAACAGTCAGCACCGAAGGTGTTAGCAGAAATACGCCAAGATTCTGGGTCTTGCTGACCTACTGTCTTAGTTCCTTTGGAACTTCTCGAAAAATACGAAACCCCTCCCAACTTTGACCCAAAAGGGAGCAACCCTTGACAGGAAGAGAAGCAAGAGGAAGAAACCTTTAGAACGCCGGTATAACTGATCAAATTCCTCTAGAGACACTCACTCTGGGAAGGCTTAGTACGCTTCGGAAAGCATGGAAAGCCAACACCCCGAATAATTGTGTCTTTCGAGATTCTTGTCAGAATCAGCCCTGTAACTCGCTCCTTCAATCTACTCCCGCGAGTTTGGTAAAGTACACTCTACCCAACACGTCCCAAATTTACAAGAAGTACCTATCCGACGAGACTCTTGCAATTCCCCTCGACGAGATCGAGTTCCACAAGAGCCTCACCTTCTTAGAAGAACCATGGTGACCATGGATCGAGTTCAAGCGGATAAAACAACGCCACTTCCCATTAGTGAAAGTTCGCTGGAATATTAACCACGGACCTAGAGTCACATGGGAGCGCATGAGTCAGTCGATTAGGAAGTATCCTCACTTCTCGGCTTGATTATTCATGCCTACCCCCTTGCCTAACTTCAAATTTCGGGACGAAATTCCCTTTAACGGGGGGATGATGTGACAACCGTCAAATTCTGGTCAATTCAAAGTCAAATAAAGTCAACGAGTCAAACCGGTCAGCTCAACTAACCTTGTGTATTAGGGTTAGTGTTATGTTCGTATTGTATAACTTGCTATGTTAATGGGAAAACATCACAGGAGAAAAGTTTGTGTTAAAAATTTCCTAAGCCTTCGTACTAATCAAGAACTAAACTGTGTTCGCAATTGGATTGATGATTGAGGGATGATTCGTGAAGAAAAACGCGAAGTCAAGGACTATGAAATTGTTGTTTGCAAGAATTTAAAAACTCGATTGTGGAGTTGTTGATGCTCATTTTGCGAAAGTAAAACAATCGAGTGTTCGCATCTATGAATCAATTTGAAGTCAATTGGGTTAATATTCGCATATGGGTTCAACATATGAATTTTTGATTTCGCAAGTTTAGAGTTCAAGAACTAAACTGTGTTCGCATCTGGAATGAAATTTTTTTTGAATCGCATTTGATTAATTAGGTTAAAATGCGAATGTGATTAATGCGAAGTTGGATTTAGCTTTGCTATAAGTTTCAATCGATTTTGAAATTGAGTATTGTTCGCATTTGTATGAGTGTAGTCAATGAATCGATAAAGCAAGAACATATGAGTTTTTGATTCGCAATTGGATTGATGATTGAGGGATGATTCGTGAAGAAAAACGCGAAGTCAAGGACTATGAAATTGTTGTTTGCAAGAATTTAAAAACTCGATTGTGGAGTTGTTGATGCTCATTTTGCGAAAGTAAAACAATCGAGTGTTCGCATCTATGAATCAATTTGAAGTCAATTGGGTTAATATTCGCATATGGGTTCAACATATGAATTTTTGATTTCGCAAGTTTAGAGTTCAAGAACTAAACTGTGTTCGCATCTGGAATGAAAAATTTTGTGAACCACATTTGATTAATTAGGTTAAAATGCGAAGGTGATTAATGCGAAGGGATGCGAAGGGTGTAAGAATGAAGATGCGAAGTATTTCACAGTAGAATGCGAATTGGGGAAGAAAACAGAAGATTTCAAATATTGTCCCTGGAGTTTCGCATTTTTAGAAATAAATACTCAACTTCGCAAATGGGGGTCATAAAATGATGAAATTGCAGAATTTTTAAAGAGATACACACACATAGACAACCACACATATATTTAGAAAATTAAACTAAAAGATGATAAATTACAGATTATAGCATTGTTCTTTGAGAATAAATTACTAAAAATGGGATATAGACAATTATAAGACATTGTTCTTGACTTTTGAGTCCAAAGACGTATGATCCGAACTTTAATTGTGAAATCGTCCTTGATTGAGTCAATTTCCTTTATAGGAGTAATATATTCCATTGTGCCTTGCAAGTTAAAAAAAAAAAAAAAAAAAAAAAAAAAAAAAAAAAAAAAAGTCACAAGCAACCACCCCACACCCACTCTATGACCAGCCATACCTCCCCACCTTACCTATGTCACTTCAATGTTCCCTTACACTCAAATTTCACTCACTCCCACGTTTTTTGAGCTGGAACAATCAACCACACTCCTCATTTTCTCTCATTTCTCTCATTCCACTAAGTAACAAACATCACTTTTTCTCTCAAACTCTTCTACACAAATTTTCGAGATCCAAGGCTGGATTCAAGTGTTCTTCCACACTTAGTAAGTAAAAATTCATCCTCCCTGTTTTTATTTCACTTCATTCTACTCAAATCTTTGGTTGCTTACACAAACTCCCTAACTATGATGTTAGATTCTCGAAAACCTTCAAGGCATCTCCAAGTGTTCTTGAATTAAACACTTCCATTCTTCAACAATCATCTACTGAAATCACTCAAGGTGAGTTCATACCCCTACATTTTCATGATTTCTCAAGTTTTCAGGGGGTGAATACAAGTTAAAACACTAAGAACCTATCAAAAGTTTTCTAACAGCCTTCATCAAAAAAGTTCAACTCCATTCACGGACTGTTTTGGGCATCTTACACATTTTTGTTTTCAAAACTGTACAAGGTGCAAATAGTTCAAGTTTTTAGCTTTAAAATGGCTACTTGCACATCTCCATACGATTTTTCTACAATTTATGGCGATTTTTACAAAACTGCCTATCATTTCAAACAACAATCCGGACCAGTCTGTGATTTTGGACTTTTTCACCCAAGTTAGAGGTCATTATAAATTGAGATAAAATTTATGAGCAAACTAGACACATTTCGTGAACTCTCAGAATTTACGGATCTAGTTTTCGACTTCGTATGATTTTTCTATGATTTTTCCAAAACAGGGCAGAATTGCTAAATTTTGCCAACAGCATGTAAATATCATAACACTTTGTATTATGTTAAGCAAAGTGTATAATCATAAGTTTTAGTATTTGTATGTGTTTCCTTGTTAGTTTATCATTATGAACTGAAACTAAGACATTCATATTAAATATTATTCATTCATTTTGGAACATGCATTATTAAACTATAAAAAGTATAGTTTGATAAATTCACAACACTAATACATTTCCATAAAAGAATTCATACATATTACATACATTTTAGATAAACTATAATAGGTATAGTTTATGATACATCACTCTACGCACTCGTACAAGAAGGGTACATTCATACAAGAAATATTTATATTCACACACATTTCACGTAAACTTGTTATCCTATATTGTGAGTTTCTCTATTTTTCTTTCTCTCTCTCTCTCTCCCCGTACGTCCGAGTGCGGGATATAATTCCTGGTAGTTATAATCAAAATCTCCTTGAGGGAGAACGTGATACTTGTATATAGATCTATATTGGGATTGACACCCCACACCTTGCTGCTAGCTACAGTTGGACCTGCAGGTCTACGGGTGACAAATGTCATTTTATTTTTCGCGACACTGAGAACGTCGTGGCAGGTTCACATAGTCATAGTATGATTATAGCGACTCACATAGGGATATAACAATCCATAAGTTTGCGGGATTTTATTTTTAAAACCTAAATGAGTTTTATGTCGATTTAAAATCACCTTTTTATCTCTATGAGTACAGATATTACTGTACACTTTTGGTTTTGGTAGTTACGACTACACATCATTTGAAACCACATTTATACTTTTAAGTATGGTCAATACTTGTTACTACTCGGTCCTCTAATTTAGGACTACATATATATAATGTATTAACAAACATGAGAACGTACAGAAATTTCGTTTAATTCAAAAGCGTCCATGTCCATTTAAATACATAACATTTTCTACTAATAAGAAGGGTTACTTATCCATTTTGGTCTTCAGTCATAAGACGACATTACACAGGTTTTAAAGAAAATATCGGATTTTCTGGATACATACTCTAACGCTTTTTCGAGGAAAACGATTTACTTTTCTAACGAAATCTCTTATGAACTCACCAACCTTTGTGTTGACACTTTTCAAAACTACTTGTATTCTCAGGAATTCAGTGAAAACAGGAAATCAACAACGTTTTGAGGATGGGACGATAAATCGTCAAACAGTTCATTTCGTATTATAATGTAACTGATGTGAATCATGTAAACATGTGCTTCGATGTAACATTTTCAATTATATTTGTGTTGGTTGTATTTACTTTGAGCACTATTATACTCATTGTTGTGATACTCTACATGAAGTCCTCCACCCCCGGACGTTTCCGCCATCCTTGGTTTGGGGGTGCGACATGAAGCATATGGGATACGATACATAATGTCTTACATAAAGACGTGATACTTTACCAGTCTCTTGCTATAACATTTTCATATAGTATTTCCTTATGTTGAATCATTTCAACATAATATTCATATATATTCTTGACTAAATTTGATTAAAATCTTAATCTAAGCTTTTACATTTGAAATGAAGTATAATTCCTCTCCCTTAATTCTAACAAAACAACTTTTCAACCTCTGCAACTTTGCGAATTGAAACTTTTGTTTTTTTATAATTAATATTGCTAACTTGCAACACTTACCATAATAATTATGCTCCTATTAGCATAAGAATTACTATCTTACTAGCATAAAACTTATGCTCCCACTAGCTTTGATATGTACCCAAAATAAGTTGGACTTCTAGAAATCAATACTTGTTGACTTTCTTACCAAAGTTCAGATTTTTGATACAAGATGCTTCGATAAGACTTTATTTAGGCTTCTCAAACTCATACACCTTTCCTTAGATAGCTCACATGTATGTGTAAATAATTTCAGAACTTACAACAATAAGTCTCAAATGTTTAGACCTTTGCCATTTCTCATAATTCGAACTATGAAGAGGCATGCCGTAATCATAATCGAATTTTAGAAGGCAAATGCCACAAATGCTATCTCCTTAAAATCTATTTAGTGAAAGCGTTTCCTCACAATCATTTTCATGAATTGGAGAGAAATCTTATGACACTTAGATCTTATGGTGTATGTGTTCCTATCCATGTGAATTTGTCATAACCATAATCACAAGACAAGGTTAGTGACAAATCCAAACTCATATAGACTGAACTTGTCCAATCTTAATTTCTTGCCACCTGGTAGCACAAGGGCCTACCATTTCTTCCAAGTTGTTATGCAAACAATTGAGCACTCATAGAACTCACATGCATAGTCAAATTCAACTGGAATGGGTACAGAAACAAGAATATGTCAACACGATAGGTTATAAACCTTAAGTCGTGAGCTAGCGATTAACAATAGGTTTACTCTTGAATAGTTCTTGAACCATTTCAAGATCTTTAAGATTCCCACTGACCTCTTGACATATAAGATTCTCTTGTCAAGAAACATTCTTGACAAACAAATATTCAAGAGTTAGTTTGGTTTCTCATCAAGACAAACATTTCACACAATTGGTCTTAGTTGGTCTTTGTTTTATCCAAAACATCACAACTTACAAATTTCAAATGTACAGGAGTAGAAAACATTTTACTCTACATTTGACAAGTGTTATAAACCTTTCTTAATATTATGTCAATCAAGGATCGCTCTTGGAGTGTTACTATAAGACTCAATTTTGGAACGAAGTGTGATTCACCTTTTGATTTAACCATCTCAACAATTCACGATTCCTTTTCTTAGCCATAAAAATGCACTAAGATGTCCTTAGAGGATCAATTATGATATGGTTTCATAATCACTAAGATAATCATAAACCACGATACTCAAGTACTCTCCCTTCTTTTCAGATTCGAGAAACTTTTATCTTTCTGCCTAATTTGATTCTTCTCATTCGTTCTACCATACATTGAGACTTTTCTAATGTTTTAAAATTATACTTAATCTTGTAAGTATAACCATATTTACTAAACTTTAGTAAATCATAACGAATAGTCTTACTGTTCTTTGTGGTGGACCTGATCAGCACACAATCGAGTGCACCTGATCTCCTAGTCCTTCAGTTGACTCACATATACATATGAACAAGGAATTAGTCTCAATTTCCCAAAGATGAAGTTCTCATTCATCACGCAATACAAGTTGCTTGATTCCAAGTTTCTATCCAACTAAAACATGGGTGATGAGAATCTTTCCTTATTTGGTAAATTATGACACTACCATAAACGAAAGAATCAAATCCATTTTCCAATATTGCTATCAATGGAAACATATAAACAACAATTTTCACAAATGACATTGTAGGAGACTTAAAATAAGATAAAAATAAAAAAAAAAAAATCTTTATTTATAAAAGTGTGGAAAATTTGTCCTTACAATGCAAATACAAATAAAAACCATGTTGTTATCTATTCCTAAGCAATATATCATAACTCTTAAGCAGCAGCTCAAAATTCTGATCATCGAGCCATGCGATCGAAATCCATCTCTTCACGATCAGAATCAGCTTACCCTTCCTTTAAGCTCCCTTTCTTTTCTTTGATTCTACAAAACATCAAAATGTAATTACATTACATCATGTATTAAGAATCTCAAAATAGTAACTTAATAGAGTTAGACAGTGGACTTACCTTAAGTAGAGTCAAAAATTTTGACTTAACCATCTCTTAGATCTCTCAGGTAGTCAGGGCAGCTTAGCTTCCAATGTCCCTCTAAATGGCAGTAGAAACATATGGTTTCTGTCGCATAGGCACATGAAACAATCCTAGAATTGGCCTTTCTATTAAGTTGAAACTTTTTGAATTTAGCCAATTTCTCTCTCCTATGAGAAGAAATCACTTTTGGATTGTCACGGTTATTCATGGAAATTTGGGAAGTAGATCTTCCAATCAGCTTTGCTTTACCAGTGTGCCAAATCATTTCTGATTCAGTAGCAATAAGCAAATAGGTAAGATTAATAAGGGTCATGTCATGGTCTGGTATATAGTAGTCCTTAATGAACCCGCTATATGAATCAGGAACTTATTGAAGAACCCAGTCAATAGCCAACTTCCTCGAGAATTCGACACCCCACTCTCCCAGCCTGTCTATATGTAACTTCATCTCCAAGACGTAACAACATACATAATTTCCATCTTTGTGTTTGCTTGTTAATAGGGCTTGAATGACCTTGAACTTTTCAAGTCTTTAAACATGTGGATTAGGGAGAATAATTGGAGGAGATGGAGGAAGTGAAGTATGATTTCCAGACCCATCAATGCATGACAAAGGGGTTAATCTTTCACCTTGATCGCCATGTGGGATATCATCTTCATTAGGAAAGCTTTTTCCGAAAGGATAAGGAAGCCCATAGTTGTCAGAACTAGACATCTATTTGGGAGAAATTAAAGTTAGTTGATTTAAGTCCTTAATATAACACCTAAATGAACTATTAAGGCTAGGACCCAACACAATATTTTACAATTCGGAAGAGGGATGCCGTAATCCAATTGTAAAATATTTGAAGGTAAGTAAATGACGATTTACCAATTTCCACCATGAAAAATGAAATTGATTATTAAGTTTTAATTGGTTTGAAATTCCTAATCCTTTGAAATTTATTGAACTTTTCAATGGCATGTTTAAATATCGATTTTTCCCTTCAAGTTTGTGACTGGGATGTCGAGGATCACAAACAAGGTGTGAATAACCATGCAAATTAGCTTGGTACACCCAATGTTACAAATCACCTAATCAATGTGTTAGTTAACCACATACACTCCATTAATCTATGATTAACATCAAGCTACCGTTTGCCACACACTCTCAGTCCTAGATTAGTGTGTCAGTTAACCACACATGTTTCACTAACGACTTAACAAGGTGCAAAGTGCAATTTCATGGGTTAGCACCAAATTCACATTTTTCCCAAGTAACTAAGATTGAGAATTTATAAGTGTTTAGTTACTTGGTATTTTCATTATACTTTTAATGAGAATTAATGTCCTATCCTACCTGTTCAGCTAACAACCCACCACCAGTCAAGGAAGCGGTGGGTGAGAGTAAACACCCATTAAACCACCATTTTATTGGCAGTAACGTTATACCCGCTTATAGACCGACTTCGTGAATGAGGTCTACTAACGGTAAGACCAATTTTTTACTTATACATATAATATATTAAACTTTTAATATTATAATAGTATAAGGGTGTATTTTAAACTTTTAAAATACTAAGTTGTTTAATCTATTAATTAAACTATACTCTTAATTTAATTAAACTTAAACCATATCATTATGGAATTATTAATTCTCTTTTAATTAAGTACTTTAATTAACTATTAATAAAGTCCATAAAGATGTAATATGAATTATTCAAAGCATCAAGATGCTAAAACAAAATTAAAACTATTTAAATTATTATTAAGTTATGAGTTACACTTTTGAAAACTTTTCAAATAACTTTAGTTTTAGAATTCAATGTCTCATAAAAAAACTTTTCAAATTCCAAAACTTGGGGAGAAGTTTTGTAACTCTTGAAAACTTTTAGAATTCCATATAAGAGACTTTCCAAGTTCCATAGCCTGAGGGCAAGTTATGAAATTCTTCAAAGCCATTTATAACAAATTTTGTAACCTTTGAAGACTCTTGGAATTAATAACTTAAAGAGTTAATGAATGAGACTTTTCACATCCATAACTTATGGAAGTTTCAAAACTCTTAAGATCATAATTTTAAAAAAAGACTTTTGAGTTCCAAAATTTTATTACAAAATTTGTAACTCCTTAAAAACATTTAGATCAAACTTTTAAAACAAATAAAATAATCAAATCACTCTATCTTTTACTAAATTGACCTACTCTATTTACTGAAAATCAAGTGCAATGTTGTAATAATAAATGAAAGTATGATACTATAACATACAATATATGAAAGTACACTGTTATTTCTTACATTTAACCTTCTTATGTGTAATAAGATGAAATGAAAGTAGGATACTGTAATAAACACTCATATATAGCTTAGTAGTTTAATTCTAGTCCACATTCAGTCTATTAAGTAAAAAAAGAAACTAGACTTGCCTCAAGCCCAATTAGATGGAGGGTGATTCTCTTTAATCACTAATCTTGAAGGGGTCATGTAATATTTGTTACATGGACTATTTTCAATTATGAGGATGAGAGTATGTGTTAGAAAGAAGTCAATTATTAAAAGCAAAGATAATCATTGGTTCCATAACATACATCGAAAATACTTAAAGCTACTTAGAAATGGAAAATAAGGGAAATATTGGAGATTATGGCACGAGATGATATCATACCACAAAAAAACTTTATCAATCAACTTTCTGCCACTTTAAACAAACCTCCACTACCATAAATGCCTGAAATCTGAAGCTTTCCCCTGCTTCCGAAACACATATTGTATAAAAAAATTGTACAGAAAAGAGGCACCAAGAAATAGCAACATCATATTAAGTTGGCATCCACATCAACCAAGACATGAAAAATTGTCTATTTATCGTGCAATCGGTTGCTAACTTGCTATATAAAATATATAAATGTTTAAAGAATTAAAGCTTTAATTAATAGTAAGAAAACAAATAACAAAATGAGGGAATAACTGAACCGCTAAAATCTCTAGTTTTTCGGTTCGGTTACAGTTCACATTTTTTATATTGGATGGTTAACTGAAAAACCTAAATTTATACTTTATTCTTTTTTTAGTTGAATGAAGTTAATGTTAAATTTTTGCTTTTTATAAAATAACAATTTCATCTAACAATTATTATCAATTAGCATTTGTCTTTTAATAACAAGCATATATTGAGTTAGTGATTCTTCGTCTATTAATAAATAAGATAAGATATGCACTTATATGTATTGTTATTCACCATAAATTTTTAAGATTGAAAATAAAAAACTAGTTAGATTATCTCATGTCATATTAGGTTTTGATCATTACAAACAGTTGTCCAATGTAATATAGATCACAATTATGAATATCACTATCTAATACATATACCAAATCTAAGGAACGACATATATCAATATCAATATTTATAGATTATCCTTAATTTCAAAATTTATGATGAAGTTTTTTAGTTTTGAAACATATTTATTTATTAGATGCATGATAATGTAAAAGGCTGAGGATTTGAACAAACCTCCTGTATAGATCCGAATTTTATATACAACATTCACCAGTGCATGCTCACAAAGCTTTATAGCAGCATGCAGTTCCTTTAAATGCCCCAATTTAGGCTGACTTAGAAGAACTGGAAAAAAAAATTAAAATATCAGTATCATAATGAGCTATAAAAAGACATATTTTTTAACATGTTTTTGATCTTACCATATTCATCAAGTGGAGCATCATAATCATAACTAGTGATTATATTAAGGCCTCCAGAAGTCCTTCCAAAATTTGTCCCTCCAAAAAAACTGAGCCATAAGTAATTATATTAAGGATTTGAACACTTCGCTTGTCTTGTTAAACCTTTTCCACCACAAGTAGAACTTATTATTGACATATCATCAAGTGCAATGTTGAATTTGGCAGCCCTTTCTGTTAGTATTTTCATTATTTTCCTACTAACTGCCTATAACACAACATTTATTTGTTTTTTATATTATTTAGAGGATTAAAAATATCAGCAACAATTAGCAATGATAGGGAAATGCTTACAAGGTGATGATTAGTGGCTAAAAGCCTAAAAGATACACATACTAGAACCAAAATAAACTTTGTTAAGAAGATAAAAGCATAATTAAAGAAGCAGACTAAGAGAATTATGTAAGAAAAAAACCATGTCTTTAATGCCAACAATATAAAGCTTGTTGCCAGCTGCATACAATCCAATACCAATAACAATTCCAAACTTTAACAACGCAGAAGCTTCACTTCCATCAGGCATCCTGGGTACATCAGTCTAAACTCAAACAATGTTAGTTGCGGTTTAACATGCCCTCGATTTTCTTACATGTAGTGACAAGAGAGATGGAGGTAAAAAAGAAAGAAAGTTTCCCATATTGGTAGCCAGTGAAAACAATGTTGCTATTCTCTGCAGTGTGCCCAAATTAAATACCATGAATGTTTTTAAAATAGAACTATAATAAATAAAAAAGATAACTTGATTAAGTTTTGAATTTTTTTTTTTTTTTTTGTAAACATTAGCATTATTGAATTACACAAATAAAAGCAATTCATCACAATTTATCAGAAAATTGGGTTCACTTCTGTCTTTTGTGAACCTGTTTTTAAGAAGATATGAACCTGTTTTTAAGAAGATATGAGCTCCATTTAGCTTTTATCTAACTTTTATATGTGGTATAATTTATAAACCCTATTATTTTTCATTCTTATAGCAACTTTCCATGATAAAACGAACAAATTTGATTCCAATTCAATATGTGGCATAATTTATAAACCCTATCATTGTGATGAGATTGAATGGATGGAAGACGAGAAGTAAATGGAAGGGAAAGAAAAAGTACAGAGTGGTTTACAATTACATCGCGTTTTCAGTGCAATTGCCATAGATTGATGCTCAGAGCCCCAAATTTTTTATAATATGTGATGTTTTTGGCAAAGTAAACCCTGCATTTATGAACGTTTATTCATCCTAACACCAATCAATCAACATGTTCATCAAATATAGCTAACGAATTAAGAAACCCTAGAGCATTTTCTCGCCATAACATTATCAGATAGAAAAATTCAAATTCAGCGACTCACCGGTTGTAATTTTGCATAAGGAGTAAATGTTAGGGTTAATCTCACATCCAAAAGATTAAAATAAAGGAGCTTCTAGATTTGTATAACTAATTGCGAGGATCTTCACATGAAAATGACTAAACTTGGAGGTTTTGCAAGCATAAACTATACAACAGCCAAAGAAAAACTCCACAAAAACACATGAATGGAGCAAATATACAGATATACGTTGATACGACAAAGAAACTTTAAGGTAGTGGCTTTGACAAAAATCTAACCTGATGATGCTAGAAAAGGTGGGACGCAAGATTTTTGGGATTTCAAACCCGATGAATAAAGGTTGTAAGATACTCGTACGGGATGTACGCCAATACCACCATCCAAATCGACAACGGCATCTCCGAAATTGACCAGAAAGCACCTGTGTTCATCATCACTGGCGGATCCATCCCAGTCTCTGTTACTTCTCATAATAGAGAAACAAGATGGGAGAGTCGATTGCGAAGATGAAAGATAAAAAAAAGGTAGAAAACAATAGGGTGGGTTTTCAAAAATTTGGCGATTTCGTTTTCCCCCGTTATCTACTAAACGTGCCTTTCATTAAAATTATAAAGCGACAGTTATAGAGGACGCCCATTTAAGATAAACCGCTTTCCGTGTTTTTTTTTTTTTTTTTTTTTTTTCTTTAGACACTATTTTAAGGACAGGTAACAATGCATGACCTAAATTGTTAATTTTTTTTAGATATGACACTATTTTAAGGTCACTCTCTTTTGTGTAACATAAATCAATGTGTGTCGTGTTTTGCGTGTCATTAAAGTCATATATTCTAGTAGTGGTAGCTTCGTATCGACACCTGTGATACAAATAAACTGAGTTGGTCAGATTAGGAAACCTGGTGAGTACAGAGGATTTTCAACCCACAATAATATAGTTATTATGTTTAATTATCAAACAGTTAACCCAACTTCACATCCCCATTATCTTCTTTATTCTTAAGGATCTACCCTAAGAATAATTTATCCTTCATTCATTCATTCCTAATGATTTTCCTAAGGAATAGGAACGAAGTCCATTGCTACTAGGGTTTATCCAACATACACTAAGTCCATAGTTGCCGATGTTATATAGTACGCACAACAGTCAAGGTTATCCATTAGGCACTAAGTCCATAGCTGCCAACGTTAATTTATAAGGCACTAAGTTCATAGCTTCTAGGGTTTTTAGAGTACATCTGGTGAACACATCGTTCACATCACCTATAGGCTGCGATCCTACTAGAGTTCCATTGGACTATCTAGAATAGTCTGTCGTCATCATCTATACTTTGCTGGATGAATCGATCATCGTTAAAGTCAATTCTTCTCATCATCTTTCACCTCTCATCATTTATGCCATCTTTCATCTCTCATCATTCATCTTATCTTTCATCTACCCATATTTACCCAATATATTTATAGGTATAAAAATGCATATACAGTTTAATTCAAGTAAAACATGTATAAATCGTTCATCTAGCATAGATATCAGGAACACAGATAATAAGAACATATAGCTTGTATTAATATTAAATAATTCATATCTATGTGTAAGATGAAAGTAACTATGCACTCACTTGTTAAAGTGATGACTCGTAATTCGGGCAGCGTTTTGCTTCTATTAATTTTCTGTTCCTATGATGAAACCTAGTATCACTATTACTAGATTTTAGTCTAATATTTATTGTGACTGATTATTAGTCTAGATTCACCATTAACTTAAGGTCTACTTTCATGATCTATCAAGTAAATATCAGCCAGGCAGGACAATTGGGAGGCAGGACCATTTCGTCATATAGCTTTTCTGAAATCCAACAACCAAGCCAACGCGACCATTTTGGACATCTCTCCTGTAAGTAGATCAATTAGTATAACTACTTTGAATCACTCATAAATATTGTTTATATGTTCATAATAACGAAAATGAATTTAAACATAAGTTATACTTAAATTAGGATAAACATAACCTACTTATAGGGGAGTTTAGCGAGCAACAGGGATCTGCGCGGGTAGAACTTATGAGCCAAAAGCTCTTCTTCTTGAAGCCTTCTGGCATTTCGGGACTCACCTCTAACACCTAAGATGTGCTAGGGAAAAACCTTGAGGGATTGGGAGTGTTCGGGAGAGTAGTGGAGTGAATTGGTGTGGGAAAATGAGAAGAAACGAGCTCTATTTATAGGCTACAAGTTGCGCGTATGCGGGGCGTACTAAACACGTACGTTGGGCGTATCAGGCCTTACGTGGGGCGTACACAACCACATGTCAGCATCACATGCGAAACCGAGGGGAGTAAGGTGGGGTTGAGATTTCGCAACGTTTTAGCTCTGGAACTTAACCCAAAAAATAATTGTCTTCTAAATTTCGTAACTTTTGCATACGAGCTCCATTTTCACGTTCTTTATATCCATGCGTATGTGGCGACGTGATCTACAGATTTCGTTTAGACTACATCAACTAATTTTGACTTTATTTTTAAAGTTATATTTTAACAGGCTTAGACTGTTAATGTCCATTAAAAGTTCATAACTTCGTCATCCGACATCCATTTTCATCTGTCTTTATATCCATGCGTATGTGGCGAAGTCAGATTTGAACGTTCTCTATGTGCACATTCTTGGTTTAACGTATAATACGACTTTTATTTAGACATGGTGGTTGTTTATTCGTAAAACTTCGACGGTTCATAACTTCTTCATTATAAGTCGGATTTCAACGTTCATTATATGCATGGAATCCTTGTGACATATACTATAACTTGGTTAAGATTATTTACTCTAAATAATCTTCTATCAAACATTCGTTTTTTGATGCTTATTGCCTCTAAATTGACTAGCCTAAATTTACGAGCGTTACAATACTACATCTTTCAACAAGTTGGTATCAGAGCCCTACTTTGAGCGAATTGGAGGAGCACTTGGGTGAATTCAATCTCAAACTAGGATCCGAGAGTTTTGAAAAATGCTTTTGAAAAACAATTTATAATAAAAGAGTTGGGTTAAGGACATGGGCTCGATCTCTTGTCATGTTCTTGTTTCATTTTTGGCTTGGGATCAAGAACATGGACCTTGATCTTACTTTGGTTTTACAAGAAGATGTGGTGTATACAGTCAGCCAAAGCCTGAACATGAGAGTGGTTACCAAAATACCTATATTTGTTATATGCGTTGAGTTCTTGATTTTGTTGATATTTTGTTTATGACATAACAACATGCTTGTGATAGGATATGGATATTCAGGATTTGCATGATATAACTGTCTGATTTATGATACCTGATAGCCTAAGATTACTTATTGTATGGAACTGACATCATTACTATAGTATCTTAGTGTATGCATCATAGTCATACATAAATAAGATTTTATAGCTTCAAAATGTTTGGTTTAGCCTTATTTCATGTTCCTTGTTTGGTTATGGGCTTAGGGTAGAATCAAGTATTCAATTATCTATAAGATCCAACGTTATGTATGATTAGCGTACCAAGTGTTGCAGGGTTCGTGGAAGTTTCATGGATTAGTATATGTGTGAGTAGCTGACCAGATGCGAAATGTTTATCCACTCTTGAGAGCGTGAGGATAAGATGTATGCGTATCATAGTTTTGGTATTTGTGTTGGGCGGTTGTGATGATCCTTGAGACAAATACGAGTAGGTTTAAAAGAAAGCATAGGAGCCATACATGTAGTAAGGAAGTCACAAAATCCAAGGGTTTAGTCTCGTCTCGTGATTGTAGCAATATTTATTATGGAATTTCTAAAATTAACTGGTTTATTTTTAGTGTGGTGTTGATGAGAGGATCTGGTTCCAGGTCTGGAGCGAGTGGCCAGGATAGGTTAAGGTTAACTGATGATCAGATTCGAGAGATCATCACCACTGAGGTGGTTCCCGCTGTCTGGAGGTCTATACTAGAGATGTTTGGATCTATCACGATCGCCATGATTGAATTATTTGATGATTACTATGCTACTCTTTCTGATTTTGTTGTTGTTGCAGCCACCACGACAGTTTCTGTGGTAGAAATTCGAGGGGAAAGATCTTTCCAGCACCGGGACATTGAGAATACAAATCCCCCAAAATTTCGATGGGGTTAGGGACTTGATCGTAGTGATATTGTGGCTACATAACATGGAGGGTTGTTTCTTCACATTATCTTACCCTACTGACCAGAAGGTCAAGTGAGACCTGAACCTGCTCAGGTTGGGGAAAAGAATTAGTGGAGATTGTTGACGAGTTCTTACACTTTTGAGCAGAAAGTTGTTGTTGCATGGGAGCAGTTTTTAGAGATGTTTCATGCGAGGTATGTTCCCTTGGTGGAGAGGGAGAGGTTGGCTTAGAAGTATTTGGATTTGATGCATACTACTAAGATGGTGATAGAGGTCACCAAGATGTTTACTGAGAGGGCTCTCTTCTGCACTGAGTTTGCTACCTCAAATCAAGCTCAGATGACTCGGTAGTTGAGCATGCTCATGATAGATAGTCAGTAGTTTGTGTGTACCCAACAATACAGTACCCTCGTTGAGCTTTAGTATTCTGTGAAGAGGCGAGAGATTGATATAGAGACCCAGAAGAGGGAGAAACGTCAGGCTCTTGTTCAGTCCCATCTTACAGCAAAGCGGTTCAAGTCCGTCGTTTGGAGTTCGGGATCCACGGATGGGAGGTGTAGATATTTTGTATGTCACAGGTGTGGCGAGGAGGGGCATTTTGATAGAAATTATGGATGGAGTGCACAAGTTGGTTTACATTGTGGCCAAAAAGGCGACATCAGAGCTTGTTGTCCCTTTCTCATTTTTGGTGAGGTGTTGGATCCTACACCCCTAGCTTGGCAGTTACATGACGATCATCATGGGATGGTAGGAGTCCCAAAGACTGAGAATTAAGTTAGCAATTCTTCTATTTAGAAATTATTGCAGTATTGGTATTCATTTGTAATTCATGTTTATGTTTGGAAGTTTAGTTGTAACCTTGGATGATTAATTGAATGAAATTGCCTTATTAACTCTGTTTATTTGAATTCTCCTATTGAATGGATTAATTATCTTGTCCTCGATTATATGCATGTTGAAATTTATGAATGTTTTATGGGATTGAATTCCACTTTATATGTGGAGATAAGTGGTTAGGACCAAGTAGTAGAGTTGAAGTGGGCATGGGTATTAATGGACTGTGAGGCTATCAAATTCTAGTATATGTCAAGTGGGGGAGAGTGGAATCTCACAGCAAGAAGACCTTGTGCCAAGGTCCGGTTTTCAATCGAATTTCTCCAAGCTTAAGGCTTCTGCGCAACTGCTGAATCTTTCGGTTGCACGTTAAGATCATCGTCAGCTGATGTATTTCCCTTTGAGTTGTACTAGTTTTAGTTGCGATATCATATGTAGGACGTGCTTGTGCTTTAGACTATAGAATGTTAGGAACCCAGGTTGAGGGGTGTTATGAGGGCTTCCTTGTCTATTCTTGTTTTACTGGGTCCTAAAGGTCAGAGTTAGAACCCGAAGACCTAGTAGGATCAATTAAGTCTTGTTAGACCCGAGTGTTATTGATTGGTTAGTGGATGTGGGTAAGCCTGGGTGTTATTATCGATAAGTGGATTAGAGGTGAGTCTAAGTGTTATCAGTAGATAGCTAAGCAGGTCTATCAAATCCAAGTAGAAGCGGAGCCTAGTTTGGTATGTGATCATTCGGTTCTCATCGCTTTGGTGCACTTATGTGTGGGATTAGAATGATGATGTTTGGCCGAATGGGGTTATATTTGATCAAATCTGCAGGTTATTGGTTAAGTTGGTTGATGGGAGAGGTTGTATCATGTAGTGGAAGCGAGAGCTGATTTTGAGGAAGAAATCTAATTGAAGTAGGCGAGATCTATAACACCCTGTTCCGAGTCATTTCATAATTCGGGGTCGTGACCCAAAGATCAAGTATCATAACACTTCAAGTTTTGGGGAAATAGAGGTTTTAATCCAATTGGAAGTGGTTAATGTAGATTATGTTATCCAAGAGAATTCGGTTTATGCTTTGGAGCCCAAGGGCATAATGGTAAAAGTGATGCTTCATGCCTTTTATTTGAATTGAGGATTTTAGTTTGATTTGTTTTAATCCCAAATTAATTAGATAGGTCTATAGAGCCCCTCAATACCTTTTCATGGATATAGAAATATTGTCGAAAATAGAGTTGGAACGAAGAAGTTACAACCGTATGAAGGACAATATTTTGTCACCCACGTACGTTGGGCATACGGGGAGTACGTTGGGCGTACTAGGCATCCATGGTACATTGGGCGTACTAGGAGTACGTTGGGCATACTAGGAGTATGTCGGGTGTACGTGATTAGAACCCAACATATTTTTATAGTTTGAGCTCTATTTAAGCTCCTTAACTTCCCTTAACCCATTCCATTCTCAGTCTCCACCCCTTCAACATCCTTCCATCAAAACCTAAACCTAGTTTGACCCTTGTGAGCAAAAAGAAGGTGTTTTTGAAGTTCTTTGGAGTGTTCATGGTGCATCTTGGAGAAGAAGGAGTTTATTGGAGAAGTTTTGGTTGCATTGGAGCTTATAGATCCAAACCTAATTCACCTTGATCTTCTGGCGGTATAATGTTTGACTTGATAATGAAATTGTTAGATCTAGCTATTTTTGGGTGTTATGAGGTTTTGGTCACTTTTGTTAGGGTGCAAAGTTCCCCTAGGATGTGGCTTATCCTCTTGTATATCTAATGGTTTGAGTCTTTCCTATAAATAGGAAATGAGTGACTCCCATTTATGTAAGAACTTGTAAGCCCTTTTTGAGAATTAGTTTAGTGAGAGAATATTCAAAACCCACTTGTACTCTTATCATTTAAATTAAGGATTTTAGTTTGATTTGTTTTAATCCCAAAGTAATTAGATATTGTTGTAGAGCCCCTCAATACCTTTTCATAGATATAAAAAGATTGTCGAAAATAGAGTTGGAACGAAGAAGTTACAACCGTATGAAGGACAATATTGGGTTACCTGCGTACGTTGGGCATACGGGGAGTACGTTGGGCGTGGTACGCTGGGCGTACTAGGAGTACGTTGGGCGTACTAGGAATATGTCGGGTGTACGTGATTAGAACCCAACATATTTTTATAGTTTGAACTCTATTTAAGCTCCTTAACTTCCCTTAACCCATTCCATTCTCAGTCTCCACCCCTTCAACACCCTTTCATCAAAACCTAAACCTAATTTGACCCTTGTGAGCAAAAAAAAGGTTTTTTAAGTGCTTTGGAGTGTTCATGGTGCATCTTGGAGAAGAAGGAGTTTATTGGAGAAGTTTTGGTTGCATTGGAGCTTGTAGATCCAAACCTAATTCACCTTGATCTTTCTTCTGGCGGTATAAAGTTTGACTTGATAATGAAATTGTTAGATCTAGCTATTTTTGGGTGTTATGAGGTTTTGGTCACTTTTGTTAGGGTGCAAAGTTCTCCTAGGATGTGGCTTATCCTCTTGTATATCTGATGGGTTGAGTCTTTCCTATAAATAGGAAGTGAGTGACTGCCATTTATGTAAGAACTTGTAAGCCCTTTTTGAGAGTTAGTTTAGTGAGAGAATATTCAAAACCCACTTGTACTCTTATCATTCTAATGGAGCTTAAAATGATTTTATTTACTCTTGGTGTTCTTGATGTTTGTATGATTCAATATATCTTTACAATTCCGTACATGTCATCATAATTAGGGTCACTACAATTGGTATCAGAGCGGGTGTTCTTAAAGCTATCAAGAAATGATCCATGATGACAACATGATTTGAGTGAATCTTCATTGTTGTGATTTCTTCATTTTTGAGAAAGTTTTTGTTCTAAAAATCGACTTTATTCTTTGATTTGATTCAAAATTCAATTTTCTGTCTCTATAATACTTGTTAGTTTTAACTTTCTCTCTTTAGAATTTTGTTCATAATCACTTTCTCTCTCTAGAGATTTCATTCGAAATTCACTTTCTCTCTCTAGAAAAATCCACGTTCTTGTAATCATGGTGTATCTGGCTTATGATTCTTGGATCATGATGATTAAAGATATCAAATACAAAGTCAACGAGAAACAATTTTATGGGTTATTATTGAATGGCGGGTTGAATACACGGGAAACTTTGATTTCTTATCGTGGCTTGAAAGATGACCATGGAAGATTAATATTTCAACATCTTTCGAAGATTGGAAGTTTGATTGAAATCACCATGAATATTTTATCTTGGTGTGAAAATCCAAAGGAAGGAAAAGAAAGAGAATTATTAGAAAAGGAATATGTTTCACTTGTTGAAGATCCAAATGATCTTCATGTTCTTATTTTTGTTGAAGTTCAAGAAATAGGAATTCAATGTGATTTTGATGAAAATGTGAAAGTTTTTCGTTTAGTTAGAGTTCAAGCTGATGAATGCTTGAATTCTAGTGATTAGTTTGAAGGAATGGTGCCATATCAAAAGCATTCAATCCAAGAAGTTCAAATGTATCAAACTCCAAAAGATTTAATTCAAGCTTGCAAAATTGAAGTTTTCCAGAAAGATGTTGTTCTTGAATTCAAAACTTCAAGATCCCAAAAGATGAAAACGAAGAAAAAGAAGAAGATCAAAAGCAAGAATAATTGGTTTTCTAAACAAAAATATTCAAATGTTGCCTCAAAGCCGAAATCTATGAAACAAATTTGGGTTCCAAAGCAAAAATCATCAAGTGTTACAATGAATTCGAATTCCAAACCCAAAGTTGTTGAAGATTCTTATGAAGATGATGTTAGATCATTGAAAAATGTGAAAAACGGGTTGTACAACATGCATCGTGGGTGGTACAATGTGAAGATTGGAGATTTTCTTATTCCAACAAAAAAACCAAGATCTTCAACGATCGATTCATGTGTTGCAAATCGAAAAAACATCATCAAGAAGGTTTCTAACATTCTCAAATGGATTACGAAAAATTCATGTTGAGATTGAAGATGAAAGATCAAGGTTTTTCTTGAAATCCAAATTTAATCATTTTTCTCAAATCGTGATTGTTGATCATTTTGACTCGTTGGATCTATTTTGTCTCAACCCCATTGTTGATCCAATATCTTTTTGATATATAAGCTCAAAATCATTGTTTTTTCTATTCATTCGATCCAACCCAATCCAAAAGTTTTAGAATAGTTATCGTTCATTAGTTAAGCCCATTTCGAAATCATTTTTTTATTCTTCATTTCATCCAATTTGAAGCCCAAAGTCCAATTCAAAATTTCTTTGATTATGTTACTGTCCATTAAATCTAACTTTGAGCCCTTTGATTGTGAGATTGTGACTGATTTGAAACTCGATTCAAGTTGTTTGAATTTGGAGTCAAATTTAGATTTTGTTACCAGTTATTGGAGTCGAATGTACTTAGATTATAGTCGAAATTAGTAATCGGAAGTATTTTTGAGTCAAAAGCAATTATTGGGGTCGAATGCCTTGAAATCGAAATCACATGGATTGGATTCGTAAGATTGATATGTCTACTGCTGATAGTCAAAATCCTTGGGTATTGATTTTCAATTTGGAAATCCCTTGGACACCAGGTCGAACAAAATTGTCTTTGACTGGAGTTAGTGTTCGCATTATGGAATTCAATTTGTTGTTGGAATCGGTCTTGGAGTCGAATGATTTTTCTTGGCATTAATATCGATTTCGAATTGGTGATAGGTGTTGAGCCTAAGTCGAACGCATCTATTGGAGTTATTCGAATTATTATTTGTGATTTAGACTGAAATGGAGTATTGGGATCGAATGCTAATTTTGATTGGGAATTGAGTCCCTTTGTTGAAGTCAAAATCAAATTTGAGTTAAGTTAATGAATGAACAGGTTTATTTTGTTTGTTTCACATCAAATTCGACTTGCGATTGAATGGATGTTCGCAACTGGTATTACTTGGAAGTTCGATGTGTAGGATGTTGGTGAAGTTTAATTTGCGCCTTCTGAATTCGACTGATGTATGTTGCATTCTGATCGAAGTTGATTTGGATTAATTGTTGAATTCGAAAGTGAGACAAAATAGGCCGTATAATCGTAGAGTGATAGACATGACCCTATTGCACAGCTCTTGTCCAAGTCCAACCATTCTAGGGATGGGTCTTTCACTTGAAGGATTATTTGATCTCTGTTGCATGTGGCTATATTCACGAGGTAGCTAGTTGGTATTACTAGGAATCTTTCAGCAGTTGAGGACTGGGTGTGTTGGGAACCTAGGAAAGCCTAGGATATGTTTCAGTGGGTTAGTAGTGAGGGTCAGCGAGACTTGGGTGTACCAACATGAGGATGTGACTTGGAGGATTCAGGAGGATTACTAAGGAAAGTATGGATAGGTGTGGAAGGTCGTATTGGGCCCGTACTACTGAAAACACATGATCCATACTCGAATTGGTGAGAATCTTGGAGAATCTGAGAGGCTTAACGAAGAAGTTTGTGACACGGTTTGGGCACAGAGGATGTTCTAGTTATTGCAGCTTAGCCATTGGCAAGCAAGCTAGTAAGCGTGACAGGGTGTCAGACCCTGAAGGATATGATCTCCAAGAAGTTGCAGATGCGAGATCGATTTGGAGTACCCTGGAAAGAGAGGGTTGTGCCAGGTGCATATACTAGAGGGTCCCGGGAAGAGACCCATGACTTCTGATCATCGGGTGAAAGGCCAGCAGGGCCGAAATCAGTGCAACATGTACATGAAAGTGGACAAGGGAGTTTGTCGCTCCAAGGGTTTAGGCTACTATAGTGTAGCAGGGTCGGATATGTTAGCTAAAGGTGATCAGGATTCCTCCAAATGGTGTGGGTGAGTCATCTTCTACTACTAGTAGGTGGATGTTCAGAATATGTATCGCTTTGGAATTGTGAGTGAGTTTGGATAAGATTGATCTGGGGTCGGTTTTCTGCCAGTGTCTGGGTTATCAAGGATCATATATGCCATCCTGCATGTTGAAAAGTCCTTGATGAACCCACAGAGGGACGCATCTTGCGGAGTGGGTTCCGCGTGTACTGTTATCATTCCGGATCTTTTCCAGGATCTGTGCATGTTATCATTTAGAGAATATTCGGTTAGGCTTAGAGTGATAGTTCTTTGGTGAAGTTTGCGTTCAGTGGTTCTATCATGGTTCAGGTATGGTTGACGATTGTCTATGGATGAACTTTGGAGTTCAAGGCACTACCGTTGCTAGGGAAGGACTGGTAGCATGAAGATATTGGATTGAGTTGCAAGTGTTAGATGCATGGGTGTTCAGTCATTAGAGGTTCAAGAGAATTGCGTTTCTTGCATGGGTTCTGTTCGTTCAGAATTCAATAGCGCTGCGAAATTGAGAGTGGGAATGAGGATTAGTCTGCTAGAGTGAAGATTAAGACCTTCAGTTGACAACTTGGTAGATGGACCAAGGTGTCACACTGGACCAGATTTCAAGAGTACTCTTCGAGATTTCAAAGGATGGGCCGATCTTAAGGATTTGACTGGTAGTTGATCGTTAGCATTGGTAAGCTCAAATTGTCAGCAGTGGACTATTAGGAAGTAAGAAGGATTGGGAATCCTTCAATTCTCACGTACGATGAAGACTTAATCGAATATAAGTAGGGGAGATACTTTTTGTAAAGTTCTCCAAAGGTGAGTTCTGGTCGCGCGAGGTGCCATCTCTTGGGCACCTTGTCAACCAGAATGATATTCTAGTCGATCTGGCCTAGATAGAGGTCGTGATGCAGTGGGAGATTTTGAAGTCTCCAGCTGAGATTCAGAGTTTTCTGGGTCTAGCGGGTTATTAAAGAAGATTTATATGGGACTCCTCCAAGATTGCAGTTCCTTTGACCCGACTGACAAAGAAGTCGGTGGCCTTTCGCTGGGGGCCTGAGCAGCAGGCAGCCTTTGAGACTCTTAGAGAGCGGTTGTGTGAGGCGCCGATTCTAACCCTGCCAGAGGGTGTAAATGATTTCGTGGTTTACTGTGACACTTTGATCAAGGCCATGGCTATGGTACTGATACAGTGGGGTCACGTGATAACAGGTTTCGGCAACCATGTTCGAGTTTCGGTTAGGACTCAAGTTCAATGGTCTGTTAGGTCTGGTGCATGTTCGACCTGTTTGGAAAAGTGTTGTAAGACTATGGGGGTAGCCGTAGCATTCACTAATAGTCAGATAGTATGGAAGGTGTTGTAAGACTACAGGGGTAGCTGTAGCATTCACTAGCAATCAGTTAGTATGGAAAGTGTTGTAAGACTACGAGGGTAGTCGTAGCATCCACTAGCGGTTAGTTAGCATGGAAAATGTTGTAAGACTGCGGGGTATCTGTAGCATCCACAAGGTTCATTGAAAAGAATTTGTGAAGCAAGGGGTGGTTTTGTAAATTCTGGATTTGTTTTCTAAAGATTTTAGAGGATTGGGTTGTATTGTAAATCTCGGACCTAATTTGTAATGTATTTAGATGGAAGCGATTAAAAATGTAAAATATAGATTACATTTGAATAAAACGGGGCATGGAGGGACTATTATTTCCATTATGGAAAACTCTTGAGTGGAGCCGGGTATAAAGGGTTAAGCAAACCCTAACCCTAACTCATTTCTCTCTAGCCGCCATGGGAAGACTCCAGCCGTCGCCCCTTTCCTCGTCACCGGCGCCATTACCACTTGACCCACCTCTCGTTCTTCGATATGGTGAAGTTCCGGGTGACAGCCGACGTCCATGCTGTAGTTCGGAGATGTTGCTAATCTAGTAGTCGACAACGACTCGAACCAACACCTCCTTCTCCTACCGCCGCTGCTGCTATCGTGGGTTTAGCTCCCGTTCTCCGTCCCTAACTCGTTACACTAGCCACTATTGTTGAAACGTAGCTCCAGGTGACATCATTCTTCAGCGCTCCGGTTACCCTCAACCGCTTCCTTTCTACTCTTACATTGTTATCGTCGGCTGGAGACGCAGCTGTTGTCGCCGCTCGTGCCCCGTCGTCTGCCATATGTCGTACACAAAGGTATTGGTATGTTGTCGGGAAAAAGACGAAAGAAACCACAACCGCCAACATAAGGTGGTGGCTGTCATCGTAAATCCTACCGCCATTACTCCCACTTTCGATGTTGTTGCCATCGGGGAGCAGTTGTTTCCACCGTCGTGAGCCACCAGGTGGGTGGTTAGACCCTTGAACAAATTGGAATCGTGTGTGGATGTGTTTTCCACTGTTTGTGTGTGTGTGTGTTGAATTTTGTTTAGCCGGAGTTCACGGAAAAGTCATCACCACCACCGTGAGGTGGTGGCTCCTACCACATGCCACCGCTGGCACCACAAGGGTGGTTGCGGGTGTGTGTTTATTTAGTATAGTTTTTGAGTTTATTTCGTAAGTTCATTGTAAAATGTAAAAATTCGAATAATGAAAGAAAAATCAAACCACCACCGTAGGGTGGTGGCTGCTGCCAACAGCCGTCGTGTCGGGTGGCGGTGTGCTTGCCTCGTTGAGTTTGATTTGTTTGGGTGCTTGAAACCCTAATGGGCCTTGTAAGCCCTAATGGTACCAATGAAGCTTAATGGATCTAAAAGCCCAAGCTTGTGACTTATGGGCTTAATGATATTCTAGTGGGCCTAATAAGCCCAATAAAGCCCTAATTGACCTAAAAGCCTAATAAATTGATAAATGGGCTAGTATTTGGATTGGAAACCCTAATTAGGGTTTGGAAAACCCTAATGCAATGAAACCCTAATTTGGGGAATTAGCCGGGACATGCGGGAATTCTTTAATAACTTGAGATATTAAATAATAATCATTGGAAAAGATTAATCTAAGCGATATTGGACTTAATGGATTAAGTCCTTAGAGGATTAAGTCCTTAATGGGTTAAGTAGGAAACTTATCCCTAATCATAATTTTATGTGAAACCTTAATTTCACTTAGGTTTATTGTTCGGCCTTTCTATTGGGCCTTGATGATTGGGTTATTAATGGGCCATCCAAGGTCAAGCAATTGGATAAGAATAATTTAATGACCCTAGAGTAAGGCCCATGTAAGGGGTTTGGGCCCAATATGGAAAATTCGGCCATAGATGAGCCATAGTTTGGGCCTTAATGATTATATGATACCAGGCCATTAGAATGTCAAATGTTGGAATGGAATGAATGGTTGGGTGTTAGACTGAGACCATGTAGAGGTTTGGGCCCAATTTTCCATATGTTGGGCTTTGAGCCATAGTTGGACTTTTGGGCCTTTGGATTAGGCATCGGGCTTGAATCAAGCCATGTTAGGGGTAAAGGAGCCTTTTACCCCCAAGCATGGACTTATGGTTATGTGTTGGAACCCAATTATTAATTGGGTGTTATTTTGATGTTGACAGTTTTGGAATCTGTCATCCAGTAGCTAGAGATTTATTCGTGGGAATTCAGCAGTGCATGTACAGATTCCTAATTAGAGGATAGAATGATTTGATTGGAATATGATGGTTAGAGTTTCCATTGTATAAATGTTTCTTGCTTGGTGCTTTGTGGGACTCTTAGTAATATGAGCTAACTATTAAGTGAATATGCTAAGTCACATGGAACACAGGCTGGATAATCGCAGAGTGATAGACTTGACCCTATTGCGCAGCTCTTGTCTGAGTCCAACCGTTCTAGGGATGGGTCTTTTACTCGAATCTGTTTCATGTGGCTATATTCACGAGGTAGCTAGTTGACATCACTAGGAATCTTTCAACAACTGAGGACTTGGAGAGTTGGGAACCTAGGAAAGCCTAGGATGTGTTTTAATGGGTTAGTAGTGAGGCTTAGTGAGACTTGGGTGTACCAGCTTGAGGAAGTTACTTGGAGGATTAAAGAGGATTATTGAGGAAAGTATGAATAGGTGTGGAAGGTAGTATTGGGCTCGTACTATTGAAAGCACAAGATCCATACTCGAATCGGTGAGAGTCTTGGAGAACTTAAGAGGCTTCGAGGAGAAGTTTGTGACATGGTTTGGGGATAGAGGATGTTCCAGTTATTTCAGCTTAGTAATTGGCAAGTAAGCTAGTAAGCGTGACAGGGTTCCAGACCCTAAAGGATATGATTTCTAAGAAGTTGCAGATGCGAGATTGATTTGGAGTACCCTGGAAAGAGAGGGTTGTGCTAGGTGCGTATAGTAGAGTGTCCCGAGAAGAGACCCTTGACTTCTGATCATCGGGTGAAAGGCCAGCAGGGCCGGAGTCAGTGCAACATGTACAGGAAAGTGCACAAGGGAGTTTGTCGCTCCAAGGGTTTAGGCTACTACAGTCTAGCGGGGTCGGTTATATCAGCAGAAGGTGATCAGGATTCCTCTAAATGTTGCGGGTGAGTCATCTTCTACTACTAGTATGTGGATGTTGGGAATATGTATCGCTTTGGAATTGTGAGTGAGTTTGGATAAGCTAGATCTCGGGTCGGTTTTCTGCTAGTGTCTAGGTTATCAAGGATCATATATGCCATCTTGCATGCCGAAAAGTCCTTGATGAACCCACAAAGGGATGCATTTTGCGGAGTGGGTTCCGCGTGTACTGTTATCATTCTGGATCTTTGCCAGGATCTATGTAGGTTATTATTTAGAGAATATTCGATCAGGGTTAGAGTGATAGTTCTCCGGTGAAGTCCGCGTGCAATGGTTCTATCATGGTTCAGGTATGGTTGACGATTGTCTATGGATGAACTTTGGAGTTCAAGGCACTAGCATTGCTAAGGAAGGGCTGGTAGCATGAAGATATTGGAGTCGATTGCGAGTGTTAGACGCATGGGTGTTCTGTCATTAGAGGTTCAAGAGAATTGTATTTCTTGCATGGGTTCTGTTCGTTCAGAATTCAATAGCGTTGCGAAATTGAGAGTGGGAATGAGGATTAGTCCGCTAGAGTGAAGATTAAGACCTTCAGTTGACAACTTGGTAGATGGACCAAGGTGTCAGACTGGACCAGATTTCAAGAGTACTCTTTGAGATTTCATAGGATGGGCCGATCTTAAGGGTTTGATTGGTAAAATATTGTTAGCATTGGTAAGCTCGGATTATCGGCAATGGACTATTAGGAAGTAAGAAGGATTGGGAATCCTTCAATTCTCACGTACCATGAAGACTTAGTCGAATCTAAGAGGGGAAATACTTTTTGTAAAGTTCTCCAAAAGTAAGTTCTGGTCAAGTGAGGTGCAATATCTTGGTCACCTTGTCAACCAGAAGGGTATTCTGGTCGATCCGGCCAAGTTAGAGGCCGTGATGCAGTGGCAGATTCTAAGGTCTCCAGCTGAGGTTCAGAGTTTCCTGGGTCTAGCGAGTTATTAACGAAGATTTATATGGGACTCCTCCGAGATTGCAATTCCTATGACCCGACTGACCAAGAAGTGGGCGGCCTTTCACTGGAAGCCTAAGCAATAGGCAGCCTTCGAGACTCTCAGAGAGCGATTATGCGAGGCACCGATTCTCACCTCACCAGAGGGTGTAGATGATTTCGTGGTTTACTGTGAAGCTTTGATCACAGGCATAGGTATGGTACTGATATCGTGGGGTTACATGATAACAGGTTACGGGAACCCGGTTAGGACTCAAGTTCAATGGTCTGTTAGTTTGGGTGCGTGTTCGACCCGGTTGGGAAAGTGTTGTAAGACTAGGGGGTAGCCATATCATTCACTAATAGTCAGATAGTATGGAAAGTGCTGTAAGACTACGGGGGTAGCCATAGCATTCACTAGCAATCAGTTAGTATGGAAAGTGTTGTAAGACTACGGGGGTAGTTGTAGCATTCACTAGCGGTTAGTTAGCATGGATAGTGTTGTAAGACTGCGGGGGTAGCCATAGCATTCACAAGGTTAGCAACCAGTACTTGAGTAATGTAAGTCTGTGAGTGTAGCCATAGCCTTCACTTGGATGGAAGATAGCATGAGCGCATTGTTAGGACGCAGAATGAACAATAGTACGCACTAGTTCGGGTGCAACATTAAGGATATGGAAATCCACGGATTGGATTTCGGATTTAACCAGAAGGATTAGGTCAGGTTGAGCAAAAGATACGATTGTAGGAGTGCCACTACAGTTATGGGATCAGGGAAGCAATGGACCGTATAAGATTGCTTGTGATATAAGGCTACCATCGGTTAGGTGGCAATCACTCTTAGCCTTGGATTTGGTGACGTGAGGATTTGACGCATGGACCCGATCGGTTGGGTCAGGAGGTTGTTAGAACCACAGTGGCATGATAACTAGTTGCAACTAGTTCCAGAGAAGGATTTCGTTCAGAAGTTGTGTGAGGCGACTAAGTAGGGGTCCTTTGGCTCCGCAACCGGGCAGGAACTCGGTAAATTCATACGACTAACGGATGAATTGAGACCAAGAATGTCTCAATAGATTTTGGAAAGCAACCATGTGGAAACATATTGCTTTAGGAAATTCAGTGTTCGGCCAGTTTTAGCGTCTGGGCAGTATTAGTATTTGTGTTTTGGGTTGCAAGTTCGGATGGAATAACAGATTGTTTGTGTTATGCTAAGTCAATCACACTGGGATTATCTGAGCTTTAGTCGAGTATAAGTGACCAACAGAGATAATTGGGTCTGTGATTTCCATTTTCCAAAGTAAGGCTCAGGTTAATTGTAGTTGAGTATTCAGTTGAGGGGTAAGCAGACTAGATTCAATGATAATGATTCAGTATAAGTGGTCTATTAGGGATTCAAATCATCTTGAGACAGCAAACTTTATATGGAGTAAATGAGATCTTGTTGCGTGGAATTCGTTTACCTACGGATTTTAGGGATTTACAAGGATTGATCATGGCTACCCTGGGAAGGCTAGGGTGTGCCCAGGTTATTGACCATGCTACTAGAGTGGTTGGGCGAGTAAGGAATGGTAAGGAATGATTTCGAGGACAAAATCTAATTTATGTGGGGGAGATTTGTAACACCCTGTTTATTTATTAATTAAATAAATAAATGAATGAATGAATAATAGCTCTAAAATAAATAATTATATATAAACGGATGCTCTCGAAGGAGTAATTGTCATAACTCTAGAAGTTGAGGGCTGAAGGGTAAATTCTGGACCTTAATTAAAAAGAATTTGTCAAGAAAGGGATGGTTTTGTAACTTCTGGATTAGTTATGTAAAGATTTTAGAAGATGGGAACTGTATTGTAAATCTCGGACCTAATTTGTAATGTATATAGATGGAAGGGGTTAAAAATGGAAAACATGGATTACATTTGAATAAAAGGGGCATCAAAGGATTGTTATTGCCATTATGGCAAACTCTTGAGTGGAGCCGGGTATAAACGGTTAAGCAAACCCTAACCCTAACTCATTTCTCTCTAGACGCCATGGGAAGACTCCATCCGTCAGCCCTTTCCTCGTCTCCGGCGCCATTACCACCTAACCTGCCTCTCGTTCTCCTATATGGTGAAGTTCCGGGCAACAGTCGACACCCATGCTATTTTCCGGAGTTGTTTCTACTCTATTCGCCGACAAGGACTTGAACCGACGCCTCCTTCTCCTGCCAGCGCTGCTGCCATTGTGGGTTCAGCTCCCATTCTCCGTCCCTCACTCGTTACGCTAGCCACGATCGTTGAAACGTAGCTCCAGGTGACACCCTTCCTCAGCTCTCCGGTTACCCTCAACCACTTCCTTTCTACTGTTACATTCTTGCCGCCGGCTGGAGGCGCAACTGTTGTCGCCGCTCGTGCCCCGTTGTCCTCCATATGTTGTACGTAAGGGTATTGGTATGTTGTCGGGCAAAAGACGAAAGAAACCACAGTCTCCACCGTAAGGTGGTGGTTATCATCGCAAATCCCGCCGCGTGCCGTCATTCCTCCCACTTCCATCGTTGCTGCCATCGGGGAGCAGTTGTTGCCACCACCGTAAGCCACCAGGTGGGTGGCTGGACCCTTGAACAAATTGGAATCGTGTGTAGGTGTGCTTTTCGTTGTTTGTGTGTGTGTGTGTTGTGTTTTGTTTAGCCAGAGTTCACGGAAAAGTCACCACCACCATATGCTACCGCCGGCCACCACAAGGGTGGTTACGAGTGTGTGTTTATTTAGTATAGTGTGTGTGTTTATTTCGTCAGTTCATTGTAAAATGTAAAAAATGGAATAATGAAAGGAAAATCAAACCACCACCATAGGGTGGTGGCTGCCGCCACCAGCCGTCGTGTCGGGTGGCAGTGTGGTTGCCTCGTTGAGTTTGATTCGTTTGGGGTGCTTGAAACCCTAATGAGCCTTGTAAGTCCTAATGGACCCAATGAAGCTTAATGGACCTAAAAGCCCAAGAATGTGACTTATAGGCTTAATGATATTCTAGTGGGCCTAATAGTCCCAATAAGGCCCTAATTGACCTAAAAGCCCAATAAATTGATAAATGGGTTAGTATTTGGGTTGGAAACCCTAATTAGGGTTTGGAAAACCCTAATACAATGACACCCTAATTTGGGGAATTAGTCGGGACATGCGGGAATTATTTAATAACTTGAGATATTAAATAATAATCATTGACAAAGATTAATTGAAGCGATATTGGACTTAATGGATTAAGATCTTAGAGGATTAAGTCCTTAATGGGTTAAGTAGGAAATTTAACCCTAATCATCATTTTATGTGAATCCTTAATTTCACTTGGGTTTATTATTGGGCCTTTCTATTGGGCCTTGATGATTGGGTTATTAATGGGCCATCCAAAGTCAAGCAATTGGACTAGAATAATTTAATGAGCCTAGGGTAAGGCCCATGTAAACGGTTTGGACCCAATTTGGAAAATTGGGCCATAGATAACCCATAGTTTGGGCCTTAATGATTATATGATATTGGGCCAATAGAATGTTAAATGTTGAACTGGAATGAATGGTTGGGCGTTAGAGTGAGACCATGTAAAGGTCTGGGCGCAATTTGAAAATTGGGCCATATATTGGGCTTTGAGCCATAGTTGGACTTTTGGGCCTTTAGATTGGGTCTCGGGCTTGAATCAAGCCAAGTTAGGGGTAGAGCAGCCTTTAACCCCCAAGCATGGACTTTATGGTTATGTATTGGAACCCAATTATTAATTGGTAGTTACTTTGATGTTGACAGTTCGGGAATCTGTCATCCAGTAGTTAGAGATTTGTTCGCGGGAATTCAGCAGTGTGAGGTGAGTCTCCTCACTGATTGTATGGGTCTAAGGCACTAATGACGGCCAATTTAGTTTATGTATGATAGGAAGACCCGGGGGTTATCCCCAGGCATTCTGCATGAAAGACCAGGAGGTGGCTCCTATCACACAGTATGTTAGGAAGACCCAGGGGTTAGCCCTAGGCAATATGTATGTATGACTAGGAGGTGGCTCCTGGCACACTATAGGCTATTATGTATGAAATACTAGGAGGTGGCTCCTAGAACACTATATGCTGATTAGTTAAGTAGAGTAGTATGTATGCTAGTTGTCTTTGTGATGCTTGAATGGAAGACCAGGAGGTAGCTCTTCGCACTTATCTGTGAGACCGAGGGGTAGCCACCAGCTTGGCAAGAAAGACCACGTGGTGACTCGTGGCATAATGGAAAGACTATGTTGGGCACATAGCATCTTTATTAATTATGATATATGTATGGCTCATAGTTATGTATGAGAGTATATGAGTATGTGTTTATATGCTAGACAGTATCCAGTTGAAAGAGACCTAAAGGGGTAGGCCAGCACCCATATATGCTAGGTAGTATGTTGATATGTATGGTATGTGGTATTTGGGGAACTCACTAAGCACCCAATAATACTCATCTTAATCCATCTAGAACATGCATGGACCCTATCTAATAACCAAGCAAGCATTTTTATAAACTTATAACCTTGGATCTGCTAAGAGTGGTAACTCAAAGCAACCGAAGTGGTGTCCAACCATTAGATTTCACCCATGGGGTCAAAATGGGACCAAAAACCCATATAATCATAGATCTCAACTCCTAATGATCAAGCTAAGAACTTTTTACCTTTAATGAGTTGAAAATGTAGCAAAGAATCCCGATCCACAATCTTTTCCTTGAACCACCACCTTGCACTAAACTACCACTTCTTGAAATACACTAGAATTCATCAAAAATTCACTTATAAGGCTAACAACACTCTTGGATGAAGCTACAACTCGAAATTAGGGTTTAAGGCAATGGAGGATGAAAGGGAGGCTCATACCTAGAACTTAAGGCGCTTAAATAGTGAGACAAGCATGAAAATTAGGGTTTTGGAAATCAAAACACTACGATGGACATACAGTTCTGAGTCCTGCGTCCATCTTCCACACGTACATTGGGCGTACCCAGCCAAACATGTGCATGTATCCCTTACATGTATGGGACTGATTTGCCAAGTATTTCCATTGTGGACCAAAATTGCCGATATCTTCAAAATACCATAACTCCCTCATTCAAATGTCCGTTTCCAATAAACCTTATATCCACGAAAAGGTGGCGAGAAGCCCTACGCTCCTAATAACACAACCAAGCCTTAAAACCTCCCAAACCAAAATCTATAAAAGATCGAGATATCCAATTATAATTATACCCTTGGCTTCCGAAGACACAATCGAATACTGGATCACTCATACCATGACACCCACATCTGAAATGCACCAAATACTTCCTTTCCTGAAGCCCTAAGCCTTATGACAACTGATGGTTGGGCCGCATCCCCAAGAAACGAAGCAATTCTGAAATCGAGTGTTACATTGGCCAAGTTTAAAATTAGGTCAAACTTGAGGTTTTTGACTGGTGATTAAGATTTTATCTGGCCCTGTTGTTAGTGGAACCGTAGGAGAAAGTAGTGTAGCAGGAGCGTATCACAATGTTTTGCAGGTTTCTTCATTTCAGGTGAGTTTCGCCTCATTGTACCGTGGGTCAAAGGCACCAATATCTGCCCAATAGTTTTGGTTATCTTCAGTAGAGGGATACCTTAAGGAATGTATATAGTAATGTAGGATAGACTGAGTACTCTTGATCTAGGCTTTCTTGCACATTCCTTGTTTGGTTGTGGCTCTAGAGTAGGATCACATGTCCAGGTGTCTATCTCACCTCTGAGTATATACGGTTATACATTCTTTGGATTTTTGCTATTTAGTATGAACTTATGCTATATTGATCTGTTAGATATGTATCCTAGTATATAGGATGTTGATATGTTAGATCTGTATTTTGGTATATTGGATGTTGCTATGTTGTAGCGATCTGTTAGATCTATATCCCAATATATAGGTTGTTGTTGTGCGGTAGTGATTTGTAGATCTATATATCTACCTGTAATTTTTGTTTTATCATCTAGTGGAGTTCCCTAGAGACTGTATGTGGTCATGTAGGATAGCCTAAGAACTCTTGATTTAGGCTTTCTTGCCTATTCCTAATTTGGTTGTGGCTCTAGAGTAGGATCATCTATTCTGGTGGTTATCTCACCTCTGGTTACTTATGGTTACACATTTCATGGAGGTTAGTTGGTAGCGAGAATATATGTTGTGAGAAGACTAGTAGGTAGTACTGATCTGTATGATTGTTGTTTGCCTATATTATGTGCCCGCTTGATCCTTGATTGTTTATATGTTGACATATCGTGGTAGTGGGTTGAGGCGGTCCTGTTTTATGCTGTAGACCATGATACCCAGTTCAAACCAGTTGTAAGACGAAGGCGTGAAGACACGGGAGGAGCGGTTGGGTTGAGGCGGTAGGCCAACAAACCCTTGCCATTTCAGTCCGAGGACTGATTGGCCCTAGGCATTCCTACCAGAAGGTTGTGGGCTGTTATGCATGATTGTATATTTAGCGTATGGGGTATTTTAGGGGAAAATCATTATGTTTTATGCTTACCCAGTTGTTTATTATTTCAGATATCATCGGTAGTCATAGGAAGGCGAAGACGTGACTGTACAAATTCATTAACAACAATAAGGATTCCACGTTTTAATATTACTCTAATTTTCAATAAATATATTTGGAATAAACGAATTTAGTCATAACAGATTTCTAATTGGCTAGCTTTACTTTTAAAAAAATTGTTGAAAATCAAATGTTACAAATACGAACATGAAAATCGGTGATGGTGGTAGGTGCATAACATTTTGAAAATCGACCACACAAAGATATAAATAACCTCCTTTACCTTTTCAATATATCGTATTTAAAATAAATGATTTTTTTTGGAGACTATTCATTTTTTTCCAACTTAAATGTGAATATATCAATTTTGTAAATGGCAAAAACATTTTAAAAAATAAAATCATGCTTTAGGAAAAAAAATACTTTAGAAATTTTTTCATGCAAATATTGAAAGTTTTAAAACAACATGTAGGCATTCTAATAGGCAAAAACCATTTGTATCATATTAATAATTATTATTTCTAATACAAATCGAATCCCTATACTAATAAAAAAATATTTTTAATATTCTTATAACATTTGTCACTCTAATATAAGTTCTCATTAATATTTTGCTACATGTCTCGAAGACATATTAGACAAACCACTATTATAATTAATGACGATAATGTTTTCAAATAATAGAATTTAATCTTTTTAAAGAAAAGTTTATTTTTTTAACTATATTTTAAATTTACATTTATAATTTTTTTAGAACGGTAAATCTACATTATTCCTAAACTACTCCTAATATTATCTAAGTCTCCAATGGGACTTGAATCCTCAACATCTATGAGAGAGATCAACATCCGGTACCGCTAGGTTAGAAGCCCTTTGGTTTGATTTTTTATAAATAATATTAAAATTTTGGTATATATCTCTTAATTAATAATTTATTTAAAATTATTTACTTAAAATAATTGATTAATAAGTATGAAAATTTACTATGAAAATTTAATTAATTTCAGGTTATAAACTAATAAATAAATAGAAATTAAATATTCTTTTAGGTTTTATTCCTATAAATCCTTACACTCATTTAAATGATAACATGTTTCATATTAGTATTTTGAAATATCAATAAATTTTATTAAATAATTATTAAATATTATACATGTCACCATTTAGTTGAATAACAAAATATAAAAAAATAATAAAATTTTCATAAATAAATAAACATATAAAGAAAAAAATCCTATAGTTGTGGCTTTATTATATATACTATTAATCCCTAAAAGGTGATGAACAGAAAAGTTTTGGAATTTAGATTTCTGCCACATATTTCTCTCCGTTTTATACATTTGCCACAATAATTTTTTAATGCTACACTTACCTCCTTCGTTATCATATCTTTTGTCATCCTTATCTTCTTACCGCCTTGCCGACCTTTAGACGAATAGTATTTGTTGCAGTTACCGATTCCCACCTTGCCTCCTCCTCTTCCAGTAGTTTTCCTTTCGCTTCTATAACTATCTTCCCTGACCTGACCTGCACAAAACTTTTCGTTCTCTCTTCGCTGCTCCGTTGGTCCCTTCGTACGAAGAAGGTGGATCTACAAGGTTTGTGGTGGTTTCTGTCAACATGGCTTATCTTCCACTCGCCACCATCGCCTTCCAATGGGATGGCATGCCTTCTCCTGCTTTCCTTTTATCTCTATTTCTTCTCAATTCCTTCTTACTTCCGTCCGTCTAATTTCGTTTCTCATCGCTCTGCAAAATATGGAATACCGCCATACGGATTGCCACTTCACTACCTCTTTCTTACCCAATAACAAAATCCGGTGTTTGAAATCTGACCATATCGTTCTGAGCTTCGATTAGTTGCTGATGGAATGTCGTCTTCAAAGCTTGCAACAAAAGACCTGACGGACCCGACAGTGGAGCTTGTGTCGTATACTTTGTAGGTACCTTCCTCTGATAACTTCTTATAAATTCACTAATTTTCTTTTCTTAAAACCTAATTACGCTCTATTTCCACTTTTCCACTTAATTTGAAGATATTGAACATGTTGAATTTGGATTTTGTTTTCGCAGGATTTGCAAAAAGAAGGTTTGAGAAAGAAAGCAGATCATGTAAGCCTCGTCATGCCTTCCCCCTCTTCTGTATTGTTATTTTTAACCTTTCTTGATATAAAGAAATAAATTTTTGAATTATAGGCCATCTATGTTGTAAAGAAGCGATAATTGGAATGTCTAAACAAGAACTGATACATTGTTCAAAGAATTTGTTATTACTTGTAATTGTATTTCGTTATGTATACCACGTGTTCGATAAAATGCCCAACTCAAGTTTTTTTTAAAGATGAGGTGATTAGGAGAGCCAATGTGTTGTAAGACGCTGCCAAATATGGAGGTACCATTGCTTTTTCCTCCTTTCCTCTTCTTTGTATATGTTTTGATTTCAGTGAACTGTATTATTTGAGATAATCATCGAATTGTTGTTTAATTTCTCTTTTACAAAAGTAGTGTTAGGTAGATTTGGCCAGACTCCCCCTATGTTGTTGTGTGGTGAGCGGAACAAAAAAATAGGACATGGCAGTGGTGGTGAACACTGGAGAAAATTGTAAGGTCTCCATGTCAATTTAAGATTCCTACATACCTATGTTTCTGGTGACACTTAATTAAGTGTCTATTAATTTTGATATCTTTGATATTTTACAGGCATAAAATAGCCCCCTTAATGGTGGGATGCAGGAGAGAGGGTATAGAATCTCTCGCACATTTTACAATCTCCATTTTTGCTAATAAGGTTATGTATTGACTTATATCACATGTAATTCATTTCTTACTTTTCTTCTTCTTTAATTTCATTTTGTTTCAGGTGTATGTCGACTACATGAGTAGCTCCGACAACAAAGAGCTGGATCAGATTTTCACCTGAAACTATCAAATCCTGACTTCTTTTCATAACGGAAGTTAGTCTTAATCGTTTCATTTCTTTCTCTCATCTTTTTCGCGAATAGGGTTTTTGAAATAATTTGGAGTTTTTACTTTTTTTTTTTTTGTGTTGAAGAAGCAAAAGCTTCTCACTTGTATAGTTATAAACATGGTTTTAAAGGGTTTGCGCCTTAGTTAAATGACGATCAAGCCCTTCAAATTTCGAGTAAGTTCAAGAAATTTTTACCCTCTTACTGTTTTATTGGAATTCCTAATTTTTATTGTCAGGTATTGAATTTGCGCAGCCTGACAAGCCCTATATAAGTTATAACATGACATGTTTGCTACTAGACCTACCAAATACAACTGATGCTTACTGTTTTCTTTAGGGCAGTTTGATCATTTCCATATGTCTCCTAAGGTTGCAGCAAATTCAGTGACATATACAATGAAGATTTTTTTTATAAAAACATTATTCAACATTTTTTTTTCATAAAATTCAAAAATGTGAAATTTCAGAGGTTCTTTTTGAAGAAGAAAGTAATTGTATCTTTGTTATCAAAGAAGAGAGAACTTCATGAAGTTTAAAGCTCCAAGAAAATTTACTAAACAATTGCTGGTTGTTGATGCCAGGGATTACAAGATGCCTGATAATGATGTCGAGTAATTCCCAGTCACCTCCGGAATGAGTGTTTCCAGCAGTGGATCTTTGACAACTCCATTTTCAGAAGCATCCAGGAGTGGAATGGTGCAACCATTGGTTTCTCCTTTAAGTAGTAGAATGGTATTACCACAAGTTGCCAAAACCAGTGAAAGTGTTGGTGGTGGGGAGAGTAGTGAGGGTGGTGGTGTGACAGGGAGGGTGTTTTATCACCTTCTGGAGTTCCTGGAATACAATGGCGATCTGGAATTGGAAATCCATTCCAAAGTCAACATGAAGGGGTATGTTTTACTCTGTTTTGTCCATATGTGATTGCCATGCCTAATATGATGGAATCGATGTGGGAATGGAATGGCTCATTCCATTGGAAGTATTATTATCTTATGATTAACATAGTTTAATAGTATGTTCTTATGTCATCTTTTTTTTTTTTTTTTTAACAGATTATAGTTCATGTCCATACTCCCCAAGCCATACATTTTTTACGTGTTGTACCCTGCCAAAAGATGTATTTTAAATCAGATGATGTTCATCTTACAGAAATACTTTGCAGTTTGCATGCTATGTGTGGAATTGCAAGAATCGAAGGGATTGAAGTAAGTAAAAACATCTTTAATTTTCATTAGTTTCCTTCATAAAAAATAAAATATTATGGGTATGATCTTAATTATATACTACTTGACTTCAGATACATACAGGGTGGATAATTTACGAAGTTTGTTTCATAATTTTCTTAAAATCTACAAGATGGAAACAAAATTAGTTCTTTTTTTAATGAGGAAAAGTGTAAACCTTTTATTTGTATTTATACAGGAAGTTAGAAGAAGAGGTGTTAAATTTCCGATTACCGGGATTCCGGAAACTATCGATAATGGCTTTCCGACAACTATGGTTGCGTAGTTGATATATTTCAGTTGCTTTAACATATCAACCGTCTTTCGTCTTTCTATCTTCACGGTTTGATTTCAGATCACTAATTAAATATTAATGGATGCTATTCAATCAGGGATGGAAGAATGTAGGTATTTCTTTTATTTAGCTTCAATTTGGTGGTGAAGTTTTCTTTTTATTATCAAATTTACAGCTACATCTGTTGTTTTATATGTCATTGTTTTTTGGCTCAACATTTTTTACCTGCGGCTTTACAATCCGACCTCAGCACATCAGCACAAACTTCTTACATGCGTGGCTTGGACTCCAATTGCACCCGGCATCTTTATGCCCGTGACCAGCAGGTGGTTCGAATGATGTATGATCTTCACAAGAAGGTACAAATGCATGCTACCTTCTCCATCTTATAAGACTTTTTGTTGTTGTTAACTTCTATCTAATCTTCTTTCATGTTCAGTTATACAAATATATCATGTTAGACCACTCGGTAAGTTTTTGAAATGGTATTATACTCATTCTTTATCAAGAAAGAAGCATTAAATTGGTTAATTTTATAATTGCAGAATTATAGTAAAGTATAGCCAACAAGCTATTTCGAGGCTATGTAACCTTATCATAAATGAAGCCAATCAATTTATTATTTCTTGTATATTGTAATCGTTACGACAAATAGCACATAGGAAAAAGAATCAACAAAATGTGAGTTGCTATTAACATTTTATAAGTTTTCAAAGTTGAGGAAATATTATACACAAAGCTGGAAATGGAAAATTTTTCATAGGGTGGAAATTTAAAATAGTTGCCATCTTTAGAGCCGCATAACTGAAGTTATATATATATATATATATATATCCAGATCTGTTCATTCTCGACTCAAACATGCCGTCGAATGCAAGAGGAAGGTGCAGCAAGTCAGCAACTTAATTTACAACTGTTTAAAGTTGGTTGTTTGGTATGTTTTTGTGCTGTCAAAAACTAATATTATAAGTTCTGTTGATTTTTTGTATTTAATTGATGCAAACATGATTGTTAAGAACAGTGAAAACTGTGATTTTTAATGTTTGCAATTCATAACGGAGGCCATACTAGATGACATGAACAAATTGTTTGAGATTCCTGCTTCAAATATTCAAGGAAGGAATGGAACTGTTCATTTAATTGCGAGATGGAATGGAATGGACCATTTTGTTTTTGGTATTTTGTTAATTTTTCATTATTTACTGACTAAATGTTTTTTTTTTCATTTTCTCATTAAAATGTAGAAATTAGTTCCAGCTTTCTGTTTCCAAACATAGTAGCACCAACGGCACCACTACCTCTAATACATTTCTATGTTTTTTTTACCAAAAGCCTTTACGTGCATTTTCCGTTTTTAAGTGTTAAATGCACTAACATAGCAATATACTTCGACTTTCCACCTTTTTTCTGTTTTTTGAAAATTGTTTTGATTTTTTACCAATAACCAACAATGCATAGCAACTTACTTTGAATTTACATTTTTTTTTGTTTTTTGATTTTGCAATTTATTTCATTATTATCAAAAACCAAAGTACAATGCTATTTGGTGCATTTTTCCATAGTTTGGTGGTAAATGCAGTAAATAGCAATGTACTCTGATTTTACACTTTTTTTCCCTGTTTTTTACATTTTTTTTTTGATTTTTTTTACCAAAAAAAAAGGCATTCCCATTACGTGCATTTTCCATTTTCAGGTGTTAAATGCACTAAAATAGCAATGTATTTTGAATTCACAATTTTTTTTTTCTGTTTTTTGGCAATATGTTCTTCATCCACCGCTAGTGTGTAATCTCTCAAATAATTGTAACCTGCTGCTTCATCTTGCCCAGTATGCAATTACAAGAGGCATCATCAAACCTTTTTGGTTATTGTGCACTGCCTAGAAGACACGGAGAAAAGTCGACGTTATTGCTTCATTGAATACGTACTCCTCAAGTATCTCTTTTACCCTTCTTATTTATAAATTATAATATATATTCTTCAATTCGATGGTTTTCTATAACCCAATGATTCAATAGTTGAATCTTCTCTTCTTCTGTTGTTGCATGATATAATAGCTTGCTAAGGAGAGGACTATTGCATGCAAATTTAGTTTATTGTTATGTGGTAATGTTATATAGTGAAGACGAATATTTAATTTCTTTTTCTACTAAAAATCTTGATAAATAATCTGCTGTGTATGTATTTTATTGTTTTTTTACTTAATATGGACTAAAATGAATGACTTAATAGGTTAAGCCAAAAACTCAGTGTAATGTATTAAGATACTATGCATTTACCTATTTCTCCTGTTTTTTTTCTCCCAACTCCACTCACGTTAAAATTGACCGATATTATGACATTTGGTTTATGGAATGCAAAGGTAAATTGGTCATTTGGTCACATTTACATGGTTTCCAAGGACATAAGTTGTACCCAAGTCGCACATTCTACTCTCTTTTGCAGCCACATCAGAACTCTCTTATCTTACATGCATTAACTCATATAAGCACCTGAAAGGAAAAAGAAACACAGCGCCAACGGCGCACCTAATTCCATCTAGTTAGAGATAAGTTGTTGATAAATAGACTATCCATATGCAATGGTTTAGGTTCAGATAGATTTAAGCTTTAAACATTAAACAAATCAACGTAAAATGTCACATGCAATGATTATACTTAAAATAATTTAAGCTTAAAAAACGTTGAGAAGAAAGATGCAATGGTTATCAAAAGAGGTGAAGATTCTTCCTTTCTTTTAACTGTTTTATACACAAAAAAATGTAGTGAGGCGGCATCAAAGAGTATCAAGAAAACTTACTTCGCGATAAGAGATAAATATGATCTCAAACTTCTCGTTTTTAGTTACTCCACAAGTGACGAAAGTGGACTCTATATGATACCTTCGTGATTGAGGAAAGTGATAATGTCGTAACTCAAACGGTTTATTTTAGGATAATACTGATAAGACATCTATTTTTTAGATATTAATTTACTAGTGTGAAACCGTATACTATACCGTTGATTAAAAAAATCATATCTATTCTATCCTTTCTAATAAATGAATCTTAAATTGCCATGTGTAAACTTTTTAATACCTTAAAATGTAACGTGTCCTCTTTATATTCTCCTGCCTTTTGGTTTCCCGCGTACTCCAATTTCATCCATATTATTATGCAAGATTATATCATAATTTGAAATTGATTCTATCAATCACCGTGATTGTAGCATAATTATACGACTTTTCATCTACTAATCAAATTTATACGTTCCTATTTTCTCTCAATCCCTAATCTACATTCAAATTTAAAATCATCTACACTTTTTTCTTGCTCTACACTAATCAGAGTCAAATCCCCACTGGCATCTCTCTTTCTTCAAACATGAACATGATGCTTAAAATCGAAAGCTCACTTCCCATGGTTATATTTGAGGTTAGCTAACTTTATTTCTTTTGTCTATGATTTCAATTTTTATTTATTTATTATTTTTTTTTTTATGATTTTGGTTTTTTGAAGGTGTCCCAATGAACCATAGGTGAAAGCGTTTTCAAGAATTTTGGGAATTCTTTCATAAAATTTTGAGGTTTGATTACTGTACTTTACATGTATACGAAAGTTTGTGTTCAAGCTCTTATTATTATTATTTTTTTAAATTTCCCTTTCAGTGTTCAAGCTTTTTTATTTTATTTTTGTTTTTTACGGTCATGGATTTTCATTTACCAACCAAGTATCTGATCATTTGCTTTCTTGATGAGAATGAGGGGCACATCGATTACATATAATCCATCTGAAGCCGTTTGATTTTAACATTGTTAATAAAGATATTCTACGCTTACTCTTCTTGAAGCCAAAAGGTTTTTTTAGAGCCATAATTTTGATTTTGATTTAATTGTCAACATTGTGAACGCTAAAGATATATCCCACCCTTCTCTCTCTATGAAACCTCTTATACATGTTTGAATTTTATGGGTTTAAAATTTCAAGAAAGATGATGGTTAAAGACCTTGGAATCAAGGAGATTGTAAATGAGATTTGTGGTGACCTGAAAATGTGAGGGTCAAATGAACGACTTTATGTTGGGTATTATCCATAAAGTTATGTCTAAGATTACAGAATAGTGATTTTCAATTGCTTATATATGTCAGTTTGTGTAACTGTGATTCTTAAACCAAACTTGAAGAGAAAAATTCATTTACTTAATCCTATAAGTTAATTTGTAATGTAAAGCTAACAAGCATATTTTCATATAGGGATGTATTGATGGGTCGGATGAGAAAGGTTGATTAGATTGTGTGATTCCAAATTAAATTTTTTTATCACTTTAGCTACCCTTGATGGTGAAAAGGTCGAATGATTTTTTTGGATATAATATGTAATGGCACTCAAGGTAAGGTTCAAAGAATATAACAAACATCCCATGTTGAAACTATTATCAGTTTAACACCCAAGCCTCACAACTATTTGGTTTAGCTTAGAAATCAAAAGAGGGAATGTCTAAATCATTTCATCTACTTTTTATTAATTAGTTTACCATTCTGCAGAATATTTGAACATCTAATTTTCTTCTATAGGTATTCACGCTCTCTATTAAGAAACCTTTTATCACAACTGATAAATACAGGGGGAGGCCGAAAGGGTATTGGTAAAGGAAAAGGCGTTGTGTTTATATTAATTAGGTAGTGGCATAGGGTTAAAATTATACATTGTTGTCGCAAAACTTCTTTAGTGTATATGGCTAGGGGGGTGTGTTTCAATTTGTGCTTTACTTTTTATAATTTGTTAGTGTAGTCACAACAGATTGGTTTGTTTGAAATGGCATTAGACTAAAAAAAATCCTATAGAAGAAGATTAAAGGAATATCAAACAATCATACTTCACACAATGTTTCATTGATGTTTAAAGGTTTTCAGTTTTTTGGGGTAACACTGCAATGACTGGATCCTAATGATATTTCATTGACGTTATGATCACAAGTTTTTTATGCAAATTTACCTGTGGTGTTCAATAGCTTTCAACATGAAGTTTTGAAGTCCATCAAAATACATGGCTATACAAAATGTTTCAAATTTCTCAGAAAAGAGATAAGCTCAAGTGGCAAGAGCCATTAACTCATTCATACTTTTTTTTTTCACCCGTTTTGATGTTTGGTCTCCTAATACCTAAGGTATAATGTTATTGTTGGTTTTCCCATGAAAGTACAATATTATTTCTGGTTTACCTAAGAAATTAAAATGTTATTTTTGGTTTACTCATTGATTACAAGCATATCTTTTGTAGTAAAGCTCCTGAAAATTACGTTGCTATTGGTGCCTAAAGTTTTCTAAAATCAAAGATCAAGTTCTGTACAAGGTGGTTCAAGCATCTTGCTTCCATTACAAGTCAAACTTTAATTGGTGTGTGACTTTTCAGCATTCTAATTTTTCATTTAATGAATTATAATTCAGTTAAAATTGGTGAAGTTAATATTTTAATTGTATATGCACTATTTTCCAACCACTACCTGGTCTGTAAATATAATAATAAAACTGTTATTCAAAAAAATAATATTATAAATATCATCGAAACTTTGGATTTTTTTTGTCGAAACCTATATGCTCTTTTTCTCCTCTTTGTATCAATTTATTATTATGATATATTACCTTTTAATTTAAGTATTTAGTAATATGTATTAGAGTTCATATAAAATTATTGCCATGCAATTTTTAGGTTATTTGGTATAAAATTATATTGCCATGCAAATTATTTTGTTAACACTTTTAATCTTTTAAAAATTCTTAATTTTATTAATTTTTGGGTTATTTGGTATGAAAATGGTAAATTATTTATTAACTACCAATAGTTTTTGGGTTACTTGTATCATAATTTGTTGTGTTAATTTTAAAGGTTATATGCAAATATTTGTTTGCCAATGATTAGATAAAATATTTTTTATTATATAATTTTTTTTATTGTCAACCGTGTTCCACACGGGTTATAACCTAATATAAAGATATAGATTTATATATATTTTTTAAAGAAAACATTAAATATTAAAGTGTAAACATCAAGTATTATTTAAAATATATATATACAAACAAAATGATGAATAACTAAATAATTTAATTTATATTAATAAAACAAACTATAGAAAAATAATTATATTTTGACTACATAATTTTTTTTTTGTTTATCAATAAAAAACAACAAGGTTTGATTATTTTTTTATATAGACCATTTTGCCTAAAATAACAATGAACTTAAAAAAAACATATCAATTTTGAATTATATATATTGAAGGAACATATTAAAATTTGAAAATATATGGAAACAAATTAATGACATATTAATTACATTCTATAATTTAAAAATTAGATAGTTAATTAAGAAAATAAAAAATTACCACAAAATAACAATTAGAAATTAATTTCTATGAATTAACTACAAAATTACATGTATCAAAATGCATACGAAATTAACAAGTGACAATTTTTTTTTTATTTATTAGGAAGGAAAAATCAAATAGTTTTTTTTTATTGAAAATATATATTTTTGTAGTTGGCATTTACATTTGACTGCCTAAGATTCAACAAAGATTTCAGCAAAATATATTTTGGCAATTTACAATTTAAGCCTTGTGAAATACAAAATGACAACTTTAGCTTTTAAATCAAACTCATCGCATTTCATACACTTTTCAATCCTGACCACATAATATTGATAATAATTATATACACTTTAACTTTTCTTTTCTTTTAGTGTAAATTGTTATTTTTACCGTCATAAATTTCAATTACATTTCGATTGAGCAACCACTAACCATTTTTTGAAGACTATGTGTTTAATAAGAATTAAATTGATTATATCGAAACTTGTTCATAATCAACCACTAACCTTTTGTTTAAAAAAATTTCTTAATTTATAAGCGAATAACACAATTAACATTAAACAAACCAAAATAAAGATAAATAATATATTCTCAATCTGAAATCAACTTTTAAAGTACTTACCATAATGCCGCCACCTTCAACGCCATCGGTGGTCCAATGGTAGTATACCGACGAGTATACAGATGAGTGTCAAGAATAGAGTGTTCCGGCGATGAGAGTGAAAGTGAAGAGTGGAAAGTTATGTCGAGAATTTGAGGTTCCATCTGTTGGATAAGGTGTCTAAGTCTATAACTATTTCTGGTATGTACTTGACCCGACCCGACATGGTCCATTTGGGTTGCATGGCACCATGCAATTGGATAGACTAAATGAGAGAAATAACACTTGTGGTTTATTAATATATTATAAGTTCTAATATATCAATAATATTATTTAATTAGTTTGATCAAGAATTAATTTAGAATTAATTAAATGATCAAAGATAACTAATTAAATATATGAGTTGATTATGTAAATCATACATACTTGTATAGTGAGCTAAGAGGCTCCATTAATTATCAAATTGGGTTCCACCCATAAGATGCTCCATGGGAGTTACAAACCCATGGGTCATGAAAATGAAGAGTCATGACACATTAGGGTTTACATGGTGTAACCGTAGATGTGTCAACACTATATAAGGATCATATTCTCCACCAAAATCGGGGACAAACATGAACAAGTGAGGGCTAGGTTGATTTTTGCAAGTGTAAGATTCTCTGAAATGTTTACTCCTTTGCATTTGGTGTTTTATTAAACATTTGAGGCATCACACTTGGGGTGCTAGGCTCACAAGGTTTCAAGGATCACAAGCAATAACAAGGTAAGTTGTTCTATTTCCATTAAAGTTAAATATTGTTCCCCATGTATGCTAGATAGGAATATAACCTTGGAATTCAACTTTGCATGATAATTAGACAAACATAGATCCAAGGTTATTAGGGTTGCAGTACACTTAGGAAGTGTTAGAATGCTCAAAACCCATCAGTGGTATCAGAGCCTAGGCTTGTTTGTTATTTTTTTTTGCAAACTGTTGTAAAAAAATCTTTTTTCTATTTTCTGCTCGTATGAACTCGCCGAGTCCATGGGGGGGACTCGACGAGTCCATGTGCAAATGCAAGCTACTCGTCGAGTTTGTTCTTGCACTCGACGAGTAGAGGCTGCAGTTTTCAGAAATTCGACCTTTGTTGCTGGAAATGGACTAGATACATTACCCTAAACTGTTTTGGTACTTGAAAACTTGTTTTAGATGGTGTAATGTTTATGCTAATCCATTTGCAACGACAACAATCAAAATTACAACTTTTTTAAGCGTAATTTTTGATTCTTGAAATGTTCATATTCATGTTCTTGAACTTATGAAGATTAGATGATCATAGGAATTATTTGTAACCTTTATGGTAGTTTAATTCATGATCATAATGTGTTTTAATGGAGTCCATAACTTGTCCTCAAGTTATGGAAAACCAAAAGTCACACTTTTATTAATGCCATTAAAAGAACACAAGAGTTATAAAAAATGAAGAGTCTTCATTTTTACGACTCAATTAATTCATAAGTTACAAGAAATGAAAAGTTGTGAAAGTTTACAAAACTTTTCCTCAAGTTTTGGAACAAGTAAAGTCTTAATTAAAAACTTTAGTTCCAACCCTTAGAATTTTAAAAGTTAAAATTCAACCCTTATACTTTATAATATTATAAGTTAATTATATATATATATATATATATATATATATATATATATATATATATATATATATATATATATATATATATATATATATATGCGTGTGTGTGTGTAAGATCAAGTCGTCTTACTGCTAGCTCGCCTCATTCACGAAGCCGTTCTATTAGAGGGGTATAAGGTCGTTGCCTATAAAATGGCAACTTAATGGGTGTCCATTCTCACTCACCGCTTCCTTGATTGGTGGAGGGTCGTTAGCCGAACGGGTAAGACAAGGACTTAAAAATTCTCATTAAAAGTATGATGAATATTATAAAGTAACTAAATGTTTTATTAAATTCTCAATCTTAGTTACTTTAGGTAAAATGTGAAAAAGGTGCTAACCATGAAATTACACTTTACACTTTGTTTAAGTAGTTGGTGGAGCATGTGTTGTTAACCAGCACATTAACTTGGACTTAACAAGGTAGGTAAAGGGTGACTTTAGGTTTATCATACTATCGATGGAGCGTGTGTGGTTTACAGGCACATCGACTGAATGATAAAATTTAAGGGTGCCAAGTGATTTGCATGGTTACTTCACACCTTGTTTTGTGATCCTCGGTATCCCAGTCACAAAACCTGGAGGGCACACTAGAGATTGAAACATGCTATTGAAAGGTTCAATGATTCTCAAAGAATCTAGGAATTTCTAATAATCAATTAAAAAAACCTAATATCTATATTTCGTTTTTAATGGTGGAAAATGGTGAATCGTCATTCACTTACCTTTCAAATATGCTATAGCTTGGATTACGGCATACCTCTTCTAGGTTATAATATATTGTGACTAGATCCTAGCCTTAATATTACATTTGGGTGTTTTATTAAGGACTCTCTTAATATCTAAACTAATCTTGTCCTCTTCATTCAGATGTCATCAAACAACCCTGCTTCTGGCTCTAATCCTAATAGCTCCTTTACCCTTATGAACTTCTGTGGGAATGTCACTTTTGATGGATCCAACTTCAATGAATGGATCAGAAACATCAGGATGATTACCCACTACAAGGACAAAGAATATGTCCTTGATAAGAAGCTTAAGGAGATTGATGAGACCACTACAACTCCTCAGGAGATCGCTGACTTCCAGGTACATGAAAGGGATGCTACCAAAGTGGCATGCATCATGTTGGCCAACATGACAACGGAACTCCAAAATTCCTATGAGGACTTTTACACTTTTGAAATGCACCTAGATCTGATGGAAAGATACCATCAAAGTGCATGACAAGAGAGGTATGAAATCATATACTCCATGATAACAACCTTGATGAAGAACGGAGAGTTTGTCACAAGCCACATGCAGAAAATGCAAAGGTATGTGGATTGGTTGTTGAAGCTTAATGTGAACTTCCTTGAGGAGCTTGCAATAGATATCATTTTACACTCCTTACCATCGTGCTATGATCAATTCCGCATGACATGTCACATGAATGAGGAAGATGTCACACTCAGCAAACTTCAGGGACTTCTTAAGACCACAGAAAAAGGTCTTAAGGGGAAGTCAGCTGTTAACACTCCTACTCCAAACTCCGTCTCGGTTTTGGCAATCGGGAAAAGTCGAGGGAAGAAGAGGAAGAGCTCTTCGAAGGGTACCAAGGCTAGGAAACTTTATGGCTTCTCTTCAAGTGGAACAAAGAAAGGTTTCGTGCTCCTTCTTCTAACCCAAAAGAGGCTGAATGCTTCTATTGCCATGAAAGGTTACATTGGAAGCGGAACCACCCAAAGTACCAACAAGATGTGAAGGATGGGAAAGTTAAACCCAACCATGCATGTATTTAAACTATCTTATCTAATAACTCACCCCATTCTAACTCTTGGGTCCTTGATACCGGTTGTGGTATTCATATCTGTTCTGATTTGCATGGACTAAGAAGTAGTGAGAATGTGGACCAAGGAAGAATAAACTTAATCATGAGGAATAGGAAAGCTTTACCTGTCACCAAGATTGGAGTTTATACTTTATCGCTAAGTAGTGGGTTTAATTTAGATTTGAAGAAATGTTGTTATTCGCCAGAAATGGCAAGAAATATAATTTCCTTTCATGCATTGTATAAACAAGGTTTCACCTTTTCATTCGATAATGAAGTTGGTTCGATTACTGCTTTCTTTAATAATGTTCTTTATTTTAAAGCATTCCCTTGTGATGGTGTGTATGAAACTGTATCCGTGGTTGATAACTTAGGAAATAATGTATTGGGTATTGATTTTGTTAATGATAATAACTTGGATAAAGCATCACTATAGCACTGTCGTATTGGACATATAAGCAAGAAACGCATAGGCCAACTCCAAGAGGATGGAGTCTTGGAGTCATTTAACCTTAAGTCAGATGATAGTTGCGAATCATGCTTACTTGGAAAAATGACAAAGCCACCCTTCACAGGTTCTTGTGAGATAGGTGAAGGTTTGTTGGATCTTGTACATACGGATGTGTGTGGGCCCTTCAAACATGACACAAGGGATGCTAATTGTTATTATTTGACTTTTACTGATGATTACAATAGATATGGATATGTCTACTTAATCAAGCATAAGTCAGAGACTTTCGAAAGGTTTAAAGAGTTTAAACAGGAAGTCGAGAATCAATTGGGCAGGAACATTAAGATGCTTCGATCCGATCGAGGTCGTGAGTATCTTAGTTCAAAGTTCCTCGACTGTCTTAGGGAATGTGGGATTGTATCACAATTGACACCTCCCAGGACACCGCAGTTGACTGGTGTGACTGAGAGGTGTAATCAGACCTTGTTGGACATGGTTCGTTCCATGATGAGTTAAGCTTCGCTACCAATCTCATTTTAAGGGTATGCCTTAGAGACTGCCGCCTATATCCTTAATCTGGCCCTACAAAGAAAGTTGCCAAAACTCCTCATGAGATGTGGACTGGTAAAGTACCCAAACTAGACCACATCAAGATTTGGGGTTGCGAGGCTTTCGTGAGATGTGAGACTCATGATAAGCTCGAACCTCGAATCAAGAAGTGTATTTTCATCAGCTACCCACAACAATCCTTTGTTACCTCTTCTACAGACCTAGTGAAAATGTGGTCTTTGTAGCTAGGAGGGCATTCTTGAGAGAGAGAGAGAGAGAGAGAGAGAGAGTTCATAAGCCAATGAAACAGTGGGAGGCAAGTTGACCATGAAGAAATTCAAGAGTCAAGCAGTGAAGAAACTTCAAACCCTAGCACTCAACTTGAGGAGGAAACTCCTGTTGAGCCAATTGACATGTCTGTACCTCTGAGGCATTCCACAAGGGTTAGGAATGCACCTGAGCATTACTATGGATTCCATATTACTGCGGAAGGTGATACACTTATTAGTGATGAGACACTGATAGGTCTGGATTAACCTAACAGTTACGCAGAAGCCCTAGCAGGCCTTGAGTCAGCCAACTGGAAAGAGGCAATGGACAACGAGATACATTCCATGTATGACAATCATGTTTGGAACTTGGTTGAGAATGTACCAGGTCGTAAGACTGTAGGGGTGCAAGTGGATCTTCAAGAAGAAGACCGACATGGATGGTAATATACACACTTATAAAGCACAACTGGTTGCAATGGGTTTCTCACAAACTCTGGGAGTTAATTATGATGATACCTTTTCTCCAGTGGCCAAGATTAAGTCTATTAGGGTTCTGTTAGCCATAGCTGCATTTCATGACTATGAAATTTGGCAAATGGATGTCAAAACCGCTTTCATTAATGGAAAATTGGCTAAGGATGTTTACATGAGTCAGCCAGAGGGTTTTGTCAATACGGAGCACCCTAATAGAGTGTGTAAGCTTGAGAAATCCATTTATGGGTTAAAGCAAGCACCTCGCAGCTGGAATCTTTGCTTTGATGAGAAAGTTAAAGAGTTTGGCTATTCTAGGAGTGAAGATGAATCTTCTGTATATGTCAAGGCTAGTGGGAGTATAATTAGCTTTTTGGTATTATATGTGGATGACATACTACTCATAGGAAATGACATCCCAACTCTGCAAGAAGTTAAGTCCTAGCTTGGGAAGTGTTTCTCTATAAAGGACCTAGGAGAAGTTACCTATATTCTAGGGATAAGGATCTTGAGAGACCGGAGTAAACGACTAATTGGACTTAGTCAGAGTACCTACTTGGATAAGGTGCTGAAGAGATTCAGCATGCAGGACTCCAAGAAAGGAGAGTTACCCATCCAGAGTAACGCCAGATTGAGTAAGACACAAATCCCTAGTAATGAGGCTGAGATAGCAGAAATGAGTCGAATACCTTATGCTTTGGTTGTAGGATAGATCATGTATGCTATGATGTGTACTCGACCTGATGTAGCCTTTTCCTTGAGCATGGTTAGTAGGTATCAGGGGAACCCTGGCAAGGCACACTGGACTGCGGTAAAGAACATACTCAAGTACCTATGGAGGACTAAGGACTAGGTTCTTACCCTCGGTGGGAGTGAAGACTTGAGAGTTGTAGGGTATAGTGATGCTAGCTTTCAGACATATAGGGATAATTTTTGCTCTCAGTCAGGCTGGGTCTTTACCCTCAATGGAGGAGCAATTTCGTGGAAGAGTTCCAAGCAAGAGACAGTGGCTGATTCAACTTGCGAATCAGAGTATATAGCAGCGAGCGAGGCAGCAAAGGAGGCGATATGGCTGAACAACTTCGTTGGAGACCTTGGAGTTGTACCAGCTATTTGTGATAGTGAAAGTGATGTTTCCTTAGCCAAGGAACCAAGGGATCACGGGACATCTAGACACATCGACAGAAAATACCATTTCATCAAACATCGAATAGAAGAAGGACTCCTCGTGGCAAAGAGGGTATCATCAGATGAGAATCCAGCAGATCCCTCACGAAGGGATTGACTTGGGTTAAGCATCTTCAGCATGCTCGGAGCATAGGGATGAAGGATGATATTAGATTTAGTAGTTAGATAACCTCGAAATTTGTAAAGTGTAGTTGACATTAGATGATGAATAAAAGGTGTTTTATTTATTAGTAAAGTGTTGTTATCGCTTGTCAATCGTTTACTATATTTGTTTTGCATGTTTTGACTTCCAGAATAATTATGTTTGGTATATCATATTATTCAAACCTACACAGTCAGTCATATGTCGGAAGTAGGTTTGAATCAAGACTTTCATGATTGATTGCAAAGGTCTAAGGTGTTGGACATGGCTACAACAATCATGAGTGCTCATAAGTTTTGAGCATTGGACACAACCCACGCTCACTGGAATCACTTCATGGAATTTATCTCAAGTGATCGTGAGACGGTAATATCATATAAGTATTCAAACCTAGAGATATGATTTGCTACTTACGAGTTGGTTATGCGTTGATTGTACGTAAATGCATTGGTAACTCGATGTTATAAGACCTGCTTTTGTTTATAATTCAATGAGTGGTAGAAAAAACATATGAGTCGAAGTTTATATGTTCCTTCTTGGAATAGAAGCTGATATCTGGGCCCCTCGATGATTTTGTTTTGACCTAGGTACCGGGCTTGGTCAGAACTAAGTTGATGTGTTCAATCAAGTTCTTTGTCAAACAAATCGGAAATCGGGAAACAAACTAATGCACAATATGTAAGACACTGTTCCATGTATTTGTCCGGTTGATATCTTGAACAGAGGATTATATGATCACTTATCTTAAATGGCGTATCATCATCTTCTCAGTTCCAAGAAACCTTGAAAGAGCTACGATTGCTGATCGGTTCCTGAGGTCATACTCACAGTTATATAGTTATTAGACTTATCCAAGTGGGAGACTGTTGGATAAGGTGTCTAAGTCCATAACTATTTCTAGTATGTACTTGACCTGACCCAAGAGTTTTTAGCTACCTTGAGTGAGGTAAACCATGAGGGAAACTTTGCTTTTCGCATTTTTAGCACCCTTCACACTCTTCACGTAGACCAGTTATGTACTATCTTTCATACCCCCATCACTAGTTTATCCCAGCCCACCCCCGCTTTTGACGTACGCGAGTTTTGGTACTCCATTACTGGTTTGGAGTCTTATGATTCAGCCTCATCCGTAAAGACTAGCATCGTGCACCCTGTTCTCAAAACTGCATTGAAAATTATATACAATATTATTTATGCACAGATTGAGACTACGAACGCCAAAAAAGCTAACCTATTTCTTTTGTGGTGCATGATTACCGGTTCACATCGCTCGTATTTTGGTGATATTATCACCAAATGGTTTCATAGAGTTATCGGCATTCGCACTTGCGGTGCCATTCGCTATGGTGGTCTAATTACTGTCATTGCTCGCTCCCTCACGGAGCAATCTCCTCCCGGGTACACTTTCTTTTCGGCTGATTCCTTCCGTTTGACCCTGCAGAACCTTCGGGCTATGCACATGCTTCGTACTACCCCGGGTGGGTATGTTTGGATGCGGGGTCGCTCCACTTATTTCAAGGTCATTGGCCCTGATGTCATCGCCCTAGCAGACCCCATTAGCAACACTATGTGGGTTCTCCCATCGAACATCCCACCACCTCCTAGCATACGTAGGGCACAGCAAGTCAGACATCCACCATCTGATCGACCATGTTCGTCCACTCAGCATCCAGACTACGCGGACGCAACACCTGTTTCCTTTAGGCAGCCTGATCCCATGCAGACTGACTATTAGGATCAGCCCCCACCTACAAAGCCATCACACCCAGACCCCGACTACCCCTTCACTTACCAGCATTATCTTGACCTCCGTCAGGATATGGCTTCTCTTCAGCAGACTATGACTGGTCTCCGCTTAGATTATCAGCTTTATAGCTCTCAGGTTACAGATTATCGTGACGAGCTCTTAGGTTTCCATGACGATTTCTACACTTTCCGCGACTTCTTCCGTCTCTATGCACGCCCTTCCAACTAGTCGTCTTTCGCTCCTCCTTAAGCATTGAGGGCAATGCTTAATTTTAAGCTTGGGGAGGGGATTTCTTATCTTTTTTGTAAAAAGTTTTTATTTTGTTTTTTTTTTCTAATTAAAAAATATCCAAAAAGATTTTTCATTTATGTTTTCTTTTATTTGTCATTTTATTTCTTTCCAGTTTTTCTAAAATATTTTCATTTTCTTGCATTTTGCATTTGCATTTAAAAAAAATTAAAATTTTTTTACGAGATGATGACACTCTTTACATACGATAGCTCCATGAAGTGGGATATTGAGAATTATAAATGAAAAAAATACGAAGCAATCCGATTGTTGTTGGAAGTGTAGAATAAGTTGTCATAACGAGGGGATCCAAACACCGTGATTCGAGACCCCAACCTTAGATAATAAAAAAATAGCATACTGAAACGTTTTTTGGGCGGTAATAACAACTCTAGAATGATTTGCTTATTAATGTTTTAAAAGAATCTTTATCGGCAACTCTGAACCCACAGACCTTATTTGTTGACACGCGTTTCCTTCACGGTAACAGAGAGCTTAAGTATCAGACCCACACAGTCAAAATGAAGAAAGGGTACAATGTTATATCTAATACTCAAATCAAAGAATATCAAGCACTCAATTGAAGAAACTTCAAGAAATTCCCTCCAAAAAAAAAAAGATTGAAGAAATCAAGCTCAAAACAAAGTACAAATCAAAGTTCAATCAAGTTAAAGCCGTTCCAAAGTTATATATGGCGAATAAAAAACTGTGTGATATGATACTTGTGGCTCTCGAAAAAGTGAAAGCATAGAGCTCGGGCTCCTACGGGGGTTGGCCCTTGTTGCTTCGATGAAAGCTGATTTAGTCGTGCGGGTTCTTAAGGATGCATCGATTCTGATTCTTGGCCGTCTAGTCTTAAGGACATGAGATCCGGACTATGTTATTTTTGCTCATAAAACTAATTAAGGTACAAAGTTTAAATAAAACTCGAGTTGGACTATTGGGCTACACCGTTTGTGGTCTTCCTTACTTTGGGAATCTGTGATACATGAAAGATAGCAGGATGGTTGCTTTGGTGTTAATGATTGGAGCCCATTATCGATGTAAAGTCTGATCGTAAAAAAAATTATATAAAAGAGAAAAAGGAAAAAAAGAACATGTTGTATTTTAATTGATCATTCCTTATTTGCATACTATTTTAGTTCATTATTCATTTCTTTATCTTTACATGCATATGTTTTATATTTAGCTTTGGTTGTTTTTATTGTTTAGGTTTTTGTTTCTTTTAGTTGATGTGTGTCTAGGTTGTCCCGTTGTTGCGTTTAGCCCCAATTCCATTTCCAAAGTTATCGTTTTCGTACTTGAGGGCAAGTAAGGTCTAAGCTTGGGGAGGTTTGTTAGATGCATTTTATATGCATCTTTTAGCACAATTTCCTACGTATTTCATTATAAAAGCTAACTAATTCCCGATTATTCTTATGTATTTCGTGTTTCATGATTATTTTGTAGAATGCCCGTACTACTCACGTTTGTTATGACATTTCAGGGCCATTTGGAGCACATGGATGATTGCGCAAGTTCGGGATGCATTTGTGGATGCTTTGGAGCTAAATTGGAGTCTAGACTGAGAAGGGATGCCAGGAAATGATCAGGGACTGATTGGAAGGAGGAACGACGACCAAAAGAGCCAGAAGAAGTAGCTAGCGATCGCAGGTTGTGTCCTTCCGATCGCAGGTTCTCTTTGGGATTGCAGGTTGCTTACGAGGATTTGTCGAGCCAAAAAAATCATCAGCCAAGGAAAAAGAGGAACCTGCGATCGCAGGTTGTGCTTTTGCGACCGTAGGTTGGTAAATTTGTGACAAAATAGCAACGTACTTCATTAAAAAAATCCCGTGACTAGATTTTGGGTGATACATGCGATCTCATGTACCCCCTTGTGATCAAAGGTTCGGTTATTTGACAGTTATACGTACAAAACAACCCCATACCCTTCGAGTAACCCTAATTGGTGATTCCTGGCGATTCAGATGTGATTTTCAGAGGTTTTCAAGTGAAGAGTGTAGATCTGAAGGAGATTATTTGATTCCAATTCATAGTTTAGTAAGATTTATCATTTAAGTTCTATTTTCACTATTTGTAATATGTTTTTAGCCATGTTAGGCTAAAAACTCCTATTTCAGTTTCGCAAGATGTAACCTCTTTGTATGATTAATCATTAAGCACTATGTTTGACTATGATTACTGTTTAGTTTGATCAATTCTGTGTTAAATCGAATGTTTGATTTTGATTTCAGTTTCTATTGGCCACTTAAATTGTTTGTGAATCATTCTAGTCATCTAACTGTTTGGATCCGTAATTGTCAGATTAATTAGTAAAAAGTGACATATATTGGATTAATTCTGAGATTAGGGTTAAGTCTGATATCGATTGATCAAACAAGTTTTAACACCCCCGAGCTTATGAGAGGTATTGAACTTTACTAGGAAATTAGACTGTGTCTAATGCAACTTTTCTTTATTGATCAAGAGCTTGTTTGGTTAATTTAGTAAAAAGTTAGATTTAATTTAAAGAGCTTATTTTGATTAAATGATTTTTGTAATAAAGGTCATTAGAGCTTGTTAATGAACCTTAGTACCAGTTTAAACAAGTGCATAGTCAAATATTGTGTTGAAGGTTAATTATATGATTAGGGGAGTTACCGCGAAACTGGATTTTCTTTCTCTTATTTGAATTTTCATCACTTTACATTTAGTCATTTTCTTGTCATTTTCAATTACGATTAGTTTAATATTCAGAATACAATCCCATTTTTTTTACGTTTTGGCGTTTATCAAGAATTAGTTCATACCTTGTGCAAAGAGGTATAAACGTCACGACGTGTCCCTGAGGATGCGACCCTGCTTACGTGTACTACCTGTTAGTGCAATAGAGTAGTTTATTTTATATTTTTATTTGTTTAAAATCGTGTACAAAAACGGTCTGAAGAAATTGGCGCCATTGCCGGGGACACGGTAAAACACTAATAGTTTTATGCCAAGATCTTCACGTACATGTAATCTTATTTTTGATCCAGAGATTGAAAAGACTGCTAGGAAGCTAAAGAAGGAGGAAAAACTTTGAAGGAAACATACAGGAACCTCAACCTCACCAATACCACAAGGCACTCCCTTGTGGAACGAACCTGATCACTCATTTCAACCTTTTCCGAAAGCACCCCCTACCTCACCCGTTAACAGCCCATTCAAAACATACTCATCATCATCTTTAGACAAACCCGAACTCATAGATTCTTCTGAAACCAAATCCGAATCCATCATGAGCGATAACGGAGGTGAAGTTGAAAAAACTCTCCATGAGTGGGAAACAGAAGAGGTTACCCAACAACCCTTGTGTATCACCTTTCCAGAAGCTCGAAATTTTAAGCTCAAATCCGGTTTAATCCATCTGCTGCCCCCATTTCGAGGCCTTGAGAATGAAGATCATCATAAATTTCTCAAGGAATTCCATGTTGTCTGCCCTGGAGTGAAACCCCGTGGAGTTACTGAAGACTGAATAAAACTCAGGGAGTTTCCCTTCTCGGTTCAAGATGCAGCAAAGGGGTGGTTATATGATCTCCAATCTGGTTTAATAACAAGATGGAATGAAATCGCCAAACTCTTCCTAGAAAAATATTTTCCCAAGGCGAAACTGTCAAATCTACGCAGGGAGATTTTGGGTATAAAGCAAGGCAAAAGAGAAGCTCTCCACACTTATTGGGAGCGATTCAAGAAGCTTTTAGTCCGATGCCCACAACATGGCATTAGTGATTACCAGCTGTATCAGTGTTTTTGCGAAGGATTGATACCTATGGAGAGGCGACTAATAAATGCATCTAGTGGAGGGTCACTTTCAGACATGACACCAACAAAGATTAGTGCACTAATAGAGAAGCTGGCCAATGAGTCAAAACATTCAGCAACTGAGGAAGAGTGGTACCCAGACCATCCAAGAGGAGTCAAGGAGATGAGCAATGCTCACATGGAATCTCAGATTTCAGAATTCACTAAATCCGTCCTTTTGTTGACAAAAGAAAAAGGTGTAGAGCCAAAGGTCAAACCTTGCGGGATCTGCTGCAAAACCGGGCACCCAACCAATATGTACCCAATACTTCAAGAAGATAACGAATCTGTGTAAGCTATGGGAGGATTTCAGCAAAATCCATTTGATCAGCATTGCAACAACCAAGCTTGGGGAGGGCCTCAAAATAGCAATTTCCAGCCAAGACCTCAACAGAACTTTCAGCAAAGAAACTAATATCAAACTCCACCCAGGTTTTAGCAACCTTTTCAGCAAAATCAGCACCATAGCAATTTTTAGCAACCACCTGTTCAGTCACAAGCTAGTAGTTCTAGCATGTCCTTGGAAGACATAGTTAAAAGTCTTGCAACCAGTACCCAAGCTTTCTAGAATGAGACAAAGTCTAGCATCAAGAATCTGGAGCAGCACGTATCGCAACTCGTGAACTCAATGAGCAAATTAGAAGCTTAAACACAAGGAAAATTCCCATCTCAGACTGAGAAGAACTCGAAGCACAATGCTTGTGCTGTCACCCTTAGAAGTGGTAAAAACTACAAAGGACCAATTCAGAAAGAAGATGAAGAAGAAGAGATCGTGGTTGGGCAAGAATCTGATGCAACTGAAGAGGTGCAGAAAAAAGATGGACCTGCTGAAGCTGAAGTGAAAATTACCCCTCCTCCTTTTTCCTCAAGACCGATAAACATGAAAAAAGAAAAGGAAGACAAAGAGATTATGAATTTCTTCAAAAAGGCTGAGGTAAATATTCCCCTCCAAGATGCGATTAAACAATTACCCCGATATGCTAATTTTTTAAAAGAATTGTGTACTTCAAAAAGAAAATTAAAAGGAAATGAAACAGTTAAAGTAAGCGAGAATGTTTCATCTGTTTTACAAAAAAGATTACCCCCAAAGTGTAAGGATCCAAAAGTATTTACTGTTCTTTGCAAGTTGGGGAACCTTTCAGTGCCAAGAGCTATGTTGGACTTAGGGGTTTCTATAAATGTTTTACCATATTCACTTTTTAAAACTATCGGGGTAGGGCCTTTAAAAAGAACAAGAGTTATCATCCAGTTAGCTGATCGTTCTCTAGTGCACCCGAAAGGTGTACTGGAAGACGTTTTGGTTCAAGTGAATGAACTCATATTCCCAGCTGATTTCTCTGTTTTGTATATGGTAGATGACGACTCACCAAACTCAGGTTCCATTCTTTTGGGGAGACCATTTTTAAAAACTGCCAGAACCAAAATAGATGTTTATCATGGTACCCTTTCAATGGAATTTGATGGTGAAGTTATCAACTTCAATATTTATGATGCCATGCGTTATCTAGATGATGTTTCATCCCTTAATTTCATTCATGTAATTAAACCATTATCTGCAGAATATTTTGAGATCGCTAACCGTGAGTCACTAGCATTAGTGCTCCACAGAAATTTGTCTATTAATGCAACTCAGGTTATATTCGAAAATTATGTGGTTGATAGAGAAGTTCAAGAGATGGCAGCTCATATGGACCAGCAGAGAAAGGTGAGGTATGGTACCCAAACTCTTAAATTACCAATTTCTAACTCCAAGCTTTTTTCCTTTTGTAGTGCAAGCCCCCATCTTGGAGCTAAAGACACTTCCAGAACACCTGAAATATGCATATATTGGGGAAAAAGAAACATTAACGATTATCATATCCAACAAGTTGTTAGAAAAAGAAGAGTTAGAGCTGATCAGAATTCTAAAGGAGTATATAAGTGCAATTGGATGGACTATTGTAGACATTAAAGGACTCAACCCATCTCTATGCATGCACAAAATTCTAATGGAAGAATATTGTAAGCCATCACGAGAGGCCGAACCCAAATTAAACCCACCAATGACGGAGGTGGTTAAAAAAGGAGTTATAAAGTTATTGGATGCTAGGATGATATACCCAATTTCTAAAAGCAAGTGGGTCAGCCTAGTTCAAGTTTTTCCCAAGAAGGTCGGGGTGACAGTGGTAGAGAACAAAGAAGGAGAGTTGGTTCCAACTCGGGTTCAGAACGGATGGCGCCTGTGTATAGAGTACATAATATTAAACGCAACCACCCGGAAAGATCATTTTGCTCCCCCATTCATAGATCAGATGCTAGAGAGGCTTGCTGGAAAATCCCACTACTGCTGCTTGGATGGATTTTTAGGTTACCACCAGATTCTAGTTTCTCCAGAAGACCAGGAGAAAACGGCTTTCACCTGCCTTTCGGGACATTCACGTATAGGTATATGCCATTCGGACTCTGCAACGCACCCACCACCTTTCAAAGGTGTATGGTTAGTATATTTTCTGAGTATGTCGAAAATACCATAGAAGTCTTCATGGATGATTTTACCGTTTATGGAGAATCCTTTGATATTTGTTTAAAAAACCTCACAAAATTTTTACAAAGATGTATAGAAATAGACCTGGCCTTAAATTTTGAAAAATGTCACATTCTGGTTGACCAAGATCCGATTCTTAGGAATATTGTTTCAAAATGAGGTTTGGAAGTCAATAAAGCAAAAATAGATGTTATAAAGAGCTTACCCTACCCGAAGAATGTTTGGGAAGTGCGTTCCTTGCTTGGACATGTAGGGTTTTACAGGAGGTATATAAAAGATTTTTCAAAGATATCAGTTCCCATGTGCCACCTGTTGCAAAAAGACACTGAATTTGAGTTCAATGAAGATTGCAAGAAAGCTTTTGATGTATTGAAAAATCTTCTTACTTATGCCCCCATCATCCAACCCCCAGATTAGAGTTTACCATTTGAGATAATGTGTGACACTAGTAACACTGCTGTTGGAGTTGTTCTAGGGCAAAGAAAAGACCAGGCTCCACACGTTATATATTATGCATCAAAGACTTTGGATAGAACCCAAGCAAATTACTCCACCACTGAAAAAGAGTTGCTATCAATTGTTTTTACATTGGAAAAATTCAGACTGTATTTGTTGGGCCAGAAAGTCATAATCTTTTCAGATCACACAACCATTCGGTACCTTCTTGCCAAAAAGACTCAAAGCCCAGGTTGATTAGATGGATTTTGCTGCTACAGAAATTCGATATAGAGATTAGGGACAAAAGTGGGAGAGAAAATTTGGTAGCTGATCATTTGAGCCGACTCAACCCACCTGAAGACCCGAAACCCATCCGCGAAACATTTCCTGACGAGCATCTATTCGCTGTTCAGAACCCTCCTTGGTTTGTTGATATTGTGAACTACTTGGTCTCCAGAGAACTCCCTCCAGATCTCACCTGGGCCCAGAAAGATAAAATAAAGAAGGAGGCGAAAAGATATGTTTGGGGCGAACCATATCTATGGAAACACTATGCTGATCAGGTGATTAGAAGATGTGCACCTCAAGATGAAGTCAAGTCAATCCTGAATTTCTGCCATTTAGAAGCTTGTGGAGGGCATTATGGTCCACAACGTACCGCACGCAAGGTCTTGGACAACGGTCTTTATTGGCCGCATATTTTTCGTGACTCTTTTCTATTTTGCAAAACCTGTGAAAGATGTTAAATGACTAGGTCTTTGACATCTCATAATTAAATGCCACTTACTCCGATCTTGGTATGTGAAATTTTTGACGTTTGGGGTATAGATTTCATGGGTCCATTTCCGCCTTCTTTCGGGTTTGTATACATCTTACTTGCTGTGGATTATGTATCCAAATAGGTCGAGGCAAAAGCTACCCGAACAGATGATGCTAGGGTTGTGGTTGATTTTGTCAAGACAAATATATTCGCTAGATTTGGGACACCAAAGGCTATTATTAGTGATCGGGGCACACATTTCTGCAACCGTACCCTCGAAGCAGTCCTCAAGAAATATGGTGTCACACATCGTGTATCTACAACATATCACTTGCAAACGAATGGGTAGGCTGAAGCTTCAAACAGACAGATCAAGGGAATTATAGAGAAAACTATCAATCCAGTCAAGAAAGATTGGAGTATTCAATTGGATGATGCGTTATGGGCTCACCGGACAACATACAAAACTTCTATTGGTATGTCACCATATAGAATTGTTTTCAGTAAACCTTGCTGATTACCGATTGAATTAGAGCATCGAGCTTATTGGGCTGTCAAAAAGTTAAACATGAGCATGGATGAAGCTAGTAAGAAAACAAGATTGGATATCCAAGAGTTAGAAGAAATTAGGAATGATGCCTACGAGAACGAAGCAATTTACAAGGACAAGACGAAAGCGTTTCATGACAAGATGATCTCGCGAAAGGTATTCATTACCAGTCAAAAGGTACTCTTATATCACTCTCGTTTCAAACTTATATCCGGTAAATTGAGGTCTCGTTGGGTGGGACCTTTTGTTGTTACTAACGTGTTTGATCATGGTGCTCTAGAAATTAAGAGTGAACAAACAAGAAAGATTTTTAAGGTAAATGGTCACCGTCTCAAACCATTTTACGAAGGGTTTCATGTTACAAATGAAGAAGTGGAGGTCGCCGAGGTCCTGACTTACTGCAATTGAGGAACCCAAGTAACAATGTCGAGCCAACGACAATAAAAATGGGCAACTTACCGGGAGGCAACCCGGGCATTTGTTTTGGTTTTCATTTTTACAAACTTCTTTTTATTTATTTATTTATTTATTTATTTATTTATTATTATTATTATTATTATTATTATTATTATTATTATTATTATTATTATTATTTTGTGTGTTTTAGCTACTTAGGTCGTTCCTTTTTAACTGAATCATGTTTTTAAAATAAAAAGTAACAGAGAGAATTTGAAAAAAGTTGAAAAATAGAATTTTGGTGGAACCTACGACCGCAAGACCAGTCTTTGCCATCGCAGGTTAGGCATTTTGTGCTCGCATCACGTCATCAGGTTTTTTTGGGGCATTTTTTTCAAGAAAATAGACAACCTGCGATCGCATGTATCTTGTTTTTGTTCCATCTCACTTTTGAAAGAAAAAAAATTTGATTTTTAGCCATTTTACAAAACCTCCAGTCGCAGGTAACCATTTATTTTAGTATATCCGTAGCCTTGCCTCGAAAATCGTGTCATTCAGTCAAAAAGTCAAACCTGCGATCGCAGGTACCCCCCTTGCGATCGCAGGTATGCATTTAATTTTATATGATCGTTGCTTTGCCTCGAAAAACGTGCCATTGAGTCAAAAAGTCAAACCTGTGATCGCAGGTACCCTCGTTGCGGTCGCAGGTTATGTCTATGTGTATATATACCGATTACAGCTTCATTTTTAACCACTACACTCCAAAAATTCTCTCTGAAATTCATTGCATTTCGAGTTTTTTTCACCAAATCGCTTGTTTTTCGTCAAAATCACACAAATAAGGTATCAATCTCTTCTATTTTACTCCTACAACATGTATACAGTAAGAAAATCATGATTTCACGGTTGAAATTCTCCAAAACTCTCATTTTGTTTATTTTGAAATTTAAATTTTTGTGAGTTTCTTTTTCACATCTACGTCCTGTTAGTCATCTACAAGCCATATAAAGTAGAAACGTTTTCTAATGACACAATTCAGAAGAGATTCATCCGAACGGATTTTCAAAAGTCAAAAAAAAATTTCGGCACAAAAAATATACTACAGCTTAGCACACAGTAAGGTATCTTCATTCTGAAACTGAATTTTTGTTTTTGTTACATATTTGTGTGGGCTTGCGTATCCGCTTGAGAGTAGTTAGAGATAATTTCTTTTGTTTGATTACTATTTTCTATTACCTGGAAATTGTGCCTTCCTTGTCCTGCTTTAAAACTAAAAAAATATGCCCCTTAGATCATCTCGTTCACATAGACAGGGTGACGCTCCAGAGTCACCATACATTGTCCTGGTGGACAATGTCACTGTGGATTTAGGTTCACAGGCTACACTTGACTGTTACTAGCGGCTTGTTGACCGTGAGATTATGCCACCAACTTGGGCCCCTATCCACACACTTTATGCGGGAACTCCATATTTATGATGGTGTTCACGCTCTTTTTGCCAATATTGGTTGGGAGCGCCTATTATCTGCGGACTTTGCCACTTGTCCCTTAGTGACCCGAGAGTTTTTAGCTACCTTGATTGAGGTAAACCATGAGTGAAACTTCGCTTTTCACATTTTTAGCACCCCTCACACTCTTCACGTAGACCAGTTATGTACTATCTTTCATACCCCCATCACTAGTTTATCCAAGCTCACCCCCGCTTTTGACGTACGCGAGTTTTGGTACTCCATTACCGGTTTGGAGTCTTATGATTCAGGAGCATCGTGCACCCTGTTCTCAAAATTTCATTGAAAATTATATACAATATTATCTATGCACAGATTGAGACTACGAACGCCAGAAAAGCTAAGCTTTTTCTTTTGTGGTGCATGATTATCGGTTCACACTGCCCGTATTTTGGTGATATTATCATTAAATGGTTTCATAGAGTTATCGGCATTCGCAATTGCGGTGCCATTCGCTATGGTGGTCTAATTACTGTCATTGCTCGCTCCCTCACGGAGCAATCTCCTCCCGGGTACACTTTCTTTTCGGCTGATTCCTTCCGTTTGACCCTGCAGACCCTTCGGGTTATGGACATGCTTCGTACTACCCCGGGTGGGTATGTTTGTATGCGGGGTCGCTCCACTTATTTCAAGGTCATTGGCCCTGATGTCATCGACCTAGCAGACCCCATTAGCAACACTATGCAGGTTCTCCCATCGAACATCCCACCACCTCCTCGCCCACGCAGGGCACAACAAGTCAGACAACCACCATCTGATTGACCATCTTCGTCCACTCAGCATCCAGACTACGCAGACGCAACACCTGTTTCCTTTAGGCAGCCTGATCCCATGCAGACTGACTTTTAGGATCAGCCCCCACCCACAAGGCCATCACACCCAGACCCCGACTACCCCTTCACTTACTAGCATTATCTTGACCTCCGTCAGGATATGGCTTCTCTTCAGCAGACTATGACTGGTCTCCGCTTAGATTATCAGCTTTATAGCTCTCAGGTTACAGATTATCGTGATGAGCTCTTAGGTTTGCGTGACGATTTCGACACTTTCCGCGACGATTTCTTCCGTCGCTATGCACCCCCTTCCAACTAGTCGTCTTTCACTCCTCCTTATGCATTGAGGGCAATGCTTAATTTTAAGCTTGGGGAGGGGATTTCTTATCTTTTTTGTAAAATGTTTTTATTTTATTTTTTTTTTCTAATTGAAAAAAATCCAAAAAGATTTTTCATTTATGTTTTCTTTTATTTGTCATTTTATTTCTTTCTAGTTTTCTAAAATATTTTCATTTTCTTGCATTTAAAAAAAATTAAAAATTTTTTACGAGATGATGACACTCTCTACATACGATAGCTCCATGAAGTGGGATATTGAGAATTATAAATGAAAAAAATATGAAGCAATCCGATTGTTGTTGGAAGTGTGGAATCAGCTGTCATAAACAGGGGATCCAAACACCGTGATTCGAGACCCCAGCCTTAGATAATAAAAAAATAGCGTACTGAAACGTTTTTTGGGTGGTAATAACAGCTCTAGGATGAGTTGCTTATTAATGTTTTAAAAGAATCTTTATTGGCAACTCTGAACCTACATACCCTATTTGTTGACACGCGTTTCCTTCGCGGTAACAGAGACCTTAAGTATCAGACCCACACAGTCAAAATGAAGAAAGGGTACAACGTTATATCTAATACTCAAATCAAAGAATATCAAGCACTCAATTGAAGAAACTTCAAGAAATTCCCCCAAAAAAAAAGATTGAAGAAATCAAGCTCAAAACAAAGTACAAATCAAAGTTCAATCAAGTTAAAGTCGTTCCAAAGTTATATATGGCGAATAAAGAACTGTGTGATATGATACTTGTGGCTCTCGAAAAAGCGAAATCATAGAGCTCGGGCTCCTACGGGAGTTGGTCCTTGCTGCTTCGATGAAAGCTGATTTGGTCGTGCGGGTTCTTAAGGATGCGTCGATTCTGATTCTTGGCCATCTAGTCTTAAGGACATGAGATCCGGACTATGTAATTTTTGCTCATAAAGCTAATTAAGGTACAAAGTTTAAATAAAACTCGAGTTGGACTATTGGGTTACACCGTTTGTGGTCTTCCTTACTTTGGGAATCTGTGATACATGAAAGATAGCAGGATGGTTGCTTTGGTGTTAATGATTGGAGCCCATTATCGATGTAAAGTCTGATCGTAAAAAATAATTATATAAAAGAGAAAAAGGAAAAAAAAAGAACATGTTGTATTTTAATTGATCATTCCTTATTTGCATTCTATTTTAGTTCATTATTCATTTCTTTATCTTTACATGCATATGTTTTATATTTAGCTTTGGTTGTTTTTATTGTTTAGGTTTTTGTTTCTTTTAGTTGATGTGTGTCTAGGTTGTCCTGTTGTTGCGTTTAGCCCCAATTCCATTTCCAAAGTTATCGTTTTCGTACTTGAGGGCAAGTAAGGTCTAAGCTTGGGGAGGTTTGTTAGATGCATTTTATATGCATCTTTTAGCACAATTTCCTACGTATTTCATTATAAAAGCTAACTAATTCCCGATTATTCTTATGTATTTCGTGTTTCATGATTATTTTGTAGAATGCCCGTACTACTCACGTTTGTTATGACATTTCAGGGCCATTTGGAGCACATGGATGATTGCGCAAGTTCGGGATGCATTTGTCAATGCTTTGGAGCTAAATTGGAGTCTAGACTGAGAAGGGATGCCAGGAAATGATCAGGGACTGATTGGAAGGAGGAACGACGACCAAAAGAGCCAGAAGAAGCAGCTAGCGATCGCAGGTTGTGTTCTTCCGATCGCAGGTTCTCTTTGGGATTGCAGGTTGCTTACGAGGATTTGTCGAGCCAAAAAAATCATCAGCCAAGGAAAAAGAGGAACCTGCGATCGCAGGTTGTGCTTTTGCGATTGTAGGTTGGTAAATTTGTGCCAAAATAGCAACGTACTTCATTAAAAAAATCGCGTGACAAGATTGTGGGTGATACATGCGATCGCATGTACCCCCTTGCAATCACAGGTTCGGTTATTTGATAGTTATACGTATAAAATAACCCCATACCCTTCTAGTAACTCTAATTGGTGATTCCTGGTGATTCAGATGTGATTTTCAGAGGTTTTCAAGTGAAGAGCATAGATCTGAAGGAGTTGATTTGATTCCAATTCATAGTTTAGTAAGATTTATCGTTTAGGTTCTATTTTCACTGTTTGTAATATGTTTTTAGCCATGTTAGGCTAAAAACTTAGATTTCAGTTTCACAAGATGTGACATCTTCCTATGATTAGTCATTAAGCACTATGTTTGACTATGATTACTGTTTAGTTTGATCAATTCTGTGTTAAATCGAATGTTTGATTTTGATTTCAGTTTCTAGTGGCCACTTAAATTGTTTGTGAATCATTCTAGTCATCTAATTGTTTAGATCCGTAATTTTCTAGATTAATTAGTAAAAAGTGACATATATTGGATTAATTCTGAAATTAGTGTTAAGTCTAATATGGATTGATCAAAGAAGTTTTAACGCCCCCGAGCTTATGAGAGGTATTAAACTTTACTGGGAAATTACACTGTGTCTAATGCAACTTTTCTTTGTTGATCAAGAGCTTGTTTGGTTAATTTAGTAAAAAGTTAGATTTAATTTAAAGAGCTTATTTTGATTAAATGATTTTTGTAATAAAGGTCATTAGAGCTTGTTAATGAAACTTAGTACCAGTTTAAACAAGTGCATAGTCAAATATTGTGTTGAAGGTTAATTATATGATTAGGGGAGTTATCGCGAAACTGGATTTTCTTTCTCTTATTTGAATTTTCATAACTTTACATTTAGTCATTTTCTTGTCATTTTCAATTTCTATTAGTCTAATTTTCAGAATAAAATCCCCTTTTTTTACGTTTTGGCGTTTATCAAGAATTAGTTCATACCTTGTGCAAAGAGGTATAAACGTCAGGACGTGTCCCTGAGGATGCGACTCTGCTTACGTTTACTACCTGTTAGTGCAATAGAGTAGTTTATTTTATATTTTTATTTGTTTAAAATCGTGTACGACAGCGGCCTTAACAAGTATAATGACATTTTCGATTGTAAAAATGTTGAAATCAAAAGTTCCACCGCCATGGTCGAATACCAGAATTTTCATCTCACCTCCATTCTTGTCAAGACCATATGCGATGGCAGCAGCTATGGGTTCGTTGAAGTACTCTGTGTGATGGAAGAATTGGAGGAGATGACGAAGGAAAGAGATGGTGACAGTGGTCGAGGAGAGCATAGGTCTGATGAGCAACATAGGTCTGAATGGAAATAATTCAAATGAAGACATTGAGAACATGACGGCGACATCATCGTTTTCTACCAAGTAGGTATTGTATTTATCATCATATTGATATTTTTTTTTTATCATTGTGTTACAATTTCTTAACAAACTTTTTTTTTCTAAATAAGTGTTTGATTCTTGTGATGAGTTCATGAAATGGGTGCAAAACATTGCATTATCTCTTGGTTATGTCATCATGATGAGAAGATCAAAGAATAAAAATGGTGTGGTGTCTTATATCACACTTATTTGTGTCCGTGATTGTGACATCCCCAATTTCACGACCAGAAAAGACCGATTTAGTTTATTCTTTTATAATAAAATTAGAGTGATCCTTTGATTAAAAGTGTTGCTGAATTTGTTCCCAAAATAAAATATGATAAAGATTTTTCAAAGCATTTCTGTAGAAATGTATTTCATTAAAAAGACTCGGGATGTCATGTTCGATATAGATCAAAAGCATAAATAGTACATTATAAGCCTTACAACAGTTATTTACAACTACTGGCCTATAATCCAAAAATCCCTCATCATCATCCGAATTATGCTTTGGGTCCACTACCTGTAAAACAGAAAGCTGAGTGGGTCAGACTTGGGAGCCTGGTGAGCATATAGGGTTTTTAACCCACAAATAATAATAAATTTATTAATTTCATCGATCAACAATAAATTTATTAATTTCATCAAACCAACAATAACCTTGATTACCCATTCCCATTATCCTCACTTTACGTCCCTAAAGACCTATACAAGGGACCTAGTCTAAGGATTTTATCATCGGGATGGACTTTACTACTAAGGGGATTCTTCACCCATATATGTCGTAAAGGCAACCATGAGGGGGATGGAGTACACCGGTGAACATCAAGTCCACAAACACCTACAGGTTGCGAGCCTGCTAGCGTTCCACTGGACTGTCTAGAAGAGTCTGTGGTCGTTATCCGTACTCCACTAGATAACTGGAACAACAACAACATCGAGGTCTCTCATCAATTTATCACACACCAACTATTTCATCTACCCATGTTATACCCAACATACTCGTAGATAATATATATATATATATATATATATACACACACACACACAGTTTAAATTATTTTAGAACTTGTATAAACATTTATGCAACAACCATCTCAAATAAACAATCAATATATATACACATAGCACATATTTATATAAAATACTTCATATCTATGTGTAAGATGAAAGTGACTATACACTCACTTGATTTGATGATAATTGGGCAACACTTCGTTTCTTAAAATGATCGTTTCTGATAAAATTGGGAGTTTTATTGAGAAACAGGGCTCTACAAGGGTCAAAGCTTCAAAACCGAAAAGAGAAAATTTTCCGGGTCTTCGGGCACTTTGGGACGTGTCTCGGGTGTTGGAAATGATACCCGGGCTTCGGGGGAAGTCAAAATAGTCAAAATATAAGTTTAGGGGTGAAAAATGGCAATTTTCCAAAGTTACTCGGGAAGGTTTGCACCCTTCTATTTATAGGGGGAAGATTCGGAGCTTCAGTCAAGAAGGGACACGCGGCAGCGAGGGGGTGAAGCACGTGGCAGCAACGAAGGTAGGTGGCAGCAGGTGCGAAGGCCACACTGCTCGTGCGAGGCTCGGATGCGAAGGGCGCGTCGGAGGCTGGTAGGCGAGACGTGTCTCGCTTCGGACACCTCCACATATGCGACACGCATCGGATTTCTACTGGACCATCCTTCGGACGAATCACAAGAGGGGCACCATGTAGGCTCGCATGCGAGGGTGACATGTCCAAACCCCAGCCATGCGAAATTCCTCTAATTTCAGACTTTTTTTGATTTTTGTGCGCCGAACTTCTAAAATCCATAACTTTCACATACGAGTTCCGTTTTTGGCATTCTTTATATGCACACGTTGGTAAAATTATGCTCTAGTTAGTCTTCGTCGGCTAATTTTGAATTTAATTTTTATATTATTATTTTTAACAGACCGGGACAAGGAAATTCGAAAATTCATAACTTCTTCATCCGACGTCCGTTTTCGTCAATCTTTTTACCGTTGTACTACTATTGACGAGACCTTTGATTCTCGTCTAGGTTGTGTCGGCTAAGTATCGATCAATCTTAAATTCGAGTTTTTAGCTGTCTACTGCTAAGCTAAAACTTAGAAAAATCATAACTTCCTCATACAAAGTCAGATTTGGGTGTTCTTTTTATGTACGCTCTCGGTTTAACGAACACTACGACTTTCGTTTAGATCGTTATGGCTAAAAATCAGTTTATCGTAAATTCACTTTTTACGCTTCCCGGTACCGTGCCGGTTTCGTCGCGAAACTTCGACAGGTCATAACTTCTTCGTTATAACTCGGATTTCGTCGTTCTTTATATCTCCGGAATCCTTGTTTCGACCAATAAAATTTTCTTAAAAGACACCGGCTTTTTCTAATATTTATTTTCAACGCTTATTTTCGTTATTAATTAATTAAATCATAATAATTAAGCAAATAAGCATATAATTCACATGATATTCACATAATTCCTCTTTATTACTTCAAAATGAGTTACAGAGGTTGACCTAGACTATTACACCATTATTAATGCTTTTAGCCCAGAAACACGAATGTTACAATTCTCTACCACTAAGGATTATTCCGTCTCCGAAATCACACATCAGCAAACAAATTCGGGTAGCAACTCATCATGTCACTCTCCGTTTCTCAGGTGAGATTTGGCCCAGTCGTATGTTTCCATTGCACAAGCACTAAATCGACCATCTTGCGTCGCAAATTTTTAGTCTTACGGTCAACGATTGCCTCTGGTTCTTCGATTAGCCTCTTGCTTTTATCCAGCCTTAACTTAGAAATTGGAATTATGTTGGGAACATCTCCTGTGAACTTCCTCAAATAACACACATGGAAAGTGTTATGAATATCATCTAGTTCTTCTGGTAGTTCTAGCTTGTAAGCTTGATTCCCAATTCTCTGAAGAACTTTAAACAGTCCAATAAACCTTGGACTCAACTTTCCCCTATTACCAAATCTTATAAGTCCCTTCCACGGCGAGACTTTAAGCCAAACCGAATCACCAACTTCGAATGTTATCGGTTTTCTTTTCTTGTCAGCATAGCTCTTTTGACGATCCTGAGCTGCTAACATCCTTTCCCTAATCACTTTCAACTTTTCAGCAGTCTGATGTACTATCTCAGGTCCCATAAACTGCTTTTCTCCAGCTTCAAGCCAACATGACGGCGTTTGACCCTTCTGTCCATACAAAGCATGATAAGGTGCCATCTTGATGCTCGAATGGAAACTATTATTATAGGAAAATTCTAGAAAAGGTAAATGTTCACCCCAGTTACCTTGGAATTCTAGGGTACATGCTCTCAGCATATCATCCAGTGTTTGAATTGTTCATTCACTCTGACCATCGGTTTGCGGATGGTACACTGTACTTAGACACAATTTCGTACCCAATTCTTCTTGTAGACTTTTCCAAAACCTCGACGTGAAATGACTATCACGATCCGATACATGTAACGCCCGTGTTTCTAGGCTTGCCATTTTTAGCAATGTAATAGTCTAGGTTAACCTTTGTAACCCCAATTTGAAATAATAAAAATGTATTATTTGTGAATTATGTGAATTATGTGATTTATGTGTTTATTTTCTTAATTATTATAATTTAATGAATTAAGAATAAAATAAGCGTCAAAATTAAAGTGTGAGATAAGCCCGATATCTTTGCATAAAGTTGTAGTGGTCGAAACAAGGATTCCGGAGATATAAGGAATGCCAAAATCCGAGTTATAACGAAGAAGTTATGACCTGTCGAAGTTTCGCGACAGAACCGACACGACGCCGAGTGACGTAAAATATGAATTTAAGATAGAGCGATATTTAGCCTTAGCGATCTAAACGAAAGTCGTAGATTTCGTTAAACCGAGAGCGTGCATAAAAGGAACGCCCAAATCTGACTTCGTATGAGGAAGTTATGATTTTATGAAGTTTCGACTTAGTAGTATACAGCCCGAATACTCGATTTGAGATCGAGCGGTTTTTAGCCGAAACAATCTAAATGAGAATCGAAGATCTTGTTGTTAGTAGCGAAACGATGAAAAGTTAGGCGAGAACGGACGTCAGACGAAGAAGTTATGAATTTATAACGAAGTTTTTCTGTCCCGGCCTTCTAAAAATAAATAATAAAAATAAAAGTCAAAATTAGCCGACGGAGTCTAAATGAAAGTTGTAGAGTATGGTCTGACCTTCACGTGGATATAAAGAACGTCGAAAACGGAGCTCGTATGCGAAAGTTACGCAATTTAGAAGTTTGACAAGTCAATTACGCCCCGCGTAATTTGTGTACGCCCCGCGTACTCAGTCGGATGCAACTTGTCTGACCAATACTCGAGTGCCACCAGTCGACGCACGCAGTGACGTCAAAGTACGCCCCGCGTAACCCAAGTACGCCCCGCGTAATGAGTACGCCCCGTGTAATTTGAGTACGCCCCGCGTAATCCCAGACCCAACAGCCTATAAATAGAACTCGAATTCAGCTATTTTCTCTTGTTCAAACTCTTCCCTCTCTCTAAGTTTTGCCTCGTTTTGCGTGCCGTTTATACCCCGAAGCCCCGGTAATATTCCCGAGCCCCGAAGTAAGATCCGAAGCCCCGAGGATCCCGAAGAGCGTTATTCCCGAGCCGAAACGCTGCCCGCGAGGAGCCCGGTTTTGTGAAGATCTTCCAGATCCACGGAGAAACACCTCTTCTGCAAGCCGTAGTGCTGCCCGATCATCTTCTGATCAAGTGAGTGTGTAGTTATTTTCATTCTAACGCAATATTATGAAGTATTTTCTATAAAATACGTGTTATGTGTATATATTTGGTTGTTATACGTGTGAGTGTATATTCACTCTCTTCTATCTTATAGATATGATGTATTCTCTATGAAATACGTGTTATGTGTGTATGCCTCATCTGTTATGTGGAATATGTATTGCTTAAAGCATGTTATACAGGTTTTTAAACTATGTATAAAAACGTATATTTTTATCTACTAATATGTTGGGTAGAACATGGGTAGATAATTGGTGTGTAATAAACAGATGAGAGGCCTCGGTGTTATTGGTGTTATTCTAGTAATTCAGCAGAGTATGGATGATGACCACGGACTATTCTAGACTGTCCTGTGGAACACTAGCAGGCTCATTACCTGTAGGTGTTGTGAACGACGTGTTCACCGGTGTACTCTATCCCCCACATGGTTGCCTTTAGGACACTTATTGTTGAGGAAGCCCCTCTGCAGTGATGTCCGTCCCGATGAAAAATCCTGAAATAGGTTCCTTATAATAGATGTTATTTTTAGGAACGTAAGGTGAGGATAACGGGAATGGGTAATCGGGTTTATTGTTGATTGTTGAAATTAAATATAATTATTGTGGGTTGAAAACCCTATATGCTCACCAGGCTCCCAAGCCTGACCCACTCAGTTGATTTATTTTACAGGAAGTGGCGCAAGAGCTTAAGATGGGCGAACATCAAGTTGTTTTGTTTACAAGTCTGTATATGTATATATTTGTTGAATGACTTGTAATGCTATCGTTTATGCTTTATGATCTGTATCGGAACATGACATCCCGTCTTTTGATTATGAAATGAAATCATATTTCTTTATGAAATGTTTTGATAAATATCTATTTTATCATGTTTTGTTTTTGGGAACAAATTCCGCACCTCTTTTAAAATTAAAAAGATTTACTCTGAAAATTATTTTAAAAAGCATAAATGAAATCGGACTTTTCTGGCCGAGATTTTGGGGATGTCACAATACAGTAGTTAAAGGCACACTGTAAAGTCTTACTATCCCCTTCATGTAAGCATTATCAAGTTTATCCATAGACCATTTCTCATTGGCTGCTATGAAGTGTGCACTTTTCATAAACCGATCAACGACCATCCAAATCATGTCGTGACCATTCTTCGTTCTGGGTAGTTTAGCCACAAAATCAATGGTGATATCTTCCCATTTACCCATGGGTACAAATAAAGGTTCTAAACTCCCATACGATTTCTGATGTTGTGCTTTAACTCTCGTACATGTCACACACTCGGCCATATACTTTGCAACATCGAGCTTCATCATCGGCCACCAATAGTAGGGTTTCAGATCCCTATACGTTTTCGTGCTACCAGGATGAATCAAGTACATGGCTTTTGAGCTTCTTCCATCAGAAGATCTCTTATTCCTCCTGTCTTACGTTCCTAAATTTGATATTGGAATACCTTCAGTCCTTGACTGTTTATACCGAACACTAAAGTTTTTCCCAAATGTTCTCCCTTTCGGTCATTCTTCTCTGAAGCTTCTTCCTGAGCTTTCTTTATATTCTCCACAATTGTTGAGACAACTTCAATTCTCAATGCTCTTGGCCTTTTCTTTTCAAGGTTTACCTTCCGACTGAGAGCATCAGTGACAATATTGGCTTTACCGGGGTGGTAAAGTATCTCACAGTCATAGTCCATAAGTAGTCCAGCCAGCGTTGTTGCCTCATATTCAATTCCTTCTGATTAAAGAGATATTGGAGACTCTTATGATTAGTGAAAATTTTGCACTTTGTGCCATAAAGATAATGCCTCCATATCTTTAGGGAGAATACTACCGCGGCCAACTCCAAATCATGAGTGGGGTAGTTCTTTTCGTGCTCTTTCAGTTGTCTTGACGCATAGGCTATCACCTTATCTCGCTGGGTCAGAACACAACCTAACACAACTCCATATGCATCACTATAAACCTTTAAGTCTTCAACTCCTTCTAGCAAAGAAGGAATTGGTGCTTCACATAATTTCTTATTTAACTTCTCAAAGGTTTCCTTATGCTTTTCTCTCCAAGTATAAGTAATGCCTTTGTGGATCAAAGGTGTCAATGGAGCAGCTATTGAACAAAAGCCTTGGATAAACCTTCTGTAATATCCAGCTAATTGTAAAAAGCTTCAAATCTCCGTGGGACTTTTCGGTTGTTCCCACTTCATTACAGCTACAACTTTTGCTGGATCAACCATTATTCCATGTTGATTGACCATATGACCCAAGAATTGGACTTGCAGGATCCAAAAATCACATTTAGAGAACTTAGCATACAGCTTCTCCTTTTTGAATACTTCTAACACTTCTCGCAAGTGTTTACCATGCTCCTCTTTTCTTTTCGAGTAAATCAGAATGTCATCTATGAACACTATCACGAATTTATCGCGGAATGGTTTACAAACCCTATTCATGAAATCCATGAAGGCTGCTGGAGCATTGGTTAGTCCAAATGACATAACCAAAAACTCATAGTGTCGATATCTTGTTCTGGAAGCCGTCTTCTCAATATCCCGGTCTCTCACCTTTAGCTGATGATATCCTGGCCTTAGATCGATCTTTGAGAAATATCTCGAACCTTGCAATTGATCGAACAGGTCATCAATCCTTGGCAATGGGTACTTTTTCTTTATTGTTGCCTTGTTCAGTTCTCTGTAATCTATCCACATTCTCATGCTTCCATCCTTTTTCTTTACGAATAACACGGGAGCTCCCCAGGGCGATGAACTAGGTCTAATGAAACCTTTGTCCAATAACTCCTGAAGTTGTGTCATAAGTTCCTTCATCTCCGTTGGTGCTAATCGGTATGGTGCTTTTGCTTGGTGTTGTTCCTGGTAACAAGTCTATTCTAAATTCCACTTATCTATTAGGGGTAATCCGGGAAGATCTTCGGGAAAGACTTTTGGAAAGTCACACACCACTGGTATCTTTTGCACCTCTTTCTTTTCCTTTTTAGCGTCAATCACAAATGCTAGATATGATGTACATCCCTTGGCCAAACACTTTCTGGCTTTTATTGTGGAGATGATTCCAGAATTCACTCGGCGTTTGTCCCCATACACCATAAATGACTCTTTCCCTAACGGGTTTACTATTAGTATCTTCTTCGTACATAATATTTTGGCATCATTGGCGCTAAGCCAATCCATTCCCAGCACAATGTTGAAACCATTTAACTCAATAGGCAATAATTCCTCATGGAAATTATTTCCATTCAAGTCTATGAAGATGTTTTTCATGCGATAGCTAACAGGTATAAACTTGCCACTAGCAACCTCGACTATTAAAGCATTATCTAGTCTATCAACAGGCAAAGTTAGTTTTCTACCAAATTCATGCGAAATAAAGGAGTAGTTGGCTCCAGAATCAAACAAAATTTGGGCAGACAATTCGTTTACGAGAAAAATACCTGAAGCGACATCCACTTACGCCTTTGCAGCTTCAAGTGTCATTTGGAAGGCTCTGGCTTTTGGCTTTTGTGGGAGATTGGGCCTTGCTTCTCGTTTCTTCTTTGGGCAGTCCCTTGATATGTGCCCTTCCTCACCACACCCACAACAAACTTTCTTGATGAGGGTGCATTCATTGGCATAATGACCAGGCTTTCCACATTTAAAACATGTGACCTCTTCGCCACATTTCCCAACATGCTTCTTCTTACACCTTTCACACCATTTTGCTTCTCCTCCTCCTCCTCTTGAACCAGACTTCGAGAATTTTCTTTTTTTATTGGGCCTTGAAGGTCCCTCAAACTTCCTTTTCTCACCAACATCTGTCCTATCCAGACCTTTCTCGATGATCTGGGTCTCAACATTCTTAGTAGCCTAGATGGTGGCTTTCAATGTGGTTGCTTGCTTAACCATTGGACCAAAATCCACTGATAAACCATGTGCAAACTTATTGACCTTAGAGATTTTAGTTGGAACTAAGTATGGAATAAGTTTCTGATAGGTTTTGAGCATTCTAACACTTCCTAAGTGTACATGCAACCCTAATAACCTTGGATCTAAGTTTGTCTAATTATCATGCAAAGTTGAATTCCAAGGTTATATTTCTATCTAGCATACATGGGGAACAATTTTTAACTTGAATGGAAGATAGACTAACTTACCTTGTTGTTGCTTATGATCCTTGAAACCTTGTGAGCCTAGCACCCCAAGTGTGATGCCTCAAATGCTTCACACAACACCAAATACTTTTGGAATGACTTTAGAGAGAATACACACTTCTAAAATCGGCCTAGCCTTCTTGTTTCTTATCTGTATCCGATTTTGGTGGAGAATATGTTCTTTATATAGTGTTGACACATCTAGGGTTACACGATGTAAACCCTAATGTGTCATAACTCTTCATTTCCATGACCCATGGGTTTGTAACTCCCATGGAGCATCCTATGGGTGGAAGCCAACTTGATAATCCATGGAGCCTCTTAGCCCACTATACAAGTTATGGATGATTTACATAATCAACCCATATATTTGATTAGCTATCTTTTGATCACTTAATTAATTCTAAATTAATTCTTGATCAAACTAATTAAATAATATTATTAATATATTAGAACTTATAATATATTAATAAACCACAAGTGTTATTTCTCTCATTTAGTTTATCCAATTGCTTGGTGCCATGCAACCCAAATAGACCATGCCGGGTCGGGTCAAGTACATACCAGAAATAGTTACGGACTTAGACACCTTATCCAACAGTCTCCCACTTAGATACGTCTAATAACTATAACTGCAAGTATGACTTCAAGAACCGATCAACAATTATAGCTCTTTGAAGGTTTCTCGGAACTTATATGATGATGTTATGCCATTTAAGATAAGTGGTCATATAATCCCCTGTTCGAGATATCAGTCGGACAAATACATGGAACAATGTCTTACTTATTGTCCAACAGTTTGTTTCCCGATTTCCAATTTGTTTGACAAAGAACTTAGTTGAACACATCAACTTAGTTCTGACCGGGCCAGGTACATAGGTCAAAAAAAAAATCATCGAGGGGCCGAGATATCAGCTTCTAATCCAAGAAGTAACAGATAAACTTCGACTCATATGTTTGTTCTACCACTAATTGAATTATACACAAGAGCACGTTTTGTAACATCGAGTTACCAATGCATTTTCGTACAATCAATTCATAACAAACTCATAAGTAACAAATCATCTCTCTAGGTTTGAAGACTTATGTGATATTACTGTCTCACGATCACTCAAGATAAATTCCAGGAAGTGATTCCAGTAAGCGTGGGTTGAGTCCAATGCTCAGACCTTATGAGCACTCATGATTGTTGTAGCCATGTCCAACACCTTATACCTCTGCAACCAATCATGACAGTCTTGATTCATACCTACTTCCGATATATGACCGACTGTGGAAGTTCGAATAATATGATATACCAAACATAATTATTCTGGAGGTCAAAACATGCAAAAGAATATAGTAAACGATCGACAAGAGATAACAACACTTTACTAATAAATAAAACACCTTTTATTCATCATCTAATGTCAACTACACTTTACAAATTTCGAGGTTATCTAACTACTAAATCTAATATCATCCTTCATCCCTATGCTCCGAGCATGCTGAAGATGCTTAACCCAAGTCAGTCCCTTCGTGAGGGGATCTGCTGGATTCGCATCCGATGATAGCCTCTTTGCCACGAGGAGTCCTTCTTCTATTCGATCTTTGATGAAATGATATTTTTTGTCGAAATGTTTGGATGTACCGTGATCCCTTGGTTCCCTGGCTAAGGCAACATCACTTTTACTATCACAAATAGTTGGTACAACTCCAAGGTCTCCAATGAAGTTGTTCAGCCATATCACCTCCTTTGCTGCCTCGCTCGCTGCTATATACTCTGATTCGCAAGTTGAATCAGCCACTGTCTCTTGCTTGGAACTCTTCCACGAAATTGCTCCTCCATTTAGGGTAAAGACCCAGCCTGACTGAGAGTGAAAATTATCCCTATCAGTCTGAAAGCTAGCATCACTATACCCTATAAGTCTCAAGTCTTCACTCCCACCGAGGGTAAGAACCTAGTCCTTAGTCCTCCATAGGTACTTGAGTATGTTATTTACCGCAGTCCAGTGTGCCTTGCCAGGGTTTCCCTGATACTTGCTAACCATGCTCAAGGAAAAGGCTACATCAGGACGAGTACACGTCATAGCATACATGATTGATCCGGCAGCCGAAGCATAAGGTATTCGACTCATTTCTGCTATATCAACCTGAGAACTTGGGCTTTGTGTCTTACTCAATCTGGCATTACTCTGGATGGGTAACTCTCCTTTCTTGGATTCATGCATGCTAAATCTCTTCAGCACCTTAGCCAAGTTGGTAGTCTGACTAAGTCCAATTAGTCATTTACTCCGGTCTCTCAATATCCTTATCCCTAGAATATAGGCAACTTCTCCTAGGTCCTTCATAGAGAAACACTTCCTAAGCTAGGACTTAACTTCCTGCAGAGTTGGGATGTCATTTCCTATGAGTAGTATTTCATCCACATACAATACCAAAAAGCTAACTATACTCCCACTAGCCTTGACATATACACAAGATTCATCTTCACTCCTAGAAAAGCGAAACTCTTTGACTTTCTCATTAAAGCAAAGATTCCATCCGCGAGGTGCTTGCTTTACCCATAAATGGATTTCTCAAGCTTACACATTCTATTAGGGTACCATGTATTGACAAAACCCTATGGCTGACTCATGTAGACATCATCAGCCAACTTTCCATTAAGGAAAGCGGTTTTGACATACATTTGCCATATTTCATAGTCATGAAATGCAACTATAGCTAACAGAACCCTAATAGACTTAATCTTGGCCACTGGAGAAAAGGTCTCATCATAATCAACTCCCAGAGTTTGTGAGAAACCCATTGCAACCAGTTGTGCCTTATAAGTGTGTACATTACCATCCATGTCGGTCTTCTTCTTGAAGATCCTATGTACCCTACAGTCTTACGACCTGGTACATTCTCAACCATGTTCCAAACTTGATTGTCATACATGGACTGTATCTCGTTGTCCATTGCCTCTTTCCACTTGGCTGACTTAGGGCCTTCTAGGGCTTCCGCGTAACTGTTAGGTTCATCCAGACATATCAGTGTCTCATCACTAATAAGTGTATCACCTTCCACAGTAATATGGGTTCCATAGTGATGCTCAGGTGAATTCCTAACCCTTGTGGAATGCCTTAGAGGCAAAGACTTGTCAATTGGCTCAACAGGAGTTTCCTCCTCAAGTTGAGAGCTAGGGTTTGAAGTTCCTTCACCGCTTGACTCTTGAATTTCTTCAAGGTCAACTTGCCTTCCACTGTTTCCTTGGCTTATGAACTCTCTCTCTATCTCTCTCTATCTATCTATCTATCTATCTATCTCTCTCTCTTTCTCTCTCTCTCAAGAACGCCCTCCTAGCTACAAAGACCACATTTTCATTAAGTCTGTAGAAGAGGTAACCAAAGGATTGATGTGGGTAGCCGATGAAAAGACACCTCTCGCTTCGAGGTTCGAGCTTATCATGAGTCTTGATTCTCACCAAAGCCTCGCAACCCCAAATCTTGATGTGGTCTATTTTAGGTACTTTACCAGTCCACATCTCATGAGGAGTTTTGACAACTTTCTTTGTAGGGACCAGATTAAGGATATGGGTGGCAGTCTCTAAGGCATACCCGCCTAAATGAGATTTGTAGCGAAGCTCGACTCATCATGGAACGAACCATGTCCAACATGGTCAGATTACGCCTCTCAGCCACACCATTCAACTACGGTGTCCTGGGAGGTGTCAATTGTGAGACAATCCCACATTCCCTAAAATAGTCGAGGAAATCTAAACTAAGATACTCACGACCTCGATCGGATCGAAGCATCTTAATGTTCCTACCCAATTGATTCTTGACTTCCTGTTTAAACTCTTTAAACCTTTCGAAAGTCTCTGACTTATGCTTGATTAAGTAGACATATCCATATCTATTGGAATCATCAGTAAAAGTCAAATAATAACGATTAGCATCCCTTGTGGCATGTTTGAAGGGCCCACACACATCCGTATGTACAAGATCCAATAAACATTCACCCATCTCACAAGAACTTGTGAAGGGTGAGTTTGTCATTTTTCCAAGTAAGCATGATTCGCAACTATCATCTGACTTAAGGTCAAATGACTCCAAGACTCCATCCTGTTGGAGTTGGCCTATGCGTTTCTTGCTTATATGTCCAAGACGACAGTGCCATAGTGATGCTTTACCCAAGTTCTTATCATTAATAGAGTCAATACACAATACATTATTTCCTAAGTTATCAACCACAGATACAGTTTCATACACACCATCACAAGGTAATGCTTTAAAATAAAGAACATTATTAAAGAAAGCATTAACCGAACCAACTTCATTTTCAAATGAAAAGGTGAAACCTTGTTTAAACAATGCATGAAAGGAAATAATGTTTCTTGCCATTTCTGGTGAATAACAACATTTATTCAAATCTAAATTAAATTCACTACTTAGTGATAAAGTATAAACTCCAATCTTGGTAACAGGTAAAGCTTTCCTATTCCCCATGCTTAAGTTTATTCTTCCTTGCTCCACATTCTAACTTCTTCTTAGTCCCTGCAAATCAAAACAGATATGAATACCACAACCGGTATCAAGGACCCAAGAGTTGGAATGGGGTGAGTTATTAGATAAGATAGTGTAAATACCTGCATGGTTGGATTTAACTTTCCCATCCTTCACATCTTGCTGGTACCTTGGGCAGTTCCGTTTCCAATGTGACTTTTCATGGCAATAGAAGCATTCAACCTCTTTTGGGTCAGAAGAAGGAGTGATGAAACCTTTCTTGGTTGCACTTGAAGAGGAACTATCAGGGGTCCTAGCCTTGGTACCCTTCGAAGTGCTCTTCCTCTTCTTCCCTCAATTTTTCCCGATTGCCAAAACTGGGCCGGAGTTTAGAGTAGGTGTGTTAACAACTGACTTCCCCTTAAGACCTGTTTCTGTGGTCTTGAGAAGTCCCTGAAGTTTGCTGAGTGTGACCTCTTCCTTATTCATGTGATATGTCATGCGGAATTGATCATAGCACGATGGTAAGGATTGCAAAATGATATCGATTACAAGTTCCTCAAGGAAGTTCACATTAAGCTTCAGCAACGGATCCACAAATCTTTGCATTTTCTGCATGTGGCTCGTAATGGAGTCTCCGTCCTTTATCAAGGTTGTTATCATGGAGCAGATGATTTCATACCTCTCTTGTCGTGCACTTTGATGGTATCTTTCCATCAGATCTTGGTGCATTTCACACGGGTAAAAGTCCTCATAGGACTTTTGGAGTTCTGCTGTCATGGTGGCCATCATGATGCATGCTACTTTGGTAGCATCCCTTTCCTGTGTTTGGAAGTTAGTGATCTCCGAAGGAGTTGCAGTGGTCTCATCAATCTACTTAAGCTCCTTATCAAGGACATATTCTTTGTCCTCGTATCGGGTAATCATCCTGATGTTTCTGATCCATTCATTGAAGTTGGATCCATCAAAAGTGACTTTTCCACACAAGTTCATAAGGGTAATGGAGCTATTAGGATTAGATCCAGAAGCAGCGTTGTTTGAAGACATCTGAATGAAGAGAACAAGATTAGTTTAGATATTAAGAGAGTCCTTAATAAAATACCCAAATGTAATATTAAGGCTAGGATCCAATCACAATATATTATAACTTAGAAGAGGTATGTCGTAATCCAAGTTATAACACATTTGAAAGGTAGGTGAATGACGATTTACCAATTTCCACCTTGAAAAACGAAATATTGATATTAGGTTTTTAATTGGTTATTAGAAATTCCTATATTCTTTGAGATGCATTGAACTTTTTAATGGCATGTTTCAATCTCGAGTGTGCCCTTTAGGTTTTGTGACTGTGATACTGAGGATCACAAAACAAGGTGTGAAGTAACCATGCAAATCACTTGGTAACCTTAAAGTTTACCACTCAATCGATGTGCCGGTAAACCATACACGCTCCACCGATACTATGATAAACCTTAAGTCACCCTTTACCTACCTTGTTAAGTCCAAGTTAGTGTGCCAGTTAACCACACACGCTCCAGAAATGACTTAAACAAAGTGTAAAGTGTAATTTCGTTTATTAGCACCTTATTTAGATTTTTCCTAAAGTAACTAAGTTTGGGAATTTAATAAAACAGTTAGTTACTTTATAATATTCATCATAATTTTAATGAGAATTCATAAGTCCTTGTCTTACCCATTCGGCTAACAACCCTCCACCAATCAAGGAAGCGGTGGGTGAGAGTGGCCACCCATTAAGTTGTCATTTTATAGGCAACAACCTTATACCCCCCCTTATAGACCAGCTTCGTGAATGAGGCGTACTAGCGGTAAGACGACTTGATCTTATACATATATATATATATATATATATATATATATATATATATATATATATATATATATATATATATATATATATATATATATATATATATATATGTTTATGTATTATAAAGTATAAGGGTTGAATTTTAACTTTTAAAATTCTAAGGGTTGCTACTAAAGTTTTAATCAAGAGTTTACTTGTTCCAAAACTTGAGGGCAAGTTTTGTAAACTTTCAAAAGAATTTCATTTCTTATAACTTATGAATTTAATTGAGTAATAAAAATGAAGACTCTTCATTTTTATAACTCTAGTGTTCTTTTAATGGCTTTAATAAAAGTGTGACGTTTGGTTTTCCATAACTTGAGGACAAGTTATGGACTCCATTAAAACACTTCACGATGAAGGTTACAAGCAATTCCAATGATCATCTAATCTTCATAAGTTCAAGAACATGAATATGAACATTTCATGAATAAAAAATTACACTTAAAAACTTGTAATTTTGATAATTGCCATTGCAAATGGATTAGCATAAACATTAAACCATCTAAAACATGTTTTCAAGTACCAAAACACTTTAGGGTAATGTTTCTAGTCCATTTCCAGCAATAAAAGTTGAAAATCTGCATTCTGAGGCTCCTACTCATCGAGTGCATGAACCTACTCAGCAAGTAGGATGAAATTACACATGAACTCTATGAGTTTCCCCATGGACTCAGCGAGTTCAGCAGGCAGATAACACAAAATCGACTTTTGCTAACAATTTTGCACAAATAACAAATAAACAAGCCTAGGCTTTGATACCACTGATGGGTTTTGAGCATTCTAACACTTCGTAAGTGTACATGCAACCCTAATAACCTTGGATCTATGTTTGTCTAATTATCATGCAAAGTTGAATTCCAAGGTTATATTCCTATCTAGCATACATGAGGAACAATTTTTAACTTGAATGAAAGATAGAATAACATACCTTGTTGTTGCTTATGATCCTTGAAACCTTGTGAGCCTAGCACCCCAAGTGTGATGCCTCAAATGCTTCACACAACACCAAATGCAAAGGAGTAAACTTTGAGAGAATCTTACACTTGCAAAAATCGGCCTAGCCCTCACTTGTTCATGTGTAGCCGATTTTGGTGGAGAATGTGTTCCTTATATAGTGTTGACATATCTAGGGTTACACCATGTAAACCCTAATGTGTCATGACTCTTCGTTTCCATGACCCATGGGTTTGTAACTCCCATGGAGCATCCATGGAACATCCTATGGATGGAACCCAACTTGATAATCCATGGAGCTTCTTAGCCCACCATACATGTATGGATGATTTACATAATCAACCCATATATTTAATTAGTTATCTTTTGATCACTCAATTAATTCTAAATTAATTCTTGATCAAAATAATTAAATAATATTATTAATATATTCGAACTTATAATATATTAATAAACCACAAGTGTTATTTCTCTCATTTAGTCTATCCAATTGCATGGTGCCATGCAACCCAAATGGACCATGTCGGGTCAGGTCAAGTACATACCAGAAATAGTTATGGACTTAGACACCTTATCCAACAGCTTCATCTTTTCAGTGAAACTAGCAGCGTATTATGCAACGCTCATTTTTCCTTTCTTCAAATTATTGAACTCATTATTGATTTCCAGAAGATCCTGCTCAGAGCAGTATTGCAATTTCAGTTGTACCACAAAGTCTACCCAAGACATCTTGCTAGCTTCTCCCTTGGGCATTGAGTCGGCTAGTAACTTCCACCAGCTCAATACACCATATTTTAACATAGGAATTGCAAGTATGGTCTTATGTTTGTTGCTGCACTCACAACTCTCAAACATTATCTCCATTTTGGAGATCGAATTTATAACTTCCACCGGTGTCGGACTTTCGGATAGACACGGTGGTTTGGCTGCCATGAAATCTTTGTATTTGCATCCACGTCCATCACCTCCTCCATCCTGGTTGTTTCATCTAACTATCGGTGAGTTGGCTTGACCAACAGTCCCGCTGTAGTTTCCTCCTACTAATTGCCCTTCATTCAAATTAGGCTGTTCAACAGGTATCGTAGTTTCTTCCCTATTCTGTTGTAGCAGTCGTCTTGTCTCCTCCATTTGGTGATCCAACATCATCTGCATCATTTCTTGCACCCCAGCCATCTTCATTGGCTTAGGTGCAGCTCCTGCAATAGGTACTTACTCAAGTACTAGGGGTTGATTCCTATTCCCATTTGCATTCCTAGCTCCACTGCTGGTTCTTTCCATCTTGATCTATACACCGAATAGGGTGAATTTCGATCTTTATTCACTATAGACTCTGAAACATTTACATGCTTGTTCTAATATCTTAGTCATACGCTTAGAATCCTACACACATAAGGTTTCCAGATCCAGTCGGCAACTGACCATAGATCCGAACAATTAACGGCATATATGGTAAACATATAGCATTTAGCACATAAAATCATTTAAGGCAACTTTCTTAAAATATACTAGTACTCGTGTCTTAAATATGGTAGACACTCATCTCACAATCATCACTTAGCATTCAAAGTTTAAGTTTACAAATCCTACAAATTCCTAGTTCGCTTAAACTAATGCTCTGATACCAACCGTGACATCCCCAATTTCACGGCCAGAAAAGACCGATTTAGTTTATTCTTTTATAATAAAATCAGAGTAATCCTTTGTTTAAAAGTGTTGCGGAATTTGTTCCCAAAATAAAATATGATAAAGATTTATCAAAGCATTTCCGTAGAAATGTATTTCATTAAAAAGACTCGGGATGTCATGTTCGATACAGAACAAAAGCATAAATAGTACATTATAAGCCTTACAACAGTTATTTACAACTACTGGCCTATAATCCAAAAATCCCTCATCATCATCCGAATTATGCTCTAGGTCCACTACCTGTAAAACAGAAAGCTGAGTGGGTCAGACTTGGGAGCCTGGTGAGCATATAGGGTTTTTAACCCACAAATAATAATAAATTTATTAATTTCATCGATCAACAATAAATTTATTAATTTCATCAAACCAACAATAACCTTGATTACACATTCCCATTATCCTCACTTTACGTGCCTAAAGACCTATACAAGGGACCTAGTCTAAGGATTTTATCATCGGGATGGACTTTACTACTAAGGGGATTCTTCAGCCATATATGTCGTAAGGCAACCATGAGGGGGATGGAGTACACCGGTGAACATCAAGTCCACAAACACCAGGTTGCGAGCCTGTTAGCGTTCCACTGGACTGTCTAGAAGAGTGTGTGGTCGTTATCCATACTCCGCTTGATAACTGGAACAACAACAACATCGAGGTCTCTCATCAATTTAACACACACCAACTATTTCATCTACCCATGTTATACCTAACATACTCGTAGATAATATATATATATATATATATATATATATATATATATATATATATATATATATATATATATATATATATATTCATGCAACAACCATCTCAAATAAACAATCAATATATATACACATAGCACATACTTATATAAAATACTTCATATCTATGTGTAAGATGAAAGTGACTATACACTCACTTGATTTGATGATAATCGGGTAGCACTTCGTTTCTTAAAATGATCGTTTTTGATAAATTTGGGAGTTTTACTGAGAAACCTGCCTCTGCGAGGGTCGCAGCTTGAAAACCGAAAAAATAAATTTTTCCGGGTCTGTGGGCACTTCGGGACGTGTTTCAGGTGTTGGAAATGATACCGGGGCTTCGGGATAGTCAAAATATAAGTTTAGGGGTGAAAAATGACAATTTTCCAAAGTTACTCGCGAAGGTTCGCACCCTTCAATTTATCGGGGGAAGATCCAGAGCTTCGGCCAAGAAGGGACACGCGGTAGCGAGGGGGTGAAGTGTGTGGCAACAGCGAGGGCAGGTGGCAGCAGGTGCGAAGGCCACATTGCTCGTGCGAGGCTCGGATGCGAAGGGCACGTCGGAGGCTGGTAGGCGAGATGTGGCTCACTTTGGACACCTCCATGTATGCGACACGCGTCGGATTTCTACTAGACCGTACTTTAGACGAATCAGCAGAGGGGCACCACGTAGGCTCGCATGCGAGGGTGACGTGGCCGAACCCCAACCATGCGAAATTCCTCGGATTTCGGAATTTTTTTATTTTTGTGCCCTGAAATTCCAAAATCCCTAACTTTCACATACAGGCTCCGTTTTCGACATTCTTTATATGCACGCGTAGGTAACATTATGCTCAACAACTTTCATTTACACTTCATCGGCTATTTTTTTAATTTAACTTTTATATTATTATTATTTTTAACAGATCGGGACATGGAAATCCTTTAAAAATTCATAACTTCTTCATCCAACGTCCGTGTTTGTCAGTCTTTTTACCGTTGTACTACTATTGATGAGACCTTCAGTTCTCGTTTAGGTTGTGTTGGCTAACTATCGCTCGATCTTAAATTCGGGTTTTTAGCTGTCTACTGCTAAGCTAAAACTTAGAAAAACCATAACTTCCTCATACGAAGTCAGATTTGGGCGTTCTTTTTATGTGCGATCTCGGTTTAACGAACACTACGACTTTCGTTGAGATCTTTAAGGCTAAAAAGCACTTTATTGTAAATTCACTTTTTATGCTTCCCGGTGTTGTGCCGGTTTCGTCGTGAAACTTCAACATGTCATAACTTCTTTATTATAACTCGGATTTCATCGTTCTTTATATCTCTGGAATCCTTGTTTCGACCACTACAATTTTCTTAAATGATGTCGACTTTTTTTAACATTTATTTTCAACGCTTGTTTTCATTATTAATTAATTAAATCATAATAATTAAGCAAATAAACATATAATTCACATGATGTTCACATAATTCCTCTTTATTACGTCAAAATGAGTTACAAAGGTTGACCTAGACTATTACACCATTATTAATGCTTTTAGCCCAGAAACATGGACGTTACAGTGGTCGTGAATATGAATGTAAAGCAATAATTAAAAATTATGGCACCAAAAAAACCAATTGGAACTTTCAATTGGTAGGTTCGTATATCAAAAAATATGATGGTTGGACCCGCAAGTTGATATGTGATCAACATAATTATCCACACGCACAATATTAGGAGGGAAGTGTTTTTGCTAGGGGGTTGAAAGAACACAAGAAACAGTTGGTGGCTAACTTCACTAATTAGAATGTTACGCGACACGGCATACTCTCTATATTAAAGGATGTGACGAGCAGAATGTTTCTACACTAAAAATCATATACAATGCACCTCCCAAGCTTCGCTCGTCCAGAAATTACAGAAAAACGACAATGCAGGTTTGTATATCCAACAAGTACTATTTTAATATAATTTATATATTGAATTTTTATTAATTAACAATATTTTAATATAGGTTCTAATGGAAAATTTGAACGAGAAACATTGTGTTGCGGAGTTCTCCGTAGTATTTCAAATGAATTGAAAAATCTATTCTTTGTTCATCCACGGTCGTTGAATATTTGGAAAGCATTTCCACACATTTTGATTATAGATGCAACATACAAGACCAACAAATATGGTATGCCTTTTGTTTAGATTGTTGGTACAACTTCAACCAACAAGACATTTAGCATAGCTTTTTCCTTTATCATTAATGAAAAAGAGGAGAACTATAATTGGATGTTAACGTGTCTAAAGTCCACACTAGACAACTGCATGCACCCACACGTCGAATACTTTAAACCTTTGCATGGATTAATGAAGCCCAATCACCAAAAATGAATTCAAAAATGTCAAAATAGCTCCAAAATGTCTTAAAACCTTCTTAATACCTTAAAACCTTAGTACAAACTTCCAGATCTGATTCAAAGGGACTACTTAACTCATAATGTTCCTGAATTTATGACTTAGCATGAATTAATGGGACACAAATCAAAACCCTGAGTCCCAAGCTTCACCAAAAGACTACTAAATCATGCATGGAATGTTAATACTCATCAAGATCCAAACTTTGTGAATCCATAACCCCATCAAAGGCCAAATATGAAGCTCAAAAGGTTCTGGAGTAACTTCTACTCACATGAACCACCAAAAAAGGGACCAAAATCACAACAAAGTGTTGCATAGCTAGATCTACAAGAAAGAATTGTCCAGGTTGAGACTTTATACCTCCTAAAGTTAGATCTAGGTGCACAAAGCCTGAATCCAAAAGCACCAAGTCAAGCAATGACTCTTCAAGAAATTCCTTCTTCCTCCTCAAGCACCAAAACACACATAAAACACTTTGAAGCTCTAAAATCATTTAAATGGGAGCTAAGGGTCGATTCTAGGGTTTAGAGGGATGGATGTTGCAGATATTAGGGTTAGGTTATGAGACAAGGAGCTTAAATAGGGTCCAAGTGTTTGGTTTTATGTACTACAACACTCCTATGGTGCATATACAACCCTAATGCTTTAGATCTAAGTTTTCTCTAGTTATACATGCGAAAAAGTCATCCAAATCATGAAACCTATAACTAGCATACAAATTTAATATTGCAACATAAAAACAAGTTAAGTTATTACTTGTTGGTTGTAACTTGTAGAGGTTTGGCCTTTCAAGAGCTTAGCACCCCAAGTGTGATTCCTTAAACAAATCACAAACACCATGAACAAATGAAGGATAATGAGAGAGAGGTTAGGCACACCAACAAATGACTATACTTTTCATGGAATACACAAGTGCTGATTTTAGGGTTTAGTGAATTCATATATAGTGTAGAATTCCAAGAGTCATATGTAAACCCTAATTCTTACACTTAGGCTTATGATACAATAACTCATATGGACTAAATCTTCATGGACTCTCACATAAATTTAGACCATCATGGATCAATAGCCCAAACCATATGTATCACTGATTTAAATAATAAATCCCCGTTAGTTTAATTAGTCTCTTTTGATCAGTAAATTAATTCCAAACTAATTCTTGATCAATAATAATTATATAATATGATTTCTCAATTAATATATTATACTTATAATATATTAATAAATCACAGAAAAAATTGCAAAAATGGTCCCTGTGATATGCAAAATTGTGGGGTTTTAGTCCAAACCCTGGGTTTTTATGGATTCATGGTCCTTTCGAAGTGGCTTGTATGTGAAAATAGTCCCTCCAAAAATTCAAATGACTATAATTCCCTTGGGGTATTTATTTTTCATTTTTTAATTAATATTTATTTATTTATTTTAACAATTAAAAAAATAATAAAGGACCTCTCTCTCTCTATCTCTCTCTCTCTCTCTCTCTCCATTCTAATCGTTCATTCCAAGATCAAGATCTCTGTAATTCACAAAAACTTTTCATGTCTAAAGCTCGTATTATGTCCATTCTTTTCCCTTGAAGAACAGGAATGGTATGTTCATGTCTAAAGAAGTTATCAGGATCAAACTCCATCTTCACCTTCACAAGTTATCTTTAAAGTACCTTCTTCCCCATGAACTTGCCTTCTCAAAGCTTGTATTATCTCCATTCTTATCGTTCATTCCAAGATCCAGATCTCTGTAATTCACACAAGCTTCTCTTGGATCTATCGAAACATACTGACCCAAATCCCCTCCAATCTAATTCTAGAAGTTGGTGTTTAAAAAACATCTAATTTTCATTTGAATTAGTTCAAGAAAGCTGGTTTTTTGATGAGGAGGAAGGTGGTTGGAACAGTGGTGGAAAACCCGACAATGAACATGACCAATTCTAATGTCTCCAACAACCCTCCATCCCTAAATCACATTCACATTCAGATCAATGGACGATTATAACTAATCATTCATCTGTAGATCAATCATAATATCATCTCTTGTTAAATAGAACACCTTGATTGACATGTATGCTAAATGTGAATCTTTAAACAAGGCATGCAAGGTGTTCGATGAAATGCCAACAAGACATATCGTCTCTTGGACTTCCATGATCTCTGCTTGTGGCATGACTAGAGATGGTGGACTACTATTATAGCCTTTTCAAATATGCAAAATTCCATAATCACCCTTGATTCCATTTCCTTTGTTCCAGTTCTGTCAGCCTACAACCATGGGGAATTACTAAACCAAAGAAAACATTCCTTCAACTTTTGGATTAAAGTTTCGTTTCAAATCTAGGACTAAGAAGAAGTCCCCGTCTCCAAATTTGTTTCAGGTTAGGAACATTGAGTGACTGAGTGTATGTGTGTGTTGTGTTTTCATGAATACAATCACTGCATGAAATGAATATATTTTACAGACAAATAATTGTGTGGGTTTGAGATAGAGAGAGAGAGAGAGAGAGAGAGAGAGAGAGACAGAGAGATGTGGGCCCAAATTAATTAATTATTTTTTTTTAATTAAAATGAAAAAACATAAAAAGTATATTGAAAAAGGCATTTTAGTCTTTTCAGTTTTCCGAGGGACCAAAATTCCAAACAAACATGGTCAAAAGGACCACAAATCCAAAAAAGCTGGGGTTTAGACTAAAACCCCCAAAAAATGCATATCATAGGGACCTTTTTTGCAATTTAAATAACCTCTTTCTCAATATCCATCCTATCAAATTGTTCTGGTGAAAGCAACCCGAAATGGACCATGCTACTCTCGGGTCAAGTACATACCAATTATAGTTATGGGCTTAGACACCTAATGTTGATATATAGTCCTTACTTTGTTACTGGCACAAAATTTATGCTCCTACTAGTTATGGGCTTAGACACCGAATGTTATCCCATGCTCCAAGCATGCACACTATGTTTATATATAGTCCTTACTTTGTGAAATAGATCAGTTGATCATTTCAATGATGCTCATCTCACAATTCCAAATCCTTATTACTTAGTGTAAGAATACCTAATTCTTGCCACTATAAGAATGTGTTTTATTTTAAACTATCATGCAATGTATCTTTTGTAATGTCGAGGTACCAAAGTCATAGAGGCTTTGCCAAAGATATTACTAAACTTTCCACTGCAGATTGATAACAAAAAAATTCCACGGAAGTGAAGTCTAAAATTCAAAGTACATTTTTTTGAACATCCTTCTTGCATAAAAGTTTCTAACCTACACATAGATTCTCAATATCCAACTCCCATTATGAAAATATTTCCATATTTTCCATATGACAATGCATTATTAATAGAATTCTATCTATTCATAATACTGTAAATATAGTCCATCCATATTACTATACTTCCAACTATCCTTAAGCAACCAATCATTTGTGAACCTTAGATTGTCCTTGACAGTTGTTTAATGTGACAACCCGATATTTCGAGACAATGTAATGTAAAACCAATCAAATTTAGGTCAAAATATAACTTTCCTAAAATCTTATTTGGGTTAAATAAATTAGTAGGAATCATATCAAGGTTTTCGTACATATAAAGAACCCTAAAATCCGAGTAATAACGAAGAAGTTATGACCAACCGAAGATTCTCGGCAAAACCGGCAACACCGATTAAACGAAAAAATGCGAAGTTTCAATACAATAGTTTTTAGCCTTAAGTATCTAAATGAAAGTTATAGATAACCTCAAACCATGAGCGTGCATAAAAAGAACGTCCAAATCTGACTTCGTATGAGAAAGTTATGATTTTTCCAAGATTCGGGTATAGCAGTAGACAGCTAAAAACTCGAAATAGAGCTCAAGATACTTTTGACCAAAACAACCTAAATGAGAATCTAAGGTCTCAACATTAGTAGCGCAACGCTGAAAAGTCTGACGAAAACGGACATCGGATGAAGAAGTTATGGATTTATAACGGAATTATCGCGTCCCGGCCCGTTAAAAATAAATAATTAAAAATAAAGTCAGAATTTGCCGACGAAGTCTAAACGATAGTTCTAGATCATGTTTTTAGCTACGTGTGCATATAAAGAACGTCGAAAACGGAGCTCGTACGCGAAAGTTATGGATTTTACAAGTTCGAGGTCCGAAATCCGAGGCTGTTAGGCTTGCCACGACGTGGCACAAGCTTGCCGCGACCCGGCAAGTGACTGAGGGCGTCCAATATATGGAAGAGGATAGGTTTGACTCCCCACGACGTGGCCATCACTTGCCACGACGTGGCACACCCCAAAAACGCCCCTATAAGTAGATTTCAAGGGTTCCGAGCTCCATTGCTCAATTCCCTTCTTTCTCGCGCCGAAACTCTGCGTTTAAGCCCCCGAGACCCTCCTAAAGCCCCGGTTTTCACCTTCAAGTCCCGAAGGAAGGTTTTGTGTTCCCGAGATTCCCAAGATTCCCGAGAATCCCGAGATTTCCCGCGTTTTCAACTCTTCCTGTCGAAGTTCTGCTCGATTCCTCTATCGACTACTTCAAATCAACCACTTCAATCAAGTGAGTTCATACCCCTTAACTAACGTTTTAAACTATTATTAAATGTTTTTTTTTTGGGGGGGGGGGGATACAAGTAGAAACATGCTTATTATGTCAATCACAAGTGATTTGTAAGTAGGATTATATTTACTTATTACATCAATCACATGTGATTAATATACAACATTCAAAAGATTTGGCTACTCATTAGCCGTTTTACCAAACAGTTTCCTTCAAATGACTTTTTATAAACATTTTATATGTTTTAAACTCTTTTTTTTACACTGTACAGCTTACTCCGTACATTACCTTCCAAACTTATTTACAACTGTGTTTCAATCAAATGTTTCCTTATACTAAAAACTGTTTTATCATACTTATGCCTTCAAATTGTTTTATAAATCGACATCAAGTCGATCTTTTCTTAAAATAATATTATTGTTTCAAATGTCTTACAAAATTTATTTATGCTTTTATATTATAAATTGCATGCCTCTATATGTATAGTTATATAAGAAATGTTTAAAAGACTTAGGAAGGCTATCCACCCTATTTCCTTTTCGCGCCTTAAGATGTGGTCTGGTGGGATATTGGGTATTCGTCCGAAAGTCGTTTAAATATTAGTTATATATCATGTGTACATATATAGTCATAAAAGGTCTTTCCAGTTCATCCCATGCCCTTAGTTAGTAAGGGTATACATCCATGACCATACGTACCAGTTAGACTGCTAGTAAACTACCATATGGGTAGTTTAGGAAGGTACTAGAACCGTTACTAGAACGTGATATCATACAATGAGTCAGTTCATTCATGAGTCAATACTTTCTAGAACATTACATATACAACTATACTAGAACGAGAAACATTACCCTTACATTAATATGTTAACAATTGTGATCCACTGTATCGGAGCATGCCTTAAATGTCATGACCCGAGTTGTAGCCAGAATTCTCTTGGAGGGAGAGCGTTGAGTTTGCGTATAGATCTATACTGGATTGACAATCCTACACCTTGCTGCTAGCTACAGCCGGACCTGCAGGTCTGCAGGTGCCAAACGTCATTCCGTTATTACGACCGTTCTTTATGTCGTTGTTATCAGTCGATAGTATGGTGCAATTATCACATTATACCTTAATATAAATCCGGTTTAAGGTAGTTAGTATAGCAGTAGTTCCTATAAAACAAAACTACAGTATTACAATGATTTACCCATTACATTTTAGTGATAACCTCACTTAAACTTTAATGTACAAACTATATTTTGCTAAATGATAGTTACACTTGGGAAATTACACACTTTTACAACAAACGAGCATACAAAACAGTTAAGCCTTGGTAGAAGGCTACTTTAATAGAAAATATAGGTTTTTCTGAGAGATTCAAACTTTTACAAACATTTACATACGGTTTACAACTTATACTTACGACAGGTTCAAACGTTTTGATAACGAACATCGACACTAAAATATTTATGAACTCACCAGCTTAATGCTGACAAACTCTTTCAAAATAACTTGTATTCTCAGGTCATCAGTAGACAGGTACCGATGCCAGCTTTTGAGAAGATAGAGCGCATTCAAGACTAATCATATTATTTTGATTTACATTATATTTTGGTGTCTAAAACTGTACAGAATACGCTTGTATTAAAATTATATATATTTAATGCAATGGATGATTTTGTTGCTTGTTTACTACTTTACATTGTTGTTGATATTATACATGACATCCTCCGCCGCAGAACGTTTCCGCCGTTCTCGGTTTTGGGGTGTGACAGATTGGTATCAGAGCATTGCTTATAGTGAATTAAGTATATCAACCCATAAAAGATATACTAACTATAAATACATAAGGGATTAAAAATACATTGACCAAGAGTTTATACTTTAAATAGTAAAATATTTAAGTAAGTATACGTGTTGCATTCATACTAAAATCGGTGTGACTAGGACAACACAAAAGAATTACTATTATTGGGCAACACAAGTGGGCTTAGAGACATATGGTCAAAATTGGGAAGATATAGCCTGATCACCTATATTATCTGAGGGTTGACTAGCATGTGCCTAAGTTTAACTGTGTGGTTGCAACAATGCTAAAATCTTACCAACCCTACCACAATGAGAACAATAGAACATAATGCTAAAATTAAAATACTATAGGAGTATTTGGTGTTACTATAAGTACTTTATACTTGAGAATTAAAACGGGATCTTCATTTCTAAGTTGATAGTTGCTAAGTGGATACATAAGGCTATATGTAATTAGGATGTTATAGACTTATAATCTGTGATAAGTTTGCCTTACCCCTATTCTGTGTGAATTTGGAATTAAGGTCACTTATTCGAAGGTCTATCCTGTTTAGATTACAGCTGGTATGCACTTCACAAATAGCGATGTAACTGATGAAGATTTTCTAAATGATTATCTAGATAGTTCGTCTAATAATTATTCTCTTACCCTAAATTCTCGCATAGAAAACATAACTGGACTCCATCCCCTTGACAACTAGTATCTTCCGAATGAAGTCATAGCTGGTTGGTTTGGAGAAGAACCAGAGAATGATCACCCTATCTCCTTGAATGATCACCATGATGAAGACCTTTCATATGATGCTAACTCCGAACCAGAAGTTGAGAACTTACCCCGAGCAGCTCCCTTTCCAATTCCTAACCCTCGTCCGGCTTTTCATGGCCCAACCCTGAGTGAGTGGAATGCTTGCAAATATGGAGCCAAGGACAAGATCAATCTATGCTATTTGATGGCGACCGAAGCTTTTCCGACTTGAGCAATGGGGGCTCAGCAGATAGAGTCTTGCCAATCTTGGTCCGCAGAATGGCCCGAAAGGAGATTCAAGGCAGGACAGCCCTAAATCAGATTACAGAAGTAGTCGCCTATGCTAGAATGCATACCCTCCGCACCGTTCGTCTAGAAGATGCTCACGAGAGGTCAGAGAGAAACCATGAAACCCTGTTGCAAGCACTGGCTGAATCACGAGCTAAAGTCATAGGGCTCTGAGTATGCCAGATGGTGTACGAAAGACACCTACTTGACATGAAACGTCAATTGGCTGAACTAAGAGTTCACCAGAGTGATGACCGTCGCCAGTAGTAGATGCTTTACTTTATTTCCATATAAAGTAGAATCGTAATTTTCTGTCTATACCTGATGTGGCATTTTCTAGGAAATTTTCTTGTTCTGTAAGTACTTTAGCTAGGTCTTTATGCTGTCAGGAACTATCTTCTGCGGATATGATGTAAGACCTTTACAAGGTCATTTTACAGAATCTTTACATCGTGAATATCAAAGATATTGACAGCCGGCTAACTTCTGTGTTATTCTTCATTCAAGTACTCTTATCATACTTTCATTGGAGTCTATATGAAACATGCTTTAGTCAAGTCATTGGACTATAACGATTTATCTCTGGAGACACTTCCAAGTCTCTTTCTGTGGTTGGATCTTGTTATTCACCAACCCATGATACCTCAGGTCGAACGACAAACATCTTGCGACCATTCTACGAACATACTCCCATTCCATACTAGGACTGCATCATGATGTAAGACCTTTACAAGGTCATTTTACAGAATCTTTACATCGTGAATATCAAAGATATTGACAGCCGGCTAACTTCTGTGTTATTCTTCATTCAAGTACTCTTATCATACTTTCATTGGAGTCTATATGAAACATGCTTTAGTCAAGTCATTGGACTATAACGATTTATCTCTGGAGACACTTCCAAGTCTCTTTCTGTGGTTGGATCTTGTTATTCACCAACCCATGATACCTCAGGTCGAACGACAAACATCTTGCGACCATTCTACGAACATACTCCCATTCCATACTAGGACTGCATCATAGGGATGTAGGTCAAACCTTCGCGAACATACTTTCATTCTTTACTAGGACTGCATCATAGGGATGTAGGTCAAACTTTCGAGATCACACTCTTACTCTTTTCAAGAACAATCTAAGTACATCAAGGGTCAACCAGAATCGCTCACAAAATCTTTATTCTTTCGTGTTAACAGAATCATGTCGTCATCTGGAAACAACCAGCCAAGCAACGAGACCTCTACTTTTCCTATGGACGCCGCTACCTTTCAAATGGCAGTTACAGCTGCCGCAGTGGCGGCCGTAACCGCGGTTCTTGCGCACTGTAGCGCTAATAGCACAGTCAATGCTACTGATGGGAATGAAGTTTCAAATCGTGGTATCCATCCAGGAAGTCACCAAACGGTAACGGCCTCAGGCCCGCAAATCCAAAAACCAAAGAACAAGAAACGGAAGCGTCAAACTCAGAAAGAACGCGAGAAACCCCGAAAACTTTCCATGCAACAACAGCAAGCGAAAACCTCTGCCATCCCAGTACCGAGCATACCATATAAAGGAACACTCCCGAAGTGCGACCGGTGCAATTACCACCACGAGGGAATCTGCCGAGCCTTGCAATGCAAAAATTGCAACAAAAAGGGGCACACCAAACGTTACTGCAAGAGCCTATCAAAACCGATCAATAATTCGCCCAACGCCGATGGGAACCAGACTTGCTATCATTGTGGAGAGTTTGGGCACTATAAGAAAGATTGCCCGAAAAAGGAAAGAACCCGCGTCCCCATAACTCCTACTCGATGTTTCACTTCCACCACCAATGTGGGTGCTGTCCATATATGTTACCAATGCGGTGAAATTGGACACCTCCAGAAGGATTGCCCGATAACACAAAACTCTGGCGCAGACGGGAAGATTCTTAGGATCACAGCCGCAGGAGAGCCTGCTCCGGAACCACGTTAAATGTAATTTAGGCGTTTTGTTGTAACAGACTTATAAACTATATAAAACTAGTGCAACTAGAGTCTTACCATTTGAGAGATCCTGTCTGTATAGGAATTCTCGTGTTGCGTATACTTGTCTTTTGTAGTATATCTTATTCGCAGCAATAGTCTTATGGTAAATCTAAAGTACTGTAACTCTGTTCATGGTTGCACGGTTGTGCTTTGTCTGTAAACGTCTTATGTTCAAATCCAACATCTTTAAGTTTTAGTATGATTTTGACATTATCATACGAATTGATTCAGTTTGATCCTCACGAAAACAGCTTCATACGTACATCTCTTTCTTCTAGATCACTTTTCCAGCGAAACCGTCACATCATAACGCTGAAGTACTCATTCCAGGAGTACCTATTAGTTATTTTCTTTCTGAAGAAATCCCCGAAGTACCACTCGTGCAGTACGTCAAGTTTAATCCAGGGATTCATGCAGTTGATCTATCCCTGAAGAATGTATACATAAGAGTGATATATAATCAAGGTTCTACAGGTTTAGAATGGATCATTCCACTTTAAATTCTTTTTCCCCGATGGGATGTGAACTTAAAGAAGAACCAGTTATTCGACTACCTTTTCAACCTTAATTATATATGACTCGTATACACGAAAGGGTGATTGTGAAACTAGGTATGAATTCTAATATGAACTTCAGGACGGAGAACTGCCTAAGTACGAGTAATCACATCGTCATGAGAACAAGCATAGAACCCAGTACGACTCCCGTAAACAGATCACCTTATAGTTTAAACACCCACGGAGATACAAGAACAGTTTGGACAACTTAGCGAACTACACATAAATAGAATTAGAAGACTAGGTTTCTCACCCTAGAGAACCTCGGTCATATTCTTCCGGAGATCGACGGATCGCATTGCATGTACCTCGGTTATCGAAGACTCCGTCGAGATTTTTCATTAGAAATCGTTATCTCTGCCGCGCGTAGACAAAATGGTTGAGTAAACGCAAAGAAAGAAACTACTTCCAAGAATGGATCCGGGATCCGAATATCACCAGTTCGAGTGTTAGGGTCCGGAAGACTATCTCCTGAACTCGATGCAGACACTTCGAGTCCGTAGTGATACCCTTCAGATAGAACCAATACGCCCATAGCTTTTATGAGCTAAACGAGTAGGGTACATCTTTCTTACCTGGATATGTTCGTCATTTCTCCATGTAATGACTTACTTATCTACCCTTGTAGTAAGAAGGAACCCATGGGAAAACATTTCCTTCAGAGGAACTTTTAGCGATGTTCTCAAAACACGAGTTTTGAAATTGAAGAGTCAAATTTCCAAAGACACACTGTTAGTAATGTGAGAAATTATGAGCACTCTTGCAATTTGTCAAAACCGTTGAGCATTTATCGATACCAGAGACGCCGATAGTTTTTTTTGCCAGATTCTAGGTCTTACCGACCTACCGCCTTAGTTCATTCAGAACTCCTCGCAAGCTACAGAAACTCGTACGACTTTGACCCAGCAAGGGGTGGCCTTTTGACTGGGAAGTTACGCAAGAAAAGGAACCTTTGAGATTCCAAGTGAGTGACCAAGTTCTTTAGGATAACTCACTCTGGGAATGGCTTAATACGCTTTGTAAAGCGTGGAAAGCTAAATCCATGTTAGACAGGACCTCTGAGATTCTTATCAGAATCGGTCCTATGCCTCAGACAAACTAGACCTACTCCGCGAACTCAGTAACGTACTTTCTACTCTTCGCATCTCGATCGTGAAACCATACCTTTCCGTTAGGACTCTTGTGTAACGCCCGGGTTTTCAGGGCTAAGCATTTTTGTCAATGTAATAGTCTAGGTCAACTATTGTAACTCTTTTTGAAGTAATAAATATGAAATATTTGAGTATTATGTGAATTATGTGTGTTTATGTGTTTATTATTTAATTATAAATGTATAATTAATAAAGAATAAAAATGAGCGTCAAAATTAAAGTGTGAGATAATCCCGATATCTCTACATAAAGTTGTAGAATATGTCTCAAGGTTTCCGTGCATATAAAGAATGCCGAAATCCGAGCTATAAAGAAGAAGTTATGGCCCGCCGAAGTTTTACGACAAAACCGGCACGACACCGGGAAACGTAAATAGTGAATTTACGATAGAAGACTTTTTAGCCTTAGCAATCTAAACAAAAGTCGTAGAATATGTTAAACTAAGAGCATCGATAAAAAGAACGCCCAAATCTGACTTCGTATGAAGAAGTTATGATTTTTCTAAGATTCGGCTTAGCAGTGCACGACCTGAAACTCGAATTTTAGTTCGAGCGGTTTTTGGCTTACGCAACGTAAATGAGAGTTGAAGATCTCATTAATAGGAAATCAACGGTAAAAAGACAGACAAAAACAGAGTCCGTATGCAGAAGTTATTAATTTTACGCAGACGTTTAACAGTATAATCTCCTTGTACTGTTAAATTTAAGATCGGTCAAGAATTAGCTGACGGTGTCAAAATGAAAGTTGTAGATCTTATTATTACCTACGCGTGGATATAAAGAACGTCAAAAACGGAGGTCGTATGTGAAAGTTACGGATTTTAGAAGTCGGAAGTGTGCTGTGCGAAAATGGGTGATGTGGCACAATCTTGGCCATTGCTTTCTCCCCAAGGCTTGCCACCAGATGGTGACATGTGGCACCAAGTTCAGCCACATTTCACCCTATAAATACCACCTCTCCCACCCTCATTTTCTTCACACCTTTCCCATTCTTTCTTCTCTTTACTCTCTCTCTCTCTCTAGAACCTCTCTCTAGCCCCGAAATCCCCCGAAAAGCCTAGGGAACCTCCCTAGCACGAGGCGGAAGCCCCGGAGTGCTCGAAGGCTCCGAGAAGAAGAGCTTTTCGGCTCGGGAACGCTGCTCCAAGCAAAGCCCGGTTTTCTATAAAACCCGCTGTAAGTGAGCTACGCCTACGCTATTTTTAATATAACTTTTATTTAATTATAGTAACGTTATTAGGAACTTATAATAAATACTTGGGCTATTATTATGGGTTATATAAGTATTTTTTTGACGCTTATATAATAATAATAATAATAGCTAGACTATTAATTAGTCTCGACGAATAATAAACTAAACTCTAGTGGTAATAATACTAGGTTTCGTCGAAGAAAAAAATTCTTTTTAAGAAGCGAAGCGCTGTCTGAGTTCGGAATAACCACCTTTTCCGGTGAGTGCATAGTTACCTTCAACTTACACATAGATATGAAGTATTTTATATAAATTACGTGCTATGTGTGCATATTATCTGAATACTTGCTATCTATGCTAGATGAACGTTGTTATACATGTTTTCAATGATTTAAACTGTATATGTATTTTATATCTACGAAAATGTTGGGGTAAAACATGGGTAGATGTAATAGGTGATGTGTGATAAAATGATGAGAGGCCTCGATGTTGTTGTTGTTGATCCAGTCATCTAGCGGAGTATAGATGACGACCACGGACTCTTCTAGACAGTCCAGTGGAACACTAGCAGGCTCGCAACCTGTAGGTGTTGTGAACGATGTGTTCACCGGTGTACTCCATCCCCCACATGGTTGCCTATTAGGACATTTATTGCTGAGGAATCCCCTTAGCAGTAGTGTCCGTCCCGATGATGATCCTTAGGCTAGGTCCCTTATGATAGGTGTTTAGGGACGTAAAGTGAGCATAACGGGAACGGGTAATCGGGTTATTGTTGATTGATGAAATTAATAAACTTATTGTGGGTTGAAAACCCTATGTGCTCACCAGGCTCCCAAGCCTGACCCACTCAGTTTTATGCATTACAGGTAGTGGCGCATGAGCATAGGTGTGATGTTTTGGACGAGGGATTACGGCTATAGGCCTGTAGATATGAAATAATATAGTAAGGCTTATATTGTACTGTTTATACTTTTGATCTGTACGAACATGACATCCCGAGTCTTTTAATGAAATACATTTCTATGGAAATGCTTTTGATAAATCTTTATCATATTATTGTTTTGGGACAAATTCCGCAACCCTTTTATTAAAAGATAACTCTGATTTTGAAATAAAGTATAAACAAAACCGGTCTTTTCTGGCCGTGATTTTGGGGATGTCACAGTTGGTATCAGAGCATTAGTTTAAGCGAACTAGGAATTTGTAGGATTTCTAGACTTAAACTTAGAATGCTAAGCGATGATTGTGAGGTGTGAGCACTAGCTTATTTTAGGAATTGTGCCTAAAATGCTTTTATGTGCTAAATGTTTTATGCATGATATGCTGTTATTTTGTTCGGGATCTATGGTCTGTTGCCGACCGGATCTGGAACCTTATGTGTTTAGGATTCTAAACGTACGACTACGATATTAGAACTAGCATGTAAACGTTTCGGAGTGATAAGGACGATTTAAAACGTCTCTCCTAAATAAAGATCTAAATCCACCTTATTCGGTATATAGATCAAGATGGTAAGGACCCGTAGCGGAAACGTAAACGCAAATGGGAACGGACACCAACCCCCCGTGATCGAGCAAATACCAGTTGTGGAAGCCGCTGCCGGACCAATAACGATGGCCGGAGTGCAAGCGATGATCCAGGCAATGTTGGATCGTCAAATGGAGGAAACCAGGCGTTTGCTCCAGCAAAATCGAGAGGAAGCGACTATTCAGCTCGAACAACCCGAGTTGAACGAAGGGCAGACTGAAGAAGGAAACTACAGTGGGACTATTGGTCAAGCCAACCCACCGATAGTTAGGCAAAACCACCAGGATGGAGGAAATGATGGACGTGGATGCAAATACAAGGATTTCATGGCATCCAAGCCACCAAGTCTATCCGGAAGCCCGACGCCGGTGGATGTCATGAACTGGATCTCTGAGATGGAGACAATGTTTGAGAGTTGCGAGTGTAGCAATAGGCAGAAGACTGCTCTTGCAGTTCCTCTATTGAAATCTGGAGTACTAAGCTGGTGGAAGCTATTAGCTGATTCAATGCCCAAAGGTGAAGCAAGAAAAATGTCGTGGGAGGATTTTCTGGTACAGTTGAAGATGCAATACTGCTCTGAGCAGGATCTTCTGGAGATCAGCAACGAATTCCAGAATCTGAAGAAGGGAAGAATGAGCGTTACTGAATACGCTGCAAGCTTTACTGAGAAAATGAAGCTTGTTCCTCACCTCGTCCCAACTGAACTCTCCAAGGTTAACAAATTTGCCCTCGGATTACCAGCGGACTTCGGTCCAATGGTCAAGCAAACTACCACTCTAAAAGCTGCCATCTGGGCTGCTAAGAATGTGGAGACCCAGATACAAGAAAAGGGTCTGGAGAGAGCGGAAGTGGGAGAGAAACGGAAATTTGACGGATCCTCGAGGTCCGGTAAGAAAGGTAGATTCTCGAAGTCTAGTTCGAGAGGAGGAGGATCAGAAGCAAAGTGGTGTGACAAGTGCAAGAAGAAGCACTCTGGGAAGTGTGATGGAGGGGTCACTTGTTACAAATGCGGAAAGCCTGGGCACTATGCCAACGAATGCACTCTTAACCAGAAGGCCTGTTATGGGTGTAATGAAGAAGGGCACATTTTGAAGGACTGCCCGAAGAAGAAGGAGGCAGGAAGACCCAACATACCACCAAAGCCGAAGGCGAGAGCCTTCCAGATGACGCTCGAGGCTGCAAAGGAGGCAGCAGACGTCGCTTCAGGTACCTTTCTTGTAAATGGTTTGCCTGCAAATATACTGTTTGATTCCGGAGCCAACTACTCCTTTGTGTCGCATAAATTTAGTGCGAAATTAGCATTACCTGTAGAAAAACTTGATAACGCCCTAATTGTAGAAGTTGCCAGTGGCAAATTCGTACCTGTTAGTAATCGTATTAGGAACATCGTCATTGACCTAAACGGAAACGAATTCCAGGAGGAACTATTACCCATAGAGTTAAACGGTTTCGACATCGTTTTGGGTATGGATTGGCTTAGCGCCAACGATGCCGAGATATTATGCCGAAAGAAGATAGTTAGGATAAACCCACCCGGAAAGGAATCATTTATGGTGTACGGGGACAAACGCAGAGTGAGTTCTGGAATCATATCCTTGATGAAAGCTAGGAAATGTTTGTCCAAGGGATGTGCATCGTACTTGGCATTCATAATCGATGCTAAGAAAGAAAAGAAAGAGGTGCAGAATATACCGGTTGTGTGCGATTATCCGGAAGTCTTTCCCGAAGATCTTCCTGGATTACCACCTGATAGGCAAGTAGAATTTCGTATAGACTTATTACCAGGAACAACACCGATAGCAAAGGCACCTTACCGATTAGCACCGACGGAGATGAAGGAGCTCATGATGCAACTTCAGGAGCTGTTGGATAGCGGTTTCATTCGACCTAGTTCATCACCCTGGGGAGCTCCGGTGTTATTCGTGAAGAAGAAGGACGGAAGCATAAGGATGTGCATAGACTACCGAGAGTTGAATAAGGCAACGGTGAAGAACAAGTATCCATTACCGAGGATTGATGATCTATTCGATCAGCTGCAAGGTTCGAGCTACTTCTCAAAGATCGATCTTAGGTCAGGATATCATCAGCTGAAGTTGAGAGAGCAGGATATTGAGAAGACTGCATTCAGAACAAGATATGGACACTACGAGTTCTTGGTTATGTCGTTCGGACTAACCAATGCTCCCGCAGCATTCATGGATTTGATGAATAGGGTTTGTAAACCATTCCTCGATAAATCTGTGATAGTGTTCATCGACGACATTCTCATTTACTCGAAAAGCCAGGAGGAGCATGGCAAGCATCTACGAGAAGTGTTGGAGGTGTTAAAGAAGGAGAAGCTTTTTGCAAAGTTCTCCAAATGCGACTTTTGGATACGGGAAGTCCAATTATTGGGTCATGTTGTTAACCAAGAAGGAATAATGGTTGACCCTGCCAAGATCGAAGCTGTAATGAAGTGGGAACGTCCGAAGAATCCCACGGAGATTCGAAGCTTTCTAGGATTAGCCGGATATTACCGACGATTTATCCAAGGCTTTTCTTTGATAGCTGCTCCATTAACAGCTTTGACCCATAAAGAAGCTACGTATACATGGAGTGAGAAACATGATGAGGCGTTCGAGAAGCTAAAGAAGAAGTTATGTGAAGCGCCGATACTTTCTCTACCCGATGGAGTCGAAGATTTCGCAGTTTATAGTGATGCATCTGGAGTCGAGTTAGGTTGTGTTCTGACCCAAAGAGAAAAGGTGATAGCATACGCATCTCGACAATTGAAAGAGCACGAAAAGAACTACCCCACTCATGATCTGGAGTTGGCAGCGGTAGTATTCGCCTTAAAGATATGGAGGCATTACCTCTACGGCACGAAGTGCAAGCTCTTCACTGATCATAAGAGTCTCCAGTATCTCTTTAATCAGAAGGAGTTGAACATGAGGCAACGACGCTGGCTAGAACTTCTCAAGGACTACGACTGTGAGATACTTTACCACCCAGGTAAAGCAAATATTGTTGCTGATGCTCTCAGTCGGAAAGTCAATCTTGAAAGAAGAAGGCCAATAGCGTTAAGAATTGAAGTCGTCTCGATGATTGTGGAAAGTATCAGGAAAGCTCAAGAAGAAGCCTTAGAAAAGAATGACCGAAAGGAAGAACGTTTGGGAAAAACGTTAGTGTTCGGTACGAACAGTCGAGGACTGAATGTATTACAAGATCGAATTTGGGTACCTAAGACGGGAGGAATAAGAGATCTTCTAATGGAAGAAGCACACAAGACCATGTACTCGATTCATCCCGGTAGCACTAAAATGTATAAGGACCTAAAACCCTACTACTGGTGGCCGACGATGAAGCTCGATGTTGCGAAGTATGTGGCTGAGTGCATAACATGTGCGAGGGTTAAGGCACAACATCAAAAACCGTATGGGAGTTTAGAACCCTTACCTGTACCCATGGGTAAATGGGAAGACATCACCATGGATTTTGTGACTAAACTGCCCAGAACGAAGAATGGACACGACATGATTTGGGTAGTCGTGGATCGTTTCACCAAGAGTGCACACTTCATAGCCGCCAACGAGAAGTGGTCTATGGATAAGCTCGCAAATGCTTACGTGAAGGAAATTGTAAGACTTCACGGTGTCCCTCTTACGATTGTGTCAGATCGTGATAGTCGTTTCACGTCAAGGTTTTGGAGGAGTCTACAAGAGGAGTTGGGTACAAAGTTGTGTTTGAGTACTGCTTACCATCCGCAAACTGATGGTCAGAGTGAAAGAACGATTCAGACGTTGGAAGATATGCTGAGAGCAGGTACCCTCGAATTCCAAGGGAATTGGGACGAGCACTTACCTCTGGTAGAATTTTCCTACAACAATAGTTTTCACTCGAGCATCAAGATGGCTCCTTATCAAGCCTTGTATGGGCAGAAGTGTCGTACGCCGTCTTGTTGGCTTGAAGCCGGAGAGAAGCAGTTTATGGGCCCCGAGATAGTCCATGAGACTGCTGAGAAATTGAAGGTGATTAGGGAAAGAATGTTAGCAGCTCAGGATCGTCAGAAGAGCTATGCCGACAAGAAAAGACGACCGATAACCTTCGAAGTTGGGGATTCCGTTTTACTTAAAGTCTCACCGTGGAAGGGACTTATACGATTTGGGAAACGAGGAAAGTTGAGTCCAAGGTTTATTGGACCATTCAAAGTTCTTCAGAGGATTGGGAACCAAGCTTACAAGCTGGAATTGCCCGAAGAACTCAATGGTATTCATAACACCTTCCATGTGTGTTATTTGAGGAAATTCATGGGAGATGTTCCCGACATAATTCCAATCTCGGAATTAAGGATGGATGAGAATAAAAGGCTGATCGAAGAGCCTGAGGCAATTATTGACCGTAAGACTAAGAAGTTACGACGCAAGATGGTCGACTTGGTGCTAGTCCGATGGAAACATTCGAATGGGCCGAATCTCACTTGGGAAACAGAGGATGACATGATGAGTCGCTATCCACATCTGTTTGCTGATGCATGATTCCGGGACGGAATCATCCTAAGGGGGTGAGAATTGTAACGCCCGGGTTTTCAGGGCTAAGCATTTTTGTCAATGTAATAGTCTAGGTCAACTATTGTAACTCTTTTTGAAGTAATAAATATGAAATATTTGAGTATTATGTGAATTATGTGTGTTTATGTGTTTATTATTTAATTATAAATGTATAATTAATAAAGAATAAAAATGAGCATCAAAATTAAAGTGTGAGATAATCCCGATATCTCTACATAAAGTTGTAGAATATGTCTCAAGGTTTCCGTGCATATAAAGAATGCCGAAATCCGAGCTATAAAGAAGAAGTTATGGCCCGCCGAAGTTTTACGACAAAACCGGCACGACACCGGGAAACGTAAATAGTGAATTTACGATAGAAGACTTTTTAGCCTTAGCAATCTAAACAAAAGTCGTAGAATATGTTAAACTAAGAGCATCGATAAAAAGAACGCCCAAATCTGACTTCGTATGAAGAAGTTATGATTTTTCTAAGATTCGGCTTAGCAGTGCACGACCTGAAACTCGAATTTTAGTTCGAGCGGTTTTTGGCTTACGCAACGTAAATGAGAGTTGAAGATCTCATTAATAGGAAATCAACGGTAAAAAGACAGACAAAAACAGAGTCCGTATGCAGAAGTTATTAGTTTTACGCAGACGTTTAACAGTATAATCTCCTTGTACTGTTAAATTTAAGATCGGTCGAGAATTAGCTGACGGTGTCAAAATGAAAGTTGTAGATCTTATTATTACCTACGCGTGGATATAAAGAACGTCAAAAACGGAGGTCGTATGTGAAAGTTACGGATTTTAGAAGTCGGAAGTGTGCTGTGCGAAAATGGGTGATGTGGCACAATCTTGGCCATTGCTTTCTCCCCAAGGCTTGCCACCAGATGGTGACATGTGGCACCAAGTTCAGCCACATTTCACCCTATAAATACCACCTCTCCCACCCTCATTTTCTTCACACCTTTCCCATTCTTTCTTCTCTTTACTCTCTCTCTCTCTCTAGAACCTCTCTCTAGCCCCGAAATCCCCCGAAAAGCCTAGGGAACCTCCCTAGCACGAGGCGGAAGCCCCGGAGTGCTCGAAGGCTCCGAGAAGAAGAGCTTTTCGGCTCAGGAACGCTGCTCCAAGCAAAGCCCGGTTTTCTATAAAACCCGCTGTAAGTGAGCTACGCCTACGCTATTTTTAATATAACTTTTATTTAATTATAGTAACGTTATTAGGAACTTATAATAAATACTTGGGCTATTATTATGGGTTATATAAGTATTTTTTTGACGCTTATATAATAATAATAATAATAGCTAGACTATTAATTAGTCTCGACGAATAATAAACTAAACTCTAGTGGTAATAATACTAGGTTTCGTCGAAGAAAAAAATTCTTTTTAAGAAGCGAAGCGCTGTCTGAGTTCGGAATAACCACCTTTTCCGGTGAGTGCATAGTTACCTTCAACTTACACATAGATATGAAGTATTTTATATAAATTACGTGCTATGTGTGCATATTATCTGAATACTTGCTATCTATGCTAGATGAACGTTGTTATACATGTTTTCAATGATTTAAACTGTATATGTATTTTATATCTACGAAAATGTTGGGGTAAAACATGGGTAGATGTAATAGGTGATGTGTGATAAAATGATGAGAGGCCTCGATGTTGTTGTTGTTGATCCAGTCATTTAGCGGAGTATAGATGACGACCACGGACTCTTCTAGACAGTCCAGTGGAACACTAGCAGGCTCGCAACCTGTAGGTGTTGTGAACGATGTGTTCACCGGTGTACTCCATCCCCCACATGGTTGCCTATTAGGACATTTATTGCTAAGGAATCCCCTTAGCAGTAGTGTCCGTCCCGATGATGATCCTTAGGCTAGGTCCCTTATGATAGGTGTTTAGGGACGTAAAGTGAGGATAACGGGAACGGGTAATCGGGTTATTGTTGATTGATGAAATTAATAAACTTATTGTGGGTTGAAAACCCTATGTGCTCACCAGGCTCCCAAGCCTGACCCACTCAGTTTTATGCATTACAGGTAGTGGCGCATGAGCATAGGTGTGATGTTTTGGACGAGGGATTACGGATATAGGCCTGTAGATATGAAATAATGTAGTAAGGCTTATATTGTACTGTTTATACTTTTGATCTGTACGAACATGACATCCCGAGTCTTTTAATGAAATACATTTCTATGGAAATGCTTTTGATAAATCTTTATCATATTATTGTTTTGGGACAAATTCCGCAACCCTTTTATTAAAAGATAACTCTGATTTTGAAATAAAGTATAAACAAAACCGGTCTTTTCTGGCCGTGATTTTGGGGATGTCACAGTTGGTATCAGAGCATTAGTTTAAGCGAACTAGGAATTTGTAGGATTTCTAGACTTAAACTTAGAATGCTAAGCGATGATTGTGAGGTGTGAGCACTAGCTTATTTTAGGAATTGTGCCTAAAATGCTTTTATGTGCTAAATGTTTTATGCATGATATGCTGTTATTTTGTTCGGGATCTATGGTCTGTTGCCGACCGGATCTGGAACCTTATGTGTTTAGGATTCTAAACGTACGACTACGATATTAGAACTAGCATGTAAACGTTTCGGAGTGATAAGGACGATTTAAAACGTCTCTCCTAAATAAAGATCTAAATCCACCTTATTCGGTATATAGATCAAGATGGTAAGGACCCGTAGCGGAAACGTAAACGCAAATGGGAACGGACACCAACCCCCCGTGATCGAGAAAATACCAGTTGTGGAAGCCGCTGCCGGACCAATAACGATGGCCGGAGTGCAAGCGATGATCCAGGCAATGTTGGATCGTCAAATGGAGGAAACCAGGCGTTTGCTCCAGCAAAATCGAGAGGAAGCGACTATTCAGCTCGAACAACCCGAGTTGAACGAAGGGCAGACTGAAGAAGGAAACTACAGTGGGACTATTGGTCAAGCCAACCCACCGATAGTTAGGCAAAACCACCAGGATGGAGGAAATGATGGACGTGGATGCAAATACAAGGATTTCATGGCATCCAAGCCACCAAGTCTATCCGGAAGCCCGACGCCGGTGGAAGTCATGAACTGGATCTCTGAGATGGAGACAATGTTTGAGAGTTGCGAGTGTAGCAATAGGCAGATGACTGCTCTTGCAGTTCCTCTATTGAAATCTGGAGTACTAAGCTGGTGGAAGCTATTAGCTGATTCAATGCCCAAAGGTGAAGCAAGCAAAATGTCGTGGGAGGATTTTCTGGTACAGTTGAAGATGCAATACTGCTCTGAGCAGGATCTTCTGGAGATCAGCAACGAATTCCAGAATCTGAAGAAGGGAAGAATGAGCGTTACTGAATACGCTGCAAGCTTTACTGAGAAAATGAAGCTTGTTCCTCACCTCGTCCCAACTGAACTCTCCAAGGTTAACAAACGCCATCGCCAGTTAGTGAAGGTTCGTTGGAATGCCAACCGAGAACCTGTTATCACTTAGGTGCACTAGAACCAATCGATTAGGAAGTTTCCTCCTCATGACTCGATCATTCGTGCATACTTCCTTGCTTAAATTCTAATTTCGGGACGAAATTCCTTCTAACGGGGGGATAATGTGACAACCCGATATTTCGAGACAATGTAATGTAAAACCAATCAAATTTAGGTCAAAATATAACTTTCCTAAAATCTTATTTGGGTTAAATAAAGTAGTAGGAATCGTATCAAGGTTTTCGTACATATAAAGAACCCTAAAATCCGAGTTATAACGAAGAAGTTATGACCAACCGAAGATTCTCAGCAAAACCGGCAACACCGATTAAACGAAAAAACACGAAGTTTCAATACAATAGTTTTTAGCATTAAGTATCTAAATGAAAGTTATATATAACCTCAAACCGTGAGCGTGCATAAAAAGAACGTCCAAATCTGACTTCGTATGAGAAAGTTATGATTTTTCCAAGATTCGGGTATAGCAGTAGACAGCTAAAAACTCGAAATAGAGCTCAAGATACTTTTGACCAAAACAACCTAAATGAGAATCTAAGGTCTCAACATTAGTAGAACAACTATGAAAAGTCTGACGAAAACGGACATCGGATGAAGAAGTTATGGATTTATAACGGAATTATCGCGTCCCAGCCCGTTAAAAATAAATAATTAAAAACAAATTCAGAATTTGCCAATGAAGTATAAACGATAGTTGTAGATCATGTTTTTAGCTACGCGTTCATATAAAGAACGTCGAAAACGGAGCTCGTACGCGAAAGTTATGGATTTTACAAGTTCGAGGTCCAAAATCCGAGGCTGTCAGGCTTGCCACGACGTGGCACAAGCTTGCCACGACCCGGCAAGTGACTGAGGGCGTCCAATCAATGGAAGAGGATATTTTTGACTCCCCACAACGTGGCCATCACTTGCCACGACGTGGCACACCCCAAAACGCCCCTATAAGTAGATTTCAAGGGTTCCGAGCTCCATTGCTCAATTCCCTTCTTTCTCGCGCCGAAACTCTGCGTTTAAGCCCCCGAGACCCTCCCAAAGCCCCGGTTTTCACCTTCAAGTCCCGAAGGAAGGTTTTGTGTTCCTGAGATTCCCAAGATTCCCGAGAATCCCGAGATTTCCCGCGTTTTCAACTCTTCCTGTCGAAGTTCTGCTCGATTCCTCTCTCGACTACTTCAAATCAACCACTTCAATCAAGTGAGTTCATACCCCTTAACTAACATTTTAAACTATTATTAAATGTTTTTTTTTTGGGGGGGGGGGATACAAGTAGAAACATGCTTATTATGTCAATCACAAGTGATTTGTAAGTAGGATTATATTTACTTATTACATCAATCACATGTGATTAATATACAGCATTCAAAAGATTTGGCTACTCATTAGCCGTTTTACCAAACAGTTTCCTTCAAATGACTTTTTATAAACATTTTATATGTTTTAAACTCCTTTTTTTTTACACTGTACAGCTTACTCCGTACATTACCTTCCAAACTTATTTACAACTGTGTTTCAATCAAATGTTTCCTTATACTCAAAACTGTTTTATCATACTTATGCCTTCAAATTGTTTTATAAATCGACATCAAGTCGATCTTTTCTTAAAATAATATTATTGTTTCAAATGTCTTACAAAATTTATTTATGCTTTTATATTATAAATTGCATGCCTCTATATGTATAGTTATATAAGAAATGTTTAAAAGACTTAGGAAGGCTATCCACCCTATTTCCTTTTCGCGCCTTGAGATGTGGTCTGGTGGGATATTGGGTATTCATCCGAAAGTCGTTTAAATATTAGTTATATATCATGTGTACATATATAGTCATAAAAGGTCTTTCCAGTTCATCCCATGCCCTTAGTTAGTAAGGGTATACATCCATGACCATACGTACCAGTTAGACTGCTAGTAAACTACCATATGGGTAGTTTAGGAAGGTACTAGAACCGTTACTAGAACGCGATATCATACAATGAGTCAGTTCATTCATGAGTCAATACTTTCTAGAACATTACATATACAACTATACTAGAACGAGAAACATTACCCTTACATTAATAAGTTAACAATTGTGATCCACTGTATCGGAGCATGCCTTAAATGTCATGACCCGAGTTGTAGCCAGAATTCTCTTGGAGGGAGAGCGTTGAGTTTGCGTATAGATCTATACTGGATTGACAATCCTACACCTTGCTGCTAGCTACAGCCGGACCTGCAGGTCTGCGGGTGCCAAACGTCATTCCGTTATTACGACCGTTCTTTATGTCGTTGTTATCAGTCGATAGTATGGTGCAATTATCACATTATACCTTAATATAAATCTGGTTTAAGGTAGTTAGTATAGCAGTAGTTCCTATAAAACAAAACTACAGTACTACAATGATTTACCCATTACATTTTAGTGATAACCTCACTTAAACTTTAATGTACAAACTATATTTTGCTAAATGATAGTTACACTTGGGAAATTACACACTTTTACAACAAACGAGCATACAAAACAGTTAAGCCTTGGTAGAAGGCTACTTTAATAGAAAATATAGGTTTTTCTGAGAGATTCAAACTTTTACAAACATTTACATACGGTTTACAACTTATACTTACGACAGGTTCAACCGTTTTGATAACGAACATCGACACTAAAATACTTATGAACTCACCAGCTTAATGCTGACAAACTCTTTCAAAATAACTTGTATTCTCAGGTCATCAGTAGACAGGTACCGATGCCAGCTTTTGAGAAGATAGAGCGCATTCAAGACTCATCATATTATTTTTATTTACATTATATTTTGGTGTCTAAAACTGTACAGAACATGCTTGTATTAAAATTATATATATTTAATGCAATGGATGATGTTGTTGCTTGTTTACTACTTTACATTGTTGTTGATATTATACATGACGTCCTCCGCCCCAGAACGTTTCCGCCGTTCTCGGTTTTGGGGTGTGACATTTAACCACTTGAGTCATATGCGGTTCTAGCGCTTGTTTCCCTCTTAATTGTTGGATAAGGTGTCTAAGTCCATAACTATTTCTGGTATGTACTTGACCCGACCCGGCATGCTCCATTTGGGTTGCATGGCACCAAGCAATTGGATAGAGTAAATGAGAGAAAAAACACTTGTGGTTTATTAATATATTATAAGTTCTAATACATTAATAATATTATTTAATTAGTTTGATCAAGAATTAATTTAGAATTAATTAAGTGATCAAAAGATAACTAATTAAATATATGGGTTGATTATGTAAATCATCCATAACTTGTATAGTGGGTTAAGAGGCTCCATGGATTATCAAGTTGGGTTCCACCCATAGGATGCTCCATGGATACTCCATGGGAGCTACAAACCCATGGGTCATGGAAATGAAGAGTCATGACACATTAGGGTTTACATGGTGTAACCCTAGATGTCTCAACATTATATAAAGAACATATTCTCCACCTAAATCAGATACACATAAGAAACAAGAGGGCTAGGCCTATTTTAGAAGTGTGTTTTCTCTTTAAAGTTATTCCAAAAGCATTTGGTGTTGTGTGAAGCATTTGAGGTATCACACTTGGGGTGCTAGGCTCACAAGGTTTCAAGGATCATAAGCAACAACAAGGTATGTTATTCTATCTTTCATTCAAGTTAAAAATTGTTCCCCATGTATGCTAGATAGGAATATATTCAACTTTGCATGATTATTAGACAAACATAGATCCAAGGTTATCAGGGTTGCCTGTACACTTACGGTTAGAATGCTCAAAACTCATCAGTGGTATCAGAGCCTAGGCTTGTTTGTTGATTTTTTGTGCAAACTATTGAAAAAAATCGTTTTTCTATTTTCTGCTTGTATGAACTCGCCGAGTCCATGGGGGGAATCGACGAGTCCATGAACAAATGCAAGCTACTCGTCAAGTTTGTTCTTGCACTCGACGAGTAGAGGCTGCAGTTTTCAGAAATTCGACTTTTGTTGCTGGAAAGGGACTAGAAACATTATCCTAAACTGCTTTGGTACTTGAAAACTTGTTTTAGATGGTGTAATGTTTATGCTTATCCATTTGCAATGGCAATTATCAAAATTTTATGTTTTTAAGTGTAATTTTTGATTCTTGAAATGTTCATATTCATGTTCTTGAACTTAAGAAGATTAGATAATCATTGAAATGGCTTGTAACCTTCATCGTAAGGTGTTTTAATGGAGTCCATAACTTGTCCTCAAGTTATGGAAAACCAAAAGTCACACTTTTATTAAAGCCATTAAAAGAACACTAGAGTTATAAAAAATGAAGAGTCTTAATTTTTATTAGTTAATTAAATTCATAAGTTGTAAGAAATGAAAAGTTTTGAAAGTTTACAACACTTGCTCTCAAGTTTTGGAACAAGTAAAGTCTTGATTAAAACTTTAGTTCCAACCCTTAGAATTTTAAAAGTTAAAATTTAACCGTTATACTTTATATTATAAGTTAATAACATATATATATATATATATATATATATATATATATATATATATATATATATATATATATATATGTATGTATGTATGTATGTATAAGATTAAGTTGTCTTACCGCTAATATGCATCATTCGCGAAGCCGGTCTATAAGGGGGTATAAGGTTGTTGCCTATAAATTGGAAACTTAATGGGTGTCCACTCTCACCCACCGCTTCCTTGATCGGTGGAGGGTCGTTAGCCGAACCGGTAGGACAAGGACTTATTAATTCTCGTTAAAAGTATGATGAATATTATAAAGTAACTAAATGTTTTATTAAATTCCCAATCTTAGTTACTTTAGGAAAAATGTGAATAAGGTGCTAATACATGAAATTACACTTTACACTTTGTTTAAGTCGTTGGTGGAGCGTGTGTGTTAACCGGCACACTAACTTGGAGTTAACAAAGTAGGTAAAGGGTGACTTAGGGTTTATCATAGTATCGATGGAGCGTGTGTGGTTTACCGGCATATCGATTAAGTGATAAAATTTAAGGGTACCAAGTGATTTGCATGGTTACTTCACACCTCGTTTTGTGATCCTCGGTATCCCAGTCACAAAACTTGGAGGGCACACTCGAGATTGAAACATGCCATTTAAAAGTTCAATGAATCTCAAAAGAATATTGGAATTTCTAGGAATCAATTAAAAACCTAACATTTATATTTTGTTTTTCCATGGTGGAAATTGGTGAATCGTCATGCACCTACCTTTCAAATATGTTATAGCTTGGATTACGACATACCTCTTCTAAGTTATAATATATTGTGATTGGATCCTAGCCTTAATATTACATTTGGGTGTTTTATTAAGGACTCTCTTAATATCTAAACTAATCTTATCCTTTTCTTTTAGATGTCTTCCAACAATGCTGCTTCTGGCTCTAATCCTAATGGCTCCTTTACCCTTATGAACTTATGTGGGAAAGTCACTTTTGATGGATCTAACTTCAATGAATAGATCAGAAACATCAGGATGATTACCCACTACGAGGAAAAAGAATACGTCCTTGATAAGTAGCTTAAGGATATTGATGAGACCACTACAACTCCCCAGGAGATCGCTGACTTCCAGGCACATGAAAGGGATTCTACCAAAGTAGCATGCATCATGATGGCCACCATGACAGCAGAACTCCAAAAGTCCTATGAGGACTTTCTACCCTTTTGAAATGCACCAAGATCTGATGAAAGATACGATCAAAGTGCACAAAAAGAAAGGTATGAAATCATCTGCTCCATGATAACAACCATGATGAAGGACAGAGAGTTTATCACGAGCCACATGCAGAAAATGAAAAGGTATGTGGATCAGTTGTTGAAGCTTAATGTGAACTTCCCTGAGGAGCTTGCTATAGATATCATTTTGCACTCCTTACCATCGTGCTATGATCAATTCCGCATGACATATCACATGAATAAGGAAGAGGTCACACTCAGCAAACTTCAGGGACTTCTCAAGACCGCAGAAACGGGTCATAAGGGGAAGTTGGTTGTTAACACTCCTACTCCAAACTCCGCCCCGGTTTTGGCAATTGGGAAAAGTCGAGGGAAGAAAAGGAAGAGCTCTTCGAAGGGTACCAAGGCTAGGACCCTTTGTGATATCCCCAAAATCTCGTCCAGGAAAGAATGGTTTCATTTATGCTTTTTAAACATTTTCAGAGTAAATCCTTTTGATTTTAAAAGAGATGCGGAATTTGTTCCAAAAAACAAAACATGATAAAAAAGATTTTTTATCAACACATTTCATAAAGAAATATAATTTCATTTCATAATATAAAATCGGGATGTCATGTTCCGATACAGACCATAAAGCATAAACGATAACATTGCAAGTCATTCAACAAATATATACATATACAGACTTGTAAACAAAACAACTTGATGATTCGTCCATCTTATGCCCTTGCGCCACTTCCTGTAATACAATTAAACTGAGTGGGTCAGGCTTGGGGCCTGGTGAGCATATAGGGTTTTCAACCCACAATAAATAATTATATTTAATTTCAACAATCAACAATAAACCCGATTACCCATTCTCGTTATCCTCACTTTATGTCCCTAAAAATAACATCTATTATAAGGAACCTAATTCAGGATTTTCATCGGGACGGACATTACTGCAGAAGGGCTTCCTCAATAATAAGTGTCCTAAAGGCAACCATGTGGGCGATAGAGTACACCAGTGAATACACTGTTCACAACACATACAGGTTATGAGCCTGCTAGTGTTCCACAGGACTATCTAGAATAGTCTGTGGTCATCATCCATACTTTGCTGAATGACTAGAATAACACCAACAACGAGGCCTCTCATCAATTTATTTCATTACACACCAACTGTCTACCCATGTTCTACCCAACATATTAGTAGATAAAAATATACATGTTTTTTACATAATTTTTAATAGAAAAAAAACTGTATAGCATGCTCTTTCAATACTCCATTCAAATAGCAAGTAATACGTAAACACATAACAAGAAATTTCAAGGAGAGTCATATAAGTCTATGTATTAGAAGGTAATAATAATAATACCCTCACACAACTCATATTCTTAAATACATTCAACGTTTACTCGTATAATATCGTGTATTGAAAGGGACTATACACTCACTTGATAAGAAGATGATCGGGTAGCACAACGGCTTGTAGAAATAGTGTTTCTCTGTAGATCTGGAAGATCATCACAAAAAAATCGGGCTCCTCGCAGGCAGGGCTTTGGCTCGGAAATCCCACTTCTCGGGATCCTCGGGGATTCGGAACTTGCTTCGGGGATCGGGAATGATACCGGGGCATCGGGATATGATTGGCACGCAAAACGATGCAAAACTTAAAGAGAAAGTAAGAAAATTGTAAGGAAAATAGCTGATCTCGAGTTCTATTTATAGGCTGCTGGGTCTGGAATTACGTTGGGCGTAAATTCAAAGTACGTTGGGCATACTCAGCATGCTGGGCGTAATTTCCAAGTACGCTAGGCGTAATTTTGGTTATGTTGGGCGTACGCTTCGGATAAGCTTTGGTATGTGTGCCACGATCTTCAAAAATTCGTAACTTTCGCATATGAGCTCCGTTTTCGACATTCTTCATATGTACGCGTAGGTGAGATTATGCTCTACAACTTTCATTTAGATTTCGTTGGCTAATTTTGAATTTATTTTTATTATTTATTTTTAGTAGGTCGGGACATAAAAACTTCGTTAGAAATTCATAACTTCTTCATCTGACATCCGTTTTGTTCTGTCTTTTCACCAATGCACTACTATCAACGAGATCTTCGATTCTCGTTTAGAAGTTTCAGCTAAAACTCGCTTGATCTTAATTCGAACTTTTGGGTTGTCTACTGTTAAGTTGAAACTTCGAAAAATCATAACTTCGTCATATGAAGTCAGATTTACACTTTCTTTTTATGCACGCTCTCGATTCAACATTATCTACGTCTTTCGTGTTGATCACTAAGGCTAAATATCACTCCTTCATAAATTCACTATTTACATCACGATGTGCCACACCGGTTTTGTCGAGAAACTTCGACGGGTCATAACTTCTTCGTTATAACTCGGATTTCAGCATTCTTTATATTTTCGGAAACCTCGCCTCAACCACTACATCTTCCTGCAAAGATATCGAGCATATCTCACACTTTAATTTTGATGCTTATTTTATTGTTAATTCATTAAATTATAATAATTAAGAAAATAAACACATAATTCACAAATAATACATTCTTATTATTTCAAATTTGGGTTACAAAGGTTAACCTAGACTATTACATTGCTAAAAATGACAAGCCCAGACACACGGGCGTTACACCCTCGATGGCTCTTCTTCAAATGGAACCAAGAATGGTTTCATCACTCCTTATTCTGACCCAAAAGAGGATGAATGCTTCTATTGCATTGAAAAGTCACATTGGAAGCAGAACTGCCCAAAGTACCAGCAAGATGTGAAGGATGGGAAAGTTAAACCTAACCATGCAAGTATTTACACTATCTTGTCTAATAACTCACCCCATTCTAACTCTTGGGTCCTTGATACCGATTATGGTATTCATATCTGTTTTGATTTGTAGGGACTAAGAAGAAGTGAGAATGTAGAGCAAGGAAGAATAAACTTAATCATGGGGAATAGGAAAGCTTTACCTGTCACCAAGATTGGAGTTTATACTTTATCGCTAAGTAGTGGGTTTAATTTAGATTTGAATAAATGTTGTTATTCGCCAGAAATGGCAAGAAACATTATTTCCTTTCATGCATTGTATAAACAAGGTTTTACCTTTTCATTTGATAATGAAGTTGGTTCGATTAATGCTTTCTTTAATAATGTTCTTTATTTTAAAGCATTACCTTGTGATGGTGTGTATGAAACTGTATCTGTGGTTGATAACGTAGGAAATAATGTATTTTGTATTGATTCTGTTAATGATAATAACTTGGATAAAGCATCATTATGGCACTGTCGTCTTGGACGTATAAGCAAGAAACGCATAGGCCAACTCCAAAAGGATGGAGTCTTGGAGTCATTTGACCTTAAGTCAGATGATAGTTGTCAATCATGCTTACTTGGAAAAATGACAAAGTCACCCTTCACAGGTTCTTGTGAGAGGGGTGAAGGTTTGTTGGATCTTGTACACACGAATGTGTGTGGTCCCTTCAAACATGCCACAAGGGATGCTAATCCTTATTATTTGACTTTTACTGATGATTACAATAGATATGAATATGTCTACTTAATCAAGCATAAGTCAGAGACATTCGAAAGGTTTAAAGAGTTTAAACAGGAAGTCGAGAATCAATTGGGCAGGAACATTAAGATGCTTCGATCCGATCAAGGTGGTGAGTATCTTAGTTCGGAGTTCCTCGACTATCTTAAGGAATGTGGAATTGTCTCACAATTGACACCTCCCAGGACACCGCAGTGTGGTGTGGCTGAGAGGCGTAATCGAACCTTGTTGGACATGGTTCATTCCATGATGAGTCGAGCTTCCCTACCAATATCATTTTGGGGGTATGCCTTAGAGACTGCCACCCATATCCTTAATCTGGTCCCTACAAAGAAAGTTGCCAAAACTCCTCATGATATGTGGACTGGTAAAGTACCTAAACTAGACCACATCAAGATTTGGGGTTGCGAGGCTTTTGTGAGATGCGAGACACATGATAAGCTTGAACCTCGAAGCGAGAGGTGTATTTTCATCGGCTACCAACAGTAATCCTTTGGTTACCTCTTCTACAGACCTAGTGAAAACGTGGTCTTTGTAGCTAGGAGGGCATTCTTAAGAGAGAGAGAGAGAGAGAGAGAGAGAGAGAGAGAGAGTTCATAAGCCAAGGAAACAGTGGGAGGCAAGTTGACCTTGAAGAGTCAAGCGGTGATGGAACTTCAAACCCTAGCACTCAACTTGAGGAAGAAAGTCCTGTTGAGCTAATTGACAAGTCTTTACATTTGAGGCATTCCACAAGGGTTAGGAATGCACCTGAGCGTTACTATGGATTCCATAATACTGCGGAAGGTGATACACTTATTAGTGAAGAGACACTGATAGGTCTGGATTAACCTAACAGTTACGTTGAAGCCCTAGCAGGCCCTGAGTCAGCCAAGTGGAAAGAGGCAATGGACAGCGAGATACAGTCCATGTATGACAATCAAGTTTGGAACTTGGTTGAGAATGTACCAGGTCGTAAAACTGTAGGGTGCAAGTAGATCTTCAAGAAGAAGAATGACTTGGATGGTAATGTATACACTTATAAGGCACGACTGGTTGCAATGGGTTTCTCATAAACTCCGGGAGTTGATTATGATGAGAACTTTTCTCCAGTGGCCAAGATTAAGTCTATTAGGGTTTTGTTAGCCATAGCTACATTTCATGACTATGAAATATGGCAAATGGATGTCAAAACCGCTTTCCTTAATGGAAAGTTGGTTGAGGATGTTTACATGAGTCAGCCTGAGGATTTTGTCAATACAGAGTACCCTAATAGAGTGTCTAAGCTTGAGAAATCCATTTATGGGTTAAAGAAAGCACCTCGCAGATGGAATCTTTGCTTTGATGACAAAGTCAAGGAATTTGGCTTTTCTAGGAGCGAAGATGAATCTTGTGTATATGTCAAAGCTAGTGGGAGTATAGTTAGCTTTTTAGTATTGTATGTGAATGACATACTACTCATAGGAAATGACATCCCAACTCTGCAAGAATTTAAGTCCTAGCTTGGGAAGTGTTTCTCTATAAAGGACCTAGGAGAAGTTGCCTATATTCTAGGGATAAGGATCTTGAGAGACCGGAGTAAACGACTAATTGGACTTAGTCAGAGTACCTACTTGGATAAGGTGCTAAAGAGATTCAGCATGTAGGACTCCAAGAAAGGAGAGTTACCCATCCAGAGTAACGCCAGATTGAGTAAGACACAAAGCCCTAGTAATGAGGCTGAGATAGCAGAAATGAGTCGAATACCTTATGCTTCAGCTGTAGGATCGATCATGTATGCTATGATGTGTACTCAACCTGATGTAGCCTTTTCCTTGAGCATGGTTAGTAGGTATCAGGAGAACCCTGGCAAGGCACACTGGACTGCGGTAAAGAACATACTCAAGTACCTATGGAGGACTAAGGACTAGGTTCTTACCCTCGGTGGGAGTGAAGACTTGAGCATTGTATGGTATAGTGATGCTAGCTTTAAGACAGATAGGGATAATTTTCGCTCTCAGTCAGGCTGGGTCTTTACCCTAAACGGAGGAGCAATTTCGTGGAAGAGTTCCAAGCAAGAGACAGTGGCTGATTCAACTTGCGAATCAGAGTATATAGCAGCGAGCGAGGTAGAAAAGGAGGCGACATGGCTGAAAAACTTCATTGGAGACCTTGGAGTTGTACCAGCTATTAAGGAGCTAATGGAAATTTTCTATGATAGTGAAAGTGTTGCTGCCTTAGCCAAGGAACCAAGGGATCATGGGAGATCCAGACACATCGAATAAAAATACCATTTCATCAAACATCGAATAGAAGGACTCCTCGTGGCAATGAGGGCATCATCGGATGAGAATCCAGCAGATCCCTTCATGAAGGGACTGACTCGGGTTAAGCATCTCCAGCATGCTCGGAGCATAGGGATGAAGGATGATATTAGATTTAGTATTTAGATAACCTTGAAATTTGTAAAGTGTAGTTGACATTAGATGATGAATAAAAGGTGTTTTATTTATTAGTAAAGTGTTGCTATCTCTTGTCGATCGTTTATTATATTCTTTTGCATGTTTTGACTTCCAGAATAATTATGTTTGGTATATCATATTATTCGAACTTCCACAGTCGGTCATATGTCGGAGGTAGGTATGAATCAAGACTGCCATGATTGGTTGCAAAGGTATAAGGTGTTGGGCACGGCTACAACAATCGTGAGTGCTCATAAGGTTTGAGCATTGGACTCAACCCACACTCACTGGAATCACTTCCTGGAATTTATCTCGAGTGATCGTGAGACGGTAATATCATATAAGTTTTCAAACCTAGAGATATGATTTGTTACATATGAGTTGGTTATGCATTGATTGTACGAAAACGCATTGGTAACTCGATGTTATAAAACGTGATCTTGTGTATAATTCAATGAGTGGTAGAATAAACATATGAGTGGAAGTTTATCTGTTCCTTCTTGGATTAGAAGCTGATATCTGCGCCCCTCGATGATTTTGTTTTGACCTATGTACCGGGCCCGGTCAGAACTAAGTTGATGTGTTCAACTAAGTTCTTTGTCAAACAAATCGGAAATTGGGAAACAAACTGTTGCATAATAAGTAAGACATTGTTCCATGTATTTGTCCGGCTGATATCTCAAACAGAGGATTATATGATCACTTATCTTAAATGGCGTATCATCATCTTCTGGGTTCTGAGAAACCTTGAAAGAGCTACGATTGCCGATCAGTTCCTGAAGTCATACTTGCAGTTATAGTTATTAGACTTATCCAAGTGGGAGACTGCTGGATAAGGTGTCTAAGTCCATAACTATTTCTGGTATGTACTTGACCCGACCTGACATGGTCCATTTGTGTTGCATGGCACCAAGCAATTAGATCGACTAAATGAGAGAAATAACACTTGTGGTTTATTAATATATTATAAGTTCTAATATATTAATAATATTATTTAATTAGTTTGATCGACAATTAATTTAGAATTAATTAAGTAATCAAAAGATAACTAATTAAATATATGGTTTGATTATATAAATCATCCATAACTTGTATAGTGGGCTAAGAGGCTCCATGGATTATCAAGTTGGGTTCCACCCATAGGATGCTCCATGCATACTCCATGGGAGTTACAAACCCATGGGTTATGTAAATGAATAGTCATGACACATTATGGTTTACATCGTGTAACCCTAGATTTGTCAACACTATATAAAGAACATATTCTCCACCAAAATCGGATACACATAAGAAACAAGAGGGCTAGGCCGATTTTAGAAGTGTGTATTCTCTCTAAAGTCATTCCAAAAGAATTTGGTGTTGTGTGAAGCATTTGAGGCATCACACTTGGGGTGCTAGGCTCACAAGGTTTCAAGGATCATAAGCAACAACAAGGTATGTTATTCTATCTTTCATTCAAGTTAAAAATTGTTCCCCATGTATGCTAGATAGGAATATAACATTGGAATTCAACTTTGCATGATTATTAGACAAACATAGATCAAAGGTTATTAGGGTTGCATGTACACTTAGGAAGTGTTAGAATGCTTAAAATCCATCATTAATGCTCCAATCATTTGGAAAATTAGAGCAAATGAATATTATAACATATTCAATCGATCATATATCCGAAGCATATGGGACATGATTCATAATGTCTTACTTAAAGACATGATGCTTTACCAGTCTTTTGCTATAATATTTCCATATATATAATTCCTAATGTTGAAACATTTCAACATGGTATCATATATATCCATGACTAAGGTTGGGTAATACTTCAATCTAAACTTATAGATTCGAAATAAATTATAAGTATAATTTCCCTTACTATAGCGAACCAACTTTTCAACCTTTGCAACTTTGGAAACTAGAACTTTGTTTCCTATAAATAGTATTGCTAACTCACAACACTTACCATAAAAATTATGCTCCCACTAGCATAAATATTTTTTTGATACTGACATAACATTTATGCTCCCACTAGCTTTGACATGTATCCAAAATCAGTTGGACTTCTGGAAATCGATACTTTATTGACTTTCTTACCAAAGTTTAGATTTCTGATACGAGATGCTTCGATAAGCCTTTATCTAATCTCATACACCTTTTATTAGAAAGCTCATATGTGTGTCTAAACTATTTAAAAACTTACATCAATCACTTCCAAATGTTCAAACTATTTTCCATTTCTCACAATTCGAACTATGAAGAGGGATGCCATAATCATAATCGAATTTGAGAATGCAATTACCACAACTGTTGTCTCTTTAAAATCTACCTAGTGAAAGCGTTTCCTCACAATCATTTTCATGAATTGGATAGAAACCTTTGTCACTTAGATTTTATGGTGTATGTGTTCCTATCCATGTGAATTTGTCATTATCATAAGACAAGGTCTATGACAAATTTATACTCATGTTGGCTGAACCTGTTCAATCTTAATTTCTTGCCACTTGGCAGTACAAGGGCCTACCATGTCTTCCAAGTTGTTGCGCAAATCACCCTTACTGATCAATGAACTTTCACTGATCAAGGTGCCTTGTCTTATGCAAACTATTGAGAATTCATAGAACTTACATGCACAATCAACTTTTAACTGGAATGGGCACAGAAACAAGAATATGTCAACACGATAGGTTACAAACCTCAAGTCGTGAGCTAGTGATACATAATAGGTTTATTCTTGATAAGTCCCTAAAACTTTTCAAGATCTTTAAGAATATGTCAACACGATAGGTTACAAACCTCAAGGAAAAACACTTCATACATTGTCTTAAAGACCTCACAACTACCAATCCTAAATGTGTGATAAACCTACTTATGATATGTCACTCAAGGAGCAATCTTGGAGTATGACTCTAAGACTTGATTTTGGAACGAAGTATGACTCGCCTTAATTGATTTAACCATTTTAACAATTCCCGATTCCTCTTCTTAGTCATACAAGTGCACTAAGGTGTCCTTAGAGGATCAATTGTGACATGGTTCCATAATCAATTGGATGATGATAAAACATGACACTAAAGTATTCTCCTTTCCTTTCATATTGGAGAAACTTTTTTTATTTTTATATTTCTACCTAATTTGATTCTTCTTATTCATTCTGTTATACTTTGTATCTTTTCAATGTATCAGAATTACACTTAACATTGTAAGCATAACCATATTTACCGAACCATTGATCATGACGAATAGCCTATATCATTCTTTGTGGTGGATATGACCAGTTCACATCAATGTGTACTTGATCCTTTTACTTTTCACTTGACTTACATACTTATGTAAACAAGGAATTAGTCCCAATTTCCCATGTATCAATATTTTCATACATCACATGTTTCAAGGTTTCTATCCAATTGAAACCTGCGCGATGAGAATTTTTCCTTACTTAGAAAATTACGACACTACCACAATCGATATAACTAAGAATCAAACCATTTTCAATATTGATATTAATAGAAACATATAAACAACAATTTTCACAAATTCCATTGCAAGGAAATATAAAATAAAATCAAAATTTCTTTATTTATAGAAGTGCGGAAAAACTTGGCTTACAATGCATATACAAATGAAAACTATGCTGCCATATATTCCTAAGCAATCTATCATAACCCCTAAGCAGCAGCTTAAAAATCTGAACATCAAACCATGCGATCGAAATCCATCTCTTCGTGATAAGAATAAGCTTACTCTTCTTTCATGTTTCCATTCTCTTCTTTGATCCTACAAAACATCAAAATGCAATCTTATCACATCATGTTTTAAGAATCTATAAGTAGGAACTTAATAGAGTTAGATAGTAAACTTACCTGAAGCAGAGTCATACATTTTGACTTTCCCATCTCTTAGATGTCTCTGGTAGTCAGGACAGCTTCGCAACCAATTCCCCTTCTCTTGGCAATAGAAACAAATAGACTCTCTTGAAATGGTACACTAGACAATCACAGACTTAGTATTTCTCTTTACCATTTGGTCAAATGGTTTGACCTTGGCCAATACCTTTCCATTAGGAAGAGAAAGCTTTTCTAGACTTCCAGTGTCGCCATTGTCAATGTCCATGGAAGTTTGGGAGGTAGATCTTCCAATCAAGTTTGCTTCACTAGTGCGCCAAATCCTTGCTGATTCAATAGCAATAAGCAAATAAGTAAGATCGATAAGGGTCACATCGTGGCCTGTTACATAATAGTATTTAACGAACTCGCTATATGAGTTAGGAAGTGAATGAAGAACCAAGTCAACAACCAGCTTCCTTGGGAATACGACACCCAACATTCCCAACCTGTCAATATGTTGCTATATGTCCAAGACGTGAGAACTTACAGACTTTCCATCTTCATGTTTGCTTGCCAATAGGGCTTGAGTGATCTTGAACTTTTCAAGTCGAAAAACATGTGGGTTAGGGAGAATAATTGGAGGAGGTGGAGGAAGTTGAGAATGATTTCCATTTTCATGATCGAAGCGTGGAACATCATCTTCATGTGGGAAGCTATTTTCAAAAGATTCAGGAAGACCATAGTTGTTATAATTAGACATCTACAAGGGAGAAATTCAAGTTAACTAGTTTATGTCCTTAATATAAAACCCAAATTAAATATTAAGACTAAGACCTAACACAATATTCTGCAATTCGGAAGAGGGATGCCGTAATCCAATTGCAAAAAATTTGAAGGTAGGTAAATGACAATTTATCAATTTCCACCATTAAAAACGAAAATGAATATTAGGTTTTAAATGAATTGAAATTACTGGATTCTTTTGAGATTCATTGAACTTTTCAATGGAATATGTAATCTCGATTATGCCCTTCCAGTTTGCAACTGAGATACCGATGATCACAAACAAGGTGTGAATAACCATGCAAATTAGCTAGGTATTCTCGATGTCATTTATCACCTAATAAATGTACCGTTTAACCACACACGCTTCATTGATCAATGATAATTTATGAGAAACCCATTGCCATCCTTCATTAGTCCATATTAGTGTGTCGGTTAACCACACACGCTCCACTAACTGACCAATAAGGTGCAATGTACAATTTCATGGATTAGTATCAAATTCACATTTTCCTAAAGTAACTAAGATTGGGAATTTATAAACTGTTTAGTTACTTTGTATTTCATTATACTTTTAATGAGGATTTATGTGTCCTATCAAACCCGTTCGGCTAACGACCCTCCACTAGTCAAGGGTGCGGTGGGTAAGAGTGGATAACTAATGTATGTCATTTTAGAGGCTGTTTTCATAAACACCCCTTATAGACTAGCTTCGTGAATGAGGCCTACTAATGGTAAGACTGAATTTTTAACTTATACATATATAATATATTAGAATTTTAATTTTATATAGTATAACGGTGTATTTTATACATTTAAAATACTAGGTGGTTTAATCTATTAATAAATTAGACTTTTAGTTTAATTAAATTTAAACTATATGATTATGGATTTATTAATTTTGTCTTTTAATTAAACATTTAATCAATTTAATAAAGTCCATAAGAGAGTAATTTGATCTATTCAAAGGAAACATCAAGGTTCAAAATACAAAATTAAAAATTAAGACTATTTAATTAATTTTTTATGTTATGAACCCAAGAGTTGCACATTTTCAAATTACTAGATTTTTTAAAATTCAATGTTTCATAAATGAGACTTTTCAATTTCCAAAACTTGAGGGCAATTTTTGTAACTATTGAAAACCTTTTGAATTCCAAACTTGATGGCAAGTTTTGTAACTCTTCAAAGACATTTAGAAGAATTTTTGCCCAATAAAATCATCATATTATCTTTTACCAATTTGACCTAATTACAATTCATGTAGCAAGTAAATAAAATAATACAAATAATTAGTTTATCATATAATCTAGTAATTATTTTATAATTTGACAATTTATCTTTTAATTAGACGAGGATAGTCATTAGCTTATAAGAAAAATGAATTTTAACAGTCCAAAACAGTTTCCGGTAATGATCCTAATCCAAAAATTGCCAAAAACTTGAAAATCTGCACACAGATGGTCCACCACGTCGTGGTAACTTTGACAATGTCATGGTTATCTGTGAGATTCCAAAAAACAATTTTCTTTTGCTTTGAACAATCAACCAATGCATTTATATAACAGAAAACACCCATGTCTCTGATACCATTGTTGGGTTTTATGTACTATAACACTCTTATGGTGCACATACAACCCTAATGCTTTGGATCTAAGTTTTCTCTAGTTGTACATGAACAAAATCATCCAAAGCATGAAACCCATAACTAGCATACAAATTTAATATTGCAACATAAAAATAAGTTAAGTTATTACCTCTTTGTTGTAGCATGTAGAGTTTTAGCCTTTCAAGTGCTTAGCACTCCAAGTGTGATGCCTTAAACAGGTCACAAACACCATAAGCAAGTGGAGGATAATGAGAGAGAGGTAAGGCACACCAAAAAATGGCTATACTCCTCATTGAATACACAAGTGTCGATTTTAGGGTTTAGGGAATACATATATAGTGTAGAATTCCAAGAGTCATATGTAAACCCTATCTTACACTTAGGATTATGATCCAATAACTCATATGGACTAACTCTTCATGGACTCTCACATAAATTTAGTCCATCATTGATCAATAGCCCAAACCATATGTATCACTGATTTACATAATAAATCCCCGTTAGTTTAATTAGTCTCTTTTGATCAGTAAATTAATTCCAAACTAATTGTTGATCAATACTAATTAAAAATATAATTTCTCAATTAATATATTATACTTATAATATATTAATAAATCACCAATAACCCCTTTCTCAAATATCCATCCTATCAAATTGTTCTGGTGAAGGCAAACCAAAATGGACCATGCTACTCTCGGGTCAAGTACATACCAATTATAGTTATGGGCTTCGACACCTAATCCAACACCAAGACCCTAAAATGGGGTTTGGGTCTGATTGGAGTATACCAAAGTACATATGGTACACCCAGCATACTCCGAAGAGCACCTACGACCATCTTGGTTAGTACGCCCCGCGTACTGCTCTCTTCACTAGTACTCCTTGCGTACCCTTTGTGTACGCTCCGCATACCCGACTAAACCGTAAAACCACCAAATTTCTGAAGGCCATAAATTTTTCGTTATAAGTCCGTTTTTGGTGATCCTTATATCCACGAAAAGGTAATGAGAAACCCTACACTTCTATTAACTCATACCAGCCTTAAGACCTTCCGAACAAAAATCCAATTTCCACAAATGCCCGAACTGGCACTTTACTGAAATACCCTAAGCTCCAAAACACAAACCAAACACCCAGATTACTTCAATTACATTACTCGCACCCAAATGGGTCTAGATGTCACCTTTTCAAAGGCCGTAAGCCTTATGATGACCGATATTCGAGCCACAACCTCGAATTTGGAATCAATTCAGAACAGGGTGTTACATATGTTCCTACCAAGTAAAACATGCACCAAAGAACCCACAATTCAAAAAAAAAAAAGATACTCGTGGATGACCAGTCTTGTAGAAACAACAACAAAAATGATTATGCCTGAAACAAGTATTCCGATTGCCAAAAGGTTTGGGGTGGTCCTTAGTTTCATAACTAAGCAAGGTTCCTTAACATTCTTTCTAATTTGGAAATGTCTGAAGTGGTTTTTTGGACCATCAGATTATTAGAATATCACTTGTACATGGTGATCATTATGTTATGGTAAAATTAAAAGAAGATTTTTCGTTGCGTACTATTTCGGCTTACTCGATCCGCCACAGATCCCCGTGTGCAGCTGGATGGGAAACTATTTCGGCTTACTGGATCCGCCACAGATCCCCATGTGCAGCTGGATCGGAAACGATGTTTATGTCATATCTGCAAATTTATAAACAACTGATACCTGTAATCGTGATTTTATAACTATAGATGATTGTAAAAGAATATTATTTACATCTTATATTTGAAGATAATTATTAAACTAGATGATTGTTGTTGAATCAATTTTCATTTATTAATAATGTATTTATAATATTCATTATAATAAATTCTTGTTTAAAAAATCAAAAGTAATAAGTAATCATCATATGCATTTCGAACACTTCTTGGTTTAAAAGTTTATGTGGCCACAAACAATAAAAATGTGTCCCCCTTATCAATTGTAGAACAAGGAAAACTTTAGAATATATAAATTTAAGAATAGATTTAATGGGTAGATAAGTAAAAAAACTTATATAAATTTAAAAGTAGATTTAGTGAATGTACGAACAGAAGTTCCAAAAAATTATATAAATTTTATCGATTATAATATTTTAGAGTAAAATACTGAAATAGTCCTTATGGTTTGGTCAAAGTTAAATGTTTGGTCCCTAATTTTTCTTTTGCACTCGGATCGTCCCTATGGTTTGATTTTGTTGTGTTTTTCGTCATTTGCATACATAAAGTTAGGGACCAAACATGCAATTTTGTAATGTCTGTGTTTCTGGGCTTGCCATTTTTAGCAATGTGATAGTCTAGGTTAACCTTTGTAACCCGTTTTGAAATAATAGAAGTGTATTATTTGAGTATTATGTGTTTTGTGCTTAATTGCTTAATTATGTGGTTTAATTAATTAAGAATAAAAATAAGCATCAAAATTTAAGTGTAAAATAAACTTGATATCTTTAGATAATGTTGTAGTAGTTGAAACAAGGTTTCCAAAGATATAAAGAATGCCGAAATCCGAGTTATAACGAGAAAGTTATGACCTGTCGAAGTTTCGCGACAGAACCGGCACCGCTGATTAACGTAAAAAGTGAAATTTACGTTAAAGCGATATTTAGCCTTAGTGATCTAAACGAGAATTGAAGACCTCATTGTTAGTATCAAAGCGATAAAAAGTTAGGCGAGAACGGACGTCAAACGAAGAAGTTATGAATTTATAACGAAAATTTCTGTCTCGGCCTATTAAAAATAAATAATAAAAATAAATTCAAAATTAGCCGACGGTGTCTAAACGAAAGTTGTAGAGCGTAGTCTCACCTTTCCGTGGATATAAAGAACGTCAAAAACGGAGTTCGTATGATGAAGATATGAATTTCCGAAGTTTATTAAATAATTTGTATTTATTTTAAATTGAAAATTCGGAAGCATTATCCGAAGACGAGTCACAAATCTGATCCGACTTACACCCCACGTAAGCGAGTACGCCCCGCGTACTCCGAAGAGTGTCGACACTTCGGATGACGCATGCAGTGACAATTTCGGAAGCAGTACGCGCTGCGTACTGCAGTACGCCCTGCGTAATTGAGGCTTCCAGCCTCCTATAAATAGGATGCGAAGGTAGCTGAGTCTTTTGCCAATTTCTTCTCTTCTCTCTCCCGTTTTGCATCGTTTTGCGTGCCAGAAATACCCCGAAGCCCCGTTAATATTCCCGAGTCCCGAGGCAAGTCCCGAGATCCCAAAGATCCCGAGAAGTGCGGTTTCCGAGCCTAAGCTCTGCCCGCGAGAAGTTCGATTTTTGTAGAGATCTTCCAGATCTGCTGAGGATTTCTACTTTTGCAAGTCGTAGTGTTGTCCGATCATCTTCTGATCAAGTGAGTGTATACTACCTTTCATAAACGCAATAATAATACAAGTATGATTTGAGTGTATTAAGTTTATTGTCGTTTATACGTGTGAATGCGTTGTTACTTTCTCCTAACGTATAACTATGAAGTATTTTATACGAGATACGTATTATGTGTATATTTTGTTGTTATGTGTGTGAGTGTATATTCACTTTCTTCTATCTTACAGATTTGATTATTTCTATATGAAATACGTGTTATGTGTGTGTGCCTCATCTGTTATATGGAAAATGTATTGATCAAGCATGTTATACAGGTTTTGAAAATATGTATAAAAATGTATGTTTTTATCTACTAATATGTTGGGTAGAACATGGGTAGATAGTTGGTGCGTAATAAACAGATGAGAGGCCTCGTTGTTGTTTTGATCCAGTCATCTAGCGGAATTTAGATGACGACCACGGACTTTTTCTAGACAGTCTAGTGGAACGCTAACAGGCTCATAACCTGTAGGTGTTAATGAACTTAGGTGTTCATTCGCTGTATTCCATCCCCCTCATGGTTGACTTATTTGTCTTATATTGTTGAGGAACCCCTGCAGCATGTGTTGTCACCCCGATGAAAATATTCTTAGATTAGGTCCCTTGTGTTAGTTATTTTAGGGACGTAAAGTGAGAATAACGGGAATGGGTAACTGGGTTATTGTTGGCTGATAATAATTAATTTAATTATTTATTGTGGGTTGAAAACCCTATATGCTCACCAGGCGCCCAAGCCTGACCCACTCAGTTTTATTTGTATTACATGAAGTGGCGCAAGGGCGTAAGATGGATGAACCATCAAGTTGTTTTGTTTACAAGTGTGTATATGTAAATATTTGTTGAATGACTTGTAATGTTATCGTTTATGCTTGTTGGTCTATATCAGAACATGACACCCCGAGTTTTGATTATATAATGAAAAATACATTTCTTTTATGAAATGCTTTGGTAAACATTGTTTTATCATGTTTTGTTTTTGGGAACAAATTCCGCAACTTTTTCAAATCAAAAGGATTTACTTTGAATATTATTTTAAAAGCATAAATGAAAATCGGTCTTTTCTGACCGAGATTTTGGGGATGTCACAGTTGGTATCAGAGCATTAGTTTAAGCGAACTAGGAATTTTTAGGATTTCTAGACTTAAACTTAGAATGCTAAGTGAAATTTTGAGATGTGTGTCTGTTACATTTTAGACACGAGCACTAGTTTATTTTAGGAAAGTTGCCTAAAATGCTTTATGTGCTAAATGTTATATGTTGCCATATATGATATCATTTGTTCGGATCTATGGTCTGTTGCCGACCGGATCTAAAAAAAAACTTTATGTGTGTAGGATTCTAAGCGTATGTCTACGATATTAGAACTAGCATGTAAACGTTTCGGAGTGATAAGGATGATTTGAATATTTATCGTGAATAAGGATCTAATTTCACCTTATTCGATGTGTAGATCAAAAATGGTGAGAACAAGAAGTGGAGTTGGAAATGCTGATGAAAACAGGAATCAACCACCAGTGATTGAACAAAGACCTGTTGTAGCAGCAGCACTTGAGCCAATTAAAATGGCTGGTGTGCAAATGATGATTCAGACGATGTTGGATTGTCAGATGGATGAAACTAGACGGTTGCTTCAACAGAATCGTGAAGAACTGTTAATTCGTTTGGAAGAGCCTGAATTAAATGAAGGGCACTCGGAAGGTGGAAACTTTAGTGGGTCTGTTGGTCAAGCCAACCCACCGATAGTTAGACAAGACAACCTTGATGGAAGGAATGATGGAATGGGATGCAAGTACAAGGACTTTCTAACTTGCAAACCATCGACCTTCAATGGAAAGGAGGATCCGATTGGAGTTATAGATTGGATCTCCGAAATGGAATTGGCCTTCATGACTTGTGGCTGCAGAGGCAAGTTGCAGACTATCTATGCAGTATGTCAATTCCGAGGTGGAGCCGTTCATTGGTGCAACACTTTAGGAAAGACCATAAGCCCAAATGAGCCACTGCAATTGTCATCGGCATAATTCTTGGTGCAGTTCAAGCGCAAGTTCTGCTCGACTCAAAATCTATTGGAGCTAGAGAACAAGTTTCTGACATTGACGAAAGGCAGCATGTCAGTTGATGAATACACCAATAACTTCACTGATAAAATGGAGTTTTCCTTGCGTATCGTTCCAGACGAGCTGACAAAGGTGGACCGGTATGCGAAGGGACTCCCATGGGAGTATGAGGTGCCAGTACGTCAGGCACATACTTTAGAGGCAGCTATCTAGGCTGCCAAGTCTATTGAGAACATGATAAAGGGGAGAACCACCAACAAGGTTGAGGTTGGTGAGAAGAGGAAGTTTGAGGGAACATCTGGTTCCGGTAAGAAAAGTAAATTTTTGAAATCTGATTCGAAAAGGTTTGGTGAGGGAAAAGGAGGAGAAGCGAAGTGGTGTGAAATGTGTAAGAAAAAACACTTTGGGAAATGTAGCGAGGATGTGACCTGCTACAAGTGTGGAAAGGTTGGACATTCTGCCAATGAATTTCCGAACAACAAAAGGATGTGTTTTGGTTGTAATGAAGAGGGGCATATTTTGAAAGACTGTCCCAAGAAGAAGGAGGCAGCTAAGCCCAACATTCCACCAAAGCCGAAGGCGAGAGCATTCCAGATGACACTGGAAGCTGCTAAGAATGAAGCTGATGTCGCTTCAGGTACCTTTCTCGTTAACAATTTTCCTGCCCAAATTTTATTTGATTCTGGAGCCAACTACTCCGTTATATCGCATGAATTTGGTAGAAAACTAGCTTTGCCTGTTGATAGACTAGATAATGCTTTATTAGTCGAAGTTGCTAGTGGCAAGTTTGTACCTGTTACCCATCGTATGAAAAACATCTTAATCGACTTGAATGGGAATAAGTTCCGCAAGGAATTATTGCCTATCGAACTTAATGGTTTCGACATCGTGTTGGGAATGGATTGGCTCAGCGCCAATGATGCCGAAATTTTATGCAAGAAGAAGATTGTTAAAGTAAACCCGCCTGGAAAGGAATCATTTATGGTGTATGGGGACAAACGCCGAGTGAATTCTGGAATCATTTCCCTAATGAAAGCCAGAAAGTGTTTGACCAAGGGATGTACATCATATTTAGCATTCGTGATTGATGCTAAGAAGGAAAAGAAGGTGATGCAGAGTATTCCTGTGGTGTGTGATTATCCGGAAGTATTTCCCGAATATCTTCCTGGATTACCGCCCGATCGACAAGTAGAATTTCGTATTGACTTGTTGCCCGGAACCACGCCAATAGCAAAAGCACCTTATCGATTAGCACCGATGGAGATGAAGGAGCTGATGATGCAACTTCAGGAGTTATTGGACAAAGGTTTCATTAGACCTAGTTCATCACCCTGGGGAGCTCCGGTGTTATTCGTGAAGAAGATAGATGGAAGTATGAGAATGTGCATTGATTACAGAGAGCTGAACAAGGCAACAATAAAGAATAGATATCCGTTGCCGAGGATTGATGACCTATTTGATCAATTGCAAGGTTCGAGCTATTTCTCGAAGATCGATCTTAGGTCAGGATATCATCAGCTGAAAGTAAGAGAGCAGGATATAGAGAAGACTGCGTTCAGAACTAGATATGGACACTACGAGTTGTTGGTTATGTCGTTTGGACTAACCAATGCTCCGGTAGCATTCATGGATTTAATGAACAGAGTTTGCAATTCGTTCCTTGATAAATTGTGATAGTGTTCATAGACGACATTCTGATTTACTCAAAAAGCCAGGAGGAGCATGGCAGACACTTGCGAGAAGTGTTAGAAGTCTTGAAGAAGGAGAAGTTGTATGCCAAGTTCTCCAAATGTGATTTTTGGATTCGTGAAGTCCAATTCTTGGGTCACGTGGTCAACCAAGAAGGGATAATGGTTGATCCAGCAAAGATTGAAGCTGTAATGAAGTGGGAACAACCGAAGAGTCCCACGGAGATTCGAAGCTTTTTAGGATTAGCCGAATATTACCGAAGGTTTATCCAAGGCTTTTCTTCGATTGCTACTCCATTGACAGCTTTGACCCACAAAGGGGTTACTTATGCTTGGAGTGAGAAGCATAAAGAAGCATTCGAGAAGCTAAAGAAGAAGCTATGCGAGGCACCGATACTTTCTCTACCCGATGGAGTTGAAGACTTCGCCGTTTATAGCGATGCGTCTGGGGTTGGATTGGGTTGTGTTTTGACCCAAAGAGAAAAGGTGATAGCATATGCGTCTCGACGGCTGAAAGAGCATGAAAAGAACTACCCGACTCATGATTTGGAGTTGGCGGCGGTAGTTTTCGCTCTGAAAATATGGAGGCATTACCTCTATGGCACGAAGTGCAAACTTTTCACCGATCATAAGAGTCTCCAATATCTCTTTAATCAGAAGGAATTGAATATGAGGCAACAACGCTGGCTGGAATTACTTAAGGACTACGACTGTGAGATACTTTACCATTCCGGTAAAGCTAATGTTGTTGCTGATGCTCTCAGTCGGAAGGTCAATCTTGAAAGGAAAAGGCCAAGAGCATTGAGAATTGAAGTTGTCTCGACCATTGTGGAAAGTATAAAGAAAGCTCAAAGCGAAGCTTCTGAAAAGAATGACCGAAAGGAGGAACATTTGGGCAAAACGTTGGTGTTTGGTACAAACGGTCATGGATTGAAGGTGTTCCAAGATCGGATTTGGATACCTAAGATACGAGGAGTCAGAGATCTTCTGATGGAAGAAGCTCACAAGACCATGTATTTGATTCATCCGGGTAGCACTAAAATGTATAGGGACCTGAAACCCTACTACTGGTGGCCGACGATGAAGCTTGATGTTGCAAAGTATGTGGCCGAGTGTGTGACTTGTGCGAGAGTCAAGACATAACATCAGAAACCGTATGGGAGTTTAGAACCATTGTCTGTGCCTATGGGTAAGTGGGAAGACATTGCTATGGATTTTGTCACTAAACTGCCCAAAACAAAGAATGGTCACGACATGATTTGGGTGGTCATTGATCGATTCACTAAGAGTGCGCATTTCATAGCAGCCAGGGAGAAATGGTCTATGGAAAAGCTTGCGAATTCTTATGTGAAGGAAATTGTGAGACTTCACGGTGTTCCGCTAACAATTGTGTCGGATCGTGATAGTCGTTTCACCTCAAGGTTTTGGAAATGTCTACAAGAGGAAATGGGTACCAAGTTATGTTTAAGTACAGCTTACCATCCGCAGACTGATGGTCAGAGTGAAAGAATGATACAAACACTTGAAGATATACTGAGAGCATGTACCTTGGAATTCCTAGGTAATTGGGATGAACATTTACCATTGGTAGAATTTTCCTATAACAATAGTTTTCACTCGAGCATTAAGATGGCACCTTACCAAGCTTTGTATGGACAAAAGTGTCGTACGCCATCTTGTTGGCTAGAGGCTGGGGAAAAGTAGTTTATGGGACCGGAGATGGTTCATCAAACTGCTTAATAGTTGAAAATAATTAGGGAAATAATGTTAGCGGCTCAGGATCATCAAAAGAGCTACGCTGACAAAAAGCGAAGACCGATGACGTTTGAAGTTGGGGATTCGGTTTTGCTTAAAGTCTCGCCGTGGAAGGGACTTATAAGATTTGGTAAAAGGGGAAAGTTGAGTCCAAGGTTTATTGGACCGTTTAAAGTTCTTCAGAGGATTGGGAACCAAGCTTACAAGCTCGAACTACCAGAAGAAGAACTTAATGGAATTCATAACACTTTTCATGTGTGTTATTTACGGAAGTTCACGGGGGAAGTTCCGGACATGATTCCACTTTCGGAGTTGAGAATTGATGAGAACAAAAGGTTGATTGAAGAACCAGAGGCAATTATTGACCGAAAGACTAAGAAGTTGCGACGCAAGATGGTCGAGTTAGTGTTTGTCCGATGGAAACACACGAATGAGCCGAATCTCACCTGGGAGACGGAGAGTGACATGTTGAGTTGCTATCTGCATTTGTTTGTTGATGTGTGATTCCGGGGATGGAATCATTCTAAGGTGGAGAGAATTGTAACGCCTGTGTTTCTGGGCTTGCCATTTTTAGCAATGTGATAGTCTAGGTTAACCTTTGTAACCCGTTTTGAAAGAATAGAAGTGTATTATTTGAGTATTATGTGTTTTGTGCTTAATTGCTTAATTATGTGGTTTGATTAATTAAGAATAAAAATAAGCGTCAAAATTTAAGTGTAAAATAAACTTGATATCTTTAGATAATGTTGTAGTAGTTGAAACAAGGTTTCCGAAGATATAAAGAATGCCGCAATCCGAGTTATAGCGAGGAAGTTATGACCTGTCGAAGTTTCGCGACAGAACCGGCACCGCTGATTAACGTAAAAAGTGAAATTTACATTAGAGCGATATTTAGCCTTAGTGATCTAAACGAGAATTGAAGACCTTGTTGTTAGTATCAAAGCGATAAAAAGTTAGGCGAGAACGGACGTCAAACGAAGAAGTTATGAATTTATAACGAAAATTTCTGTCCCGGCCTATCAAAAATAAATAATAAAAATAAATTCAAAATTAGGCGACGGAATCAAAATGAAAGATGTAGAGCGTAGTCTCCCCTTTCCGTGGATATAAAGAACGTCGAAAACGGAATTCGTATGATGAAGATATGAATTTCCGAAGTTTATTAAATAATTTGTATTTACTTTTAATTGAAAATTCGGAAGCATTATCCGAAGACGAGTCACAAATCTGATCCGACTTACGCCTCGTGTAAGCGAGTACGCCCCGCATACTCCGAAGAGTGTCGACACTTCGGATGACGCATGCAGTGACGATTTCGGAAGCAGTACGCGCTGCGTACTGCAGTACGCCCCGCGTAATTCAGGCTTCCAGCCTCCTATAAATAGGATGCGAAGGCTGCCGAGTCTTTTGCCAATTTCTTCTCTTCTCTCTCCTGTTTTGCATCGTTTTGCGTTCCAGAAATACCCCGAAGCCCCGGTAATAGTCCCGAGTCCCGAGGCAAGTCCCGAGATCCCGAAGATCCCGAGAAATACGGTTTCCGAGCCGAAGCTCTGCCCGTGAGAAGTTCGATTTTTGTAGAGATCTTCCAGATCTGCTGAGGATTTCTACTTTTGCAAGCTGTAGTGCTATCCGATAATCTTCTGATCAAGTGAGTGTATACTACCTTTCATAAACGCAATAATAATACAAGTATGGTTTGAGTGTATTAAGTTTATTGTCGTTTTTACATGTGAATGCATTGTTACTTTCTCCTAACGTATAACTATGAAGTATTTTATACGAGATACATCTTATGTGTATATTTTGTTGTTATGTGTGTGAATGTATATTCACTTTCTTCTATGTTACAGATCTGATTATTTCTATATGAAATACGTGTTATGTGTGTGTGCCTCATCTTTTATATGGAAAATGTATTGATCAAGCATGCTATACAGGTTTTGAAAATATGTATAAAATGTATGTTTTTATCTACTAATATGTTGGGTAGAACATGGGTAGATAGTTGGTGTGTAATAAACAGATAAGAGGCCTCGTTGTTGTTTTGATCCAATCATCTAGCGGAATTTAGATGACGACCATGGACTTTTTCTAGACAGTCTAGTGGAACGCTAGCAGGCTCATAACCTGTAGGTGTTAATGAACTTGGGTGTTCATTCGCTGTATTCCATCCCCCTCTTGGTTGCCTTATTTGACTTATATTGCTGAGGAACCCCCGCAGCATGTGTTGTCACCCCCGATGAAAATATTCTTAGATTGGTCCCTTGTGTTAGTTATTTTAGGGACGTAAAGTGAGAATAACGGGAATGGGTAACTGGGTTATTGTTGGTTGATAATAATTAATTTAATTATTTATTGTGGGTTGAAAACCCTATATGCTCACCAGGCTCCCAAGCCTGACCCACTCAGTTTTATTTGTATTACAGGAAATGGCGCAAGGGCGTAAGATGGATGAACCATCAAGTCGTTTTGTTTACAAGTCTGTATATGTAAATATTTGTTGAATGACTTGTAATGTTATCGTTTATGCTTGTTGGTCTATATCGGAACATGACATCCCGAGTTTTGATTATATAATGAAAAATACATTTCTTTTATGAAATGCTTTGGTAAACATTTATCATGTTTTGTTTTTGGGAACAAATTCCGCAACTTTTTCAAATCAAAAGGATTTACTCTGAATATTATTTTAAAAGCATAAATGAAAATCGGTCTTTTCTGGCCGAGATTTTGGGGATGTCACAAATTTTGACCAAACCATAGGGACGAGAAATGCAACCAAATCAAACCATAGGGACGATCCGAGTACAAAATAAAAGTTAGGGACGAAACGTACAATTTTATTCAAACCATAGGGATGATTTCAGTAATTTACTCAATATTTTATAATTGTATTGCATGAACAAATTTATGAAAAAAAAATATTATTATTTTCACAAATAAGAAGGGTTTTAAACTGATATAATTAATTTTTAGGGACTAATTTTGATACAATTTTTAGGGATTAAATTTGTGAACAATAAAACAATGTTGAAAGCTAGGAGATAATCATTATTTAAAAGTAATTATTATGTAATGATTGGTTGTAGGGTTGTCTAAATAGCCAAATAGAATGTCTTTCTAGCCAACCCCTTTATTCCAAGATTTTCATTATCGTACAAATGCAACAAAAGTGACTCTATATGATACCCCTGTCTTTGAGCAAAGTGATAATGATGTGTTATATGAAAAAGTAACTCAAATCAACGACCTATTCTAACATTCTCATTATCGTTGGTGGTTGTCGAGACCAACAAAATAAACACCCTAAATATTATACACTAAAATAGTATATAGTGGTAAAGGGATCGTATCCACGGAGATTGACTCAATTTAAATCTCTATGTAGATCACTTGTTCAAGGACTTGTAAAACAAAAGTAAAAGTAACATGGGGGGGGGGGGGTTAATTTTCTTTGATTGTTTGAAAAAATTAAAACTAGCTAGAATGTAAATATGACAAATAATCAAGTAAAAGATTTGATTAAGTTCAATGAAATTGGTTGGTTGATTTGGGATACCACCACATGGATGACATAGTTGACTTATCATTAGACTAAAAGGAACAACATTTGTGAATTTGGTTAACTTGGTTGTAGCAATTCATAAGCACAAATCACCTCAATGCTTCTTAGATATTATAATGGTTAGAGGAGTTCTAACACATTCCCTTAGTTAAAGTCACAAAATCAATGAAGCATATAATCTTGTGAAAATCAATTAGCTTTGAGTTCTAAGAGATACCAAGTCCAAAATATAATCAAATGCTTACATTATCATTATGGAGGAAACATTTCCATGGTCTAAATGAAATGAAAACAAACATATAAACCATTTGTTGCTTACTAATTTGAGGGTCTACTACTTAACCAAGAAATTAGTCAACAAAAATAAGTATTCATTCATCTAAGGTCATGATCAAAGATAAATAAACACAACAAGATGTTTAACTAGAAAAACATTTCCATAAACTTCAAACACAAGATAATAATAAGTCTTAAAAGCAACTAATCATCCATGGGTTAAACCCTAATCAACCCAATGAGAATTTAGCCAAGCATGGCGAAAACAAAAGAAATACAAGGTAGTTTAGTTGTACCAAACATTGTTCTAGTTTCAAGATGGAAAGAAATTACACCAATCTTCTAAATCATCCAATTCTTCCAAAGCCTTCTTGAGAGCAAAATGGAGTTATTCTTCTAAGTGTTTATGATGCAAAAATGCTTCAAATCTCCAATAAAAGGGGTTCATTTCCGGATTCAAAAAGTTGCCAAAAGCCACCCACCAACCTTCCACAAATAGAGTCAATAAGTCAAAACCCGGGTTCACTTCACCACTCTTCACGTGAACCGCGTATGGATCTACGCGGAACGTGTGGGTCATGCTGAATGCATACCTTGGCCCATTACAAATACCATCCATCCCAATATTCTAATTTATGCTCTAGCCTACATGCATAATTCTTGGTAGCCCAGTTGTGCCTTCCAAACTCTTCCGAGATGATCCTTTAATCTTCTATAGCTCGAATTCTCTTCGTCCTGCCCGAAATTTAAGTCTGACGTGCTTTCTTGTTTATGTTGACTCCAAGCCCAATTGCACAACTTCAAGTCCATAAACAAATTGCAAGCCTCCAACAGTCTCGCACTCCTTCCACGCCTCCAATAATAAAAAGTCTTCGATAAATCCTACAAATAAGCTCAAAAGATTGGAAAGCACCCGGTAAAGGAGAAAAATAACAAAAAGAGAAAATATGCATGAAGATTAATTAAAATAAAATTGTTTTAACTAAAAATAAATATGAAAAAAGTAATAAAAACGAGACTATCAATGGTACAAATGCATTTACAAATACGTAACAACCCACCAAATATATGACAAGAGTTGAATAAAAAAAGAGTAAATTACATAAATGGTCCCTATGGTTTGGGGTAATTTGCACGCTCGGTTTCTAACTTGTTTTTCTAATTTGAAAAGTCCTTACCGTTTGTTTTGTTATGCGTTTGGTCCATACTGTTTGTTTTTATTACGTTTTTGGTCCTTGTCTTACCTAAAAAGTATATTATTTAAATAGAGAAAAATGGTAGGGTAGATAAAGTAATATGAGGGGGTAGGTTTGGGGGTGTGTTTACTTAAATAAATTAAAAAATCAAGAGCAAAATAGTTTTTTTTTTTTTTTTTTTAAGTAAGACAGAGACCAATCGCGTAATAAAAACATACGGACATTCCGAATTAAAAAAAAATAAGTTAGGGATGAAACACGTAAATTACCCTAAACCATAGGGACTATTCGTGTAATTTACTCTAAAAAAAAGTTATATAATTTATGTATATAGTTCTATTTTCTATTTACGAAATACTTGTATAAACAATCTTCAATATATTACGAGTTACAACACTTCCATCAAAAATCTTATCTTACAAAATGGTTAACGGTCGACATATAATCATAATACAATTTATTCCTCCATATTACTATTTTATTTACCTTCCATCTCACACATGTTTTAGTGATTGGTGACATGGAAACCCATTTTATATTTATAACAACGGAAATATATTAAAACTCTAGCAAAATACTATTGAGAAAAACATTACAAAATAGCTTATTAGGATTACACAACCAACGATCCCATGTTGCAATTCTTGCACCTATAGCAAATCCAAAAATTAGAAAGGGAAAACTATATCATCAAAAATAAACTTTCATAGTCTTCTCCACTCCAAAAATTAGTTTGTTCCTCAAATTCCAAACAGACCTAAAGGAACAATAACCACCGCATCAAAGTAGCTATTGTTAACAGTTGACAAACTAGAATAATCAGCCCACAAAATGAAATAGAAATTATGGAAGAAAATGTCAATGATAACCACCAAACAACAATTTGATGCCATAACAAGGAAAAATCCGGGCAAATAATAAACAAACGAATGGATGGACGACTCCCCAATAGAATTACCAACAGAGCATAACACAAAATCATAATCAATGGCATTGTCTCTTAAGTTCAATAATGTAGAAATTTTATCACTTCCAATACGCCATAAAAGATTGTTTAGTTTATATGGAACTAAACAATTCCATCTCATTGTGGATCCAATACATATAAGAAAAATCAAATCCAAAAGATACCTACACGAAGCAAAACATGGAAACCCATTGATTGGGTTAATTTGTGAAAAAAGTTATTTTAGGAATTGTTTCAGTAAGACAAAAAAAAGGATGGTGTAGGTGTCTTTAATATAATCTAATCAAAATATGTTACTATGAATTAATATTTAAATTAATAAAGTGGTTCAAAAAATTTTATCTTTCAATAAAACAAAACTAATGAACTCAAACAAAGTTAATCATGCTTATGTTTTGTAAAAATTTACAAATATACAAAATATAAACATGGCTTAATACCTTATCCAGATGGGGCATATAAAATCTATTTGAAAACCATAAAATGACAACTATTGCAATTTATTTTTTGAAATCTAATGTATAATGAAAATGCAATTATTATTGTGAGTGATAAATTCCAGCAGGCGGAATTCAGAAATCACATGCAAGGATTATCATGAAGTATGATATCTTCATCCAAGATATTTGCCAGGCACTATATTTGAGGAGCATTCATTAGGGTATTCAATTAAGGAGATGACTTGGTTTTCATGAGGATCTAAGAAAATTGAACTGTTCCTTCTCCATCAATGATTAGTCTAATGAAGGTATTAGAAAACGTCGAAGAAGTCAAATCTTTACACATAAGACATTACGAAAGCTGATTAAATAATCATTTTTGATAATTAGGGTAGAAGTTAAATCCTTTACTTAAGAAAAAAGCAAAATCTATTAAGTTAATTTTCTTGAAATACGTAACCTCTAAGTTCTATTGGTATACATGTGATTATTAGAATTCGAATCAGAAAAATTAAATATTATTTTATTTTTTGTTTCTATATATCTTCAATTCCTATTATATACATATTAAAAACCGTTTGGCTTAAGAACAATGATTAGTTTCAAACCAATTTCTTTTGTTTGTACTGTATATTGGCAATGATTTTGACATTTATCTTAATCTATCAAAGTAAGAAGATCAATAGAAAGTAAAAGTAATAGGATATTTGAATTATCTTCCGATTACATTTAATTAGATGGTCTTATCCAAAGGTTTTAAGTATTTTTGTCGCTGATTTTTTTTTTTTTTTTTCCTTTTGTTGGTATTTCAGGCTAAGGATAGTGGAAACTGATGTGACTAGCAATTAAAAAAATTGCATCATAATTTATTTTTCTTACATTATTATTGAATATTTTTAAATTTTGTATATGTGAAACCCAGTATGTGGATAAAAAATTCGGGAGGATTTAACAAATTGTAACCAAACTTCACAGTTATTCCATCTAAGTCGCACAAATTTTGTAATAGGTTAAACTTTAAACGGTTCAATTTTAATTTGCTTCCAAAGTCTTGTTAATCTTTTTGTCTTTGACCCAAAATTAAATTGATTACAACTAATGACGTGGATAAACATTGTGATTTTCAGCATAATTTCCATATTAGATTATAGCATATATGGAAGATGAAATATTCCTTATGTCACTTACTAAAGAAAGATGATATATGAACATATATGAGAATGGTTTATGAATTTGAATTTTCTTAAAGCTTAGGCAAGCATACAAAGACAAGACTCATCATACACACTCTTCACATAATTGGCGTGAATAGACTTATCTAATGAATTGATGCTCAAAATTTAACATAGTTCGTTATGGTTATGAAACATATCAAATAAAAATGTTTGGAGTTTAAAGATAAAGTAAGTGCATGGTCACAAGAAATTGAACTATATATATTCTTTCTAAAGTTTATAGAATTAATCATGAACATATACACGATCATTCGAAATGGCGAATCCCCTTATAACCAAAAAAAAGTGTTGGCAAGGGAGTTTTTACATGATTTAATACCTATTTTACTCTAAGGTTGTGTCGAAAGAATCAGAATTGCCAAAACTTTTTCAACCTACGACATTAGTATCATGAAATAGGCAATCTAGAGATAAGATCAGTGAAGGAATCTTCTTGGCAACGAATAGTTAGACCTCCCATAGGATGTTCAAACCCAAACTCCTCTTCTGACTGTCGAAGCAAATCTTGAAATAGAGGATGCTCCAGAAAAGATAATGGGACAACAAATCGAGTTTTTTGAGTTTCTCCAACATAGATAGCCAAGTAACCTTTTGGTACATCCAACTTACTTCGGTTGCAAAGTGCATGTAATTTGCTGAAATGTTTGGTTTTGGTTGTCAAAGAAGGAAATCGAATGATGCCCATATCTTGGGAGGAAATACTAAAAGAAGAAGGATACGAGGTGGGTTAAACACAAGAAGGAAATTTGGATTAATTTTTCTTTATCGAGACAATCTGATGCTAGTATTTATATTGAGTTGGCATTGGATGCCGAATTGAGGTTGAGAATAAATTTGCAACTTGATTTGAGTATGTTGTGGCCCTTCATGTGAAAACCTAACATGGGTTTGCACATTTTTAAAATGCCTCCTTTTGTCATGTTGATGTACGGTGCACGTCTTCCATATTTATAATTTTGTTTGACTTGATTATTGCCTAATATGATACTTAAAGGCATTAAATAATTTCATGGTGTCATTCAGATTTTTAACATATATCTTATAATTAATAAACTAAATTAATTTTCATGTTTGTAATATTTATGTCATTTACTAATGGTTTTATTTTCCTTTGAATTTATAAATATCTAACCATATTAGTAGTATATAAGTAACATTTTCTTAAAAAAAATTGTTATGTTTGAAAGTGTTTATGATTCAAAAATGAAAAATTAAAAAGATATGAAGAGTCGAAAAATAGGTTTTGTTGCATAAAAAGGTGAGAATTTTGTTATGCCTCTCCATATATCAAATGTATTAAGCACATCTTATATTCTATGTTTTTTTTTTTTTTTTTTTTTTTAATGATTTTATGAGTGTTCAATATATTTCTTGAATACAAATTTTAACATATATGTTTTAGTGTTTTTATTTTGGTGAATATTATAGTAATTTTATACTATTTGTTATTTGATATATATATATATATATATATATATATATATATATATATATATATATATATATATATAATTGAATCATTTTTACTCTTAATATATTAACTTATTAAATATAAAATATTATCATTAATATGGTAGATAATTTAAATTATTAATATAACTTAATTAGTTTTTTTAATTTAAATATGATGTTCAATGTCTATATTCAACTTTAAATTATCAATGTAGTATATCTATTTTTTTTAAATTTAAATATGACATTAGATTTAAAATATAAACCAAAATCTCAAATAAACTTAAAAAATAATCAATTTTTTTGTAAATAGTTAAAATGTTTAAACATTCTAAATACAAACCTCAACAGAATTGTCAAATTACTTAAAATAATATATAAAAACTATTTTTATAGTAACAAAATATTCTTTTAAGTGATTTTGAAAATTAATTAAAAAAGTATTAAAAAATATTATAAAATTATTTATATTTATACCTATCATCGAAATTAGAAGATGGTCACATAAGTAAAACTTCAAATTATACGATCATAACAATTATTAAAAATTAACACTAAATTGAGAATAATATTCAGTTTTATTTATGTGTAAGTAGCGGGTAAAGGCTATTGAAAAATGTTGTTCAAAATAGTTGAAACTATATATATATATATATATATATATATATATATATATATATATATATATATATATATATAACTTAATTATTATGTCAATGTTAATGTCAATAACATAACATTTTAATATATATATATATATATATATATATATAATATTTAACAATATTATTTTAATTTGTGCAATGTGTAGGTATTCGCCTAGTATTATATAAAACTGAAGATGGCTGATGTTTTGATCCCTGAAACGATGTGTGCCTCAAAGTTATAGCTTCAATAAAGAATGAGGATGTATGATGCTTATATAGTATAGTAGCTTACGTCAAGTTTTAAACCATATACGAAGTGACATGCTTTTGAAGTGGTTGCTAGGATCGAATGAAGCAAATTTAAGCAGTCTGTTACGAACTTGCAACCTGTTGTTCATTACCACATAACCTTAACCACCAGATCATGACTTTACTTCTATCTATAACCCATGGAACATGCATATATACATATAATTTTTTATAGGTGCATACTCATATAAACGACACTAATACGAAAAAATTGAGTAGTTGCATGGGACACTATATAGGCCCGACCCTGATAAGGTGTATTGGAAATATGTCACTTCCTAATTGGTTGAGGTTTCATGTTCTAAAATGGAAAAATGTGTAGATTTATAATGTCACATGTTCCCCAGTCGATGGAGAAAAAGGTTGAATGGTGACAGTACATAGATTTCCCAAATCACAGAATGCGAATCATATTTACCAAAAATCTACAAGTCTTCATGCCGATAACCCTTTCCTGACTTGATTTCTACTCCATCCTAGGAAGACGTGCAATTTTGAAAACATCAACTTGATGTTAGTGAGTTCACAGGTTTTAAGGTAAATGTATGATAACTCGTTTCAAAACTTTTTGGAAAACTTTTCTTCCTAGATTCTTAGTTTCCTATGTCTTGTTATATCAACTCTTTATCTGCTAACCATATCTTATTGACTTCTTGGATGTTTTATTAATCCTAACTTACTATATTTGTATGATATCTAACCATCCTATCTCATTGTCTTTTAGGATATTTTATTAATCCTAATATACTATCTTTATAGGATATCTAGTGATCTTATCTCATTATCTTTTATGATATTTTATTAATCCTAATTTACTATCTTTGTAAGATAATTGTAATATCTTGACATTGAGGTATTTTCATTTTAAACTTCAAGTATGAGAATTTATTTCATTTTTGACCTTGGCTGTGAATTAATTGCAAAATTGGACCAAAAGGTCATTTTTGTAAATTTAGAAGTTGGGTATGTACGATGGGCGTAGGTGGTAGAATGCAAACCTTTATTTTTAGGATCTAGACCCTATTTAAACATCCTTAACTCCCAAACCTACCTTATTTCATCATCTTCAAACCCACATTCAACCCTAAGCAAACTCCAATCTATTTTTAGAACATTCTTGAGCATTTGTGTGTGTTTTGGTAACATTGAAGGATAGAAGGGGAAGAGAAGATCATCTTGGACGAGTGGGATGCTTTAGATCCAGAATAACAACATCATTTGGCATCTTTTAAAGATAAAAAGCCTTAACCTTGATTAAGAATTGTTTAGATCTTGCTTCGTTATGAAATGGTTATCTTTGGATCCTATAAGCTTGGTATTATTAGTATGGGTTACTCTAATCCATATAAGTTATCCTTTCAAACATTTTGGAGCATCTAGAAGCATAAAAATGTGATCTAGGTTGTTAGATTTCTTCCATTCATGAGTTTCAATGTCTTAATGGGTTAAGTAGTTAGTGTTTTTGTGTTTGGGCACTTATTAGCCATGCAAGACCATAAAGTTGGAAACTTTATAGTTAAGGATGTTATTTTAAAGCTAGATCTAGAATATAGGCAAAAGAGATTAACGATTAAGCTCTTAATAATAAGGAAATGAATCCTGTTGTGAACATTAAGCGCAGCCCATGAACGCTTAGTAATGGGAGGCATCACTCGCATGGGTTAATTTAGTCATTGAGATTGTCAGCGGAAATCGAATGATATCTTTCGGAGAACTTTAGATATCTCGATCCTTCATCAAGTGAATTGTTGAAATGATGATTCGTCCATTAAACTAATAATTACAATAAATCTAGTAATAAATTAATATCAATTTAATTAACGGACTTACCTTCTTATTTCAAAATTCCAAAATTAAAGCTCATTAGTTTATATTGTTTATTTATTTAAATCAAAAAGATAAAAAATCAATTTTATCAATTCATTATTTTTTTTATCTTCACATAAGTCCAAAGTTGTTAAATATTTTGACATTTATATTTAATTTTTTTTTAATTAATACATGTATTACATGGATCATACACATAGTTTACTATTAAAAACAAAAAAATAAGCCATGTTCATTTTACATCCTTTTATTTTAATACATATATATCTAAAATAAAGTTCTGAGTTTTAAGAGTCTAACAACATCCACTAATAAACTCAAATAAAACATATATTTTTTTTTTATTATTTTTGGCTTAAAATAAGCATCTCAATTCATGTTACATAAATTTGCATTCCATACTCAAATAAAATACAAATGAAGACTTAAAAAATTCTTATTTTTTGTTTTATATGGTGTTTTGATCAAATGCTAGGCTAAAAATGTTAAGTAATTTTTTCAAGTACTATTTAAAATTTTAATAACTTTTTACACCCATATGTTAAATTCTTGTGTGTTATATAGATTTAGCATAAGATGCGGTGCAGAGACTAGAGAGGGTATGAATGAGTCCATAACAAAGGAAGGTTGAAGTCGTTATTGTCATAAAAAAGATGCTATAAAATAAAAAACATTAGTGTATTATTTTACATTGTTCAATCCGTGCACCGGATGAATATAACACTAGTATAATGTAAATATAATATATAAATATAATACTAAAATCAATACGAATAGCAACTATAAATCTAAACCACGAATTGTAATATCGAGTTATGGGATATAACCCATAAGAAGCACATGCAATAATAATTAGTGGGCTTCTCCCAGGACCATAGAAATTTATGATATTCTCAACCTCAATATCTAAGCCGAGTTGCTCTCTCTCTCTCTCTCTCTCTCTCTCTCTCTCTCTCTCTCTCTCTCTCTCTCTCTCTCTCTCTCTCTCTCTCTCTATATATATATATATATATATATATATATATATATATATATATATATATATATATATATATATACACACACACACACACTAACCGTCTACTCGCGTCAATTTTTACGCAAATAGTCTACTACACATAAGCAATTATCAATAAAAATCATGTTAGGAGAAACAAAATAAAAAATAATTAAAAATGAAAAGTTGGGATTTTTTAGAAATGCATATGAACACATGATTGTCTGATCATTATTGATCATGCAACACTTCCTTATAGACGATATTTGACGTATAAACTTCCGTGTCGTTGAATTATTCATCGGGTTTCACCAATACTTTTCTAGTGATACTTGATATCCCTCTAGATAATATCACATAAAGTTGGTCCTGTGAGAAACCGATTCTGGAAGATAAATTCCTACATTTGGAATTGTTTGTCGCTGAGCTTTATTTATTATCATTACAAAACATAATCAAATTGGAAATTGTTTTCTCTTCAGCTTGAAAAGAAACATGTCATCTTCAGACGAACTTGGAGGAATCCTTGATAAAAATACCCTCTTTCCAGCATGTTTACCAACAGCTATTACAGCATCAATGACATTGTGTTGAAAGCTTTTATATATCAATTGGGTGCCATTACATAATCCATTTGACATGTCGAGATTTCGTAACAACATTAATGGACATCTAACTTTAAGTTTTAAGTAATGAGGGGCAAAACCACTAACACTGAGCATGTTCAAGAATTCCACAGGATATAAATTATTTATATTGTCCACGGCTTCATGAAAACTATAGTAAAATTTCTCTTCTTCATGAAATCGGCCAATCAAATAATCATTAATCTAATCAGCACTATCATTTATTGTGGATAGTATTGCATGTGAAATAATAAAATCTGGTTCAGATCTATTAATTTCAAATGATGGAAAGATTGCATTAATCAAATCACGCAATGAATTTTCTTTTTCAGTGAAGGGAATTACCATATCATCAGGAATGCAAATAAAGTTTTCGTGCACCGTTTCTTCAACTCCATCACCGACATGTAATAGAAATTTTGAGAACCATGGATCGGTTAGTGCTCTCATATTTATAGTTAACCGCAACTTGATAATCGAAGACCAAAGAGGCGACATTCGTATGCTAGAATCCACAGTCTGTGTTCGTGTTCCATGTCTAACCACCAACAATACTTGTCTGAAATCACCTCCTAAAACCATTATCTTTCCACCAAATGGGAGCATCACCCAGTGATATCTTTTATTGTATGGTCAATCGCCTCCAATACATGCTTTTTAGCCATAGACACTTCGTCCCAGTGATTACTTTTGTAGTCTGAAGTAGTTGAGCAGTACCTCTTTGTCTTGAAATCTTGCAGACCGAGTTATTTTCAAGATTGATTGGAATGTTAAAGTGCGAGTGAGCTGTTCTCCACCCCCCCCCCCAGGATACTATTAGCCGCAACACCCGAATACGCGGTCGTGAGTACAAAATGACCACATGAACGAATATTAGCAAGTAAATCTTTGTACAACAACGTTTTCCCTGTTCCACTAGGACCAGCTATGAAGAAAACTCCTGGAATATCATTATGGACATGCCGCTTTACCTCATCATATGCAAATTTATGTTTTGGATTGAGAAAATCTCGAGCTTGTAAATGTTCATATTCTAGAACTATAGAGCATTCTTCTTTTACCTCACGAAAACTCCAAATTCTAAATCGACATTTTGATTTATCTTTGGAAGATCAAAATCATCAATATATGTCACACCCCCAAACCAAAAACTGTGGAAACGTCTGGGGGCGGATGACGTCTATCATAACAATTGATCAGTAGCGATCAAAGCATTACAACCATTGTATTGAATATTTAATAAGTTTACATTGTTCTCAAAACATTGTTTACACGATATCAAATGCATATGACAAAAATAAATAATGTGATGCGACGACGCCCCATCCTAGAAAAACTCTTTCATTACCTGTTTACTGATTTCCTAAAAATACAAGTGATTTTGAAAAGTGTCAACAATTCAATTGGTGAGTTCATAAGCGTTTAATACGACAAGGATTTTGTAACTGTTTCGTGTAAAATGATAGTGTATACTTCTAGAAAATCCAATATTCTCTTTAAAAATGAACTGTATGTCTTAATCCTAAGACTAAAAATATAAGTAATGTTGTACTGAAAAATGGTGGTATGATGTTTTATCTTTATATAAAACTACTTGAATGTATGTTAACCCCGTAAACCAAATGCTTCTTTGTTTCCCCATGTGAGTTCTTATAACTGTACTATGACTGATATGCCTGCTGTGACATTCTTCAGGTGTCAGAATGTTAACGACATTTGTCACCCTAGGGTACGTGATTGTCAGTCCCATATAAGTCTATACACAAGTGTCTCGTTCTCCCTCCAAGAGAATCTGGTTATAATTCAGGACTTTTGTTGGTACTTACGTAAGTACTTGAATACGTGTCTCACAAATAATTGATTTAACGAGTTTATGTGTAATGAACTGAAAATCTTTTTTCTTGTAAATGAAATAATTATACATTTAAATAATTACATGTTTCTTTCGAAATGATAGTTTAGTGTTTGCGACTCCCAAACTATATTAATTATAGTTTATTATGTTTGTTTTAAGACTATTAATATAATCTTTTATATAAATACATAGTAGTTATCTTGTTTAGTTTCTAAATGCAAGGTCAAAACATCATATTTTTTGTTATAACCCCCAAAATGGTGAAATGACTAGAATGTAAACCTTTTTGTAAGAAAAGCTATATTTTGGTGAAAAGCTTCAAAAACCTTGTAGTTTTACTAACATAAATTTTCTTATGATTTTATAACATAGATTATGTTTTGTTTTTGTTAGTTTTACATTTCAAAACTAATATAGCACAAATAGTTGCATAAAATCGAGTGATAACCATATCTCATATAAATAGTGTCTTTTATTTAACACAAAGATTAAACATGCAAGTACTAGAGTGATAAAATTTAATGCCCCGATTCTCAGGTAGTGTTTTAAATAAAGATGTATTGGGTTAAGCTCTACTTGACGAGTTGATTGCCCTACTCGTCGAGTAGAAACGGGGTGGGATTGCGTGTTAAGTGACCTACTTGACGAGTCTATATTTGTCACACCCCCGGACAAGACGGCGGAAACATCCGGAGGCAGGTGACTTCATTATGTAGTATCATAACAATTGAATATAAATGAAACAGAGCAATCCAAACATCACACATTGAGATAACAAACTTACATTGTTTACATATTGTATTTGTGCTTCGGATTACACAAAAGGTACATAAGTAGAAAAGAATCCAAACTACAGCTGAATAACCTTGCATCAACGTCCCTTGTTACCTGCTTACTAGATCCCTGAGAATACAATTCGTTTTGAAAAGCGTCAACTAAAAAGTTGGTGAGTTCATAAGCATTTATGAATAAAATCGTTTACACTTGATTAGAATCGTTCTCATTGTACTTTCAGAAAATCCGATATTTTCTATGAAATCGTTTGAAGTCTTGCCTTGAAAATCGTGGATATATGTGTGGATGACATTACTTTTGTTCATCCTTATAAAGAGTGATTTCGAAAAGTAGTGTGATTTATAAAAGCGAGCTGTGTCCGAGAATAGTTCCTTTGAATAGTAAGAGTCAACCGTCTCAAGAAAAATCCCTTATTTTCAAAAAGGAAAATATGGTTGAAAATCTTGTTCCTTTTATCGAGTAAAATTGAGTGTGTGTGTTCTAGTTTATCATCATCGAAAATCGTAGGAAAATCGTTTTCCCCAGAAAATCTTATATTTTCTGCTATAAAATAATCGTAAGTTCTGGTTTATCGTTATCGAAAACGTAGAAAATCGTTTTCTCCAGAAAATCCTATATTTTCTGTTATAAAATATTCGTATGTTCTAGTTTATCGTTATCGAAATCATAGAAAATCGTTTTCTCCAGAAAATCCTATATTTTCTACTATAAAATACTCGTATTTCTAGTTTATCATTATGGAAAATCGTAGAAAATCGTTTTCCATAGAGTCCTACGCTTTTTACTTTGTAAAATAGCAGTATTTCATCTCTATGCTTGTTAGGAGAAAGAATCATGGCAATTGTGGACATTCTAAAAGGTGAAAAGAAAGGACAGTCAACGCAACAAATGTGGACCATCACCTATCACGTATAGGACAATCAACACAACGTGCAAAAATTTATTTATGAGGTTTTTCCTTACATAAATTTCTAGTTAATGTAACATATTCTAGTGAGTCGTTATAACCATACTAATCATGACGGAGTGCCTGTTTTGACATTTCTCAAGTGCCCTCGGTTTGGAAAAGGCATTTGTCATCCTAGACCAGTATGTCTAGCTGTAGCGAACAACGAAGGTGCAGGGTTTCAACCCCGTATAGATCTATACACAAATTCCCACTCTCCCTCCAGAAGACTTTAACTATAACTCCTTACATGACTTAGATGTACACTAATATTTTTATATTTAAGTACTTTTGAGATTTGTCTGACTAGAATATTAACAACCTTTTGAGCAATCACTAGAGATCCATTATTTGTTAGATAAATAATGAAACTCGTACTTATTGAATAGAAATATCATTCTCGTTCCATATCGTTGATTGTGCTCCTTAACTAAGTGCTCGTGCTCGTTCCTTTTCGTTTATTGAAAAATGAGTCATTTTAGTCAAAATAAAAAGTGTAAAGTTATAATTTATATAAATTTATAATTGCCGGTTATGACACACATTTTCTATTTTATGACATATAGAACATTACTTATGTTCTTGGAGGTTTTATGACAGCATCTTCTGACATGCAAATATTTCTGTCATAAAGGTCCTACTTGTATATTTTCTTGTCGCAAACTTTTATATCGAATATTTATAAAATACCCTCTGATAGTTTGCAATTATTTCACAAAGTTTCCATTTTCGAAAATTACAAGAAGTGGTGTCCACTTATCAAGATCCCTATTATACTTTTAGCTTAGGACATGAAAGCATAGATAAAGGGGTTAAGTTGGACACACCCAATAGTTGGGAAGCTCTTTGGTAGGAAATATCCTCTGTTCTTTGTGAAATTTAGAAATCCTTCGTTTATGAGTATATTACTAAATAATAATTTAATAATATTTCACACACATACAAACATACGTATATATGTAATCATTTAAGAGTTTAGGCAAGATTTGACTTGTAATCTCCCCAAAAAGCATTAAAACATTGAAAAAGGTGGGGTATGAAGCTCTCCTTGAGTTAGTTGAGGAGTTGTTTGGAGTTAAGGAGTGAAGATCTCAAGCTTAAACTCTTGATGAGATGAGGAACTTCCCTGGGAGGGATGTTTTCCTAAGGATAATCATCACATATTATTATGAATAAAATAATATGGATTCATCTTGAAATATAATAAAATATTAGATGAGTGGAGGAATTTACCATAAAATTTCTCAGGAAGAAGTTGAGAAATTTCCTTTCAGCAAGATCCTTTGTTCTTGCTTGAAGATGAGTTTTTAGAGAAAATGGGGAAAAGTGAGAGAGAAAGTGGAGTCTAAACTCCCCCACCGTCGTTGCTTTGGAGTATAACGAAAAGGGAGAAATCTTTGGTACATGGGTATCTGGTGGTCCATGCATGGATATTTGATGGGTAAATCTTGGAATACTGTGATTTGCATAGGAAATGAGGAATTTCATCAAATCACAAGGTTAATCCCTTTGTCCTTTTCTTGAGTTAGGATAAGGTTTTCCTAAATCCCAAACATTTATTTTTATGAAGAATATGCTTAAAATGATTAATTTTAGCATAAAATAGGGGTCTAAGGGGTTTAGGATAGGAAAATTACAAGTTTGGTGTAATTTCCGGTGTCAAAATGCCTTAAAATGGTGAAAAAGTCTGAAAACAATGAAAATCCGAAGTGGGGGTTGGTTCCTGCGAAGGTCCGAGATGCATAAGAAGGATTCCGGAGTTATTCCTCAAGTTCCGACGCAAAGGGGTGAATTTCCAAAACCATTTGCTCAAATCCGGAGGTGCGAAGTCGGCTGGCGATGTCCGAAGCGAGGCGAGGTGAGGCGGGTTCTTCCGGAGTAAGCCTTAACCCTTCCGGAGTCAACCTTCCGAAGCTGCTAGATCTGAAGCAAGGGGTTCCGAAGAAAGGATGTTCCGAAGGTGAGAACCTTCCCGGTTCCTTAGAGGGTGTCCGGACTCAGAGGGTTCCGGGGCTAAGAGGGTTCCAGACTAAGAGGGTTCCCGACCAAGAGGTTCAGGACCAAAAGGGATCCGAACCAAGAGGTTCCGAACCAAGAGGGTCCTTTTGGGGTTTCCTCTTCCAGTTTTTGAGCTGTTTTCGACTAAGGAAGGTACTTAGGGATATTTGAGAGAGATTTGAGATCCGTGGAGAGATTTGGGAGAGATTTCACCTGCTTGGAGAGATTTGGGAGAGATTTCACCTGCTTGGAGAGATTTGGGAGAGATTCACTATTCTTGGAGAGATTTTGGATAGATTCACTATTCTTGGAGAGATTTTGCATGCTTAGAGAGATTTGTGAGAGATGCACTATACTTGGAGAGATTCGCTATTCTTGGAGAGATTTCGCATACTTAGAGAGATTTGGGAGAGATTCAATATACTTGGAGAGATTTGGGAGAGATTCACTATTCTTGGAGAGATTTCACACACTTAGAGAGATTTGGGAGAGATTCACTATACTTGGAGAGATTTGGATTCTAAAACTTTATGGCTCCTTAGGAACTCATATTGAACACTTAGGAGTGTTAGCACAATCTCACAATAGTCCTTATTTATCTGAGGGTGGAATTTCCTAGGCGAACGTGCTAGTTGTTACACTATTGGGATTCGGCGAGTAGGAGCTGGCAGATGAAACCCTAGATCTCGGGGCTTGTACCCCTATTTAAAGGGACCTTAGCATCCCTTGGACCTCTTTACAGTTCTAAAGAGTCCTTGAGAGCCCTTACTTGTGTGTGTACCTTGTGTATGTGTTGATGATTAAAAAAAAGGATCTTTGGAAGGAGAAGACTTGGAGGAGAAGGAGATTGGACCATTAGAGTGTGGGAATGAACACTCATCTCAGAAATCATCTTCCAGAGGTAATCAAATCACCATCTTTCTTGTAGATCTCTTCCATTTGTTGAGTTTTAGGGTTTTCTTAGAATATCAAGTTGGTATGATGAGCTATGGGGTAGATCTGTAGTTGTAACTTCAGATCTAGACCCTCTTCGGATTCTAGAAGCATAAAGTTACAGTTTTGGTCATGATTGAGGTCCCTATTGGGCATGAAGCCCCATTAAGAGCTTAGATTTGGCATTTGGAGCATTTAAAGCCATGCATGCACGTAAAGCTTGCAACTTTACGTGATAAGCATGCCTAGAAGCTTGGATCTGTGAGTTGGAGCCGCTGCATGGCTCAAAATAGATCTGTATGGAAAAAGGATTGAATGGACTCGGCGAGTCGCAAGGTTGACTCGGCGAGTCACATGAAGATGACTGTGAACTCGACGAGTTGGATGAACAAATCGGCAAGTCCAATGATGATTGCCATAGACTCAACGAGTTGAAGATCAACTCGATGAGTCGGATGAGTTTTCTCATGGATATGTATGCGTGTGTATCCATCGAGTTGCAAGGAGGGAACTCGATGGGTGGCCTTAAAGTTTGAACGAGAATCGAAGGAACTCGATGAGTCACTCCGATGACTCGGCGAGTAGCCGAGGGTACTCAGCGAGTTAAGGTCAACATGGACTGTTGACCTTGACTGAGGACTTTGAACTTGACCAGGGTGAGACAGCAGGTTAACAGACTCAGGAGTAGTCTGGACCAGTGTTGAGGACCGTATAAGGATAGTACAGTCGGAGGTCGAGGACCTAGAGATCGTGATAAGGAGGTGTGAGTGGGTTGTACTCTGTTGGGTAGAACCGAAGGGTTCGAGGGTGACACAAGGGAAAGATCCTTTGTGGTCATGAGCTATGAACGTAGTGGTGTTCCATCTTAGGGATGCTTGGACCATCATTGGCATTCCTGGTTTTTCAGGCCGAGGTTGTTTGGGGCAGGTACGATGTGTATGAACATTATAGTTAGGTGTTCAGGAGGGTTGCTCAGAATCTGTGAATTCTTTCATCATGTCAGCACGGTAAGGGATTTGATCTAGGGAGGAAACGAGATGAGTTTCCATCAGTGCAAATTGATAAAGGTGGTGCCAGTTGGGTGAAAGATAGTGAGCTAATACTGGGTTAAGACACGGTGGTTTAGAATGGTATCCAGTTATCGCAGGTGGCGAATGAATGCATAATTCGGAAGTAAGGTAAAATCTTCTGGTGGCATTTGGTCGATGAGTGTTGTTATCAGGAAATGGAAGCCGACGGCCGGCTTGAAGCGATTATCAGGGCCCTACAAGGGAAGAGATGAATTTTAAGGATTCGATAGCTGTGTTTGAAGGAATCTGGGTCAGTTGAGACCAGTGGAGGCATTGTGGGAGTATCATCCGGAAGTTTGTGTTGCCGCAGGCTTCGAGGACAAAACCTAATTTCAGTGGGGGAGAGTTGTAACATCCCAAATTCTGAAAAAAAAAGTGAAGGGTGCTAAGCGTAAATAAATGAAGGGACTCGACGAGTAGGTATGCTTACTTGCCGAGTCGGAGTGGGTTTGGATCGCGAATCAAGTGACCAACTCGCAGAGTTGGAATATGGACTCAACGAGTTGGTGCTGGAATGAGAAAACCCTAATCTTAGGGTTTGCACCCTATTTAAAGGACTTTATGTCCTTCTCCCTGTAACATCCATAAATTTTACGCCAAATTTAAACTTTTTCAATCATAAATAAAAACCAAATAGCATTGTTTACAAAATGTTTTCAAATCATTTTCCATCAGAGTGTCCCAAAAACCACAACATAAGGATGAGGAGCGGTATGGTCACGCCTTCCCCTTTCCCTGATCTCCTGAAGTACCTGAAACAATAAACCAAAAATTGTAAGCCCGAGGGCTTAGTGAGCTACCCCCAAAATACCAATACCACACTGATAATACCATATCAGTAATAATCAATCAAACAACATGAATATTAGGCCATCAGCCTGACTGGACCGCCCTACCGGGCCTACAGTCTATCTGAATCTATCCTGAGCCTTCGGCATGACTAATCCGCCACGTGGGCCTACATTCTCCCCAGACCGCTCATAGGGTATATTGGCCTTCAGCACAAAGCAGGACCGCCTTAACCCAGCCACAAGCAAATAACCATGTCCGCATACTATCATATACATGCATATATAAACATCAAACATATCTATCACACTGATCATAAATCATAAAATTCTCTTGTAACTAGAGTACCGGCCTAGCATGTCACTAACATACCAATCATTATGGATCATAAGAGCATAACATACTTTCCACCCTGATTCCTATCTAATAGGTCATAACCACATGTAGCATACCATAACAGTAACAACTAAAGGGTCGGCCTTGGTGCCGTAGACCCTATCGATATAATGAGGATAACTCACCTCGCAGATGTCGACATGAAAGGTAAACTCCAACTCTTGGATCACTTGAAACAGGCTCCACCACCTATTATCATAGTACATCATACTCTTAAGTCCTTAACCTTATAAGTTACTCCATAGCCCACTAGTCAACCCCTGCTCAAAGTCAAAGTCCTCAGTCAAGGTCAATAGTCCATGTTGACCTTAACTCGCCGAGTACTCTTGGCTACTCGCCGAGTTCCCTGAAGTACATTCCAACTCGCTGAGTCATCGGGGTGACTCGTCGAGTTCCTTTGATTCTCGATCAAACTTTAAGGCCACCTGTCGAGTTCCCTCCTTGCAACTCGACTGATACACACTCATACATATCCAAGAGAAAACTCATCTGACTCTCCGAGTTGTTCTTCAACTCGTCAAGTTTATGGCAATCTTCATCGGACTCGCTTAGTTGTTCATCAAACTCGTCGAGTTCACGGTTATCTTCATGTAACTCGCAGAGTCACTTTGCGACTCGCCGATTTCATTCAGTCCTTTTTCCATACAGACTTATTTTTGAGCCATGCAACGGCTCTAACTCATAGATCCAAGCTTCTAGGGCATGCTTATCACGTAAAGTTGCAAACTTTACGTGCATGCATGGTTATAAGGGCTCTATATGTCTATTTTAAGTTCTTAATGGAACTTCATGCTCAAGAGGGGCCTTAATCACAACCAAGAGTGTGAATTTATGCTTCTAGAATCCAAGGAGGGTCCATATCTGAAGTTACAACTTCAGATCTAGCCCATAGCTCATAATACCAACTTAAAAATCCATAAAAAGCCTTAGAAACTCAACAAAAGGGAAAATGGGAAGTAAGGTTGACACTTTGATACCTCCAAAGGATGTTGGCTGAGTTAAATCCTGCTTCCCACTCCTTCCTTGCTTCAATTCCTTTGCACTCCTTGCTTTCTTCCTCCAAGATTCTCTTTCTAAGCTTCAAACACCACACAAAGGCACTCACACACTTGTGTTAGGGTTTTAAGGGCCCTCAAAGACTACAAAGAGGCCAAATGAGGCTAAGGCTCCTTTAAATTGAGGTTCAAACCCGTGATTTAGGGTTTCATCTGCCTGCTCCTACTTGTTGAGTCCCAATATGGACTCGTCGAGTAGGTCACTTAACTCGCGATCTCATCCAGGTGCTACTCTACGACTAGGTCAACCAACTCGTCGAGTAGAGCTTAACCCCAATAATTCTTATTCAAGGAATACCTGAGAATCTGCCCCACTTGAACTAAACTTCACCCTCGAAGTCCGCTGGAATAAACAATGTTGGGTAATGCTCGCGCATCTCCGCCTCCAGCTCCCATGTCCACTTGGATCGCTTCCGATGTTCCCACTATACCCTTACTAAAGGTATTTCCTAGTTCCGCAAAATCTTCTTCTTCCTTTCCAAAATAGCCACAGGCCTCTCCACATAGTTCAGGCGCTCATCGACCTGGATGTCATCCAACGATACCACTGCCTCCTGGTCCATAATGTATTTTTCCAATTGCAAAACCTAAAACGTGTTATGGATCCGGCTGAGCTCTTCCAGGAGCTCTAGCCTATAAGCTACCCTGCCAACCCTGGCAACAATCCTAAATAGCCCGATATAACGGGGACCCAATTTTTCCCTCTTCATGAAGCGGATCACACCCTTCCAGGGTGAGACTTTCAGGAGAACCATGTCACCCACTTGAAATTCCAACTCAGATCGACGTCGGTTGGCATAACTTTTCTGCCGACTTTGAGCAGTCTGCAGTCACTGTCTAATCTGATGTATCATCTCGATAGTTTGCAGAACTACCTCTGTCCGACCCATCACTCTGTGCCCAACCTCACCCAAACAGACTGGGGTCCTACACTTATGCTTATATAACAGCTCGAAAGGCGCGACACCAATACTGGATTGATAGCTGTTGTTGTAGGCGAATTCAGCAAGCGGTAGGTGGAAATCCCAACTCCCACCAAAGTTAATGACACACGCCCTCAACATATCCTCGAGGGTCTGAATGGTCCCCTGACTCTGCCCATCAGTCTGTGGATGGAACGCTCTGCTAAAATGAAGTCTCGTACCCAGTTCCTCGTGGAAATTCTGCCAAAAACAGGATGTAAACCTGACATCTTGAGTGGAAATGATAGAAACTGGAACCCCATGGCAAGAGACGATCTCTCTGACGCACAGGTTGGCCAACTTCTCTGCCGACGAACTCTCCTGTATAGCTAGAAAATGGGCACTCTTGGTTTATCGATCCACGATGACCCATATAGCATCGAAACCCCTTGCTGTTTTTGGCAACTTCGTTATGAAATCCATCGCGATCTGTTCCCATTTCCACATGGGAATCTCCAGAGGCTGTAGCTTACCATGCAGCATATGATGCTCGACCTTGACCATCCTATATGTCAAGAACCTCTCAACAATCCAAGCGATATCTCGCTTCATGCCAGACCATCAATAACTCGAACTCAAATTACGGTACATCTTGGTTGCTCCCAGGTGAATTGAAAAATGAGACTTATGAGCCTCCTCCGTCACTGTCTGTCGGACCCCTTCGGACATCGGAACCCAAACCCGACCGTGACAGGCCAACAACCCGCGACTATCCTGAATAAACCGGGCACTTTCACCCTTAATCCTCTCCAAATTCCAGTTCTCCGGTCTCATGCCTCAATCTGAGCATCCCTGACCAAACCCACCAGCGGGGAATCCCCGGCTATTCTCATACACCTGGCTGGGGTCGAGGACCCAACTGACTTGCGGCTCAGAGCATCCGCAACCACGTTCGCTTTACCAGGATGGTAAAGGATCTCACAATCATAGTCCTTGAACACATCCAACCACCTGCATTGCCTCATGTTCAGGTTCGGCTGATCCATGATATGTCTCAAACTCTTGTGATCTGTGTATATAGTACAACGGACCCCGTACAGATAGTGCCTCCAAATTTTGAGAGCGAAAACCACCGCTCCCAACTCAAGATCGTGCGTAGGGTGTCTCGCCTCATGCGGCTTCAGCTTCCGCGATGCATAGGCTATCACTTGTCCCATCTTCATGAGGACTGCCCCCAAGCCTGTGATGGACGCATCACAAAATACCACAAAATCCTCAACTCCCTCGGCGAGTGTCAACACCAGCGCTTCGCATAAACATCGCCAAAGGGTCTCAAATGCCCTCTGCTGCTAAGGGCTCCACCGGAAATCCACCCCCTTCCTTGTTAGACGAGCGAGGGGTACGAAAATCTTGGAGAAATCATGAATGAATCTTCGATAATACCCTGCTAAACCCAAGAAACTCCTAATGTCTGAGGGAGATTTCAGAGTCTCCCACTGCATAACCGCCTCCACCTTGGCTGGATCGACCAAAATTCCCTCCTGGTTAATGAGATGTCTCTTGTAACTGGACCTCTCGTAACCAAAACTCTCATTTTGAGAACTTGACATACAACCGTTCTCACCTCAGAACATCCAGTAGCTCCCTAAGATGCTCTTCATGCTGCTCTCGAGTCTTGGAATACACCAATATATCATCTATGAACACAATGACTAAGCGACCAAGCATCGGTCTGCAGACTCAGTTCATCAGATCCATGAAAACCGCTGGCACGTTGCTGAGCCCAAACAGCATCACCACGAACTTGTAATGACCATAACGTGTCTGAAAGGCGGTCTTCTCCACGTCCTCCTCCCTCACCCTGACCTGGTGATATCCTGATCTCAAATCAATCTTGGAAAACCAAGATATACCCTGCAGCTGATCGAAAAGATCATCTATCCTCGGGAGTGGATAACGGTTCTTCACCGTTAACTTGTTCAGCTCCCTATAGTCAATTCACATCCTGTGTGAACCGTCCTTCTTCCTGACAAAAAGGATCGGTGCTCCCCAGGGTGAACTACTCGGACGAATAAACTGCTTACCCAGCAGTTCCTACAACTGAGATGACAACTCATGTATCTCTGGCGGTGCCAGTCGGTACGGCGCCTTAGCGATAGGGGCTGCACCCGACACTAGATCAATCCTGAACTCAACCTGCCTCTCCGGAGGCACTCCAGGTAACTCTTCCGGAAACACGTTAGCAACCTCCCTGACCACCGGGAGCTCAGAAACTGAGATCTTCTCTCTAACCCGCATATCTACAACATACGCCAAATAACTGGCACACCCATGCTGAATATACTGCCGAGCCCAAACTGCCGAACAAAACCCTGATCCCAACCTGCTGCCCTCACCATATACTACAAGTTCTCCCCCACTTGGGGTTCGAACCACCACCCCCTTCCCCTCACAGTTGATCATGGCGCCAAAACGGCTAATCCAATCCATCCCTACAATCACGCACACTTCCCCCATGGGGATAGGAATCAAATCTATTGGGAAGGACACCCCGAAAATCTCCAACTCGCATCCCCGGTAGACCGAAGAAGCAGAAACTCCGTGCTCGTTGGTGATCGAAAGTCGCAATGGACACTCAAGATCATCTATCGGCACACTCAACCCTCTAGAGAAGGTCTAAGATACAAACGAACAACTCGCCCCCAAGTCAAATAATACCAAAGAGGGCAAAGAATTCACTAAAAACGTACCTAATCACAGGTACAATCAATAAGCATAACACAAATACAATAACTGAGACAGAGAATAGAAACATACCAACAACCACATCTGGTGCTGACTTGGCCTCCTCGACCGTGAGCTGGAAGGTGCGACCCTGGGCCTTCGGAGGCTCCACCTTGACTGATCTCCCATCTCCAATCCTCACAGTAATGGGTGCGGAACCCTGCGCCGGCTTGGCGGCGAGCTAAGGACAGTTGGTCTTCACATGACCAACCTGATAACAAATCCTCATATCCACTGGAGGGGCGAACTGACGGCAGTCCCTGGCATAGTGCCCCTCCTTGCCATATTTGTGGCACCCACCTTCTGCTCTACAAACCGCCGAATGAACCTTGCCACACTTTCCACAAGTGCGACTCTACTGACCCCCAGACCATGTATCAACGATCTTAGACCGCTTAGGTGTCGGCTGAGACTATGCCGGTGCTTGACACTGCTCCTTCAGTTGTAGCTCTATCTCCAACTCACGCCACCTCACGGCTTCCTAAAGATCCAGGAGGGTATCACATATTTGTGTAAAAACAATATCAGTCTTGAGCATAGTCAGATAACGAGTCATCTGAGACTGCTCTGAAGCAAACTCTGGGAAAAACATAGCCCTCTCCGTAAACATACGGGTAATCTCCATCACAGACTCCCCATCCTGTCTGAATGTCAAAAACTCATGTGCAAGCCGCTCCCGCTCAATACGTGGAACGTAGCAGGTGCGGAACATATCTCTGAACTGCTCCCAAGTAACAGTAGCCCGCTGATCATCAGTATATGACCCAGTCGTCAGCCTCCACTAGTCCTTTGGCCCAAGCCTCAGCAGGTTCAGGGCACACCTGACCTTCTGGTCAGCAGGACATGAGCACGTGACGAAACAACCCTCCACGTCAGAAAACCACCTCATAGCCCTAATCGCATCCTGTGTACCATCAAACGTCGGAGGCTTTGTATTATCGAAGTCCTGATACTAGAAAGCCCTACCGGCTCCTCCTCCAACCCTTGCCACAGTTATAGCCGAAGTGGCTGCAACGGTAGGTGTCTCTACTAAAGTTGCATATCGCTCATCAAAGTACTCAACCATCACGGTCTTAATCGACCCAAACATCTCTGGCAGCTGTGCTCGGAATGCAGCAGCAATCTCGTGGTGCATGATTTCCCGGATCCTGGAATCCAACTCCTTGGTCCCTATCTGAACCACGAGAACAGGTGCTACCGGCACCTCCAACTCTTCGTCTCCCGACCCCGACCCCGATCCTGATCCTGATCCTGATCCGGATCCGAATCCCGATGCAACAAGTCTCATCACCACCATACTGATATATATATATATATATATATATATATATATATATATATATATATATATATATATATATATATATATATATATAAGACATCAGATAAATATCATAATGTCGGGAGACCAAAACCCCAAAACACTAAGGGTTGTGATTTCCTTGCTACGCATATTGGTCCTGTGCTTTCAGTAGTACGGGTCCATACTACCTTCCACACCTACGCATATTTGTCTAAAGTATCACCACAACGCCCCAATAATTGATGGGTTTTAGTCATAAGACATCCTATGTGCTCCTACCAACCCTAATGCTTGGATCTAGGTTTCTCTATTGTAAATGCTTTGAATCCAAGACTACAAACCCTAATTCTAGTATATGAAATCGATATTAACATATGAATGGGTTTAAGAACATACCTTGATTGTTATATAGCAATAACAATCCTAATTCCACCTTGAATTGACTTTGAAATGCTTAGAGTCACAAGTTTCACTCCTCTAATGGCTTACAAACACCAAGAGCAAATGGAGAAGGTATAAAGAGAGAGGAGAGAGGTTAGAATTTGTCCTTAGGACTCCTTGGGAACAAGTACACGAATTCTAAGGCCTTAGGGTCTTTATATAGGTGTAGATAGGGCTATAAACGAACAGAACGTTCGGCGAACCGTTCGTGAACTGTTCGGCGGGAAGTTCGTTTATGTTCGTTTATTTTATAAATGAACGAACATGAACAAAAATTATCGTTCGTTTAGTTAAATGAACGAACATGAACATTGGTCTCGTTCGTTCATTTATGTTCGTGAACGTTCGTTTATGATGTTTGTTTACGTTCGTTTATGTTCATTCATTTAAGTTTATTTATATTCATCTATATTCAATTAATTTTCATTATATTGCTATATTTTATGTTCGTTTATGTTCATATATGTTCAATTGTGTTTTTTTTATCTTTGTTCGTTTATGTTTGTCCGTTTATGTTCGTTTAGCATGTTCACGAACATATATGAACGAACATGAACAAAGTAATTTGTTAAACGAACGAACATGAACAAGAAAATCCCGTTCGTTTATCCGTTCGTGTTCGTTTGTTGTTCGGCTAACTTAAACGAACGAACATGAACAAGACCTTGTTCGTGTTCGTTTGGTTCGTTTACAGCCCTAGGAGGAGAGATAGGGTTTCAATCATTATCCTTATCTAGTTGCTTATCCACAAAACAACCATAAGATAAGCCTTGAAAACCCTTATCCTTTATCCTTTGGACGATTTCAAGCATCCTTATCTCCTTGAATTCGTTCAACCCATATTTAGGATAACCATTACCATATTTTGTAACTATCACATAATTACAATTCAGCCCCTCTAGTTTAATTAATTACACTTGATCACAAAATTAATTCCTAATTAATTATTGACCAATATTAATTAAGAAAATATGATTTCTCCTTTAATATATTATTCTTATAACATATTAATAAATCATAATAACCTCTCTCTCTTTATTTATTTCTCCAATCAAGTTGCTTTGGTGAAGGCAACCCAAAAGGACCATGCACCATCGGGTCAAGTACATACCAAAATAGTTATGGACTTAGACACTAATCCAACAGTCTCCCACTTGGATAAGTCTAATAACTATTCTGCGTATGACTTCAGATCCTGATCTGCAATTGTAGCTTTCCAAAGCCGCTGTCAACTCTGATCCTATCAGATACGCGTGTCCTTAGATAAGGGATTATATATTCCTCCATTCTAGATATCATATGAGATATGATTTCTAATCATTATCTTTGTACTATATCTCGATTCCCGATTTATGATGACTGACTAATTGAACAAATCAAATTAGCCCTAGCCCAGCCGAGCATTTACGTTTGTCATCACTAAACCATCGAGGGGCCCAAAGATATCGCTTTTATCCTTCTTTGGATAAAAGGAACGGATAAACTTTGATACAATGCTTGCTTGCACTCACTAACCAAATCACACACAACAATATGTTTTATAACACCAAGTTACTAGTGCGTTTTCATGTTATCAATGTGCAACCGATTAGCAAGATACAACTCACACATCTCGGTTTCAAGAATATAAGATGTTATCGTCTCACTAATCACTCGTGATACAATTCATGGAGTGATCCAAGTGAGCGTGGGTTTAATCCAATGCTCAAACTCATATTCATAAGCACTCATGAATGTTGCAGCAAACATTTGCTTATGTCTAATACTCTTTTAGACAATCCACACACTAATTCACGACAGTCTTCATTCATATCTACTTCCAACATATGAACGACTATGGCCCGTTTGAATAATTTGATTATTCTTAATAAACTCAATTATTCTGGAAGTCAAAACATGCAAAGTGAAACACAAGAATAATACTAATCCCATATGGCCTCAACCCTTTGAGCATAAATAAAACACGTTTTATTTATCACCATATCGATTACTCATTATTTGTCGTTTCGGGTAATCAACTTCTTACTTGAATTATTACACTTGTCCCATGCTCCTAGCATGCACACAATGTTTACCTATGGTTCTTACTTTTGTGAAATAGACAAATTGAACACATTTCCAATCATTCTCATTTTACAACTCCAAATCCATTTTCTTAAGTGTAAGAATATCAAATTCTTGTTACTTATAGAATAGGCTAGATTCTAACATTCTATGCAACAATCCTTTCGTAATATCATTGCACCAAAGTCACGAAGACTATTGCCAACGATATTACAAAATCTTCTATCGGAGATTGTTACAAGACAATTCCTTAGATATGATGTCTCTCACTCAAAGTACATTCCTTTGAACATCCTTTTGCATAAAAGTTTCTAATCCAGACATAGATTTTTAATATTCAATTCCCAATATGGACAGGTTTCCACATTTTCCATATGACAACCCATTCTTAATAGAATCTTATCTATTCATAATAATGTCAATATGGTCCATCCAGTACCATGCTTCCAACTAGTCACAAGCAACCAATCCTCGTCGAACTTTGGATTGTCCTTTGATGGTTGATTAATTATTTTAGTCAAAACCAATTCTAGTCCCTTTTTCCTCTAAATGCGCTAGACATTTGGAAAATTTTAGAATGGTCAAACATTAAAGCATTTGCAATCGATCCTATACCCGAAGCGTATAGGACACGGCGCATAATGTTTTATTCACTATGTTCTCAAAATTCGAATTGTGAAAAGGAATGCCGTAATCATAATCGAAATTTTAAGAAAACAATATGTACCTTTGACTAAATTTATTAACATTTGTCAACCTAAGCCTTTAGATTTGAAATGAAGCATACTATTCTCTCCCTTAATTATAGCAAAACAACTATTCCATCCTTACAACTTTGCAAAGAATGACTCTTGTTTTCTATAATTAATATTGCCAACTTGCAATACTTTCCTTAATAATCATACAATCATAACTTTTATGCTCCCACTATCATGATGATTACTATAAAACATAACACTTATGCTCCCACTAGCTTCGACATGTATTCATAAACATCTTAACTTTCAGAAAAACAATATCTATTGAATTTCTTAAGTCTATGTTTCTAATACTTAGTACTTTGATAATCTTTTATCAATGCTTCTTGAACTTATACACCTTTGCCTTAGATGGGTCATATGTGTGTCTAAACATTTAAGACTAATTGCCAAACTTCACAATTCAAATTATGGAGAGGGATACCGTAACCATAATTGAATTCGAGAATGCAACTTTACAATCACTATCTTCTTAAAATCTTTCTTAGTGAAATCATTTCCTCACAATCATTTTCATGAAGGAGGAAATCATATGACACTTAGATTTAAAGCGGTGTATTCGTTCCTATCCATGTGAATTTGTTAAAACCAAAGTTTACGACAAATTCAAATTCATATGGACCGAACTTTCTTAATCTTGATTTCTTGCCTTATGGTAGCACAGCTGCCCACCACGTCTTCCAAGTAGTTAAGCAGCTCACCTTTTCCTATCAATGTAGCTTTCATTTATGAAGGTGCCTTGCCTTTTATGCGTTCGAAATGAGTACTCATAGGACTCACATGCATAATTAACTCAATTGGAACAACACAGAATCAAAATATTGTCAACACGATAGGTTGTAAACCTCAACTCGTATGCTAGTGATGATCGATAAGGTTTATTTGATTTGTTCTTGAAACCTTTCAAGACCATTAAGACTCCCACTGACTCATTGACATATAAGATTCTCTTGTCAATAAACAATTCTTGATAAACAAATATTCAAGAGTTAGTGTAGTTTTTATCAAAATACTTCATAAATTGGTCCTAGTTGGCCTTTGTCTTATCCAAAACATCACAACTTTCCATATTTGATGAATGTTATAAACCTTCTTAATACTTTTCACTCATTGTCACAATCTTAACTTTAAGACTTGTTATTGGAACGAAATATGATAGATTTCTTGATTTAACCATTTCTTCAATCCTTGATTCCTCTTCTTAAACATAAAATTGTACTAAGACTTACTTAGAGGATCAATTGAGACATGGTTCTTAATCATTAAGACCCATTATAAAGCATAAAAGCTACTCTCCCTTCTTCTTAGAATGGAGAAACTTTTATCTTTCTGCCTACTTGATTCTTCTTGTTCGTTCTACTATTGATCTAAACCCTTTAATCAATTCAGAATTACACTTAATCTTGTAAGTGTAAGTAAATCATGACAAATATCTTTGTTACTCTTATGGTGAACTTGATCAACACACAACTTTGTGTACTCGATCTCCTAGTCCTTCACTTGACACTTTGTCAACGAATTTGTCTAATTTCCAAATATGAAATTTCTCATTCACCATGCAACCAAGTTGCGTGATTCCAAATTTCAGTCCAATTGAAACTTTGGGCGATGAGAAACTCTCACTATTTGGTAAATTCTCGACATTTCCATAAATAACATAACTAAGAATCATATCCATTTGTTGTAGAAATATGCAAACATCAATTTTCATAACGATTTCATTGCAAGGAAGTAAACAAATAAATAAATAAGTCAAACAAAATTTATTTTATTTATAAAAGCAGCAGAAAAACATTTGTCCTTACAATGCAAAATCTATTGAAAACTATGTAAAAGTAAAATTTCTAACAACTCTATCATAACTATCTAAGCTCAAAATCCAATCTTCAAGTCCATGCAATCAAGATCCACTCTTATGATTAGATTCATCTTGCTCTCTTATCAAGCTTCCATTCTTTTCACCGATCCTACAAAAACATTCAAATGCAATCTTATCACATCATGTATTAAGAATCAACGAATAGGAACTTAATTAAGTTAGATAATGGATTTTACCTGAAGCACAGCCATACTCTTTGACTCTCCCATCTTTGGAATTTTCAGGCTCTTGGGGCAGACTTCTATCCAATGCCCTTTCTCTCGGCAGCAAATGCAGGTCGGTTGTCCTAGAACATCCTCGGAAGCATGGTCCGTTGACTTTCCCAACAAATACGCTCCATTGCTTCGCCAAATCATTTCTGATTCAGCAGCAATGAGCATGTAAGTTAGGTCAATGAGGTTATCGTCATGATCCATCATATAATACTTTCTTTTGAACTCATTATATGATTCAGGAAGTGACTGCAAAACCCAATTTACAGCCAACTCATTCGGGAATGACACACCCAACATGATCAACATATCGATGTGTGATTTCATTCCTAGAATGTGGGCACACACGGATTTACCATCTTCATGTTTCATTTCCAATAGGGCCTTAGTGATGTTGAACCTTTCAATTCTTCGATCTTGTGGGTTAGGGAGAACAATTGGAGGAGGAGGAGGAAGTGAAGTATGATTTCTTGTTCCTCGATCGAATCGTGGAATACCATCTTCATGTGAAATTCTTGTTCCACAGGATTTGGGAAGACCATGATTGTCGAACTTTGACATCTACAAAACGGGAGAAAACAAATTCAAGTTAGTTGATCGATTGAGTCCTTAGTAAATCACCCAAATGAGATACTAAGGCTAGGACCCAACACAATACACTACAACCTAGAAAAGGGATGCCGTAATCTAGTTACAGAATATTTGAAGGTAAGTGAATGACGATTCACTAATTTCCACCATGAAAAACGGAAAAATAAATTTAAGTTTTAAATCTATGAAAACTCCTTAATCCTTTGAGATTCATTGAACATTTCAATGGCATGTTTAAATCTCGATATGCCCCTCTTGTTTGTGACTGGGATGCCAAGGATCACAAAGCGGGTGTGAATAACCATGCAAACCTACATGGTACCCTCACATGTTACAATCACCCATTCGATGTGCCGGTAAACCACACACGCTCCACCGAACTATGACAAACATTGAGTCACCCTTTACAATCTTTGCTTAGAACCATTTAGTGTGCCGGTAAACCACACACGCTCCACTAACGTCTTCGCAAGGGCACAAAGTGTAATTCCATGGAATTGCATCAATTCACTTTTGCCTAAGTAACTGAGATTGGGAATTAGAAAAACATTTAGTTACTTTGTACTTCATTATACTTATAATGGAAGGTTTCGTCTTATCCTACCCGTTCGGCTAACGACCCTCCACTAGTCAAGAGTGCGGTGGGTAAGAGTGGATACCCATTCAATCGCCATTTTATAGGCAATTTCCTTAAACACCCCTTATAGACCAGCTTCGTGAATGAGGCCTACTAACGGTAAGACTGACTTTTACTCATACATATATATAATGTTAGACTTTTAATGTTATAATATAGGGTGCATTTCATACTTTTAAAATACTATGTGGTCAAATTTAGTAATTATACCTTTAATTCAATTAAATTGCAAACCAAAACTTTTATGGATTTATTAAATCTCTTTTAATTATACACCTTAATTAATTAATAAAACCATAAGGGTTTGATTTGAACTTTTCAAAACAATACTAGGGTTTTAGAATTTAACACTCCTAATTAAACCTTTTTAATCAACTTTTAAATTCCAAAACTTGAGGGCAAGTTTTTGAAACATTTCAAAACAATTTAGTTTTAATCTATATTAAAATTTCAAATTTATGACATTTAAATTAAAATTATAAATATTAAAACTCTTGATTTAATAATTATCTTGAATTAGACTATTAATTTAATTATTAAATCATAAGGGAGTATCTAAATAATGAGGATATTTACCATTTAGACATTTAAGTTATCCTAATCCCTTAAATATCTATATAGATTTCGAAAATATGGATGGATAATGCAAGATCTTGAATTACCATATATAACAATTAGAGGATAATTACAAGATATGGGATAATCCAAATCCCTAAAAATTAGGATCTTATCTTGGGGAGGAGGCAAATTTCGAAAATCAAGGGATTATAACAAACCCTAGATTTCGAAATTTAAGGGTTTAAGGAAAGGATTTGAAGATTTTATTCAAACTCTTGCAAAGTAGGGTTTGCAAACCCTAATCTCGAAAAACCCTTGCCTCTTAGGGTTTATTGGCAATAACCCCTAATATATCAAGTTCATACAATTGAAACCAAACCAATGGCGCTGATACCACTGATGGGTTTTAGTCATAAGACATCCTATGTGTTCATACCAACCCTAATGCTTGGATCTAGGTTTCTCTATTGTACATGCTTTGAATCCAAGACTACAAACCCTAATTCTAGTATATGAAATCGATATTAACATATGAATGGGTTTAAGAACATACCTTGATTGTTATATAGCAATAACAATCCTAATTCCACCTTGAATTGACTTTGGAATGCTTAGAGTCACAAGTGTCACTCCTCTAATGGCTTACAAACACCAAGAGCAAATGGAGAAGGTATAAAGAGATAGGACAGAGGTTAGAATTCGTCCTTAGGACTCCTTGGGAACAAGTACACGAATTCTAAGGCCATAGGGTCTTTATATAGGTGTAGAGATAGGGTTTCAGTCATTATCCTTATCTAGTTGCTTATCCACAAAGCAACCATAAGATAAGCCTTGAAAACCCTTATCCTTTATCCTTTGGATGATTTCAAGGATCCTTATCTCCTTGAATTCGTTCAACCCATATTTAGGATAACCATTACCATATTTTGTAACTATCACATAATTACAATTCAGCCCCTCTAGTTTAATTAATTACACTTGATCACAAAATTAATTCCTAATTAATTATTGACCAATATTAATTAAGCAAATATGTTTTCTCCTTTAATATATTATTCTTATAACATATTAATAAATCATAATAACCTCTCTCTCTTTATTTATTTCTCCAATCAAGTTGCTTTGGTGAAGGCAACCCAAAAGGACCATGCACCATCGGGTCAAGTACATACCAAAATAGTTATGGACTTAGACACTAATCCAACAATAATATCATCAACATAGGAAATGCACTCAACCCTCATTTCTAGGGGAATACCAAATATTTTGCATTTAGTCTTACTACTTATCACAACTCACACATCCATGAAACTTCCATCATCCCCTGTATCTCTAGTGTATGCTAGCTACACATAATGCTGGACCCAATATACTTTTGAATATCCCATCCTACCCGAAGGCTGAATCAACATTCTCAGGCTATAAGGTCTTTATTATGCATAGCCGTGATGCATACACTAAACATCTATAGTTATGATGTCAATTCCACATACAAGAAACTCTAGGCTAATAGGCATCATGCAATCAGTAAAATCTATCATGTGATTCTTGAAGATTCCTAGCCTAGCACTAGCATGCTCTTCTAACATATCAGAATATCAATTAACTGCATGGTATTTTTGGGGATTACTAACAGGCTCTGACTGATCGCACCCTCTGCATCCTCCATCCTTTAATTTGAAAACCATTTTAAAACTTATTTTCTGAAAATCTCCTTGATTTGAGATTGGATTCGCACGAGTGTTCCTCCAATTCACTCAAACCAAGGCTCTGATACCAACTTGTAACATCCATAAATTTTACACCAAATTTAAACTTTTTCAATCATAAATAAAAACCAAATAGCATTGTTTACAAAATGTTTTCAAATCATTTTCTATCAGAGTGTCCCAAAAGTCACAACATAAGGATGAGGAGCGGTACGGTCACGCCTTCGCCTTTCCCTGATCTCCTAAAGTACCTGAAAGAATAAACCAAAAACTGTGAGCCCGAGCGCTTAGTGAGCTACCCCCAAAATACCAATACCACACTGACAATACCATATCAGTAATAATCAATCAAACAACATGCATATTGGCCCATCGGCCTGACTAGACCGCCCTACCGAGCCTACAGTCTGTTTGAATCTATCCCGCGCCTTCGGCATGAATGGTCCGCCATGTGGGCCTACAATCTCCCCGGACCACTCATAGGGTATATTGGCCTTCAGTACAAAACAGGACCGCCTCAACCCAACCACAAGCAAATAACCATGTGCGCATACTATCATATACAGGCATATAAAAACATCAAACATATCTGTCACACTGATCATAAATCAAATAATTCTCATGTAACTAGAGTACCGGCCTAGCATGTCACTAACATACCAATCATTATGGATCATAAGAGCATAACATACTGTCCACCCTAATTCCTATCTAATAGGTCATAACCACATGTAGCATACCATAACTGTAACAACTAAAGGGTCGGCCTTGGTGCCGTAGACCCTATCGATATAGTGAGGATAACTTACCTCGCAGATGTCGACACGAAAGGTAAACTCAAACTCTTGGATCACTTGACACAGGCTCTACCACCTATTATCATAGTACATCATACTCATAAGTCCTTAACCTCATAAGGTACTCCATAACCCACTAATCAACCCCTGGTCAAAGTCAAAGTCCACAGTCAAGGTCAACAGTCCATGTTGACCTTAACTCGCCGAGTACCCTTGGTACTCACCGAGTTCCCTGAAGTACATTCCAACTCGTCGAGTCATCGGGGTGACTCGTCGAGTTCCTTTTATTCTCGATCAAACTTTAAGGCCGCCCGTCGAGTTCCCTCCTTGCAACTCGACTGATACACACTCATACATATCCAAGAGAAAACTCATCTGACTCGTCGAGTTGTTCTTCAAATCGTCGAGTTTATGGCAATCTTCATCGGACTTGCCGAGTTGTTCATCCAAATCGTCGAGTTCACGGTTATCTTCATGTGACTCGCCGCGTCACTTTGCGACTCGCCGATTTCATTCAGTCCTTTTTCCATACAGACTTATTTTTGAGCCATGCAACGGCTCCAACTCATAGATCCAAGCTTCTAGGGCATGCTTATAACGTAAAGTTGCAAACTTTACGTGCATGCATGGCTATAAAGGCTCTAGTGTCTATTTTAATTTCTTAATGGAACTTCATGCTCAATAGGGACCTTAATCACAACCAAGAGTGTGACTTTATGCTTCTAGAATCCAAGGAGGGTCCAGATCTGAAGTTACAACTTCAGATCTAGCCCATAGCTCATCATACCAAATTGAAAATCCATAAAAAGCCGTAGAAACTCAACAAAAGGGAAAAGGGAAGTAAGGATGGCAGTTTGATACATCCATAGGATGCTAGCTGAGGTAAATCCCGCTTCCCACTCCTTCTTTGCTTCAATTCCTTTGCACTCCTTGCTTTCTTCCTCCAAGATTCTCTTTCTAAGCTTTAAACACCACAAAAAGTCACTGACACACGTGTATTAGGGTTTGAAGGGATCTCAAATACTGTAAATAGGCCAAAAGAGGCTAAGGCTCCTTTAAATAGAGGTGCAAACCCCGGGATTTAGGGTTTCATCTGCCAGCTCCTACTCGCCGAGTCCCAATATGGACTCATCGAGTAGGTCACTTAACTTGCGATCTCATCCAGCTGCTACTCGACAAGTAGGTCAATCAACTCGTCGAGTAGAGCTTAACCCCAATAATTCTTATTCAAGCAATACCTGAGAATCGGGGCGTTACACTCCCATCCTCCTAATCGCCCTAAGAATTTCCAGACACCCTAACCTTCATGTAAGACTTCATTATTGAGGATATTGGAGCTTGGAAGAGAAAATTGGTGGGAAACAGCTGGAGGAATTAAAGGCTTGCTGCAAAAGAGTGGTGTAGATCCGGGATCTACTTCAGTGGAGCATATATTGGAGGTAATAATGTGTTGCTTGGGCTCTTTGGTATCTAGATCTATTATCATTTGAAGTTTGGGGCATTTTGGGTATGATTAAGAGCTATTTTGAGTTAGAGGCTTAGATCTGAGATTGCTACTTCAGATCTAGGCTTGTGATGGTCCATAATGTCATAAAGTTTCAGTCATTGAGTTGTTGGTGAAGCCCCTTTGTCCAAAACTGAAGCCCTAGTGTGTTTTGGGCCTAAATCTCCATGGTTTCACGTAAAGTTTGCAACTTTATGTGAGGGTTAGATTGTAGAAGGGTGGATCTATGGATTTGAGCCTCTGCATGGCTCGAATTGGTTCTCAATGGGATGAGAACTAGAAAGACTCGGCGAGTCACATGGGTGTACTCAATAAGTTGTATGAACATGTGCTTGGACTCAATGAGTTGGAAGAACAACTCGGCAAGTCTGTTGAAGATTGCCTTGGAACTCGGAGAGTCTGCTCTTAGACTCGGCGAGTTTGGTCCTAGAACCCAATCTCTTTTGGGTTAATGCTATGGATTAGTGAGTCGGTTGGCGACTCGGTGAGTTGGTCAAGATGGGACTAAGAGATCGTTTGACTCGGCGAGTCTTGGAGCGACTCGGCGAGTTAAGTTGTGATATGAGAGTTTCCTGGGTGTGTGAACTCGGCGAGTCGATAGGGTGACTCAGCAAGTAGAAGTTAACCAGGAAGGTTGACTTTGTTTGAGGACTTTGACTTTGACCAGGAATTGACCAGTTTGACTTCCAAGGGTAATGTGGTAATTTTGTTATTTTTGGAATTGGTTCTTTGGTAAAGTTCTGAGGTGAAGTTCGTGTTGGTAGTCGGAGCAACTTCGTCTTATCTGTTCAGTCGACAATTGCAGGTGAGCTATCCTCACTATATCGACAGCGTCTACAGCACCAAGGTCGGCCCTTTATCGGATGGAAATCCAGGTATTGCTTGGTATGTTATTGCTTTTCTAGATCTGCATCTTGGCATTTAGGGTAATGCTATGTTAGTGACCTGGTTAAGGTCGGTACATGGTATATAGGGTAATGTTATGCTAGTGACTGGTTAGGTCGGTATCCTGGTTAGGATGTTGATATGTAATGTGATATGTTAGATTATTTTTCTGGTTAAGGATTTGTTATGTGGTTAATTGTTTTATGTGTACATGGTTGTCTGACGGGGGTTTGGGTTCAGGCGGGTCCTGCTTTATGCTGTAGGCCAACATACCCAAGGCGGACCGGATTTTCCGAAGGCCCAACGAGCAGTCCAGATAGGCTGAAGGCCCCAAGAGGGCGGACCAGACGTGCCGAGGTTCGGAGAGTGGACCAGGCCGACTGAAGGCCCGATGCCGGTGGACCAGTCATATTGTAGACTCAGAGTGAGGACTAGGTGGATTGAACTCCCAGTGCGGGCGGAGCAATCACACTGTAGACTCGATATACATGGCTAGACTCGGAGGGTGGACTGAAGGCCCGGTGCGGCGGACCAGTACCACAGTAGACCCGATGTGCATGGCTGTTCTACTTGTGATATGTTATGAGTATGTTTTTGTGTTCTTAGTATTTTGGGGGTAACTCACTAAGCTTTCGGGCTTATAGTTCAGTGTTTTGTTTCAGGTACTTCAGGAGATCGTGACAAGGCAAAGGCGTGATCGTACCGCTCCTCATGTTTTATGATTTATGTGATATGGTTCTGGGGAATATTATGATGTTTAAACTATTTTGAAAACAAATGTATGAACTTAATGGTTTTGAATGTATTAAAATGTTTAATTTGGCTCGAATTTTATGGTTGTTACAGTATTGTGGAAATGAGTTGCCGATATCATTTGACAAGCGAGTAAATATTGTATTAGTTTTTATCAGTATTGCCCAATCACAAAAGAAAATTCTCTAAATATTGTATTTCTTTTTATCAGTATTGCCCAATCACAAAAGAAAATTCTCGAACAACTAATATGTTCCACCATATGTAAACAATTCGCAATGCAGAAAAATCTCGAACAGTAGTATGACCATCCATTACTGAAATATTTTAATTTTTGTTATATTTCATATATCAATTTCTTATATTTTGTTTAACAAAATAAAAAACCCATAAAAATTAATGAATCATGATGTAAACACTTTACTGAAAATAATAAAATTTTATATGCTTACATTATTTTATGATTCATTCTTTTAAGATTACTTTGTGCTAGTGTATATATATATATATATATATATATATATATATATATATATATATATATATATATATATATATATATATATATATATATATATATTAGCACAAAATAATCTTAAAAGAATGAATCATAAAACAAAGTTGTTACAATAAAATAGATAGTAAAAAAAATGAGATTATTGAAAAAAATGGACTGAGGTATTTTGGATCGGTATATAGAAAGTAAATATATTTTATAATTGTAAACAATTTCCAACTTAAATACCTTCAATTATGTTAATATTTTATTAGCTTTGGAATCTAAAGGGGATAATATCACGGATTCACGATCAGCACATGCCACTCGCTACTCTCTCACTCTCAAACCGTAATTCTGATTCCTGCAGTCATTTCCCCAATTGGAAACCTTCACTATTCACTCCATCTTCATTCCAATCAAATGTCGATACTCCAATCTCTATCAATAGTTTTGCTCGTATTTTATCGAGTCAACGACAAGTCTTTTGAATAGAAATTCGCTGATCTTGTAAATGGCGGTGAATTAGGGTTTCTTTCCGAGGATGTGTTGGAGGTTGTAACGGTGGTGGTGTTAGGCTGGCTTTGGTTGAAATAGAAGCACTTGAGATGTTATGTTGATATGTATAACATGTTTGGTGACACACCCAGAAACCAAATTGGCAGAAACATTCGGGGGTGGAGGACGTCATGTACAATATCATAACAATACATAATAGTAAAACAAGAAACAAAATCATCCATTGCAATAATAATATAATTTATACATGTGTGTTCTGAATGTAATTGTAAGACACCCAAAAATATATATATTAAAATAAAAGACGAGTCTGAAAATGCTCCGTCTTCTCAAAACCTATCATCGGTACCTGTCTACTGGTGACCTGAGAATACAAGTTATTTTGAAAGAGAGGATCAACATTTAAGTTGGTGAGGTCATAAGTATTTAGTATCAAATGTTTGTATAAGTTTGAAGAAAGTGTTTGTAAAGTTTTGTTGCAAGTGTTTGTAGTAAATGTTTGTATCTCCTAGAAAATCCTATATTTTCTACTTGAAATGTAGCATTCTACCAAGACCCGAATGTTTTGTATGCTGTTTGTTTGTAAAACTGAGTGTTTTTCCCAAGTATGAGTATCATTACCAAAATATAGTTTTCATTTCCGTTTATGTGAGAAGATCACAATGTGAATGCAATGGGAAAATAATAATGTACTGTAGTATTGTATATAGTAACTACGGTTGTACTAACTACCTTAAATTATTGTATATAGTGGCTCACATTAATGTTATAGTATTTTTGTATTTGTATAGTATGCTCTATCTATTCTAGTATACTGTATGTTCTCTTTGTATATTATGTTCCTTCGTGTTTCTCATTATAGTATGTTCTTTTTGTTTCTCGTTATATTATGTTCTTTCTATTTGTCGTTATAGTATGTTTGAACTGACTCTTGTATGTTTCATTATACTTAGAATAGTGAGTAGTAATCCTCTAAACTATACCTTTTATAGTTTACTAGTACTGTTGTTTGAATGACTGAGTATGTTTGCACACCTTTGCTACCCGAAGGTATTGAACTGATGTAAAAACTTTTATATCTAAACATATAGACATAATATATATAACTAGGATCCAAACGACATTCGGACAAAAAACCGATACCCTAAGTCCATAACCAAACAAGGAATATGAAATAAAGTTAGTTACTAGTCCTAATTCCTTTCAACCTTATTTATATAACTATATCTGTATAGACATGAATTAGACAATATATAAGTTTAAAAGAGTTTGATAAAGAGTTTAGCTTATAAAAGAGTTTGATACAATGTTTTGAAATAGTTGTTTGATAACAGAATTTTGAAGTATAAGAAATCCATCTGTTTGATAGTTATTAATCACATGTGATTGATATAATAACTATAATGTTTCAACTTGTATTCTCCCCCCCCCCCCCCCCCCCATAAAATCATTTAAAAGGTAAGTTAGGGGTATGAACTCACCTGTAGTGAATGATTCGAATGTAAGATCGGTATAGGATGTTGAGTGTCAAGTGAAGTCTTGGGCACAAGCGGATCCTATTAAGCATATAACGGTACACATATGGATATAATTAGTGTATATACAACTAATCATGCAAGGAAACCACCTTAGGGACTAGGAAACACTTATATTGAAGAGTTACAATCACATATGATTGCATTAAGGGGGTTTACGACGACACCAAGGGGGGGGGGGGTTTCACGGCCATGGGAGTTTACGGCCTAAGAAGATCATGGGAAGGGTTTTCGATCAATGTTGTTCGCGGACCATGGTGTTCTTGAGAAGGGTTTACGGCCAAGGGAGATGCTCATGGCCGTAAACTCTTGATGATCCATCAAAAGAGGTTGATTTCAAAGGTGTAATTCAAGCTTCTAATAGGAAACTTGTATATGGATATGATACTTACGTTTTTGAAGCTTGATGGGGGTGTTCACGGTCTAAGAACTAGTATGTGTTCTTGGTGAAAGATGATGATCTTGAAGATCTCACCAAAAGAGGTAATTTCATGGGTGAAATCATGGAGTTTCACTTGATTAAGTAAGGTATCAACTAAACAGTGGAAGAAACACTTACATATTTGAAGATTAAGATGAAAATGCTTGATGATACTTGAGAGAGAAACAATTTTATAGAATTTGAAGTGTGAGAAGTGGTGAAAAAATGAAGGAATATCATACATGTGGGAGGAGTTCACGGCCAGCCAAGGGTTTACGGCCGTAAACCCTAGTTTACGGCTGTAAACTCCAATTATTGGAGTTTTCCGGCTTGTATGCTGCACACTGAACTCTAGTAGATACTTCCTAACACTCAATCCTTGAAGGTGCTAGGCTTAGAACACTCAAATAGACCTTTAAGAAGGCTAAAAGATAGCAAAAACAAGTCTGACTTTGATTGAATTGAATGGCTGTACAAGATAGAAATTTCCGGGTTGTCACATTTGGTATGGATGTTGTTACATTACTTTCTCCAATTAACGATGTGCTTGGTTTCCATTGGGGGAGGAAATTGGAGTCAAGAGTTGGATTATTGATTGATAAACATGTATCATGGTTTGAGGAGAACGAGAACAACGAAAGGGACCAGTTTTTGATCTTTCATACCTTTACAGGTTGGCTTACGTAGATTAATTCATTCGATTCTTATACAAATTTCTTCATTTCCATTAACTTTCATGATGATTAACCAGTCCTTGGATGAAATGGGCATCAGGGAATCACTATGATCAAGCTTGGCACCAATAGAAATGATTGCAACATAGAGTTATGTTGACACCAGATCTAGACATTAATGTAGATTGAAATCGATGCCTGTTCTTAATCAATGTTGCTTCTCTTGCTGAGAAGTGTCTGCTTTTGAATTTACAGGTAACGACACTTTCTTCTAGTCTAACTCTCATCCTCTCTAACTATCTCTCAACCATACACCTAACAGAAAAGCCCTAAACTAAGCATTTTTGTATAATTTCCAGACATTTGAAGGAGAGATCAACAAGAAGTGTTTGTTTATTCACAATTGCATCTTCCTCAAGAGAAAGCTATGCATTATTACCTATGTTTGATTATGTAGTAGCTATTGCAAAAAATTATGATGAATTTGTTCTGATATCAATTTGGAAAGGTCCTCTTCTTTCTTTATTTTAATTGATCTTGAACCTCATGTACATTTTCTTTTTAAAAAATTCGATTGTAACACGTGTTCTTTTTCTTTTATATGTTTTTGAACATGTTGATGATACAATTGAGTACATGAAAAGTATAAGAAGGTATATTTTTGGCAATAGGTCAATTAAACCTGAAGGCATTCTTTCAAAGAATAGTCCAACCACCATAGTTGAAACTGAACTTGAAGGCATTCTTTCATGTTCCTCCAACTAATAATGAACACCAACATTCTTTGTTAAAATTACTAAAGTTTCATTTATTTAACTAATTAACTAATCTTCATATTAAGTTAAGAATAATATTTTTGTAGAATAGTCAAGACACCACATTGTTCGAGAATCATATATGTTGGTTAAGGGTATAAACATATTAAAATTTTCTAACTTAAAAATAGAAAACATTCTTAAATAAAATAATTAGATTGTAACAGATGCATCACATCTAATCTTTGTAGGTATCTCCATTTTAAAAAAGCTTTACTTGATTATAATTTTTATCATTTACCATAATATGAAAATCCCTAAAACAGTTTAGAAATAAAATACATATTGGTTTTTAATTCTTGAGATGTTTAAATCCATCATTGTATATTTCATAAATTTTCATCAAATCTTATATGGATTATAAATATGTTTATTTGACGATATTTGGAAAGTTAAAGATATTATTTTCATAATTATAGATTGTTGGTATTATAATTTTTTTTTACCAATAGTATGTTCAAAGAAGACTATTGAGCCGGTGTACTTTCTGTTAAATTTTAAACGAACATATAGACTAACTGCAAGAATTATTAATATACTTTGATTAAAGATGAGTATATTTTATTATATAATATAACTTAAGAATGCAAAAAATAGCCACATAAGTTCATATTGTTGTTTCATATGTCAATTATAACATATTTTTATTTAATGTAACATATTTTTATTCATGTTGATTATAACATTTTGCTTGAATTTGTTTTTCAAATATATCATTCAACTTTCAAAATAATGTCATTTATAACATTCTGCTTTCTAAAAATACTTTTTTTTTGAAATATATTTTTGAACATGAGTTTTTTTATCTGTATTTTTGAAATGTAATATTTCCTACATGCATGAAATACCAACATGCTTTTATCTATTCAACTTTCTGGAATTTGTCAAATATAACATTCTATTATGTAAAATTCTATTTTTTGGAATTTTGAAAATAGAGCGGAAATTTAAAAAAAAGTTTCTACTTTTTATGAATTTGCAATAGGTAAGCAAAATATTGATTGATTTAATATTTTATGATGCTAAATCCGTTTATTAAATAATATTTAATCATACATTGTCTATTTAAAACTTTTTATTAAAAATTTCACCATTTTAGTAATTAAAACGAACATAAAGGGAGGAAATGAAGGATTTGACTGATATCAAATAATAAATTAAAAAAACATATAAATGTTATAGTTTACAATTTTTTTTTTCAAGCATGAATTATGAACTTTGTTTAAGTATGAGGACTTGCATTATTTTTGTATTTTTGGATTATCATGAAATTTTATATATTTGTTTTCTGTTATTTTTTATGTGTTTTGTTGACACAAATCTATTTAAATGAATACAGTTACTAAGTGATGTAAATAAAATAAACCTAATGAAAAACCAAAAGTCATGGAAAAATAATTATAAAAAATGAAATGCATACCTTTTTGTCTTTGATTAAACGAACTAAAAAAATGTTTACGACTATAGAATGTTGCAGAAAGGAAGAAGTGTTGATTTAGTATCATGAATAACAGTATAAACGAAGAGTTAAAAACGTAGATAAAAACACAATAAAAATCCACCTTTTGCAGGAGCGTGGAAGGAAAAATGAATGTGGCTTTTGGCGAAATATGTTATATATATGTTTTGAATCCAAATTGGTTTTGGAGGCATAAGATAAAAGTCATTTTTATCCATTCGTTAAACTTTGAATTTCAAAATGTAGTTAGGATAGAAGGATAATTTTAATAGGATGATGTTGATAGTTAGTTTGGAATAAAAGGATAATATTTATAACAACCGAAGAATATATTATTTACGAAAAAGCCCATGAGTTTAAATTTAATACCAAACAACCCCTAATACATATTGTTTATTACATAAGCAATTTACTTTGAAAAGTACTCAAATTAAGACATCGTATTTTCATTTTCTTATTAAAAACACATTTCATTTGAAAAAGCCATGTACTTTATTCAATTATTTGTTTTTCATTATGCTTTATCTAGGAGACTGATAAGATATTGCATAAAGAGGAATTGGTAGGTATCAATAGTATCTACCATTATATGTTTTTTGTTTCTAGAATTGGATTTCATGTGTGTAAGATCTATATCTATTAATCAGCTATGTGTTTGTCAATCCAAGTTGCTTTTCAGTGTAAATAATCCAAGTACTCCAACCCGTATAATACATGCATTGGCAGGTAAACCCCACCCCACCTTGTAGGTTAATTTATTAAAAGTTTCTACCATTTCTGTGTTCAAGTGTTGTTGTTGAATGCAAGGAAATTAGACCAATTATCTAAAAAGACCATATATCTTGTTTTCACAGCTTCATACTTTAATTTCTAGGTATTACGACATTATAATTTCAATGTTTTTCTCAATAAGACATTGTACTTGTAAAAAATATACAATGTTGTAATAAGAAACGAAAGTAAGATGCTATAAGAAACCATAATACCCCATGACTTTAACTATAATACAAAGATGTAACGCCCGATTCCTGGTATATATTTTAATAAAGAAGTATTTATGTTTGCAAACAGACTCGACGAGTTAGAGGCCCTAACCTCGCTTAGTAGGAATGGGATTTTGGATCTGAGTAAAACCCTAATTTTCAAGGTTTACACCCTATTTAAAGACCTTAACACCCCCATTGTGGCCTCCCTCATCGCCTCATATAGTCCAACAAACCCTAATTCATGATTTTGAGCTTTGTGACTGCGTGTGAGTGAAAAAGTGGTGATTCTTTGGTATTTTCTTGAAGGAGTGGAAGCTAGAAGTGTTTGGTTGAAGGAATGAGCTTTGCATCCAGAAGAAAAACTTCATTTCTGGTTCATTCGAGGTATAAAGTCTATACATTGTCCATTTATTTTCTAGATCTCTTCATGGGGTAGTTTACGTCCATTTGGAGCATATTATGGAGCCATTCATTGATGCAAGCATGTTTTAGGGTAATAACTTCAGATCCAGAGTCTTTGAGGGACTCTATAGCATAAAGGTGCCAACTTTATGGCCATGGGAGTCCTATGTATCATATGAACCAGTTTTTAGGGTTTTTAAAGCTAAACAACTCATGTATGCATGTAAAGTTAGAAACTTTACGTGATATATCGACCCTAGAGAACCAAATCTATGTTTTGAATGCATTTATGTGCGATTAGAAACGATTGTATGGATTTGGACTATAGGGGACTCGAGGAGTTGTTCATACGACTCAACGAGTTGGGTGGTGGTCCCCAACCTTTTATGTTACTAAGTAAACTCATAGAGTCTGTGAGATGACTCGAGGAGTTGGACATGTTTGGGCTTGAAGATTGAAGGACAACTCGACGAGTTCAAGAAGGAAGTGGCGAGTTATGAGAAAAATGTCTCAACTCTATATGAAGGAGAACTCGATGAGTTCAAGGAGGAACTCAATGAGTTAGGAGTAAAAGGTTCTGATTACATTATAAGAAAGAACTTGATGAGTTCATGAAAGAACTCGATGAGTAAGATCAGGAGTTTCAGAGTTGTACGAATCATAGAACTTGACGAGTCCATGAATGAAATCGACAAGTAGGGTCGAGGTTCGAAGGTTTTATGGATTATGGAACTCGACGAGTTAATGGACCAACCCAGCGAGTTGGGTCAACCAGGATGTTGACTTTGACCATTGACTAGTGTTGACCCTTAAAGGGGTATGAGTATGAAAGGGTAATTAAAAGAGATTGTTATGTGTAGGAGTTTGAGAGAAGTTGATCCTAGCACCAAGGAAAGTTCAGCTACTCCACGACATTGAGGTGAGTTGCCTTCCAGTAGGAGTGGGTCGAAGGTACCAATGCTGACCCACTAGTAAGTTATTCTAGTTAAGATGATTGTCTTTGTGATAACTGTCTGGTATGTCATTATCTGCTATGCTTTATGTGCTAGTATGATATGTTATTATATGGTAGTGGTAGGGGGTGAGATAGTCCCCGGTTACTGGTTGAAAGAGAACGAAGGGGAAGGCGACACCTAGATATGCTAGGCTGTATATGATTTATATGTTTATGCTAGGGTATTATGTGGTAGTAGTAGGGGTGATTTAGTCCCTGGTTATCGATTGAAAGAGACCAAAGGGGAAGCCAGCACCCAGATATGCTAAACAACTACCAGTTGAAATAGACCAAAGAGGAGGCCAACACCCAGATATGGTAGGCAGTTACCGGTTGAAAGAGAGTCCGAAGGAGCGGACAACACCCAGATATGCTAGGCATTATGTGATTATATGGTATGTGGTATGATGGGAGAACTCACTAAGCTTTGTTCTTACGACTTTCAGTTTTTGTTTCAAGTCCTTCTGCTTCGAAGCGAAATGTGCCATCACGGTAGCAATGCATCACACACATGATTTTCCTCATATGAGATTCTTGGGATTGTACTCTGACAGTGTTACTATTTTATGATATGCTTTTGAGACATATACCTATGGTTTTTATGATATGAAAAATCATGATGATTTTTTCTTAAAAATTGTTTTATAAATCATTATATCAAAAATGAAATTTTTGGTGCGTCTTTTTGGGATGTTACACAGGGACCAATAAATATGTAATTATTTACCAAACCAGCCCCCTGAGATGTGTTAATAGTATTTTCAAAAATTATTTTTTAAAGGCAAATTTTAAACTCATAAAAATCTTCGCCTTTTCGGATTGGTTATAGTTCATGTTTTTTGTATTGCTAATTTTAACCGGGAAAACCTTTTTTTCTTTTTTGCATTTTTCGTTTGATGTGATATTTGATATTTAAAGTTATATTTTAATTAAAAGTTACCATATTTATTAACGGTCACCATTTACAATCACAAATGTTTATATTATTATACCATAATTTCAAAGAAATCTCCCTATTCTAATAAAAGAATAGTTTTAATATCCTTTTGACATGTGTCATCCGATTAGGTGTTCTAATTAATGTATATTTTATATTTTTTTTACCATGTGTCACCCTATTAGGTCTCCTAATTAATTCATACCACTTATCAACTTATTAATTCTCAATTTCAAATTTCAAATTTTAAAATTTCTCACACTAATTAAATTAAATTAATAACATTAGAATAAAATTAATACAAATTATAAGGTGATATTATATAACTAAAAAAATATATCTTAATTAATAATTTATTTAAAATAATTTATTAATAATTTTGAGCTCTCACTATTAAATTTTAATTAATTTTATAACCGTGGTTTTCACGGGTTATAAACTAGTATCTAGACTGACAACTTAATACGAATATAATAACAAATTAAGATCTTTTACCCTATGACTCATTAGGAAATAGTATTAATTATTTAATATTAGAATAAATAACAAACAAAATAATCGTAAGAAAAGTTGGTTTAGTAATGTACACGAGTCAATACAAAATTCTTAAAAAAGAGTAATATCATCTCATTTTCCTTTTAAAAAAGAATCATGGTTTTCATAATAAAGAATAAGACATCGAATTCTTTTAAAGAAATTTTAAAATATTGTAATAAGAAATGAAAGTAACGTGCCATGATAAACAATAAAGAATAAACAAAGAGAGTATAAAAAGTAAGATTAAAAAACAATAAAATTCAATAATAACCATAAAAAAACACAAAATCCAAATATCAAAGCATCTAAAACCATAAAGTCATAAAGATAAAACACCAAATATTCGACTTGCTATAAGCAAAAGTCATTCGAATTATTAAAAAACAAAATTAACTATCTTTCTTGTTAGGATCAATCTTCAACCGACTCGGATTCATCATCTACAAACGGATATGGCTTGAAACGAACAACATTTTCTGCCAGATTTAGCTGGATCACACCTACATCATCTTTAGTGGGATATAGCGCATCATCTTCACCATGTATTGGATGGTTCACATCTACATGTAATTCTAACCCATCTGTGCAAAGAGTTATTTGAAAATGGCAATAATAGACACATAAAATTTAAAAATATTTAGAAATAATCAATTTAGGAATGAAGTGATTAAAATTAAAAAAATATAAAATATATAAACTAAATTAGTTTTATTCAATTATAAAATAACTGTTTAAATACGACTGAAATTATTATGACATACCGATAATCTTCATCATCCTGTAGATCACGATAATTGTGAGTCGGGGCATTTTCAATGGTTTTACCGAATCAGCTGTATCTTTTGTATCCACATCTTCGTCAGTCAATTTTGTTGCTTATCAGAACTTCCAAGATCCACCACTTCATTCCATTTCCAAGATTGCAGTGCCAAACCATTTTTTTTTGGAGGAGAGAAAGTTGTTTTTCACAATTTTCATGTTCTGTTGTTTGTACATCCATGTTAAAGGACCGCATGATAGCTGCCAAGGAAGAAAAGATTAGGAATTAATATAACTCAACATAAATTCAAAATGAAAAGCAAAACTATAACAAATAACCGAACATACTTTTTGATAGTTGGGATATTGAATTTGACTGAAAAATAGGTTCGAATATGCCGATAATGATCTTCCTGATAAAGTTTGTTTATTATTAAGGGATAAAATATGTATTATTTAAAATTTGAATTCTAAAAATTATAATTAGTTTGGATAAATAAAGAGGATAAGATTAATATTCGAATACAAAACTTTTACATTTGATTTTTATAACTTGTTTGGACAGATAAGTAGGATAACATTTATAAATTTAAAAGTAGGATAATGTTAACGTAACAACCAACATTTATGTAGTTAGGATCGATATTGTAGAAAGTTTTAGGATATGTTTTCTAAATTAAACTTAGGATAATGTCAAATATACTAATTTTGTTTCTTGTTTATGTAATATCCATTTTTAGATATTCAAATTTCAAAATTTATAAAATTAAAATATGGATATTGTAAATCTAGAATATATAATTTTTAATTAGAGAATTAGAATTTCATTTTCCTTGTAATGGCATTGTACATTGAAAAAGTTTAAAGTACAATGCTATAATGAAAGTATAATGACTTCATCCTCTAGGGGTAATTTTGGAATTTTTATAAACAGATTACAGTTTGGCTAGAGCAATTATCACAAATTGGTTTTCAAGAATTAAAAAAAAAAATCAGATTTGCTAACAGGTTTTCAACTATACTCTTGGTCATATTTGTTGGCATATTATATTTTAAGCCTTTTGTAAAAGGTAAAAAAATGTTCAAATGGGGAACTTATGGGTTAGTGCGTTTATAGCAATGCACTTTGGTGAAAAATGGTAAAGAATGATCATTTTGGTATTTTATTAAAAGAAATATTCTAAATGATCAGGCCACTTATTGTTGGATTAGGTGTCTAAGCCCATAACTATAATTAGTATGTACTTGAATTGATAGCAGCACAGTCCTTTTGGGTTGCCCTCAAACCTAGCAACCGGACAAGGAAATTATGAAAGGAGAGATATTAATTTATTATAAGATTAATAAATTAATATAAATGAATTTATTAATATGTTAAAAGATTAATATATTAATAAGAAATCATTTGGTTTAATTAGTTGTTAGCTAGAAATTAATTAGAATTAATTTCGGGGTTAAAAGAATTAATTATAAGGTGCAGGGACTAGTTTGCAATTATCTAATAGTTGAGTGGAAGGCTCTAGAACCCCCTTGGATAAGGGTGGACGAAATCTTTAGGGGAAACCCTAATAATTTCGTCCATAGGGGCTTGAATAAGGCCCTTAGGTTTGCTTAGGCCCTAAGCAAAGGATAACTAGGGTTTCCCCTAAACCCTAGATCCCTTAGCTATATAAGGAGCCTCTTGGTTCATGTTTTGGTCACTCTTTTCTTTGGAAGAAACCCTAAGGGCCGAAATTTTGCATACTCCCTCTTCCCTCTCTCTTCTAATTTCCTTCTTGCTAGTTTGGGTGTGATTCCATTAGAGGCATTACACTTGTGGTGCTAAGCTTCCAAGAAGATCAAGATCAAGATCAAGGGAATCATCAATTGTTTACTATAACAATTAAAAGGTATGTAATTACTAAACCCTAGTTTGTAAATTTCGATTATAGCCTCTCTCCTCTAGGGTTCTTTTTTTGCAATTCAAAGTTGTATGTTCAATAGATAAAACATAGATCCAAAGTAGGTTGCATGTGAACTTAGGAATTGTTTTTCTAGTTTATTTGTTTTACCTAAAACCCATCAGTGGTATCAGAGCCATTGTTTGTTTTAAATTGAATTATCATAATTGTTGAATTGCAAATTAGGGTTTATAGCTATTAAACCCTAAAGGTCATTTTTTCGATTTTTTGGGTTATGGATCAAAGGGTTTTTGAAAACCCTAGCCTCCAAAGAACCCTAATCGAAATTAGGGTTAGGGTTTTGAAAACCCTAGCCTCCTCCCTTGTGAATTCCGAAATATGCTAGAGATTTTAGGGTTTCTTGTTTTGGATAATTATTACTTGATTAGATTAATTGGATAATTATCCTTTATCCCTAATTTTCAAAATTTAGAGGGATAAGGATTAGGATTAAATTAATTGATTAATTTGATTAGATAATCATTACAAGATTTAATAAATTAATTAAAAGTTAATTAATAGATAAATATTAAATCTAATTGATTGGTTTATTTAAATTTAAAATTTAATAGTTTAAATTTCGAAAATTTATATAAACTATTGGAGTTTTAAAATGTTTTAAAACACACCTTATATATATTATAATTAAAAGTTAAACATTATATATGTATAAGAATATGGTCAGTCAAATCGCTACTATGCCTCATTCACGAAACTAGTCTATAAGGGGGGTATAAGGAAATTGCCTATAAAATGGTAGTTGAATGGGTGTCCACTCTCACCCACCGCTTCCTTGATTAGTGGAGGGTCGTTAGCAGAACGGATTTGATAGGACAACTTCTCCTCATTAAAAGTATAATGCTATTAAAGAAAGTACTAGAACACTATTTTTCAAAATCCCAACTCTAGTTACTTTAGGAAAAATGTGAAAAGTATGCTAATCCATGAAATTGCACATTATGCCTTATTGGTCGTTAGTGGAGCGTGTGTGGTTAACCGGCACACTAAAAGGCACTAATAAAGAGTAGTTTTGGGTATCTTATAATTATCATTTTGATGGAGCGTGTGTGGTTTACCGGCACATCAATAGTTAATGATAAAGACAATAAGGTTACCAAGCACATTTGCATGGTTATTCACATCTAGTTTGTGATCCTCGGTATCCCAGTCACAAATAGTAGAGCATAATCCGAGATTAAAACATGCCATTAAATAGTTTTAATGTATCTCAAAAGAATTAGGAATTTCACTTCGTTTATTTTGTCTAATGGTGGAATTGGTGAATCGTCATTCACCTACCTATATGAGATTTGAACTTGGATCTCGGCATCCCATTTCTAAGTAGTAAATCGTCATAGTTGGATCCTAACCTTGATATGATATCTTTGGGTTATTATATTGAGGTGTCTTGGAATCTAACTAAAACTGTCTGTCTTTTCAGATGTCTACTCCTGGAAACACTTCTGCTTCATCATCCTCCAGCCACAACTTCTCTCTACTAAACATCTGCTCCAAAGTCGTTATGGATGGCTCCAACTATAACGATTGGATGTGTAACATCAAGATGGCGCTTAGATTTGAGGACAAAGAGTATGTCCTTGAAAAGGAGCTCAAAGAACTTGATGAGTCAAAAGCCACTCCCGAAGAGTATGCTCCCTACAAGAAACACTATGATGATGCTACCAAAGTGGCATGCATCATGGTTGCAACCATGTCCCCAGAATTGCAGAGGTACTATGAGGACTACTGGCCTTTTGAGATGAACAAGGACCTTATGGAAAAGTACCATAAGCGAGCTCGTCAAGAAAAGTTTGAGGTAGTTAAGTCACTCATGGCTTGCAAGATGAAAGAGGGGGAATCGGTTGTATCTCATGTGCAAAGAATGCAACGCTACATAGAGCGTTTGGTCAAGCTCAACATTCACTTCGATGAGGAATTGGCCATTGACATGGTCTTGAACTCGTTGCCTGATTGTTATGGTCAGTTTATCTTAACTTACCATTTGAACAACACTGAGTAGACTTTGGCCCAATTTCACAACTTGTTGCAGATAGCTGAGGCAGGGATGAAGGGTAAAAGTATACCCTCCACACCTACAAGTGCCCCTGTCTTGGCCATTGGACAGGGTAAGGGGAAGAAGAGGAAAGGTCCTCCCAAGCAAAACTGGAAGAGCAAGGCGCAAGCTGTGTCATCTAGTAATGGCCCGAAGGCTAAGCCCAATGGTTCCACTCCCCATGTTTCTGATCCAAAAGAGGCCATTTGTTTTTACTGCAATCAAAAGGGGCATTGGAAGAGATCTTGCCCACAATATTTGCAAGATATCAAGGATGGCAAAGTGAAGCCATCCTCAGCAGGTATTTACACTATTTCTGCTAATAACTCATTATCTTCTCGTTCATGGGTCCTTGATATAGGATGTGGTTTTCATATCTGTTCTGATTTGTAGGGGCTAAAGAAAAGTGAGGAGATAGAGCATGGGAGGATAAACTTGATCATAGGGAACAGAAAGTCTTCACCAGTGACCAAGATCGGAGTTTATCAACTATTGCTTAGTAATGATGTTAGATTAGACTTAATAAATTTTTTCTATTCGTCTGAGATGACGAGAAACATTATTTCATTTCATGCATTGTTCAGACAAGGTTTTAAATATTCTTTTAATGATTTGAATGGTTCAATTTCTGTTTATAAGAATGGTGTTTTTGTGTTTGAAGCTTTACCTTGTGATGGTGTGTATGAAACAGTGAATTGTGTTGATAGCTTAGGAAATAGTGTACTTAATATTGACTTGTCTAATAGTGTAGACAAGGCATGCTTGTGGCATTGTCGTCTTGGACACATTAACAAGAAACGCATAGCCCAACTCCAAAAGGATGGAGTGTTGGAATCATTTGACCTAAAATCAGATGATATGTGTGAATCTTGTCTTTTGGGAAAGATGACAAAATCACCATTCACAGGGTCTTGTGAAAGAGGTGAAGGTCTGTTGGATCTCATACACACAGATGTGTGTGGGCCCTTCAGATCAACCACAAGGGATGCTAATCGATTCTATGTGACTTTCACTGACGATTATAGTAGATATGGTTACATCTACATGATCAAACATAAGTCAGAAACCTTTGAAAAGTTCAAAGAGTTTAAGCATGAAGTCGAAAATCAATTGGGCAGAAAGATCAAGATACTTAGATCCGATAGAGGCGGGGAGTATCTTAGTACCGAGTTCAACGACTATCTGAAAGAATGTGGGATAGTCTCACAATTGACTCCTCCTAGGACACCACAGTTAAATGGTGTAGCTGAGAGGCGTAATCGAACCTTGTTAGACATGGTTCGTTCTATGATGAGTCGTGCCTCGCTTCGTATTCACTTCTGGGGGTATGCCTTAGAGACAGCCGCCCACATCCTCAATCTTGTCCCTACAAAGAAGGTTGCCAAAACACCTCACGAAATGTGGACAGGGAAAGTTCCCTCGTTAGCACATATTAAAGTCTGGGGTTGTGAAGTTTTCGTAAGACGAGAGACTCACAACTAGCTAGCAGCTAGAAGTGAGAAATGTGTTTTCATTGGTTACCCAAAGCAGTCTTTTGGATATTTGTTCTACAGACCTAGTGAAAACGTAGTGTTTGTAGCTCGAAGAGGAGTCTTTCTGGAAAGAGAGCTCATATTCAAAGAGGACAGTGGGAGTACCATTGACCTTGAAGAGATTTAAGAGTCAGCCAATGAAGGAACCTTAGATGACACTAGCACTCAACCAGAGGAAACAGTCCCTGTTGAACCGGTTGATAAATCATTACCGCTTCGAAGATCCACTAGGGTGAGTGTGCCACCTGAGTTGTATGGTTTTCATATTACTTCAGATGGTGACACATTCATAAGTGACAGAACACTGGTAAACTTAGATGAACCAGTCACTTATAAGGAAGCAATGGCAGGCCTAGAGGCTTCCAAGTGGAAAGAAGCAATGGACAGCGAGATTAAGTCCATGTATGACAACCAAGTTTGGAATTTGGTTGATAGTGCACTAGGTCGGAAGACAGTTGGGTGCAAATGGATCTTCAAGAAGAAGACAGACATGGATGGGAATGTGCATACGTTCAAGGCTTGACTGGTTGCAAAAGGTTTCACTCAAACCCCAGGGGTTGACTATGATGAGACTTTTTCGCCGGTGGCTAAGATTAAATCTATTAGGATATTGCTCGCCATAGCTGCCTTTCATGACTATGAAATCTGGCAGATGGATGTCAAGACTGCCTTCCTTAACGGGAAGTTGGCTGAGGATGTTTACATGAGTCATCCAGAGGGTTTTGTTGATGCAAAGTTTCTCAATAGGGTATGCACGCTTGAGAAATCCATTTATGGATTGAAACAAGCATCTCGCAGCTGGAATGTTTGCTTCCATGAGAAAGTCAAAGAGTTTGGTTTCTCTAGAAGTGAAGATGAGTTTTGTGTGTATATCAAGGCTAGTGGGAGTATAGTAACTTTTCTGGTGTTATATGTCGATGACATATTACTCATTGGTAACGACGTTCCAACCTTGAATGAAGTTAAGTCTTGGCTTGGAAAGTGTTTTGCCATGAAAGACCTAGGAGAAGTCGCCTATATTCTTGGGATTAGAATATTGAGAGATAGAAAGAAGATACTAATTGGACTTAGTCAGAGCACATACTTGGATAAGGTACTAAATAGGTTTAGTATGGAAAATTCCAAGAAGGGAGAGCTACCTATCCAGAGCAATACCAAATTGAATAAGACTCAATGCCCGAGTACAAATGAGGAAATAGATGACATGAGTCGTGTACCTTATGCTTCCGCTGTCGGATCGATCATGTACGCTATGACATGTACTCGTCCTGATGTGGCATTTGCTTTGAGCATGGTCAGTCGCTATCAGGGAAACCCAGGTAGAGCTCATTGGATAGCCGTGAAGAATATACTCAAGTATTTGCGAAGAACGAAGGACTGGGTCCTTGAGAGTAGATGGTTACAGTGATGCCAACTTTCAGATGGATAGAGATAACTTCCGTTCTCAGTCAGGCTGGGTATTCTTATTAAATGGAGGAGCAGTTACTTGGAAGAGTTCCAAGCAAGATACGGTGGTTGATTCTACTTGTGAATCAGAGTACATAGCAGCAAGTGAAGCGTCGAAAGAAGCAGCTTGGTTGAGGAACTTCATCGGGGATCTCGGAGTTGTTCCAACCATCCAGGAGCCTATGGAACTGTTTTTGCAATAATGAAGGAGCGGTTGCCTTGACAAAGGAACTGGGAGATCATGGTAAAACCAGACATATCGACAGAAAGTACCATTTCATCAGACATAGAGTAGAAGAAGGCCATCTTATAGTGAAGAGGGTGTCATCTGAAGATATCCCAGCAGATCCCCTCACAAAGGGTCTGAGTAGGGCTAAGCATATTCAGCATGCTGGGAGCATAGGACTGAAAGATGATATTAGTTTTAGTAGTTAGATTAGTTTTGTTCTGAAACTTGTAACAAAGTAAATGTAATTGACTTTTGGTGATTAAATAATAAAGTATTATTTATAAGTTTGGGTTCTACCTTTTGTCAATTGTTTATTATTGTGTTTTATTTTTGCATGTTTTACTTCCCGAATAATAAGATTATTCAAACTCCACAGTCGCTCGTACTTTTGGAAGTAAGTAGTGAATCAAGACTGTCATGAACTGGATTGTAGATTGTCTAAGGATAGACATGGCAATAGATTTTGCTGCAACGTTCATGAGTACTTAGAAATTGAGATTTGAGTATTGGATAAACCCTCGCTCAGAGTATTGCTTCATGGAATTCATCACGAGTAATACTGAGACGATAATATCTTATAGTCTTGAAACAGAGATATATGTGTTGTAATTTGCAAGTCGATTATGCATTGGTAATACGAAAACGCATCAGTAACTTGGTGTTATAAAACGTATTATCATGTATGGTTTGATGAGTAAAAGATACAAGCATATGAGTCAATGTTTATTCGTTCCTTTTTTCCTTAATGGGAAAAGGCGATATCTGTGGGCCCCTCGATGATTTGGTGTTGATTTATGTGCTGGGCCCAGCCAGGACTAAATTGATGTGTTCAATTAGAAGTCCTACATCATCACTAATCAGGAATCGGGAAACATAGATTCTGGACAAAGAGGTTGATTGCATTCCATGTCTTTTGTCTAGGGATATCTAGCAGAACGAAGGATTATATGATCACTTATCTTAGGACACGTAACTGACTCGGTCAGAGTTCGGCAGTAGCTTTTTGGAAGCTATAATTTGCTGGTCAAATTTAGAAGGCATACTAGCAATTATAGTTACAGACTTATCCAAGTGGTAGACTGTTGGATTAGGTGTCTAAGCCCATAACTATAATTGGTATGTACTTGAATTGATAGCAGCACAGTCCTTTTGGGTTGCCCTCAAACCTAGCAACCGAACAAGGAAATTATGAAAGGAGATATTAATTTATTATAAGATTAATAAATTAATTTATTAATATGTTAAAAGATTAATATATTAATAAGAAATCATTTGGTTTAATTAGTTGTTAGATAGAAATTAATTAGAATTAATTTCGGGGTTAAAAGAATTAATTATAAGGTGCAAGGACTAGTTTGCAATTATCTAATAGTTGAGTGGAAGGCTCTAGAACCCCCTTGGATAAGGGTGGACGAAATCTTTAGGGGAAACCCTAATAATTTCATCCATAGGGGCTTGGATAAGGCCCTTGGGTTTGCTTAGGCCCTAAGCAAAGGATAACTAGGGTTTCCCCTAAACCCTAGATCCCTCAGCTATATAAGGAGCCTCCTGGTTCATGTTTTGGTCACTATTTTCTTTGGAAGAAACCCTAAGGGCCGAAATTTTGCATACTCCCTCTTCCCTCTCTCCTCTAATTTCCTTCTTGCTAGTTTGGGTGTGATTCCATTAGAGGCATTACACTTGTGGTGCTAAGCTTCCAAGAAGATCAAGATCAAGATCAAGGGAATCATCAATTGTTTACTGTAACAATTGAAAGGTATGTAATTACTAAACCCTAGTTTGTAAATTTCGATTATAGCCTCTCTCCTCTAGGGTTCTTGTTTTGCAATTCAAAGTTGTATGTTCAAAGATAAAACATAGATCCAAAGTAGGTTGCATGTGAACTTAGGAATTGTTTTTCTAGTTTATTTGTTTTACCTAAAACCCATCACTTATAACAACGTAATTTGGTGAAACTGATAAAAAAAGGTAATTTTTTACAGATAATCGCAATTTCTTCTTATTTTTGCTTGTTAATATTTTCAAAGTATACTATAAATATTAAGTAATCTCAACAAACTTTTGATCAACAAACAAACATAATCTCAATTTTTAATCCTATTTTATAAATATTCATGATAGTATGTGAAACTAATGAAAAACATATGAATTTTCAAAATATTCATTCTTATATCAAGTGATAAAGCCTTAATAGATAAGGTATAAAATAAAATATAAAATCATTAGATAAGTATTAAGAACATTAAAAAAACAAATAACAATAAATTAACTAAATTGAAAATAATGAAGTTTCATTCTTTATTTGTTAATATCCCCTAGAACAGTAGTAAATAACCAAAATTATCATACCACACTTTAAAGGTGAACATATAAATGGTAATAAATTGTGAAATATGCTAAAATGGTGAAAACAATAAATATGGTCATTTAGGTAATTTGGAGATGATATTTTCCAAAGGGTTAGTGCATTTATAGCAATGCACTTTGGTGAAAATGGTAAAAAAAAAAAGGGTAATTTTTTTCTAGAAATCAAAATTTCTTAATATAATTTTAGAATTAGAATTTCATTTTCCTTATAATCGCATTGTACATTGACAAAGTTTCAAGTACAATGCTATAATGAAAGTATAATGACTTCATCTTCTAGGTGTCATTTTGGAATTTTATAAACAAATTATAGTTTGGCTAGAGCAATTATCACAATTTGGTTTTCAAGAAGTAAAACAATCAGACTTTGGCTATAATAGAATCAAACTTTGGGATAAACAACTACTAAAATTCTTGATTTAAATAGAATCAAACGTTGGCTATAATAATCAACGAATACAAAGTACATTGCTATTATTTGAATTTAAACCGTCATAAAGTACTATGACACAATAATTAACCCAATCTATATTTCTACTTTGTAATTTTTATTAGATTATATTGACGTAAAGGTCTTCATCTATTTTTTTATGTTCACCCAAGAGTGAGCTATTGTTGTCGATGATCAATCATTGGCCATAGTTTGTCTACCAATTCATTTTTACATTCATACCCTTCTCATTTTCATAGATAATGTATTCTTGTTCTAGGAGTAGTGGAATTTCGTTTTGCATGCAATCTTCTACATACATAACTTTCTCATTTGAAAGTATAATGACTTCATCTTCCAGGGTTAAATTTGGATTTTTTATTTGCTCGTCATCTTCTGTTTGTATATTCAAAAATTTCTTTTCATTATTAGATTTGGTGGTGTGATTGTTGAATGGTTCCACTTGAACCCTTGTAATATCGTAAACATCACCAAATTTGTAATCTTCACATAACCAATCATTTGTCGGTATTTCATCTTTAATGTTCTACATACAATATGTGTGTTTAGTGCCATCCATGCATCTACTACATATAGCAAGTAAGTGCTCATAGCATACATCTCCACATCTATCACACAAACATAATTGGTCATCAACAACCTCAACATCCATTACTCTGAACATATAACCTGCAAAAAAACCCTAAACCTGGAAAAACTCACAGTGTTTCAATATTATGAATTTGCTCTTTAGTGTTTCAATATTATGAATTTGCTCTTTAATATTAGTAGAAGACCTAAATGCAAGAAATGACAATGATTTTGTTTTGACTAAATATTACCCCAACATATATTGGACCAAATTCTATGAAAACATTCCATGATGCCAACAACTCAATTAAAGAGAGTTAGAATGTATATTAATAACATTTCACAAAGAAATTACCTAATAAGATTTTTGTTTTATGCAGGAACCGCGAAAGAGAGAGTGCAGGAAAAAAGAAGGTTAAAATGCTAAATACTTCAGATCCTGTTAACACAAAAAACAAACAGAGAAACCATTAAATATAAGAGAGATGGAGTTATATATATATATATATATATATATATATATATATATATATATATATATATATATATGTATATATATGTATTTGTTTTTGATTTTATTAGAGAGAGAGAGAGAGAGAGAATTATATTGTGTATGTATGTAAACAAAGGCACAGACAGTCAAACACACCATTTAACATACCTGCTCGGTTTGTGTTTTCTGTAGGAATCAAGATCAGATCTTGTTAACACAAAAAAACACATAGAGACACCATTAAAGATAAGAGAGAGAGAGAGAGAGAGAGAGAGAGAGAGGTTTGTATATTTATGTATTTGTTTTCTGTTGTATTAGATAGATAGAGAGAGAGAGATAGAGAGAGAGAGAGAGTTATATTGTGTGTGTAAACACAGACACACACAATCACAAACACCGTTGAACATACTTGGTACGTTTTTTTTATAGGATCCGCGAGAGATAGAGAGTGAGTTTCTGTATTGGCCAAAAAAACACAAACGCGCATACAAATTATATGAATTCACAAATAATACATACCTATTGCGGCTTATGTATGCTAAAAAATACACACATACAACTAACAAAATTCACAAAGAACAATGATTTTTTTCGTCTGTAGTAATCAATGAAAAAAAACGAATTTTAGATATTAGGGTTTTGGATGATCACAGATTTACGGTTTCAATAATTATAGGATAGGAAGCTTTGGTAATTTATAGTGGATTAGGTCACTAAAAATATAGGAAAGGTAAGTATATATATGAGACTTTGTTAATAACGCAGTGATTGTTGTTTTGACATTTTCAAATATTAACCAAACCAATATCCATGATTTGTCAATGCATAAAATGATTATAATGAGTGCATAAGGGCTTGTACTACTTAACATTCAGCAATCGACTAAAAATGTTTTATAAGGTGTAATATATATATATATATATATATATATATATATATATATATATCGATTTTTTTTTTATCTTTTCATAAATGGGATATATTTTAGATATACTCCTATATCGAAGAAAACATAATCACAGTGACTTAATACCATATCTGCCATTTTAGAACTCTTAAAATATGGTCTTAAATTTTAGTCATCAATCCATCAATCTCTTTTCTAGATACGGGTACTTTTATTTTTCTTAATGCATGGAATACTAATTTACATTCATTCCTTGTATTAGGAGTAACACATTCGTTCCGTAAAAATGATTTCATATCCGTAACTTTGCCAAACTTGGCAAATGATTTTATCTAAATGACTTTTTCCATTCCAAATTCAAAAGTCTAATAGGAATACCGTCTTTTATGTGTACAATCAACTATAAAGCAATATAATTTTTGCTCATAAAAGAAAATTATGCATAGTGGCATCAAATCACATAACAAATTGAAAAGATATATCGAACGATATGTATATATTAATTTAGTAACCAAAACCTTCATATCACATTGATGTCTTCTTGAGAAAAATTAATTTGCTTATGAAACATTGTGAAAGCCTAGGATCCAATTTACAGCTCTTCACATGCCAACCTTTTATTAATGTGGACTTGATTTTTTTAATAATCAATGATTGACATTTATAGCATCATAATAAAAAATCAAACTAAAGAATGGTACTTGAGTTTCTAAAGTCATCCTATAATCAGAACTTCACATGGGTTAGATTATAGTTGTGATCATAATATTTTATTTTCTTAGGAGTACATATAGAGTCTAATATATGACTTTTTCTTGTGAGTATGTGATACGGGACTTCTGACGACGCTCTAAATTGTTTAACTTGGAACTTAAATACCATAATTTCTGGAACGTGATTTCCATTGAATTCACATTTGTTCACAAGTTCTTTCAAATTCCCAGCATGGGTCAAGCGATTCAAACCTTATACTAATCATTGCAAATTAAAATTAATAACCGACACTCTGATGTATTTCATAGTACTTCGAGCGCTCAGACTAAAAATAAATTGTTTGATTGAGATATAGTTTAATCAGATATACGTATTAATTGCCGTTCAAAAAAAAAAAAAAAGATATACGTATTATTAATCAAATTATAAAATTTCATTTCACAATGACTTAGTTATTGGAATCTTCTAAAAGAAAACTCACATTTTGTATTTATAATGCCACAATTCTTTTCTAATTTATGATTACATGTAAACAAACTATGGGTTAAGTACTTTTACTTAGAGTATCAAAATATAGTTTAAAAGTTGATGTTTCACACGAACACACCTTAAAAAAATTGAAAAGAAAATTATAAAAAAATACAAATTATAAAATCGAGCATCGTACTATATTTGAGAGAAAAAAATTCAATTTTTTTTTCGAATCATTAAAATTGAATCACGGATCATAAAAAGAGAATCATGGATCATAAAAATGATTCATGCTTTAATTTTAAGGGAGAATTTCATATATACCCTTCTTAAACATCAAAATATTATATTTACCCAACTTAATTTCTAAATATCATATTTACCCTTCATAAAATTTCTAAATATCATATTTACCATTCATAAAATTTCAAAATATCATATATGTCCTTTTTAAACATCATAATATCATATATACCCTTCTTAAATATCAAAATATCGTATATGTACTTTTTAAACATCAAAATATCAATGGTAATATTTAAAATATCCTTCATATACAATATAATCAACAACAAAAAAAAAACTAAACAATTAAAATATACATTTCATAGAGAGGGTTGAAGATGAATATTTTTGTTTGTCAAGAGGACGACATTCCAACAATTTAGAAGTTCACATTCCATCATTATAGACGTAAGGATAATATCGTTAAAATTTTTAATTATTATAGTAATTTTAAGTTATAAAAAATGATTATAAAATATTAAAAAGATTATAAAAAAAGATTTGGGCAAATATGATATTTTGAAGGTTTATAAAGGGTAAATACGATATTAAGAAATTAAGCTGGGCAAATATGATATTTTGAGGTTTAAGAGGGGCATATATGAAATTCTCCCTAATTTTAATGATATATATATTTTTTTCAATTTTTATCTCTGCAATATAGTACCATGTTCGATTTAATGATTTGTATTTTTAATTTTATATTTTAATTTTTTTAAGATGTCCTCACGAGTCTTTACCGAAAAAAGTGTCTTCACATGATCCTATTTCTATAACTGTATATCTAAGGCAACAAAGTTAATATTAAAACCTTGACTTGAACTGCTTTAATGTCACTCCATACTAAAACTTCAAGGAACTACATAGAAACATCTTCGATTAAGATACTTCTCCAAATTATATCATAGTAGACTTCTTATAAAACCAACCTTTGTTCAGGTCAACATTTTGCACCATTGCCAAAGATGACCCTATGATATTCGCATCAGATTCTTCATATATGTGATTTGTACTTCACCCTTGACCGACGTTATATCAACAACTTTTTCTTCACTGAATGACTTGGTAAACAAGTACACATGATTCTTTGAACCAAGCATCTTCATCAAGTTAAGCATACATTCATAATCAGTTCTCTAATAAAGTTGCCCTTTATCTTGATGTGCCCAATCTTCCAATGAAACACCAAATTCTTAGCAATGTGAACTGTATTATGGTTATCACAATATATAACAAATATCCTGATTCAAGGCTTACTCTAATAGGAAGTTCTGCAACCAAATGAGCTCCTTACTAGCTACTCGATCTCTTCGGTGGTTGAAAGAGAAAACACTCTTCTATAGTCTTGACATCCAACTAATTGTTGCTTCTCTGAGTCTATAAACATACCTCACATTTGTTTTCCTAGAATCCATATAAACCCTCAAGTCTACATCGGAAAATACTTTAAGTCTTTTAAGTGACTCTCAAGAAGAGTACTTATGTCCTTAGCATCTATCATACTATATTTCTCTAAAACGTTAAGAATATGCTTAGTTTATGAAAGTTCTACTTCTCCAAAGTTATATCTTTGACTATTTAAATGCCAAGTATTTTCTTCGTAGCATGTAAGTCCTTCATCCTGAACTCATTTGAAAGTAGTTTCGTTAACTTCTTGATCTTCTTGATCTCCTAAATGTCGAACCTTACAACCAAGATGTCATCAACCTAGAGTAAACGATAATATAATAGGACCTAAACTTCTTTTGGTAGTATAAATAATCATTTTCACTTCCTAGGTACTCATTCATCCTCATGAAGTTGTCATACTTCAAGTACAACTACCATTTAAATTACTTTAATCCATACAACCTTTTCTATAACTTGCACACCATGTGTTTTGCCAACAATATGAAAAACTTCAAGGGGCTATGACATGTAAATATCATCATGAAGATCATCACATAGGAAATTCGTCTTCATATCAAACTACTATATGTGTAAGTCTTCTTGAATAATAATATGATGTACCTTCATAATTTTGTTCATCCTCACAACTAGACAATATTTCATTGTAGGCACCACCCTAATTTTATTGAAAATACTTCAACACCAATTAGGCATTGAACCTCTTGATTCCATCAAGTTTGTGTTGGATTAAGGTGTCTCAACTAATAACTAAATTGTTATATTGTTGTAATTAGAAGCCAAATCCTTTTTAGCTTGCCCTCATAACTAGAACTTGATTAGAATGAAATTTATAAAGAGTCGATGATTTATTAGATTGTTATATGATTAATAAACTCATTGGAAATTGTGAGGAAATGATTTGTTAATATATTATAAGATTAATATATTAACTGAAAATGGATAGTTGATCTGTTAATTTATTATGTAATTAAAAAATTAATATGAGATCAATTGTTAAAATGATTGATTATAATATATATGATTAATAAATTAACAATAAATCAAATAGAATTAATTATTAAATAATCAAAATTAATCTGGAATTAGTTTTTGGGATTAGTTAGAATTAATTAAATGTGCAAGGGTGAATTGTAATTGTTCAATACTTGAAAAAGAAGCAATTCTAGAATCATCCAAGTCGTGGACAGTTTTGGGAGCTCTTATAGGGTTTCCAGAAGCCTCCTAGATGATAATAATGAAAAAATGAATTGGGATTAAATCATTTATTTAATTATTCAAATCTTCTTTTGTCCCTAAGTTACCTAAACTGCAAATAGGAACGCTTAGGCATTAAATTTCGTGACTACTCTTTCCAAGAAGCTCATGAACGAAATTTATGCCTTCCTCCTTTCTCCACAAATGTTTTCTTGTTCTAGGGTTTGGGCGTGAGCTATTAGATGCATCATCCTTTTGGTACAAGCTTTCCAAGCTCAACAAAGGAAGGAATTAAGTAAACTTATTTGCTATAACAAGTTTAAGGTATGTAACTCTACTTTGTGATTTTCGAAATTTACTAGGGTTCATCATATATTTTTTATTCAAAGTATGTTGTCTTAATGTGAAGACATAGATCCGTTTAGGTTTCACGTGGCCTTCTTAATTGTTAAGTGTTTTCCGCATTGCACATATCATTGTAACCTAATAAACTCACAAGTGGTATCAAAGCTAATTGGTGTGTCTAACATTGATAGCACATTAGTTGAATTGATTTTTTTTCTGTTAGACTGAGCTCATGAAATAACAGTGCATGTTTCACGATGTGAACTCAATACATTCTAGAATTTCATGATTTCTAGCCTAATTTGATTTATGCGATTGTTTTTGGTAATCATCTGCTTAGAAATTAGTTAGAATCTGATTTATGTTTTGGATGATTATATATAATCCCTAAATATTAGGAGATAATCTTAGACAAGATAATGATTAATTATAAGATTAATTAATATTATCCTATTGAATCTAAATGATTAATTTAATTATAAGACCCACTGAAAGATAATTATAGATCCATAAATGGTTTAAATGATTAATTATTTAATTGATTAAATAATTAATTTTAAATGTTTAAATGTTTAGTTAAATAACTATATGTATAAGAAAAGTCAGTCAAATCAATAGTAGGCCTCATTCACGAAGCCATACTCTAAGGGGGCATAAGGAAATAATCTATAAAATGATCGTCATTGGGTTTCCTCTCTCAGCCACCGCTCTCTTGTGGGGTGGAGGGTCGTTAGTTGACCTGATTTGGTAAGGAATAACCTCATTAAAAGTATGATATTATAAAGTAATAGAACCCACTATAATTCCCACTCTGCATACTTTAGAAAAATGTGAAGTGTATGCTAATCTATGAAAATGCACATCACTCTTTATATTCCGCTAGTGTACTATACATGTTTAACTGACACACTAATTTGGGACTATAAAGTGCAGGGATGGAAAAACCAAATATTATCATTATTGATGGAGTGTGTGTGGTTTACCTACACGTCAATTTGAGATCATAAATGTCCTCGAGATTGCTAAATGGGTTTGCATGGTTATTTACATTTCGTTTGTGATCATCGTCATCTCAGACACAAAAAATGAGAGCATAATCTGAGATTAAACAAGTCATTGATTAGATTCTCTCATTAGATCTAGGAGTTTCATAAGATTGAAATTGGTAAAAGCCTTACCTACCTAAAATATATATGAATTTGATTACGACATCCCTCTTCAATGTTCGAACCAAAAATATGGATCCTAGCCTTAATTTAATTTATGAGTTAATAATTAAGGATTTAAATCAACTAACTTGAATTCTCTCTTCTACCAATTTTAGATACCAAATCAATATATTAATGACATTCCTTGTTCTTATGGAGTTGGTTTTCCACAATCTTCTAGAGATGGTCTTCTACTATCAAACGAAGGTGAAAATGTCTTCCCTTCCATAAGAAATGATGGAACTGGACATCATCTCTCTTCAACTCTTCCACCTCCTACTCATGTAACTCTCCCAATGTCATATTTTCCTCATGTTGAAAGATATAAAACTACTCAAGCCTTATTGGCATGTAAACATGAAGATGAAAATTATATGTGTACACATGTTCTGAAAATGAAGTCGTATATTGGCAAGTTATAAGGGACAAATATTATATTCCCAAACGACCAAGCCAATGATTTGGTTCTACTTTCGCTTCCTAAGTCATATGGCCAGTTCGTTGTGAAGTTTCATATGAGGAATTTCGATCAGACCATAATTGATCTGACCTTTATATTAATGATTTTGAAGCAAAAATGCTTAAGAACACAACTAAAGCAGAAATGCTTATAGGGTCTAATTCTAAGAATTCCATGGACATTAATAATGGTAACATTAGTGATGTAGAAAAGATTTCTCTTCCCAATCGAAAGGAACTGGCCAAGGTTAAACTGTTTGATCATATGGTAAAGAGGAAGGCTCATTTTTGGATCATTCCACATGTTGAACCCAATAAGCCTATTTCTTTCTACTGCCAATTCAAGGGACATTGTTTGCCAAGCTGCCCAAAGTACTTGAAGGATCTCAGAGATGGTAATGTCAATTTGTATGACTCTACTTCAAGCACATCCATTATCTAATTGCATAAGTTCCTATTCTTAGATTTTTAAGACATGATGTGATAATCACATTTTGATGGAATTATAGTATCGATAAAAAAGAAGAAAGCTAAAGAAAAGTGAGCTAAATCTGATCTTGAAAGATGGACATTGGTTGCATGGCTCGATGGTCATAATTAGGAGCTACTACTAGGGAGTTAGGATAATTTAATAGATTGTTATTACTTTTCAGTGATGTTTAGAAATGTAGTTTTCATTTCATGCATTGTAAGGACAATTTCAAAATTTTCATTTATTTCAATAAAAGCGAAATTTTGGTTTTCTTAGTTGCCTTATCTTATTTCCTTGCAATCACATTCGTGAAAGTATTGGAAATATTTTTAATAATAGCAATATTAATGGTGTATTCGATTCTTATGATATCTCTTATATTATTGCCAACTGGATAGATATTTGGTCTCGTACAAGTCGTATTGTCTAATATATGCTAATCTTATTCATTGGAAAATTATGATTTAATTCATTGTTCACGTGCTTATGTATGACAAGTGAATAACTAATTGATCTAGTACATGTTGATATAGACTCTTCAAATCCACCGCAATGGACGATAAATCTATTTGTCATGATTTACTATTGGTTCAGTAAATATGATTTTGTTTATAAGATTAAATAAAATTCTAAAACTTTTGAGAAGTTCTTGAGTAGCAGAATGAATGGAAGAATCTATTAGGCAGAAAGATAAAATATTCTCTGATATAAAAAGAAAGGAGAGTGCTATACTACCATGTTTTGTGATCATCTTAGTAATTGTGGATTTGTATAACAATTAACTCCTCCAAGAACATTTTAGTTCAATTGTATGACTAAGAAGAGGAATCAAACATTTTTGGAAATTGTTCGATCATAGATGAGTCATACTTTGTTCCAATCAAGTTTTAGAGCCGTCCTCTAGTAATTATAAATTGTATCTTGAAACTTATTTCAGTCTAAGAAGGATGATAACACCTTGTAATATATGGAGTAATAATGTTTTCTTACTCTAGCAACATTAGAATTGGATTTGTGGTGTTTTCGTTAATCGAGAAACAAAAGATAAACTGAGTCTTATTCTATGAAGTGTTTTTTGTTGGAAATCCGCAAAAAATTTAAATATTTGTTTTAGCTTGTCAAGGAATGTTCCTTGAGACAAAAATCATATGTCAAGAGGTCAGTACGGCTCATGTTGATCTTGAGTTTCTAGAGTCGATCGACAATGAGATTTTTAGTTATCACTAGCATGCGGTCTAAGATGTTTTAATTGACATATTCATATTTCTGTGCACTTCTAGTTGGGTTGGTAGTGCTTATGAGTTATATGTTCTTCATTTGATTGCAGAATCAAATCATGTTGGTCAGTGATAGTACACTGATCAATATGGGTCAACTGTTAACAACAAGGAGGCACTGGTGACCCTTTTGAGCTGCCAGAAGGAAAGAAATTTAGATTAGCAATGCTTGGTCCTTGAAGGCGACCTAAATGTTATTTTGGTTTGACTTAAACCTTGTCTTACGACTATAGTTTGGGAATGATAGATCCACATGGATAGGAAATTATGCACCTTCAAATCTAATTGAAAAAAGGTTTCACTCTAATTCATGAAAATGGTAATGAGGAAACACTTTCAATAATAGATTTCAAGGAAGTGATAAAGATCAATACGGATATTGTTTGTATTATTTACATTCAAATACTCAAAATTTGATTACGACATCCCTTTTCATATTTTGAATTGTGAGGAATGGCAAGGAATTGTTTAAACTTTCAGGATATATGTATATCACATCTTGAAAGGGTTTGAACACATACACTATCCAAATAAAGTGGATAAGCTTAAGAATCCAAATTAGAGGCTTGATGAAGCATCACGAAATAAGAATCTTTACTTCCATGAGAAAGTCAAAGGATATTAATTTCTAGAAGCCCATTTGATTTCTGAGTACATGTAAAAGCTTGTGGGAGTATAATTTTTATGTTGGTATTGCCTGTTGACAATACTATCCATAAGGAACAATGTCTCTAGTTTGCAAGTTGAAAAAGTTGGGAACTTTTTCGCTATAGCGAACATAATGGTGATAGCATTCATACTTATTTATGAATCTAAAGGTTTAAATTGTATAGTTTAATAGAACTTAGTCGAAGTCATATATGAATAGCATGTTGAAATGTTTCGACATTGGATATTCTATGTGTGGAACTATTATAACAAGAAATTAAACTAATATTAGACCTTATAATTATGAGTCGAGTCCCATATGCTTCAGATATATGATCGATTACATATGCTATAATATTCAATTATTTTGTTTTTCAAATGCTTTTAACGTTGTGAGAAAAGGATTAGAATTTCATGTGACTAAAGTTTGTAAACAATTGTCATGAAAATTATGAGGTTTATCGAAGACTAGTTGTTTGTGGATAGTGGGAGTATGTTATTGTTAGGATGGATCATAGTGACATGTTTTGGATTGAGATGATTCTTGTACGGAATTGATATTCATATGAAAATATGAAAATGTTTTCATAATGGAAGATGCTTATAGAATCTACATGTGAGTTGGAATTTTTAATGAAAAGAAGTGTTCAAGGAGTGTACCTTGAATTGAGACTTAATAACCATGTAATTGTTCTGAGTAATAAGTTTAAGTGAAATATCCTATTATATCAAAGGCTTGGTCTCTGTGACTTTAGAACCTCGACATCACAAATAGTCAGTGCATGTAAAGTTGGAGTTCCACTACATTTTTGCATAAAAAATGGGATTTTGCTAGGGAAGGATTCCGTTGCGAAAAGCTGAAATTCCGTAGCAAAGGACGAATAGCGATGGAATTTGCGACGACCGAGTTCCGTCCCAAAAAACTGCGTAGCGAGCAATTGCTAGGGAAACAATCATTCAGTCGCAATTATGACAATGGAATGAAATCTCTGGTAGATGGTATTCCGTCGTGTATTCCGTAGTAAGATTCCATCACAAAATCCATGATAGTTATTCCATCACAAATTTCATTGTAGTTAATCCCTTGGAAAATATGTTTTGATAATTCCCTAGCAAATTCCGTGGTGGTGAATCCCTACTAATTTAGTGGTGGTCATTCCCTAGTAAATATCGTGGTGGTGATTCCCTAGCTAATTCTATGGTGATGAATCCCTAGCAAATTTTATGGTGGTGAATCACTAGTAAATTTTGTGGGGGTCATTCCCTAGTAAATTTTGTGGTGGTGATTAACTAGCAAATTCGGTCGTGATGAATACCTAACAAATTACGTTTGATGACTTCCTAGCAAATTCCATGATCATGAATCCATAACAATTTTGGTGGTGTATATTATATATCAGATTCCATATGGACCGATGGATAATTGATTTATAAATTAGATCCAAATTATTTTGTAGTAATATATGAAAACAAAAATAACAATAAAAATCAAAACCATTATATCATAAAATAATACAATAATTATTTATTACATGGAGAAAGGAAAGTTGCCAATCTAAATAAATACGCTGCAATAAACATATATCAACACTTTATGACCTACTAATGTTGTTTTGTAAAGAAATTAATAAGATCCATTACCGTTCCTATTGGGAACCGCCTTTGCAAAAGAGCCTAATCCATAAAGTCTTTTTTTTGTCATGACCACCAACATCATAAAATAGCTTGTCCTCCTCAAATTCAACACCTTCAGCTTCCAACTCTTCCCATTTTTCTATATAGGCGACCTACAAAATAAAAACTATATATGTTAAAAGATATCAAAGTTATGAATGATATTATGGACTAGCTATAATATAAAAGTTTAACACTAAAATGAATATTATATGAATTTGTCTATCTTTTTCATTTGTGAAGGTGACTCTATCGTGATTCTTCGTGTGTATACAGGAACAATTCACTATGGGGTGGATCACGTCCTAATTTCGTCTTCTGCGTAAATACCATAAAATGTCAAATGTACAAATAAACATATATAAACATTCATGTACCATTAAAAAATTACCAAATCAGAAGCTATCTTCAAATGACTTACAGATCCAACATTATATGTAGGTTTGCTACTCTATCATCCACACCGTTACGCCTATTTTTCTTGTTCTACTCGGATTTTATCTTGTATTCATCCGTGAAACATCCCAAAAATACAGTCCAAAAATTTCATTTTAAAGTCATAAATAAAAACCATGAGTATCATACATAATATAAAATTCATAAAATGTGTATCTCATAAATGTTATAATCAACTGTCAATATATCAAAATTATGTCAAAACATTAGAGTAAATCATACTAGGCTAAAAGTTGTGGTGTGTGCCATGCAGTCATCCCGAGCTCTTTCCCTTACCAGTGGAAGTACCTAAAACCAAAACTATAAAATGTAAGAATGAAGCTTAGCGAATCTCCCCAAACTACCACATACCATACACATACATGCAACTCGGAGGTACGGGCCCCAACCACTCTTATGGAGATTCGGGCCCCACCCACACTCTGCTGTCTAGGAGATTGGTGCCCCGCCCACACTCTGCAGCCTAGGAGACTCGGGCCCCGCCCACACTTTGGTATCTAGGAGATTCGGGCCCCACCCATACTCTGCTGTCTAGGAGATTCGGGCCCCACTCACTCTCTACTGTCTAGGAGATTTAGGTCCCACTGATAGTCCGTTGTCTAGGAGATTCGGGTCCCTCCCATACTCTGTTGTCTAGGAGATTTGGGCTCTAACCATACTCCGCTATCTACGAGATATGTTGTTAAACGAAGGAATACTTGATTACTTATCTTAGGGTCAATGTTTAATTTGAATTAGAGTTCGACAGTAGCTTTCGAAAGAACCCTTTGCTATTTACTTCAAGGTCTACATGGGAGACTTATCCATGTGGGAGACTATTGGGTTACTATTTCTAAGCCAATAACTAAACTAGTATATTCTTGTAATTAGAAGAAAAGTTCTTTCGGGTTTGCCATCATAACTAGGGATTGATTAGAATGACATTTATAGAGAGAAAGCATGATTTATTAGATTATTATATGATTGATAAACTCATTCGAAATTATGAGGAAATTATTTGTTAATATATTATATGATTAATATATTAATTGGAAATTGATAGTTGATTTGTCAATTTCTTATGTGATTAACAAATTAGTATGAGTTCAATTGTTAAAACGATTGATTTTCTAAATTTCTATGATTAAGAAATTAATGAGAAATCAATTAGAATTAACTAATTTTTAATCACAGTTAATCTAGAATTATTTTGGTATTAATTAGAATTATTATGGGTGCAAGGTGTGAATTCTAATTGTTCAATAGTTGAGCAAAAGAAACAATTCTAGAACCATCCAAGGGGTGGATAGTTTTGGGAGCTCTTATAGGGTTTCCTGAAGCCTCCTGGATGATAATAAGGAGATGATTTGAATTGGGATTAAATCCATTATTTAATTATTCAAATCTTGCTTTGTCCCTAAGTTACTTAAACTATACATATGGCTCCTTAGTCATTAAATTTTGCAACTACCCTTTCCAAGAAGCTCATGACTGAAATTTATACCTTCCTCCTCTCTCCCCAAATGTCTTATAGTTCTAGGGATTAAGTGTGAGCCATTAAAGGCATCATGTTTTTGGTGATGACTTTCCAAGATTAACAAAGGAAGGAATTAAGTAAATTTGTTTGCTATAACAAGTTTAATGTATGTAACTCTACTTTGTGATTTTCAAAATTTACGAGGGTTCATCATAGATTTTGTTATTAAAATTATGTTCCCTTAATGTGAAGACATATATCCTTTTAGGTGGTATGTGCCCTTCTTAATTGTTAATTGTTTTTTTCACATTGTACATATTGTTGTAACCTATTAAACCTATCATTTTGGCCTTGACCCTAAATACATGCTTGCTCTCTATTTTCTTCTTCATACTAGTAACTAGATAAGTGACTAAGTCTCATTCTTGTCAAGTCATTCTTCTCAATTGAGAGAAACTCATCCTACATGGCTTTCTTCCAGTGTATGAAATCTTTCATCCTCATGGCTTCTGAATAAGTTTTTTGCTCTCCATCCTCAGTTAGCAACAAGTAATTTTTTAATGAAGAATATCGTATTAGAGGATTTCTCACTCAAGTAGATTTATGGAGTATACTTGAAGTATTGGATTATGAGCCACTGAATTTAAAACTCATCTTCCTGGCTTCACTACCTTTTTCATCATATTCGTTGTGTTTGGAATTGCCCCCACTTAGTCAACTGTCTTCGAAATTTATTTCGCTCTCATTGCTTCCAAACCATCTACCCATTTTTGCGGCATTGAAAGGATTCATAATATCATCTTTTGGTATTTCAACTAAAATAATGTTGGTTCTGTATTTGTATGTCTTTTCCTATCCAGAGGCTGAAGCACATTATCTTCATATAAGGAATTCTCGTTGAATGTCACATCTTAATTATCGGTTAAATTATCAAATTTGGTTATTCTAGGAGTGTTACCCCATTTCATCCGAACTAGAGCTAATAAATATGTGCTTCCTTGTTTTTTCCTCTACCTGATCTATTTCAACATCTTTTAGGAACTTAACCTTGAGGTTGCTACTGTTAAAGATTTTAGATTTATTGTTGATAAAAAAACCCACACATTCCTCATGACATCATCTGTAACGGTAACATCATACCTTAATGTTCGTCCTAAAGAAACTAAAGGTGGTCTATAAACATCCGCATGAAGTAGTTCTAACTTATATGCCTACGACGTTTGGCTAATGTTGGCGATGGTAGCCATCTTCTACTTACCAAAGAACATGGTTCGTAAACAACCATAATTCCACTTTTAGACTATATCATAGTTTTTATTCGAAGCAATTTTTTTTTATTCCATGTGATTGTGTTTTTGCTTTGGTAGAGTAGTGGCTCCAATTTCTTTAACTACTGCGTTATTCCATCTGTTGAATCGTCAACCAAGTGTAATGCTATTTGCTTCTAACCTCGAGGCTAGGAACTAAAAATCTTCCCACTCGTTACTCTTCATTAGGGATATCCGAAATCCACATGGTGTCTTTTGTCATCCAAATTCCATTTGGATATCAACATGATCTTCAAGCCCAAAATGAAAGTGAGATTCTTTAAAGTGTACTTTAAACCAAAATTTCTCTTGATAAAAAAACCCTTACACTGGTTATATCTAGGATGTTGTTATTAGCAAATGGTACTTTGACATTGTAATGACTTTCGTTTTATGTTAGTTCCTTCCAATGACTTTCATGGAAGGAATCACTTAAATCCATAAACTTATATTTAAATGAGAACTCTAGAAATAGTAAGAACCATATGCCCGCAAGATATGATAACTCTATAATGATATATTTATACGCATATACCCTCAAGAAATGAAACACACAAACTGTTTGAAACCGAGACATAAAAAATCTCACACACTTTTTTGTTTCATCTAAACATTCTGACGTTATCCCTAATTATATTTTATCACTAACTAATTTCTCGATTTTTAAAATATGTACAAAAGGAATATAATTATATAAATGATAAAAGTTGTAAACTTAGAACCTTTTCCCTAACTAAGAAGCAATATGTTTTCATCAAGTGTAAGTACCTGAAATTCAATCCATGAAATTATGAAATTGTTAATAATGATATTTATAGAAAGTTATATAGTACTTACAAGTTCTTAAAGGTAACTTATGTCTTAAATTGTCTCATAAAATATTTATTGAAGTTCCAGATTAAAGTCAAAACATTCTTATTTTTTAGTTTAAATAAATCTAAACAAACTTTTAAAAAACTGAAACAAAAGAAGTTTAAAGATGAAAAAAATGAGTGGGTGGGATATATATATATATATATATATATATATATATATATATATATATATATATATAGACAGAGACATACATACAAAACAAATAATATAATTCATTGGTTAATGTAATCTAGGTTCAATGTTCCTAAACGACCCAAAAAAATCTTGGTATATGGCCTCATCAAGGGATTTAATGAAATTTTGTTGCCTGTTTTTCGGATGGCACAACGTGATGTTCGATGTGATCCTAATGAATATTTTCCTTAATAAAGTGGTATCAAATATTGTTGTGTTTTGTACTCTAGTGGTGAACATAATTGTATGAGATGGAAATAAAACTTTGAGAGTCAATAAATAGTATAATTTGTTTCTTTTTGAAACTAAAGATGTGTAGTTGTGTTCACATCCAAAGGACTTTGGAACAATAACTAGTAGCAGCTACATATATTGCCTTAACGGTAGATATGGAAATGCATGATTGTTTCGTTGAAGTTTAGTTGCCACATCTTCTACCAACGAATTGATCGCTACCTAATGTACTACCTCTATCCATTTTCTGTCAACCATGGTAAGAGTCAGGAAAAACATGTAGCTGAAATCGTTTCTTGCATGATACCAAAGACCTACAGTAGGAGTGTTTTAAGGTACTTGAAGATTTGTTTCACTTCCACTCAATTAGATTACATGGGGTTGGCCTAATAACAATCATATATACATGGCACAATATCAAGTAGACTTTTTTTTTTTAATACAAAATCAATCCATTCTTACCTCGGTTATTTTTGTGATCAACTATTTTGCTATTTATATCAACATCTAACTTATAGTTGAAATATATGGGAATTTTGGTAGTATTAGCTTTATCCATATAATAACATGTTCAAAGATTTTTCACAAAAGTTTTTTGATTTATGAAAATTTTATTAACATATTGATTTACTTGTAGACCAGGAAACATTGATGTTTTATTAGTTATACTCATCGGAAATGTACTTTTCATTCATGAAATAGGTGGAAAATTTTTCAACAACGTTAATTCCATCTTGCAATAATCTTTAACAATCACACAAGCTTTATTTTGCATAATAATGTCTTTATCATCACTTTTGTTTCTAAAAACCCATTAAGAATCAACTAAAGAGGCTTCTTTAGGAATAAGCACCAAATCCCAGACCATGTTGTGTTCATACTTGGCCAATTCCAGTTGTTTGGTTTTACGACCTAATCAAGATTAGCAGGGGATGTACTAATGTTATTCGGTTCGATAATTGATATTAAGTCACGATGGCGACATTCACTAGTAGATGCTAATGTAGTCAAGACACCATCAACGGGATCATCAATGACATGGTTTGGTTGATGATCCCTTGTCCACTTGACTAGATATATATCTTCTAGGATAACTATCTGAGGTTTAATTTCCACTTGTCCCCCCTCGAATGCAGGCTTGGTATGAAAACGTATTGATATTATGGAATATTTCATCAGTGTTTTGGTTTGAATATGATATTACCATGGGAAGATGCTCTAGTTGGTGCAGATATAGAAATGTTAGAGTTGTTTTAGACATGTTAAATTGCAACATGCATAAGTAAAATGATGCTAGGAAGTTCCCAAACAACCTAATAATTACTATCAATGATTGGGTTGACTACTCACGGTGTATCTAAAGTAGTAATTACAGAATTGATTATTCCAAGTAATGCATATAAGAATAACTAATGTGGTTAATTATTCAAAATTATAGGCTATTTTTGTGGAGAAAAATTAAATCAAGGTTGATGTATAAATTAGGAGAAACAACATGTTGCACTAGATTTAGAACAAAATTAACAATCATTTGAGGTCCATAATGTTCATGATCAACTTTCCTAATACAAATTTATTCAAAATGAATGTAATTACTTTCTTAAATAACTCTTTTATGAATGTTTAAAGCAAAAAATGAGACTGATGTATAAGAGTAACCAAGGGGATTTCATTCGTCCCACCATATTTAAATTTACGAAGGTGGTGTATTATTTCGAATAACCATCTACAATCAAAATTAAAAAAAAAACGATGTGGATTTCGGTTGTTATGAAAGATCCCAACTTTCGTATTTATGAAAGACCCAAACTTTCATACTATTCCAACATTATTCTTAAGTTAGTTCCTCAAAACATGCTACATGCATATTTATAAAATAATATTTTATATTGATAAAGTGATTACAAAAGATTGGATACAAACCGGCTAAGTTTTATTACATTTCATGTCTACTCAGGAATCTACTATTCATATACATACATGAACATTAAAATACAGAGAAATAGTATTAGCTATTCTAAATCTTTCAGTAGTATAAAACTATATTGGATACTCATCACCTGTAATTGTTAAATATTGAGAGGGATAAGCGATAACGCTTAGGGAATTCAATAAATAGATACAATATAATCTTATGCCTTATATATACCAATATGACAGAAGCAAAAGGGAACAAGAAGAAAAATAACATATGTGTATCATATGATAGGCTTTCAATATAAACTCAAGATTTGATTCAAAGATTTACGATCAATGTGACATAATGATTTCAATACTTGATATGCATCAATAAAGCTTTGGCCTAAATGGCACAGAAGACATATAATTTCTGATTAACATTTTGGTAGATTTCAGGCTTATAGACCTGTCTAAAGATTTGCCAATACCATAGAATAGAGTTCATTTTTTGACGGAGTCATGCTTTACATGGTCAGATGCTACATACCATTCTTATTTAACCTTCTGCCAATGCCATAGAATAGAAGTCATTCTCTTACGAGATATGTTCTACATGGCCAAAGGTGATATACCAGTACCACCGTGAATCTAAGTCCTTTCACTGATCACATGGTCAAGGGTATAACTTTGCTATTAAAAATAGTGAATAAAAATAACACGCGAAAATAACCCGGAATAATAACACTGAGAAGCACATAGCACGTATAACACACAACATACAATTGTTCCTATATATTGAGCTCACCTTAAAATAATCGGGGGTTAAAATAGTAATTTGAGCAGCACTTCGACTCTAAATACGACTTTCTGGGGCGAAACTGGGGTTTTTAGTTGAAAACCGGACTTTACTCGGGCAGAGTTTCGACTTGAAAATAAGATTTTCTCTGGAACTTTCGGGCGTCGGGGCTTGCTTCAGATGTCGGGGACGATAACGGGACTTCTGGGGGTTAAAGGTGGCTATAAATGGGAGTAGAGGGTGTAAAAGAATGAAAATGAACAAACATTTCCGGAGACCTTCACATCCCTTTTATAGGGTGTGAAGCACCTTACTACGTTGGGCGTACAACATCGGTACGCGGGGCGTACGAGGCGTGGCATCAGCTCGGTTCCTAGGTCTCGGACGTGGCTCTACGTGGCGATCATGCGAAGATGGTAGACGTGGGTGACTCCAGACCGGATACGTGCGAGGTACGCTGGGCGTAGCCTCGTGTACGCGGGGCGTAAGGCTCCGGATAATACTTTGATTTTTCATTTATTTTTATTTAAGAACTTCAAAAATTCATATCTTTAACATATAAACTCCGTTTTTGACGTTCTTTATATGCACACGTAGGTGAGAATATACTCTACAACTTTCATTTAGATTTCATCTACTAGTTTTGACTTCATTTTTATTATTATATTTTTAACAGAACAGAAAAGGAAAAGTCCGTTAATAATTCATAACTTCTTCATCCAATGTCCGTTTTTGTCAGACTTTTTACCGTTGTACTACAAATGACGAGATATATTCAATTCTCGTTCAGATTATATCGGCTGAATATCGCTCGATCTAAAATTCGAGTTTTTAGCTGTCTACTGCTAATCCGAAACTTAGAAAAATCATAACATGCTCATACGAAGTCAGATTTTGGCGTTCTTTTTATCGAACTTCTCGGTTTAACGAATACTACAACTTTCATTTAGATTACTAAGACTAAAAATTAGTTTATCAAAAACTCACTTTTTACGTCATTTGGCGTTGTGCCGGTTTTGTCGCGGATCTTCGATTGGTCATAACTTTTTCGTTATAACTCGGATTTCGACAAGGTTTTCGCCTAAACATTTCTAACGAAATTATTTACAACTTTCAATAATAAAATTTTACTTATTTCAAATTTTATATTTTCACTAAATTTCATTATTTGACTTTTAAATGGAATCTCATATGACTTCTAATATTTTCTGAGTGATTCTAAATACAGTTTTAATTCATTATTAGTAAAATTTGTCTGTTAGAACTCAATACTCAATTTCACATAATATTATTCTCTTTTATATTTTACAATACACGTTAACTGAACATGTATGTTACATGCTAATAGCTTAATTGGATTTTTTTCATTTTATATTTATCAAATGAACGATTTTTAAAGAAATAACATATAGCAGTTGCTTTTAGGCAGAATTTTGTGAAAGTTCAGGAACGATAACCACAAAATGCACAATTTTACAAAGTGTTTTATTTGACGTTTAATAAAATTATTTTTCTGTGGAGTGTATGGTGTAGAAAATATTTTCTCAATCCTAATTTCTCTAAAAAAAACCATCCAATGTGTTATTGTTGAATTTAGATTTATTTTCATTACAAATACTTCTACCGAGTGACTTGAGTTTTAGCTCAAGTAGCTTGATGAAGCTGATAAACTCTGCTAGTGCTCAAAATTTACTTTTTTTAAATAATTTCTTGGTAAATCGAAAGAATACATCAATAACCACAAGTATATGTTTCTTAATATTAATTCTCGGAAGCGTTGTTGTGCCACAAGGATGAATATGCAATATTAATATTATCAGAAGATTTGTTGGAATATGATTGTTTTTACATAACAGGTAACAAAAGACAATAAATTTTTTTAACCATCATATAACACCATGGATCTGATTCTAGGAACTAGTAACAACAAAACTTAAAACTAGATCATATATTGATCAACGATATACCTCTTGTTGTGTGAATCAATTCATCATAGTTCTTGAATGACTACAGATCCTAAACAAGGGATCCTCTAATGTAGTCACAACCTAGATCATGATCTTGAATGATGATATAATTCTCTTTTTTTTAACCAAAATCGAAATTACATAAGAAAAGGAGGGTTGTCAAATAGCTTCAAAAAATCAAGAAAGAAAGGTAGTTATAGTATTAGGGAATCGACTCTAGGGCTTCGTTTTTTTTTACCCTAATCCATTTTTAGTGTTACCTTTATCTTATAGTTTGAATTAAAGACAACTACACTCAAATCCTTGTACTTCGTAAGTTTCTAATTAACTCACTACATGATGATATGTTAATAAACTCGTCCTTCTAAATTATATTTCCTCGTTTTATGTTTAAATCATGTATTATGTGTAACCTAAAAGGATACTGTTATTTATAGAGATATAACAAACTTTTTGTAACCATTGGCATATTTCCAACTATCTCCCACTTTCACATGTCATAACAACTATAAAATCTCATATTTACTAAATTTAGCATGGTGTACATCATCCAAGTCTATTGTTGTACTTATAACGGTTAGCTACCAAATATTCATTAAGTAATTGATAAAAAATTCCTTTTTTTTAACAAGGTACCCATTGATCCACTATCAATTCAGTTTGAGTTAGACGGTGCATTTGATTTCAGCACAATCTTGGAGGGGTCCAAGGATATCGTTTCTCCTATTATGGTATAAGGATTAAATAAATTTTGACTACATATACACCACCCACTCATCTTGTTATACCTGTATGTTAGTTTTGTGGCTTCCAGTTAAGGACAATGTTAGAGAACACCAAAGAACAAAATACTTAAAAATGAAGAATCTTATTCATTATCATTCAAAGAATATAAGGTATTACCATCTTAAAAATACTCATGAAAATTTCCATGAAGTGAGTTCTTAGTCGGGGTTACTTTAATACTTAACTTCCATTAAGTACACAAGAGTATTAGTCGCACCTCTTTATTATATCCACCTCCATAGGCAATTTACTAATACTTCATGACAACCTTAAACCACTAATTACTCCCAAAAGTAAGACCAAATGAGGAGGCTTTGAAAAAATAAATACTTAGGAACTTGTGTAAACTAATGAAATGACTTCTCTATAACATATATTAAGATCTATACATAATAATCTCCAAACCAGATAAAGGTTACATTGTATAAGTTCCCAAACTAAAGAAAAAAACTAAACTAAATACACTTAAGCTAATTCTTTTTCAAAGATAATGCCTTTCGACCTAGTATGAAAAACATATTTTTATGTGAGAGTAGCTTAGTAAACAGATCGATAAAATTCTCTTTTGATATAACTCTACTAACTATAATGTCTTTTCCTCTGACATGATTTCCACTAATGGTACTTTTTAATTATATGCCTTGTGCGCTTGTATGGTTTGGTTATTTAGTCAAGCAAATTTCACCTTTATTATCATAAAATATATCTAGAGAACCATCAAAGTTTCAACCACCACTGAGATCTCTAATGAACCTATTATTCCAAATAACCTCCTTTACATCCTAAGCAGTTACAATATAATCATCTTATTTTGTCAAATCCATTATATTATCTTTCTTGGAACTTCTCCAAGTTAGTACCCCACCATGGAATTCCTATTGCAAATAGAAGTCTACTCTATCACTTTGGAAGCTACCATCAATATAACCCTTTATACTGATCCCTTTAAAAACCAAGAACATGTCCTTTGTCCTCCTTAGAAAACCGAGAAAGTTCATGAGATATCCAATGATTTTCACCAAGAATATCCGGATAATGAATTGGCATGTTTAAATCATTCGATACATCATTCCCTATACATTTCATGGCGTACATGATCGACCCTACAACCAAATCATATGATACTTGACTTAATATAACTAGGACTCTAAATCCTACGTGTTGAATTTCTTTAAAACCTTATCTGTATTTGTACTTTAGATTCATCAAATGATATACTTATAGAGAAACAATCCCCAAGCCAAATTTATATACTTTTCAAAGTTAGGACGTCATTTTCTGTAAGTTATAGATAAAAAAATCCCCAAGCCAAATTTTCATACTTTTCAAAGTTGGGACATTATTTTCTATTAGTTGTATGTCACTAACATATAACACAAGGAAAACAACAACACTGCCATTATCTTTGACTTATATACATGGTTTATCTTCACTCCTTGAAACATAATCCTTTAAATTTATCATCGAAGTAAAGATATTAACTATGAGATTCTTAATTAAGTCCATATAGGGGTTATCAAATTTGCACACTCTATTTGGATATTTGGATTATACAAAACTCTCTGGTTATGTCATAGACGTATCATCTGTTAGTTTTCCATTAATGAATCGGATTTCATATCCACCATCCATATTTCATTGTCATGAAAAGTTGTTATGAGAAATAATATCCTAATAGATTTTATCATCGTTGCATGTTAGAAGGTATACTGATAATGAATTCATTGAGTTGGATTATAAAACTTTGCAACCATTTAAATTTATATATGTGTACATTACTATCCATGTATGTGTTCTTCTTGAAGAATCATTTTCAACCGACTACTTTAAGGTTGGGTTTGTGATTAGCCAAGTTTTAAACATGGATTTCATATCTCTCTAGATAGCCTCCTTCCATTTAGCAATCTTAGGGCTTGCTTTGGAATTGTATTAGGAGGTAGGTTTACTATTTTCTTCTAAAGACTCATCTAGGTTCTAGCATGTAGAGATGTTCAAGATAAATGTAAGCATAAAAACCACTAACTTTTAAATGTGCTAAGGAGGAAGCTACTTTATTCTGTATTTTAAATGATGTCTTGGAAACCTTATTAGTTGATTGAAGTTCAAGGAGTTTTGTAATAGTCTGCATGGTCCATTTCTATACAATATTTGGAAGCATACTACTAATCAGTGTAGATCTGATCAACAATGATTGAATTCTCATAAAAAATACACTTTTTGCGGCGATATCTTGGGTGGTGATAGTTGGGCAATAATATTTAAACGTAATGAAGTTTTTTTTTTTATTTTTTTATTTTTTATTTTTTTATATATATATATATTTTATAATGGTTGATATGAATAGTCTATTAGTATAACCTAAGTCCAATGTATAATGGTCAAATTACTTCCAAAATCATATATACATGGATATTTGGTAATGTATTTCTTATTTATGTGATGAAGAGGATAACTTCATAGATACATTTTATCCAAATCATATGAATATATCTGAATCAACATTGAACAACTGTAAATGTACTTTTTTCAAAGATTTCATGATTAAGTTTTTATTTTAAGATAATAACCACACTTTTATAAATAAAAATAGCTTTCATATAAAACAAGAAAAATCTCATGAAATAATGTAAATATGAAAATTTTCAATCATAAGACCATATATAAAATAAACACTAGAGAAAGTAAGATGATTCTTAATCTTCTGGACATTATTGATAGGCTTAATATCCATAATCATATTTAGTTTGCTACAATTTATCTGTTTGCTTCCCTTTGGCTACATAAAATTCTTATAAATGTTTGTATGCATGGTGAGTCCAATATTAAGTGTTAGAATTAATATTCATATGGTATTTTGAACATATATTTGACTGTGTAGCAACATATATGCTTTATTAGTCTATTCTCTTTGGCATTGGGTTCGTACTTAGGCATCCCAATTTTATCCTTTCCTTTACCCTTGAGTTATTTGTCTTTCTTCACCTTAAGACTTCCTTTCCTAATAGCAAATATATATGCAGTAAAGATGGAGTTTCTAGGGCTGGGTATGTTAGTTTCAGTGGTCTTTAACATACCATGCAACTCGATGGTGGTCATTTCCAAGTTGTCCATATCAAAATGAGGGTGAACTGATTATATTAATTGGTCAGCTAGTTGAGGATTATATCTATAACCAACTCACGACCACATGGAAATTCTAATCGATCCGATGGTGAATATACAATGTATACTTGCATTTTCATACATGGCCTATTCTTTATTTTCATACAATACAACTATTCTCAAGTCATGTGTATATATATATATATATATATATATATATATATATATATATATATATATATATATATATATATATATATATATATATATATATATATATATATATATATATATAGTTAAGATTATTTGACAAATTCAGTTTTACACTTTAGAGGATTTGTAGTAGTGAAGAATTTGTAATTGACGAGTTTTTATTTGCAGACATCATAAAAAATAATTACCCAATTAAAATATTTTACTAAGGTTAGGACTTGTATTTCACTGCTATTTGTGAAGAGGTCTGCCATAATAACATCAATAATCTATTTTGGTAGACATTTTTCCTTGCCAATTTTAGTCTGCATGAAACTCTTTGATCATTCGAGATTCATTGACATACATTTAGTTGCATGTTTAATCCCATCCATAATCATCCTTCGTCTTGAAAAATCTAACGTGTATCACTAGTTTGGATGGTAAATCGAGCATGCAAAAACATGTGACACCCTACTCATGATTCTAGAGTTATCACAAGTATCACAACACGTTGGCTAAAGCTTAACCAACATGTTGATTATGACACTTCCAATGTCGAAAGAATATAGTTAAGTATGTGGTTTTTGCTGGGTAGGATGGAATATTACGTTTCTATAAAACTGGTTTTCTGTTTATATTTACATAAAACATTTGAACTTTTCTTTTGGAAAACAATCATTTTTAAACTATTTTAAAATTCATTTTATAAAACATTTTTATAATTGCCAATATTGTTTAACAAAATATCATTTGTTAGATTTTGACATTTATTAGTTGTGTTTCCTAGTTAGTTTTAAACAACTATGCAAAACATAAAACACACACACCATTCATTTAATCAATTAATGGTAAAATTTTGCTCATGTGCTTTTCTCGTGACCCAACACATGGAAAACCGTGGTCATTTTATGGGACAAAATAACGACGTGGATTTTGGGCTCCCACTTGATTCATCATCAACCCTTTATGCATCAATGGAACTCGATGAGGTTCCAATCTCCATGGTCCTTGCTTGGTGGTCTTCGGTCTTATTTTACTAGATACTAGACGAATACCTGTGTTGCATAAAATATAATTATATAGTTAAAATGTTGGTTAACATATGTTATAAAAGTATTTCGTTTTCATGAAATACGAAATAATAATTTTGCTATTAAGTTGATTTAAAATATTTAATATATTTTTATTATAAGATATCATAAAAGATATAGTAAAGTATATTATTTTAACCCCCTATATCTAATGCTTATGTAAGAAAAAAAAATCAATTTTAATTTTTTTTAACTATTATTAAAGTAAATTAGTTCAAACAGATCTTTTATATATACTTCTATCATCTCAACAGTTTGTGTGTGTGTGTATATATATATATACATATATATATATATATATATATACATATATATATATATATATATATATATATATATATATATATATATATATATATATATATATATATATATATCATACTATACTTATAAAAGAGACATTTTTCATATCACCTCACACATTTGAAACCCCCACACATTTTTGTTGGATTAGTGTCTAAGTCCATAACTATTTTGGTATGTACTTGACTCGATGGTGCATGATCCGTTTGGGTTGCCTTCACCAAAGCAACTTGATTGGAGAAATAAATAAAGAGAGAGAGGTTATTATGATTTATTAATATGTTATGAGAATAATATATTAAAGGAGAAATCATATTTGTTTAATTAATATTGGTCAATAATTAATTAGGAATTAATTTTGTGATCAAGTGTAATTAATTAAACTAGAGGGGCTGATTTGTAATTATGTGATAGTTACAAAATAAGGTAAGGATTATCTTAAATATAGGGTGAACGAATTTAAGGAGATAATGCCTTAGAATTGGACTAGGATAAGGGTTTCTAAGACTTATCTTATGGTTACTTGGGGGGTAAGCAACTAGATAAGGATAAGGACTAAAACCCTAATCTTTACACCTATATAAACCCCCTAAGGCTCATGAATTCGTCTAAGCCTTCCCAAGAAGTCCTAAGGACGAATTCCTACCCCTCTCCTCTCTCTTTATAACTTCTCCATTTGCTCTTGGTGTTTGTAAGTCATTAGAGGAGTGACACTTGTGACTGTAAGCCTTCCAAAGTCAATTCAAAGAGGAATTAAGATTGTTATTGCTACATAACAATCAAGGTAATATCATAAACCTAATTATATGTTAATATCGATTTCCATATGCTAGAATTAGGGTTTATAGTCTTGGATTCAAAGCATGTACAATAGAGAAACCTAGATCCAAGCATTAGGGTTTGTATGAGCACATAGGATGTCTTATGACCAAAACCCATCAGTGGTATCAGAGCTTAGACTGGTTTCAATTGTATTGATTCATACATGTTCAAAAAATTCGTTTTTCGGTGTTTTGGAGGCTGGACTCACCGAGTCCATAGCTGAACTCGCCGAGTCCATGCAGACACGACGAGTCCAGGCTTGACTCGACGAGTCAACTCGTCAGAAGGAGGGTATCTCGGGTTTTCTTGCTATTTTTGCTGATGGATAGTTGCCTTATCATTTTAGATCAATATTAATCCGATTATATGATATATTTGACCATAATTTTGATCTAATTGAAGATATTTATCAATTAATAAGATAATTGTTTCCTTATGAGATAATTGTTTAATTATTTTGAGTAAATTGATAAATTGTTTTGCAAGAAATCATTAAATAAATCAAATATGGATAATTATGTGATTAAATGTTAATTTGAATTATTTTTTATTTGATCCTTGTTGTTATGAAAAGTTTCATATTTTCCCCTTTAGGTTTTATAGTTTAAATTTGAACCCAAAAGTTTTGTTGTTTTGAAATTTAAATAGTTGAAACCCTAATGTTTTGAAAAAGGTTTCAAAACTTCCCCTCAAGTTTTGGAATTTAAATTTTGATTAATAGTTTAATTGTGATGTATGTTTAAATTCTAAACCCTAATGTTTTGAAATGTTTCAAAACTTGCCCTCAAGTTTTGGAATTTAAAAGTTGATTAAAAGTTTAATTAGGAATGTTAAATTCTAAAACTCTAGTAATGTTTTGAAAAGTTCAATTCACACCCTTATGGTTTTATTAATTAATTAAGGTGTATAATTAAAAGAGGTTTAATAAATCCATAAAAGTTTAGGTTTACAATTTAATTGAATTAAAAATATAAATGTTAAATTTGACCACCTAGTATTTTAAAAGTATAAAATACACCCTACACTATATATAACATTAAAAGTCTAACATTATATATATGTATGATTAAAAGTCAGTCTTACCGTTAGTAGGCCTCATTCACGAAGCTGGTCTATAAGGGGTGTTTAAGGAAATTACCTATAATATGGCGATTGAATGGGTATCCGCTCTTACCCACCGCACTTTTGACTAGTGGAGGGTTGTTAGCCGAACGGGTAGGATAGGACGAAACCTTCCATTATAAGTATAATGAAATACAAAAGTAAGTAAATGTTTTTACAAATTCCCAATCTTAGTTACTTAGGCAAAGTGAATTGATGCAATTCCATGAAATTACACTTTGTGCCCTTGCAAAGACGTTAGTGGAGCGCGCGTGGTTTACCGGCACACCAAATGGTTCTAAGCAAAGGTAGCAAAGAGTGACTCAATGTTTATCATAGTTCGGTGGAGCGTGTGTGGTTTACCGGCACATTGAATAGGTGACTGTAACATGTTAGGGCACCATGTAACTTTGCATGGTTATTCACACCCGCTTTGTGATCCTCGGCATCCCAGTCACAAATGAGAGGGGCATATTAAGATTTAACATGCCATTGAAATGTTCAATGAATCTCAAAGGATTAAGGAGTTTTCATAGATTTAAAACTTAAATTTATTTTTCCGTTTTTCATGGTGGAAATTAGTGAATCGTCATTCACTTACCTTCAAATATTCTGTAACTAGATTACGGCATCCCTTTTCTAGGTTGTAGTGTATTGTGTTGGGTCCTAGCCTTAGTATCTCATTTGGGTGATTTAATAAGGACTCAATCAATCAATCAACTAACTTGAATTTGTTTCTCCCGTTTTGTAGATGTCAAAGTTCGACAACTATGGTCTTCCCAAATCCCGTGGAACAAGCATTCCACATGAAGATGATATTCCACGATTCGATCCAGGAACAAGAAATCATGCTTCACTTCCTCCTCCTTCTCCAATTATTCTCCCTAACCAACAAGATTATCAAATTGAAAGGTTCAATATCACTCAAGCCCTTTTGGCAAGTAAACATAAAGAAGGAAAGTCGGTGTGTGCACACGTCTTAGGGATGAAGTTACACATTGATAGGCTGAGAATGATGGGATCCGTTGTTGGTGAAGAGATGGCTGTTGATTGGGTTCTTCAATCACTTCCTAACTCGTATAGTGAGTTCGTAAGAGAGTACTATATGATGAACCACGACGTGACCCTTATTGATCTCACCTATATGCTTATTGCTGCTGAATCAGCAATGGTTTGGCGCAATAGAAAAGCAAAGTTGATTGGTGAATCTGCCTTCAAGACCTTTATGGATATAGACAATGTCAATGAAAGACATGCAATGATCGAAAAGTTTGTTCATAAGAGAAAGGCAATGTTTGAAGTAGTTCCATGTGTCGTTCTGAAAGAGACAATTTGCCTTTATTGCCAAGAGAAGGGGCATTGGAGACGAAGTTGACCTATTTACCTAAGAGATCTAAGAGATGGGAGAGTCAAAAGTATGAATACGCTTCAGGTAAAATCCATTATCTAACTCTGTTAAGTTCCTATTCATTGATTCTTAATACATGATGTGATAAGATTGCATTTGAATGTTTTGCAGGATCGGTGAAAAGAAAGGAAGCTTGATAAGAGAGCAAGATGAATCTAATCACAAGAGATGGATCTCGATCGCATGGACTTGAAGATTGGATTTTGAGCTTAGATAGTTATGATAGAAAATTTCCTTTTACATAGTTTTCAATAGATTTTGCATTGTAAGGACAAATGTTTTTCCGCTGCTTTTATAAATAAAATAAATTTTGACTTATTTATTTGTTTGTTTACTTCCTTGCAATGAAATCGTTATGAAAATTTATGTTTGCATATTTCTACAACGAATGGATATGATTCTTAGTTATGTTATTTATGGAAATGTTGAGAATTTACCAAATAGGGAGAGTTTCTCATCGCCCAAAGTTTCAATTGGACTGAAATTTGGGATCACGCAACTTGGTTGCATGATGAATGAGACATTTCATATATGGAAATTAGACAAATTCATTGCCAAAGTGTCAAGTGAAGGACTAGGAGATCGAGTACACAAAGTTGTGTGTTGATCAAGTTCACCATAAGAGTAACAAAGATATTCATCATGATTTACTAAAGGCTTAGTAAATATGATTACACTTACAAGATTAAGTGTAATTCTGAATTGATTAAAGGGTTTAGATCAATAGTAGAACGAATAAGAAGAATCAAGTAGGCAGAAAGATAAAAGTTTCTCCATTCTAAGAAGAAGGGAGAGTACCTTTTTTGCTTTATAATGGGTCTTAAAGATTAAGAACCATATCTCAATTGATCCTCTAAGTGAGTCTTAGTACAATTGTATGTTTAAGAAAAGGAATCAAGGATTGAAGAAATGGTTAAATCAAGAATTCTATCATACTTTGTTCCAATAACAAGTCTTAAAGTTAAGATTGTGACAATGAGTGAAAAGTATTAAAGGTTTATTACATTCATCAAATGTGGAAAGTTGTGATGTCTTGGATAAGACAAAGACCAACTAGAACCAATTTATGAAGTGTTTTGATACAAGCTACACTAACTCTTGAATATTTGTTTGTCAAGAAATGGTTATTGACAAAAGAATCTTATATGTCAAGGAGTCAGTGGGAGTCTTAATGCTCTTGAAAGGTTTCAAGAACAAATCAAATAAACCTTAACGATCATCACTAGCATACGAGTTGAGTTTTACAACCTATCATGTTGACAATATTTTGATTCTGTGCTGTTCCAATTGAGTTAATTATGCATGTGAGTCCTATGAGTTCTCATTTTGAATGCATAAAAGGCAAAGCACCTTAATCAATGGAAGGTACATTGGCAATTAGTCTTAATTGTTTAGACACACATATGAACTATCTAAGGCAAAGGTGTATAAGTTCAAGGAGCTTTGATAAAGGATTATCAAAGTACTAAGTATTAGAAACATTGACTTAAGAAATTCAATAGGTATTGTTTTCTGAAAGTTAAGATGTTTATGAATACATGTCTAAGCTAGTGGGAGCATAAGTGTTATGTTTTATAATCATCATCATGATAGTAGGAGCATAAATGTTATGATTGTATGATTATTACGGAAAGTATTGCAAGTTGGCAATATTAATTATAGAAAACACGAGTCATTCTTTACAAAGTTGTAAGGATGAAATAGTTGTTTTGCTATAATTAAGGGAGAGAATGTTATGCTTTGTTTCAAATCTAAAGGATTAGGTTAAGAAATGTTGATAAATTTTAGTCAAAGCTACATAGTGTGTTCTTAAAATTTCGATTATGATTACGTCATTCCTTTTCACAATTCGAATTTTGAGAACATAGCGAATAAAACATTATGCATCGTGTCCCATATGCTTCAGGTATAGGATCGATTGCAAATGCTTTAATATTTGACCATTCTAAAATTTTCCAAATGTCAGGCGCATTTAGAGGAAAAAGGGACTAGAATTGGTTTTGACTAAAATAATTAAACAACTATCAAAGGACAATCCAAAGTTCGACGAGGATTGGTTGCTTGTGAGTAGTTGGAAGCATGATATTGGATGGACCATATCGACATTATTATGAATAGATAAGATTCTATTAAGAAGGAGTTGTCATATGGAAAATATGGAGGCGTGTCCATATTGGGAATTGAATATTGAAAATCTATGTCTAGATTAGAAACTTTTATGCAAAAGGATGTTCAAAGGAATGTACTTTGAGTGAGAGACATCATATCTAAGGAATTGTCTTGTAACAATCTCCGATAGAAGATTTTGTAACATCATTAGCAATAGTCTTTGTGACTTTGGTGCAGTGACATTACGAAAGAATCATTGCATAGAATGTTAGAATCTAGCATATTCTATAAGTAGCAAGAATTTTGATATTCTTTCACTTATGAAAAAGGATTCGGAGTTGTGAAATGAGAATGATTGGAAATGTGTTCAATGTAATCTATTTCACAAAGTAAGAACCATAGGTGAACATTGTGTGCATGCTAGGAGCATGGGATAAGTGTTGTAATTCTAGTAAGAAGTTGATTACCCGAAACGACAAATAATGAGTAATCGATATGGTGATAAATAAAAGGAGTTTTGTTTATACTCAAAGGGTTGAGGCCATATGGGATTAGTATTATTCTTGAGTTTCAATTTGCATGTTTTGACTTCCAGAATAATTGAGTTTATTAAGAATAATCGAATTATTCGAACGGGCCACAATCGTTCATATGTTGGAAGTAGATATGAATAAAGACTGTCGTGAATTGGTGTGTGGATTGTCTAAAAGAGTATTAGATATAAGCAAATGTTTGCTGCAACATTCATGAGTGCTTATAAATATGAATTTGAGCATTGGATTAAAACCACGTTCACTTGGATCACTCCATGAATTGTATCACGAGTGATTGGTGAGACGATAACATCTTATATTCTTGAAACCGAGATGTGTGAGTTGTATCTTGCTAATCGGTTGCACGTTGATAATATGTAAACGCACTAGTAACTTGGTGTTATAAAACATATTGTTGTGTGTGATTTGGTTAGTGAGCGCAAGCAAGCATTGTATCAAAGTTTATCCGTTCCTTTTATCCAAGGTAGGATAAAAGCGATATCTTTTTGGCCCCTCGATGGTTTAGTGATGACAAACGTAAATGCTCGGCCGGGCTAGAGCTAATTTGATTTGTTCAATTAGTCTGTCATCATAAATCAGAAATCGAGAAGTAGTACAAAGAGAATGATTAGAAATCACATCTCATATGATATCTAGAATGGAGAAATATATGATCCCTTATCTTAAGGACACGTGTATCTGATAGGATCAGAGATGACAACGGCTTTGGAAATCTACGATTGCAGATCAGGATCTGAAGTCATAAGCGTAATAGTTATCAGACTTATCCAAGTGGGAGACTGTTGGATTAGTGTTTAAGTCCATAACTATTTTGGTATGTACTTGACCCGATGGTGCATGGTCCTTTTGGGTTGCCTTCACCAAAGCAACTTGATTGGAGAAATAAATAAAGAGAAAGGTTATTATGATTTATTAATATGTTATAAGAATAATATATTAAAGGAGAAATCATATTTGTTTAATTAATATTGGTCAATAATTAATTAGGAATTAATTTTGTGATCAAGTGTAATTAATTAAACTAGAGGGGCTGATTTGTAATTATGTGATAATTACAAAATAAGGTAAGGATTATCTTAAATATAGGGTGAACGAATTTAAGGAGATAATGGCTTAGAATTGGACTAGGATAAGGGTTTCTAAGACTTATCTTATGGTTACTTGGTGGGCAAGCAACTAGATAAGGATAAGGACTAAAACCCTAATCTTTACACTTATATAAACCCCCTAAGTCTCATGAATTCATCTAAGCCTTCCCAAGAAGTCCTAAGGACGAATTCCTACCTCTCTCCTCTCTCTTTATACCTTCTCCATTTGCTCTTGGTGTTTGTAAGCCATTAGAGGAGTGACACTTGTGACTCTAAGCCTTCGAAAGTCAATTCAAGGAGGAATTAGGATTGTTATTGCTACATAACAATCAAGGTAATATCTTAAACCTAATTATATGTTAATATCAATTTCCATATGCTAGAATTAGGGTTTGTAGTCTTGGATTCAAAGCATGTACAATAGAGAAACCTAGATCCAAGCATTAGGGTTTGTATGAGCACATAGGATGTCTTATCACCAAAACCCATCAATTTTCACCTTAAAAGTAATTAATCACACATCATGAAAGTTTTATAACATATATAATATGTTTAGTAAGCAGTTAATGAATAGTCTACTATAAAAATGCCGTTCTCTTTGAGTAGACACACAAATACAAGTCACATACAAAATTCACAAAGAAAACAAGTTTAATGGTTTTGTGTTGGCTTAAGGGCTTTGGACCATTTTTGAGCAATGTTATTATGTTAAACATTTTAATTTTTAAGTTTGTTATATATTAATTTTTTGAAATATTTTTCTAGGTTTATGTATTATTTTAAGCCAATCATTGTATGTTGTGGTTGAACCTTTAGTGTAGATTAGATTCATGTTATTGAATGTGATATAGATAATATTTAATTAAACATTGTATATTGTTGGTATCTTTGTTGCTTCAAAGTAATAATTAATAAAAAAATCCTGGATATGCAATCTTATTGATATTATGTGCCACTGGTGGAGAGAGAGAGAGATTGGCCCAGGAGTACTTGGATTTGAGGTGGGGTACTGAGTCGGTGACGGAGATCACGAAGATGTTCATGGAGAGGGCTACGTTCTACCCTGAGTTTGCTGTATCTGAGCAGGCTCAAATGACCCGTTACTTGAGCATGCTCAAGACAGAGATCAGGAGGCCACCAGGCAGCATTAGATTGAGGTCGAGTTGCAGACTTAGGAGACAAGACCAACCCCGATGCAGCCGCAGCCTACACCAAAATGGTTTAGGGTCGCTGACTCAAGCAAGGGGAGTCAGAGCAGTCGCCCTTTTGGGAAGTGCGGCGAGGTGAAGGATGGGGTTTGTCGACCTTCTTCTGGTGTGGCAAACTGGGCAACATTGCGAGGGATTGTAGGCAGCATACTCTAGCTTCTTGTGTTAGAAATTTTTACCATTGTGAGCAGGTGGGCCATACGAAGGCCCAGTGTCCCCTACTAGCTGCCAGGCCGTCGCAGGCTCCCATGCTACCAAGAATGAGGATCACTGGCGGGGGACAGGGCAGGAAAGAGCACCTGATGGTCGGGGATGTGCCTTCTAGCTCATTGTGGAGGAGCCTTGGACAACATCAGATGTTGTGGCTGGTATGTTTCTATTCCGTATCTCATTGATTATATTTATATGTATGCTCATGTGGTTGTACTTATGTTAGGTACGTTCTTAGTGAACTCCTTGCCTACTCTTGTATTGTTTGACTCGGGGGCGAGTTGGTCATTTGTATCTCGGTCGTTTAGTAGGGAGTATGATTTGCCCTTAGGAGAACTAGAGTGTCCGTTGCGAGTTTCTATCGACAATGAACGTGGGGTTTCTGCTTCTTCAGTCTATCGGGGTTGTGTTGTAGAGATCTTCGGAGTGTTCTTCCTGATCGATTTGATTACGATTCCACAGGGGATGTTTGTGTGATAGTAGGTATGGACTGGCTGAGCTGTTTTGGTGCCATGATCGACTTCGAGGGTCAACGCATGGTAGTTCGAACTCCAAGTGGGAGAGAACTTGTTATTTATGGAGAGTGCACCAGGTTGGGTTCATGATTTCTCTTAGCAGCTAGAGCTCAACAATGTATTCAACATGGGTGTTCAGGTTATTTGGCGTATGTGGTGGATACACGAGTCAGGGACCAGGTCCTAGTTTCAGATGCTCTAGTTGTTAGAGACTTCGGTAATATGTTTTCGGAGGAATTACCCAGCCTGCCTCAGGAGAGGCAAGTCGAGTTTAGTATCGACCTTGTGCTAGGTGCGACCCCTATTGCCAAGGAGCTATAACTGATTGGCACCGCTAGAAATGCAAGAGCTGTCCTCTTAGTTGCAGGAGCTGATAGGCAAGTAGTTCATTCGTCCAAGAAGCTCTCCGTGGGGAGTGTCAATTCTCTTTGTCAAGTAGATGGATGGAAAACACCGGATGTGCATTGATTTCCAGGAGCTGAACAAGTTGATGGTGAAGAACCGTTATCTGCTTCCACGGATAGATGATGTCTTCGATCAGTTGCAGGGAGCATCTTGGTTCTCCAAAAAAGACCTGAGGTACGGGTACCATCAGGTCAGGGTGAGGGAGGAGGAAATGGAGAAGAATGTGTTCTTAACTCGTTACGGGGATTATGAGTTCATGGTGATGTCGTTTGGACTCACCAAAGTGCCAAAAATATTCATGGATCGGATGAATAGGGTATGCAGACAAATGCTCGATTGTTTAGTTATTGTGTTCGTCAATGATATCTTGGTGTATTCTGTTGGATATAGTGTCTAAGTCCATAACTTTATTTGGTATGTACTTGATCCGACCCGGCATGGTCCATTTGGGTTGCATGGCATTGCAATACTTGGATAGACTAAATGAGAGAATAAGGCACTTATGATTATTAATATATTATAAGTTCTAATATATTAATAATAGTATTATTTAATTAGTATTTGATCAAGTATTAATCTTGTATTAATTTGGTGATCAAAGTGAGACTAATTAAATATATAAGGGTTGATTATGACAATCATCAATTCTTTTATGGTGGATTAATGATCCATGGTTTATGGGTTATGGATGTAACCATTTGGAGCTCCATGGATAGTCCATGGGAGTTACAAACCCATGGGTCATGAGAAATGAAGAGTCATGAAAATTATGGGTCTTCTTAATGAAACCCTAATTGTGACACCACTATAAAAGGAACCCTTTGGCTAGTAAAATCGTACCTAGAAGGTTACTAGGGAGGGCATAACCGATTTTGAGTGCTAGAAGTATTCTCTCAAGTTATTCCAAGATTTATGGTGTTGTGTGAAGCATTTGAGGCACAACATTTGGGGTGCTAGGCTCACAAAGTCTCAAAGGAATCCAAGCAACAACAAGGTATGCTTTTCTACTAGGTTTTATGTTTCATATATTCCCCATGCCATGCTAGTTAGGAAATAACCTTGAAAAAGAAATTTGCATGTATATAGAGAAAACATAGATTCAAGGTTATTAGGGTTGCATGTACACTTAGGAAGTGTTAGAATGCTCAAAACCCAACAGTGGTATCAAAGCCTAGGGTTGTTTTCTATATACTTGATGCAAAACTGCTTAAAAAACGAAAAATCTGCTCACTGACGACTGGACTCGCCGAGTTCATGGGGAGGACTCGCTGAGTCCATGAACAAATTCATCATACTCGTCGAGTAGGATAATGCACTCGACGAGTAGGTGCGTGTTGGGCAGTCTTTTCGTGTTTTGTTGCTGGAAATGGATTAAAATCATTATCCCAATCTGTTTTGGACTTGTAAAACCTGTTTTTCAAAAGGATAATGATTATGTTAACCCATTTTACATGAATTTTACTAATTTTCAAGTATTGTATATGTTTATATGATTTCTTGAAAATTGATTGGCATTAATTTGTGTTCTTATGAGTTTTTAGAAGATCATAGGAATTATGTGTAACCTCCATGTGTGTTTAATTTATGATCTTAATGGCAATAATGGTGTCCATAACTTGTCCTCAAGTTATGGATAACCAAAAGTCACTTCTTTAAATTGTGATCAAAGAACTAAAGAGGTTTCATAAAATGAAGAGTCTTCATTTTTATGAACCATTAAAACTCATAAGTTACAAATTGAAGAGACTTGGAATAGTTTCAATTCTTGCCCTCAAGTTTTGGAATTTGTAAAGTCTTACACTTTAATTCCAAATTAATTTTTTTTTTAAGTTAAAAAAAAAATTCAAACTTTATGGACTTCATTAAATTAATTAAAGTGTTTAATTAAAATAGTTAATAATTCCGTAAAGACATGGTTTAAGTTTAATTAAATTAAGAGTATAATTTAATTAATAGATTAAACCTCCAAGTATTTTAAATGTTTAAAATACACCCTTATACTATTATTATAATTTTAATTATATAGATATGTATAAGAATATGTCATTCTTACCGTTAGTAGGCCTCATTCACGAAGCCGATCTATAAGGGGGGTATAAGGTTGTTGCCTATAAAATGGTGACTTAATGGGTGTCCACTCTCACCCACCGCTTCCTTGATCGGTGGAGGGTCGATAGCCGAACGGGTAGGATATGACTTTAAATACTCATTAAAAGTATAATGAATTATAAAGTAACTATACATTATAAATTCCCAATCTTAGTTACTTTAGGAAAATGTGAAATTGGTTCTAGCCCATAAAATTGCACTTTGTACCTTACCAAGTCGTTAGTGGAGCGTGTGTGGTTAACCGGCACACTAACATGGACTAGTAAGAGTGGCAAAGGGTAACTTGACTTTATTATAGATCGGTGGAGCGTGTGTGGTTAACCGGCACATCGATTAGGTAATATTGTTGAGGGTACCAAGTCAATTTGTATGGTTATTCACACCTTGTTTGTGATCCTCGGCATCCCAGTCACAAACTTGAGAGGGCACAATCAAGATTCAAGCATGCCATTGAAAGTTCAATGTATCTCAAAAGATCTAGGAGTTTCAAATCCAATTAAAACTTAATTATATTTCGTTTTTCATGGTGGAAATTGGTAAATCGTCATTTACCTACCTTTAGCTATTTTATAATTTGAATTACGACATCTCTTTTCCAGTTATAAATAGGTTATTAGGTCCTAGCCTTAATATTTCATATTAGGTGTTATATTAAGGACTTTAAATCAACTAACTTAAATTTCTCCCATTATAGATGTCTAGTTTAGACAGCTATGGTCTTCCCAAATCTTAGGAAGAAGCTTCCTAATGAAGATGATATCACGAATGGCAATCAAGGTGAAAGATCAATCCCTTTGTTGTGTATTAGTGGCACTAAAAATCATACTTCACTTCCTTCACCTACTCCAATAAATCTCCCTATCCCACAAGTTTCAAGACATGATAAGCTCTAAGTCACTCAATCCATATGGGCAAACAAAGTCTGTATGTGCTTACGTCTTGGAGATTAACTCGCATACTGACAAGCCGGGGGAGTTGGGTGTCGAAGTCTCAAGGTAGCTGGCTATTGACTTGGTTACTCCCTGATGACAGATCATGACATGACCCTTAATGATCTTACCTATTTGCTTGATGATGCTGAATCAACAATGGTTTGGAGCATTGGTAAAGAAAAATTTGATTGGAAGATCAACTTCCCAAACTTCCATGGACATTGATAATGGTAACATTGGAAGTCCGGAAAAACTTTCTCTTCCCAATTGAAAGGGATTGGCCATAGTCAAGTCGGTTGACCAAATGGTAAAGAGAAAGGCTAAGTCTGTGATAGTCTCGTGTACCGTTTCCAAAGAGTCCATATGTTTCTAAAGGAAGGGCATTGGTTGCGAAGCTGCCAAATTTACCTAAAAGTCCATAAGGATAGTAGAGTCAAATGTTTGTCTCTACTTCAGTTAAAGTCCATTGTCTAACTCTATTAAGTTTGTATTATGAGATTCTTATTTCATGTTGTGAGTGGGTCACATATTGTCACACCCCAAAACCAGGAACGACGGAAACGTTCTGGGGTGGAGGACGTCATGTATAATATCACAACAATGTAAAGTAGTAAACAAGCAACAACATCATCCATTGCATTTATAATATAATTATTATACAAATGTGTTCTGTCAAATTTTGATAAACACTAAAGCATAAATCAAAATGAAAGATAAGTCTTGAACAAGCTCCATCTTCCGTTCTCCTTGCATCGGTACCTGTCTATGATGACCTGAGGATACATGTAATTTTGAAAGCGAGTATCAGCTTTAAAGCTGGTGAGATCATAAGTATTTAGTGTCTTAATTTGTATGTAAGAATTTGTAAGTCTATGTATTGTAAGTATTGAAAGTGTATATGAACTATAAGTGTTTGAAAAACCCTAGAATTGTGACAACCCGAAATTTCCATTCTGTACAAACTATATCACTTCAGTAGAAGTTGTAGCAGTCACAGTTAATTTTCAGACTCTTCGCGTAAGTTTGAAAAATTCAGGGTTTACACTTCAGGAAATATCAGGAGAGTGGGTGCACTTGGGTTTGGTGCAACACTGTTATTCCAACACTCTAATTTATTAGGGATCATTTCAGGAATAAAAATATTTTCTGTCAAAATATCTCAGGACTATAAATAGATTTCTAAACAAAAATCATTCATTATTCACATTTCCGACTAGAGAAAAGCCATTTTCTCTCTGACGGATCTTTGGGTTTTTATACCAAAATGTGAGTAACTCTTTATAGTAATGTTAGAAAGCTTTATACATGTCTATAACATGTTTTAGAAGGCTAAAACATGAAATCTAGGAGTTTACACCTCGAGGTGTTCTTGAGCGGTAAACTCCCGAAACGAAGCCAAAACCGATACTTGTGTTATGATAAGGCCTTATATGTTTATGTATGCATGTTAGGGACAAGAAAACAAGCCACAATCCACCCAAGATTGACAGTTTACGTCCCAGAACCCTCTTAGGCTGTAAACTCCACATTTCCAACACTAAATGGTGTTTTAATGACACTAGGACTTAAAGGCTTGTATCTAGGCTATTTCCCCAAGTAGAACAAGTTCTTAAACATATCAAATGACACAAATAAAAGTGAGTTTATGGCCCAAGAGAAGCTTAGGCCGTAAACTCCATTGAAATGGACAAAAGGGTGTCTTCAAGACACCTAAAGCCCTAGACCCCTTCATGAAATTGTTTCCCACAAAAATGAGGAACCAAAGTACATAAAAATCACTCATCAAAGTGAGTTTATGGCCAAGAGAATGCTCTTGGGCCGTAAACTCAAAAGAATGGCACCAAAGTGTGCCTAGGGTTCTCATTGGCTTTAAACAATTATCTAGAACATATCCTTCAAATGCAAGAGACTTGAAAACAACAAAAACCCCACCATACTTAGAGTTTACAGCCGTAAACTCTAAGTGGAATGGCCTTGAGGCCGTAAACTCCTAATTTGAGTACTTCTAGACCTTAAACCCTTCCAAGGACTTAGCCACTAAGTTAGAACAGTTCTAGAAAGCTTTTGGGACTTCAAAACACACCAAACACACATATTTGGGAGTTTACAGCCGTAAACTCAAGAGTTTACAACCGTAAACTCAAGAGTTTACAACCGTAAACTCCATGTGTGATGGTTTATAGAGAGTAAACTCTCATATGGGGTCCTTTGGTAACCCTAAACACAAGTACCCTGTCCCACCATAGCTTAGATGCAATCCTTATGGCTTAAAATACTTATATAAAGTATTTATTATGCCTAGGATGTCTTAAACATTATCAATTAGTCATTTGTGTCTAATTGAGTGCATATATGTGTGATTATATGGTCATTAGGATCTTATTGTGTTCACAAGTCCTCGCTTGACACCTAGCAATCCGATACCGTTCATTTCATTCCAATCACCAACTACAGGTGAGTTCATACCCCTAATCAATGTTTTAAATGATTTTAAATGCTTTAAAGGGGGGGGGGGGGGGGAATACAAGTAGAAACAAACATTTTATTAAATCATTATTATGTATTTTATAACAGTGTTTATCATTTAACAGATTTCACATACTAGAAAATGTGATGCATGAAATGGTTTTAAATCTTAAAAACGCATTGTTATTAATTGTTTTACCTTTGAAATGTATATAAAAAATGACATCAAGTCATTGTTAATTATTGTTTCAAAACCCATAAGATGTCTTATAAAACCATTTTACATTATTAGACTAAACTATGCATGTACACTTATGTTCTTATATATGTTTCGATGTTATAGTTTACAGTTTTCATTTAGTTTCTCATGCCCTTGAGTAGTAAGAGTGTATAAACCTACTTGAACAACCAATTACCTTCCAGCAAACTATCATGGGGATAATTTGGAGATATCAAACATAATTCCTATTACAAGGAATCACACAAGAGTCAGTTCATTCATGAGTCTATACTAGTACATTACTTGATACATGAGTACCTTTACATTTGATTACATGATACATGAGTACGTTTACATATACTTACATGATACATGAATACCATACATGAATACTGTTACTTAGATACATTATCCTGTACTCACTTACGTGGATACTTGTACCTAAAGTTATTAGGAAGGTTTATTCGTACCTTCTGTGTAAATTTTCCTGCATATCCCAGTTCAATGGGATGTCTATACGGGATTAACCATTCCGGAACCCAGCTGTTAGCAACACTGGGTGATGAACATCTACGGATGTCTAAGGTTGTTTCTGATATTAGAGGTCGGTTACGAAACTAACCATTCCTCCATCTCTTGTTGCAACAGGGGATGAGATGAAAATCTTCGGATGATCATTAGGTTAACGTTGTTATGGGATTAACCCCTCCTCCACCCTGCTACTGCTACAGAGGGTGAGTGGACAATCTTCGGATGTTCATCGGGTAAACCTTTCGCTTCGGCGATGTCGTGATAATCCTGGTCACCTAGGATTAACACTTACATGATTATATTTTTCCTACTTACTTTATTTTGTGATACTTTCACATAAACGAGGAGTTAGACTAAGTACTCTAGTACTAGTCAATAGAAAGGAAAAGCTATCATATTACTTACAAAACATTCGGGTCTTGGTAAAAGACTACCTAGTCATTACAAAACATTCGGGTCTTGGTAGACGACTACCTAGTCATTACAAAACACATCGGGTCTTGGTAGAAGACTACATTTCATACTCATAGAAAATAAGGGGTTTTCTAGGGTTTTCATATGTACATCAACATTTTCATTTAACGATTTACATGGCCTTTATAACATATTTTGACAAACAAGGAAATGACACTTATATACTTATGAATTCACCAGCTTTAAAGCTGATACTCGCTTTCAAAATAACTTGTATTCTCAGGTCATCAGTAGATAGGTACGGAGGCCAGGTTTTTGAGAAGACGGAGCAGACAAGTCTCGTCATTTATTTTGATTGTATATTTTTGGTGTCTTACTACAATGAAAGAAACACACATGTATTAAAACTTTACTTATAATGCAATGGATGATGTTGTTGCTTGTTTATTATATTACACTGTTGTGATACTGTACATGACGTCCTCCACCCCTGAACGTTTCCGCCGTTCGTGGTTTTGGGGTGTGACAGATTGGTATCAGAGCATTGTTTATAGTGAATTAAGTATATCAACCCATAAAAGATATACTAAGTATAAATACATGGGATTAAAACACTCTGTCTAAGAGTTATACTTTTAAATAATAAAATATTTAACAAAGTATACGTGCCTGCATTCATACTACAACCAGTGTCACAATGAAAAGAATAAAAGTGTTACGATTGTTGAACATCACAAGTGAGCCTGGGGATATATAGTCAGTCTTGGGAATAGCATAGCCTGATGAACTATGCTGGTCCGAGGAGTGATTAGCATATGCCCAAGAATGGTTGTGAAGTGGCAACAAGTCTAAAAACTTACCAACACAACCCTAAAGAAATACCATATGGGTATTTGATCTTACTATAATTATCTTAGTTAGTTCATCTATTTAAGCTATTTCTTATATCCCTTTTCTCGCGTAGATTAAGATGGCTGGATTTCACCATGGCGATCCGTACTTCCCAAACCACGACAATGCTGGTTGGCTAGAGGCAGAACCAGAAGATGATCACCCAATTCCTTTGGATGATCACCATGCTGAGGGCTTGTCCGATAGTTCGGACTCAGAGCCAGAAGTCAACAACCTACCCCAAGATGCTCAAAACCCAAACCTGAACCCTCGCCTTGTGTTTCAAGGACCCACACCCTTGTGGGCCATTAAATTGACTGAATGGAGTTAGGAACAAGTTCAACCCATTCCCTACAATGGAGACCGAAGTCTCTACAACCTCGCTGAAGGAGGTTCTGCTGATAAAGTACTACCAATCATGGTGCGTAGGATTTCCCGAAACACGATCATGGCTCAAGCGACTATAAATCAAGTTTCGGAAGTTGACGCCAACTCTAGTGTTCACACTGTCCACATTCGCCAACTAGAGTCTGCTCATGAAAGGACTCTGGTCCGCAATGCAAATCTGCAAAGGGAACTTGCTGAAACCCGAGCAGAAGTTAGAGAACTTCTAGCTCAACAAGCAAGGTCAGATAGGCGTATAAGGGACATTGAACGTCTACTGTCGGATCGAGGACTCATGCAAGCAGCTCTCGTCGCCGATAGAAGCTCGTCGACTCATCTTTTGGATATAACCTAGTTTATGTAAAACTTTGGGCTAATTTCCTATCTGTATAAATCTTAGACCTGTTAGGTCTTGATCTAGTCTTATTTCTGTCAAAAATTTTCCATCTTGGTTGATTTAAGGCCTACTTTTAGGCCATTTTTCCCGAACTTGTTACATCTGTAATTACAGTATTATTGACAGATTCTAATCATATGGAAATTACTATCCAAATATTGTCACTTTCAGTTAGTTATTCTATTCATTATGTTGTTGGACTATGGGGAATTAGTCCATGGGACACATTCATAAATCATTTATTCTTATCCATGTCGTCATCTTTTAAACGTATAGTTAAAGATGCCTCCACGCAGAAGTACAAGGCGTAATCCAATCAACGAAACACCGATACCAACGCCTCCTCCACCACCACAACCACAAACTCAACCTCCTCTACCACCTAACCCCTTTGATGCCAATGTGTTCCAGGCAGCTTTCACAGCAGTAGTTGCAGCTGTTGTGTCAGCAATCAACACTCCTGTCCCTAGTGGATCGGGAACGGGTGCACCTCCCTCGAACCACGGCGAAAGCCATGGACACCCTCGGGAATGGACCTACAAGGACATCACAAACTCCAAACCCCGCAACTTCAATGGTACTGGTGGGGTTATGGTGTTAAGGCAGTGGATCGAAAAGATGGAATCTGTCTTTGAAATCTGCGCTTGCCAGGAAAGCAACAAGGTCAAGTTCGCAACTTGTACCTTCTCCGATAGAGCACTAACTTGGTGGAACGGCCATGTTAAATCCCTAACTCTAGTGGTGGCGTATTCCATCAACTGGGAACACTTGAAGGACATGCTGATGAGAGAGTACTATCCTTGGGGAGAAATACAAAAACTCGAGCAGGAACTCTGGAGCCTACAAATGGTTGGATCTGACATAGGAACCTACACGAATAGGTTCTGTGATCTGGCAAACTTATGCCCCGACATGGTTGCTTCATAGAGCAAAAAGATAGAAAGATATATATGGGGGCTGTCGCCCCAGATCCAGTCGAGTGTTATAGCTTCCAGGCCTATTACTTTCGATAGCGCCAAGGAACTAGCACAATCCCTCATCGATCACCGGAAACCTCAGAACATAACAATCCCTACTCCTGTACCACAAAAGTCCAACCCCGACCACAACAAGAAGGGTGGAATAAGAGGAAAAGAGGGGCTTCGCAAGGATCCTCCAATAAACAACAACTTGTGGCGATTAATGCTGCCACAGTGACTCCTATTGTCCCTGCGAACCCCTTACCAACAAAAACTTATGCTGGAACCCTTTTGAAGTGCACCAAGTGCAACTTCCACCACCACGGACCTTGCAAGGAGATGTTCTGCTCTAACTGCAACAGGAAGGGGCACACCGTCCGTTACTGCAAGGCTCCAACAGCTCAAGCCACCCAGGTTCCTAACACCGGTATGGGCCAAGCTTGCTACGGATGTGGCGAAGTAGGCCATTACAAGAGGAACTGTCCTAAAGCAGGGACGACTGGAGGAGTGGGAAGAGTTATGGCCCTAGGTCACGAGGAAGCAGTAGCTGATCCTACGATAGTTATTGGTACGTTCCTCCTCGATAACTCATATGCTTGCATACTTTTCGATAGTGGAGCCGAGAAAAGTTTTGTAAGTCACAAATTTGCACACGTACTGAAACAAAAACCATGTGCATTAGATAATTCATTCACGGTAGAAATGGCTAACGGGGAAACAGAGAGTACAAACTGCATATACGTAGGTTGTACCTTAGCTTTAGATGGCCATACTTTCAAGATAGATCTCATGCCAGTCACAATTAAATGTTACGAAGTTATCATCGGTATGGATTGGTTGAGTCTTCTTCGCGCCGACATCTTGTGCTTTGAAAAAGCAATTCGTCTTAACCTTCCTAACAACGAAACCTTAATTATCTACGGCGACAAACCTAGTACGAGCCTTCGTATCATTTCGTGCATTCAAGCCCAGAAGTGCTTGCGAAAGGAATATCATGCATTCCTAGCACACGTCGTTGATACCAGTCAAGAACCAAAGGACATCCAGAAGATCCTAGAAGTACGCGACTTTCCCGACATATTCCCAGAAGAACTTCCCGGTTTACCACCGCAACGCCAAGTCGAGTTCAGAATCGACTTAGTACCAGGATCTACCCCAGTAGCCAAATCTCCTTATCGTTTGGCACCGGTCGAGATGCAGGAACTTTCCAGTCAACTTAAGGAACTTCTCAAGAAGGGATTCATTCGACCAAGTTTCTCACCATGGGGAGCCCCGGTCTTGTTCGTCAAGAAGAAACATGGATCGTTTCGCATGTGCATCGACTATAGAGAACTCAACAAACTTACCATTAAAAATCGTTATCCCTTGCCCCGCATTGACGATTTGTTTGATCAACTTCAAGGAGCCAAATACTTCTCAAAGATTGATCTGCAATCCGGATATCACCAACTACGAGTGTTAGAGGCAGATGTTCCCAAGACAACCTTCCGAACTCGTTATGGGCACTACGAGTTTGTAGTGATGCCATTCGGATTAACTAACGCGCCCGCAGTATTCATGGATCTGATGAATAGAGTGTGTCGTCCTTACTTGGATCAGTTCGTCATCGTCTTCATTGATGACATACTCATCTACTCTCGAAGTAAGGAAGAACATAGTCAACATCTCCGTAAAATCTTAGAAACACTGCGAGCGGAGAAACTCTACGCGAAGTTCTCGAAGTGCGAATTTTGGATTCGACGAGTCGAATTTTTGGGCCATGTGGTTAGCGAAGAAGGAATACACGTGGACCCCTCCAAGATTAAAGCCATTGAGAACTGGTCAGCACCAAAGACACCTACCGAAATTCGTCAATTTCTAGGTCTAGATGGCTACTATCGCAGGTGTTGGGTTTTAACCATAAGAACTTTCCTATGTGCGCATGCAAAACCCTATTGCTTGGATCTAGGCTTTCTAATAAACATGCTTTGAATCCAAGACTTCTAATAGCTAATTAGGTTAAATAACAATGATGAAACAGATCTAGAATCATACCTTTGAGTTCCTTGTTGATCTTGTTGTCTTGGAGCTTCTAGAGTCACAATTGTCACTCCTCTAATGGCTTACAAACACCAATAGCAAGCAAGATGATTTAGGAGAGTGGAGAGGGAATGGAATTCGACCAGAGGTTCCTTTCTTCAGGTTCTACCAGGTTGTACACGAATTCCCCATCCCAAGGGCCTATTTATACCTTTAGACTCCTTAAGGGTTTCACCCTAAACCCTAATTGGATAATCTTCTCTTAAGGCTATCCAAATCCATTCCATAGTATCCCTATGGATGATTTTGAGCTATCCTAAAGCTCTTAGAATCCGTCCAAGGTGTATCCTAATGGATTTATAGTCTAAAGTCTAACTATCAAACAATTGACAGTTTATACCCTCTTATTTAATTAATCTCTTTAAGTCACCAAATTAATACCAATTAATTTATGACTTATATTAATCAAATAGCTAAATATTATTCCTTATAATATTCACTCTCTCTTAATAAATCATCCTTCAAGTTGCTATGGTGAAGGCAACCCAAAAGGACCATGCACCACCGAATATAGTTATAGCCTTAGACACTATTCCAACAGTCTCCCACTTGGATAAGTCTAGTAACTATACAAGTACAATACGGTTTGCAATCGTAGCTCTGAAAGACGCTGTCAACTCTGATATAATCAATCTTGTCCTTTAGATAAGGGATCGTACAGTCCTCTGTTAGATATCATGCTGACAATCCTATGGAATGGTTAGTCTAGCATTTAGATTTCTCGATCTTCGATTTATTTGACATAGAACTTAATCGAACACATCAATTCAGTTCTGACCGGGCCCGACACATAAGTCAAATCAAATCATCGAGTGGCCAAGATATCTCTTCTATCCTCTTAGGATAAAATTTACAGATAAACTTCGACTTATATGCATTTACTTATTCATTAACCAACTATACACAACAATGCGTTTTATAACATCAAGTTACTGATGCGTTTTCGCATTATCAATGCACAATCAATTAACAAATAATAAACCATATATCTAGGTTTTAAGACCATATGATATTATCGTCTTGCGATCACCTTTTATATCGTATTCCATAAGGTGATTCCAGCAAGCGCGGGTTTATTCCAATGCTCAAAACCAGTTCATAAGCACTCATGAACGTTGCAGCAACCCTTGCTATGTCTAACACCGTTTAGACACTCTACACACCAATTCATGACAATCTTCATTCATATCTACTCCCAACATATGAACGATTGTGGACCATTTGAATAATTCGATTATTCCTAATAAACTCAATTATTCTGGAAGTCAAAACATGCAAAGTGAAACAATAGTTAAACAACTAACATGTGACAGTAACTTTACTCATAAATAAAACTCCTTTATTTAATCATCAAATGTTAATTACATTTATCTATTATACGTTTCTAATACTATCTAATCTATACTAATATCATCCTTCAGCCCAATACTCCTAGCATGCTGCAAGTGCTTAACCCTACTCAGTCCCTTCGTAAGCGGATCTGCTGGGTTATCTTCTGATGATATCCTCTTCACTACGAGTTGTCCTTCTTCTACGCGATGTCTAATGAAGTGATATTTTCTGTCGATATGTCGAGATCTACCATGATCCCTCGGTTCCTTGGTCAAGGCAACCGCACCTTCGTTATCACAGAAAATCTCCATGGGCTCATTTATGGCCGGTACAACTCCAAGATCACCGATGAAGTTCTTCAGCCATATTGCCTCCTTCGACGCCTCGCTCGCTGCGATGTACTCTGATTCGCACGTTGAATCAGCTACGGTTTCCTGCTTGGAACTTTTCCATGTTACTGCTCCTCCATTTAGGGTAAAAACCTAGCCCGACTGCGAACGATAGTTGTCCCTGTCAGTCTGAAAGCTGGCGTCACTATACCCTCACACCTTTAAGTCATCACTCCCTCCAAGGACTAAGAACCATTCTTTCGTCCTCCGAAGGTACTTAAGGATGTATACCCTCACACCTTTAAGTCATCACTCCCTCCAAGGACTAAGAACCATTCTTTCAATGGCATGTTTAAATCTCGATATGCCCCTCTTGTTTGTGACTGGGATGCCGAGGATCACAAAGCGGGTGTGAATTACCATGCAAATTCACATGGTGCCTTCATTGTAACGATCACCTATTCGATGTGCCGGTAAACCACACACGCTCCATCGAACTATGATGAACAATGAATCACCCTTTGCCACCTTCGCTTAGAACCAATTAGTGTGCCGGTAAACCACACACGCTCCACTAACATCTTAGCAAGGTGCAAAGTGTAATTTCATGGGATTGCATCAATTCACTTTTCCTAAAGTAACTAAGATTGGGAATTTTAAAAAAAAGAAATTTAGTTACTTCGTATTTCTTATCATACTTTTAATGAGAGGATGAGGTTGCCCTATCCTACTCGTTCGGCTAACGACCCTCCACCAATCAAGCAAGCGGTGGGTGTGAGTGTACACCCATTAAGTGCCATTTTATAGGCCGCAACCTTATACCCACCTTGTAGATCGGCTTCGTGAATGAGGCATACTAGCGGTAAGACTAGAATTTAGTTATACATATATATATTATACTATTAATATCATATTAGTATAGGGTTGTATTTTAAACCTTTTAAAATCTAGGGATTGAAATTTAAGTTGTCTAAACTAAAACTTTTAATCACAAATATAAATTTCAAAACCTTAGGGTAGGTCTTAAACATTTAAAACATGGAGGATCAAATAACAAATAATTTCAATTAACAATTAATATTTTAATTATCTTTATTTGATTTATCTTTGATTTCTTTGAAGATAATTACCAAAATTATCAAAATAATTAATTAATTATCATATAAGGAAATTAAATATTTAATTAGTTGATAATTACCTTTAACTAGATCAAGATAACACTTATATTTATCAAAAAAATGGATTTATATTGATCTAATTAGTTTATGGAAAGTTTGGATAAGATAAACACAAAGAAATCCCGAATCTGGCCATTCCTGACGCCTAGACTCGCCGAGTGCACAAGGGGACTCGCCGAGTCAGGCCTACTCGACGAGTCCACCTTGGAACTCGACGAGTCAGTGACTCAAAACCCAAAAAATCGAATTTTGCAGGTTTGTTTCAGTTAATTAAGCAACAATTTAAAGAAAACCAGTCTAGGCTCTGATACCACTGTTGGGTTTTAACCATAAGAACTTTCCTATGTGCGCATGCAAAACCCTATTGCTTGGATCTAGGCTTTCTAATAAACATGCTTTGAATCCAAGACTTCTAATAGCTAATTAGGTTAAATAACAATGATGAAACAGATCTAGAATCATACCTTTGAGTTCCTTGTTGATCTTGTTGTCTTGGAGCTTTTAGAGTCACAATTATCACTCCTCTAATGGCTTACAAACACCAATAGCAAGCAAGATGATTTAGGAGAGTGGAGAGGGAATGGAATTCGACCAGAGGTTCCTTTCTTCAGGTTCTACCAGGTTGTACACGAATTCCCCATCCCAAGGGCCTATTTATACCTTTAGACTCCTTAAGGGTTTCACCCTAAACCCTAATTGGATAATCTTCTCTTAAGGCTATCCAAATCCATTCCATAGATATCCCTATGGACGATTTTGAGCTATCCTAAAGCTCTTAGAATCCGTCCAAGGTGTATCCTAATGGATTTATAGTCTAAAGTCTAACTATCAAACAATTGACAGTTTATACCCTCTTATTTAATTAATCTCTTTAAGTCACCAAATTAATACCAATTAATTTATGACTTATATTAATCAAATAGCTAAATATTATTCCTTATAATATTCACTCTCTCTTAATAAATCATCATTCAAGTTGCTATAGTGAAGGCAACCCAAAAGGACCATGCACCACCAAATATAGTTATAGCCTTAGACACTATTCCAACAGCAGGTTCATTCAGAACTTCTCCAGCATAGCGAAACCTCTTACAACCCTAACCATGAAAGGCATGGCCTTTAACTGGGAAGAGAAACAGGAAAGAGCGTTCCAAACGCTCAAACGAGCCTTCTGCACCGCCCCGATACTATCCCTCCCCGAAGGGATGGAAGACTTCATTGTATGTTGCGATGCATCCAACCAAGGACTCAGATGTGTTCTAATGCAGCGAGGTAAAGTCATCGCCTATGCCTCGAGACAGCTGAAGACACATGAGGTTAACTACACAACCCACGATCTTGAACTAGGAGTAGTTGTGTTTGCTCTGAAGATCTGGCGACATTACCTATATGGTACAAAAAGCACGATCTTTACGGACCATAAGAGTCTACAACATATTTTCGACTAGAAAGAGCTCAACATGAGACAACGACGGTGGGTCAAGCTACTCAGCGATTACGAATGTGAAATTCGTTATCATCCGGGTAAAGCCAATGTAGTAGCCGACGCCCTAAGTCAGAAAGAATATACTGGTCGTAGAGTCAAATCTTTGACTCTAACTATCCATTCACACTTGTCCACGCAAATTAAGGAGGCTCAGCTCGACGCTTTGAAACCTGAAAACGTGGCTGGTGAATCCCTTAGAGGGATGGATAAGAACTTGGAAGTCAAGGGTGGCGGAGCCTTATACCTCATGGATCGGATCTGGACACCGAAACACGGTGGCTTCAGAGACTTGGTCATGACCGAAGCTCACAACACTCGTTATTCCGTCCACCCGGGTTCAGATAAGATGTATCTGGATCTTAAAAAGCTATACTGGTGGCCTAAAATGAAAGCAGATATTGCTACCTTCGTGAGTAAATGCCTTAATTGCGCAAAGGTCAAGGTCGAATACCAGAAACCCTCCGGCCTGCTACAACAACCGGAAATACCAGAATGGAAGTGGGAGTGGATCACTATGGACTTCATAATCAAGCTGCTCAAGACGATGGGTGGACTTGATTCCATATGGGTCATCGTCGATAGACTGACTAAGTCTGCACACTTCCTACCGATCAAAGAAATAGACAAGATGGAGAAACTTACTAGAACTTACATTAGGGAGATTGTAAGGCTGCATGGCGTTCCTTTATCTATCATCTCGGACCGAGATAGTAGATTCACATCGAGGTTCTGGCAGTCATTACAAAGTTCCCTAGGAACTAGGCTGGACATGAGTACAGCCTACCATCCACAGACCGACGGGCAAAGTGAGAGGACTATCCAAACCTTAGAAGATATGTTGTGTGCCTGTGTGATTGACTTTGGAAAAGCTTGGGATACTCATTTACCCCTAGTCGAATTTTCCTACAACAACAGTTATCACACGAGCATAAAGGCAGCTCCATTCGAAGCCCTCTATGGCCGAAAGTGCAGGTCCCCTCTGTGCTGGGCTGAAGTGGGTGATACCCAGTTAGCTAAGGGACGAGTTCCCAAAAGCACTCTCGCGGGTCCGGAAATCATTCGGGGATCGACAGAGAAGATCGTTCAAATTCGTGAACGATTGAAAGCCTCTAGAGACCGACAGAAAAGCTACGCTGACAAGCGTAGGAAACCTTTGGAGTTCCAGGTGGGCGACCGAGTCCTACTGAAGGTCTCACCCTGGAAGGGCTTGATACGCTTTGGAAAGCGTGGGAAGCTCAATCCAAGATACATAGGGCCTTTTGAGATTCTTGCGAGAATCGGCCCTGTAGCTTACAAACTCAATCTACCGCAAGAACTCAGTAACGTACATCCTACCTTCCACGTCTCGAACTTGAAAAAGTGTCTATCCGACGAGACTCTTGTTATTCCACTCGACGAGATCGAGATCAATGAGAGCCTCAACTTAGTGGAGGAACCAGTAGAGATCATAGACCGAGAGGTCAAGCAAACAAAACAGAGCCGTATCCCGATAGTGAAGGTGCGCTGGAACGCAAAGTGTGGACCGGAATTCACTTGGGAACGTGAGGATCAGATGAAACTGAAATACCCTCACCTTTTCGCTTAGTTATTTATAATTTCTTATTTGCTTAAATTCTAATTTCGGGACGAAATTCCTTCTAACGGGGGGATGATGTGACAACCCGAAATTTCCATTCTGTACAAACTATATCACTTCAATAGAAGTTGTAGCAGTCACAGTTAATTTTCGGACTCTTCGCGTAAGTTTGAGAAATTCAAGGTTTACACTTCAGGAAATATCAGGAGAGTGGGTGCACTTGGGTTTGGTACAACACTGTTATTCCAACACTCTAATTTATTAGGGATCATTTCAGGAATAAAAATTTTTTCTGCCAAAATATCTCAGGACTATAAATAGATTTCTAAACCAAAATCATTCATTATTCACATTTCCGACTAGAGAAAAACCATTTTCTCTCTGACGGATCTTCGGGTTTTTATACCAAAACGTGAGTAACTCTTTATAGTAATGTTAGAAAGCTTTATACGCGTCTATAACATGTTTTAGAAGGCTAAAACATGAAATCTAGGAGTTTACACCTCGAGGTGTTCTTGAGCGGTAAACTCCCGAAACGAAGCCAAAACCGATACTTGTGTTATGATAAGGCCTTTTATGTTTATGTATGCATGTTAGGGACAAGAAAACAAGCCACAATCCACCCAAGATTAGGAGTTTACGGCCCAGAACCCTCTTAGGGCGTAAACTCCACATTTCCAACAATAAATGGTGTTTTGAGGACACTAGGACTTAAAGGCATGTATCTAGGCTATTTCGCCAAGTAGAACAAGGTCTTAAACACATCAAATGACACAAATAAAAGTGAGTTTACGGCCCAAGAGAAGCTTAGGCCGTAAACTCCATTGAAATGGACAAAAGGGTGTCTTCAAGCCACCTAAAGCCCTAGACCCCTTCATGAAATTGTTTCCCACAAAAATGTGGAACCAAAGTATATAAAAATCACTCATCAAAGTGATTTTACGGCCAAGAGAATGCTCTTCAGCCGTAAACTCAAAAGAATGACACCAAAGTGTGCCTAGGGTTCTCATTGGCTTTAAACAATTGTCTAGAACATATCCTTCAAATGCAAGAGACTTGAAAACAACAAAAACCCCACCATACTTAGAGTTTACGGCCGTAAACTCTAAGGGGAATGGTCTTGAGGCCGTAAACTCCTAATTGGAGTACTTCTAGACCTTAAACCCTTCCAAGGACTTAGCCACTAAGTTAGAACAATTCTAGAAAGCATTTGGGACTTCAAAACACACCAAACACACATGTTTGGGAGTTTACGGCCGTAAACTCCATGTGTGATGGTTTATAGAGAGTAAACTCTCATATGGGGTCCTTTGGTAACCCTAAACACAAATACCCTGTCCCACCATAGCTTAGATGCAATCCTTATGGCTTAAAATACTTATATGAAGTGTTTATTATGCCTAGGATGTCTTAAACATTATCAATTAGTCAATTGTGTCTAATTGAGTGCATATATGTGTGATTATATGTTCATTAGGATTGTAGTGTGTTCAAAAGTCCTCGCTTGACACCTAGCAATTTGATACCGTTCATTTCATTCCAATCACCAACTACAGGTGAGTTCATACCCCTAATCAATGTTTTAAATGATTTTAATTGCTTTCAAGGGGGGGGGGGGGGGGAATACAACTAGAAAGAAACATGTTATTAAATCATTATTATGTATTTTATAACAGTGTTTGTCATTTAACAGATTTCACATACTACAAAACGTGATGCATGAAATGGTTTTAAATCATAGAAACGCATTGTTATCAATTGTTTTACCTTTGAAATGTATATCAAAAATGACATCAAGTCATTATTAATTATTGTTTCAAAGCCCATAAGATGTCTTATAAAACCATTTTACATTATTAAACTAAACTATGCATGTACACTTATGTTCTTATATATGTATTGATGTTATAGTTTACAGTTTTCATTTAGTTTCTCACACCCTTGATTAGTAAGAGTGTATAAACCAACTTGAACAACCAATTACCTTCCAGCAAACTATCATGGGGATAATTTGGAGATATCAAACATAATTCCTATTACAAGGAATCACACAAGAGTCAGTTCATTCATGATTCTATACTAGTACATTACCAGATACATGAGTACCTTTACATTTGATTACATGATACATGAGTACGTTTACATATACTTACATGATACATGAATACCATACATGAATACTGTTACTTAGATACATTATCCTGTACTTACTTACGTGGATACTTGTACCTAAAGTTATTAGGAAGATTTATTCGTACCTTCTGTGTAAATTTTCCTGCCTATCCCAGTTCAATGGGATGTCTATACGGGATTAACCATTCCGGAACCCAGCTGTTAGCAACACTGGGCGATGAACATCTACGGATGTCTAAGGTTGTTTCTGATATTAGAGGTCAGTTACGGAACTAACCATTCCTCCATCTCCTGTTGCAACAGGGGATGAGATGAAAAACTTCGGATGATCATTAGGTTAACGTTATTATGGGATTAACCCCTCCTCCACCCTGCTGCTGCTACAGAGGGTGAGTGGACAATCTTCGGATGTTCATCGGGTAAACCTTTCACTTCGGCGATGTCGTGATAATCCTGGTCACCCAGGGTTAACACTTACATGATTATATTTTTCCTACTTACTTTATGTTGTGATACTTTCACATAAATGAGGACTTAGACTAAGTACTCTAGTACTAGTCAATAGAAAGGAAAAGCTATCATATTACTTACAAAAAATTCGGGTCTTGGTAAAAGACTACCTAGTCATTACAAAACATTCGGGTCTTGGTAGAAGACTACCTAGTCATTACAAAACACATCGGGTCTTGGTAGAAGACTACATTTCATACTCATAGAAAATAAGGGTTTTTCTAGGGTTTTCATATGTACATCAACATTTTCATTTAACGATTTACATGGCCTTTATAACAGATTTTCACAAACAAGGCAATGACACTTATATACTTATGAATTCACCAGCTTTAAAGCTGATACCCGCTTTCAAAATAACTTGTATTCTCAGGTCATCAGTAGATAGGTACGGAGGCCTGGTTTTTGAGAAGATGGAGCAGACAAGTCTCGTCATTTATTTTGATTGTATATTTTTGGTGTCTTACTACAATGAAAGAAACACACATGTATTAAAACTTTACTTATAATGCAATGGATGATCTTGTTGCTTGTTTATAATATTACACTTTTGTGATACTGTACATGACGTCCTCCACGCCGTTCGTGGTTTTTGGGTGTGACAAGAATCCCTATGATTCCTACTAGTATGTGAAGGCGTCTTCTACCAAGACCTAACTGTTCTGAAAGTAGTCTTCTACCAAGACCTAACTGCTCTGAATGTGTGTCTCTTGTAAGAGTACGTATTTTCCCAAGTAATACTATCATTATCCAAAAATATAGTTTCTACATTTCTGTGCGTCGTGTGAATGTTCACAAAGTGAATGTAATGAGAAAATGAAATAGTACTATGGTGTAGTGCTATAAGAACTACTTCCGTACTAATTACCTTAAACCAGATTTATATTAAGGCATTATGTGATAAATTGCACCATACTATCGACTAGTAACAATGACATAATGAATGGTCGTAATAACGAAATGATGTTTGGCACCCGCAGACCTGCAGGTCCGGCTGTAGCTAGCAGCAAGGTGTAGGATTGTCAATCCAATATAGATCTATACGCAAACTCACGCTCTCCCTCCAAGAGAATTCTGACCATAACTCGAGCTATGACATTTAAGTCATGCTCCGATTTAAATCACAATAATTAACGTATTTTTGTATATGTAATGTAATGAACTGTTCTAGCTGTAATGTACGTGCTCTCTACCTAGCAAGTATAGTAATGTAATCGATCTAGTATAGTTGTATGTGTTCTTTTCCTAGTATAGTTGTATATGTTCTCTTCCTAGTATAGTTGTATATGTTCTCTTCCTTGTATAGTTGTATATGTTCTCTTCCTAGTATAGTTGTATATGTAATGTACTGTAATGTTCTAGAAAGTATTGACTCATGAATGAACTGACTCATTGTATGATATCGCGTTCTAGTAATTGTTCTAGTATCTTCCTAAACTACCCATATGGTAGTTTACTAGTAATCTATCTGGTACGTATGAACATGGATGTATACCCTTGCTACCCAAGGGCATATGTTCAACTGGAAGGACCTTTTATGACTATATATGTACACATGATACATAACTAATATTTAAACGACTTTCGGACGAGTGACCGATATCCCACCAGACCACATCTCAAGCGCGAAAAGGAAATAGGGTGGATAGCCTTCCTATGTCTTTTAAACATTTCTTATATAACTATACATATAGATGTTGGATATAGTGTCTAAGTCCATAACTTTATTTGGTATGAAATTGACCCGACCCGGCATGGTCCATTTGGGTTGCATGACATTGCAATACTTGGATAGACTAAATGAGAGAATAAGGCACTTATGATTATTAATATATTTTAAGTTCTAATATATTAATAATATTATTATTTAATTAGTATTTGATCAAGTATTAATCTAGTATTAATTTGGTGATCAAAGTGAGAGTAATTAAATATATAGGGTTGATTATGACAATCATCAACTCTTTTATGGTGGATTAATGATCCATGGTTTATGGGTTTGGTTATAATCGTATGGAGCTCCATGGATAGTCCATGGGAGTTACAAACCCATGGGTCATGAGAAATGAAGAGTCATGACAATTAGGGTTTACATTTGTAACTCCTAATTATGACACACTATAAAAGAAACCCTATACCATGCAAAATCTGGACTAGTGTTACTAGAGAGGGCATAACCGATTTTTTGAGTGTAAGAAATATTCTCTCAGGTTATTCCAAGTTTTGTGGTGTTGTGTGAAGGATTTGAGGCATAACATTTGGGGTGCTAGGCTCACAAAGTCTTGAAGGAATCCAAGCAACAACAAGGTATGTATTTCTACTATTTCTTTATGTTTTATGTAATCCCCATGCCATGCTAGTTAGGAAATAACCTTGAAAAAGAAATTTGCATGTATATAGAGAAAACATAGATTCAAGGTTATTAGGGTTGCATGTACACTTAGGAAGTGTTAGAATGCTCAAAACCCAACAGTGGTATCAGAGCCTAGGATTGTTTTCTCTATATTTGATGCAAAACTGCTTGAAAAATCGAAAAGTCTGCTCACTGTCGACTGGACTCGCCGAGTCCATGAACAAATTCATTCTACTCGTCGAGTAGGATAATGCACTCGACGAGTAGGAGCGTGTTGGGCATTTTTTTTTTCATGTTTTGTTGCTGGAAATTGATTAAAATCATTATCCCAATCTGTTTTTGGACTTGTAAAATATGTTTTTCAAAATGATAATGATTATGGCAATAATGGTGTCCATAACTTGTCCTCAAGTTATGGATAACCAAAAGTCACTTCTTTAAATTGTGATTAAAGAACTAAAGAGGTTTCATAAAATGAAGAGTCTTCATTTTTATGAACCATTAAAACTCATAAGTTACAAATTGAAGAGACTTGGAATAGTTTCAATTCTTGCCCTCAAGTTTTAGAATTTGTAAAGTCTTACACTTTAATTCCAAATTAATTTTTTTTTTAAGTTTAAAAAAAATTCAAACTTTATCGACTTCATTAAATTAATTAAAATGTTTAATTAAAATAATTAATAATTCCATAAAGACATGGTTTAAGTTTAATTAAATTAAGAGTATAATTTAATTAACAGATTAAACCTCCAAGTATTTTAAATGTTTAAAATACACCCTTATACTATTATTATAATTTTAATTATATAGATATGTATAAGAATATGTCATTCTTACCGTTAGTAGGCCTCATTCACGAAGCCGGTCTATAAGGGGGGTATAAGGTTGTTGCCTATAAAATGGTGACTTAATGGGTGTCCACTCTCACCCACCGCTTCCTTGATCGGTGGAGGGTCGATAGCTGAACGGGTAGGATACGACTTTAAATACTCATTAAAAGTATAATGAATTATAAAGTAACTATACATAATAAATTCCCAATCTTAGTTACTTTAGGAAAATGTGAAATTGGTTCTAGCCCATAAAATTGCACTTTGTACCTTACAAAGTCGTTAGTGGAGCGTGTGTGGTTAACCGGCACACTAACATGGACTAGTAAGAGTGGCAAAGGGTAACTTGACTTTATTATAGATCGGTGGAGCGTGTGTGGTTAACCGGCACATCGATTAGGTAATATTGTTGAGGGTACCAAGTTAATTTGTATGGTTATTCACACCTTGTTTGTGATCCTCGGCATCCCAGTCACAAACTTGAGAGGGCACAATCAAGATTCAAACATGCCATTGAAAGTTCAATGTATCTCAAAAGATCTAGGAGTTTCAAATCCAATTAAAACTTAATTATATTTCGTTTTTCATGGTGGAAATTGGTAAATCGTCATTTACCTACCTTTAACTATTTTATAATTTGGATTACGACATCTCTTTTCCAGTTATAAATAGGTTATTGGGTCCTAGCCTTAATATTTCATATTAGGTGTTATATTAAGGACTTTAAATCAACTAACTTGAATTTCTCCCATTATAGATGTCTAGTTTAGACAACTATGGTCTTCCCAAATATTTAGGAAGAAGCTTCCTAATGAAGATGATATCCCGAATGGCAACCAAGGTGAAAGATCAATCCCTTTGTTGTGTATTAGTGGGACTGGAAATCATACTTCACTTCCTCCACCTCCTCCAATAAATCTCCCTATCCCAAAAGTTTCAAGACCTGATAAGTTCTAAGTCACTCAATCCCTATTGGAAAACAAAGTCTATATGTGCTTAGGTCTTGGAGATTAAGTCACATATTGACAAGCCGGGAGAGTCGGGTGTCGAAGACTCAAGGTAGCTGGCTATTGACTTGGTCACTCCCTGATGACAGATCACGACATGAACCTTAATGATCTTACCTATTTGCTTGATGATGCTGAATCAACAATGGTTTGGAGCATTGGTAAAGCAAAATTTGATTGGAAGATCAACTTCCCAATCTTCCATGGACAATGACAATGGTAACATTGGAAGTCCATAAAACCTTTCTCTTCCCAATTGAAAGGGATTGGCCATAGTCAACTCGGTTGACTAAATGGTAAAGAGAAAGGCTAAGTTTATGATAGTACTGTGTACCGTTTCGAAAGAGTCCATATGTTTCTGTTGCCAAAGGAAGGGCATTGGTTGCGAAGCTGCCAAATTTACCTAAAAGTCCATAAGGATAGTAAAGTCAAATGTTTGACTCTGCTTTAGGTAAAGTTCCATTATCTAACACTATTAAGTTTCTATTATGAGATTATTATTACATGATGTGACTGGGTCACATATTGATGTTTAAGAATCAAAGAAGAGTGAAGAAACTTAAAGGAAGTATATGCTGATTCTTATCGTGAAGATGGATTTCGATTACATGGTTCCGTGATCAGAATTTTGAGTTGTTACTAAAGAGTTAGATATATTGGTTAGGAAAGGATAACAACAAGTTTTCCATATGGATTGTAAGGATAAGTTTTCTGCAAAGTTTTAAAATAAAAGAAAATGGTTTTGATTTTATTTATTTTAAAAATCCTTACAATGGCATTTGTGAAAAAGGTTGTTGCTTATATGTTTCCATTGATAAGCAATATGGGTAAATGGATTTGATTCTTTCATTAGTGGTAGTATCATAATTTACCAAATAAGGAAAGATTATCATCACCCAAGTTTCAGTTGGATAGAAACTTGGAATCATGCAAGTTGTATTATGTGATGAATGAGAATTTTCATCTTTGGTAAATTAAGACTAATTCCTTGTTCACATTCACATGTGAGTCAAGCAAAGGACTAAGAGATTGGGTACACTTGCTTGTGTGCCGGTCAGGTCCACCACAAAGGTTGATAAGATTATTCATTATGATTTACTAAAGTTTAGTAAATATGGTGATGCTTACGAGTTTAAGTGTAATTCTAAAACATTGGAAAAGTTTCAATGTATGGCAGAATGAATAAGAAGAATCAAATAAGTCAGAAAGATAAAAGTTTCTCCAATCTGAAGAGATGGGAGAGTACTTGTGTATTTTGTTTTATGATTATCTTAGTGATTATGAAACCAGATCACAATTGATCCTCTAAGGACACCTTAGTTCATTTGTTTGGCTAAGGAGAGGAATCATGAGTTGTTGAAATGGTTAAATCAAATGATAAATCATACATCAAATCTTAGAGTCATACTCCAAGATTGAGCCATTGAGTGACATAATCTTTAGAAAATTTATAACACTTATCAAATATAGAGTAAGATGTGTCATACTCTTGTACATTTGATGTTTTGGATAAAACAAAGTCCAACTAAGTCCAATTATGGGAAGTGTTTAACTTGATAAGAATCCACACTAGCTCTTGAATATTTGTATTGTCAAGGAATGGTTCTTGACAATGATAAGTCTTATATGTCAAGAGGACAGTGGGAGTCTAAAAGATTCTGAAATAGTTTCAAGAACTAATCAAGAGTTCTGTTAATCACTAGCCCACAACTTCAGGTTTGTAACCTATCGTGTTGACATATTATGTGCTCATCCCACTTAAGGTGGCCTTTGCATTGGAGTTCTGAGAGTTCTCGACTGTTTGCATAACAACCTGGAAGCAATGGTGGGCCCTTGTGCTGCCGGGTGGCAAGAAATTAAGATTGCACTAGTTCAGTCCATATGAATTTGGAAGTGTCACTAACCTAGTCCTGTGATTATGGTTTTGACAAAATTCACATGGAAAAGAACACATACACCATAAAATTTAAGTGTCATAAGGTTTCTCTTCGATTCATGAAAATGATGTTAAGGAAACGCTTCCACTAAGAAGATTTTAAGTAGATAGCGGTTGTGATATTTGCATTCTCATATAGTTAGTGGAGCGTGCATGGTTAACCGGCACACTAACTAGTGAGAATTGCAAAAGGTCTAGACAAACATGTGAGCTATCTAAGGAAAGGTGTATATTTTTGATAAAGTCTTATCAAAGCAATCTAGTATTAGAAATATGAACTTTGCTAATAAAGTCAATAAAGTATTGATTTCTAGAAGTCCAGCTGATTTCTGAGTACATGTCAAAGCTAGTGGGAGCATAAAGTGTTATGCTGGTAATCATTATGCTAGTGGGAGCATGGTGATTATGTTAAGTGTTGCAAGTTAGCAATATTAATTATAGAAAACAAAAGTTTCAATTTGCTTTGAAAAGTTGTTTTGCTATAATTAAGCGAGAGGATTTTATACTTCACTCCAATTCTACAAGCTTAGATTGATATTTTAATCTACTTTAGTCAAGAATATATATGAATGTTATGCTGGAATTGTTCAACATAAGGAAATTCTATATATGTTGTGATTTCAAAATTCGATTATGATTACATCATACCTCTTCATAGTTCGAATTGTGAGAACATGGCAAATAAAATTTTTATAGCATGAATCGTGTCCCATATGCTTCGGATATAGGATCGATTGAATATGCTATAATATTCATGCATTCTAAATTTTCCAAATGCCTAGGGCAGTAAGATGGAAAATGGAATATAACTGGAAATGACTAAAATGATTAAGCAAAATTGTCGACGACAATATGCGGTTTACCAAAGATTGGTTGCTCATGGACAATTAGAAGTATAGAGTAAGGACCATATTGACGTATTTTGAAAAGCGGTAACTCTTGTTCAGAAGTGATAGTCAAAATGGTAATATGGAATTGTCTCCATAGGTGGAAGTTATTCTTTAAATCTGTGTAAGATTAAAGAACTTAATGCTAAGAAGGATGTTCAAAGGAATGTACTTTGAATTTGAAACTTCATTTCCATGGAATTGTTTTCTATTGGAATGCTATGTAATGTCTGTTGCCAAGTCTTTGTGACTTCTGTGCATAGTCATTACAAGGGGATAATTGCATATAAGTTTAGAATCTAACAGATTATAGTAAATGGCAAGATTTTGGTATTCTTGCATTTACAACAAGGATTGGAATTGTGAAATGAGCATCATTGGAATATTGAAAATTGATCTATTTCACAAAGAGAGGACCATATGTAAACATAGTATGAATACTTGGAGTATGGCATAATTGTTGTTTGGAAAAACATAGTGTACGTGCTTGGAGCATGGGACAACTAATGTTTTAATTCAAGCATAAAGTTGATTAATCGAAACATAAATAATGAGTAATTAATATGGTGCTTAGATAAAAGTTGTTTTATTTACACCCAAGTGTTGGGGCCATATAGGATTAAGTATTATTCTTGTGTTTCACTTTGCATGTTTTGACTTCCAGAATAATTATGTTATGGTATATATCATATTATTCAAACCATCCACAGTCAGTAATATGTTGGAAGTAGATATGAATCAAGACTGTCATGAATTTGGCTTGTATGATTTGTCTAAAGTGCTTTAGACAATGCAATGGCTGCTACAACATTCATGAGTACTCATAAGGGCTGAGTATTGGATTCAACCCACGCTCACTTGCATCACTTCATGGAATTTATCTCGAGTGATCGTGAGACGGTAATATCATATAAATCTTCAAACCTAGAGATATGAGTTGTTGACTATGTGTTGGTTATTCATTGATTGTACGAAAACGCATTGGTAAATTGATGTTATAAAACGTGCCTTTGTGAATAATTCAAAAAGTAGTTAGTACAAGCATATCAGTCAAAGTTTATCTGTTCCTTCTAGAAATAGAAGCGATATCTGGGCCCCCCGATGATTTGGTTTTGACCTAGGTACCGGGCCCGGTCAAAACCTAATTGATGTGTTGAATTTAGTTCTATGTCGAAACAAATCGGAGATCGAGAAACAAATGATGGACAATAAGTAAGACCATGTTCCATGTGTTTCTCCGGATGATATCATGAGAACAGAGGATTATATGATCACTTATCTTAAATGGCGTATCATCATCATCTCAGTTCCGAGAGACTTTGAAAGAGCTACGATTGCTAGTCGGATTTTGAAGTCATATTTGCAAATATAGTTATTAGACTTATCCAAGTGGGAGACTGTTGGATATAGTGTCTAAGTACATAACTTTATTTGGTATGAACTTGACCCGACCCGGCATGGTCCATTTGGGTTGCATGGCATTGCAATACTTGGATAGACTAAATGAGAGAATAAGGCACTTATGATTATTAATATATTATAAGTTCTAATATATTAATAATAGTATTATTTAATTAGTATTTGATCAAGTATTAATCTAGTATTAATTTGGTGATCAAAGTGAGACTAATTAAATATATAGGGCTGATTATGACAATCATCAATTCTTTTATGGTGGATTAATGATCCATGGTTTATGGGTTTGGTTATAACCATATGGAGCTCCATGGATAGTCCATGGGAGTTACAAACCCATGGGTCATGAGAAATGAAGAGTCATGACAATTAGGGTTTACATTGTAACTCCTAATTATGACACACTATAAAAGAAACCCTATAGCATGCAAAATCTGGACTAGTGTTACTAGAGAGGGGATAACCAATTTTTTGAGTGTAAGAAATATTCTCTCAGGTTATTCCAAGTTTTGTGGTGTTGTGTGAAGCATTTGAGGCACAACATTTGGGGTGCTAGGCTCACAAAGTCTTGAAGGAATCCAAGCAACAACAAGGTATGTATTTCTACTAGTTCTGTATGTTTTATGTAATCCCCATGCCATGCTAGTTAGGAAATAACCTTGAAAAATAAATTTTCATATATATAGAGAAAACATAGATTCAAGGTTATTAGGGTTGCATGTACACTTAGGAAGTGTTAGAATGCTCAAAACCCAACAATAGAGGCATGCAATTTATAATATAAAATCATAAATAAGTTTTGTAAGACATTTGAAACATAAATATTATTTTAAGAAAAGATCGACTTGATGTCAATCTATAAAACAATTTGAAGGAAACATTTGTTTGAAACACAGTTGTAAAGAAGTTTGAAAAGTAATGTACTAAGTAAGATGCATAGTGTAATAAGGAGTTTAAAACATATACAATGTTTATAAAAATCATTTGAAGGAAATTGTTTGGTAATACGGCTAATGAGTAGCCAAATCATTTGAATGTTGTATATTAATCACATGTGATTGATGTAATAAGTATATAATTCTACTTACTAATCACATGTGATTGACATAATAAGTAGCATGATTCTACTTGTATCCCCCCCATAAAACATTTAAATAATAGTTTAAAACATTAGTTAAGGGGTATGAACTCACCTGCAGTAAGTGACTGGAATTGAACGGACTGTTATCGTACGGAAGGATCGGACAAGTGCTTGGTGTCAAGTGAAGACTTAGACACACACAACGATCCTAATTACATATGAAAACATATGTATATAAATAATTAGTGATTATAACACTAATTATACAAGTATAAACATTTAAATGTGAGGAAAACACTTTTGGTCAAGTGCTAGGGGGCTAATGGGTTGCAACAAAGGAGTGCAATGCCCCTAATGGAAGTTTATGGTCTAATGACCATGTTCATTGGAGTTTATGGCCCAGGGGAGTAAACTCCTGGCTGTAAACTCTCAACCAAGTGCCTAAATGGAGCTAAGAATTATTACAACTCTAGTGGTGAATTGTTTCAAGGCTATAACAAGTGTTTGGGTACCAAATAAACTCCTTTGGGGAGTTTACGGCCCATAGACCATATTCCCTTGGAGTTTACGGCCGTAAAATCCTTTAGGAGGGTGATTATGATGTTTTCTAACCTCTAAATTAACTAGGAACAAATCTAGGCTTTGGTACTTGGCTTTTGAAGAGTTTATGGCATATTTGGCACCATTTTAAGGAGTTTACTGTGACAACCCAAGTTGTTTCGTTACATTTCCCCGTTACCATTAACGGAATATTCCACTGTATAAAAGTTCCGTTACTTAGAGGGCGTCAATTTAGTAAACATTCCATTTGGTTGCAATAAGCATGCCGTTAAGTCGTTATGAAAGGAAATAAAAACACAGGACACACATTTCCATTTATTTGGAAAATGTCAAGTTTTGTTATTACGACGACTAAATCGGGTGCGACCAAAAGCCCCATTTAACGGCAATATTAGGTAGAATTCCACCGAGCCCCGACTCAAAACCTTGTATAAGGGTGAGTGGACTCCATTGGAGAATTTTTACACACTCTCTCTAGACCTGTTTTCGCCCCGAATCCGCAACCAAACACTTCCAAATTGTAAGTCCGCTCACCCTAGCTTGCTCTAAACATTACTAGCTGTAGTTATAGCCCAAAAACCATCCAAGAAGGTATGGGATAAGGAGTTTACGGCCCAGGAACACTCTAGGGCTGTAAACCCCTAAAATGGTGCCAAACATGCCTTTAAACGTGCCCTTAAGCTTGGAAACTAATTAGGGATCTAGCCTAGGAGTGTTTAAACATCAAAACTCAATGAATTGGGGCATAAAAGTGAGTTTATGGCCCAAGCACATGCTTAGGCCGTAAACACCTCTAAACCTTGTTTAAATGTACCAAATACACTCCCAAACCAACCTAGGGCTTAGCACATAATTTAGGGACTTAGTATCTTGGGTTTAACACAATTAAACACAATGAAATGAAAGGTAAAAAGGAGTTTACGGCCCAGATGTATACCGAGGCCGTAAACACCCCTAAATGTGCCCAAAAGTATGGTTTTTACCCCCCAAATGGCCTTAGACAATTACCATAAAATACTAGGAAGGATTTAAGGGCTTAAACACAAGAAATGGAGGGATTAAAAGGAGTTTACGGCCCAAGCATTTGTCTAGGCTGTAAACTCCCCAAAACACATCCAAATGATAGTTTTAACCCTCCAAAATAGCATCACACTTCATTAGAAATCACTGGAAAGGCATTAGGGGCTTTAAACTTCACAAAACTCTAAGGATGAGAGTTTTCGGCCGTAAACTCCCTTAGGAGTGGTTCCTTGGCTGTAAACTCATAGAAAATGCCCTTAGAAGCCTCAAACCCACTCATGTCTTTGAGGAAAAGTGCTTAGAATAATTCCATGATGCAAGTAGAAGCTTTAAACACACTAGAACTCATCACCATGAGTTTACGGCCATAAACTCATGGTGAGAAGTCCCTGGGCTGTAAACTATGTATTAAGGGGGTATTCTTGGATAGTAAACTCCATTCCTTAGCCATTCACACCCTTAAACGCTACCCGGGACACCCAAACACTTAGCCAAAGTGTTTTTCGCTCCTTTGAGAGTGTATATTTGTTTAATTAGTATTAAATATGCTACTTGTATGTGAACATATCTTATCATATGTTAAATAGGTCATTGTGTGTGTTCAAGTCCTTGCGTGACACCGAACGCCCAAACGGCACTTTCGTCGGACCTACTTACACCAGGTGAGTTCATACCCCTGAATGAACCTTTTAATGTTCTTAAATGTTTTATAGGGGGGGAATACATGTTTAACATGCTAGTTATCATGTCAACCACATGTGATTGATAACCCGCATGCATAGGGTTTTACCACTTTACATTGTTTTTACCGAGTGGGACACTATAATGATTTTTACTTATTTCATAACTTTTACTTATACTGATTTATCCAAATGCATTCTAAATTGGTTTATGAAAGATCCTCTAAGGTTTTTAAAACATATTTTACAAAAGAATACAATTTGTGATTTTGTCTGTACATAAAGGCTTTTCATTAAAGATTTCCTTTTAGACGTACACTTTTACTTGTTAAATACTGCTGCTTTGGTTATACTTATTTTATACTCGTGCTTGGTAACGCTTTCACTTATACTTGTTGTCGCGTATACCTGATGACGCTTATACTTATTCACGCTCTTACTTAGTGATACGATTCTTCTCACTTATACTTGATAACGACTCTATTTCACTTATACTTGATACGCTTTTGCTTCACTTATTGTCGCCTCTACTCCGTTATACACTTATACTTGTTCGACACTTCTACTTCACTTGCGACCGCTTCTACTTCACTTGTTAGACACTTCTACTTCACAAGGATCACTTCTACTTGATACCCTCAGTCGTAGTTAGATGTATGTTCGTGCTTATATAGGTATATATAAGTAATGATTGAAAGACTTAGGAGGACTCGTCTGCCCTATTTCCTTTTCTTCGTTGAGATGTGGTCTAGTGGGATCGGATAGCCGTCCGAAGGTCGTTTGACTCATTAGTTATATATTATGTATATGAGTATGGACATATAGGAATTCTCTAGTCAGTTCAGTGAAGAGTCTCTACTTCTAGTCTACACATACATTAGAAACCCACTATTGGGAAGTCTCTACCTCTAGTTCAACACTTACACACTACCAACTATTTGGAAGTCTCTACCTACTATTTGGGATGCATCTTCAGGACTCGGCCTTCTCCGTCGTCTAGTTGGTAACCAGAGTCTCCTGTAGGGAGAGCGGACATTGTGTGTATAGATCTATATGGGAATGACACCCCCGTACCCTGAATGCTAGCTACAGTCCACGTCACACCAAGCCAAGGGGTGACAAATGTCACATTCTCAAGACGCTCGTAGGGCGTCTGGTTCTCTAGTGTCGGTTAGTATGGTTACGAGTATCCTGGGTTACCTTATAATTCTTTGTCCTTAAGGTAACGGTATTTCACCGGAAATCTACATTGTATGCTGGTAATTGATTTTGAGAGTCACACTGTTTTGACCTTACATGACGTATCTTTCATTTGATACTGTTTGGGGTCTGTTATCTCTGTTTGACCTAACAAGACGTATCTTTCATTTGATGCTGTCTGGGGTCTGTATCCACTGTATTCACAAAATCCACGGTATTCACTGTGTTCACCGTTCTAGACCTTGCTAGACGTATCTTTCATTTGATATTGTATGCTGTCTGTATTCACTGTTTAGACCCTACTAGTTGTACCCTTCATTTGGTACCTTCTGGGGTGTATGGCTCCACTTGTTAGACTGAACCAGACGTGTCATTTGTTGGATAAGGTGTCTAAGTCCATAACTATTTGTGGTATGTACCTGACCCGACCCGGCATGGTCCATTTGGGTTGCATGGCACCATGCAATTGGATAGATTAAATGAGAGAATTAACACTTGGAGATTATTAATATATTATAAGTTCTAATATATTAATAATATTATTTGATTAGTTTGATCAAGAATTAATTTAGAATTAATTATGTGATCAAAAGATAACTAATTAAATATATGGGTTGATGATGTAAATCATCCATATCTTGTATATTGGGCTAAGAGGCTCCATGGATTATCAAGTTGGGTTCCACCCATAGGATGCTCCATGGATGCTCCATGGGAGTTACAAACCCATGGGTCATGGAAATGAAGAGTCATGACACATTAGGGTTTAACCCTAGATGTGTCAACACTATATAAGAAACATGTTCTCCACCTAAAATCGGATACACTAAGAAACAAGAGGGCTTGGCCGATTTTTGAGAAGTGCGTGTTCTCTCATAAGTTCTTCCAAGAGCATTTGGTGTTGTGTGAAGCATTTGAGGCATCACACTTGGGGTGCTAGGCTCACAAGGTTTCAAGGAACACAAACAACAACAAGGTAAGTTATTCTATCTATACTTTAAGTTAAAAATGATCCCCATGTATGCTAGATAGGAATATAACCTTGGAATTCAACTTTGCATGATAATTAGACAAACATAGATCCAAGGTTATTAGGGTTGCATGTACACTTAGGAAGTGTTAGAATGCTCAAAACCCATCAGTGGTATCAGAGCCTAGGCTTGTTTGTTTTTTATTTGTGCTTAAAAGTTGAAAAAAAAGTCGAAAATCTTGCTGTCTGCGAGTGGACTCGTCGAGTCTATAGGGGGGACTCGTCGAGTTCATGTGTATCTTCAACCAACTCGGCGAGTGAGTTCATGCACTCGGCGAGTGGGGTCGACTGATTGCAGAATTTCGATTTAGTTGCTGGAAATGAATTAGAAACATTACCCTAAACTGTTTTGGTAATTGAAAACTTGTTTTTGGTGGTGTAATGTCTTTCCTAATTCATTTACAACAACTAGTTATCAAAATTACAAAGTTTTAAGTGTAATTTATGAATGTGTTCATATTCATGTTCTTGTTCTTATGATGTTTTAGATGATCATAGGAATTATTTGTAACCTATGTGGTAGATTAATTCTTGATCATAATGTGTTTTAATGGAGTCCATAACTTGTCCACAAGTTATGGAAAACCAAGAGTCACACTTGAATTAAAACCATTAAAAGAAAACAAGAGTTAGAAGAATGAAGAGTCTTCATTTTATTACTCTATTAAACTCATAAGTTACAAGAAATGAAAAGTTTTGAAAGTTACAAAACTTGCCCTCAAGTTTTGGAACAAGTAAAGTTAAGTTAAAACTTTAAGTTCCAACCCCTAGAATTTTAAAAGTTAAAATTCAACCCTTATACTTATATTATGATGATTTAATAATTATATATATATGTATAAGAATAAAGTCGTCTTACCGCTAGTACGCCTCATTCACGAAGCCGGTCTATAAGGTGGGTATAAGGTTGTTGCCTATAAAATGGTGACTTACCGCTTGCTTGACTGGTGGAGGGTCGTTAGCCGAACGGGTAAGACAAGGACTTATAAACTCTCATTCAAAGTATGATGAATATTATAAAGTAACTAAATGTTTTATTAAATTCCCAATCTTAGTTACTTTAGGAAAATGTGAATAAGGTGCTAATCCATGAAATTACACTTTACACTTTGTCTAAGTCGTTGGTGGAGCGTGTGTGGTTAACCGGCACACTAACTTGAGCCAATTGACGAATCTGCACCTCTGAGGCGTTCCACGAGAGTTAGGAGTGCACCTGAGCATTACTATGGATTCCATATTACTGCAGAACGTGAGACACTTATTAGTGATGGAACACTAGTAAGTCAAGATGACCCTAACAGCTACGAGGAAGCCATGGCAGGCCCCGAGTCTGCTAAATGGAAAGAGGCTATAGATAGCGAGATACAATCCATGTATGACAATAAAGTTTGGAACTTGGTTGAGAATGTACCAGGTCGAAAGACTGTAGGGTGCAAATGGGTCTTCAAGAAGAAGACCGACATGGATGGTAAAGTACATACTTATAAGGCTAGACTGGTTGCAAAGGGCTTCTCTCAAATTCCTGGAGTGGATTATGATGAGACCTTTTCTCTGGTAGCCAAGATTAAGTCTATTCGGGTTCTGTTAGCCATAGCCGCATTTCATGACTATGAAATTTGGCAAATGGATGTCAAAACCGCTTTCCTTAATGGAAAGTTGGCTGAAGATGTTTACATGAGTCAGCCAGAGGGTTTTGTCAGCAACGAGTACCCCAATAGAGTGTGTAAGCTTGAGAAATCCATTTATGGGTTAAAGCAAGCACCTCGCAGATGGAATCTTTGATTTGATGAAAAGGTCAAGGAATTTGGCTTTTCTAGGAGTGAAGATGAATCTTGTGTGTATGTCAAGGCTAGTGGGAGTATAGTTAGCTTCTTGGTATTGTATGTGGATGACATACTACTCATAGGAAACGACATTCCAACCCTGCAGGAAGTAAAATCCTGGCTTGGAAAGTGTTTCGCTATGAAGGACCTTGGTGAAGCTGCCTATATTTTAGGGATAAGGATCTTGAGAGATCGGAGTAAAAGACTAATTGGACTTAGTCAAAGTACCTACTTGGATAAGGTGCTGAAGAGATTCAGCATGCAGGACTCCAAGAAAGGAGAATTGCCCATCCAGAGCAACGCCAAACTGAGTAAGACACAAAGCCCTAGTACTGAGGCTGAGATAGCACAAATGAGTCGAATACCTTATGCTTCGGCTGTAGGATCGATCATGTATGCTATGACGTGTACTCGACCTGATGTAGCTTTTGCCCTGAGCATGGTTAGCAGGTTTCAGGGGAACCCTGGCAAGGCACACTGGACTGCGGTAAAGAATATTCTCAAGTACCTACGAAGGACTAAGGACTGGGTCCTTACCCTCGGTGGGAGTGATGACTTGAGAGTTGTAGGGTATAGTGATGCTAGCTTCCAGACTGATAGGGATAATTTCCGCTCTCAGTCGGGCTGGGTCTTTACCCTAAATGGAGGAGCAATTTCTTGGAAGAGTTCCAAGCAAGAGATAGTGGCAGATTCTACTTGTGAATCAGAGTATATTGCAGCTAGCGAGGCGGCAAAGGAGGCGTTATGGCTAAGGAACTTCATTGGAGACCTTGGAGTTGTACCAGCTATTAAAGAGCCAATGGAAATTTTCTGTGATAGTGAAAGTGTTGTTACCTTAGCAAAGGAACCAAGGGATCACGGGAGATCCAGACACATCGATAGAAAATACCATTTCATCAGACATCGGATCGAAGAAGGACTCCTCGTGGGAAAGAGGGTATCATCAGATGAGAATCCGGCAGATCCCCTCACGAAGGGACTGACTCGGGTTAAGCATTTCCAACATGCTCGAAGCATCGGGTTAAAGGATGATATTAGATTTAGTAGTTAGATAACCTCGAAATTTGTAAAGTGTAATTGACATCTGATGATGAATAAAAATGTTTTTATTTATGAGTAAAATGTTGCTATCTCATGTCGATCGTTTACTATATTTCTTTTGCGTGTTTTGACTTCCAGGATAATTTTGTTTGGTATAACATATTATTCAAACCTCCACAGTCGGTCATATGTCGGAAGTAGGTATGAATCAAGACTATCATGGTTGGTTGTAGAGGTCTTGGACAAGGCTACAGCAATCATGAGTGCTCATAAGTTCTGAGCATTGGACTCAACCCACGCTCACTGGAATCACTTCATGGAATTCTATCTCGAGTGATCGTGAGACGGTAATATCATATAAGTCTTCAAACCTAGAGATATGATTTGTTACTTACAAGTTGGTTATGCATTAATTGTACGAAAACGCATTGGTAACTCGATGTTATAAAACGTGCTCTTGTGTGTAATTCAATGAGTGGTAGAACAAACATATGAGTCGAAGTTTATCTGTTCCTTCTTGGATTAGAAGCTGATATCTAGGCCCCTCGATGATTTTGTTTTGACCTATGTACCGGGCCCAGTCAGAACTAAATTGATGTGTTCAATGAAGTTCTTTGTCAAACAAATCGGAAATCGGGAAACAAACTGTTGGACAATAAGTAAGACGTTGTTCCGTGTATTTGTTCGACTGATATCTAGAACAGAGGATTATATGATCACTTATCTTAAATGGCGTACCATCATCTTCTCAGTTCCGAGAAACCTTGTAAAGAGCTACGATTGCCGATCGGTTCATGAAGTCATACTTGCAGTAATAGTTATTAGACTTATCCAAGTGGGAGACTGTTGGATAAGGTGTCTAAGTCCATAACTATTTCTGGTATGTACTTGACCCGACCCGGCATGGTCCATTTGGGTTGCATGGCACCATGCAATTGGATAGACTAAATGAGAGAAATAACTTGGAGATTATTAATATATTATAAGTTCTAATATATTAATAATATTATTTGATTAGTTTGATCAAAAATTAATTTAGAATTAATTATGTGATCAAAAGATAACTAATTAAATATATGGGTTGATTATGTAAATCATCCATATCTTGTATAGTGGGCTAAGAGGCTCCATGGATTATCAAGTTGGGTTCCACCCATAGGATGCTCCATGGATGCTCCATGGGAGTTACAAACCCATGGGTCATGGAAATGAAGAGTCATGACACATTAGGGTTTAACCCTAGATGTGTCAACACTATATAAGAAACATGTTCTCCACCTAAAATCGGATACACTAAGAAACAAGAGGGCTTGGCCGATTTTTGAGAAGTGTGTGTTCTCTCATAAGTTCTTCCAAGACCATTTGGTGTTGTGTGAAGCATTTGAGGCATCACACTTGGGGTGCTAGGCTCACAAGGTTTCAAGGAACACAAACAACAACAAGGTAAGTTATTCTATCTATACTTTAAGATAAAAATGTTCCCCATGTATGCTAGATAGGAATATAACCTTGGAATTCAACTTTGCATGATAATTAGACAAACATAGATCCAAGGTTATTAGGGTTGCATGTACACTTAGGAAGTGTTAGAATGCTCAAAACCCATCATCATTTGTGTGATACTTTCCTCGAGTCTATGGTTCTTTGCCTTAGTCAGCAGTCCTCACTGCTGAGGCATATGATATTCCCTGATGTCGTTGCTTTCCTCAATAATCAAATTTAGTATTTTGATAATGATAGCAATTTAGGGAAGACTACTTTTTACCCCACATCACTAACCAGTCTTAGTAGAGGGCTGCTTTTATTAAAGAAAATATAGGATTTTATGGAAAGGACTCTAATACACTGAAATCTCTTAAACTATTACTTTATTAAGTTATTTGAATGAAATGTCACTAAATGCTTATGAACTCACCAGCATTTGTAAAAATGCTGATACTCGCTTTTCAAATAACTTGTATTCTCAGGTTAGCATTAGAAATGTACATCCCCGGAGCTGTTGATGAAGATTGCTTAGTACCACGCTGTATTTATTCTATTACTTGTATTACTTTAAATTGTTGTAATGTAACTTTGTAAAACTATTACTATTAATGAAATGTTTTGTTGTACTTTGATTATTATAATGCATGTGTTGTGATACTTGACAAGACGTCATCCACCCCAGAACGTTTCCGCCGTTTCGGTTTTGTGGTATGACAGATTGGTATCAGAGCATTGTTTATAGTGAGCTAAGTATATCAATTCATAAAAGATATACAGCCTATAAATACAAAAGGGATAAAACACTCTGACCAAGAATTATAATTTAAAATATAACCATAGTTTACCAAAGTATAATAACATCCAGAATCTAAGCACTCGAACACAAGTATCACAAGAAGAACAAGAATAAAAGTCTTCGGATGTTGAGCACTACAGACAAATCTGGGCAGTTATGTAATCGTACGATGGAATAAATGTAACCTGATCAACTACCTTTATTCGAGATGTGATGAACGTGTGCTCGGGAGTGATTGTGGTGTGCAACAGGTCTGAAACTTACCAACTAGGATTGCTAGAGCCAAACATAAAGTTAAAATACTATAAGAGTATTTTAGAACGCTAAAAGATTCACACTAATCCCAGAATTCATATTCAGAAGATAAGAACCAAACAAGAATTAAAATACCATAGGGGTAGTTAGGATACATAGATAACCTGATGTGAGAACTAAAAGATCCTTATTGATATACCTACAACTATAGAGGGTATACTTCCAAGGTTATATATAATAAGGATCCCATAGGCTAAGAATATGTGGTTTTGCTATATTTCCTTTTCCTCGTTGGGATGTGGTTCTAGAGTAGTATCACATATTCGATGGCATATCGGATCTAAGCTATATATGATTTGTATACCCTGTGTAATCGTAGCAAGACTCGATATGGACCATCCAGTAGAATGTTAATAATCTGTTAGGATTCTTTAGACATTTCCATTCTCGCGCGAACCCTATAGACAACCCTACCCACTTCAGTGCTTGACAGAAGAGTTGAAATCGACCCCGAAGAAGTTCATTGAGAATATTTCCTGTTCGAAAATAAATGAATTGGGTCGAGACTATTGAATACACCAAGTGCCCATGTTCTTTTAGGGACATCGGTGAGAAACTCGCCTAAACTTCGGAGATTCCCAGTCATCCATCATGAAGTGATGATACCCATAATTGGAATTAGAAGAAAGGCGGAGTAGAAATTCAATATGTCCATACGAGAAGAGAACCCTAGGAAACTACCCGAAGGAAACCAACGGCAATTCCAGTCAAAGATACGAGGCAGACCGAGAGAGCCAATACATGGAACCCGGGAATTGTCTTTTCCTCGTGTTCATCACGCTAATACATCCATAAAATAATACAATTTAGTGAGTTAGTGGTTACACTACTCACGCTATGTGTTAGGAAAATCGTCGTTTCCCGTTGCCAGATACACGATTAGGGCGAATCCTCGCATCTTTATTGAGAGAATTGTAGACATCTGCCCTTGTGAGCCTCTCTTTCCGCAGTTTCGTTCCGAACTGTTCACAAATCTCTCCAGGCCGGAGAGTGAAACCTTCTCCAGTATAAAGGTAACTTAGTAGGAACGACTCACATCTTATGACCTCTTTCCGATACTCATATACTCACTTAGATTACCAGGACTACATCATAGGGATGTAGGTCGACACTCAAACAACCAACATTCGAGGCACGGGAAAATTTATGCCTAATGCGATCGGGACAAAAATGTCCAGGGTTAACCATCGTCTCTCTGTAACAGCCCAAAATCTTAAGTATTGTTTAATTGCATTTTGGGGGTGTTTTAAAGGGGAGACTCGGCGAGTTGGAGCCAGACTCGCCGAGTAGGGTCGCAGTTGTGGTCGCGGGTTCGCGGCTGGACTCGACGAGTCCAGGTATGGACTCGGCGAGTCGACGTTGTTCAGCGGAAAACCCTAGCCGTTCAGTTTGGGACGTATATAAGGGATCTTATGCCGTCATTGTTCGTCTTTTGGCCGATTGAGGAGAACCCTAAACGACTGTGGCATCTAGAGCAAGCTTGAAGGCCATTAGTGACTTTGAAGGAATTGTGGTGCAAGAAGAGGAAGGATTTTGGCCAAAGGAAGATCAAGGGGATCGAGTTCTGAGGTTTGGGGACACAGAGAGTACGTTTTCAGGTAATGTTTCGGATCATTCCTGTTATTTTGATGTGTACACGGATTTAGGGTTTATGAAACCCATTTGGTGATTTGATGGATTATTATGTTGTTATACAAAAGTTTATTCCCCAGTAATAGGATGATTAAAGGTCCAGAAGTCCCATGAGTGTGTATTTCGGGACCATACGTAATTCTGGAAGCAGTTGATCGACTGCATGGCGTGGACTCGCCGAGTCGGATGATCAGACTCGGCGAGTAGCTTGAAGATTTACTAGGACTCGCCGAGTTGTTCTTCAGACTCGGCGAGTGGAGTCGGGGTGGCCCCGCGATTCTTCCAGGAGTAACTCGTCGAGTCAAAGGGGATACTCGACGAGTAGAAGGGGAATCTTAGAGGATTGAAGGACGACCAGACTCGACGAGTCGCCAGGGAACTCGCCGAGTCCAGTCGAGTTGACAGTGGACTGTTGACCAACGTTGACCGGTGTGATTTCGTAGGGTCAGTTAACATGGAAGATAGAGGTATTAATAAGAGATATATGATGTTACAGGGAGCTTGCAGCTCGGAGGATCAAGTGCAAGGGATTTCAGGAGTTGCTATCTTCCAGTGTCCGCGAGGTGAGTCTTCTCACTATACTGTACCCGGAAGGGTTTGATTGTGTGACCGGAAGGTCGAACATGTTATGCGTTATGTATTCATACTGTAAATGGAAGGTAGTAGCTACGTGTGATATGTATGTTATATGGGCCGGAAGGCAAAGTATTATGTGACAGAAAGGTCAGGTATGATATGTGATATATGTGCTTTATGTGTTAGAGTATGTTTCGGGCCGGAAGGCAGGTTGATATATGATATATGTGCTTTATGTGTTAGAATAATTGTATTATGTGTTATATATGTGTACGGGCCGGAAGGCAATTATTTTATGGGCCGGAAGGCAATTATCTTATGGGCCGGAAGGCAATTATCTTATGGGCCGGAAGGCAAATATCTTATGGGCCGGAAGGCGATTATCTCATGGGCCGGAAGGCATTGTGCAGTGGACCGGAAGGTCAGGGCCTGGAAAGGCGTACGTGCGTAAGTGTATATTGGGGAACTCACTAAGCTTCGTGCTTACGTTGTTTATGTTATGTTGTTTCAGGTTCTTACAGTAACGCGGGATGGCAACGGTTCGATTGTACACACCGAAGAAAGAGTTGTGTTTTGGAGGATCCTGGTTTTCTATTTAACTGAAAATGAAACTACGTTTTGTAATTCTATTATGAACGAGGTTTTAAACAGGTGTATTAATATTAAATGGATTATTTAAATAAAAAATTTTGTCTTGAAAATCACGGTGTTACAATTGGTATCAGAGCCTTGGTTTGAGGGATTCGGACGTGCCTACGGGTGAATCTGGACTCAAACTGAGGAAGTAAGAAAAAAATTTCAAATAAATAGTTTTCTAAAAGTGAATAAGAGTTCAAAGAGAAAGCAAGAAAGAGCAGTGTGTACAATCAGCCAGAGCCAAACGGTGATTTCCCAAAATACCCTTACTTTTGTGTTATGAAATATCTATTATGCACTTTATGAGATATTATTGTATGCTAGAGACAGGCTAGGAATTTCATATCTTAGGACTAGAGTGGCCTGATTTGTGATGACTTAGCCTAGGGTTTGTTGTTATATGTGCGTTATGCTTTTGTGTGTATGTGATGAGTGAGGGTATCTAGTTAGAACGCACGAGGGGTAGAGCTACAGAATACAGTGGTACTTCCGAGGATGAACCGAGAAGGTGGAGCTATCAAGGATAGGGAGTCCTATGTATGCTTCGATGCTCGAATGCTGCTTGCTTCGTGCTTTGTGGAGTTCTCGATGATGGGAGTCAGCTACTAAGTGAGTATGACGATACTCAGGAGGTAGTTGGCTGGCATCATTAGGAACTCTTCAGCAGCTGATAGCAAAGAAGTGGGGGGATGGCGGAAGGGACTAGGGAGTAAAACTAGCCAGATGAGTGCGCTGGTAGAGTAGAGGATTTTGCTGGAGAGCGAGCACGCGCGATGGGACTGGTGAAAGAGTAACTCGATCAGCTACTTAGGAACTCTGGGATGGTCCGTGTGGAAAGTATAGGTAGATGTGGCAGGTAGTATGGGCCCGTACTACTGAAAGCAGAGGACCCATACTGGATACAGGGAGCATTTTGAAGGTCCTAAGGAACGGAATGAGGGGTGATGTCATGGTTCGAGTACCATACATCGGAACAGATTGAAATAGATGTTGTGGTTCGAGTGCCATACGTTGGAGCAGATTGAGGGTGATGCTATGGTTCAGGTACCATACACCGGAGCAAATTGAGAAGGCACGTCATGGGATGAGTACCATGGTTCGTAGTGGATGATGTTGGTGACTATCTTGTTATCCGGTTATGATCGAAGGGGTAGAGATCGGACGCTATGGGTTTTAGGCCTGTGGACCACGATTGAGGATGGAGAGGCGTTCCTTGAGAGGAGGAAAGGCGAGTACCTATCAGAGTATTGTGGTAGGGAGTTAAAGGGTGAGGGAAATTTTGGTCTAAGTCGAGAAATCAGTCGATAGAGGAGAGGTCACCTTCTAGGTGGGTAGTGCCATTTATGTTCGTGTGCAAGACACGAGGGGTCTGGTGTTTCAGTTCTGGGTTTGGGAGTACACCCTGCAGGTAGTTTTCGATAATGACTTCCCACAGAGCATCAGGTAGCGGGTGTGCCGCGAGACAGTGATTTACTGTGAGCAGACAGTCAGTTGGGACTGAGGTAGTCGAGGACCACACCACACCTAATTGAGAATGACAGGTTGTGTTATAGTGGTAGCAGTGAAGAGTTCAGTCGAGTTTTACAATGCAGAGAGTTTCGTCTATGTTGAGAGTGAGTTCCTGTCCTTGGGACAAATCCGGCGTTGGATATGGGTTGATGAGTTGAGATGAGAGGAACGATGATTTTGCGGTGCAGTCTACGAGTCAAAGATGTTATCGAGCAGTGCAGGTGCTTAGTATTAGATTGGTATGGGATTTGGAATGATTAGAGGCATCCGTGATGAGAAGTCCTTGGAGAGTTAACCAGAGGTTCAGAGTATAGAGGGTTGATTGACTTCATAAGGGAAGGGACTATTGGGCGTTGCATAGCACTTTCCTGGAGCAGGTACGATTTCGCTGGTGAAAGATAGTCGTGGGTTGATGGTATGCTAACTAGTGACGGTTCGAACCCTAGTGGGGGAGAACCGGGTGCAGTACGTAGAAAACAAGGAATTGCCAAGAGTAGTTATAAGTGGAGTATAGAGATGCAGTAGGAAATCATGAGACCAGAGGTGTCGATGATCGAGTAAAGGGGTCAGAGTGAGTTAATGCGGGAAGTACTTGAAGAGGAGAACGAACGTATTCATGACAGGTCATTGGTGTTGGTGTTGTTGCAAGAAGATAGAGAATGATTGGGCAGTCAACTTCCAGAGTCGGTATGCGTATCCTTGTTTGGATTTTGAGTGTCGGGAAAAAGGGATTTGGAGAGTTATCAGCGCATTTCGTACGTTAACGTTATCTCGCATTCCAATCGAGAAATTAGATGCACCAAGGTTGTAAGGCGGGGAAAATATAGATTTAATTATGGGGTGCAGGAGATCAGTGGTGGTGATAGTAATCTGGGATATTCGGGTATGATATCCTTATTTTGGAGTTATTCGGGAATCCCGAATTGAATCGAAGTGTGGCATATCAGGTATCTGCGGATTTAGTAGGAGTCTTCGGGTATGGGCATTCAGGGAGATTATTTGAGAGGGTGGATTTTCGCAAGACGGGCGTTCGTTATGTTGATTGCCTCCATAGACTGTGGTGGATGTTCGAGTCGCAGTACTCACTAGTCAGAGGGTGTTGTGATACTGCGTGGAGTTGCAGTACTCACTGGGTGGCAAGAGAATTTTTAGGTTGGAATATTTTCGAGCAGCGTATGAGGGGGAAGAGCTTCGAGTTTGGGTAGCCCTGATATTGAGTCTATGGAGCTTGGATGTTGAGTCGGGGGTGAGACGGGGGTCTTCGTCTCTGTCGGGAGATGCGGGGAGATACGCAAGGAAGAAGCACAGCAGAAACCAGAGATTAGAGTGGAGACGATCCTCGGTAGGATTGTATTTTCTCTCACAAGGAAAAGAAGATTTTGTGACTTACGTGTCACTGGGTCGGGATAGTGGTCACGGGGAGAAAAGTCAGTAGAATATTTGGATCGCGAAATGGGTGACCGTTGGGGGCTCAGATGTGGAGCCAAAAGTTGATCTGGTACTTAGTCTTGAAGAAGAATATGGGAAAGGAGCTTATCATGATGACATCTGAGGACACTTTAGAGAGGGCGAACGATGCGGACGTTCGAAGACATGTTTCGGGCATGTGTATTAGCTGTCGGAGGAAGCCGCGGTACGTAATTATCATTGGTTGAGTTGTTCCATATTAACAGCCATCATTAGTGCATTAGTATGCCGCCCTTTGAGCTGTTGCATGGAAGGTGATGTCGGAATCTCGTTCGTTGAGGAAAGGTAATGCAGGGACCCGAGAGTCCTTGCGAGCAGATCCAGTGCATGTGTGATACAGGGAGTAGTGGCAAGGTTGTTAAGCGGATTTCACTAAGTGAGGGAATGGAAAGGTATGTTGGGGCGAGTGCAGCATGTGTATACGATTGCAAGAGGTGAACTCGTGAGAGTTGCCCTGAGAATTGAGAATAGGTCCCTCAGTTGTTCCGATATGGATAAAGTGGGCTTGGGATCGGGGAACCGGTGATTCAGAGTTTCATAACCCTTACGGGTCGTGTGAGCATTGAGATTTAGAGCAGAGTCACGTCTTGGGAAATTTTCGGTTGCAGGAAGTGGTGGACAGTATAGCGATCGTGTTTTGGTCGACAGAGCAGATGCAACAGGTTAATCAGAGGTTAAAGATCGTTTAGAGTTGACAGGAAGGTTGTGCAGACAGACGCCGTTACGAGCATGCGTTTCAGGTCGGCGACTTCGTATTCCTGACGGTCTCTCCCTGGGAAGGGGTGTTTCGATCCAGGAAGAGGGGTAAGTAGGGGCCCGGTATGTTGGGGTTTTGCGTGAAGGTGCGAAGGTAGGAAAAGTGGCCTACCGGTTGGAGCTGCCAACGGAATTGGGAGGGATCCATGACACTTTTAGGTGTCATAATTGAAGAGGTGTATAGCAGATGAGTCAGCAGTGGTTCTACTAGAGAACGATTAGGTGGATGCGAGCCTGTGTTACGCCGAGAGGCCAGTGGCGATCAGGGATCGGAAGATCAAGTTTCTGAGGAACAAGGAGGTACCTCTGGTATTGATTCAGTGGCAACCTCGGAAGAGATCGGAAGTGTATAGGGAAGCCGAAACGTGTGGTGCGGGAGCAGCATCCAGAACTATTTTCAGAGTGAGACTTCGAGGGCGAAGTCTAATTCTAGTGGGGGAGAATTGTAACAGCCCAAAATCTTAAGTATTGTTTAATTGCATTTTGGGGGTGTTTTAAAGGGGAGACTCGGCGAGTTGGAGCCAGACTCGCCGAGTAGGGTCGCAGTTGTGGTCGCGGGTTCGCGGCTGGACTCGACGAGTCCAGGTATGGACTCGGCGAGTCGACGCTGTTCAGCGGAAAACCCTAGCCGTTCAGTTTGGGACGTATATAAGGGATCTTATGCCGTCATTGTTCGTCTTTTGGCCGATTGAGGAGAACCCTAAACGACTGTGGCATCTAGAGCAAGCTTGAAGGCCATTAGTGACTTTGAAGGAATTGTGGTGCAAGAAGAGGAAGGATTTTGGACAAAGGAAGATCAAGGGGATCAAGTTCTGAGGTTTGGGGACACAGAGAGTACGTTTTCAGGTAATGTTTCGGATCATTCCTGTTATTTTGATGTGTACACGGATTTAGGGTTTATGAAACCCATTTGGTGATTTGATGGATTATTATGTTGTTATACAAAAGTTTATTCCCCAGTAATAGGATGATTAGAGGTCCAGAAGTCCCATGAGTGTGTATTTCGGGACCATACGTACTTCTGGAAGAAGTTGATCGACTGCATGGCGTGGACTCGCCGAGTCGGATGATCAGACTCGGCGAGTAGCTTGAAGATTTACTGGGACTCGCCGAGTTGTTCTTCAGACTCGACGAGTGGAGTCGGGGTGGCCCCGCGATTCTTCCAGGAGTAACTCGTCGAGTCAAAGAGGATACTCGACGAGTAGAAGGGGAATCTTAGAGGATTGAAGGACGACCAGACTCGCCGAGTCGCCAGGGAACTCGCCGAGTCCAGTCGAGTTGACAGTGGACTGTTGACCAACGTTGACCGGTGTGATTTCGTAGGGTCAGTTAACATGGAAGATAGAGGTATTAATAAGAGATATATGATGTTACAGGGAGCTTGCAGCTCGGAGGATCAAGTGCAAGGGATTTCAGGAGTTGCTATCTTCCAGTGTCCGCGAGGTGAGTCTTCTCACTATACTGTACCCGGAAGGGTTTGATTGTGTGACCGGAAGGTCGAACATGTTATGCGTTATGTATTCATACTGTAAATGGAAGGTAGTAGCTACGTGTGATATGTATGTTATATGGGCCGGAAGGCAAAGTATTATGTGACAGAAAGGTCAGGTATGATATGTGATATATGTGCTTTATGTGTTAGAGTATGTTTCGGGCCGGAAGGCAGGTTGATATATGATATATGTGCTTTATGTGTTAGAATAATTGTATTATGTGTTATATATGTGTACGGGCCGGAAGGCAATTATTTTATGGGCCGGAAGGCAATTATCTTATGGGTCGGAAGGCAATTATCTTATGGGCCGGAAGGCAAATATCTTATGGGCCGGAAGGCGATTATCTCATGGGCCGGAAGGCATTGTGCAGTGGACCGGAAGGTCAGGGCCTGGAAAGGCGTACGTGCGTAAGTGTATATTGGGGAACTCACTAAGCTTCGTGCTTACGTTGTTTATGTTATGTTGTTTCAGGTTCTTACAGTAACGCGGGATGGCAACGGTTCGATTGTACACACCGAAGAAAGAGTTGTGTTTTGGAGGATCCTGGTTTTCTATTTAACTGAAAATGAAACTACGTTTTGTAATTCTATTATGAACGAGGTTTTAAACAGGTGTATTAATATTAAATGGATTATTTAAATAAAAATTTTTGTCTTGAAAATCACGGTGTTACACTCTCATTGCCTTGTATTCCTTTTCGTGTAGGAAAACCATGCCGCCGAAGAAGCGTAACCAATCCACAAGCAAGAAACCTACTCTCCTATTCGATGAAGCTACATTCCAAGCTGCAGTCTCAGCAGCCGTAGCAGCTGTCATGGCTCACCTGAATGCTAATAACACCAATGTTAGCAAGGTGCCTATCGGGATTTCCAATCCTGGAAATGGACAACAAAAACCAACACTTTCATACCCAGTCACCCAAGAACCTTCACTGAACCCACTAAAGAGAAAACTCAAGATAGAGGAGGGGAGTACCTCGGCTCAAGGACTTTCCGAAGGGCAACGAGCTGAGGCAGTCTGTACCCCTGTCAACCCTTCCCTCCCGACTCCAAGAAGACCGTATCTAGGAGACTTTCCACACTGCAGCAAGTGCAGCTACCATCATCATGGTGCCTGCCGGGAAGTCTATTGTGCTAGGTGCCACATGTTAGGACATACTACTCGCGTCTGCAGAACCCCGGTTGAGTTCATTACATCAATCACCAATGTGGCGACCCGTATAGTTTACCACCTATGTGATAAAATGGGACACTTCAAGATGGACTGCCCAACCGAAGAGAAAGACAAAGACACAGAAGAAGCCAAACACTACTGCGTAGGGAGAAGCGGCAAGGAACTCATTAGATTTTGGTACGTCTATCGATCTCGGATAACTAAACTAAGAACAATAAAAGACTAATTCAAATGTAAATTCTCCCTAGTAAGGCGAAAGTCGCAGCACTGTTATAAAATTTAAAGTTCATTAGGTAAAACTATAATGGCTAAACGTATACGTTACGGCCATGTATATTTAAGATGGATAGACCTAGAGTGAGCGAATGCCGCCTCATTTCTTGTTCGTCATTTGGTTGTAGATTTAGGGCGGGGTCGCTCAGTCAACAATCCTCCCCACCTTAATTATACATGACTAGTATATGTGAGGCGATTATAGAAATGCCTTGTGAGTATTCATTCACAAAAAGATACTCTATTCGGAAACACTTAGAACTCTTTATAGTTCCGCGTCGACTCTGTCAGTCCAGGTATCCGCGGTAGCGATACATAGGACGAAACCCGAGACGCCTAGAACTTGTGTGCCTGTTCGGCACATGACTCTATCGATATTCACTTTACATCATGTCGGAGTGTGGAAACTTCAACGACTCTATTGATCATGGTTTGACTTCATGAAACCATGTGTACATCCTTAGTGCTGTGTAAAAAGAACTTTCTCCATAGTCAAGTCGGCAAATAAAGGTTCTTCCAAACCTAAACCTAACACAAATAATCAAACCTAATGCGATCCGCCAATCGTCCCTCTTATCTCGAAACCTTTCGGAGTACCCAAGGGAGGGTACCATACACTGTCGACCGACCCCTCGTAGTCAGATAAACACCAAAGCGAAAGACACTGCAGATACTTCAGGAAACGACGACCATCCGAGGCATACCTCTTAGATTCCCCCGGGAGATCCTTCGCACCTCACACATCAGGTTCGTGAACCCAGAGAATAGAACTCATGAGACTGACCACTATCATCAAGCATACAGATGGCATACATCAAGTATTGGCGGTTAAACCAAGCATGAGTTCTACCACGAACCTCTTAGCAAAACACTTTCACCATATTCCATAACATAGGAGCCGAAGTCAAGAGAATCACTGCGGGTCGAACGAGTAAGTTCCGAGTGATGAAACCATATACCCACTAGATTTGACCTAGACCGAGAAAACTCAGAACCTTCGGAAGAGTAGTTGCAGTAGATGCTCTAACTACTCAGACACCTTGTCTATCAGTCATAGTCAAGTGGTGCTTATCATCCTCCACCCTCTCGCAAGGAGGAAATCGTTGTCGCCCTGTAGACGATGAATTACACAATCTGAAGTGAACACTAGGATACCGAGAACCACAGGATAACCTTCGCAACCAAGAATACTTGATAAAGTGAAAACGTAGTTGTGTTAAGCCTTGTGACCCTGATTCCGAAGAGATTATAGACTCGACACCAGCCTTGGTGTTAGTCGAGGGGTTATGCAGGAGCATACACTTTCCACGCTAGAATGAACCACAGTCTTAGAGATTCCTTGGACTATTAGGTGTTCCACAAATACTATCTCACGCAGAGATAATAGAACTACCTCCCGAGATAGTCCAATGCTCGTTTAGTGAAACCCTATCTCCTTGACCCTCAGGGTTTCCGTATCTCAAGCATTTTTAGTTCAGGTCCATTTTGCACGCGTTTGGGATAGACACTCTATAGCAAACCGATAACCATAGTCACGCAATCCTCACGGCAATCTAGAAAGTCTCTATCAACCGGTTGAAAGAAAACACGAAACCGAAGATCACCCGAGCTTCCTAAGGACTAACCTGAAGGACTACACATCCAGTACAAGTGAGAACGTTAGGAACTTCGGAATGGCGATCACGCCAGTGTTGATCTTGCCATAGAAGTACACTATGTTGTTAGTACTGAAAAGCTCTACTCCTTTCCAAGAGTTTAGGACCATCCGAGAATCCTCATGGAGACATTATCCAACCCTTTTCAGACCACTACTACTTTCAGATATACCACAAGATTCACATTCGATCGATCCATTTCATAGACTTGATACGTGATTTCCCGACAACACTTTTCATGCCTGAAACATCTTGATAGAAACCATTGAGGACCCTGACTTCATAAATATACCAGTTGGAACCTACTGGCTACACTAGATGGAATCCGCACCCCGTACGTGAAGGTCTGTCAGAATGACAAACACAGACTAGAGTTCACTTGGGAATGCGAGGACAATCGTATAGGAAGTACTCTCCTACCCTTACTTAGCCATTCATACCTACTTCCTTGCCTAAACCTGAATTTCGGGATGAAATTCCCTTTAACGGGGGGATAATGTGACAACCTAAGTTGTTTCATTACATTTCCCCATTACCATTAACAGAATATTCCACTGTATAAAAGTTCCATTACTTAGAGGGCGTCAATTTAGTAAACATTCCATTTGGTTGCAATAAGCATGCCGTTAAGTCGTGATGAAAGGAAATAAAAACACAGGACACACATTTCCATTTATTTGGAAAATGTCAAGTTTTATTATTACGACCACTAAATCGGGTGCGACCAAAAGCCCCGTTTAACGGCAGTATTAGGTAGAATTCCACCGAGCCCTGACTCAAAACCTTATATAAGGGTGAGTGGACTCCATTGGAGACTTTTTACACACTCTCTCTAGACCCGTTTTCACCCCGAATCCGTAACCAAACGCTTCCAAATTGTAAGTCTGCTTACCCTAGCTTGCTGTAAACATTACTAGCTGTAGTTATAGCCCAAAAACCATCCAAGAAGGCATGGGATAAGGAGTTTATGGCCCAGGAACACTCTAGGGCTGTAAACCCCTAAAATGGTGCCAAACATGCCTTTAAACTTTCCCTTAAGCTTGGAAACTAATTAGGGATCTAGCCTAGGAGTGTTTAAACATCAAAACTCAATGAATTAGGGCATAAAAGTGGGTTTATGGCCCAAGAACATGCTTAGGCGGTAAACACCTCTAAACCTTGTTTAAATGTCCCAAATACACTCCCAAACCACCCTAAGGCTTAGCACATAATTTAGGGACTTAGTATCTTGGGTTTAACACAATTAAACACAATGAAATGAAAGGGAAAAAGGAGTTTATGGCCCAGATGTATACCAAGGCCGTAAACACCCCTAAATGTGCCCAAAAGTATGGTTTTTACCCCCCAAATGGCCTTAGACATTTACCATAAAATACTAGGAAGGATTTAAGGGCTTAAACACAAGAAATGGAGGGATTAAAAGGAGTTTACGACCCAAGCATTTGTCTAGGCCGTAAAGTCCCCAAAACACATCCAAATGATAGTTTTAACCCTCCAAAATAGCATCACACTTCATTAGAAATCACTGGAAAGGCATTAAGGGATTTAAACTTCACAAAACTCTAAGGATGAGAGTTTTCGGCCGTAAACTCCCTTAGGAGTGGTTCCTTGGCCGTAAACTCATAGAAAATGCCTTTAGAAGCCTCAAACCCACTCATGTCTTTGAGGAAAAGTGCTTAGAATAATTCCATGATGCAAGTAGAAGCTTTAAACACACTAGAACTCATCACCATGAGTTTACGGCCATAAACTCATGGTGAGAAGTCCCTGGGCTGTAAACTATGTATTAAGGGGGTATTCTTGGATAGTAAACTCCATTCCTTAGCCATTCACACCCTTAAACGCTACCCGGGACACCCAAACACTTAGCCAAAGTGTTTTTCGCTCCTTTGAGCGTGTATATTTGTTTAATTAGTATTAAATATGCTACTTGTATGTGAACATATCTTATCATATGTAAAATAGGTCATTGTGTGTGTTCAAGTCCTTGCGTGACACCGAACGCCCAAACGGCACTTTCGTCGGACCTACTTACACCAGGTGAGTTCATACCCCTGAATGAACCTTTTAATGTTCTTAAATGTTTTATAGGGGGGAATACATGTTAAACATGCTAGTTATCATGTCAACCACATGTGATTGATAACCCGCATGCATAGGGTTTTACCACTTTACATTGTTTTTACCGAGTGGGACACTATAATGATTTTTACTTATTTCATAAATTTTACTTATACTGATTTATCCAAATTCATTCTAAATTGGTTTATGAAAGATCCTCTAAGGTTTTTAAAACATATTTTACAAAAGAATACAATTTGTGATTTTCTCTGTACATAAAGGCTTTTCATTAAAGATTTCCTTTTAGACGTATACTTTTACTTGTTAAATACTGCTGCTTCGCTTATACTTATTTTATACTCATGCTCGGTAACGCTTTCACTTATACTTGTTGTCGCGTATACCTGATGACGCTTATACTTATTCATGCTCTTACTTAGTGATACGATTCTTCTCACTTATACTTGATAACGACTTTATTTCACTTATACTTGATACGCTTTTGCTTCACTTATTGTCGCCTCTACTTCGTTATACGCTTATACTTGTTCGACACTTCTACTTCGCTTGCGAACGCTTCTACTTCACTTGTTAGACACTTCTACTTCACAAGGATCACTTCTACTTGATACCCTCAGTCGTAGTTAGATGTATGTCCGTGCTTATATAGGTATATATAAGTAATGATTGAAAGACTTAGGAAGACTCATCTGCCCTATTTCGTTTTCTTCGTTGAGATGTGGTCTGGTGGGATCGGATAGCCGTCTGAAGGTCGTTTGACTTATTAGTTTTATATTATGTATATGAGTATGGACATATAGGAATTCTCTAGTCAGTTCAGTGAAGAGTCTCTACTTCTAGTCTACACTTACATTAGAAACCCACTATTGGGAAGTGTCTACCTCTAGTTCAACACTTACACACTACCCACTATTTGGATGTCTCTACCCACTATTTGGGATGCATCTTAAGGACACGGCCTTCTCCGTCGTCTAGTTGGTAACCAGAGTCTCCTGTAGGGAGAGCGGACATTGTGTGTATAGATGTATACGGGAATGACACCCCCGCACCCTGACTGCTAGCTACAGTCCACGGCACACCAAGCCAAGGGGTGACAAATGTCACATTCTCAAGATGCTCGTAGGGCGTCTGGTTCTCTAGTGTCGGTTAGTATGGTTACGAGTATCCTGGGTTACCTTATAATTCTTTGGCCTTAAGGTAACGGTATTTCACCGGAAATCTACACTGTATGCTGGTAATTCATTTTCAGAGTCACACTGTTTTGACCTTACACGACGTATCTTTCATTTGATACTGTTTGGGCTTTGTTATCTCTGTTTGACCTTACAAGACGTATCTTTCATTTGATGCTGTCTGGGGTCTGTATCCACTGTATTCACAAAATCCACTGTATTCACGGTATTCACTATGTTCACCGTTCTAGACCTTGCTAGACGTATCTTTCATTTGACATTGTATGCGGTCTGTATTCACTGTTTAGACACTACTAGTTGTACCCTTCATTTGGTACCTTCTGGGGTCTGTGGCTCCACTTGTTAGACTGAACCAGGCGTGTCATTTGTTTGATACTTTCCTCGAGTCTATGGTTCTTTGCCTTAGTCAGCAGTCCTCACTGCTGAGGCATATGATATTCCCTGATGTCCTTGCTTTCCTCAATAATCAAATTCAGTATTTTGATAATGATAGCAATTTAGGGAAGACTACTTTTTACCCCACATCACTGACCAGTCTTGGTAGAAGGCTGCTTTTACTAAAGAAAATATAGGATTTTCTCGAAAGGACTCTAATACACTGGAATCTCTTAAAATATTACTTTATTAAGTTATTTGAATTAAATGTCACTAAATGCTTATGAACTCACCAGCATTTGTAAAAATGCAGATACTTGCTTTTCAAATAACTTGTATTCTCAGGTTAGCATTAGACAGGTACATCCCCGGAGCTGTTGATGAAGATAGCTTAGTACCACACTGTATTTATTCTAATACTTGTATTACTTTAAATTGTTGTAATGTAACTTTGTAAAACTATTACTATTAATGAAATGTTTTGTTGTACTTTGATTACTATAATGCATGTGTTGTGATACTTGACATGACGTCATCCACCCCAGAACGTTTCCGCCGTTTCGGTTTTGGGGTGTGACATTTACGGCCATAGAACCTTTTGGGCCATAAACTCCCTCACTCTTGGTGTTCTAAGTATTTTAACTAGTCCAAAACTCATTTAGGTACATGCCTAAATTGGTCTCTTGGCTTAAGAAAGGATTTAGGGTGTCCTTTGACCCCTTTATAGGAGTTTACGGCCCAAGAACTACTCTTGGCCGTAAACTCTTCAATACTTGTGCTTTCTTATGTTTTCTAGGTCCTAAATAGTTTAGGGTATTTATCTAACATAAAGTCCAAGATTTGGGTGCCTTAAAAACACCATTTGAGCAAGTTACAACGGAGTTTACGGCCTAAGCTATTCTTGGGCCATGAACTCCTAAACTTGGGTGTTTCTTGGTTGATTTCTTGTCCCTAAAACACCCTTATACATGTCCTAGGTAGTTACTAAACACGGGGGACAATCTAGGCTCGGTTTCGGGAGTTTACCGCCCAAGAACACCTTGGGGAGTAAACTCCTAAATCGGATGATTCAGCTATGTAGTCTATGTTATGAACACATTTAAAGCTTTGTAACACTACTAGAAAGAGTTACTCACAATTTGGGATAAAAACCCGAAGATCCGTGAGAGAGAATTTGCCTTTTCTCTAATTGGAATTCAACTAATGAACCAATTTGGTTCAGAATTCTATTTATAGTGCTCAGATTTTTGGCAGAAAATATTTCTATTCTCGGAATGAACTCTAATGTCCTAGTGTATTGGAATTACAATGTTGCACAAAACCTTAGTGCATCCACTCTCCTAATATTTCCTTAGGTGTAAAATCCTGAAAACTGCCAAACTTATACTCGAAATCCGAGTTTTCACTATAACTATTCTACTTCTATTGGCTTGATATGCTTTGTTCAGAATGGAAATTTTGGGTTGTCACATCATCCCCCTGTTGAAGGGAATTTCATCCCGAAATTAGAGTTTACGAAAGGAAGTATGTACGAATGATCGAGTCATGAGGAGGAAACTTCCTAATCGATTGGTTCTAGCGCACCTAAGTGAAAACGGGTTCTCGGTTGGTATTCCATCGAACCTTCACTAACTGGCAACGACGTTGCTTCGTCCGCTTGGCCTCTCAGTCGAGGGTCACCACGGTTCTAATACGAAGGAGAAGATATCAATGAGTGGACTTGCAAGAGTCCTAACGGAAAGGTATGGTTCCACGATCGAGATGAGAAGAATAGAATGTACATTACTGAGTTCGCGGAGTAGATCTGGTTTGTGCGAGGCGCAGGACCGATTCTGATAAGAACCTCGGAGGTTCTGTCTATCTCGGATTTAGCTTTCCACGCTTTACGAAGCGTATTAAGCCATTTCCAGAGTGAGTTACCTAAAGAGCTTGGTCACTCATTTTGAATTCCAAAGGTTGTTTTTCTTGCTTAACTTCCCAGTCAAAGGCCACCCCTTGCTGGGTCAAAGTTGCTCGGGTTTCTGCAATTTGCGAGGAGTTTTGAATGAACTAAGACGGTAGGTCGGTAAGACCTAGAATTTGGCGAAAGACTTCCTGCATCTCTGGTGTCGATAAATGCTCAACAGTTCTGACAAATTGAAAGACTGCTCATAATTTCTCACATTACTAACAATGTGTCATAGAAATCTGACTCTTGAATTTCAAAACTCGTGCCTAGAGAACTTCACGAGAAGTTCCTCTGAAGGTAATGTTTCCAAGGGTTTTCTTCTTACTACGAGGGTAGATAAGTAAGTCATTACATGGAGTAATGACGAACTGATCCAAGTAAGAAGGACGTAACCTATTCATTTAGCTCATGAAAACTATGGGCGTATTGGGCCTATCCGAAGGGTATCACTACGGACTCGAAGTGTCCGCATCGAGTTCAGGCGATCGTCTTCCAGACATCTTTCCCTAACACTCGAACTGGTGATATTCTAATCTCAGGTCCATTCCTAGAAGTAGTTTCTTTCCTTGCGTGTGCTCAACCATTTTGTCTATGCGAGGCATAGATAATGATTTCTATGAAACTTTTGACGAAGTCCTCGATATTCGAGGCACATACAATGCAATTCGTCGATCTCTGGGAGATTATGACCGGGGTTCTCTAGGGTGAGAAACCTAGTTTTCTTATTCTATTTATGTGTAGTTCGCTAAGTTGTCCGAACTATTCTTGTATCTCCGTGGGTGTTTAAACTAAAGGGTGATCTGTTTACGGGAGTCGTACTGGGTTCTAAGTTTGTTCTCATGACGATGCGATTACCCGTAGGCTTAAGCAGTTCTCCGTCCTGAAGTTCATATTAGAATTCATACGTGGTTTCACAATCACAACTTCGGGTATACGAGTCGTATATAATTAAGATTGAAAAGGTAGTCGAATAACTGATTCCTCCTTAATCTCACGTCCCATCGGCGAAAGGAATTTAAAGTGGAATCATTAATTCTAAACCTATAGAAGCTTGATTATATATCACTATTTTGTATACCTTCCTCAGTGATAGTTTTAATCGCATGAAACCTTGGATTAAACTTGACGTACTACACGGGTGGTACTTTGGGGATTTCTTTGGAAAGAAAATAACTAAGAGGTACTCCTGGCATTAGTACTTCGGTGTTCTGATGTGACGGTTTCGCTGGAAAAGTGATCTAGAAGAAAGAGATGTACGTATGAAGCTGTTTTTGTGAGGATCAAATTGAATCGAGTCGTATGATAATGGCGAAATCATACCGAAACTTAAAGACATTAGATTTGAACATAAGATGTTTACAGACAAAACACAACCGTGCAACCATGAACAGAGTTACAGTACTTTAGGTTTACCACAAGACTATTGCTGCGAATAAGGTATAATACAAAAGACAAGTATACGCAGCACGAGAATCCCTATACAGATAGGATCTCGCAAAAGGTAAGACTCTAGTTGCACTAGTTCTGGTAGGTTTATAAATCTGTTACAACGAAACGCCTAAATTACATTTAACGTGGTTCCGGAGTAGGCTCTCCTGCAGCTGTGATCTTGAGAATTCTCCCATATGTGCCAGAGTTCTTTGCTATCGGGCAATCTTTCTTGAAGTGCCCTACCTCCCCGCATTGGTGGCATGCCTGGGTAGTGCTAGCTTTAGCGACGGGATTTCGGTGCTTAGCCAATGTTATGTGGACACGAGTGCCTTCCTCGTTACTCCACCTTGAAAATTGTTTCTTAAATCGTTCTGCGTTATAACTCATCTTATGTGTAGGGTCAGTCCCGATGAAAGGGACTTGAGTGATGGGTCGTTTCGGTGCTCCACAGTCACAAGCATGGTGCCCTATGTTTTGGCAATTGCAACATTGCATCTCATGGAAAGCCCCATGATGATGGAAGTTACACTTAACACACTTCGGGAGTATTCCCTCGTATGGCCTGCTTGGTACGGGAACGGAAGGGGTTTCCACTTGCTGCTGTTGTATAGCCAGCTTTTGGGACCTCTTGCGTTCTTTCCGGGCTTGACGCTTTCGTTTCTTGTTCTCTGCTTTTCGGATTTGCGAGCCTATGACTGTTACTATTTGGTGACTTCCTGGATGGATACCACGATTGGAAACTTCATTCTCATCAGCAGCATTGACTGTGCTGATAGTGCTACGGTGCGCAAGGACCGCGGTTACGACAGCCACCACAACAGCTGTAACTGCTTTTGAAAGGTAGCAGCGTCCATAGGAAAAGCGGAGGCTTCCTTTTTCGACTGATTGCTTCTGGATGACGACATGATCCTGTAACACGAAAGATAAGGATTTTTTGAGCGATTCTGGTTGACCCTGATGTACTTAGATTGTTCATGTAAAGAGTACGACTATGTTCTCGAAAGTTTGACCTACATCCTTATGATGCAGTCCTAGTACGGAATGGAAGTATGTTCATGAAGGTTTGACCTACATCCCTATGATGCAGTCTTAGTAACGGGTGGAAGTAAGTTTGTAGAATGGTCTCAATACGTTTGTTGTTCGAGCTGGGGTATCGTGGGTTGGTGAATAACAAGATCCAACCACTGAAAGAGACTTGGAAATGTCTCCGGAGATAAGTCACTATAGTCCAATGACTTGACTAAAGCATGTTTCATATAGACTCTAATGAAAGTATGATGATAGTACTTGAACGAAGAATGACACAAACGTTAGCCGGCTATCAATATCTTTGATATTCACAATGTAAAGATTCGGGAAAATGACCTTGTAAAGGTCTTACATCATATCTTGAGAAGATCGTTCTTGACAGCATAAAGACCTAACTAAAGTGCTTAGGGTACAAGATAATTTCATACAAAATGACACATCGAGCATAGACAGAAAAACACGATTACTTTCCAACAAAGGAAATAAAGTAAAGAGTCTACTACTGACGATGGTCACCCCTCTAGTGAACTCTCAGTTCAGCCAGTTGACGTTCTATAACAAGTAGGTGTCTCTCGTACACTCTCTAGCGTACTCGGAGCTCTATAACTTCGGCTCGTGATTCAGTCAGTGCTTGCAGCAGGGTTTCATGGTTTCACTCTGATCTCTCGTGAGCATCTTCTGGACGAATGGTGTGGAGGGTATGCATTCTCGCATTGGCGACAACTTCGGTAATCTGATGTAGGGATGTCCTACCTTGAATCTCATTTCGGGCCACTCTACGGACCAAGATTGGCAAGACTCTATCTACTGAGCCCCCATTGTTCAAGTTGTAAAAGCTTCGGTCGCCATTGAATGGCATGGGCTGATCTTGTCCTTGGCTCCTTGTTTCCAAGCATTCCACTCACTCAGGGGTCGGGCCACGAAAAGCCGGACGAGGGTTAGGAATTTGGAAAGGGAGCTGCTCGGGGTAGGTTCTCAACCTCTGGTTCGGAGTTAGCATCATACGAAAGGTCTTCATCATGGTGGTCATTCAAGGGGATAGGATGATCATTCTCTGGTTCTTCTCCAAAGCAATCAGTTATGACTTCATTCGGAAGATACTGGTTGCTGAGGGGATGGAGTCCAGCTATGTTTTCTATGCGAGAATTTAGGGTGAGAGAATAATTATTAGACGAACTATCTAGATAATTATTTAGAAAACCTTCATCAGTTACATCGCTATTTGTGAAGTGCATACCAGCTATGTGTACTCTAAACAGGATAGACCTTCGAATAAGTGACCTTAACTCCGTATTCACACAGAATAGGGGTAAGGCAAAATTTTCACAGATTCTACGTCTATAACATCCTAATTACATATAGCCTCAGTGTATCCACTTAGCAACTATCAACTTAGTAATGAAGATCTCGTTTTAATTCTTAAGTATAAAGTACTTATAGTAACACCAAATACTCCGGTAGTATTTTAAATTTTAATGTTATGTTCTATTATTCTCATTGTGGTAGGATTGGTAAGATTTTAGCATTGTTGCAACCACACACTTAAACTTAGGCACATGCTAGTCAACCCTCGGATAATATAGGTGATCAGGCTATATCTTCCCAGTTTTGACCATATGTCTCTAAGCCCACTTGTGTTGCCCAACAATCGTAATTCTTTTGTACTGTCCTAGTGACACTGATTTTAGTATGAATGCAGGCACGTATACTTTATTAAATATTTTATTATTTAAAGTATAAACTCTTGGTCAGAATATTTTTAATCCCTTATGTATTTATATTTAGTATATCTTTTATGGGTTGATATACTTAATTCACTATAAACAATACTCTGATACCAATCTGTCAAACCCCAAACCAGGAACGGCGGAAATGTTCTGGGGCGGAGGATGTCATGTATAATATCACAACAATGTAAAGTAGTAAACAACCAACAACATCATCCATTGCATTAATATATAATTATTATACAAATGTGTTCTGTCAAATTTTGATAAACACTAAAGCTTAAATCAAAATGAAAGATAAGTCTTGAACAAGCTCCATCTTACTTTCTCCTTGCGTCGGTACCTATCAATGATGACCTGAGGATACAAGTAATTTTGAAAGCGAGTATCAGCTTTAAAGCTGGTGAGATCACAAGTATTTAGTGTCTTAATTTGTATGTAAGAATTTGTAAGTATATGTATTGTAAGTAATGAAAGTGTATATGAACTATAAGTGTTTGAAAAACCCTAGAATCCCTATGATTCCTACTAGTATGTGAAGGTGTCTTCTACCAAGACCTAACTATTCTGAAAGTAGTCTTCTACCAAGACCTAACTGCTCTGAATGTGTGTCTCTTGTAAGAGTATGTATTTTCCCAAGTAATACTATCATTATCCAAAAATATAGTTTCTACTTTTCTGTGCGTCGTGTGAATCTTCACGAAGTGAATGTAATGAGAAAATGAAATAGTACTATGGTGTAGTGCTATAAGAACTACTGCCGTACTAATTACCTTAAACCGGATTTATATTAAGGCATTATGTGATAAATTGCACCATACTATCGACTAGTAACAACGACATAATGAATGGTCGTAATAACGGAATAACGTTTGGCACCTGCAGACCTGCAGGTCCGGCTGTAGCTAGCAGCATGGTGTAGGATTGTCAATCCAGTATAGATCTATACGTAAACTCACGCTCTCCCTCCAAGAGAATTCTGGCCACCACTCGAGCCATGACATTTAAGTCATGCTCCGATTTAAATCACAATAATTAACGTATTTTTGTATATGTAATATAATGAACTGTTCTAGTTGTAATGTACGTGCTCTCTACCTAGCAAGTATAGTAATGTAATCGATCTATTATAATTGTATATGTTCTTTTCCTTGTATAGTTGTATATGTTCTCTTCCTAGTATAGTTGTATATGTTCTCTTCCTAGTATAGTTGCATATGTTCTCTTCCTAGTATAGTTGTATATGTAATGTATTGTAATGTTCTAGAAAGTATTGACTCATGAATGAACTGACTCATTGTATGATATCGCGTTCTAGTAATTGTTCTAGTATCTTCCTAAACTACCCATATGGCAGTTTACTAGTAATCTATCTGGTACGTATGAACATGGATGTATACCCTTGCTACCCAAGGGCATATGTTGCACTAGAAGGACCTTTTATGACTATATATGTACACATGATATATAACTAATATTTAAAGGACTTTCGGACGAGTACCCGATATCCCACCAGACCACATCTCAAGCGCGAAAAGGAAATAGGGTGGATAACCTTCCCAAGTCTTTTAAATATTTCTTATATAACTATACATATAGAGGCATGCAATTTATAATATAAAAGCATAAATAAGTTTTGTAATACATTTGAAACATAAATATTATTTTAAGAAAAGATCGACTTGATGTCAATCTATAAAACAATTTGAAGGCATAAGTTTGATAAAGCAGTTTAAGTATAAGGAAACATTTGTTTGAAACACAGTTGTAAAGAAGTTTGAAAAGTAATGTACTGAGTAAGATGCATAGTGTAATAAGGAGTTTAAAACATATACAATGTTTATAAAAATCATTTGAAGGAAATTGTTTGGTAAAACGGCTAATGAGTAGCCAAATCATTTGAATGATGTATATTAATCACATGTGATTAATGTAATAAGTATATAATTCTACTTACTAATCACATGTTATTGACATAATAAGTAGCATGATTCTACTTGTATCCCCCCCATAAAACATTTAAATAATAGTTTAAAACATTAGTTAAGGGGTATGAACTCACCTACAGTAAGTGACTGGAATTGAACGGACTGTTATCGTACGGAAGGATCGGACAAGTGCTTGGTGTCAAGTGAAGACTTAGACACACACAATGATCCTAATTACATATGAAAACATATTTATATAAATAATTAGTGATTATAACACTAATTATAGAATTATAAACATTTAAACGCGAGGAAAACACTTTTGGTCAAGTGCTAGGGGGCTAATGGGTTGCAACAAAGGAGTGCAATGCCCCTAATGGAAGTTTATGGTCTAATGACCATGTTCATTGGAGTTTACGGCCCAGGGGAGTAAACTCCTAGCCGTAAACTCTCAACCAAATGCCTAAATGGAGCTTAGAATTATTACAACTCTAGTGGTGAATTGTTTCAAGGTTATAACAAGTGTTTGGGTACCAAATAAACTCCTTTGGGGAGTTAACGGCCCATAGACCATATTCCCTTGGAGTTTACGGCCGTAAACTCCCTTGGGAGGGTGATTATGGTGTTTTCTAACCTCTAAGTTAACTTGGAACAAATCTAGGCTTTGGTACTTGGCTTTTGAAGAGTTTATGGCATATTTGGCACCATTTTATGGAGTTTACAGCCATAGAACCTTTTGGGCCGTAAAATCCCTCACTCTTGGTGTTCTAAGTGTTTTAACTAGTCCAAAACTCATCTAGGTACATGCCCAAATTGGTCTCTTGTCTTAAGAAAGGATTTAGGGTGTCCTTTGACCCCTTTATAAGAGTTTACGGCCCAAGAACTACTCTTGGCTGTAAACTCTTCAATACTTGTGCTTTCTTATGTTTTCTAGGTCCTAAATACTTTAGGGTATTTGTCTAACATAAAGTCCAAGCCTTGGGTGCCTTAAAAACACCATTTGAGCAAGTTACAAGGGAGTTTACGGCCTAAGCTATTCTTGGGCCGTGAACTCCTAAACTTGGTTGTTTCTTGGTTGATTGCTTGTCCCTAAAAAACTCCTATACATGTCTTAGGTAGTTACTAAACACGGGGGGCAATCTAGGCTCGGTTTGAGGAGTTTACCGCCCAAGAACACCTTGGGGAGTAAACTCCTAAATCAGATGATTCAGCTATGTAGTCTATGTTATGAACACAATTAAAGCTTTCTAACACTACTAGAAAGAGTTACTCACAATTTGGGATAAAACCCCGAAGATCCGTGAGAAAGAATTTGGCTTTTCTCTAATTGGAATTCAACTAATGAACCAATTTGGTTCAGAATTCTATTTATAGTCCTGAGATTTTTGGCATAAAATATTTCTATTCTCGGAATGAACTCTAATGTCCTAGAGTATTGGAATTACAGTGTTGCACAAAACCTTAGTGCATCCACTCTCCTAATATTTCCTTAGGTGTTGCACAAATTACAGTTTTGATTTTATTTATTTTAATTATCCTTACAATGGCATTTGTGAAAAAGGTTGTTGCTTATATGTTTCCATTGATAAGCAATATGGGTAAATGGATTTGATTCTTTCATTAGTGGTAGTATCATAATTTACCAAATAAGGAAAGATTCTCATCACCCAAGTTTCAGTTGGATAGAAACTTGGAATCATGCAAGTTGTATTGTGTGATGAATGAGAATTTTCATCTTTGGTAAATTAAGACTAATTCTTTGTTCATATTCGCATGTGAGTCAAGCAAAGGACTAAGAGATTGGGTACACTTGGTTTTGTGCTGGTCAGGTCCACCACAAAGGTTGATAAGATTATTCATTATGATTTACTAAAGTTTAGTAAATATGGTTATACTTACGAGTTTAAGTGTAATTCTGAAACATTGGAAAAGTTTCAATGAATGGCAGAATGAATAAGAAGAATCAAATAAGGCAGAAAGATAAAAGTTTCTCCAATCTGAACAGATGGGAGAGTACTTGTGTATTTTGTTTTATGATTATCTTAGTGATTATGAAACCAGATCACAATTGATCCTCTAAGGACACCTTAGTTCATTTGTTTGGCTAAGGAGAGGAATCATGAGTTGTTGAAATGGTTAAATCAAATGATAAATCATACATCAAATCTTAGAGTCATACTCCAAGATTGAGCCATTGAGTGACATAATCTTTAGAAAGTTTATAACACTTATCAAATATAGAGTAAGATGTGTCATACTCTTGTACATTTGAGGTTGGTTAGTTGTGATGTTTTGGATAAAACAAAGACCAACTAAGTCCAATTATGGGAAGTGTTTAACTTGATAAGAATCCGCACTAGCTCTTGAATATTTGTATTGTCAAGGAATGGTTCTTGACAATGATAAGTCTTATATGTCAAGAGGACAGTGGGAGTCTAAAAGATTCTGAAATAGTTTCAAGAACTAATCAAGAGTTCTGTTAATCACTAGCCCACGACTTCAGGTTTGTAACCTATCGTGTTGACATATTATGTGCTCATCCCACTTAAGGTGGCCTTTGCATTGGAGTTTTGAGAGTTCTCGACTGTTTGCATAATAACCTGGAAGCAATGGTAGGCCCTTGTGCTGCCGGGTGGCAAGAAATTAAGATTGCGCTAGTTCAGTCCATATGAATTTGGAAGTGTCACTAACCTAGTCTTGTGATTATGGTTTTGACAAAATTCACATGGAAAAGAGCACATACACCATAAAATCTAAGTGTCATAAGGTTTCTCTTCGATTCATGAAAATGATGTTAAGGAAATGCTTCCACTAAGAAGATTTTAAGTAGATAGCGGTTGTGATATTTGCATTCTCATATAGTTAGTGGAGTGTGCATGGTTAACCGGCACACTAACTAGTGAGAATTGCAAAAGGTCTAGACAAACATGTGAGCTATCTAAGGAAAGGTGTATGTTTTTGATAAATTCTTATCAAAGCAATCTAGTATCAGAAATATGAACTTTGGTAAGAAAGTCAATAAAGTATTGATTTCTAGAAGTCCAGTTGATTTCTGAGTACATGTCAAAGCTAGTGGGAGCATAAATTGTTATGCTGGTAATCATTATGCTAGTGGGAGCATGATGATTATGTTAACTATTGTAAGTTAGCAATGTTATTTATAGAAAACAAAAGTTTCAAGTTGCTTTGAAAAGTTGTTTTGCTATAATTAAGGGAGAGGATTCTATACTTCACTCCAATTCTACAAGCTTAGATTGAGAATTTAATCTACTTTAGTCAAGAATATATATGAATGTTATGCTGGAATGGTTCAACATAAGAAAATTCTATATATGTTGCATTCTCAAAATTCGATTATGATTACAACATCCCTCTTCATAGTTCGAATTTTGAGAACATGGAAAATAAAAATTTTATAGCATAAATCATGGCCCATATGCTTTGGGTATAGGTTTGATTATATGTGCTATAATATTCATCCATTCTAAATTTTCCAAATGCCTAGGGCATTAAGATGGAAAAAGGAATAGAAATGGTAATGACTAAAATGATTAAGCAAAATTGTCGAGGACAATCTAAGGTTTACCAAAGATTGGTTGCTCATGGACAACTCTTGTTTCCATAGGTGGAAGTTAGTCTTTAAATCTGTGTAAGATTAAAGAACTTAATGCTAAGAAGGATGTTCAAAGAAATGTACTTTGAATTTGAGACTTCATTTCTATGGAATTGTTTCCCATTGGAATACTTTGTAATGTCTGTTGCCAAGTATCTGTGACTTCTATGCATAGTCGTTACAAGGGGATCATTGCATATAAGTTTAGAATCTAACAGATTACAGTAAATGGCAAGAGTGTGGTATTTTTGCATTTACGACAAGGATTGGAATTGTGAAATGAGCATCATTGGAATATGGTCAATTGAACAATTTCACAAAGAGAGGACCGTATGTAAACATAGTATGAATACTTAGAGTATGGCATAATTGTTGTTCGGAAAAACATAGCGTGCATGCTTGGAGCATGGGACAACTAATGTTTTAATTCAAGCATAAAGTTGATTAATCGAAACATAAATAATGAGTGATCAATATGGTGCTTAAATAAACAGTGTTTTATTTACACTCAAAGTGTTGGGGCCATATAAGATTAGTATTATTCTTGTGTTTCACTTTTCATGTTTTGACTTGCAGAATAACTAGGTCGTTCTTCCTGAATGACTAAGTTATTCAAAGCATCCACAGTCAGTCATACGTTGGAAGTAGATATGAATCAAGACTGTCATGAATTTGGCTATATTGATTTGTCTAAAGTGCTTTAGACAATGCAATGGTTGCTACAACATTCACGAGTACTCATAAGGGCTGAGTATTGGATTCAACCCACGCTCACTTGCATCACTTCATGGAATTTATCTGGAGTGATCGTGAGACGGTAATATCATATAAATCTTTGAACCTAGAGATATGAGTTGTTGACTATGAGTTGGTTATTCATTAATTGTGCGAAAATGCATTGGTAACTCGATGTTATAAAACGTGCCTTTATGAGTAATTCAACAAGTAGTTAGTACAAGCATATCAGTCGAAGTTTATCTGTTCCTTCTAGAAATAGAAGCGATATTTGGGCCCCTCGATGATTTGGTTTTGACCTATGTACCGGGCGTGGTAAGAACCTAATTGATGCGTTTAATTTAGTTCTATGTCGAAACAAATTAGGGATCGAGAAACAAATGCTGGACAATAAGTAAAACCATGTTCCATGTGTTTGTCCGGCTGATATCATGAGACCAGAGGATTATATGATCACTTATCTTAAATGGCGTATCATCATCATCTCAGTTCCGAGAGACTTTGAAAGAGCTACGATTGCTAGTCGGATTTTGAAGTCATATTTGCAAATATAGTTATTAGACTTATCCAAGTGGGAGACTGTTGGATACAGTGTCTAAGTCCATAAATTTATTTGGTATGTACTTGATCCAACCCGGCATGGTCCATTTGGGTTGCATGGCATTGCAATACTTGGGTAGACTAAATGAGAGAATAAGGCACTTATGATTATTAATATATTATAAGTTCTAATATATTAATAATAGTATTATTTAATTAGTATTTGATCAAGTATTAATCTAGTATTAATTTGGTGATCAAAGTGAGACTAATTAAATACATAAGGGTTGATTATGACAATCATCAATTCTTTTATGGTGGATTAATGATCCATGGTTTATGGGTTATGGATGAAACCATTTGGAGCTCCATGGATAGTCCATGGGAGTTACAAACCCATGGGTCATGACAAATGAAGAGTCATGACAATTATGGGTCTTCTTAATGAAACCCTAATTGTGACACCACTATAAAAGGAACCCTTTGGCTAGTAAAATCGGACCTAGAAGGTTACAAGAGAGGGCATAACCGATTTTGAGTGCTAGAAGTATTCTCTCAAGTTATTCCAAGTTTTGTAGTGTTGTGTGAAGCATTTGAGGCACACCATTTGGGGTGCTAGGCTCACAAAGTCTCAAAGGCATCCAAGCAACAACAAGGTATGTTTTCTACTAGGTTTTATGTTTCATATATTCCCCATGCCATGCTAGTTAGGAAATAACCTTGAAAACGAAATTTGCATATATATAGAGAAAACATAGATTCAAGGTTATTAGGCTTGCATGTACACTTAGGAAGTGTTAGAATGCTCAAAACCCAACATATTCAAGACCAAGGAGCAGTGTGAAGAGCATCTCCACGAGCTACTAGGAGTTTTGAGGAAAAAGAAACTTTATGCCAAGTTCTAGAAATGTGGGTTTTTGTTGCGACAGGTCCAGTTCCATGGACACCTCGTTAACCAATAGGTGATTTTGGTCGATTTGGCCAAAATCGAGGCGATGATGTAGTGGGAAGTTTCGAAGTCTCCCTCAGATATCAGGAGTTTCTTAGGGATCGTAGGGTACTACAGGAGATTCATTCAATATTTCTCCAAAATTGTTGTACCCTCACTCGGATGACAAGAAAAAGGGTGGATTTCTGCCGGGGGGAGGGGGGGAGCAGCAAATAGCATTTGAGACTATTCGGCAACAACTTTTCAAGGCTCCAATCTTGACTCTCCCGAAAGGAGTTGAGGATTTTGTGGTTTTATGTGATGCATCCATCACCAGATTTGGATTGGCAACATAACGACCCTCTGAATAGTGTAATCTCTTTGACGTAGGGTCAGTCCTACAAAATAAAGGAAAGGGGTATCACTAACACATACCCAATATCTAGTGTATCATAGCGGGTGAGTAGAACAGGTCCTACTCACGTTAAGTAGTCCCATTTGGTTTTTGGGATGAAGTGGAAGCACCCAGTAGCTCAGCTAGTCGGCGCTCGACTACCTGTACCCTCTCCTCAAGAGCAACATGTCTCTCCTAGCATTCCCTTACATCCGATTGCACGGTAGTAACATCCTCTGTAAATCGGTCCATAGGGTAGAAATCCCTGGCAAGGTCCTGAGTTCATGTCGTCGTAACATGTACAACAGCCATCATCTCTCTCACTCCGTTCACCATCGTCTTTGCCTGATCACCAATATTTGAGATTCGTCGGAATAAAACAGGAAGGGCTCAATCAGTAGGTCCTTCATGGCGAAGATCATAGAATCCTTGCTCCATCTCGAAAGGTGAACGTTTTCTGTGGTGTTGTTTCTATCTCTCGGGATCATATGCCTACGTTGCATAGGGCCATTATAGCCCCATTAAAGTACTGGTTCCCTAGCCATGTAGGGAGGGTCGATGACTTCAGACTCAACATCTGAATGATCCTCCTCCCCCTCCTCGTCGATCTATACATTGATTTCCTCTTCCTCGAACTCCTCCATGACCTCTTCCGGATCCTCATCTAGATCGTCCTCTATCCATCCCACATTTACCTGGTTGTACGGATAGGGATCTCCTGGGTGGTGAAAATCTGCCATGACATCTGTACGAGAGTGTATAAGTACTAGAAAAAAGATAAAATAGCAAAATACCCTATAGTATTTTATTTCTTTTATTTTTATTCTTAGACCCTTCTAGGTTACATTTGGAAAGTTTTAGATTTGTTATCCATCTCGACCACTCCTAAACACATGTTGGTCATATCTGAATAAATATAGTTGATCAGGCTATATTTACCCTAGATATGATTACGTAAATGTGTAATTTTAGTCGCGATGTCCAACTTCCCTAAAGACTTTTTATTTGTTTCTTATTAGGACTCTACTGTTAATGTACTTACATGTAGGTATACTTTTATATAGATAATTATATTTTTAAAGTATACTTTTAGTCAAAGTGTTGTAGTCCCATTGTATTTATAGTTGTATTTCTTTTATAGTTAGATATACTAGCTTACTATAAACGATTCTCTGATACCAATCTGTCACACCCTCGAACCAGGACTATAGAAACATCCGGGGGTTGATGACATCATTGTATAGTATCATAACAATTGAATATAAAAGGACATAGAAACCCACACAACATACATTAAGAGATAGAGACTTACATTGTTACATAGTATATTTGTTCAAAGTTTACACAACATTAACCGAAAAGTAACACTTTCGAAATGCAACAAAAACCTAGTTACCGATGGCTTAAGTACTTGCTTACTCATTCCCTAAGAATAGAAGTCATTTTAAAAATTGTCAACAATGAATGTTGGTGAGTTCATAAGAATTTTTGTATCAAAATAGGCTTGTATCTGTTTTTTTTTTTTTTTAAAGTATTGTGTGTTTCAAGAAAATTCGATATTTTCTATAATAGTGAATTGTATGTCTTATGACCAAGATAGAAAATGTATTTATGCCTGTTTCTTTGTATATTCCCAGAAAATCCAATATTTTCTGATCTATGAAAAGTTGTACTCTTTAACCTTAAGACGAGAATGGTGAGAATAGTATAGAGAAAAATAGTATGTAGTTTCATAATTTATAAAACCAGTGGAGTGTAAGCTTAAACCAACATAATATTATTAATCCCTATGTGAGTCATTATAACTTTTCTTGATGTGACTGGATGCCTGTTGTGACATTGCATCGGAAATAGGTAGGATAATTGTCACCCTAGACTGGTCCCATCTAGTTGTGGCGAACAACTTAGGTGTGGGGTGTCAATCCATGTATAGATCAATACACAACTACCTCACTCTCCTTCCAGTAGGCTTTGTTTATAATTATAGGACATAGATTGTACACTAGATAGGTATAGTGAAGATAATTTGTATCACTAGAGCATTAACATATTTACGTGAACTACGACTCCTTTCTTGTATCATATAATAAAAATGGATTCACTAGTGTAAAGTCATGATAGGCATTTTATGATACGCAAATTTTTCAATCAACAGTTTGTCTTGTAATCTCTTTTATGAAAACGAGTTATAGAACTTTAAATAATAGTTAAGTTTATTTGTAAACATAACATTGTTTTCTTGGGTTTTTAACTCATCAAAAAAAAAATAATGACAAATCTACGATTTTTTTTACTAGGAAAATATCAAACGTTGTAGTTTTATTTAACAACCCTTTTACCTGTTTGTAAATTTGTAACATAAAATATTTTTATTTTGGGTCAACTAAAGCCGACCACGATTTTTATGTAACAAAAATGATAGAAAAACACATGTGTCAAAGTTTTTATGTAGTTAACAACTGATATTAAAATCAAGTCGGTGAAAACCAAACACTATTCAAAATATTTTATGAAGCACACATGAATACCAGTAATTTTGGCACATACTCTCCCAATTTCTATCAAATAAATCATAGAAAAAAGAACATTAATTTTTCTAAACTCTCCTCTCTCATGTCTCTGTTCTATCGAAACCACAAGAAGAAATTTTCTAGATACCCTTTGCTCTTGAGATTATTATAACTTCATTGATATCTATCCTTGGCTTTTGTATTTCTATTTCTGATTACTTATTTCAAACTGAGGTTAAAATTTTCGAGATACCGTTAGTCTCAAAATGCCAACGATGCCAAATGGAGGAATACGCTGCCTTTCACAATAAGCTATGTTTTTTTTTAAAAAAAATGAGTGAGAATATTGAAAGGTATGATCAATTCGCTTAGCATCTCCACTGACTGTTTAACAGCGGCCGAGTATCATTCGAAATTTTAACTTTTACGATTCAAGAGGTTTAGAGTGTTTCATAATATTCCCTCCAACCATAAAGAAATTGAAGTAAGGCATGCTTTGAGGATTATCTTCATTAAATTAGAGATTTTACGTTGATGTTTCAATGGAAGAAGATGAAATTCTAAGAAGCCAATTTTGCTGCCCACCAAGTGTTTAATAAAATACCTAAACCAGTTTTTCTCGTGTTGCAGCCTTATTGTTCAAGATAATGTATTTTTCTTAGTTTGGATGCTTCTTGAGCACACCAACATTGTGTTGGTTTGCTATTTCCTTTGCTTCCTTGTTAAATATTGTTTCATAGTTTTAGCTTCATCTCGAGGCTTGTTCTCTTGTATGGCTTTTTCTTCCACAAGTGCCAGTGATATTTGTCTGAGCCCGTTTAGAAGCTTCCATTGTTTCCCAAACGGTGAAGTTGGAAGTAAGGGGATTGCTCGTATGATTTCACAGATAAAAAGGCATCATTTACCTACTGAAGACCGTAAAAGTGTGTTACGCGAAGCTCTTTCTAGTGATGTTGGTTTATTTATGGCAATGGAAGAAACTTTGAAAGCCTTTGGTTAATGGATGTGTGGGAAATGTATGACTTTTTAGGTTCTTAGCCATTATTGTCATCGCCCGGATGGTTGTGTGAGGTTTGTTACACGGGATGACGGCTCGAGTCGTTATATTGTCGGTATTCTAAAGCTGTAAACTAAAGAGTCAGTGACAAATGCTCTTGGAGGTTTGGTTTTTGATGTTGCGCTCCTTGATCATGCTTTTAAAGAGCCTATCACTACTCTCAAGAGTATCCCCCATAGTTTTCATCTTGCTTTCTCTCAGGCTTTGAAGACCGCTCTATACAAGGTGATTGCCCAACTTGGCTCAGTTGAGGCATGGATGTGTTTGTTACTTCTTCCTCGATGCACACTGCAGGTGTTTAGACCCAAAAATAGACAAGAATGTAGGTTTGGGAATAGAAAATCCTTAAAACAAAGCTCCATCCTGCAGTCCTTGGACACATGGGGAGAAAAGGGTGGTATCACGAAGTTACTTCAAAATATGTTAGACAATCCTAAGGGTGGAGCTATGAGACAGGGTTGAGGCATCCTTCAAAAGGAGGCTACATCAAGTAACACCAACATCAGACAGTGTCACTGTAAGGTTGCAGATGGTCATTTTACTGCAGCAGTGAAAGTGTTATGCTCATCGGGTGTTGCACCATATAATGGTGATACTATTAACGCTTTGGAGGACAAACACCCTTTCAGACCACCCCCATCCATGCCGAGTCCCATAATTTCTGAACCTTCCCTTGTTGCAGACTTTGACTGTGTATTTGGTTGCATCAAAGCCTTCCCTAAAGGAACTTCTTGTAGGAGAGATGGCTTGAGGGCTCAACACTTACTAGACGCCCTTTGTGGAGAAGGGTATGCTATTTCCACAGATCTCATACATGCTATCACTTCAGTTGATAATTTATGGTTAGCGGGAGGATGTCCAACCATTTTGGAAGAGTTTGTTGTATTCGCTCCTCTCACGCCTCTACTTAAACCTGACAACGGGATCCGTCCGATTGCAGTAGGCACTATATGGAGACGACTGGTTTCAAAGGTTGCCATGAAAGGTGTGGGTAAAGAAATAGCCAAGTACCTTAATGATTTTTAGTTCGGGGTTGGTGTATCTGGCGGAGCTGAGGCTGTGTTACACAGTGCCAATAGGATGTTGAGTGAACACCATGCTGATGGGTCTCTTGTAATGCTGACTGTGGATTTTTCGAATGCCTTTAACCTAGTGGATCGATCATCATTGCTCCACAAGGTTAAGGAGATGTGCCCTTCCATTTCTCTGTCGGTGAATTTCTTGTACGAGCATGCAACGAGACTTTATATCGGAGCCGAACATATATGGTTTACCACTGGGGTGCAGCAATGTGACCCCTTGGGCCCTCTTCTTTTTGCACCCGCTTGTGCACAATATTAAAGTCAATTGTAAGGTCCTTCTCCATGCTTTGTATCTAGATGATGGGACTATCATTGGGGATTCAGAGGAGGTGGCTAGAGTCTTGAACATAATTCGGTTGCATGGTCCAGGTTTGGGTCTAGAGTTGAACATCAAGAAAACGGAGATTTTTTGGCCCTCCTGTGATGGTAGGAAGCTTCGTGCCGATTTATTTCCAACGGATATAGGGAGACCTTCTTTGGGGGTGAAGCTCCTAGGGGGGGCTGTTAGCAGAGACGCAAGGTTTATTAGCTGGTTGGCCATGAAGAGAGGGGTCAATTTTGTTGATTTGATGGGCCTTCTTCCACAACTATGTGACCCGCAGAGTGAGCTTCTTTTTCTTCGATCATGTATGGGCATTGCAAAACTTTTCTTTGGTTTAAGGACATGCCAGTCGATATACATAGAAGAGGCAGAGTTATTCTTTGATAAAGGATTACGCAGGTCTATCAAGGATATGATGCTATGTGGAGGCCCCTTCTGTGGAGACATTCAGTGGTGCATGGATTCCTTACCTATCCGTTTGGGTGGTTTGGGTTTGTACTCAGCCTACGAGGTTTTCTCCTATGCATTTGTAGCCTCGAGGGCCCAATCTTGAGTATTACAAGACCACATCTTACGTGACCGTGGCGCATGTGGTATGGACTCGGATTACCTATGTGCTATGACTCGTCTTCGCAATACGATTCCGAAATTTGACTGTAGCGGTTTCACTAATAAGGACACCGCCCCCCTAAATCCCAAAAAACTTTGATATGTGCCCTTTTTAGCAAAATTGTCCAAGATATGGAAGTCGACTTTGACATGATTGTCAGACAGAAAGCAGTCTTTGAGTGTCTGCGGGCGCCTCATGTTTAGGATTTTCTGCTAACTATCCCTATTAATGGTCTTGGAGTACCGAACTATCCTTCGTTACCGCCTCATGATTCCCATATTTCCAATTGACGAGGTATGTCCAGTTTGTCGCAAGGCATGTTTGGATACCTTTGGAGACACGCAGTTGATTGTAGAGAGCTCCCTGGTTTCAGGTATAAACATTATGTGGTTCGGGATGTTCTCTTTGATGCTTGTCGGTGTGCAGGTATTTCTGTGAAGAAAGAAGTGCCAATGAACTTGTTTATGGACCCGCAAGATGGAAGGTCCACACTTAGACCGGCTGACATTTTGGTCTTTGGATGGATAGGAGGGAAGCATGCATGCGTGGATCTTACTGGGGTCTCTCCTCTCGTTGGTTTGGGGAGTGGGGCTTTCACAGTTGGGCATGCCGCATTGAAAGTCGGTGCGTGCAAATTGGTAAAGCACGAGAATGCATGTATAGCAAATCAACATGTGTTTGTTCCTTTTGCATTCGATACATTTGGTTTTCTAGCACTAGAGGCGGTAGAGCTCCTCAATAAAGTCCAACATGTCATGCATTCTAATGTCATATCTCCTAGATCCACAAATGTAGTTTTCAAAAGAATTGGTTTTGCTATCCAGAAAGGGATAGCGGCGCAGCTTGTTGCCCGTTTGCTTTCAATCGATATGTATTGAACCATACAACTAATTCGATGAAAATATTAGTGAAAATTAACCTTTTTATACAAGAATATGTTGCATGTTCATCACATAATCATGGTGCATGAAATTATCCAACAGACAAACGCATTTTAACTAATGACAAGATTATAAAACACGATTTCTATGTATGTAAGAATGAAGTTTTCGATATCAAGTGCACAAATAATTCCATAAACAAATTGGTGCATGTAAATATGCAATGGGTAAAAGACACTCGACTTGTATCCCCCCCCCCCCCCCCCACAAAAAAAACATGAAAAACACGAAAAACATGGGGGTATCAAGCTCACCTTAAAGATTTCTTGGGTTGTAGGAAGGAAGAGGGGAGTGATTTCAAGACTAGCCTCTTGGTAAGAGCTTGAAGAACTTCTTGGAAGGGTTGAGTTTCTAGGAAAATTATCACACAAAAATTTGTTTTTAAATGTCATGAAACTAGCAAAATAATGTGTGGAAACACTAGGAGTTGTCAAAATTACTTACCTAAAATCTTAGGACCACTTAGATGATGAATATTTTTAAAGAGGACCTAGCTTGTTCTTTAGGGAATTTGAAGACTTGAAGCTGAAAATGTAAAAAGAATGGAAGAATGGAAGGTGAAGATTGCTGGTGAATAAATGGAGATTGATTCTCTAGACGTGGTTTAAATGAGATGAATGAGCATGGATATTTGATAGGTATTTGATTATGTTGCATGGTATGTACTGGATATAATTGTGTAAAGTTGAATCCCTTTTTCCTAAGTAAATCCTCGACGTATAACAAATCTAATAGAAAACCCTTCTTCGGAAACTACTTTTTCATGAATTACTTTATGGGTTTTCCACCACAAGGAAATCTTTGCAGTCTACGTGGGTCCGAAAACCCTTGGTACAAATCACACAATGAGGATTTCGGTACTAATTGGTCTAAAATCGTGTTTGCGGCCATGTTATGGCCTATTAAGAGTGTTTACGGCCAAAGGGTGGCCAAATGAAGGTGTTTTCGGTCTTGGATTATTCTCATGGATGTGTTTACGGTTCTAGTTAGTAGGAACTCAAAGGTGATGGCCTTGAAGTTCAAGTATTCAATATTTTGACGCAATTACAAGTTCTTGTGTTAACACCATGTGATTCTTGTTTGATTTTCACTAATAATTTTTTGGGTTATTCTAACATGAACTCCAAATGTATATTATAAAACATCATTGTATCATATTTAAACTTTGCATATACATTTATATACAAAACCACTTAAACTTGGTTTGACCCGAAATTGTCTACTTGTCACAAATGGTGGCAAGGGCTTGGCATTCATGATTAAATTATCTTCTCTATGTTTCGGTCTTCTTACTTCATTTAGACACTACATATTCTTGCAAATGTCAGCACACAATCCTTATTAACACAATCAAGGATTAGAAGTAATGTTCCAATGGCATTATAAATCCATATATTTTATTGAACACCAAACTTGGGAGAACTAATTATATTTTGATCCTATGGAAAGTAGCAAGGGCTCGTGATCCATGATCATGTTTAACTTGTTCATGTTTCAGTCCTTTCACCTCAAATTTATAATTTGGTCATGTATGATTTCTTAGTCCTTTCTTGTTATGGAAACTAATAGCTATCAGAACATGTCTTAGAATAGGCATTCCTTTGTCATCGCTGTTTGGGCCTAGATTAGGTTTACCAACAGTAATCATCTTTTAACCTATGGGTAATTGACTTTCTTCTTCTTGAAACTTCTATTCATGATAGTAAAAATATGGGAGTGTTTTGAAGTTTTAGTTTCTATGATGACCATGTTAGTTTCAAAATAAACCTCAACATGGTACACAACTCCTTCTTGGGCATTCCAAGTTGTTCATATCAAAATCAGAATGAACTGATTATATGTACACGTTAGCTAGTCAACTAACCCTAGTCAACTCCTAACTCAAGGAAATTCCATTTTACTTTAATATGTCAGTTTACAACGTACACTTGATAATTTCTCTTTCTAGTAGATTATAATGAAATGTTTGGAGTAACCAAAGAAGAGCTTTATCAAAGGCATGAACTCTCCTTTCGATTATGAGAACTATTCCCAAACCTCGAATTTGAAAAGATTGATCATCCTTATAGCTAATCCTTTTAATGGTTTTATAGCAACAAATTTTAATGCATAAGGTTCTAGACATCTATCATTATCAATTTCCTTTATAGAAGGCTACGATCCGTATTTGGCTCCATAATGTGTAAAGGGATGTCGTAAACACATCATAAAGTTATTTAGGTAGGCAAAGCCCTTTGCTAATTTCGATCAGCATGAAATTCCTAGATCTTTGAGATTTATTGACTATCAATGTCATGTTAATCGCAGATTATGCTCATCTCAGATTCAATGATTGGGTCGCCGCAGATCACCGAACAGATGGTGAATCGACCATACAAAATCACATGGTTCCCGAATCAAGTTACTCTTGAGATTCGCAAGTTCCACATCATTCACTACCTATACTCTCAAATTTATATGTTGCTTAAACACATGAGCTCCATCAAGAAGTTATAAAGTGAATGTGAAACTTTTATGGACAAGTAAGGTTAACATTAAATATATTGTCAATTAACCACGCAAAATCACATGGTTGCCGGTTAAAGTTAAGCTTAAGATCGCGAGTTCCATATCATTCTAAACTATACTCTAGATTGATGTACTAGTTAACCACACAAGCTCCACCAACATAATAAACTAGAAGAATGGTCAATTTCACAAACCCAAAGAGGGTTAGAAATCGTCCCTAAGAGGAGGAAAAAGAGGCGAAACTTGAAGCCAAGAATAAGCAAGGAAGAATGAATCCCTAATGCCCTATTTATAGCCTTGGATGCCTTCCAGGTCTTTATCCACAAGCCCATGTGGGATAAATCACCCTAAAAACGAAATTCCCTTAATATATAGAGATTTTTTGTCTTCTTCTTAGGGTTTTGGAATATTCCTAATCAACCGACTATTGATTAATTGAATATTCAACCATGTGATTAATTAAACTGTTAATTAATTCTCAAAACATATTACAAGTTCGTTTCAAAATAACTATTAACCATAATAATTAAAAAACCAATTTCTTCTTTATTTATTCTTGTAACATGCATCCAAATCAAGTCAATTTAAAACATTTTCAACTATTCAAAACCATTAAGTTATTAGAAAGTGTTTTCAAAATAGTGTAGGCATCAAAGTATTCCAGAAATCAAGACCATAAATATGTAAGGTGGTGCACAATCATGCCTTCGCCTTTCCGCGATCATCTGAAGTACCTGGAACAAAATCCAAAACTGTATGCCCGAAGCTTAGTGACTTCCCCCAAAACAGCCGCACAAAAAATAAGACATATATAATAACGTTACTATGGGCCCAATCAACCATCAGGTAGGCATTCCCCAAGCCCTCAACCATCAGGTTGGAATGCCAACATACTATGGGTTCAGTCATCCTCGGGATGGTATACCCTCGGCCCATACCCATCGAGTTGGAAAGCCTACATACTACCATTCCAATCATCCTCAGGATGGAATACTCATGGCCCACAACCATCAGGTTGGAATTCCCCAGTCTGTTGGCTCTCGTACATAGAAGATAAGCCTCAACCATCAATCAAACATGTGCATATATATCAAATAATCACATAACAATCTATAGACAACCAAACCAATGTAACATATCATAACAACATAATAACATCCTATCCACCAAGATACCGATCTAACAGATCATAACAGCATAATATCATCCTATCTACCTGGATACTGATCTAACAAATCATAACATCATAATAACATGCTATCTACCAGGATACTGATCTAACATATCATACGATAGTGAGGAAAACTCACCTCATAAGTAGCTTGGGATGATAATGTCAACTCTCCAAATACAAATCCACACTCAACCACCTACATCCACCAGTGATCCACTTCCAGCAATTTCCAATTTACTAAAATACCCCATAAAGTCAAACTGGTCAACCCTTGTTCAAAGTCAAAGTCAATGGTCAAGGTCAACAATCCATGTTGACCCAACTCATCGAGTGTAGTGCATTTACTCGTCGAGTGCTTCCAGAACTTGAAAAATCGGGGAAACCCTAGTTGACTCGCCGAGTTTCTAGATAACTCATCGAGTCATCTCACTGACTTGCCAAGTCCATGTAGAAACCAAAAACAACCAACCTTCATCTGACTCCTCGAGTTGACCATGAAACTCGTCGAGTCCCCTTAGTCCATTTCTCATTCAGATGTTTTTAAGCTACCCCAAAGCTCCAAATTGTAGATCTAGCTTCCTAAGGTGAAGTTATCACGTATAGTTGCAAAGTTTACGTGCATGAAAAGTCTTAAAGGCCAAAACCAATCTAAAGAAGAAGTTTTAGGTAAGGAGAAGGCCATAACTTGCTAAAGACTAGAACTTTATGGCTATAAGTTGCTAGAGGAGTCCATATCTGAAGTTACAACCTCAAATCAGGCCTAAAACCATAAATAACCCCACAACAAACTAGAAATAGCCCTAAACGTTTGCATGATGAGATTTAGGTAGAGAGAAGTCAAGTTAATGACTTGTTACTTTCAAGATGATGCTAATATGAAGTAGAAATCAGATCCACAAGCTTCTCCTCGTTCTAAGCTCCTTACACTTGAAGTTGTCTAAACAAAATCTTCCTTCCAAGCTTTTAGCACACAAAAATGGAGAGTAGATGCGATTAGGGTTTTTTGAGCTCAAGGGGCATGGTAAGGCCGGCAGAGGGAGGCTAATGATCCTTTAAATAGGGTGTAAAACCTTGGAAATTGTGGTTTCATTTTCCAGCTCCTACTTGTCGATTTGGGGTCATCCAACTCGTCGAGTAGACCTCCTAAATCATGCGGCCTGATCCGCTACTACACACCAAGTTGGGGCATCTAACTCGTCGAGTAGGTCTAAGAATGTGAATATAAGCTTTAATTTTTATACCCATGAGTCGGGGTGTTACAATTCGCGCCTACTTGAGTAGATCTCCTAAAGCACGCAGCCTGATCCGCTTCGACACAACAAGTTGGGTTGCCCTCAAGACCTAAAAGGAACCTGTTATTATTAGAAATATCATCAATCGTTATTGACCTTAGACATACTTTCCAACATTTTATACTTAAAATCAACTGATGTTGATTATTATTCGACATTTAATTCATGAACTAATATTGAAGCTTTATGTTTCGTTTATTTTTTTTTGTTGTCTCTTCAACTCCCTTATTTTTTGCAATTACTATGTAACACTTTGAATTTGTTTTCATATTGGCTTGATATTTTATGGTGTAATGGGTTTCTTGGAACATGTAACAAATTATCTCATCTTTATAATCATTATCAACTGTTTCTTTAGACTACAACTCCCTCAGTGGGTTTAAGAATTGATGATGTGTAATTAACATTTGGGAGTTAGTGTTACAAGTTACTATTATCTTGAAGGGTACATCATAATGACTAAAGGAATAAAGGAGCACATATGGTTACATGGTATCATTATAAGTCTTGGGTGGAAGGTAGAGAAGCTTATCTTGTTTTTTGACCGTTAACGTAATTTGTGTCTCGTAAAGAATTGAGTTATGGAAAGACAAAACATATTGACGTAAGGTCGAATTGCATTAGAAATGTTTTGTAAGAAAAAAGGCTTTCTATTCAAAAGATATATATATATATATATATATATATATATATATATATATATATATATATATATATATATATATATATATATATATATATATATATATATATATATATATATAGGAGATCTCAATTGATATGTTGATAAATTCGTTGGCCATAGAAAATTTCAAGCATTGCTTGGACTTACTAGATGTTCATTGGTCGTAAGTCTCTTCCGGCTAAAATGGTAAGAGGAAGTGAGAGTGTTTGGTTTCTAGAGTTTGGATTATACTTAAGTTAAAGTGGAGATTGTTTAATGTGACTTGAGAATTGTTGACCCGAAATATCCGACCCGCCGAGCAAAGTGAAGTAATCTTACACCCGATATTGACGGGATAAGTGTTTAGAGCATGACAGATAGCTCGAATTTTATTGTACCATTATTGCCCCAGCTTGTGGGTAATAATACTCCTATTGTCTATAGACGTAGGTCACATTTATATGTGTGTTTTATTCTGGTTTATTTATGACAACCTATTTTAGATCAAACATGGATAGGACCCACATCTAGTAAGATAATCTATGCTATTTCCTTGAGGATTGCAGGAGAGAAACAAATCTTAACAATACACTCGTAGTTCTATCAACAAAACTAATTAATTAATATGTAAGCAATTAAGAATATCGCATGCATTTTGCTTTTAAAAAATAATATTTTTGGTTCCAATCCACAAAACAATATTAGGAGCCCTTTAGACTAGGGTGTGTTGCGTTACAGAAACAGATTGAACCTGAATAACAGAGAACAAAAAATGAAGATTTACTAGAACCAAGGATCGGACTGGTATAAAGGAATCAATTTATGTTTGGTTTTCAGTAAGAGACCTGTTACACCAGGTTTGGAACCGGTTAAGACCGAAGAAAGTTGTGATCAATGCATTTGGAATCGGAAATGACCGGAAACTGGGTTTTAAACCGAAAGAACCGAAAATCGGAGTTTAGATCCAAAAAAACCAAAACCATTTTTTTTTTTTTGGTATAAGGATTTTTTTTCACCCTTTTTATTCTACTGATTATAAATTAATAAATACTTAAATGTATGCAATAATAGTTTCGCTCGTCAGTCTTGGGTCTACTTTACTATGATTGTGTTTATAATTATTATTTTGTATAATTTAAATTGATATTGTCATGCTTTGCTTGATCCTTTATTTAAATCATAATTTGAATTTATCTTGGTATTGAAGGCCTTTGATCTGATTTAGTTTACCTTGGTTTTGTGAAATTAAGCAACTAATAAAGCAATGAACAAATATTGTTTTTTATTTGATGAAAATTTCGTTAATCCCCATACTAGCACAACCTTTAATGCAAATTATACCACTACTATTTTTCACATAGCAAGTTAGCAACGACAACATGTACATACATATATTTATGCTAAAACTATAACGTGATCATCTTTTGGTGATAGCATGAACTCTAAACTTGAAATGCAATGTACCCGCTACTCAAGTGGTATATTGTAAGAATTTAAGGCTTTTGATATTTAAAGTTGCTTCAGTTCAAGGGTTGCATTTGTATATCCACATGTGGAATCAAATGCAGACCATGTTTAACTATCATTGACAAATCAGAAATAAGCATCATGCTGCAAGAGGAAAAAAAAGCTTTTGAACTTTCGGTTCTTGTTCTCAATACAGGTATACCCTATACTCGCTAAGACCGAGTAAAACTATTCTGTTTAGACAAATAATTCATGAAAATGTTCCACATAATTATGCTTCTTGATTATGAATTACAGTAACCGAGTTGACTTGAAATTGCTTAAAAATCATATTCTTGGATCTTCATTCACTAGAAGTCAAATGGATGATTGCAATTAAGAACTAAACTTGAATTTCGTGCCCATCATTCATCCCCAAAAAGTCAGCTACTCCATAGTCCATGCATGTGAGCCTCTGACTGGTGTATATTTTTAATAGGGTCTGACAACTGGAAGTTGATACTCGATACGCGGATACCATCAATTTGAACAAGTAACAAATCATAGTCCCCATTTTATGAGTAACTGTAAAGATTCCCATAGATAGTATAATAAAGCTCAAATAATTCAATCCGTACCAAATACTAGAAATCAATCATATAGCGTGATGTACATTTCTCGGAAGTTATCTTGTAATTAACAAATAGAAAGATGTGAGTAAATTCAGATATGAGCTGGCAATGTGAGGCATCACACTTCCAGACTGACGGTAATTACAATGCTATAAATGCTCGCATGAAACCCCTCTTATCTAAAAGGCGAAAATTTCAATCGCTTCCATGCTCTAGAGAGTTCAAAACTAGTCTGCAATAGTATTTCTTTTAGATATAAATACTTCAATCTGCCATTCGAGGATTCCAAGATATGGGTCTTGTCTGCCTGCCTTGGTTGATTGCGGATGCAAGAAGTTTTAGAAAACTGAAATCTCTATGGACCAGCAAATATCAATCCGATGTCCCAAAGGGTCATCTAGCTGTGTATGTTGGTGAAATCCAGAAAAGGCGTTTTGTCATCCCCATATCTTACTTGTACGAACCATTGTTCCAAGAATTTTTAAGTTACTCGGAGGATGAATTTGGATTTGATCATCCAATGGGAGGTCTAACCATTTCCTGCCATGAAGATGCATTTGTTGAATTCACTGCAGCATTGTATGCTTCCTGATGCATCTAGCAATAACCCTCTACAATTTTGTTCTGAAACATATTTCCCTTAGTATATTATCCTATTGTAGGTATTTTGATATAGAGGTGCATTATGCTACCATGTAATTTTATGAAATCTTAAACTAAATATGAGGCTAAAGGGTTTCATTCCATTCATATTAAAGCAACCATTGCTTTTGTAGTTTTGTTATAGTTTTTTTGGGGGATATTAACAAAACTAACTCTTATAAATGAGCTAATTAACAAGAATAACCTATCTATTTCGGAATTTGAAAAATAACTATTTTCTTCGAAATGTCGCATTTTAGACTAGTTATTTGTGTTCCGTAGTTACCGGTTATTGATGATGCATACTTACCTCCACATGCTGAAATGGTTTACTGATCTCCATTGTCTTGGATAGAGACAGTCGGTTTACATCTTGATTTTGGCAAAATTTTCAGGAACAAATGCGTTCGAAAGTGTTAATGTGTAACATCCGTTTTCCTAGGAATTTTTATTTTCAAATCAAAAATATCAAATATTGAAAAAATAGTCCTTACGTGGGGCTTACATTATGTGTATACTGGGCATAAGTCACTAAAGAATAGCGGGGGAATTCGTTGAGTACGATGGGCGTACATAAGGAGTTGGTACAGCGTACTCATGTTGATCCCAAAACATTAAAATTTTAGGGTTGAGACCTATTTAAACACCCTAAGTCCCTTAAGGCCTCTTCATGTTCAACCTCCACTTTACCAAAGCAGTCATTTTGAAACCCTAGCTACTTTGTAATGATCTTGAACATTTTAAGTGAGTTTGTGTGTGTTTTGTTATGAAGAAATTCTTTAAAGGAGCATTGGTGAGCTTAGAGGTTGAAGATCTAGAACTTTCATCCCATGTGCAAGCCTCATAAGGTATAAAGCTTGAAACTTTATGATTCCATCGTAAAATCTAGGTTATCTTTGAGTTTTCCATATTTTGGTACCTGTTAGTAAAAGCCACTTCAGAGTTTGTGATTGTCATATCTTGTCATTTTTGAGGATTCTAAGTCATAAAATTGGGATTTTGATGGTTTCTTTTCACCCATGCAAGGGTTTGAAGTCAATAAACGTTGATATATGGCTTAATTTTATGCTCTATTAATCCATGCAAAAGCTTAAGTCAATGACTTTATCAGTTAAGACCTTCCCTAGATTAACATCTGTGAGTTAGACGTGTAGTCTTTAGGTATTAAGAAATTAATAGCGGATTTTGACATAAATGGGATAACGCAGGGCATAACCATGGAACACAAAACTCATAACGGGACTTGCGCAATTTTATTTTTTGTGAAAACTCAATACGCATGGTGTAGTAAAGGAGTACGCATGGCATACTCCTAAAAGAAGAAATCGGTCATTTTATAACTTTCGATCATGTTTGGTTCGGTTTATCATTAAATGGGAACAATGTTCTTTTACCCTAAAAGTGAGAAAGTGTGTTGTGGACCCTTGATTATGGTTATTACCTAAGTATTAATTAGTGTGAAGAGATTCTTGGATCGGTAGTTTGGGTGTTAGAGTTATCAGTTATCGACTGAGGTGAATTTGCTTACCATATTGTAAGATACTAGGTGTCGCATGTGCTTGCTATCTTTGTCACTCTTGTTGTATGCCTGAATGTTTGTATCAGATAAGTATGTGGCGGTGAAATACACCCATTCGTTTGAAAAAACTGAATGAGTTAGAAGAGTCTCTGGGTTGAAATAGGTTCGTTTGGTTAAAAAACACCGATTTAGTCGGAAGGGACTATGGGGTGATATAAATTCAGCGGTGAAATAGACCCATTCGGTTGAAAAATACCGATTGAGTCAGAAGGCACTCAAGGGTGAAATAGACTCGTGGGAGAAATAGACCCGTTATAGCCTTGTGATTGTATGTATGTATGGTATACAATATTTTGGGGAACTCACTCTTTGTCCTTATAGTTTATGTTTAAACTGTTTTTTAGGTACTTCTCATTCGAAAGGGAAGGACCTGACATGAACGCACAACATCCACCAGTGTTCTTCCTTTTATGATTTTTGGAATTCTACTCTAATAACTATTTTCTACATTTTCACACTTTGATGGTTTTCAAATGAAAGATTGATGGTTTCAGTTAATTTTAAAATAAAAGTTTTTACTTAGTATTTTTAGGATGTTACAAGTTGACATCTTTAACATCCGGTTCAGGTATAAATCAACTTTCTTGTATTTACTTTAAAATGGGTGGCCACGATGTGGTGGAGCATCACCATAACATGACATAACATTTTGGATCGCGGGCTTCCAATAACCCGCCACGATCTGGTCTTGGGGCACCACGACACGATAGGTGTTTTAGTGAAAACCTTGATTTTGAGCTTTGGACCTTTACAAGGAACATTAAGGCTAGGGTTTCAGGCTCCATTGAAGTTTTGAGCTCATTCTTGGTGCTTTTTGGTGATATTAGAAGGGTAATGAAGCTCTTGGTGAGGTGCTTACTTAGCAAGCATCATTTCTTTAACTAGCTTATCTCTTGGACCTTAGTGAGTGCCCAAGACTCAACCTTTTCTTTCCCTGGTGTTATATCTCTTTTTTTTGTCCCCCCTTTTCGTTGTTTTGATGGACGTAAGTAATGGGATCTCATAAATTTTCAACTTTATGAATCTCCAGGTCAAATAGAGCATTTGGTTTGTTGGATCTAAATTATAATAATTTTTTGATGTCATGCATGGGGTTTTAGTCATTAAACCCTATTTTTTTGAGCTAAAAGGGAAAAGGCATGTATTAGACATGCAACTCCATAAAGCCATGGTTTTTAAGGTCACTTTGGAGTGTTAAATCTTTCTAGAAACTTTGGAGGTGTACCTCTAAGGATTTGGTGCTTAATGAGAGTCATGATGCATTACGTTACCCTTAGTGGTTAGGGTTAGGACCGTGGCTTTAAACCCCATGTGATCAATCATATGTGATTGTAACACATATTCCAACTGTTTCCTAGTCCCAAAGAGTGTTTCCTTGCATGTTAGTTGTTTAAAACACTAATTTCATGCCTATATATGCCATTATATGTCACATAGGAGTCTTTTGTGTCTTGGGAATTCATTCGTCGAACTTCTCCTCATTACATGAATCTGCAATTGAATCACCCACATAAGGTGAGTTCATACCCCTATAATCAATATTTTAAATGTTTTAAATGCTTTGTGTGTGTTTGTGGGTGGGTGGGGGGGGGGGGGGGGGGAATCAGTTGAGCACAATGATAATTGTGTAAATGTTATTTGTGATAACTATCATATTCAAAGGATTTCTTATGCTTATAAGTGATCATAACCAGTTCAAAAAGTCTTTTAAAAGTTATGTTACTTTATTGTTTATAAAACAACATTTTTAAAGTACAATCTTAACTCAATAGATAAATGAGTCTTTTATTTAAGTTAGTACAAGTTCAAGCAAACATACTAGTAAACTATAATAGGTATAGTTTAGGGGATCAGTACATACTATAAAGAGAATCATGGAGGAACATACTATACGCTAGAACAGAAGGGGCATACTATAAAAAGAACAAGATAACATTAAATGTGAGACTACTTCACGTCTTAACAATTTGTTTCTTAAATTGTGTTTTGTAACTAGAATCTCCTGGAGGCAGAGCGTTATTAGTATGGTTACAGCCACATCACATTTTTTTAGCTTAATAATATGAGTTGGTTTTAAGGTAGTCAGTACTTCAGTAGTCACTCTAAAATACTACTGTATACTTTCATAACTACAAAAGACAGACTTTACAGTCGAGTCTTAGTACATTCACTAGAAAGGGGCCTATAATGCTAACTTTATGATTCATTGGTGCATACATCAGGGATATATCTTAATCAGGTCCGATAGATAGTAGAGTGTATGTTTTCCGCTTCATTTCATGTTCCTTGTTTGGTTGTGGTCTTAGAGCAGATTGACCCGGTCTACTATCTATCCGATCTTACTTATATATATATATATATATATATATATATATATATATATATATATATCCCGTATACACCAAGTAATCATAAGGAGTACCAGGTATGGGTTAGGTCATAGTATACAAATTTAATACACCGATTTCTAGTACAAAAACATACTTTTCAAATACAACATGTAGTAGACTAAACTAGAAACTAATTAGTAAAAGCGTTTAATCCACTTTATTAAACTACTATAAATTAAAGGACCTTTAGTGGTTACTTCCATAATACCTTAGTTTATACATCAGAGTTATAAATAATTAATATCTGATAGGCCGTTGGATGTGTGCTTTCCGCCTTACTTCTTGTTCCTTGTTTGGGGTTGGGCTAAGGGCAGATTCACACAATTAACTATTCGTTCGATATTGGATTATATATAACTAGTATAAACTAATTGATTATAAAAGGAACTATCGTGATTACTATTTTACTAAAGGAAATAACGTTTTTTCTTAAAGAATGCTTTCATCAATTATAAAGGAACTATTACATGTAACTCCGTGAGTACCAAGTGAATACACCCGGTTTATATAAAACGAAGACCTAACAAACAAAGGGGATGTATGACTTCCACCTCATTTCCTATTCCTTGTTTGGTTGTGGGCTTAGGGCAGACTCACACAACCGATTGTTTGTTTACTCTAGGTTTTTATATAACTTGTATCCATTTAGTACTCACCGAAAGGATTGTAGAGTCATTTTTACTTATCTTTCATCATATTAGAAGATATAGGATCTTCTGGAGGAACAGGAGAACTTTTCTATAAAGAACTTACTTTACAATACTAATATCTTATGAACTCACCAGCTTAAATGTTGATTTACTCTTTTAAGTAACTTGTATTCCCAAGAAACTAGGAGAGAGGTACGTACGTTGGGATTCAGAGGATGAATTATAGTAGCTTCATGGCTTATTTTACTATTTTCTTTTGGAATCAATCTTTTGTGAATCACTACTTGTAAACACTTTAATGTTAATACAATTTTTTTTGTTACTACGATTAATATGATACATGTGTTGTGATACTAAACATGACGTCCTCCGCCCCCGAACATTTCCGCCGTTCCGGTTTGGGGGTGTGACAGTCAATGCGTGTTAGTTCGAACCCGAATTGAGGGAGAATTGGTTATATAGGGAGAGGGTGTCGGGTTGGGATCAGGGTAATGTTCGGCAGCCAGGGCTCAATAATATATTCATAATGGGTGTGCAGGTTACTTGGCGATATGGTGGACACACAGGTTGTCACAAAGTTCGCTAATGTATTCCCATAGGAGTTACCCGGTGTGCCTCCTGAGAGGCAGGTTGAGTTTAGTATCGACCTTGTGCAGGGTGCAGCCCCTATTGCCAAGGCACCGTACCGATTAACACTAACTGAGATGCACGAGCTATCATCTCAGCTGCAGGAGTTACTAGGCAAGAATTTCTCAATGGGGAGCACCAATTTTATTCATCAACAAGAAGGATGGTTCACACCAGATGTGCATTTAATTACTGGGAGTTTAAGAAGTTAACAGTGAAGAACCATTATCCCCTTCCACGGATTGATGATCTCTTGGATCATTTACAAGGAGCATCCTGGTTCTCCATGATTGAACTCATGTCTGGGTACCATCAAGTGAGGATGAGGGAGGAGGAAGTGGAGAAGACCAGGTTCCTAACTCATTATGGGCATTATGAGTTCGTAGTGATGCTATTCAGGCTTACCAATGCACCTACGATATTTATGTATTTAATGAATCGAGTATGCAGGACGATGATTAATCATTCAATTATCATGTTTATTCATGATATCTTGGTGTATTGTAAGACCAAAGAGCAGCATGAGGTGCACCTTCACGAGCTTCTGGGGGGTTTTGAGTCAAGAACAACCTTGTGCTAAGTTCTCAAAATGCAAGTTTTGGTTTCGAGAGGTTTAGTTCCTTGGACATCTTGTTAATCAGGATAGGATTTTGGTCGATACAACAAAAATTGAGGCAGTGATGCAGTAGGAGGTTCCAAAATGTCCCTTAGATTTTAGGAGTTTTCTAGGTTTGGCAGAGTACTAATAGAGATTTATTCATGATTTCTACAAGATTGCAGTACCAATCACTCATCTGATGAGGAAGGCAGTGGATTTTCGGTTCGTCCCTGAGCAGCAGTAATCATTTAAGACCCTTTGGCAGAGACTTTACGAGACCCCAGTTTTGACGCTCCTGGAGGGAACTGAGGATTTTTTGTTTTACTGTGATGCATCCATCACCGCCTTAGGAGCAGTCCTCATGCAGAGAGGAGAGGTAATAGCTTATGCCTCGCGGCATCTAAAGTCGCATGAGATGAAATATCCCACACATGATCTTGAGTTGAGGGCGGTGGTTTTCGCCCTCAACATTTGGAGATATTACCTTTATGGGGTTCGTTGTACCATCTACACAGATCACAAGAGTTTGAGGCATATTATGGATCAGCCGAACTTGAAGATGAGGCAGTGTAGGTGGCTGGACGTAGTCAACGATTAAGATTGCGAGATCCATTAGCATCTGGGTAATGCAAATGTGGTGGCAGATTCCCTAAGCCGCAAGTTGGATGGATCTTCTATTCCGGTGATATGTATAAAGATATCTGTGGATTCTCGACTTGTGGGTGTTATTTGGGAGGCTCAAACTAAGGATCTTCGATAGGAGAATTGAAAGATTGAGAGGAGCAGGGGTAACATTACCAGATTTGTTTCAGACAGTCGTGATTTGTTGACCTGTTGTCGTTGGGTATGGGTTCCTGTGTCTCATGGGGTCAGATAGATTTTTTTGGAGGAGGCTCAGATTTCTCGCTGTTATATCCATCCGGGGGCCATTAAGATGTATCGGGATATGAGATTGAGTTATTGGTGGTTGTGTATGAAGAGAGAGATTTATGGGTACATTGAAAGGTGCTTGACCTGTAGGATGGTCAAGACCGAGCATCAAAGGACACATGTAAAGTTGTAGCCTCCGGAGGTTCCCATATGGAAATAGGAGCGGATTTTGATGGACTTTATCACCAAGTTCCCGAAGAGAGAAAAAGGGCTTTGATGCTATTTGGGTCATCGTGGAACGATTGACTTAGAGTGCCCACTTTCTGGAAATCCGTGAGAGCTCGTCTGCTGAGAAGTTGGCCGATGTGTATATTTGCAAGATCATTGCTTGCCATGGGGTTCTGGTCTCTTTTGTTTCAGAACATGATGTTTGGTTCACCTCCTAATTTTGGTAGAAGTTCTATGAGGAACTGGGCATGAGGATACACTTCAGCACACCTTATCATCCGCAGATCAATGGCCATAGTGAACGGGCCATTCACACTCTTGAGTTTATGTTGTGAGAATGTGTTATTGATTTTGGTGGGAGGTGGGACTCCTACCTACCGCTTGCAGAGTTCTCCTACAACATCACCTTTCACTCCAGTATTGGTGCTCCACCTTTTGAGCTTTTGTATGGGCGGAGATGTTGCACCCCAGTCTGTTGAGGCAGGGTTGGTCATAGGGTCATGGGTCACACCGAAGTAGTTCTGCAGACTACATATATGGTTGAGCAGATCAGGCAGAGATTTCAATCTGTTCAGAGTCGGTAGAAGAGTTATGCTAACCGGTGCCGATCTGAGTTGGATTTTCATGTCGGTTACATGGTATTGTTGAAGGTGTCATCTTGGAAAGGTGTGATTCGCTTCACGAAGAGGGGAAATTTGGGCCCCCGATATATTGTAGCCTACCGGATTGTTGCCAGGGTTGGGAAGGTTGCTTATAAATTGGATCTTTTGGAGGAGCTCACTCATATTCATAGTACTTTCCATGTTTCGTCGCTGTAAAAGTGCATATTGAACAAGGATACAATGGTATCATTGGATGACATTCAGGTTGATGAGTGCCTGAAATATATCGATAGGCCGGTAGCTATTCTGGAAAGGAAGGTAAAATTTCTCCATCGTAAGGCGGTACATTTGGTAAAGGTATAGTGGCAGCATCGGAGGGGATCTGTGTAGACCTGGGAGCTGGAGGCTGAGATGCGGGAGCATTATCTAGATTTGTTCGCCACAACAGGCTTCGGGGACGAAGTCTAGTTCAAGTGGGTGAGAGTTTCCCATTGAACTTAGAGAGTTGATGGCATCAACTCGACATGTTGAAATGTTTTGGGTCGTACATCTTTTTGGACCAACTCGATGAGGTGTTGAGGAAAACTCGACAAGTTGGCAGCTGGGTGAGAAACCTTAAATTTATGGTTTTCACCCTATATAACCTGCTTATTTCCTTGAGGATGACCTTTTATCAGCCTCCAAAATCTATTATTGGATTTGTGAACCCAAATCATCATTTCATCTCATACTGTGAGGTAGTGTCACAATTTCGAGCAAAAGAATAAGAAGATTAAAAGAATGAGGCAAGGATTTAGCAAGCTAAGCTCTCATCTTTAGTTTAGCACTCTTTTGGACCGTTGTAAGTATTCCAGATCCAAATTTTATCTATCTATGTAGCTATATCCTGAGTTTGGTCTCTTTTTCTCTTTATTCTTGGATGTTGCAATGGATGGACTTCATAAAGTTTGCAACTTTATGAATCTCTAGGTCAAGGTGACCTTATAGTAGGTTAGATCTGGTCTTTAGCCAAGCTTTGATGTCGTACATGGAGTTTAGGTCATATTTTCCCTTTTTGACCCATTTTGGGTTCAAGACATGCATTGGACATGCATGTCTATAAAGAACCAACTTTTGGGACATTTTTAGGCTAGAATCTCTTCTAGAAAAGTTAGATTCCAAATCTCAAGGATTTTGTGCTTAATGGTTAAGCGTTTGGGCTTTTAAGCCTTATGGAGGGGTTTTTGAGCATTTGGACTAGCCCTAAAGGATAATTTTAGAAACTTTATCCTTTTAAACACATTTGGAGTTTAGATCTGAGGCTTAGAATCACTGTAATATCAAAGAATTAAATGTATGTGTTAAGCTGGGGAAAACTCGACGAGTTGGCTAGGGGACTTTTTGAGTACTATAGGACTCGACGAGTTCACCGGTGCATACGATGAGTTCGGTCAACATGGACTGTTGAATTTGACCGTTGACTTTGACATTGATCATGGTTGACCAAGTTGGACTTTTAAGGATATTTAGGGTGTTTCATCATTTTGATGGGATTGGTCATGATGGTTGTAGGCATTGAGTCAGGACCTGAGATTCGGAATTAGACCTTATCAATTCTGGACTACTTGTGAGGTGAGTTTTCCTCACTGTACTTATGGTTCGAATGCACCAAGGCCGACCCTTTGGTATGCTATCCTGATTATCGTATGATTGAGTACCGTAGTGATCTGTTAGATCTACATCACTTGATGACTCATCAACACTATTTTCTTTCTCAACCACTTGTGAAACTTTACTTTGCTTTTGCTTTCCTGACTTTGTGGCCTTAAGCTCCAATTTTTTCCTCTTGAATAATTCCACTCTCTCCCTGCAACTCCTGCAATAAGTTCAATTTCAATCTCAACTTTGGTAGATATGATTATGTGATGCTTGTTGATATGTATGATCTATGCTTGTCTATTGATTGATTATATGTTTATTAGTTATGTGTATGTGGACATGTGTGTGGTTGGGTTGAGGCTGTCTTGCTTTGTGCTAAAGGACAACTGACCCACGGCGGCCCGGATAGACTGAAGGCCTATGAGGCGGACTAGCCAGGCCGAAGGCCAGGAGAACGGTCTAGACAGGCTGAAGGCCATATATGGTGGTCCAGGCATGATGAAGGTTCTTTATGCATGTTGTTGTATGATAGTTATGATTATGTATTATGGTGGTATTTGGGGTGGACTCACTAAACTTTGGGCTTATAGTTTTGTATTATGTTGCATGTACCTCAGATGATCGTGAGAAGGGAAAGGCGTGATCATGCACCTCCTCATGTTTTGTTTTATGATTTTTGGTAAAACTTTGATGTGAAACTTATTTTTAAAACAAACTATAATAAATGATGGTTTTGTGGTTATTTTAAAAGTTTAAAATTTTCAAGAATTTTTTGAATGTTACAGCGAGGATCGAAGGTTATTGTTGGGATGGATTGTAGGCCACAATAGGGACATGATAGACTGTGAGCACCATCAAGTGAGAGTTCGAACCCCAAGTGAGGGAGAACTGGTTATTCCTAGCAAAGGAGCTTAGCATAGGCTGACTCTCTATTCAACTACGAGAGTCTGGAGATATCTTCAGCTTGGTTGATTGGGGTTCCTAGCTTATGTGTCAGATACTCGAGTGGAGGGAACAACGAGGTTGAGTGAGGTCCTCATTGTTAGGGATTTCTCGTTGTTTTTGCTCAGGAATTTCTAGCAGTGCCTTGTGCGAGGCAAGTCATGTTCCTGATTGATCTGGTTCCTAGAGCGGCTACAATAGCCAAGACACCGTATCGCTTGGCACCGCCACAGATGCAGGAGTTTTCTACAAAATATCAGGAGGTACTCGGCAAAGGAATTATTCTACTAAGTAGCTCACCTTGGGGAGCACCAATCCTATCCATGAAGAAGTGCGGTTCACACAGGATGTTCACAACCTACTGGGAGTTGTATAAGCTAATGGTGAAGAAGTGTTTCCCACTTCCAAGGATCAACGACTTATTTAACTTGCTTTAGGGTGAATCTTTGTTTTCCATGATTGATTTGCGATCAGGTTACAATTTCATGGTGATGCTATTCGGGGTCACCAATGGAATGAAATCATTCATGTATCTCATAAACCGGGTTTGCAGGTCGATGTTAGATCGGTCAGTGATGATATTTGTAGATGATATTTTGGTCTATTCCAAGGCCATTGAGAAACACGAGAAGCACTTACAGGAGGTATTAGAGACCATGACGAGAGAGAGGTTGTATGCCAAATTCTCCAAATGTGAGTTCTTATTGCGCGTGGTGCAGTTCCTAGGGCACATCACCAACCAGAAGGGTATATTGGTTCATCCGGCTAACATTGAGGATGTGATGCGATGGGAGATCCTGAGGAATCGAGTTGAGATTTGGAGCTTCGTAGTGTTAAACTAATCCCTCAAGGAGAATGTAAAAAGGGAGGAGTTAAACTAGCATCAAGAATGGCTTGGGTAAAACTTGGTCATACCCAGTCTAAGGCCACGACCGGGTATTCGCCAACATGGAGTAACTGCTATGGCGGTTAAGGGTCAAAATTGCACCTTGCCCTCTTTTCCTAGAAACAAGACCCTGGAGAAGGTAGGACCAATCAGATAGTTCCACCTATTCATCTGACAACAACAACGATGATCATAATATCAAATCTTCCCCTCTTGCCAATGAGGGGATGAGGCAAAAAGGCGTGACAGGAGATCCTTTAATACAGATCCCCCATCGTCGCACCTTAAGAAGGAATGCACAACAGAATAAGGTATGAGGCACACGCCTCACAACCAGGTATAAGAGGACCCTTCTACTACATGAGGAGGGGCAGAACTCTTTTTCTTCAGATTTTCCCTTACTTCTCTCGGAATCTATTCTAACTTGATCATCAGAGCCTCGTCCCGGGGATCCCTTCCGGACGTCCTCTAACGATCATGTTTCTCTTTTGTACTGTGATATCAGGAGAAGGAACCAGCACAATTCTCACCCACAATTTCAGTTCAACCTTCTATGACATATCATAACATTTGTCACCATCCGGACGTATCTCCAGAAGGATACATCTACGAAGCACATCCTAAGAGTAAAAATGGCAGACGAAATTACGGCAATGTCAAGAGCACTAAAACTAGCCCATTATGTCCAATGCAGCCGTTGGGTGGAGGGTAAGTTCCAATCCAAGAAAAACACACTTCAAATCGCATGCCGATCTCAGAAACACCATCCTACTCTGTAGATGAAATGAGAACAACCTACATAGCCAGTCTATTGCGACCAACAGTTAACCCACCTCCATAATCAACAATCATAACCATAACTCTGTAGATTTCCACAACACAACAAACAAATATACTTGCATCACACCAACAATCATTTCCGCAGACTTCAGGCACCGGATCCTGGATCCCTTACAATATTCAACCGTAGTAGCAATATTCATCGATGGTCTACCCACATGTTAGTATAGAAGGGTGGCCCTATGTGTCGTTGTTCTTACAGCAACCACCGATCTTCAAACCGTTCGCTCAATAGGCCCCAGGTTTAGTTGTAGAAGTGTCTCAACCGCAAGTCCCAGGAGCATAAACCTCGATTAATCAGGTATCCAGCTCCTATAGGCCTGGCGTTCATCTCTCAGTAACACCCTAATTTAACGCCTTCATGGCGGTCGCTTAACAATTCAGTTCGTCCATGCATCAGTATACAGGTGCAAACCCATTCATGGTTCACCTGGCAAGGAAATACGTATTCCAACAATTTGGATTGTAGCCAAACATACAAGAATATCAACCATACATGTCCCCGGCGGTCATGCACAACTAGATGTATGCGAGCCCCTACCAGACGCAACAACATATGGCCTATGTAGCTATTTCGTACTCATACATGGAGAACCCCATGCGAAGTGCAAGCTCCAATTTCAGCCATGAGCTATTCCAATACATGAGTCCACACATTGCGATGATATCGAACATCCCAAAGTACGAAGGTACCACTGACCGGATGACCACATCGACAACTATGAATGGAAGATGACTTCTCTTAATATGGACTGACGCTTCACCTGCTCCTATTTCCCCTACACCCTAACGGGAAATGTAGGCAAGTGGTTCAAGTCTCTGAGGACAGGACGAATCTCGAGCTTTGATCAGCTAAAATACCTTTTCCTCAACAACTTCATGCAATTAAGGAAGGGAAAAGGGGAAGCCAACTTTGTGATGGTGTGTAAGAAAAAAGGAAGGAAGTATATTCGTGGCTATTACAATCGATTCATGCTAGCTACATTGAATGTCCTAGGGCATGAAGAGTTCATGGTGACAGGCGCATTCGCGAAAGGTCTCCTTCCTGGACCCCTATCTAAGAAAATGCAAGGGACATTCCCCAAATCCAGGGACAAGCTCAAGTTCCTTGTAGAAAAATATTTGAGACAATTCAAATGGGAAGAAAGAAAGGAGGTCAATCTCAAAGTTGTAGCCAACACATACATTAAACAGGATGAAGCGGTGTACATGTCGAGCTCAGCTCAGCAGGAGAGGTAAGACAAAAACCAACAGAAGCACAATCGCCACTCCAGACACATGTCAAGAAGGTATATGCCGTTTAACCAAGATGAAAACAGGAATGTGCATGTAGATGTCCATGCAATCAACAAAACTCCATTAAAGGAGGGTAAGGAAAAGACTAAATTCCATGAATATTAGAAGAGTAAAACTCATGATACCACCGCATGCATGGAATTGAAAAGGCAGATAGACGAGAAACAGATAGTTAGAAACTTATTTGACATAGGAAAATAGCTCAGAGTAAAATTTGATGAGGATAAACACCAGCCCAAAAATCAAAAGAACAGGGGAAAGGACCATGACAGGAGGGTAGAGATACTTACCATCATCGGGCCCCGCCCATGCAACAATCACCAGAGCCAACACACAAGCGCGACAGTATACCATCAAAACATGCTTAACATAGCCTTGTCGATGAATGACCCCATGCTAGAATATTGGGATCCGAGTGACCCATTGCACATCATCAGTTTCACTAGCCAACACAGTGTTTAGCATGTATATGTTGACAACGAAAGCAGGGTCAATGTAATCTATGAGCATTGCCTTCGACTATTACCAATTGAATATAAAAAACACCTCCAGCCACCACAGTAGGGCCCACTAGTTGGGTACACTAGTAATGGTATCTAGCTAGCAGGAATAATCATGCTACTGTTTTCATTAGTCAGCCATGATGAAACAATACAAATAACAAGGATACTTGAATTCTAGGTTGTCGGCTGTTCATCCAAACACCATATTCTACTGTGGGCCGACCTGCCCTCTTTTAGCTACAAGCGTTTCCATCCACTCTCCATAGTGTTATCAAATTTAGCAAAAGTGACAGGTCGGCGATAGTTGTAGAAACCGGATCAGATAATGGACGCAATACTTAAAAAGAGACAAAGCAACAAACCAAATCTTGTCTAAATAAAAATTACCAAAAGACGGAGAATTCATAGCGGAGGTCAGCAACGGTACAAATTCTGGTTTACGAGTCTGGGAAACATCGAAGAGACATGTTCAGGCAGCTTACAACACCTCTTCCATGGAAAGATACAAGCGTTGGCCCAAACATGGCCTAGCCAGAGCACACATCGAAAATTATAGAGCAAGGGAATGCTGACCCACTGGCAAGGGCACTAGTCTGGTCCACAATCAATGGCCAAGCCATGCCCAGACAAAGAGCGATTTGGGACTCGAACTAGCTCTTTGCCAGTTTTAAATAAAAATAAAACCCATTAGGAAGAACGATCTAAGCATCAGGAACAACACAGATAGTGGCAGAGTGTCACTTAATCCAACCCACAAGATTTCCTATAGACGAGAACCAATCAAGGCCTCTAATGAGCAAAATGCCACACCAAATAACCACGTGAAACGTAACACTGATAGGCGCGCATAAAAGCGTGGTTGGTCTTCTCACCCCGGAAAAGGGATGCGGTTGCCATGGTCACAACATGCATTGAGTCAAGAAGAAGGGAAAGTGTGAATGCCTGCAGAGCATCAGGGGAGAAGTTCATCTCATCCACACTGAGACCCGGTGGAGGAAATAAGAAGGAACCCCAACCTATCAAGGAACACTTAGAAGAGATAAGGAAAAGATGTACAACCATGACGAGGTAGTCATAACAGAGCGCTCAACTAAGAATAAAGAAGAGGTTGAGAAAAAGGATTATGGTAAAACTCCAGGTGTTGATGCGAAGACCGGGCATGCGCCCTGATAATTGGACATTCAGAGTCTATTGTTCCATGTCTTTCCTTTTTAAGAGTTAATATAATTTTCATTTTTGAAACAGCTTTCCAAAAATTATTTTAACCAATTGCAAAAAAAAAAAAAAAATTAAAGGGGTTGTGCATATTTTCTAAGTAGCAACCACAGCTGATCACCTACGCTACTTGAGCAAAATCTATGCAAGGACGCAACCATAGGTGTTAAAGAGTCATCATGTTCACCTAAAATTTGCCAATAACATCTCACAGCTGAGAATGTACAAATTTTAAGTTAGTGGCATAAGGAAAGTTGTACTAAAAAAATTCATATCCTTTCCCCTGAAGACTAGATAGTAAAAGGGCTTGAGGTGACGATCTCGGGCAACATACAGGTAGCTAACACCCCTAAGTATGGTCAAGAATATTAACAACATTTCACGACTTAAAATAAAAAGCTCGATTAAATATACAATTCAATGAAATATGTCACACCCCCAAACCAAGGATGGCGGAAACGTTCGGGGGTGGAGGACTTCATGTATAGCATCATAACCACAATTTCAATAGTAATTCAAGCAAACACAACCAACATATATATAATTGAGAAGTTACATCACTTGTATGAATTACATGTTTCAAAATCAATTACAATATGTTGTCAAAATATGAAAAGTTTGACGCCTCATCGTCCCATCCTCAAAAGCACTTAGTAACCCGATTAATGTTTTCCTGTGAATACAAGTTGTTTGAAAAGTGTCAACACAAGGGTTGGTGAGTTCATAAGCTTTTATTGATAATCTTATTAGAAGTCTTTCTCATGTAAATGCCGCGTTGTTTCAGAAAAAAAATCCGATATTTTCTTTAAAATCTGCGTAATGTAGTCTTATGACTGAAGACCAAAATGTATAAGTAACCTTTCTTATTAATAGAAAATGTTATGTACTTAAATGGACATGGACGCGTTTGAATTAAATGAAATTTCTGAATGTTCTCATGTTCGTTAATACTTTATATATATGTAGTCCTAAATTAGAGGACCGAGAAATAACAAGTATTGACCATACTTAAAAGTATAAATGTGGTTTCAAATGATGTGTAGTCGTAACTACCAAAACCAAAAGTGTACAGTAATATCTGTACTAATAGAGATAAAAAGTGATTTTAAATCGACATAAAACTCATTTAGGTTTTAAAAATAAAATCCCGTAAACTTATGGATTGTTGTCTCCCTAAGTGAGTCGCTATAATCATACTGTGACTATGTGAACCTGCCACAACGTTTCTCAGGCGTCGCGAAAATGAAATGACATTTGTCACCCGTAGACCTGCAGGTCCCACTGTAGCTAGCAGCAAGGTGTGGGGTGTCAAACCCAATATAGATCTATATACAAGTATCACGTTCTCCCTCAAGGAGATTCTGATTATAACTTCCAGGAATTATATCCCGCACTCGGACGTACAGGGAGATAGAGAGATAGAGATCGAAAAATAGAGAAACTCACGATATAGGATAACAAGTTTACGTTAATTGTGTGTGAATATAAATATTTCTTGTATGAATGTACCCTTCTTGTACGAGTGCGTAGAGTGACGTATCATAAACTATACCTATTATAGTTTATCAAAAATGTATGTACTATGTATGAACCCTTTTTATGGAAATGTAACTAGTGTTGTGAATTTATCAAACTATACCTCTTATAGTCTAATAACACGTGTTCCAAAATGAATGAGTAATATTTAATATTTAATATGAATGTCTTAATTTTCAGTTCATAATGATAAACTAACATGGAAACACATTCAAATATTAGAACTTATGATTATACACTTTGCTCAACATAATACAAAGTGTTATGATATTTACATGCTGTTGGCTAACTTTAGCCATTCTGCCCTGTATTTGGAAAAATCATAGAAAAATCATACGAAGTCGAAAACTAGATCCGTAAATTTTGAGAGTTCACAAAATGTGTCTAGTTTGCTCATAAATTTTATCTCAATTTATAATGACCTCTAACTTGGGTGAAAAAGTCCAAAATCACAGACTGGTCCGGATTGTTATTTGAAATGATAGGCAGTTTTGTAAAAATCACCATAAATTGTAGAAAAATCGTATGGAGATGTGCAAGTAGCCATTTTAAAGCTAAAAACTCGAACTATTTGCACCTTGTACAGTTTTGAAAACAAAAATGTTTAAGATGCCCAAAACAGTCCGTGAATGGAGTTGAACTTTTCTGATGAAGGCTGTTAGAAAAAAAATCTAGTTATATTCTTAGTGTTTTAACTTGTATTCCCCCCTGAAAACTTGAGAAAACATGAAAATGTAGGGGTATGAACTCACCTTGAGTGATTTCAGTAGATACGTGTTGAAGAAGGAAAGTGTTCAACCCAAGAACACTTGAAGAATCACTTGAAGATTCGAAGCTCTAACACAATTATGAGAGAGTTTGTCTAAGATATCCATGATTTGAGTGGAAATAAATGAGATAATCATAAAGAGAATGGATTATGCTTACCAAATGTGGAGGAAAAACTCAAGATCAGCCCTTGAATCTCGAATTTCTAGAGAGAGAAAGTGAGAGAGGAAAGAGTTTGATCTTCTTGTGAAATGAGAGCAAAATGAGGGAAATGAGGAGAGAGGATGAATAATCAGTCCTCAAAAACTCGGGAAGAGGGTTAATTGAGTGGGAAAAGACGTTGATGTGACCTAGGTAAGGTGGGGAGGCATGGCTGGTCAGAGAGTGGGTGTGGGGCGGTTGCTTGTGACTGCGGATCAATAACACTGCTTTGAATGCGAAGTTGGATTTAGCTTTGCTATAAGTTTCAATCGATTTTGAGAGTATTGTTCGCATTTGTATGAGTGTAGTCGATGAATTGATAAAGCTAGAACATATGAGTTTTGATTCGCAATTGGATTGATGATTGAGGGATGATTCGTGAAGAAAAACGCGAAGTCAAGGACTATGAAATTGTTGTTTGCAAGAATTTAAAAACTCGATTGTGGAGTTGTTGATGCTCATTTTGCGAAAGTAAAACAATCGAGTGTTCGCATCTATGAATCAACTTGAAGTCAATTGGGTTAATATTCGCATATGGGTTCAACATATGAATTTTTGATTTCGCAAGTTTAGAGTTCAAGAACTAAACTGTATTCGCATCTGGAATGAAAATTTTGTGAATCGCATTTGATTGATTAGGTTAAAATGCGAAGGGATGCGAAGGGTGTAAGAATGAAGATGCGAAAGTGATTAATGCGAAGGGATGCGAAGGGTGTAAGAATGAAGATGCGAAAGTGATTAATGCGAAGGGATGCGAAGTATTTCACAGTAGAATGCGAATTGGGGAAGAAAACAGAAGATCTCAAATATTGTCCCTGGAGTTTCGCATTTTTTTTTTTTTTTTGGAAATAAATACTCAACTTCGCAAATGGGGTCATAAAATGATGAAATTGCAGAAGAGTTTCGCATTTTTGGAAATAAATACTCAACTTCGCAAATGGGGTCATAAAATGATGAAATTGCAGAAGAGTTTCGCATTTTTGGAAATAAATACTCAACTTCTCTCCTGTGATGTTTTCCCATTAACATAGCAGGTTATACAATACGAACATAACACTAACCCTAATACACAAGGTTTAATAGAGTTGACCGGCTTGACTTGATGACTTGACTTGACTCAAGATTGACGATTGTCACATCTTCCCCCCGTTAGAGGGAATTTCGTCCCGAAATTTAAATTCGGCTGGGACTTCAAGGGTTTGGGAAAAGATGTGGATACTTTTGCTTCATTTGATCTTCACGTTCCCAGGTAAACTCAGGCCCTCGTTTCGCGTTCCAACGAACCTTCACTATGGGGATGCGACTTTGTTTTGTTCTCTTGATCTCTCGATCCATGATCTCGACGGGTTCCTCCACAAAGTGGAGATTCTCATTAACTTCGATTTCTTCGAGTGGTGTTACGAGTGTCTCGTCAGACAGACACTTCTTTAAGTTGGACACGTGGAAGATAGGGTGCACATTACTAAGTTCTTGCGGTAGTCGGAGTTTGTACGCCACAGGACCAATCCTAGCAAGGATTTCGAACGGACCAACGTACCTTGGGTTTAGTTTCCCCCGTTTACCGAAACGTATCACCCCTTTCCAGGGGGAAACTTTTAGTAGTACCCGGTCTCCGACCTGGAATTCTAAAGGTTTGCGTCGCTTATCCGCGTAACTCTTTTGTCGATCACGAGACGCTTTTAGTCTTTCCCGAATTTGAATGATCTTTTCTGTGGTTTCCCTTATGATTTCCGGTCCCGTAAGGGTGCTATCAGAGACTTGCCCTCTGGCTAGCTGAGTATCTCCAACTTCGGCCCAACACAGTGGCGACCTACACTTGCGGCCGTAGAGAGCTTCGAATGGAGCGACTCCAATGCTAGTGTGATAACTGTTATTATAAGAGAATTCGATAAGCGGTAGATGGGTATCCCATGCCTTACCAAAATCTATCGCACAGGCTCTCAGCATGTCTTCCAACGTCTGGATGGTTCTCTCGCTTTGTCCGTCCGTTTGTGGATGGTAGGCCGTACTCATGTCTAACCTGGTTCCCAGAGACTTTTGTAGGGACTGCCAGAAACGCGAGGTGAATCTACTATCTCGATCCGAGATAATGGATGTTGGTACACCATGTAGTCGTACAATCTCCTTAATGTACGTCCTGGTCAACTTTTCCATCTTGTCTGTTTCCTTTATTGGCAGGAAGTGCGCGGACTTGGTCAATCTGTCCACAACCACCCATATGGTATCCATCCCACCTGATGTCTTAGGCAGTTTGGTTACGAAGTCCATGGTTATTCGCTCCCACTTCCACTCGGGTATATCTGGTTGCTGAAGTAGTCCTGATGGCTTCTGATATTCCACCTTGACCTTGGCGCAAGTGAGGCACTTGCTCACATAAGTAGCAACTTCAGCCTTCATGTTTGGCCACCAGTATAATCTTTTGAGGTCTAGATACATCTTATCTGACCCCGGATGAATGGAGTATCGAGTCTTGTGGGCCTCATCCATTACAACGTCTCGGTATCCACCGAACTTCGGTGTCCAGATTCGATTCATGAGATAACGAGCTCCATCCCCTCTGACTTCCAAGTTCTTATCCATCCCCCTTAGTGCTTCGCTTGCCACGTTTTCTGGTTTCAGGGCTTCAAATTGGGCGTCCTTGATCTGAGTGGCCAGTTGGGAGTGGATGGTCATGGCTAGGGATTTGACTCGGCGACCCGAGTATTCTTTCCTGCTTAAGGCATCGGCTACTACATTAGCCTTGCCTGGGTGGTAGCGAATTTCACATTCGTAGTCATTCAGTAATTCCACCCATCTTCTTTGGCGCATGTTTAGTTCTTTCTGATTGAGAATGTGTTGAAGACTTTTGTGATCAGTGAAGATGGTGCACTTGGTGCCGTAGAGGTAGTGCCTCCAAATCTTCAGGGCGAACACCACAGCTCCCAATTCAAGGTCGTGGGTTGTGTAATTAACTTCATGTGTCTTCAGTTGTCTTGATGCATAAGCGATGACTTTTCCCCTTTGCATGAGCACACAGCCGAGGCCTTGATTTGAAGCATCGCAATACACCACAAAATCATCAGTTCCTTCTGGAAGAGACAAGACTGGTGCGCTGCATAGGGCTTGCTTTAGTGTCTGGAAGGCGGCTTCTTGTTTATCTTCCCATTCGAACACCACCCCTTTCTGAGTCAAGGTGGTGAGAGGCTTAGCGATTTTGGAGAAGTTTTGTATGAATCTTCGATAGTAGCCTGCGAGTCCTAAAAACTGTCGGATTTCTGTCGGCGTTGTAGGTGTTGACCAATCTTCGATTGCTTTGATCTTCGAGGGGTCCATATGTATTCCTTCTTTGCTTACCACGTGGCCAAGGAATCCTACTTCTCGGAGCCAAAATTCACACTTTGAGAATTTAGCGTAAAGCTTTTCGGTCCTTAAAACCTCCAGAACTAGTCGTAGGTGATGTCTGTGCTCTTCTTCGCTCCTCGAATAGACCAGGATATCGTCGATGAATACGATGACGAATTTATCCAAGAAGGGTCGACACACTCGATTCATCAAATCCATGAACACCGCGGGCGCGTTAGTTAACCCGAATGGCATCACTACAAACTCATAGTGCCCATAGCGAGTTCTGAATGCCGTCTTGGGGATATCCTCTTCTTGAACTCGCAGTTGATGATAGCCCGACCTCAGGTCGATTTTTGAAAAGTAGCTGGCTCCTTGGAGCTGGTCGAAGAGGTCGTCGATTCGGGGTAGGGGATAACGGTTCTTGATAGTGAGTTTGTTTAGTTCTCGATAGTCTATGCACATGCGAAAAGACCCATCCTTCTTCTTTACAAATAAGACTGGTGCTCCCCAGGGCGAGAAGCTTGGCCTGATGAATCCTTTACTCAATAGTTCATTCAACTGGCTGGATAGTTCTTGCATTTCTGCTGGTGCTAAGCGATATGGAGCCCTGGCGACGGGGGTAGCTCCTGGGATTAAGTCGATCCGAAATTCGACTCGTCTTGCGAGTGGTACACCAGGCAGATCGTCTGGGAAAACATCAGGGAAGTTGCATACTTCTGGAATTTCTTTGATGTCCTTCACCTCCTGTTTCTTATCTACGATGTGGGCTAAGAAAACATGGTATTGCTTTCGGAGGTACTTTTGGGTTTTAACACAAGAGATGATTTGTAGGTTCGCACTAGGTTTATTGCCATAAACGGTGAGAACGTTGCCATTCGGCAGATTGAGGCGGACGGCCCTTTCGTAACATAGAATGTCGGCACGATGAAGGCTTAGCCAATCCATACCAATGATTATATCGAAGCTTTTTATGGTGACCGGCATAAGGTCGATTTTGAACAAATGGTTGTCTAGAGTGAGAGTACACCCTATGAAAATATCATTAGCGCGCTCAACCTTTCCATTTGCCATTTCTACGATGTAAGAATCTTCTAGTGGTTGAGAATTTTGTTTAAGTATATGTTTGAATTGGTGACTTATGAAACTTCTTTCTGCCCCACTATCGAAAAGTACGCATGCATAAGAGTCATTGAGGAGGAACGTACCAGTAACCACAGAGGGATCCTTGACTGCTTCTCCCTGCCCTAAAGTTAGGACTCTCCCTACACCCCCAGCATTAGGGGCTCGTGCCTTGGGGCAGTTCCTCCTGAAGTGTCCCGTTTCACCACACCCATAGCAGGCTTGGCTTGCTCCAGTGTTGGCGGTCGTAGCGACTTGTGTGGCGGGTTGGGTAGTCGCTCTACAGAATCGTGCAGTGTGCCCCTTTTTGTTACAGTTATTGCAGTGTAACTCACGACAAGCACCGTTATGGTGGTAGTTACACTTGTTGCACTTGGGAAGAGTTCCTGTATACTGTTTCGGTGGCGCTGGAGCGGCAGCAGTAGTGGCGGCGCGAACAGCAACAATTGGTTGCTTTTTGGCGGGGTCCTGAACTGGTTGTTTCCTTTTATTTCCCCAGAACTTCCTCTTGTTGTTCCCTCCTTTTGTTCGGTCGGTGGTGGTTATCACGGTACCACGGCTAGCCCTGTGATCTATGAGTTGTTGTGCCAATTCCTTGGCACTCTCAAAGGTAGTGGGTTTCGAGGCCAAGACACTATCTTGAATCTGGGACGATAGGCCCCAGAGATATCGTCCCACCTTCTTCTCTTCTGGAGTGACCATTGTTGGACAGAGGAGTGCTAGGTCATTGAAGCGGGCAGTATATGTTTCAAGATCAGTGCCTGTCATCCTGAGGTTCCAAAGTTCTTCTTCAAGTTTTTGTATTTCGCCCCTCGGGCAGTATTCCTTTAACATTAGGGCTTTCAAATCCTCCCAGCTGATTGCGTTAGCTACTGCAGGAGTAAGTGACTTAACTCGGCCATTCCACCAAGTAAGTGCTTTTCCAGTGAAAGTGAATGCCGCATACTTGACCTTGCTCGGTTCGGGACAAGCGCAGATTTCAAAAACTGCCTCGGTCCTTTCGAACCATTGCACCAGTGTGATGACGCCCCCGCTTCCATTGAAAGGATCGGGTTTGCCATTCGTGAAGTCTTTGTAAGTGCACTCCCTCGTACGCCCCGCGCTGTCCCCATGAATGGAATTGGTAGCTCCGGATCCAGAACCGCCGGAACCATGGGTTCCCATTTGCGACATTGCTGCCGCCACGGCTGCCGTCACTGCAGCCTGGAACATTGCAGGATCAAACTGCGGAGGTGGTGGTGGAGGCGGCACTGGGTTGTTGGAAGGCCTTGGTCTTTTCCTTGGTGGCATGGTTCTGTCATAAAAAAAAAATGACTAGTCGGTAAGACTTCAATAGTGATAACGAGTCGAGTGTTACTGGCTTCATCCCTCTTGTATTTTATCATAACTTTATTATTCGTAATTGTTTGTGTGATCAGGTTATGATGTGTAGTGTCCAACATTCAATAAATAGAATACATGCCAAATTTCATTGATAACTTTTAGTACATAACGCTTAGAGAGAAAAGTTTGACCTCATAAGGGTCTACATTACATCGTTACAAAAGGTAGTTTTTGGCATTACAAAACCCCTTTGAATAGTGTGATCACATAGTCGCAGGGTCGACCTACATACAAGGAGTAGCACCAACGCGTACCCATAAAATTCTACTACCTAGACGGGAGAATAGCAACGAGCTCTAATCACTGCGACCCTTCTTTGACGGAGGCTGCGATGATGTCGATGCGCCCTGTAGTTCCGCCAATTTGCGTTCGGCTGCAACCATTCTCTCTTCGAGTGCCATGTATCTTTCCCGATACTCTCTTGTTTCTGCTTGAGCCGCGAGAAGGTCTCTAATGAGTTGGTCTCGGTGGTGGGAGTCTCGTTCCAGGTTTCTGGTGCGACCCGTAATAGACTGTACAATGGCACTTAACTCCCGGACCTGATTTGTCGTTGTCCTACCACGATCATCCATTCTTGACATTCGTTGTATCGTGACGGGGAGAGCCCTATCAGCCGGTCCACCATGAGTGAGATCATAGTAACCTCGTTGGTAGCCATATGGTGACCGTTGGCGTTGTTGTCGGCTCCATCTTTCGATCATTGTTACCCAAGGGGGTTCAGGTCCATTGTAACCAAAACGGTGCGCGGGTACCCTCGCGATGTAGGGAGGGTTGAATACTTCTGGTTGTTCCTCCGCTTCGTTCCCAACCATGACTACCTCATCACCTTCCTCTTCTTCCTCTTCTTCCTCTTCTTCTTGGTTGTCTTCCTCTTCTTCTTCTTGTTCGTCTTCCTCCTCGGGCCCTTCCTCGGGATCCTCTTCGGGATCTTCCTCGGGCTCATCTTCAATCCATCCCGCGTTTCCCCGATTGGGAAAGTAGGGGTCCCCGGGTATGTGAAATCCTACCATGTCGTCTGCCCGAGAAACGGGGTTAAGAAGTATGTATCGGAAAATAATAATTTGGCGCTATAGAAACGTACAAATACTCCTATAGTATTTTTAAATGTTTATATTTGGTTCTTAGCGTGTTCTTTATGGAGTGTTATTAGGTTTTCAGATTTGTCGCTCATTACGACTATTCCTTAATGTGCGTAAGTCACTTCTTGGACGGATATAGTTGATCAGGCTATATCCTTCCCAGAACTGATTACACATGCTAAGGCGTATTAATAATGTTCGACTCCTCCTCTTTCAATTTATGTTCTCCTAAGTTATGACACCATGCTAGTATAGAATGCATGCAAGTATACTTTAAAACAAGAAATTATTTGTTTTCTAAAAGTACAACTCTTTAAATCACTTTAAGAATCAGAGACTTTTAGTCCCAAATGTGTTTATAGTTTGTATATCTTATGTGGTTGATATACTGAATTCACTATAAACCGTGCTCTGATACCAATCTGTCACACCCCCAAACCAAGGATGGCGGAAACGTTCGGGGGTGGAGGACTTCATGTATAGCATCATAACCACAATTTCAATAGTAATTCAAGCAAACACAACCAACATATATATAATTGAGAAGTTACATCACTTGTATGAATTACATGTTTCAAAATCAATTACAATATGTTGTCAAAATATGAAAAGTTTGACGCCTCATCGTCCCATCCTCAAAAGCACTTAGTAACCCGATTAATGTTTTCCTGTGAATACAAGTTGTTTGAAAAGTGTCAACACAAGGGTTGGTGAGTTCATAAGCTTTTATTGATAATCTTATTAGAAGTCTTTCTCATGTAAATGCCGCGTTGTTTCAGAAAAAAAATCCGATATTTTCTTTAAAATCTGCGTAATGTAGTCTTATGACTGAAGACCAAAATGTATAAGTAACCTTTCTTATTAATAGAAAATGTTATGTACTTAAATGGACATGGACGCGTTTGAATTAAATGAAATTTCTGAATGTTCTCATGTTCGTTAATACTTTATATATATGTAGTCCTAAATTAGAGGACCGAGAAATAACAAGTATTGACCATACTTAAAAGTATAAATGTGGTTTCAAATGATGTGTAGTCGTAACTACCAAAACCAAAAGTGTACAGTAATATCTGTACTAATAGAGATAAAAAGTGATTTTAAATCGACATAAAACTCATTTAGGTTTTAAAAATAAAATCCCGTAAACTTATGGATTGTTGTCTCCCTAAGTGAGTCGCTATAATCATACTGTGACTATGTGAACCTGCCACAACGTTTCTCAGGCGTCGCGAAAATGAAATGACATTTGTCACCCGTAGACCTGCAGGTCCCACTGTAGCTAGCAGCAAGGTGTGGGGTGTCAAACCCAATATAGATCTATATACAAGTATCACGTTCTCCCTCAAGGAGATTCTGATTATAACTTCCAGGAATTATATCCCGCACTCGGACGTACAGGGAGATAGAGAGATAGAGATCGAAAAATAGAGAAACTCACGATATAGGATAACAAGTTTACGTTAATTGTGTGTGAATATAAATATTTCTTGTATGAATGTACCCTTCTTGTACGAGTGCGTAGAGTGACGTATCATAAACTATACCTATTATAGTTTATCAAAAATGTATGTACTATGTATGAACCCTTTTTATGGAAATGTAACTAGTGTTGTGAATTTATCAAACTATACCTCTTATAGTCTAATAACACGTGTTCCAAAATGAATGAGTAATATTTAATATTTAATATGAATGTCTTAATTTTCAGTTCATAATGATAAACTAACATGGAAACACATTCAAATATTAGAACTTATGATTATACACTTTGCTCAACATAATACAAAGTGTTATGATATTTACATGCTGTTGGCTAACTTTAGCCATTCTGCCCTGTATTTGGAAAAATCATAGAAAAATCATACGAAGTCGAAAACTAGATCCGTAAATTTTGAGAGTTCACAAAATGTGTCTAGTTTGCTCATAAATTTTATCTCAATTTATAATGACCTCTAACTTGGGTGAAAAAGTCCAAAATCACAGACTGGTCCGGATTGTTATTTGAAATGATAGGCAGTTTTGTAAAAATCACCATAAATTGTAGAAAAATCGTATGGAGATGTGCAAGTAGCCATTTTAAAGCTAAAAACTCGAACTATTTTCACCTTGTACAGTTTTGAAAACAAAAATGTTTAAGATGCCCAAAACAGTCCGTGAATGGAGTTGAACTTTTCTGATGAAGGCTGTTAGAAAAAAAATCTAGTTATATTCTTAGTGTTTTAACTTGTATTCCCCCCTGAAAACTTGAGAAAACATGAAAATGTAGGGGTATGAACTCACCTTGAGTGATTTCAGTAGATACGTGTTGAAGAAGGAAAGTGTTCAACCCAAGAACACTTGAAGAATCACTTGAAGATTCGAAGCTCTAACACAATTATGAGAGAGTTTGTCTAAGATATCCATGATTTGAGTGGAAATAAATGAGATAATCATAAAGAGAATGGATTATGCTTACCAAATGTGGAGGAAAAACTCAAGATCAGCCCTTGAATCTCGAATTTCTAGAGAGAGAAAGTGAGAGAGGAAAGAGTTTGATCTTCTTGTGAAATGAGAGCAAAATGAGGGAAATGAGGAGAGAGGATGAATAATCAGTCCTCAAAAACTCGGGAAGAGGGTTAATTGAGTGGGAAAAGACGTTGATGTGACCTAGGTAAGGTGGGGAGGCATGGCTGGTCAGAGAGTGGGTGTGGGGCGGTTGCTTGTGACTGCGGATCAATAACACTGCTTTGAATGCGAAGTTGGATTTAGCTTTGCTATAAGTTTCAATCGATTTTGAGAGTATTGTTCGCATTTGTATGAGTGTAGTCGATGAATTGATAAAGCTAGAACATATGAGTTTTGATTCGCAATTGGATTGATGATTGAGGGATGATTCGTGAAGAAAAACGCGAAGTCAAGGACTATGAAATTGTTGTTTGCAAGAATTTAAAAACTCGATTGTGGAGTTGTTGATGCTCATTTTGCGAAAGTAAAACAATCGAGTGTTCGCATCTATGAATCAACTTGAAGTCAATTGGGTTAATATTCGCATATGGGTTCAACATATGAATTTTTGATTTCGCAAGTTTAGAGTTCAAGAACTAAACTGTATTCGCATCTGGAATGAAAATTTTGTGAATCGCATTTGATTGATTAGGTTAAAATGCGAAGGGATGCGAAGGGTGTAAGAATGAAGATGCGAAAGTGATTAATGCGAAGGGATGCGAAGGGTGTAAGAATGAAGATGCGAAAGTGATTAATGCGAAGGGATGCGAAGTATTTCACAGTAGAATGCGAATTGGGGAAGAAAACAGAAGATCTCAAATATTGTCCCTGGAGTTTCGCATTTTTTTTTTTTTTTGGAAATAAATACTCAACTTCGCAAATGGGGTCATAAAATGATGAAATTGCAGAAGAGTTTCGCATTTTTGGAAATAAATACTCAACTTCGCAAATGGGGTCATAAAATGATGAAATTGCAGAAGAGTTTCGCATTTTTGGAAATAAATACTCAACTTCTCTCCTGTGATGTTTTCCCATTAACATAGCAGGTTATACAATACGAACATAACACTAACCCTAATACACAAGGTTTAATAGAGTTGACCGGCTTGACTTGATGACTTGACTTGACTCAAGATTGACGATTGTCACAAAATATATGTCAATAGTAGCTGATTATACAACGTATGAAACGCACACTATCTGATCAATGGGAACCCTAGAACAAGGGAGTGTGTAGAAAAGAATTACAATAGGAATGTCAAATAACCCTAGCTAAAAGATATTATAAGTTAATTCACAATATAGTATTTCCATACCAAGCACAAAGCAATATACACAGTTATTGGTCATTAACAACCAGTGTTTTTCACTATACACATAATACAGGGAAATGCAAATTCATTACAGAATGAACAGAAGGGATAAAAAAAAAACCAGTCCTCAGAGTTCGAGTAACAGCTGCCTGGACCCAGCCTAAGGCAAAATTGGTGGAAGCTGTCATAATCCAGCAGCCCCAGACAGAATTCACCCACAAAATCCATCTCAGCAAGGGATGAAATAGCAATATCCACATTTGCAGTTCTTCTCGAGACAAAGCCAGGGTCTAGGGCTTCAGGTTCACTAGAACTTGTGGAATGACCAAATAACTATTTCCCCTTTTCAACCCCAAGGACCTCACACGCCTTTTGAACACCTTGAATCCCGCTAGAAAATTCTGTGCTCTCGATAACCTTATCCATCACTCAAACCACCCCTTTTTTCTAGCATCCACTGCAGACTGCCCAAGCTAACAACACCATCAACCAGGGCACGAGCCAGTTGATGTTGAAAACTAACCGACTTACTCGCAAGAACACCCTTCTCCTGAGTGAGAGAAGTCACTTGATTTTCGAGTCTCTCTATCTGGCCTTCCAAAGTGGCCACATGATATTCCAATGTGACCTTCCCGTAGGCCACAATGTAGTTTTTCTCGGACATGACTCAACTCTTTTCCTCTGAATCACATAGTTCCTCCCTTAAGCTTGCAGCGACATATGGCAATGTTTTTAACAATGCTTCCTTTATGCCAGATCGGCAAACCCAGTTAGCGACAGCAACCATAAGGGCAAAAGCTTGAGCAACGAAATACCAAAGATCATCGGCCATACAAGTGCCTGATTGGCCCAAAAGCAACTTCATCGTGGCCGGTGAATGAGCTCAACTAATCTACTCCCGAGTGACGATATCTTCCGACAGTAAAGAATCCTTACTAATTGCCCAGCCTGGACCATAAGCCTCGAAAGCCAAGGGGTGAGATGCAATTCACATTTCATCAACCATGGAAGGCTTGTCCAATGGGGAAGAATGTTTTGATGTGCCGACTCCACCTCCAAGCACGGAGTTGGAACCAGGATCAACTGAGAACAAGCTAGTAAGCCGCGAAGGTGATGCTTTTACAGAATTGGCACCACCACTATCTTTTTTCTGCCCAGACCCAACAAATTTAACACCAAGAACATCCCCAATACCCCCCAAGAAGTTAGGGAATAGACACCGTCTTGTGCATCCAAACGGGGGTACTACCTTTCCCCGCTTCCATCCCCACAAGAAACTCGGGAGAAGCGTAAGCCGGAAATTGAACTAAGGAAACGACCCCAAAAACCAGTTGGGAAGGTGATGTAGGTCCACTAGAATTAGTATTTCCCCCTTCTATTGAGAGCAATCCTATGAGCTCCCACATATGTTTTTCGATTACGGGAAGCTTACCCCGATAGTGACCGTCCATGGCCATCTCTAGGGAAATCCCAACTTCAACACCTACGAACACAAACACCAAACATGAGAACTCTCAAGCCAGTTGGAGAACTGATGGTTTTTTAGCATTACAACATTCCTATGTGCACATGGAACCCTATTTACCTTAGATCTAGGTTTTCTCAAGTTATACATACAAATTAATTTTCCCAAGAAAGAACCCTAGATCTAGAATACAAAACCAAAATCGATACATATTAGGATTTAGGAGAATACCTTACTTGTTAGCTAGTAGTAACAAGTAAGCCTCACTTCAATTCCTTAACGTTCGAAATCCTAGTGCCCAAGTGTTGCACCTCTAGTAGAGACACAAACACCACAAACAAAGAATGAGGGAGAAGGTGTATAAAATTGGTTAGGGTTTCTCTTAGGAATCAAGTGGCAGATTTCTAGAGGCTAAGAGGTCTTTATATACTTGTGGCTGCTAAGGTTTTAGGTAGAAACCCTAATCTGACTGCTTAAGCCTTAAGTAGTCCATGTAAACATTCCAGAAGGCCTCCTGTATGAAATCTTATATGGGCTTCCCATAGATTTCGTCCAACCCTTCCAAGGTGATCCGATATGCCATTTTGTAACTAACAATGATTTGCAAAAACCGTCCCCTTACTTTTAATCAGTTCCTTTGATCACTAAATTAATTCCAAATTAATTAATAATCAATACAAATTAAGTAATAAGATTTCTCAATTAATATATTATTCTTATAATATATAAATAAACCATTAAATAACCTTTTACTCCAAAAATCATCCTGTCAAGTTGCTATGGTGAAGGCAACCTAAAAGGACCATGCTATAATCAAATGAAGTACATACCAATTATAGGTATGGGATTAGACACTTAATCAAACAGTCTCCCACTTGGATAAGTATAATAACTATGACTGCAAGTATGACTTCAAAATCCGATTAGCAGTCGTAGCTCTCAAAAGTCGATGTTGAACCCTGACCTAGTCAATGACTCGTTCTTTAGATATGGGATCATATAATCCTCCGTTCTGCAAGATATCGTGTTGAAAAAGACATGGAACATAATTATTCTCAATGTCCAAATATTTGCTTCCCGACTTCTGATTTGTTTAACACAGAGCTTAGTTGAACACATCAATTTAGTCCTAACTGGGCCTGACACATAAGTCAACACAAAATCATCGAGGGGCCCAAGATATTGCTTTTACCCTCTTAGGATAAAAGGAACAGATAAACTTTGTCTTATATGCTTTTACTATTCACTCATCAAATTGCACAAAACAAAACATTTTATAACATCAAGTTACTGATGCGCTTACACATTATCAATGCACAAACAACTCAGAACCAACAAATCATATATCCTATTTTAAAGATTATACGATATTATCGTCTCACGATCATTCATGATAAATTCCATGAAGTGATTCAAATCAGCGTGGGTTTAATCCAATACTCAAATCTTATTTCAGATGTACTCGTGAACATTGCATCAAACCTTTACTATGTCTTAGCACTTAGATAATCTAAAAACCAATTCATGACAGTCTAGCCTAATTACTTACTTCCAAAGTATGATCGACTGTGGATAATTTGAATAATCCTATTATTCAGGAAGTAAAACATGCATAATGAAACATAAAATAAAAATTGAGAACATATAGTAAACTTTAAACATAAATAAATCTTTCATTACTTAATCATCAAATGTCAATTACATTTAAATTGTTACAAGTTTTTAACTATCTAAACACTAAAACTAATATCATCCTTCAGACCAATGCTCCTCATGTTGTAATTGCTCAACCCTGCTCAGACTCTTTGTGAGGGGATATGCTGGATTCTCCTATGATGATACCCTCCTTACAACAAGGAGTCAAAGTGGTATTTTATGTCGATGTGTCTAGATCTAGCATGATCCCTTGGTTCCTTGGTTAAGGCAACCACTCCTTCGTTATCACAGAAAATATCCAAAGGCTCCTTTATGACTGATACAACTCGAAGGTCTCCAATGAAGTTCTTCAATCATATTTCCTCCTTCAACGCTTCGCTTGCTGCTATGTACTCCGATTTGCATGTTGAATCAGCCACAGTCTCCTACTAGGAACTTTTCCATGGAACTGCTCCTCTATTTAGGGTAAATACCCAGCCCGATTAAGATTAGAAGTTATCTTTGTCGGTCTGAAAGTTGGCGTCACTATACCATATCACTGTCAAGTCATCACTCCCACTAAGTATAAGGAACCAGTCTGTAGTCCCTCGTAGGTAATTAAGAATGTTATTAAGTGTTGTCCAATGAGCTTTACCCAAGTTCCCAAGATATCGACTAACCTTGCTCATTGCAAAAGCCACCTTATCACCATGAACATATTTAGAACCAAGTCGTAGTTTTATTCCAAGAGAACACCTTTACATCAAGAAAGCACCTTTAGTCCAAGAGAGCATCTTCTAGAGGAACCATCATATTTATACTCCTAGAGCATATTCTCCAATACCAACGCTTCCACTAAGAGCGTACCCTACGCAAATAGGGGCGTCTTCAACGTATTTAGCGTATTCTCCTTGAGCATAATCAACAACATTGTTTTCTTTATGCTTAACATAATAGTGGATTCACCTGCGGATAACGCCTTCAAAGAAGGTTATAACGCATTCATGTAAGTGCCTAGTGTATTCCGACAATGCCCTAGCGCATTTTGGCTATACTCTAGCGTATTTTGATACTCCAGAATGTTCCTTCAAAATTCTTCATCAGAATGCTCCACCTTATGTTAGAATGCTCCGATCAGGTAAGATAAATTTGTGTTTGAAATACCATATTCCAGATGATTTGGCGCTTTAAAAAATAAATTAACATTTGATTACGATTGTTTTAATCCATATCCCTACTTTTAGTTTACAAAGTTTTTAAAGAATACTAAGGGATATTGACATAATGAGCCTATAAAAAACTCCTCTCAAATAATAACACCATTTCAAAATATAACTACACATGACCAGTAATTTTAAAAGATAATAGAATTTTTGAAGGTACCATTCTGGATGTTATTTTTGAACTAGACATTTTGGAGAATGTAGTAGTTTTGAAGTGTTGCCCTCAATTTAAGGTGATTTGGTTTTCATTTGTAAGCACGATTTTAAAAAATTTCTTTGAAAATCATGTAGATATGTTAAGCGACTTTTTCCTTAAGAACATGTTGAAACATATAAGACTCTGAAAAACTGTTTTTATAGATTGTTTTACACAAACCGAAGTACGTTATTCTTTGTGTATAGTTAAAAGGTCCCACATAATCTTTTTGACAAAAAAAGGCATTGGAATTATATTTTGTCAAAGGCCGACTATAATTTCCGTCTGTGTAGATGTTCTTATTCATTTGCACAATCTGGGAAGATGTTGGATAAACAATAATGATTTTTTTTCTCTGTCTTGTTTCGAGAGTCTTTCGGGTGAAAGTGTATTGAAGACTAATCTTTCATTTGAATGATTATAAAAGTAGAGAAAATCGATCTAAATTACGGAATACATCTCCTAAAAAATCAATGTCGATTGGATGAAGCTAGAAACAAGTAATCAAAAACGGGTGGCCCTTATTTGATCCCCAACATCCTCTGTTTAAGCCTCCAAGTCTCATAATTCCTTAAATTTTCCACATTATTTATGTTTGTTTTATTCAAAAACCACTACAAGAAAAATCCTTATTAGTGACTAATTTTTAATGACCATTTAAAATTTGATCACTGAAAGCATCTTTTAGTCACTAGAAATAAGTGGTCACTGAATTTTGATAATCCTACAAATTTAATGACGAATTATATGTGGTGGTCACTAACTCAGTCACTATAATGCAAAAAAATTAAACTGCTTTTGTTTCATATCATAACAACTATTTAGTGACTAAAAACAATGATCACTATGTTAACTATATAGTGGCTAAGACTAATGGTCAATATGTTAGAAGTTTAGTGACAAAAAAAGTGGTCATTGTATTGAAGGCTTAGTGATCAAAAATAGTGGTCACTGACTACTCTTGTTCAACACTTCACGCATACTCTTTAAATATGGAAAAACAATTAGTTACCACTCAATAGTAGTCACTCATGAATTACAAAAAAAAAAAAAAAAAAAAAAACATTTAGTGACCATAAAGTGGTCACTGATTATATATATAATATAGTTTTCAATTAATAAAAACTAAAATCTTTTTAATTAATATTTTTTATTTTTGAAAATAACTATAGTTTTTTTATACATAATTTTGCAAAGACTCGTTACTTTATTAACTGGTTTTTATCGAACTTGTTTACTATAATAATATTTGAACAAAGTTGAAAAAATAAAAAGAGAAACACATTACAAAAAGTCCTACTTGTATTTAATTTTGACTAAATAAGAAGACTTGATTAATTTTGATCGACTAATTTAATTTTGACCAAATTAATTATATATATAATTTTTTGTAAACATGGTGAATTGGTTTAATAAGGAGGATAACCAAGGCCGGCTAATTTTGACTACAGGACTATCCGACTATGCCCTAAATCGACTCTAACACATCTCTTTTGCCCTAAATCGATACACCAACATTGACAACATCGTGACGACCTATCATCACCGGTTCATCGTCGCCAGTCCATCGCTACTCCACACCCTCCCATTGGCACACCTCTATTCTCCACTCGAAGTCAAACAGGTACTCCATACTCGCATGATCAGATTAGTCAATCGATTGAGTGACTATCAACTTCGTTTTCTAGGTCGGCGGTCCATCATCGTCGGTCCATCGTCTTCCACACCCTCCCAGTGACGCACCTTTGTTCTCCACTCGAAGTCAAACAGGTACTCCATACTCGCATGATCAGATAAATCAATTGATTGAGTGACTATCAGCTTCTTTTTCTAGGTTTAACTGAGTTTTACAATCACATTTAATCAAGTTGAATCACCTTCTCATATATACATCTGTATGCCATGATTTGTGCTATTTGACTAATCTTCCCTTCCCATGAATTTGTTATGATAACCTGATCCGCTTTTCACATATAAGCTTTAATTTACCTAATTTTTCACACTAAAGAGTAAAGACCCACTACATATAGAAACCTTGAATTTCTTTTGCCTTATTGACCTCTAACCAAAAAAGTAAAAATCAAAGAATTTCTAGTTGTTGGAAATTCTAAAACATACATTGCAAATTGGAAAATCATCTCCGCAAGTTCCTGCACAAATAATAAGAAAAAGACAAACCCAATTATTAAAAACAATCAACAAATCATAATGATTTTAAACCATTAAATGGTAGGATGCTACTGAGAGTTGCTTCACAGCTACTATCTTTCCATCACTTAATATCCCATGTGTTACATATTAATAAACCTCATTATTTGTTTGTTTTTAACAAAAGGTTTAATACAAAACTTAATAGATATAAAAAATAAAAAATAAAAAACCTTGTAAACAGGTCCAAAACCACCCTATCCAAGCAAATTTGAACTACTGAAATCTGAGGTTGCAGTTTTTAGTTCTGCATAACTACAAGTATTTATTTTTGGTCCCATGCCAAGAATTTCTGTGAAAAATGAAAAAGAAAAAGTAAAGAAATATGATTAGAAAATTCTATGGAATTACAATTAATTGTGTAGAATGGAAGAATGTGGCATTAGGGTCTGTTTGGTTTGTAATATAATCATTAACACCAAAAACATAATTCATTTTCTATTTTCTATTTTATATTACAACTTCAAAAATACATATTTATTGATGTTTAGGTTTGTGAAGAATATATATACAGGTTGGCATCTGAAACAATTTTATCTAACAGTTATTCTTATTGATTGTTGTAAGACTTTATAACCTTAATTTTATAATATGATGATGATGATGATGATGATGATATTGTGATTTTTTTTATTACAGTTTAGGTAAGGTATATGAAATAATATGTCCTGACCTTTTTTTCTTAAGCAACAACTAAACAGCCAAAGGAAGCAACTAAAACTTCTAAAGATACTATTACTTCTACTCAATTTTTATTTATTTTTTTGTGAAAATGGAAATTTTAATTGAAAATTGAGATATTGATGGGAAAAAGAAGGGTCAATTGATAGGTTTAATACATGCCTGAGATGCTTAGGATGGATTATAAATCAATACTGAAGTCTGCTAGTGATGATATAAAAGAGAACTTCAATGGAAAATCTTGATATCTTTTCAGCAATTAAACCACTGTATAAAAAATGAAACATTTGATTAGGTGGAAACCTGAATAAAAAATGAAACACAACAATGGAAGCTAAAAATTTGATTGAGAACTTTGAAGCTAGCTGATTCTCATAACATGGATTTTGTTGGAAAAAAAATATGTTATCGCTTTGTTTGTTTATGTTAGAGGTGTTAGTTTGGGGATATTAAGATATAGAGTTATAGAACAGATCCCACCCTAGCTATGACACCAATTATTATTCCAGTATTATTTGAAGAATTACCCTTCACTTTGAAACCTAATTAACAAAATCAGAAATCATTAGAATCAAAATAAAACAAAAGAATATGTACGCATTCCATGATTATTACCATAATCTCCCTCTTCATGTATACAGCAAGTCCCTTTTCCAGCCCAAAAAAGATGGATTTCAATATGATTTTGTGTCACTGTAACATCATAATTCTTTTCTAGAGCTATTCCATTGCCTCCTGCTTCCTTTGATATATCAAAATCCCTTTGTTCATGTTGTCCCTGAAGAACATTGTAAAAAAAAAGACCAAAATACCCTCATTAATAAAAAATGGAAATATATATATAAATATAAAAACTAAAATATCAGTCTAACCTGGATGTAAATATCAAAGAGGCGCTTGGGGTAAATATGTCATGTTTTTAACTTTTTATGTTTCAAACTTATTTAAATGCTTGTTTTAATATTACCATAATATAATTATATACAAATTCTTTCTTTCGTTCATAATTGTCTGAAAATATAACTTATGAACTTTTAATAAGAAACTGCTGTTCAAATTTGTCAAAAGGATAACAAATACAAGGTTTTTTATTAATCTTATAAAAGATAGAAAAAAAAAAAGAATCAAACAAAAAGTAAAAAACTTTAATCAAGTCAATTTTAAGTTGGATATATATACTCTATAACTTATAAGATAATCAAATAAAAAGTAAATATATACATATACATATAGCTTCTATCCACATGCCACCAATTCTATAAAATTGACTTATTTCTAAATTTTCTGCTTCTCAATTCCATTCCATTCCTTCCGGATCATCTTCTTTTAACATCGGAATCGAAAATACTTCGTACGTCATATGTTATCTCTTTTTCTCCTTTCCCTACATACACAATAATCTCCAATAAGTTCAAGAACTACGAACCCGTGTCACATCTGTAACAGCACTTCTTCACATCTGTAACAAATCACAATTCCAGACTCAATTCAAAATACAATAACCCCTTACCATGTTCCTTAATCAGTACAACAACAAAACATACCATTTTCTTTCCACGTTCTGAACATACCACCACCAATCCCAGGAAGTATAAGTTGGTTATAATGATTCACCTGTATTTTTCATTGAACTTTTTTCTGTTGATTATAAACCATTGATATGAATACATAAGAAAGAAAAAAAAAACAAACAAACAAACCGACAAGCAACATGAACTCTCAAAATATTTTCACAGATTAATAATTGAAGAACAAACATATGCTTTATATAACCAGTGATATTAAAATATGAAAGGAAACTCCAGTTCACCTCATTGGCATATGATTTATATAACATAAACTTTATATGAGATTAAAAAATTAATAGTTTTAAAGAGCAATTAGCAAGGACAGAAAAAACATAGCAGAAGTTACCATAAACAGTTGAAGCTAGAGGCCAGAAAACAGCTAAATAATAGTTACCATTGTTCTTTTAAACTTATCATAATTTAAATTATAATTGATATATGTGTATGTATTATCTTAAGTTTCCTGAATCATCTTTTTCTTCAAAGAAAAATTCATACTTGTCTTCTGATCAGTTAAGCATCTCGTCAAATCTAGTTATGATATGAGTTGATCATATAAGATCACAAATGAAGAAATAACAAGGCATAGAAGAACGGGATAATTTTAGATCATAATTTATTATGATTGATTAATCATACACCATAAGATGACAATGTTAAACATGCTACTTTTTACTTGATTCGCATAATTATAAAAATCTCCATGTGTCTTTACATTTTGCATGATATAATCCTTTTAACGTCTTTAATTCTTGCAGAAAGTTAGCATTAGAAACAAGAAGAACAAATCATTTAATCAAGTTCCACCCGCGGTTGGCATAGTTTCAATTGCAAGGATTGTTGACATGATAAGCAACTTTTTTAAAACTTAAATCTTTCATTGCATTGTCAAAGTTTTCGTCCTCTAGTTCAACCTTTTGAAAACAGAAAAAGAAAGAAGGAGAAGAAGTATGATTCATTGAATGTTACACGATTGGACATTTTCGAAAAAGAAAAATCAAATGATCAATGAGAAGGACAGAGAAATTTGAGTATATTTAATATCTTGACATATTTATGAATAATTTTTGTTTTAATTTTAATCTAAATTGTTTTGTTATGCAGAATGAATTGCTAAATGAGGAAGCTTCTTCTTCTTGTTTGCCGGCTGAAATATGTATGGAAAAACTACATCGTATACCGAGATATATAAAAGGGCGTTGTGTTTCGACAAAACAAGTTTTCACGTTTATCTCAATTGCATTGATCAATTGAACTTACTTTTCTTATTAAATGAACTTCACCCGGTTGATCTTTATATTTTGTTGTTTGAAATATTGGATAAAATGTATGGTTTTTTTTTTTTTTTTTTTAAATTATGATTTATTTTTCATATTATAAATGTGAAGATTTATTTGGTTATTGTTGTATTGTAAAAATTTGTAGGATTGCTTTTTCTTTTGTCTAATTGGATATTGTTATATTTCATATTAAAAATGAAATTTAATATTTCAATAATTTCTTAATTATTGACCCCTTTTTGTATCTCAAAGGATAAATCAGTGATGATTTGGTATGGTCACTAATCGGATTAAATAGTGACTACTTTCTATTGTCGCTAATTAGATTAAACAGTGACCACTTTCTATGGTCACTAATTGGATTAAACAGTGATGACTTTTATTGGTCACTAAGTAGATAAAATAGTGACAACTTTAATTGATTAGTGACAACATTTAGTGACGAAGTGGGTCGTCACAGATTTGGTGACGATTATATTTTAGTCACTGTTTAGTGACCATATTTACATTTGGTCACTAAATCAGTTTTGTGACGGACCTATAGTGACGAAAAGTGACGACCGGAATTTTCGTCACTAAATCATTTAGTGACGATGCATTCTATTGTTAGTGACCATACCGTTTTGGTCACTAATTGAGATTTTTTTGTAGTGAAATCCGTTTTCATGAATTTGTGAATTTTTTGTATTTATTTAATATTTTTTTTATAACGGGTTACACACGCACCCATTACTCTACTTCTAAATCTACACATTTCGTTCAGAAGACTAGAATCCTTACTTTTGATCCGTGAACTCCCGATACCGCTTAATTAGGTGACTTTAGTGTCTCAATTTCCAACTTTCCAAAACTTGGTATATGTATCAAGTTTAACTCCTATATAAATCCTTTACATAAATGAATTTTTTAAGCATTTCAAAGACAATCTTGGAATCAATCATAATTATTCCTTTTGAACAGCTTTCTGTTTTAGTTATGCGTCAATAATAAAGCTCACTAGAGAAAATATTCTCAAAGTAACAACCATAATTCTTTACTAATTTCTCACTGTCTCTTTTTATACGAATATTTTAGCAATGGATTTGCTACTATTCATGCATAGATAATTAATCACTTTATTATTCAAATTTTCTATATTAATCAATATACTCACCTCTCCTTGTATAGTGGAGAGGGATTGGACTGAAAACAATAAAACTAAGCTTATATCTTTTGTCAAATCTATGATAAAAAAAACTTATAGATGACTACGCCAAAACGCAACGCTCCAGACCTACAAGTATTGGGAGGGAATGCTTGTCTCTCTAAAATGGTGACAAATGCATCTCCACATTTACCAAAATCTTTGGAGGACACGTCAATAGTTTGGCATATGGAATTATGAAACACGCAATCGAGAAGTAAGATTTATAAACGCTTCTTCTTCGCAATGAATGGTTAGTCCTCCCATTGGATGGTCAAACCCAAACTCATCTTCAGATTTATGCAATAGATCTTGAAATTGAGGCTGTTCCAAGAACGATATGGGAACCACGAATCTTGTCTTCTGAATCTCTCCAACGTACACGGCCATATACCCTTTTGGGACATCTGAAAGGCTTCGAGTGCAAACTGATTGTAATCTGCTAAACTGTTTTGCATTGGCAATCAAAGATGGAAGTCGAATGATGCCCATCTTGAATATTTGAGACAGAAATTATCGATTGGTTTCTTTCCTTTTAGAACTGAAAAAGTATCGTTGAGCTTGGTATTCGAAGGTGGCCTGACACTTGTATTTATAGAGAAGTGGTTTGAATAATAGGATACCAAACATGGAAATTTGTTTGAGTAATCATGTTGTGGGTTCCACCAAATGTGAAACCTAACGTGGCTTTGCTCAACTGTTTTGAATTTTAAAATATCTTGTTTTATTAGTGGAAGCTGGACCTCAACGTTTTTATTAGATCAACTTAGTTGTTAAAACACTTACTTTAACGAACTTTATGTTCATGTATCTCTGTTGAATTAATTCAGATTCCAAAATAACGACTTTGAGATGATTTTATGTTTTAATGAGGCTGTAAGACTAAAATGTAGGAGGATATTTTGTTTCTCTTCTATCAATTTTTTGGAGTGTAACAAACATTGAGAAAAAAAATTAACAACCTTAAATATTTTAATTTTTTAGAACGACAACTATATAACCACCAGCGAGAATCTAGGTAACAAAACAAAAAAGAGAATACAAAGAATTAATAGAGAGGATGGGGTTATGTAACCAACCCACCCAATTTAGTTTAGTGCTCCTACTCCTATTACTAACCCATATAAAGGACTGGGTAGTAATTTTATCAAACAACTCACGACTTAAACAACTTTTGAGAATAAAAAATAACAGAGTTTGTAAAATGTCAAATCAACCACCAAAAAGTGAAAAAAGTGGCCTCCAAACAATCTTTCAACGTAGAGTTAGCCTTCAAAACCAAGAACCAATCCGACCAATGTTGGAAAGAATCACCACCCACCAACGACAAAACAAGTCTAAAAGCTAATGTGCAAGAAAAATCGAGAAAAAGATTGTGTGGCACCTTCAAGAATCGGACACATAATAGAAGGAATCTCCATGCCACCAACTGAAAGATTCAACCGGAAGGGTAATCTATCAAGGATTTAACGCCAAATAAAAACATTGACCTTGATTGGAACCATACGGTTATGGCAAGTCCGATAGGGATCGAAGGCAGCAAAACCTTGTCAATGTAAGAACAAGCAGGAGAAACAGAAAAATCGCCAGAGCCCTGTAACGTCCATGACCGCCTATCAAACATAACATAATGTAATAATCGAGTCATATCAATCCTTTGTTCACTCTCAACCGCACCTCTAGGCTGTCGACGTAATGAAGACAACCAATCTCCTTGATTTAGTTTATCATGAACAAATGACTCCTTGTCATTATCTAAAGCGAACACTCGATGGAATCTGGCTTGGAAAATCGAATCACCTAACCATAAATCAAACCAAAAAGCAGTAGAAACACCATTAATTGCCAATACGTTTGTGACAAAAGTTCATAAGATCAACACCCTGGTCACTCAATTCTTTAAAAGACTTCAAGATGGAACCCCAATGAGAGCCAGAGACCCGACGAGGCCGAGAATAGCCAAGCAAACTCGAGACACCATGAATCACGACAATGGTTTTTGCTCATAGAGTAGTAGTAGGATTAGCACGAAAATGCCAGAACCATTTTAAAAGAAGTGTGCGATTTACGGCAAACAAGTTGTTAATTCCAAGACTACCACAATCCTTGCTAGCCATGACCTGCTTTCACCTAACCCATGTCATTTCCCTCTCTTGTAGACAGCTCCTAGAAAGTAATTGTTACACAATGATTCTAATAGCGCAAGAACCTTCTCTGGAGCTTTAAAAATCGACATAAAATATGTCGAGAGAGATCCCAAAACCGATTTTAAAAGGCTTAGTCTGCCACCAATATAAAGAGCTTTCGCTTTCCATTTAGAAAGTTTGGTAGTAACTTTCCTCACAACCTTAGACTAGGCATCAATACAGGGCATATTACCTCCCACCGTGACTCCAAGATAAGGGAAAGGTGCCTTAGTACGTAGAAGCATATCCTATACCAGTCGCGTTTGTCAACCAATGAAATCGGAACCCTAATACCAACAAGCTTACTCTTCTAAATATTGATCTTCAAGCTAGAAGCTAAATAAAAACACTAAAGAATAGAAATGATGTTTCACAGATTAGAATCTTTCCACTCGCCAATAAATACTGCATCATTTGCATAAAAAAAGATGTGAAATAATAATAGGATCATTCCTGCCAATCGAAATTCAAGAAAAAAGATTGTTTCACACTGCATTCTAAAAAGCAATGTGTAACATATCCATCACTAGAATGAAGAGGAAAGGAGACAACGAATCACCCTGTCTCAAACCTATATAAAATTGGAACTCTAGAGTGGACGACCCATTAACAACCGACCCTATAAAAGATCATAAATAACCTTGAATCCATTTTCTCCAATGAGAGCTGAAGCCGAACGTTCCTAGAACTTCATCCAAAAATCCCATCGAACCGTGTCATAAGCCTTCTCAAAGTCCATTTTAAAAACCATGGCTTTCTTCGAAGAAGACTTACAACACGAATAAACTTCATTAAGAATAAGAGCACCATCTAAGATCTGACGACCCTTAATGACAGTCGATTGCTCAATACTAAAAGGTTGATCGATCAACGTAGCCATGCGATTAGCCAAAACTTTCCCAACAATCTTTAATTGGCAGCCAATAAGGCTAATAGGCTGGAAATCCTTAACAAATTTAGCATCATGAATTTTTGGAATTAGAGCACTGAAAGAAGGGTTACATCCTCTCGGGAATATCGAAGATTGAAAGTACTCTAGAATAGCCGAGATCACCACTTCCTCTACAAGATACAAAAATTTGAACAAAAAATCAAATGTAAAGCCGTTAGGGACCGAAGTTTTATTTGATTTACAATACCAAATAGCCTGTTTAATTTCTTCATGAGTGATAGGCCTATCTAAATCAATACTCTGATGAGTCGTAAGGTGGTTAGGAAAATCAACCATAAAAGAAGCACGACCAGATAGAGGTTTAGAGAATTTATCTGCAAAATGAGAAAAAATTCTCATTTAACATTGTCAGGTTTATCAATCCAGTCACCATCAACTAGAATACCCCGTATAGGCATTTGATGTTGTCTTTTATTAACAACACCATGAAAGAAACTACTATTTCCATCACTCACAACCACCTAGTTGATCTTGGCTTTCTGAGCAACATCCACAGCCTCAATACAATCAATATCATTAATTTCCTTCAAAAGATAAGCTCTAGACCAAATAGAAGAATCTGGAACCTCCCCTCGGTCCACCTGAGACTCCAAATCAGCCAATTGGTTTTAAAGAGGCTGTTTTATAGACCTACGATTAGAACTCAACTCAACATTCCAAACTTTCGAAGTCTTTTTCAAATGTTACAGCATATTTTCTAAATTTATAATGGTATTGGCCTATAAAAATGCCATCATTATTCCAACAATCTTCTACTACTTGAGAGAAAAGTCCTCCATCGAAAACCAAGATTAGAATAAAAAAAATGGGGGAGGTCCGTAGTCAATACGTTGATCACGAAGCAAAATGGCTCTATGATATGCCAAATAACAATCCAAGACGAACCCATAAAGGTTTGAAAACCGTACCATAAGCCCAGGAGAAACCATAAACCTATCTACTTTACTCATTTTGTCGGACTGACTATCAGTCCAAGTAAAAGAGTACCCGCCCGTCGGGACATCAACATGACAAAAGAATCAATAAAATCATTAAAAGAGTATGCATAAATGGTGTGAAAAATCGAACCAAATCTTCCACTAGAAAAACATACTTCATTGAATTCGCCTGAAATTATAGTATCACCTTGCTAGACATCCGAAATTCCCAGAAGATGACCCCACAACTTTGCTCTAACGATAGGGTTCTGTGGGCATAAACCGATAAAACGAGTAATCAGGTATCAGAAGGCACCCACACACACCCCTTCAACATTGAGACAGAAATCGAAGGAATATGATATTTCCTTGTTTAAACATGGCTTTGTCCCGAATACATATTATACCGTCTGACAGTCTCCTAGCAGAGCTAAAAGAAAATTAAAAAAAAAAAGTATTGCCCTAAACAGACCGCACAACTAAAAGGTCCATTTGAATCATTTTTGTCTCTTGAAAACTAAAAAAAATATAGTGCGTTTATTACATAAATTACACACCCAATTCCTCTTCAGTATTTAATCGAACCCTAGAATATTCAACAACATAAAATTCATTGGATATTGTGAAGATTTTTCATACACCCTAATGGGTTTTGAGCACTACGGCATTCCTATGGTGTACATTCGACCCTAATGCTTTGGATCTAGGTTTTTCTGAAGTTATACATGTAAATAATCATCCAAAGCATAAACCTTTAGTCTAGCATACATAATTTCGAAATTGATAACTAAAACCAAGTTAGTTGAATACCTATTCCTTCTAGCTAGTTGATCTTGACCTTCAAGAGCTTAGTGCGTCAATTGTTGCACCTCTAATGAGTCACAAACACCAAGTAGCAATGGAGAATTATGAGAGAGAGGTTAGAGCTGCTCAAAATCAGCTAGGGATTCTTCTTGGAATCATAGGTCCGATTTTATGAGCCATGGGGTTCCTTTTATAGTTGAGGCTCCTAGGGTTTTCAATATGGAAACCCTAATTTCCTTGCATAGGCCCTAAGCAACCTATGGTTCCCCAAATGGAAGCCTTTGACGAAATTCTATTGGTTCCCCATAGATTTCCGTCCATCATATGCCAATAGTATCCATTAGCCGAAATTACAACTATTTCTTGTTTACATAAGCAGTCCCGTTAATTAATCATTCTCTTTTGATCACCAAATTAATTTCAAATTAATTTCCGATCAATACTAATTAATTAAAATGATTACACAATTAATATATGGTTCTTATAATATATTAATATATCGTAATCAACTTCTTTCTCCATAATTCATCCTATAAAATTGCTATGGTGAAGGCAACCCATAAGGACCATGCTCATAATGAATCAAGTACATACCAAATATAGTTATGGACTTAGACACCTAATCCAATAGTCTCCCATTTGTATAAGTCTAATAACTATTATTAAAAGTACGACTTCAGAATCTGATTAGCAATCGTATCTCTTAAAAACCATTGTCGAACTCTAATCTTATCATTAACATGTCCTTTAGATAAGTGATCAAATAGTCATCCATTCTACAAGATATCGTATTCACATGAGACATGGATTTATAATCATCTCCCTGTCTATGTGTTATTTCCCGATTTCTCGATTTATAACGGTTAACTACAGACTACTATTGAACACATCAACTTAGTCCAAGTTTGGCCAAGCACTTAGGGTGTCATCACTAAATCATCGATGGGCTCAAAGATATCACTTTTATCCCACTTTGGGTAAAAGGAATGGATAAACTTCTACTCGTATGCTTGTACTATTTACTCATCAAATCACACACATCAATACGTTTTATAACATCAAGTTACTGATGCGTTTACATGTTATCAATGTGCAACCGACTTGTAATCAACAAATCATATATCATTCAGGTTAAAATCCATGAAGTGGTTCAAATGAGCGTGGGTTTAATCCAATACTCAAATTATAATTTTAGAAGTACTCATGAACACTACAGCAAACTTATGCTATGTCTAAACACTTAGACAATCTACAGTCAGATTCATGGTAGTCTTACCTAACTACTTACTTCCAAAGTATGATTGACTGTGGATGTTTGAATCATCTTATTATTCGGGAAGTAAAACGTATGAAGTGAAACACAAGAATAAAACAATCAAATATGGTCGCAAAACTTCTGAATATAAATAAAACACTTAGTATTTTATCACCATATTGATTAGAAGTTATTCATTGTATAATGTTTCAAACAATCAACTTAATACTTGAATTAAAACAATAGTTATTCCATGCTCCAAGCATGCAGATTATGTTCTTCTATGGTCATTTCTTTGTGAAATATATCAATTGAACACATTTCCAATGATGTTGATTTCACAATTTCCTAATCCTTGTAAGTGTAAGAATACCAAATTCTTTCTACTACTAGAATCCATTCGATTCTAACTTACATGCAATGATCCTTTTCTAGTGTTTAAACACAAAAGTCAGAGCGACTTGGCTATTGATATTACAAAGTATTCTATTTGAGAATGTTACAAGACAATTCCCTAGAATTGAAGTCTCACATTTAAAGAACACTCTTTGAACATCTTTCTTGCATTAAAGTTTCTAACTCATACAATGATTCTTAATATCCAACTCCCATTACGGAAATATTTCCATAATTCCCATATAAGTATCTATTCTAAATAGAATCCTTTTTATTCAGAATTATATCAATATGGTTCATCCATTACTATACTCCAAACCATCCACATGCAACCAATATCCAGTTAACCTCAGATTATCCTTGACAGTTGTTTAATATCTTTAGTTATATCCGATTATGGTCCATTTCCCTCTTAATGTACTAGGCATTTAGAAAAATCAGAACAAGTGAATATTATAGTATATGCAATCGATCCTATACCTGAAGCATGTGGGATATGGTTCATAATGTCTTACATAAAGACATGATAATTGACCAGTCTTTTGCCAAAATATTCCCATATACACAATTTTCGATGTTGAAACATTGAAACATGCTATTCATATATTCTCATGACTAAGTATCATTAAAATTTAAATCTATACTTTTAGAATCGAAATGTAGTATTAATGCTCTCTCCCTCGAGTCTTACAATAGTGAAACAACATTTCAAAATCTACAACTTTGAAAACTAAAACTTTGTTTCCTATAAATATCATTTCTAACTCATAACACTTAACATAATAATTGTGCTCCCACTAGCATAATAATTACATTCTTACTTGCATAACACTTATACTCCCACTAGCTTTGACATGTACCAAGAAATCATCTAGACTTTTAGAAAACAATAGTTATTGACTTTATTATCAAAGTTCCGATTTCTCATCCAAGATGCTTCGATAAGTCATTTTTTAGACTTCTCAAGCTCACACACCTTTCATTACAAAGCTAATATGTGTGTATATACTATTTCAGAACTTATAGCAATAAGTCCCAAATGCTCAAGCCTTTTTCCGTTCTCATAATTCGAACTATGAAGAGGGATGTTGTAATCATATTCAAATTTAAGAATGTAATTAACACAACTTCTAACTCCTTAAAATCCTCTTAGTAAAAGCGTTTCTTCATAAACATTTTCATGAATCGAAGAGAAACCTTTGCGACTTAGATTTTATGGTGTATATGTTCCCATCCATGTAAATTTGTCATTTCTAAACATTATCTTAAGATAGGGTCTATGAAAAATTCAAAATCATATGGACTGAACATTCTTAATCTTAATTTCTTTCCATCTGGCAACACAAGGGCCTACCATTGCTTCCAAGTCGTTGAGCAGCCACTGATCAATGAACATTCACTGATCATGGTGTTTTGCCTTGTGCATTTAAATGAGAACTCATATGACTCACATTCATAGTTACCTTAACCGGAATGGTCATAGAAAGAAGATTATATCAACACGATAGTTCATCAACCTCAAGTCGTGTGCTAGTGATAAACAATAGGTTCATTCTTGATTAGTCCTTAAAACTATTCAAGACTATTAAGATTCCTACTAACCTCTTGACATATATGATTCTCTATCAAGAAACATTTCTTGAAAATAACATATTCAAGAGCTAGTGTCTGTTCTTATCAAGAGAACACTTCAATAAATTTGTTTCAGTTAGTCGTTGTCATATCCAAAGCATCACAATTACCAATTTCAAATGTGAAAGAGTAAGAAAAAAATTATACTCCACATTTCATGAGGTGTAATAAAGCTACTTAGCAACATGTAACTCAAGGTACAACTTGAAGTAACTAGAGTATAACTCTTAAACTCGACCTTGGAACGAAGTATGATTCATCTTGTTGATTTAACCATTTCAACGATTCTCGATTCATCTTCTTAGTCATATTAATGCACTTAGGTGTACTTTGAGGATCAATTGTGACATGGTTCCATAATTATTAGGATGATCATATACATGATACTAAAGTACTCTCCTTTCCTTTCAGTTTGGATAAACTTTTATCTTTCTGCCTAATTGATTCTTCTTACTCATTCTCCTATATATTGAAACTTTTTCAATGATTTAAAATTTAACTTAATCTTGTAATCATACCCATATTTACTGGACTTATAGTAAATAATGAGAAATAGACTTTATCATCCTTTGTGGTGGATCTGACATGTGCACATTAATGTGTTGGATTAGGTGTCTAAGCACATAACTATAATTGATGTACTCGATCCGAGAGTAGCAAAGTCCATTTCGATTGTCTTCACCAGAGCAATCTGATAGGATAGATATTTTTGAAAGAGGAAATTTATGATTTATTAATATATTATAAGTATAATATATTAATATGAAATCATAATATTTAAATAGTATTAATCAACAATTAATTTGGAATTAATTTAGTGATCAAAAGAGACTAATTAAATTAATCGGGACTGATTATGTAAATCAGTGGCATATATATAGTTTGGGCTATTGATCCATGATGGGCTAAGTTTATTTAAGTAACCATAAGATTTAACCCAAATGAGATATTGAGGCATCACACTTAAGGTGCTATGGTCTTGAAAGGCAAAAACTACAAGCTACAATTAAGAGGTATTATTCTAACTAGTTTTATGATTCATGTACCAAATTGTATGCTAGATGTAGGATTCATGCTTTGGAAATTTATTGAATTTATAATTAGAGAAAACATAGATCCAAAGCATTTAGGATTGTATGTGCACCATAGGAGTGTTATAGTGCTTAAAACCCAACAATGGTATTAGAGCCTAGGATAGTTTTCTGTTATATTTGATGCTTGTTAATTTTTCAAAGTTTAAAAAAATCGATTTTCTAACCTCTGGATGATAAACTCGCCGATTCTACTAGCTGACTCAACAAGTCCACTTAGTAAAAGGACAACTTGATGAGTCAGGTTCATGCACTTGTTGAGTAGGTGCTTCTGGTTGTAGAATTTCTAGTTTTTGGCCAGAATTGGACTAGGATCATTATGACAAAAAAATTTGTAATCATAAAAATTGTATTTTCTAATTTGGTAATGATGATCATCTTCCAATTAAAAGATAATTGTCAAAGTTTTAAGTTAACCGTTGCTTATATGATAAACAAAGTTGTTTGTAAATTGTTGATATGAATTATATTTCCATATGAGTTAAATTAGATTAATCCTAGATTATATGATAATTCTATTTGTTGAAATCGATCTAAATGTTTTTTAATGGCTTCCATAACTTATCCTCAAGCTATGGAACATGAAAAGTCTCATCCATTAAAATGACATTAAACTCATAAGTTATGGAAATGAAAGGTTTTTAAGAGTTACAAAACTTGCACTCAAGTTTTGGTATTTGAAAATTATGAAGACATTAATTCTAGTAATTGAAAGTTTTCAAATGATTCATCTATTGGGTTGATAACTTAGAAATTAATTAAATAGTTTTAATTTTGAATTTTTAATTACCTAGATTGTAACAACCCGAAGTTTTCCATCGTCGAAAACTTGTTCTACCCGTGAGATTTCGCCGTTAGTCGATCCGTTTCGTTCTCGCTTTGGGTTAATTAACTAAATTTATATGTTATTATAATTTAATGAGTGTTCAAATCCCTTAGGAACTCATGAAATTAACCCAAAAAGTGTTCATTTCAAAAAGATAGAAACATTCCCGCCGGGTGACGGTAACTTAATCGGGTGCGACCAAAAGCCGCGTTTAATGCCGGTATCGGGTAGAATTCCACCGTGTCCAAAACCTAGACACTATTTAAAGTTATCTAAGCACTCATTTGAAGCTTTTCCTTCCTCTCTCTACTCTCTCTCTAACCTCTCTCCTAAATCCAAGTTTAAAGGTTCAAATCATCAATTTTAAGCTCCAAATCTTTGAGGTACCTCCCTTAGCTTTTTATGTAACATTCCTAGCCTTCAAATTCGAGCTCAAAGCATGAAATATGACCATAATCATGAGTTTACGGCCATGGAACCATCCTAGGCCGTAAACTCATATATCATGGGTTTTGGAGCTCAAAAACCCTTCCTAAGCACAATTGGACCTTAGATATGGCTAGATGGCTTTATGAATTGGACTTATAGCATTTTAAACTTGGATTTTGAGTCATTTGAAGGAGTTTATGGCCAAGGATCATTCTTGGGCCGTAAACTCATATATCTAGGGTTTTCATGCCCTTAAACCCTTCCAAACCACTCATATGTCTTAGTTATGAATTATAGAACATAGATCTTTGCATTTGGACACTTGAAACACAATTTTTGGGGGACTAACATGAGTTTATGGCCAAGGCTTGTGCTTGGGCCGTAAACTCCATGAAAAATGGTGTAAATCCAATTCTAGGGTGTTTGAAAGCCATCCAACACCACCAAAAGCCTTGGAATAAATCAAAGGACCAACCAAAAATAGTTTTAAGGCTTTACAAACATCAAAATCCCACATTTGAGAGTTTACGGCCATAGAACATGTCTCATGGCCGTAAACTCATAAAAAGGTGTCAAATGGTGTCTTAAACTCATTTCTAGGCTTGTGGGAATTTTTAGAATCACATGTGATTGATTTTAACACCTTAACAACACTAAATCTTAGAGATTTGAGAGTTTACGGCCAAAGACCCCATGCCTAGGCCGTAAACTCCCTTATGTATTGTAAATGATGTTTTTAATTCAATCCAAGCCTTAAGAAAAATTAATCCAAGGATTTCCAAGTGTCCATATCCATTTATGACCCAAATTTGCAACATAAACTACCCACCATGAGTTTACGGCCGTAAACTCATGGGGAATGGGTGTTTTGGACCAAAAACTCTTGTATAAGTTTATTCATGGGGAGTAAACTCAAGTCCCAAGTCCCTCGCTTCAATTCCCATCCTTAAACGCCACCCGGGTCCCTCCAAACACTCGTAATGGAGTGTTTTCCGTGATTACAAGTAAGGGTCCTTATCAATCAATCAATCTAAATCCTAATTAGATACAAATGTGTATCTTTACATCATAATTAGGAACCTCGCGTGTTTACAAGTCCCGAACCAACACTTAGCATCCGAATTCGTCACATTTCTCGTCCGGTGAGTTCATACCCCTACACCTTTTCAACTGTTTTCACTGTTTTCAGGGGGGAATACAAGCAAAAGTACAAGGAAAACTTGTACTCAAACTTATTGTTTTCAGTTTAAACGTTTTCATTCCGTATGTTCTAATATCAATAGCTGTGTTTATCAAGTAGTTCGAATTACGAATTTAGCTTTCAAACGAATCATAGATATCTCGATGAAATGCTCTAATCTAAAGTACGTTTCATAATCTACGAATAACTTACTAATTTCCAATGATAACTAATTACGAAAACGAAAACGAATACGAAGTTATAACTAGAAACAGGACGAATAACACATCTAATACTAGAAACAGAACGGATAACACATCTATAACTAGGAACAGAATGGATAACGAAACTATAATTAGGAACAGAACGAATACGAATACGAATACGACTGCGAATACGAATACGAATACGAATACGACTGCGAATAGTATTAGGATTAGGATTAGGGATAGGATTGCGACTATGAATACGAATACGAATACGACTGCGAATACGAATACGAATACGAATACGAATACGAATAGTATTAGGAGTAGGATTAAGGATAGGAATGCGACTACGAATACGAATATGAATGCGACTACGAATACGAATGCGAATACAAAAATTAATAGGAGTAAGAATAGAGAAACGAATACAGTAACGAATATGAATACGAGGACGAATAAGTACACGAATATGTTTAAGAATAAGAATACTGAATATCACCGTAACCAGTAACGACACACACACACACAGTCAGGGAAATATGGGGTTTTCCTGGGGAAAACAAAACATTACCTAATCACGTGTATATCTTTTACATCTTTAACATCTTTCACATTAGAAACCAACATGCAGGAAAGCATGGGGCTTTCCTGGGTAACACTTACATAACTAGAAAGAGTAGCAAACCGAATAACATTACATATTTCACAACTAGTAATGTACAATTAGGAAAGTATGGGACTTTCTTGGGTTCATAGTTAAACATAACCAGAATCGTGTAACCTAACAATCAATTAACCTTATCTCTTAAGAAAATATGGGATTTTCTTGGATAACAACTTTTCGATAAACAAAAGGAAACTCGTACATTTTCACAAAACAAACATCTTATGAACTCACCAGCTTTATGCTGATTTTCAAACTGCTTGTATTCTCAGGTCAACATTAGACAGGTACCTAGCAAATCTTTTGGAGAAGATGAAGCGTACAGAAGACTCGTCTCTGCTTTTGTTCATATATATTATGTATTACAAATGTACAACTTTACTTTTGAACAATTGTAAACTTTGATATGTAATGTAATGGTTGTTTACTTTGCTTACTATGTACATCGGATTTGATACTCAACTTGGAGTCAACCCCGGAGACGTTTGCGCCTTTGGTTTTCGGGGTGTGACATAGATTCCTTGAATAGTTCAATTACGTCTTATGGATTTTACTAAATTAATTAAAGTGTTTAATTAAAAGAGAAGTTTAATAAATCCATAATAACATGGCTTAAGATTAATTAAATTAAAAGTATAATTTATTAGTAGATTAAACCACCTAGTATTTTAAATGTTTAAAGTACACCCTTATACTATATAAAATTAAAAAGTTTAATATATTATATGTATAAGTAAAATTCAAGTCTTACCGTTAGTAGGTCTCATTCACGAAGCCGATCTATAAGGGGGTATATGGTTATTGTCAATAAAATGACAGTTTAATGGGTTTCCACTCTCACTCACCGCTTACTTGACTGGTGGAGTGTCGTTAGTCGAACGGGTAGGATATGACATTAATTTTCATTAAAAGTATAATGAAATACCAATTAACTAAATACTTATAAATTTAAAATCTTAGTTGCTTAAGGAAAACTGTAAATTTGGTGCTAACCCATAAAATTGTTGCACCTTGTTAAGTCATTAGTAAAGCATGTGTGGTTAACTGACACATTAATCTTAGACTGACAGTGTGTGGCAAAGGGTAGTTTGATGTTAATCATGGATCAATGGAGCATGTTGTAACACCTATGTTTCTGGGCTTGTCATTAATATTGATATAATGGTCTATGTTAACCTTTGTAACCCGTTTTGAAATAATAGAAGTGTATTATTTGAGTATTATGTGTTTTGTGTTTAACTGTGTGACTTAATTGAATTAAGAATAAAAAATAAGTGTCAAAATGAAATGTTAGATAAGCTCGATATATATGGATAATGTTATAGTAGTTGAAATGAGGTTTCCAAATATATAAAGAATGCTGAAATCCGAGTTATAACGAATACGTTATGACCTATCGAAGTTTCGCGACAGAACCGGCGATGCTGAATGACGTAAAAAGTGAAATTTACGTTAGAACGATATCTATCCTTTGTGATCTAAACGAAATTCGTATGATTCGTTAAACCGAGAACATGCATAAAAGAACGCCCAAATCTGACTTTGTATGAGGGAGTTATGATTTTTCCGAAGTTTCGACTTAGCGGTATGCAGCCCGAATCCTCGATCTGAGATCGGGTGATTTTTAGCAGAAACAATCTAAATAAGAATCAAAGATCTCATCGATAGTAGTGAAACGATAAAAAGATAGACGGAAACAGAGTTCAGATGAAGGAGTTATGAATTTCGAACGGAGTTTACCTATCCCAGCCTACTAAAAATAATATATTAAAATTAAATCAAAATTAGCCATGGAGTCTAAACGAGAGCTGTGGAGCATAATCTCACCTATGCATGCATATAAAGAACGTCCAAAACGGAGCTCGTATGAGAATGATATAAATTTCTGAAGTTCGGGCCACGAAAACCGAGCATGTGTCAGGACTCACAACGTGAGACAGCGCTCACGACGTGAGCAGGCCAATTTGACCTTTCAAAGCTGCAGACACAAGTGGACGAATGATGAACGCGGTGACCTATCGAGCTCACGACGTGAGCTTTAGAAACTCACGACGTTAGGAACGAAAATGAGCCCTATAAATAGAATTCAAGGGGCAGCCGATTTTGGTTGCTCCATCTCTTCTCTCCCACTCCGGATACTCTCTCTAGGCCCTATTTTAACCCCCGAAGCCCCGATGATCATCTCGAGACCCGAAGCCCAAAGATCCCGAGAAGAAAAGAGTTTTCAAGCCGAAGCTCAGCCCGCGAGAAGCCCGGTGTGCGAAGTGATCCCGGTTTCACCGAAGAATATAACTCTTAGAGCCGTAGTGCTGTCCAATCATCTTCTGATCAAGTGAGTGTGTAGTTACTTTCTTCTAACGCATAATTATGAAGTATTTTATATAAAATATGTGTTATCTGTATATTTTGTTGTTATATGTGGGAATGTATATTCACTTTCTTCTATGTCATAGATCTGATTTATTCTCTATGAAATACGTGTTATGTGTGTGTGCCTCATCTGTTATGTGGAATATGTATTGATTGAATATGCTATACAGGTTTTAAACTATGTATATAAATATATATTTTTATCTACTAATATGTTGGGTAGAACATGGGTAGATAGTTGATGAGTGATAAACAGATGAGAGGCCTCGATGTCGTTGTTGTTGATCTAGTTATTCAGCAGAGTATGGATAACGACCACGGACTCTTTCTAGACAGTCCAGTGGAATGCTAGCAGGTTCATAAACTGTAGGTGTTGTGAACGGTGTGTTCATCGGTGTACTCTATCCCCCTCATGGTTGCCTTTAGGATATCTATTGTTGTGGAAACCCCTTAGCAGTAATGTCCATCCCGATGAAAATCCTAGATTAGGTCCCTTAAGATAGATGTTGTTTTAGGGACATAAAGAGAGGATAACGGGAATGGGTAATCGGGTTATTGTTGGTTGGTGAAATTAAATATAATTATTTATTGTAGGTTGAAAACCCTATATGCTCACCAGGCTCCCAAGCCTGACCCACTCAATTTTATTTGTATTACAGGAAGTGGCGCAACGGGATAAGATGGATGAATCATTGAGTTGTTTTGTTTACAAGTTTGTATATGTATATATTTGTTGAATGACTTGTAATATTATCGTTTATGCTTTATGGTCTATATCGGAACATGACATCCCGAGTTTTGATTATATAATGAAAATGCATCTATAATGAAATGCTTTGATAAATATTATTTTATCATATTTTGTTTTTGGGAACAAATTCCGCAACTCTTTTAAATCAAAAGGATTTACTCTGAAATTAATTTAAAAAACATAAATGAAATCGGTATTTTCTGGCCGAGATTTTCGGGATGTCACACATATGTGGTTAACCGACACATTGATTGGATGATTTGTAACATTAAGTGTGTCAAGCTAATTTGCATGGTTATTCTCACCTTGTTTGTGATCCTCAGCATCCCAATCACAAAGTTTAAGGGCATAATCGATATTTAAACATATCGTTGAAAAGTTTAATGAATCTCAAAGAATCTAGGAATTTCAATCAATTTAAAACTTAATAATTAGTTTTTCTTTTCATGGTGAAATTGGTAAATCGTCTTTTACCTACCTTCAAATATTTTTCAATTGGATTACGGTATCCCTCTTTCGAATTGTAGAATATTGTGTTGGGTTCTAGCCTTAATATTTCATTTTAGGTGTTATATTAATTACTTAAATCGACTAATTTGAATATTCTCCCATTACAGATGTCTAAGTCAGACAACTATTTTCTTCTCGAATCTTATGGAAAAAGCTTTCCTCATGAGGATGATATTCCACACGACAATGAAGGTGAAAGATTAATCCCTTCTTCATGTTGTATTGGAGCTTCACTTCCTCCACCTCCTCCAATAGTTTTCCTTAACCCACATATTCAAAGACTTTAATATTTCATTTTAGGTGTTATATTAAGGACTTAAATTGACTAACTTGAATATTCTCCCATTATAGATGTCTAAGTCAGACAACTATTGTCTTCTTGAATCTTATGGAAAAAGCTTCCCTCATGAGGATGATATTCCACAAGACAATCAAGGTGAAAGATTAATCCCTTCTTCGTGTTGTATTGGAGCTTCACTTCCTCCACCTCCTCCAATAGTTCTCCTTAACCCCACATATTCAAAGACTTTAAAAGTTCAGGGTTACTCAGGCCTTATTGGATAGCAAACACCAAGATGGAAGGTCGATGTGTGCACATGTATTGGAGATGAAGTCACACATTAACATGCAGAGAATGTTAGGAGTCATTGCGTCAAGGAAGTTGGCTTTTGACTTGGTTCTTTATTCACTTCCCGAGTCGGTATAGTCAGTTTGTTAAAGACTACTATATGACAAACCACTACATGTCTCTCATTGATCTTAGATATTTGCTAATTGCTGCTGAATCAGCAATGATTTGGCACACTAGTAATGCAAAGTTAATTAAAAGATCTATTTCCCAAACTTCCATGGGTATTGACAATGGAAACATTAGAAGTCAAGAAAAGATTTCATATTCCAACGGAAAGGGAAAGACTATGTCTGAGATTGTCCCATGTACCATTCCGAAAAAGTATGTTTGTTTCTATTGCCAAGAGAAGGGGCAATGGTTGCAAAGCTGTCGTATATACCTGAAGGATCATAAGGATGGGAAAGTCAAAAAGTTTCACTCTGCTTCAAGTAAGTCCACTATCTGACTCTATTAAGTTCCAACTGGTAGATTCTTAATACATGATGTGATAAGATTACATTTTGATGTTTTGTAGGTTTAAAGGAAGCTTAAAGGAAAAGCATGTTGAGTCTGATCGGGAAGAGATGGATTTCGATCGCATGGTTTGATGATCGGATTTTTGAGCTAATGCTAGGAGTTACAATAGATTTCTTAGGAGTATTTAGAAACACAGTTTTCATATGTACTTGCATTGTAAGGAAAGGTTTTCCACTTTTTATAAATAAAGATAAATTTTGATTATATCTTATTTATTTTTCCTTGCAATGGAATTTAAGAAAACTGATATTTGTTTTTTTTTTCTATTTTTTGCAATATGGATTTGATTCTTTTGTTTGGTAGTGTCAAATTTTACCAAATAAGAAAAGACTCTCATCACCAAAGTTTCAATTGTCCAAAAACTTGGAATCATGCAAATTGTATTGTATGATGAATGAGAACCGTCATCTTTGGGAAATTATGATGGATTCATTGTTCACGTGTATATGTGAGTTAAGTGAAGGACTAGGAGATCAGGTACACTTAGTTTTGCACTAGTTAAGTCCACCAAAAAGAACGATAAGACTCTTCCTCATGATTTACTAAAAGCTTAGTAAATATGGTTATACTTACAAGATTAAGTATGATTATGAATCTTTGGAAAAGGTTCAATGTATAGCAAAACAAATAAGATGAATCAAATTAGGAAGAAAGACAAAAGTTTCTCCAATCTAAAAAGCATGGAGAGTACTTGGGTGTCGTGTTTTACGATCAGCTTAGTGATTATGAAAACCATATCATAATTGATCCTCTAAAGACACCTTAGTGAACTTGTATGGATAAGAAGAGGAATCGTGAATTGTTGAAATGGTTAAATCAAGAACATGATTTATACTTCGTTTCAAAATCAAGTGTTAGAGTTGTACTCCAGGATTATGCCTTGAGTAACATAATCTTAACAAAGGTTTATAGCATTTATCAAATGTAGAGTAAAATGTTACTTTTGTACATTTGAAATTGGTAAGTTATGGTGTTTTGGATAAAAGAAATATCAACTAAGACCGATTATAAGAAGTGTTTGTCTTGATAAGAAGTTGCACTAACTCTTGAATATTTATTTGTAAAGTAATGTTTCTTGACAAAGAGATTCTTATATGTCAAGAGGTCAGTGGGAATCTTAAAGATCTTGAAAAATTTTAAGAACTAATCAAGATTAAACCTGTTATTAATCACTAGCACACGACTTCAGGTCTGTAATCTATCGTGTTGACATATTCTTGTTTCTATGTCCATTCTAGTTAAAATTGACTATACATGTGATTTCTATGAGTTCTCAATTGTTTGCATAGGGCAAAGAAACTTGATCAGTGAAAGTTCATTGATCAGTAAGGATGAGCTTCTTAACAACTTGGAAGACATGGTAGGCACTTTTGCTGCCAAGTGGCAAGAAATTAAGATCGAGTAAGTTCAGTCCATATGAGTTTGGATTTGTCACCAACCTTGTCTTGTGATTATGGTTATGAGAAATTCATGTGGATAGGAACACATACACCATAAAAATCTAAGTGTCTTAAGGTTTTTCTCCAATTCTTGAAAATTGTTGTGAGGAAACGCTTTCACTACGTAGATTTTAAGGCATCCCTCTTCATAGTTCGAATTGTGAGAAATGGCAAATAGTTTGAACATTCGAAACTTATTGTTGTAAGTTCTGAATAGTTTAGACACACGTATGAGCTTTCTAATAAAAGGTGTATGAGCTTAGATAAATGATTATCAAAGCAACTCATATCAGAAATCAGAACTTTGGTAAGAAAGTCAACAAGTATTGATTTCTAGAAGTCCAGTTGATTTATAAGTATATATAAAATCTAGTGGGATCATAAATCTTATGCTAGTAACAAAATAATTGTTATGCTTGTGGGAGCATATTTATTATGGTAAGTATTGAAATTAGAAATGTTAATTATAAAAAACAAAGGTTTCAATTCGCAAAGCTTCAGAGTTACAAAAGTTGTTTTGCTATAATTAAGGGAGAGGAACTTATATTTCATTTCAATTCTAAACGCTTAGATTGAGATTTTAATCATATTTAGTCAAGGGAATATATGAATGTCATGTTGAAAAGATTTGACATAAGGAAATTATATTTATGAAAATGTTATAGAAAGAGACTAGTAAAGTATCAACTCTTTATGTAAGACATTATGAATCGTGTCCCATATGCTTCGGTTATTGGATCGATTGCATATGCTATAAAATTTATATGTTCTAAATTTTCCAAATGCCTAGGGAGTTAAGAGAGAAAAAGGACTAGAACCGGATATGACTAAAGTTGTTAAGCAACTGTTTAGGAAGATCCAAGGTTCGCCAAAGATTGGTTACATATGCAAAATTAGAAGTATAGTAATGAATGTACCATATTGATATGATTCTGAATAGATAGGATTCTATTAAGAAGAGATGTTCATATGGCAATTATGGAAAAGTTTTCATAATGGGAGTTGGATATTAAGAATCTATGAATAAGTTAGAAACTTTTATGCAATAAAGATGTTCAAAGGAATGTGCTTTGAATATGAGACTTCGCATTTATAGAATTGTCTTGTAACAATCTCCAATGGAAAGTTTTGTAATTTGCAAAATCTTTGTGACTTGTGTACATAATCATTACAAAAGGATCACTGCATATAAGCCTAGAATCTAACAGATTATAGTAAGTGGCAAGGACTTTCTATTCTCACACTTACGATAAGGATTTGGAGTTGTGAAATGAGTGTCATTGGGAATGTTTAAAATTGATCTATTTCACAAAGTAAGGACCATAGGAAAACATAGTATGCATGCTTGGAGCATGGGATAACTATTGTTTTTAATTCAAGTATTAGTTGATAAATCAAAAGATTATACAATGAATAACGCGTAATCAATATGGTGATTGAATAAAATGTGTTTTATTTATATTCTAAAGTTTTGAGACCATATTGGATTTGATTATTCTTGTGTTTCAGTTTGCATTTTATCACTTCCCGAATAATAAGATTATTCAAACCATGCACAGTCGATCATACTTTAGAAGTAGGTATTGAGGCAAAACTGTCATGAATCCGTATGTAGATTGTTTAAAGGCGTTTAGACATAGCACAAGTTTGCTGCAGTATTCATGAGTACTTATGTAAGAAGATTAGAGTAATGGATTAAACTAATGCTCATCTGAGTCACTTCATGGATTTTAACGCTTCATGGATTATGAGACAATAATATCTTATATTCTTGAAACCAAGACATGTGAGCTATAGTTTACAAGTCGGTTGCACATTGACATATGTAAACGCACCGGTAACTTGGTGTTATAAAACATATTGTTGTATCTGATTTGATGACTAAATACAAGAAATCATTTGAGTCGAAGTTTATCCATTCCTTTTACCTAATATGGGATAAAATCAATATTTGTGGGCCCCTCGCTGATTTAGTTATGACACCCTAAGTGCTTGGCCAAGCCTGGACTGATTTTGATTTGTTCAAATTACCCAGTCATCATAAATCGAAATTCAGAAAGCAACATATAAACAGAGAGAATGATTATAATCCATGTCTCAGTTCATATATGATATCTAGAATGGAGAAATATATGATCCCTTACATAGTGGATGTGTCATATGACTAAGTTGGAGCTCGACAACGACTTTTTAGAACTATGATTGCTAGTCGGTATTCTGGAGTTGTATTTGAAATAATAGTTATTAGAATTATCCAAGTGGGAGATTATTGGATTAGGTGTCTAAGCCCATAACTATAATTGATATGTACTCGACCCGAGAGTAGCATGGTCCATTTGGGTTACCTTCACCAGAATAGTTTGATAGGATGGATATTTGAGAAAGAGATTATTTATGATTTATTAATATATTATACGTATAATATATTAATATGAAATCATAATATTTATTTAATATTGATCAAGAATTAACTTGGAATCAATTTAGTGATCAAAAGAGACTAATTAAATTAACCGGGATTGATTATGTAAATAAGTGACTACGTAAATCAACGGTATATATATAGTTTGGGCTATTTATCTATAATGGGATAAGTTTATGTAAGTATCCATAAGAGTTAACCCACATGAGATATGGACCATAACCCAAGTGTATAGATTAGGGTTTACCCATGACTCTTGGAATCCAACACTATATAAATGTTGCCCCTTAGCCAAAATCGCGACCCTATGTGTTTTAAGAGTTCATATAACCGATTTATGTGCTCCATATTATCTCTCAAATTCCTCCTTTGTTCATGGTGTTTGTGAACCATTTGAGGCATCACACATGAGGTGCTAATGTATTGAAAGGCCAAAACTACAACCTACAATAAAGAGGTATTATTCTAACTAGTTTTATGATTCATGTACCAAATTGTATCCTACATGTAGGCTTCATGCTTTGGAAATTTTATTGTATGTATAATTAGAGAAAACATGGATCCAAAGCATTTAGGGTTGCATGTGCACCATAGGAGTGTTATAGTGCTTAAACTCAACATAATGTGTATTAGATCCTTTATTCCTTCACTTGACTCACATACATCAATGAACAAGAAATTAGTCCCAATTTTCCCAAGTACAAAGATTTTGATACATCATATAATTCAAATCACATGATTCCAAGTTTTTGTCCAATTGAAACTTGGGCGATGAAAATCTTTCCTTACTTAGAAAATTACAACATTACCACAATCGATATAACTAAGAATCAAACCATTTTCAACATTGCTATTAATAGAAAGATACAAACAACAATTTTCACAAATGTCATTGCAAGGAAACGTAGATAAGATATTCATTTTATTTATTTATAAAATGCAGAAAACTTGTCCTTACAATGCAACTACAAATGAAAATCATGTTAATAATATTCCTAAGCAATCTATCATAACTCCTAAGGAGCAACTCAAAAATCTGATCATCGAACCATGCGATCGAAACCCATCTCTTCGCGATTACACTCAACTTAATCTTCCTTTAAGCTTCCTTTCTTTTCTTCGATCGTACAAGGAATCACAATGGAATCTTATCACATCATGTATTAAGAATATATAGATAAGAACTTAATAGAGTTAGATAGTAGATTTACCTGACATAGAGTCATACAATTTGAGTTTACTAGAAATTAGATCTTTCAGGTAGATACAGAAGCTCCGCATCCAATGCCCATTCTCTTGGAAATATAAACATATGGAATGTTTGGGAATGACACATAGGACTATCTTAGACTTGTCCTTTCTCTTATGATAAAACTTTTTGACCATGGTTGATTTCTCTCTTTTAGGAGAATAAACCATTTCTGGACTATCCCCTATGCCATTTCCTATGTCCATGGAATTTTTTGATGAAGATCTTTCAATCAATTTTGCTTTACCAGTTTGCCTAATCATTAATGATTCAGCAGCAATTAACAAACATGTTAGATCAATATAGGTCACGTCATGATCTGTCATATAGTAGTCTTTAACAAACTGACTATACGACACAAGTGATTGAAGAACCAAGTCAACAGCCAGCTGCCTCGGGAAAACGAAACCCAACATTCGTAGTCTATCAATGGATGACTTCATCTTCAAGACATGTGCACACACAGACCTTCCATGCTGGTGTTTGCTTGCCAATAGGGCTTGAGTGACCTTGAACTTTTCAAGTCAATGAAATTGTGGGTCAGGGAGAATTATTGGAGGAGGTGGAGGAAGGGAAGTATTATTTCCAGTTTCGCCTTTGCATGTAAAAAGGATTGATCTTTCACCTTGATCAACATGTGGATTATCATCTTCGAATGGAAAGCCTTTTCCAAAGGATTGGGGAAGACCATAGTTGTCAAAACTAGACATCTATAAAGGGGAGAAATTCAAGTTAGTTGATTAAGTCCTTAATATAACACCCAGATGAAATATTAAGGCTTGGACCCAACACAATATTCTACAAATCAAAAGAGGGATGTCATAATCCTATCACAAAATATTTGAAGGTAGGTAAATGATGATTTACCAATTTCCACCATAAAAAACAAAAAAAAAAATATACATGAGGTTTTAGATTAATTGAAATTCCTAGATTCTTTGAGATTCATTGAACTTTTCAATGGCATGTTTAATCTCGGTTATGCCCTTCTAGTTTGTCACTAGGATACCGATGATCACAAGCAAGGTGATAACAACCATGAAAATTAGATTGGTACTCTTGATGTCATTTATCACCTAATCAATGTGACGGTTAATCACCCACTCTCCATTGATCAACGATAATTTACGAGTTAACAATTGTCATCCTTCATTAGTCCTATATTAGTGAGCCGGTTAACCACACATGCTCCACTAACGACTAACAAGGTGCAATGAGCAATTTCATGGGTTAGTATCAAATTCACATTTTTTCTAAAGTAACTAAGATTGAGAATTTATAAAAGGTTCAGTTACTTTGTATTTCATTATACTTTTAATGAGAATGTCCTATCTTACATGTTCGGCTAACGACCCTCCACTAGTGAAGGGTGTAGTGGGTAAGAGTGGATACCTATTGGTGGTCATTTTACAGGCCGGTTCCTAAATTACCCCTTACAGACCAGCTTCGTGAATGAGGCCTACTAATGATAAGACTAACTTTTTACTTATACATATATTAAAAAATTTATTTTATATAGTATAAGGGTGTATTTTATATATTTAAAATACTAAGGTTTAATCTTTTAATAAATTAGACTTTTAATTCAATTCAACTTAAACTATGTATGGACTTATTACTTGTCCTTTAATTAAGACACTTAATTAATTAATTAACAAAATCCACGACGGTGTATTTTTTAAACTTTTAAGAACACAAGGGTTTTAGAATTTAACTTTTCAAAATTAAAACTTTTTAATCCAATTTTAAATTCCAAAACTTGAGTGCAGGTTTTGAAACTTTCAAATCCTTGTAGATTATATTTAAAATAATTAAAATAATCATATAATTTTACCATTATCTAAATCGGCCTAATATAATTTAATTTGGCAATATAAATACAATTCAAAATTTACAAATAATTAGTTTATCATATAATCTAGTAATTATCTTAAAATTTGACCATTATATTTAAATTAGATTAGGTTATCCATTACATATCAAAAAATCGAATTTTTAATTAGTAAAATAACTTATGGTAATTATCCAAAAATCATTTAAGCCAAAATCCCAAAAATTTGTGATCTAATTTGACTTCACATCATGAGAACCATCTGAATCACGTTGTGAGAGGCATTACGTCGTGGTCCAATATGACCACATCGTGATGATCATGCAGAACCAAAAAACAATTTTCTTTTTGCTTTGAATAATTCATTAGTACATCAAATATAGCAGAAAAACACCCTAGGCTATGATAGCACTGATGACTTTCGAGCACTACAACATTCCTATGGTGTACATGCAACCCTAATGCTTTGGATCTAGTTTTTTTCTCTAGTTATGCATGCAAATAATCATCCAAAGCATAAACCCAAAGTCTAGAATACATAATTTCGAAATTGATAACTAAAACCAAGTTACATAAATACCTTTCCTTGTAGGTAATTGATCTTGAGATTCAAGAGCTTAGTGCCTCAATTCCATCATCTCTAATGAGTCACAATCACCAACTAGTAATAGAGAATTATGAGAGAGAGGTTAGAGAGGCCTAAAATCGGCAAGGGTTTCTTCATGGAATCATAGGTACGAGTTTATGAGCCATGGGGTTCCTTTTACAGTTGAGGCTCATAGGGTTTTCAATATGGAAATCCTAATTTCCTTGCTAAGGCCGTAAACAACCTATGGATCCCCACACAGAAGCCTTGGATGAAATTCTACGGGCTCCCCATAGATTTTCATCCATCTTATGCCAGTAGGATCCATTACCCGAAATTACAACTATTTCTGATTTACATAAGTAGTCCCCATTAATTTTATCAGTCTCTTTTGATCACTAAATTAATTTCTGATCAATACTAATTAAATAATATGATTTCACAATTAATATATTATTCTTATAATATATTAATAAATCATAATCAACCTCCTTGTCCATAATTCATCTTATCAAATTGGTATGCTGAAGGCAACCCAAAAGGACCATGCTCGGAATCAAATCAAGTACATACCAAATATAGTTATGGACTTAGACACCTGATCCAACACACCCCTACATTGTATACCCCATAACATGACCAATTTCAATAAATTCGTTCATTTTTCAAGTATAGAGAAACCAACAGGTAGAACTTTAGACAAATGAAAAAATCAATGTACCAGAGGAAGCCGTTAATACTACAATAATGGCCACTGGAGGCTGATTTTTGGTTTTGTGCGTGAGTATGAGATTCACCTAAACCAAACCTAACATCATCAGGCATTTGAAGGTGAACAAGCATAGAATCTTCACCATCCTTCTGCGACACCTTATAAATCACAGCAACACCCGCCTCCTCGATATCCTGAACAATAGCCTCCTGATTGACATGAGGTATAAAACCAGGCAAAAAAAAGGAGTGACTTTGCGAGTGCTTTGTGGTTCACTAGTAGCACAAAATCCAACTTTACCCTTGGTATTTTCTATTAGATCTCTTAGCTAGAAAGGGTCATCAGAGAGAGATTTATTATCATCCTTCGTTGATTGGAAATTTTCATTCTCAACCACTTTAGCATACCAATCTAACTTTACCCCCGGTATTCCACATGTGCTTCTCCACCGAATCCTCTCCTTCACCTTTTGTTATTATGACAATCATCCTCATCAAACTTTGCCAAACTAGATTGCTCATAGATTTCATCATCATATAAAAAACTTAAATCCAATTTGTAACTTTCTTAGCCTGTAACATGAGTACACTCCATTCAATAACAATCTTCACAAGTGCAAAGATTAAAAAATAAATATTAGTTTTAATGCATAATCGCGTATTGTAAAGAATATAGCCCTTTACCTCCTCAATAAATGTCACACCCACGAACCAGACACCGGAAACATCTGAGGGCTCGCGTGACTTAAATTGAAGATCATCACAATGAATATACATGAATCATAACATAAACATCACCATGCATCAATACATTAAAACTGACATTGTTCACATCAAGTACATTGTTTAAACATTACATATCCATAACATAAATTGTTTGATAGTTTTCCAAAAGCATAATACCCTAACATAATTGGTATTACTCATCAGCTTACTTGTTACCTGAGAATATAAGTTATTTTGAAAAACAAAAAAAAAAAAAAAAACTTCAACATATTGAATGTTGGTGAGTTCATATGCATGGTTGTTATGAAAACGTTTTATGTAGTTTATAAAACCCAGAAAATCTGATATTTTCTGAAAAAGACAATTGTTTATACCAAAGTGTGAAGATCCATAGGTTTATGCATGAATGATTTCAAAGCGTGTATAAATGAAAACTTTTGCATTATAGTTATTGAAAAGTACAAATGAATGGTGTTGATTTCCTCGAAAAACCCGATGTTTTCCGATAAAAAAATATAATTGTTTCAAATTGTTATACTGTCACAATGAATGATTATGATTTTTCCTTGATTACTCAGATAACATTAGATTTGTTTATGTGTGTTGCTATAACCATGCATGATAATGACTAGTTCGTCTATCTTGACATTCTAACGAATGACGGAATTGATCTTAAGAATTTGTCACCCTAGACTCGCCGAGTCTAACTGTAGCGAACAGTTGAGGTGTAGGGGAGTCACCCCCGTATAGATCTATACACAAGCTCTCGCTCTCCCTCTAGAAGACTTTGATTATAACTATAGACTACAGACGACCCATAGAGGTTCCGCCCGCTATTACTCATTGAATCTAACATGAATTTGATTACCATTGATTAACGACCTGTATATGTTTACTGAATTGAAGGTAGGCCTAATAAACGAGGAGAAGAGGATTACAAAGTCCTACTAATCCCATGTATTATTTATGGCTATTAGGTATACAAAGGGCACGTTGGCCCATTTCACATTTGATTTACTTGAACCTTACTAGCAATACTAATGGGCCACTAAGTCCCAGTAGCACTTGAATGCCATTGAGGGTCCCTTAAATATGAAATTGGGTCATAGAAGGCCCAATAACATTTATTATTATCCTTTGGGCTCAAAAGTCATGTTAATGGGTCACAAAGGCCCAACAAGCATGATTGGAACTTTCAAGCCCAAAGATTTGAATATTTATTTGTTTTAGGTATTGTATAATTGTCGGAAAGGTTGATTTTTAGATTCGTAACGGCACGAGGCCGATCGGTTGTTTATAACGATATTTAGAATTATATGTATATTTGTGTTTCTATGTTCGTAAGTTGTAAGTTGGTGTTTTTGACTCAATATCTTAAAAATAAAGTATTTGACTCAAAAATATTGGTTTGAACCCTTTCAACCCTTCTTTAGTAAAAATGACAATTTTAGTCCTTTATAAAAAAAGATATTTTGAGCCCTTAAACCATTTTCTTGACACTTTTGACCCATAGACTTGTTCAAGTGACGTTTTTAGCTTAAAATTTATTCTTTGGCAGTTTCAGCCCCTCCAAAAATTTTTTTTTCAGCTAAAGCCCAAACTTTTTGCAACTTTTACATTTTTGGTCCAAAATCCAAAAACTTTACATTTTTTATCCTTGTTTCGAAAAATATCATTTTAACCCCTGAATTAGTTTTGTTTACCCTTTTTCCCCTTGTTTTGATAATTTTACCATTTCAACCCTTTGAAAAACACCTTTTTCACAATTTTGGGCATAAAGGCCGAAAAGCCCAAAGTGTAGACCATTAGGCTAAAATTTACACTTTTAGTCCTTTAAAATCAAGATTGTTATCTTAACTCGTATTTTAACTAATTTGACCTTTTTGACCCTTATAAATCCGTAAATGGCATTTATTTCCCATCTTTTGCTTATTTGTCAAAAATGGTTCATAATTTGGATTTGTGTTTTGTTTTGCATATTTTGAACTTGTATAATACTTTGGTCTTGATAATAACATGTTTTAAGATGTCTTACAACATATATTTCCTAATTATGGTTAAGGATTTTGGCTAGATCATGATTTTTCACACATATTTATCAAATACATTCAAGAAATCACACATATCATACAAAAACACATAGATCTACATATTTTACTTGTATTCTCCCCATAAATCTTGTAAAAACTGAAAATAGAGGGGTATAAACTCACCTTTTCTTGTGGATCTCGGTTTTGAAAAAGAAATGAAAGAAAATTGTGAGATCTTTCGGCCTAACTAGCTTCTTGGAAGACCTTTGGCTTAGATGTGTTCTAAGAAACAAGATCACAAATTTTGCATGAGTTAAGGGAGATTTTTGAGGTAATCAAGAAGTTAAAGTATAGATCAAACAACAACTTACCAAGGATTAGTGATATTATGAAAAGATCTTCTTGTAGCCCTTGTGATTCTCGAAATTTTGGAGCAAAAGTGAAGGAGTTCTAGAGAGAGTTTGAAGAAATTTTGCAATGGGGATGGTGTGTGTGTGTGTCTCGGCCGAAATAAAAGGAGGGGAGAGAGGAGAGAGTGATTTGAGTTGACATGTATGGGAAAATGAGAAGAGTGCATGGATACCCCATGTATAATTGTGAAGTGGTACCATTAAGTCAACTCTTTTCCCCTTTTTTGTAGTTGGGCCGAGAGAGGGAGAAGAAAGAAAAGAATTTGGGCCTTTTTGTGCTTAAGTCCATATTATGACCCATTTTGTTGATTTTTCGGCCCAATTGGTCTTTGGAGATGGTTCATGGCCCAAAATAAATTAAAGTATGAGTTTCATGGCCCGTTTGGGCTAGTTAGATTTGTTATGGCCCAATAAGGCTCATTAGAGATAAACTAGTCCCTTTTAGATCCATTATGGCCCAAAATGTTAAGTTTAATGAATATGGGTCCAATTAGGGCCCATTTAAGAGTTCTAAGCCTAAAATAGTCAAATTGGAAGCTTATTGGCCCATTAGGCCCAATAAGGAATTCGTAGTCCATAATGGACCTAAACCGGGATTTCTAGGGTTTCCAATTCTTTGTTTACTATTTGAAGTGTTTGTATAGAGTGGTTGATGAAATTTTCTTGTCATTGAATAAGAATCATACATGCTTTCAAATTTTTATCACCATGTTACCATTGTTCAATGTTTACAAAGCATCAAAATTCCTAGTTATGACAATAAACAATACATCGCCCCACGTCTAAGCAATGATGGAGAAGGTTTTCTTCATCCAGATAAAAGTCAGAACCCTTTCAAGTTCAATCCATTCCACACGCTCCTTTACAAAAAAAGTCACAAATCCAAGCAAGAACCTATGAGAACAAATATTTAACACCTCCATGAGAAATGAACTGATCATGTGCTTGCATGGTTGGAAATTCCAATGAAACCCAAAATCCACCAAGATAGCTTAGAGATACATCCCAGAAACCTTCACTTTGGCATAGTTTCTTCAAGTTAGGGAATGAACAAAATTCTCGAAAACAACCCAACAAAGTGAATGAGAAATCCTTAACCAATAAACAACTATCATCAATGATAAAGGCAGGAGAATCATGAGGACACGAATTTAGCGAAGGCACTAGAGCAGGTTGTTTTGTAACAGGAGCAGGTTTCTTGGATTGTTTATAAATAGAAGCATAAGAAACATTAGCAGCAACATGGGGTTGAGAGAAAGGATTAGACCTGGGTCGTTCACCTAAAGGCGTTGTCATCACATGCTTAGCATTAACCCTAACCCAATTTCCCACCTTGCGATTAAACCTAGTCGGGTTTGCACCCAACTTTAATCAACCAAACCAAATAGTATAAATGTTGTTAACCAAGTATTGTAGGAAATTCACTCGTATAAATCAAACAAATACAAAGGGCTTAAAATATTTAGATAATCGATTAGGTATGTAAACATCCACCACAGTTCCATATTTCCTACATGCATCATAAAGGTCACGAACAGTAGTGCGGCAAGGAAATTACAGATTAAAATTGACCGAGAAAGCCTCAGAATAAGGGTTGCGTTTGAGAAAGGACACCACCCACTCGTTGGTAAAAAGAACATAGCAACAAAAGGAATAGAGGACGCCAGTGTTTGAGCCCACCAGAGAAGAAACCTCGAGGGAATTGTTCACAAATTAGATTTTGTGGGAAAAATTTTATACAGTTTCAAATAAAAAATTGTCAACATAGAAAAAAAATTGAAAAAATGATGTTCGATTTGGAACAAAAAAAAAATGGAGTGTCAAAATTGAAAGAAAAAATCAAACATAGTGTCAAAATCGAAAAAAATGAAAACTTAGTATCTTTTATTGAAAAATAATTCAATTTTGACATGTCAGCATATCATATCAGCATTCCACATCATCAAAACTTACATGTCATCATCTCACGTCAGTAGTTAACAGGGTTGACTGGTCAAGCGATCAGAATTGTAAAAAAGTGGAAAATACAGTGTCAAATTGAGACGAAAAAAACATAGTGTTAAATTAGAATTTTAGTGTAAACTTAATGTCTGTTGTGTTATTTACCCATTAATTTAAAGTGACTTCATAAAGGGTTCAACTTTAGTACGAGTGATATCTGAAATTAAAAACAGTTTAAGAATATATTTATGGGAAATATGCGAAAAAGTCTCAATATTTTAGGTCAGTTTACGATTTAGTCCCAAACTAAATTTTGTTTACAAAATATGAAAGATTACTGACTAAAACTTCGGATTAACCCTTCATGGTCGGTTTCACAGATTTAGTCGATATCTCGTCTTTTTTCGTTAATTAATCCAAATGTTGGGGTCTTTTCATTAATTAAACAAAATTTTAGGGCTTTTTCATTATTTATTACCAATAAACCAAAATATTTGGATTTTTCTGAAGATTACCTTTAAACTAATATATATTATATGATCTAATTTAATATGTACTATTCCATGTCTTCTTTCTTATGCTCTTTTAGGCTCACCGTGTGTTTTTATCGGTGTCGTTAAACCCAACAACAAAAATTTTACTCACAAGCCTCGTTAACTCCATCAATTTTCCAAAATTATCCATTCACAACTCTAATGTCATCTTTCAATGTCCAAATAAAAACGGAAAAAATCCTTGTTGATTACGTGGATGTCCCTATTACCTAACCATGACTTAAGTAGTGGTTCCAACACTTGGATGTTCCTATTACCTAACCATAAATTGAACCCATACACTAATGACGTTGTCCATAGTGTTGTTAACAATAGAAGACAAATCTCACATGTTCAACCACTGATACATTGGCTCAAGTATTACTTGACCCTTGTTTCCTTATAACACTATAGAAGCCCCAACATAACACGAATCCCACATGGTTCATCTTTTATTGGTTTTTTTTTTTTTTGTCAAAAAGTAAAGCATTTTGGAAGCCTTAAATAGACTAAAGCGTAATAATGACAATTATTGTAATATCACACCAATTGTCATTATTACATTTTAGTCTATTTGGGGCTTCTAAAATGCATTAGTTTTTAGCAAGACAAAAACCAACAAATGATGAACTTTTTGATAAAGATCGGAATACAATCTTATTGATGGATCCAAGATCTCCTTCTCGTCCCAAGCCTTTTTCACCTCAATCTTCTTCCAAAAAATGCACTACAATATGCAATATTAGCCCCTCTTTCTCTCCTAGAAGCATATAGCTCAATTAGGGTTTCTCTCATAGTGTTAAGATGATAAGGGTGGCAGAAATGAAGGTTTAAGGTCCTTTAAATAAAACACAAATCCTGAAAATTAAGATTTTTACACTCAGCTACTACTCGTCGAGTTGGGATCCTCCAACTCATCGAGTAGACTCCAGAAATTACGCGACCATTAACACTATCTACTCGGCGAGTTGGGGCCTCCAACTCATCAAGTTGATCAGACAACAAGAATATAAATTAATTAAATATTATACCTGGGAGTCGGGATGTTACACCTATTGTAAGGAAACAAGGGTGAAGTAAGACTTGAGCCAAGGTATCAGTGGTTAAACCATGTGGGATTCGTATTTTGTTGTTAAGAAAACTATGGTTAATGCCATCAGTGTAGGGGTTCGGAATAAGGTTCGAGTCATAGTTAGGTAATAGGAACATCCGAGTGTTGGAACCGTAGCTCGTAGGTATACCAAATTAATATTTTAATAATTTATGATGGATAGCTTGTTGACATTTTTTTTACAATTAGAGTTAACATTCTTCATGGTTTTCAGTACATACTATCGAGTTGATTGTTATACCTATGTTGAGCTTTTTAAGCTAAATGGTTCATTCTTCATGGTTTTCAAGCCCTATTGTAAGGAAACAAGGGTCATGTAAGACTTGAGCCAAGGTATTAGTGGTTAAACCATGTAGGATTCTTATTTTGTTGTGAACAACACTATGGACAATGCGAGTAGTGTATGGGTTCGAAATAGGATTCAAGTCATAGTTAGGTAATAGGAACATCCAAGTGTTGGAACCACGATTTAAGTCATGGTTAAGTAATAGGGACATCCACGTAATCAACAAGGATTTTCTCCGTTCTTTATTTGGAGATTAAAAGATGATCATAGAGTTGTGAATGGATAATTTTGGAAAAGCGATGGAGTTAACGAGGCTTGTGAGTGAGATTTTTGTTGTTGTGTTTGACGACAGCGCTAAAAATACACAGTGAGTCTAGAAGTGCATAAGAAAGAAAACATGGAATAGTACATATTAAATTAGATCATATAATATATATTAGTTTAAAGGTAATCTTTAGAAAACTTCAAGTATTCTGGTTTATTGGTAATAAATAATGAAAAAACCCTAAAATTTTGATTAATTAATGAAAAAGTCCGAAAATTTGGATTAATTAATGATAGGGATGTCAAAAAGTCCCATGGGACCCCGATCCCATGGCGGCCCCGTCCCGTATGGGGGCATTTGTTGAAAAAAAATCAGGGGTGGAGACAAGGTTAAACCTCGTTTTAATTTCGGGGCGAGGGCGGGGGTTGGTAGTCTCGTCCTGAAACCCTCGTGTGTGCCCCGTTAATAAATAATATAAATTGACATATATTATTATATAAATATAATAAATAATAAAATGATTTTTACAAACAAAAATTTAATAAAAAAATGTTTTTAAGTTGTTTGTAACATGTAAAATTATGTTATAAATATGTATTTGTTACCCAATAAATAGTTTCTTTTAACCAAAAGAAGAACTTCTTTTAGCCCAAATAAGGTTGTCCAAAATCAATCGGGGCGGGGGAACGGGGGCGGGGAGCAGAAGGTGAATTTGGGGGTGGGGGCGGGGGTGGAAAGGATGGAGATTTCGGGGGCAAGGGCCGGAGCGGGGGAACGGGAAAATTTTAGGGACGGGGGCGGGGGAGGGGGATGCAATCCCCGTCCCGTTTGCCCCCGTTGACATCCCTAATTAACGTAAAAAGACGAGATACTGGCTAAATCTGTGAAACCGACCACGAAGGGTTAATCCGAAGTTTTAGCCGACAATCTGTCATTTTTTGTAAACAAAATTTAATTTGGGACTAAATCCTAAACTGACCTAAAATATTGAGATTTTTTCGCAGATTTCCCTACATTTAGTTTATGTTTTATAAAAATTAACTCAAAGTACATATAATATATACAATTTAGTACCTTTTGTAAAAACTAAGAAAGAAAGTGTTCATACATTGTTTTAATAACCGGTTTGAACGAACTGGATCGTAACCGGGATAGAGGTTCAACAAAAATCGGTTTGACGTTAAATTTTAAACCAATTGGAACGGGACAGTTTCTTCAAAATTCGGGTTGAACTGATAGTAAAAAACCGTTTGAACCGGTAGATATTAGACTTGTATAGTTGAAGTTCACACTTAACTTAAAAAGAAAACAACTCATTTCTAAAGCAAATTAAACTATGTTTATTGTGTATATAATTTGAAAGTCAACACGCCACCGTCATATGTAAAAGAAAAATCTGGTGGATTGGTGGTCGACCCGGTTCAACCGACGATCAAATCAGTTGAACCGAAACCGATTAATAGACCGAGTCAATTAAAAAAATAAACACATACAAGAAATAAATGACACAATAATATATGTTAAATTAATAAATATTACGAGTTAAAACTATACTTTATCCGTGTTTTGCTACCTCTATAAATGTGAAGTATATTCATAAACGGTTAATAAACAAATGCATGTTAAGATTCATAGTATATTTTCTAAACATACATCGGGACTTCACATGGATTGTCGATGAATATTAACCATAATTTGATAATACTAATGTCTGACGTGGCGCCACTTAATTAAACAACCACCAACCCTTTGTTATTGTGGAAATTGGAAAACTCCATAATCAAGTTTATAATTATAATAACATTATAAAAGCAAATCTGCGTAATTATAACATATCTTGTTGGGTTGCAAGCAAATACCAAAACAAAGATAAAAAAAACAAGAGTGGTTTGTTAAATGGATTTTCTAATATATGGTTAACAATATATATATATATATATATATATATATATATATATATATATATATATATATATATATATATATATATATATATATATATATATATATATATATATATATATATATATATATATATATGGAAAACGTGAACATACCCATAACGGTATTTAAGCTTAGGTACCCAAACACATCATTATACGTTGTTTTGTGTAATATATTCATTATAATGTTCTTAAACTTCAACCGTTAACTTGATTTAATTTCAAGATTTTTGAAATTTCACTATTATTTTTCTCTTATGTCACATCTTTTTGTCGAACACTTATTAAGTTATATTTATTGTAGTTAAAAATGAAAATTAAGTAAGAGTAAGATAAATGTGTAATAAATAAAAATAATTGAAGTAAATCAATTTAGAAATTAATTTATAAGAATATTGGACAATTATAATGTATTATATGATACAAAATGACGTAGTATGGTGAGTTTGGGTACCTAAGCTTATATACCCTTAAGGGTATATTCACTTTTCCCTATATATATATATATATATATATATATATATATATATATATATATATATATATATATATATATATATATATATATATATATATATATATATATAGGTAGGTTCAATTGAGAAAATAAAAAAGCTTGACATTGGGAGAATCATTCTCAGCCACTCATTTAATCTAAGCATAAAAGACACCGTGACAAACTTGTAAATATCGTAATAACTTTAAATCTCAAATACACATAACTATAGAGAATTCGATAATTGTTCGTTCATCATCAAAAATTTTCCTCCAACCTTCAATAATTATCCAGATTTCTTCAACTAAACCGGAATTTCTTCGTTGTTCATGAAATTGGAATCGGAGTTCTGGACTCGCAATCACAATCGACATTGAGGGACTTAGAATCGGTACTCACAGGTTCCCAATCAGATTTTCGGAAATCAAAATCAAATTGAGAAATCGATCAGAGATAGGATGTCGCATCTAAAGTCGGAATCGGAAGTATATGATGATTTGGAATTGATAACTTGATGTTTTTAACATTTTTAAAATAGTTAACTTTTTTGCACTCCAACTGTTTGATAAAATGCATAAACTAAATTACCAGGTTATATTCACATATGAATATGTTTTCTCACCTGAATCAGTATATGATTATTAAAAACACAAAACAAATATGCAAGTTTGTATGTTATTCATATGTGAATCACATAAAAAAATTCTATATATTTGTGAAAATACCTTCAATATTCATAAGTGAATATACCTTGTAATATTCATATGTGAATATACTATGTAATATTCATAACTGAATATATCATCTAATATTCACAAGTGAATATACTCTGTAATATTCACATGTGATATACCATTTAATACTATGTAATATTCACATATGAAATATCATTTAATACTCACAAGTGAATATACCATCTAATATTTACAAGTGAATATACTATGTTAATATTCACAAGTGAATTCATCGTCCAATATTAAAATATGAATATATTATGTTTATTATATGATATATTCATATATGAATGATACTTAAATTTAAAAAAAAAATCATACTTTATTCATAAGTAAATAACGAATGTACTGTAATAAAACTTGATGCATTGTTATTCATTTATGAATAACGATAGCTGAAAATATATAAAAAAAAAAAATTAAACTTTTTATTTTATCTTAAAACTATATCAATATAGATGTCTATTTGTAGAGAATAAAAAATCATGAATTTTGGTATATTTAAAATCATTTTTTTGATAAAAAATAGCTTATAAAAATTAAAAAAAAAACGAAAAAAACTATGTTTTTGTATATATTAAGCTAATGATTAGTATAATTTAAGGAAATATGTTATGTTGGAAAACACATGTGCATTCGTTTTCCATTTCCGCCGGTACGTTGGAGCCTTTTGCAGCAAAAAAAAATAATTGGCTGAGAATGATTCCCTCATTCTCAACCTTTTTTTTTTCACAATTGTATATATATATATATATATATATATATATATATATATATATATATATATATATATATATATATATAATTTAATGTGAAATATATTAGTTATAAAGAGTTTTTCCATACGTATTAAATTTAATTTTTTCAATGAGACATATTTCTATTATTAACACATTTTATATTTAATTATGATATTATTTTTTATAATTAATATTTGTTATGTATATCATTTGTTAAGTATATTAATGGTTTACCTGAAACTAGTAATTAAAACGAGGACTATTGTAGTCATTTCTCAATTATTAATGAAAGTGACATGTAATTAATAAAACATGAAAGAAAGGTTTGGATGTAAGTTTGTATTGAAATGTTAACGTTCGACTTGCTTGTTGGTGTAATCATGAATGATTCCATCATAATCACCACAAACAAGGATTAATTCCATCGATATATAGATTTATAACTTAAAGCGTGTGATGGCCCATGGTGCTTACTTTGTGGATGTTAGTGTAAAAGTTGACAGTGTCGTCTTTCATGAGCTCTTCGCATCCGAGAGGGAATGGCTTGGCACAACCCCTCGACACCAATACATGGATCAACATACACACTCGTCAAGCTCCACATGTTAAACTCGACACACCAACTTGGTATTTCTTTAAGTCACTCACCCCACTCACCCATACTTTTCCCATATTTTCTTCTTCTTTCTCCCTATTTCTTGTTGTTTCGCATTCAAGTTGTTTGGCCTCACACCTTGAAAAAGTGAGTTGAAGGTGGAGTAGAATGAGGTGGAGCTTAGACATGTCGACATGAATCCACCTTCTTTAAGAATATGTGTGATTCAACAAGCTAACAGGATCACAGGTTTGTATGAACCACTCATACCATTAAATGGTTTAACTTCAAGTATTCGTTTCCCAATTAGTTAACATTTATATACGTCCTTCTAGGTAAGTCCCTACTAGAAAACAGGTTGTTGCGGTATCCCCAAAATTTCAGAACCGATTAAAACCTTTTCTTTACGATTTAAGTTATTATGTTGCGGGAAATCCCAGTTTATTTAAAAGATTTTGAGATAGCGAAAGTTATTTCATTTTATTAAAATACCAATGATGTCACGCTCAATATCCGAACATAATTTACATCATAAATACTAAAAGGGTCCTGAAATACCATTACATGCTCATCTCTTATTTCAGTCAACATCCTAATTAGTTTCTAATAGCCTTAGTTCTGCTACATATAACACAAATAAATTTTGTGAGTCATGTTTGGAAAACAGCTGGAAATGTGTAGGGTTTTCAAGCCAAAAATATTTAAATTAAATTAAATAATAATAACATTCCTTCAATACTTATTTCCACAAAATATGGATATATATATATATATATATATATATATATATATTGTATGATGTAAGACAATCTACTATGCCCACCTGATTCTCACAAATCCTAATTCGACGATCATCTGGAAGAATCACATTACCTGATGAATTGCCTGAACAACTGTTTACCTATACAGCTAGAGGAGTCCTTGGCCGGTGTAAGTCATATTACGATGACCAATATTTAGAGTATTTTATAAATATGGTATCCTATTTTATCTACGTCTGTAGGTTATAAGTCCATACTAGCAATATAATTCACTAAACCACCAAGAATATTCATGTGTTATCATGTACTCTAGTCGATGACCTAGTCACATCTACCAGTTGTCTGATCTGGACCCACCATTTATCATGGAATTTACATCTTCTTATTTTGTTTGCTTCTTTGTAGCTTTCAAATTCGAGGAGCTTGTTCCCGTTGCCGAGGATTCTGAAGAGAAAATTGAGAAGTTCTTTGCTTTGTCAAAAGTTGAGAGATCCTTCCGATTCAATCAAACCATCCCGCAGGAAAGCTCCTTTACCACTGACGTCATGTCGACAGGTAAGGATCCTTGGCTTTTTCTTCTTTGTGGTGAATATCATAATGATCCTCTATATATATATATATATATATATATATATATATATATATATATATATATGTATATATGTATGTATGTATGTATATATATATATATCTATATATATATATATATATATATATATATATATATATATATATATATATATATATATATATATATATAGGATCCAAAGCCACACGCTCCAGTGCTCGCTTCACTCTTGCTGATCTTGATACAACCATGTCGGAGGACCAGCTGGTGGTGAAGAAGGAGAAGAGTTCGTCTTCTCTTCCTCTTAAAAGATCAAATGTTGACTTGACAATGAAGACGCTAGGATCCTAGAAAAAGAAAAAATACTGAGTCCACCTGTTTATCTTTAGAGAGCCTTGGAGCTAAGGAAGCACTCCGGAAGTTGGTCTCTTTCTCCCAAGTAGTAAGTGTTAACTCCATTCTTGTTTCATGTTTCATTTTTTTTTGCTGACTCACTACATCTTTGTTATAGGTCTCTGATCATGATTCCACGGATCTAAGGATCCGGGCGGAGAGGGCTGAGCAAGCCCTTCAGGGATAGTAGAAGATGTGGAAGGCGGCCAATGAGGATTTTTTGAGGAGGGTGGAGTTGCTCAGCAACGAGAAGGATAAGAGCGAGAGGAGAAACATGTACACGAAATGGAGGAAGTGATTTCCGATGTGAAGGTCAGTGTTGCAGTGGCCGTTTAGGAGGCCAAGATCCGTCTTGCGGAGGATCTTGAAAATGCAGGTTCCTGGGAGGTGGACGGTTGGTGCAAGGCACATGCCAAATTGAATGGCAAGCCTGCTATTACCAGCCAGGATCATGTACTGCTGATGACCGGGGGGGAGGAGAAGAAGGTCGATGATGACCATGTTGGATAAGGTGTCTAAGTCCGTAACTATATTTGGTATGAACTTGACCCAACCCGGCATGGTCCATTTGGGTTGCACTTCATCTAGCAATTTGTATGGATATACTTTTGAGAATAAGATGTTTATGATCTATTAATATATTATAAGTTATAATATATTAATATGAAATCATATTATTTAATTAGTGTTGATCAATAATTGATTTTGGAATTAATTTATTGATCAAAAGAGGCTAATTAAATATGGTCTCTTACATATATATGGATTGGGCTAAAATTTATTTGGGATGGTCTAAGAGTATATGGAAGTCCATGGATAGTCCATGGAGCTTTTAACCCATGGATCCTAGGTAAATAAAGATTCATGGGTATTAGGGGGTAACTCTAATCCTCCATACTATATGAAGAGGTCCTTGATTTAGAATTGGTACTAGAGAGTGAGTGAGAAACAAGAGTGGGCCGATTTTAGTGAGCATCATATTCTCTCAAGTATTTCCATGTTTTTTTGGGTGATTTGTGACACCACTTGAGGCATCCACACTATTGGTGCTAGGCTCTAAAACTCCAAGCAATCAACTACAAAAGAAAGGTATGTTATTCTACTTAAAGTTTTGTATTACAAGTACCCCATAACATGCTAGTTAGATTGTAAACCTTGGAAATCAAATTTGCATGTATTTTAGAGATAACATAGATCCAAGATTTCTAGGGTTGCATGTACACCATAGGAGTGTTAGAATTCTCAAAACCCAACAGTGGTATCAGAGGCTAGGTTTGTTTTCTTGATACCTGATGCAAACTTGTTGAAAAACCTCAAAAATCTGCTATCTGTTGAGTGAACTCACCGAACCTATGGGGGGACGCGATGATTCCATGAGTTAATTCATCCTACTCGTCGAGCAGGTTCTTGCACTCGAGGAGTAGGAGGTTCTGAATGTGGTTTTTCGAGTTTTGCTGCTTGAAATAGACTAGAACCATTACCCTCAACTATTTTGGTGTTTTAAAACTTGTTTTAGATGGTGTAATGGTTATGCTAATCCATTTACAATGGGCAATATCAAAATTCCATGCTTTATATGTAAATATGATTATTGAAATTTTGATATGAATGTTCATGTTCTTATGAGTTATTGCTAGATCATAGGAATTCTTTGCTGAATTGTTTAATGATAAGTTCTTGATCAATTATGTGTTTTAATGGAGTCCTTAATTTGTCCTCAAGTTATGGATTACCAAAAGTCACTCTTTTAAATTCTATTTATAAACACATAGGTTACATAAAATGAAAAGTCTCTCCTTTTAATAAACCTTTAACTCATAAGTTATGAAGTTCAAAAGTCTTGAATATTTTCAAAACTTGTCCTCAAGTTTTGAAATTTGTAAAGTCTCACACTTAAATACTTTAATTCCAAATTGAACCTTAGAATTTTAAAAGTTTAAAATTTGACCCTTAGACTTCTATAATATTAAAAGTTTAATTATCATATATATATATATATATATATATATATATATATATATATATATATATATATATATTATATGAATAAGTCATTCTTACCATTACTGGCCTCATTCACGAAGCCGGTCTATAAGGGGGTATAAGGTTACGGCCTATAAAATGTGAGTTTAATGAGTGTCTACTCTTACCCACCGCTTCCTTGACTAGTGAAGGGTCGTTAGCCGAATGGGTAGGATAGCACTTTAATCCTCATTAAAAGTATAATGAAATTATAAAGTAACTAAACCTTTATAAATCCTAATCGTCGTTACTTGAGGAAAATGTGAAATAGGCGCTAACACATGAAATCACACCTTTGTACCTTACCAAGTCGTTAGTGGAGCATGTGTGGTTAACCGGAACACTAACAAGGACTAGTAAGAGTGGCAAAGGGTCACTTAAGTTTTATCATAAATTGGTGGAGCGCATGTGGTTAACCGACACATCGATTGGGTGATAAAATTAAGGGTACCAAGTCAATTTGCATGGTTATTCACACCTTGTTTGTGATCCTCGGCATCCCAGTCACAAACTTGAGAGGGCACAATCGGGATTTAAACATGCTATTGAAAATTCAATGTATCTCAAACGATCTAGGAGTTTCAGATCTAATTGAAACTTAATAATTTATTTTGTTTATAATGGTGGAAATTGGTAAATCATCATTTACCTACCTTTAAATTTTTAATAGCTTGGATTACAACATCCCTATTCCAAGTCATGAAAATACTTTGTAGGGTCCTAGCCTTAATATTTCATTTGGGTGAATTATTAAGGACTCTTTATCGAATTAAAACTTGTCTTTCTTTCAGATGTCTTCCAAAACTATTGCTAGCTCAAACCCTACAGGCTCCGTTTCCCTCATGAACTTGTGAGGGAAAGTTATTTTTGATGGTTCTAATTTCAATAAATGGATTCGGAACATCAGAATGATTACTCGATATGAGGACAAGGAATATGTCCTTGACAAGGATCTTAAGGTTATCAATGAGTCCACTGCTACTCCTAAGGAGATTGTGGAGTTTGTTGCATATGAGAGGGATGCCACTAAAGTGTCCTGCATTATGTTGGCTACTATGACACCCGAACTCCAAAAATCCTATGAAGATTTCTACCCCTATGAGATACACCAGGATCTGATGGAAAGGTACCATTAGAGTGCGTGTCAAGAGAGGTATGAAATCATCTCCTCCATGATAACAGCCGGGATGAAGGATAGTGAACCCATCATCGGTCACTTGCAGAAAATGAAAAGGTTCGTGGACTGATTGCTGAAGCTTAATGTGGACTTCCATGAGGACATGGTGATTGATATCATTCTCCATTCCTTACAAACAAGTTATGATTAGTTTCATATGACTTATCATATGAACAAGGAGGAATTCACACTTAGCAAACTTCAAGGACTTTTAAGGACCAGTGAAAGTGGCCTTAAAGGTAAATCGGTTGTTACTTCTACTCCTACTCCTACAACAGCCCTTGTTCTGGCAATTGGGCAGGGAAAGGGGATGAAGAGGAACACCCCTTTGAAGGGTACTAAGGGAAATTCTCTTGATGGATCCTCTTCAAGTGGGACAAAGTGTCACACCCCCAAACCAGAACGGCGGAAACGTTCGGGGGCGGAGGACGTCATGTTCAATATCATAACAGTTCATAGAAAGGAAAGTACACACCACCATATATAATAAGTTGCTAAATGTTTACATAGTTGTATTCATTACATGTTAAAAATAAAGGTACATAAACTTCAATTAGAATGAAGTAATTAATGCCAGCGCGTTAATCCCAAAAGTTGAATCCCAACCTGCTTAGCGATTTCCTGAGAATACAAGTTATTTCAAAGAAAAAGTGTCAACAATTAAGTTGGTGAGTCCATAAGTTGTTTAGAAAAATTGGATGCCATTCCAAAATAGGTGTATGTTTTCCAGTAAACGTAGTGCTTCAACATGTAAAGAGTTGTGATTTGTGGTGTTGAAAATGAATGCATTAGTTCCAGAAAATCCCATATATGTTTATAAGTTGTAAATGATTGCACCGGAAAAATCCCTTCTTTTCCTATTTTGTTTGTATGCAGGAAACACTTTTATTTTTCCTCGCACATAATACCAGTCTCTAAGACCGAAAATTGTAAGAAACCACGTTTCTCGTAAATGTGTCATAGTTTTATATATAATAAAACTACGTGAAGATCGAACCGGTTGGATGAAGAATAGTTTTAATAACCACTCGTTCATCATAACTTAATATCATAATAATTGTATATCCGATGAGTTTTTATAACCATACTAAACATAATATGCCTGTAACGACGTTCTTCAGGCGTCGCATTGCTATGACAACTGTCACCCCAAAAGACGGACTGTAGCTAACAGTCAGGGTGCGGGATCATGACTTCCCGTATAGATCTATACACATTTGACACGTTCTCGTCGCGGGAGATTCTGGTTATAAACAGGCCTTACTGCAGTACTTTCTAATAAAGAAAAGTAAAGTTGGAAGATGTGCGCGTCTCATGGATTCTCAATTTAGTATATATTAACATGATAGTTTTGTATGCAAAGTTTAACCTTTCACACAATGATTTGATAAACCGAAATCATAAGTTTTTAGAATGTATAAAATGTTTTAACAACGAAGATCATTATACTCCTCGTATAAGTCTAATGCACGATAATAACCGTATGTTTACTTGTATTCCCCCCCTAAAAGAGTTGTAAAAGTATTTAAAGATGTATTTAAAGTGTGTTAAAAAGGGGTATGAACTCACTTGACAACTTGAAGATAGCGAGATGGAAAAACGGTAGAGTTTCGTCTCGGGAAATGGATTTTTCCTCGGAAATCTCGGGATTTCTCGGGAGAAAATCGACCTTCAGATCTTGCACGAAGTGACCAGGGCTTCGTGGTAGTACGAGCACGGAAAATGAGGAAATACGCAAGAAAAATGAGAGAGAATGAGCCCCCTTTTCGGAAGCCTTCGCATGCCCTTTTATAGGGAGGCTGGTCAGCCTTGGTACGCGAGTCTGATGGGACGGGTTCCTGGGTTCGCGGGTCGGATGGGACGTGTCGCTGGCACGCGGGTCGGATGGGACGTGTCGCTGGCACGCGGGTCGGATGGGACGTGTCCCTGGGTTCGTGCACTTCGCATTTTCATTCTTACACCCTTCGCATCCCTTCGCATTTATCACCTTCGCATTTATCACCTTCGCATTTATCTCTTTAGAATTTCTACAATTTCATCATTTATGACTCCCATTTGCGAAGTTGAGTATTGATTTCCAAAAATGCGAAACTTCAGGGACAATATTTGAAATCTTATGTTTTCTTCCCCAATTCGCATTCTACTGTGAAATACTTCGCATCTTCATTCTTACACCCTTCGCATCCCTTCGCATTTATCACTTTCGCATTTATCACCTTCGCATTTATCACTTCGCATTTATCTCTTTAGAATTTCTACAATTTCATCATTTATGACTCCCATTTGCGAAGTTGAGTATTGATTTCCAAAAATGCGAAACTTCAGGGACAATATTTGAAATCTTCTGTTTTCTTCCCCAATTCGCATTCTACTGTGAAATACTTCGCATCTTCATTCTTACACCCTTCGCATCCCTTCGCATTTATCACTTTCGCATTTATCACCTTCGCATTTATCACCTTCGCATTTATCTCTTTAGAATTTCTACAATTTCATCATTTATGACTCCCATTTGCGAATATTAACCCAATTGACTTCAAATGATGTCCGACTTGAGCGTTCTTTTCATGTATGGTTACGGTTTGACGATATCTATGACTTTCATTTAGACACCTAAGGTCAAAAAGTGTTTTGTTGAAACTTTGCGTTTTTACGTAACTTCGTATTGCCGGTTTTTGTCGGGAAACTTAGAATGGTCATAACTTCTTCGTTATAACTCGGATTTTAGTGTTCTTTATATGTATGAAAACCTTGTTACAATATCTACCACTTAGTATACTTAATTATGGTTTTATAAAATTTTAAATTTTGACCTAATTTTTGCTGTTGTTACATTATCCCCTCGTTAGAGAGAATTTCGTCCCGAAATTCGCATTTTGACTGGGACTCCAATTTTTGCAGGCAGGCGTGAGTGCTTATGGTCCATTTGTTCCTCTTGTTCCTTTATGAATCTAGATCCTAATGTGTGTATTTCAGCGGACTTTCATTACTCCACCTATCACTTCGACCGATCGGGATCGTGCGGTTTTGGTTTTATTTACTTATGTTCTTCTAACTGTTAGCATATTCACTCGATGAATTAGGGCAGCTATGTTTTGAAATTCATGGTTGGATTCACTGCTAGTTTTTGAGCTTGGATTTGACTTGTTGTAAGCGTGGTATTTCTAAATGATATGTTGGGTGTTTTGTGGACTGTGAAATTAATACACCTTGTACCCTACAAGTAGTGCCTCCAGATCTTCAGAGCGATTATCATTGCTCCTGACTCAAGATCATGTGTTGTATAGTTAGCTCCCTGTGTCTTAAGTTGTTTTGAGGTATAGGTAGTGACCTTTCCTCTTGTATAAGAACAAAACCAATTCGTACTGATTATGAAGTCAAAACCTTGTGGTTGATTAGGTGACGTGAAGATCTAAACTAAAGTATGATTGCTCATGACCTAAGGAAAAATGGTAGGTACTTTTGTTCTATCTGACTTTCTTGTCCCAATCGACAGAAAGGATACGCATTGGGCTTCTAAGTTTACTCGCATGGCAGCATGATCACTCGTAGTCTTCTTAAGTAGTCTCCATCTTGAAGTTCATCTTAGAACTCATACCTGGTTCATCAATTTCAGTTTTGCGTATACGAGTCGTATATAATTAAGATTGAAAAGGTAGTCGAATAAATGATTCTTCTTTAAGCTCACATCCCAACGAGGAAAAGAAGTTAGAGTGGAATCATCAATTCTAAACCTGTAGAACCTTGATTATATACTACCCTTATGTATACATTCTTCAACAATAGATCAACCGTATGGGTCTTTGGATTGAACTTGACGTGTTGTACGAGTGGTACTTCGGGGCGGTTTGTTGAATTTTTCTTCGGAAAGGATGAGAAACAATAACTAAGAGGTACTCCTGGAAAAGTGATCTAGAAGATAGGGACGTACGTGTGAAGTTGTTTTCGCGTCGATCAAATGGAATCTGATTGTATGATAATGTCGGAATCATACAAAAACTTTATAGACATTAGAATTAAACATAAGACGTTTACAGACAAAACACAACCGTGCAACCACGAACAGAGTTACAGTACTTTAGGTTTACCACTAGACTATTGCTGCGAATAAGATATACTACAAAAGACAAGTATACGCAGCACGAGAATTCATTTACTGACAGGATCTCGCAAAAGGTAAGACTCTAGTTGCACTAGTCCTAGATAGTTTATACGTCTGTTACAACGAAACACCTTAATTATATTAACGTGGTTCTTGAGCAGGCTCTCCTGCAGCTGTGATTCTGAGAATCTTCCCGTCTGCGCCAGAGTTCTGCGTTATCGGGCAATCCTTCTGGAGGTGTCCAATTTCACCGCATTGGTGACATATATGGACAGTACCCATATTGGTGGTGGAAGTGAAACGTCGGGTAGGAGTTATGGGAACGTAGGTTCTTTCCTTTTTCGAGCAATCTCTTTTATAGTGCCCATACTCACCACAGTGATGGCAAGTCGGATTTCCATCGGCGTTGGGCGGGTTGTTGATCGGTTTTGATAGACTCTTGCGGTAACGTTTGGTGTGCCTCTTTTTGTTGCAGTTTGAGCACTGCTTCCCCCGACAAGGTCCAAAGTGGTGATAATTACATTTGATGCAATTTGGGAGGTTTCCAGCATATTTTCGGGCTGGGTTAGGGACAACTGGTGTTTCTGAAGGGACGGTAGTAGGAGGTATAGATACCGTAGTTGTGGAGGTCGTTACTCGTGGTTGTTTCTTGTTCGTCCCTTTACGCGATTTGTCCTTCATCCTATCCCAAAACTTTCGTTTGTTTCTCTTTGTCTTGGAAATTGGGGTGTCATGGTAGCTTGTCGTTCGCTGTGGTACTTGATTGTTACTTGGATTGGAACTGTTGTTACTAATCCCGCTACCATTCGCATTGTTAGCATGAAGGTGGGTCAGAAAAGCTGACACAGCAGCCGAGACTGCAGCTTGAACGGTAGTTGCATCGATCTGGAGGGTTGGTGCTTGGTTGATGGGTTGTTCGTTTTTCTTTGGCGACATGATTCTGTAACATAAAAGGGTAAAGATTTGTAAGCGATTCTGGTTGACCCTGATGTACTTAGATTGTTCATGTTAAGAGTACCACGATGTTCTCAAAAGTTTGACCTACATCTCTATGATGCAGTCCTAGTACAGAATGAGAGTATGTTCGCGAAGGTTTGACCTACATCCCTATGATGCAGTCCTAGTAATGAATAGAGGTAAGTTCGTAGAATGTTCTCAAGACGTTTGTTGTACAAGTTGAGGTATCGTGGGTTGGTGAATAACGAGATCCAACCACTGAAAGAGACTTGGAAGTGTCTCTTGAAATAAATTACCTTAGTCCAATGACTTGACTAAAGTATGATTCAGATAGACTCCAATGAAAGTAAGATAAAAGTACTTGTATGAGGAATGATGCCAAAAGTTAGCCGGCTGTCAATATTTTTGATATTCACGATGTTAAAGATTCGGGAAAATGACCTTGTAAAGGTCTTACATCATATCCATAGAAGATAGTTCCTGACAGCATAAAGACCTAGCTAAAGTACTTACGGAACAAGATAATTTCATAGAAAATGCCACATCGGGCATAAACAGAAGAACACGATTTCTTTTTATAAGGGAAATAAAGTAAAGCGTCCACTACGGCGACGGTCATCCCTCTGGTGAACTCTTAGTTCAACCAATTGACGTTCCATGTCAAGTAGGTGTCTTTCGCACACCATCTGGCGTACTTGGAGCTCTTAGCCTTCGGCTCGTGATCCAGCTAGTGTTTGCAACAGGATTTCATGGTTTCTCTCTGATCTCTCGTGGGCATCTTCTAGATGAATGGTGTGGAGGGTATGCATCCTCGCATCGGTGACAACTTCGGCAATCTGATGTTGGGCTGACCTGCCTTGAATCTCATTTTGGGCCACTCTGCGGACCAAGATTGGCAAGACTATATCTGCTAAGTCCTCATTGCTCAAGTCGTAAAAACTTCGGTCGCCATTAAATAGCATAGGCTGATCTTGTCCTTGGCTCTATGGTTCCAAGCATTCCACCGAATCAGGCGTCGGGCCATGAAGAGTCGGACGAGGGTTAGGAATTGGAAAGGGAGCTGCTCGGGGTAGGTTCTCAAACTCTAGTTCGGATTTAGCATCGTAAGAAAAGCCTTCATCACGGTGGTCATCCCATAGGATGATCGTTCTATGGTTCTTCTCCAAACCAACCAGCTATAACTTCATTCGAAAGATACTGGTTGTCAAGGGGATGGAGTCCAACTGTGATTTCTATGCGAGAATTTAGGGTAAGTGGAAAATTATTAGACGAACTATCTAGATAATTATGTAGAAAACCTTCATCAGTTACATCGCTATTTGTGAAGTGCATACCAGCTATGTGTAATCTAAATATGATAGACCTTCGAATAAGTAACCTTAATTCCAAATTCACACAGAATAGGGGTAAGGCAAAATTATCATAGATTCTAAGTCTATAACATCCTAATTACATGCAGCCTTAGTGTATCCACTTAGCAACTATCAATTTAGTAATGAAGATCCCGTTTTAATTCTCAAGTATAAAGTAATCATAGTAACACCAAAATACACCTATAGTATTTTTAAATTTATTGTTAGGTTCTATTGTTCTCTTTGTGGTAGGGTTGGTAAGGTTTTAGCATTGTTGCAACCACACACTTAAACTTAGGCACATGCTAGTCAACTCTCGGATAATATAGGCGATCAGGCTATATCTTCCCAGTTTTGACCATATGTCTCTAAGCCCACTTGTGTTGTCCAACAATCGTAATTCTTTTGTATTGTCCTAGTGACACTGATTTTAGTATGAATGCAGCACGTATACCTACTTAAATATTTTACTATTTAAAGTATAGACTCTTGGTCAGAGTATTTTTAATCCCTTATGTATTTATAGTTAGTATATCTTTTATGGGTTGATATACTTAATTCACTATAAACAATGCTCTGATACCAATCTGTCACACCCCCAAACCAGAACGGCGGAAACGTTCGGGGGCGAAGGACGTCATGTTCAATATCATAACAGTTCATAGAAAGGAAAGTACACACCACCATATATAATAAGTTGCTAAATGTTTACATAGTTGTATTCATTACATGTTAAAAATAAAGGTACATAAACTTCAATTAGAATGAAGTAATTAATGCCAGCGCGTTAATCCCAAAAGTTGAATCCCAACCTGCTTAGCGATTTCCTGAGAATACAAGTTATTTCAAAGAAAAAGTGTCAACAATTAAGTTGGTGAGTCCATAAGTTGTTTAGAAAAATTGGATGCCATTCCAAAATAGGTGTATGTTTTCCAGTAAACGTAGTGCTTCAACATGTAAAGAGTTGTGATTTGTGGTGTTGAAAATGAATGCATTAGTTCCAGAAAATCCCATATATGTTTATAAGTTGTAAATGATTGCACCGGAAAAATCCCTTCTTTTCCTATTTTGTTTGTATGCAGGAAACACTTTTATTTTTCCTCGCACATAATACCAGTCTCTAAGACCGAAAATTGTAAGAAACCACGTTTCTCGTAAATGTGTCATAGTTTTATATATAATAAAACTACGTGAAGATCGAACCGGTTGGATGAAGAATAGTTTTAATAACCACTCGTTCATCATAACTTAATATCATAATAATTGTATATCCGATGAGTTTTTATAACCATACTAAACATAATATGCCTGTAACGACGTTCTTCAGGCGTCGCATTGCTATGACAACTGTCACCCCAAAAGACGGACTGTAGCTAACAGTCAGGGTGCGGGATCATGACTTCCCGTATAGATCTATACACATTTGACACGTTCTCGTCGCGGGAGATTCTGGTTATAAACAGGCCTTACTGCAGTACTTTCTAATAAAGAAAAGTAAAGTTGGAAGATGTGCGCGTCTCATGGATTCTCAATTTAGTATATATTAACATGATAGTTTTGTATGCAAAGTTTAACCTTTCACACAATGATTTGATAAACCGAAATCATAAGTTTTTAGAATGTATAAAATGTTTTAACAACGAAGATCATTATACTCCTCGTATAAGTCTAATGCACGATAATAACCGTATGTTTACTTGTATTCCCCCCCTAAAAGAGTTGTAAAAGTATTTAAAGATGTATTTAAAGTGTGTTAAAAAGGGGTATGAACTCACTTGACAACTTGAAGATAGCGAGATGGAAAAACGGTAGAGTTTCGTCTCGGGAAATGGATTTTTCCTCGGAAATCTCGGGATTTCTCGGGAGAAAATCGACCTTCAGATCTTGCACGAAGTGACCAGGGCTTCGTGGTAGTACGAGCACGGAAAATGAGGAAATACGCAAGAAAAATGAGAGAGAATGAGCCCCCTTTTCGGAAGCCTTCGCATGCCCTTTTATAGGGAGGCTGGTCAGCCTTGGTACGCGAGTCTGATGGGACGGGTTCCTGGGTTCGCGGGTCGGATGGGACGTGTCGCTGGCACGCGGGTCGGATGGGACGTGTCGCTGGCACGCGGGTCGGATGGGACGTGTCCCTGGGTTCGTGCACTTCGCATTTTCATTCTTACACCCTTCGCATCCCTTCGCATTTATCACCTTCGCATTTATCACCTTCGCATTTATCTCTTTAGAATTTCTACAATTTCATCATTTATGACTCCCATTTGCGAAGTTGAGTATTGATTTCCAAAAATGCGAAACTTCAGGGACAATATTTGAAATCTTATGTTTTCTTCCCCAATTCGCATTCTACTGTGAAATACTTCGCATCTTCATTCTTACACCCTTCGCATCCCTTCGCATTTATCACTTTCGCATTTATCACCTTCGCATTTATCACTTCGCATTTATCTCTTTAGAATTTCTACAATTTCATCATTTATGACTCCCATTTGCGAAGTTGAGTATTGATTTCCAAAAATGCGAAACTTCAGGGACAATATTTGAAATCTTCTGTTTTCTTCCCCAATTCGCATTCTACTGTGAAATACTTCGCATCTTCATTCTTACACCCTTCGCATCCCTTCGCATTTATCACTTTCGCATTTATCACCTTCGCATTTATCACCTTCGCATTTATCTCTTTAGAATTTCTACAATTTCATCATTTATGACTCCCATTTGCGAATATTAACCCAATTGACTTCAAATGATGTCCGACTTGAGCGTTCTTTTCATGTATGGTTACGGTTTGACGATATCTATGACTTTCATTTAGACACCTAAGGTCAAAAAGTGTTTTGTTGAAACTTTGCGTTTTTACGTAACTTCGTATTGCCGGTTTTTGTCGGGAAACTTAGAATGGTCATAACTTCTTCGTTATAACTCGGATTTTAGTGTTCTTTATATGTATGAAAACCTTGTTACAATATCTACCACTTAGTATACTTAATTATGGTTTTATAAAATTTTAAATTTTGACCTAATTTTTGCTGTTGTTACACAAAGCAAGGTCCCATTCCTCCTTATTTAAACCCAAAGGAAGCACAATGCTTCTATTTCTACGAAAAGGGGCAGTGGAAGCGAAGCTACCCTAAGTACTTGCAGGATGTAAAGGATGGGAAAGTTAAACCCACCCATATAGGTATCTATACCATATTGTCTAAAAACTCATTGCATACTAACTCTTTGGTGCTTGATACATGTTGTGGTATTCACATTTGTACAGATTTGTAGGGCCTAAGAAGTAGTGAAGAAGTGGAGCACGAGAAGATCAACTTAATCATGGGCAATAGGAAAGCATCACATGTGACCAAGATTGGAGTTTATTCTTTAATGCTTAATAATGGTTTAACTTTAGATTTGAATAAATGTTGTTATTCGTCAGAAATGCCGAGAAATATTATTTCCCTTCATAGTTTGTACAAGCAAGGATTCACATTTTCATTCGATAATAAAATTGGTGCTATTGATGCTTTTTATAATGATGTGTTTTATTTTAAAGCATTACATTGTGATGGTGTATATGAAACTGTGTCGATTGTAGATAACTTAGGAAATTGTGTATTTCATATTGATTATTTGATTACCTTGGATAAAGCATCCTTGTGGCATTATCATCTTGGACATGTCAACAAGAAGGGCATATGATAACTCCAAAAGGATGGAGTTTTGGAATTATTTGACCAAAAATCAGACGATAGTTGCGAGTCTTGTTTACTTTTAAAAATGACAAAGTCACCCTTCACTAGTACTTGTGAGAGGGGTGAAGGTTTGTCGGACCTCATACACATAGATGTGTGTGGACCCTTCAAAACCGCCACTAGGGATTCTAATAGCTACTATGTGACTTTTACTGATGATTATAGTAGATATGGATACATCTACTTAATCAAGCACAAGTCAGAAACCTTTGAAAAGTTCAAAGAGTTTAAGCAGGAAGTGGTGAATCAACTGGGCAGGAACATCAAGATGCTCCGATTCGATCATGGAGGAAAGTATCTTAGTATTGAGTTCCTTGACTATCTTAAGGAATGTGGGATTGTCTCACAATTGACACCTCCTAGGTCACCACAGTTGAATAGTATGGCTGAGAGGCGCAATCAAACCTTGTTGGACATGGTTCATTCCATGATGAGTCAATCTTCTTTACAAATATCATTATGGGGGTATGCCTTAGAGACTGCCGCCCATATCCTTAATCTAGTCCCTTCCAAAAAGGTTTCCAGAATACCTCATGATATGTTGACTGGGAAAGTTCCCAATCTAGACCACATCAAGATTTGGGGTTGCGAGGCTATCGTGAGGTGCGAGTCTCACGACAAGCTCGAACCTCGAAGTGAGACGTGTATTTTCATCGGCTACACACAGAATTCCTTTGGATACCTCTTCTACAGACCCAATGAGAATGTGGTCTTTATGGCAAGGAGAGGAGTCTTTCATGAGAAAAAATTTATAAACCAAGGAGACGGTGGTAGGCAACTTGAACTTAAAGAGATTCAAGAGTCAAGCAGTGAAGGAACTTCAAACATTAGTGACCAACTTGAGGAGGAAACTCCTGTTGAGCCAATAGATGAATCCGTACCTCCAAGGTGTTCCATTAGAGTTAGGAATACACCTAATTTTTATGATGGTTATCACATCACTAATGAAGGTGATACATTTATCAGTAACAGTACACTGATACATTTGGATGAACCTAATAATTACAAGGAAGCCATGGCAGGCCCCGAGAGTACTAAATGGAAGGAGGCTATGGACAGCAAGATTCAGTACCTATATGCCAATCAAGTTTGGAACTTGGTTGACAATGTACCAGGTCGTAAGACAGTTTGGTGCAAATGGATCTTTAAGAAGAAGACCGACATGGATGGGAAGGTTCACACTTAAAAAGCGCGAATGGTGGCGAAGGGCTTTCCTCAAACTTTAGGAGTTGACTATGATGAGACCTTCTCACCAGTAGCGAAGATTAAGTCTATTAGGATTATGCTAGCCATAGTTGCATTTCATGATTAAGAAATATGGAAAATGGATGTCAAAACCGCTTTCCTTAATGGAAAGTTGGCTAAGGATGTTTACATGAATCAACCAGAGGGATTTGTCGATGTAAAGTAACCTAATAGAGTGTGTAAGCTTGAGAAATCCCTTTATGGATTGAAACAAGCATCTCACTGACAATATCTTTGCTTCAATGATAAAGTCAAAGAGTTTGGCTTTTCGAGGAGCGAGGATGAGTCTTGTGTATATGTTAGGGATAGTGGGAGTATAGTTAGTTTTTGGTAGTGTATGTGGATGACATACTACTCATAGGAAATGATATCCCAATTTTGTAGGAGGTTAAATTTTGGCTTCAGAAGAGTTTTGATATGAAGGACCTTGGAGAAGCTACCTATATCCTAGGGATTAGAATACTGAGAGACAGGAGTAAAAGACTAATTGGACTTAGTCGGAGTACCTACTTGGATAAGGTGTTGAAGAAGTTCAACATGGAGAATTCCAAGAAAGGAGACTTACCAATCTAGCACAATGCTAGGCTGAGTAAGACTTAGAGTCCGAATATAGAGGTTGAGATATTTGATATGAATCGATTACTATATGCTTCCGCTGTTGGCTCGATCATGTATGTTATGACTTGTACTTGTCTTGATGTATCCTTTGCTTTGAGCATGGTCAGCAGATATCAAGGAAACCCTGGAAAGGCTCATTGGGCTGCGGTAAAGAATATTATCAAGTACCTATGGAGGACTAAGGACTGGGTTCTTATCCTCAGTGGGAATAATAACTTGAGAGGAGTAGGGTATAACGATGCTAGTGTTCATATTGATAGGGATAATTTCCGCTCTCAGTCATGCAAGGTCTTTACCCTAAATGGAGGAGCAATTACTTGGAAAAGTTCCAAGAAGGAGACAATAGCTGATTCTACTTGTGAATAAGAGTACATAGCAGCAAGTGAAGCGGCAAAGGAGGCGATATGGCTGAAGAACTTCATTGGAGACCTTGGAGTTGTTCCACCTATAGAGGATCATATGGAGATTTTATGTGACAGAAATAGTTCGTTTGCCTTAGCTAAGGAACCAAGAAATCATGGTAGATCCAGACACATTGACAGTAAATATAACTTCATAAGACACAACATATAAGAAGGACTCCTCGTAGCAAAGAGGGTATTATTAGAAGAGAACCTTGCAGATCCCCTCACCAAGGGACTGACTAGGGTTAGAAATTTGCATCATGCGACGAGCATCAGGGTGAGAGACGATATTAGTTTTAATAATTAGATAGCTATTTCTGAAACTTGTAGAATGTAATTGACATTTTATGATTAAATTAAATTTGTCATTTATTTATAAGAAAGGTGTTACTATCTTATGTTAATCGTTTACTATTGTTTCAATTTTGCATGTTTTGACTTCCATAATAATTATTTTATTCAAAACTCTCCACAGTCGGTCATATATTGGAAATAGGTATTGAATTAAGACTATCATGAATTTGGCTTTTAAGATTTGTCTAAGGTGCATTAGACATGACATTCATTGCTACAACATTCAAGAGTGCTCATAAGGCCTGAGGATAGGATGAAACCCATGCTCACTTGTATCAGTTCATGGAATTTATCTCGAGTGATCTTGAGACGGTAATATTATATATATGTTCAAACCTAGAAATATATGTTGTTGAAAGACCCTGTACAGTGGTTTGGTCTAGGCATCGTAGTTGATAGTAGTGGGTGTGTAGAAAGATTATTTTGTTTTGAGTTTACGGTCAAGGTGTGTTTACGGCCGTAAACACATTCCGGTTGTAAGTTGAGTCTATAAATAGCACATTGTGTCAGACTTTATTGGTTGTTGATGCCTTCGTATTTTCCCAAGTTGTATCAGACGTTTTATAGGTTTAAAGCGTATGCAAGATTGGTTTTTGTTTTATATTTACTTATTAATTCGTGTTTGCATCTGTGATTCTCTTTGATCATTGGTAGATCTGTTTTTCGGGACTTTACAATTGTTAACTATGAGTTGGTTATCCATTGATTGCATTTAAACACATCAGTAACTTGATATCATAAAACGTGCTTTTGTGCATAATTTAACAAGTAGTTAGTACAAGCATATGAGTCAAAGTTTATCTATTCCTTCTAGAAATAGATGCGATATCTGGGCCCCTCGATGATTTGGTTATGACTCATGTGTCGGGCCCAGTCAGAACCTAATTGATGTGTTCAATTTAGGATTATATCAAACAGATCAGAGATCAGGAAACAACTGTTGGACAATAAGTACACCATTGTTCGATGTATTTGTTCGGCTAATATCTTGAGAACAGATGATTATATGATCACTTATCTAAAATGGCGCTTCATAGTTTAACAAAGTTTTAAAGAACTACGATTGTTGGTTGGTTCCTGAAGTAATACTTGCAACTATTGTTATCAGACTTATCCATGTGGCAGACTATTGGATAAAGTGTCTATGTCCGTAACTATATTTGGTATGAACTTGACCCGACCCTTCATGGTCCATTTGGGTTACGCTTCATTTAACAATTTGTATGAATATACTTTTGAGAATAAGATGTCTATGATCTATTAATATATTATAAGTTATAATATATTAATAAGAAATCATATTATTTAATTAGTGTGGATCAAGAATTGATTTTAGAATTAATTTAGTGATTAAAAGAGGCTAATTAAAGATGGACTCTTACATATATATGGATTAGGCTAAGATATTTTTGGGATGGGCTAATAGTATACGCAAGTCCATCGATAGTCCATGGAGCTTTTAACCCATGGATCCTAGGTAAATGAAGAGTCATAGATATTACGGGGTAACCCTAATCCTCCATAATATATAAAGTGGTCCTTGGTTCAAGAATTGGCACTAGAGAGTGTGTGAGAAACAAGAGTAGGCCGATTTTAGTGAGCATCATATTCTCTTAATTGTTTCCAAGTTGTTTTGGGTGATTTGTGACACCACTTGAGGCATCTACCCTATTGGTGCTTGGCTCTAAAACTCCAAGCAATCAACTACAAAAGAAAGGTATGTTATTCTACTTAAAGTTTTGTATTACAAGTACCATAACCTGCTAGTTAGGTTGTATTCCTTGGAAATCAAATTTGCATGTATTTTAGAGAAAACATAGATCCAAGGTTTTTAGGGTTGCATGACACCATAGGAGTGTTAGAATGCTCAAAACCCAATAGACTAGGCTCAGTTCTAGGCCTTTTAGGTGATTAGGGTAGTGTAGTTTTTTGATGTAACCATTTGACTCGTGTAGGGTTGTAAGCCGTTTATTTTAAATACAATGGTTAATCTTTCCTTTATCTTTCTATGCTTACTGTACACTATGATACTAAGATCTTTACATAGCTAGGATCCTAAAACAATGAATAATTTTCAAGATAAAGTTCTCTAGATAAAATGTTTTGATAAGGATTGAATTAGTCAAACAACTAAAAATAATTAGAACTAACTTTGTTAATTAATTTAAAAGCTTCTTTAGATGTTTGATGACTGACTTGTAACACATAAGAGTTTCAAATAATAATATAAAAGAATTTGTTAAGAACTAATTTTGGTAAATCAAAATGTTTTAAAACTTATTTAAAGATATCAACATAAAATAGTAGATGACTCCAAAGTGATGACATTAATCAACAATTCATTTAGGATCCTAAAAAGTTTAGGATCCTTATTTTTACTTAAAAATTTTCAATGTTAAGAATACGGAAAGATGGAGCATGATTGTCTTCGAGTTTTTCCTTAAGCTTCATAAATCTTTCAATCTTAGAGTTTACTGAGGGTAAATCTCAACTTAGGAAGAACTTAGGATCGTTGTTGACTTCTAATCATAGGATTCTTCACTGATGAGGATCCTTATCGACGAGGATCCTTAATGATGAGCATCCTTAATGATGAGGATCCTTAAGGACGAGGACCTTAATGATGAGATTATACGGGGGTGTTCCCTTCTTAGGATAACATGTTTAGGTTATAGACATTAACAAAATTATTTTGCAACACTATAGGTTCAATGGATAAGATTTTAATGTTATATACTGGAAGGATCCCAACTACTTATATAATTCATGGGAAAGACCCTTACTTATGATAACATGAAAATGCTATGGTTCGTGTGTTCTCTGGGGAAAATTCCCAACGTGTGATAACATGAAGATGTTATAGACCATATGTGGTTTCTAGGGTAGGATCCTAATATTTGACTACATGAAAATGTTATAAACGTTAAGGATCTTAACTTATGCTCAAAGATAAGAGGGTTGACAAGTCACTGAATCGTGAAATGATCCATTATCTGTATCCCATAGTTAGATATTGTGCGTCCAACCGAGGTGTATAAAACTTAGTTCGTGTGAAATAGGTAATTAGCTCTTTAAACCTTAGAGGGGATTAAGTACCCTTAATCGTAAGAAAGATGATTAGTATTTAGCTTGTGTATATGGTAGTTTAAAGATCACATCGCTAAATATAATGGACTTTCTCAAGTGTTAATATGTTGATATCTTCGTATGTCAAGATCCTTATGTTTCAAGATCTTCAACCTTGATGATCCTTATATTTCAGGATCATTGCTTATGGAGATCCTTAGTTGTACGTTGTTCTGCATAGCAAACGTAAGATAGGGGTGGGCGTTGGTCTTACTAACTTCCCTTTGATGCTTAAGTTAGTAAAGTATTCATGGAGAAAATAAGTAATCACGAAAAGTTTAAGGTAACGAATATGTGTACGTTGGTTTTGTTGTGGATGAATCGACCCTACTTACATGTAGTATGTTTTGAGGTGTATAGCATTCTAGGATCTTGGCAGAACGTCTCTTTCGACTGTTGCTAGCTAATATGCTCCTTTTCCTGCTTCAGCATCTATGAGATATGGTCCTTCCCATTTAGGAGCTAATTTTCCTGAACTATGATCCTTGGAGTTTTGGAATTTTTTCTTAATACCATGTCTCCTATTTGAAACTTTTGATTTTTATGTTCTTATTGTAAGCCATCGTGATCCTTTATTTTTGAGCAGCAATGTGTAATTTGGAAAGATCTCTGAGTTCGTCAATAGTGTCAAGATCCTGTGCTAAGATCTTGTCATTATTTTCTTGATCTTGCAGTAAGTATCTTGCCATCAGGATCACTACTTCGGTGGGGATCATTGTTTCCATCCCAAACACCAAAGAGTGAGGGGTCTGACATGTGGCTATTTTAGAATTAGTCATATATGCTTGTAAGACCAAAGGAAGCTCTTCTTCCCATCTTTCCTTCTTCTTATCCAATCTTTTCTTTAACTTGTTTACTATGAATTTATTGTTGGATTCTGCTTGACCAATCGCTTGGGGATGAACAGGAATGGAAGTTATCATTTTGATTCCCTAACTTGTGTAGAAGGCTATTGTTCTTCTACTTATGAATTGGGATCCATTGTCGCATATAATTTCATCCAAGATCTCGAACCTGGTCAAGATATTACATTTAATAAATGTGACTACTTCTTTGTCTCTTACCTGAATGAAGGCTTCAGCTTCGATCCACTTGGAGAAGTAATTGATCATCACTAGCATCAAGACATTTCCACTTAGGGCTACATGTAATTTTCCGACTGTATCCATTCCCCATTTCATGAATGGCCATGGAGAGATAATAGGATGTAGAGGTTCTTCCGGTTGATGCAGGATGCTGCTATGTATCTTGCAAGCATAACACTTTCGAGCATGTAGAAAAGAATCTCTCTTCATGGTTGGATAGTAGTATCCTATCATCTAAGGTACTGACCTACCATAGACTTTTTATAGAGTTTAACTTGAATATCACGAATCTTGAGACTCTTGTTCTCAATGTTGTTTTGCTTTTTTTCTTTTGCTAGGATCGTGCAATTTTGGAGATACCCCATAATGGGTTAGGTCCATGATCGTGGACTCCTTTGAGGATCCTATTCGCTGAGGTCCCTTTAATGAGGGATCCTAGGTTCAGGATCTTCGTGTGACAACCTGAAATTTCTAGCTTTCATTCTTGACTGTTATTAGAGTTAACTTCGTTTTGCTATTTTATAATGAAGTTTTGGGTCTAAAAGAGTGCTTAAAGCTTAGTAGAATTGAGATACGTGTCGGAGGATGGGTTAGTTTGGTTGTAGCATTGGCAAAACGGGCCAAACACACCAAAACTAGTGTGTGCGGCCGCACACTAGTGTGTACGTCCAGCCAGCTGCACACAGGCCAACCACACACACCATCCTATATATACTATCATTGGTCATTTTGATCATTTCTTACACTTCTACAAAGCTAGGACTCGAAAATCCTCTCAAGTATCATCCGGAAAGGTAACATCCTTCACCAAGAAGACCAAGAAGACCAAGAACACCATGTTTTCTGGCAGCACACGCCTTCTGGCAGTACACCTGGCCGCACACAAGGCTGCACACACATGATGGCAGCACACCTGGCCGTACACATGGCCGCACACACACATATAATGTGTATTTTGGCCACACACATTCTTGTATAGGCTTATAACCCGTTATACAATCATATATGGTTGTAACACTTCAAAATAAGTTTTTACTAGTCCCTAAAGTGGTCCCAATTCGTTAATTAGTTGTTCATAACACTAATTATGTTCATATATGTATCAATATATGCTAAATAGGATTCGCGTGTGTACTCAAGTCACCACTTGATACTGAGCAATAGATCCAACATTGTCATCAGAACCACTCACTACAAGTGAGTTCATACCCCTAAATTAACCTTTGAAATGTTTTAAATTCTTTTATGAGGGGGGGGGGTACAAGTTGAACAATTACAGTTATTATATCAAACACATGTGATTAATGACTACCAAGCAAATGGTTTTTCTTACTTTCCAGACTATTTATCAAACTGTTTAACCTCAAATTGTCTTACAAACTCCTTTAATTGTCAAATACTTTTACTTCAACTCTTTTAAACTTATATTCTGTGTATCTGTATAAATATAGTTTTATAAGTAGGATTGAAAGGACTTAAGACTGCTAGCCTACCCTACTTCCTGTTCTTGTTTGATGTGGTCTTAGGGTATCAAGGTAAGTTATCCAAAGGTCGTTTGAATCCTAGTTATATATTATGTATATGTATATAGATATAATAGGTTATTTCTTTCATTCAATTCCATGCCCTTGGATAGCAAGGGTATACAGACATGTTCATACTTTACTAGTAAGCTACCATAGGGGTAGTTTAGGAAGATACTATTACTAGAACAATGAAACATAGAAAGAGTCAGTTCATCCATGAGTCAGTACATACTATCATGAGAATCAAACATGAAATAGAGTGAAGAGAAACAAACAATAGACACTATGGCGAGAAACAAACATACAGGCTAGACAGAGAAAGAACGCACAATACAGCTAACACACATAGACATTACATATACATTAACACAGTTATGTGGGCCATTAAATAGGGTGTGGCACTACCTGCCATGACTGGTTTTATATCAGAATCTCCTTCATTGGGGAGCGTATGAGTTTGTGTATAGATCTACACTGGATTGACTATTCTACACCTTGTTGGTCGCTTCAATGGGACTTGCAAGTCTATGGGTGCCAAACGTCATTTTACGGCATCTTACATTGTCGTTTTACTATTGAATCGGTAGAAAGATACAGGCCGATCACATGTTACCTTAAAATTTACAATTGCTTAAGGTACTTAGTACAGTAGTAGTTACTTAATACAATACTACAGTACTATAATATTTCCCCATTGCATTCACTTCGTGAACTTGCACACGATGCACGGTGATGTAAAAACTATATTTTTGGTTAATGATAGTCGGTGCTGGGAAAATACACACTCTTACATGAGACACACACATAGATACTAGATGCCTTGGTAGAAGGCTACTTTTAGTAGAAAACATAGGGTTTTCTAGGAGAGTTCAAACAAATACAAACAATACAAAACTTAACAGAACATATACATTACAAAAAATCTTTCAAAGGATTTCATACAAACTCAGAAACTAATATGCTTATGATCTCACCAGCTTTAAAGCTGATACTCACTTTCAAAATAACTTGTATTCTTAGGTCACCATTGGACAGGTACAGGTGCCGGATTTGGAGAAGAAGGAGCTTATTCAAGACTCCTCTTTTATTTTGATGTGTATAATTTTTGGTGTCTATATAACTTGTCAGAACACACTTGTATAAAATTATACTATTAATGCAATGGATGATGTTGTTACTTGTTTACTACTTTACATTGTTGTGATACTGTACATGACATCCTCCACCCTAGAACGTTTCCGCTGTTCACCGGTTTTGGGGGTATGACAGATTGGTATCAGAGCATTGTTTATAGTGAATCAAGTGTATCAACCCATAAAAGATATACGAACTATAAACACAAGCGGGATTAAAATACTCTGATAAAGAGTTTATACTTTTAAATAATAAAATATTTAATTAAGTATACATACTTGCATTCATACTAAAATCAGTGTCACTAGCAGCACGAGAGTATTACGATTGTTGGACATCACAAGTAGACTTAGAGACATATGGTCAACCCTAGGAAGATGTAGCCTGATCAACTACATTATCCGAGGAGTGATTAGCATGTGCCTAAGAATGGTTGTGAAGTTGCAACAAGTCTAAAAACTTACCAACACTACTACAACGAGAACAGTAGAACAGAACGCTAAACTTAAAATACTATAGTAGTATTTTGTGTTACAATAATCACTTATCTGAGAATTAAATATCTTTATTTGTATGTCAATAGTTTCTTAGTGGATACATTACGGGTATATTTTCCTAGGATGTCATAGCCTTAGAATCTGTAAATCTTTTCTTTACTTCCTATTCTTGTTTGATTGTGGGCTTAAAGTTAGGATTCACTTATTCGAAGGGCTATCCTGTCATGAGTACATATAGCTGGTATGCGCTAAACAAGTATTGGAGTAACTGATAAAGATCATCTAATAATTATTGAGTTAGTTTGTCTATTACTTATTTCCTTATCCCTATTCTCGCATAGATTAAATGGTTGGATTCTATATCCCCGGAGACTCGTACTTCCCCAACCACGACAATGCAAGATGGTTAGAGGATGAACCAGAAGATGACCACCCAATTCCTTTGGACGATCATGAAGCTGAAGGCTTTTCTGATGGTTCTGACTCGGAGCCCGAAGTCAACAACCTACCTCAAGTAGGCCAAGCCCCGAATAGTAATCCCTGACCTGCATTTCAAGACCCACACCTCTGTGGGCAAACAACTTGAATACTTGGAGCCATGAACATGGTCAACCCATTCCATACAATGGAGACAGAAGTTTCTACAACCTCACTGATGGAGGTTCTGCTAACAAAGTCCTACCCATCATAGTTAGAAGGATGTCTCGGAACACGATACTGGGCCAATCATCTATTAATCGAATCTTGGAGATTGATGCCAACACTGGTGTTAACACTGTACACATTCACCAACTAGAGTCTACACAAGAAAGGGCTCAGGTCAGCAATGCAATGCTTTAGAGGGAGCTTGCTGAAACACGAGCAGAAGTCAGGGAACTTCGAACTCAGCAGGTAAGATCGGATAGGCGTATAAGGGACATCGAGCGTCTTCTATCGGATTCGAGAACTCACTCTAATAGTTCTCGTTGCCGATAGAATCTTATTAACTTTTCTTTTGGATATAACCTTGTTATGTAAAAACTTTAGGCTAATTTCCTATCCTTGTAAATCTTAGACCCGATAGGTCTTGATTAGGTCGTAGTTTGTCAAAATTTTCCCATTATGGTTGATGTAAGGCCTCTTTATCTTGGTCGTTTTTCACAAACTTGTTACATCTACAATTCCAGTAATATTGATAGATACCTAATCGTATTGGAATTATTATCCAAATGTGATCATCTATTTAGTTCCAGATCTATATTCAATCGTATTGTTGATCTATGTAGAGTTAGTCCATGAGTCATGCTCATAAATTCTTCCATTAAATTCTTATCAATGTTTGCATCTTCATAAACTTATAGATCAAAGATGCCGCCTCACAGAAATCCAAGGAGAAACCCTAATAACGAAACACCACCTCCTCAGCCACCTACTCCTCAGTTCGACACGACAACCTTGAATGCTGTTGTAGCTGCACTTGTGGCTACATCCATGGCTAAATACCATTCATCAGGTTCCGCTGGATGAGGAACCCCTGTTCAGTCTATTCAGGTTGAAGCTCCTGTGAACTTGAGAGAGTGCTCCTATAAGGACTTCACGAACTACAAACTGGCACACCCCAAAACCAAGAACGGCGGAAACGTTCTGGGGAGGAGGACGTCATGTAAAGTATCACAACACAGTAAATGTAAATAAGCAAACAACATCATCCATTGTATTAAATATATAATTTTAATACAAGCATGTTCTGTACAGTTTTAGACACCAAAAATATAATGTGAATCAAAATAATATGATGAGTCTTGAATGCGCTCCATCTTCTCAAAAGCTGGCATCGGTACCTGTCTACTGATGACCTGAGAATACAAGTTATTTTGAAAGAGTTTATCAACATTAAGCTGGTGAGTTCATAAGCGTTTTAGTGTCGGTGTTTGTTATTAAAAACGTTTCAACCTGTCGCTAGTACAAGTTGTAAAATGTATGTAAGTGTTTGTAAAAGTTTGAATCTCTCAGAAAAACCTATATTTTCTATTAAAGTAGCCTTCTACCAAGGCTTAACTGTTTTGTATGCTCGTTTGATGTAAAAGTGTGTAATTTCCCAAGTGTAACTATCTTTTAACAAAATATAGTTTGTACATTAAAGTTTAAGTGAGGTTATCACTAAAAATGTAATGGGTAAATCATTGTAGTACTGTAGTTTTGTTTTATAGGAACTACTGCTGTACTAACTACCTTAAACCGGATTTATATTAAGGTATAATGTAATAATTGCACCATACTATCGACTGATAAAAACGACATAATGAACGGTCGTAATAACGGAATGACGTTTGGCACCCGCAGACCTGCAGGTCCGGCTGTAGCTAGCAGCAAGTTGTAGGATAGTCAATCCAGTATAGATCTATACGCAAACTCACGCTCTCCCTCCAAGAGAATTCTGGCTACAACTCGGGCCATGACATTTAAGGCATGCTCCGATACAGTGGATCACAATTGTTATCGTATTCTTGTATATGTAATGAAATGTTTCTCGTTCTAGTATAGTTGTATATGTTCTCATAGTATAGTTGTATATGTTCTCTTCCTAGTATAGTTGTATATGTTCTCATAGTATAGTTGTATATGTTCTCTTCCTAGTATAGACTCATTGATATAGCAGTTGTAATAGTATGATCCTGTGTTACCCTGATGGTAACTTACTAATGGTGTGTCTAGTACGTATGAATATGGAAGTACTTTTATGTCTATATATGTATATTTGATATATAATTAATATGGAAACGACCTTCGGATGGTCACCCGAAATTCCACTAGACCACATCCAAATTGAGGAAAAGGAACTAGGGCAGGTGGCTTTCCTAAGCCCTTTAAACATTATTTATACATCTATACATATATGGGCATGCAATTTATAAGTAGTAAAACAAAGTTTAAATAAAAGCATTTGATAAGTAAAAGAGTTTGTAAAACATTTTGAAGTAAAACAGTTTGAACAGTGATAAAATCATTGGTTTCCTAGTTACTAATCACATGTGATTGAAGCAATAACTATAAGTATTTAACTTGTATGCCCCCCCCCCCCCCCCATAAAGTATTTAAACATTTAAAATCATTTCAAAGGTTGATTTAAGGGGTATGAACTCACTTGAAAGTTTTAACATAGCGAGATGGAAAACCGGGCAGAGTTTCGTCTTGGGAAACGGATTTTTTTCTCGGGATTCTCGGGAGTAAAATCGACCCTCGGGACTTGAGCAAAAAGACCAGAGCTTCGGGTTTGAACAGGCACTGAAATCGAGGCAAGATCATGAGAGAAAGAGAGAGAATGAGCAAAATTTCCGGAAAGCCTCGCATCCCGTTTATAGGGGTGCTGAACCGCCTTGTTACGCTGGGCATACGAGGGTACGCAGCGCGTACTGGGACGTCATCGCTTACGTACTTCGGATGGGAGGGCGGGTCGGATAGCTTCGCATAGGGGCGACGTGGACGGGCCGAGACCAAGGCCCTCGGGTACGCAGGGCGTACGGGGTTACGCGGCGCATACCTCGGATGAGGATGCCGACTCTTCCTTCGGATATTACGGGATTTTTGAATTATATATATATATATATATATATATATATATATATATATATATATATATATATATATATATATAATTTATTTAATAAACTTCAAAAAAAATCATATCTTCTTCATACAAACTCCGTTTTCGATGGTCTTTATATCCACGCGTAGGTGAGACTACACTCTACAACTATCATTTAGACTCCGTTGGCAAATTCCGAAATTATTTTTATTATTTATTTATAAAATGACGTGATTAAGGAATTTCTTTAAAAATTCATAACTTCTTTATCTGTCATCGGTTTTTGCCAGACTTTTTACCGCTGAAATACCATTGACGAGACCTTCGATTCTCGTTTAGGTCATTCCGGCCAAAAGTCGCTCGATCTCCGATTCGAGTTTTTAGCTGTCTGTTGCTAAGCTGAACTTGGAAAAATCATAACTTCAATATACGAAGTCGGATTTGGGCGTTCTTTTTACGTACGATCATGGTTTGATGACATTTAAACATAGAAGAAATTTAAATAGGAACTTTTTGGACTTTTTAATATCGAAGTTAATTTTATTAACTCAAAAGTGGTTACAATACTTGACTTTTTAGGTCACTACAAAGAGTTGAAATATCGGGTTGTCACATCATCACCCTGTTAGAGGGAATTTCATCTCGAAATTTAAAGTAAGAAAACACTTGTGGATTAGGGAAACAGATGTGGGTACATGCGTTGCATCTGATCTTCGCGTTCCATGGTGAATTCAGGTCCTCGCTTTGCATTCCAGCGGAGCTTCATGATAGGGATGCGACTTTGCTTGGTTTGCTTGACCTCTCGGTCCATGATTTCTACTGGTTCCTCCACGAAGTTGAGGCTCTCGTTGATCTCGATCTCGTCGAGTGGGATTACAAGAGTCTCTTCGGATAGACACTTTTTCGAGTTAGATATGTGGAATGTAGGATGTACGTTACGAAGTGCGCCTGGTAGGTCGAGTTTGTAAGCTACGGGGCCGACTCTTGCAAGAATCTCGAAAGGCCCTATGTACCTCGGATTAAGCTTCCCACGCTCGCCGAAGCGTATCAAGCCCTTCCAGGGTGAGACTTTGAGAAGGACTCGGTCTCCCACCTGAAATTCCAAAGGTTTCCTTCGTTTATCAGTGTAGCTCTTCTGTCGGTCTCTAGAGGCTTTCAATCATTCACGGATCTGAATGATTTTCTCTATCGTTTCCCAAATGATCTCCAGACCGGTGAGAGTACTGTCGGAAGCTTGCCCCCTGGCTAATTGGGTATCACCCATCTCAGCCCAGCACAGAGGGGATCTGCACTTTCGGTCGTAGAGAGGTTCAAATGGAACAGCCTTGATGCTCGTGTGATAACTGTTATTATAGGAAAACTCGACAAGGGGTAAATGAGTATCCCATGCCTTCCCAAAGTCAATCACGCAGGCTCGCAACATATCTTCCAGTGTTTGGATGGTCCTTTCACTCTGTCCGTCGGTCTGAGGATGGTAGGTTGTGCTCATGTCCAGCCTTGTTCCTAGGGAATGTTGTAGTGATCGCCAAAATCTTGAGGTGAACCTACTATCTCTATCGGAGATAATGGACATAGGTACACCATGTAGCCGTACGATTTCCCTAATGTATGTTCTCGTAAGTTTCTCCATCTTGTCGGTTTCTTTGATAGGCAGGAAGTATGCAGACTTGGTCAATCTATCAACGATGACCCATATGGTGTCAAGTCCACTCGTTGTCTTGGGCAACTTGATTATGAAATCCATAGTGATCCGCTCCCACTTCCATTCCGGGATCTCTGGTTGTTGCAATAAACCAGAGGGCTTCTGGTACTCGACCTTAACCTTTGCGCAAGTAAGGCATTTACTCACGAAGGTAGCAATCTCTGCTTTCATATTAGGCCACCAGTATAGCTTTTTAAGATCCGGATACATCTTATCTGAACCTGGGTGGACGGAATACCGAGTGTTGAGCGCCTCGGTCATGACCAAGTCTCAGAAACCACCGTGTTTCGGTGTCCAGATCCGGTTCATGAAATATAATGCTCCGTCACCCTTGGCTTCTAAATTCTTGTCCATTCCTCTAAGGCATTCATTCGTCACATTTTCAGGTTTCATGGCTTCAAGTTGAGCCTCCTGAATTTGCTTAGACAAGTGTGAATGGATGGTTATTGACAATGACTTGACTTTGCGACCAGAATATTCCTTCCGACTTAGGGCGTCTGCTACTACGTTGGCTTTACCCGGATGAAAACGAATATCGCATTCGTAATCACTGAGTAGCTCGACCCACCGTCGTTGTCTCATGTTGAGCTCCTTTTGATCGAAAATGCGTTGTAAACTCTTGTGGTCGGTAAAGATAGTGCTCTTCGTTCCATACAAGTAATGTCTCCAGATCTTCAGAGCAAACACCATTGCCCCTAGTTCAAGATCGTGGGTCATGTAGTTAACCTCGTGTGTCTTCAACTGTCTCGAGGCGTAGGCGATGACCATACCTCGCTGCATCAGGACACATCCGAGCCCTTGATTCAATGCATCGCAATAGATTACGAAGTCTTCTATTCCTTCGGGAAGGGATAGTATTGGTGCGGTGCACAAGGCTCGTTTGAGCGTTTGAAACGCTCTTTCTTGTTTCTCTTCCCAGTCAAAGGCCATGCCTTTCTGGGTTAGGGTTGTAAGAGGTTTCGCTATTCGAGAGAAGTTCTGAATGAATCTGCGGTAGTAGCCAGCGAGACCTAGAAATTGACGAATTTCTGTAGGCGTCTTAGGTGCTGACCAGTTCTCAATGGCTTTAATTTTGGATGGGTCCACGTGGATTCCCTCTTCACTTACCACGTGTCCTAAGAATTCGACTCTCCGGATCCAAAATTCACATTTCGAGAACTTCGCATAAAGATTCTCTTTTCGTAATGTCTCTAGAACTTGTCGTAGGTGATCGCCATGCTCTTTCTTACTTCGGGAGTAGATCAGGATGTCGTCAATGAAAACGATGATGAACTGATCCAAGTAAGGTCGGCATACTCTATTCATTAGATCCATGAAGACTGTGGGCGCATTGGTTAATCCGAATGGCATCACCATGAAATCGTAATGTCCGTAATGAGTTCGGAAGGCTATCTTCGGCACATCCTCCTCTAGCACTCGTAACTGGTGATATCCGGATCTCAGATCAATCTTAGAAAAATAGTTCGCCCCTTGCAGTTGGTCGAATAGATCATCTATGCGAGGCAGAGGGTAACGATTCTTGACCGTCAGTTTGTTGAGTTCTCTGTAGTCAATACACATACGGAATGATCCGTCTTTCTTCTTAACGAACAAAACCGGTGCTCCCCAAGGTGAGAAACTCGGTTTTATAAAGCCCTTGCTGAGCAGTTCGTTAAGTTGACCAGAGAGTTCCTGCATCTCAACTGGTGCTAAGCGGTAGGGCAACTTGGCTACTGGGGTAGCTCCTGGGACTAAGTCGATTCTGAACTCGACCTGTCGTTGCGGAGGTAACCCGAGTAGTTCTTCTGGGAAAATGTCGGGGAAGTCGCTCACTACAGGGATGTTCTTTAGTTCTTTCGTTTCGAGGCTCGTGTCGACGATGTGAGCAAGGAATGCATGGTATTCCTTACACAGATACTTCTGTGCTTGAATACTTGATATGATGCGAAGATTTGCACCGGGTTTGTCGCCATAGACTATAAGAGTTTCGTTAGACAGAAGGTTTAGACGGACTGCTTTCTCGTAGCACATGATGTCGGCGCGATGAAGGCTTAACCAATCCATGCCAATGATAACGTCGAAACTTTTTATTGAGACTGGCATTAGGTCGATTGGGAATGAATGGTTATCTAGAGTTAGGGTACAACCTAAGTATATGCTACACGTACATTTAGTTTTTCCATTAGCCATTTCTACTGTGAATAGTTCTTTGAGTGCGTGCGATGGTTGATTAAGCATGCGAGCAAATTTCTAGTTTACGAAGCTTTGTTCCGCTCCACTATCGAATAGAATGCATGCATAGGAGTTATCGAGGAGGAACGTACCAGTCACCACTGTCGGGTCAGCAATTGCTTCCCCGTGGCCTATAGCTAGTACCCTTCCTGCTCCACAGCATTCTTTGCTTTGGGGCAGTCCCTCTTATAGTGGCCTGCTTCGCCACATCCATAGCAGGTCGGGCTCACGCCAGAGCCAGGGACTTGGTTGATAGGTCGTGCCGGGAACTTACAGAAACGGACGGTGTGTCCTTTCCTGTTGCAGTTAGTGTTGGGTTATGAGCATTCTAACACTCCTAAGTGTACATGCAACCCTAAATACCTTGGATCTATGTTTTCTCTATTATACATGCAAATATGAACATCCAAGGTATTATCCTAATCTAGCATACAAAAATATCAATATAACAAGATAGAATACATACCTCTTTAATGGTGCTTGTCTTCATGAAGCTTGAGTGCTTAGTGCCTCAAGTGTGACACCTCAAATGGTTCACACAACACCAAATACACTTGGAATAACTTGAGAGGATTCTACACTTCATAAAATCGGTTAGCCCTCTCTAGAATAATCTAGTCACCAATTTTGGGAAGAATAATATCTTTATATAGTGTTACAATTAGGGTAAACCCTAATTGTCATGACTTTCCATTTCCTTGGATCCATGGGTTCAAATACACCATGGAGCATCCATGGAGCATCATATGGGTTTTGGCCCAACTAGATAATCCATGGAGCATTAGCCCACTATATAAGTATGGATGATTTACACAATCAACCCATATATTTAATTAGTCTTCTTTTGATCACTTAATTAATCCTAGATTAATTCTTGATCAATACTAATTAAATAATCTTATTATTCTTATTATTAATATACTAGAACTTATAATATATTAATAACCATAAGCGTCTTATTTCTCTCATTATAGTCTATCCAAGTGCATGATGCCATGCAACCCAAATGGACCATGCCGGGTCGGGTCAAGTCTTACCAATTATAGTTATGGACTTAGACATTAATCCAACAGTCTCCCACTTGGATAAGTCTAAAACTATTATTGCGTATGACTTCAGGAACCAACTAGCAATCGTAGCTCTCAAAAGCTTCTGTCGAACTCTGACCTTGTAGATGAACTCTGATTTTTTGTCAACGACTTGTCCATTAGATAAGGGATCATATATTCCTCCATTCTAGATATCATATAGACTGAGACATGGATTATAATCATTCTCTCTGTCCATTTTTTGTTTCCCGATTTCCGATTTATGACGACTGACTAATTGAACAAATCAAATCAGTCCTGGCCCGGCCGAGCACTTCCAATTGTCATCATCAAATCATCGAGGGGCCCACAGATATCGCTTTCATCCCGAAGGTAAAAGGAATGGATAAACTTCGACCCATATGGCTTGTTCTACTACTTGTTGAATCATACACAAAGGCACGTTTTATAGCACCGAGTTACCAAATGCAGTTTCGTGCAATCAATGTACAACCAACTCATAGTAACAACTCATATCTCTAGGTTTGAAGAATATAAGATATTATCGTCTCATGATCACTCGTGATAAAATCCATGAAGTGATTCCAATGAGCGCGGGTTGAATCCAATACTCAGAACTTATGAGCACTCATGAGTGTTGTAGCCCTTTGTCCAACGACTTAGACCTCTACAAGCCAACCCATGACAGTCTTAATTCATATCTACTTCCAACATATGACCGACTGTGGATGGTTTGAATAACTTATTCATTCCGGAAGAATAACCTAGTTTATTCGGGAAGTCAAAACATGCAAAGTGAAACACAATAATAATTGAATCCAATATGGTCTCACAACTTATGAATATAAATAAAACTCCTTTTATTTATCACCATATGATTACACATTATTCATTGTATATTGTTTCAGCTATCAACATTATTCTTGAATTTAAAACAATAGTTGTCCCATGCTCCAAGCACGCACACTATGTTTTCTAAACAATACACCAAGTATGCATAATATGTTTGTCTATGATCTTTATTTTGTGAACTAGATCAATTGAACATAACTTCAATGATTCTCTTTTCACACTCCCAAATCGTTACTGTAAATGCAAGAATTCCAAATTCATGGCATTTACTGAAATCTGTTAGATTCTAAACTTATATGCATTGATCCTCTTGTAATGATTATGCACAAAGTTAGAAAGACTTGGCAAAAATCATTACAGAGTATTCCAAAGGAGATCAAATCCTTGGAAACATTCTTCTTGCATTAAGTTTCCTTAATCTTACACAGATTGAAAATTCTAACTTTGAAACATTTCCAGATTCCATTTCGACTATTACTTCTGAACAAGAGTTGCATCCTTACAGATTATGTCAATATGGTCCTTCCAGAATTATCACTATACTTCCAATTGTCCTTGAGAAACCAATCTTTGGTAAACCTTAGATTGTCCTCGACAATTGTTTAATCCTTTTTAGTCATATCCAGTTCTAAACCTTTTCCATTCTTAACGCCCCAGGCATTTGGAAAATTTTAGAAAGGATGAAAATAGCACATGTAATCGATCCTATATCCGAAGCATATGGGACACGATTCATGATGTCTTACATAAAGACTAAACCAGTCTTTTGCTATAACATTTCCATTTTCTATTTGCCAAGTTCTCATAATTCAGATTATGAAAAGGAATGCCGTAATCATAATCGAATTTAAGAACGCAAATAATGGACCCATATACAGAATTTCCTTATGTTGAGCCATTCCAACATGAAATTCATATATATCCTTGACTAAATGATTAAAACCTCACGATCTAAGCTTATAGATTTGAGATGAAGTATAATTTCCTCTCCCTTAATTATAGCAAAACAACTTTTTCCCAATTGAAACCTTTTGTTTTCTATAATTAACATTGCTAGCTTGCAATACTTATCGTAATTATCATGCTCCCACTAACATGATGATTATTAGCATAACAGTTATGCTCCCACTAGCTTTGACATGTACTCAGAAATCACTGGACTTCTAGAAATCAATACTTTATTGACTTTCTTACCAAAGTTCAGATTTCTGATACTAGATTGTTTTGATAAGACTTTATCAAAAACATACACCTTCTCTTAGATAGCTCATGGGTGTGTCAAAACAATTTTAAGAACTATGAAAAGGGATGCCGTAATCATAGTCTTGATCGTTTTGACCTTTGCCATTTCTCACAAGTCCAAGTTAGTGTGCCGGTAAACCACACATACTCCACTAACGACTTTGAGATCACAATTGTTATCTAGCTAAAATCTACTTAGTGGAAGTGTTTCCTCACCATCATTTTCATGAATCGGAGAGAAACCTTATGACACTTAGATTTAATGGTGTATGAGTTCCTACCCATATGAATTTGTCAAAACCATAATCACAAGACAAGGATAATGACAAATCCAAAACCATATGGATTGAACTCAATCTTAATTTCTTGCCACCTGGTAGCTCAAGGGCCTACCATTGCTTCCAAGTTGTTGTGCAACACATTGAGAACTCTAAGAACTCATATGCAAAGTCCACTTTAACTGGAATGGGCACATAATATGTCAACACGATAGGTTATAAACCTTAAGTCGTGTGCTAGTGAAGAACTTTAGGTTTTATTCTTGATTAGTTCTTGAGACTTTCAAGACCTTTAAGACTCCCACTGTCCTCTTGACCTATAAGACTTCCTTATCAAACATCCAAGAGATAGTGTGGATTCTAATCAAGACAAACACTTCACACAATTGGCCTTAGTTGGTCTTTGTTTTATCCAAAACATCACAACTTACCAATTTCAAATGTACAAGAGTAGAAACTTTTACTCTTACATTTGATAAGTGTTTTAAACCTTCTTAAAGACATGTCACTCAAATTACAATCTTGGAGTATGACTCTAAGACTTGTATTGGAACGAAGTATGACTCATCTTCTTGATTTAACCATTTCAACAATTCAAGATCCCTTCTTCTTAGTCATAAGAATGCACTAAGACTTCCTTAGAGAACTAATTTTGATATGGTTTCTTAATCATTAAGATGATCACAAAGCTGATACTAAAGTACTCTCCCATCTTTTCAGATTTGAGAAACTTTTATCCTTCTGCCTAATTTGATTCTTCTTATTCGCTCTGCCTTACATTTGGAACCTTTTCCAATGTCTCAGAGTTACACTTAAGCTTGTAAGTATAATCATATTTACTGAGCTTTAGTAAACTATGACGAATAGGCTTACATCTTTTGTGGTGGACTTAATCAGTGCTCATGACTATGTGCTCGATCCCTTAGTCCATTACTTGACTCACACATCCATGTGAACAAGTAATTAGTCTTAATTTTTCCAATACTTGAAAGTTCTCATTCATCATGCTATACAACTTGCATGATTCCAAGTCCCGGTCCAATTGAGACTTTGGATGATGAGAATCTTTCCTTGTTTGGTAAATTTAGACATTACCACAAATGAAGGAATCAATTTCATACTTCCACTCTTGCTATTCATGGAATCATATAAGCAACAATTTTTCCTCAAATGCCATTGTAAGGATATTTTTTTAAAATAAATAAAATCAAAAACTTTCTTTTATTTTAAAACTATGCGGAAAAACTTATCCTTACAACCCATATGAAAAACTTGTTGTTATCTATTCCTTAGCAATATCTCATAACTCCTAAGAAGTAGCTCAAGAATCCGATCTTCAAACTACGCGATAGAAATCCATCTATGCGATCAGATTCAGCATATTCTTTCTTTAAGTTCCTTTACTTTTCTTTGATTCTTAAAACATCACCATGTGACCCAGTCACATCATGTATAAAGAATCTCAGAATAGAAACTTAACAGAGTTAGAGTAGTGGACTTTTACCTGAAGTAGAGTCAATCTTATTGACTTTAACATCCTTAGGTAAACTTGGCAGCTTCGCAACTAATGACCCTTCCTTTGGCAATATAAACATATGGACCCTTTGATAATGGTACACGGGACTATCACAGACTTAGCTTTTCTCTTTACCATTTGTTCAACCGAGTTGACTATGGCCGATCCCTTTCCATTGGGAAGAGAATGCTTTTCCTGTATTTCCTGTGTCACATTGTCAATGTCCATCAAGTTTCAGGAAGTTGATCTTAACAATAGATAAGATCATTAAGGGTCTTGTCATAGTCTATTTCATAGGTGTCCCAAAGGAACTCACTATGTGACTTAGAAAGTAATTGAACCACCAACTTTCTCAAGACTTTGACACCCAACTCTCCCGGCTAGTCAATATGTGACTACATCTCCAAGATATGATCACACCTAGACCTTTACTTGCCAATAGGGCTCGAGTGACTTTAAACTTTTAAAGAACTTGTGGGGTAGGGAGAATAATTGGAGGAGGAGAAAGAAGTATGATATCCATAGGACATCATCTTCATTTAGGAAAGCTTGTTTCAAGAGATTTGGGAAGATCATAAATGTCTAAAACAGACATGTTATGGGAGATATTCAAGATAGTTGATCTTTGAGTCCTTAATATGACACCCAATATGAAAATATTAAGGCTAGGACCCAACAAACTATTTAATAACTTAGAAGAGGTATGCCGTAATCCAAGCTATAAAACAATTTGAAGGTGGGTGAATGACGATTCACCAATTTCCACCAAGATAAACGAAATGTATTATTAGGTTTTAATTGGTTTTTGAAACTCCTAGATCTTTTGAGATTCATTGAATTGTTCAATGGCATGTTTCAATCTCGAGTGTGCCCTTCAGGTTTTGTGACTGGGATGCCGAGGATCACAAAACAAGGTGAGAAGTAACCATGCAAATTACTGGGTACCCTTAAGTGTTTATCCCTCAATCGATGTGCCGGTTAACCACACACACTCCATCGATACTATGATAAACATTAAGTTACCCTTTGCCTACCTTGTTAAATACGAGTTAGTGTGCCGGTTAACCACACACGCTCCACTAACCGACTTAAACAAAGTGCAAAGTGTAATTTCATGGATTAGCACCTTATTCACATTTTCCTAAGTAACTAAGATTGGGAATTATTAAGAGTTTAGTTACTTAGTATTTATCATTAATACTTTTAATGAAGGGAGAATTATAGTCATGTCAAACCCGTTCGGCTAATGACCCTCCACCAGTCAAGCAAGCGGTGGGTGAGAGTAGACACCCATTAAGTTGCCATTTTATAGGCAACAACCTTATACCCACCTTATAGACCGGCTTCGTGAATGAGGCGTACTAGCGGTAAGACCGACTTTACTCTTATACATATAAATATTATTAACTTATAATATTATAAAGTATAAGGGTTGAATTTTAACTTTTAAAATTCTAAGGGCTAACTTGGAATTAAAGTATTCATAAGAGAAAACTTTACAAATTCCAAAACTTGAGGGCAAGTTTTGAAACTATTCAAAACTAATTAATTCCATAACTTATGTATTTAAAGTAGTTTTAATCCAAAAACTCTTCAAGTTCCATAACTTGTGGACAAATTATGGAAGACTTTAAACTAATAAAGAATTAATCTTTTCTTTATTTTATAACTTATGGAATTAATTAAGGTTACATATTTTATTTATTTATTTATTAATGAAGTGACTCTTGAACCTCCATAACTTAAGGACAAGACTCTTCATCTTTTTTTGTAACCTTTGCCAACATTATGAGTTTTATGAGTCTTTAATGTGACTCTTCATGTAACTTAAGGATAAGTTACACAAACACATTTTATACTCAACTCTTAGATTAATTTGGATTGAAAACAACTTTTTCACTCAACTTTTTCTATTAATCTAAGCAACTCATAAGAACAAGATAATTCAAATCAAACTTTTTCATGTAATTAGTCTAACCTTTAAACTAATACAAAACATGAATCTATTGACAATTATCTTTGAAAATGGATTAGCATGAACATTACCACATTAAAAAAACAAGTTTATAAGTTAAAAACAACTTAGGGTAATGTTCCTAGTCCATTTCTAGCCAAAAACCTCGAAGATCTGCTGTCTGGGGTCCAACTCGTCAAGTGCATGAACTCAACTCGGCGAGTTGGATGCATTTTGCCTTGGACTCGTCGAGTCCCTTTATGGACTCGGCGAGTCAGCTGGGCTGACAGCATCAAAACTCGATTTTTCAGCTTCTATTGCAGGTATAACAAGAAAACAAGCCTAGGCTCTGATACCACTGTTGGGTTATGAGCATTCTAACACTCCTAAGTGTACATGCAACCCTAAATACCTTGGATCTATGTTTTCTCTATTATAAATGCAAATATGAACATCCAAGGTATTATCCTAATCTAGCATACAAAAATATCAATATAACAAGATAGAATACATACCTCTTTAATGGTGCTTGTCTTCATGAAGCTTGAGTGCTTAGTGCCTCAAGTGTGACACCTCAAATGGTTCACACAACACCAAATACACTTGGAATAACTTGAGAGGATTCTACACTTCATAAAATCGGTTAGCCCTCTCTAGAATAATCTAGTCACCAATTTTGGGAAGAATAATATCTTTATATAGTGTTACAATTAGGGTAAACCCTAATTGTCATGACTTTCCATTTCCTTGGATCCATGGGTTCAAATACACCATGGAGCATCCATGGAGCATCATATGGGTTTTGGCCCAACTAGATAATCCATGGAGCATTAGCCCACTATATAAGTATGGATGATTTATACAATCAACCCATATATTTAATTAGTCTTCTTTTGATCACTTAATTAATCCTAGATTAATTCTTGATCAATACTAATTAAATAATCTTATTATTCTTATTATTAATATACTAGAACTTATAATATATTAATAACCATAAGCGTCTTATTTCTCTCATTATAGTCTATCCAAGTGCATGATGCCATGCAACCCAAATGGACCATGTCGGGTCGGGTCAAGTCTTACCAATTATAGTTATGGACTTAGACATTAATCCAACAGTTAGATCACTGCATTTCACGGCAGGGGCCGTTGTGGTGGTAGTTGCATTTGTTGCACTTGGGCGAACTTCCAGCATATCGACCCACCGGAGCAATAGTAGCATCAGCAGGGGTTATTGCGGTATGTATTGCCACAATCTTCTACTTTTTGGCAGCCTGTTGCTTCTTCTTTTCATCCCAGAATTTCCGCTTAGTATCAGCGGGTTTGGAGGGTTCCGGGATGGCTAGGGTGGTTGTGGTTGCAGGGGTTTTGACTCCATGGTCAATGAGTCGTTGTGCCAATCGTTTGGCACTGTCAAAGGTAGCGGGGTTTGATGCTAGAACATTCCCCTGATACGGAGGCACTAGCCCCCATATGTATCTCTCGATCTTCTTCCCCTCGGTGGGAACCATATCGGGGTAGAGGGCTACCAGCTCGCTGAATCAGGCAGTATAAGCGACCACGTCGGTGCCCTTCATCGTCAGGTTCCAAAGTTCCTGCTTCAGTTTCTGGATCTCGCCCCTCGGGCAATATTCCTCAGTCATGAGGTCTTTCATTGTTTCCCAACCTATATCGTTGGCTACAACGAGAGTTAGTGCCTTAACATGGCCGTTCCACCATGTCAGGGCCTTTCCTTCAAAGGTGCATGCGGCGTACTTGACTTTACTCGCCGCAGGGCATGAACAGATTTCAAAGACTGATTCAGTCTTCTCGAGCCATTGCGAGAGGGCAATGACTCCGCCGATGCCGTAAAAAGGCTTTTGTTTGCAATTTGTGAAATCCTTGTATGAGCACTCTCTCGAGCGCACATGGGTTTCAACCGGGGTTGATTCCACAGGGATTCCACCTCTGCTAGCATCAGAAGAGTGATACTGAGCCATGGCAGTTGCCACTGCTGTAGCTACGACAGCATTTAGGGCTACAGTATTGATGACCGGAGGTGGAGGAGGTGGTGGTGCAGGATTATTCCTGGGAGATTTGCGAGGAGGCATCTTTCAGCTATAAGTTTATAAAGATAAGAAAAATGGTAAGAATCAAGTTGTAAGCAACGTGAGAGTGACACATGGACTAACTAACCATAGACCAACAGTTGAATGAGTGTTTGAAATCACAATAAGAAATATTAGTAGGAAAGCACAAGTGTATAAATTCTTCCCACAGATTAGATATATTTCAATAATACTGGTATTACTGATGTAATAAGTTCAGGGAAAATTGACCTAACAGTAGGTCTTACATCATACCATACGGAAACCTAGACAATTCTTAGATTCCTAATTAGAGTACTGAAAGTTAGGAATATTTTACAGATAAGTGCTACTTAGAGCACAGATGTTAAAGGCTAATCCTTAACCCAAAAGATAATGATGTACTAGACATCATCTAACGGCGATGAGTATTCCTCGGGAGAACCCTGAGGTCTCTCATTTGACGGACCACCTCTAGAAGGTGTCGCTCATGAGCCCTTTGACGAGCTCGAAGTTCCATGACATCTGCTTGAGAGGCAACCAGATGTTGCTGTACGGTTTCATTGGTTCTCCGGGTCTGTTCCATGTCTTCTTCGAGACGGCGAATACGGACTGTGTTGACACCAGAGTTGGCATCAATCTCCACGACCCGGTCGATGGCTGCTCGACCTTGCTCGACATTACGAGCTATTCTACGGATAATGACAGGTAGAGCTCGGTTAGCAGAACCACCATCGCTGACGTTGTAAAAGGTTCGGTCCCCAAAGTATGGTAAGGGTTGATCCTGTTCGTCACTCCAGCGATTCAAGTTATCTACCCACAAGGGAGTGGGACCTGGAAAAGTTGGTCGAGGGTTGTTGTTCGGGGGTTGACCTACTGAAGGTAGGTTGTTGACTTCGGGCTCAGAGTCTGATCCATCCGAGAAGCCTTCAGCTTGATGATCATCCAACGGAATTTGGTGTTCATCGTCAGACTCTGCTTCGAGCCATCCTGCATTGCCTTCATTTGGAAAGTACGGGTCGTCGTGATGGAATCCAGCCATTTAAATCTACGCGAGAAGAGATGTATAAAGATATAGTATATATGTAGTTAGTAGTACAAAATACACCTATAGTATTTTAAGTTTAGATTCTACTGATCTTCTTGTGGTATTGTTGGTAAGTTTTTAGACTTGTTAACACATCACAACTATTCTAGGGCATAAGCTAATCACTCCTTTGACCAGCATAGTTGATCAGGCTATGCCATTCCCATGACTGACCATATATCCCCGAGCTTACCTGTGATATTTAACAATCGTAATACTTTTGTTCTTGTCATTATGACACTGATTTTTGTATGAATGCAGACTAGTATACTTATTTAAATATTTTAGTATTTAAAGTATAGACTCTTGGTCAGAGTGTTTTAATCCCAAATAGGTTTATAGTTTAGTATATCTTTTATGGGTTGATATACTTGATTCACTATAAACAATGCTCTGATACCAATCTGTCACACCCAGTAACCAAGAACGGCGGAAACGTTCTAGGGCGGAGGACGTCATATAAAGTATCACAACACAGTAAATGTAAATAAGCAAACAACATCATCCATTTTATTAAATATATAGTTTTAATACAAGCGTGTTCTGTACAGTTTTAGACACCAAAAATATAATGTGAATCAAAATAATATGATGAGTCTTGAATGCGCTCCATCTTCTCAAAAGCTGGCATCGGTACCTATCTACTGATGACCTGAGAATACAAGTTATTTTGAAAGAGTTTATCAGCATTAAGCTGGTGAGTTCATAAGTGTTTTAGTGTCGGTGTTTGTTATTAAAAACATTTGAACCTGTCGCAAGTATAAGTTGTAAAATGTATGTAAGTGTTTGTAAAAGTTTGAATCTCTCAGAAAAACCTATATTTTCTATTAAAGTAGCCTTCTACCAAGGCTTAACTGTTTTGTATGCTCGTTTGATGTAAAAGTGTGTAATTTCCCAAGTGTAACTATCTTTTAACAAAATATAGTTTGTACATTAAAGTTTAAGTGAGGTTATCACTAAAAATGTAATGGGTAAATCATTGTAGTACTGTAGTTTTGTTTTATAGGAACTACTGCTGTACTAACTACCTTAAACCGGATTTATATTAAGGTATAATGTAATAATTGCACCATACTATCGACTGATAACAACGACATAATGAACGGTCGTAATAACGGAATGACGTTTGGCACCCGCAGACCTGCAGGTCCGGCTGTAGCTAGCAGCAAGGTGTAGGATAGTCAATCCAGTATAGATCTATACGCAAACTCATGCTCTCCCTCCAAGAGAATTCTGGCTACAACTCAGGCCATGACATTTATGGCATGCTCCGATACAGTGGATCACAATTGTTATCGTATTCTTGTATACGTAATGAAATGTTTCTCATTCTAGTATAGTTGTATATGTTCTCATAGTATACTTGTATATGTTCTCTTCCTAGTATAGTTGTATATGTTCTCATAGTATAGTTGTATATGTTCTCTACCTAGTATAAACTCATGAATGAACTGACTCATTGATCTAGCAGTTGTAATAGTATGATCTTGTGTTACCCCGATGGTAACTTACTAATGGTGTGTCTAGTACGTATGAATATGGAAGTACTTTTATGTCTATATATGTATATTTGATATATAATTAATATGGAAATGACCTTCGGATGGTCACCCGAAATTCCACCAGACCACATCCAAATCGAGGAAAAGGAAATAGGGCAGGTGGATTTCCTAAGCCCTTTAAACATTATTTATACATCTATACATATATGGGCATGCAATTTATAAGTAGTAAAACAAAGTTTAAATAAAAGCATTTGATAAGTAAAATAGTTTGTAAAACATTTTGAAGTAAAACAGTTTGAACAGTGATAAAATGATTGGTTTCCTAGTTATTAATCACATGTGATTAATGCAATCACATGTGATTGAAACAATAACTATAAGTATTTAACTTGTATCCCCCCATAAAGTATTTAAACATTTAAAATCATTTCAAAGGTTGATTTGAGGGGTATGAACTCACTTGAAAGTTTTAAGATAGCGAGATGGAAAACCGGGCAGAGTTTCGTCTTGGGAAACGGATTTTTTTCTCGGGATCCTCGGGAATCTCGGGAGTAAAATCGACCCTCGGGACTTGAGCAAAAAGACCAGAGCTTCGGGTTTGAACAGGCATGGAAATCGAGGCAAGATCGTGAGAGAAAGAGACAGAATGAGCAAAATTTCCAAAAAGCCTCACATCCCTTTTATAGGGGTGCTGAACCGCCTCGGTACGCTGGGTGTACGAGGGTACGCAGCGCGTACTGGGACGTCACCGCTTACGTACTTCGGATGGGAGGGCGGGTCGGATGGGACGGCGGGTCGGATAGCTTTGCATAGGGGCGACGTGGACGGACCGAGACCAAGGCCCTCGGGTACGCAGGGCGTACGGGGTTATGCGGCGCGTACCTCGAATGAGGACGCTGACTCTTCCTTCGGATATTACCAGATTTTTGAATTAAATATATATATAATTTATTTAATAAACTTCAAAAAAAATCATATCTTCTTCATATGCACTCCGTTTTCGATGGTCTTTATATTCACGCGTAGGTGAGACTACACTCTACAACTTTCGTTTAGACTCCGTTGGCAAATTCCGAAATTATTTTTATTATTTATTTATAAAATGACGTGATTAAGGAATTTCTTTAAAAATTCATAACTTCTTTATCTGTCGTTGGTTTTTGCCAGACTTTTTACCGCTGAAATACCATTGACGAGACCTTCGATTCTCGTTTAGGTCATTCCGGCCAAAAGTCGCTCGATCTCCGATGTGAGTTTTTAGCTGTCTGTTGCTAAGCTGAACTTGGAAAAATCATAACTTCAATTTACGGAGTCGGATTTGGGCTTTCTTTTTACGTACGATCATGGTTTGATGACATTTAAACATAGAAGAAATTTAAATAGGAACTTTTTGGACTTTTTAATATCGAAGTTAATTTTATTAACTCAAAAGTGGTTACAATACTTGACTTTTTAGGTCACTACAAAGAGTTGAAATATCGGGTTGTCTCACAAACCATTGTCCTTCAATGGGACGGGCGGAGTCATTGCCTTCTCATAATGGTTCGAGAAAACCAAATTAGTTTTTGAAATCTGCTCTTGTTCCGAGGATAGCAAGGTGAAGTACGCTGCTTGCACCTTCGAAACTAAAACCCTAACATGGTGGAATAGCCATGTTAAGTCACTATCTATAATAGTGGCTAATGATATGGGTTGGGGATCTTTAAAAGACCTCATGATAGAGGAGTACTGCCCGAGAGGCGAGATCCAAAAGCTGGAGGAAGAGCTATGGGGCCTAATCATGGAGGGCTCCAAAGTAGTCGCCTACACCACCAGGTTTTGTGAACTGGTGGCCCTCTATCCCAACTTGATTCCTTCAGAGGGAAAGAAGATCGTGAGATACATATGGGGACTGGTGCCCCCATACCAGGGAAATGTTTTGGCATCACACCCCACTACCTTTGACAGTGCCAAGCGATTGGCACAGCGGGTCATAGACCACAGGGTTTGTACCCCGGCCGCAACAACCACCCTGGCCATCTCAGAACCTATCAAAACCACTGAGTCCAAGCAGAAATTATGGGATGACAAGAAAAAAGAATAAGGTTGCCAAGAAGAGGCAGGTCGTGGCAGTACATGCTGCGACAACACCTGCGACTACTGCTACTCCGTTAAAGCAGTAATCTGGAAGCCTACCGCTCTGAAACAAATGTAACTACAACCATGAGGGAGCCTGTTGGGAAATGCAGTGTGTAAACTGCAACAGGAAGGGGCACACTGCCCGTTTTTGCAAAGCTCCGGCGAGGCCAATCACCCAAGTCTCCGACGCTAGAGTGGGCCAAACTTGCTATGGATGTGGCGAGTAGGTCACTTCAAAAGAAACTGCCCAAAGGCAGGGTTTGCCGGTGGATCGGTATGAGTACTGGCCATAGATCACGAGGAAGCGGTTACCGACCCCACAGTGGTCACTGGTACGTTCCTCCTCGATAGCTCTTATGCATGCATTCTATTTGATAGTGGAGCGGAAAGGAGTTTTGTGAACCAAAAATTTGCTCATTTACTTAGGAAAAAATCATGAGAACTTATTGAACCATTCACTATAGAAATGGCTAATGGAAAGACCGAGAGCACTAGCAGCATATTCGTAGGGTGTATCCTAACTTTAGATAGCCATTCATTTTCGATCGATCTCATGCCAGTCTCAATTAAAAGTTTCGATGTCATTATCGGCATGGATTGGTTGTGTCATCATCGTGCCGATATCATGTGTTACAAAAAGGTTGTTCGCCTTAATCTCCTGTTTGCCAAAACCCTAGTAATTTATGGAGACAAACCTGGCACGAATCTTCATATCATCTCGAGCATCCAAGCTCAGATATTCTTGCGAAAGGAATGTCGTGCATTCCTCACTCATGTGGTCGATGTGAGCCATGAAACGAAGGACATTCAGAACATCCATGTAGTACGCGACTTTCCCAACATCTTTCCAGAAGAACTCCCAGGATTACCTCTGCAACGTCAAGTCGAGTTCCGAATCGACTAAGTTCCAGGGGCTACCCCAGTAGCCAAATCGCCCTGTCGTCTAGCAGCTATAGAGATGCAAGAACTGGCCGGTCAACTTAACGAACTTCTCAATAAGGGCTTTATAAGACCAAGCTTCTCACCCTGGGGAGCTCCAGTCTTGTTCGTCAAAAAGAAAGATGGATCGTTTCGCATGTGCATCAACTACAGGGAGCTTAACAAGCTGACGGTCAAAAATCGTTATCCGTTACCTCGGATCGACGACTTATTTGATCAACTTCAAGGGGAGAACTTCTTTCAAAAAATTGACTTAAGATCCGGATATCACCAACTACAAGTACTAGGGGAGGATGTTCCGAAGACAGCCTTCCAGACTCGTTATGGGCACTACGAATTCGTAGTAATGCTGTTCGGATTGACACACACGCCCGCAGTATTCATGGATTTGAAGAATATTGTGTGTCATCCTTACCTAGATCAGTTCGTCATCATCTTCATCGATGACATACTTATCTACTCTTGTAGTAAGGAGGAGCATAGTCAACATCTGCGACAAGTCCTCGAAACATTACGTTCGGAGAACCTCTACGCGAAGTTCTCAAAATGCGAATTTTGGATTCGACGAGTCGAATTCTTAGGGCACGTGGTTAGCGAAGAGGGAATACACGTGGACCCTTCCAAAATCAATGCCATTGAGAACTGGTCAGCACCGAAGATGCCTACAGAAATTCGTCAATTTCTAGGTCTCGCTGGCTACTATCATAGGTTCATTCAGAACTTATCCTGCATAGCGAAACCTCTTACAACACTGAACTAGAAAGGCATGGCCTTTGACTGGGAAGAGAAGCAGGAAAGAGCGTTTCAAACACTCAAACGAGCCTTGTGCACCGCATCAATACTATCCCTCCCCAAAGGGATAGAAGACTTCGTAGTCTATTGCGATGCATCAAATCAAGGGCTCGGATGTGCTCTGATGCTGCGGGGTAAGGTCGTCGTCTATGCCTCGAGATAACTAAAGACACATGAGGTCAACTACACAACCCACGATCTTGAAGTAAGAGTAGTTGTGTTCGCTCTGAAGATCTAGAGACACTACCTGTACGGTACGAAGAGCATTATCTTTACAGACCACAAGAGCTTACAACATATATTCGACCAGAAGGAGCTCAACATGAGACAACGTCGGTGGGTCGAGCTACTCAGTGATTACGAATGCGAAATTCTTTATCATCTGGGTAAAGCCAACGTAGTAGCCGACGCCCTGAGTCGGAAGGAATATTCTGGTCGTAGAGTCAAATCATTGACTATGACTATCCATTCACACTTATCCACATGAATACAGGCGGCTCAGCTCGACGCTTTCAAGCCTAAAAACATGGCGAGTGAATCCTTGAGACGAATGGATAAGAACTTGGAGGTTAAGGGTGGTGGAGCTTATTATTTTATGGACAGGATCTAGACCCCGAAACTAGGTGGTTTCAGAGACTCGGTCATGAACGAGGCGCACAACACTCGTTATTCCATCCACCCAGGTTCAGATAAGATGTATCTGGATCTTAAAAAGTTATACTGGTGGCTTAACATGAAAGAAGAGATTGATACCTTCGTGAGTAAATGCTTTACTTGTGAAAAGGTCAAGGTCAAGTACCAGAAACCCTCAGGCCTCCTACAACAGCCGAAGATCCCGGAATGGAATTGGGAGCGGATCACTATGGATTTCATTACCAAGTTTCCCAAGACAACGGGTGGACTTGATACCCTTATGGGTCATCGTCGATAGATTGACCAAGTCTGCACACTTCCTGCCGATGAAAGAAACAGACAAGATGGAGAAACTTACAAGAACTTACATTAGGGAGATATTACAACTGCACGGTGTTCCCATATCCATTATCTCGGAAAGAGATAGTAGGTTCACTTCTAGGTTCTGGCAGTCCCTACATAATTCCCTAGGAACTAGGCTGGACATGAATACAACCTACCATCCGCAGACAGATGGAAAAAGTGAGATTACTATTCAAACCTTGGAGGATATTATGTGAGCCTGTGTGATCAAATTTGGGAAGGCATAGGATACTCATTTACCTCTTGTCGAATTTTCCTACAACAACAGTTATCACGCAAGCATAAAGGCTGCTCCATTCGAGGCCCTCTATGGCCGCAAGTGCAGATCCCCTCTATGCTGGGTGAGGTGGGTGATACCCAGTTAGCTAAAGGACGAGTTCCTGAAAGCACTCTCATAGGTCCGGAGATCATACGGGAAACGACGGAGAAGATCGTTCAGATTCGTGAACGATTGAAAACCTCCAGAGACTGACAAAAAAGCTATGCTGATAAACGTAGAAAACCGTTGGAATTCTAGGTGAGCGACCGTGTTCTATTAAAGGTCTCACCCTGGAAGGGCTTGATACGCTTTGGAAAGCAAAATCCAAGGTACATTGGTCCTTTCGAGATTCTTGCCAGAATCGGCCCAATAGCTTACAAACTCAATCTACCAAGCGAACTTAGTAACATACATTCCACCTTCCACGTATTGAACTTGAAAAAGTGTCTATCCGATGAGACTCTTGTAATCCCACTCGACGAGATCGAGATCAACGAGAGCCTCAACTTCGTGGAAGAACCAGTAGAGATCATGGACCGAGAGGTCAAGAAAACGAAACAAAGCCGTATCCCAATAGTGAAAGTTCGCTGGAACGCCAAGCGAGGACCGAAATTCACTTGGGAGTGAGAGGATCAGATGAAACTGAAATATCCTCGTCTTTTTACTTAGTTATTTGTAACTATTTATTTTCTTAAATTTTAATTTCGGGACGAAATTCCTTCTAAGCAGGGGATGATGTGACAACCCGAAATTTCTAGCTTTCATTCTTCACTGTTATTAAAGTTAGCTTCATTTTGGTTCATTTTGCTATTTTATAATGAAGTTTTGGGTCTAAAAGAGTGCTTAAAGCTTAGTAGAATTGAGATACGTGTCAGAGGATGGGTTAGTTTAGTTGTAGCATTGGAAAAATGGGCCAAACACACCAAAACTGGTGTGTGCGGCCAGCCAGCCGCACACAGGCCAACCATACACACCTCCATCCGCACACACCCTCCAATATATACTATCATTGATCATTTTGATCATTTCTTACACTTCTAAAAAGATAGGAGTCGAAAATCCTCTCAAGTATCATCCGGAAAGGTAACATCCTTCACCAAGAACACCAAGAACACCATGTTTTCTGGTAGCACACGCCTTCTGGCAGCACACACGTATAGTGTTTATTTTGGCCATACACCTTCTTGTATATCCTTATAACCCTTTATACAATCATATATGGTTGTAACACTTCAAAATAAGTTTTTACCAGTCCCTAAAGTGGTGCCAATTCGTTAATTAGTTGTTCGTAACACTAATTATATTCATGTATGTATCAATATATGCTAAATAGGATTCGCGTGTGTACTCAAGTCACCACTTGATACTTAGCAACAGATCAAACATTGTCATCAGAACCAATCACTACAGGTGAGTTCATACCCCTAAATTAACCTTTGAAATGCTTTAAATTCTTTTATGGGGGGGGGGGGGGGGGAATACAAGTTGAACAATTATAGTTATTATATCAATTACATGTGATTAATGACTACCAAGCAAATGGTTTTTCTTACTTTCCAAACTATTTATCAAACTGTTTAACCTCAAATTGTCTTACAAATCCCTTTAATTGTCAAATACTTTTCCTTAAACTCTTTTAAACTTATATTCTGTGTATCTGTATAAATATAGTTATATAAGTAGGACTGAAAGGACTTAGGACTGCTAGCCTACCCTGCTTCCTGTTCTTGTTTGATGTGGTCTTAGGGTATCAAGGTTAGTTGTACGAAGGTCCTTTGAATCCTATTTATATATTATGTATATGTATATAGATATAAAAGGTTATTTCTTTCATTCAATTCCATGCCCTTGGGTAGCAAGGGTATACAGATATGTTCATACTTTACTAGTAAGCTACCATAGGGGTAGTTTAGGAAGATACTATTACTCGAACAATGAAATATACAAAGAGTCAGTTCATCCATGAGTCAGTACATACTATGATGAGAATCAAACATGAAATAGAGTGAGGAGAAACAAATAATAGACACTATGACGAGAAACAAACATATAGGCTAGATAGAGAAAGAAGGCACAATACAGCTAGCACACATAAACATTACATATACATTAACACAATTATGTGAGCCATTAAATAGGGCATGGCACTACCTGCCATGACTGGTTTTGTATCAGAATCTCCTTCATTGGGGAGCGTATGAGTTTGTGTATAGATCAGTACTGGATTGACTATCCTACACCTTCCTGCTCGGTACAGTGGGACTTGCAAGTCTACGGGTGCAGAACGTCATTTTTACGGCATCTTACATTGTCGTTTTACTATTGAGTCGGTAGCAAGATACAGGCTGATCACATGTTATCTTAAAAATTCCAATTGCTTAAGGTACTTAGTACAGTAGTAGTTACTTAATACAACACTACAGTACTATAATATTTCCCCGTTGCATTCACTTCGTGAACATGCACACGATGCACGGTGATGTACAAACTATATTTTTGGTTAATGATAGTTGGAGCTGGGAAAATACACACTCTTACATGAGACACACACATAGATACTAGATGCCTTGGTAGAAGGCTACTTTTAGTAGAAAACATAGGGTTTACTAGGAGAGTGCAAACAAATACAAACAATACAAAACTTAACAGAACTTATACATTACAAAACATCTTTCAAACGATTTCATACAAACTCATACACTAATATGCTTATGATCTCACCAACTTTAAAGCTGATACTCGCTTTCAAAATAACTTGTATTCTCAGGTCACCAGTAGACAAGTACATGTGCCGGATTTGGAGAAGAGGGAGCTTGTTCAAGTCTCCTCTTTTGTTTTGATGTATATAATTTTTGGTGTCTATATAACTTGTCAGAACACACATGTACGAAATTATACTATTAATGCAATGGATGATGTTGTTGCTTGTTTACTACTTTACATTGTTGTGATACTGTACATGACGTCCTCCACCCCAAAACGTGTCCGCCGTTCACCGGTTTTGGGGGTGTGACACTTCGATAGTAGCTATGCTTGTTGGTTGTTCAACGGATTTATCGCAGAGGTTTTCTATGGCTGGTGTTGCTATGTGGGTTATAGGAATTTTTGTTTCTCGTTGGATCCTAAGGGAGGATCCTAAGTTGGCTAATGCATATGATTATGTGTTTTCTTCTTTAGGAACTTGGTTTAGGCTAAAGTTCTCAAAACTAAAAGCTAATTTTTTGGGGATCTCTAGATATAGTGAAAATCTTTCACCTTTTACTACATAAAATCAATTAAAGTGATTAGTTAATAATAAAGAATCAACAAATATCTCTTTATATGAATATATTCTTCTAAATTGATTGTCCCATTTATATTCTCTTAGTTCTTCTTAGGTACTCTTAGAATTTCCTTATAGTCATTGAATGAATTACCCATATATCTAATTGGTATCTTATGATATGTTTACACCATAATAATGTACATAGTCTTGTGCATAACGTGGCCAAAATTATGGATTCATTTGTCAAGAAAACGAAATATAAATCATTTTATCTAACTCAAATATATGTTCTAGGTCCTTTTGAGGTCAGCTCAAACTTAGTGTCCTGTGTCAATTCTAAGATTCCACCAAAGGAATCTTGTATCTTGATTCTGTCAAGATATTGTCAATATATGTAAAAACTTAAAATCTTCAAACATTTATCATTACCTATCTATATAGATTTTATATTCCAAGAATGTATCTTGACTTCCTTATGTTTTTCATCTCAGAACCACTTTTTCAGTGAAGGTGAAATGACCTTGCAAAGTCGGATTGTATTTTCTCATGATCAAGTATGTCTCATTCATACAAAATTAGCAATATCACTATTGCTCCCACTTGTATTTAGTAAACACATATGTTATCTTCCTTTTGACATAAAAGCATACATTGTATTTTCATATTAAAATGATGATTTGTAACACCTGATTCCCGGTACACATTTAGTTTAAGCATTTCTTTATTTTCTCTGGGACTCGACGAGTTGGTGGCCCTGCTCGTCGAGTAAGATCATGACCCACAGGCAATTTAAGTGACCTACTTGACGAGTCGGGAGGTTGACTCGGTGAGTAGGTGTTGTTTGAGGAAAACCCTAAATGTGAGGGTTTGCACCCTATTTAACCTACTTAACTCAGCCTCCCTCGTCCCTATCTCTCCCAAGAAGTTGTATATCAAAACCCTAGCCGTTTTTGAGTGATCCAAGGCTAAGGAAGGAGGAAGATTGGGAATTCGAGTTGGGGCTTATAGATCTAGAGATCTTATTCCATCTTCATCTCAATCAAGGTAAATGCCCCCTGTTTTGGTATTCCTTTTTTGTTGTCCATCTTTAGGGCTTAGGTTTTGGGTGCATTTAGGATTTCCCAAGCCATTTTCAGAATTGAGAAGTGATTCATGGGGTTCTACTTTCAGATCTGGGTCATTGGAGGGGTCTCATGGCATAAAGGTGCCAACTTTATGGCCATGAGAGCCCCATGCACATTGTAGAGCACCTTTTATGGTTTTTGAGCCAAAAACCCCATGCATGTGCACCAAGTTTGGAACTTTACGTATAAAATGGACATTAAGAGGCCAGATCTATGGTTTTGATGTGTTAAGACCCATTTAAATCGATTGTAAAGTAATGGTCAAGGATCGACTCGCCGAGTTGTTCTTCGGGATCAGTGAGTTGAGGTGTAATGAACACCAGATCCATTCTGGGAATGGACCAGTTATTAGGGAAGGAAGTCTCGTAGATGTTTAGGCATGGAAGAGGACCTGAGAGTCATGGGACTCGATGAGTGTATGAACAGACTCGGCGAGTCCAAGACAATCTCCCAACCTTTGAAGATGGACTCGATGAGTTGTTCATACAACTCGGCGAGTCGTAGACTTGACATGTTCTTATGAGGGAGATGAACTCATCAAGTTCAAGGAGGAGCTCAGTGAGTCGGGTGAAGATTGTCCCGATGGTTGGAATGAAGAAGAACTCGTCGATTTCTTGCTAGACTCGATGAGTGGAGTTGTAGTTGGATCAGGTTAGTGGAGTATGGACTCGACGAGTTGGTAGACCAACTCGGCGAGTCAGGTCAACAGGGTGTTGACTTTAACCAGGGTTGACTTTGACTAGTTATGGTATTGACCCTGGTTAGGGTTGTATGTTCTACTGATGACCGGAGGATTGTGGTGTAGGGATTGAGGAGTCTAGGAGAGCCGACCTTCATGCTGATGATAGATCAGACGCTACACGACATCGAGGTGAGTTACCTTCCAGTAGAAGTGGGTCTAAGGCACCTAGGCCAACCCACTAGTAGTTGTTAGTGGGATGGTTATCTTTGTGATAACTGTCTAGTCTGATTGTTGTATATGTGAGTATGCTAAACTGCTACATATGTGATTATGCCAGTTTGCTAATTGCCATGTTATATGAGATAGAATTAGTAGAAGGGGACTAGTCTTTGATTCGGTCGTTAAGACCAATTGGTAGGTCCGACACCCCATATATACCTGACAGTATTATTATGATATGATGTTATATGTTAGTAGTAGGGGTGAAATAGTTCTATGATCAGTTGAAATAGACCGCAGGGTAGGTTAGCACCCCAGAATAGGTTGACATGGGTAGGTCAGCACCCTAGAATAGCTTGATATGGGTAGGTCAGCACCCCAGAATGGCTTGACATGGGTAGGATGGGCGCCCCAGAATTGCCCAATAGTATGTATGATATGTGGTTGTATGGTATGTGGTATGATGGGGGAACTCACTAAGCTTTGTGCTTACAGTTTTAGTTTTGGTTTCAGGTACCTCTTCATCCAAGGGGAAGGAGTCGGCGGTGTAGCAGCGCATCACACACACACATCTATGATTTCTGCTGATAGTTTTTTGGGATCGTACTCTGATGTTTTGTTATTTCAGATGATTTGGATTTGAGACATGATATTATGGTTTTATGTATTGACATTATTTTGGGCTGTGTTTGATGAACCCTTTTTCTGTAATAACTTAATCAAACGAAATTTTTGGTCGCAAATTTTGGGATGTTACATGATTCCAACCTTGAGATGTATGCTTTATAGATCTTCAAATAGATCTAAGGCTTACAAATTTTGTTAGAATAACATTGATTAAGAAAACCACCATGTTAAGCTATATTGATATCTTCAAGTAGCGGTCTATTAAGAAAATCGATTTTCCTTAAATATACTTGCCATATCTCACATTAAGAATATATAGTTATAGTAAATAACATCCTTAATTTTCTAATCATAGCTACTCACTACTAGAAAACAACCCTTTAATGACGCGCGAACAATGACACTCGCTGATTTATGATACACATTTTTTGTGTGCCCTAAAAATAATGTCAGATTTCCAAAATACGAAGAATAGAGATTTCGGTCATGGCTCAACCGAAATCATATGCGATTTCCGTCCTAGTGAAAGCCCAATGAGTTTGGGCTTTAGTCCTTTGACTTTGTTGACTCGTTTTATTCCTTGCTGACTTGTTGACTTTTGGTTATAAATGATTTATTGCAACAAGGTTACGATGTTGCTTTACTTATACATGACGTACTTTAAACTTTGCTCGACTCCAAATTTACGAGTTATAACATGAACCAACATGTGTGCAGTAGATTGTAGACCACAAAGTCATCAGAAGCGCTATGCTAATATGCGCCAATCTGATTCGGAGTTTCAGGTCGAAGATATGGTACTCCTGAAGGAATCACCATGGAAAGGTGTCACCCAGTTCAGGAAGCGCGGTGAGTTGGGTCCCGGATATAACGGTCCTTTCTGGGTTATTTTTCACAGTGGGCATAGTTGCATGTCGTTTGGAGCTACTCGATGATCTTGGCCAGATCCACAACACATTTTATGTCTCTTAACTGAAGAAGTGTTTGGTTAATGATTTCGCAGTGGTGCCTTTGGAGGATATATGTTGATGAGAGCCTGAACTACATAGGGAGATCGGTTACAATCCTCGATAAGAAGACTAAATCTCTAAGAAACAAAGAGGTGAACCTTGTGAAGGTGTAATGGCAGAACCGAAGGGGCTCATAATGGACAGGGAGCCTGAGGAGGAAATGAGATAGCACTACCTAGAGCTATTTTTGCAAGGAACTTCGAGGACCGAGTCTAATTAAAGAAGGGGAGAGTTGTAACATCTGGTTTTGAGATATATTTTTCTTTAATTTATGATTTGATTTTAGGGAGTCAGCACAACATGGGAAGGATGCTCAAGAGGTGGCAAGGCATTTTCCAGCCACAAGTCTTTCTGACTCACCACAACAGGCCAAGGAGGGTCATGGTGTGGTTGTCGTTGATGTCTTAAACCATAATTTTTTTATTATTGCACATAGTTAAAGGAATGAAGAGGCTATGGTTTGCTCATCCTCAGCGTATACCACCCTCTTAAGCTCAAAAGAAACCTTAACTCATTTTCCTTCATTGTTGAAGCTTTCTTGTGTGCTTTTGAGAGTTCTTGAAGGAAGAAGCAAGAAGAAGTAAGCCAAGGATCAAAAATAGAGTCCATATCTACCATCCTAGCTCAATTATGGACCCTTGTAAGTGTTCAAGGATCTCCCTTTTTTATTAGAGTGCCATATCTAGTATTTTGTCCCATTTTCGTCTTGACCCTGTCATATGGGATGGTCAGACTTCATAAAGGTTGCAACTTTATGAATCTTTTGATCATTTGGAGTACTTTATGATTTGGATCTAAAGTTTAGTGGGTTTTTTGAGCCATGCATAAGATTTTAGCCATAAACCCCCATTTTAATCTAAGTTGAGTCCAAGACGTGCATTGGGCATACATGTCTAAAAAGCACCAATCTTTAGGATGGTGTTAGTATCATAACCTCTTCTGGAGCAAATGGGCTTAAGACTTTAAGGATTAAGTTCTTCTTGATTAAGTCCATGCCATAGTTATGCTTTATAGACTATAGAATTGAGATCTAGACCTCTTTGTGGTTCTTAAGGGAAAAAGATGGAAACTTTATCCATTTAGTCCATAATACTGACTAGATATGGACATTGGAACCAATAGGTTTGGAGGATTTAGGTTAACCCATTAAGACACTTTGAACCTAGTTCCCACAGCTTGGCATAGGTTGCCACGACATGGCGACTAGGGAAAACACATCTGTTTGGTCTTTAAAAGGCCACGATGTGGCAAAGGATGGCTACGGAATAGAGGGATAACCTTAAACATTGACTTAGACTTTTGACTTGCGTTGACTAGTGGTCAAAGCCCTAGTTTTGGAACAGAACCTAAGGTTGTACTTTCTATTGCTGTATAAGTTGTTTGTCGCGTCTGTATTTGCGCCAATAGGAATAGTAGTATTTGATCATTATTTGTTATGTGAGCCGCTTCATTGTACCCGTAGGTTGAAGGCACCAACACCAGCCCATTAGATTATATTGGAAGGACAATAATTGTTTTTGTGACACTTGTTGATACATCTGTATGTGTGTGTTATCCTAGTGACTCTTGCTGATATGATTATATACTTAGTCGTAAGGGTGAAATAGACCCAGTACCGGTTGAAAGATAGGGAACGGGGTGAAATGGACCCAGTACCAGTTGAATGATACTGAAGGGGTGAAATAGACCTATTACCGACTGAAAGATACTGAAGGGTTGAAATAGACACCGTTTTAATTTTGAGATATTATGTATGTTTGATATGGGTATTTTGGGGGAAACTCACTAATCTTTGTGCTTACATTTTTATGGTTTTAGGTACTTCAGATTCGAAAGGGTAGGCCCGACATGTTCACACATCATCCACCAACATTTCGCATTTTATGACAAGATTTATACTTTGATAACTATTTTAAACATTATCACATTTTGATGGATTTTGAAATGAATGAATGTTGTTTCCGTTGGTTTTAAAAAAGATATTTTTATAGAGAAATTTTGTGACGTTACATAAAGTTTTTGAAATTTTAATAAAATCGGTTTTAGAAACTTTTGAACTTCAAAATGGCCACCATCTTCATTCTTGTTATATTTTTATAAAAATAAATTATTCCTAAAACTAATCTATTACTTACAAAAATAACCAAAATAGAAACTATCTATTTAATCATTACATACCATATGAGTAAGTAAATATGACAACCATTTTAACAAATCGACACAAACACATCCACACGAGGCCATAGTTGTTTTATGTACATCATACATATTTATATACTCAAATTATATAAAACAATAGTTTGTTTTTCTAAAACAACTTTTGGTGAGAGAAATGCAGAGAAACATTTGTCACTTCAAAAATAACAATTATAAAGTTGTCATAGAAAATATATAGGGATTTTTTTACAAAAATAAAATCATCCATGTTTTTGAAAAGCAATTATAATATAATATTATCAAATAATCTAACCAAGCATGTAAAAAAGGCATTGCTACTAAGTGTTGGGTTTTATTCAAAAATAATCTAATTATAGTGTCAAAATGACATAATAGCAATAGAAGGAATTTTAGATTTGAATAAACTGAAACCATTTTACCTACTAATGATCATTTTTAAAATATTAGGAAGATTAAAACAATAGTTGAAAGGAAAAAGCTTACAACCTTTTAAGAATTTGATTCATTTTTCCAATTAGAAAGTTGATGAAGGTGGCATTAAACACCAAAGAAGAAGCTCTCTATAATGTATTAACCAAGTGAGAATCAACTACCAAAGATGCTACTCTTCACTTGTATATATGTTGTTCTTAAGCCTTAAGATTTATACCAAATAAACCTTAAAGTTAAGCTTCATATATACGAAAATATGAGAGCCCTTAAAGTGTAATTTTGTACAAAAAGATCAACCTCTTTCACTAGGAAAGCCTCCTTTAAATACCCACCAAAGTGTACAAAATTCAATGCTCACAAGTGAAAGGGTAGGGTCATTCTTTACGGGTTTTACACAAAATAACATCCTATGTGCTCATGAAAACCCTAGAGCTTGAACCTAGATTACTCTATTGTACATGCAATTCATCCATTACCACTTCAACAATGGCTTGAATATTCTTGTCTTGGATCTTAGAGTCACAAGTGCCACTCCTCTAATGGCCTACAAACACTACACAAGCAAGAGGATGATCTTGGATGCCTTGGGGTCTTATTTATATTGGTGTTGCTAGGGTTTTAGTCTAAACCCTAATGGACAACTTAGGCCTTAAGTAATCCAAGGAAGATCCTAGAATATGACTCTTATGGCCGAAATTAGGATTGACACATCCCTAATTTTTTCCATTCCTAGTCCAAGAGGCTCCTCAGTTCAATATTAAACTATGACACATTTGAAAGTTTAAGACCCTGATATTTAATTAATGTCTTTTAGCTACAAAATTAATTTCTTAATTAATTCTTCTCTAATATTAATTAAATTATATGATTCTCTTTTAATATTAATCATACAATATATTAATAAACCATCATAACCTCTCTATTCATAAATCACCGTGTCAAGTTGCTTTTGGTGAAGGCAACCCAAAAGGAATGTGCACAACTGGGTCAAGTACTTACCAGATATAGTTATGAGCTTAGACACTAATCCAACAATCTCCTACTTGGATAAGTCTAGTATCTAAAAATAAATCAATTCAGTCCTGACCGGGCCCTATATATAAGTCAAACCAAATCATCGAGGGGCCTTGATATCACTTTTACCTTCTTAGGATAAAAGGAACTAATAGACTTCGACTTATATGCATTTACTACTCACTAATCAAATCATACACAACAATGTGTTTTATAACATCAAGTTACTAATGTGTTTACACATTATCAATGCACAACCAATTAATAAACAATAAACCATATGTCTAGGTTGTAAGACCATATGATATTATCGTCTTGCGATCACTCGAGATGAATTTCATGAAGTGATGCCAGCAAGCATGGGTTTATTCCAATGCTCAAATCTTATTCATAAGCACTTATGAATGTTGTAGCAAACAATTGGTACGTCTAATACACTTTAGACAATATACACACCAATTCATGACAGTCTTCCTTCATATCTACTTCTAACATATGAATGACTGTGGATTGTTCGAATAAAATTATTATTCAGGAAATCAAAACATGCAAAATGAAACAATAGGTAAATAATTAGCATAAGACAGAAACTATACTCATAAATAATACCCTTTTATTTAATCATCAAATGTCAATTACATTTATCTATTACACCTTTCTGACTATCTAATCTAAACTAATATCGTCCTTCAGTCCAATGCTCCTAGCATGCTGTGAGTGCTTAACCCTACTCAGTCCTTTCGTAAGCGGATCTGCTGGGTTATCCTCTGTCGATACCCTCTTTACTACGAGGAGTCCTTCTTCTACCCGATGTCGAATAAATTGATATTTTATGTCGGTATGTCGAGATCTACCATGATCCCTTGGTTCCTTAGTCAAGGAAACTTCTCCTTCATTATCAAAGAAATTTTCTATATGCTCCTCTATAGATGGCACAACTCCAAGATCTCCAATGAAGTTCTTCAACTATATTGCCTACTTTGATGCTTCGCTCGCCGCAATGTACTCTGATTCGCATGTTGAAGATGCTACAGTCTCTTGCTTGGAATTCTTCCAAGTCACTGCTCCACCATTCAAGGTAAAGACCCAACCCGAATGCGAATGGTAGTTGTCCTTATCGGTCTGAAAGTCAGCATCACTGTACCCTCACACCTTTAAATCATCACTCCCACTGAGGACTAGAAACCATTCCTTAGTCCCCCGAAGGTACTTAGGTATATTCTTGACTGTGGTCCAATGTGCTTAGCCAATGTTCCCTTGATATCTGCAAACCATGCTAAAAGCGAAGGCCACATCTGCGCGAGTACAAGTCATAGCATACATGGTCGAGCCAACTGTGGAAGCGTAAGGTACCCGACTCATATATGCTATCTCGACTTTGGTACTCGGGCTTTAAGTCTTACTCAAATTGGCATTACTTTGGATTGGTAACTCCTTTTTCTTAAAATTCTCCATACTAAAACGTTTTAGTACCTTGTCCAAGTAAGTATTCTGACTAAGTCCTATTAGTCTTTTACTTTTGTTTCTCACTATCCTTATTCCCAAAATATAGGCAGCCTCTCCGAGGTCCTTCACAGCGAAACACTTCCCAAGTAAGGACTTGACTTCCTACAGCATCTGGATGTTGTTTCCTATGAGTAGTATGTCATTGACATACAATACGAGGAAGCTTACTATACTCCCACTGGCTTTGACATATACATATGATTTATCCTCGCTTCGTAGAAATCCAAACTGTTTGATTTTCTCATCGAAACAAAGATTCCATCTGCAAGATGCTTGTTTCATTCCATAAATGGACTTCTCAAGCTTACACACTCTATTGGAATGCTTCTCGTTGACAAAACCCTCTGGCTGATTCATGTAAAAATCCTCAGCCAATTTTTCATTAAGGAAAGCAGCTTTGACATCCATTAGTGATATTTCATAGTCATGAAATGCAGCAATGGCCAACATCACCCTAATAGACTTTGGCTTCGAAACTGGTGAGAAGGTCCTATTATAGTCAACTCTGGGAGTTTGATTAAATCCCTTCACAACCAATCATGCCTTATAAGTGTGTACATTCTCATCCATGTCAGTCTTCTTATTGAACATCCACTTGTACCCACCCCGACTTACGACCTGGCACATTATCAACCAAGCTCCAAACTTGGTTATCGTACATGGACTGAATCTCGATGTCCATCACCTCTTTCCGCTTCGTAGAATCCAAGAATGCCACACAGCTGTTAGCTTCATCCAAATTCACATGTGTACTATCACTAATGAAGGTATCACCCTCACTTTTTATATGAAAACCATACAACACGAATGGAACCCTAACTCTTTAGGAACATCTAAGAGGTAAGGACTCGTCAATCGCTTCAACTGGAGTTTCCTCCTTGAGTTGATCGCTAGTGTTAGAGGTTCCTTCATCGCTCGACTCGTGAATCTCTTCAAGATCGATTTTCCTCCAACTGACCCCTTGGCTTATGAGTTCTCGCTCGCAGAAAACCCATCTCCTCGTGACAAAGACAACATTATCACTCAGTCTATATAAGAGATATCCAAATGATTTCTGCGAGTAGCCGATGAAATTACACCGCTCACTACGAGGTTCAAGCTTGTCGTGAGTCTCTCGTCTTACAAAAGCCTCGCAACCCCAAACCATGAAATGTGTCAGCGAGGGATCCTTCCATGTCCACATCTCGTGAGGTGTTTTGGCAATCTTCTTGGTAGGAACTAAGTTAAGGATATGGGCGACAGTATCTAAAGCAAACCCCCAAAATGAGATAAGTATCGAAGCATGACTCATCATGTAAGGAACCATGTCTAGCAAGCATCGATTCCGCCTCTCAGCCACACCATTTAACTGCGGTGTCCTTGGTGGCATCAATTGCGAAACAATTCTGCATTCCTTGAGGAAGTCGTGGAACTCAAGACTTAGGTACTCTCCACCCCAATCGGATCGAAGCATCTTGATTTTCCTGCCCAACTGATTCTCCACTTCTTGTTTAAACTCTTTGAACTTTTCAAACTTTTCTTACTTGTGCTTGATTAAGTAGATATACCCGTAACTGCTATAATCATCGGTGAAAGTCACATAGAAGCGGTTGGCATCCCTTGTGGTAGATCTAAAGGGTCCACACACATCGGTGTGTATGAGATCCAATAAACCCTTATCCCTTTCACAAGTGCCAATGAAGGGTGACTTGGTCATCTTTCCAAGTAAACAAGACTCGCACAAGTCATTATCCCTAAGGTCGAATGACTCCAACACTCCATCCTTCTGTAGTTGGGCTATGTGTTTCTTGCTGACATGTCCAAGAAGACAATGCCACAAGCATGCTTTATCCAAACTATTGGAAGAATCAATACACAACACATCATTTCGTAAATTACCTGCAATCATCACAGTTTCATATATTCCATTACAAGGCAATGCTTCAAAATAGAAAACACCATTAAGATAAGCATAAATAAACCCTTTTCATTATTAAATGAGTATCTAAATCCTTGTCTATATAAACCATGAAAAGAAATGATGTTTCTTGTCATATCTGGAAAATAGCAACAATTATTTAAATCTAACCCTAATGCATTACTAAGCACTAAAGAGTAAACTCCAATCTTGATGACTGGCGATGATCTTCTGTTCCACATGATGAAGTTTATCTTCCCGTGCTCCACATCCTTCTTTCTTCTTAGGCCCTGCAAATCAGAACATATGTGAAAACCACATGCAGTATCAAGAACCCAAGAAATAGCATGCAATGAATCATTAGATTTAAAAGTGTAAATACCCGCGAAGGACTGCTTGATCTTTCCGTCCTTGATATCTTACAGATACTTCGGGCAGATTTGTTTCCAATGCCCTATTCCATGGTAGTAGTGGAACTCTGCCTCTTTGGAGTTGGAGTTGGGTTTAGCAAAACCAACCTTGGTTCCACTAGAAGAGGTACCATCTTGGGACTTTCCCTTGCAGTTGCTCTTTGAAGCAGCGTTCCTCTTCTTACCCTTTCCTTGCCTAATTGCATAGATTAGGGAAGCAGCAGGAGTAGGAGTTGATGCAACCGATTTATCTTTGAAATTGCTCTCAGCAGTCCTTAGCAAGCCTTGAAGCTTACTCAAAGTGACCTCTTCTTTATTCATGTGGTAGGTCATACAGAACTGGTTGTAGTAGGGAGGCAAGGAGTGAAGTATGATGTTGATTTCCATCTCTTCATCAAAGTTATCAATTAACTTTAGCAGACGATCAACATATTTCTGCATCTATTGTAGATGAGCAGTAAGGGACTCGCTGTTACCCATTTTGGCAGTGATGATCTTGTACCTTTATTGCCTAGCGCTCTGGTCGTACCGGTGCAACAAATATTGATGCATTTCATAGGGATACATGTACTCATTGGACTTCTGGAGTTCTGCATTCATAGTTTCTAGCATGATCCAATGGACTTTTGTAGCATCGCACTCGTGGGCCTCAAAGGCAGCGATCTCATAGGCAGTGGCAGTGTTGATGTTGATTTCCTTCAGATTTTCATCGAGGTCATAATCTTTGTCTTCATAATGAGTGACCATTCAGATGTTTCGAATCCAATCATTGAAATTGGACCCATCAAAGATCACTCTCCCACTAAAATTCATGAGTGAGAATGAGCCGGAGGAATTTGAGCTGGAAGCATTGTTGTTCACGTTCAACATCTGAAATAGAAAAGTGACAAGTTTGATTAGAAATGAACCCCTAATTAAACACCCAAACGAGAAATTAGGGCTAGGATCCAACAACATTATTTACAAAATTAGAAAAGGGTTGTCGTAATCTAACATGCAAATAATTTGAAGATAATTGAATGACGATTCACTAATTTTCCACCATGAAAACGAAAAATAGACTAAGTTTTAAATGTATTGAAAACTCCTAGATCTTTTGAGATTCATCGAAATTTTCAATGGCATGTTTAAATCTCGATATGCCCCTCAAGTTTGTCACAGGGATGCCGAGGATCACAAAGCGGGTGTGAATAACCACGCAAATGTACATGGTGTCGTCATTGTTACAATCATATATTTGATGTGCCAATTAACCAGACACGCTCCAACGAACTATGACAAACATTGAGTCAACCTTTGCCACCTTTTCTTAGAACCCAATTAGTGTACTGGTTAACCACACATGCTCCAATAATCTCTTACCAAGGGTACAAAGTGTAATCTCATGGAATTACATTAATTTCACTTTTTGCCTAAAGTAACTAGATTGGGAATATTTTGAAAAAACATTTAGTTACTTTATAATTTCATTATGCTTTTAATGATGAAAGGTTTTCCCTATCCTACCCATTCGGCTAACGCCCCTCCACCAATCAAAGGAAGCGGTGGTAATAGTGGACACCCATTAAACGACAACATTATAGGCCATAACCTTATACCCACCTTATAGATCGGATTTGTCAATGAGACCTCCTAACGGTAAGACTAGCATTTTCAGTTGTATAACATATATATATATATAGGGTGAATTTTAAACTTGTAAAATTCTAGGGTTTGAAATTTAAATAATTCAAATTAAACTTTTAAGCAAAAAAACTAAATTTCAAAACCTGAGAGCAAGTTTCAACTTTTGAAAACACCTAGGATCAAATAGAAAATAATTTAAATCATTCAATTAATTTAATGATTATCTGAATTATAAATATTCCAATTTTATTCACAAGATAATTCATCGAATAATTTGAATAATCAAGTATTATCATATAAGGAATTTATTATTCAAATAATTGGTAGTTATCTTTTGTTTTGGTAAGGATAATCATATAAGAACAATAAAATTCATATTTTATTAGACGAAAACGATTTTGGTAATTATCCTTCAGCAAAATAGCAAGAAATCTCGAAAATCTCTTCGCCTAACTCCCCGACTCGACGAGTCACACACTGGAATTGCCGAGTCAGGCCGGCTCGCCGAGTGCACCTAGTGACTCGCCGAGTCAGGTCAAGCAGAGAGCAAAAAAAAACGAATCTTTTCAGCAAGATGAACATACAAGGCATCAATACAATAGAAACCAATCAAGGTTCTGATACCACTGATGGGTTTTACACAAAATAACATCCTATATGACCATGCAAACCCTAAAGCTTGGATCTAGGTTTATCTATTGTACATGAAATTCATCCATGACTTATTAACCCTAGATCTAGCATACATATTTCGAAAATATCATAAGGAAACAGGCCTAGATGATTACCTCTTCAACAATGGCTTGAATCTTCTTTTCTTGGAGCTTAGAGTCACAAGTGTCACTCCTCTAATGGCTTACAAACACCACACAAGAAATATGATGATCTTGGAGAGAGGGGAGAAGCACAATTTCAGCTATGAAGACTCCTAGGGTTGCCAGTGGCCGAAAAGTGGATGCCTTGTGGTCTTATTTATACTAGTGCTACTAGGGTTTCAGTCTAAACCCTGATAGACAACTTAGGCCTTAAGTAATCCAAGGAAGCTCCTGGAGTAGGGCTCTTATGGCCAAAATTAGGATGGACACATCCCTAATTTCATCCATGCCTAGTCCAAGAGGCTCCTCGGCCCAATATTCAACTATCACACATTTGATAGTTTAAGTCCCTGATATATAATTAATGTCTTTTAGCCACATAATTAATTTTTTAATTAACTCTTGTCTAATATTAATTAAATTATATGATTTCTCTTTTAATATATTATTCATATAATGCGTTAATAAACCATAATAACCTCTCTATTCATAAATCACACTGTCAGGTTACTTTTGGCGAAGGCAAGCCAAAACGAGCATGCACAACCGGGTCAAGTACTTACCAAATATAGTTACAGGCTTAGACACTAATCCAATAATCCTTACAAGAGTGGAATGGATGGTAAACAAACACCACACTCCGTTCTCCTCTTGCTTCATTGGATTTGGCCATATGTGTGAAATGTGAGGGGTAGTGTGATCTTCACTCAATCTTGTAACTAGCTAGTCAAGTCCCAACTAAGTGGTTACTTTAAGTAGCCTAAAAGTTTTACATAACATTTAAATCATACTATATGATTAAATGTAATGAGTTGTTATTCTATTTATTATTATTTCTTAAAAACAATAATTTCTAATAAGTTGGTAAAATATTATTTTCATAGAGTAGTGTGTTTCCAATTAAATACAAGTTTTGATATTTATTATAATCATGATTACTTTAATAAATAATCAATCTTGGGCATATTAATCTTTCAAATTACCAGTGATTATGACAACCCAATTTTCATGAACAAAACGACCTTTTCTTTACGCTTATTTTAAAATACATCATTCGTTCTATTGCAGAACTTTTCCCATAAAATGTGTTTCTGAAGAAATATTTTCATTGATTAATAAATGTTTGGGATGTCATAAATAATATACAAAACAAAACCATAAACATTACAGACCTTACAATCTCTTATTATATTAATGGTCTTATTATACTAATGGCCTACATCTCCTTTAATCTCTTATCAGGTCCAAATGTCATTATCCATATACCTTTGTAATGTTACATATCATACGAACAAACTGAATCAAACTGCCCTGTTTCAAATCATTACCCATTTAGGCATGCGTGATGAAATGTAGTTCGGGCATGTGGAATTGGTTTTATTGCCAAGGAGCATTTTGGTAAATTAGCAACGGGCCTATATGGAAATTGGATTTTTTTTTGGGAAATCTTAAAGAAAGTATGAATTGATAGAAGCGTGTCGTAACCTCTTTGTGGATATAAGGGTCATTGGAATCGGGCTTATACCAAAGGAGGAATGGCCTTTGGTAAATTTCAAGTTTTAAGGCAAAACCGTAGTATATGGGGCGTACACAGGGAGTATGCGGGGTGTAGTGATGTGAAGCTATGTATGTTGGGTATTCCTTGGTGTAGGATGGGTGTACAAAGTGGAAGGATCGGGAAGTTGGGAGGAGTACGCTAAGCGTACTAGGAGTACGTGGGGTGTACTCCAGATTCATGTAAACTCTATTTTAGCATCTTGGACTCTAATTAAGCTCCTTATCTCATAACCTAACCCTAATATCTTCGTCCTCCATCCCTCTAAACCCTATAAATCAACAATTAGCCTCATTTGAGTGATTATTGAGCTTTCTATGTGCTTGATGAGTGTCTTGAGAAGGAGAAAAAGAAGAGAATCATGTAGAGTTATGGCTTGACGTTCTTGATCAAGGAGTATCTTTCCATTTTCAAGCTTCCAAAGGTAAAAATCTTTGACCTTCATGATCTTTGTGTTTGGATCTATTTCTTGGTGTTCTTTGTCATTGTTAAGTTATTTGATGAAAATGTGAGCTTTTGATCTACTCCCGAAGTAGTGAACGTTAGATCTAAAATTCACCAAAGTCCCTTGTTCATATAAATGGAAAGTTTATGAAAGGTTTGGTCCATGCATGTATTAAACACTTATTTAGTCCCTTTATTAAGTGTTGACTCCCATTAAGTTGTGTTTGTGAGTAAAGCTGGAAACTTTACTTGTTAAGCCCTTGGTTAGGGACCAGATCTAGGTGTTAGACATCTTGACTTAACCCATTAAGAGCAAAATAAAGGAATTTGGACTCCTGACTAGTATGTTGGGTGTACGAGGAGGTATGCTCAGTGTAATGTGAGGTTTATGCTTCAGGTGGTTGTATGTTGCAATTTATCATCGAGTACGGAGGGTATACGTATTTAGTACGATGGACATACTCCTTAGAAGATCGTTTTGGTCGTTTGAGGTTTGGGCTATTGTTGGTTTTTAATAGTTCAGTCCTTTTTGGGCCATTAGATTCTTTTTGGGCTTCTAATTGGTATCTTTTGGCTCCTTCGGATTTTAGGCCCATAAAGGGAATTTGTTGGCCCAATTTGGAAAATTAGGCCATAATAAGGCTTTGGGTCTTTATATGGATGTTGGGACATTTGGGTTATTGGTTTGGGCTTGATCCATGGGTAAAAAAGTCTTTTACCTTAGTTTGGAATCTTAGGGTGAGTCATGACCCAGTTATTAACTTAATGTTATTTTGTGCAATTCATAGCATGCGATTGTTAGCAGATCTGCAGTCAGAGAGTATCTATAGGTTTTAGCTATTTGAGGTGATTCTTCTCACTATATCCACCGGTCGAAGGCACTAATGTCGGCCCATTACATGCTATGTGGAATGCTAGTGGTCTCTGTGATACTTGCATGAAAGACCGTGGGGGTAGTCCATGGCACTTGGATATCAGACCTTGGGGGAGCCCATGGTATTCCAGAAAAAGACCATGGGGGAGCCCATGGCACTTTGATATTAGACCATGGGGTAGCTCATGGCATTCCACGTAAATACCATAGGGAAGCCAATGTCAACTATATATATGTTCCATGAGATTTCGTGGTTGTATGTTATGTGGAATTCTTTGGGAACTCACTAAGCTTTAAGCTTACAGTTTTCAATTTATGTTTCAGGTACTTCAGATTTAAATTGATGAGCTTATGATGTTTTCAGTGTACACACGACAAGTTTTCACATTCTGTGAATCACTTTGATTTGAAGATGTTTTGTAAAATCTTTGTTACCTCGGTTTTATGGGAAGGATATATATTAACGATTTATTAGTCTAAAACCAAAATAAATTATGTCGTTATTTTTAGGATTTTACAAGTTAGTATTAGAGCTTTGGTTTGAAGGATTGGAAGATACTCATGGGTATGTCTGAACTAAAACTGAGGATTTGGTAAACTTTTCAAAAGATAAGTATTTTTAAGAAAAGAAAATTTCTAAGATAAGAAAAGGGCATGGTCCATGTAATCAGTCGATCTTAGGTAAGTTCTCCCAAGGTACCCATATATGTTATCTGATATGATTTGATTTATGATTCTGTGAATCACATGCTAGTTAGGACTAAGGATCAACTTAGTTTTTGCATGATAGAATGTTGGGAGAGATGCATTTGTATGTATATTGTATGAGTTGCTAGACTTGCATGCTAGAGCTGATTAGTTAATGATACATTGGCCTGACATGTGTGACGCTTTTTAGTCTTGGGAGTAATGGATGCTATGCGGTAATGGAAATATATATATTGGTATCAGTAACTGCAAAGTGTATGTTTTAAAAATTGTATACGCTTAGGATCTTATAGCCCTAGAATATTTGATTTGGCCTTATTTCATGTTCCTTTTCTGGTTGTTTTCCTAGGGTAGAGTCTTTTATTTTACAGTCTGTTTGATCCTATTCTGTGTATATTTTATATGCATAAGACAACTAGTAGGAACGTTGCAAATTTATAGCATGAGTGTTACTTCATTAATGTCATATGATGGTTTTATGGATTGGAGTGTTACTTCACGAATGTTGCTTGCTTTGTGCATTGTGGAACTCTTAGGTAATAGGAGTTAGCTACTAAGTGAATATGATTGTATGCATGAGGTGGGTGACTGGTATTATGGGGAGTTCTTTAGTAGCTGATGGTTGGGTGAGGTCAACAACCTAGGAGAGCCTAGGAAGTGCTTCAACGGGTTTTGTTGAGTTGTTTAGTGAGATTTGGGTGCATCGATTGGAGAATGTGACTTAGAGGATTCGGGATGATTCTTAAGGAAAGTATGGATAGTTGTGGAAGGTGGTATTGGGCCCGTACTAATGATAGCATAGGATTCATACTCGGATCGGGGAGAGTCTTGGAGAATCTAAGGAGATTGCAGGAAGTAGACTCTTGAGTATGTTCTGATCATTTGCATGTTGTATTTCAGTTTGATGGTGAACAACCAAGAAGGGGGTTCTGGTTCTGGTTCTGGATCAGTTGTAGGTATTAATCCAATTAGTGAGTATATTGAGAATCTCATCGGAGATTACCCGCGGTATTTTGGAGTGGACCCCTATGATCTTTGGTTCAGTTATGGAGGGTATTCTTGAGATCCTGGATGAGCACTTAGGAGTTATCCGTGTTGAGGTTATGGCTATCGTTGGACCTTAAACTTTGTCATTCTATAAGTAGGAGATCGATTCAGAGCATTTGGGGAAGAGGGAGCTAGATCAGGTGTAGACAAGGGAGGGTCCCAGGAAAAGACCCAAGACTTCAGATTATCGATTAGGACGACAGCGGGGCTGGGGTTAGAGCGGTACATGCGGGAAACTACACGATGGAGATTATCCTTCCATGGGTATGGTTTGTTACAATTGTAAACGGATTGATCATGTTAGTAGAGATTATCCTCATGGGACAAGCCCGTTATTTTTTCTTTACGACTAAGTGTACCACAAGAGGATCGTATGTCCAATGAGGAGGGGAGGAGTAGTGAGTGCACCTGCTCCAAATTATTTACGGATCTGTGATAGTCATGAGGGTAGGACAGGAGCCCCAATAGAGAAGAATCGGTCATTTTAGTGTCAAACAGGGGAGGCTTGTGCCCCAGCAGGTGATCTTGCGATTATGTTACCCTTTCACATTCTCTTCGGTTTTTATGAGTATTTTTGTTGCTTGGAATTTTATATTGGTTTGGGTAAGCATTATCTTCGAATAATTTTTATATTCCTTTTTCATGTCGTGACCATTAGTGGGTTATTGAGGGGTTGTATCTCGTGTAGCGGGTTCCAATGTGTTCGGTTGCTATTATGATTTTTGGTCAAAATTGGATCAGGGGTATTGTGTGGAAGATCTTTAGTCTGGATTCAGCTAGATAGTTTTGCAATATCATCAGGGTTCAGTAGAGTTGGTATTTGTTCTGGTAGGAGCAGAATTTGTCAATGGAAGAACTATTGGATTCAAACATTATCATTGCTAGGAAAGGAGTGGTAGAAGGTAGATGGTGGTGTCAATTTCAAGAGTTGTTTCGTCATGGGAAATGTCAGGGGAATTTTATATTCGCTTTGGTTGTAGTTGATTAGGATTCATTGATTCTTTGAGAATGGTAATTGGGGTGAAGATTCATCAATTCAGGGAAAGGGTTATGGTTTTTAGTCGCCATTATAAGAACTTGGGGAATTGGTATACTATCATCAAAGGTGATGTGGATTATCATATTTGCTAAGATTTCGACAGCATTCTTTAGGGTTTTAGGAGTTGAGTGATCTTTAAGTTTGGCTAGCAATGGAACGTTGGAATTGATTAACATAGGCCTAGGCAGTTCATGCTCTTTGTGGTAGACGGGTCGAAGATCCATCAGAATTAAGAAATAAAAGAACTTCATCGAATCCTAAGTGGGGGAGAATCGATAAAAAATTCTAGAAGTTTGGAAGCGTGTGGAACTAGGGCTAATTTCACATCCTGGCCAGGAAGAGAGACAGCCCAAGTGGCCATTTAGATTGAAATTTGGTAAATGGTAGTTCAGAAGACTTCTAATTGTTTGGTGGCATCTTCCTTATTGTGCATAGCAGGTTTTGCAGTTCTGTCCGAGTTGAAGGCTTTAGGATTCGAACCGTGACCCGAACATCTTATTGGATGCTAGTTTTGACTCAAGATGTATGAGATTGTGGTAGTTAGTGATTTGTAAGGCCACGGATGGTAACCATGGTCGATGTCACACCCCGAACCGTCGAAAAAAAAAACGGCGGAAATGTCCGGGGGCGGCGACGTCATATGTAGTATCACAACAATCGTATCATAGCAATCAAAGTAAACACAACCATTACATTACAATATGAATATTTACATATGTTTGAAAACATAGTTTGTACATCACATTTTATATAACAAAAGATAAAGACGAGACTCCAAAAATGCTCCGTCTTCTCCAAAACTGGCTAGGTACCTGTCTATCGTTGTCCTGAGAATACAAGCGGTTTTGAAAACATATCAGCATAAAGCTGCAGTTCATAAGCATGTTTTTGTATTGAAAACTAGTCACTGAGTTTGTATAAATGTTTTTTTTATATTATATGTAAATGTTGTTTGTATCGAAAACCGTTGCTACCAAGTTCTGAAATATGTATGCATGCTTACCAAGAAAATCCAATATTTTCTAACATGTTTGTTGGTTTCTATATGAAAAGTACTTTCTGTTTGAAAACCCTGGCAACCACCAGTATGTAATGTATGATCGTTCGGAAACCCTGGTTACCACCAGTATGTATAGTAGTTTTATTACATAAAATAAAACTATAGAAGAAGCAAAATCCCGTAAACAATGATTAGTTTATACTTATTATGAGTCGTATAACCATACTAATATGACTGATGACCTCCTTTACATTTCTTCAGACATCGCACGATTTCAAAATTTCTCACCCCAGGCGTGCCCGCCTAACTGTAGATAACAGTTCAGGTGTGGTATCGTCGGTCCCAAATAGATTTATTCACAAATTTCACGCTCTCCCTCCAGGAGACTCTAGTTATACTACCGGTGAGGATTTATTGGTACCCCGAGAGGCAAAACGAAGATTGTCTCACAATCCTGTATTAAATAGTTTACGTGTTTGTTCGGTTGTTCTTGAGTTCGAAATCGTTTGTAACGGTGTAGAGTATAAATAATTATACATAAAATAATTATTTAGCGTGAGACTCTAGTTTTATATTCGTAGTAATGGATAGACTAAATCTGACATAGTTTATATGTTTGACTTGTATGAAGTTTGAATCTGTAAGACTGGTAATGAAATCCCAAACTATACCTACCATAGTTTCAATGGTTGTTACGTTTGTGTAAGGTTTTGAAACCATGCAATTTTAAATTGAAAACATCCTTTATGCTCTGCATAATACAAAAAGGATAATTGTACCTAAACGTTTGATAGGAAATCATTGTAATTGCATCAGTTTGTAAGTTATGAAAACCTTTTATATTTAGCTTGTATTCCCCCCCCCCCCCCCCCCCCGCTGAAAACATGAAAAGCTCAGAAAAGTGTAGGGGTATGAACTTACAGTTTAACGTAGGATTCGAGTGTACGATCGATGTGAGTGCTGAGTGTAATTGGATGTCCTGAACGCAAGTGGACCGTTTTAATCATATTAGATTAGGGTATTTCATGACTAATCATGATGGGAAACCACCCTAAGGTCTTGGAAATGCTTGTACTAAGTGTTCTAGGTTCCACACATAGTGACCCTTGCAAGTTTAAGGCCGAATATGAGCATTAGAGTGGGTGTATGGCCATAAAGGTGAGTGTGCGGCCAGGGAGTGCGACGAGACTTGTGTGTGCGGCTGCACACAGGAGTGTGCGGACGTAAACAGGAGTCTGCGGCCATACACTCCTCATTAGTGCCCAAATTGTTGATTTTGAGGTGTTTTTGAGGCATTCTTGTGCTAATACCAAGTCCTACTAGTAAATGAAAGCCAAAATCTTCACTCTTGAGAGTTTTAGGGTGTGTGCGGCCACCTTATGAAGATATGCGTCCGCATTCCTTCAAAGGATGAAGAACACGAAGAACACTATTTTTAGGCTTAGATTTAGGTCTCTTACCACTATAATAAGCTGAATGGTGAAGTAGTTCACATTTTTTAGGCATTAAGAGTGTTCTTGGATGAAGTTTTTAGAGAGAGAAAGAAAAGAGAGAGTAGTGTGCATCCAAAGAAGAAAAAGTGACTAAAAGGGGGTTCTCTACTATATATAGGGTCAGATGTGTGGCTGGGGGAGTGTGTGCGGCCGCACACACCTTCCTTGGTATGTTTGGCACGATTTTGTGATGCTACACACTTTCTAACCCTTCATAAGATTCATATCTAGGTTATACTAAGTCTAAAGCACTCATATGGTGTCACAATTAAAAATTGTGTGCCTTGTAACTTCAACACTTAAGTAAGAATTATGAATCTAGGACATGAAAACATGCATGATGCTTACTCTATAACAACAAATTTTCAATCAAACACTTCATACAAGCACTAAAAATACTCAATAAGCAATTGGAAACCCTAGATGTTCATGTTTAGGTCCATTTTGGACTAGGACTTCCTTATTGGGCCCAATGGACCAATAAACTTCCAATTTGACTATCTTGGGCCTAGAACCCTTAAATGGGCTCTAATTGGACCCACTTCCAACTATTTCACTATTTTGGGCCATATTGGGCCTAGAGTGAAATAAATCAAATATTATGAACTATTTTGGACAATAATTAACCTAATCAAGCATAAAAATCACATTTATATTTTTATAGGACTAACAAACCTCTAACTTAAGTATAATATGGGCCTTGGATCAAAAAGACCAAAAATCCCCTCTCTCCCCTCTCCGTTCTCGGCCCAAGGCAAACCAAAGAAGAAGGTTTGACTTATGCTAGCCACCTCATTGTTATATTGTGGGTAACTAGGCTATTATTCATCATGCATCCAAGCCTTAATCATATTTCCATGAACTCTCTCTTCTCTTCTTGATTCTCGGCCGAGAGCTCCCAAGCACACACACTTCATCCCATTTTTATTAAGCAAGCTCTCTCAAAGAACACCCTCACCTTTCTTCATCAAATTTTCGAGAATTAAGAGCTTTTGAAGGAGGTTTTTCCCACAAACACATCATCTAAGGTAAGTTGATGACTAATTCATGATCTAGCTACTTCATTTCATCAAAATCTCTTCTAAATCTATTCCAACTTGTGATCATGCACCTTAGATGTCACTAAACTCGAGATCTACCAAGAAGACTTACTAGGATTGAAATTTTCTTCTTTTCTCTCTTCAAAACCGAAACTACAACTCAAGGTGAGCTTCATACCCCCTATTTTTTTTGGTTTTTATAAGTTTTATGGGGGGAGAATACAACCAAATGTGTAGATCTATGAGTATATGTATGCTTTGTGTGATTTCTATGCTTATATATATATGTTCTATGTGATTGAGGTGTTGGATCTAGTCAAAATGAGCTTAGAAACCGAGATCTACAATATGTTGAATGAAATAAGTACAAATTATATTATTTCATACAAATCAATTCTAGAAAAATAACCAAGTTGGTTAATATGAAGCTCTTTGGGCTTAAACCCATTTTGGGCTCAAAATGCTAAAAATATAAAACTAAAGGGCCCAAAATGACAAAATACAAATTCTGAGGGTTGAGATGAGTCAAAACAGATTCAAAAATGTATTTTCTGAAAATTTACTCTTTTGAAGGATTAAAATGTGAATTTTTAAACATAATGGGCCAAAAATGAACATTTCGGCCCAATAAAGCCCAAATTGCGATATTTTTAATTTAGAGGGGCTGAAACTGCACTTTTTTGTAAAACAGGGGACTATTAGTGTACCAAGTCCATTTCAAGGGTTAAAAATGCTTTTCACATATAAAAAGGACCAAAGATGCAAAAAAAATTATTGTGGGCCAAAAGTGTAAAAATTACAAAAAAAATTGAGGTTTCAGCCGAGAAAACTTCATTTTGAGGGACTAAAACTGTTTTTCAAATAAATTTGAGCTGAAAAATGTATTTTCTACAAGTTTTGAGACTATAGTGTCAAGAAAAATGGTTTAAGGACTAAAATGGAAACTCTATCATACAAAGGGCCAAATTTGTAATTTATCCAAAGGAAAGGGGTTGCAAAAAGAAAAGTTCTAGTGTTTTGAAATAATAAATATGTTATGATAAAATACCAGTACCACGACTACCGACGAAATATAATACACCTTCAACACCAAAATCGTTATCAAACGAATTGATTCGGTCTCGAATCCACAACGAATCGAATAATAATAATACGACGATACGTCAATACACACGCGGAAATTTCGGGAAGCCAACACACACGTGGGAATACACCAGACGTCGATACACCATATTTGGGCCCGAAAGTTTCAAATCGTGCTTGTTGGTCCTAGCTAGCCCAATGACATGACCTTTAGGCTCGAAGGAAACTCGCTTACATGTTGTTGGGTCTTATATGACCTAATTCCGTGTAAAAGGACTTTGAATGGCTTTTGTGCTGTTGGGCCCCAAGGGTCCTTTGGTACCGCTAGTAAAGTCGAGAATTCACAAATGCGGGTCGGGCCATGGGCCCTTCGCATTCACGATAGCCTTGAACGACTTATGGAAATATTGGGGTTTCGTACCCTCTTTCCTCCTCGGTTGTAGGGCTATGAGAAGTCGGGGTGGTTGGATTAATGGAATAATACGGACGACGCCTAAGGAATCGTTTGTATAGTTGTAAACTAGTCGTTTTCATTAATGCGTGTTTATAACAATTCACAATCCATAATTAATCCAATGTCACCTGGAATCATCAAATACACACGTCACAACGGTACAACAAAATATAAAACACGTAATTCAAAGTGTTAGGAAAACATCGGGTTTTCCTAGGGTTTTCAATTCATACACCTACGAGATGCATACCAAGTATAACAATTTTTATTACATTTATAGAAACAAACAAGCATACTTACGGATCTTCACACTTTTTATATAATATATTTTTACAGAAAATATCGAATTTCCTGACGGTTTTCAAAACAATACAAAACATAATATTTCAAACATTACTTATGAACTCACCAATATTTCATATGTTGACATTTTTCAAAATGCGTGTATTCTCAGGTAACAGGTAAATCGAAGGGAAAAATGTACTCAGTGATATCTTATTGTTTGTTTAACTAGTATCGAACAATCTACTTTTTGGGAATGTAATGTTTTGAAACAATATTGTACTAAATGTAAACACTACCAGTTGTACTATTCCAATGCATGGTGATGAATGATGTTATGTTTCATGTATATTCACTGTGATGGTATTCAATTGAGTCACAACAGCCCTCGGACATTCCCGCCGTCTGGTTTGGGGGTGTGACATATGGACCCACAATTTCGCTAAAAAGATGATAAATTCGAGATTAATATTGATATACAGATCAATTGCATAGGATAAAAGTTTCGGGTTGTCACATCACCCCCCCCCTCCCCGTTCGAGGGAATTTCGTCCCGAAATTCAAGAATATGGATACAAATCATGGATTTGGAAAAAGATGAGGGTACTTTTGTTTAGATGGATCTGCGCGCTCCCAAGTGTATTCGGGTCCCCGCTTGGCATTCCAGCAAACCTTCACTATCGAGATGCGACTTTCTTTCGTTCGTTTGACCTCCTAGTCCATGATTTCGATTAGTTCTTCTACAAAGTTCAGGTTCTCGTTGATTTCAATCTCGTCGAGAGGAATATTAAGGGTTTCATCGGACATGCTTTTCCTTTGATATGACATAGGAACAAATATTACCAAGTCATAGTCCTATATTCCTTGTTACTAAATATAGTCTAGATTTTCAACAATCCTAATGTTTACTAATATATAGCTGATAAGGACGAACCAAGTAAGGTCATATTGGATTTAGGGTTCGTTTGGTATACAGAGTATACTGTTTAGAAATTCGACTTTAAAAAACTCACTAAATCTAGCCTAGACATCACCACTGTAAGAAGATCAATCATTATTATGAATGGGATCAAATTACTAATAGATCTTAATTATAGATTCATAATAACGACTATGAATATAAATATAAGTTATAATTCAGTTAAGGTAAGTGCAACTTTACTTACAGAGATTTTCTAGCGAAAAGTTGTAAATTGCATTGGTAGAACTCCGACTTAAGAGCTTCTACTTACCGGACTGTCCGATCTTCCAGAGCCTAGTTAAATAGCCTAAAAGATAAGAAATATTGGGCTAGCAATTGAATATTTCAGAAGAATGGTTATGAAACTGTGTGAGTAAGAATGAGGGGTTGTATTGGTATTTATAGGGAAAAATTTGAGTGTGTGCATTGTGTCGTACCATGTTTACGCCGTGCCCTGGTTTGGTCGGCCTCCCTCCTCACAGCACATAAAATCTTTTCGCTAGTCCACACCTACGCCTTGTAGAAGTGTGCACTGAGCACGAGTGAATTTTCAAATTTTTTATAATTCATATTTTCTTCATACAAGCTCTGTTTACGACATTCTTTATTTCCAGTTATCCACATGTAGTTATCGACGATCACTACAACATTTATTTAGACTCCGTCGGTTAATTCTCATTTTATTTTTAAAGTTATATTTTTAACATTCTTAGACCGTTAAAGTCTATCAAAATCATAACTCTTACATACGAAATTCGTTGTCAACTATCTTCATATTGGCGTAATCCTAATCATGTGATCTTTAACTCTTGTTTCGATTGTATTGCTTAACAATCGACTGATTTAAAATTCGGTTTCTGTGACGCACACTACTATACTGAAACTTTGAAAAATCAAAACGTTCTCATATGAAATAAAATTTGGACGTTCTCCATATGCACAAGTTCTATTTTACAATTACTATGACTTTCGTTCAGATTACTTAGGCCAATAAGCAACCTATCTCTGATTCAGTTTTTATGACGTGTATAGTTGTGTCAATTTAATCGTAAAACTTCAAACGAGCATAACTTCTTCATACGAAATCGGATTTAAGTGTTCTTTATGATGGTTTTTAGCTATAAGAACATCCTATGTGCTCATGCAACCATAATGCTTGGATCTAGGTTTCTCTATTGTACATGCAATTCATCCAAGACTTTAAACCCCGGTTTTAGCATACAATTAATCATATTAACATGTGTAAAGGTTTTTAGATCTTACCTTGATTGTTATGTAGCAATAACAATCACAAATCCTCCTTGTAATGGCTTTAGAAAGCTTAGAGTGACAAGTGTCACTCCTCTAATGGCTCACAAACACCAAGAGCAAAAGGATGAAGAATAAGGAGACAGGAGGCTGCCCAAAACGTGTGGAAACCCTAAAGAATAAGTTCACCACCTTTTTGAGTCTCAAGGGTCCTTTAAATAGTGAGGCTATTAGGGTTATTTAACAAGGAAACCCTAATTTGGATGCTTAGGCCCTAAGCAACCCATGGACTCCCTCCTTAGAGGCTTAGGACGATTTCTAATGGGTTTCCCCATAGAATTCGTCCACTCCTCTAGTATGGAGTCCATTAGCCCAATATTCAACTATCACACAATTGACAGTTCTAGTCCCTTAAGTTTAATTAATGTCTTTTAGCCACAAACATAATTCTTATTAATTCTTGACTAATATTAATTAAACAATATGATTTTTCCTTTAATATATTATTCACATAATATATTAATAAATCATAATTAATCTTCTCTCTCCATAATTCATCCTATCAAGTTGCGGTGGTGAAGGCAAACCAAAAGGACCATGCACCATCGGGTCAAGTACATACCAAAATAGTTATGGACTTAGACACTAACCCAACAGTCTCCTACTTGGATAAGTCTAATAACTATTATGCGTATGACTTCAAATCCTGATCTACAATCGTAGCTTTCCAAAGCCGCTGTCAACTCTGATCATATCAGATACGCATGTCCTTTAGATAAGGGATCATCTATTTCTCCATTCTAGATATCGTAGAGATATAAGACATGAATTCTAATCATTCTCTCTATACTATTTCCCGAATTCTGATTTATGACGATTGACAACAGACTACAATTGATCAGATCAAATTAGTCCCGGTTTGGCCAAGTGCTTAGGTGCCATCACTAAATCATCGAGGGGCCCAAAGATATCGCTTTTATCCTATTTTGGATAAAAGGAACGGATAAACTTTGACTCAATGCTCGCTTGCACTCACTTACCGAATTACGCACAACAATATGTTTTATAACACCAAGTTACTAGTGCATTTACATATTATCAATGTGCAACCGACTCGCAAGATACAACTCACACATCTCTGTTTCAAGAATATAATATGTTATCGTCTCACCAATCACTCGTGATAAAATCCATGAAGTGATCCAAGTGAGCGTGGGTTTAATCCAATGCTCAAATCATATTCATAAGCACTCATGAATGTTGCAACAAACAATTGCTTATGTCTAATACACTTTAGACAATCCACACACCAATTCACAATAGTCTTCATTCATAACTACTTCCAACATATGAACGACTATGGTTCGTTCGAATAATTTGACTGTTCTGAACCAATTAAATTATTTAGGAAGTCAAAACATGCAAAGTGAAACACAAGAATAATACTAATCCCATATGGCCCCAAACTTTTGAGTATAAATAAAACACCTTTTATCTATCACCATATTGATTACTCATTATTTGGTGTTTCAGGTAATCAACTTCTTACTTGACTTATTACTACACTTGTCCCATGCTCTTAGCAAGCACACAATGTTTACCTACGATTATTACTTTGTGAAATAGATCAAATGAACACATTTCCAATCGTACTCATTATTGGGTTTTGGTTATAAGACATCCTATGTGCTCATACAAACCCTAATGCTTGGATCTAGGTTTCTCTATTGTACATGCAAGTTATCCAAGACTATAAACCCTAATTCTAGCATTCAAATAATCATATTAATATGTAATTAGGTTTAAGATCATACCTTGATTGTTATGTAACAATAACAATAACCATTCCTCCTTGAATTAACTTTGGAAGGCTTAGAGTCACAAGTGTCACTCCTCTAATGGTTTACAAACACCAAGAGCAAATGGAGAAGGTATAAAGAGAGAGGAGAGAGGTAGGAATTCGTCCTTAGGACTTCTTGGGAAGTCTTAGACGAATTCATGAGCCTTAGGGGGTTTATATAGGTGTAAAGATTAGGGTTTTAGTCCTTATCCTTATCTAGTTGCTTGCCCACCAAGTAACCATAAGATAAGTCTTAGAAACCCTTATCCTAGTCGAATTCTAAGGCATTATCTCCTTAAATTCGTTCACCCTATATTTAAGATAATCCTTACCTTATTTTGTAACTATCACATAATTACAAATCAGCCCCTCTAGTTTAATTAATTACACTTGATCACACAATTAATTCCTAATTAATTATTGACCAATATTAATTAAACAAATATGATTTCTCCTTTAATATATTATTCTTATAACATATTAATAAATCATAATAACCTCTCTCTCTTTATTTCTTTCTCCAATCAAGTTGCTTTGGTGAAGGCAACCAAAAGGACCATGCACCATCGGGTCTAGTACATACCAAAATAGTTATGGACTTAGACACTAATCCAACAGTCTCCCACTTGGATAAGTCTAATAACTATTATGCGTATGAATTCAGATCCTAATCTGCAATTGTAGCTTTCCAAAGCCGCTGTCAACTCTGATCCTATCAGATATGCATGTCCTTAAGATAAGGGATCATATATTCCTCCATTCTAGATATCATATGAGATATGATTTCTAATCATTCTCTTTGTACTACTTCTCGATTTCTAATTTATGACGACAGACTAATTGAACAAATCAAATTAGCCCTAGCCCGGCCGAGCATTTACGTTTGTTATCACTAAACCATCGAGGGGCCCAAAAGATATCGCTTTTATCCTTCTTTGGATAAAAGGAACGGATAAACTTTGATACAATGCTTGCTTGCACTTACTAACCAAATCAAACACAACAATATGTTTTATAACACCAAGTTACTAGTGCGTTTACATATTATCAATGTGCAACCGATTAGCAAGATACAACTCACACATCTCGGTTTCAAGAATATAAGATGTTATTGTCTCACCAATCACTCGTGATACAATTCATGGAGTGATCCAAGTGAACGTGGTTTTAATCCAATGCTCAAATTCATATTCATAAGCACTCATGAATGTTGCAGCAAACATTTGCTTATGTCTAATACTCTTTTAGACAATCCACACACCAATTCACGACAGTCTTCATTCATATCTACTTCCAACATATGAACGACTGTGGCCCGTTTGAATAATTCGATTATTCTTAATAAACTCAATTATTCTAGAAGTCAAAACATGCAAAGTGAAACACAAGAATAATACTAATCCCATATGGCCTCAAAACTTTGAGTATAAATAAAACTCCTTTTATTTATCACCATATCGATTACTCATTATTTGTCGTTCCGGGTAATCAACTTCTTACTTGAATTATTACACTTGTCTCATGCTCTTAGCATGCACACAATGTTTACCTACAGTTCTTACTTTGTGAAATAGATCAAATTGAACACATTTCCAATCATTCTCATTTCACAACTCCGAATCCTTTTTCATAAGTGAAAGAATATCAAAATTCTTGTTACTTATAGAATATGCTAGATTCTAACATTTTATGCAATAATTCTTTCGTAATGTCACTGCACCAAAGTCACAAAGACTATTGCCAATGATATTACAAAGTCCTTTAACGGAGATTGTTACAAGACAATTCCTTAGATATGATGTCTCTCACTCAAAGTACATTCCTTTGAACATCCTCTTGCATAAAAGTTTCTAATCTAGTCATAGATTTTCAATATTTACTTCCTAATATGGACACGCTTCCATGTTTTCTATATGACAACTCATTTCTTAATAGAATCTTTTCTATTCATCATAAGGTCAATATGGTCCATTAATACCATGCTTCCAACTACTCATAAGCAACCAATCCTCGTCGAACTTTGGATTGTCCTTTGATAGTTGTTTAATTATTTTAGTCAAAACCAATTCTAGTCCCTTTTTCCTCTAAATGCGCTAGACATTTGGAAAATTTTAGAATGGTCAAATATTAAAGCACTTGCAATCGATCCTTTACCCGAAGTGTATGGGACACGATACATAATGTTTTATTTGCTATGTTCTCAAAATTCGAATTGTGAAATGGAATGCCGTAATCATAATCGAAATTTTAGGAACACACTATGTACCTTTGACTATATTTATTAACATTTCTCAACCTAAGCCTTTAGATTTGAAATAAAGGATAATATTCTATCCCTTAATTATAGCAAAACAACTATACAACCCTTACGACTTTGCAAGGTATAACTCTTGTTTTTTCTATAATTAATATTGCCAACTTGCAATACTTTCCATAATAATCATACAATCATAACTTTTATCCTCCCACTATCATGATGATTACTATAAAACATAACACTTATGCTCCCACTAGCTTCGACATGTATTCATAAACATTATAACTTCCAGAAAGACAATACATATTGAATTTCTTAAGTTCATGTTTCTAATACTTAGTGCTTTGATAATCTTTTATCAAGGCTTCTTGAACTTGTACACCTTTGCCTTCGATAGTTCATATGTGTGTCTAAACACTTAAGACTAATTGCCACACCTCACAATTCAAATTATGGAAAGGGATGTCGTAACCATAATTGAATTCGAGAATGCAACTTTACAATCACTATCTTCTTAAAATCTTTCTTAGTGAAAGCATTTCCTCACAATCATTTTCATGAAGGAGGAAATCTTATGACACTTAGATTTTAATCGTGTATATGTTCCTATCCATGTGAATTTGTTAAAACCAAAGTTTACGACAAATTCAAACTAATATGGACCGAACTTTCTTAATCTTGATTTCTTGCCTTATGGTAGCACAGCTGCCCACCACGTCTTCCAAGTAGCTAAGCATCTCACATTTTTCCTATCAATGTACCTTTCATTGATCAAGGTGCATTGCCTTTTATGCGTTCAAAATGAGAACTCATAGAACTCACATGCATAATTAACTCAATTGGAAACAGCAAAGAAACAAAATAATGTCAACACGATAAGTTGTAAACCTCAACTCGTGTGCTAGTGATGATCAATAAGGTTTATTTGACTTGTTCTTGAAACCTTTCAATACCTTTAAGGCTCCCACTGACTCCTTCACATATAAGATTCTTTTGTCAATAACCATTTCTTGACAAACAAATATTCAAGAGTTAGTGTAGTTTTTATCAAAACACTTCATAAATTGGTCCTAGTCGGTCTTTGTCTTATTCAAAACATCACAACTTTCCACATTTGATGAATGTTATAAACCTTTAATACTTTTCACTCATTGTCACAATCTTAACTTTAAGACTTGTTATTGGAACGAAGTATGATAGACTTCTTGATTTAACCATTTCTTCAATCTTTGATTCCTCATACAATTGTACTAAGACTCACTTAGAGGATCAATTGAGATATGGTTCTTAATCATTAAGCTCTATCATAAAGCATAAAAGCTACTCTCCCTTCTTCTTAGAATGGAGAAACTTTTATTTTTCTGCCTACTTGATTCTTCTTATTCGTTCTACTATTGATCTAAACCCTTTAATCAATTCAGAATTACACTTAATCCTGTAAGTATAATCATATTTACTAAACCTTTAGTAAATCATGACGAATATCTTTGTTACTCTTATGGTGAACTTGATCAACACACAAATTTGTGTACTCAATCTCCTAGTCCTTCACTTGACACTTTGTCAACGAATTTGTCTAATTTCCAAATATGAAATTTCTCATTCATCATGCAACCAGGTTGCGTGATTCCAAATTTCAGTCCAATTGAAACTTTGGGCGACGAGAAACTCTCCCTATGTGGTAAATTCTCGACATTTCCATAAATAACATAACTAAGAATCATATCCATTCGTTGTAGAAATATGCAAACATCAATTTTCATAACAATTTCATTGCAAGGAAGTAAACAAATAAATAAGTCAAAATTTATTTTATTTATAAAAGCAGCGGAAAAACATTTGTCCTTACAATGCAAAATCTATTGAAAACTATGTAAAAGGAAAATTTCTATCATAACTATCTAAGCTCAATATCCAATCTTCAAGTCCATGCGATCGAGATCCATCTCTTGTGATTAGATTCATCTTGCTCTCTTATCAAGCTTCCTTTCTTTTCACCGATCCTGCAAAACATTCAAATGCAATCTTATCACATCATGTATTAAGAATCAATGAATAGGAACTTAGCGGAGTTAGATAGTGGATTTTACCTGAAGCGTAATCATACTTTTGACTCTCCCATCTCTTAGATCTCTTAGGTAAATAAGGCAACTTCGTCTCCAATGCCCCTTCTCTTGGCAATAAAAGCAAATTGACTATTTTGGAACAACACATGGAACTACTTCAGACATCGCCTTTCTCTTATGATCAAACTTTTCGATCATTGCATGTCTTTCATTGCCATTGTCTATATCCATACAGGTCTTGAAGGTAGATTCGCCAATCAACTTTGCTTTTCTATTGCGCCAAACCATTGCTGATTCAGCAGCAATAAGCATATACGTGAGATTAATAAGGGTCACGTCGTGGTTCATCATATAGTACTCTCTTACGAACTCACTATACGAGTTAGGAAGTGACCGAAGAACCCAATCAACAGCCATCTCTTCACCGACAACGGATCCCATCATTCTTAACCTATCAATGTGTGACTTCATCCCTAAGACATGTGCACACACCGACTTTCCTTCTTTATGTTTACTTGCGAAAAGGGCTTGAGTGATATTGAACCTTTCAATTTTACAATCTTGTGGGTTAGGGAGAATAATTGGAGGAGGAGGAAGTGAAGCATGATTTCTTGTTCCTCGATCGAATCGTGGAATATCATCTTCATGTGGAATGCTTGTTCCACGGGATTTGGGAAGACTATAGTTGTCGAACATTGACATCTACAAAACGGGAGAAAACAAATTCAAGTTAGTTGATCGATTGAGTCCTTAGTAAATCACCCAAATGAGATACCAAGGCTAGGACCCAACACAATATGCTACAACCTAGAAAAGGAATGCCATAATCTAGTTGCAGAATATTTGAAGGTAAGTGAATGACGATTCACTAATTTCCACCATGAAAAACGAAAAAGAAATTTAAGTTTTAAAATCTATGAAAACTCCTAGATCCTTTGAGATTCATTGAACATTTCAATGGCATGTTTAAATCTCGATATGCCCCTCTTGTTTGTGACTGGGATGCCGAGGATCACAAAGCGAGTGTTAAAACATTAGGGTTTTAACTATTTAAATTTCAAAACCTCAAAACTTTTGGGTTCAAATTTAAACTATAAAACCTAAAGGGGAAAATATTAAACTTTTCATAACAACAAGGACCAAATAACAAATAATTTTAAATTAACATTTAATCACATAATTATCCATATTTTATTTATTTAATGATTTCTTGCAAAACAATTTATCAATTTACTCAAAATAATTAATCAATTATCTTATAAGGAAACAATTATCTTATTAATTGATAAATATCTTCATTTAGATCAAAAATATAGTCAAATATATCATATAATCAGATTAATATTGATCTAACATGATAAGGTAACTATCCATATGCAAAAACAACAAGAAATCCCGAGATAAGCACTATCTGACGAGTTGACTCGTCGAGTCAAGCCTGGACTCGTCGAGTCACCCTGGACTCGGTCAGTTCAGCTATCGACTCGGCGAGTCCAGCCACTAGAACACCAAAAAATCGAATTTTTAAGATATACAATGCATCAAAACAATTGAAACCATCCTAGGCTCTGATACCACAGATGGGTTTTGGTCATAAGACATCCTATGTGCTCATACAAACCCTAATGCTTGGATCTAGGTTTCTCTATAGTACATGCAAGTTATCCAAGACTATAAACCCTAATTCTAGCATTCAAATAATCATATTAATATGTAATTAGGCTTAAGATCATACCTTGATTGTTATGTAGCAATAACAATCCTAATTCCTCCTTGAATTGACTTTGGAAGGCTTAGAGTCACAAGTGCCACTCCTCTAATGGCTTACAAACACCAAGAGCAAATGGAGAAGGTATAAAGAGAGAGGAGAGAGGTAGGAATTCGTCCTTAGGACTTCTTGGGAAGGCATAGACGAATTCATGAGCCTTAGGGGGTTTATATAGGTGTAAAGATTAGGGTTTTAGTCTTTATCCTTATCTAGTTGCTTGCCCACCAAGTAACCATAAGATAAGTCTTAGAAACCCTTATCCTAGTCGAATTCTAAGGCATTATCTTCTTAAATTCGTTCACCCTATATTTAAGATAATCCTTACCTTATTTTGTAACTATCACATAATTACAAATCAGCCCCTCTAGTTTAATTAATTACACTTGATCACAAAATTAATTCCTAATTAATTATTGACCAATATTAATTAAACAAATATGATTTCTCCTTTAATATATTATTCTTATAACATATTAATAAATCATAATAACCTCTCTCTCTTTATTTATTTCTCCAATCAAGTTGCTTTGGTGAAGGCAACCCAAAAGGACCATGCACCATCGGGTCAAGTACATACCAAAATAGTTATGGACTTAGACACTAATCCAACACCCATTTCACAACTCTTAATCCTTTTTCACAAGTGAAAGAATATCAAATTCTTACCACTTATAGAATATGCTAGATTTTAACATTTTATGCAATGATCCTTTCATAATGTCATAGTACAACAGTCACAATGACTATTGCCAATGAAATTACAAAGTCCTCTATCTGAGATTGTTACAATACAATTCCATAGAAATGATGTCTCCCACTCAAAGTACATTCCTTGAACATCCTTTTGCATAAAATTTTCTAATCTAGACATAGACTCTCAATATCCAACTCCTAATATGGAACCATTTCCATATTTTCCATATGACAACTCATTCTTAATAGAATCTTATCTATTCATAATAATGTCGATGTGGTCGATCCAATACTATACTTCCAACTACTCACAAGCGACCAATCCTCGGCGAACTTTGGATCGTCCTTTGATAGTTGATTAATTATCTTAGTCAAAACCGATTCCTGTCCGAAGCGTATTTGGAAAATTTTATAATGGTCAAATATTATAGCATCTGTAATCGATCCTTTACCCGAAGCGTATAGGATATGATGCATAATGTATTACATAAAGATACGATACTTTATCAATCTTTTTGCCATAATATTTTATGTGTCACATTCTCACAATTCGAATTATGAAGAGGGATGCCACTATCATAATCGAAATTTTGAGAACACACTATGTATCCTTGACTAAATCTATTAATATTCCACAACCTAAGCATTTAGATTTGAAATGAAGTATAATATTCTCTCCCTTAATTATAGCAAAACAACTATTCAACCCTTACGACTTTGCAAAGTATAACTCTTGTTTTCTATAATTAATATTGCTAACTTGCAATACTTGCCTTAATAATCATACAAGCATAATATTTATGCTCCCACTATCATGGTGATTATTATTATATAAGCATACCACTTATGCTCCCATTAGCTTTGACATGTTTTAGAAAACAACTGAACTTCCAAAAAATAATACGTATTGAAGTTCATATTTATAATACCTAATGCTTTGATAATCCTTTATCAAAACTTCTTAAACTTATAAACCTTTGCCTTAGATAGCTCATATGTGTGTCTTAAACAATTCAGACTAATTGCCAAATCTCACAATTCGAATTATGGAAAGGGATACCATAACCATAATCAAATTTGAGAATACAATTTTACAATCTCTATCTTCTTAAAATCTTTTAGTGAAATCATTTCCTCACAATCATCTTCATGAAGGAGAAAATCTTATGACACTTAGATTTTAACGGTATATGTGTTCCTATCCATGTGAATTGTCAAAACCAAAGTTTGCGACAAATCCAAACTTTTATGGACTGAACTTTCTTAATCTTGATCTCTTGCCTTATGGTAACACGGCTGACCACCATGTATTCTAAGTAGTTAAGCAGCTCACCCTTTCTTATCAATGTACTTTTCATTGATCAAGGTGCTTGCCTTTTATGCGTTCAAATGAGAACTCATAGAACTTACATGCATAATTAACTCAATTGGAATGGCACAGAAAAAGATAGTGTCAACACGATAGGTTGTAAACCTTAAGTCGTGTGCTAGTGATGTTCGATAAGGTTTATTTTGATTTGTTCTTGAACCCTTTCAAGACCATTAAGACTCCCACTGACTCCTTGACCTATAAGATTCTCTTGTCAATAAACATTTCTTGACAAACAAATATTCAAGAGTTAGTGTAGCTTTTATCAAGACAGAACACTTCACAAAATTGGTCCTAGTTGGTCTTTGTCTTATCCAAGACATCACAACTTTCCACATTTGATGAATGTTATAAACCTTCTTAAGACTTGTCACTCAATGTCACAATCTTAACTCTAAGACTTGCTTTGGAACAAAGTATGATTAACTTCTTGATTTAACCATTTCTTCAATTCTTGATTCCTCTTCTCAGACATACAATTGTACTACGACTCACTTAGATGATCAATTGAGATATGGTTCTTATTCATTAAGACCATATCATAAAACATAATAAAAGGTACTCTCCCTTATACTTAGAATAGAGAAACTTTTATCTTTCTGCCTACTTGATTCTTCTTATTCATTTTGCTATTGATTTAAACTCTTTCACATCAACTCAGAATTACACTTAATCTTATAAGCATAATCATATCCACTAAACCTTTAGTAAATCATGACGAATATTTTTGTCACTCTTGTGGTGGACTTGATCAACACACAACCTTGTGTACTTGATCTCCTAGTCCTTCACTTGAATTAGTCTAATTTCCAAATATGAAATTTCTCATTCATCATGCAACCAAGTTGTATGATTCCAAGTCTCAGTCCAATTGAAACTTGGGCGATGAGAAACTTTCCCTATTTGGTAATTCTTGGCCTTTCCACAAATAACATAATTAAGAATCCAATCCTTTATTGCTAATAATAGAAACTTACAAACATGAATTTTTCATACACGCCATTGCAAGGATAAATAAATAATATAAAATCAAAATTTATTTTATTGCGGAAAAATTTGTCCTTACAGTGCAATTCAATTGAAAAACTATGTTGTTACATATTCCTAAGCAATCTATTCTAACTCTAAGTAGTAGCTTAAGAATATAATCTTCAAGCAATGCAATTGAAATCCATTTCTTCACGATTATATTCAGCTCACTTCTTCCTTAAGCTTCCTTTCTTTTCTTCAATCCTACAAAACATTAAAATGTAATCTTATCACATCATGTATTAAGAATCTAGAATAGGAACTTAAAAGAGTTAGTTAATGAATTTTACCTAAAGTAGACCCATACATTTTGACTCTCCTATCTCTTAGATCTCTTAGGTAAATAGGGCAGCTTCGTCTCCAATGCCCCTTCTCTTGGCAATAAAAGCAAATTGACTCTTTTGGAATAGCACACGGAACTACTTCTGACTTTGCCTTTCTCTTATGATCAAACTTTTCGATCATGGCATGCCTTTCGTTACCATTGCCTATATCCATAGAGGTCTAGAAGGTAGATCCACCAATCAACTTTGCTTTTCAGTGCGCCAAATCATTGCTGATTCAGCAACAATAAGCATACAGGTGAGATCAATGAGGGTTATGTCGTGGTTCATCATATAGTACCCTCTTACGAACTAACTATATGAGTTAGGAAGTGACTGAAGAACCCAGTCAACAGCCAACTCCTTACAGACAACAGATCCCAACATTCTTAATCTATCAATGTGTGACTTCATCTCTAGGATGTGTGCACACACTGACTTTCCTTCTTCATATTTACTTGCCAAAAGTGCTTGAGTGAGTTTGAACTTTTCAATCTTTTAAACTTGTGGGTTAGGGAGAACAATAGGAGGAGGTGGAGGAAGTGAAGCATGATCTCGTGTTGCTTGATCGAATCTTGGAATATCATCTTCATGTGAAAAGCTTGTTCCACGGGATTTGAGAAAACCATAGTTATCATACTTTGACATCTACAAATCGGGAGAAAAATTAAATTCAAGTTAGTTGATCGATTGAGTCCTTAATAAATCACCCAAATGAGATATTAAGGCTAGGACCCAACACATTACTCTACAACCTGGGAGAGGGATGTCGTAACCCAAATTGCAGAACATTTGAAGGTAAGTAAATGACGATTCACTAATTTCCACCATGAATAACGAAACAAAATTAAGTTTTAAATCTATTGAAAATTCCTAGATCTTTTGAGATTCATTGAACTTTTCAATGGCATATTTATATCTAGATATGTCCCCCGATTTGTGACTGGGATGCTGAGGATCACAAAACAGGGTGTGAATAACCATGCAAACTTACATGGTGCTCCCACATGTTACCGTCACCTATTCGATGTGCCGGTAAACCATACACGCTCCGCCGAACTATGACAAACATTGATTCACTCTTTGCTACCTTTGCTTAGAACCATTTAGTGTACCAGTTAACCACACAAGCTCCACTAATATCTTCGAAAGGGTACAAAGTGCAATCTCATGGAATTGCATCAATTCACTTTTTCCTAAAGTAACTAAGATTGGGAATTTGTAATAACATTTAGTAACCTTTGTACTTCATTATACTCATAATTGAAGGTTTTTGTCCAATCCTACCCGTTCGACTAACGACCCTCCACTAATCAAGAGTGCGGTGGGTAAGAGTGGATACCCATTCAATCGCCATTTTATAGGCAATTTCCTTAAACACCCCTTATAGACCAGCTTCGTGAATGAGGTCTACTAACGGTAAGACTAACTTTTACTCATATATATATATATATATATATATATATATATATATATATATATATATATATATATATATATAATGTTATACTTTTAATGTTATATATAGTATACGGTGTATTTTACACTTTTAAAATACTAGGTGGTCTAATTTAATAAATTACACTTTTAATTTAACTAAATGTGAACCTAAACTTTATGGATTTATTAAATCTCCTTTAATTATACACCTTAATTCATTAATAAAACCATAAGGGTGTGATTTGAAACTTTCAAAACAATACTAGGGTTTTAGAATTTAACATTTCTAAATTAAACTATTAATCAACTTTTAAATTCCAAAACTTGTTGGAAAGTTTTGAAACATTTCAAAACATCAAGGATCAAATAGCAAATAATTTAAATTAAACAATTAATTTAATGATTATCTAAATTTGACCTAATTTCAATTTCTTGCAAGATAAGTTACCCAATTAATATAAATAATCAATCTTTAATCATATAAGGAAGTTATTATCTAATCAATTGGTATATATCTTTTGTTTAATCAAGCATATATACTCAACTATAAGATAAATTCGAATATTAAAGACCCAAAACAATTAAGGCAAGTATCCTCAAGCAAAACAGCAAGAAATCCCGAAACTGCCTCCTTCTGACGCTCGAACTCGCCGAGTTCCTCTATGGACTCGCCGAGTAGGAGCAACTTGTCGAGTCCACATTGGAACTCGTCGAGTTCATCAGTCAGGGAGCCCAAAATCGATTTTGAAGCTTAAACAAATAACCAAATCATCAATACAATAGAAACCAATCAAGGCTCTGATACCACTGATAGGTTTTAGCCATAAGAACATCCTATGTGCTCATGCAACCCTAATGCTTGGATCTAGGTTTCTCTATTGTACATGCAATTCATCCAAGACTTTAAACCCTAGTTCTAGCATAAAATTAATCATATTAGCAAGTGGAAGGGTTTTTAGATCTTACCTTGATTGTTATGTAGCAATAACAATCACAAATCCTCCTTGTAATGGCTTTAGAAAGCTTAGAGTGACAAGTGTCACTCCTCTAATGGCTCACAAACACCAATAGCAAAAGGATGAAGAATAAGGAGAGAGGAGGCTGCCGAAAATGTGTGGAAACCCTAAGGAATAAGTTCACCACCTTTTTGAGTCTCAAGGGTCCTTTAAATAGTGAGGCTATTAGGGTTATCTAACAACGAACCCCTGATTTGGATGCTTAGGTCCTAAGCAACCCATGGACACCCTCCTTAGAGGCCTAGGACGATTTCTAATGGGTTTCCCCATAGAATTCATCCACTCCTCTAATATGGAGTCCATTAGCCCAATATTCAACTATCACACAGTTGACAGTTCTAGTCCATTAAGTTTAATTAATGTCTTTTAGCCACAAACTTAATTCTTATTAATTCTTGACTAATATTAATTAAACAATATGATATCTCCTTTAATATATTATTCTCATAATATATTAATAAATCATAATTAATCTTCTCTCTCCATAATTCATCCTATCAAGTTGCTTTGGTGAAGGCAACCCAAAAGGACCATGCACCATTGGGTCAAGTAGATACCAAAATGGTTATGGACTTAAACACTAATCCAACACTTTATACCTACGGAATCATCATCACGACTACTACAATTTTATCAATATTATTTATACTAAATAATCCTCTACCAAAAATATTACTTTTATCGTTTGGTAATAGAAGGTCTAATTATAATCTTATAACATGTGCAACTAAAAATTATCCTATTTGAGGATTAAATTTTTAGTAAAATGAATAATTTTTATTATAATTACTCAAATCATCTAGCCGCAACTTATGGGCGTTACATCAATGGTCATAATGGTATAGAGTCCTTGAACCATGATTTGACTAACCGTTTTGCTATGAAAGACATGGGTTTACTGTCTTATTTCTTGGGGATTCAAGTTACACAATCTCCAAAAGGTTATCTTTTATCTCAGACAAGATATATCTCAGATTTGTTTGAACACGCACAACTTCCAGATAACAAAACAAATGATACCTCTCTAGAGTGTAATGATAAGCATTCTCCAACTGACGGTGTTCCCCTGTCAGATACAAGTCTTTATCGTACCATTATAGGGAGTTCCAACTATCTTACCACTACTATATTATATATTGTTCATGCAGATCATAGGATTAAGTTTGTCACTGCTTATTTCACTATTCATCAGGGAGTTCTTCGTATTTTGAGATATTTTTGTGGCATTTAGCTTCAAAGTATGGTGGTTCCTTCCACTTATTCTCTTGAGTTGTGTGCCTATAGTGATGTTGATTGGGATATCAATGTTTAAGATTGCAAGTCTACTATAGGTTAATGTATCTTTCTTGGAGATTTGTTGATTTCATTGAAGAGTATGAAACAAGATGTTGTCTCTCGATCATGTACAAATTTGATTATCGAGTTATGGTTATTGCTACTTGCAAGTTTGTTTGGCTACAATGGCTTCTTACAGACATGGGTGTTCATATTTCTCAGTCTACTTCTTTGCACTATGACAATGATATTGTTATAATGATTGCCAAGAAATTGGTGTTTAATGAGCGGAAAAAACATATTGAGATTGATTGTCATTTCACTCGTCACCACTTTCAGCAGAGGACTGTTTCACTTCCACATGTTTCATCCACAATGTTGATTATAGATATATTGGGAAAGCCTTGACTGCTCTTCGGTTTCATTTTCTGACTAACAAACTCACAATGCTTATTGTTGTCTCATTATGAGTTTGAGATGTTAGAATAATAAAGTTATTCGGTTATTTTTCTATTTTAGCCCTGTTTGGCCCTTTTAGCCCTATAATTCGGTTTAACCAAATTTTCTTTCCTATTTATATTGTCTTTCCCTTTCATTTGTATTAGTACTCTCTGTTATTAATCAATAATAAAACTCTACCAACATTTTGTTCATTTGTTCATAGATGGTAGAAGGGTGTGTCATTAGGTTAGACAGATAGACCAAGGAAGAAAAAATGATGACTTCTTGGCTATTCTCTCTTTAATCACATGTCCTTCTATTTTAGATAATTCAGATAGTTGGTGTTGGTACTTTACAATAGACGGGTTTATTCATGGTTTCCTCACTTAGAAAAATTATAGAAAAAAGTTCCTTCATGGTCGATCTCTATACGATCGGATGGAAGAAGTGGATCACCGTTAAAGACAATATTCTCACTTTAAGACTTGGTCAAAGGAGATTACCTAGTCGTTTAAACCTTCTTAATTGGGGATCGACGTAGACAGGCTTCTTTGCCCATGTTGTTTATTGGAAGCGGCGTCTAAGGATCATACATTTACTTACTACGATGTTGCAGCCTGCCTGTGCACCAATGTGAAAACATGGTGGGGGATTTCTTTACTCCAAAAGTTTGATGGGAAAGTGGTGTGTGTTTTAGCTTGTTTTTCCATCTTCCTAAACTATTATGAAAATCTATGGGGCTGTATAGACCGCTTTAAGGGTCCTATAGAGGTTCTGTAATGATACAGTTTTCATTCACACAAAACGTATTGAATCAGTGGTATCTACAACTTTTGAGTGGGTATCTAGTACGTGAAGGGGGTACAAACTTTATGTTAGAAGTTAATCCAAAGTTGCAGTTAAGACTTGGTCGTTTTATCTTTCCTGTTTTGTTGGACGTATTTGAATGTGTTTTCAGTATTTTTAGGAGTCAAAATAAGTAGTGGTTAGTTGCTACAAAGTGGTAGATAATGGTCCTAGTTTTATGGAGTTTTTTAGTATTTTATTTGATCTTGTATTCCGTTTTTTTAAGTCAAGAAATACAACATAAAATTTGGCCCAAAGTATCGTTGCAGTTGATCCCTTTTCTAGTTTTTCTTCTTCACAGAAATCACAGCACCTATTTTGCTTTCACGTGGTATCAAAGCTAACCAAGTTGCTCTTCGGTTTGAAGCTGGTATATACCAAAATACATGCCTCGTAATACCCCTATGGATGGAAAGAAGGAAGATGGTCAGATTACCCTTCATTACCCAATGATAGCCAAGAACAACTATACCACATGGGCCATACAAATGAAGGTCTTCATGCAAGCCCAAGGAGTTTGGGACGCGATAGAACCCTCAGTTCCAAAAGCATCTTTGGAAGAGAGGAAGGATAAAATGGAAATGGTTGCCATTTATCAAGGTATCCCGGAAGAGATGTGGTTATCATTGGCGAAAAAGCAATCGGCAAAGGAGGCATGGGAGACATTGAGAACAATGTACTTGGGTGTTGATCGTGTGAAGAATGCTAAGATTCAGACATCGAAGGCAGAATTCGAGTGTCTAATGATGAAGGTGACAGAGTGTATTGATGATTTTGCAATGAAGTTGAACAACATTGTAAACAACATCAGAGCCTTACCAGAAACAATAGAAGAGTCATATTGTTTGATAAGGTGTCTAAGTCCATAACTATTTCTGGTATGTACTTGACCCGACCCAGCATGGTCCATTTGGGTTGCATGGCACCATGCAATTGGATAGACTAATTGAGAGAAATAACACTTGGAGATTATTAATATATTATAAGTTCTAATATATTAATAATATTATTTGATTAGTTTGATCAAGAATTAATTTAGAATTAATTAAGTGATCAAAAGATAACTAATTAAATATATGGGTTGATTATGTAAATCATCCATATCTTGTATAGTGGGCTAAGAGGCTCCATGGATTATCAAGTTGCGTTCCACCCATAGGATGCTCCATGGGAGTTACAAACCCATGGGTCATGGAAATGAAGAGTCATGACACATTAGGGTTTACATGGTGTAACCCTAGATGTGTCAACACTATATAAGGATCTCATTCTCCACCAAAATCGGTTACACTAAGGAAACAAGAGGGCTTGGCCGATTTCAAGAAGTGTGTATCCTCTCATAAGTTTTTCCAAGAGCATTTGGTGTTGTGTGAAGCATTTGAGGCATCACACTTGGGGTGCTAGGCTCATAAGGTTTCAAGGAACTCAAGCATCAACAAGGTAAGTTATTCAATCTATCATTCAAGTTAAAATTGTTCCCCATGTATGCTAGATAGGAATATAGCCTTGGAATTCAACTTTGCATGATAATTAGACAAACATAGATCCAAGGTTATTAGGGTTGCATGTACACTTAGGAAGTGTTAGAATGCTCAAAACCCATCAGTGGTATCAGAGCCTAGGCTTGTTTGCTTATTATTTGTGCTTAAAAGTTGAAAAAAGTCAAAAATCTTGCTATCTACGAATGGACTCGTCGAGTCCATAGGGGGGACTCGTCGAGTTCACGTGTATCTTTAACCAACTCAGCGAGTAAGTTCATGCACTTGGCGAGTAGGGTCGACAGGTTGCAGAATTTTGACTTTAGTTACTGGAAATGGACTAGAAACATTACCCTAAACTGTTTTGGTACTTGAAAACTTGTTTTGATGGTGTAATGTTCTTTCTAATTCATTTACAACAACTAGTTATCAAAATTACAAAGTTTTAAGTGTAATTTTGATTTATGAATGTGTTCATATTCATGTTCTTGTTCTTATGATGTTTCAGATGATCATAGGAATTATTTGTAACCTATGTGGTAGATTAATTCTTGATAATAATGTGTTTTAATGGAGTCCATAACTTGTCCTCAAGTTATGGAAAACCAAGAGTCACACTTGAATTAAAACCATTAAAAGAACACAAGAGTTAGAAAATGAAGAGTCTTCATTTTATTACTCTATTAAACTCATAAGTTACAAGAAATGAAAAGTTTTGAAAGTTACAAAACTTGCCCTCAAGTTTTGGAACAAGTAAAGTTAAGTTAAAACTTTAGTTCCAACCCCTAGAATTTTAAAAGTTAAAATTCAACCCTTATAATTATATTATGATGATTTAATAATTATATATATATATATATATATATATATATATATATATATATATATATATATATGTATATGTATGTATGTATAAGAACAAAGTTGTCTTACCGCTAGTACGCCTCATTCACGAAGCCGGTCTATAAGGTGGGTATAAGGTTGTTGCCTATAAAATGGTGACTTAATGGGTGTCTACGATCACCCACCGCTTGCTTGACTGGTGGAGGGTCGTTAGCCGAACGGGTAAGACAAGGACTTATAAATTCTCATTCAAAGTATGATGAATATTATAAAGTAACTAAATGTTTTATTAAATTCCCAATCTTAGTTACTTTAGGAAAAATGTGAATAAGGTGCTAATCCATGAAATTACACTTTACACTTTGTCTAAGTCGTTGGTGGAGCGTGTGTGGTTAACCGGCACACTAACTTGGACTTAACAAGGTAGGTAAAGGGTGACTTAAGGTTTATTATAGTATCGGTGGAGCGTGTGTGGTTTACCAGCACATCGATTGAATGATAAACTTTAAGGGTACCAAGTGATTTGCATGGTTACTTCACACCTCGTTTTGTGATCCTCGGTATCCCAGTCACAAAACTTGGAGGGCACACTCGAGATTGAAACATGACTTTGAAAAGTTCATTGAATCTCAAAGAATCTAGGAATTTCTAAGAACCAATCATAAAACCTAATATCTAATATTTCGGTTTTCGTGGTGGAAATTGGTGAATCGTCATTCACCTACCTTTCAAATATGTTATAGCTTGGATTACGGCATACCTCTTCTAAGTTATAATATATTGTGATTGGATCCTAGCCTTAATATTACATTTGGGTGTTTTATTAAGGACTCTCCTAATATCTAAACTAATCTTGTCCTCTTCCTTCAGATGTCTTCAAACAATGCTGCTTCTGGCTCGAATCCTAATGGCTCCTTTACTCTTATGAGCTTGTGTGGGAAAGTCACTTTTGATGGATCCAACTTCAATGAGTGGATCAGAAACATCAGGATGATTACCCACTACGAGGACAAAGAATATGTCCTCGACAAGGAGCTTAAGGAGATTGATGAGACCACTGCAACTCCTCAGAAGATCGCTGACTTTCTGGCACATGAAAGGGATGCTACGAAAGTAGCATGCATCATGATGGCCACAATGACAGCAAAACTCCAAAAGTCCTATGAGGATTTCTACCCTTATGAAATGCACCAAGATTTGATGGAAAGATACCTTCAAAGTGCACGACAAGAGAGGTACGAAATCATCTGCTCCATGATAACAACCATGATGAAGGACGGGGATTCCGTCACGACCCACATGCAGAAAATGCAAAGGTATGTGGATCGATTGCTGAAGCTTAATGTGAACTTCCCTGAGGAGCTTGCAATAGATATAATTTTGCGCTCCTTACCATCGTGCTATGATCAATTCCGCATGACATATCACATGAATAAGGAAGAGGTCACACTCAGCAAACTTCAGGGACTTCTCAAGACCGCAGAATCAGGTCTTAAGGGGAAGTCGGTTGTTAACACTCCTACTCCAAACTCCACTCCAATTTTGGCAATCGGGAAAAGTCGAGGGAAGAAGAGAAAGAGTTCTTCGAAGGGTACCAAGGTTAGGACCCTTGATGGCTCTTCTTCAAGTGGAACCAAGAAAGGTTTTGTCACTCCTTCTTCTGACCCAAAAGAGGCTGAATGCTTCTATTGCCATGAAAAATCACATTGGAAGCGAAACTGCCCAAAATACCAGCAAGATGTGTAGGATGGGAAAGTTAAACCCAACCAAGCAGGTATTTACACTATCATTTCTAATAACTCACCCCATTCGAAATCTTGGGTCCTTGATACCGGTTGTGGTATTCACATTTGTTGTGACTTGGAGGGACTAGGAAGAAGTGAGAATGTGGAGCAAGGAAGAATAAACTTAATCATGGGGAATAGGAAAGTTACACCTGTCACCAAGATTGGAGTTTATACTTTATCGCTAAGTAGTGGGTTAAATTTAGATTTGAATAAATGTTGTTATTCGCCAGAAATGGCAAGAAATATTATTTCCTTTCATGCATTGTACAAACAAGGTTTCACCTTTTCATTTGATAATGAAGTTGATTCGATTAATGCTTTCTTTAATAATGTTCTTTATTTTAAAGCATTACCTTGTGATGGTGTGTATGAAGCTGTATCTGTTGTAGATAACTCAGGAAATAATGTTTTGTGTATTGATTCTCCTAACAATAATAACTTGGATAAAGCATCATTATGGCATTATCGTCTTGGACATATAAGCAAGAAACGCATAGGCCAACTCCAAAAGGGTGGAGTCTTGGAGTCGTTTGACCTAAAGTCAGATGATAGTTGCGAATCATGCTTACTTGGAAAAATGAAAAAGTCACCCTTCACAGGCTCGTGTGAAAGGGGTGAAGGTTTGTTGGACCTTACACACGGATGTGTGTGGACCATTCAAACATGCCACAAGGGATGCTAATCGTTATTTTTTGACTTTTACTGATGATTACAGTAGATATGGATATGTCTACTTAATAAAGCATAAGTCAGAGACTTTCGAGAAGTTTAAGGAATTTAAACAGGAAGTCGAGAATAAATTGGGCAGGAACATTAAGATGCTTCGATCTGATCGAGTTGGTGAGTATCTTAGTTCAGAGTTCCTCGACTATCTAAGGGAATGTGGGATTGTCTAACAATTGACACCTCCCAGGACACCGCAGTTGAATGGTGTGGCTGAGAGGCGTAATCGAACCTTGTTGGACATGGTTCATTCCATGATGAGTCGAGCTTCGCTACCAATCTCATTCTGGGGGTATGCCTTAGAGACTGCCGCCCATATCCTTAATCTAGTCCCTACAAAGAAAGTTGCCAAAACTCCTCACGAGATGTGGACTGGTAAAGTACCTAAACTAGACCACATCAAGATTTGGGGTTGCGAGGCTTTCGTGAGACGCGAGACTCATGATAAGCTCGAACCCCGAAGCGAGAGGTGTATTTTCATCGGCTACCCACAGCAATCCTTTGGTTACCTCTTCTACAGACCTAGTGACAATGTGGTCTTTGTAGCAAGAAGAGGAGTCTTTCGAGAAAGAGAGTTTATAAGCCAAGGAGACAGTGGGAGGCAAATTGATCTTGAAGAAATTCAAGAGTCAAGTGGTGATGGAACTTCAAAATCTAGCCCTCAACTTGAGGAGGAAACTCCTGTTGAGCCAATTGACGAATCTGTACCTCTGAGGCATTCCACGAGAGTTAGGAGTGCACCTGAGCATTACTATGGATTCCATATTACTGCAGAAGGTGCTGAAAAGATTCAGCATGCAGGACTCCAAGAAAGGAGAGTTACCCATCCAGAGTAACGCCAAATTGAGTAAGACACAAAGCCCTAGCACTGAGGCTGAGATAGCAGAAATGAGTCGAATACCTTATGCTTCGGCTGTAGGTTAGATCATGTATGTTATGACGTGTACTCGACCTGATGTAGCCTTTGCACTGAGCATGGTTAGCAGGTTTCAGGGGAACCCTGGCAAGGCACACTGGACTGCGGTAAAGAATATTCGCAAGTACCTACGAAGGACTAAGGATTGGGTCCTTACCCTCGGTGGGAGTGATGACTTGAGAGTTGTAGGTATAGTGATGCTAGCTTCCAGACTGATAGGGATAATTTCCGCTCTCAGTCAGGCTGGGTCTTTACCCTAAATAGAGGAGCAATTTCTTGGATGAGTTCCAAGCAAGAGACAGTGGCAGATTCTACTTGTGAATCAGAGTATATTGCAGCGAGCGAGGCGGCAAAGGAGGCTATATGGCTAAAGAACTTCATCGGAGACCTTGGAGTTGTACCAGCTATTAAAGAGCCAATGGAAATTTTCTGTGATAGTGAAAGCGTTGTTGCCTTAGCCAAGGAACCAAAGGATCACGGGAGATCCAGACACATCGACAGAAAATACCATTTTATTAGACATCGTATAGAAGAAGGACTCCTCGTGGCAAAGAGGGTATCATCGGATAAGAACCCAGCAGATCCCCTCACGAAGGGACTGACTCGGGTTAAGCATCTCCAGCATGCTCGGAGCATAGGGCTGAAGGATGATATTAGATTTAGTAGTTAGATAACCTCGAAATTTGTAAAGTGTAATTGACATTAGATGATGAATAAAAGGTGTTTTATTTATGAGTAAAGTGTTGCTATCTCTTTCCAATCGTTTACTATATTTCTTTTGCATGTTTTGACTTCCAGAATAATTTTGTTTGGGATAACATATTATTCAAACCTCCACAGTCGGTCATATGTCGGAAGTAGGTATGAATAAAGACTATCATGATTGGTTGCAGAGGTCTAAGGTGTTAGACAAGGCTACAACAATCATGGGTGCTCATAAGTTCTGAGCATTGGACTCAACCCACGCTCACTGGAATCACTTCATGGAATTCTATCTCTAGTGATCGTGAGACGGTAATATCATATAAGTCTTCAAACCTAGAGATATGATTTGTTACTTACAAGTTGGTTATGCATTGATTGTACGAAAACGCATTGGTAACTCGATGTTATAAATCGTGCTCTTGTGTGTAATTCAATGAGTGGTAGAACAAACATATGAGTCGAAGTTTATCTGTTCCTTCTTGGATTAGAAGCTGATATCTGGGCCCCTCGATGATTTTGTTTTGACCCATGTACCGAGCCTGGTCAGAACTAAGTTGATGTGTTCAATTAAGTTCTTTGTCAAACAAATCGAAAATCGGGAAACAAACTGTTGGACAATAAGTAAGACATTGTTCCATGTATTTGTCCGACTGATATCTAGAACATAGGATTATATGATCACTTATCTTAAATGGCGTACCATCATCTTCTCAGTTCCGAGAAACCTTGAAAAGAGCTACGATTGCCGATCGGTTCCTGAAGTCATACTTGCAGTAATAGTTATTAGACTTATCCAAGTGGGAGACTGTTGGATAAGGTGTCTAAGTCCATAACTATTTCTGGTATGTACTTGACCCGACCCGGCATGGTCCATTTGGGTTGCATGGCACCATGCAATTAGATAGACTAATTGAGAGAAATAACACTTGGAGATTATTAATATATTATAAGTTCTAATATATTAATAATATTATTTGATTAGTTTGATCAAGAATTAATTTAGAATTAATTAAGTGATCAAAAGATAACTAATTAAATATATGGGTTGATTATGTAAATCATCCATATCTTGTATAGTGAGCTAAGAGGCTCCATGGATTATCAAGTTGGGTTCCACCCATAGGATGCTCCATGGATGCTCCATGGGAGTTACAAACCCATGGGTCATGGAAATGAAGAGTCATGACACATTAGGGTTTACATGGTGTAACCCTAGATGTGCCAACACTATATAAGGATCTCATTCTCCACCAAAATCGGTTACACTAAGGAAACAAGAGGGCTTGGCCGATTTCAAGAAGTGTGTATTCTCTCATAAGTTTTTCCAAAAGCATTTGGTGTTGTGTGAAGCATTTGAGGCATCACACTTGGGGTTCTAGGCTCATAAGGTTTCAAGGAACACAAGCAACAACAAGGTAAGTTATTTTATCTATCATTCAAGTTAAAATTGTTCCCCATGTATGCTAGATAGGAATATAGCCTTGGAATTCAACTTTTCATGATAATTTGACAAACATAGATCCAAGGTTATTAGGGTTGCATGTACACTTAGGAAGTGTTAGAATGCTCAAAACCCATCACATATATGGTTAAGAAATTCCTAAGAGCAGTCCCTGTGAAGTTCTTAAACATAGCTTCTACTATTGAGTAATTTGGTGATCTCAACACGATGTTGATCGAAGAGGTTGTAGGAAGACTTAAAGCTCATGAGGAGTGTGTTTGCGGGCAAGTTTATAACGTCTCTACCCAACTACTCCTGAATCAAGAGGAATGGAAATAAAGATGTAAGAAAAAGGAAGAAGGAGAGTTGCCTTCTTGTGGTAAATCCTACGATCAACAACAAAATATGAACTTTAACAGAGGACGAGGTAGGGAACGAGGAAGAACAAGTAGTGGAAGAGGTGGCGGACATAACAGTTCACATTAGCAAAATCGTGAACATAACAGTTCACATCAACAAGATCGTGAACAAGGATGAGGTGCTGGTGGGAGTCATGAGCATAGCACACTTAGATGCTACAACTGTGATGATATCGGGAATTTCGCATCAGAGTGTCGTAAGCCTCGGCGTGAGAGAAACCTACAAAAAGCACTCTTGGCACATACTCATGAAGATGAATCCGCTCTTCTCATGGCAGCTTGCATGGAAGAGGTGTCTGATTTAATGTTGCTACATGAAAAGTATGTGAACCCAAAGCTACGACCACAAGAAGATAAATCTATCAAATCCAATCCGTGGTGCTTGGATGATGGCAGTAACAATCACATGACGGGTGAGAGATAGATACAAGCATCAAGGGTCGAGTCAAGTTTGGTGATGATTATGTGGTTCGTATTGAGGGCTAGTGTTCAATTCTATTCCAGTGTAAAAAAAGGCGAACAAAGGTTGTTACGAGATGTGTATTTTATACCAAACTTATGCAATAACATCATAAGCTTTGGTCAACTTGCAGAAGGCGGTAATAAGGTTTTCATGGATGGCGAAATATTATGGGTATTTGACAGGCATTGGAAGCTTCTAATAAAGACACGTCAATCCCTGAACATGTTATACAAACTGACCCTAAAAGAATGTAAGCCTGTGTGTTTAATGGCCAAGACGGATGAGGCTGCATGGTTATGGCATGCTCGTCTTGGTCACGTGAATTTTGGATCTGTCGAGTCGATGGCAATAAAGAATATGGTGCATGGCCTTCCTATGATACATCACCCAACTCAGCTATGCGAAGGGTGCTTGGCAGGAAAACAAACACGAAGTCCTTTCCCCACACAATCCACTAGCAGGCCGAAAGTTTCACTTCAGTTGGTGCATGCTGATCTTTGTGGTCGGATCTCACCACCAACGAAAGGCGAGAATAAGTATTTTTTTTACTATTATTTTATGATTATAATTGAGCTATATGGGTTTACATGTAGAAAAACAAAAATGAAGCCTTGGAATCCTTTAAAAAGTGCCAAGTAGCAGTTGAGAATAGAGCTAATCAGAAGATCAAAACACTTAGAACTGATCGAGGTGGCGAGTTCATATCACATTAATTTACTAGCTATTATGAACAGGTCAGGATAGCAAGGCAATTTACTGCACCATATAGCCCGCAACAAAATGGGGTGGCTGAGCGACGAAATCGTACAATTGTTGATATGTCTCGGAGCATGTTAAAGAGCAAGAATTTAGCAGGTTACTTGTGGGGTGAAGCTGTGAGACATGCAGTGTATGTATTAAACAGACTCCCGACGAAAGCACTAACTGTACTTCGTATGAAGCTTGGTCATGTAATAGACCAAATGTTGATCAGGTTAGAATTTTTGGTTGTGTAGCTCACATGAAGGTCCCTAAACCACACTTAAGAAAACTCGATGATCGTAGCAAAAAAGTGATTTATTTAGTTATAGAACCTGGTACTAACGCACATCAGTTGTATGATCCCGAAACCAAGAAGTTACATGTTAGTAGAGATGTGAAATTTGAAGAGAACAGAAGTTGGTCTTGGTTAGATGAAGGTGGAAACAAAACTGATCAGTTCACATCATCATTCACTGTACACAGTTTTGGTTACTCAGATCCCGATCACGAGACACAACCACCAGGTACTTTTACACCTGTGAACAACTCAAGGTCTTATTCAGGTGATACCTTACAGGAGAATTTAGATGTCCATGGCACACCTTCAGTGTAATCAAGTGAAGCAAGCAATTCCACAACACCCCATCATGATGACTCCTTGACCAGCGAATCAAGTGATTGCGGATCACAAGGATACAAATCACTTGCTGATGTCTATGCACTAGCCGAGGTAGTGGATCTCAATGGTGAATTGCTCCTTATTGATGAAGATGAACACATTAATTTTTTAGAAGCAATGAAGAGTGTAGAATGGGAAGATGCCATGAAGAGTGAACTTGGATCAATTGAAAAGAATCGCACTTGGGAACTATGTGATCTTCCACCGGGGCATAAAGCAATTGGGTTAAAATAGGTTTTTTAACTCAAAAGAGACTCTAAGGGAAATGTGATGAAACATAAGGCACGAATTGTCGCAAAGGGCTACGTTCAACAACAAGGGATCGATTATGAAGAAGTGTTTGTCCCCGTTGCTAGAATGGAAACTATCAGATTGTTACTCGCTCTTGCTGCAACACGAAGATGGGAAGTTCACTACCTCGATGTGAAATCAGCTTTCCTCTATGGAGAGCTCGAGAAGGAAGTTTATGTAAACGAACCAGAGGGGTTCGTGAAGATGTTGAAGTAATTCAGAAGTTGTTAAGCACGTTTTTTTGGAAGAATACATCAAGGCCACGTTAGAATGTCTTACCTGGTCTCTAGCTAGTAGTTAGTATTCCCTATTTTTCTGCATTTCCATTGGTTTAAATACCTAGGCATTGTGTACGTTGTAATCATCTCCTCCACTTGAAATAATACATTACAAAACCTTTGCTTAAACTACCCCTCTGTAAAACTTTCTTTTTGTCCCCTGTTACTTCTCTTCTGCAGGAACCTTGTGAAGAGCCTGTCAAAACCAACAAGTGGTATCAGAGCAAATCTGGGTGTTTTATGAAAATACAATCTCGTGAAGAGATGACAGGAAATAACGGAAACGGTGAAAAGGAAGGAAATGTTACTCTGCACTATCCGATGCTGTCCAGGACCAATTATGGTGTGTGGGCAATCAAGATGAGGGTCTTCATGTTAGCACAAGGCGTTTGGGACGCGGTGGAGCCCAGAACAGCGAATACCCTAGTTGAAGCAAAGAAAGATAACATGGCATTGGCGGCCATTTATCAGGGTATTCCCGAAGATCTGCTGATGGTGTTGGCTGAAAAGAAAACAGCAAAGGAGGCATGGGAAGCATTGAAGATCATGTTTATTGGGGCAGATCGTGTGAAGACAGCGAGAATCCAAACTTTGAAGGCAGAGTTTGAAGCCCTAACAATGAAGGAATCAGAAAATGTTGATGAGTTTACTGGGAAAGTAACCAACATAGTCAGCACCATACGTACCTTAGGTGAGAAGATCGAAGAGGCCTATGTAGTGAAGAAGCTACTGAGGGCTGTTCCTCCGAAATTCATCCAACTTGCGTCCACTTTGGAGCAGTTTGGTGACCTTGACGCGATGTCAGTTGAAGAAGTGATAGGGAGATTGAAGGCTCATGAAGAACGGCTAAAAGGTCACAGTGAGGGTGATGATAGAAAACTTCTCTTGACTCATCAAGAGTGGTCCGAAAGAAACAAGAAAAAAGGAGGAAGTGATTCCAAATCCAAATCGCAAAGAGGAGGTTTTGGGAACTCACGTGGACGAGGAAGAGGTAGAGGGAGGAGTAATGGTGGTCGTAATGGTGGTCGTGGAGGCCGTGGAAGAGGTGGCTCACACCATCAACGAGAAGGTAACAATGGTAGTCAAGACAAGAGTGGCATTCAATGCTACAATTGTCAGGAATACGGTCACTATGCGGCTGAATGTACAAACCCACGGAAAGAACGAAACGTTGAGAACAATCTGATCCAAGAAGATAACGAGCCAGCCTTGTTATTAGTGTCCCTGGAAAACAAACAAGAAGTTGGTGAAGTATTCCTAAATGAAGAGAAAGTAAACCCAAAGCTGAAAACTAAAGGTGAGGACTCAAATCGGTCAAGGCTATGGTATCTAGACACAGGTGCAAGCAATCACATGACCGGTGATGTAGAGAAGTTTTGTGATCTGAATAAGAAAATACAAGGGTATGTCAAGTTCGGTAATGAATCCAAAGTCAGAATCGAGGTCAAAGGATCAATAATTTTTCAGTGTAAGAATGGAGAGCATAGAAAACTCCAAGAAGTGTACTACATACCTGACTTGTGCAGTAACATCATCAGCCTTGGTCAACTATCAGAGAGTGGAGACGAGATCAAGATAAAGGAGCCATTTTTGTGGATACATGACAGAACTGGTAGATTGCTTATGAAGGTCAAGAAGTCCCAAAATCGCCTCTACAAAATAGAACTTGAAGAAGTAACTCAAAACTGCTTGGTTGCTGAAACTAGAGATCCAACGTGGCTATGGCACATGAGGTTAGGTCATGTGAACTTTGCCTCACTAAAATTGATGTCCGAAAAGAGTTTGATCGAAGGAATTCCCAAGATGGTAATCCCAACAAGACCGTGTGAAGGGTGTCTCAGTGGGAAGCAAACTCGACTCCCATTTCCAGCAAGTACAAGTTTCAGGGCAAAGAAAAGATTAGAGCTCATTCATGGCGATCTGTGTGGGCCCGTTTCACCACCAACACCAGCTAGGAACAAGTATTTCATGTTGCTTGTAGACGATTTCAGTAGAGTAATGTGGGTGTACCTGTTAAAAACAAAAGATGAAGCATTGCAGACCTTCAAGAATTTCAGAACCAAAGTCGAAATAGAGACGGGTGAGAAGATGAAGATACTTAGAACAGATAGAGGAGGGGAGTTCCTCTCAAATGAATTTACCATGTATTGTAATGAGACCGGGCTCGATCGACACTACACATCACCCTATTCTCCACAACAGAACGGGGTGGTAGAAAGGAGAAATGGGTCGGTACTGGAGATGGCCAGGAGCAGCTTAAAAGCAATGGGGGTGCCAGATGTGTTGTGGGGAGAAGCTGTGAGTCATGCTGTCTACATACTCAACAGGGTAAGCACAAAAGCCATAAAGGATTCTACACCATATGAAGTATGGACTGGAAGAAAGCCACATGTTGGCCATTTGAAGGTATTTGGGTGCACTGCCCACATGAAAATCGCTAAGAGCCACCTGAAGAAGCTAGATGATAGAAGCAAAAAAGTCGTGTATCTCGGAACCGAAAGAGGAACGAAAGCTCATAGATTGCTGGATCCTAACACAGGAATGTTGTATGTAAGTAGAGATGTGGTATTTGAGGAAGATCAAGCCTGGGATTGGGAGAAGACAACCAAAATAAAAGCAATTCCCATAATGAGTTTCACGGTAGAAGGCTTTGATTTGGATGATGTTCAAGGAGGAGAAGCCGACCTAGATCCATATTCTCTACAATATGATCACGGGTCAAATACTGATAGTAATTGGGCTAATGACGATGAGCACACAAGTTCCCCATTGGGTTCCCAAGGAAGCCCACATAGCCCAACTCCCATAAGTCAGTCGGATACGCAAAGCTCACCCACTTCACCAATCACACTCGATTCAACGACGGCATCTCCCACCACCGCCTCTAGCTCCACAGGTGGCGGTGCACCACGATGATATCGTCTTCTCACAGATCTGTATGATAATACGGATGAAATTCATATTCCCATGGAAGAGCTTATGATGATTCAGAATGAAGATGAGCCCAGTACGTACCAGGAAGCGAAAAACAAAATCGAATGGATCACTGCGATGAAAGAAGAAATGTCATCAATCGAGAAGAATAAGACCTGGACCCTAGTTGAACTCCCAAAAGGCCGGAAAGCAATTGGGTTAAAATGGGTTTACAAGGTAAAGAGGGGTCCAGATGGAGGAATCTCAAAATATAAAGCAAGAGTTGTGGCGAAAGGGTACGTGCAAAAACAAGGGATCGACTATGAGGAAGTTTTCGCTCCGGTGGCAAGGATTGAAACCGTTCGTGTAATTCTAGCTCTTGCAAGGTCAAGTGGATGGAGGGTGCACCATCTTGATGTAAAAACAGCCTTTCTGAATGGAAGACTGGAAGAGGAAGTATACGTCTCACAACCCGAAGGATTCGAGAAGCAAAATGCAGCTGGGAAGGTCTAAAAACTATCCAAGGCCCTGTATGGATTGAAGTAGGCACCCAGGGCCTGGAACACGTGTCTTGACAAATACCTAAAGAGTTTGGGATTCGCGAGATGTCATCACGAATATTCTGTGTACACAAGAAAGAAAGAAGGAAGAATCCTAATAGTAGGTGTCTATGTCGATGACCTGTTGGTCACTGGTAACTGTCCAAAGGATGTAAGCGATTTCAAGATGGAGATGAAGGCCAAGTTCGAAATGAGTGATCTTGGTCTGCTAACCTACTATTTGGGAATCGAAGTCAGCCAACAAGATACTGGAATAACTCTAAAACAAGAATCATATGCCAAGAACATCCTAAACAAGAATCATATGCCAAGAACATCCTAAACAAGACACATATGATGAATTGCAATGCCACAAGAATCCCAATGGAACACAAACTAAGGCTGACAAAAGATGAAGATGGAGAACCCGTGGACCCCACTGAATACAGGAGTATCGTTGGATCACTCAAGTACCTTACACACACACGCCCTGATCTCTCATACGTAGTTGGTGCTGTCAGTCGTTATATGGAAAAACCAACTGTGAAACATCTTCAAGCTAGTGAAGGGGATACTCAGATACATAAAGGGTACTCTAAACTATGGCCTGTCATATGCAAAAGGAGATTATAAAGTCAACCTCACAGGGTATTCTGATAGTGACTTTGGTAAAGATTTGGAAGATGGGAAGAGCACAGGGGGGATAGCATTCTACATGAATGGGAATCTGGTAACTTGGACCTCACAGAAGCAAAGAAGCGTAGCCCTGTCATCATGTGAAGCTGAATTCATGGCTGCCACTATAGCAGCTTGTCAAGGAATTTGGCTTCGTCGGTTGCTCACAGAAATAACTAGGCAAAAGGTGCCACCAGTAACATTACTTGTTGACAATAGATCAGCCCTTGACCTGATGAAAAACCCAGTCTTCCATGGGCGTAGTAAGCACATTAATGTAAGGTACCACTTTATTAGAGAGTGTGTTTAAACAGGGGAGATTGTAGTAAGTCATGTGTGTGGCACGAGGCAGAAGGCAGATATCCTCACAAAGTCAATGTCAAGAGTAAAACATGAAGAAATGCGAGAACTAATTGGAATGAAGCCAATTCAGAATTAAGGGGAGAATGTTGAAGTAATTCAGAAGTTGTTAAGCACGTTTTTTTTGGAAGAATAAATCAAGGCCACGTTAGAATGTCTTACCTGGTCTCTAGCTAGTAGTTAGTATTCCCTATTTTTCTGCATTTCCATTGGTTTAAATACCTAGGCATTGTGTACGTTGTAATCATCTCCTCCACTTGAAATAATACATTACAAAACCTTTGCCTAAACTACCCCTCTGTAAAACTTTCTTTTTGTCCCCTGTTACTTCTCTTCTGCAGGAACCTTGTGAAGAGCCTGTCAACACCAACAGAAGAAGGATGAGCCTTCAAAAGTATATAGATTATCCAAGGCGCTTTATGGTCTTTGCCAGGCCCTAAGAGCATGGAACACTCATGTGGACAAGAGTTTAAAAACTCTTGGTTTTACCCTTTGTCCTCAGGAACATGCAATATACTTAAAGCACACAGGTGATGAAACGTTAATTATTGGAGTCTACATGGATGACTTGATAATCACAGGTACAAACATGGGGGTGATCTGTGAATTTAAGAAGCAAATGCAACAACAGTTCGAGATGAGCGATCTGAGTCCACTTTCTTGCTATTTAGGCATCGAAGTAAAGCAAAGGAAAGACTGTATCATGCCAAGTGGGTTACGCGAAAAAGATTCTTGACAAAACGGGAATGACAAATTGCAATCCCACCAAAATCCCGATGGAGCCAAAGTTGTAGATTAGCAAAACCGGTGAAGGAGAACATGTAAACCATAGCGAGTATAAAAGCATTGTTGGAAGCCTACAGTATCTTCTCCACACTCGATCCGATATAGCTCATTATGTTGGAATTGTTAGCAGGTATATGGAGCAACCAACGACTCAACATTACAAAGCCGTAAAGCAAATTCAACGATACATAAAGGGGACTCTCAATTTTGGGCTAGTTTATACCAAGCAGGATACAGTGGAGACCTTGGCGGGGTTTACCAATAGTAATTTACAAGGAGACATTGACGACAGAAGGAGAACGACTGGAATGGCGTTTTATTCCAACAACAACTTGGTCTCCTGGTGTTCACAAAAATAGAAAAGTGTTGCACTTTCTTCATGTGAAGCGGAGTTTATCGCAGCTACGAGTGCAGCATGTTAGGGTGTTTGGTTACGAGCTCTACTTAGCCATCTAACCACACGTCAACTTGATCCCGTTGTTTTCTATGTAGACAACAAGTCTGCAATTTCTTTGATGAAAAACCCCGTTTTTCACGGGAGAAGCAAAGATATAGATAGCCGGTTGCACTTCATACGTGACCGTGTAGAGAAAGTAGAGATTGTGGTCAAATATATACGAAGCAAAGAACAACGAGCAGATGTCTTAACGAAATCATTGGCAAGAGTCAAGTTCAATGGAATGAGGGAGCTTCTAGGAGTCAAAGATGTCGAACATGCAACCTTGGATTAGGGGAGCATGTTGGAAGTTAATCCAAAGTTGCAGCTAAGACTTGGTCATTTTTGCTTTCCTGTTTTGTTGGACATATTTGAATGTGTTTTCAGTATTTTTAGGAGTCAAAATAAGTAGTGGTTAGTTGCAACAAAGTGGTAGATAATGGTCCTAGTTTTATGGAGTTTTTTAGTATTTTATTTGCTCTTGTATTCCGTTTTTTAAGTCAAGAAATACAGCAGAAAATTTGGCCCAAAGTATCCTTGCAGTTGATCCCTGTTCTACTCTGTTCTAGTTTTTCTTCTTCACAGAAATCACAGCACCTGTTTGCTTTCACGTTATAGGTTACGATGGAGGGTTTGCCAAACATGGCTATCTCTAAATTGTAATCTTGAACTGTGTAATTGTTGTGTTTTTTTCCTCGGCTTTTGCTACTTTAATTGCTAGCCTTTAATTATTGTTGTTCAAACAAAAACCCTAGCTAATGGTACATCTCAAGCTGACTTTTTTTTTGTCGAACTGAGGGAGTAAGTTTTCAGAACCTTTATTCCCCGAACAATGCTTGTTACGTAACATTTGTTTTAAATTAAAGCTCATAGAATCCTACTTCGTGGTAGATATATGTTGTTGAATCACGATAAAATTTAGGCTCTGAAATAGCTGTTAAGTGTTAAGCTACTTCTTCAGATCCTATATTCTATAAGAGAGATCCTTGCCCTCTTAGTTTCTTTATTTAGCTATCTATCAATCTACCTCTCGATCTATCTGTCTGTCCATGCCTCTCTTTCATAGATGGCTTTCAGCATCTTCCATTGAACTTGAGTTTATATTGCTTATGCTTACACCTGAACTCTAGGGAAAAAAATTCAGAAAAAGGAAGAATTGAAATCTATGTTAGTACGGATATTGTATCAACATCCTGAACATTGAACCACATTGCCACTACCAACAACGATTGATTCTTGTTTTGCCAACTTCTCTCCTCATTCCAAAAATAAACGTGATTTTTTGGTGCAAGTTGTAAAATGAATCCCTATGTAATATGACATTAATTAAGCAAAAGGCAATATATTTCTGAATCATTGGAACAGCTTATTAATTCCTTGTTAACTATGGTTTGGAAAGTGTCTTCTCTACATGGGATTGTGAGACCACCCATACGATGATCAAAACCATACTCTTCTTCTGCCAGCATTAGCAAGTTCAAAAACGAAGGATGCTTCAGGTATGACAATGGGACAATGAAACGCTTCTTTTTCTTATCTTCACCAACATAAATGACAAAACACCCTTTTGGTACATCGGCCTTGTGAGTCGAACTTGAAAGCATACGTCTGAAAATCTTCTTAGCTTGAATAATTCTAGTTAATCTAAAAATACGGTAAATACCCATATGTAGTTGGAGTTGATCTTTTTAGAAAATCTGAAGAGTAATGTAGAGTTTGCAAGGATGTTTGAGAAGTTACGAATAGGTCATTTTAGCAATTACACATATGGTATATATACATGGATCTATATAATATATGGAGAACTTTTCAATATGATTCAATAGCGATCCCTACAAGGAAAAGTGTAGATCTTGTAATAGTACTTCGATAATTACGGTCTTGTAAAGATGCCAGTGAGATAAAAAAATTAAAAATTAAAAATTTTAAAAAATGTCGAAGTATCATCCGTTGTAAGTAGGAGATACGTATCTGTACGAAAATCTGTTTATAGTTATATCAAACTTCGTATACTTCTTTGATATATGGATACTTTGTACTCCTACAGTACTACGTACGTACCTCAGCAATAGCCTTTTTTCAAACAATGACTGAAACTTCGTACATAGTTGATGTAACCGAACAAGCAATGCTTAGTTGGTACTTGGCATTAACGACTTCTAAATCTATGTTAGGAGACAACAATGATCTCACCGCCAAGTTAAAATAAAATAAAGTAAATTACTGAAGTGGTCACTTGTCACTATGGTTTGGTCGTAATAATAGGATACAACTTTTGAAAAATTAATAGATCATGTCCATATGTCCATATAGTTTCAAAACATTACAACACTAGTCGTTTGTGTATATAAAATGATTGTTTTACCTTTTTAAATACATTTTTCTTCTTTTCCTTAATTATAGTTTTAAATAAAAAAAATTTAAAAGAAGGCCCATTTCTCCACTCCCTCTTAAAGATAAGCTTTTTAACTGAAAATCCTAAACCAGAACAGTCTGGAAACGATTAATTGTATTCGGTCCGGTTTTCATTTTCTCAAATTCATTATTTTTGGTTTTTAATTATTTCAGTTTTGTTAGGGTTAGGTTTGGGTCAGTTCCATTTCCGAATACCTTCTTAGATAGGACACTTCCTAGTAGAACCGTACTTAAACCAAAACCGAACCGAAACTGGTTAGTGGTGTTATGTCCGATTCTCGGCTCTCCGCTCACTCGTTAATCGATCTTCTGTTATCGATTCATCTAGTTCCAGAATCGGTTACACCCCTACTCCCTCCCCCTCTTGTCCTCAAGAATTTCATCAATTACCATATCTGTTAACCATCTTTGGGTACTCTAGAGAGAGTGAAACAATAGAAACACAGAGAGAAGTCAATAAGAGAGGAACAGAAAGAGACAGAGATCAACGTTAGAGAGAGAGAGAGAGAGAGAGAGAGAGAGAGAGAGAGAGAGAGAGAGAGAGAGAGAGAACCTTCAGTAGTGACCATCTCATTGTCGCGATCAAAACGGTGTGCATCGTCCTTTTAAAATTGATTTTTTCTTACCATTCTTTCTCAATTATCTTATATCGTAAACGTCATTAATTTCTCTCTTCTTCTATCCAATTGTCGACAAAAAAACCATCGTAGCCAAGTACGATTAATATCGAAAATAGTAGAAACACCCTTAATATTGGAATTTACGTGCGGAAAACAAAGACATAAATTTTGTTAATATTAGTGTATGAATCAATGCAATCACATATTTAAGAGTATACAAAGAATAAATAAATAATAATATGAATACTATCGGTACAAGAAAAAGACCCTATGCCGACGACAAAAATCGTCGCTACAAATTAAGCTATGCAGACGACTTGTTGTTGGTATATAGTTGACCAGAAATTTTTGACCTTGGTATCTATGCCGACGACTTGTCATCGCCATAGTTTAGGTGGGAAACGAAAAGGGTTTACGCGGTTTTCTAAAAATTTATCCCGACGACATGTCGTCGATATAGGTTACAAAAATATATTAATTTTCTATTTATTTATAATTCATGTTGCATAAAAAGGAAAGCGACGTCGTTTCTTAAAAGCAATCCAGATGACATGTCGTTGGCATAGAGTTTTATGTATAATAAGAAATAGATATGTCTCTCATTTGCAGCACCACACAATACCCGATTCTCTCAAGTCACAGGCTATTTCAGCCACCATTTTAACTGTTATGCCACCCTTTTCACTGCCGGTCTTTGGTAAATAGTTTTCTCACTAGTACAAAAATGAGTTATGGTCACACCAAAAAATTGTGACCATATGCCTATAGTCACACTTTTTTTTTCATTGAAAGTGTCACCGAAGGCCGTGCCATTTTAGACACCATACGACCACTTTTAAGTTTAGTGGCTATATCATATGAAAAACTATGACCATAGCATAAAAGTGTGGCTATAGGGTGAAGTTTTTTGTTGTTGTAATCTATCATTTTATCCAATATTGTGACTATAAACCCTTTATAGACACACCTTCTAGTTATTTTAGTGACGATCTTTCATGGAATGGTCACATGAAGTTTTTTTTCACTGTGGCGTATTGATAATAATTCGTCACACAAAATAATGTTCATTATGACTATTGACTATCGTTTAGAGACACAAAATTAAGCGAAACATGACCATATTCAACAAATGGCAACATGAATTTATTTGCACTATGACGTTTTGCTAATAATTTGTCACACACAAAAAAAATATGACTATTAACAATCTTTTAGACACGCTCATAATAAAATAAATCATGACCATGTTCCCAAATTGGTCACATAAATTTATAATTTCAATGACCAAAAGTATTTTAAAGACACATACTATTTTTTAACTATGTTCATCCAATAACTTTCAGCCACATATGTATAATTTATCATGACCATTGCTATGATTCAAACATATAAAAAAGTTGTAGTGTGGCTATTTTATATCTTTTCTACATAGAAAATCAATTAAACATGACTGTAATTGATTTATAGACACAAAAGTATATATAACAGTGGCGAATATTCATCTTATGAACATAACAATTTGTTTGAAGTCACTACAAGAAAAAAGCCCTTTAATGACGCGCAAACAATGACACTCGCTAATAGAGGACGCGCATTTGTAAGTGCCCTAAAAAATACTGTCAGTTTTGCAAAATTTGAAGAATAGAGGGCACGCATTTGTGCGCGCCCTAAAATTAGTGTTAGAAAAGAAAAATAAATAAATGCGGAGGGCGCCTTTCATAAATTGTGCGTCATGTAAGTGTGTCGCTTTAGAATTTTTAAGTGAAACACGCGTTTTAGGCGGGAAATGAAATCGACTAAAATTATTGGCGCCTATTGTATCCCAAAAATTAATCCCCCGCCTCTTCTACTTAGCAAGAAAAAGCCCTAGGTCCTTCATCTTCATCTTCAGCGGTGGGAATACCTAGGTCGATTATTCAGGGTTCAACAACAGATTTGTAAACAACAATCGTATACGATTCTGGATCTCGGCATGATTATGGCGCTTTGGAGCCGACGACGTGAACATCATTCATGAGAAAAGTTCATACAAAATTCAAGAATTTCAATGGTTTCGATTATTGAGTGGGGTACAGGGAGGTGTAATCGTTTTGGAATCTTTACTAATTGAGTTGAAATTGAACCCGAAAAACTCAATCCACACTTCGAACATCTCTGATTCTTTCTTCTTTCGCTCCCCAATCTCCTTGGCGGCGCTCTTTCCATTTCCATTTCCAACCTCAAACCACTGTTAAATGGAACCCAACAATTCAATCAATCAAATCGGCAATCACATCGATGATGATGGTGATCAGAACTCATTTCCAAGCCACCGTTATCAGATCATCACCTATTCAAGAAAGAGAAAACACTCTCAATCTCAGGTAATCACACTAATCGATTCAACACAAGTAAACCCTCTTTCGGAATCATCAGCTCTAGGGCTTGTTCTCCTTGCTCATACGTTCTCATATGATATTCAAAACCTCACTAAGTCTCTCCTTCTCGAAATCCTCGCAAGATTGCCCCTGAAATCAATTTTTAGGTTCAAATGTGTTTGCAAACACTAGCTAGATTTAATTTCTCAGCCTTCATTTTCCTGTTTCTATTGCTCGCATATGCTCACAGCCAGCGCATCGTCATCATCCTTACCTCAAAATTCTCGATCCTTTGCTCTTTCAAAAAAAGTAAGTAGGTATTTTTGTATGTTCTTGTGGACTCTTTACTTTCTGCTTGTATTGATAATATTGAACATATGTTTTGAGAATAGAATATTAAACCCTAGATTCTGGAAACTTGCAGAAAAGGAGGGAGATGAGCTATGCACTCCAAGTGTTTGAAGAAATGCTTAAAAGAAGAATCTTACCTAATTCATACCTTATAACATTACCTGATGTACACAAGACCAAGTGATATGGTACCTAATCACACCTTGCACTCGAATGCATACAGTGCAAGCCTGTATTTATTCTTTTTCTTAATTTGTTGGAGATGGTAACTAAGGATCGTTCTTGTGAACATTCCTTCTTTTCAGGCTGTAGATTATCACAACTAAGAAATAGTTAAACTAAATTTTGTTAGGTGAAACTAGGTATGTAAATATTTTCTTCTCTTGTTTCAATTTCAGTGGAGAATTAATATCATATGTTTGTTGGGGTTACATTGAGCAAAACAGTAGGCGGTAGGCTAATCGCATCCACCCTAGTCCAAGTATCTTTACCACACACACACACACACACCCTAAACTTTAAAGATGACTAGAATTAATATTTCATGTAGATGACTTTTTTTTGTTAAATTTCCTTTTCTCAGGAAAGATCCCATCTCTCCAACGGATCAATGGATGACCACAATCATGGTTCGGGGCAGGTTGTGCTTTTTACTTGTTTTTTTGGAAAGTTGATTACCCTTTCTATTTTTTCATTAATTTTCTGCTTTTGTTTTCTGTTGCTTGCAGATGATGGATGGAACCCAGATCAATATAGATGTAACTGCAGTTGGGGCTATAATTGCTTTGGGTCTAATGTACTTAAAGGTAACTCTTTGGCAGGAAGGATGACTATATATATTTGTTTATGATTTTATGTCAGCTCTGTTCTCAAGATTTACAACTTTGAAAAAATATTCTAATGACAGACTAAATTGAAAGCGATTCTATCCAGGCTTTGTATCCCATAAACACATTTCGAATTGCAATATTTGAGGCCCCACTTCATAATGCTCCATGTCATTTCCAGTAATTTAATAATGTGGAGCAGGTACTGCTATTTAAAATTCATATGCTACATTAATATTCATGTTGGCTATATGTAAAGAGTAAGAGATCTCTTTAAACACCTTGCATGTGTTTTTAGGATTCATCCATCAGAAGATTAGATTCAGGGTTAGATACCCAAAGTAGTCTTGAATGGCATCAAAGGATTCATCCATCAGAAGATTGTGAGTACATCTCATCAAGAGACTAGTGATTACTTTTCTGATGAATCAAGACGTATACATTGCACAAAATGTGACCTAATGCATATATGGAAGTTGAAAAGCTGCTGACTATGGCATACACTGTTGGCCTCCTTGGAATTGTAAAGCTGCTAACTGTGGCATAGACTGCTGAACACTTAGACTTTTAAAAGCTGACTGGTGGTCACATGGAAGTTGAAAAGCTGACTGTGGCAACTACTACTACTGCTGCACACCTGGAAGTTGAGAAGCTGATTGTGGCATAGATTGGTGTCCACCTAGAAGTTGAAAAGCTAACTGTGGCATAGGTTGCTGCTGCTGGACACCTTGAGGTGGAAAAGCTAACTGTGGCATAGGCTGCTTCTGCTGAAAGACTAGATGCTTGACCATTTTGAGAAGGAAAAGCAATTTGCGAGGGTCCAGGTGGAGGCAATATATCAGCTAAAAATGTCAACAGTTGAATCAAAATCAAAAGTATCCCCAAATCCCCCTGACCCTGACATTGGGTCAACTGAAAATGATGGTGGTTCAGCAACAGTTGTAGTGAAGGGTGATGTTGGTGGTTAAGCCGGAAATCCATCAGTAGAAGGAACAGCTTTGAAAGGACCATCACCAAACGGATCATCAAATGCCTGCAATCAATGCATAAAGAGTGTAAATTTACAACATAAACAAACTATCAATATGTGTGTGTAGAATCCAGCTTTTAAGACACTCACGCACACGACTTGTCGATGAGGTATCGAAGGTGAGATAAGGATTAGTATTTGCTGGAGGATGAACTTCAGTGGTTATAGATGAAGTAGATGTTACAACAGCCAAAGCATTTGAAGAAGAGAAAGACTCTGATAGAGAACCAAACAAATCCTCCATCTCTCCACCACCTGATCCTTGCAGGGCAAACGCAAAGGCAGGAGCAGGAATAACACCATGGGGATCAAAAAAGTCAAACCCATCGTTTTCATTATTGACCGTCACTGCAGGTGGTGGCGGCGTAGTGGTAACTGGAGGTGGTGGCGGCGTAGTGGTAACTGGAGGTGGTGTGGCGGCGGCAGCTGGTGGTGGTGGAGCAGTTGCTGCCGGAATTTCTTGATGGTTAATGTTCACCAGTCCTTAAAATGCTTACAAGTTAGACTAGATTTCATTACTTTATATATATATATTACAATTTACAAGTAAATAAATCTTTTGACTTATTAATTAATTAATTTACCTCTTGGTATCAACAGGGCTATGACCGTCACTCACAGCATCTTAATAACTAGGAGGCCCACCAACATTTTGTCCAGATGACCTTGGTTCAAGCCCCCTGCCCTCACCACTAAAAAAGAAAATTTTAGTTCAATGTATTGTGTGTATATATATATATATATATATATATATATATATATATATATATATATATATATATATAACGAGGGTATTTTGGTCTTTTAATCAAAAAGCAGATTCCTTCGACCCTCTAAATTACCTTCCATCTGGAGAAGCATCCTTCAACTGTAGCACCCAGATAACCATTTCTTGCTATAACAGTAGCATAGTTATGATTCAATTCACAAGAATTTAATCTAATTAAACTTTTATCAGATCAGAAGTTCCTGTAAGTTCAGGAGTGTAATGCAAACAATTGTCACACTTGGAAATGCTTTGAACCAAGGAACAACAAGAGGTCAATATTTTCATTTGTTTATTTTATGTTATTAAATATAATAATATTTTGTTATAGTTGATTTTGACTTAGACTTTGACTTTGATTAATTTGGTGTCATTTTAGGCGCTGCTATTTGGTTCAGATTTGATTAATATGTTGTATGGAAAATAATTAAATTTTAAAATAACAAGATAATGTTGTGGATAATTAATTAATTTTTGGTGCGTGTTGACAAACTACCTGAACTCCTTGATTTCTCCAAGGATCTTGACAGTTTGGAACCTACATCAAGGGTGGTGATCACAATTAATCTTATTCAAATATTTAGAAATTTAAAACATGTGTAAATGTAATTAAGAATTTATTGATTATTTATTATTTTTCAGGTACAATTAAAATATTTGGCAGAGGAAATGCAAGCTATTAGCAAAGGACTTGAAAAAGTTGTCCAGGAATTGTCAATGGCTAAAAATGATGGACTTGTCTTTGAAAAATTTCTCAAATTAAGAGTTATCAGTACACAACCGTTTATGTAGGCAACCTTAGCCCTGAAGAAGTACTTTTTCTACAAATATTGCTTAAGGTAGTGGAGGGCCTTTATGTAATGTGATGGATCAACCTCTTTTAAAGTTTCATCTACATCTAGTTTTATTCTTCTGACATGCTTTTTGTATTTGGTTTAACAGCTGAGGATCATAATCAAACAAAAGCCTTGTGTCGGTGTAGGGCCTTTATGTAATTCACAACAGGTTTCCATGATGGCATGAAAGTGGTATTAAGTATTTGCATTTTTATTATATTATACCCCTCACATTTTCCCGAATTACCCCTTCCTCTACAATGTTTTTTTTTTGTTTCTATGTATTTTGTGCATTAGGTAAAGTTGATAGAAGAAAGGAATATGAAGCCACTTGATTTAAATCTTGCAGCATTATCAGCAAGATGCAGTAAAGACTTGGAGTTGAATTTGGCTAAGTCATTATTGAGTGAGATGGGCTAATGTACAATTGCATATCCATATAATCAGCTGTTTGGAACATTACTTTTAAAGAATTATGAAAGGCAAGATGCAACTTTACTTAGTTGGAACTTGATGCACATAGTAGATTAGATGCAAATTTATATATTGTAAGAAATAGAATTATATGACATTAAATTTATGCAATGGATTCTATTTTTTCTATATGATATTTTATTTTCTATTATGAAACATTAAATAAAAATTTAATTTGAAAATAATTAAATCTATAAATAATATTTTTTTTAAACATTTAAAATTATGATACGCAAAAATGTGTGTCATCTTCATTTATGACATGGCCTTTCTTGATAGGGGCTTTCTTGATACGCATTGCATGTCATTAACACGCGCGTCGTAAGGTTATGACACGCGAATGCGTGTCGTCTTCCTTTATGACAGGGCCTTCCTTGATACGCATTGCGTGTCGTAAATGCGTGTCGTAATTGCACGTCATAAATGCGCGTCGTAAATGCGCGTCGTCTTTCTTTATGACAGGGCCTTCCATGACGCGCATTTGCGCGTCGTCTGAGCCTTTTACGACGCGCAATGAGCATCGTAAAAGGCTGTTTTTCTAGTAGTGAGTATGACCAGTTTTATCATTTAGACATTAAAAATTTTCAGAGTGTGACGATTGTTTTTATTATAGTCACATATACATACTTAAACCATAGTTGCAAATGTCGTATAGTTACATAATGTTTTTATAACTATGACTATTATAGAACATACAGCCACATGAATGTAGAAATAAGTGACATATGTTAAGATTTTGACACACATATATCTACATTGACAATACTATTTAGTTTTTAGTCATGTATACTAAATTGAAGCATGACTATAAAATCATTGTAGATACACAACTAATGTTTATTGTCCTTATTGTTTAGTGTTTAGCCACACAAATTTTTCATAACCATAACATTTGTTATCCTTTAGACACACCTATAGTTTTCAGTGTGGCTATTGATCATAATTTAGATATCGCGAATCAATACAATCGTAACCATTAGTGTTGTATCGACATTCAAATTCATTCACCGTGACTACATTTACCCTATTGTGATATTACTTATAGTCACATGATTATTAAATAGAGTGACATGTGTATCTTTTCCGAGACACAAAAATTTTCAATGTTGTATTTCTTTTACTTTTAGTCACACATGTTTAATTAAAAGTGACTATAAAACACTTGTAGACACATATTGAGTTTCTATCATGACTATTGTTAACCCTTTAGTCACACGACACATTTTTTTGTAAAGTAACAATTCTATACATTTTAGTGATAAAATATAATAAAACATGATGGTAAAATAATTATAGACACATGGAATAAAAAACAATGTTAAATAAATGTAACCATAAATGGACAATGTGAAACGATAAAAAAAAGATCAATATTAATAATAATTCAAATGAAAATTCTCATATATAATTTCCCTAGTTAAAAGGTAAAAATTCTTGTAATCAAAACAAGTTTACTTAAATATGCTAAAGAAAGGAAAAAAGGCATAAACCAAAAACTAGATTTGTTTAGTCTTGTTGAAAGTGCTCCTTGTATGCTTGCCAAGGCTCTCTCTTGTTATAAAACTTTTTTTTTGCTTCTTGGAGCTTTTACATTCATCATCTTGAGTTGATCTCATTCGTGGTATCTGTAGCAACATTGAACCAAACTTGAATAACTAATAATTTAAAAAACTAATTTCCAAAAGAAAAAAGTTTAATGCATAATGTAGTTAATAGAAGAAACAAACTTTTTTGTCACATTTGACAAGGTATTTGGGCCATGCAACAAAAGTTTTATGTGCCTCCTCAACTGTTTTGATATCACCGTTTTGATATGGTAAAAATGCAGCTCCCTTTATCACTTCATCAATTGATACTTTATAGCAGTCGTCTTGAAGTGGAACTCCATGAATGGCTTGTCTTTCTGAAGAAATGTAAACTGTACCATAAGCAACGTTGCTTCTATTATCTGGATATTGTAGAATGCACTTCGTTGTCTTCATTGTCTACAATGATTGCACATATTTAGATAAAAAAGGAATACACACATATTTATATTTGCATTTTAAAATACATACCTGTGGGAGTTTTGGTGAATGAGTATCTTTTGTTTTTGGACGTGAATTTGTAGTCACACTCTTAGATTCAACGGTTATTTTGCCGGTTTTTGTTATTACCTAGAAAACAATAATTCAATAATATATGGAAATCAGAAAATACTACAAAAAATATTAAAATCAATGAATTTTTCAAATAATTACTTACAAAGTACTACAAAAAATATTAAAATCAATGAACTTATCAAATAATTACTTACTCGTGTAACTGGTTCATTTGTCAATGCTTTATCTGTGATAGGTGTTTTCTCTATGATAGTATTAGTAACAGGAGTACCATGAGATTCAACATTCTTGTCCACTGAAAAGACCTACAAAATTGAAGGAAAAGGGTCAATTTATGAAATAAATGCATTTTGCAAAAACAATAACAATTCACTTACTTGTGTTGGAGACTGATTCGGATGAGATGTTAGATTTGGTATCATTGTTCCTTGTGATTCAAGATGAGCTAAAACTAGCTTTAGTGTTTTATCTTGTTCTCTCACCTTTGTTGACAACGCTTTAAGTTCTTCATCTTTTTTCTGGAGCTCAAGTCTCTCATTCTGTAGTTCAAACTTTAGGTCCGCAATTTGTTCTTTTGAAGATCCTTTGGTTCTAGGAATATTGAAATATCTACTAGCAGTCACACCTGTGCCAACCCCTTTTAAGAATCCACCATTATCCTTGCCAAAGACTAATGACATGGCATCCATCCCAGGATCAAGCTTCACATCTCCATCTTTAATTTGTTTTTCATGTTCCACCTGTACACAAAAAGATATCAAAATAACATCGTCAATATTTATTTAACAAGTCACATTTGTTATAGTAATCAAATAACCAAGGAGAAAGTTTCAATAACTTACTAGTTTTTCTGCCATGAGTTTTACATTAGCATCTTCTATTTCGCCTGCTTTGTTTTCACGTCCTTTACACCACATTAATGACCGGGGTGGTATTTCATCTTTGGCAAGTACTTTATTATTTACCTAGTAATCATAGTTGTCAACTCGTAAAAGTCACGATATATATATATATATATATATATATATATATATATATATATATATATATATATATATATATATATATATATATATATATTACTCCTATTTATACTAAACATGAAAGAAACATAGTTAAATACATCCAATGGAAAAACAAAACTTAAACAAATAGCAAGACTTAAAATAATGAAACTTTTCCCAAAATACCCCTGGCATTAAAATTATCCCAGTTTTTAATTAATCCAACAGTGGTGGCATATTAAATTCACTTTTTAGTATAGAATGTACTTCAAAACTTGAAAGTATAATGCTCTAATTGGTAGTTCCACTTTCACAATTTTAACTAACAAACACATGAGACATACATAATTGAATAAAATATAGAACTTACCAATTTCTCTCTTAAACTCGTATATCCTCCCCGTCCCATCCGGTGATTATAATTCGACTTAGAACGCGCTTCTATCGTCTTTGTCGACATATCCTTCCAAAAAATAAATTCACGGATCTTATAAGTATTTTTTATTTTAAGAAACTATAAAATAAAAGTGATAATGAAAAAAAAGGAATTTAACCTTGAATTGTTCAGACTGTGTGTTCAACGAACTTGTCCCAATGATCTTGGCTAAGGATTATTGTACGATATCGTTTAGGAATTCTTTTAAGCTTGGTGGTATTCCCTAAGTTGGGCTTTATGTACTTTGCGTACAATTTTCTTCTAAAATTCCGTAGAAGGATACCAAGCTGATTCATTATATATTTTCTTCGACTATCTTCAATTTCATAAAAACGCTAAAATACGAATCACTAATATGTTAGGCATTGAATCATGAATGAAATTGCAATGGAGAAAAACAATAACATATGGGCTACATATAAAAAAAACATTATTTACCGTTATCTCTTCCCATAGTTTTTCCTTGACTTCTTTTGTTACCTTCTTCCAGTTGAAAACACTAACTCCTACCCTTTCCCGTACTAGGTCTCCCAGATAACTAAGTAGTTGTGATCTATACTTCCCTGCAAACCTTCCAAATTCATCAAACTTTACACGTTTTTTTCTTCCACCAGAATTTGTATGTTCGGTCCGTAACTTTGGCAATCGAGTCAATCCCCTCTTCCTTGTTTTATTTGTAGTCTCTGTGTTGCTATCGGAATCACTGTTGCTATCGGAATCACTGGAAGTGTAATCAGATTTGCCTTCATGTTCTGAATCATCTAGATCAGATCCATCATATTGGTCCTCCTCCTCCATTTCCAATATAGGTACATCTTCAATCAATGTGTTTTCTCCTTCCATAATGCTTAATTAAACATGAAAAAATAACATACAAGGTATATTAGTATGTCATTAAGGAATAAGACACCATACAATGATATTTAATATAATTTTTTGATTTAGGCTTTTCATCAAACAATTGGTGTACAACAAGCACACTGCAGGGGCAATATGGTCCAAAATTGTGAAATTCCATAATATTTTGCAATAAAAACATATTGCAGGTTCCAGTATTAACCAAAACTGTAAAAATTAAATTTTTTTATTATAAAAATACTACAGGGGCAATATGGTCATAATTTTTTGCTGTAAAAACAGTTTCCAGGATCCGGTATTAAGCAAAACTGTAAAAAATTAATTTTTTTTTATTATAAAAACACTGCAGGGGCAATATGGTCCAAAATTGTGAAATTCCATAATATTTTGCAATAAAAACAGTTTGCAGGTTCCGGTATTAACCAAAACTGTAAAAGTTAAATTTTTTTATTATAAAAATACTGAGGGGCAATATGGTCATAATTTTTTGCTGTAAAAACAGTTTCCAGGATCCGGTATTAACCAAAACTGTAAAAATTAATTTTTTTTATTATAAAAACACTGCAGGGGCAATATGCTCCAAAATTGTGAAATTCCATAATTTTTTGGAATAAAAACAGTTTGCAGGTTCCGATATTAACCACAACTGTAAAAATTAAATTTTTTATTATAAAAATACTGCAGTGGCAATATGGTCATAATTTTTTGCTGTAAAAACAGTATACTAGATATATGGGTTGTAATAAATGTTTATTACCAATGATATATTGAGCAACGATACTTGATTGTTTTGCAAATATGACTAACAGCAACTAAAGGTTCAATTTTGCAGCAATTATTCTGTAATGAAAAACCTTAAATACACCTCTATAGTAAAATTGTCAAAAGTCGATAACCCATTTCATCAAAGGTATAATAATGAAACGAAATAAAATCAAATCAAAAACCAAATTATAAAACTTACAAATTGCAACAGTAGAAAACGTTTATCAGTGGCAAACAGAGAACCAATAAAGATGTGGAGTCATCTAAACGAGTACCCTAACAATGATTTTGGCGATCGATTGAGATGAGGTAGGGGATAACGAAAATCCAGAAAAGTATAAGGGTGTGAGCAATCGGAGTGGTAGTCGGGATGATGAGGTAGAGTCGTCGGTTAAATCACAAGAGAAGGGTTTGATGTAACAGTATGGTGGTCAAATCGTCGGTTGTTGTGGTGAATTAGAATGGGAGGGGTAATTAAGGAGTGAAAATGTATTGTGGGGTTTTGACTGTATCTCAAAATTTGTGGCGGGCTATAAAATTTCCATGGCGGGATATCCAAAAAATATGTTGGCTGATTATTTATTATTGTTATTATTATTATTGTACAATATATACTTCACTCCCTTAAGTAATCAAAATTTTCAAGTTAGTCCATAGAAATTGCAATTGATATCTTTTGCTTATTAAACTCCTAGTATACATCATTATAAATATAATTTATTAATTTGACAAAAAATCATGTAATTTTTTTTTTTGAACGGGAACTTCCCTAATGAAGATTCAAGATCAACTTTCACACACCGATCCTCCGCTGCAAACATGAAGCTATACTTCAAAAAAAGTAATATTTTTTAATTTTAAAACTTGTTTATTTATACATTCATTCGTCTCGAACTGGTCGAATGAGAAGTGAAGAATTGGGAACTGAACCATGGATTAAAATCTTGGTCGAATCTGATGTGGTATGGTATAGGGTCGGTTCGGTGGGTCCAAATAATGTTCATTCCTAATATATAATAAATATGAGTTTTGATCGTTTAGTCGTAAACCAAACTAAATTTCAATTTTGGTCGAATCTAACGTCGGTATGGTATAAGGCCCACACGTGGTGTTGCTTTGAATCACGATTGATTTGTCCTGACTTGGCCACAGAGTGGCCAAGAGTTCACCACGATGTCTATTAACTTCGTTGACCGTTGACTTTTGGCCGGTTGGCCTTCGGTAATAATTGAAGGAGTTAGGTTGTTTTTTGAAGTGTGGCCTTTGTTTTATGATAGAGTGTTCGTGGGTATAATCGGTACAAGGAGTGAGGGTGTATATGTGATTATTAGGTTCTACTGGGTCTTCTCACTATACCACATGTGACATCGTATATCCTTTGTATGGTAAGGTAGAGGGATTATTAGAGTACGAGTATGTTATCTGACTAGGATATCCCCTTGCTATGTATGTGAAGTGTAGGGCACTTAGTGTCATGCTATGCTGGACAGTTTTTGTGACTTTAACATGAAAGACTATGGTTGAATCACAACTGTAACACCCAATGCAATGTACTTTTCATTTTGACCCTTGGTATGTAAATACCTTGTAGATTTGGTCCCTAGGGGGCAGTTTTGCCATTTTGGAAAACTTGTAGTATGTTGGGCGTACTTCTCATACACGGGTTGTATGCACGTAGGGGACAAACCCTAAAATTTAGGGTTTTGACCTTGTTTAAACAGCATTGTGAACCTTTATCCTCTCATTTCTCAGCCTCCATAGCCCTTTGAATCCCATTTCGAAACCCTAGACCCTCTTGAAGAGATTTGACCCTCTTGTGTGTGTGTTTTTAGTGTGTGTTGGTGAGATTTGAAGAAAAATAGTTTGGAAGAAGGAGCCTTGATCAAGTAGAATTTGTAGATCCATATTTCACACATCATTTCCAGCTTCATTGAGGTATAAAGATTGGAACTTGCTCCTTGTATTATTAAATCCAATCTTTATGGAGTTTTTGTCCCTTCTTAGTCTTATGATGAGATCTAGTGGTTTTCTTCCACTCCAGGGGTTAGGAGTTGTTTTTGTTGATGTTTCTGAGGTCCCTAGTCCATAAATTTAGTATCTTGATGATTGTGGATTAACTATGCAAGTGTCTAGGTCCATTTGGTGAAAGTATCATGCTAAAGTAAGGTTTGGGTTCTTTTGACCCATGCAAAGGCTCCAAGTTCATGAACTTATGGATTAAGACGTTCCTATAGATTTGGGTCTGGAATTTGGATGTTAGAATCGAGAGGGGTTGTTATAGGGAGAGATAAATACGCATAGGAGAGATCGAGATTATAGTAAACATTGGTTCCAAATGATGTTTGACCAATAGATTTTGCAAGTAAATCCATTTAGTGTTTATAGCATGAACTTATGTGAGAAACATAGATAAAAGAGAAAGAATTAAAGTATAATGCTAAAATACAAGAAATAAATAAAAAGAAAGTATAGTGTTACTTTTGCATTTAACCCAGTAGTAAATCAGGAATATACCTTGCATCCCATTTGATCATTCCATTTTAACCATTTACAAAATAATCAAATGCGAGTGATTTATTTCGGAAATTAGTTTCTAAAAACGATTAATGTTGTTACGTAGGTGGGAGGGTGGTTGTTGGTTGTTTAGGGTTAAAAATAAAACTACATTTTTTGGGATTAAAAAAATTAGTTTTTTGGCAATATATATTAGGAGTATGTTGTTGTTTTTGCTTAAAAAATATAATATTTTTAGGTTTAGTATTTAAAATAAGTTGCCAATTTGAAGTAAAAATTAAAATTCATTTATATTTTTGGTTAAATATAAAACTAATTATGTCTGTAACGTGACATGTTTGGTTAAATATAGTTTAGTTTGATTTAAGGTACTAAACTTATAACCCCTGTTTTTTTTTATTGCACTCAACATTGTTCTGTATTTTTATATAAAAAATAAAATGAAGGATGTTATAATAAGAAAATCTATAAAATTATGTTGCTATTTCTTGTTATAATAAAAGAAGTTATTTTACTAAATTCAAAAAAAAAAAAAAAAAAAAAAAAAAAAAAAAAAAAAAACACTAAGTTATACAAATACCCTCTTTATTGCTTATAGAAACATCCTTACATTAAAGACACAAGTTATTAGCTTTCAATGATTATCTGTAGTAATCAAATAACCATAAACCTAAATGGCCCATAAAAAAAAGTCATTAGCCTTAAGTTGTATGTCATAATCCCGTATGCCCTAAATACAGAATCCATTAGCTTTAAATGATTATTTATAGTAATCCAATAGCAACCAATTACTTGTTATTGAAATTAATGTTTGTTATGTATAATCAAAAGGATGATTATATTTTGCAATATGGTCCAAAATTGTGAAAATCCATTTTTTGCTATAAAAACAATTTGCAAGTTCCGGTATTAACCAACTGTAAAATATAAATTTTTTTTATTATAAAAACACTGCAACAGCAATATGGTCCAAAATTGTAAAAATCCATAATTTTTTGCTATAAAAACAGTTTGCAGGTTCCGGTATTAACCAAAACTGTAAAAATTAAATTTTTTCATTATAAAAACTCTGCAGGGGCAATATGGTCCAAAATTGTGAAAATCCATAATTTTTTGCTATAAAACAGTTTGCAGATTCTGGTATTAACAAAAACTATAAAAATTAATTTTTTTTATTATAAAAACACTGCAGGGGCAATATGGTCCAAAATTGTGAAAATCCATATTTTTTTTTGCTATAAAAACAGTTTGTAGGTTCCGGTATTAACCAAAACTGTAAAAATTAAATTTTTATTATAAAAACTCTGCAGGGGCAATATGGTCAAAAAATGTGAAAATCCATAATTTTTTGCAATAAAAAAAAGTTTGCAGGTTCCGGTATTAACCAAAACTAGAAAAACTAAAAAAATTTTATTATAAAAACACTGCAGGGGCGATACGGTCCAAAATTGTGAAAATCCATAATTTTTTGCTATAAAAACAATTTGTAGAATCCGGCAATAACCAAAACTTTAAAAATTGAACTTGTTTTATTATAAAAACACTACAGGGGCAATATGGTCTAAAATTATGAAATCCATAATTTTTTGATATAAAGTGTGCAGGATCCAGTTTGAACCAAAATGTAAAAATTGATTTTTTTTTATTATACCAAAACTGCTCAGGGGCAATATGGTACAAAAATGTGAAAATCCTTAATTTTTTTGCTATAAAAACAGTTTGAAAGGTCCGATATTGACTAAAACTACCATAAAAACACTGTGCAGCGCAATAGCGTCCAAAAATGTGAAAATCAATAAAGGATTTTATATATGTAAATAAATAATTCAGTTGATATTGAGGCCCAGTAAAAACGTAATGGGTTTCATATATGTAAATTGGGATAAATAATAAAATTGCTTTTGGACTTAATCGACTAATACCAATTTTTACATTTCAATATTTCCTTCTGCCTTTGACGTTACCTAGTTACCTTCCAGCAAGTTACTGATCGCAAATAAACAGCCTACCCCTCAGAGTTGGTCAAGAAACATCTAAGAAGCGATGGGCTTTTAGGTAATTGAATTCTTCCCGTGACCTCACTTTATTGATATCAAATTTTAATTAGAAACGTTGTCACACGATTCCTTCAATTTGTATAAATGTCAATCAATGGTTTTAATTTGATCCAAGTTTTGTACTGTTTTAAAGTGTTATTATTCAAGAACTGGGCGATTGAAGAAGTTTACCATGTTAAATCCTATGCACATAAGGTGTTTGATGATTTTTTTTAATTTGTTTATTTCAGTTATGATACATGACCACTTCGCACTTGCAAAACGAAATTCTTAGCAATGTTGGAAGTGATTAGGAGCCTGGGGTAGTCTCGTCCAACATCACAAAGTTGGTCAAGAAACATCCAAAGAGCAGTGTCTGTGCAGGTAATTGAATTTCTTCCTTTGATCTCATTTCTGTGAAACATCCAGGTGACCTCTTTGATCAATTCACAGTTCATAATCCACCACAGTTCAATTTAGTTATTATTCTTAGTAATTTTCTGTAGAAACACGGTTTACAATATTTATTTGGCTGAATAATTATCATAATGGTTTCTAGGATGATGCACTTCATGAAAACAGTAATAGTAATCTTTTATGTTAAGTTTGTTTCTATGATATCATTTTACTTGAAGAATGGAAACTTCATAGTGGACAAAATAACGAACAGGGGAGGAACACTAGACTAATATTGACCCATATTTTTTTAAATTATCGAACAAATTGCTCCTATTTAATGTAGTCCAATTTGTAGTGATTTCACTTTTCATACCATACTGAATGTTCAATGTCGTATCAAATTTTACATGTTGGGATGAATATCTTTTACAACAGATCCTTACAAAAAGATGGACAAGTCTTGGATGGGAACTGATAGACACACAAAGCCTTACATCGATGGAGTTGCAACATTTTTGGATTATGCAGTCCGCAATTTGAAGATCTCGATGAATATGGACCCACTAGATTCCAAAATAAAAATAAAAATTCGATGTCCGTGTATTAATTGTGTAAACCACATAAGTCTTCATGTGTCAGAAGTAGATCATCACTTATTCAGATATGGAATTGATCAAAACTATACAAAATGGATTAAGCATGGAGAAGAAGAGGACCAACCAAGAAATGTTTCGTTTAATGACAACTACTCAATGAACACAACATATGTCGATGAATCCATGAGCTTCACAATAGGAATTCCAACGGATGCTGAAGATACAGTAGACATGGTTAAAGCCACAGAAGAAACTTTCATAAGAGATCATGTCAAATTTCAAAAACTAATTGAAGATGCTGAGAAACCACTATACAAAGGGTGTCGTAACTTCACAAAGTTGTCTGCAGTTATGCAACTCCTAAACTTGAAGAGTAAGTATGGAGTTTCAGATAAGTGCTTTATTGAAACATTAGTTTTGATAAAGAAGATGTTACCCGAAGGTAACGAAATGTTGAGTAGTACCTATGAGGCTAAGAAAGCAATGAAAGCAATGGGTTCAGGGTATACAAAGATACATGCATGTATCAATGACTGCATTCTTTACAGGAACGAGTGCAAAGATGTGAAAGTATGTCCCACTTGTGGGAAATCAAGATGGAAGGTCGATGAGAAAGAAAAAATTATATATGAAAATATCCCGGCAAAAGTGTTATGGTATTTTCCTATTATCCCGAGAATGAAACGACTATTTCAATCAAATACAATAGCACAAAATTTAAAATGGCATGCCACCGATAGAATACATGACGATGTTTTACGTCACCCAGCAGATACACCAGCATGGGCTGCCATAGATAAACGATATCCTGAATTTGCTAATGATCCAAGAAATCTACGACTAGGCATTTCGGCTGACGGGGTCGACGTGAATAGAGGAAATAGGAATCATAGTGTATGGCCTATTTTGACTGTCATTTACAACCTTCCACCATGGTTGTGTATGAAAAGAAAGTTTATCATGCTCTCGTTATTGATCTCAGGAACACCAGGAAATGATATTGATGTTTTTTTAGCACCTTTGATCGATGATTTGCAACTCTTATTCGATGTTGGAGTCGAAACATATGATGCATCTTCAAAGGAGATGTTTACTCTACGTGCAGTTGTGTTATGGACGATAAATGATTACCCCGCTCTTGGTACATTATGTGGTTGTCCTTACAGCGGATACAAAGGTTGTGTAGTGTGTGGGGAACAAACGCATTCTATCAGACTTCCTAAATCAAAGAAGCAGAGTTATGCTGGTCACAGACGATATCTACCATATAAGCATCCTTTTAGAAGTCAAAGGCATGCGTTCAATGGAGAACAAGAGTTCACAACTGCTCCAGAACCTTTGAGTGGTGAAGAAATATTTAACAATGTCAAATATGTTATAAATAAATGGGGAAAGGGAGCTAATAATAAGGAATCAGACATCCAAAAAACTTCGACAGGAAGAGGTGGGAAGATAAAAAGAAAAAAAAGAACATCAAAAGAAGTGTGTTATTCAGATGTTAGCAACAAAGAAAACACATATTGGAAGAAATATAATATATGGTATCGACGTCTTAGGTATTGGCAGCATAATCTTGTCCATCATTATATAGATTTTATGCATGTCGAAAAGAATGTAGGTGAGAGTCTAGTTGGAACAATGCTCAACATTCCTGGCAAAACAAAAGATGGATTGCAGGCTCGATTGGATTTGGCACATTTTGGGTTAAAGCCAGAGTTACAAGTTCATATTGAAGGCAACAAAACCACACTTCCGGCAGCAAGTTACACATTAACAACAGAGGAAAAAACCATGTTTTGTGAAACATTATACAATTTAAGGGTTCCACAAGGGTATTGTTCTAATTTTTCTAGTTTGGTGAGTCTAAAGGATAGGAAGCTTATCGGACTTAAATCACATGACTATCACATGCTCATGCAACAATTTTTGCCCATCGCAATACGGTCTATTATGCCGAAATCCACAAGGGATGCTATTACAAGATTTTGTTTCATTTTCAAATCAATATGTAGCAAAGAAATAAAAGTTAAGGAGCTCGATAAGTTGCAAGAAGAATTATGTGTCACATTGTGCCTGCTTGAGAAATATTTTCCTTTATCATTTTTTGATGTTATGGTTCATTTAACTGTGCATCTAATAAGTGAAGTAAAATTATGTGGTCCAGTATGCTTTCGATGGATGTATCCATTCGAAAGGTGTATGACGGTTATTAAGGGGCACGTGCGGAATAAAAATAAACCAGAAGGTTGCATTGCAGAAGAGAATATTGCAAAAGAGAATATTGCAGAAGAGACAATTGAGTTTTTAAGTGAATTCCAAAAAAATATGAATACTGTTGGTATTCCACTTGAGAAGCATAACAACTTTGGTAATCATATTGATGACTATAGTATTTCTCTTAGGGATGGCACTCCAGTATCAGCATGTCGATCGGTTCAAGTTTCTCCGGACCTCTTCATCAAAGCACATTTCTATGTAATGCAAAATACAACTGAAGTTGTACCATATATTAAGTAAGTATTATTTACATGTATGTATTTATTTTAACATTTTATAATATCGTGTATCTAATATAATAATAATCAATGTATTTACAGTCGACACAAGGCATTTCTAAGAAACCAACACCCTTTTAAACGAAATGCATGGCTAGAGAATGAGCACAGTAAATTGTTTGGTCAATGGTTACGAGAGGAGGTACATTATTTTCATATTGAAATTATTTTTTTCTTTGTTGTATATGAGTTGAAGCTAATCCTTCTAATATGATTTAGGTTGAAAAAGAGTTATTGATCTCAAAAGAAAGTGTATCAGAGACCGTTAGGTGGATTTCACATGGACCAAACACCAATGTACTGAAATACGATGCGTATGACATCAATGGATATACATTTCGTACAAAATGTCGTGAAGGTAAAGTTCATCAGAACAACGGGATTAGTGTAGTGGCAACTGACGCGCATATTTCTAATGAAGTTGTAACCTATGATCAAAACTCTTATTATGGGGTTGTAAAAGAGATATGGGTAATAGATTATCATTTTAAAAAAATTCCTCTTTTGATGTGTGACTGGGTTGACAATAAAAACGGAGTCAAGAAGGATCCGGTTGGGTACACCTTGGTTGAACTTGGTAGGTTAGGCCACAAAGATGATCCATTCATATTAGCCTCACAAGTACGGCAAGTGTTCTACGTTACAGACCAACTGAATAAAAAATGGTCAATTGTCTTTATGACACCTCCCAAAAATTATAGAGATACGTATGACGATGTCGATGAGAAATTTAGTACTGTACTTTTTCCTCACAATGACAATATATTGCCACGTGTAGATCCACTTGACTTGCGTAAAGAATCACGGAATGATTATTTTCGGACTGACTGCCGGGTATAGTCATACATAAGGTATAAATTTCTCATTCACATTAATTCTTGCATTTGTTTTATTTCAACTGTGAACATCCCCTGATTTACATGTTTATAAGTAATATTTTTGCTACATTTTTCTGAGTCTAATGATTTCATTTGTTTGTATCAGGCACATGAGAATCCTTGATCCTGGTGTTATTAATTTTACGTTTTGTTGTCTGGTGCTCGATACCCCAAAGTTGGTTGTCTGAAAGAGAAAAAAAAAGTTTCTTTGAAACTTGCTCGAATGAGTGCATGCTTGTTGGCAGTTGCTACTAGGTCTCCCTGAAAAAATTGTCAATTGCTTGATGTATATTAATTAGAATTAAAACTCCTTTGTCTCATTTATGTTTTAACCCAAAATTGACAATAATACCCTTATTGCTAAACTATTTGTTTTTAACAAAATTGTCGATTAATGATCGAGAACTCTAATTATAAGAGTGTACTTTGTTTTTCTCTCGTTGTAATTATACTATTCCAAGTTCTGTGTTAGCAATTTAATTTAATATAATTTAGTTTCTATTCAAATTCTATGAATTTATAATATTTTATTTCATCAATGATCAATTAAATCATCATTATATTTACTTTGACTATTTTTGCAAAAGATGTTTAGAGTTCAACTATTAAACATTGGCAAAAGAATAATTGTGGTCACATGTTTTCTTTTTGTGTTACATAACAAAATATTCACTTTTCGACACCCCATATAGTAGAACATGGCGGTATAATAATACTTATACGCAAATGTTTTAATTTCTTTTATCATGAAAATTCTTCATTTTCGACACACATTAGAATTAAACGGTAACCATGAAATACTAATAGTGATATGTTCTTTTTTCACAACAACTGTTTACTTTTAGTCGCACGTAAAAATTAAACCGTAATCACACAACACTTCTAGTTCAAGGTTCTTCTTTCATTAAATCGTAACCATATAATACTTATAGTACTTGTTTTTTTTCCTTTAAAACATGGTTGTAGAATACTAAAAGTCACATGTTTTTTGTAAGATTATTAATATTTTTTACTTGTAATCACACATATGAAATAAATAAATGTCCACAAAGTACTAACAGTCATATATTTTTTTTTTCTTGTATCATGACTATTGTTAACTTTTAAACAAGCATAAGATATTAAATCATGACTATGTGTTCTAAAAATTGGTAATAAAATACTCACAGTCATATGTTTTGTATTTAACAAAAGATTATTATTTTTTTTTTTTTTGCTTTTACACACCTAATAATTTAATCAGTGACAATTAAATATTTATAATCAATTTTTTACTTTAATAATGACTATATTTTACTTTTATACACACACCAAATTGTAAAAAGTAACAATAAATTATTTATAGTTACAAGTATTTTATTTTTTCACGAACATGATTTACCTTTTAGCCACACATAACATGTTTCACTGTGACTATAACATACTTATAGTTATACATTTTTTTATCTTTTATCATGACAAATGTTTATTTTTAGACACACATAATACACTAAACATGACCATAAAGTACTTATAGTTACTTGTTTGGTTGCTCTTAATCAGTGTGTAATAAATGTTATAGTAGGGACACACAAATAATTAATGTGACCATATATTGCCTTTTAGTTATGTTGCATTCAAATGTCAAAATTTGCTCCATGATACAGCCACATACACATTTGTTTCATGTGACCATATAATAATATATTGTCTCTTAAAAAAACCATCACAAAGTTTTTCCATATATCTGACAAACATGTGGCGGATAGTGACATTTGGCCTCATTTTTCCGGTGTGGCTAATAATTGTCACATTTGTTATGTTTAAACGTGTCTAAATGTTTCAACTATATTACTAATGGTCATGAAATACAACTTAAAATGTCACTACAACAATGACAAAATTTTAGCAATAACCTTTAGACACAGTTTTAGTCAAAAGTGTGGCTGGGCAGTTTTGGCAAAAGTGTGACCATAGGTCATTTTTGTACTAGTGTCTCTGGTTTATTTTGTTTTTTGGTGCGGTTTTCTCGGTTGATTTGGTTAAGTTTTTTTTTTTATATTTTCAATTATAGGTTGCAAAGGAAGAGGGTGAGAAATGGAAGTATGTGACAGAAGAAGTGAGCAGCAAATTCCATACATTCTTTTTCTTTCTTGTCTAATTAGCTCTTTTGTTGAAACATATCCAATGAGGTTTTGTTTTCCAAATCTTGATTATGTTTTTTCAGGAAAAGTAAACCTTTTACTACAAGGGTTACTGAACTTACAGAAGAATACCAAAAGGTTTTGGAGACCCCAAATGATGCTGAAAATGAAAATGAAAATGAAAAAACTGTATGTACTTCATGGGGGTTTTTGGTTTTGTGTATTCATGATTTCTAGTGATTATAAATGGATAATATGATCTGTACTTTATGATCTACTGTAAGTACTTCATGGTGTTTTTGGCTTTGTGTATTCATGAATTGTAGTGATTATAAATGGATAATCTTATGTGTACTTTATGATTTACAGGAAGCAGAAACATTTGAAGACAATGAGGATGAGAATGAGAATGAATCATCTCCAGAAAAAAAAATGAAGTGATTGTTGATGATGACTAGAATAGTACATATTTTGATTTTGGCTATTAAATGTTTATGAATCTTGTATGATGATGGTTAATATTGAATAAAATAGAATATGATTTTGGGTATCTTCATGCTAATCCTAGGTTGTTTCTATACTAAATCTTTTGTTGTTTTGACCGAATTATACATAGATTTAATGGTGTGATAAACCTTCAATTGCTAATCAGATTTTAATAGATACTACCCTTGTCCCGACGACATGTCATCGGTACAAGTAAATAATAAAACTTTATTTTTTTTTTCGAAAATCAATCTTGATGAAGCTTGTGCAGATGATATGTCGTCAGTATAGGGGGTAGCTATCCAGACGACATCTATGTTGATGACTTTTTTCCAACTATACCGACGGGGCTATTCTGACGATTCTGTACTAACGACTTGTCATGTCAGTATAAGTTATCCCGACGACTTGTCGTCGACATAGGATTAAAAAAAGTCTTCGGCCCTAGGGTAGATTCGTGTAGTGTATATTAAATATTAACTAGTAAAAAAAGATGTGCTACAATGTGGGTTTGAATGAAATTTGGTTCATTGTACCAAAGTTTGAGTAGATGTGCTGACAGCTCGTTTGGGTAGACCAACAGTCTGGCTACCAAGAAAATGAACCATTCCAACATACATACACATAATAATATATTTCACAAATTGTTATCATATGACCTTCATGTTGAATACAATATTAAAAATAATAATAATATAAAAATTATAAAAATATAAAAATCCTACAAGATTTGTGAAGAAATTACTGAGAATATGGATACGATTTTTGGTGAAAGGGGGAATAACATGAAGAGTACAAAATGATGATCGTGTTTGGTGGTAGCTTTAATGGATTGTGTGGCTGGTAAGAGAGGTTGTTACCTCTTAATCCTTTTATGGTTGTATTTAAGATTTCATATACATGCAAAATGATCCTTGTATTTTATTACCTATTGGTAGACTTCTTTAAAGGAATTCTATTTTGTCTTCTTTCCATCTCCATCAACTCCAACCTCCCAAGAAAATTCAAAATATTCAAACTTTGTAACTTCTTAATCCTTCTATTGTTGTTTTAGAAACCACAATTTTGAATAAATTCTAACAACTGGTGTCATAGCCGTCTGTACATGCATGTTTATATTTTTAGATTATTTAAGAAATCTTTGTTTTATGAAAACATTGATGATTTTATTTTTAAAAAAAATAATCATACATATTTTCTATGGAAACTTTCAAAAGTTTAGAATTGTTATTTTTATAATTAAAAGTTCACATGCATTTTTTAAGTCATAAAAATTGTCTTAGGAAAATAAAGAGTTGTTGTTATATATGTGTATATTTGTAGTGTATGAACAAATCATGGACCCCTTGTGATGTTGGTTTTGTTGTTTTTTATAAAATAGTTGCAATATTTATTTATTCATATGGTATGCAATAATTAAATAGTTACTTTTTATCTTGTTTATTTTTGTAAATAATATATTAGTATTAGACTAGTTTATTTTATGTAAAATATAACAAGGTTGATGAATATGACACTTTTGGTGCAAGCCATGGCAACCCATGTTTTTATGGGATTTTTCAATACGCCGGTGTTTGATTAGGAGACTAAGGTCATTAATTAATTGGGAATATTTCTAATAATATTATGGTCATTTTAGGTTTCCCTCATAACCCAATTTAGGAATAAGGAATTAGGAGAAAATAAGTTGTTAATTTATTATGAATTAATAAATTAGATGGAAATTATTTTTGAATTAATTAAATGAGTAGAATATTAATTATCTCATTAGTAATTAATTGAAATATTCTAGAACCTTCAAGAATTTAGAAAGTATTGATTTTATCTAGTGATAAAAAGGGATAGACCGATTCAAATAAAGATAATGATTATCCTTGGAGACTTGAATTAATTGAAATATTCTAGAACCTTCTAGAAATTAGAAGGTATTGATTTTATCTAGTGATAAAGAGATAGACCGATTCGAATAAAGGTAACGATTATCTTTGGAAATTTGAATTAAACTGATGACTATAAATAGACTGATAGCGTCAAACCATGATATTCTTTTTAATCTTTGAAAAATCATCCAACCCTCCCTCTCTCTATATACAAAATCTATAACCCTCCTAGGGTTATTGAGATTTTCCATTATATCTTCATTCATTAAGATATTTGTGCTGGTTGGTGTTTTAGGCGTGATTCCACTAAAGGAATTCGTGGTTTAGGCCCTTGTATTCTTTGCAATTCTGTTTGTGATGAGATCTAAGTTGAGAAATCAAGATCAATTAAAGGATAGAAATTTCTTATTTAAAGTAAATTGTTATTATAGTAAAAACATAGATCCTTAGAATGCATGTACATATAGGGTTTAAATATATTATTCAACTGTGAAATTCATACATTAAACTAACTCCGAGTGAACTCTCACGATGTGACCAAGGGCTGGTCACGATGTGAGTTTATATTATAGGTTGTTGACTTTGACTTTTACTATTGACTTTTGGTCAAATTCTATTTTTAGAAAGTAGACTTAGGGTTTACCTTGTATGGATTGATAGGAGGTATTAGGCACCAATAATTTTGCAGGAAAGCAATTAGTTGTGATTGATGGTTGTGAGCTACGTGTTACTTCGCTTTGTGATTCAGGTGAGTCTACTCAAAGTGCTTGTGGGACAAAGGAACCAATGTTGACCATTAGATTATATTATAGTATGCTAGCTGTTTTTGTGACTCTTGCATGTATTATATGTATTTGTACGTATACCGGGTGGGGCCCAATAGTGCTCGGGGCCTATTATTGTGTGGTATGTGGTATTTTGGGGAACTCACTATGCTTTGTGCTTACGGTTTTATGTTTAGGGTTTCACGTATTTCCAATACAAAAGGGACGGGCCAGCTTTACTACACAACATCCCCAAAGTTTTATGCATTAACAATTTTCAATATTTACTTTGATGTTTAAATAGTATATTCACTTTAATTGGCTTTGGAACAACCCGTTTGTATGAATTATTGTTTTTTTAAATCTATTAAAGATCAAATTTAATATATAAATCTTAGTTATCATTGTACAACGAATGAGTAGGTAAACGAGCAACAAGTTGCACCGCTAAGCCTTTTTGTATGGTAAACCCAATTCTTATGAAGACTATATCTATAGATTTAGTGGATATAATATTGGTATGCATGATCCGTTGTACTTTATTAAGAAGATTCACCACATCCGGCGCAAAGAAACCAAACGTATCAAATGCAAATTGTATGAACATGTGTCGATTTTCCATGCATAATTTCTCATGTTTGGTGACCTTACATGTAGCATCTTGTAATGCAGTCTATCCCGCTGTGAAACCCTTAGCCCTCAAGCCTACGAGAAGGGATACCCATGTAAGGTCCACACAAACATGTTTCCCTCCAACCCATCCAAAAATATAAGGGTTGACTTTCCTTCTGTCGGGTCAGTCAAGAAAATTCACAGGAGCTTTTTTCTTGGTGGAATATTTATTAAGATATAAATTTATGATCTACAACATCCTTGTCATAGAAATGAAAAAAGCACAGTCTGAGATTAACATGCCATTGACTCTAGTCAATGAATCTCATTAGATATAAGAGTTTCATAGAGAATAAAATTGGAAGAGGTTTTGCCTACCTAAATAACCTTGTGGTGTGTTTATGACATCCATTTACATATAACAAAGCCAAAAATGGATCCTAGCCTTAATGAATAATTATTTTAGTTGAATTATTTTAAGGATAAAATAAAAGTAAATAAATTCACTTTTTGTAGATGTCAATCCAAAACAACAATAAAAATAATAATTTTGAATACACATCAGATGTGGTTCACTTTATCATTTTATGATCCAAAAATGCCGCCATTCTAACTGCTCCATAATCTGCACCCCTAATACTATAAATAAAAAATATATTTACCTAAAAACAAATCAAAACACAACAAAATATCATGTTTGACAGAGTATTAAATACACACACACACACACATACACACACACACACACACATATATATATATATATATATATATATATATATATATATATATATATATGTCACACCTCCAAGCCGGAACGGCGGAAACGTCCGGGGGTAGATGTACATGTCTACTGATCAAATTACAACAACCATTGTATTAACAAAGTTGTAAGTTATACATCTGTGTTCAAAACATTGTATATTGACACAATAAAGTACAGGTTAAAAGACATTAGTCTATAGAGCTTCGTTTTCTCAAACACCATTAATGTACCTGTCTACTAATTCGCTGAGAATACAAGTACTTTTGAAAAGGTGTCAACAATTAAGTTGGTGAGTTCATATATATGTTTGTAATTGAAATCTGTTTTCTTGTTCTTTGATAATGTAAAAATGTTTTTCCCAGAAAATCCTATATTTTTGTTATAGTATGTTGTAAGAAAAACGTGTGAATGTTAGTGTACTCTGATGTTGTAAAATGTAGTTTAGTTCACATATGTAACACTTGATTCCCGGTATGTATATAATTCACGGTTTATTGTATTTGTTCTGGGAATCGATGAGTTGATGGCCCAACTCGTCGAGTAAAGTCATGACCGCGGGAGAGTTTAAGTGGACTAGACGACGAGTCAGGAGCCTGACTCGGTGAGTAGGTACTGTTTGGGTGAAACCCTAAATCTGAGGGTTTGCACCCTATTTAAACAACTTATCCCGACCTCCTTCATCCTTATGACTCCTAGAAGACAGTATATTGAAATCATTGCCTTGTTTGTGTACTCTAAGGCCATTTTGGTGTATTTTCGTGGGTTGTGAAGCTTGAGAAGAGGAAAGGATCTTAGGAGTGCAAGTTGGGGCTTACATATCCAGGAGATTTGTTCCATTTCCAGTTCATTCAAGGTAAAAATCTCTTGTATTGGTCATCTATGTGATTATACATCTTTGGAGTTGGGATTTTGGGGGCTTTCTAAGCCATTTCGGATTATGAAGGGATTGAATGGGGTTTCACTTCAGATATGGGCCTTAGGAGGGGTCTCATGTCATAAAGGTGCCAACTTCATGGCCATGAGAGCCCCATGCCTCTTGTAGGTCACTTTTTATGACTTTTTGAGCCAAAAACCCCTTACATGTGCATCAACTTCGGGACTTTACGTGTAAAATAGGCATTAGGAGGCCAGATCTATGGTTTTGGTGTGTTAAGACCCCTTTAGATCGACTGTATAGTGATTGTCAAGAGTGAACTCGGCGAGTCATTCTTGGGACTCGACAAGTTGGAGCATAATAACCATCAAATCCTTCTGTCAAAGGACTAGATGAGTGCAAGGAAGGTCCCTTAGTTGTTCAATCTCATTAGAGGGCCTGGGTGTCATGGGACTCGACGAGTGCTTGGAGCAGGCTCGGCGAGTCCTAGGGAATCTCCTAAAGACTCGACGAGTTGTTCATACAACTCGTCAAGTCAAAGACTGGACGTGTTCATAAGAGGGAGGTGGGCTTTAAAATTTCAAGGTGAACTCGGTGAGTCAGATGAAGTTGGCCCTAAGGGTAAGATCGAAGAAGAACCCATCGAGTTCTTGCCAGACTCGACGAGTGGAGACGGGGATTTGCATCAAGATGAGGGGTATAGACTCGACGAGTTGGTAGACTAACTCGGCGAGTCAGGTAAACTGGAAGTTGACTTTGACCAATGTTGACTTTAACTAGATTGGTATGACCCTGGTTAGGGTTGCATACTCAAATGAATAACTTTGAAGTATTGTCATGTAGGGATCGAGGGGTCGTGGGTAGTCGACTTGTACAACAAAGATATTTTAGACACTGCATGACATCGAGGTGAGTTACCTTCCAGTAGGGATGGGTCTAAGGCCACAATGTCGGCCCACCATCAGGGGTATTTGGTGGATAATTATCTCTGTGATAATTGTTTTGGTATGTTTATGTGATATGGTCATGAGATATGCTTGTATGATATGCAATGTGTATGTTAGTGGTAGTAGTAGGGAATAGTTTTTCCCTAACATCGGTCGTTAGGATCAAAGGGTAGGTCAGTACCTGTAACGCCCCAAAAATACGAGCCAAAAATTTCATTTTTGAAAACATACACTTAGCAAAACATTCGAATTAAAACATTTACTGATCATAACATTTTATAAAGATATCACATGTCTGGAAAATATTTCATCAAACATAATAATGTCAGAGTACAAATCCCCAGGAAGATCTCATAGTGCGGAATACAAAGTGTGTATGTGATGTGCTGCTACCGTGCGAGCTCCTTCCCCTCGAAGAAGAGGTACCTGAAACCAAAACTGAACACTGTAAGCACGAAGCTTAGTGAGTTCCCCCATCATACCGCATACCATACAATCACATATCATACATATTGCCAGGCATTTCTGGGGTGCCCGACCTACCCGGTACGACCATTCTAGGGTGCCGACCTACCCGTGTCAAGCCATTCTGGGGTGCTGACTACCCATCCCAAGCCATTCTGGGGTGCTGACTACCCTTCGGTCCTGTCGACCGAACCTCGAGAACTATTTCACCCCCTACTGCTACTATCACATATATTATACATAACATATTATCAAACATATCTGGGGTGCCTAAACTACCCTTCGGTCCTAGCAACCGAACTCGGGGATTGGTCCCCTCTTACTACCTCTATCGCATAAAACATAACAAGCTAGCATGCAAACATATAATCACATACTGTCAGACGTATCTGGGGTGTCTGACTACCCTTCAGTCCTAACAACCTAACTCTACTACTAACACATATAATATATCATGCTAGCATATAACATATCAGGTAGTAGCAAACCTAGATGATATCACAAAGACAATCATCTAACATACATCTCCTACTGGTGGGCCTGCATTGTGGCCTTAGACCCACCGCTACTGGAAGGTAACTCACCTGAAAGTAGCTGCTGAACTGATCGGAAACTGACTGTCTGCTGTTGCTGCTGCTCCAGACGTCCTCCGGCTATAAACCCCCACAAAACGATCAGTCAAACACTACTAGATGTTCTTAGGGTAAAATGACCCTTTTACTCTCGACCAGGTTGAAACCCAAGTCAAAGTCAACTTCCAGTTGACTGGACTCGCCGAGTTGTTCATCCAACTCGCCGAGTCTAAGACCATCTTCATAGAACTCGCCGAGAACCACCTTGGGACTCGCCGAGTTCCTCGACCTATTTCCCAAATAGGCCATATCTGAGACATAGAATGCTTCAAAACCACAGATCTATGGTCCTGGGGCATGTTTACCATGTAAAGTTGCAAACTTTACGTGCATGCATGGCCCAATGAGATCAATCATGCAATTCCAAGCTCTTTAAGAGGTTCTACACTCAATAGGGACCTCAATCACCTCAACCACATAGACTTTATGCTACTAGGATGTCTTAAAGGTCCAAATCTGAAGTCCTTGCAAAACATTAACATAAACACATAGAGATTTAGGTTCTTAGGGCTTAAAACCTCTTATTAGGGACAAGAAAGGGGGTTCCATGAACTAAAGGTCAAGGTAGGAACTTTTCTACCTGAATAGAAGCCCTTCACAGAGTATATTCTAGATCTTCTTCCCGTCTTGCACTCTTCAACCTTCTCCTTCTTCTCCCAAGCTCCAAACCACCTTCAAAATGCTAAATAAATCACCCACAAGGACACAAAGGGGGGATAGGGTTTCGTTCTACAGATCTCAGGGAGTGCTAGAGGTTGTGGAGGCTAGGTTAGATCGTTTAAATAGGGTGAAAACACTCGGGTTAGGGTTTTAGTCCATACAAGGTCTACTCGCCGAGTCCCACGACCCTACTCACCGAGTAGCCAGAGTTGAACCCGAGTCTAGACCTGCTTCTACTCGACGAGTTAGTCCTTCAACTCGCCGAGTCCAAGGGTTAAAATGTAATACATAAGGAGAGTTGATAATCAAGAATACATACCAGGAACCAGGTGCTACAAATCTCCCCCACTTATTTTAGACTTCGTCCTCGAAGTCTATTGCTCGATCCTGAAACAGTTCGGGGTAATGCTCCATCATTTCTTCCACCGGCTCCCAAGTCCACTCGGACCCCTTTCGGTGCTGCCACTGCACCTTCACTAACTCCACCCTCTTGTTCCTCAGATCCTTCGACTTCCAGTCAAGGATTGCGACTGGGCAATTAATGTAATTCAGGCTGTCATCAACCTGTATATCCTCTAATGGTACCACTGCTGAATCATCCACGAGACACTTTCGCAGCTGGGGGACATGGAAGGCGTTGTGGATCTGGCTGAGCTCGGTAGGCAAATCCAGCCTATATGCCACCTTGCCCTCCCGGGCTACAACCCTGAACGGACCAATGAATCTCGGGCCCAACTTGCCCCGCTTCCTGAATCGAATGACGCCTTTCCAAGGCGACACCTTTAGGAGAACCATATCCCCGATTTGAAATTCCAAGTCTGAACGACGCTTGTCGGCGTAACTTTTCTGCCGACTCTGAGCACTCTGAAGCCTGCTCCGGACCTACTGAATCTTCTCCGTCGTCTGGAGCACCACTTCAGTGCTTCCTATAACCCTCTGGCCAACCTCTCCGCAACATATCGGGGTCCTGCACCTCCATCCGTACAACATCTCGAATGGAGGGCGGTCGATACTCGCATGGTAGTTGTTGTTGTACGAGAACTCAACCAAGGGAAGATAGGTATCCCAACTACCACCGAAATCCAGCATGCATGCCTGCAACATATCCTCAAGTGTCTGGATGGTCCGCTCACTCTGGCCATCCGTCTGCGGGTGAAAGGTAGTGCAAAAATGCAGACGAGTGCCCAACTCATCATGAAACTTCTTCCAAAACCAAGAAGTAAAACGCACATCTCTGTCTGAAATCACTGATACTGGCACCCCATGCCGCACCACTATCTCCCTGATATAGATATCAGCTAACTTCTCGGCCGAGTTGCTCTCCTGAATCGGAATGAAATGGGCGCTCTTGGTCAATCGATCCACGATGACCCATATTGAATCTACTCCACGCGCGGTCCTGGGAAGCTTCGTGATAAAATCCATCGTAATATCTTCCCATTTCCACAACGGAATATCCAACGGTTGCATCTTTCCATGCAGTCTCTGATACTCGGCCTTGACCTTCCTGCAGGTCAAACACCGCTCAACGTACCACGCCACATCCCGCTTCATGCAGGGCCACCAATAGTCCAGGGGAAGATCCCGATACAACTTCGCCGCCCTGGATGAATAGAGAATCGGGATTTGTGCGCCTCCTCCATCAAGATCTGGCGCACGCCTCCATGATACGGCACCCACACCATACGGTGTAGTGTCAATAATCCCCGGCTATCATAATCGAAGGAGGTGACTTGACCCACTATCCGCTCACTCTTCCGATGCTCCTCCTTCATAGCCTCCTGTTGAGCCTCTCGAATCTGCTCCAACAGAGGAGTCACCATGGTCATCCTCATGTAAACATCCCTGATCGGTGCCGCCTTGCAGCTAAGCACATCGGCTACCACATTGGCCTTCCCCGAGTGGTAAAGGATCTCGCAATCATAATCCTTCACCACGTCCAACCACCGACGCTGCCTCATGTTCAGATTCAGCTGATCCATGAGGTACCTCAAACTCTTGTGGTCCGTGTAGATGGTACAACGGACTCCATAGAGGTAATGCCGCCAAATATTGAGGGTGAAGACGACTGCCCCTAACTCCAAATCATGCGTCGGGTAATTTGCCTCGTGAGGCTTGAGCTGCCTCGAAGTGTAGGCAATGACATGCCCCCTTTTCATCAGTACTGCATCCAACCCTGAAATGGACGCGTCACAGTAAACCACAAAATCTTCTACGCCCTCTGGCAGGGCTAAGATTGGCGCCTCGCACAATCTCTGCCTCAGCGTCTCGAACGCTGCCTGCTACTCAGGCCCCCATCGAAAGACCACGAATTTCCTAATCAACCATGTCAGGGGTACGACTATCTTGGAGAAATCCTGAATGAACCTCCGATAGTAGCATGCTAATCCTAGGAAACTCCGAATCTCGGATGGAGACTTCGGAACCTCCTATCTCATCACGGCCTCCACCTTGGCCGGGTCTACTGAAATCCCATTCTGGTTGACGAGGTGCCCAAGAAACTGCACCTCGCGCAACCAAAACTCACATTTGGAGAACTTGGCATACAAGCTCTCCCTCCTCAGGGTCTCCAAAACCTCCCTTAGATGCTCTTCATGCTCCTCCTGATTCTTGGAGTAAACCAAGATGTCATCAATGAAAACTATCACAGACCGATCCAACATCGGTTTACACATGCGGTTCATGAGGTCCATGAACGTGGCAGGAGCATTGGTGAGCCCAAATGGCATCACCACGAACTCATAATGGCCATAACGCACCTGAAACGCGGTCTTCTGTATATCCTCCTCTCTAACCCTCATCTGATGATAGCCTGAACGCAAATCAATCTTGGAGAACCAAGATGCTCCCTGTAACTGATCAAAGAGGTCATCAATCCTCGGGAGTGGGTAACGGTTCTTCACCGTCACTTTATTCAGCTCCCGGTAATCTATACACATCCTGTGCGACCCATCCTTCTTCTTCACAAACAGGATCGGGGCTCCCCAAGGTGAACTGCTCGGACGAATAAATCCCTTGTCTAGCAGCTCCTGCAGCTGCGTAGACAACTCCTGCATCTCGGTAGGAGCCAACCGATAGGGTGCCTTGGCTATCGGAGCCGCACCAGGAACTAGGTCGATCCTGAACTCTACCTGACGCTCCGGAGGTATTCGAGGAAGCTCCTCCGGGAACACATCAGTGTAGTCTCGCACCACTGGAATCTCGCTCACTGTTGCCTTACCCGACTCCCGGGTATCCATAACGTACGCGACATACCCCCCGCATCCCTGCTGAAGGTAGCGCCTAGCTCTCGCTGCTGAACATGCTATAGGTCCATGTTGTGGCCTCTCACCGTGGATCACCAACTCTCCCCCACTTAGGGTCCTGACCCGCACTAGCTGTTGTGCGTAATCTATCACTGCCCCATTAGGGTTCAACCAATCCATGCCTATAATCACCTTGTTCCCCCGAAACGGTATGGGAACCAAATCCACCAGATATCGTTCCTCAAATAACCTCAAAACACAATCCCTAAACACTGCTGATGCCCGCACCGATCGATCATCGGCAATCTCTACCTCTAAGCGCAAGGGAAACAAACGATCGGGTAGCACCCGAGTCGAACAACACCTGGACTGGGATACCGTTCACATGGAATGATCCTAACACATATAGATACATAAAACGAGCACATATCAATATCATAACATCATAAAAATAATGAGAAGGAAAGAATCATACCCATCACCACATCGGGTGCAGCGAGTGCCTCCTCGGTGGTCAGCTGAAATGCCCGGCTCGTCACCACTGGAGCCTCTGCCTTGCCCTGCCGGTCATCCGTGATCCGCAGGGTCGCTGGAGCTGGCGCCTTTACCGGCGCTGGAACTATCAACTGGGGGAAATTGGCCTTCTTGTGGCCCCTCTGGTTGCAGTGGAAACACAGCAACTCCGATGTCTGAATAACAGGTGCAGGGGCGGTACAATCCCTGCTGAAGTGCCCTGCCTTGCTGCACTTATAGCAGCCCGATGATCCCAATCTACATGCCCCCTCATGAGGCCTACCACATTTCCTGCAGCGGCTCGGTCCTAACTGGCCTTTCGGCCTACCATTTGATCCCTTGGGCTTCTTCCCCGAAGCTAGCACTGAAGCTCGACAGCTAGCACGAACTCCGTCGTCTGTCTCATGTCCAAAAACTCTCTGGCCAGCTACTGAAGCTCGACAGCTAGCACGAACTCCGCCCTGAACCTGGTCGCAAATTCCGACCATGACATAGCCTCGACAGCCGAGGCTCTCAACGAGTCGCTCACGGACTCCCACCAATACCTAGCTCGATCACGCAAGCACCCTGCTGCAAACCTCACCTTCGACCCCTCAGGGCAGAAGCTAATCATCTATGCAGACTCAATGTCGGCAATCCATCGCCTGGCAGCTATGGGCTCCTTCGCCCCATGAAAATCCGGTGCACCACTGCCTTGAAAGTCCTTGAAGGACAACGTGCGAGATCCCGACTGGCCGGATGCCATGTCACTCCTGAATGCTCGGAGGCGATCCTCCATCATCTCCAATATATCCTCCTTGATCGAACCGAAGATAATGGGGATCGACTCAAGGATACCTCTGGTGATCTTAGACGCGATGAACTCGCGCAGCCTCTCATCTACTGGCTCGGAACCTGATCCCGAGCCTGATCCCTCTCCTCAACTACCAACTGTTGGCCTCGGGCGTAGTACCACCATTCTTAAATGCAAAAGAAATAACCACAGTTAGTGATACTGATACCCCTGAAGGAATCACACCCACTACAGGTTCCCTATTCTTATCTTAGCCTTCCTCGGTTCGGGTACGGATCCTCTGCTTTCAGTAGTACGGGCCCATACTACCTTCCACATCTATCCGTACCTTCCCCAAAGACCGCCTTGACTCAACCAGGTCCCTTCCACTACCGCTGATCATTGCTACTCTTTATCCTAGGCTTACCCTAGGAAACCTCCGACTCCACCCAACCCAGTCCTCAGCTTCTGAAGGCCTCTTGGTGATGCCAATTAACTATTACCTGAATACAATCACATGTGATGAGGCTCGGATAATCCTTCGAGTAAGGGACTCATCTCAACAATGGTTAGGACTCAAACAAGAGCTACGCAATAGAGTCAAATCCAATAATCTAAGATTATTCAACCCTGATCACATGTGACTTTAACGTATTCACCTATCAATTAACTCCCATCACTTCAAAGCCCACATAGCACAAAGCAAACAGCATTTGGACATAAGGAAAACAATTGTCAAGCAACTCTATCCTCATAGAGAGAACTGAACTAGCATACAATGCCAAACTCGTACTATCAGGAATAACCTAAACAGGCTACCCTACTGCTGTCTACTCAAATCTAGCATGCAACTCTTTCATATACTGAAGCACATAAAGTAGGCACATAAGGCATCACTCCTAGATCCTTAGTCCTATTCTAGCATGCTGTTCTACAGAAACTGATAAACATCAATAAAATTGTATGGGTACATTGGGGAATACTTACTTGAGCTCGGCCGGTCGCGCACATCACACACTTTGTTCTTTCTTAAAACCCCTTTACTTAGCTTTTTAGAAAACATTTTCTCTTTCCAAAATCTTTTAATCCCTCGATTTGAGTTCAAACACCCCCGAAGGTGTGTCCGAATCCCTCAAACCAGGGCTCTGATACCAACTTGTAACGCCCCAAAATACGAGCCAAAAATTTCATTTTTGAAAACATACACTTAGCAAAACATTCAAATTAAAACATTTACTGATCATAACATTTTATAAATATATCACATGTCTGGAAAACATTTCATAAAACATAATAATGTCAAAGTACAAATCCCCAGGAAGATCTCATAGTGCGGAATAAAAAGCGTGTGTGTGATGTGTTGCTACCACGTGAGCTCCTTCCCTTTCGAAGAAGAGGTACCTGAAAACAAAACTGAACACTGTAAGCACGAATCTTAGTGAGTTCCCCCATCATACTGCATACCATACAATCACATATCATACATATTGCGAGGCATTTATGTGGTGCCCGACGTACCCAGTACAGCCATTCTGGGGTGCCGACCTACCCGTGTCAAGCTATTCTGGGGTGCTGACTACCCTTCGGTCCTGTCGACCGAACCTCGGGAACTATTTCACCCCCTACTGCTACTATCACATATATCATACATAACATATTATCAGACATATCTGGGGTGCCTAAACTACCCTTCGGTCCTAGCAACCAAACTCGGGGATTGGTCCCCTCTTACTACCTCTATCGCATATAACATAACAAGCTAGCATGCAAACATATAATCACATACTGTCAGACGTATCTGGGGTGTTTTACTACCCTTTCGGTCCTAACAACCGAACTCTACTACTAACACATATAACATATCATGCTAGCATATAACATATCAGATAGTAGCAAACCTAGATGATATCACAAAGACAATCATCTAACATACATCTCCTACTGGTGGGCCGGCATTGTGGCCTTAGACCCATCGCTACTGGAAGGTAACTCACCTCAAAGTAGCTGCTGAACTGATCGGAAACTGACTGTCTACTACTGCTGCTGCTCTGGACGTCCTCCGGCTATAAACCCCCACAAAACGATCAGTCAAACACTACTAGATGTTCTTAGTGTAAAATGACCCTTTTACCCTCGACCAGGTTAAAACCCAAGTCAAAGTCAACTTCCAGTTGACTGGACTCGCCGAGTCCACGAGCAACTTGCCGAGTCCTTCCCTTACTAATCCGGTTCCACTCGCCAAGTCCCTCTCCCCACTCACTGAGTCACCCTTGACTCACCACTCGGGACTATGGGGCCGACTTGAGTACCGACTCGCCAAATTTGAAGAACAATGCGGCGAGCTCCAGGCAATCTTCATAGGACTCATCGAGTTATTCATCCAACTCATCGAGTCTAAGACCATCTTCATAGAACTCGCCGAGTACCACCTTGGGACTCGCCGAGTTCCTCGACCCATGTCCCAAATAGGCCAGATCTGAGACATGCAATGTTTCAAAACCACAGATCTATGGTCCTAGGGCATGTTTACCACGTAAAGTTGCAAACTTACGTGCATGCATGGCCCAATGAGCTCAAACATGCAATTCCAAGCTCTTTAAGAGGTCCTACACTCAATAGGGACCTCAATCACCTCAACCACAGAGACTTTATGCTACTAGGATGTCTTAAAGGTCCAAATCTGAAGTCCTTGCAGAACATTAACCATAATCACATAGAGATTTAGGTTCTTAGGGCTTAAAACCTCTTTTTAGGGACAAGAAAGGGGGTTCCATGAACTAAAGGTCAAGGTATGAACTTTTCTACCTGAATAGAAACCCTTCACAGAGTATATTCCGGATCTTCTTCCCTTCATGCACTCTTCAACCTTCTCCTTCTTCTCCCAAGCTCCAAACCACCTTCAAAATGCAAAAAAATCACCCACAAGGACACAAAGGGGGGGCTAGGGTTTCATTCTACAGATCTCTGGGAGTGCTAGGGGTTGTGGAGGCTAGGTTAGATCATTTAAATAGGGTGCAAACACCCGGGTTAGGGTTTTAGTCCATACAAGGTCTACTCGCCGAGTCCCACGACCCTACTCGCCGAGTAGCCAGAGTTGAACCCGAGTCTAGACCTGCTTCTACTCGGCGAGTTAGTCCTTCAACTTACCGAGTCCAAGGGTTAAAATGCAATACATAAGGAGAGTTAATAATCAAGAATACATACCAGGAACCAGGTGCTACAGTACTGCAAATATGTCTGACTATATGATTATATCTTGATATTGTATGATAGAAATAGGGGTGAAATAGTCCGCGGTTACCGGTTGAAAGATATCTATAGCAGGTACCAGTTGAAAGATACTGATGGCGTTTACCGGTCAAAAGATACCGATGGCAGATACCGGTTGAAAGATACCGATGGCAGTTACTGGTTGAAAGATACCAATGATATGATATTGTACGTGGTATGATAAGGGAACCCATTAAGCTTTGTGCTTACAGTTTTGGTTTTGGGTTCAGGTACCTCTTCGTCGAAGGGGTAGGAGCCAGCTGTGTAGAAGCGCATCACACACACACATGGTTTCCGCATTGGATTTCTGGGATTGTACTATGATTTTCATTACTTTTGATGTCATGGGTTGGGATACAACATTATGATTTTGTAATGTGTTGTTTTATTGATAATGTTTTGGTAAAATGTTTTATAGAATATTAATTCAAAAATGAAATTTTTGGTCTTGAAATTTGGGATGTTACAAGTTGGTATCAGAGCCCTGATTAGGGATTCGGACACACCCTCGAGGGTGTATGGACTCAAACCGAGGGACTAAAAGGTTTTTTTTTCACAAAGAAAACAGATTCTAAAAATTTAAGTTAAAGAATTTTGAGAAAGGACAAGGTGTATGATGCGTGCGACCGGCCGAGCTCAAGTAAGTTTTCCCCAACATACCCATACTTGTTATGTTATGTTATTCGAGTTATGATTATGAGAACTGCATGCTAGATTAGGGCTAAGGATCTAGGAGTATGCCTTGAATGCTTGTTGTGTGAGCTGCATGCTAGGACAGTCTAGTCAGCAGTAGGATAGCCTGATTAGGTTATGACGGATGTGGTTACTCAATGCACGAATGTTGCTTGCTTTGTGCTATAAGGGTCCTAGGTAACTTTAACTAGCTAGTGAGCGTATATGTAAAAGTATTTGCAAGCTAGTTAGGGAAAGGAAGTAGGGACTCCTAGTGCAACTGATGGCGGAGAGTAGGTCGAAAGGTACCCTAGGAAAGCTTAGGGCGAGATTAGTGGAAACGGGTATCGGCAAAGGGACTTGTTGAAGTCGAAGCAATCCTTAAGGAAAGTACGGATAGATGTGGAAGGTAGTATGGGCCAGTACTACTAGAAGCACAAGATCCGTACTCGAGTCAAGGAGGGCCGAGATGGAACCAAGAAACTTGGATGATGTGTAAGACCTCTTGGGGATATGTATGATCTTGACGTTTATGTGTTTATTTTAAGTATGGTGACCACACGACATGGAGTAGGAGGATCATGATCAAGCACGAGGGCAGGATCTGAGCAGGTTGATTATGGGCTACGCGAATTCATCGCGTCTGAGATACGAGAGGTATCCTTGAGTCGACCCTAGTCATTTTCGTGTCGATCAAGGAGAGGATTATCGAGCTTGTGAAGGATCGTCTCTAATCATTCAGGAGTGATTTGGCATCTAGCCAGACGGGTACACGCACACTGTCCTTCAAGGATTTCAGGGGGAGTGGTGCACTGGACTTACATGGGGTAAAGGACCCTATTGCTACTAGGAGATGGATCGAAGACATCAAGTCTGCTCAGTTGATGAGCTTCTGCCTGGAAGGGTCGAAGGTCCATTTTGATGCACGGTGTTTGAGGGATTGAGCCAGAGATTGGTGGGAATTAATTGGTGATTCCTTCGGAGCCCCAGCCATCGAGGCTATGACTTGGTCAGATTTCGTGACCCGATTCAGGGCTGAGTTTGCACCAGCTGTGGAGCTTCAGTAGGTGGCCATAGATTTTTTTGGATATAAGATAGACTACGGAGACTATGGTGGAGATCACCGCCAAATTCTGGGAGAGGGATTTGTTGGTACCCCACTATGCGGGGGATGAGGAGATGTAGAAGACCCGCTATCAATATATGTTGAGAGCCGACATTCGGCAACATGTCAGCTATTCGGTCTGTCTAACCCTGGATTCCATGATTTCCAGGGTGCGGGAGAGGGAGATTGATTTGGAGCACCTCGGGAAGAGGAATTTAGAGAATGCGCAGATTGCAGGGGTTTCGGGGAAGAAACCCAAGGGATTCGATGCGAGGTTGAAGGGCCAGCAGGGGCGGGACCGCTACGGGAAGTGGGGTAAGTCACATGAGGGAGTTTGCCGCACTAGGTCGGGTTTTGGTTACTATAAGTGCGGCAAGACTGTGTATTTTGGCTGGGACTGTATTGGATTTGCTCCCATGGTTCAGATATCAGACCTCATTTGCTTTCATTGTAATCAGAGGGGCCATAAAAAGTCCAACTGCCCTAGATTGAAAGCAGCGACAGCAACAACGCCAACGGTGGCGTCGACTCCAACGACAGCACGAGTTGCGGATGGCCGAAAGGTCAAGGCAGAGGCACCGATGGTGTGGAGCCGAGAATTTCAGTTGACAACTGAGGAGGCATGCGTTGCACCCGATGTGGTGACGGGTATGATTTCTTATCTTTACTCTTTATGTTATGTCATTGTGATTTTGATATATGTATGCTTGGTTTAGGTTCATTCCATGTGAACAGTATCCCAATTCAGGTATTGTTTGACTCGAGTACTACCCAATCGTTTGTCTGTCTTATGCTTAGCAAGAATTTTCTTGAGTCTCCAGGCATGTTGGATTGACCTCTAGAGGTCGAGATTTAGGACGACCAGTCAGTGCGAGCATCAGAGGTCAACTGAGATTGTCTTTTGAGGCTGTTCGAGGAGAGTTACCTGGTAGACTTGGTTCTCATACCTTTATGGGGGAACAAGGTTATTATTGGTATAGATTGGCTAAGCCCTAATGAGGCAGTGATCGATTGTGCGCAACAGTTGATACGGATCAGGACCCCAAGTGGGGGAGAGCTGGTGATTCAGGGCGAGAGGCCACAGCAATGACCAGCCTTATGCTCGGCAGCGAGAGCTAGGTGCTACTATTAGCAGGGTTGCACAAGATTTTTCGCCAATGTTATGGATACCCGGGAGGCGGTTAAGGTGACGGTGGGCGATGTGCCAGTGGTACAAGAGTTTGTGGATGTATTCCCTGAGGAGTTGCCTAGGATACCTCCGGAGAGGCAGGTAGAGTTTAGGATCGACCTAGTCCAATGTGCGGCTCTAATAGCCAAGGAACCATATCGGTTGGCTCCTCCTGAGACGCAGGAGTTGTATATGCAGCTATAGGAGCTGTTAGACAAGGGATTCATTAGACCGAGCAGTTCACCCTGGGGAGCCCCGATTATATTCATGAAAAAAGAAGGATGGGTCGCATCGGATGTGTATAGACTATAGGGAACTGAATAAGGTAACGGTGAAGAACCGTTACCCACTCCCGAGTATTGATGACCTCTTTGACCAGCTACAGGGAGCATCTTGATTCTCCAAGATTGATCTGCGTCCAGGATATCATCATATGAGGTTTAGAGAGGAGGATATGTAGAAGACTACGTTTCAGACGCGTTATGGCCACTATGAGTTCGTGGTGATGCCCTTCAGACTCACTAATGCTCCTGCCGCGTTCATGGACCTCATGAACCACGTATGCAGACCGTTTTTGGATCGGTTTGTGATAGTTTTCATCGATTACATCTTGGTTTATTCCAAGGCACGGGAGTAGCATGAGGAGCACTTGTGAGAGGTGTTGGATACTTTTAGGAGGGAGAGCTTGTATGCTAATTTCTCCAAGTGTAAGTTCTAGTTACGCGAGGTGCAGTTTCTTGGGCACCTTGTCAACCAGGATGGGATTTCGGTTGATCTGGCCAAGGTGGAGTCCATGATGAGATGGGAGGTTCCAAGGTCTCCATCCAAGATTTGGAGCTTTCTGGTACTGGTGGGCTACTATCGGAGATTCATTCAGGACTTCCCCAAGATAGTTGTGCCCCTGACTCGGTTGACAACGAAAATCATGGTCTTTCATTGGGGGCCTAAGAAGTAGGCCACATTTGAGATGTTGAGGCAGAGATTGTGCGAGGCGCCAATCTTAGCCCTGCCGGAGGGTATGGAAGACTTTGTGGTATATTGTGATGCGTCCATCTTAGGCTTAGGCATAGTATTAATGCAGAGGGGGCATGTTATTGCTTATGCATCGATGCAGCTGAAGCCTCACAAGATGAATTATCTGACACGTGATTTGGAGCTGGCGGCTATTGTTTTTGCCCTCAAGATTTGGCACCATTACCTCTATAGGGTTCATTGTACCATTTACACGGACTACAGGAGCCTGAGGTATCTCATGGACCATCCAAATCTAAATATGAGGCAGCGTCAGTGGCTTGATGTGGTAAAGGATTACGATTCTGAGATCCTCTACCATCTGGGGAAGGCCAATTTCGTGGTCGACACGCTTAGCCGCAAGGTAGCGCCGATCAGGGATACATGTATGAGGATGACAGTTGTGACTCCGTTGTTGGAGCAAATTCAGGAGCCCAGCAAGAGGCCATGAAGGAGAAACATCAGAAGAGCGAACGAATCGTGGGTCAGGTTTCCTCCTTCGACTATGATAGCCGAGGATTGTTGACCCTTCACCGTAGGGTGTAAGTGATGGGTTTTGGTCATACGAACATCCTATGTGCTCATACAAACCCTAATGCATGGATCTAGGTTTCTCTATTGTACATGCAAGTTATCCAAGACTATAAACCCTAATTCTAGCATACAAATAATCATATTAACATAAGAATGGGTTTAAGACATTATCTTTATTGTTATGTAGCAATAACAATCCAATTCCTCCTTGTATTGACTTTAGAAAGCTTAGAGTCACAAATGTCACTCCTCTAATGGGTCACAAACACCAAGAGCAAGAGGATGAAGAGGAGAGAGGATGGAGGCTACCCTAAAATGTGTGAAACCCTAGAAGGATGCTTAGCCACGTTTTTGGGTCATAAGGGATGTATATATAGTTACGCTATTAGGGTTATCTAACAAGGAAACCCTAATTTGGATGCCTAAGCCCTAAGCAACCCATAGATTCCTTTCCTTAAGGCCTTGGATGATTTCCTCATGGGCTTTCCCATAGAAATCGTCCACTCCTTAATATAAGGCAATCCATAGCCCAAATTACGATTATCTTATAAATACAATTCAAGTCCCTTAAGTTTAATTAATCTCTTTTAGTTACAAAACTAATTACCAATTAATTCTTGACTAATATTAATTAAACAATACGATTTCTCCTTTAATACATTATTCTCATAATATATTAATAAATCATATTTAATCCTTTCTCTCCATAATTTATCCTATCAAGTTGCTTTGGTGAAGGCAACCCAAAAGGACCATGCACCATCGGCTCAAGTACATACCAAAATAGTTATGGACTTAGACACTAATCCAACAGTCTCCCACTTAGATAAGTCTAATAACTATTATGCGTATGACTTCAGATCCTGATCTGCAATCGTAGCTTTCCAAAGTCGATGTCAACTCTGATCCTATCAGATACGCGTGTCCTTTAGATAAGGGATCATATATTCCTCCATTCTAGATATCGTATGAGATATGATTTCAAATCATTCTCTTTGTACTATTTCTTGACTTCTGATTTATGATGACTGACTAACTAAACAAATCAAATTAGCCCTATCCCGGCCGAGCATTTGCATTTGTCATCATTAAACCATCAAGGGGCCCAAATATATCGCTTTTATCATACTTGGGATAAAAGGAACGGATAAACTTTGATTCAATGCTCGCTTGCACTTACTCACCGAATCACACACAACAATATGTTTTATGACACCAAGTTACTGGTGCGTTTACATATTATCAATGTGCAACCGAATAGCCAGATACAACTCACACATCTCGGTTTTAAGAATATAAGATGTTATCGTCTTGCCAATCACTTGTGATACAATCCATGGAGTGATCCAAGTGAGCGTGGATTTGATCCAATGCTCAAATTCATATTCATAAGCACTCATGAACGTTGCAGCAAACATTTGCTTATGTCTTATACTCTTTTAGACAATCCACACACCAATTCACGACAGTCTTCATTCATACCTACTTCCAACATATGAATGACTGTGGCCCGTTCGAATAACTTGACAATTCTTAATCAATTAAGTTATTCAGGAATTCAAAACATGCAAAGTGAAACACAAGGATAATACTAATCCCATATGGCCTCAAACCTTTGAGTATAAATAAAACGCCTTTTATTTCTCACCATATTGATTACTCATTATTTGTTGTTTCGGGTAATCAACTTTTTACTTGAATTATTACAACACTTGTCCCATGCTCTTAGCATGCACACAATGTTTACCTATGAATCTTACTTTGTGAAATAGATCATATGAATACATTTCCAATCATACTCATTTCACAATTCCAAATCCTTTTTCATAAGTGAAAGAATATCAAATTCTTACTACTTATAGAATATGCTAGATTCTAACATTTTATGCAATGATCCTTTCGTAATATCATTACACCAATGTCACAAAGACTATTGCCAATTAAATTACAAAGTCTTTTATCGGAGATTGTTACAAGCCAACTCCTTAGATATGATGTCTCTCATTCAAAGTACATTCCTTTGAACATCCTTTTGTTGGGTTTTGAGCAATCTAACACTTCCTAAGTGTGCATGCAACCCTAATAAAGCTTGGATCTATGTTTGTCTAAATACATGCAAAATAATAAATTTTCCAAGGTTTATAACCTATCTAACATGGCATGGGGAACATTTCAACATAAAAGAGTTAGAAGAGATTACATACCTTTTGGTGAGTTTGGTTCTAAGGAGTTTGAGGGCCAAGCACCAATAGTGTGAATGCCTCAAATGGAATCACAAAACACCACAAACTCTTGGAAAACTTTGAGAGAGTATACACACTTGTATAGAATCGGCCACACACAAGCACACACACACACTAGTTCACTAGTTTCCTCTTAGGCTCCATTTCATGCTCCATAAGCATGCTTATATAGTGTGCATAGTTAGGGTGAAACCGTAATAACCCATGTCTTTTCCTTTCCAAGGATCCATGGGTTAAAAGCTCCATGGATCATCCATGGACTTCCACATAAGCCTAGCCCATTAACAAATGAGTATTAGCCCACACTATATAAAACAAATAGCCCATAATCTAATTAGTCTTCCTTTTAATCTCTAAATTAATTCATAATTAATTTAAGACTAAAACTAATTAAATAACGTAACTTCATATTAATATATTATAACTCATAATATATTAATAAACATATGTGTATAACTCTGATAAAATTATCCATAATAGTTTGGATGAGATGCAACCCAAATGGACCATGCCGGTCGGGTCAAGTATATACCAAATAAGTTATGGACTTAGACACCTTATCCAACAGACTCCCACTTGGATAAGTCTAATAACTGTATTTGCCTATAACTTCAGGAACCAACCAGCAATCATAGCTCTCGAAAACTCCCTCGAACTATGAAGACTCTGTTGAACTATGAAGCGCCATTTTAGATAAGTGATCACATAATCCTCTGTTCTCATGATATCAGTCGGACGAACACATGGAACTATGTCTTGCTTATTATCTAGCAGTTGTTTCTCGATTTTCCGATTTGTTTGACGAAGAACTTCACTGAACACATCGGTTTAGTTCTGACCAGGCCTGGTACATGGGTCAACACAAAATCATTGAGGGGCCTAGATATCGCTTCTATTTCTAGAAGGAACAGATAAACTTCGACTGATATGCTTGTTCTACTACATATTGAATTGTACACAAAGGCACGTTTTATAACATCAAGTTACTGATGCGTTTACATGCAATCAATGCACAACCAACTTATAGGTAACAACTCATATCTCTAGGTTTGAAGATTTATATGATATTATCGTCTCATGATCACTCGAGATAAATTCCATGAAGTGATACAAGTGAGCGTGGGTTTATACCAATACTCATAACTAATGAGTACTCATGAATGTTGCAGCAACCATTGCCATGTCTAAACACCTTTAAGGCATCTACAAACCCAATTCATGACAATCTTGATTCATACCTACTTCCGACGTATGATCGATTGTGGAGGTTTGAATAAATTAATTATTCTGGAAGTCAAAACATGCAAAACTGAAACAATAGTAAATAATTGACAATGATAGTAACACTTTACTCATAAATAAATCACAAATTTTATTCATCATCAAACGTCGATTACATTTTACAAGTTTCAGGAAAACTATCTAATATGTAAACCTAATATTGTCCCTCAGTCTGATGCGTCTCGCATGCTGAAAATGCTTAACCCTCGTCAGTCCCTTCGTAAGGGGATCTGCAGGATTCTCATCCGACGATATCCTCCTTGCCACGAGGAGTCCTTCTTCAATCTTGTGTCTTATGAAGTGATATTTTCTGTCAATGTGTTGAGATCTTCCATGATCTCTTGGTTCCTTGGTTAAGGTAACCGCACTATTGTTGTCACGGAAAATCTCTATAGGTTCCTTAATAGATGGTACAACTCCAAGGTCTCCGATGAAGTTCTTTAGCCATATCGCCTCCTTTGCTGCTTCACTCGCTGCTATATACTCTGATTCACAAGTCGAATCAGCCACCGTGTCCTGCTTGGAACTCTTCCAAGAAATTGCCCCTCTATTTAAGGTAAAGATCCAGCCTGACTGAGAGCGGAAATTATCCCTATCAGTCTGAAAACTAGCATCACTATACCCTAATACTCTCAAGTCATCACTCCCACCAAGGATAAGGACCCAATCCTTAGTCCTCCGCAGGTACTTGAGAATGTTCTTTACCGCTGTCCAATGAGTCTTGCAAGGGTTCCCCTAATACCTGCTGACCATGCTCAAAGCAGATGCCACATCAGGACGGGTACAAGTCATAGCATACATGATCGAGCCAACTGCGGAAGCATACGGTAATTGGCTCATCTCAGCTATCTCTGCCTCTGTACTCGGACTCTGAGTCTTACTCAGTTTGGTATTGCTTTGGATCGGTAAATCTCCTTTCTTGGACTTCTCCATGTTGAACCTTTTCAACACCTTATCCAAGTAGATACTCTGACTAAGTCCAATTAGTCTTCTACTCCTTTCTCTTAATATCCTTATCCCTAGGATATAGGTAGCCTCCCCTAGGTCCTTCATACCAAAGCACTTCCCAAGCCAGGACTTAACCTCCTGTAAGGTTGGGATGTCATTTCCTATGAGTAGTATGTCATCCACATACAGTACCAAGAAGCTAACTATACTCCCACTAGCTCTGACATACACGCAAGTCTCATCTTCGTTTCTCAAGAAGCCAAACTCTTTTACCTTCTCATCAAAACAAAGATTCTAGCAACGAGATGCTTGTTTTAATCCATAAATGGATTTCTCAAGCTTGCATACTCTATTGGGGTACTCTGCACTGACAAAACCCTCTGGCTGATTCATGTACACATCCTCAGCCAACTTTCCGTTAAGGAAAGCGGTTTTGACATCCATTTGCCATATTTCATAATCATGAAATGCTGCAATGGCTAACATAACCCTAATAGACTTAATCTTTGCTACCGGCGAGAATGTTTCATCATAATCAATACCTTGAGTTTAAGTAAAACCCTTCGCAACCAGTCGAGCCTTATAAGTATGCACTTTTCCTTCCATGTCTGTCTTCTTCTTGAAGATCCATTTGTACCCGACTGTTTTACGGCCTGGTACATTGCCAACCAAGTTCCAAACTTGATTGTCATACATGGACTGTATCTCGCTGTCCATATCCTCCTTCCATTTAGCAGACTTTGGGCCTACCATGGCTTCCTTAACACTGCTAGGTTCATCCAAATTTACCAGTGTACTATCACTGATGAACGTATCACCTTCCGTAGTAATATGAAAACCATAATAAAACGAAGGTGTGTTCCTAACCCATGTAGAACGCCTTGGAGGTACAGACTCGTCAGCTGGATCAACAGGAGTTTTCTCCTCAGGTTGATTGCTAGTGTCTGAGGTTCCTTCACCAATTGATTCTTGAATTTCTTCAAGATCAATCTGCCTCCCACTGTCTCCTTGGCTTATAAATTCTTTCTCGCGAAAGATCCTTCTTCGTGCTACAAAGACCACATTCTCACTGGGTCTGTAGAAGAGGTAATCGAAGGATTTATGTGGGTAGCCGATAAAAGTACACCTTTCACTTCGGGGTTCAAGCTTATCATGAGTTTCACGCCTCACAAAAGCTTCGCAACCCCAAATTTTGATGTGGTCCAAATTGGGAACCTTCCCAGTCCACATCTCATGAGGTGTTTTGGTAACCTTCTTTGTAGGGACTAGATTAAGGATATGGGCGGCAGTCTCTAAGGCATACCCCCAAAAATAGATTGGTAACGAAACTCAACTCATCATAGAGCGAACCATGTCCAACAAAGTTCGATTACGCCTCTCAGCTACACCATTCAGTTGTGGTGTCCTGGGAGGAGTCAATTGTGAGACAATCCCACACTCCTTAAGATAGTCAAGGAACTCGGTGCTAAGATACTCACCACCTCGATCGGATCGAAGCATCTTAATGTTCCTGCCCAATTGATCTTTTACTTCCTGTTTGAATTCCTTAAACCTTTCAAAGGTTTCGGACTTATCCCATATCTACTAAAATCATCAATAAAAGTCACATAATACCAATTAGCATCCCTTGTGGCGGTTTTGAATAGCCCACATACATCAGTATGTATTAGGTCCAACAAACCCTCACCCCTCTCACAAGTTCCAGTGAAGGGTGATTTTGTCATCTTTCCAAGTAGACAAGATTCACAATTATCATCCGATTTAAGGTCAAATGATTCCAAGACTCCTCTCTTTTGGAGTTGGCCTATGTGTTTCTTGTTTACATGTCCAAGACGACAATGCCACAATGATGCTTTATCTAGGCTAGTAGAAGAATCAATATACAACACGTTATTTCCTAAGTTGTCTACAATCGACACAGTTTCATACACACCATCACAAGGTAATGCTTTAAAATAAAACACATTATTAAAGAAAGCATTAATACCACCACATTCATTATCAAACGAAAAGGTAAAACCTTGTTTGTACAAAGCATGAAAAGAAATAATATTCCTCGCCATTTCAGACGAGTACACACATTTATTCAAATCTAATTTTAACCCATTATTAAGCAACAAAGTATAAACTCCAATCTTGGAAACAAGTGAAGCCTTCCTATTCCCCATGATTAAGTTTATCATCCCGTGCTCCACATCCTCACTACTTCTTAGGCCCTGCAAATCAGAACATATGTGAATACCACATCCCGTATCAAGCACCCAAGAGTTTGAATATGTTGAGTAATTAGACAATATAGTGTAAATACCTGCATGGGTGGGTTTCACTTTCCCATCCTTTAGATCCTGCAAGTACTTAGGGCAGTTTCGCTTCCAGTGTGCCTTTTCATGGCAATAAAAGCATTCAGCATCCTTGGGAATGGCAGAAGGAGTGACAGAACCGCTCTTGGTCTTTGATGAGGAGCCTTCAAGAGACTTTCCCTTGGTACCCTTCGAAGGATGCTTCCTCTTCTTCCCTTTTCCTTGCCCAATAGCTAAAACAGGGGTAGATGTTGGAGTAGGAGTAGTATAGGTAACAGCCGCCTTACCCTTAAGACCGGATTCTGCGGTCTTCAAGAGTCCTTGAAGCTTGCTGAGGGTAACTTCCTCCTTGTTCATATGATATGTCATTCGAAAATGATCATAACAAGAAGGCAAGGAGTGCAAAATGATGTCAATTGCCAACTCCTCAGGGATGTTAACATTCAGCTTCAGCAAACGGTCCACATACCTTTGCATCTTTTGCATGTGGCCCGTTACGGATTCACCGTCCTTCATGCGGGTAGTTATTATGGAGGAGATTATTTCATACCGCTCCTGACGAGCACTCTGATGGTACCTTTCCATCAGGTCTTGGTGCATCTCAAAAGAGTAGAAATCTTCATATGACTTTTGGAGCTCAGCTGTCATCGTGGCCATCATGATACATGCCACCTTAGTAACATCTCTCTCATGAGTCCTGAATTCAACGATCTCCTCAGGAGTAGCAGTAGACTTATCAAGTTCTTTTAACTCCTTATCGAGGACATATTCCTTGTCCTCATAACGAGTAACCATCCTGATGTTCCTAATCCAATCCATGAAGTTGGAACCATCAAAGATGACCCTCCCACAAAGATTCATGAGAGAGAAAGAACCAGTTGGGTTAGAGCCTGAAGCATTAGTGTTGGAAGACATCTGAAAGAAGAGAGTAAGTTTAGATTAGATATTTAGGATCCTTAATAAGACACCCAAATGTAATATTAAGGCTAGGATCCAATCACAATATATTACACTTAGAAGAGGGATGCCGTAATCTAAGTAATAATATATTTGAAAGGTAGGTGAATGACGATTCACCAATTTCCACCACGAAAACAAAATGATTTATTAGGTTTAATTGGATTTGAAATTCCTAGATTCTTTTGAGATTCATTGAACTTTTCAATGACATGTTTCAATCTCGATTGTCCCCTTCAAGTTTTGTGACTGGGATGCCGAGGATCACAAAACAAGGTGTGAATAACCATGCTAATTCACTTGGTACCCTTAATATTATCACCTAATCAATGTGCCGGTTAACCACACACGCTCCATTGATCTATGACAAACATTAAGTCACCCTTCGTGATCCTTACTAGTCCTAGTTACTGTGCCGGTTAACCACACGCGCTCCACCAACGACTTGGTAAGGTACAAAGTGTGAATTCCATGGACTAGCACCATGTTCACATTTTTCCTAAAATAACTAAGATTGGGAATTAAAATAGTTTAGTTACTTTATAATATTCATTATACTTTTAATGAGGATTTAAAGTCATTGTTCTACCCGTTCGGCGAACGACCCTCAACCGATCAAGCAAGCGGTGGGTGAGAGTATACACCCATTAAGTCGTCATTTTATAGGCAACAACCTTATACCCACCTTATATACCGGCTTCGTGAATGAGGCCTACTAACGGTAAAATGACTTATTCTTATACATATATATAATAATTAACCATTAATGTTATAAATAGTATAAGGGTTGAATTTTAACTATTAAAACTCTAAGGGTTGGAATTAAAGTTTATTAAAGTGTGTGAAACTTTACAAATTCCAAAACTTGAGGGCAAGTTTTGTAACTTTGCAAAACACTTCATTTCATAACTTATGAATTAAAGGTTCATAAAAATGAAGACTCTTCATTTTCATGTAACTTATGTGTTTTAGTGTGTGTTAAATAAGAGTGACCTTTGGAAATCCATAACTTGAGGACAAATTATGAACTCCATTAAAACACATAAATGATCAAGAATTAATCCTAAACAATTCAGCAAATAATTCCTATCATTTTCTAAATTCATAAGAACATGAACATGATCATCAAAAATTCAAGAATTATATGAACACATAAAGTCATGGAATTTTGATATATGCTATTGCAAATGGATTAGAACAACCATTACACCAACTAAAATAAGTTTTATAACACCAAAACAGGTTAGGGTAATGTTCCTAGTCCATTTCCAGCAGCAAAAGTCGGAAAACTGCACTCTTTCGATCCTACTCGTCGAGTGCATGAACTTACTCGACGAGTAGGTTGAAGTTTGCCTTGGACTCGTCGAGTCCCCCCAATGGACTCGGCGATTCCACCATGCAGACAGCAACGATTTCGACTTTTTTCACTATTTTGCATCAAGTATCAAACAAGCAAGCCTAGGCTCTGATACCACTGTTGGGTTTTGAGCAATCTAACACTTCCTAAGTGTGCATGCAACCCTAATAAACCTTGGATCTATGTTTGTCTAAATACATGCAAAATAATAAATTTTCCAAGGTTTATAACCTATCTAACATGGCATGGGGAACATTTCAACATAAAAGAGTTAGAAGAGATTACATACCTTTTGGTGAGTTTGGTTCTAAGGAGTTTGAGGGCCAAGCACCAATAGTGTGAATGCCTCAAATGGAATCACAAAACACCACAAACTCTTGGAAAACATTGAGAGAGTATACACACTTGTATAGAATCGGCCACACACAAGCACACACACACTAGTTCACTAGTTTCCTCTTAGGCTCCATTTCATGCTCCATAAGCATGCTTATATAGTGTGCATGGTTAAGGTGAAACCGTAATAACCCATGTCTTTTCCTTTCCAAGGATCCATGGGTTAAAAGCTCCATGGATCATCCATGGACTTCCACATAAGCCTAGCCCATTAACAAATGAGTATTAGCCCACACTATATAAAACAAATAGCCCATAATCTCTAAATTAATTCATAATTAATTTAAGACTAAAACTAATTAAATAACGTAACTTCATATTAATATATTATAACTCATAATATATTAATAAACATATGTGTATAACTCTCATAAAATTATCCATAATAGTTTGGATGAGATGCAACCCAAATGGACCATGCCGGTCGGGTCAAGTATATACCAAATAAGTTATGGACTTAGACACCTTATCCAACACCTTTTGCATAAAAGTTTCTAATCTAGATATAGATTTTCAATATTCAATTCCCAATATGGACACGTTTCCATAATTTTTCATATGACAACTCATTCTTAATAGAATCTTTTTCTATTTAAAATAATGTCGATATGGTCCATCTAATATGGAAACATTTCCATATTTTCCAATACTATACTACTAACTACTCACATGCGATCAATCCTCAGTGAACTTCGGATTGTCCTTTGATAGTTGTTTAATTATTTTGGTCAAAAACCGATTCTAGTCTTTTTTCCCTCTAAATGCGCTAAACATTTGGAAAATTTTAGAATGGTCAAATATTATAGCACTTGCAATAGATCCTGTACTCGAAGCGTATGGGACACGATGCAAAATGTCTTACATAAAGATTTGATACTTTATCAATCTTTTTCCATAATGTTTTATTTGCTATGTTTTCAAATTTCAAATTGTGAAGAGGAATGCCGTAATCATAATCGAAATTTTAAGAACACACTATGTACTTTTGATTAAATTTATTAATATTCCACAACCTAAGCCTTTAGATTTAAAATGAAGCATAATATTCTCTCCCTTAATTATAGGAAAACAACTATTCAATCCTTATAACTTTGCAAAGAATGATTCTTGTTTTCTATAATTAATATTGCCAACTTGCAATACTTTACTTAATAGTCATACAATCATAACATTTATGCTCCCACTATCATGATGATTATTATAAAACGTAACACTTATGCTCCCACTAGCTTCCACATGTATTCATAAACACTTTAACTTTCAGAAAAACAATACCTATTGAATTTCTTAAGGCCATGTTTCTAATACTTAGTACTTTGATAATCTTTTATCAAATCTTCTTGAACTTATACACTTTTGCCTTAGATAGTTCATATGTGTGTGTAAACAATTGAGACTAATTGCCAAACCTCACAACTCAAATCATGGAAAGGGATACCGTAACCATAATCGAATTTGAGAATGCAATTTTACAATCACTATCTTTTAAAATCTTTCTTAGTGAAAGCATTTCCTCACAATCATTTTCACGAAGGAGGAAATCTTATGACACTTAGATTTAAATGGTGTATGTGTTTCTATCCAAGTGAATTTGTTAAAACCAAAGTTTACGACAAATTCAAACTCATATGGACCGAACTTTCTTAATCTTGATTTCTTGCCTTATGGTAGCACAGCTGCCCACCATGTCTTCCAAGTAGTTAAGCACTTCACCTTTGCCTATCAAAATACTTTCCATTGATCAAAGTCCTTGCCTTTTATGCATTCAAACGAGAACTCACAGGACTCATATGCACAATTAACTCAATTGAAATGGCATAGAAAACAAAATAATGTCAACACGATAGGTTATAAACCTCAAATCGTGTGTTAGTGATGATCGATAAGGTTTATTTGATTTGTTCTTGAAACCTTTCAAGACCATTAAGACTCCCACTGACTCCTTGACATATAAGATTCTCTTGTCAATAAACATTTCTTGACAACCAAATATTCAAGAGTTAGTGTAGTTTTTATCATAACACTTCATAAAATGGTCCTAGTTGGTCTTTGTCTTATCCAAGACATCACAACTTTCCACATTTGATGAATGTTAAAAACCTTCTTAATACTTGTCACTTATTGCCACAATCTTAACTTTAAGACTTGTTATTAGAATGAAGTATGATTGACTTTTTGATTTAACCATTTCTTCAATTCTTGATTCCTCTTCTTAGACATACAATTGTACTAAGACTCACTTAGAGGATCAATTGAGATATGGTTCTTAATCATTAAGACCTATCATAAAGCATAAAAGGTACTCTCCCTTCTTCTTAGAATGGAGAAACTTTTATCTTTCTGCCTACTTGATTCTTCTTATTCGTTTTGCCATTGATTTAAACTTTTTCAATCAATTCAGAATTACACTTAATCTTATGAGTATAATCATATTTACTAAACTTTTAGTAAACCATGACGAATATCTTGTTACTCTTATGGTGGACTTTGACCAACACACAACTTTCTGTACTCGATCTCCTAGTCCCTCACTTAACACTTTGTCAATGAATTAGTCTAATTTCCAAATATGAAATTTCTCATTCTTCGTGCAACCAAGTTGCATGATTCCAAATTTCTATCCAATTGAAACTTGGGCGATGAGAAACTCTCCCTATTTGGTAAATTCTCGACTTTTCCATAAACACCATAAATAAGAATCATATCCATTTGTTGTAGAAATATGCAAACACCAATTTTCATAACGATTTCATTGCAAGGGAATAAACAAATAAATAAATAAGTCAAACCAATATTTATTTTATTTATAAAAGCGGCGGAAAACATTTGTCCTTACAATGCAAAATCCATTGAAAACTATGTATTTCAAAAGGAAAATTTCTAACAAATCTATCATAACTATCTATGCTCAAAATCTAATCTTCAAGTCCATGCGATCAAGATCCATTCTTTGGGATTAGATTCATCATGCTTTTTCACCAAGCTTCCTTTCTTTTCACCGATCCTGCATAACATTCCAATGCAATCTTATCACATCATGTATTAAGAATCAATGAATAGGAACTTAACGGAGTTAGATAGTGGATTTTACCTGAAGCGCAGCCATACTCTTTGACTCTCCCATCTTCCGAACTCTTCAGACTCTTTGGGCAGACTTGTATCCAACGCCCTTTCTCTTAGCAGCAAACACAGGTCGCTTCTCTTAGAACGTCCTCAGAAGCATGGTCGGTTGACTCTCCCAACAAATACGCTCCATTGCTTCGCCAAATCATTTCTGATTCAGCAGCAATGAGCATGTAAGTTAGGTCAATGAGGTTATCGTCATGATCCATCATATAATACTTTCTTTTGAACTCATTATATGATTCAGTGAGTGACTGCAGAACCCAGTTCACAGCCAACTCATCGGGAAATGATAGACCCAACATAATCAACCTATCGATGTGTGATTTCATTCCCAGAATGTGGGCACACACAAATTTACCATCTTCATGTTTCATTTCCAATAGGGCCTTAGTGATATTGAACCTTTCAATTCTTCGATCTTGTGGGTTAGGGAGAACATCTGGAGGAGGTGGAGGAAGTGAAGCATGATTTCTTGTTCCTCGATCGAATTGTGGAATACCATCTTCATGTGGAATGCTTGTTCCACGGGATTTGGGAAGACCATAGTTGTCGAACTTTGACATCTACAACACGGGAGAAAACAAATTCAAGTTAGTTGATTGATTGAGTCCTTAGTAAATCATCCAAATGAGATACTAAGGCTAGGACCCAACACAATATTCTACAACTCGGGAGAGGGATGTCGTAAACCAAATTGCAGAACATTTGAAGGTAAGTGAATGACGATTCAATAATTTCCACCATGAAAAACCGAAAAAAGAAATTTAAGTTTTAAACCTATGAAAACTCCTAGATCCTTTGAGATTCATTGAACATTTCAATGGCATGTTTAAATCTCGATATGCCCCTCTTGTTTGTGACTGGGATGCCGAGGATCACAAAGCGGGTGTGAATAACCATGCAAACTTACATGGTGCCCTCACATATTACAGACACCTATTCGATGTGTCGGTAAACCACACACGCTCCACCGAACTATGACAAACATTGAGTCACCCTTTGCTACCTTTGCTTAGAACCATTTAGTGTGTCGGTAAACCACACACGCTCCACTAACATCTTCGCAAGGGCACAAAGTGTAATTTCATGGAATTGCATCAATTCACTTTTCCTAAGTAACTAAGATTGGGAATTTGTAAAAACATTTAGTTACTTTTGTATTTCATTATACTTATAATGGAAGGTTTCGTCCTATCCTACCCGTTCGGCTAACGACCCTCCACTAGTCAAGAGTGCGGTGGGTAAAAGTGAATACCCATTCAATCGACATTTTATAGGCAATTTCCTTAAACACCCCTTATAGACCAGCTTCGTGAATGAGGCCTACTAACGGTAAGACTGACTTTTACTCATACATATATATAATGTTAGACTTTTAATGTTATATATAGTATAGGGTGTGTTTTACACTTTTAAAATACTAGGTGGTCAAATTTAATAATTATACCTTTAATTTAGTTAAATTGTAAACCAAAACTATTATGGATTTATTAAACCTCTTTTAATTATACTCCTTAATTAATTAATAAAACCATGAGGGTGTGATTTGAAATTTTCAAAACATTACTAGGGTTTTAGAATTTAACATTCCTAATTAAACCTTTTAATCAACTTTTAAATTCCAAAACTTGAGGGCAAGTTTTGAAACATTTCAAAACATTAGGGTTTATAATTTAAATATACATCAAAATTAAACTATTAATCAAAATTTAAATTCCAAAACTTGAGGGCAAGTTTTGAAACCTTTTTCAAAACATTAGGGTTTTAACTATTTAAATTTCAAAACAACAAAACTTTTGAGTTCAAATTTAAACTATAAAACCTAAAGGGGAAAATATGAAACTTTTCATAACACAAGGATCAAATAACAAATAATCTTAATTAACATTTAATCACATAATTATCCATAATTGATTTATTTAATGATTTCTTGCAAAACAATTTACCAATTTAATCAAAATAATTAATCAATTATCACATAAGGAAACAAATATTTTATTAATTGATAAATATCCTTAATTAGATCAAGAATATAGTCAAATATATCATAAAATCGGATTTATATTGATCTAATATGATAAGGCAACTATCCTTAAGCAAAAACAGCAAGAAATCCCGGTTTTCCCTCCATCTGACCAGCCGACTCGCCGAGTTAGGTATGGACTCGTCGAGTCAGCATGAACTCGGCAAGTTCATCTATGGACTCGGTGAGTCCAGCCCCCATAAACACAATAATCGAATTTTTTTTTATCATACAAAGCATCAATACAATAGAAACCAAACCTAGCTCTGATACCACTAATGGGTTTTGTTCATAAGAACATCCTATGTGCTCATACAAACCCTAATGCTTGGATCTAGGTTTCTCTATTGTACACGCAAGTTATCCAAGACTATAAACCCTAATTCTAGCATACAAGTAATCATATTAACATAAGAATGGGTTTAAGACATTACCTTGATTGTTATGTAGCAATAACAATCCAATTCCTCCTTGTAATGACTTTAGAAAGCTTAGAGTCACAAATGTCACTCCTCTAATGGTTCACAAACCCCAAGAGCAAGAGGATGAAGAGGAGAGAGGATGGAGGCTGCCCTAAAATGTGTGAAACCCTAGAAGGATGCTTATCCACGTTTTTGGGTCATATGGGATCTATATATATAGGAGGCTATTAGGGTTATCTAACAAGGAAACCCTAAATTGGATGCTTAAGCCCTAAGCAACCCATAGATTCCTTTCCTTAAGGCCTTGGACGATATCCTCATGGGCTTTCCCATAGAATTCGTCCACTCCTTAATATAAGGCAATCCGTAGCCCAAATTGCAATTATCTTATAATTACAATTCCAGTCCCTTAAGTTTAATTAATCTCTTTTAGTCACAAAACTAATTACTAATTAATTCTTAACTAATATTAATTAAACAATATGATTTCTCCTTTAATATATTATTCTCATAATATATTAATAAATCATATTTAATCCTTTCTCTCCATAATTCATCCGATCAAGTTGCTTTGGTGAAGGCAACCCAAAAGGACCATGCACCATCACGTGAAGTACATACCAAAATAGTTATGGACTTAGACACTAATCCAACAGATTTTTCAGGTGAATTTTCAGCGATCGTATACTCATTACAGATGATTTTTCTCTCTCCTGGCAATGGTATAAAATAGGATTATCACACCTCTTATGCATCACTACCTTCTTGATACAACATGCGATTGTTACTGTTCATCTTCTTCTTAACATCAACAATGTCGGAATCTTCATCTCTTCAAGATCAAACTGCATCATCGTCATTGCTTGCCATCAAACCTAATACAAATATGATCATTAAACTAAATCCATTCATATATGATTCCTATATGTTACATGTCATTGAATGTTTCAAGTACTCCCCACTAGTAATCGCTCTTACGCAGGTGGAATCCGTTCCCATGTCCCTGCTATCTCAAGTGTATTCTACTGCGACGTACGAGAAGAACATGGAGAGGATCTACTTTCAAATTTTTAATCACAAGGCATCAATCTCAAAAGGCCGATTATGCTCGCTTGTTGTCGATGCTTCAGTTATCTCTCCGGATTTCATCACAACGACTCAGTTGTTTACAATGTTCTATGAAATGGGTTATACTGAGGTCCTTACCACTTTCACAAAGTTCAAGAAATCCTGTTTACCTCCACAATGGAATGGGTTACTTACTATTCTTCACAAGGGGCTCTCTGAACGGGTCGGTGGGTCTGATGGATCAAACAAGTATTTCATGACTATTTTGTATGGTCTCTACAATGGAATCAACTTGGATTATGGTTCCTTGATCTGGTCTCAACTGATGCAAAGTTTGAAATCCTCGACCAAACACTTTGAAGTTTCTTGTGGTCGTTTCTGGACCCTTGTCACTCGCAGGGCAATTAACTCTCTCCAGATCGCTGTCATGAAGGATGTCGTGCTTTCTTCTATAGCAACCTTTCACACCAAGAAGATTATTATTGTTGATCTAACAAAATTTCCTCACAATGGTTCAATTCCTGAAACAATGTATCAATGTCTCTCTACAGAAAGTAAAGTGATGGCTGAGTACCGATTGCTTCCTCCCAAGAATCCATGACTACTGACTCCTAAAATGCAAGCTACTCTGGATGATGTTGAGAAGCTAGCAAAATGAGGAAAGAAAGAAGATTCCAAGAAGGTGGCAACCGACGGACCTTCTTCCAAGCCAGTTAAATTGAAGAAGCGAAAAGCTGAAAAAGTTACTTCCTCGGCTTCTAAGAAAGTTAAGAAGATGGCCCAAAGTCCAAAGGCTCTTTCACCTTCCAGCTCTGGTAATGATGATGAGTAGAATGCTAATGAGGAAGAGGGAGATCAGCATGAAGGTTCTCCTAGGGGTAATACACCACCTCAGTATCCAACTCCAGAAGGCACTCTTAATGATTCTGTTCCCACTCCTCCACCATCACCACTGAAGACTATTGTTCAAGTTTCAGTTGCCCCAAGTCCTCCATCTCCTACAACTCAAACTACAACACAATACCCTTATCTACAACCCCATTACCAACTCCCATTTTTTCCCAAGCAACTATCACCTCTCCACCGGTCATCACATCCACAACCGAATCTCCAGTACAAGTCAACACATCTGATGTGGGGGCAAAGACTGAAGATAATCCTAAAGTTACAACCGAGACTATCTCCCCAACTCATTCTAGTGATTCTGGTCCAGTTCTTGGAGGCACTGATTTTGAGTTCGATTCAACCTACTACAGTCCATACAGAATTCCAAGTGATGAAGATGAGGCTGCTCCGGTGACCAAGCAACTGAATAGTGTTCATGAAAATCTCGATACGCTGATTGTCTCACCAAAGAAGTATAATGATGTTGTTTTGAAAGCGTTCATGGATACAACCCTGCAACAATATCATGAGTCCATTGATAAATCCACGCCTGCTATGGATGACTCTACTTCTTTATGCAAAAGAGCAACATTTGATATCAAAGAACTTATTCAAGATTCCAAGATTTTCTTAGACTCTCTCAAAGGCCATTCCGATACAAATGTTGCCTAGGTGAATTCCTCAATTGATTCTCTTTCTCAGTCACTTCAAAGGGAGCAAGTCAAGCTTGAGATGGTTAGTTATGATATTCTAACCGATAATAAGACTTTTCTGTCGATGGTTGATTCTCGGTTAGATAAACTTCAAGCTAATTTGGCATTGGAACACAAACTCCGAGAAGATCTTGATGAACAGACCACTACCATTGAACTACAAAATTCTGAACGTGCTAGAGCAGAACGGGGGATTGCTTTGTTGAAAACCAAGCATGCGGTTTTTTGCAGCTGTGTTGGTGATGTTCTCAATATGCTGAACAATGTGGTTCATGCTCATGATCCAATTCTTACTCTTACCATCAGGAATCACCTCACCTCCAAGCTCCTTCCGACGATTGAACTTTTACGTGAGATGAAGGGTGTTTCGGGGAAGATTGTTCCTCCACAACAAGGGGGAGAAGGTAGGTCCCAAGCTCCTCCTGTTCACCCTACTTTTAAACTGGTGATTGTTAAAATCAAACTCAAGGATAATGTAGCTTCGGGTTCTGGTAGTCGAGAGAAGAAGAAAGGTGTCACTGATGAAAATGATGACAGTGATGAAGACAAAGAGACTATTGTTGATGCCCTGAAATGCAAGAAAAGGGATAAGGAAATAGATGAAAATCTTTAGGTTGTAAGGGAAGAGGTAGAAAGGGTACGATAGAAGAAAGAAGAGTTTGATTCTCTTTCTTGTAAAAAGGCTTTGCTTCCTCCATAGACTAGCGAGGGTCTGATCAAAGAAGCAATTGAGTTTCCAAGCATGTATTGGCTGGAACCCATTGTCTCTTTTGATTGTGACAAACACGAAGGACTCTCAATTCGATATGCCTATAACCAGAAAGGCGTTTTTTTCACTGTTTTGATTCTACGGTTAAAGTACCCTCTCCTCATCCTTAGGTTGATCGTGATCTTATTGACTACTATCTCAAGTTCGGTCAATCTCAATATCTGACGTGGAGTGCCCAGAAGATAACCATTGTCAAGGTGATGAAAACCCTCACCTGCAGGAAAATTTGTGAATGTTCAATTTCGAATAACCAGGGGTTCGGCCAACTCGGTCGATACAATTTCCTTAGCAGATATTCCCAACCTAAATCCTCATGATTGGATTTTATTGTTTAACATTTTGCTCACAAGTTTAAAGGACTGTGAGTCGATTCTTAATCATATTAAGAGGATGTTGGCCTCTTATATCCTTGAAGTTACAAAAATGGATCAAGAGGTGGCTCTTGTTATGAGAGAAAGGCCAACTATGAAGCCTACTGGAAAACCTAGTGATGTACACAACATGAAGTTGGGTCAAATCGACTCCACTAATCTTACTGTCATGTTTACAAGAGTCGAAGGTGAAAAGTTCTTGTTCGCTCTTATTGATAAGCATTTGTTCTTTATAGCCTGCTTGGAGCATATTCATGATATCATTCACCGGTGTAAGCAGAACAGAGAGTCAGATTGGAAGAATTTCACAGACATGATTCAGTGGTATATCACTTTCCGTTAAACTCTGTTGGCCATTATACCGAATGTATTCAAGACTGTCCAGAAATCTTCAGTTGCTCAACAGAACTAAGCTCTCAGCTCTATTGACGCAAAGGGGGGGGGGGGGGTTGTTGGGTATTTAGTGTTGCGTCATGGGCTAGTTTTTGTATATCCGGATCGGGCCTTTCCATCCGTGATTATAGATTAAGGTTACGTTATTTATAGTGCATGCATGTATGCCTTATACACGACGGTCATTATTATTATCATTATTGCTTTGTAACCCTAAACACCGCTACAGTCGAAGTTCTTAATCGATCTCTTCTGAGGTGTTAAAGTTTAATCATTCGACACCAGTTAAACCATTCATGTATTCTTTATTGCGTTATCTATTACGTTGTCATTTATTATTCTGCTTGAATCTATTGATCATTAAGGAATATCATTCCAACAAACCCATTCTTAAATTTCGATAAAATAATATTCGTAAAGTTCCCTCTTTTATCTTTTTAGAAATAAAAAGATCTCGTTCTAATGATTTTTTCTTGATTTTATATTAAATCTACAAGTTAGTAACTTTGAGTTGTCACGTTCTGGACCGCTCAACACTATTGGAGTAAACTATACCAATCTACTAAGAATTACATCAGACCCTTTATATGTGGGAAACTATACATCCGTATGTAACTATAGGCTTTAGAATTTTGGCATTTGGAGTTCAGATGAATTTATTATGATTTTTTGAAGAGAATGCATGAAATCTGTGATAACATGGACCAAACTGACAAGATTGCCAATTTTACCCCTCAAGGATTTGGAATTTCGAAATGTGATTCAAAGTTTGAAGAAACTAGACACAATAATATTTCCATAAAAATAAGTCTCTTGATTTTTAGATTTTCCTACTAACTTGCACGAATTTTAGGAGTTGGTGGACAGATTTGGGAAAATTGATCATAATAGCTTTTAAATCACTTTTGGTGTTCTATTAAGTACTTAATGGTTAAGCCTTAAGTTGATTACTTTTAACATGATTGTTGGTTACTCATTAGGATATTGAGATGTGAAATTCAATTTAACCTAAGGAACTTGATGTTTGGCTTAATGAGGGTTCAAAGTTAAGGATTTTCACATAAAATGTGACTTTTACACTTATTAGGTTCTTTCAGACAATATGACAAACACCTTGTGTGCATGAAATCCTACATTGATCATCAACTCTCTAATAGACTCTAATCCAGACCCTAGAGCTTACTATTTTCATTTATCATTGACACCAACAAGTAGCATAAAGAAGAAACGATTCATGATTATAATTGGAACAATGTCAGATTTTACAATATCATGAATCTGATTCATAATTCGATCAGATCCATTGTTTTCCTGATCAGAGTAAAATCAAACTAGAATGTGCTAATGTGTGTGTGTGTGAGAGAGAGAGAGAGAGAGTAGTGATAGTACCTTCGGAAGATCAGATTGTTGAGTTTGAGCATTTAATTTCTGGAACAACTATCGTGCATAGATGCAGGGCCGGTTCTGAGGATTCAAATGCCCAGGACGAGATGGATAAAAAAGGCCCTTAGGCCTTAACATGTAACAAATTAACTTACATAAACTAATATTTTTATTAAAATGACGATAAACCTTATAGCAATAAACAAAGCAAAATCATAGTATTTTAAAGACTAATTAAATATCCTAACAGCTAACCGACGATCCGTGAAGCTCTCTTAGCATTCTTGATTGCAAATTGGTTAATCAACTCTTCATAGTCTACACTCTCTAAGATTTCGTTCTCGATAGATATTATTTCCAAACCGCTAAGTCTTTCTTGTGTCATTGTGGAGCGTAAGTAAGATTTCACAGACTTTAATTTAGAAAAACTCCTTTCTGCAGATGCAACCGTTACTGGAATAGTCAACAATATTCTATATGCAATGCTTGCATTTGGGAAATAATCAAGTTCTTTCAAAAACTTCAAAACATCTATAGGGTTGCTAAATTCATTGGTTTCCAATGTCTCAAATGATTTCAACTCCGTATAAAGTTCCCCGGCATCAATATCCGATCTTTCTTCAAACTTGAGTGCTTTTTCAAGACGATGACAATACGACTTGAGATCTTTATCTTCAATTCCCCTTAAATTATGTGGAAATAAAAAACCAAATACTTTGTCATACTCTTTGAATTGTTCAAATCTTGTCTCAAGAGAAGAAATAGCTTGATCAACAATGAATAAGAAATAATTGACTCTAAAATTCTCTTCAGGTGTAAATGAAACTTCTTCGCTAGTTGAACTCTCATCAAACATTCTTTTCCTTTCAATCAAACGCTTTTGTGGAAATATTGGATCAATACCCATTTCAATAGCAATCTCCTTAGCTTCAACAATCGCTTTTGAAAAAACAGTTTCTCTATAACTCTTGAAGTACCCAATCAATTTGTTTATTTCTGTAATAGCATTATCAAGATGCATATCCTTTGATTGTAACTTCTTACTCACAATATTCACATGGTTTAGTACTTCATACCAAAAATTCAAAGTCACCAAGTTCTTTTTCTGCTAGTGAAGTTGCTTCACTTGCAATTGCAGCATCATTATCTTTTTCTCCAACTTGAAGTAAAGCTTCCCGTACATCCACAAGTTGAAGTTTAATAGCCTTTACACTCTCAACCCGGCTTTCCCAACGAGTTTGACACAATGACTTAAGACTCAAAGCTTTAACATTATCTTTCAAAATTTCTCACCTCTTAGTAGAATTCGCAAAGATAGTATAAATGCGTTGAATGAATCCAAAAAAGTTCTTTCCTTTAACACACTTATTAGCCATATCACATAATGTAAGATTTAGAGAATGGTAACCACAAGGAGTGTAAAATGCTCTAGGATTTATATCTAAAAATCTCTTTTGCACTCCTTGGTGTTTTCCTTTCATGTTTGCTCCATTATCATAGCCTTGACCACGCATATCATCAATTTCAAGACCAAGAGACTTTAACTCCTCAAGTGTAATATCAAATAGTCCTTTTCCAGAAGTATCATCAACATTCAAAAAACCTAAAAAGGACTCCTCGATAGTAACAGAATTATATGATAATGTTAAATACCTCACTATTATAGTCATTTGTTCCTAGTGACTTGAATCGGGAGTACAATCAAGTATGATTGAGTAGTACTTTGCTTTCTTTATCTTCTTGATAAGTTCTTTTTTAATTTCTTGAGCTAGCAAAGATATTAGTTCGTTTTGGATTAAGTGGCCAAGATAATGCACATGAAGCCCATCACTTGTGATCTGCCGCACATGCTCTTTAATAACCGGGTCAAACTCTTCCAACATTTCAATGACACCCAAAAAATTTCCGTTACCTATTACATACAATTAACAAATAAGAAGTGAAATCAGTCATAATAATTAACAAAAAGGTATTTGGTAGAATTAGAACAAAAAAAGTACAATTTATAGTTACCTTTTTTATACAACTTTTCATTGGATCCATGAAATGCTAAATTATGTTTAGCAAGAAACTTAACTACTGCAATGATTCTCAAAATGAGTTCTTTCCAGTAATGTCTTTCTTTCTTGAATTGCTCGTATTGAACTTTATCAATTGTTTCATTCAAGTTCAATCTTTTACGCATATCAAACCACTTATTCCTATTTGTAAGATGATCCAATGAAATTTCATGTTCTTTAAGCCTAGTGGTAACATGGTGCCAATCTGCATAACCTTCACCATCCAACTTACCTTTTGAAATCCCTTTTCTAAACACTTTACAACAGAAACAAAATACTTTGTCTAACTCTTTTGAATATACTAGCCATTATCTATCACAATTTTCCAAATTTGGTAAAGTTCTTGTATATAAAGCTGTAGAAAACCATCTACCAAATTTACCATAGGGACCATACATAATACTATTATCTCTTTTAGGGCCTTTTTGGACCAAAAGTTTAATCTCCTCAGAACTAAGTTTTTCCCACCTTCTTGGATCATATATATCAACAAGCTCTTTAACGGGCTCTTGCTCTTTTGACTCTTCTACTTCTATATGCTCTTTATCTTCAACATGCTCTTCAATGTGCTCTTCAACATGCTCTTCAATAAGTTGTCTATGGATAAACTTATCTAGAGCACCGACGTCAGCCTTTCTCTTTTCTTCATCTAGTTTTCTTTTTTTACGTTTTTGACTACCGGATGGTTGTTTAGACTTCATCTCTACAATTTTTCAAACAATAAACATAATTTGATTCTTTAAATACTATGGTTTCTGAATTCCAAATTTCTGATAAAAAATTATACAATAAACATAACCTCATAATTTAATTTATGTTTCTAATAATCTATTTCAAAATCATTCAATGATTTCATTCAACATTGTGAATCATTCAATCAGATTTCAATATGATAATATGACATAATGACAATACGACATAGTGATAAACAATTAAAAATTCATGAATCACATTCAAGAATCTGAAAATTAAACAGTTGCTTATCTAAACAACACAAGAATCTGAAAATTTGATAATACATTCAACTCATTCAAGTATGCAATTGAATTGATAATTATAATTTACAAACTCATAATCCTTAATTCCTTATTTCTAATTCCTTAATATCTCATAATCTATTACATTAGCAGGATAAATCATGAATGGATAATTGGGTCATTGATAAATTGATAACAGGATAGATAAATTCTAATATTTTAATTGTCTAAGACTCTAATACCCTCACCTAGAAAATAAAAAGTTAGAAACTGCTGTAGTGTTGTATGCTGGAGGATAAAGACTGATAATTGTTGTCTTGTTGATTGCTGTCGATGTGGCTAACCTGATGGATCGTTGTCCGCTGATGCACTGCGCCACTGCCCTTCCTTTGATCGTTTCCCTGCCCTGATTACAGTCTTCCACGATTGTCGATTGCTACAAATTGCAATCGACTTTTTTTTTTGAAGGATAATGAGCAAGACTGCAAGACCAATTGATCGATCGTTGATTGCCTGATTCGCTGCTGTTCGCTTTCTGTTTGACACGATTTCCCAATTTGAGATTCGAATGGTGTTGGATTGCTTGGGGCTGACCGCTGACGGATTACACAAAAAAAAAAAAAAAATTGGGCCCCTTAAATTTTTAGGCCCTGTTCCATTGCCCATTTGGCACTTGCCCTAAACCAGGCCTGCATAGATGAAAGTTCATGGGAAGAAGAAAAGCATTAGGAGGCGGGATCAATATCGGAGGGGCATAACGGGAGGAGTCAGTGTTAGGTAGAGGGCAGGACCAAAGAATGGTGTCACTAAGTTTGTGCATGTCTTTTAAACTCATAAACTAAAAAATGTTTTCAAATGTTCTCACGTTAAAAAATGTTCTTATTGGAACATAACTATATATATATATATATATATATATATATATATATATATATATATATATATATATATATATATATATATATATATATATATATATATATATATATATATATATAGGGGCGGACGCAAGATTTCTTGGTAGGGGATGCACGGGAAAGTTAGGGGTTGCACGATAGTAGAAAAAATAAAAATTTTAAAAATTTTCGAAAATTTTTCAACTACGGCCGGAAAAGTTAGGGGTTGCCGGTACCACCGGTGACCTACCCTAAATCCGCCCTTGTATATGTATATATATATATATATATATATATATATATATATATATATATATATATATATATATATATATATATATATATATATATATATATATTGTACGTGTTGTGTTATGCCAAGTGCCAAGTTGTATCAAATTTTTTTTTTGAAAGCTAACCGCGTAACCAAGTCCAGTTTTAAATAGGCTATCAAGGGTTCAGCCCAATTTTTGGGATAAAAAGCATTTCTAATCCATGGTTGATGCGTTGATGTAAGGTACACTTTGTAGCTTATAAGAATGAAAGATATAGTTTTTGCTTAACATATATATTATTTGTTTTCAATGAAACCACAAAATATTCCGGTAGTTATAAACAAGGTATATATTTTTCTTCCCAGAAGTTTTATTTTTCATTTGATTCTTTTGTTGTCATAGTCACAAATATCGGTACTCATTTTGAAGAAAAATGAAAATAAGATTAATGTAAATTTTATAAGAAATAGAACTTAACGGGTTTGTATCTTCTCTTGTATTAGATAATTGGTTCATATTTCAATGTGATGTTTTTTCATTAAGGGGTTAACAAAAGATGAATCGTTAATACTACGAGATATATAAACACAAATAGTTAAAACAATTAGTCATTTTTTACAACGTGCGAATATGGGTATGAACATTCATAATAGAAGCTTTTTCAAACAAAAAAAAAAAGCTCTTTAAATATATAAAACTTCGAGTTAGAGATTTTTAAGTAAGTTTGTTAATTAACAAGTTTTAGCCAAGAGCTTTTTTATTTATTGTGTGGCACACATAGATTTTTAACAAAATAGAACTATATCACATTTAAATACAACTAAGAAAAATCAAAATGAAAAAGCTCTTATCTTGTGAGTTTGCCTCAAAAGTTCTAAAATTTAAAGTGTCAACCAATAGACATCAACAATATCAAACTGTTTTACAACAGTTTAAACACTATTTATGCGATGAAAATTATTATATTTAAAATTACTAGAATATTATTTTATCATTGTTTAAGAAATTACAATAAATGCATGAGAACATGTTAATGTCAAAATCAAAGGTTAGCACATGTTAATGTCCAAATCAACGGATAGGAATTATGATTAAGGCATTCTGTTGGGGTCAAATAAAAATTTATTCAATTGGGCCATTGATAGACTGAGCCAGCTAAGTTTTGATTCGATAGTTTTTCGTTTTTTCCACTTTGGGCCCTATCTTTACCTTTTTCCTTTTTCCCTTCAGAATCGAAGCCCTGTAACAAATTTTATTAATGTAAATGACTAATTTACCCTTGTTTGACATACGTTATTTCTCCATTTAGATGGCTATATTTGTACTTTATTCTTCTATCGTTTTCAATTATAATATTTAATTTAAGACAGCAATGAGAGTATAATTCATTTTCTGTCTATTCTATGATAACGAAATGTAAACAATGAAATAAATACAATATAAAGAGGACAAGTTTTTAAATATTTCATGGTGTTAGATAAATCAAAAGTTGTCTTTTGAATGGTAATATTTTTTGTTATACTAGTAAGATACTAGAGGAAAATGCAACAAAAAGTAAAAAAGCAAAACTGATGAGTAGAAAATGATGTATAACTTTAGCTACTTAAAATACAATTCATGGACATTTGGACTAAATAAATTGTATATATTCGAAGATTTGATTATTGGGTGGTTGAAAATTCACAACTTGTAGCTTTCTTGTAATTTTGGCATTTCTCTATTATATATAATATTTTTTAACGGTAGGTTAATTACTAAAAGTTAGATAAAAACTCACAACCTTCGATCTAAAACTTCTACCGAATAGACTAGTGTGGGGTTGGCTTTCCCAATTATAATATTTTTTTCAAATTAATTTGACTTTTTTATTTTTTTAACATAAAATTACATATGTTCAAAAATAGATGGTAATATGGGTGAGCATAATAACCGAAAAACCGAAACAAAACTAAATTAATTAATACAATTGAACCATTTTTAAAACCAAGTGTTCGGTTTTCCTTTTTTGTTAACTGATAAGTAACAGTTCGGTTATAGTTTTATATGGAAACAAATCATTATAAATCGAGCCAAAACCTTATATTTAATTAAATATAAAGTATTAAAGAAATAAAGTTTAAATCAAGTTAAAATTTTCATGTAATCAAAAGTTTTATTTTAGTTCGACTCTTAGAGAAGATTATAGTTTTATTATGGGAAAATGACGCGACGGCTCTACTATGTATTTCAATTTTACCCGTTCAGTCACTAAAGTTTTTTTTCGTGCCTTTTATGGAAACAAACTGTTTTTTGTCGGGTCGATTTGGTCACTTTTGACAAAAAGAATGGGTAACTAGGTTACCCCTTTGCCACATAGACATTGGCCTATTTTCCTTATCATTGATTTTGAAAAGTCAAAAATTCCAAAGACTCAGTATTGTTCATCATCTTCTTCAACCAAATGGGCAAACTTGAAGGAGTTCCTTCAACCAAATATCTTATCCTAACCACCGGCGACTCTTCGGTGAATTTTATCAACTGGATCATCAGTGGTGAAGCCTCCAATGCTTCAAAACAGTCCCATAATCCTTCATCCAGGATGCTACTTGGAGAATTCTTTGAAAAAATTTCAATCCTTTGGAAATTAGAAATTGAATCAAAAAAGGGGTGTTGAAGAAGTTGGTTTGCTATCCATCTTTCTTCAACATTTGTTGTAACATCCAAAATTTTACGCCAAAATTTAAACCTTTTTTTTTCAATCATAAATAAAACCAAATAGTATTTGTTTACAAAATGCTTTCAAATCATTATTCATTAGTGTCCTAATAACTAGATCAAAAGGATGAAAAGCGGTACGGTCATGCCTTCGCCTTGCAATGATCTCCTGAAGTACCTGAAACAATAAACTGAAAATTGTAACCCCGAGGGCTTAGTGAGCTACCCCCAAAATATCAATATCACGCTGATAATACCGTATCAGTAACAGACAATCAACAACATGCATACTGGACCATCGGCCTAACTGGATCGCCCTGCAGGGCCGACAGTCTATCTGAATATATCCCGAGCCTTCGGTATGACTGGACCGCCATGTGGGCCTACAGTCTCCCCGGACCGCTCATAGAGTATATTGGCATTCAGCATAAAGCAAGACCGCCTCAACCCAACCAACAAGCAAATAACCATGTGTACATAACTATCATATACTGGCATATACAAACATCAAACATATTTATTTCACTGATTATTAATCATAGAAATCTCTCGTAACTAGAGCACCGACCTAGCACGACATTAACATACCAATCCCTACGGATCATAAGAGCATAATATACTGTGTATCCTAATTCCGATCTAACAGATCATAACCACAAGTAGCACACCATAACTGTTGAGTCCATTTGTGTTGCATCTTGGGCTACATATATTTTGTATTCGGATTGGGCCTGTCCATCCGTGTCTATCTAGATTAGTTTCATTGTTATCTAGATTAGCTGTTAGGGTTACTGTATATATATATATATATATATATATATATATATATATATATATATATATATATATGCATGCATGTATGCGTATATAACAAGTTGTTAATTACGTTGATTCTTGTAACCCTAAATACCTCTACATATTGAAGTTCTTTATCGAGCTCTTCTGAGGTGTTATTGCATTAATCATTCGACATATTCAGTGTCATACTTGTGTTCTTTATTACGTCATTATTTAATATCCTGCTTAGAATCATACGATCCTAAATGAACCTTGTTCTAACAATTGGTATCAGAGCAGGAGACTGTGTGATCAATACACATTCCTTCTATCTTCATAATACTTTAGGGTTTCCGCTTTTATCGTATAAATAGAAGCCGTCGTCTTCATATCGACGACAACTCTGTTTTTGATAAAACCCTAATCTCGAGTTTACAGGTTTGATTCTAGCAGCTCACCATGTCTCACGATGATTCGCATACAAACCCCATTAACATCTCAAACAACATCGGATCAACAACCAGAGTACCCATACTGTATACTCAAGACTACGAGGTATGGGCTCATCACTTTGAAGATTACGTGGTTGGATCTGAAGACAATGGCTATCTCATCTGGGAAGCTATCACTCTTGGACCGTTTGTACATTCAGGAACAAACACGACTGTTAAGATGCAAAAGGATTACAACAAGTTGATGACAGATGTTGAGAAGATGCCACAGGATGAGAAGGACAAGATCTTGTGTAACATTAAAGCCGTGCGAATGATAAGATTCGCCCTGCAATCTGACACCTTTCGGCTAGTAGGTTCATGCACAACCGCTAAAGAGATCTGGGATAGGTTGAAGGAACTCTACTCAATTGATGAAGATCTGGAACACTCCATTCAAACTCTGTTACTGTCAGAATTTGGAGTCTTCGAACAAAAACCTAAAGAGAAGCTTGTACAGACCTTTGATCGGTTCAATCATCTCTTAAGTACGATGATCAAGCATGGGATAGAGAGGAAGCTGATCGAGCAGAAAGTAACGTTCATGAACGAGATGAGACCAGAATGGATGGTAGTGGTTTCCACTGTGAAGGCGCATGAACAGTTCAAATCATACTCGCTGGCGAAGCTAGTAGGGATACTAAAGTCCTATGAAAGTGTTGTAACCAAGGAAGCGAAAGTGGTCTCTGGTGTGGGATCGTTGGCTCTTGTTTCTAAAGGAAAAAGTACTGCTAAAGAAGAAGAAGAAGAGTTAGACATGTCAGAGTGCGACCTTACAAGTGAGGAGTACGCCTTGATGATCACAAATCCAAAGAAATTTGCAAGGAGAAAATTTCCCGTCAGCAAGAACCGAAACTGGCAGCGAAGTTATAGTTCTGAGAAGATGAAGGATGAACCGAAAGTCTGCTCTCAAAAGGATGAAGAGAAAAAGGAAAGCAAGCTTGCAGGAGACTCTGGATACGATTGCAACTACTGTCACGACAAGAACCACTTTGCCAAAGATTGCATGTTAAGAAGATGGCTGAGAAAAGAGAAGGTGAAGATGATGAGGCGTATTATATGCGCAAATTAGAAGAAGTTAAGAAGAAAAAGGCGTCCAACAGCTCGATGAATACCTTAATCGTACAGGAGAATGTTGGGGAAGATGAGTTAGATGGCGTAGAAGTCTGGTCAACCGACTCTGAAGACGAAGAGGGTAGAAGGCCTACTCATGGAAAGGCGTATGTGGCAAAGAATGAAGGTTCGGGTGGAAAGTGCTTTATCATCACTACTGGTTCATCAACCGAAAGTGCAGATACATAACCGAATCTGATAGAAAACAAGTGTTTTGCGGCCAAGCCGGTGAGTGAGAAGATCAACGACTGCGATCGATTGATCAATAAGGTACATTCTATTATTGAGTCTCTTAAAATTTCAAAAACTGATTATCAAGAAGAACTAAATGAATTAAACTTTAAATTTTCTAACCTAAGTAGTAGCCTCATGCAAACCCGCTTAGCGAATTCTAACCTAATTGACCAACTCGGCAGGGTGTCATCAAAAAGTGAGGAAAGGAGAATCTGGATTGAGCTAAAGGAAGCGGAGTTAGTTAGAGCTAGGGACGAAAGTATTTATTTGCAAAGAGACAATTTAAAGTTATTAAAACAAAGAAATGTTTTCTGTTTAATTGCTAAGCGTCTTTATACTAATATTACTCAATTACATTTAAGTTGTGAAATTGGAAAGAAAATTCATAAAATGATTTTGCCCTTTCTTGAATTTAAGGAAGATGAAGTTATAGCAGAATGTAAATTAGAAGTGTCCTCTAAAGAAACATCAATGTCGTATAGGCTAGGTTTGGATAAGATAGAAACGTTCATCGATTCTAAGGAACATAAAAGTATGTTAAAATATATCTTAGATGAAAATGATAGGCTAAAGATTAAAATTGAAATCATACAAACATTCGATCTATCAAATGCCAAAATTGTTAAAGATAATAAAATAAACTTAGATAATTCGTCTGAATTTGATGCGGAAAGCGAGATGAGTGAAATCTCAGTAGAGGATGACGTTGATTGCTCTAAGTTTATGAAAAATGAAACCGAGAATGAAAAACCTCTAATATCAGAAAACTCGGTTGAGTTTGCTCGTCTATCAAAAGAACAGAAACCAAAACTCAAGGAAAAGGCCTTGGTCTATCAAAAAGTTCAGACCGTGCCAAATCAGGTTTATGCTGTGACTGGGGTCACTCAAAGGCAAATGGCAGAATTAAGAACCATAGTTGACGAAGATAACGCTGAAGGATGTGAAGACTATTTCTGGTCTGCTCCTATTGACAACGCAAACGAGACTGTCAGACTATCTGAGAAAACCACATGGAGAGTCAAAGGTAGATACATACTAGAACCCATCAACAAACCCTCTAGTTTCGACATTCCAAGCACAAGTGGAACCAAAGATGTTCCTGAGGAACCAATGGTTGAACCTGATGTTCCAATCAAGAGGGAAGAACCGAACGTTCTACTCAAGAGAAAGGAAGCACCGAAAGTTCAAACTAAGAAGAGTACATAATCTAAAATGGAACGTAAGACAACTGTAACTCAGAAGGAGAAACCAAAGGCCAGCTTCAATGTTCACAAATCTCAGAAGGAGCTAGCTGAACAGAAACGCTTGAGGAAATAAAAGATATGCCACGAATCTGAATGAACGGAAAAGGCATTGGAATTCTCAAAATCCCAACTCTGAGCCTCCTAGAAAAGAATCCATGGACAAGGGAAAGGAAAAGTTGAAGGAAAATTTCAGTCCAAATTCCTATTATTCCAAATCCTAGAACCGAAATTCATGTCTCGGTCCTGAACCTACTTTCGGTCCTCGACCCAGTTTCAGTCCTAGACCTAGTTTTGGTCCTAAACCCAGATTCGGTCCTCGACCTAGATTCGGTCCTCGACCCAGATTCGGTCCCAATCCTAGTTATGGATCCTCCAAGTCCTACGTTGAAACAAATTTTTTAAAGGACATCAAAGGAAATGGAAAACTGGTATAAGACTCTGAGAAGGAAAATAAGAAATCCTCCACTAAACCTAGAAATCAAACAAAAAATCCTAAACCATCAAAAGCAACCCCAACTGATACACTAAAATTTCAAGAAGATAAAACAAAAATTAAGGTGTATACCATTAAAAGAAAAGATCAAACCACTCTTATTAAACAAACTTATTTAGTTGATGCTTCTGTAGTTATTCCTTTCTCTGTGAAAAACTCACCAGGACCCAAGAAACTTTGGGTTCCTAAATCTGCTTGAATTTGCAGGTAAGCAGTGACGAGTAGTTTGACGACGGATGGTATATAGACAGTGGCTACTCGCGTCACATGACTGGGAGGAATGGGAAGCTACGGGAGTTTCGGTCCCTGAAAGATGGTCGGTATGTGAAGTTTGGAAATAATTTCTATGGAACAATCAAAGGATACTGAATGATAACTAATGGAGACTTCCCAATCAGAAAGGTGGCTTATGTAGAGGGATTGCAGCACAATCTCATCAGCATGTCGTAATTAGTTATGGGCACAGGTTTGAAGGTATCATTCGATGATGAGGGTTCTGAGATAATGGAAAAACAATCCAAGAAGGTTCTACTGAAATCTGCACGAAAGGGAGAGATGTACCCTCTGAATCTTAACCCAATTCGAGGGACACCAGCTATCTGTCTGCTGTCAAAGGCAAACACCGATGAAAGCTGGTTATGGCATCAACGTCTATCACACCTAAATTTCAAAGACATCAAAAAATTAGTGATTGGTGATCACGTTCTAGGCCTTCCTCTTCTCATGTTCGATAAGGAGCATTTATGTGCAGCATGTGAGATGGGTAAACAGAGCAGAAGAAGCCACCCTACACGCATCACTAAGATAGTGGAAGCACTTGAACTGTTACACATTGATTTGTGCGGACCATCTGCTATAGAGAGTATCGGTGGAAGTAGGTACATTCTTGTCATTATAGATGATTTTTCACGCTTCACTTGAGTTTTCTTTCTTAAGCAGAAATCAGATGCTACTCCCAAGCTGAAGGCATTCATCAAGCAAGTGGAAGTACAACTTAAGAAAACGGTCAGAAACATCAGAAGTGACAATGGTCTAGAATTCAAGAACAAGGATTTTGAGGACTTTCTGGCTGATAAGGGGATACCTCACAATTTTTTGGCCCCTTATACACCACAACAGAATGGGATTGTTGAAAGACGAAACTGCTCGTTATGTGAAGCAGCCAGAACCATGCTCAGTTACGCTTCCCTACCTTTGTACTTCTGGGCTGATGCAATTTCCGTTGCATGCTATACTCAGAATCGGTCCTTTCTCAACAATAGATTCTCCATAAATCCTTATGAGATCTTAAACAATAGGAAACCGAATGTCAAATTTTTTCATATTTTCGGTTCAAGGTGCTTTATTTTTAATTCTAAAGAGAACCGAAATAAGTTTGATGTTAAAGCCGATGAGGGCATATTTCTAGGTTACTCTCTGTCATCAAAAGCATACAGGGTGTTGAATAAGCGTTCCAGAAAAATTGAAGAGACTTATTATGTCACCTTTGATGATAATTATATGAAGAAGGTTCAAAGGACTGAAAGTGCCTTAGGAGACATATTCCCAGAATCTGGACAGGTCTCGGTTTAAATATCCAACCTGTTTGAGGAATACATTCGGCTATTCGATGAACCAGAAAAAGCAATTCATTCAGAGGCAACAGCATCAGACAACAAAATCGATAATCTCAAGAAGGTCATAGACGAAGCTACTAAAGAGATGGAAAGCGAACCACCAAGTCCTAAGTCATCAACAGACTCTCCAAACAAAGATTCAACGTTCCAGGGGGAGAGCTCTACAGCTTCAAAGACAACCGAAGTTTTTGTTGAGGGGGAGAATCCAAGTTCATCCCCAACATCTAAAGATTCAGATGATAGGGAAAACACTGATCCAAAACTAACAAGTGATAGTCAAATCGAGGGGGAGAAACCAACTTCCACAAGAAATGCAGACTCTGATGCTGACAGAAATTTCACTTCCCCATTCGAGGGGGAGAAGGAGAAAGAAAGTGATAGTTCCACTGACGAAGGTGAGGGTGATCTGTCAGATGTTGAAATAGAAGTAGAAGCTGAATTGAATCCAAAATATGATCCAAGCTATCCTCCATTAGTGAAATGGACAAAGGACCATCCCAAAGAGCAAATTATTAGTGAAACTTCAGAAAGTGTTCTTATTTGATCTCAACTGAAGGCGAAACAAACTGCATTATTCTCTAAAGTGGAATTTTGTATGTTTAATTCGTTTATTTCCAAAATTGAGCAGAAAACTGTAAATGCTGCACTTGATCATTCAGATTAGGTTCAAGCAATGCAAGATGAGCTCTATGAGTTCGAACGCAACAGAGTTTGGAGGTTGATTCCTACACCGAAAGATGCTTCTATTGTCGGCCTGAAATGGGTGTTTAGAAATAAGCTGGACAAAGAGGGGAATGTCATTCGTAATAAGGCTCGATCGGTAGTAAAAGGTTATCGTCAAGAAGAAGGGATAGATTATGAAGAAACCTTTGCTCCAGTAGAAAGGTTGGAATCTGTCAGAATCTTCCTTGCATATGCTGCTCACAAGAACTTCGAAGTTTTCCAAATGGATGTCAAATGCGCTTTCTTGAATGGAGAATTAGAAGAAACCGTCTATGTTGAGCAACCGCCTGGTTTTGTGAATGAAAAATACCCTGATCATTGCTATGTGCTGGATAAAGCTGTCTATGGGCTAAAACAAGCACCGAGAGCCTGGTATGAAATGCTAACTCGCTTCTTGAAAATGTCAAAATTTATACAAGGTTCGGTTGACCCAACCTTCTTTCGTAAGAAGGAAGGAGAACATTTGATGATTGTTCAAATTTATGTTGATGATATCATCTTTGGCTCCACGAATACTAGCTTAACAGCTGAATTCAGGAAGTTGATGGAGACTAAATTTGAAATGAGCACAATGGGTCCAATTAACTTTTTCATTGGTTTGAATATTAGACAGGGACCAGAAGGTATCTTTATATAGACCTGGCAATCGTGTCGTGTTCGGGTTGGCGTGTCGCGGGTTGGCAGGTTGGCGAGTCAAAATATGCCAACCCAAACACGACCCATTTAAATATACAGGTCATGGGTTGGCGGGTTATGGGTTGGCGGATTTAGAACATAAACCCATATATGACCCACCAACCCATTTATTTATACGGGTTTACAGGTTGGTGGGTTCGTGGGTCCGAATTTTAGACATTTAAGTCTTAAACATCCAAATGAAAATTAAAAACATTCATAGAAACATGTTACAGACTTAGCCTTATACGTCACGACTTATGACCTTAAACCATCAACCACGAGTCAAAATGTCAAAACAGTCAAATGGTCTATGAATCAATGATATATATTATATAATACTTATTAAATATTAATATTTGATACATAAATACATTTAAAAATAAAATATTTTTTTCATTAAGAATATAAACAGGTTGGCAGGTCAACCCGTTTATTTTTTGAGAAACCCATATATGACCCGTTTAATAAATGGGTTGGCGGGTTGACGGGTTGAAAAACTCAACCCAAACCCATTTATTTCTTGTCGTGTCGTGGGTCGTGTCGTGTGTCGTGTCGAGAATTGCCAGCCCTATCTTTATAAACCAGGAGGCATACACTAAGAACTTACTGAAAAAATTTGGAATGAAGGGTGATTCAAAAGTGAAGGTTCCTATGGCATTTGGCACTAAGCTAACCCCATCTCTGGAGAAACCTGCTGTGCATATAACACTTTATCGTCAAATGATAGGGTCCCTTATGTATCTAACAGCTAGTAGACCAGATATTATGTTTTCTGTTTGTTACTGTGCCAGGTTTCAAGCCAATCCAAGAGAACCTCACATGCTTGCTGTGAAGAACATTTTTCGATATCTGAAGAAAACTTCATCTCTCGGTCTCTGGTATCCTGCAAATCTGGATTCTTCATCCAATCCTTTTCTGATGCTGATCTAGGAGGATGTGGACTGGACAGAAAGAGTACTACAAGTGGATGCCAATTTCTTGACGGGAAACTTGTTAGTTGGCAGTCCAAGAAACAAACCTGTGTTTCGTTATCCACAGCGGAAGCTGAATGTATTGCTGCAGCATCTTGTACCTCTCAAGTGGTTTGGATTCAAAGTCAACTAAGAGATTATGGGTTGAGTATGAAGAAGATTCTTCTCTATTGCGACTCTGAAAGTGCAATTAGGATTTGTCATAATCCAGTGCAACACTCAAAAACCAAGCACATTGCACTTACGTATCATTTCATCAAGGATCATGTAGAAGACGGGAACGTGGAAGTACACTTTGTTCGATCTGCTGATCAACTGGCTGAAATCTTTACTAAAGCCTTACCAGAAGCAACCTTTAACAAAATCTTACAAGGCTTGGGCATGATGGAAGGAGAGTCGGTACCAAATCCTCAAATCTCTCATTAAAAACTAGAAAACCGAAATGGACAGACCGCTTGGTCTCTTTCGGCTCTAGACTTTTAGGGAACCGAAATGGACAGACCGCTCGGTCTATTTTGGCTCCGTAATTTTCTCGAAACGAAATGAACCGAATGCTCGGTCTATTTCGCTTCACTCATTTAAAGATAAGGTTTCAGTTGTATATTTTGTGCATATCTTTCTTTTAATTTGAATTTAATTATTTTATTTTTCTATTTTTATTCTTTTTCAGAAAATATCAAAAATCCAAAAATATTTTATGTTTGTGTTTTTATTAATTTTCAGAAAAAAACAAAACTTTCACTAAGTTTTATTTGTCTCGTTTGTTTGTCTATTTGGTTTGTTTGGTGTGATTCTTTATTCTTCTTAGGTGATATGAATACTCGTATAACCGACTGTGGATCTAAGAAAGGTATAATTCAATTTCAAAATGAACTAGTTAAGGGTCCCTAAAAGCATGCTGTTGCATGTTGTCTTAAGCCTCTACGATCTTGAGCAGACCTTAATGATTCGATCAACACCTATCGTTTCTTCCAAATCAGGCTAATTTATACTGCACGGTCTAGATCTACCTTACTCTTCTCATATGAGTTAAGAGTTTCTCAGCTCCGTCAGGATTATCTAGCAGAAGATACATTTGGTTCTTAAGCCACCTCCTTATATTCTCCATCTACTTTCGGTACACCAACGTAACCCTTGAGACTCTCAGTCTTTACCACTGAGGTTTATGGTTACACAACATCTGTGTTTGTGATCTTAGATATGTTTACCACGTGCTGAGTAAAACCCAATATCCAACACCAAAAAGGAATTGACGGTGAATTAAATATTCAAGAACTTACTGGTTACCTAAGGAAATCTTTTTTTTTTTGTGTAATCTTTTATGAAATTGTCTACTACCAAGGCATTTCTTCCCAAAGAGATCCAGTTTATTTTTTTGAGATTTATGATTTTTCTATAGTCACTAAAATAATATATCCCACCTACCTGTTCTACAGACCACATCGGTCTCACAGGTACTTCTTCCAACGTTCGGTTTTATGTTAAAACTCGAAGTTCGGTTGAAGACAAGCTACCCTAAGCCTATGATTAAAAGAAGCATTTCAGTGTTTATTAACAAACAGTTGATCGGATTTTTCGGGAAACCAGACAAGCACTTTAAGTCTATCTTGACTTTGAAGGAAGTGATTCTTGCTTGGAATCCTCTGCTTTCTGTCTAATAATAAGACATCACTCACATCCCATACAAATTTGATTTGTTTCTTTATCTTTGTCACACTTATGCACGCAAAATTTTATTTTCCAACATTCTAGTTACTGTTTGGTATGAGTTTTGGTTATCTATTGCAACCAAACAAGGGGCTATTGTGGAATTTGAAACGCCGATTAAAGATAAGATTTAGGTGCGTGAATTTGATCGGTTTCTAAACCCATGCGTGCTGATGTATACCTGGGAGTAACCACACTGTCACATCGTGCTTTTTCAAGCGATGTTTTAGTGATCTCATCATTATCATCACGGTTTTCTCTCTCCAGGCAATGGTATATAAAGGGTTGAACGTTTTATTTGTCTTTTACTAGTACTCAATTCTCTCAAATGTAAACGAAAAGTAAACACTGTTCATCTTCTTCTCCATTCATCAATGGCGAATTCCTCATCAGCACATGATCAGACGGCATCATCATCCTTGCTCACCATTAAACCTAACCAAATTATGATCATCAAACTTAATCCGTTCTTGTATGACTCATATATGCTGCAGGTTGTGGAATGTTTAAAATATTCCCCCTGGTTTTAGCCCTAACCCAGGTTGAAGCAGTTCCAATGTCGCTGTTATCAAAGGTTTATTCCACGACGACTTTTGACAAAAACAAAGATCATATCTATTTTACAATCCACAACAAAAAGACTTCAATTTCAAAGGTGAAGTTCTACTCGATTTTGGTTCTTGCAGTAGATTCTTCTATCATCTCGCCAGAATTTATCACCACATCTCAGTTATTTTCAATGATGTACGAGATGGGGTATACCGATATGCTAACAAGTATTACCAAGGTGAAGAAATCTTGTTTACCCTCGCAATGGAATGGCTTGCTCACACTACTGATTAAGGGTTTAGCAGAACGAAGTGATGGTTCTGATACTACAAGCAAGGGTTTTCTCGCTATTCTTTACGGCCTCTACAACGGGATCAATCTTGATTATGGCTTTATAATCTAGTCTTAAGTGGTGCAGAGTCTCAATACATCGACACGACATTCAGAAATTTCATGTGGGCATTTTTGGACCCTGATTATGTAACGCCCGTAGATCCGGGCTAGTTAATTTAGAGACAATAAGTGTTGAAAATGACTTTTCGACAAAGGATTATTAGAATAAAAAATCTTAACCAAGTTATAGAATATGTCTCAAGGTTTCCGTACACATAAAGAACACCGAAATCCGAGTTATAATGAAGAAGTTATGACCCGTTGAAGTTTCGCGACGGAACCGGCACGATACCAGGAAACGTAAATAGTGAATTTACGATAGAGCGAGATTTATCCTTAGCGATATAAACAAAAGTTGTAGAATTTGTTAAACTGAGAACATCGATAAAAAGAATGCCCAAATCTGACTTCGTATGAAGAAGTTATGATTTTTCGAAGTTTCGGATTAGCAGTGTACAATCCGAAATTCGAATATTAGATCGAGTGCTTTTTAGCCGACACGACCTAAACGAGAATAGATGATCTCGATAAGAGTAGTGTAACAAGAAAAAGATAGGCGAAAACGGACGTCGGATGAAGAAGTTATGAGGATTTAACGGACCAATCCTGTCCCGGTTTGTTAATAATATAAAATTTAAAATCGAGTCAAAATTAGTCAACGGAGTCTAAACGAAAGTTGTAGAGTACGTTCCCACCTTAGCGTGGATATGAATAATGTCGAAAATGGAGCTCGTATGCGAAATATATGATATTTAGAAGTCGGAGTGTAAAATTTCGAAATCTGCGAGAGCTTGATGACGTGGCCGCATCCGAGCCGTTGCTTGCTGACCAAGGCATCGCTTCGGCTCACGCCACGTCGACTCGCATCTACGCCCTGCGTCTGAGGCTGGGTACGCCCAGCATACTTCGGTTCTTATCCCTTCAGAATGCGAGACAGCTGGAGGCTCGCTGGCACCCTTATCCGAGCATTATGCCCAGCGTAGCCAAGGACTACGCCAAGCGTAATCCGAGGCCTTGCTGGGTATAAAAGGGGGGCGAGGGTCTCCAACTTTTTCACACATTTTCTCACTCTCTCTCTCTCTAAGAACTTTCTCTCTCTGTCTCCTTTTGAGTCCCCTAAAGTCTAGGTGAGCCCCTAGCACCCGAGGGAAGCCCCAAGGCTCCCGGAGTCCTGAGAAAAAGGGTCTTTCGGTTTCGAAACGCTGCTCCAAATAAAGTTCCGGTTTTCGATAAAATTTGCTGTAAGTGAGCTACGCTTACACAATTTTTAATATAGCTTTCGAATAATTATAGGAATGTTATTAGGTCCTTAAAATAATTATTTGGGCTATTAGTATGAGTTATATTGAGTGTTATTAACACTTATATAATAATAATAATAATAATCAGACTAATTAATTTGCCGCGGTTATCATTAGACTAAACCCTAGTGGTATTGGTTCTAGGTGTTATCGAAGGAAATTGTTTTGAGAGTATCGAAGCGCTGTCCGAGTGCTGAGTCACCACCTTTCAGGTGAGTGCATAGTTACTTTCATCTTACACATAGATGTGAAGTATTTTATATAAATTACGTGCTATGTGTGCATATTATCTGAGTACTTGTTGTCTATGCTAAATGAACGATTTTATACATGTTTTAAATGATTTAAACCGTATATGTATTTTATATCTACGATAATGTTGGGGTAAACATGGGTAGATATAATAGATGGAATATGAGTTGAATGATGAGTCGAGAGGTGTTATAGACCACGAGGTGAGGGTGAGAGGTGGATGATGTGAGAAACCTTTTTCCCAAATGATGTCCCTGTGATTCAGCAGAGTATGGATGACAACCACAGACTATTCTAGACAGTCCAGTGGAACACTAGCAGGCTCGCAACCTGTAGGTGTTGTGAACGATGTCTACACCCGGTGTACTCTAAACCCTGGTGATCATGCAGACTTGATGACTAAACCTTGGTGATCATGCAGACTTGATGCCTAAACCCTGGTGATCATGCAGACTTGATGCCTAAACCTTGGTGATCATGTAGACTTGATGCCTAAACCTCGACGACTATGCAGACTTAGTACCCGTTGTAAACCGTGGCAACGATGGACTTTGTGTCGATTCCTTAGGATGATCCTTTGGAATGAATGAACGAGGAATAGCTGATTCTTAGGGTAGATCCTTAAGATTAAAGAAGATAATGGGGATGGGTAATTGGGTTGATTGTTTGATTGTTTAAACATAATAATTATATTATTGTGGGTTGAAAACCCTATGTACTCACCAGGTTTCCCAACCTGACCCACTTAGTTTATTTATATCACAGGTTTCCCAACCTGACCCACTTAGTTTATTTATATCACATGTGTTGATATGAAGTCACATTACACTGAGAGATTTAAAGAGATGTAGATCACTAGAATAAATAAATGTAGGTTCTGTTTATGCTTATGTTTTTGTATTAACGATAACATCCCAAACGTTTTGAAATGAATAAAATATGTTTCTTCGAAAATGTTTTATTAACGTATTTATCGTATTTTTCTGGGAATAAATTCTGCAACATTTTTATTAAAAGAAGAACTCTGATTTTTATAAAGCATAAACAAAATTGGTCTTTTCTGGCCGTGAAAATGGGGATGTCACAGTTGGTATCAAAGCATTAGTTTAAACGAACTAGGAATTTGTTGGGTTTCTAGACTTAAACTTAGAATGCTAAGCAATGATTGTGAGGAGTGTGTCTAATAAAATTTAGGTAATACATCTGAATAGACACAAGCACTAGCTTATTTAGGGAAAATTCCTAACATGCTTTTATGTGCTAAATGATTTATGATATGGATTATATGATCGGATCTATGGTCTGTTGCCGAACGGATCTGGAAATTTTATGTGCTTAGGTTTCTAAATGTTTAAATACGATATTAGAATTGACATGTAACTTTTTTGGAGTAATAAGGAGGAATACGCATCTAATTCTTCCTCTATCTATATTCTCGTCTCGATACACCAAACGCTTGCTTTGGAGAATAGAATGTCATGATAAGGACTCATAGAGAATTGAGTAAGTGGAGGAAATGAAAAGGCTTACGATAGTGAATGACACCTATCGGAAGATATAATAAGAGTGGTATCTTGCCTTTAGAATATGTCATGCAGTACGTTTAGAGGAGTACAGTACGTCCGAAGTACACCTTCGATTGGTAGGATAATGGAATGATTGGCATAATTCATGAAGTTGACCCATCATATGGCATTTCCACCGAGCTGAAGCAGAATTGATGATTGAAGATACGCATAGAAGAAGTCCTAGTAGAGTCTAGGGAAACTTTTGTGATTGTTTGGACACATTTTTATGTGTTAAAAATTGTTTTTGTGATAATAACTTGGAAAACTGCGAGACAATACTTCAGACGAGTATGAGTAGGTGTGAAAGGTAGTAGAGGCCTATACTACCGAAAGCACATGACTCATGCTTGGATCAGGGAAAGTCACAAGGTTACCAAGAAACTAGTAAATGATTTTGTTTTATTCAAGTATGTCGTTACCATCATTTCGGTAATAACTAAAAAGATTGTTGATATTCCGACCCGAGTGGTCATATCGAATTGAGTCCGACTACGATGAGTAGGTTACGTTGTTCAGAGAACCAAGTTTGATGTCTTGTCCGACTTAAACCAAATGATTGAAATCAAAGCGATCAATAGAAGTATCGCGCTCGTTTTTAAAGAAGTTGGTAGCTAGAAATGCTACATGTTAAAGTGTGATTATATCACATTAGAACATGAAGGAAGGCATAATCTATTTTAGAATTTAACTCTAAGAGACCTGAGTCTAAACATGCAACACATGATGATAGATCATAATTTGGAGTCTAACCTGAGGTAGAGAGCAGGTGCACGATTAAGTACTGCTTACAGTCAATAAGTCTAAGAGATAGACTTGAAGGAATACAGAAGTTATAATTATTACCTAGGATGAAGATATAACGTATGAAGTCATTATACTACCCTGTTTCGTTGATGATTCCGGGACGTAATCATCCTAACGGGGAGATAATTGTAATGCCCGTAGATCCGGGCTAGTCAATTTACAGACAATAAGTGTCGAAAATGAATTTTTGACAAAGGAATATTTAGAATAAATAATCTTAACCAATTTGTAGAATATGTCTCAAGGTTTCCGTACATATAAAGAACGCCGAAATCCGAGTTATAACGAAGAAGTTATGATCCGTTGAAGTTTCGCGACGGAACCGGCACGATACTGGGTAACGTAAATAGTGAATTTACGATAGAGCGAGATTTAGCCTTAGCGATCTAAACAAAAGTTGTATAATATGTTAAACTAAGAACATCGATAAAAAGAACGCCCAAATCTGACTTCGTATGAAGAAGTTATTATTTTTCGAAGTTTCGGATTAGCAGTGTACAACCCGAAATTCGAATATTAGATCGAGTGATTTTTAGCTGACACGACCTAAACGAGAATCAAAGATCTCGATAAGAGTAGCGTAACGAGAAAAAGATGGGGGAAAACGGACGTCGGATGAATAAGTTATGAGGATTTAACAGACCAATCCTGTCCCGGTCTGTTAATAATATAAAATTTAAAATCAAATCAAAATTAGCTAACGGAGTCTGAACGAAAGTTGTAGAGTATGTTCCCACCTTCGCGTGGATATAAAGAACGTTGAAAAAGGAGCTCGTATGCGAAAGATATGATTTTTAGAAATTGGAATGTAAAATTTTGAAATCTGCGAAAGGTTAATGACGTGGCCGCATCCGAGCCGTTGCTTGCTGACCAAGGCTTCATTTCGGATCACACCACGTCGACTCGCATCTACGCCCCGCGTCCGAGGCTGGGTACGCCCAGCGTACTTCGGTTCTTATCCCTTCCAAATGCAAGACAGTTGGAGGCTCGCTGGCACCCTTATCCGAGCATTACGCCCAACATAGCCAAGGACTACACCCAACGTAATCCGAGGCCTTGCTGGGTATAAAAGGGGGGGGCGAGGGTCTCCAACTTTTTCACACATTTTCTCACTCTCTCTCTAAGAACTTTCTCTCCCTGTCTCCTTTTGAGTCCCCTAAAGTCTAGGTGATCCCCTAGCACCCGAGGGAAGCCCCGAGGATCCCGGAGTCCTGAGAAAAAGCATCTTTCGGTTCCGAAACGCTGCTCCAAATAAAGTTCCAGTTTTCGATAAAATTCGTTGTAAGTGAGCTACGCTTACACAATTTTTAATATAGCTTTCGAATAATTATAGGAATGTTATTAGGTCCTTAAAATAATTATTTGGGCTATTAGTATGAGTTATATTGAGTTTTATTAACGCTTATATAATAATAATAATAGTCAGACTAATTAATTTGTCGCGCTTATCGTTAGACTAAACCCTAGTTGTATTGGTACTAGGTGTTATCGAAGGAAATTGTTTTGAGAGTATCGAAGCGCAGTCCGAGTGTTGAGTCACCACCTTTCAGGTGAGTGCATAGTTACTTTCATCTTACACATAGATATGAAGTATTTTATATAAATTACGTGCTATGTGTGCATATTATCTGAGTACTTGTTGTCTATGCTAAATGAACGATTTTATACATGTTTTAAATGATTTAAACTGTATATATATTTTATATCTACGATAATGTTGTGGTAAACATGGGTAGATATAATAGATAGAATATGAGTTGAATGATGAGTCCAGAGGTGTTATAAACCACGAGGTGAGGGTGAGAGGTGGATGATGTGAAAAGCCTTTTTCCCAAATGATGGCCCCATCATTCAGCAGAGTATGGATGACAACCACAAACTATTCTAAACAATCCAGTGGAACACTAGTAGGCTCGCAACCTGTAGGTGTTGTGAACGATGTGTTCACCCAGTGTACTCTAAACCCTGGTGATCATGCAGACTTGATGCCTAAACCCTGTTGATCATGCAGGTCTGATGCCTAAACCCTGGTGATAATGCAGAGTTGATGCCTAAACCTTGGTGATCATGCAGACTTGATGCCTAAACCCCGGCAACTATGCAGACTTAGTGCCCGTTGTAAACCGTGGCAACGATGAACTTTGTGCCGATTCCTTAGGATGATCCTTAGGAATGAATGAACGAGGAATAGCTGATTCTTAGGGTAGATCCTTAAGATTAATGAAGATAATGGGGATGGGTAATTGGGTTGATTGTTTGATTGTTTAAATATAATTATTATATTATTGTGGGTTGAAAACCCTATGTACTCACCAGGTTTCCCAACCTGTCCCACTCAGTTTATTTATATCACAGGTGTTGATATGAAGTCACATTACACTGAGAGATTTAAAGAGATGTAGATCACTAGAATAAATAAATGTAGGTTCTGTTTATGCTTATGTTTCTGTATTAACGATGACATCCCAAACATTTTGAAATGAATAAAATACGTTTCTTCGAAAATGTTTTAATAACGTATTTATCGTATTTTTCTGGGAACAAATTCCGCAACATTTTTATTAAAAGAAGAACTCTGATTTTTATAAAGCATAAACAAAATCGGTCTTTTCTGGCCATGAAAATGGGGATGTCACAGATTACAAGGAAGGCAATTGATTCTTTAGAGATTCCGGTCATGCAGGATGCTCTCCTTGCTTCTATTGCCACATTTCATACAAAGAAGATAATTCACTCGGATCCGCGCAATTTTCCTGATTATGGAACGATTCCTGAAACCATGTATCGTTGTGTTATGGAACAGAGCAATGTCTTGGCTAACTATAGGAAACTTCCTCCTATCGGACCGAGAGTTCTGTCTCCTGAGTGGCAAGCAGCTTTGGATGCACTGGAGAAGCCTGCCAACAAAGGAAAGAAAGTTTCAAATAAAGAGGATCCTGAGGAACGTAAGTCCAAGTCCTCTAAACGCAAGTCTGGTGAAGGAGATTCTTCTCAACCGAAACAGAATAAAATAAAGAAGATGGCTCGAAGACCTAGAGAGAACACTCCTCCAAGCACAGATCCTGCAGATGAGCAAAGTGAGGAAGAAGAAATTTGTCATGTATCACCCTGAGAGTCCACTCCTCCACGTTCTCCTACTCCACTAGAATCTCCAAATCACAACAGAGTTCCAACTCCACCCCAATCGCCGAAACAGGCTGATCCACTTTCTGGTCCCACTGTTACTACACCCCTTACCACTCAAGCAACAACTTTACCAATCCCACCACCAATTACTTCAGTTCTTATTTCTACTATACCCTTATCTTCTCCACTCATAACCGAATCAACAACCACTACTATTCCCAAATCCACAATGGAAGTCATTGTATCTGATACAGGGGCTACTACTGTGACTGAAACTCCAGTCATTAACATACCACCTTCACCAACCCCATCATCTGATTCTGGTGCTACTCTTGGGGGAGACGATGAGGAATTTGACTCGATCTACTACAGTCCTTACAAACTTCCAACCGATGATGAGGCTGATGCTCCTATCACAAGTCAACAAATACAGGGCATTCATGAGAAGTTGGATCGATTGCTTAACGATAGCAAAGCCTATGGTGGTGGTGTTCTTAAAGCATTTCTGGAGACCACCATTACACAGTATACTGAGGCGAATCATCTTCAATCCAAACTCCTCCCTACTATTGATATTTTAAGTGAGATGAAAGGTGTTTCGGAGGGAGTTATACCTCCAAAACAAGGGGGAGTGAGTAGTGCTCGTCATGTTTAAACAAGACCAACAGTGAAGACAGAAGGTGCACACCCGAAAGTCACAACAGAACCGAAGGTTAATTTAGCTTCGGGTTCTGGTTCTCAATCCAAGCAAAAAGAGATTCATGATGACAGTGACAGTGATGTTGAAGAAACAATAGTTGATGTTCTGAAACGAAAGAAAAGAGATAGAGAGCTTGATGAAACGATGAAAGTTGCTAGGGAAGCAGAAGAGAGAGAAAAGAAAACAAAGGAAGAAGAGGACGCCTTGCAACGCAAGAAGGCTTTGTTTCCTAAATGGAACAGAGACACACTTATCAATCAGGCGATTGAGTTTCCTTCTATTTATTGGTTAGAACCAGTTGCTTCGTTTGATTGTGATAACTCTAAGGACTCGCAGTTTGACATGCCTATTACCAGAAAAGATTTTACATTTCACTGCTTTGAGGCGACTGTTGGGGTTTCGCATCCACACCCGAAGGTTGACAGGGAATTGATTGATTTTTATTTGAAGAATGGTCAGCTGCAGTACTTGACTTGGAGTGCACAGAAGATTATGACAGTCAAGGAACTGAAACCTTCACCTGCTGGGAGATTTGTAAATGTCAATTTCAAAATTACTCGTGGTTCAGCGAACACGGTGTCTTTAATCTCTCTAGCAGATCTTCCTAACCTTAATCCACATGACTAGATTCTGCTATACAACATTCTTCTCTCTAATCTTAATGAGTATGAGCCGATTTTAGAACATCTTAAAATAATGTTGGCCTCCTACATCTATGAGCTTGCAACTATGCATCAGGAGATAGCAAAGGTAATGAATAGAAAGCCGACTGTGAAGCCAACTCCTAAACCTGGTGATGTAGACAAGATGAAACTGGGACAGATAGATTCAACAAATCTAACTCTCATGTTCACGAAAGGTGGAGGACACAAGTTTCTGTTTGCTCTGGTTGATAAGCATTTGTTTTCAACAGACTGTTTGGAGCATATCATTAGTATCATACACCGATACAAGCAGAACTCAGTTGCTGATAAGAAGAACTTTACTGACATGCTTCGGTGGTATATAACTTTTCGCCATCATATATTAGCCATTATACCGAAGGTGTTTAAAACTGTGAAGAAGCCTCCTGTTGTTAAAAAGGAATGAGGTTTCGGCTCTAAGGATGCAAAGGGGGAGATTGTTGAGTCCATTTATGTTGCGTCTTGGGGCACATATATTTTGTATTTGGATTGGGCCTGTCCATCCGTGTCTATCTATATTAGTTTCATTGTTATCTAGATTAGCTGTTAGGGTTTCGGTATATATATATATATATATATATATATATATATATATATATATATATATATATATATATGCATGCATGTATGCGTATATAACAAGTTGTTAATTACGTTGATTCTTGTAACCCTAAATACCTTTACAGATTGAAGTTCTTTATCGAGCTCTTCTGAGGTGTTATTGCATTAATCATTCGACATATTAAGTGCCATACTTGTGTTCTTTATTATGTCATTATTTAATATCCTACTTAGAATCATACGATCCTAAAAGAACTTTGTTCTAACAATAACAATAACAACTTAAGGGTCGGCCTTGGTGCCGTAGACCCTATTGATATAGTAAGGATAACTCACCTTGCAGATGTCGACTCAGTAGATGAACTCCAACTCTCAGATCACTATCAAAAACTCCACCACCTATTACCATAATATAATCATACCCATAAGTTCCCAACCTTTCAAGGTATCGTATAAGCCAACTAATCAACCCCCGGTCAAAATCAAAGTCATCAGTCAAGGTCAATAGTCCATGTTGACCCTAACTCGTCGGGTACCCTCAGCTACTCACTGAGTTCCTTGAAGTACTTGTTCACACGCCCAGTCATGGAGTGACTCGTCAAGTTCCTTTAGTTTACGATCGAACTCTAAGGCTACTCTTCGAGTTTCCTTCTTGCAACTTGACGGTTAAACACACATGCACAAATTGGGGAAACCTTAACCGACTCGTTGAGTTGTTCATACAACTCATCGAGTTCTATGGCAATCTTCATCGGACTCGCCAAGTTGTTCATCCAACTTGTCGGGTGTAGGTCTATCTTCATATAACTCGTTAACTCGACGTTGCAACTCATCGAGTTCCTTCAGTCCTTAAGCCATACAGACTCTTTTAAGCCATACAGTGACTCCAAATTACAGATCCAAGCTTCTAAGGCATGCAGATAGGCAAACTTTACATGCATGCATGGCTAATGTAACACCCCATTTATAAAATAAATAAATAAATGTACAAAAGCGCTAAAGTGAATAATAATTGAGCGAGGCGTTAGTTTCGAGGAGTTAAAAGTTATAATTATAGAAGTCAGGGTGTGTTTGGTAATTCATGAACTTAAATTCAAAATATTTGAAGGCTTAAGGGTTTATTGGTAATTTAGGGATTTATTATGAACATAAATCATAGAATCAGGGGTAAAAGGGCAAATAATGGATTAAAAATGAAAAGATCCCATGGGGAGGGACCATAATTGTAATTATGGTAAAGATGTCATATGGGTGGGTATATATGTATCTTTAATTCGCTGGTAACCCTAACCCTAGGAACCTTGAGTTAGCTGCCAACCCACCCTATTTCTCCTGTTTTCAGCCACACCTCACGACTCCTCCATCACCGATCAGTGTTCCTCGTCTGTGAAGTCGGAGGGCCACCAAGATATCACTGCCGCCATCGGTAAAGTCGAGAACACCAACTGGAGGGTCGTGGAATCCTTTCAGCCGCCGCCAAGGGCCACCGAACCCTCTTCGTCCTTCTCCCTCTCTTTATCCCGCCGATAGCCGCACACAGCTAGGAATGAACCACCGTGTTAGGTGATTGGGCACAAGATGGGTGAAGTTGCTGTTAACTTGGGACCATAGCACCACCAGAAGCGCAGGTGCTGCATCCATTTAGTGACCATCGAAATGCTGCCATCGCCACCGACTGCTGGTGACGCTATACGTAGTCAGAAAGCCGTCAATATCGTGAAAGCAAGCCTTTTTAGTTGTGGTGCAAATCAGGAAGTGATGTTGCGATGCTGCTGCCGCCTCTCCGGAGGTTCTGTCGCTGCCAACGCCATAGGTGGGTGGTTGTGCTTCCATCTCGGGTAAAGGTTGTAGTGTGTGTGACTGTATTATTTTGTTAGAGTGTTTTGCTTAGCTGGAAAAAGATCAAGATCAACCGCCGCCACCACCTAGAGGTGGTGGCTGTTGCCTTGTACCGCCGCCGGCCACCACTAGAGTGGTTGTGTGTATGTGTTAGTGTAGTGTGTGTGTTTATTTGATATTTTATTGTAAATTGTAAATTTTGAATAATGAAAGGAAAAAAAACCCACCATCATAGGGTGGTAGCTGCCGCCTCCTGCCGTCACCGGCCGCTGTGTCGGGTGGCAGTGTGCCTTGTTGGATAGTGACTAGTTTGGGATGTTTGGACATGGGACTAAAACCCTAATGGGCCTTGTAAGCCCTCATGGGCCCAATAAATCTTAATGGACCTAAAAGCCCAAGCATGTGACTAATGGGCTTAGTGAAACCCTAAAGGGCCTAATAGAATCATAATGGGCCTAATGAACCCTAATTGGTCAAAGGACCTAGCTAATGGGCTTAATGGGCTAGTATTTGGGTTGGAAAAACCATAATGTCAATAAAACCCTAATTTGGGGAATTAATCAGGACACACGGGAATTATTTAATAATTAGAGATATTAAATAATAATCATTGGAAAAAATTAATCTACGAAATATTGGACTTAATGGATTAAGTCCTTAATGGGTTAAGTGAGAAACACTTAACCCTAATCATCATTTTATGTGAAAACCCTAATTTCATTTAGGTTTATTATTGGGCCTTTCAATTGTGCCTTGATGAGTGGATTATAAATTGACCATCCAAGAGCAAGCAAATGGATTATAATAATTAATGGGCTTTGAGGTAAGGCCCATATGAGGAGTTGGGCCCAATTTGGAAGATTGGGCCATAGTTGGGGCCTTTATGATTATATGATATTGGACTCGACCAAATGGTTGGGCCTTATGGTAAGACCTTATAAAGGTGTAGGCCCAATACAAAAAATTGGGCCATATGTTGGGCTTTGATTCATAGTTGACTTTGGGCTTATGGATTGGGCCTTGGGCTTAAATAAAGCCAACCTTGGGGTAATGTAGTAATTATCCAAGTATGTATTTATGGTTATGGGTTGGGACCCAATTATTAATTGTGTGTTATTTTGGTGTTGATAGTTCGAGAATTTATCATCCAGCAACTGGGGTTGAGTCTGCGGGACTTCAGCAATGTGGGGTTATGTCTTCGGGACTTCAGCAGTATGAGGTGAGTCTTCCTTCCAGTAGGAACGGGTCTACGGCCAAAATGCCGACCCGTTTAGTCAGCAGTAGTTTTGGACTTTGGTCCGACGCAGTAGTTCACTGTGCTTGATGTCTTTGTGATTCAAGCATGCCTTTGTGTTATGTGCCTCGGACTTCAGTTCGATGCAGTATGCAGTATATGTGTTTATGCTAGTAGTTATGATTATGCTATACTATGTTCAGTCAGTTTCCGGACTTCGGTCCGATGCAAAGGACAAGGCCTTGGTTAGTTTCCGGACTTCGGTCCGATACAGAGAGAAAGGCCCTGGTTAGTTTCTAGACTTCGGTCCGATGCAGTTTCCAAACTTTGGTCTGATGCAGAGGGCAAGGCCCTGGTTAGTTTCCAGACTTTGGTCTGATGTAGTTTCTGCACTTCAATCCGATGCAGTTTCCGGATTTCGGTCTGATGCAGTGGGCGAGGCCCAGTATGTGCTTTATATGTTATTGTATGGTATATGGTAATTTGGGGGAGCTCACTAAGATTTGTGCTTACAGTTTTCAGTTTTGGTTTCAGGTACTTAGTTTTAAAAAGAGGAGCTCGGGAAGATTGCAGTAAACACACCATTTGTTCAGCCTGGGATGTTTATACTATGATATACTTGACAGTTGTTATAATATTTTGAGATGCATTGCTAATGATTTTTATATGAGGTTTATCGACTATGGTTTTTATTATTAAATTAAACAAAATTTTCAGACTGTGTTTTTGGGATATTTCAAGTTGATATCAGAGCCTTGGTTTGAGGGATTCAGGCACACTTCCGGGTGTCTCTGAACTCAAACTAAGGAAGTGGTATAAAGTTTTCAAGAGAAAAACCATTTTTACAAAAGAATTTCGAGAAAAGAGAAAAGGGTGTGGTGCATGCAATCAGCCGAGCTCAAGTAAGTACTCCTAAATTACCCATACAAGTTCATGGTATGATATAAGTATAAGCTTTATGAGAACTGCGTGCTAGATTAGGACTAAGGATCTGGGAAGGATGCCTTACGTGTCTATTGTATGTGTATCGGCTTTATGAAAACTACATGCTAGTTTAGGGCTAAGGATCTAGGAAGGATGCCTTATGTGCCTGTTATATGTGTATCAGCTTAATGAGAAATGCATGCTAGTACAGATTAGTCAGTATGATAGGTAGAGTAGTATATGGTTGATTTTGTGTACTCAACACCCGAATGTTGCTGGCTTTGTGCTTTTAGGAGTTCTAGTTGTCTTTCACTAACTAGTAAACGAATATGTTAAATTACATATTGCAAGGACTAAATAATTTCAGAAGGTTAGGTCTAGCTCTATTTTGCAGCTCTTGTTTGAGTCCAACCGTTATAGGGTAGGATCTCTCATTCGAAGAATTATCTAGTCTGAGTAATATGTAATAGTATGCACGAGCTAGTTAGAGGAATAAAGTAGGGACTTCTTATGCAACTAACGGCGGAGAGTGGGTTGGTGATTACCCTAGGTCAAGCCTTGGATGAAATTAGCAAGAGATCAATAGTAGTATTAGAAGGGACTTGGTGGAGTCGAGGCAGTACTTGAGGAAAGTACGGATATATGTGGAAGGTAGTATGGGCCCGTACTACTGAAAGCAGAGGATCCGTACTCGAATCAAGGAAGGCTGAGATAAGACCAGGGAACTTGTAGTTGGTGAGATCCCTCGAGTTTTGATGAGCATTGTCATGTTAGTGATGGTATATTACCGAGTATAGTGATGCTACGTGTAGACTAGATGGTAGTTCTGGTGACGACCAGGGATCAGGCTCGGACTCTGCAACCGGGCAGGTTGATGATCAGATAAGGGAGTTCATTCCATTTGAGATTACGCGCATTATCATTGACCAGACTCCTTTGATCTCCAGTATGATCAAAGAGGGCATTACAGAGAATTCTGGCGAGAGGCCGAGTGTATTCTGCACTGAGAGAGCAGTCATGATAGGGACGCGTACATTGATGTTTCGAGAATTCAGAGCTTGTGAATCTTCAGATTTTCATGGGGGTTATGGACCCCATTGTTAGCAGTAGATGGTTGGCAGATGTCGCCAACACTTTTGTGCAGACATTGTCTCGAAAAGAGACAAAATCTGACTTACTTCATGTCTCCTGAGGGATAGAGCACGAGATTGATAGGAAGAGGTTGGTAGTGAGTTGAGTGATGATACGGTTGATGTTGTACCATGGGATGACTTTTAGACCAGATTCTGGGTTGAGTGTGCACAGGCGATTGAGGCGCAGCAGTTGGCGAAAGATTCGTTAGATCTCCACCAGACGAATGAGACTGTGGCAGAGATCACTTCCAATTCTCGGGAAAGAGCTTATATTGTGCCAAAGTATGCATCAGATGAGGAAATGTAGAAGGTAAGTTATCAGAACATACTGTAGAATGATAGCAGGGAGATTATGAGTATCTCGGGGTGCAAGACCCTGAATGATATGACTTCTAGAGCTCGAGAACGGGATATTGACTTAGAGAACACTGGGTAGAGGGAACGATATCAGTTGCTTATAGTGAGGGGTCTCGGGAGGAGACCATATATTTCAGATCAGCTTTTGAGAGGCCAGTGGGGTCAGATTCGGGGCAACACTTGCGGGAAACTGCCTTTTATTCCAAGGTTTGAGTAAGTGTAACCCTAAGTTATTGTCAGTTTGTGTCTGAATTATAATTTCAAGAGATGTCACATGCCAATTGCATGCCGAGAAGCATTAGCGAATAGTGATAGAGCAATTCCCTAGATTACATGATTGGGAAAGTACAACGTCATCTTGGTTTATTCCAAGACTGAGGAGAAGCACCTGAGGGAGGTGCTAGAGAATTTGAGGAGGGAGAGAATTTTCGCAAGGTTCTTCAATTGTGAGTTCTGGTTACGCGGGGGGAAATTTATTGGGCACCTTGTCAATCAGAAGAGTATTCTACTCGATCTGGCCAATATAGAGGCTGTGATGCATTGGGAGATTCCGAGGTCTCCAATTGAGATTTGGAGCTTCCTGGGTCTTGCAGGTTATTACCGAAGATTTATTCGGATTTTTAGAAGTTGTGTGATCTTTTGGATTAGCTGGTGTTGAAAACCTAGCAATAGTAAGCATGGTTTCTAACAGAGTGGTCATGGGTGATAAGAAGGATTGAGAATCCTTCTAGTATTATGTTTTGTGGAACGTTAGTTGAATCAAAGTGGGCGAAAATCATCTAAGGATTCAAAAGTAGGAGCAGTTTTGAAACTGGGATAAGTTTCGCATCCTTGTGTGGAAGGAACACAGCCCAAGCGGCTGTATGGTTGGAGGATAGTGTGAGATGGAAATTTGGAAAAACTTTACAATAAGGAGATCGTTTTCCCGTAATGTTTGCTAGCAAGCCTTAGGGAATCAGGTTAGGGATTCCAATCAGGACATGAGTTCAGCTGAGTGTGGGTCAAGCACGTGTTCGATCCAATATAGAAAATATTGTAATTCTGCGGGTGTAGCCGTAGCATTCACTAGCAGCCAAATAGTATTAGAGTGTTGTAAGTCTGTGGGAGTAGCTGTAGCATTCACTAGCATCCAGGTATAGATAGAGTGTTATAAGTCTGCAGGTGTAGCCGTAACATTCACTAGGTTGGTAGATAGCGTGAGTGCATTGTTAGGACGCGGGAAGGATAATAGTACCCACCAATTTGGGTGTAGTAGTGAGGAGATGGAAATCCACGGATTGGATTTCAGAATTACCCAGACGGGTTAGATCTGGTTAAGAGAGAGATAAGACTGTAGAAGCGCCACTACACTTATGAGAGCAAGGAAGCAGTGGATTGCTTAAGGTCATTTATGACATAAGGCTACCAATGGTCATGTAGCAATTACTTTTAGCCTTGGGTTTGGTGACATCAGGATTCGAAGCATGGAACCAATCAGTTAGATCAGAAGGCCGTTAGGGCCACAGTGAGAAGATAGCTAGTAGCAACTAGTTCCAGAGAAGGATTTTGTTCAGAAGTTGTGTGAGGTGACTAAGTAGGGAGTCCCTTGGCTCCGTAGTCGAGCTGGAACTCGGTATTTCAGATGATTGGCAAGCAAATTGAGACTAGGTAGGTCCCGTTAGATTTTGGGAAGCAACCGTGTGGCAACATACTACTTCAGGCATTTCAGTGTTTGGACAGTTTTAGTGTTAGTAGTTGTGTTTAGGTTGCAAGTACGTACATAATAGCTGGTTGAAATGGATAGTGACATGTCACTCATAGTGGAAATAGTGGAGTATTGCCCAAGTATAAGTGAACCACAGGGATAATGGATTTGTGATTATGTTTTTCTAGTGGGAGCCTTGAGTTATCAGTGTTGGATATAGTGTCTAAGTCCATAACTTTATTTGGTATGAACTTGACCCGACCCGGCATGGTCCATTTGGGTTGCATGGCATTGCAATACTTAGATAGACTAAATGAGAGACTAAGGTACTTATGATTATTAATATATTATAAGTTCTAATATATTAATAATAGTATTATTTAATTAGTATTTGATCGAGTATTAATCTAGTATTAATTTGGTGATCAAAGTGAGACTAATTAAATATATAAGGGTTGATTATGACAATCATCAATTCTTTTTATGGTGGATTAATGATCCATGGTTTATGGGTTATGGATGTAACCATTTGGAACTCCATGGATAGTCCATGGGAGTTACAAACTCATGGGTCATGAGAAACGAAGAGTCATGATAATTATAGGTCTTCTTAATGAAACCCTAATTGTGACACCACTATAAAAGGAACCCTTTGGCTAATGAAATTGGGGCTAGAAAGGTTACTAGAGAGGCAATAACCGATTTTTAGTGCTAGAAGTATTCTCTCAAGTTATTCCAAGTTTTGTGGTGTTGTGTGAAGCATTTGAGGCACAACATTTGGGGTGCTAGGCTCACAAAGTCTTGAAGGAATCCATGCAATAACAAGGTATGTATTTCTACTAGTTCTTTATGTTTTATGTAATCCCCATGCCATGCTAGTTAGGAAATAACCTTGAAAAAGAAATTTGCATGTATATAGAGAAAACATAGATTCAAGGTTATTAGGGTTGCATGTACACTTAGGAAGTGTTAGAATGCTCAAAACCCATCAGTGGTATCAGTGCCTAGGATTGTTTTCTGTATACTTGATGCAAAACAGCTTGAAAAATGAAAATTCTGCATTTTGACGACTGTACTTGCCGAGTCCATGGGGAGGACTCGCTGAGTCCATGAACAAATTAATCCTACTCGCCAAGTAGGATAATGCACTCACCGAGTAGGATCGAGCTGGGCAGATTTTTCAAGTTTTTGTTGCTGGAAATGGATTAGAATCATTATCCCAATCTGTTTTGGACTTGTAAAATCTGTTTTTTTTTAAATGATAATGATTATGTTAATCCATTTTACATGACTTTTAACAATTTCAAAGTATTATATATGTTTATATGATTTCTTGAAATTGCTTGACATGAATTTGTGTTCTTATGAGTTTTTAGAAGATCATAGGAATTATGTGTAACCACCATGTGTGTTTAATTCTTGATCTTAATTGTATTAATGGTGTCCATAACTTGTCCTCAAGTTATGGATAACCAAAGGTCACTTCTTTAATTTGTGTTTAAAGAACAAAAGAGGTTTCATAAAATGAAGAGTCTTCTTTTTTTTTTTTTTTTTATGAACCAATAAAACTCACAAGTTACAAAATTGAAGAGACTTGGAATAGTTTCAATTCTTGCCCTCAAGTTTTGGAATTTGACAAGTCTTACACTTTAATTCCAAATTAAACCTTAGATTTTTAAAAAGGTTTAAAAATCAACCCTTATACTATTATTATAATTTTATTATATAGATATGTATAAGAATATGTCGTTCTTACCGTTAGTAGGCCTCATTCACGAAGCCGGTCTATAAGGGGGATATAAGGTTGGTGCCTATAAAATGGTGACTTAATGGGTGTCCACTCTCACCCACCGCGTCCTTGATCGGTGGAGGGTCGTTAGCCGAACGGGTAGGATATGACTTGAAATTCTCATTAAAAGTATAATGAATTATAAAGTAACTATACATTATAAATTCCCAATCTTAGTTACTTTAGGAAAATGTGAAATGGGTGCTAGCCCATAAAATTACACTTTGTACCTTACCAAGTCGTTAGTGGAGCGTGCGTGGTTAACCGGCACACTAACATGGACTAGTAAGAGTGGCAAAGGGTAACTTGACTTTATTATAGATCGGTGGAGCGTGTGTGGTTAACCGGCACATCGATTAGGTAATATTGTTAAGGGTACCAAGTCAATTTGTATGGTTATTCACACCTTGTTTGTGATCATCAGCATCCCAGTCACAAACTTGAGAGGGCACATTCAAGATTCAAACATGCCATTGAAAAGTTCAATGTATCTCAAAAGATCTAGGAGTTTCAAAAAACCAATAAAACCTAATAATAAAATATTTCGTTCTTATGGTGAAAATTGGTAAATCGTCATTTACCTACCTTCAAATATTTTATAGTGTGGATTACGACATCCCTCTTCCACCTATAAATAGTTTGTTGGATCGTAGCCTTAATATCTCATTTGGGTGACTTATTAAGGACTCTTAATCTAATGAAACTTATCTTCCTTCTATTCCAGATGTCTTCCAATAATGCTGCTGGCTCAAACCCTACAGGCTCCTTTTCCCTAATGAACTTGTGTGGTAAGGTCATATTTGATGGATCCAACTTCAATGAGTGGATCAGAAACATCAGGATGATTACCCGCTATGAGGACAAATAATATGTCCTTGATAGGCAGCTTAAGGTTGTTAATGAAGCCACTACTACTCCAGAAGATCTTGCGGAGTTCATTGCACATGAGAAGGATGCCACCAAGGTGTCCTGCATCATGATGGCCACAATGACTCTGGAACTCCAAAAATCTTATGAAGATTTCTACCCTTATGAGATGCACCTATATCTGATGGAAAGGTACCATCAGAGCGCGCGTCAAGAGAGGTATGAAATCATTTCCTCCATGATAACCGCAAGGATGAAGGATGGTGAACCCATCACCGGTCACTTGCAGAAGATGCAGAGGTTCGTTGACTGGTTGCTAAGGCTCAATGTTGACTTCCCTAAGGAATTGGCGATTGACATCATTCTCCATTCCTTACCTTCAAGTTATGAAATGTTTTGTATGACTTATCATATGAATAAGGAGGAAGTCACACTTAGAAAACTTCAAGGACTCTTAAGGACAGCTGAAAATGGCCTTAAGGGTAAAGCGGTTGCTACTTCTACTCCTTTAACAACCCCTATTCTTGCAATTGGGCAAGGGAAGAGTACGAAGAGGAAAAGCCCTTCAAAGGGTACCAAGGGTAAGACTCTTGATGGTTCCTCTTCAATTGGGACAAACAAAGGTCCCATTACTCCTTCTTCGAACCCAAAGGAAGCACAGTGCTTCTATTGCCAAGATAAGGGACACTTCAAGCGAAGCTGCACCAAATATCTGTAAGATCTAAAGGATGGGAAGGTTAAACCCACCCATGCAGGTATTTACATAATATTGTCTAACAACTCATCTAATGCTAATTCCTGGGTGCTTGATATAGGGTGTGGTATTCACATTTGTACTGATTTGCAGGCACTAAGAAGAAGTGAGCAAGTGGAGCACGGGAAGATAAACTTAGTCATGGACAACAGGAAAGCATCACCTGTTACCAAGATAGGAGTTTATTCTTTACTACTTAATAATGGGTTAATGTTAGATTTGAATAAGTGTTGTTACTCGCCCGAAATGGCGAGAAATATTATTTCCTTTCATGGCTTGTACAAACAAGGTTTTACATTTTCATTTGATAATAAAAATGGTGCTATTAATGTTTATTACAATGATGTATTTTACTTTAAAGCAATACCTTGTGATGCTGGATATGAAGCCGTGAATCTTGTAGACAATCTAGGAAATAATGTGTTGTATATTGATTCTTCAAGTAGCTTGGATAAAGCATCTTTGTGGCATTGTCGTCTTGGACATGTTAGCAAGAAGCGCATAGGCCAACTCCAAAAGGCTGGAGTCTTGGAATCGTTTGACCTCAAGTCAAATGATAGTTACGAGTCTTGTTTACTTGGAAAAATGACAAAGTCACCCTTCACAGGTACATGTGATAGGGGTGAAGGTTTGTTGGACCTTGTACACACGGATGTGTGTGGGCCCTTCAGAGTTGCTATAAGAGATGCTAATCATTATTATGTAACTTTTACTGATGATTATAGTAGATATGGATATATTTACTTAATCAAGCATAAGTCATAAACCTTTGAAAAGTTCAAGGAGTTTAAGCAGGAAGTTGAGAATCAATTGGGCAGGAACATCAAGATGCTCCGATCCGATCAGGGAGGAGAGTATCTTAGCATTGAGTTCCTTGACTATCTTAAGGAATGTGGGATTGTCTCACAATTGACACCTCCCAGGACACCACAGTTGAATGGTGTGGCTGAGAGGCGTAATCGAACCCTGCTAGATATGGTTCGTTCCATGATGAGTCGAGCTTCGTTACCAATCTCTTTTTGGGGGTATGCCTTAGAGACTGTTATTCATATCCTTAATCTAGTCCCTACTAAAAAGGTTGCCAAAACACCTCACGAGATGTGGACTGGGAAAGTGCCCAATTTGGACCACATCAAGATTTGGGGTTGTGAAGCTTTTGTGAGGTGTGAGACTCATGACAAGCTTGAGCCCCGAAGCGAGAGGTGTATTTTCATCGGCTACCCATAGAGATCCTTTGGTTACCTTTTCTACAGACCCAGTGATAATGTGGTCTTTGTAGCAAGAAGAGGAGTCTTTCGTGAGAGAGAATTCATAAGCCAAGGGGACAGTGGGAGGCAAATTGACCTTGAAGAGCTTTAAGAGTCAAGTGGTGAAGGAACCTCAAATACTGTCAGCCAACCTGGGAAGGAAACTCCTGTTGAGCCGATAGACGAGTCTGTACCTCCAAGACGTTCCACTAGGGTGAGGAACACACCTGAATTTTATTATGGTTATCACATCACCACTGAAGGTGATACATTTATCAGTGATAGTACACTGATAGATTTGGATGAACCTATTAATTATAAGGAAGCCATGGCAGGCCCTGAGTTTGCGAAATGGAAGGAGGCTATGGATAGCGAGATTCAGTCCATGTATGACAATCAAGTTTGGAACTTGGTTGACAATGTACCAGGTCGTAAGACAGTTGGGTGCAAATGGATCTTCAAGAAGAAGACCGACATGGATGGGAAAGTACACACTTATAAAGCGCGACTGGTTGCGAAGGGCTTTACTCAAACTCTGGGAGTTGACTATGATGAGACCTTCTCACCAGTGGCCAAGATTAAGTCTATTAGAGTGTTGTTAGCCATAGCAGCATTTCATGACTATGAAATATGGCAAATGGATGTCAAAACCGCTTTCCTTAATGGGAAGTTGGCTGAGGATGTTTACATGGATCAGCCAGATGGTTTTGTCAATCTAAACTACCCTAATAGAGTGTGTAAGCTTGAAAAATCCATTTATGGATTGAAACAAGCATCTCGCAGGTGGACTCTTTGCTTTGATGAGAAAGTCAAAGAGTTTGGCTTTTCTAGGAGTGAGGATGAGTCTTGTGTATATGTCAGGGCTAGTGGGAGCATAGTTAGCTTCTTGGTGTTGTATGTGCATGACATACTTCTCATAGGAAACGACATCCCAACTTTACAGGAGGTTAAGGCCGGGCTTGGGAAGTGTTTTGCTATGAAGGACCTTGGGGAAGCTGCCTATATCCTAGGGATAAGGATATTGAGAGATAGGAGTAAGAGACTAATTGGACTTAGTCAAAGTACTTATGTGGATAAGGTACTGAAGAGGTTCAGTATGCAAGATACCAAGAAAGGAGAGTTACCAATCCAGAGTAATGTCAAACTAAGTAAGACTCAGAGTCAGAGTACGGAGGCTGAGATAGCTGAAATGAGTCAGATACCATATGCTTCCGCTGTGGGCTCGATCATGTATGCTATGACTTGTACTCGCCCTGATGTGGCCTTTGCTTTGAGCATGGTCAGTAGATATCAAGGGAACCTTGGCAAGGCACACTGGACAACGGTAAAGAACATTCTCAAGTATTTGCGGAGGACTAAGGACTGGGTCCTTACCCTCGGAGGCAGTGATGACTTGAGAGTGGAAGGATATAGTGATGCTAGCTTTCAAACTGATAGGGATAATTTTCGCTCTCAGTCAGGCTGGGTCTTTATCCCAAATGGAGGAGCCATTACTTGGAAAAGTTCCAAGCAGGAGACAGTAGCTGATTCGACTTGTGAATCAGAGTACATAGCAGCAAGCGAGGCAGCAAAAGAGGCGATATGGCTAAAGAACTTCATCGGAGACCTTGGAGTTGTACCAGCTATAAAGGAGCCAATGGAGATTTTCTGTGACAGTGAAAGTGCGGTTGCTTTGGCGAAAGAACCAAGAGATCACGGGAGATCTAGGCACATTGACAGAAAATATCATTTCATCAGACATAGAATAGAAGAAGGACTCCTCGTGGCAAAGAGGGTATCATCAAATGAGAACCCAGCAGATACCCTCACGAAGGGACTGAGTAGGGTTAAGCATTTACAGCATGCAAGGCGCATTGGACTGAAGGATGATATTAGTTTCAATAATTAGATTCCTGAAACTTGTAAAATGTAATTGATATTTGATGATAAATAAAAGTTGTTATTTATTTATGAGTAAGGTGTTACTATCTTATGTTGATTGTTTACTATGTTTCAAATTTGCATGTTTTTACTTCCAGAATAATTATGTTATGGTATATATCATATTATTCAAACCATCCACAGTCAGTCAAACTTTGGAAGTAAGTATTGATTTAAGACTATCATGAATTTGGCTTGTACAATTTGTCTAAAGTGCTTTGGACAATGCAATGGTTGCTACAACATTCATGAGTACTCATAAGGGCTGAGTATTGGATTCAACCCACGCTCACTTGTATCACTTCATGGAATTTATCTCGAGTGATTGTGAGACGGTAATATCATATAAATCTTCAAACCTAGAGATATGAGTTGTTGACTATGAATTGGTTATTCATTGATTGTACGAAAATGCATTGGTAACTCGATGTTATAAAACGTGCCTTTGTGAGTAATTCAACAAGTAGTTAGTACAAGCATATCAGTCGAAGTTTATATGTTCCTTCTAGAAATAGAAGCGATATCTGGGCCCCTCGATGATTTGGTTTTGACCCAGGTACCGGGCCCGGTCAGAACCTAATTGATGTGTTCAATTTAGTTCTATGTCGAAACAAATCGGAGATCGATAAACAAATGTTGGACAATAAGTAAGACCATGCTCCATGTGTTTGTCTGGCTGATATCATGAGAGCAGAGGATTATATGATCACTTATCTTAAATGGCGTATCATCATCATCTCAGTTCCGAGAGACTTTGAAAGAGCTACGATTGCTAGTCGGGTTTTGAAGTCATATTTGCAAATATAGTTATTAGACTTATCCAAGTGGGAGACTGTTGGATATAGTGTCTAAGTCCATAACTTTATTTGGTATGAATTTGACCCGACCCGGCATGGTCCATTTGGGTTGCATGGCATTGCAATACTTGGATATACTAAATGAGAGAATAAGGTACTTATGATTATTAATATATTATAAGTTCTAATATATTAATAATAGTATTATTTAATTAGTATTTGATCGAGTAATAATCTAGTATTAATTTGGTGATCAAAGTGAGACTAATTAAATATATAAGGGTTGATTATGACAATCATGAATTCTTTTATGGTGGATTAATGATCCATCAATTATGGGTTATGGATGTAACCATTTGGAGCTCCATGGATAGTCCATGGGAGTTACAAACTCATGGGTCATGAGAAATGAAGAGTCATGATAATTATAGGTCTTCTTAATGAAACCCTAATTGTGGCACCACTATAAAAGGAACCCTTTGGCTAATGAAATTGGGGCTAGAAAGGTTACTAGAGAGGGCATAACCGATTTTGAGTGCTAGAAGTATTCTCTCAAGTTATTCCAAGTTTTGTGGTGTTGTGTGAAGCATTTGAGTCACAACATTTGGGGTGCTAGGCTCACAAAGTCTTGAAGGAATCCAAGCAACAACAAGGTATGTATTTCTACTAGTTCTTTATGTTTTATGTAATCCCCATGCCATGCTAGTTAGGAAATAACCTTGAAAAAGAAATTTGCATGTATATAGAGAAAACACAGATTCAAGGTTATTAGGGTTGCATGTACACTTAGGAAGTGTTAGAATGCTCAAAACCCATCAATCAGGAGGTGGGTAGGCAGCTGAGAGACAAAAGGACTGGATTTGGCAATAATGACCCAGTAAGAATGGTCTATTAGGGATTCAGAACCTCTCGAGACAACAGAATTCAGATGAAGTAGATGTTATCTTCTTGCGAGGAATAGGTTCATCTGCATATGTTAGGGCTTTACGATGTTTGGTCACAGCTACCCTGAGAAGGCTAGGGTGTACCCAGGATTATGGCCATGTTACATGAGTAATTAGCATGTAAGGTAATATAAGGAATGATTTCAAGGACGAAATCTAATTTAAGTAGGGGAGAGTTGTAACACCTCGTTTATAAAATAAATGAATGTATAGAAGCCCTAAAATGAATAATAATTGAGCAAGGCGTTAGTTTTGAGGAGTTAAAAGTTATAATTACAGAAGTCACGGTGCGTTTGGTAATTCATGGACATAAATTGAAAATATTTGAAGGCTTAAGGGTTTATTGGTAATTTAGGGATTTATTATGAACAGAAATCATTGAATCAGGGGTTAAAAGGTAAATAATGGATTAAAAATGAAAAGATCCCATGGGAGGGACCATAATTGTAATTATGGTAAAGATGTCATATGGGTAGGTGTATATATATATATATATATATATATATATATATATATATATATATATATATCTTTACTTCGCTGGTAACCCAAACCCTAGGAACCTTGAGTCAGCAGCCAACCCACCCAATCTCTCCCGGTTGCGGCCACACCTCACGACTCCTCCATCACCGATTAGTGTTCCTCGTCTGTGAAGTCGGAGGGCCACCAAGATATCACCGCCGCCACCGGTAAATTCGAGAACACCAACTGGAGGGTCATAGAATCCCTTCAGCCGCCGCCAAGGGCCACTAAACCCTCTCCGTCCTTCTCCCTCGATTTCTCCCACCGACAGCCGCACGTAGCTAGGAATGAACCACCGTGTTAGGCGATTGGGCACCATATGGGGGAAGCTATCGTTGAGTTGGGACCGTAGCACCACTAGAAGCGTCGCCGCTGCATCCATTCTGTGACCATCGAAGTGCCGCCATCTCCACCGGCTGCTGGAGACGCTATGCGTAGTCGAAAATCCGTTGAGATCAGGAAAGCAAGCCTTTTTAGTTGTGGTGCGAATCGGGAAGCGATGTTGCGACGCTGCTTCCGCCTCTCCGGAGAATCTGTCGCTGCTAATGCCATAGGTGGGTGGATGTGCTTCCATCTCAGGCAAAGGTTGTAGTGTGTGTGGTTGTATTATTTTGTTGGAGTGTTTTGCTTAGTTGGAAAAAGATCAAGAGCAGCTGCCGCCGCCACCTTGAGGTGGTGGCTGCCGCCTTGTACGGCCGCCGACCACCACTAGAGTGGCTGTGTGTTTGTGTTAGTGTAGTGTGTGTGTTTATTTGAAATTTAATTGTAAATTGTAAAATTGGAATAACGAAAGGAAAAATCAAACCACCATCATAGGGTGGTGGCTACCGCCTCCTGCCACCAGTAGCCGCCGTGTCGGGTGGCGGTGTGCCTTTTTGGATAGTGATTAGTTTGGGATGTTTGGACAAGGGACTAAAACCCTAATGGGCCTGGTAAGACCTCATGGGCCCAATAAAGCTTAATGGGCCTAAAAGCCCAAGCATGTGACTAATGGGCTTAGTGAAACCCTAAAGGGCCTAGTAGAATCATAATGGGCCTAATGAACCCTAATTGGTCAAAGGACCTAGCTAATGGGCTTAATATGCTAGTATTTGGGTTGGAAAAACCATAATGCTAATAAAACCCTAATTTGGGGAATTAATCGGGACACACGGGAATTATTTAATAATTGGAGATATTAATAATTGGAAAAAATTAATCTAATCAATATTGGACTTAATGGATTAAGTCCTTAATGGGTTAAGTGAGAAACACCTAACCCTAATCATCATTTTATGTGATAACCATAATTTTACTTGGGTTTATTATTGGGCCTTTATATTGGGCCTTGATGATTGGATTATTAATGGACCATCCAAGATCAAGCGAATGGATTAGAATAATTAATGGGATTTGAGGTAAGGCCCATATGAGGAGTTGGGCCCAATTTGGAAGATTGAGCCATGGATGGGCCATAGTTTCGGCCTTTATGATTATATGATATTGGCATATTAGAATGTTGAATATTGGACTGGACCAAATAATTGGGCCTTATGGTAAGAGTTTATAAAGGTTTAGGCCCAATTTGGAAAATTGGGCCAGATGTTGGGCTTTGATTCATAGTTGACTTTGGGCCTATGGATTGGGCCTTGGGCTTGAATAAAGCCAACCTTGGTAATGTAGTAATTATCCAAGTATGTATTTATGGTTATGGGTTGGGACCCAATTATTAATTGGGTGTTATTTTGGTGTTGACAGTTCGGAAATCTGTCATCCAGCAACTGGGGTTAAGTCTGCGGGACTTCAGCAATGTGGGGTTATGTCTTCAGGACTTCAGCAGTGAGGAGAGTCTTCCTTCTAGTAGGAATGGGTCTACGGCCACAATGTTGGCCTATTTAGTCTGTAGTAGTTTTGGACTTTGGTCCGATGTAGTATTTCATTGTGCTTGATTTCTTTGTGATTTAAGCATGTCTTTGTGTTATGTGTCCCGGACTTCGGTCTGATGCAGTATGTAGTATATGTGATTATGCTAGTAGCTATGATTATGCTATACTATGTTTATTTAGTTTCCAGACTTCGGTCCGATGTAGAGGAAAATGCCCTGCTTGGTTTCCGGACATCGGTCCGATGCAATTTCCGGACTTCGGTCCGATGCAGAGGGAAAGGCCTTGGTTAGTTTCTGGACTTCGGTCCGATGCAGTTTTCGGATTTCGGTCTGATGCAGTGGGCAAGGCCCAGTATGTGCTTTATATGTTATTGTATTGTATGTGGTAATTTGGGGGAGCTCACTAAGCTTTGTGCTTACAATTTTCAGATTTGGTTTCAGGTACCTAGTTTTTAAAAGAGGAGCTCGGGAAGATTGTAGTGCACACACCATTTGTTCAGCCTGGGATGTTTATACTCTGATATACTTGACAGTTGTTATAATATTTTGAGATTCAATGCTTTTGATTTTTATATGAGGTTTATCGACTATGTTTTTTATTATTAAATTAACCGAAATTTTCAGACTGTGCTTTTGGGATGTTTCTGCTAAAAAGGCTCTTAAGGTTAAATCCAAGCTCACAATGGGGGTTTTATACTCAAGGAGGCTTCATACATGACCAAGCTCAGAGCTTTATGACTCTAGAACCCAATGAGGGTCCAGATCTAAAGTTACAACTTCAGATCTAGCTCATATCCCACACTACCATCTCAATCAAACCATAAAAACCCTAAATCTCAACCAAATGAGGTCTAGAAGGAAAATGAAGTAAAGGTGACAACTTGATACCTCCAAATGATTCTAACTGAGGTACATTTCTGATTCCCACACCTTCCTTGCTCCTAGTATCTTGCCCTCCAAGTTCTTCCTTTCCAAAAAACCTCCTTTCTAAAGCTTAAGACACACAATGATGAAGCACCACACGAATTAGGGTTTTCTGAGCTCTCAAAGGACTATAAAGAGGCTAAAGGAGGCTTATGCTTCCTTAAATAGGGTGCAAAACCCCAGGATCTTGAGTTTCTTCTGCCAGCTCCTACTCGTCGAGTTCTTTATGGACTCGATGAGTAGGCCACTAAATATGCGATCCCACCCCACTGCTACTCAACGAGTAAGGCAACCAACTCGTCGAGTAGATCTTAAAACCAAATAAAATTTCATTTAAATCAATACCTGATAATCAGGGAGTTACATTTGTTCGCAAACACTTATTCAATAAATCTTTAGCTTCCATCGATAACCCTGTCGGAAACAATGGCACATCGCTGGAGTACCTAATTTTGTATAAAGTAGACATTAGGGATCAACACATGGAGTGATGGAATTAGGATGTTGGTATAATGGTTCACAATTACTCCATGGAGCACCGTTGAAGTCAATTTTCACAACGAAGTTACAGAAGTCCAAACCTAGTACTGATAATGGTCACTCCTCGCTTCCAGAGTAAGCGGAGTGATCGACAAGAGCAAGACAACCATTCTAAGTATTATTAGTGGGATAGAGCATCCAAATGAGCAAAGAAACTGATTTGGAATACATACCTTTGGTAAGTCATTGGCCCGCAGCAGGTCATGTTTTTAGTGGCATAGTTGCAAAAAATGAACCCTAATCCCCTAAATCAGACCTTAATACCCGAAATCGTGAAATAAGTTAAGTAGCTTTGCCTTTAGATTCTAATCAATTTTAGAGGAAACCAAAACCTAGAAGAAGGTAAGAAGCATACATGAATAAGGGAAAAATGTAGCAAAATTTAGACAAAGGATTATATGAAAAGTCAAAATAGTCATAATTTTGACTTTTAAGTTTTCACTATTTTGACTTTTAAATGAGAAATGCTTCAGTGGTACACGAAATGTAACGCCTGGTTCCCGAGTATGCATTTAATGTAATTATTTATTCTTTTTTAGAGAAAGACTCGACGAGTTAGTGACCCTAACTCATCGATTAGAAATGTAACTAATCCCTACCCATTGGCCTCATTTACAGCCTCCTTTTCCTAAACCTCAATCCACGAAACCCTAGAGCTTTTCTTGAGTGTATGAGCATTTTTTAAGTGATTTTTGTGTATTGTGAAGCTTGTAGAAGAAGAAGAAGTAGAGGGGTCAAGAGGGAAGGAATAGATCTAGAAGCTACACACCATTTGTTGTACTTTTTGGTAATCAAGTCTCTAACTTGATCGTTCTTCTCTTAGATCTAGTCATTTCCTTTTTATGAGGGTTTTAGTTCAAGAGTCATGATCTTTGGGTTTTGGACGCCTCAAGCATTTTATGTCCAGATACGGGATCTAGGAAAGGTTCCATGGCATAAAGGTGAAAACTTTATAACCATGGAAGCCCCATGTAAATTATGAGAAATTATATGGCCTTTTTATCCCTAAAAGGGCCATGCATTGAAACAAGCTCGACACTTTATGTGCCCAAATGGTATTAGGGGTTTAGATCCGAGGTTGTAAGTTGGAGTTTGGTGTATGGAGGACTTAAGGACCAAGTTCTTGGTCCCAAGGAATTAGGGTTTGAGCTAAACCCTCTAAGAAGGATTATTAATGGGTAAAGTAAGAAACTTTACCCTTATTAAGAGAATTTCCAATGAACAATCGAAGTATGGGCTTTAGATCTATAGAACAAGGGCTTAATCTGTTAAGATGGCCAAATAGACAGGAGGACTCATCGAGTCCATAAGGGAACTCGACGAGTCTATAGAGGGACTCGACGAGATGATTCACCAAGTCGCGACTATGAACAACTCGATAGGACTCGACGTGTCGGAGGACTACATGACGAGTTGAGTCACGATTCCAGGATTTCTGAGTTTTAGAACTCGACAAGTTGAAAGGTTGACTCGGCGAGTTAGTTAACCCAGAATGTGGACTTTGACTAGAGCGTTGACTTTGACTAGGGGTAAAATGGTCATTTTATCCTTAGATAGATTTTTAATTTTTTTGACTAAGTATTATTGTATAGAGTTAGTCGGGAGGTCGAGGAAGCAGCCAACAGTGATTCCTCACACACGAGTTCAGCATCCAGTTTGAGATGTGAGTTTTCCTTTAGTTGGAGTGGGTCTAAGACACTAAGGTTGGCCCGTACATGTGATATGTTAGTAGTTGAGTGTGGGCGGGGCCCAAATCTTGTACCATTACTTGAGTATAGTTATATGACCATTTGATAGATATACTTGTTGTCTGTGTTATACTTGTATGCATATTAGCAGCGAAGTGTGGGCGGGGCCCGAATCTCCTAGACAACAGAGTGTGGGCGGGCCCTAAAGCTCCCAGACAGCGGAGTGTGGGTGGGAGCCAAATCTCCTAGACAACGGAGTGTGGGCGGGGAATGAATCTCCTAGACAGTGTAGTGCGGGCAGGGGGGGTCAAGGCAGTCCTTGAGGAAACTATGGATGGATATGGAAGGTAGTATGGGCCCATACTACTGAAAGTAGAGGATCCGTACTTGAGTCAAGGAACGTTGCAATGAATCAAGGGATCTTGTAGTGTGTGTGATCCCTCGAATAATGATTAGTATTCTAATGTTTGTTATGATGTTTTTTCAGAATGGTGATTTTGCACAACAGACCAGTCGGCAGTTCAGGCACCAGTGAGGGATCAGGCTCAGGTTCTAGAGTCGTCGGTTAGACGACCAGACTAGGGAGTTCATCTCCTCCAAGATCATGCGCAGTATCCTGGATCAGACTCCTGAGATCTTTGGCACGATCAAGGAGTGCAATCTAGGGCTTCTGGATGAGAGATTGAGTGCTTTCCGCATTGAGGTGGCGGCCATGATGGGGTCACACATACTAAATTTTAGGGAGTTCAGGGCATGTGGAGCTCCCGACTATGTCCCGAGGGGGACAAGGTCTGACTTACGTCCTGTCTTTTGAAGAACAGAGACCGGTGGGAGGAGGTCGGACATGCCATCGGTGATGATGCAGCTCTTGATGTTATGACTTGGGTAGATTTTTCGGCCAAATTCAGAGTCAAGTTTGCACCTATGATAGAGGTGTAGCAGCTTGCTAGGGAGTTCTAGGATTTACAGCAGACTACATAGAAGGTGATGGAGATCACTGCTAAGTTTAAGAAGAGGGACCTTCTTGTTCCGCACTATGTGGCAGGCGAGGAGATGAAAAAGAGGCGATATCATGAGATGTTGAAGAGTGAAATTCTCCATTTTGTGATCCGGTCTAGCTGCAAAATGTTGTAGGATATGATTGCCAGAACTAGAGAGAGAGAGAGAGAGAGAGAGAGAGAGAGATTGACCTAGAGATGGAGAGGAATAGGAAATCGGATGTGGCATCTAGTATGGACGGTTCGGGAAAGAAGTCCAAGACAGATTCCTGAGGGAAGGGCCAGCAGGGCCGAGATCGCTGCGGCAGGTATGGCAAGGGGCACGATGGGTAGTGTAAGGTGGGTAGTTTAGGCTACTTTAAGTGCGGTCGAACTGGTCATGTGAGCAGGGACTGTACAACCACCACCACCACCACTACAACGTCTAATCTGATTTGCTTCCAGTGCAATCAGACGGGCCACAAGCAGTCCCTGTGTCCGAGCTTGGCAGCAGCAGGATCACCTGCTCCTGCTACATTGAGGATCACAGATGGCCGACAGGTCCGTGCAGAGGCACTGCTGGCGAAGAGTAGAACCTTCCAGTTGACAGCAGAGGAGGCACGTGCAGCTCCTGATGACGTTACAGGTATGTAGTGTCACACCCCCAAACCAAGGATGGCGGAAACGTCCGGGGGTGGAGGACTTCATGTAGAGTATCACAACAACAAGTATAATAGTGTTGAAAGTAAATACAACCATCATAAATATAATTGAAAAAGTTACACCAAAGTATATGTTTACATGATTCAAATCAATTACATTATGATACAAAATGAACTGTTTGACGAATTATCGTCCCATCCTCAAAACATTGTTGATTTCCTATTTCACTAAATTCCTGAGAATACAAGTAGTTTTGAAAAAGTCTCAACACAAAGGTTGGTGAGTTCATAAGCTTTTGACAGTAAGAGTTTGAAAATCGATCTTTGTAAAGAGATGTATGTTACCAAGAATGTGAAATCTCTCTTTGTATGAGAAATCTCTCCAAGAATGTGAAATCTCTCCCAAATCTCTCTTTGTATGAGAAACCCCTCTAAGTATGTGAAATCTCTCCCAAACCTCTCTTTGTATGAGAAATCTCTCCAAGAATGTGAAATCTCTCCCAAATCTCTCTCAAAAGTTCCTTAAACTTTTTATAGTCTTTCGGGCCATCCCGACCCTTAACCCGGTCAAAACTGCTTAAAACGGTGTAAAAACGAGTAAAATAGGCTTAAGGACCCGAAACCCCTCTCAAGGAGCCGAACCCTCCTAAGGACCCGAAACCCATCTTGGGAACCGAAGGCATCAGAACCGAAAGCATGAGAAGCGAAGGCATCAGAAGCGAAGGTCAGAAGCGAACTAGTCAGAACCGAACCCTCCAAGACCGAACCCGAGCCTCGCTTCCCAGCCAGAACTGAAACCGAACCTTAGAAGCCGAGACCGAGCCCCAGCAACAGAATCTGGAAGAGGCAAAGCCTCTCGGACCGAAACTGGGAAGGGCAGAACTCTCGGACCGAACCTCGCTTATGGCCACCGAGACCGAGCCTCGCTCTCGGTTCCTTCTTCTGCACTTTCGGTCTTCTCTTCTACTCTCGGTCCCTTCCCCTCCTCTTGGTCTTTCTCTTCTACTCTCGGTTCCAAGCATCAGCAGCCGAACCTCCGGGCCAGGCTTCGGATTTTTGACACTTTTCACCCGTTATCAATATTTTTAACATTTTAAGCTCGTTTTTTGAGATTTTAACGCGGGATTTTCACTCAAACTTGTAGTTAAACGTAATAAACCCTAAATGTTCATAATTTAATCATATTTTCATGAAAATCCTTATTTAAATAATAAAATCTAGTGGGTGAATAATTGAGGTGGAGTGTTGACTTTGCTTTACCTTATGACACAAGCAACCACACCCACACTCACTCTATGACCAGCCACACCTCCCCACCTTACCTAGGTCACTTCAATATCCTATCCACTCAATTATCAGCCTTCCACACATTCTAAGAGATGGAACATCCATCCTCCTTCTCACTTCTCTCATTTGCTCTCATTTCACCAAGGATCCAACTCCACTTTTCTCTCAAACTTTCTCTATCAATTTCGAGATTCCAAGGATGATCCTCAAGCTTTCTTACGTTCTTGGTAAGTATAATTCATCCTCCTTGTGATAATTACACTCCATTATACTCTGATCATAGATTGCTTACACAAATTACATCATTTTGGTGTTAGATTCTCGAAAATCTTCAAGGCATCTTCAAGTGCTCTTGAGTTGAACACTTCCCTAATCCAACATTCATCCACTGAAATCACTCAAGGTGAGTTCATAGCCGTACATTTTCATGTTTTCTCAAGATTTTTTTTTGGGGGGGGGGGATACAAGTTAAAACACCAAGAACATAACTAAACTTTTCTAACAAGCTTTATAAGAAAAGTTCAACTCCATTCACAGACTGTTTCGGGCAGCTTCAAAATTTTTGTTTTCAAAACTGTTTCAGGTATAAGTAGTTCCAGTTCTTGGCTTTAAAATTACTACTTGCACATCTCCATAAGATTTTTCAACAATTTATGGTGATTTTTACAAAACTGCCTATCATTTCAAACACCAATCCGGATCAGTCTGTGAATATGGACTTTTCACCCAAGTTGGAGGTCTTAAAAAATCATGATAAAAATTATGAGTAAACTAGACACAGTTTGGGAACTCTTAGAATTTACGGATTTATTTTTCGACTTCGTATGATTTTTCTATGACTTTTCTAAAACAACGCAAAAAGGTTAAATTTAGTTAACAACATATAAATTTCATAACACTTTGTATTATGTTGAGCAAAGCGTGTAACAATAAGTTCTAAATATTGAATGTATTTCCTTGTTAGTTTATCATCATAAACTGAAACTTAGTCATTCATGATAAGATTATTCATTCATTTAGAACACGTATATTAAGCTATAATAAGTATAGTTTATGGATTCATAACACTTATGCATTTTCATAAAAGAGTTCTTATACATTACAAACGTTTGGATAAAAGAGTTCTACACTCACGCACACTACACGTAAACTAAGGATGTAAGACTATCTCTCCCCGTACATCCTAGTACGGGATCCAAATTCCTGTAAGTTATAACCAAAATCTCTTGTAGGGAGAGCGTGATAATTGTGTATAGATCTATATTGGGGTTGACATCCTACACCTCGCTGCTACCTGCAACCGGACCGGCAGGTCTGCGGGTGACAAGATTCATAGGATCAGGGTGTCTAAAAGATGTTGTGCAGGTTACCTCTAGTCATAGTATGGTTATAGCGACTCACATAGGGAGCTAACAATACATAAAGTTTACGAGATTTTTTTCATAAAACAAAAGGGGTTTTATGTCGATTTAAAATCACTTTTTATATCAATAAGTACAGATATTACTGTACACTTTCGGTTTTGGTATTTATAACTACACATCATTTGAAACCACTTTTATATCTTTAAGTATGACAAATACGTGTTCATTTTCGGTCCTGGTATTTTGGACCACATAACTTTTATAAGGAAAATATTGGATTTTACTTGGTAACATACATCTCTTTACAAAGATCGATTTTCAAACTCTTACTGTCAAAAGCTTATGAACTCACCACCCTTTGTGTTGACACTTCTTCAAAACTACGTATTCTCATGAATTCAGTGAATCAGGAAATCAACAACGTTTTGAGGATGGGACGATAATTCGTCAAACAGTTCATTTTGTATCATAATGTAATTGATTTGAATCATGTAAACATATACTTTGGTGTAACTTTTTCAATTATATTTATGATGGTTGTTTTTACTTTGAGCACTATTATACTCATTGTTGTCATACTCTACATGAAGTCCTCCACCCCCGGACGTTTCCGCCATCCTTGGTTTGGGGGTGTGACAAATTGGTATCCAAGCATTGTTTATAGTGATCTAAGTATATCGAACCACATAAGATATACAAATTATAAATGCATTGGGACTAAGGTCTCTGATTTAAAGTTTTCAAAACAATGATACTTTTAGAAATAAATAGTTTCTTGTTAAAAGTATACATGCATGCATACATACTAAGGTCAACATCATTCTAGAACAAAACAAAAGTAATGATTTTTGGATATCATAGGTAAGCTCGGGGATGTATGATCAGTCTTGGGAGTGGCACAGCCTGATAAACTATGCTGGTCCGAGGAGTGATTAGCACATGCCCAAGAATGGTTGTGATGTGGCAACAAGTCAAAAAACTTACCAACACTACCACAATGAAATACCATCGGGTATTTGGTGTTATTATAATTACTTATCTGAGAACTAAATAGATTTTTATCAATAGGTCAATAATTGCTTAGTGGATACATTAAAGTTTTATGTATCCAGGACGTCATAGACTTAGAATCTGTGGATCTTTGCTTTACTTCCTGTTCTCCTTGGATTGGGGATTTAGAGTTAGCGTCGCTTATTCGAAGGTCTATCCTATCCCAAATACATATGACTAGTATGCACTAAACAATGTATTGAAGTACCTGATAAAGATCATCTTATAATTATCTAATTAGTACGTCTACTTAGTTATTTCTTATATTCCCATTTCTCGCGAAGATATCATGGCTAGGATTCCATCCCCACGGCGACCCGTACTACCCTAACCATGGCAATACTGAATGGCTTGGAGAGGAGCCAGAGAATGATCACCCAACCCCTGTGGATGGTCACCAAGTTGAAGGCCTTGCTGATGGTTCTAACTCCGAACCTGAAATGGGGAACCTACCGCGAGGGCTATTGTTCCAAATCCCAACCCTCGTCCGAATTTTCAATGCCCGACGCCTCCTTGGGTAGAATGCTTGGAAACCTGGAGCGATGAGCAAGACCAACTCATGTCGTTTAATGGAGACTGAAGCTTCTACAACATAAGCAAGGAAGCCCAACAGACAAAATTCCTCCAAATCCTGGTCCGTTGCCCGAAACAAGATTCAGGGCAGAACAACTCTCTGTCGTATCGTAGAGGTTGATACAAATGCAAGAATGAATAAAATCCGCACCAATCACCTTGAGCACACTCGTGAAAAATCTGAGGGAGACCATGAAACCCTGCTTCAAGCAATGGCTGAAACATGAACCGAAGTTATAGAACTCCGAGTACGCCAGAGGGTGTACGAAAGGAACATGCTTGATATGGAGCGGCAACTAACTGAACTGAGGGTTCACCATAGGGATGACTGTAGCCAGTAGTAGATGCCTTACTTTCTTTCCCTGTTAAAAAGGAATCGTTTTTCCTATCTATGTCCTATGTGGCATTCTCTATGAAACTATCTTGTACTGTAGGTACTTTTGGTTAGGCCTTTAGGCGGACAAAACTCTCCTGCTCTGGATGTGATGTAAGAACCTCTACAAGGTTAATTTTCCCTAATTTGTTACATCTTAAACGTCAATGACATTGTCAGTCAACTAAATTCTGTGTCACCCCTTGTTCAAATACTTCCATCATGCTACCTTAGGAGTCTATCTGAAACCCACTCTAGTCAAGTTGTTGGACTAGAGTAATTTAGCTCCGGGATCGTTCCCAATTCTCTTTCCAAGGTTGGATTATGTTATTCACCAACCAATGGAACCCGGTTTTGAACAACAAACATCATAAGACCATTCTCCAAACTTACTTCTACTCTGTTATAGGACTGCATCATAGGGATGTAGGTCAAACCTTCGAGAACATACTTCAATTAGTCATAATAAGGGCCTAGCTTGGGTCACGTATAAGGCTTCACTTGGGTACAGAACTATTGAAATACATGAGTTTACCATATAAAGAATCTCGCTATAAATTGTTTTTAGAACACCCTTAACGACCGAATTACGTTACAAATCGATATAAGATAAACTTAGTTAGAAACTCGCACCGTATAGCCATTCTAAAAACTCATTATCATCTCACCTTTAAACAGTTTCTTGGGAAGTTCCTTCTTCATAGACCTATGGGGTGCGATCATACCAACACTAATGCACCGGATCCCATCAAAACTCCTCAGCCAAGCGTGTTCGGACAAACATGATTCTAAGATGAGTAAAGCTTAACTCCCGTATGAAACCTACTCCTACCCACTGCCATAACTCCATCTCAGGAGAGTTAGCGGAAACACTAGGAATAGTACAGTAATGTCCAAAACTTTATATGCGTAAATATAAATCGTAAGGATGCACTTAAGATAATCATTTCCACTAACGAAGTCGTTTTTCATCGTGAAACAGAGCCATGTCTTCACCAAGAGGAAACCAACCAACTAGAAAGGCGCCAACACTGCAGATAGACGCTGCTACTTTTCAGGCTGCAGTCACGGCAGCCGTGACAACCATCGTAGCACAATTCAATACGAACAACGCCAATAGAAGTGGGAGCGGTGCTAACAACACAGATTGTGGTAACAATCAGGAACACCAGTGGGTGTCTGCCAACAAAAATACCTTACGCCACAAACCTACGAACAAGAAGCGAAAGTTCTGGGACGAAATGAAGTGTAACCTACCTCAAAAACTCGCTGGAAGAAAGCAATCTGTAGCTGCACCTGCCATTACAACAGCAGTCACGATGAACACCGTGACACTAGCCACGGGGTCTGCCACCCAAACACCGGCCATACCCTATGAGGGATCACTCCCAAAGTGCAACTAATGTGGCTTCCATCACAATGAGGCTTGCCGGGAAATGCAATGTAAAAACTGCAACAGGAAAGGGCATACCGTCCGTTTCTGTAAGGCCCTGACCTAGCATCTCCCTTCAATCACAAGCACCAAGGTAGACCCACTATGCTACTTATGCGTTGAAACGGGACACTTCAAGAGAGAGTGTCCAATTGAGAAGAATGATGGGGGAGCAGGAGGAGTGTGACAAACGAACCAACAAGGGTAACAGGGAACCGTATTAGGACTTTTGTAATGTTTCCAACGACAAAAACGTTTAAGTACTATATGTTTGTAATGAATTTGGTATGCTTGCTAAAGTCACCATCTTTCTAAAAAGTAGTTAAAATACTCTCTCTCTCTCATACAAATTAAACCAAAGACATTCATATATGACCTTAGGATCATTACCTGTAAGATGCGATGACTTTGTACACACATCGGGGTTAATTATAATCAAAATACTGAAATCTTGAACCAAATAATTCCATCCTGACTCCTATTCCATGTCAAGTAGTAGGAATTGAGTGGGGCCACCCACTCGACGATTTCACAAACATCGACTTACATACGACGTTCATATACCGCTCGATCGTAAGGAGACCTGTCAGGGATCATGACATCAAGTATCATTACTGGCTATCGAAACACATCCACTACCAGTGCTAGACATTGTGGTATGAATCATCTATAGTAATAATAACATCAAACAAAACGGAACACACGGAAAAGAAACACAACATACTCTATCACTCTAGTGATCTCTTCTTACGAATACAACTTAACTTATGTTATCTAAAAAGATATTGTTGTCATCATCCAATTTTGATTGATATAGCCCTCATCTTCCCGATTTAACATCTACAAAAGGACCCTTCACCTAACCCTCCGAATATCGAAACCTTTGTCTCCCATAAACGCGTCCAGCTCGGATCTACGGGCCATCTCTCGCTGTGAAACCCCAAAACACGCACCAGAGGAGTGTTATACTTCCCGAAACCTTGTCACAAGTAATTCTAGGAGACCCTTCGGGAATGTCATGCATACAGCAGACAAGGTTCATGCACAGAAGCTTGGGACGGATACGACCAGGTGCGAGTCCTACCATGAACTTCGGGTCAGGTTACCAGGAGTACAAGTGAATGCCCTATCATTCAAATAATTCAAGTCGTGTAAACCAAATCCACATACTTCCTACCGAGCTACAACAACTGTCAGGTCAAACCTGTCGAACTACTCAACAATGAAATTGAAGAACCAAGCTTCTCACCCTGGAGAGCTCCGGTCTTATTCTTCAAATAGAAAGGCAAATTGCTTGTAGTTCCATCGACCTCACAGGCCTCGACAATATCTCCAGTAGAAACCTTTACTATATACCTCGCATAGATGAATAGACCGACCAACCGCAAGGAACGAAGTACCCTTCAGGAATTGGACCTGAGATCTGAATATCACCAGTCGCGAGTACTGGAGAAGGATGTCCGAGGACAATCATCCAAATTCGATGCGGACGCTGGAAGTCCGTAGTGATACCCCTCGGATAGGACCAACCCCCTCGCAGTATTCATGAACGTAATAGATAGGATATGCCATTCTTACTAGGATCAGTTCGTCATTATCATTATAAATGACTTGCTTATCTACCCTCGTAGTAAGAAGGAAACCAAGGAGAGCAGCTACAACAAACCGCGGAAGCAATACGATCAGAGAAGCCTTACCCGAAGTTCTCTAGATACGAGTTTTGGAATTGAGGAGTCCAATTCCTAAGACACATCATTATCAATGTGGAAATTCTTAAGGACCCTTTCAATTGATCAAAACCGTTGAGAAATAGTCAGCACCAAAGGCGTCAGCAGGAATACGCCAAAATTCTCGGTCTCGCTGACCTACCATCTTAGTTCCTTTAGAACTTCTCGTAAACTACGGAACCCCCTTACGACTTTGACCTTGAAGGGAGCAACCCTTGACTGGGAAGAGAAGAAAGAGGGAGAAACCTTTAGAACTCCATAATAAGAAACCATATTCCTCTAGAAGCCTCACTCTGGGAAGGCTTAATACGCTTCGGAAAGCGTGGAAAGCCAATACCACAGATAATGATGCCTTTCTAGATTCTTGTCAGAATCAGCCATGAAACTCGCTACTTCAATCTACTCCCGCGAGCTTGGTAAAGTACATTTTACCCGACACGTCCCGAACTTGTAGATGTATCTATCCGACGAGACTCTAGTAATCCCCCTCGACGAGATCGAGTTCTACAAGAGCCTCACCTTCGTGGAAGAACCGTAGTGACCATGGACCGAGAGGTCAAGCGAACGCAGCAACGCCGCTTCCCATTCTTGAAAGTTCGTTGGAATACTAACCAAGGACCTGGATTCACTTGTGAGCGTGAGAATCAGTCGATTAAGAAGTATCCCCACTTCTTGGCTCGATTATTCATGCCTACTCCTTGCCTAAATTCAAATTTCGGGATGAAATTCCCTCTAACGGGGGGATGATGTGACAACCGTCAATTTCCGGACAAGTCAAAGTCAACTGAAGTCAACAAGTCAAACCGTTCGACTCAATTTGCCCGTGGGTACTAGAGTTTACGTTATGTAATTTCTAAACAACTCGCTATTCTAATGAGAGATCATAAATCGAAAAGCGCGTACATCTAGATCTTCTTAACCTAAAATTGTGGTACGTGGCGAGCCAAACCGATAAAACAATGTTTCATAGTCACCGGGAGTGTGTAAGATCCTTAAACAAGGCTTAACAGGGCTTACGCACCTTGCATTGCGAAGCCGACCACTCACAAATGTCACACACGAAACCTCTCCAAATCATTTTCACTCTATCTCTCTTTATCTAGAATCTCTCCCAAATCTCTCCGAGCATCTCAAATCCCTCCCAAATCTCTCTTTGTATGAGAAATCTCTCCAAGAATGTGAAATCTCTCCCAAATCTCTCTTTGTATGAGAAATCTCTCCAAGAATGTGAAATTTCTCCCAAATCTCTCTTTGTATGAGAAATCTCTCCAAGATTGTGAAATCTCTCCCAAATCTCTCTTTGTATGAGAAACCCTTCTAAGTATGTGAAATCTCTCCCAAACCTCTCTTTGTATGAGAAATCTCTCCAAGAATGTGAAATCTCTCCCAAATCTCTCTCAAAAGTTCCTTAAACTTTTTATAGTCTTTCGGGCCATCCCGACCCTTAACCGGGTCAAAACTGCTTAAAACGGTGTAAAAACGAGTAAAATAGGCTTAAGGACCCGAAACCCCTTTCAAGGAGCCAAACCCTCCTAAGGACCCGAAACCCATCTTGGGAACCGAAGGCATCAGAAGCGAAAGCATGAGAAGCGAAGGCATCAGAAGCGAAGGTCAGAAGCGAACTAGTTAGAACCGAACCCTCCAAGACCGAACCCGAGCCTCGCTTCCCAGCCAGAACCGAAACCGAACCTTAGAAGCCGAGACCGAGCCCCAGCAACAGAATCTGGAAGAGGCAAAGCCTCTCGGACCGAAACTGGGAAGGGTAGAACTCTCGGACCGAACCTCGCTTATGGCCACCGAGACCAAGCCTCGCTCTCGGTTCCTTCTTCTGCACTTTTGGTCTTCTCTTCTACTCTCGGTCCCTTCCCCTCCTCTCGGTCTTTCTCTTCTACTCTCGGTTCCAAGCATCAGAAGCCGAACCTCCGGGCCATGCTTCGGATTTTTGACACTTTTCACCCGTTTCAATATTTTAAACATTTTAAGCTCGTTTTACGAGATTTTAACGCGGGATTTTCACTCAAACTCGTATTTTAATGTAATAAACCCTAAATATTCATAATTTAATCATATTTTCATGAAAATCCTTATTTAAATCATAAAATCTAGTGGGTGAATAATTGAGGTGGAGTGTTGCCTTTGCTTTACCTTATGACACAACCAACCACCCCCACACCCACTCTATGACCAGCCACACCTCCCCACCTTACCTAGGTCACTTCAATATCCTTTCCACTCAATTATCAGCCTTCCGCACATTCTAAGAGATGGAACATCCATCCTCTCTCCTCACTTCTCTCATTTGCTCTCATTTCACCAAGGATCCAACTCTACTTTTCTCTCAAACTTTCTCTATCAATTTTGAGATTCCAAGGATGATCCTCAAGCTTTCTTACGTTCTTGGTAAATATAATTCATCCTCCTTGTGATAATTACACTCCATTCTACTCCGATCATAGATTGGTTACACAAATTACATCATTTTGGTGTTAGATTCTCGAAAATCTTAAAGGCATCTTCAAGTGTTCTTGAGTTGAACACTTCCCTAATCCAACATTCATCCACTGAAATCACTCAAGGTGAGTTCATACCCGTACATTTTCATGTTTTCTTAAGCTTTTTTTTTCGGGGGGGGGGGGGGGGGGAATACAAGTTAAAACACGAAGAACATAACTAAACTTTTCTAACAGCCTTCATCAGAAAAGTTCAACTCCATTCACAGACTGTTTTGGGCAACTTAAACATTTTTGGTTTCAAAACTATTTTAGGTGTAAGTAGTTCCAGTTCTTGGGTTTAAAATTACTACTTGCACATCTCCATAAGATTTTTCTACAATTTATGGTGGTTTTTACAAAATTGCCTATCATTTCAAACACCAATCCGGGTCAGTCTTTGATTATGGACTTTTTCACCCAAGTTGGAGATCATTAAAAATCATGATAAAAATTATGAGTAAACTAGACATAGTTTGGGAACTCTCAAAATTTATGGATTTAGTTTTCGACTTCATATGATTTTTCTATGACTTTTCTAAAACAATGCAGAAAGGTTAAATTTAGTTAACAACATATAAATTTCATAACACTTTGTATTATGTTGAGCAAAGTGTGTAACAATAAGTTCTAAATATTGAATGTGTTTCCTTGTTAGTTTATCATCATAAACTGAAACTTAGTCATTCATAATAAGATTATTCATTCATTTAGAACACGTATATTAAGCTATAATAAGCATAGTTTATGGATTCATAACACTAATGCATTTTCATAAAAGAGTTCTTATACATTACAAACGTTTGGATAAACTATAATAGGTATAGTTTATGATTCCTCACATAACACACTCATACAAAAAGGGTACATTCATAGAAAAAGGTTCTACACTCACGCATACTACACGTAAACTTGTTAATTCAAGATGTGAGACTATCTCTCCCTGTACGTCAGAGTATGAGATCCAAATTCCTATAAGTTATAACCAAAATCTCTTGTAGGGAGAGTGTGATAATTGTGTATAGATCTATATTGGGGTTGACATCCCACACCTTGCTGCTAGCTACAGCCGGACTGATAGGTCTACGGGTGACAAGAGTCATAGGATCAGGGCGTCTAAAAGACGTTGTGCAGGTTACCTCTAGTCATAGTATGGTTATAGCGACTCACATAGGGAGCTAACAATACATAAAGTTTACAGGATTTTTTTTTTATAAAACAAAAGGGGTTTTATGTCGATTTAAAATCACTTTTTATATCAATAAGTACAGATATTACTGTACACTTTCAGTTTTGGTATTTATGACTACACATCATTTGAAACCACTTTTATATATTTAAGTATGACAAATACTTGTTCATTTTCGGTCCTGGTATTTAGGACCACATAACTTTTATAAGGAAAATATTTGATTTTTCTTGGTAACATACATCTCTTTACAAAGATCGATTTTCAAACTCTTACTGTCAAAAGCTTATGAACTCACTAACCTTTGTGTTGATACTTTTTCAAAACTACTTGTATTCTCAGGAATTAAGTGAAACGGGAAATCAACAACGTTTTGAGGATGGGACGATAATTCGTCAAACAGTTCATTTTGTGTCATAATGTAATTGATTTGATTCATGTAAACATATACTTTGGTGTAAATTTTTCAATTATATTTATGATGGTTGTATTTACTTTGAGCACTATTATACTTGTTGTTGTGATACTCTACATGAAGTCCTCCACCCCCGGATGTTTCTGCCATCCTTGGTTTGGGGGTGTGACATGTACCTTCTCCTTATCTCTTTATTTATGTTGATTATTGCTTATGTTTGTGTGTTTTGTTATAGGATCATTCTTAGTGAATGGTATATCAGCCTTGGTACAGTTTGATTCGAGTGCCGCCCAATATTTTGTATAACTCGCACCCAGCAAAAGATTTGTAGAATCTCATGGGGAGCTGGATTGCCCACTTGATGTAAAGATAGCAGATGACAGGACCGTCAGGGTTGCTAGGGTTGACCAAGAATGTACTCTAAAGTTATTCGACGAGTAATTTTTAGTGGATCTGGTTCCTATTCCCTGCGAGGGAATAAGGTTATAGTGGGTATGGATTGGTTGAGCCTCAATGGGGCAGTGTTGTGAGCAGCATCTAGTGAGGTTTCACACTCCTAGTAGGGGAGGATTAGTGATCCATGGTGACAGACCACAGCAGGGACCATTGTTTTGTTCTGCAGTGAGGGCAAGGCATCACAGTCAGCAAGGTTCCACAAGATACGTGGCCTCTTTCATGGATACCCGAGATAAGGGTAAGGCGACAGTTGAGGATGTACCGGTAGTGCGAGAGTACCCAAACATATTCCCGTATGATCTACCTGGGATACCTCTGGAGAGATAGGTTGAATTTAGGATTGACCTGGTCCCTAGTGTGGCTATGATAGCCAAGGCACCATATTGCTTGGTTCCCACCGAGATGCAAGAGTTGTCTACGCAACTGCAAGAGCTGCTAGACAAGGGTTTTATTAGGCCAACTAATTCACCATGGGGAGCGCCGATCCTATATGTGAAGAAGAAGGATGGGTCACATCGCATGTGCATAGACTACTGGGAGTTGAATAAAGTAATGGTGAAGAACCGTTACCCACTTCCGAGGATAGATGATTTGTATGACCAACTTCAGGGAGCATCTTGTTTCTCCAAGATTGATTTATAGCCATGGTATCACCATATTGATTCAGAGACGATGACATACAAAAGACAACTTTCAGGACTCGTTATGGTCATTATGAGTTTGTGGTGATGCCATTTGGGATCACCTATGCTCCACCCACGTTCATGGACCTAATGAACCGTGTGTACAGACCGATGTTGGAGCGGTATGTAATAGTCTTCATTGATTGCATCTTGGTTTACTCCAAGACTCAGGAGCATCATGAGGATCACCTGAGGGAGGTACCAGAGACATTGAGGAGGGAGAGACTTTTTGCGAAGTTCTCCAAGTGTGATTTTTGGTTGCATGAGGTGCAGTTCCTTGGGCACCTTGTCAACTAGAAGGGTATTCTGGTCGATTCGGCCAAAATAGAGGTCGTAATGCAGTGAGATATTTTGAGGTCTCCAACTGATATTCGGAGTTTCCTGGGTCTAGCAGGGTATTACAGGAGATTTATTCAGGACTTCTCCTAGATTGCAATTCTGTTGACCCGACTAACCAAGAAGTCGGTGGTTTTTCGTTGGGGACCTGAGCAGCAGAAAACCTTTGATATGCTCAGGCAGCAGTTGTGCGAGGCTCTGATTCTCACTCTGCCAGAGGGTGTAGATGATTCCGTAGTTTACTGTGATGCTTCGATCACAGGCATGGGAGCAGTTTTGATGCAGTGAGGTCATGTGATAGTTTATGCTTCGAATCAGCTGAAGTCTCACGAGGCTAACTATCCGACACATGATTTAGAGTTGGCGGCTGTGGTGTTTGCCCACAAGATTTGGCGGTATTACCTCTACGGGGTCCGTTGTATCATTTACACGAACCACAAGAGTTTGAGGTACCTCATGGATCAGAGGAATCTTAACATGAGGCATCATCAGTGGTTAGATGTGGTGAAGTACTACGATTGTGAGATCCTTTACCACCCGGCCAAGGCCAACGTAGTGGCCGACGCCCTGAGCTGCAAGGCAGTAGAGGCCCCAATCCGAGACATCTTTCTAAGAATAAAAGTGATTACTCCATTGTTGGAGCAGATCCGAGAGGCGCGGGTTGAGGGCCTGAAGGAGGAGCATCGGAAGTGCAAGCGGGTCATAGTTTAGGCGGCCTTCTTTGATTACGACAGTCGTGGATTGTTGACCCTGTATGAAAGGGTATGGGTGTCGTATTGGGCGGAGTATAATATATATTGATGAATGAGGCCCACAACTCCAGGTTCTCCATCCATCCCAGGGCGAACAAGATGTACAGAGATCTTCAACCCGATTACTGGTGGCCCTACATGAACTGAGATGTAGCTTGGTGCGTGGAGAAATGCATGGCCTGTAGGAAGGTCAAGGCAGAGCACTAGAGGCCTCACGACAAGATGCAACCATTAGAAATCCCCGTGTGGAAGTGGGAGGACATTACTATGGATTTTATCACTAAGCTTCTTAGGACCACATGTGGGGTCGATTCAATATGGGTCATCGTGGATCAGTTAACCAACATCGCTCACTTTATCACGATCTAGGAGAGCATATCAATCGAGAAGCTGGCTGAGATTTATGTGCCAGAGGTAGTGGCACGTCACAGAATGCTTGTCTTAGTGGTGTTAGACCGAGATGTCCGTTTTACTTCCAGATTTTGCAAGCGGTTTCACGACGAGATGGGTACTCATCTCCATTTCAGCACTGCTTTCCACCCCTAGATAGATGGACAGAGTAAGAGGACGATTCAGACTCTCGAGGACATGTTTCGTGCATGTGTTTTGGATTTTGGTGGCAGTTGGGATACATACCTTCCTTTAGCGAAATTTTCATATAACGATAGTTACCACGCCCGGCATAGACCGACCTCCCTTCAAGATGCTCTACAAGAGGAAGTGAAAGAACCCAATCGATTGGGTTGAGGCCGATTAGAAGGTCATGGGGAGTACACATATAGTACTCAAGACCACAGAGCGGATCCAGCAAGTCCAAAACAGGCTACAAACTGCTTAGGGTCGGCAGAAGAGTTACGCCAACAAGAGGCGTTCGGATTTAGAGTTTCGGGAGGGCGACTGGTCCTCCTGAAGGTGTCAACTTGGAAGGGTGTCATCCGGTTCCGAAAGTGAGGTAGCTGGGCCCCAGGTATATTGGCGCTTTCAGAGTCATCGTCCATGTGGGCAAGGTAGCGTATCAAGTGGATCTTCCACAGAGCTCAGTCAAATCTACAACACTTTCCATGTTTCCAAGATACGGAATTGTTTAGTGGACGACATGACAGTTGTGCCCTTAGAGGATATTCTGGTCGATCACAGCCTGAATTACATTGAGAAACCGGTGGCGATTCTGGATCGCAAGAAAAAGGAGTTGAGGAACAAGAGGGTTGAGCTAGTGAAGGTGCAGTGGGAGCACCGTAAGGGTTCAGAGTGGACATCGGAGCCCGAGGAGGAGATGAGGGAGCACTATCCGGAGTTGTTTCTAGAGGCAGAAGACTTCAAGGATGAAGCCTAGGACAAATGGGACAGAATTGTAATGCCTGGTACGCATTTCATTTAATTATTTATTATTTTTGAGAGAAGGACTCGACGATTTGGTGGCCCTAACTCATCGAGTAGAGGACAACCTATGTGCGGGGTTTATGTTATCGATTCGCTGAATCGACTCCCTAACTTGGTGAGTAGCCCGGCTAGGGTGAAACCCTAATTTCGGGGTTTTGTACTCTATTTAAGCATCCTAATCCCCACCCTTTAGCCTCATTTACAGCCACCTTATCCTAAACCCTAATCCACAAAACCCTAGAGCTTTTCTTGAGAGTGTGATCCAATTTTAAGTGATTTTTGTGCATTGTGAAGCTTGTAGAAGAAGAGGAAGATAGAGGGCTCAAGAGGGAAGGAATATATCCAGAAGCTACACTCCATTTGTTGCATTTTCTAGTAATCAAGTCTCTAACTTGATCATTCTTCTCTTAGATCTAGTTATTTCCTTTTTATGAGGGTTCTTGTTTAAGAGTCATGATCATTGGGTTTTGGACACCTCAAGTGTTTTATGTCCAGATCTGGGATCTAGGAGGGGTTACATGACATAAAGGTGAAAACTCTATGACCATGGAAGCCCCATGCAAGTTATGAGCAATTATATGGCCTTTTTGGCCGTAAAAGGGCCATGAATCGATGCAAGCTCGAGACTTAACATGCCCAAATAACATCAGGGGTTTAGATTTGAGGTGGTAAGATGGAGTTTTGTGTATGGAGGACTTAAGGACCAAGTTCTAGGTCCCAAGGAATTAGGGTCTTAGCTAAACCACCTAATAAGTGGAATTAATGGGTAAAGTCGGAAAGTACCCTTATAAGGGCATTTCCAATGAACAATTGAAGTATGGGCTTTAGATCTATAGAACAAGGGCTTAATCTATTAAGATGGACAAATAGACAGGAGGAATCGTCGAGTCCATAAGGGAACTCGATGAATCAAGTCGTGTTGTCCTATTTCAGTTTATGGGGGAACTCTACAAGTCTGTAGAGGGACTCGACGAGCCGAATCACCAAGTTGCGACTATAAAGAACTCAATAGGACTCGATGATTCGGAAGACCACGCGGCGAGTTGAGTCGCGATTCCAGGATTTCTAAGTTTTAGAACTCGACAAGTTGAAAGGTTGACTCGGCGAGTTGGTCAACCCAGAATGTGGATTTTGAATAGAGCGTTGACTTTGACCAGGGGTTAAATGGTCATTTTATCCTTAGATAGATTTTCAGTTTTTTGACTAAGAATTATTGTATAGAGTTAGTCGGGAGGTTGGAGAAGCAGCCAGTAGTGGTTCCTCACGCACAAGTTTAGTATCCAGTTTGAGAGGTGAGCTTTCCTTCAGTAGGAGTGGGTCTAAGGCACCAAGGCCAGCCCGTACTTGTGATATGTTAGTATTTGAGTGTGGATGGGGCCCAAATCTCATAGCATTACTTGAGAATAGTTATATGATGGTTTAATAGATATACTCGTTGTCTGTGTGATACTTGTATGCATGTTAGGAACAGGGTGTGGGTAGGGCCCGAATCTCCTAGACAACAGAGTGTGGGCGGGACCCGAATCTCCCAGACAGTGGAGTGTGGGCGCGGGGCCCGAATCTCTCAGACAGCAGAGTGTAAGCGGGGCTCGAATCTCCATGAGAGTGGGCGGGGCCCGTATCTCCAAGTTGCATGTTATTTGGATGGTATGTGGTAGTTTGGGGAGCTCACTAAGCTTTGTGCTTACAGTTTTCAGTTTTGGTTTTTGGTACTTCAACTAGCAAAGGGAAGGGCTCAGGATGATCGCATGTGGTGTTTCTAGCCTGGGATATTTCACTTTGATATTTGACATGATATTTTAATACTTGACAATTGTTATGATGATTTTGAGATACATTGTTTGTAATGATTAAATGATGGTGATATTTATGTTTTAAATAAGGAATTAAAAACAAAAATTTTGGATCGTATTTTAGGGATGTTTCATGAAACCTGCTAATATAGGTTAGAGGGACTAAAAAGACAGATCACTTTAAAGTTTGCTCCCACATAAGGTTTGAAAATAACTTAAGGAAATGAATGAGTAAATGTGAAATACATAATAGGGCTAATGTATCATTTTCCTTTATATTATTATAGGGTTATGTATGTAAAAATCAATAAAATAATATGTAATATTTATGGAGCGTATTTTTTTTTTTATTAATTTTGTTAGACACCTACCAACTTTTATAAGGAGTTAAAGGAAATTTATGATGCTTTTAGGTGTCTAGATTAATAATCTAAAGATTACAACTAAGTTAACAACATACAAGTAAGTTAATAACATAGTATTTTCTACAACTAAGTTAACAAAATAGTACTTTCTGATTATTTTTATAGAAATTTACTTTTTGTTTTTTCATTTATATAGAGATGTACTTTCTATATTTTATGTAATTTGTGTATTATTATGGTTAACTGATATTAACCATTAACCAAAAAACATTAGCTGAATCATTTACTAACCAACACCAATGGTTATCGAGACGCATTAACCGATTATAATGGTTATGTTTGGTTTTGTCCAATAATCGAATCAAACCGCCTTATATATACCCCTAAATAGTAATGGATCAGGATTGAAATTTTGGCATATCAAAATTGTTCTAATATGTTATTATTACGATGTAACATATATTTGACTGATAACTAACTCGAACTCGTAAATTGTTAACAATTTACGAGTTCGAGTTGGTTCAATGGTGCACCTGGTTTCTTAAGTTATAAAATACATTAACAACAATTTTGGCATATCAAAATAGTTCTTATATGCTATTATTAAGACGTAACATAGATTTCACTGATAACTAACTAATATATTCATATGTTTTTGAAACTAATTATATATTTATTGTAGTTTAAAGGAGTTTAGTTTTCGATTACCATATATATATATATATATATATATATATATATATATATATATATATATATATATATATATATATATATATATAATGTGTGTGTGTGTTTGTGTGTGTGAACTTAAAGGCTTCAAAATCCCGAGAACTATTAATCCACTTATCATTTTTTTAAACATTTTTCAAAACGAACACAATAGTGAGATTCTAATAATAATGTTTAAGAGAATTACAACCTGAAAAAATCAAAAGAATAACATAGAAAGCATAAATATTAACTAGGTAAGTTACCCCGTGTTGCGGGGTCTGTGAGGTCAGATGTGAGCTTTTTTTTCGGTTGATTAACTCGTAATGGGATTAATAGTAAACTGAAAAACACTCGTGTGGTTTGATTTTGACATATTGTAACGACCATGTTGTCCTTGGAGCTGTTTAATTTCCACATTGTTTTCAATTATCCCCGGAAGGTTAACAAAAATAATTCCCATTGGCATAAGTTTTCTAGTAAAAGATGGACCCATTACCTGTTTATCACTGCCTAATTTCTGGCTAGAAACCACTTTGAGACCTTTTTGCATGATAATGGCAATAAGTAAGACCTGCATAAACCTTGTTTAGAAGTACATATGTCAGTGACATTCTCAAACCTGTAAACAAAACAATAACAACAGAAGTTTGATTAAAATCTATAGAGTATAGAAAGTCCATAAATACTAATAACACCAATAATCCTTGATTAAAGAAATTACACATAGACACCCTTTGACAGTAGGATGTTTGCAAAAGGCCTATGGAAATTATTCCTGACTATAGATGGGATAAATTAATGGTCTATTCCAATGGAATAGACCATTCCATTCCAACTTCGAATCTGTCATACCAAACACTACACCAGTTCCTTCAACGTATCTTTAACTTTTTCCAATGCTCCAATTTCATCAAATGTTACTCCAATGTCACTGGGAAGAATCACATCTGCTAGAAGCCTTTTCTTAAACTCATTTTCCATTACAACATCCTATCATTATTATTAATATTATACAAATAAAAACTGTTAGCAAATTTCATATAAACTCCAAATTTCTTAAACAGTAAGGTAAGAATAACATCACCTTTAAAGATTTCTTCAAGCTGTTGGATTCATTCTGAACTGCTTGCATATTTTCAATACGGTATTGTATGCTGCCAAATTGACAATTACATATTTTACTACGATTCCCTCTAATATAAGGCTAAATTACAATATCATTAAATATATTGCAACCTACTATATTATTTTTATTAATACCAATACGTTACACGGAACATACTTTCTTTATCTTTTATACTACCTAGTGTCCATCCATGTATTTACATTTCTTTACCCACGATACCAACATACTTATACTTATTTTACCAATAACAACCACAAACTTATTTATTGTTTAGTCATATTATTTCAAAAACAACATTTACAACTTCTAAAGAGCAATAGTAATACATGTTGCTATTCCCACACCAGAATTTGCTCAAAATAGAAGACTAAGATTAGGTGAGTTTTAATAGGAAGCCTCTCATCCGAGAGAGCAAATCTCGCCTCTTCGTCAACTTGAGCGTGTTGCATTAGATGATGGCTTAGAGCCCATCCAACAACCTTCTTAGCACCTTCAATAATAATAATAATAATAATAATAATAATAATAATAATAATAATAATAATAATAATAATGCCAAAACATTTAAATAAGAATTCAAAGATTCTCAAAACACATCTTACATTGAAGGAAATGACATACCTTTGTTTGTAAACAGCAACACATAGCTTTAGAAATATACACAATCATAAAAGAAGTAGAATCTTTATATTTGAACCCCAATTGTCAGAAAGCGCATGTAATATTCATGGACGTTACCCTTTGTAGTTCACCTTGACCATCTTGCCCCATTGATTGAAACCTTCTTCTACCCAACACCAAGCGTTTGCCTAGTGCTAAATCAATAAGATATATAAAAATGGATTAAAGGGAAGCCATTGTGGTAATGGACTAATTTATATGCAAAGGTTTTGGCTTTATTCTTACCTGATTTGTTGTTGCTGGTTAAAGAGTTTACCATAGCTGATCAAGTCCACAAATCGGCTGTTTCCCATGCTCGAGATATGTTTAACAATGTCAATCCTAGTTCTTGTCCAAATTGATAAAATAAATCATTATCATATGCAGCTCCTTTCGCTTTCATCACAAAATCTTGGAGCAATTTTGACTTTAAAGGTCAAATCATTGTATCTCAGAGTTTTCAAATTTTTCATACTTATCTATTGACCACATGATAAATCCCAATCAAATTAGCATAATTCTTGGACGAAACAAAAGGTAAGAAACTCATAACCTGCTCAATCACTGATCCATTTGAGAGATCGAAAGCAGCATCATTGAGCTACACAATTTCCACTACAATTCATAACAATAATTATTAAACTATAAAGACTTCCCAGATCGTGAAAAGTAATCAGGTTGAAGACTGAAACTATCCTACAAAACCCAACATAATTACATCAAATACTCGTAAGAAACACATATATAAAAACCAATCAACAAAACCCACATAAGAATTAGGGTTTAGATCAATGTTATTGTCTGAAAGGGTTATATGAGTGTTTGAAGATTACAACGACTTCTTGAAGGAGGGATTGTGGGTCAGGTGGGTCGACGGATTATATGAGTTGCATGTTATTTGGATGCTAAGGAGTTGGCAAAACCGATCATTTCTTTATTGGAGTTTGTTATCTTCTTTTGTTGAGCCTTTTTGAGCATGTATAAACATAAAAGAAACTTAAATAAACGAACATAAATAAACATAAAAAACGTTTAAGAATATAATTGAACGAACAAGACTATTGTTCGTGTTCATCCATTTAATTAAATAGATAAATATATGTGTTCAATACTATGAGTAAAGGACATCTATCTTATAATATTACATACCTAACAAAATGATTTATATTTATTTAAAACTCAAAATATTTTATTAAATAATAATGTATTATAATGAAGTTTTAGTAATTTTTGTATTCTCATAAATAGTTGTTTGGGATTGACCACCTAAATTGGGGCATGCCACGTTCCTTGTTCAGTACACAATGGCATGTACATAGTACGAACCAAAATGTAGGGTCAAGCTTCACATGCTAATGATGGTTTTACATCGCCCCAGTAAGACCCACAACAGCGATTATTCCCATCCTTAAGTAAATATCTCCTAAATATTGCAAATATTTAAGCGGAATCTAAATGCCACAAATTAATTTATTCGAAAAAAAAAAGGTTAAATTTTTAAAGATCAATGTTCATATTATATTATGATTGTATAATAATAAACGACGTTCGGAGTAAAGGCCATATGTCATTGATACCAAAGAGTAATGTCAGCAATAAACGAGAATAATCTAACAAAAAAATCATAATATTTGAGTGGTTATGTCAATGTTGTAGTGACCATAATTACCATGTGTGAAATTCTAAAGATCTAACGAATCATGCAAATATCAAGAACATAAAAAATAAATAAACACGTTTAAGGTTCATTAGAATGGTAAGGTTAGACGAAGTGAGTGTGGGAAAGGGGTGAGGAAGCTTCCCTCACTCCTGCACACCACTCTATGGGTGAGGGAAAGAACGGCGGGAAAAGAAGTGTGGGGAGGGGGTGCCGCACTCTCTCTCCTCACGCTATTGGCCAGTTTTTTTTTTTTTTTTTAATCTTTTCTAATATTTATAAAATTATGTACCTACTATAAAAATATAAAAAATATATCAAATTTCATGGTTTTTAATTCCCTACAAAATGAGTATAATATATGTATGAAATATATTAAAAAAAAGTGAAGGAAGGGGTTCCCACCCATTCCTTGGCTTTTAGGTGAGGGAAAAAGAGGTATGGCCCACCAAAAGTGAGGGAAGAGTCCCTCCCACACCCTCCGGTCTAAGAATACAATTATGTTTTGTTATTTCTCTCACTAAACTAACTTTTAAAATGGATCTTAAATAATAGGAGTCACTTACTTCTTATTTGTAGAAAGACTCAACTCATTACATATACAAAATAGTATGTTACATCCAAGGAGAACTTTACACCATAACATTTTCCCCCTCAAATTTAAGATTGGATGTCCCGACTTCAGTTTCCAAACAAGCTCGTGCGATCAACAAGTTGTTATAAAACCCACAAAGGATGAGAAGCATTCGAGGAATAAACTTCACGAAACTCCCCCTCGATGTGTGCCAAAAATGCAACCGTAAAAGTCTTGCATGAAAAACAATCACGAAAAGGCAAGAAAATTTTCCATATTTTTTGAAGATTTTCGACTTTTTGGTGAGTTGCAAGAATTTAAAAAACAGGGTAATAATTGTCAATTTTGTAATTCTGCAGGGATCCGTTAAGCCAAAAAAGCTTTCATTGTGAACCTTTACCCTAAATGTGAAATTGAGCATAACATGACAATTCATATAAGCTTCATGGACCATATGTAACACCATGTTCCGTATCGTTTCCTAATTGGGGTGTGGCCCGAATATCGGTTCTTTTCAGGCTTAGGGCCTGTGGGGAAATAGAGATTTAGACTCATTTAGGTGTGGGTAATGAAACTTAGATGATCTGGGTGTTTGGTTTGTGTTTTGGAACCAAGGGGTATATCGGTAAAGTATCGGTTTGTGCTTTTATGGAAATTGGGTTTTAGTTCGGGAAGTTTTAACGCAACTATGAGTTGATAGAAGCGTACAGCTCCTCGTTACCTTCCGTGGATATAAGGATTGTTAAAAACGGACTTAGAACGAAGAAGTTATGGCATTCGTAAGTTTTAGTGGTTTTAAGGTGAAACAGAGTATGTGGGGCGTATAGAAGTGTATGCAGGGTGTACTAGTGTTAAGACCAGTACACGGGGTGTACATTGGTGGTACGATGGGTGTACTAAGCCGATGCATTGCGAGTGTTCTTTGGAGTACGCTTGGTGTACTAGAAGTACGCTGGGCATACTCCAGTCAGAACCAAACCCTAATTTAGGGTGTTGGACCCTATTTAAGCTCTTTAACTCACCACCAAACCCTATTATCTTCAACCTCCATCCCTACAAACCCTAGAAACGAAACCCTAGCCCATATTTGAGTGGTTTTTTTTGGTGTTCATATAAGAAGAGGGAACTTCTTGGAGAAGCATGGGATCGCTTGAAGCTTTTAGATCCAGGCTTATTGCATCTTGATCTACATATTGGAGGTATAAAGTTTCTATCTTGATGAATCTATGTGTTAGATCTAGTTTAATGAGTATTTTGGGGTTCTTTTGGTCCTTAGAGTCGTCGTTGTGAGTATGAGCTACTCCAAGAGCTTAGAATGTTGGATCTTGGTCTTTGGGAGGTCTCTTGTTCATAAAAATGTCATCTTGATGAGTTATTGTGGTGCATGCATGAGTTTGGGTGACTATTATGGATTGTAGTAGGGTTTTGGTCCCATTAAGCCATGAAAATGAGTAAAGTTGCAAACTTTACGTGTTAATACATCTCATTAGGTTTATATCCAAGTTTGCAAGTCATTTTCTTCACCATGAAGAGCTTATTTTGGATTTTTGGACCTAGAGGAGTACGTCAGCGTATACAATTGTACGCTCAACGTAATGATGATTTTGTGCATCTGGGACTTGTACTTTGTACTTTTATAGCGAGTACGCGGGGCGGACTCCCCAATATGTCATTTTGGGATTTTTTTTTTTTAAGTTTGGGCCTTGTTGGGCCATTAGACTTCTGACTTTGGGCCATAGATGGACGTAGGGTTTTCTTGGAAGTAGGTCCATGATGGTTTAAGGGCCCAATCGGGTTATTGGGCTATAATGGGCTTTTGTTCCTTTTGATTTGGACATTGGTTGTGGAACAAGTAACAAAAGGGTAAAATGGTCTTTTACCCTTTAGGAACTTGGTTTATGGACTGGGCCTCGAATTTTGGGTTATCGGGGTAATTATTGATTAAGATTCTATTTATTGTTAGTTTGCGCGAGGTTATCCGGTTCAGCGACTCAGTCAGTTATTTGGCTATCAGCAGACTCAGGTGAGTTTCCACACTGTGTTTGGCGGGTTGAAGGCACCAATTCTGGCCCATGATTGTTATGCTTAGGATGCTAGATGTTTGTGTAACTCTTGCTTAGGTTATGTGTTTGCATGTTCACTGGGCAGAGCCTGATGCCAGGTGGGGCCCGATGACCATTCTATATGTTATTTATCTTTGTTATTACATGTGTTATGTGTTAATATGCTTATCAGGAAAGGTCGTGTTCCTGGGCGGGACCTGATGACGGTATTGTATGCTATTGTCTTTGTGATTATCGCATGTCTTTGTATGATTAAATATTATATGTGTTTATTGTATACTAGGTGGGGCCTGAGGCCAGGCGAGGCCTGATGACTGAAAAATTTATTTACCGGGCGAGGCTCATTATATGTTTGATATGTATAGTGTGTGATCTTTTGGGGAACTCACAAACCTTTGTGCTTACTATTTTATGATTATGATTTAAGGTACTTTCGGTTCGAAAGGGAAAAACCCAACTTGATCGCAGCGCATCCATCGTGTTTCAGCATTATGATTATTTTGGGATTGTACTCTGATAACTGTTTTCATACAAATTAATTTTGAATATTATGAAAATGAATATTGAATGTTGACTTAAGATAATTACTGTTTTCGTTGGATTAAAAACGAAAATTTTACCTTATAATTTTGGGATGTTACAAGTTGGTATCAAAGCCTTGGTTTGAGAGATTCGGGCATGCTATCGAGTGTGACTAAACTCAAACTGAGGAATATGTAATTTTTCTTTAAAAAAAAGGTCTTAAAGAGATTTTGAAAAAGGAAAGAAATTTCTAAAAGGATTTGTGGTAAAGAAAAAGAGTGTGTGATGCTTGCAATCGACCGAGCTCAAGTAAGTTTTCCCAAAATACCCACACATGTTATGTTATATGATTTGATTTATGAATCTTTGAACTGCATGCTAGTTAGGGCTAAGGATCTACTCAGTGTTTGCATGATAGGATGCTAGGAGAGATGCTATTGTATGCCACATCGGCTGGGAAGGAGAACTAAGCATTCCTTATAAGGGGTGTGGATACCTTCCCTAACACAACGCGTTTTAAAGCCGTGAGGGCAGCAGATCCCATAAGAACTCTACAGTTAAGCGTGCTCGGGCGGGAGTAGTACCAGGATGGGTGACCCCATGGGAAGTCCTCGTGCCGAGTGGCCCAAAGCAGACAATATTGTGATACGTGCTAGAGGGGGATGTTACAATTAAGATGATCATAAAAGTGATACTAAAGTACTCTCCCATCTTTTCAGATTTGAGAAATTTTTATCTTTCTGCCTAATTTAATTATTCTTATTCGTTCTGTCATACATTGAAATTTTTTCCAATTTATCAGAATTACACTTAAACTTGTAAGTGTAACCATATTTACTAAACTTTAGTAAAACATGATGAATAGTTTTATCGATCTTTTGTGGTGGAATTTGACTAGTGCACAAGAATGTGTACTTGATACTTTAGTCTTTCACTTGACTCACATATACATGTGAACAAGGAACTAGTCTTAATTTCCAAAGCTAAAAGTTCTCATTCATCATACTGTACGACTTGTATGATTCCAAGTTTCTATCCAACTGAAAACTTGGGTGATGAGAATATTTCCTTATTTGGTAAATTTAGACACTACTACAAATGAAAGAATCAAATTCACTTTCCAATATTGCTATCAGTGGAATCTTATAGGCAACAATTTTCCACAAACGCCATTGTAAGGATACATAAAATAAATAAAATAAAAAATTTCCTTTTATTTTAAAACTTTGCGGAAAAACTTATCCTTACCATCCATATGAAAACTTGTTGTTATCTATTCCTAAGCAATATCTCATAACTCCTATGAAGTAGCTCAAGAATCCGATCTTCAAACTATGCGATAGAAATCCATCTACGCGATCAGATTCAACATATTCTTTCTTTAAGTTCCTTCACTTTTCTTTGATTCTTAAAACATCAACATGTGACCCAGTCACATCATGTAATAAGAAACTCATAATAGAAACTTAACCGAGTTAGATAGTGGACTTTACCTGAAGTAGAGTCAAACTTATTGACTTTACTATCCTTAGGTAAATTTGGCAGCTTCGCAAACAGTGCCCCTTCCTTTGGAAATTTTAACAAATGGACCTTTTGGTAATGGTACATAGGACTATCACAGACTTAGTTTTTCTCTTTACCATTTGGTCAACCGAGTTGACTATGGCCGATCCCTTTCCATTGGGAAGATAATGTTTTTTTTGGATTTCCAGTGTCATCATTGTCAATGTCCATTAAATTTTGGGAAGTCGATCTTCTAACCAAATTCTCTTTACTAGCCTTCCAAATCATTGCTAATTCAGTAGCACCAAGCAAATAGATAAGACCGTTAAGGGTCTTGTCATAGTCTGTTTCATAGGAGTTCTAAAGAAACTCACTATGTTACTTAGAAAGTGATTGAACCACCAACTTTCTCAAGACTTTGACACCCAAATCTCCTGTCTGGTCAATATGTGACTTCATCTCCAAGATGTGATCACACCTAGACCTTGCCTTGCCAATAGAGCTTGAGTGACCTTGAACTTGTGGGTTAGGGAGAATAATTGGAAGAGGTGGAGGGAGTGAAGTTCCAATAGATTTGGGAAGATCATAAATGTCTGAACTAGACATCTTTTGGGAGATATTCAAGATAGTTGATGTAAGGTCCTTAATATAACACCAAATATGAAATATTAAGGCTAGGATCCAACACAATATTTTATAACTTGGAAGAGCGATGTCGTAATCCAAGCTATAGAATATTTGAAGGTAGATGAATGACAATTCACCAATTTCCACCATGAAAAACGAAATGAATTATTAGGTTTTTATTGGATTTGAAACTCCTAGATCTTTTGAAATTCATTGAACTGTTCAATGGCATGTTTTAATCTTGAGTGTGCCCTTCAGGTTTTGTGATTGGGATGCCGAGGATCACAAAACAAGGTGTGAAGTAACCATGCAAATTACTTGGTACCCTTAAGTGTTTACCCCTCAATCGATGTGTCGGTTAACCACACACGCTCCATCGATACTATGATAAACATTAAGCTACCCTTTGCCTACCTTGTTAAATACGAGTTAGTGTGCCGGTTAACCACCCACGCTCCACTAACTGACTTAAACAAAGTGCAAAGTGTAATTTCATGGATTAGCACCTTATTGACATTTTCCTAAGTAACTAAAATTGGGTATTTATAAAATGTTTAGTTACTTAGTATTTATCATTAATACTTTTAATGAAGGGAGAATTTATAGTCTTTGTCTTACCTGTTCGGCTAACGACCCTCCACCAGTCAAGGAAGCGGTGGGTGAGAGTGGACACCCATTAAACTGCCATTTTATAGCCAGTAACCTTATACTCCCCTTATAGACCGACTTCATGAATGAGACCTACTAACGGTAAGACTGACTTTACTCTTATACATATATATAAATATTATTAACTTATAATATTATAAAGTATAAGGGTTGAATTTTAACTTTTAAAATTCTAAGGGATAACTTGGAATTAAAGTATTCATAAGTGAAATTTTTTCAAATTCCAAAACTTGAGGGCAAGTTTTGAAACTATTCAAAACTAATTAATTCCATAACTTATGAGTTTAAAGTAGTTTTAATTAAAAGACTCTTCAAGTTCCATAACTTGAGGGCAAGTTATGGAATACTTTAAACTAATAAAAGAATGTAACTTTTCTTTATTTTTGTAACTTATGGAATTAATTAAGGTTACACATTTTTACTTAATGAAGTGACTCTTGAACCTCCATAACTTGAGGACAAGACTCTTCAGTTTTTTTTTGTAACCATTGCCAACTTTTATGAGTTTTATGAAACTTAAATGTGACCTTTCATGTAACTTGAGGACAAGTTACACAAACACATTTCAGAATCATCTCTTAGATTAAAATGGATTGAAAACACATAATCAATTAACTTATCTATTAATCTAAGCAACTCACATGAACAAAGATAATTCACATCAAACCTTTTCATGTAATTTGCATAACTTTTAAACTAATACAAAACATGAATCTATTGACAACTATCTTTGAAATTGGATTAGCATGAACATTACCACATCAAAAACAAGTTTATAAGTTCAAAAACAGCTTATGGTAATGTTCCTAGTCCAATTCCAGCCAAAAAACCCGAAGATATGCTGTCTGGAGGCCAAACTCATCGAGTTCTTCATGGAACTCGTCGATTTCATGCTTTAATACATGAACTCGTCATTTTTTCTACCAGAACTTGTCGAGTTTTAGGCCTTGACATATTCTTGCTTCAAAAATCTATTTGCATCAAGTATAAGAGAAAGAAAGCCTAGGCTATGATACCACTGTTGGGTTTTGAGCATTCTAACACTCCTATGGTGTGCATGCAACCCTATAAACCTTGGATCTATGTTTTCTCTATTATACATGCAAATAAGAACTTTCCAAGGCTTTAATTCTAACTAGCATACTATGAGGCAACTATACTACAAAGACTAGTTAAACGACATACCTTTTGGTGTAGCTTGATGTCTTCAAGCTTTAAGAGCTTAGCCCCAATAGTGTGGAAGCCTCAAGTGGAATAACAAATCATCAAAACAACTTTGAAGACTTTGAGAATAAGAATACTTTGGTTCTCTAGTGAAATCGGTTAGCCCTCTTAGAGTACCCACACTAGTGCCCATTTCACCAACCAAGGACATCTTTATATAGTGTGTAGACTAGGGTTAAACCGATGACCTTTCATTTCGTATGATCCATGGGTTAAACACTCCATGGACTATCCATGAAAGCTTAGCCCAACCTAAATGAACTTGGCCCATCACACACATATATCTAAGAGTCCATATTTACTTAGTTCATTTTGATCACTGAATTAATTCTAAATTAATTCTTGATCAATACTAATTAAATAATATGATTCCATATTAATATATTAGAACTTATAATATATTAATATAATCATAAATATACTATTCTCAAAAGGTTATCTATATTAATTGTACCGGTGAAGTGCAACCCAAATGGACCATGCCAGGTCGGGTCAAGTACATACCAAATATAGTTATGGACTTAGACATTAATCCAACAAGGGTTTCATTAGACCGAGTAGTGCACCATGGGGAGCCCTGATCCTGTTTGTGAAGAAGAAGGATAGGTCGCACTGTATGTGCATAGATTACCGGGAGTTGAACAAGGTAATGGTAAAGAACCATTACCTACTCCCGAGGATAGACGACTTGTTCGATCAGCTTTAGGGAGCATCTTGGTTTTCCAAGATCGATCTACGCTCCGGTTATCATTAGATGCGGGTCAAGGATGAGGATGTTCAGAAGACAGCTTTTAGGACCCGTTATGGTTATTATGAGTTTGTGGTGATGCCTTTTAGGCTCACCAACGCTCCAGCCGCGTTCATGGATCTCGTGAACCGTGTATGTAGACCGAGGCTGGATCGGTCTGTGATAGTATTCATTGATGACATCTTGGTTTACTCCAAGACTCAGGAGCAATACGAGGAGCATCTGAGAGTGGTGCTAGAGACACTGAGGAGGGAGAGACTTTTTGTGAAGCTCTCCAAGTGTGAGTTTTGGTTGCACGAAGTGCAATTCCTTGGTCACCTCATCAACTAGAAGGGTATTCTAGTGGATCCGGCCAAAATCGAGGTTGTGATGCAGTGGGAGGTCCCGAGGTCTCCATCTGAAATTCGGAGCTTCCTAGGTTTGGCAGGGTACTACAGGAGATTCATCCAGGATTTCTCCAAGATAGCAGTACCACTCACTCGACTGAGCAAGAAGCCGATGGTGTTTCGTTGGTGGCCTGAGCAGCAGGCGACATTTGAGACCCTTAGATAACGATTGTACAAGGCACCGATTATTACCCTGCCAGAGGGAGTGGATGATTTTTTAGTCTACTGTGATGCCTCGATAACAGGTTTGGGAGCAGTGTTGATGCAGCGGGGGCATGTGATAGCTTACGCCTCTAGACAGTTGAAGCCTCACGAGGCTAACTATCCGACGCACGATTTGGATTTGGGGGCAGTGGTGTTCGACCTCAAGATTTGGAGACATTACCTCTATGGGGTCCGTTGTACCATCTACACGGATCACAAGAGTCTAAGACACCTCATGGACCACCCGAACCTTAACATGAGGCAGCGTCGGTGGTTAGATGTGGTGAAGGATTACGATTGTGAGATCCTTTATCACCCGGGGAAGGCCAACGTAGTGGCCGGCGCCTTGAGCCGCAAGACGGCAGTCGCCCCGATTAGGGATATATGCTTGAGGACGATGGTGATTACTCCATTGTTGGAGCGGATCAGGGAGGCACAGGTTGAGGGCCTCAAGGAGGAGAGGTAGAAGTGTGAGAGGATCGTAGGCCGAGTAGCTTCTTTTGATTATGACAGTCGGGGATTGTTGACCCTTCATGGGAGAGTTTGGGTACCGTACTGGGGCGGAGTACGGCAGGTGTTGATGGACGAGGCCCATAAGTCTCGATTTTCCATCCACCCAGGGGTGATGAAGATGTACTGGGATCTTCAACCCGACTATTGGTAGCCCTGCATGAAGCGGGATATCGCCTGGTATGTGGAGAGATGCCTAACCTGCAGGAAGGTCAAGGCAGAGCACCAGAGACCCCACGATAAGATGCAGCCGTTAGACATTCCCGTATGGAAATAGGAGGACATTACCATGGATTTTATCACTAAGCTTTCCAGGACCGCGCGGGGAGTGTATTCGATTTGGGTCATAGTGGATTGGCTGACCAAGAGCGCACACTTTTTACCGATCCAGGAGAGCATATCAGCTGAGAAGCTAGCCGACATCTATGTGCGTCAGGTAGTAGCACGGCACGAAGTGCCTGTTTCGGTAGTTTCAGATCGAGACGTCCGTTTTACTTCCAGATTTTGGAAGCAGTTTCACGACGAGATGGGGACTCATCTTCATTTTAGCACCGCTTTCCACCCTTAGACGGACGGGCAGAGCGAGAGGATGATTTAGACTCTCGAGGACATGCTCCGGGCATGTGTTTTAGACTTCGGTGGTAGTTGGGATATGTATCTCCACTAGCGGAATTTTCGTATAACAACAGTTACCACTCTAGCATTGACCGTCCTCCTTTCGAGATGTTATACGGAAGGAAGTGCAGGACCCCGATTTGTTGGGGCGAGGTCGGTCAGCGATTCATCGGGAGCACCGAGGTGGTGCTCAAGACCATAGAGCTGATTCAGCAGGTTCGTAGCAGACTGCAGACTGCACAAAGTAGGCAGAAGAGTTACACCAACAAGAGACATTCGGACCTAGAGTTTTAGGTGGGCGATATGGTCCTCCTGAAGGTATCACCCTGGAAGGGTGTTATTAGGTTTCGGAAGAGGGGCAAGCTGGGCCCCAGGTTCATTGGCCCTTTTAGGGTTATGGCCCGGTGGGTCGGGTGGCTTATCGGTTGGATCTTCCGGCAGAGTTTAGCCAGATCCAAAACTCATTCCATGTTTCTCAGTTGAGAGAGTGTTTAGTGGACAAGGCGGCAGTTGTACCCTTGGAGGACATTCAGGTTGATAGCAACCTGAATTATATTGAGAGACCAGTTGCAATCCTAGATCGAAAAACGAAGACCTTAAGGAACAAGGTGGTTTAGTTGGTGAAGGTGCAGTGGCAGCACCGAAAGGGTTCAGAGTGGACTTGGGAGTCCGAGGGGGAGATGAGGGAGCATTATCCAGAGTTATTTTCATATTCATCCGCAACAGCAGACTTCGAGGACAAAGTCTAAGATATGTGGGGGAGAGTTGTAAAGCTCCATTTCTGGTACGTGATTTAATTAAAGTTTTTCTTTCTTGAGGGGTACTCGACGAGTCTGTAGCCCGACTCGTCGAGTAGAAGACGGGTTGATCACGCGAGTTAAGCTGGCAACTCGGCGAGGCCATACGCTGGACTCGGTGAGTCCGCCTGTCTGGGTGAAGCCCTAATTTAAGGATTTGCACCCTATTTAAACACACTTATACGCCCCAACCTTGCCTCTATCACTCTCAGAGTATCTCTTACCAAACCCTAACCCCCTTTTTGAGTGTGTGAGTGATTGTTGCTTTGTGAAGGAATTTTTGGAGCAAATAGAAGAATGAGAAGATTGAAGAGTTCAAGGAAGAGGAAGTAGATGCAGAGCACACTCAGTTGTGGTCATCTTTTCTGGTAATAAAGCCTCCATCTTGTTTATTGATCTAGTAGATCTTGGTTGTCCCTAAATTGTTGCTTTAAGCCCCTAAAAACCCCAAATCCTTTATGATTAAGCCTTATGTTTGGGTCATACTTCAGATCTGGACCCTCATTGCATTCTAGTAGTGTAAAGTTTCAGGTATGGTCGTGATTGAGGTCCCTCTTGAGTTTAGAACCCCATTAAGAGCTTAGTTTTGGCATTTGAAGCCTTTAAAGCCATGCATGCATGTAAAGTTTGAAACTTTACGTGATAAGCATGCCCTAGAAGCATGGATCTGTGACTTAGAGCCGCTGCATGGCTCAAATCAGGCCTGTATGGAAAAGTGACTGAATGGACTCGGCGAGTCACAAGCTTGACTCGGCGAGTCATATGAAGATAGCCTTGGACTTGACGAATTGGATGAGCAACTCGGCGAGTCCAATGAAGATTGCCTTAGACTCGACGGGTTGTTCTACGACCCAGTGAGTCGGATGAGTTTTTCCCCGAGAAAAGTAGTGTTTGAGTGAAAGGGCTTCATTTTTTCGTAGTTACATGTAAAGTCAGCAACTTTACGTGTTCAGATGGTCCCAAGAGCTCAGATTTACGAGTTTGAGGCCCTGGAATGGATTAGAATTCGATTGTATGAAATTTGCGATAGGACTCGACGAGTTGTTCTTCGGACTCGACGAGTCGAATCGCGAGTCCCCGTTTTCCCTTTGAGTTGTGAGTTCAGAGTGAATCAGTGAGTAGGAAAGGGGCTCGGTGAGTTAAAGTCCGAGTTAGAATAAGTTAGGGATCAAGCGTGCAATTTATACTAAACCACAAGGACCATTCGTGTTATTTACTCAAAAATAAAAGAAGATTTGAAACTCTCATAAGCCATTTGGAATATAATTTGGAACCTCTTTTTATTTCGAGTTTTTTCTAAAAACAAAAAACTTTTTTAAAAATCCTTGTCAAACATACTTTTCAGAACAATGTCTATTAATTCGTAAGTAACATGTAGGTCATATACATGATGTTCGATCATATTTTATACGCTAACTATATATGGTTAAATTCTAATATGTATGGACTTTGGGTGGGGTAGGTTGGGGTGGTGGTGGGGGACAAACTGGGTCATGAATAGCTAGTCAGAATGTCGATTAATGCATTGGATATGCAACACGTCTGGGCCCTAGCAAAGCCCACCGATTAAGCAGGTGGCTCAGCTTCTTCTACATATATGGGCCCACTATCATCGGTGATTTATTTTGATAAAATAAGTATTTCGATAATTGACACTTTATTATTATTATTATTAATGTTTAATATCCTTATCTTAGAAATGAACTTGACAAATGCTAAAGTTGTCTTATATTCAAAGAAAAACATATACTAATTGTTAATGCTCAATACTACTAAAAAAAAAAAAAATACATTGGTGTGAGATAAATTGTATTTTTCTTTGCTTTGCAATGACAACTATGAACTATCTATTCATGCTTATTTGTTAAACAAATAACCAGTATGTGTTATACTGATAGAAATGCCACGCTGCCTAGGACATGTGCAGGTTCTCGATTTTTGTCTCCTTTCCCAACTGCCCTTCCTCTCTTTCGTTTCACCATTACTTTAGGGAAATGATGTATTAGAGTGTATATTGCGCATTAGAAGTACATTTGTACATTTCCTTTGAGAGAGATGAAATGTAAGTATAATATGATTTGAAAACTTTAGTAATAAATGGAGGAAAAAATTAGGAAGATCTAGGTGGTTACTGGGGTAGTCCGGGATACCCCTAAAAATAAATTGTTTTGTAATTTTTTTCGATATTTTTTTTTTCAGTAGTGTAATTTTTATTGGAAAAATTTTGAGTATACTCCATCACTGCCTGATGGGTGTCACATAATGAAAAAAAAAAAAAAAAAAAGTATAACATATAATCTTAAGAACCGATACATTGTGCCCGATTGCAATTTACAACTTCTTTACCGGTAACTATCTATGTGAACAATTTAAGAATTCATTTCTATGGAAAAACATTCAAAGAAATTGTCTTGATAGGTAGGTTATGAGGTATCTTTGTCTTAAAAATAGTAGAAAAACTAGTTACTTGGTAAAAATGTAGTGGCTTAATTCTCCTTGTTACATTGTTTTAAACAGAAGTAATAATAAAAACTTCGTATTTTATATAATAAAATTCACTTGCAAAATATCAACAAATACAATATATTATTCGATCGACTTATTTAATGATGTTTTTCTTTCTTTCTTTTCTTTTTGCATTTATTCCTCTTGAATGCTGATGATGTGTGAGAAGATATCTTGTGGTGTGTATGGAAATGGAAAAAACAGCCATTCAATTTTCCACTGTTGTAGGACTTAAATATATATATAAAGTGAAAGATAAATAGTTTTCGAGGCCCTCTCTCCATCTGCCAAAATTACAACACTTTACTACAAAATTCTTTTTGGAAAATTATTTAATAATATTAATAATCAAAATATTAAATCACAAAAGAGAATCTTGTAAAGCCTATAACAAGATCTAGTAGGCAACTGAAACTAAAAAGATCCAAAAAAAAATTATAATATACATGCGACATTTCAAAAGGGAAATTGCTACAGTGTGGCAATAAAGTAATAATGATTAATAATATAAGGGTCCCAAGATTTGGAGGACCACATGGGCCAATACCTAATAGTGTAGGGTGAATTATAAATGGCGATGCTATTTCATGTCCTCACCACAATTCATGGTATGAAAATAACAAGTCCTTGGGAGTGACATGCACATTGTCTTTTCAATCAATAATCATCAAATTTGCAGAAAAGGTCTTCAACTATTGGTTAATATGCAAAACGATCCTCGGTATACTTCATATCGGATTTTCAGTTTTTGATTATGTTAAAAAATTTTACATGAAAGGCAAATGCCACTTGGAAAAAATCTTATGAATAGAACAACACACATAACCTTTGTCAGAAGCTATAAGCTAGAGTTAGAAATTAACGTTATGTGAAAATTAGTGTGTTAGTTAGTTAGTTTATTTGTGGACAGTTGCTGGTGGTTAATTGTCAAGCATTGTGTGGTTCAAAATAACTTTCATGAATTCACATATATACCAATGAAAGGGCAAGGAGCGTGGTAAGAACGGTTCACGGAGTTTTTATAAGAAGTTGAGAAAACACTGTGGTTCGTGGAGTTTTTATAAGAAGGTAATTACTGTTGTTTGATATTTAAATAGAAAAATTAAATTGTAAAGTATAATCCATTAATTTTTTTTCCTTATCATTTTGATTATTATCATTTGATTATATGACATTTGTCGTAATCTAATGAGTAGAAGGAAAAATATGAAGATTTTGTGGGAGAATATTTAACTTCTCAAATAAACATTAGACTATATTTATTTACTTGTCATGTTAAGTAGAAACCATTAGACAATCCGATATACTCTCCATGACAACGGTTGTGGAGAGTTTCCAGATCAACCACCAGAGCAACCACGAACCACCCCACTACAATCGGAGTACTCTCCAGTCAGAACGAAGAGAGAGAGAGAGAGAGAGAGAGAGAGAGAGAGAGAGAGAGAGAGAGAGAGAGAGAGAAGAAGAAGAAGAAGAAGAAGAAGAAGAAGAAGAAGAAGAAATCGGTCAACAAGCCCTGATTGGGCGTTGCTTCTCGTCCTTGGCACCACGAGACATCACGAAAACGACGTACCATAACTGGCCAGGGTGGTGTACTTGGCATTTGTCTGTGGCCACGTATCTACGATCGTGTCCGTGGTTCATATACCGAACGACCTTAAAAGATTAAGAAGTTAAAACCAACCTTAGTGTTTGATTAAATTTTTTTTTGATGGATTTGATGTAATGAGTTAAAACTCTGTTTGATTGTCTTTTTTGTAAGGGAAAAATCATCATTTTAATATTCCAATATACTAATTTCATATTTTCATTTAGTGTTTAATACACTCGTTTATAGAAAACATTCAGGAAAATAAACAATTGTTCATATTAATTATTAATCACACAAATATACAAAAAGTTATGACTACATATAAGTTATATTCCATCTGTCCCATATTTATTCTCCACTTTTGATTTTTGAAGTTTTTATTCTTCAACTTTGATCTTAAATATTTTTATTAGTGTTATAAATTACTTGATGAAACTTATAACAATTAAAAGACATTTAAAACACAATCTATTCATATATTTTGCATCAAATATTATATATAAAAAACAAGAATACTTAATGTCAAAGTTGAAGAATAAAAACTTCAAAAATTAAAAGTGGACAATAAATATAGGACTGATGTAGTATTATTTAAAGGTTAATACATTTACCGATAGTTTAGTTTTTATTATATTAATAGTTTAATAACTAAATGGTTTCTAGCTCAACAATATCATGTGTTGTCCTTCCTTTTTGAAGTCGATGATTCAAGTCCCGTCAGGAACATAGGTGGATTTAGGAGTAGTTTAGGAGTAAAATAGTTTTTTCATTAAAAAACAGTTTAATACACTTATTAATAGACAACTTGTAATGTTATTTTATATAGAGAAATATTTGAATATGAAGGTTTTTTTTTTTTGAAATCACAAGAGTTTTGGAGAATGTCTCATCAAATAATCAAGCCATGTTTAGATGTTCAACCACTGGTGTGAATGAATTTGGCTAAAATGTCTGGAATAGATGTTTCATCAGGCTCACATTAATGAACACATGTTCTCTTCTTTAATATCGTGTATCTGGGGCCTCTAGGCTGACATTCTATTACAACATCCATAAAGGGAACAAGTATACATTAGTCCTTCAATAGATATGTCACCTGTAGTTGTTAAAAGAAAGTATTTGTTCAAAAATATTCTAACAAAGGGAATACGAGGAAAGTTAATGAAAAAACAATTGACATCATATATGTGGGGTTGCAGTGTTCTGTCAAACCAAGGTTCTAATACCAACTTGTAACGTTCTAAAATTAAATTAAAAATTTTGATTTTTATATTAATAAAACCAATATCCAAAACATTTTCATAAAACCATAGTGAAATCATACTATCTCAAAATCATCCATGTACATCACAATTAAACAAAAATGTGGAACAATATAGTGAAATCATAGTATCTCAAAATCGATCCGAAAGTACTTGAAACATAAATAGAAAATTGTAAGCATGAAACATAATGAGTTTCCCAAAATACTGCATACCATACATATATGTTAGCTCAAGGCTATGCCAAGTCTATTTCACCCCCGAGTCTATTTCAACTCATGCGTTGGCTCAAAGCCGTACCGGGCTTATTTCACTCATGAGTCTATTTCAACTCATATGTCAACACAAGGCTGTACTGGGTCTACTTCACCTCCCGTTCTATTTCACCCCACATACATATAGAAAACTGGCACACGGGCATATAACATATACAACAAGAGTCACAAAGACTACATGCACATAACATATCCTAGTCTCCTATAATATAGTGAGCAAACACACCTCAATCTTGCTGATAACAAAATACCTAGGTTATTGCAACTGGTAATCACCTCGCTAACCAAGCAAACAAAACCCTAATTAATAATTAGGTCAATAACCATAATCAGGGTCCCTACTCCTCAACTTCACTCCTAGGTAAAAGACTATTTTACCTTTCCCTTACTAGGCCCAAATAACTTGGCCCAAAAATATAACAATGGCTCAAGGCCCAAAAATAACCAAACTCATAAACCTAAGGCCCAACCATGGCCCAACAACCATCAAGCCCAAAATTCAATTAGGGACCAAAGCCCAAAAGAATCTTGAGTCCAAAAAGGGGCCAAAAATTCGAAAGACCACTTCACCAAGTACACTCGACATACTCCTCGTATGTGTGGTGTACGAGTGTTGACTCGAAAATGGGCGGTTAACCCAATACATGCAGCGTACCAGGAAGTACGCCCCACATATTGGCCAGCGTCCCTTTTGTACAAATTTTGTCTTGATTACTTAAGGTCTTAATGTCCAAACCTTAGATCTACTTCATTTCAAGGTATTAATACATAAAGTTTGCAACTTTATCACTTTGCATGACTTAATGGCACCAAACAACCAATTTTGTCCATTAAGACCCATAATAGGACCCAAATGTTGGGTTTTGAGCATTCTAACACTCCTAAGTTTACATGCAATCCTAAATACCTTGGATCTATGTTTTCTCTATTATACATGCAAATATGAATATTCCAAGGTATTACCCTAACTAGCATACAATCTTTGATACTTGGGTAATAAAATAGATAAAATACATACCTTGTTGATGTAGCTTGACTTAATGAAGCTCGAGAGCCTAGTGCCCTAAGTGTGACACCTCAAATGGTTCACAGAACATCATCAACACTTGGAATAACCATGAGAAGAAGACACTTTATGCTCAAATTGGCGAGCCCTCATATATGTATCACTAGTGCCAATTTCTTGAAATAAAGGGGTCTTTATATAGTGCAGCTATTAGGGTTACACCATGTAACTCATGACTTTACCCATTCCTTATGCTCCATGGGTTTTAACCTCCATGGAGTTGTTGGAATAGTGTCTAAGGCTGCAACTATATTAGGCAAGTATTTGATCCGGTTGTGCATGGTCCTTTTGGGTTGCCTTCACCATAGCAACTTGATGGATGATTTGTTAAAAGAGAGTAAATATTATAAGGTATAATATATGGTTATTTGATTAATATAAGTCATAGATTAATTGGAAATTAATTTGGTGACTTAAAGAGATTAATTAAATAAGAGGGTATAAACTGTCAATTGTTTGATAGTTACACTTTAGACTATAAATCCTTATCCTAGATAGAATGGACGATTTCTAGGGCTTGGATAAGCCAAAATCGTCCATAGGGTTATCTATGGAATGGATTTGGATAGCCTTAAGAGAAGATTATCCAATTAGGGTTTAGGTTGTAACCCTTAAGGAGTCTACAAGTATAAATAGACCCTAGGGGTGAGGGAATTCGACACACCATCTAAAGTAGAGATACTCTGGCCGAATTCCTCCCCTCTCCTCTCTCCTAAATCATCTTGCTTGCTATTGGTGTTTGTAAGCCATTAGAGGAGTGACATTTGTGACTCTAGAAGCTCCAAGACAACAAGATCAACAAGGAACTCAAAGGTATGATTCTAGATTTGTTTCAATGTTGTTATTTAACCTAATTAGCCATTAGAAGTCTTGGATTCAAAGCATGTTTAATTAGAAATCCTAGATCCAAGCATTAGGGTTTTGCATGCGCACATAGGAAAGTTCTTATGGCTAAAACCCATCAGTGGTATCAGAGCCTAGCTTGGTTTCTTTAAATTGTTGCTTGATTAACTGAAACAAACCTGCAAAATTCGATTTTGGGTTTATGAGTCATGTACTCGGCGAGTTCCAAAGTGGACTCGGCGAGTAGGCCTGTACTCGGCGAGTCCGAGCGTCTGGATTAGGCAAAACCGGGATTTTTCCATGTTTATCTTATGGAAACTTACCTTAATCATACTAGATCAACCCTAATCCGATTTTTTGATTTATATGACTATTATCTTGATCAAATTAAAGATATTTATCATCTAATAAAATATTTAATTTCCTTATGTGATAAATGATTAATTATGTTGATAATTATCTTAAAAGAAATCATGAATAAATCAAATAAAGATAATTAGGATATTAATTGTTAATTGGAATTATTTGTTATTTGATCCTTCATGTTTTAAATGTTTAAAACCTACCCTAAAGTTTTGAAATTTATATTTGTGATTAAAAGTTTTAATTTAGACAACTTAAATTTCAAACCCTAGATTTTAAAAGGTTTTAAAATACAACCCTATACTAATATGATATTACTAGAATAATATATATATATATATATATATATATATATATATATATATATATATATATATGTATAACTAAATGCTAGTCTTACCGTTAGTAGGCCTCATTCACAAAGCCGATCTATAAGGTGGGTATAAGGTTGCGGCCTATAAAATGGCGCTTAATGGGTGTACACTCACACCCACCGCTTGCTTGATTGGTGGAGGGTCGTTAGCCGAACGGGTAGGATAGGGCAATCTCATCCTCTCATTAAAAGTATAATAAGAAATACAAAGTAACTACACGTTTTAAAAAAATTTCCCAATCTTAGTTACTTTAGGAAAAGTGAATTGATGCAATCCCATGAAATTACACTTTGCACCTTGCTAAGAAGTTAGTGGAGCGTGTGTGGTTTACCGGCACACTAATTGGTTCTAAGCGAAGGTGGCAAAGGGTGATTCATTGTTTATCATAGTTCGATGGAGCGTATGTGGTTTACCGGCACATCGAATAGGTGATCGTTACAATGAAGGCACCATGTGAATTTGCATGGTAATTCACACCCGCTTTGTGATCCTCGGCATCCCAGTCACAAACGAGAGGGGCATATCGAGATTTAAACATGCCATTGAATAGTTCAATGAATCTCATCCGAACCTAGGAATTCTCAAAAACACTTAGGACTAATAGTTTAAGTTTTGTAATGGAGAATTAGTGAATCGTCATTCACTTACCTTCAATTTATTTGCATGTTAGATTACGACATCCCTTTTCTAGTATGTAAATGTTATTGTTGGATCCTAGCCCTAATTTTTCTTATTGGGTGATAATTAGTGATTCTTATTCTAATCTATCTTTGTCCTTTTCTAATTGAAGATGTCGAACGCAAACAACGCTGCTGCTAGTTCTTTCACGTTGATGAGCCTTTGCCAAAAGGTCACCTTCGATGGAACGAACTTTAGCGAATGGATAAGATACATTCGCACCATTGCTTGCTATGAGGATAAAGAGTATGTCCTTGATGAAAAGCTCGAGAAAATCAACCCCGAAGTTGCTACTCCTGAAGAAATCACCGCCTTTGAAACTCATGAGCGAGATGCAACGAAGGTACATTGCATCATGATCGCCACCATGAACTCCGAATTCCAAAAGTCCTACGAGGACATGTATCCATACGAGATGCATCAAGACTTGTTGGAGAGATACCACCAAAACGCGAGATAAGAGCGTTACGAGATTTTCACTAACATGATCTCCGCTAAGATGGGTCATGGAGAATCTCTTACCGTGCACCTGCAAAAGATGCAAAGGTATGTCGACCGCCTTTGCAAGTTAAATGTTGACTTTGGTGAAGACTTGGCGATCGACATGGTGCTTCACTCTTTGCCTCCAATGTACAACCAATTTAGGATGAACTACCACATGAACAAAGAAGAGGTCACCCTAAGCAAACTCCAAGGTCTCTTGAGGGTCGCTGAGAGCAACTTCAAGGACAAGTCTGTTGCACTTACTCCCAATCCGTCCGCTGCTCCTATCTTGGCTATTGGTTAAGGGAAGGGAAAGAAGAGGAAAGCATCATCGAATAACTATCGCAAGGTGAAAGCCCGAGATGGTGCCTCTTCTAGTGGGACCAAAGTTGATCCCGCTAAGCCCTGCTCCAACCCAAAGGAGGCAGAGTGCCACCACTGCCACAAGATAGGACATTGGAAGAGAAGCTGCCCGGATTACCTGCAAGCGATCAAGGAAGGAAAGATCAAGCCATCTTTTGCAGGTATATACACAATCAAATCTAGCGATTCTAATCATGCTATTTCTTGGGTTCTTGATACCGGTTGTGGTTATCACATTTGTTCTAATGTGCAGGGACTAAGAAGAAGTAGGGATGTAGAACAAGGAAGGATCAATCTAATCATAGGGAACAGAAGATCGTCGCCTGTGACCAAGATTGGAGTGTATTCTTTAGTGCTTAGGAATAATTTGGTTTTAGATTTGAAAAATTGTTGCTATTCGCCAGAAATGGCTAGAAACATCATTTCATTTCATGGTTTATATAGACAAGGATTTAGATTTTCTTTTAATAATGAGAATGGTTCTATTTTGACTTATCTAAATGGTGTCTTTTACTTTGAAGCTATACCATGTAATGGAATATATGAAACTGTTATGATTGTTGATAACTTAGGAAATGATGTTTTGAATATTGATTCTTCCACTAGTATGGATAAATCATCCTTGTGGCATTGCCGTCTTGGACATGTCAACAAGAAACGCATAGCCCAACTCCAAAAGGATGGAGTGTTGGAGTCATTCGACCTTAGGGAAAATGACACATGCGAGTCTTGTTTACTTGGAAAGATGACTAAGTCACCCTTCACGAGTACTTGTGAAAGGGGTGAGGGGCTATTGGACCTAATACATACCGATGTATGTGGACCCTTTAGATCAACCACGAAGGATGGGAACCGCTTCTATGTGACTTTTACCGATGACTATAGTAGATATGGGTATATCTACTTAATCAAGCAAAAGTCAGACACCTTTGAAAAGTTTAAAGAGTTCAAGAATGAAGTGGAGAATCAATTGGGCAGGAAAATCAAGATGCTTCGATCCGATCGAGGAGGAGAGTACCTAAGTCTTGAATTCCACGATTATCTCAAGGAGTGTGGAATAGTTTCGCAATTGACGCCTCCTAGGACACCGCAGTTGAATGGTGTGGCAGAAAGGCATAATCGGACCTTATTGGATATGGTTCGCTCTATGATGAGTCGTGCTTCACTACCTATCTTCTTTTGGGGGTATGCCTTAGAGACTACCGCCCATATCCTTAACCGAGTCCCTACTAAGAAGGTTGCCAAAACACCTCACGAGATGTGGACGGGGAAAGCTCCCTCGTTGGCACATATCAAGGTTTGGGGTTGCGAGGCTTTCGTAAGACGAGATACTCACGAAAATCTTGAACCTCGAAGTGAGCGATGTATTTTCATCGGCTACCCGCAAACATCCTTTGGATATCTCTTCTATAGACCAAAAGACAATGTTGTCTTTGTTGTGAGGAGAGGAGTTTTCCGAGAGCGAGAACTCATAAGCCAAGGAGACAGTGGGAGGCAAATCGAACTTGAAGAAATTCAAGAGTCGATAGATGAAGGAACCTCTACCGCTGGCATTCAACCCGAGGAGGAAACTCCGGTTGAACCGATTGACGAATCCTTACCTCTCATATGTTCCGATAGATTTAGAGTTCAACCCCAGTTTTATGGTTTTCATATTACTACCGAAGCGGACACGTATATTAGTGATGGTACACTAGTAAATCTTGATGAACCTAATAGCTATAAGGAAGCCATGGCAGGCCCGGAGTCTGCGAAATGGAAAGAGGCAATGGATAGCGAGATCCAATCCATGTACGATAACCAAGTTTGGAATTTGGTTGATTATGTGCCCGAACGTAAGACCGTTGGGTGCAAATGGATCTTCAAGAAGAAGACCGACGTGGATGGGAACGTACACACATATAAAGCGCGATTGGTCGTGAAGGGCTTTACTCAAACTCTCGGAGTTGACTATGATGAGACCTTCTCACCAGTTGCGAAGATTAAATCTATTAGAGTGATGCTAGAAATTACCGCATTTCATGATTATGAGATTTGGCAAATGGATGTCAAGACCGCTTTCCTTAACGAAAAGTTGGCTGAGGATGTTTACATGGCTCAGCCAGAGGGGTTTGTGGATCCGAAGCATCCGAATAGAGTGTGTAAGCTTGAGAAGTCCATTTATGGACTTAAGCAAGCGTCTCGCAGATGGAATCTTTGCTTCGATGAGAAAGTCAAAGAGTTTGGATTTGTACGAAGCGAAGACGAATCTTGTGTATATGTCAAAGCCAGTGGGAGTATAGTAAGCTTTCTCGTTCTATATGTCGATGACATATTACTCATAGGGAACGACATCCCGACTCTACAGGAGGTTAAGTCCTGGCTCGGGAAGTGCTTCACTATGAAGGACCTCGGAGAGGCTTCTTACATTTTGGGAATAAGGATAGTAAGAGAAAGAAGTAAGAGACTAATTGGACTTAGTCAGAATACTTACTTAGAGAAGGTACTAAAACGTTTTAGTATGGAAAACTCAAAGAAGGGAGAACTACCGATACAAGGAAATGCCAAGTTGAGTAAGACTCAAAGTCCGAGTACCGAAGCTGAGATAGAAGAAATGAGCCGAGTACCATACGCTTCCGCAGTTGGCTCAATCATGTACGTTATGACTTGTACTCGCCCTGATGTAGCCTTCGCTTTGAGCATGGTTAGCAAATATCAAGGGAACCCTGGCAAAGCACATTGGATTGCGGTGAAGAACATCCTTAAGTACCTTCGGAGGACGAAAGAATGGTTCTTAGTCCTTGGAGGGAGTGATGACTTGAAGGTGCGAGGGTATAGTGACGCCAGCTTTCAGACCGACAGGGATAACTACCGTTCACAGTCGGGCTGGGTCTTTACCCTAAATGGAGGAGCAGTGACATGGAAGAGTTCCAAGCAGGAAACCGTAGCTGATTCAACGTGCGAATCAGAGTACATTGCAGCGAGCGAAGCGTCGAAGGAGGCAATATGGCTAAAGAACTTCATTGGTGATCTTGGAGTTGTGTCGGCCATAAAGGAGCCCATGGAGATTTTCTGTGATAACGAAGGTGCGGTTGCCTTGACCAAGGAACCGAGGGATCATGGTAGATCTCGAAATATCGACAGAAAATATCACTTCATTAGACATCGTGTAGAAGAAGGACAGCTCGTAGTGAAGAGAATATCATCAGAAGATAACCCAGCAGATCCGCTTACGAAGGGACTGAGTAGGGTTAAGCACTTGCAGCATGCTAGGAGTATTGGGCTGAAGGATGATATTAGTATAGATTAGATAGTGTTAGAAACATATAATAGATAAATGTAATTAACATTTGATGATTAAATAAAGGAGTTTTATTTATGAGTAAAGTTACTGTCACATGTTAATTGTCTAACTATTGTTTCACTTTGCATGTTTTGACTTCCAGAATAATTGAGTTTATTAGGAATAATCGAATTATTCAAATGGTCCACAATCGTTCATATGTTGGGAGTAGATATGAATGAAGATTGTCATGAATTGGTGTGTAGAATGTCTAAATGGTGTTAGACATAGCAAGGGTTGCTGCAACGTTCATGAGTGCTTATGAACTGGTTTTGAGCATTGGAATAAACCCGCGCTTGCTGGAATCACTTTATGGAATACGATATAAAAGGTGATCGCAAGACGATAATATCATATAGTCTTAAAACCTAGATATATGGTTTATTATTTGTTAATTGATTGTACATTGATAATGCGAAAACGCATCAGTAACTTGGTGTTATAAAACGCATTGTTGTGTATAGTTGGTTAATGAATAAGTAAATGCATATAAGTCGAAGTTTATCTGTAAATTTTATCCTAAGAGGGTAGAAGAGATATCTTGGCCACTCGATGATTGATTTGACTTATGTGCTGGACCCGGTCAGAACTGAACTGATGTGTTTGATTAAGTTCTATGTCAAATAAATCGGAGATCGAGAAATTAAGTGCTTGACTAACCATTCCATAGGATTGTCGGCATGATATCTAACAGAGGACTGTACGATCCCTTATCTAAAGGACAAGATTGATTAGATCAGAGTTGACAGCGTCTTTGAGAGCTACGATTGCAAACCGAATTGTACTTGTATAGTTACTAGACTTATCCAAGTGGGAGACTGTTGGAATAGTGTCTAAGGCTGCAACTATATTAGGCAAGTATTTGATCCGGTTGTGCATGGTCCTTTTGGGTTGCCTTCACCATAGCAACTTGATGGATGATTTGTTAAAAGAGAGTAAATATTATAAGGTATAATATATGGTTATTTGATTAATATAAGTCATAGATTAATTGGAATTAATTTGGCGACTTAAAGAGATTAATAAAATAAGAGGGTATAAACTGTCAACTGTTTGATAGTTACACTTTAGACTATAAATCCTTATCCTAGATAGAATGGACGATTTCTAGGGCTTGGATAAGCCAAAATCGTCCATAGGGTTATCTATGGAATGGATTTGGATAGCCTTAAGAGAAGATTATCCAATTAGGGTTTAGGTTGTAACCCTTAAGGAGTCTACAAGTATAAATAGACCCTAGGGGTGAGGGAATTCGACACACCATAAAAGTAGAGATACTCTGGCCGAATTCCTCCCCTCTCCTCTCTCCTAAATCATCTTGCTTGCTATTGGTGTTTGTAAGCCATTAGAGGAGTGACATTTGTGACTCTAGAAGCTCCAAGACAACAAGATCAACAAGGAACTCAAAGGTATGATTCTAGATTTGTTTCAATGTTGTTATTTAACCTAATTAGCCATTAGAAGTCTTGGATTCAAAGCATGTTTAATTAGAAAGCCTAGATCCAAGCATTAGGGTTTTGCATGCGCACAGAGGAAAGTTCTTATGGCTAAAACCCATCAGGAGTATCCATGGGTCACCACATGGGTTAAACCCAACATAAGGAATCTTGGATCATAAGCCCACATATATAAGAATTAATGATTTACACAATCAATCCCCATATATTTAATTAGTCTCTTTTATCACTAAATTATGTCCAAATTAATTCTTGATCAATACTAATTAAATAACATGATTTCATTTTAACATATTAGAACTTATAATATATTAATATGTCACAAATGTCTTCTTCTCATGAACGGTCTATCCAAATGTTCCGATGCCATGCAACCGAAATGGACCATGCCGAGTCGGGTCAAGTACATACCAATTATATTTATGGACTTAGACACTAATCCAACAGTCTCCCACTTGGATAAGTCTAAAACTATTATTGAGTATGACTTCAAGAACCAACTGGAAATTATAGCTCTCAAAATCCGTTGTCAAACTCTGACCTTGTCGATGAACTCTGACCTTTGTCAATGACTTGTCCATTAGATAAGGGATCATATATTCCTCTATTCTAGACTGAGACATGGATTATAAATCATTTTCTCTGTCCATTTGTTGTTTCCCGATTTTCGATTCATGATGACTAACTGATTAAACAGATCAAATCAGTCCTAGGTTGGCCAAGAAGTCACATGTATCATCATTAAATCATCGAGGGGCCCAAAAATATCGGTTTTATCCCGAACGTAAAAGGAATGGATAAACTTCAAATCATATGGCATGTTCTACTACTTGTTGACTCATACACAAAGGCACATTTTATAACATCGAGTTACCAATGAGTTTTCGTGCAATCAATGTATAACCAACTCATAGTGACAAGTCATATCTCTAGGTTTGAGGAATATAGGATATTATCGTCTCATGATCACTCGTCATAAAATCCGTGAAGTGATTCAAATGAGCGGGGGTTGAATCTAATACTCAGAACTTATGAGCACTCATGAGTATTGTAGCACCACTTTGTCCAACATTTTAGACCTCTACAAGCCAACCCATGACAGTCTTGATTCATATCTACTTCCAACATATGACCGACTGTGGATGGTTTGAATAACTTAGTCATTCGGGAAGAATGATCTTGTTTATTCTAGAAGTCAAAACATGCAAAATGAAACAATATAATAATCAAATCCCATATGGTCTCAGAACTTATGAACATAAATAAAACACCTTTTATTTATCATCATATTATTTACACATTATTCATTGTATACTGTTTCAAACTATCATTTTTATACTTGAATTAAAAACACTAGTTGTCCCATGCTCCAAGCATGTACACTATGTTTTTCTAAACAATAGCTTTGCCTATATCGATTGAACATAATTTTAATGATTCTCTTTTCACACTCCCAAATCCTTATCGAAAATGTAAGAATTCCAAATTCCTATCATTTATCGAAATCTGTTAGATTTTAAAACTTATATGCATTAATCATCTTGTAATGATTATGCACAAAGTCACAAAGACTTGTCAATAGACATTACAGAGTATTCCAATGGATATCAATTCCATGGAAACATCCTTCTTGCTTTAAGTTTTCCTAATCTTACACAAATGGAACAACTTCCACCTATGGAATCATTTCCATATTCCCATTTTGACTATCACTTCTGAACAAGAGTTGTCTTTTTTCAGAATATGTTAATATGGTCCTTCCAAAAATTAACACTATACTTCCAACTGTCCCTGAGCAACCAATCTTTGGAAAACCTTAGATTGTCCTCGACAATTGCTTAATCATTTTAGTCATATCCAATTCTAGACCTTTTCCCTTCTTAATGCCTAGGCATTTGGAAATTTTTAGAAAGGATGAATATTATAGCACATGCAATTGATTCTGTACCCAAAACAAATGGGACATGATTCATGATGTCTCACATAAAGACATGATTCTAGACCAGTCTTTTGTTACAATATTTTTTATTTGCCATGTTCTCAAAATTTGACTATGAAGAGAGCTGTCGTAATGATAATCGAATTTTAAGAACGCAATATATAGAATTTTCTTAAATTGAACCAAACCAACATAAAATTCATATATATATATATATATATATATATATATATATATATATATATATATATATATATATATATATATATATGTATATATATATATATATATATATTATTGACCAAAGATGATTAAAATCTCAATCTAAGCTTTTAGAATTGAAATGAAGTATAATTTCCTCTCCCTTAATTATAGCAAAACAACTTTTCAACCCCTCCAACTCCACGAATTGAAACTTTTGTTTTCTATAATTAATATTGCTAACTTGCGACCTTTATCATAGTTATCATGCTCCTATTAACATGATGATTATTAGCATAACACTGATGCTCCCACTAGCTTTGACATGTACTCAGAAATCAATTGGACTTCTAGAAGTCAATACTTTACTGACTTTCTTATCAACGTTCAGATTTCTGAGACGAGATTGCCTTGATAAGACTTTATCAAAATCATACAGCTTATCTTATATAGCTCACATGTGTGTCTAAAAATTTTAGAACTATGAAAAGGGATGCTGTAATCATAGTCTCAGTTGTTTAGATCTTTGTTATCTACTTCAAATCTACTTGGTGGAAGTGTTTCCTCACCATCATTTTCATGAATTAGAGAGAAACCTTATGACACTTAGGTTTTATGGTGTATGTGTTCTTATCCATGCGAATTGTCAAAACCATAGTCACAGGACAAGGATAATGACAAATCCAAACTCATATGGACTGAACTCAATCTTATTTTCTTGCCACCTAGCAGCTCAAGGGCCTGTCCTTGCTTCAAAGTTGTTATGTGTAACGCCTGTAGATCCGAGCTATTCAATTTAGAGGTAATAGGGGTTGAAAATGAATTTTTGACAACCAAGTTGTAGAATATGTCACAAGGTTTCCGTACATATAAAGAGCATAGAAATCGGAGTTATAACGAAGAAGTTATGACCCATCAAAGTTTCGCGACGGAACCGACACAACACCGGGAAGCGTAAATAGTGATTTTACGATGGAGGACTTTTTAGACTTAGTGATCTAAATGAAAATCGTATAATATGTTAAACCGATAAAATCCATAAAAAGAACGCCCAAATCTGACTTCGTATGAAGAAGTTATGATTTTTCTAAGATTCGGCTTAGCAGTGCACAACCCAAAACTCGAATTTTAGTTCGAGCGGTTTTTGGCTTACGTGACTTAAATGAGAGTTGAAGATCTCATTAATAGCAACTTAACAGTAAAAAGACAGACGAAAACAAAGTCCGTATGAAGGAGTTACGAATTCTTCGCGGTCATTTAACAGTCTAAACGCCTCGTACTGTTAAATTTAAGATCGGTCGAGAATTCACCGACATAGTCAAAATGAAAGTTGTAGATATTATTTTTACCTCCGCGTGGATATAAAGAACGTCAAAAACGGAGGTTGTATGTGAAAGTTACGGATTTTAGAAATCGGAAGTGTGCTGTGCTAAAATGGGTGATGTGGAACAATCTTGGCCATTGCTTTCTCCCCAAGTCTTACCACTAGATGGTGACATGTGGCACCAAGTTCAGCCATTTTCACCCTATAAATAGAACCTCTCACACCCTCATTTTCTTCACACCTTTCTCATTCTTTCTTCTCTTTACTCTCTCTCTAGAACCTCTCTCTAGCCTCGAAATCCCCCGAAAAGCCTAGGGAACCTCCCTAGCACGAGGCGGAAGCCCCGGAGTGCTCGACGACTCTGAGAAGAAGAGCTTTTCAGCTCGGAAACGTTGCTCCAAGCAAAGTCTGGTTTTCTATAAAACCCGTTGTAAGTGAGTTACGTCTACGCTATTTTTAATATAACTTTTATTTAATTATGGTAACGTTATTAGAAACTTATAATAAATATTTGGGATATTATTATGGGTTATATAAGTATTTTTTTATGCTTATATAATAGTAAAAAATATCTGGACTATTAATTAGTCTCGGCGAATAATAGACTAAACTCTAGTGGTAATAATACTAGGTTTCGTCGAAGGAAATTATTTTTAAGAAGCGAAGCGCTGTCTGAGTTCGGAATCACCACCTTTTCAAGTGAGTGCATAGTTACTTTCATCTTACACATAGACATGAAGTATTTTATATAAACTACGTGCTATGTGTGCATATTATTTGTATACTTGCTGTCTATGTTGGATGAACCTTTTTATACATGTTTTAGATGATTTAAACTGTATACGTATTTTATATACACGGATATGTTGGGTATGATACGGGTAGATGAATGATGAGAGATAAAAGATGTTGTGAGTAAACATTAGCAGCTATAGACTTAGTGCCTAACTAATAAACATCAGCAGCTATGGACTTAGTGCCTATTAGACAAACACCGGTAGCTATGGATTTAGTACTTGTTAAGGAATTGGTAGCTACGGACTTAGTACTTATTAGATAAACACTGGTAGCTATGGATTTAGTACCCGATGAATAGACCATAGCAGCTATGGAATTAGTGCTTTATGAACGAACATTGGCAGCTATGGATTTAGTGCCAGTCCTATAACCCTGGAAGTAAGGGACTTCAGAATAAACGAATGCAGAATAGATGACTCTTAGGATAAATCCTTAAGAGTAAAGAAAATAATGGGGATGGGTAATTGGGTTGATTGTTTGATTGTTTAAACATAATAATTATATTATTGTGGGTTGAAAACCCTATGTACTCACCAGGTTTCCCAACCTGACCCACTCAGTTTATTTATATCACAGGTGTTCATATGAAGTCACATTACACTGTGAGATTAAAGAGATGTAGATCACTAGTGTAAATAAATGTAAATTTTGTTTATGCTTATGTTCCTGTATTGACGATGACATCCCAAACGTTTTAAAATGAATAAAATACGTTTCTCCGAAAATACTTTAATAACGTATTTATCGTGTTTTTCTGGGAACGAATTCCGCAACATTTTTATTAAAAGAAGAACTCTAATTTTTATAAAGCATAAACAAAATCAATCTTTTCTGGCCGTGAAAATGGGGATGTCACAGTTGGTATCAGAGCATTAGTTTAAGCGAACTAGGAATATGAATTTATTTCTAGACTTAAACTTAGAATGGTAAGCGATGATTGTGAGGTGTGAGCCTTAATTTAGGAATGATGCCTAAATTGATTTTATGTGCTAAATGATTTGTTATGCTATAGTTTGATCGGATCTATGGTCTGTTGCCGACCGGATCTGGAAACCTTATGTGTTTAGGATTCTAAACGTACGAATACGATATTAGAACTAGCATATAAACGTTTCGGAGTGATAAGGATGATTTAAACGTCAATCCTAAATAAAGACCTAGATTCACCTTATTCGGTGTATAAATCAAGATGGCAAGGACCCGTAGTGGAAACGTAAATGCAAATGGAAATAGGAACCAACCCCCAGTGGTTCAGCAAATACTTGTTGTAGAAGAAGTTGCACCTGATCCAGTCACCATGGTTAGATTTCAAGCCATGATTCGGGCTATGCTAGCTGAACAAAGGGAAGAAATGAGACAGATGTTCCACGAAAAGAGGGACGAACCTACCATACATGCTGAGCCGACCGAGCCAATTCCCAAACAATCTGAGGAAGGGAACTACAGCCGCCAAGCGAGTCAAGTGGGGACTCAAGGCGAACGAAGGGAAGGCCCAGAGGGGAGAAACGAAAAGGATGGGAGAATGTATAAGAATTTCCTGGGTGCGAAACCACCGAGTCTCTCAGGAAGCCCGAAGCCGGTTGAGATTATGGATTGGATCTCCGAGATGGAGATGGTGTTTGAGAGCTGCGACTGTAGCGATAAATAGAAAACCGTCTTCGCTGTAAGACAACTAAAAACTGGAGTCTTGAGCTGGTGGAAGCTATTGGAAAATACGATGCCACGAGGAGAAGCCTTAAGGATGTTATCGGAAGAGTTCTTGGAATAGTTGAAAATGCAGTACTGCTCGGAGATAGATCTGACAGACCTAAACAATGAGTTTCAGAACCTGAAGAAAGGGAAGATGAGTGTTGATGAGTATGCCACCGTATTCACCGAGAGGATGAAGCTATTCCCCTACTTGGTGCCTACTGAACTCTCCAAGATTGATAGGTTTGCTAACGGATTACCCACAGACTTTGGCCCAATGGTCAAAATGGCAACTACCTTGAAAACAACTGTTAGGGCAGGTAAGAACGTAGAGGCCTAGATAAGAGAAAAGGGTCTAGAAAAAGATAAGGTAGGAGAGAAGAGGAAGTTTGAAGGACCTTCAAGGTCCAACAAGGAAACCAAATTCTCAAAGCTTGGAGGAGGAAATGGAGGTGAAGCGAGATGGTGTGATAAATGCAAGAAGAAGCATTGTGGGAAGTGCAACGAAGAAGTGACTTGTTACAAGTGTGGAAGGACTGGTCACTATTCCAAGGATTGCACACATAATGATAAAGTATGCTATGGATGTAGAGGCAAGTTGCACATGTCCAGAGACTGCCCGAGGAAAAATAAAGCAGCAAGACCAGAAACGCCACCAAGGCCAAGGGTATTCCACATGATCCTCGAAGCGGAAAACAACGCGAGAAACCAAGGATAAGGAATCTATTCCCGAAGATCGAGTTACGAGGTAGCCTAATAGATAAAACCACATGATGAAGCCTCTTAGAGGCATAGTCTAGGGTGAACTTGAACACCTATGTAATAGTTTCGAGAAATAATAATGCCCTTTTTTTGTTATCTGATGTGTTAAACTGTTATGTGATTTTTCCTGTATGGTGACTTGGAAAACTGCGAGACAATACTTGGGATGAGTATGAGTAAGTGTGAAAGGTAGTAGATGCATATACTACCGGAAGCACATGACTCACACTTGGATCAGGGAAAGTCACAAGGTTACCAAGAAGCCAATAATTGAGTCTGTTTTATTCAAGCATGTTGTTACTATCGTTTCGGTGATGACTAAGAAGATTGTTGTTATTATGATTCTAGTGGTCATATCAAATTGAGTCTGAATACAATGAGTATGTTACGTGGTTCAAATAACCAAGTTCGATGTAGCATCTAACTTAAACCAAACGATTGAAATGAAAGCTAACCCAGGGCAATCAGTAGAAGTATCGCGATGATTGTTAAAGAAGTTGGTAGCTAGAAATGCTACATATTGAAATGTGATTGTATCACATTAGAACATGAAGGAAGGTACACTCTGTTTTGGAGTTTGACTCAAAGAGACCTAAGTCTAAAGCGTTGCAACATACGATGATAGGTCATTAGAATATGACACATAGATCCATAGTAGTAATAAAAGAACTTATCTCAAGTTCGGATCCAGTAAGGACCGAGATTGTGACTTGAAGGTCATAATTTGGAGTCTAGCCTGAGGAAGAGAGCAGGTGCACGATCGAGTAACGCTTACAGTTAATGAGTCTAAGAGATAGACTTGAAGGAATATAGAAGTTACAATTATTACCTAGGATGAAGAGATGACATATGGAGTTATTATACGAGCCCTATTTCGTTGATGATTCCGGGACGTAATCATCCTAAGGGGGAGATAATTGTAACGCCTGTAGATCCGGGCTAATCAATTTAGAGGTAATAGGGGTCGAAAATGACTTTTCGACAAAAGATTATTTAGAATAAATAATCTTAACCATGTTGTAGAATATTTCACAAGGTTTCCGTACATATAAAGAGCGTCGAAATGGAGTTATAACGAAGAAGTTATGACCCGTCGAAGTTTCGCGACGGAACCGGTACAGCACCGGGAAGCGTAAATAGTGATTTTACGATGGAGGAATTTTTAGCCTTAGTGATCTAAACGAAAATTGTATAATATGTTAAACCGAGAAAATCCATAAATAGAAGGGTTAATGTCATAAAAACCCTCAAGTTTACAGGATTTTGTTGGTTTTGCCTAAAATTGAATTTTATGTCTGCTTTTACCCTAACATTTTCGAAAAAATGTTCGGTTTTACCCTTTTACCGGTAATAACAGGTTTTCCAGGTTACCATTATATTAAATTCGCAAAAAACCCCTTAAGTTTACCCTTTTGTGCGTTTTTACCCTTAAGTTTATAATTCTTTTACACTTTTACCCTAAGTATTTTTTTCATAATATAGGTCTTCATGTAGAAAATCGTATTTATATACGAAAAAAATATTTAATTAAATATTGTATTTATATTTTTTTAATGTTATAAACATATATATATATATATATATATATATATATATATATATATATATATATATATAGAGAGAGAGAGAGAGAGAGAGAGAGTGAGATAGGTTCAAATGTTTTTAACAAATATTGTGTGCCTAAATGCACCAATCAGAAATTAGCAAATAATTAATTAATTAATTAATTAAATAAGGGTAAATTAGTAATATTACATATATGTATTAATGAATATCCAAAATTAACAACTAATATCCATTTATTTAAGGGATCAATTTTTATTTACCTATTAAAACCTACACCACCGTTTTTTCCAAAGACGTACATCACCAACACCTCCTAGTCCGCCGACCACCATTGTTCCCACTTCTTTATGCTTGGTGGTCTTCATTGTCGACCAAATCCGCAGCAAGTGGCTATTCCACCACCATCAAATTGTTGATCGGTCTTCATCATCATCGGGATCTATCCGAGATTTTGTATAAAGCATTTATCGTTTGAACTTTGAAGTCTTGTTTATAATCGTTAGGTATGTATTTTTTGATGTTCTTTATTCTTTCTTTTCAATTAATTGATAAAAAAGGTTAATTCGTTATGAATCGAAGTTGATGTTTCATTCGAATGGGACATTCAATTTTATAAAGTGTGCAGTTTTTGATCTTCTTTATTGTTTCCATGGCCAACAGGTGATCTTCTTCTTCATCTTATTTTGATTTGAATCCATGTAAATTTGGATGTTTGGGTTTTCCTGAAAAAATTTATGATAATGGATGGGATATAACTCATGGTTGTTTGGGGTTGTTTCTTGAATTCAAGAAACTGAATTGGTAAGACTATCACTAATTTTTTTTGAAGAAACTGAAGAAGCACACCACGTGTTTGATAAAATGTCTCAATGAAAAAATAGTTAAAAATCATTAATGTTTTTACTTCACTTTGTTCCTTATTCTTTTCATAACTATATAACTCAATTTAGATTGGGTTGGATGCCATTTTCATAACAATAGGTTGATGCTAGTTCCTATTTCTGTCAGAATTTGTAGTTAAATACATTGAACATATCGAGAAGAAACACATGGAACCCGAAGAATATTAGTTCCTTATTCTATCAGAATAGGTTGATGCTAGTTCCTTATTTTGTTTGTTGGATATATTCTTGATAATACAAATTCTTAAATAATATTCTTGCAGAATAGTTTATTTTGTAAGAATATTGTTGGTTGTATTCTGATAGAATTGTAGTTAATTATTTGTATGTTTAATGTGCAGGTTTTACAAGTGTATCACTACAAATTACTTGGCAATGAATTTCTGGTAGAAAAGGCTTCAAGAATGGCTTGAAGACCTGATGTGAAAGGGTTGAAGAATGAATTAAAGAATGATCACACTCATTTTTTAAGAATGTTGTTATTTTTTAAGAATTATGCTTGTTTATTCTTTCAGAATGTTTGTTATTATTCAATAAATTACAATCATACAATGTAATTTTTTGATATATTATTAGTTCAAGAATCGTTTTTGTGTATTCTTTCAGAATGTATTTACTAGTTTATGTTTGGCATTCTGCCATTCTGACAGAATAAAATCGAAAAATACATTTACTAGTTTATGGTTGACATTTTATCATTCTGACAGAATAAAATCGGATTTTTAAATTTGAATTAATTTAAAATATTCAGATTTTTAAAAAATAAAGGAATTAATCATCCCTAAAAATCCGAAAATTTCCTTTTTTAATATAGGTTAATTGACTAAAATGCCCTTATGCTGAAATTTGTGTGATTATATGGTACATGCTATCCTATTCTACTACCATAGACCCTCAAATCATGACATTTGATTATATTCCATCCGATGGTTCAGATCTGTGCATTCTGGCACACAATAGTTAGTAAAAACAAAATAACCTAACCCTATATATATATATATATATATATATATATATATATATATATATATATATATGTATATATATATATATATATACATATATATGTATATATATATATATATATATATATGTGTGTGTGTGTATATATATATATATATATATATATATATATATATATATATATATATATATATATATATATATATATATATGGTTGTTTGTTTGTGTGTGTGTGTTTGCAAGGTTATACCATTTAAAAAGATAAATAATATTTTAGAATTATCAATACGTGTTTTATAGATATAGTTTTTAGAAGTATAAATACATATTTTTACATTATTATATATAAATATGTATATGTACTTCTAAAAATATATTTATACTTAAAAAAAAACATATATCAAAATACATATTTACACTTCTAAGATTATATATATATATACTTATATAAACATGTTTATGATTCAACAAGTTTTTTATTGACATGTATATTTTTAAATGCATAAAAATATGTACTTGTAGTTCTAAAAACATATTAATTTGCATTTTTTTACATCTTAAATGGTTTATCAAAGAAAAAACCCATACACACACACACACACACACACACACACACATATATATATATATATATATATATATATATATATATATATATATATATATATATATATATATATATATATGAAGAAATAACATTAAAAAAAATGTAAATACAATACTTAATTAAATTTTTTTTGTATATAAATATAATTTTTCTGCATGAATACATATAATATGAAAAAAAATACAAAGGGTAAAAGTGTAAAAAAAATATAAACTTAAGGGTAAAAACGTAAAAAAAACTATAAACCTAAGGGTTTTTTTGCGAAGCTAATATAATGGTAACCTGTTATCAACGGTAAAAGGGTAAAACCGAACATTTTTTTGGAAAATGTTAGGGTAAAAATGGACATAAAATTCAACTTTGGGCAAAACCGACAAAACCCTGAAAACTTGAGGGTTTTTATGACATTAGCCCTAAATAGAACGCCCAAATCTGACTTCGTATGAAGAAGTTATGATTTTTCTAAGATTCGGCTTAGCAGTGCACAACCCAAAACTCGAATTTTAGTTCGAGCGGTTTTTGGCTTACGTGACTTAAATGAGAGTTGAAGATCTCATTAATAGCAACTTAACAGTAAAAAGACAGACGAAAACAAAGTCCGTATGAAGGAGTTACGAATTCTTCGCGGTCATTTAACAGTCTAAACGCCTCGTACTGTTAAATTTAAGATCGGTCGAGAATTCACCGACATAGTCAAAATGAAAGTTGTAGATATTATTTTTACCTACGCGTGGATATAAAGAACGTCAAAAACGGAGGTTGTATGTGAAAGTTACGGATTTTAGAAATCGGAAGTGTGCTGTGCTAAAATGGGTGATGTGGCACAATCTTGGCCATTGCTTTCTCCCCAAGTCTTACCACTAGATGGTGACATGTGGCACCAGGTTCAACCATTTTCACCCTATAAATAGAACCTCTCCCACCCTCATTTTCTTCACACCTTTCTCATTCTTTCTTCTCTTTACTCTCTCTCTCTCTCTCTAGAACCTCTCTCTAGCCTCGAAATCCCCCGAAAAGCCTAGGGAACCTCCCTAGCACGAGGCGGAAGCCCCAGAGTGCTCGACGGCTCTGAGAAGAAGAGCTTTTCAGTTCGGAAACGCTGCTCCAAGCAAAGTCTGGTTTTCTATAAAACCCGTTGTAAGTGAGTTACGTCTACGCTATTTTTAATATAGCTTTTATTTAATTATGGTAACGTTATTAGGAACTTATAATAAATATTTGGGATATTATTATGGGTTATATAAGTATTTTTTTACGCTTATATAATAGTAAAAAATATTTGGACTATTAATTAGTCTCGGCGAATAATAGACTAAACTCTAGTGGTAATAATACTAGGTTTCGTCGAAGGAAATTATTTTTAAGAAGCGAAGCGCTGTCTGAGTTCGGAATCACCACCTTTTCAAGTGAGTGCATAGTTACTTTCATCTTACACATAGACATGAAGAATTTTATATAAACTACGTGCTATGTGTGCATATTATTTGTATACTTGCTGTCTATGTTGGATGAACGTTTTTATACATGTTTTAGATGATTTAAACTGTATACGTATTTTATATACACGAATATGTTGGGTATGATATGGGTAGATGAATGATGAGAGATAAAAGATGATGTGAGTAAACATTGGCAGCTATAGACTTAGTGCCTGACTAATAAACATCGGCAGCTATGGACTTAGTGCCTATTGGACAAACACCGATAGCTATGGATTTAGTACCTGTTAAGGAATTGGTAGCTATGGACTTAGTACTTATTAGATAAACACTGGTAGCTATGGATTTAGTACCCGATGAATAGACTATAGCAGCTATGGAATTAGTGCTTTATGAACGAACATTGGCAGCTATGGATTTAGTGCCAGTCCTATAACCCTGGAAGTAAGGGACTTCGGAATAAACGAATGCAGAATACATGACTCTTAGGATAAATCCTTAAGAGTAAAGAAGATAATGGGGATGGGTAATTGGGTTGATTGTTTGATTGTTTAAACATAATAATTATATCATTGTGGGTTGAAAACCCTATGTACTCACCAGGTTTCCCAACCTGACCCACTCAGTTTATTTATATCACAAGTGTTGATATGAAGTCACATTACACTGAGAGATTAAAGAGATGTAGATCACTAGTGTAAATAAATGTAATTTCTGTTTATGCTTATGTTCCTGTATTGACGATGACATCCCAAACGTTTTAAAATGAATAAAATACGCTTCTCCGAAAATGTTTTAGTAACTTATTTATTGTGTTTTTCTGGGAACGAATTCCGCAACATTTTTATTAAAAGAAGATGTTTGATTTTTATAAAGCATAAACAAAATCGGTCTTTTCTGGCCATGAAAATGGGGATGTCACCTTAGTTGGTCTTTGTTTTATCCAAAACATCACAACTTACCAATTTCAAATGTACAAAAGTAGGGCACACTTTACTCTTACATTTGACTAGTGTTAATAAACCTTCCTTTAAGATATGTCACTCAAGTTACAATCTTGGAGTATGACTCTAAGAATTGTTTTTGGAACGAGGTATGAATCATCTTCTTGACTTGACCACTTCAACAATTCATAGCTCCTCTTCTTAGCTATCAGAATGCACTTAGAGGATGAATTGTGATAAGGTATCTTAATCATTAAGATGATCATATAACATGATACTAAATTACTCTCCCATCTTTTCAGATTTGAGAAACTTTTATCCTTCTGCCTAATTTGATTCTTCTCATTCGTTCTGTCATACATCGAAAATTTTCCAATGTATTAGAATTACACTTAAAATTGTAAGTGTAACCATATTTACTAAACTTTAGTAAAACATAACGAATAGTCTTATAGATCTTTTGTGGTGGACTTAATCAGTGCACAAGAATGTGTATCCGATCCCTTAGTCCTTCACTTGACTCACATATAAATGTGAACAAGGAACTAGTCTTAATCTTCCAAAGCTGAAAGTTCTCATTCATCATACTGTACAAGTTGTATGATTCTGAGTTTCTATCCAACTGAAAACTTGGATGATGAGAAGCTTTCCTTATTTGATAAATTTAGACACTACCACAAATGAAAGAATCAAATTCATATTTCCATTATCGCTAGAATCATACAAACATCAAGTTTTCATAAATGCCATTGCAAGGAGATATAAAGTAAAACAAACTTTTTTTTATTTATAAAATACGGAAAAAACTTTTCCTTACAATGCAACTTTAAATGAAAAGTATGCTATTACATGTTTCCTAGCAATCTATCATAACTCCTAAGAGTAGCTCAAGAATCTGATCTTCAATCAAGCAATAGAAATCCATCTTCGCGATCAAATTCAACATACTCTTTCTTTAAGTTTCCTTCACTTTTCCTTTGATTCTTAAAATATCAACATGTGACCCAGTCACATCATGTAATAAGAATCTCATAATAGAAACTTAATCGAGTTAGATAGTGGACTTTACCTGAAGTAGAGTCAAACTTATTGACTTTATCAGCCTTATGATCTTTCATGTAAATTTGGCAGCTTCGCAACCAATGCACTTTCCTTTTGGCAATAGAACCATTTGGACCCTTTGGGAATGATACATGAGACAATCTCAGACTTAGCCTTTCTCTTTACCATTTGGTCACCCGAGTTGACTATGGTCAATCCCTTTCCACTGGGAAGAGAAAGCTTTTACTGGGTATCCAATGTAACCATTGTCAATGTCCATTGAAAGTTTGGAAAGTTGATCTACTAATCCAATTTGTTTTACCAAAGATCCAAATCATTGTTGATTCAGCAGTACCAAGAAAATAGATAAGATCATTAAGGGTCATGACATACTCTATTTCATAGTAGTCCCAAAGGAACTCACTATATGACATCAAAAGTGATTGAAGATCCAACTTTCTCAAGACTTTGACACCCAACTCTCCTGGCTTGTCAATATGTGAGTTTATCTCCAAGATGTGAGCAAACATATACTTTGCTTGCCAATAGGGCTTAAGTGACCTTGAACTTGTGGGTTAGGGAGAATAATTGGAGGAGATGGAGGAAGTGAAGTTTCAAGAGATTTGGGAAGATCTTAGATGTCTGAATAAAACATCTTTTGGGAGATATTCAAGATAGTTGATTTAAAGTCCTTAATATAACACCCAATATTAAATATTAAGGCTAGGACCCAACACAATATTTTATAACTTGGAAGACGGATGCCGTAATCCAAGCTATAGAATATTTGAAGGTAGGTGAAGACGATTCACCAATTTCCACCATGAACAACGAAATAATTTATTAGGTTTTTTAATTGGATTTGAAACTCCTAGATCTTTTGATATTCATTGAAATGTTCAATGGCATGTTTCAATCTCGGGTGTGCCCTTCAAGTTTTGTGACTAGGATGCCGATGATCACAAAACAAGGTGTGAAGTAACCATGCAATTTACTTGGTACTCTTAAGTGTTTACCCCTCAATCGATGTGCCGGTTAACCACACATGCTCCATCGATATTATGATAAACATTAAGTTACCCTTTTCCTACCTTGTTAAATACGAGTTAGTGTGTCGGTTAACCAGACACGCTCCACTAACCGACTTAAACAAAGTGCAAAGTGTAACTTCATGGATTAGCACCTTATTCACATTTTCCTAAAGTAACTAAGATTGAGAATTATAAACAATATTTAGTTACTTTATAATTATCATTAATACTTTTAATGAATGGAGAATTATGGTCCTTGTCCTACTTGTTCGGCAAACGACCCTCCACCAGTCAAGGAAGCGGTGGGTGAGAGTGGACACTCATTAAATTGCCATTTTATAGGTAGTAACCTTATACCCCCCTTATAGACCGGCTTCGTGAATGAGGCCTACTAATGGTAAGGCGACTTTCTCTTATACATATATATAAATATTATTAACTTATAATATTATAAAGTATAAGGGTTGAATTTTAACTTTTAAAATTCTAAGGGCTTAACTTGGAATTAAAGTATTCATGGGAAAACTTTACAAATTCTAAAACTTGAGGGCAAGTTTTTGAAACTATTCAAAACTTTTCATTTCATAACTTATGAGTTTAATGGTTCATTAAAATGAAGACTCTTTATTTTTTATGTAACCTATTATTCTTTAATAACACCTTTAAATAAGTGACTCTTAAACATCTATAACTTGAGGACAAGTTACGGAGTCATAATACTATTTAATGAAAAACACTCTTCATTTTTTTATGTAACCTATGACACTTCTATGAGTTTTAAGATTCATAAATGTGACCTTTTATGTAACTTGAGGACAAGTTACAAAAACACATTTTATGAACTACCTCTAGATTAATTAGGATTGAAAACAACTAAAACACAATTTTTTTTTCCATTAATCTAAACTAACTTATAAATCAAGGAAGCATCAAACTTTTCGTAATCCATAACTTATGGAGTTAAATGCTTGTTTATGACGAAACTTTTCATGTTCCATAACTTAAGAATAAGTTATGGAATTCTTTTAAAACATTAACACCAAATTTTGTAACTCCATAAAAAATTTTAATCAATTTTTTTTTAAAACCATTTCATATCTATAACTTATGGAGGTTTCAAAAAAAATCTTTAAATCAAACTTTTAAAAACAATAAAATAATCATATCATTTTATCTTTCACTAAATTTGACCTAATTCAACTCATATAGCAAATGATTCAAATTTTACAAATAATTAGTTTTTCAAAAAAAAAACAAGTAACTATCTTAAAATTTGACAAACGTCATATTTTTTCCTTTTTTTTTTTCAACTTTAAACATAAAACATTTGCATCAATATAACAGAAAACAACCCATGGCTCTGATACCACTATTGGATTTTGAGCATTCTAACACTTCTAAGTATACATACAACCAGTGGCAGAGCCACCCTTTGTGAAGTGGGGTGTATGGCCCCACTTGGAGTGACTAAACCTTTTATATACATCTAATTTCTTTGCAACTATAGTTATTAAATATATGATTGGCCCCCACTTTACAAAAAGACAGGCACCACTTGCATCAAGAAATAACAATTTCATTCATTTTTAGCCTAATCTAGTGTCGGTCTGCTCAAATACGCTAAGAAAACAAGTCGGATGCAACCGGGAAGTCACCTGAAAACACTCTCATTCACTGCAAACGACTAATAATAGTCACAAAAGTGCTCAAACTCGCATAAAACTGTCGAAAACTGCTACAGTCGCCGATAACTACTCGAAACTACTTAATGTCATCGGAAAACGCTCCCACTAGCGGACCCCAGTTGACCTTCGGCCTGGATCCGCCATTGCATACAACCCTAAATACCTTGGTTCTATGTTTTCTCTATTATACATGCAAATATGAATATTCCAAGGTATTACCCTAACTAGCATACAATCTTTGATACTTGGGTAATAAAATAGATAAAATACATACCTTGTTGATGTAGCTTGACTACATGAAGCTCGCGAGCCTAGTGCCCCAAGTGTGACACCTCAAATGGTTCACACAACATCATAAACACTTGGAATAACTATGAGAAGAAGACACTTTATTCTCAAATCGGCTAGCCCTCATATATGTATCACTAGTGCCAATTTCTTGAACTAAAGGGGTCTTTATATAGTGTGGCTATTAGGGTTACACCATGTAACTCATGACTTTACCCATTCCTTATGCTCCATGGGTTTTAACCTCCTTGGAGTATCCATGGGTCACCACATGGGTTAAATCCAATATAAGGAATCTAGGATCATAAGCCCATATATATAAGAATTAATGATTAACACAATCAATCCCCATATATTTAATTAGTCTCTTTTGATCACTAAATTAAGTACAAATTAATTCTTGATCAATACTAATTAAATAACATGATTTCATATTAATATATTAGAACTTATAATATATTAATATGTCACAAATGTCTTCTTCTCATAAACGGTCTATTCAAATGTTCTGATGCCATGCAACCCAAATGGACCATGCCGAGTCGGGTCAAGTACATACCAATTATAGTTATGGACTTAGACACTAATCCAACACCAAAGTCATCCATGGTCCACTAAGATGCATCAATATAGCATTTTTTTTACATAAGGAACATCAGAGAGGTTAAGATCTAGCATTCCTAGCTCTTGGAGTGGCTCAAACGCAAAAGGAGACTCATAAGACCATAGTAAGCTCAAAAGCAATCCCTAATCACAATCTAACACAAAGAGATATCAACATGAGAACTTTATAGCTTCTAGAGATAGATAGTTTGTTGAATATTCTGGACGTCAAGTCCAACCAAAGTTTGATCACCAAGCACCACCTTCTTTAATGCACACAAAATAACACAAATTTGCTTACAAAGCTCAAGAACATACTATGGGAGGCTACAATTTCATGGGGAACCTTTAGAGAAAAAGAGGTTGATGAGGAAGCAGCCTCGTGCTTCATAATGACGATTATATATGGTACAAACCATAAAACTAGGGTTTATGCTCTGCTTGATTAACCCCCGCATACACATGGTAAACCCAGCGTATATAGGGGTTGTTCAAAACGCGCATGATAAGGGGAGTACACCGTGTGTATCCTGTGTACACCCATTGTATTCATGCCTAGACCAAGATTAATTGAAATAATGCTAAAGATCATACATGGCGACTCAGACGTTACATCTGGTGTTTGTTATTGTTCTAAATTTTAGTTTGTAGATTTCTCTTTGTAAATTGTTAAAATCATAGACATAATGAATCATGGATCTGATTATGAAAAGGACGATGACAGTGAAGAGAAAATTTTTGATTTTTCAAAGCTTGTTCTTGAAAATACGTTTGAACATCATTAGATTTTGTCTACAAAACGAAAAAAGTCACTTGATCTAATTGCTTTTGTTAATCCCAAAGTAGTCAACTTTTAGAATTGTATTTTTATCAAACAAGGAAGGTCAAAACATGTTGGTTCTAAATTGGATTTCATAGTGCAAAAGGATAATTCAAATATTATTGAAGAATTATTTATTCGACTAACAACATTAAGGAAAACATAATTAACAACACATCAATTTCAAAAATCACAAAAATGAGAATTTCAAAAATCATACTTCAATGAATAACTCTTTAAAGAAGTCAATTTGGGTTGTCAAAGGTACAACAATACCCAAATCAATTCTTGAAACAAACTATTTTGATAAAAAAAAAGTGTCATCTAAAAAAATATAAGAAGATTTAGGTGTTGTTTGTTTTTTCTGAGGCGAAATGCCTGCAGTCTTGCGGACCACATCTGTAGATCTCTGCAGTAGAAGAGGTGGACTAAACGTCTGCAGTCTGACAAAAGAAGAGTGATTGTTTTTTTAACATATGCGGGCTACTAAAATAAACTGAAATCTAAAAAGAACTGATTTTTTTTTTAAACTTCAAAGTGATTTTTCAATATTTTTATGACTTTGTTATAAATAATTAACAAATATATATCAACTTTTATGTATTATTGTATAAAAAATAAAAATAAAAATAGTATCATTTAACGTATATATTTGATAAAAACCAACAACTTTTGTTGCAAAGTTATAACTAAACATTATAATTAGTGATCAAAGAATTCGATACATAAATGGATGGAAATAAACTTCGATTTTCTCAATTAAATCCATTAAAAATGTACCATAAATATTTTCTCGAGAAATTGATAATATTGTATTAAATAATGTTTCATAAAATTTGGCAAAAAAATATAAGAATATATTATGATTTTTTTTTCATATTTATATAAACAACTTCAACGACTATTATTGTAATAAATCTTTATTTATATATTTGTCAAAAATATCATGTTTGTATCGGCGAACGTTTTTTTTTTAAAGTTTTGTAATTTTTTTCAAATTGTTTATCATTAATAAAGTTGAAAAATTATAAATTAAAAAAAAACTTTAAAAAAATAAAGATATATATGTTTTTTTAGGCTAGAAGATGTCTGAAAATGTTAGAAGGCTCTGGTCCATATCTGCGCCAAGAAGAGGGCGCACAGACATTTTTAAGTCTGCAGTCTTCAAAAAAACAAACAGTCTGCGAAGGTTAATGTCTGCGCGTGGTCTGCGCGGCGCAGATAGAAGAGGCCACACATATCTACAGAGAAAAAACAAACACTACCTTAATCATCATAAAAAATTAAAGAACTAAAAAAATTTAGTTATTTTCTTCAAAAACGAATCTTTGAACCATATCAACCAAAGTTTTCTAATTCAAAAGTCGTCAAACCAACATTAACCACTTTCATGAAAAATAAAAATGAATTTGGCACATTTCATTCGTGGTTAGATAAGAACATGGATCTTTTCAAAGATAAACCTATTTCAATTGATGATATTAAATAGTCATACGATGAATATGACAACTGGCAAATTTCATGTAAGCAAGGTTTAAAATCTAGCTATGTATAAGTACAACCACAATGTAACCTTGTTCCAATAAAATTTTGAAAGTCAAAAGGGCATTATTTGTATAAGTATATGCGTATGTATATATGCATACTTTGAAAATCATGTTTGTAGTAAACACTTAAAGGTCAAGCAAAGCCAAATAGTTGGAACATAAATGATGAATATAAAACATTGTTTTATAGTTTTTGCCCTAGCACCCCACCCACCTTGAGATTTCGGTTGTAAGGAGGCCGAAATCACCAACCTAAAACACCCTTAGGCCGTAAACACCTAAGATGAAAACCACTAAGAACGAAAACACCTTTGTGGGGAGGTTAGGATCGAAATCACAAAGGGTGCAAGGTGATTTCGGTCATACCTTGGCCGAAATCACCACTTTGATTCATTTCTAATGTGATTTCGGTTTAAGAGAAGTAAAATATAAGGATAGTTGACTTTGTGATAGGATATTTCATCAGTTTCCCATGCAATGTTATACCCATCAGTATCCCAAGTATTAACCAACAAATAACAAAGTAAACATCACCTTATCTCTTTTCCTTTTTATATACGACAGAAAACCACTCCATATCTCATTCTTCAACTCCTTTCATTTCCCTTCATCTATTCTCATAAAGAATGAAGTCCAAGCTTCCAAGGATTTAAATCTCCAAGATTATTCTTAGTATTTTGGTAAGCTTTTCTCACTAATCTAGTGTTTTAACACACTTTTATACTAGTCTTATTTTATTTATATACTTTATTATGTGTTAAAACTCTTCAGATAATATCCTTTCCACAGACGTTCATCCACCACATTCAAGTGTCTAGGCTTGGAAATCTTCACACCATCTCCTCAAACAACCCACAAATCCACTCAAGGTGAGTTCATACCCCCACATTTTCAAGTTTTTCATGTCTTTAAGGGGGGGGGGGGATACAAGTAAAGTTTAGCTTTTACACAAATATTTGCATATGTCATCTCTATGATAAATAAGATATTATTTACATGAGTTTTGGTTGTTACTAGTTTTTATTAAAATATTTGTGACATATTAGCTTTCAAATGCAAACTAGCGAAAACAAAATATCATCCATGTCACAAAATCACAAGAAAATTATGATTTGTAAACTACAAGGTTTTTGGAAATTTTTTACCAAAAAATAGATTTTCTATATATAAAAAAAAAAAAGAGTACATTCTAGTGATTTCACTATTTTATGGGTTATTACCCAAAAAATATGATGTTTGACCTTACATATTGAAACTATGAAAGATAACTACTATATATTTATATAAACAATTATATAAATGTTCTTGACAAACAAACATGATAAACTATAATTGGTAAAATTTGGGAGTCATGAAACTACACTATAATTTCAGAAGAAATATATAATTATTTAAAAGTATAATTATTCCACTTACCGGAAAACGAATTTTCAATATGATAGACGTAAACTGGTTGATACTGGTTGTGAGACATTTGACTTCACCGTACCCACCAGAGTACACAACTAAGACCTGTATTATAACCAGAGTCTCTCAGAGGGAGAGCGTAAAACTTGTGTATAGATCTATACGGGATTGACAACCCCGCACCTTAGTTGTTAGCTACAGTTAGATCGGTCAGTCTAGGGTGATAAATGTCATAAACAGTTTCGAAGCCTGAAGAATGTCACAGCATGCCACTAGTCGCATTAGTATGGTTATAATAACTCACATAGGGTATTGACAAAACATTTGGTTTACGGGCTAGCGTGCATACAAATAGTTTCATAAAGTGATAAATCTTACTAAAGCTATTTTCAAGTACCACATTACTTACATTTTTTTAGTCTTGGGTTAAGACTCATAACCAGGATAACATACATTTGAGTAGTTCTATATAGAGAGATAAAACTTACTAATATTACTTTCCAGTACAACATTACTTACATTTTTATTCTTGGGATTTTAAGACTTACACAAAGATCACATATATTCAAGTAGTTTTACATAAAGTTAACACTTCATAATACTACTTTTCAATACATCATTACTTACATTTTTAATCTTTTGGATTAAGACTTACAGTTCATTTTAAAGAAAATATTGGATTTTCTTAAAGTATACACTCTCATTTTTACGATACAGTTACAAACCCTTTTCATACAAAACTCTTATGAACTTAGCAACTTAATTATTGGCACTTTTCAAAATCAGTTTTATTCTCAGGATAACGATAAACAAGTAATCAAGAGTTTTCAGTGGATGGGATGTCGTTGCATCATGTCATACATTTTTACACATGCATTTGATATCATGTAAACAACATTTTTGGGTACAATGTAAACTTATTTAATATTCAATACATTGGTTGTAATGCTTTAATATCTACTATTAAACTGTTACGATACTGTACAATGGCGGTAACCGCCCTCGGATATTTCCGTCGTTCCGGATTGGAGGTGTGACAGATTGGTATCTGAGCATTGTTTATAGTGAACTAAGTATATCAAACCACATAAGATATACATCTATAAATAAAATGGGGGCTAAAACACTATGAATAATAAGTATACTTTAAAAAATATAATAGTATATTCATACAAAGTATACATGTATTCATACTAGGAACAGTATCATAATAAGAATCATATAAAAGTGTTTATAGGAGTTAAACGCTACGGTTAAGCCTAGATGGTTATGTAATCATATATAGGATAAATATAGCCTGATCAACAATATTTATACGAGATATGACCAAAATGTGTTTAGGAATGGTCGTGGTGGGAAACAAATCTAAAACTTACCAACCCTCAACACCAATAAACTTTAGAATCAAACATGAAGATTAAAAATACTATAGGAGTATTTTAGAGTACTACATGATCATACACATAAGCCTTTCATGTATTTCTTATATCTCTATTCTCGCACAGACGTCATGGAAGATTTTCACATTCCCGGAGACCCCTAACAAGAGAAATGGCGGGTCCCAAGGAAGATGTTAAGGGAATAGTAGAAGAAGAACCCGATGAGGATCCAGAAGAGGGACAAGAAGAGGAGGACTCAGACGCAGAGTCCAAAGTCATAAACTCCTCCTTACATCTCCTGGGTTTCTGCATATCGACTGTGCCACCAAGTACCCACACCCCACTGGGCGGAGAACCTGGAAAAGTTGAGTGAGTAGCAACATCAACGTTATCCCTATGGTACATAGCGAGGTTTCTATAACCTCAGTCACAGAGGACTAGCAGACAGGGCCCTCCCTGTTATGGTTTATCAAATCACACACTTCGGAAATCATACCAGGTTCGTGGAGCTGAGTGTCGCTAATGAGGCCACTGATGCACGCACTCGACTACTGGAGAGGGACTACCCTCGGACATGCCATCTCATTAACCGAATCCATGAGGACCTCACCACCGCTCGAGTGAAAGTGACAGAGTACTAGGAGAGACACTCGGCTCTCAAAGAGAGAGTAATCACAACTGAAGCTAGGACAGTTATAAAAGAACAGAGAGCAGAGGAGGCCTCTTGTGAGATGTTTGAGATGGCAGGGTGCCTTGCGAATCAACAAGGCACATGATGAGCTAGTATAGCCTAGGGAGTTTGTGACAATGCTACCTCCACTATGTGTTAGACTTATTGTGTCATGTAGATCAACCAGTAGGAGTAGATCAAGTGAGATACACCCTCCGAAATCAGTATGCCCCAAATCAACTTCATGTTTTAACGTCTATGTTATATTTTGGTAACTTAACATTCGTACAACACCTGTCACTACATGATACCATAAGTACATTACCATAATGTTAGTCGAAACATTTGAGAATCGTATAGCAAAACATGTAGTTTACATGCATATAAACATAAATGTGACAAAATACAACCAACAACGACCATAGTTACTTATGCATTCGTTTCTATACAACAGAATCATGTTGCCACACGGAAGTAGCTAGCGTACCGGCGCAACACCACTTTTGCGCATAGACCCCACTACATTCCAATCCATCGTAACAGCCACCGTGACAGTCATTATTACACAGCTTAGCGCTAACAAAACAAAAGGAAACGGGAATAGTGCCAACAATTCCAATTGTGGTGATAACCAAGGATGTCAACAAATTTTTTCTTGCAAGGACACCCCAAATTGCGAACCTAAGAACTCCCGCGACAATAGGGGAGTACTACCCAAGAAATGAAAGTTCTGGAACAATAAAAAGGGTCGTCTAACTTAAGGACCTATCGAAAGACAGCGAACTGTGGTAGACCATACCACTACCGTTGTCCCTACTACCTCAGTACCAACGGAACCATACACTGGGAACCTGCCTAAGTGCAGGAGGTGTAGCTTCCATCACTTTGGGATTTGCTGAGAGAATCACTGCAAGAATTGCAACAAAAAAGAGCATATCCCTCACTTTTGTAGGGTGCCAACTCAACAGACCACCCAATCTACTAATGCTAGATTGGGCCAGTGTAACATCCCGGAATCGCAAGAGTAGAGTTGAAGGGCTAAAAGTGTAAGTTTCGGAGGGTGACTCGGCGAGTCCATGGATAGACTCGACGAGTCAGGTCGCGGTCATGGTCGCGTGTCAAGTGGCCTACTCGGCAAGTAGGTTCTGTATGGAGAAAACCCTAATTTTCGGGGTTGAGCCCTATATAAAGAGCATTATACCCCTCCACAGCCTCCCTTATCCCCCCTTGAGTTCCAGAAACCCTAAATTCGTGGAGAGATCATTTGTGGAGCAAATTAGAGCTTGGAGAGGTGTTGTTTGAAGAGATCTTGAAGGAGAAGTGGCTTAGATCAAAGGGCTTTGCTTGGATTCGAGTTTGGCTGCTATTGAGGCATCTTTTGGAGGTAATATCTTCGTCCTTAGGCTGTGCATTCCTAGTTTCATCATTTTGGGGTTTGTGGGAGTATGTCTTGGAATGTTTTGGAGTTTGAAGGATAGATCTGAGGTTGCTACCTCAGATCTGGAATATTGGAGGCCTAGAGTGCATTAAAGTTCCTGTGTTTGAGTGCTTAGTGAAGCCACCATGTCCCAAACCTTGATTTTGAGGTGAATATGGCTTAGATCTCGTTAGATTCATCTAAAGTTTGCCACTTTACATGATGGATGGATTGTAGGAGGTTGGATCTATGTTTTGGATCAATTGCATGGCCTGAGATGCTTCTGTATGGATTCAGACTGGTGGTACTCGACGAGTCACATGGGTGGACTCGACGAGTTGCTTGAAGTTGGCCTGGAACTCGGCGAGTAGGTTGAAGATGGCCTGGAACTCGACGAGTTGGAAGAACAACTCGGCGAGTAGGTTGAAGATGGCCTTGGACTCGACGAGTCCATTTGGACTCGGCGAGTCTTGTCGAGGAAGTCCCAATATTTCTGGTTGAGTCGATGAATCGGTGAGTCAAGGGATGACTCGGTGAGTTGGGTGCGAGTGGACTCAGAGTTGTTGGACTCGATGAGTCTTGGGGTGACTCGGCGAGTTGGGTCGCTAATTGAGGGAAGTTCTGAGCATAAGGACTCGGCGAGTCATCGGGATGACTCGGCGAGTAGGGTCAGTCAGGGGTTGACTTTGACTCGTCCAAGGATGACCAGTTGTCTTCTAGGGGTATTTTGGTAATTAAGGGTATTTATTGAGTTGTATGTTTTGATGTTTAGTGGAGGAGTTCGTGTCAGAGTTCGGAGCAGCGGAATCTTATCTTTTCAGCCGGCAGCTTCGAGGTGAGTTATCCTCACTATATCAACAGGGTCTAAGGCACCAAGGCCGGCCCTTTATTGTATTGAGATTCGGTTATGGTTATTATGTTATTGTTTGATGTGTCTGCATCCTGGTAACTAGGATGGTACATGCTAGGAGGCCTTGCTAAGGTCAGTTTTCCTGATATACAGAGTGATGCTATGCTAGTGACCGGTTAGGTCGGTAACCCGGTTAGGGTAATGATATGCTATGTGATCTGCTTGCTTGGTTTGTTGACTATGACTGTTATATGAATGTATGTTTTGTGCACATGGTTGTTGGACTGGAGATGGGTTGAGGCGGGTCCTGCTTTGTGCTGTAGGCCAAGATACCCAGGGCGGACCGGTTGTTCCGAAGGCCCAGCGAGCGGTCCGGATAGGCTGTAGGCCCCACGAGGGCGGACCAGACATGCCGAGGCTCGGAGAGTGGCCCAGGCCGACTGAAGGCCCGATGCGGGCGGACCAGTCACACTGTAGACTCAGAGAGTGGACCAGGTGGGTTGAAGGCCCGATGCGGGCGGACCAACCCTACTGTAGACTCGAAGGACATGACTAGACCCGGAGGATGGATCCGTTGGACTGAAGGCCGATACGGCGGACCAGTCACACGGTAGACCCGATATGCATGGCTGTTCTATGTTCTGTTATGTTATGTATGTTTTATATGTTTTGGACCGGAAGGTCGCAGCCTGGAAGGGCGTATACGTGGTTGGTATTTTGGGGGTATCTCACTAAGCTTTCGGGCTTACAGTTGTGGTTTAATGTTTTTCAGGTTCTTCAGGAGACTGTGGCAAGGCGAAGGCGCGATCGTACCGATCCTCATGATTTTGTAGGAATGTGATTCTGGGAATACTCAAATGACTTGTATTGAAAACCTTTTTGTAAACATTTTAATGAAAATCGGGTTGTTTTGAAAAATTTAAATTGGTTGTATTTTTCGGATGTTACAGCCAGGCTTGTAACAGATGTGGAGAAATGGGCCATTTCAAGAGGGAGTGCCCAAAGACTAAAAGCAAAAAGGACAACGGTGCCGGAGGATTTACCACTATATGACATGAGGAATCTATAGGGAACCCCACCATGCTTACTGGTACGTTTTTCCTAAACAACACATACACATGCATACTTTTCGATAGTGGTGCAAAGAAAAGATTCGTGAGCCATCATTTTAAGTACATACTCAAACAAAAACCCCAGGCATTCACGAAAATATTTTTGGTAGAGATGGTTAGGAGAAGAACTGAAACCACCAAGGACACATACTTGGGATGCACTCTAACTCTAAGCAAACATTTCTTCTAAATCAACCTAATACCAGCGAAAATAGGAAAATTCAATGTAATCATTTGCATGTTTTAGTCAAGCCCTCATCATACCAATACTATAAATTATGAAAAGGCCATTCGACATAACTTACCAAGTAACAAAATCCTTGCTATCTATGATGACAAATCCAACACAAACCTCTGAATGGTACCTCGCATTAAGGATCAGAAGTACCTAGGCAAGAGGTAACATGCTCTTCCTTAGGCCACGATAGGAATATGACGACCATCGGAGAACTGCCATGCTAAGGGTGTAGGATCCAACACCTTACTAAGAAAAGGACAATGAGACCTGATGTGGCCTTCCTGACCACAATGAAAACAAGCTCGCATACTCTTCCTATAGTCTCTTCCAAAATGACCATCCTCGCCACACCTACGACGTGTAACAAATATGTGCCTCCCTCTAACTCGTCTTGAATTCTGGCTGGCGGACTTGAACCACTTTGCTGCAGGTTGTGTCTAATCCAAATCCTGACACTGCTCCCTCACCTGGGTCTCTATCTTAATCTCTCGCCACCTCGTGGCCTTATGTAACTCTAGTAAAGTATCACACCGCTGAGTAGAAAAAACTGTCAGATGTCAGTCTTAAGCATGCTCCGATAATGAATCATCTGAGCCAGCCCAGATGTAATCTCTAGGCAAAACATCACCCTGTCAGTGAAGATGCAGGTGATCTCTATCTCTAACACAGTACCCTGTATCATCTACAAAAACTCTTGTGCCAGCCACTCCGGCTCAACCCGTGGAATGTAGCGAGCACATAACATCACCCTAAATTGATCCCAAGTAACTGTTGGATTAATGTCTAAGTCCATAACTATAACTGGTAAGACTTGACATGACCCGGTATGGTCCATTTGGGTTGCATGGCATCGTGCATTTGGATAGACTAAAATGAGAGAAATAACACTTAAGGTTTGTTAATATATTATAAGTTCTAATATATTGATAAGGTTATTTAATTAGTATTGATCAAGAATTAATTTGGAATTAATTAAGTGATCAAAAGGAGACTAATTAAATATATGGGTTGATTGTGTAAATCATTCATTCTTATATATGTGGGCTTGTGATCCAAGATTCCTTATGTTGGATGAATTTCGTGGGATGACCCATGGATACTCCATGGAGGTTAAAATCCATGGAGCATAAGGAATGGGTAAAGTCATGAGTTACATGGTGTAACCCTAATAGCCACCATATAAAAGAATCCCATGGCTCAAGAAATCGTGCACTATGTGTGAGTGTGAGGGCTAGACGATTTTAAGGAGTGTTCAAGTTTCTCTCAAGTTATTCCAAGTGTATTTGATGTTGTGTGAACCATTTGAAATGTCACACTTGGGGCACTAGGCACTCAAGCTTTATGAAGATAATCTACATCAAAGAGGTATGTAATTCTAACTTGATATATTCATATGAATCATGTTATTATGCTAGTTAGGATGAATACCTTGGAAAGATCATATTTGCATGTATAATAGAGAAAACATAGATCCAAGGTATTTAGGGTTGCATGTACACTTAGGAGTGTTAGTATGCTCAAAACCCAATAGTGGTATCAAAGCCTAGGCTTGTTTTTTGATTATACTTGCAAACCTGCTTAAAAAAAAAGCGAAATTGTTGTTGTCTGGGCATCAGACTCGGTGAGTCCATCATGAGACTCGGCAAGTCCATGCCTAAAAATTGATCAAAATGATCCAACTCGCCGATTTGGTTCATGCACTCGACGAGTTGGACCCTCAGACAACATAAATTCGACTTTTTTTGGCTGGAATTGGGCTAGGAACATTACCCTAAGATGTTCTTGAACTTATAAACTTGTTTTTGATGTAGTAATGTTCATGCTAATCAAATTTCAAAGATAATTGTCAATAGATTCATGTTTTGTATTAGTTTAAGGTTTAGACTAATTACATGAAAAAGTTTGATTTGCATTATCTTGTTCTTATGAGTTGCTTAGATTAATAGAAAGGTTGATTGATTGAGTGTCTTTGATCCATTTTAATCTAAGTATTGAGTGTAAAATGTGTTTGTGTAACTTGTCCTCAAGTTACATGAAGAGTCACATTAAAGTCTCTTAAAACTCATAAATATTGGCAAAGGTTACAAAAATGACGAGTCTTGTTTTCATTGAATGCTTTTATGACTCCATAACTTGTCCTCAAGTTATGGAGGTTCAAGAATCACTTCATTAAATCATTAAAATGTGTAACCTTAATTAGTTCCATAAGTTACAAATAAAGAAAAGTTATATTCATTTATTAGTTCAAAGTCTTCCATAACTTGTCCTCAAGTTAAGGAACTTGAAGAGTTTTTGGATTAAAACTACTTTAAACACATAAGTTATGGAATTAATTAGTTTTGAATAGTTTCAAAACTTGCCCACAATTTTTGAAATTTGAAAAGTTTTCTCTTATGAATACTTTAATTCCAAGTTAGCCCTTTAGAATTTTAAAAAGTTAAAATTCAACCCTTATACTTTATAATATTATAAGTTAATAATATATATATATATATATATATATATATATATATATATATGTGTGTGTGTGTGTGTGTGTGTATAAGAGTAAAGTCAGTCTTACCGTTAGTAGCCCTCATTCACGAAGTCGGTCTATAAGGGGGGTATAAGGTTACTGCCTATAAAATGGCAATTTAATGGGTGTGCACTCTCACCCACCGCTTCCTTGACTGGTGGAGGGTCGTTAGCCGAACGGGTAGGACAAGGACTATAATTCTCCCTTCATTAAAAGTATTAATGATATATACTAAGTAACTAAACCTTTTATAAATACCCAATCTTAGTTACTTAGGAAAAAGTGAATAACATGCTAACCCATGAAATTACACTTTGCACTTTGCTTAAGTCGTTAGTGGAGCATGTGTGGTTAACCGGCACACTAACCTGGACTTAACAAGGTAGGAAAATGGTAACTTAACATTTATCATAGTATCGGTGGAGCATGTGTGGTTAACCGGCACATCGATTAAGGGGTAAATATTAAGAGTACCCAATATATTTGCATGGTTACTTCACACCTTGTTTTGTGATCCTCGGCATCCCAGTTACAAAACCTAAAGGGCACACTCGAGATTGAAACATGCCATTGAACAGTTCAATGAATCTCAAAAGATCTAGGAGTTTCAAATCCAAGTAAAACCTAATTAATTATTTCGTTTTCATGGTGGAAATTGGTGAATCATCATTCCCTACCTTCAAATATTATATAGCTTAGATTACGGCATCCCTCTTCCAAGTTATAAAATAGTTTGTCGGGTCCTAGCCTTAATATTTCATATTGGGTGTTATATTAAGTACTTTAAATCAACTATCTTGAATATCTCCCAAACGATGATCTTCCCAAATCTCTTGAAACAAGATTTCCTAAATGATGATGATGTCCCATGGAAAACATACTTCTTTCACATCCTCTAATTATTCTCCCTAACCCACAAGTTCTTGAAAATTTTAAGGTCACTCAATCCCTATTGGAAAACAAAGGTCTATGTGTGATCACATCTTGGAGATGTAGTCACATATTGACAACCCGGACAACCCGGGAGAGTTGGGTGTCAAAGTCTTGAGAAAGTTGGTGGCTCAACTACTTTCTAAATCACATAGTAAGTTCCTTTTGGACTCTATGAAACAAAATATGACAAGACACTTAATTATCTTATCTATTTGCTAAGATCAACTTCCTAAAACTTTATGGACATTGACAATAATGACATTGGATATCCAGTAAAGCTCTCTCTTCCCAATGGAAAGGGATCGGTCATAGTCAACTTGGTTGACCAAATGGTAAAGAGAGAGGCTAAGCCTGAGATAGTCCCAATATCAAGGGTCCATTGCCATAGAAAGGGGAATTGGTTGTGAAGCTGCCAAATTTACCTAAGGATGTTAAAACCAATAAGTTTGACTCTACTTCAGGTAAAGTCCAATAACTCTGCTAAGTTTCTATTATGAGATTCTTCATACATGATGTGACTAGGTCACATGTTGATGTTTTAAGAATCAAAGAAAAGTGAAGAAACCTAAAGAAAGAATATGTTGAATCTGATCGTGTAGATGGATTTCTATCGCATACTTTGAATATTGGATTCTTGAGCTACTTCTTAGGAGTTATGATATATTGCTTAGGAACAAATAACAACAAAGGTGTCATGTGCTTTTGCACTGTAAGGATAGTTTTTCGGCAAAAGTTTTAAAATAAAAGGAAAAAAAAATGATTTTATTTATTTTAAAATATCATTACAATGGCATTTATGAAATTTTTTTGTTGCTTATATGATTCCATTAATAGCAAGAGTGGAAATATGAATTTGATTATTTCATTTGTGGTAGTGTCTAAATTTACCAAATAAGGAAAGATTCTCATCACCAAAGTTTCAGTTGGATAGAAACATGGAATCATGCAAGTTGTATAGCATGATGAATGAGAGCTTTCAAGCATTGGAAAAATTAAGACTAACTACTGGTTCACATGGATGTGTGAGTCAAGTAAAGGACTAAGGGACCGAGTACACATTCGTGTGCACTGATTAAGTCCACCACAAAAGATCGATAAGACTATTCGTCATGATTTACTAAAATTTAGTAAATATGGTTATACTTACAGTCTTAAGTATAATTCTGAAGCATTGGAATTTTTTTTTCCAGTGTATGACAGAATGAATGAGAAGAATCAAATTAGGCAGAAGGATAAAAGTTTCTCAAATCTGAAAAGATGGGAGAGTACTTTAGTATCATGTTATATGATCATCTTAATGATTAAGAGACCTTGTCACAATTCATCCCCTAAGTGCATTTTGATAGCTAAGAAGAGGAGCTATGAATTGTTGAAGTGGTCAAATCAAGAAGATGAGTCATACTTCGTTCCAAAACAAGTCTTAGAGTTATACTCCAAGACTGTAAGTTGAGTGACATGTCTTAAAGGAAGGTTTAAAACACTTGTCAAATGTAAGAGTAAAAGTTTTCTACTCTTGTGCATTTGAAATTGGTAAGTTGTGATGTTTTGGATAGAACAAAGACCAACTATTCCATTTGTGTGAAGTGTTTGTCTTGATTAGAATCCATACTATCCCTTGAATATTTGGCAAGATAGTCTTATATGTCAAGAGGGCAGTGGGAGTGTTAAAGGTCTTGAAAGTCTCAAGAACTAATCAAGAATAAAACTTGAAGTTCTTCACTAGCACATTACTTGAGTTTTATAACCTATCGTGTTGACATATTTTGTGCCCATTCCAATTAAAGTTGGCTTTGCATATGAGTTCTTAGAGTTCTCAATTGGTTGCACAACAACTTGGAAGCAATGGTAGACCCTTGAGCTGCTAGATGGCAAGAAATTAAGATTGAGTTCAGTCCATATGAGTTTGGATTTGTCATTATCCTAGTCTTGTGATTATGGTTTGACAAATTCACGTGGATAAGAACACATACACCATTAAATCTAAGTGTCATAAGGTTTCTCTCCGATTCATGAAAATGATGGTGAGGAAACACTTTCACTAAGTAGATTTTAGCTAGATAGCAAGTATGATATTTGCATTCTCAAAGTCGTTAGTGGAGCATGTGTGGTTAACCGACACACTAACATGGACTTGTGAGAAGTGGCAAAGGTCTAAACAAGCGATACTATGATTACGGCATCCCTTTTCATAGTTCTTAAATTGTTTAGACACACCTATGAGCGATCTAAGATAAGGTGTATGATATTGATAAAGTTTTATCAAAGAAATCTAGTATCAGAAATCTGAAATATGGTAAGAAAGTCAATAAAGTATTGATTTCTATAAGTCCAACTGATTTCTGAGTACATGTCAAAGCTAGTGGGAGCATAAGTGTTATGCTGTCACAACTAGCATTTTTTCTAGGAAATTCTACTCTCATGCAATCATTCACCTAGTGTAATAACTTGTACTCTAAGTGAATACTATACTCTATTCTCATTCAAATATATCTCATATGCTCAAATAAGGGTTGGAAACCCTAGGAATCCCGACTCAAGTTCTCTATGGACAAGAATTCTCTTATTAGGTCTAATGGACCAATAAGTATCCAAGTTAACTACTTTGGGCCTAAAACCCTAATTATGTTCTAATTGGACCCAATTCATAAATCTATAACATTTTGGGCCATGATGGGCCATAAAGGATTTAATTAACCCTAATAAGCCATAAATGAATTCTTTTATGCCATTTTGGGCCGTGAATTTCCCTAAAGGCCCAATGGGCCGAAAAAATGTTATTTGAGCCTCATAAATTCGAGTATGGGCCGAAGATGATTCCTTTCCTCTATGCTTAGCCCAAATAGGCCCATGTTTAATAAAAAAAAAAGAAGAAGAAAAGAAATAAGAATGGTGAAGGAAATAAAAACAAAATTGGAAATTATGGGAAATTTGTGAGGATGCCACCTTCTTATTGCATGGTGGGCATCCATGCAATGTCACCTCACTTCTCTCCCCTCCCTCTCTCTTCTTAATCTCGGCCTAAGGCCATTCTCCCTCACCAAAAATCATTCTAGTTTCCTTTCACTCTCAAAAACCTCAAGAACTCTTCCATTTTCTCCATAAACCCGTCAGTGGGTGTGTGTGCACAAGAAAGTTCATCAAACTCACATACTAGGTAAGCTACTTCCCCTTCAAGTTCGATAAATTCATCTATGATTGGATCCTCCTAGAAACATCACAAATCTCTTGTTTATACTACTAAAAACATCATAGTTTTGAGGATCCTCTCAAGAAGCAAGCTAGGCCGAAATCTCTCACTTTCTTCATCCAAAAATCGAACCATCAACCCCAAGGTGAGTTCATACCCCTTGTTTTCTGTTTTTATATGATTTTTGGGGGAGAATACAAGTGTCTTTGTGTAGATCTATGTGTATATGCATGACTATGTGTGTTTTCCATGAATGATTTGGTGATTATGTGTTGATTTCTTCACTAATCTAAAAATATGTTAAGAAACTTGAAGTTTATCACTATGATCTTCATATGAATCTTGAGAAAAGTATATTTTATCACAAGTATTACATGTAAACATGTAGATCTGGGATTTCTATACTTGATATAGCAAAAATAAGTGTTGTGTTCAAAGATCTACAAACTAAACTCACAAAATAGCTCTTGACAGAAAACTTTTGGTCCAATCTCGGACTGTTTTGACCATCCAAATGGAAGTATTTTTCAAAACTGTTTTACAGAGATAAAGTTCAGGTTTATACCTTTAAAATGGTTAGTCGCACGTTTTCATACGATTTTTCTACAATTTTTGGTGAATTTTACGAAATTGCCTATCAGATTTGAAATAATTTTGGACCAACCTGTGAAGATGAGCAATTTCACACTTGTTAGAAGCCATTAAAAATTATGAGAAAATTTGTGAACAAAGTAGATAAAATTTCTAAACTTTGAGAGTTTACGGATCCAAATTTCGACTTACGATAATTTTTCTACAACTTTTCAAACAACTAGGTCGGAAAAGCTAAAAACTAGAAAATATGTGTTTTCACAAAAATCAAGCCAAGAATGTTAACTTTGACAAAAATAGGTTTTAACATGTTATTTTTACTACAAAATAGTCATCAAAACAAGTTTTGAATAAAATGGAGACTAAAGTGTTATTTTTACAAAAGTTGGGCCCTAAATCCTAAATTTTTGGCTTATTGGGCCAAGAACGTCATTTTTTTTACAAAAAGTGGGTTTTTTATATCAACTTTGTATATAATCAAGCTAAAATAAACAAAACAATAACAAACGGGTTAAAAACGATATCCATATCCTTATTGGACCTGTAAATAATATACATGTTTAGTGGACCTTAGTGTCCTTTTACATGTATATTGGGTTTAGGATACACATCCATATTCCTTTAAGCCTGGAAATAATAGACACGTATAGTGGGCCTTAGTGGTCCACTTACATGTTTATTAGGCTCAGGAATGAGTTTTATATGTGTTCTTCTTTTATGCTGTTTTACTAAATACTAGAGTTAAAACCAATGATAAACCAACAAACGGATTTAATTTGATCATTTTCTAGGTTATTGGGCCTTAGTGGCCCATTTCTATGTGTGATAGGTCTTGTATACTATTTGCATGTTTATTGGGCCTTATTGATCCATTAACATGTGCGACGGACCTTGGATACTATTTGTGTGCTATTTGGTTCGGGCCCATGTTATATAATCTCATTCCATTTGGGTCTTGAAATGATTTACATGTTTAGCGACGCCTTAGTGGTTCACTTACATGGATCATTGGTCCTAGAATGAGTTTATACATTTTTTCTTCGCGTAAATTCGATTACAGATCTAGCAAGTTTTTATCGGTTGGCACTTATTAAGTGTACGATCGTAGCCTGTAGTTATAACCAGAGTCTCCCGGAGGGAGAATAGGGATTTGTGTATAGATCTATACGGGGTTGACACCCCACACCTCAGCTGTTCGCTACAGTTAGACTTACTCAGTCTAGGGTGACGAAAACCTTATTCTATTTTCCGTCGGCGTCCAACGACGCCAAGACAGGTGAAATGTCATTATTTAGTATGGTTATGACCGGTCACTTAGAGGAATTAACGTTATGAAGTTTACAGAAGACATCTTCATTTTTTTTAGGCAACGTCGGGTTGTCTGGGAACATTCTCTTTACGTGCTCTTACATTCTCTACATTCTCTTTACCTTTTTAGTCAAATAAACAATAACATACATGCATTAATACAAGATCTAACACAAACACACTAAACAATTTTTCAGAAAATATCGGATTTTCTGATGGTTTTCAAAGTTATACAAATCATTTTCACAAACATGCTTATGAACTCACCAACATTTTTATGTTGACCGTTTTCAAAATAACTTGTATTCTCGGGATACCGTTGGAGCAGGATGAACGAAAGAAACTAATGGATATTGTGTGATATTTTGTTTCATCATACTCTTACTATTTTGGAATGTAATATTCAAATACATTACTCGATGTAAACAATGAATGTTGTAATATTACATGTGTGATGATGATGATGTTATGTTTCAATTATATTCACTGTAATGATATTTCAAGATGAAGTCACGCGCAAGCCCCCGGACGTTTCCGCCGTCTGGATCGGGGGTGTGACAGATTGGTAGCAGAGCATTGTTTATAGTGAACTAGCATATCTAATCATACAGGATATGCAACTATAAATACAGTGGGACTAAACAACTCTGAACATAATAATTAAAATACATACCTTTGTGTGCATTTTAGAATAATAACACAACAAGAACAGTAAGAGTCTTTGGAGGATTTGAACATCGCTATTAAACCCGGGCAGTTATGTAGTCGTATTTGGGGTGAATGTAGCCTGATCAACTACATTCATTCAAAATACGACCGACATGTGTTCGGGAGTAATTGTGATGGGCAATGAATCAAAAACTTACCATTTAATTATCCAAAGGGCTTATAGAACCAAACCAAAACAAAATTAAATTACTATATATAGGAGTAATTGGTATGTTATTTGTTTCTAGTATTATACCCCTTCGTGCAATACACTATAGACGAGTACCATTAGCCAAGAAACCTTTATCTCCCTAGTCAGGGAATAGCAGGGTCGCTCGAATCAGTGAAGGAACCACAGGAGGAACACAAAGTAGAACTTGCAGGTGAACTCGGCGAGTCAATAGTGGACCTCGAAGAGGAACAGCCAGAGGGAAATGATGATGATGACTCGGATACAGAATCCGATGACATCAATCCTCCATGTAAAGTTAGAGTACCGACATATCGTGTGGGCCTCGGTGGCCCCATTCCCCCTTGAGCACACGATCTTTGGAGATAGAGTCACCAGCAGGGGATACGACCACACTACGGTAGGAACCGAGGTCTCTTCGATCTTAGTCACAGAGGACCAGCTGACCGGGCCCTCCCAGTCATGGTCCAGTGCACCTGAGGTATTGATAACCAAGCTCAGGACACCCCAAATCAAACGGAACAAATGCAGTTTGCTATTGAGAGAGACAAGAGACAAACACAGGAAGTGAACGGAGACTCCCGAGCAAGACAGTTAGTTTGAGAGGTACGACTACGAGATACCGAGCAACAAGTAGCTCGTCTTTGAGGTGCATCCACTTCATCAGCACCACCACCAGAAACTTTCTGCCACAATTAGGATTAGCCTTTTCTTTTTTCCCCCTACTATCTGACATGACTCTCTTTCGTGTAATAAGATGGTACTTACCAATGGAACAATTATGTGCTATCTTTATTTCATATTACTACATAAATTCAATTATATGCATAACTGAACCCTCAAAACCGCTAGATACTTAAGGATCTTGGAACCAGAACAACATATATACTCTAAGGATAGACGTGATGGTCGTGCCAAATCTATGATTACCTACTACCGCATATACATCATAGGGATGTATATGGAAGCAGTGAGAATTATACAACAAGATGCAAAATTTATAGAGTACAACCAGGAATGACGATCATTACTTACGATCTGGATTATCAACGTGCATCAGGAAAATGCCATCCCGCAAGAATAACAAGCGCACCCGCAAGACACCGCTCCTGCAGATGGACCCTGCTACATTCCAAGCTGCTATAACGGCGGCAGTAACCGTTGCGATGGCGCAAATCAATGCAAACAACCCCAATGGAGGCGGGAATAGCATTGACAGCTCCATCCAAAGGAACGAACATGGAAACCAACAAGTGACAACCTATCAAGGAACTCCAAACCCTAAGCTTAAGAGCAGGAAGCTGAGGAAGGGACAACCCACTCAAGGGTTCTCAAGGAAGCAACATGTTGTTGCTGTTCATGCGACCATGACCCCTATTATACCAGCACCAACAAGACCATATGCTGGAAGCCTTCCAAAATGCAACCAGTGCAAATTCCATCATAATGGAGCCTGTCGGAAGATGCATTGTAACAAATGCAACCGAAAGAATCACACCGCCAAATTCTGTAGAATTTATCCATGCCAGAATCGTCAGCCAAATGAAAATGACAACAATCGCAGCAACCTTAACAACAACACCAATGATGAGACCAGTTACACCTGCTATAGGTATGGAGGAACCGGTCACTTCAGGCGCAATTGCCCCAAGGATAACCATCAAGGAGCAGAAGGATCAGAAATGGTCCTGACCTGGGGACAAGGCGAAGCAGTCCAAGATCCGATGGTTGCTACTGGTACGTTCCCACTTAACAACTCTTTCGCTTACCTCTTATTCAATAGTAAAGTTGAGTGAAGTTTCGTTAGTAACATATTCAAACACATACTAAAACAACAACCCCGAAGGCTAGACTAATCCTTAACGGTGGAGATAACTAAGGGGAAAACCGCATAAACCAAAGATAATTATGTAGGGAACACCTTAACACTAAACAACCATTCATTTGAAATAGATTTGATGCTAGTAAATATTAGGAGTTTTGATGTGATTATCGGCATGGTTGGGTTAAGCCCCCACCGTGCTGATACTATGTGTTGCGAGAGGGTCGTTTGCCTTCACCTTCCTAATCACGAAACTCTAATAACCCATGGTGATAAACCCAACGTCAATCCTCATCCTATCTCGTGCATCAAGGCACAAAAGTGCCTGCACCAGAAGAACTACGTTTCCCTTGCTCATGTTGTGGACAAGACCAAGGAAGAAGTAAGCATACAAGGTATTCTGGTAGCATGAGGTTTTCCGAATGTATTTCCCAAAGAATTTCCGGGAATACCTCCAGAAAGACAGGTCGAATTTCAAATCGACCTAATACCGAGAACCACATCAATTGCCAATTCACCCTATCGGTTGACTCCCGCCAAAATTCACAAGTTATCCAGTCAATTGAGAAGAATTGTTGCGCAAAGGATTCATCAGCCCAAGCTTCTCACCCTGGAGAGCTCCGATCTTGTTCTTCAAGAAGAAGAGACTCTCCAAAAATAGGCGTATGCCACTATAGACAACGCGCACATGGTATTCTTTAGTAAAAGGTGAAAGAATAGTTCGCTTTGTGCTTATTTAGCCAGCTCCAAGGTGCTAGTTACTTCTCTAAAATAGATCTAAGAACCGGTTATCATCAACTTCAAGTATGATAAGACGACATTCCAAAAACCGCCTTCCAAACTCGTCACGACCCTTTCAAATTTATTGTGATACCCTTCGGTCTAACGAATGCTCCCACGCTATTCATGGATCTTACGAACCAAGTTTTTCCCAACCATTCCTAATCAGCCTTTTAATTATTTTCATTGATAACATACTTATCTGCTCACGAAGCAAGAACAAAACACTATCAACACCTACGACTAGCCTTGAAAGCATCAAAGTCGGAGAATATCATGAAGAAAACGCTACGTAGATGGATAAAACTCTCAAAGTTGAAAGACGAAGCTTATAGGTAAGCGAGTTGAATTGGGTGTTATCTGGGTGATCGTCGATAGGTTAACCCAATCTGCCCATTTCCTGCTAATACGTAAATCAAACAAGAAGGAAGTTTAGCATGGATCTATATCCAAGAGATCATGAGACTCCATGAAATATCAGTATCTATTATCTCGGATCGAGATAATAGGACTACTTCAAGACTTTGACATTCATTTTAGAAGACTATGAGAACATAGCTAAGTACGAGCATTATTTACCACCCTCAAACCAATAGTCAAAGCAAACGAACCATTCAACCACTCAAATTCATGCTACAAATCTGGGTGTTTGAGTTCAGCAAGTCATGGGATACCCGGTTTCCCCTGATTGAATTCTCATACAATAACAACTATCGCACGAGCATCAAAGATTGCTTCTTTCGAAACTCTTTATAGTCATAAATGCTGATCACTTGCCAGTACTCTCATGAGACCAGAAACCAATTGCAAAACAACAAATAAGATAATTCAAATCAAAGCTTGACTTCAAGCATAGCGAGACCGACATAAGAGCTATGATGACAAGTGGCGTAAGCCATTAGGATGTCAAGTCGGGGATTGCGTGTTGTTAAAGGAATCTCCTTGGAAAGGAATGATTCGCTTTAGGGAACGAGAAAACTAAACCCATGATACATCGGACTGTTCGAGATTCTTTCTCGGATTGGTCAAAAGACTTATAGGCTGCAGCTACCAGTAGAGCTTAGCAACGTACACCTTGTGTTCAGCATCTCGAATCTGAAAAAGTGCCTATCAGGCAAAACTCTTATCATTCCTTTATAAGGGATCGAAATAAACAAGAATCTCCTATTCGTCAAAGAACCAGGCAATGTATTGGATAAGGATGTAAAGTGTACCAAAACAAAGCCGCATTCCGATTGTGAAGGATCAATGGTACGCAAAACGTAGATCGGAATTCACAAGTGAGCGTAAAGACTAGATTAAGCAGAAGTACCCTCACCTATTCTCTAATTCATGAACCTATCTCTCAAAAGAATTTTAGGACGAAATTCCCTCTAACGGGGGGATGACGTCACAACTAGCATTTTTGCTAGGAAATTCTACTCTCATGCAATCATTCACCTAGTGTAATAACTTGTACTCTAAGTGAATACTATACTCTATTCTCATTCAAATATATCTCATATGCTCAAATAAGGGTTGGAAACCCTAGGAATCCCGACTCAAGTTCTCTATGGACAAGAATTCTCTTATTGGGCCTAATGGACCAATAAGTATCCAAGTTAACTACTTTGGGCCTAAAACCCTAATTATGTTCTAATTGGACCCAGTTCATAAATCTATAACATTTTGGGCCATGATGGGCCATAAAGGATTTAATTAACCCTAATAAGCCATAAATGAATTCTTTTATGCCATTTTGGGCCGTGAATTTCCCTAAAGGCCCAATGGGCCGAAAAATGTTATTTGAGCCTCATAAATTCGAGTATGGGCCGAAGATGATTCCTTTCCTCTCTGCTTAGCCCAAATCGGCCCATGTTTAATAAAAAAAAAGAAGAAGAAAAGAAATAAGAATGGTGAAGGAAATAAAAACAAAATTGGAAATTATGGGAAATTTGTGAGGATGCCACCTTCTTATTGCATGGTGGGCATCCATGCAATGTCACCTCACTTCTCTCCCCTCCCTCTCGCTTCTTAATCTCGGCCTAAGGCCATTCTCCCTCACCAAAAATCATTCTAGTTTCCTTTCACTCTCAAAAACCTCAAGAACTCTTCCATTTTCTCCATAAACCCGTCAGTGGGTGTGTGTGCACAAGAAAGTTCATCAAACTCACATACTAGGTAAGCTACTTCCCCCTCAAGTTCGATAAATTCATCTATGATTGGATCCTCCTAGAAACATCACAAATATCTTGTTTATACTACTAAAAACATCATAGTTTTGAGGATCCTCTCAAGAAGCAAGCTAGGCCGAAATCTCTCACTTTCTTCATCCAAAAATCGAACCATCAACCCCAAGGTGAGTTCATACCCCTTGTTTTCTGTTTTTATATGATTTTTGGGGGAGAATACAAGTGTCTTTGTGTAGATCTATGTGTATATGCATGACTATGTGTGTTTTCCATGAATGATTTGGTGATTATGTGTTGATTTCTTCACTAATCTAAAAATATGTTAAGAAACTTGAAGTTTATCACTATGATCTTCGTATGAATCTTGAGAAAAGTATATTTTATCACAATTATTACATGTAAACATGTAGATCTGGGATTTCTATACTTGATATAGCAAAAATAAGTGTTGTGTTCAAAGATCTACAAACTAAACTCACAAAACAGCTCTTGACAGAAAACTTTTGGTCCAATCTCGGACTGTTTTGACCATCCAAATGGAAGTATTTTTCAAAACTGTTTTACAGAGATAAAGTTCAGGTTTATACCTTTAAAATGGCTACTCACACGTTTTCATACGATTTTTCTACAATTTTTGGTGAATTTTACGAAACTGCCTATCAGATTTGAAATAATTTCGGACCAACCTGTGAAGATGAGCAATTTCACACTTGTTAGAAGCCATTAAAAATTATGAGAAAATTTGTGAACAAAGTAGACAAAATTTATAAACTTTGAGAGTTTACGGATCCAAATTTCGACTTACGATAATTTTTCTACAACTTTTCAAACAACTAGGTCGGAAAAGCTAAAAACCAGAAAATGTGTGTTTTCACAAAAATCAAGCCAAGAATGTTAACTTTGACAAAAATAGGTTTTAACATGTTATTTTTACTACAAAATAGTCATCAAAACAATTTTTGAATAAAATGGAGACTAAAGTGTTATTTTTACAATAGTTGGGCCCTAAATCCTAAATTTTTGGCTTATTGGGCCAAGAACGTCATTTTTTTTTACAAAAAGTGGGTTTTTTATATCAACTTTGTATATAATCAAGCTAAAATAAACAAAACAATAACAAACGGGTTAAAAACGATATCCATATCCTTATTGGACCTGTAAATAATATGTAACATCCAGATTTTACCAGGTATCTTGTAAATTTAATTTTGTTGAATTGTGAGGGGGACTCGGCGAGTTGGAGCTCAGACTCGCCGAGTAGGGACGCGGAATTGGACAATGGATCGCGCCTGGACTCGGCGAGTCCAGGATATGGACTCGGCGAGTCTGCGCTGTGTAGAGAAACCCTAAAATCCCGGGCTTGAGGCCTATTTAAAGGGCCTTATGGCCGTCATCTGTGCTCACCCAACCCTTAGAGAGAGACCCTTGTGTTCTTGAGTGATTGTGGAGAGAGAGGAGCATTTCTTGACCTTGTGTGTGCCATTTAGCAAAGAAGAAGGAGATTCTAGGCAAGAGGAAGCAAAGGAGGCTGCTATTTCGTGGATTTGGAGCTTAGATCATCAATCTAGAGGTATGATTTCGGTCCATATTCTGTTTGGTGAAGCATTATGCGATTTAGGGCTTATTATGGTCATTTATGGGATGATTTGATGCCCAATGGTTCCCTCCTTGTGTTGGGGTTATGGATCTGGATCCATAGAGGTCCAGAGAGCCTCACTCATCAAGCTTTATGTATAACAATGGAGTCTAGGACCTTGTGTTGTGGTATTTGAGTCAAAAACATCATATATGGTCATATAGAGGTTGTATGTGCATCAAGATTGTAACTTTACGTGCTAAATGAGCTTGGAGGGACTGGATCTATGGATTAATGGACTGGATCTGACCTTATGAGCAAGATTGAGTCATTGCATGGCACGGGCTCGCCGAGTATGAAGAACAGACTCGGCAAGTAGCATGAATGTTGCCCGACCACACAGTGAGTGGTCTTGCCGAGTTGGGGAGGGTGGACTCAGTGAGTCAAGGGGGAGTCAGAATGGACCGGTGGACTGAGTCAAACTGGACTCGCCGAGTTGTTCTTGAGACTCGGCGAGTTGAGTCGTGGTGGCCCCACAACTCATGCCAGGTGGAACTCGTCGAGTTGAGTGAATGCTCGACGTGTCAAGGGAGGATTCCAGGGAAATTGGTGTATACGCTCAGACTCGCCGAGTCGCTATAGCGCACTCGCCGAGTCCGGTCAAAGTTGACCGTTGACCGTTGACCAGCGTTGACCTAAATTGACTTGTTATAGTGTGGTCAACCCTAGTTGGGAAAGTGTTAATTAGGGATGTATTGTGCTATAGGGGGACTACAGCTCGGCAGATCGAGTGATTAGCGATTTCAGGTTTACGATTTACCGAGACACACGAGGTGAGTCTTCTCACTATACTTTACCTTGAGTAGGTAACCGGAGTTATGTGATAGAGTATTTGTATGCTATGTATGTTATGTGTTGTACTGCATTATTTCTATGTGATTTATGTGGTGCATGTCTATCAGAGCTAGAACCTGAGGGTTCACAGAGTTTGGGTGCACGGACCCACAGAGTTATAGCCTAGAGTGGCTAATATGTGTTATATGTGGTATTTTGGGGAACTCACTAAGCCTTGTGCTTAAAGTGTTTGATGTTATTGTTTCAGGTACTAGTGACGACCGCGGGAAGGCGCCGGCTTGATCCGTACACACACACGTTCGGAGCTTGATATTATGATCTTGGGATTTTGTATTGTCTTGTTTGGATAATTAAAATGGTTGTTTTTATGAATATTGATGGAATTATGTTTTATAAAAATTGAAAATTTTGTTTTGAATTTACGGTGTTACATAATATACATGTTTAGTGGACCTTAGTGTCCTTTTACATGTATATTGGGTTTAGGATACACATCCATATTCCTTTAAGCCTGGAAATAATAGACACGTATAGTGGGCCTTAGTGGTCCACTTACATGTTTATTAGGCTCAGGAATGAGTTTTATATGTGTTCTTCTTTTATGCTATTTTACTAAATACTTGAGTCAAAACCAATGATAAACCAACAAACGGATTTAATTTGATCATTTTCTAGGTTATTGGGCCTTAGTGGCCCATTTCTATGTGTGATAGGTCTTGTATACTATTTGCATGTTTATTGGGCCTTATTGACCCATTAACATGTGCGACGGACCTTGGATATTATTTGTGTGCTATTTGGGCCTGTAAATACTTTATATGTGAAATGGGCCTTAGTTGTCCTTTCATATATATTTCGGGCCCATATTATATAATCTCATTCCATTTGGGTCATGAAATGATTTACATGTTTAGCGACGCCTTAGTGGTTCACTTACATGGATCATTGGTCCTAGAATGAGTTTATACATTTTTCTTCGCGTAAATTCGATTACGGATCTAGCGAGTTTTTATCGGTTGGCACTTATTAAGTGTACGATCGTAGCCTGTAGTTATAACCAGAGTCTCCTGGAGGGAGAATGGGGATTTGTGTATAGATCTATACGGGGTTGACACCCCACACCTCAGCTATTCGCTACAGTTAGACTTACTAAGTCTAGGGTGACGAAAACCTTATCCTATTTTCCGTCGGCGTCCAACGACGCCAAGACAGGTGAAATGTCATTATTTAGTATGGTTATGACTGCTCGCTTAAAGGAATTAACGTTATGAAGTTCACAGAAGACATCTTCATTTTTTTAGGCAACGTCGGGTTGTCTGGGAACATTCTCTTTACGTGCTCTTACATTCTCTGCATTCTCTTTACCTTTTTAGTCAAATAAACAATAACATACATGCATTAATAAAAGATCTAACACAAACACACTAAACAATTTTTCAGAAAATATCGGATTTTCTGGTGGTTTTCAAAGTTATACAAATCATTTTCACAAACATGCTTATGAACTCACCAACATTTTTATGTTGACCGTTTTCAAAATAACTTGTATTCTCAGGATACCGTTAGAGCATGATGAACGAAACAAAATAATGGATATTGTGTGATATTTTGTTTCATCATACTCTTACTATTTTGGAATGTAATATTCAAATACATTACTCGATGTAAACAATGAATGTTGTAATATTACATGTGTGATGATGATGATGTTATGTTTCAATTATATTCACTGTAATGATATTTCAAGATGAAGTCATGCGCAAGCCCCCAGTCGTTTCCACCGTCTGGTTCGGGGGTGTGACATATGCTAGTAATCATCATGTTAGTGGGAGAATGATAATTGTGATAAGTATTGCAAGTTAGCAATGTTAATTATAGAAAACAAAAGGTCTCAATTGGGAAAAAGTTGTTTTGCTATAATTAAGGGAGATGAAATTATACTTCATCTCAAATCTAAAAGCTTAGATTGAGGTTTTAATCGTATTTAGTCAAGGATATATATATATATATATATATATATATATATATATATATATATATATATATATATATATATATATATATATATATATATATATGAATTTCATGTTGGAATGGCTCAACATAAGGAAATTTTATATATGAGTCCATTATTTGCGTTCTAAAAATCGATTATGATTACGGCATCCCTTTTCATAATCTGAATTATTAGAACTTGGCAAATAAAAATGGAAATGTTATAGCAAAAGACTGGTTTAGTCTTTATGTGAGACATCATGAATCGTGTCCCATATGCTTTGGATATAGGATCGATTACATGTGCTATATTCATCATTTCTAAATTTTTCCAAATGCCTGAGGCATTAAGAAGGGAAAAGGTCTAGTATTGGATATGACTAAAAGGATTAAACAATTGTCCAGGACAATCTAAGGATTACCAAAGATTGGTGGCTCAAGGACAGTTGGAAGTATAATGATAATTCTAGAAGGACCATATTGATATAATCTGTAAAGAGGCAACTCTTGTTCAGAAGTGATAGTCAAAATGGAATATGGAAATGTTTCAAAGTTAGAAATTATTCAATCTGTGTAAGATTAGGAAACTTAATGCAAGAAGGATGTTTCCAAGGAGCCGATCTCCTTTGGAATGCTCAGTAATGGTTGTTGTCAAGTCTTTCTGACTTTGTGCATAATCATTACAAGAGGATCAATGTATATAAGTTTAGAATCTAACGGATTTCAATAAATGGCATGAATTTGGAATTCTTGCATTTGCAGTAAGGATTTGGGACTGTGAAAAGAGGATCATTGGAGTTATGTTCAATTGGTATAATTCACAAAGTAAAGATCATAGACAAACATAGTATGCATACTTGGTGTATGGCATGACTAGTGTTTAGAAAATATAGTGTACATGCTTGGAGCATGGGACAACTATTGTTTTAAATTCAAGAATAAAGTTGATAGCTGAAACAATATACAATGAATAATGTGTAATCATATGGTGATAAATTAAAGGTGTTTTATTTATGTTCCTAGGTTTTGATACCATATTGGATTAAAATATTATTGTGTTTCATTTTGCATGTTTGAACTTCCAGAAAAACTAGATCATTGTTCTGGATGACTAAGTTATTCAAACCATCCACAGTCGGTTATATGTTGGAAGTAGATATGAATTAAGACTGTCATGGGTTGACTTGTAGAGGTCTAAGATGTTTGATAAAAGAGCTACAACACTCATGAGTGCTCATAAGTTCTGAGTATTGGATTCAACCCACGTTCATTGGAATCACTTCATGGATTTTATCACAAGTATTCCACTGTTTACTCACGGAACAATTTTTTAAAAAAATATTCGATTTTATTTTAGCGTTACTTATGGATGATGGTAGGAAGCCGTCAATGATACCTTGATATGTTTTTATCTTCATAATGTTGTTCAAAAAACATTTATCAGTAAAAGTTTTTTTTTTTTAACAAACATTAATGCTTTTTTATTATGTCTATAATGCCGCGATGATACCTTGATATGTTTTTATCTTCATAATGCAGTTCAAAAAACATTTATCAGTAAATTTTTGTTTTTTTTAATTATGTTTTTATCTTCATAATGTTTTATTTTTTTTTATTTTTTTATTTTTTTTATTTTTATTTTTTTATTATTATTATGTTTATCCATGGGTATTAGTGTAATCCGTAGCAATTGCTTTTTTAATTATGGTTTTTATAGTTGTGGGAAACCCGTGGGTAATTACCCATGGATTTTATTCGTGGGTACTGATAAGGCTTTGTGCAGTAGTGGAATTTGAAGTCCATAAGAACAACAAGAGATTTATTTTAAATCACAGATTTCATGAACTTTTATTATTTCGTCGTGATTATCATATTATTCCATCTTATTATATTTACAACGAATAACTGAAAATAGGCAGTTATGCAGATTTATTTATATACTAATTGTACTCAAAATAATATCATTTTCTTAAGTTTTATATACGTTAATCGTATCCAAATTTACATACACCACATGCATCTTACTCAGCCTACGGTGTTTGTTTGCTAGAACAATGTTTAATATTCTTTCCATGCACAACTATTCTAGCTCAAAATATTGTTTAATATAAATTTCGTAAGAATTAAACATAATTACAGTTACCGATCCTAAAACCAATTTAAAACTATGTGAGTCGATTTTACGTGATCTTAAGAAGTTATTGGTTTTTGAGAACCATAATATTGAATATTTATTACAATTCCAACAAACCAACTTTTTTGCATGTGAGAATGTAATTAATAAAACTAAAATATTAGTTTTTTTGTACGGACTATTAATTAAAAAAAATCTAAATATGATAACTCTAAAACTCAATCACGATCATATGTTAAGTAACTATATCATGAACCGATGCATTGTAACATTTATAAAAGATTAATAGATAAGTCTTTACACATTTTATCAAACCACAAAATATTTCATAATATTGGGTCACTCTCAAAAGGATGTAAAATAATTTACACCACAAATGAGAAAAATTACAAGATTTCATTTGTACACATTCATCTAACCCAAAAATCTAAAAATAAATAAAAATATTAAATGGGTGTTTTTTGGGTTAGAGTTAGCAAAAAAAGATTAAAAAAAAAAAAAGAACAAAAATGAAGAAATATGGTTAAAAAAGGAAATCCTTTTTCTCAGAGTTCGAAATTTCAATCTCAGAGTCGTACTTCATTCATCGAAAGTTGTACGTTTCTCTGGATTCAAAAACTTTTTCTCTGGAAAACTCGAATCCTTAAAAAAGAAGCCAAGGGAAAATGCCGCTTCATCTTTAAACACCATCTTTCTTCAATCTCGCCGGAGCACGGCGGTTTATGATCGGAAACCGATCGCCGCGGAACCATAAAACCTCACCGGAGCATGGAGGTAAGAGATCGGAAAACCACTTCTTCGCAAGGGATCGTAAGGCCCATTTCGTGATGAAATCCGAACTCCTCCTCAGCGTAACGAAGAAGGCGTTGGAATTCAGGGTGTGTCAAGAAAGAGATCGGAACGATGTATCTTGTTCGATTAGCGCCGACGTAGACCGGAAAATGGCCTTTAGGGACGTCGAGAGGGAGGCCATCGACGTCGTATCCATGCTTCTTGCCTAAACTAGAACATCTTTTGAGGATTTGCTTTATGAGTGCTGCTTGAGGGAGTTTGTTTGATTTCTTGATCCCCATTTTTGGTGAAGAGAGGATTTGGAATGTGTTACACGGTGGTTGTGGTGATAGAAGCGGCGGCTGAGGTGGTGGTGAGGAGAAGATAAAAGGGATGTGAAGGGTATTTATAGAGAAAATATTGAACGCAAACTCTATATTCTGTCCGGTCTCATTAAAATTGTACTGTTTCTTAAGGTAATATTTTATTAGAAAATAAAGCAATGGAATATTTAATTATATCTATTGAGGTTGATTGAAGAGTGATAATAAATTAATAATGATGTGATCGTTATTTCGGTTTCCTTTATAAAATTATTTTTTGAATTTAATATATATATATATATATATATATATATATATATATATATATATATATATATATATATATATATATATATATATATATATATATATATATATATATATGAGATCGGTTAAAAATTCATAGTTATTCCGAGAACCCGAAAACTAAGAGTGGAGCGTTAAATCAAAACTAATTAATTAAGGGTATGATCGTAATCTTATCAATTTTATTTAATATTTAACTTTTTATGTTATTATAAATATTAATAGAAATGTCTAAAAAATTACATAATAATTAAATTTTCGGATTTTACTAAAAATAGTATTTTTCAGTTTTTTTTTTTCAAAAGTGCAAAATTTTTAATTTTTTTATAGAAAATATGAATTTTTGAAAAAAAACTGAAAAATATATTTAAAAAAACTGTAATTTTTTAAAGCATTTAAAAAACAATAAAATTAAAAAAACTGGAATATTTAAAAAGAATTTAAAGAAAAAAAATAGACATTTTTGGTACATTTATGCATATTTTTACAAATGTGTATATGCATATTTCATATACTATAATATTTGTAAGGAAATCATAAGAAAACTTATTTTATTTACTAATGTATAAACACAATACAATAAGTATTTTATTCAATATAATATAAAATATAAAAAACAAAAAAAAATGCAACAAAATTTCAAACCATTTTCATGTCTTCGTGTCAATATTTCCATATTTTCATCAATTTATCATTTTTCACATCTTCAATATTCACCATAATTTCTTCCAAATCTACAAGTAAATTAAAAAGAAATTGTTTGATGCAAAAACATTCACAAAAATACAAATGTGATTGACATGTGAATTACAGGTAATTCATATGTGAATTACATGTGATTTACATGTGAATCACATGTAATTCATATGTCAATTAAATATGAATCACATGTAATTCATATTTGAATTACATGTGAAGCACATGTAATTCATATATATAATTGCATGTGATTCATATGTGAATAACATGTGATTTAAATGTGAATCACATGTGATTCATATGTGAATTACATGTGATTCATATGTGAATTACATGTGAATCACATGTAATTTATATTTGAATTACATGTGTATCATATGTGATTTACATGTGAATCACAAGTGATTCATAAAGCTTAATATAGAAGCAATTAAAATAAACTATATGGTTAGAAAAAAATAAATAATTAACATGATTTACATGTGATTCGCATGTAAATCACAAATGATTCACATGTATCACAAGTGATTCACATGTAAATCTCTTTATTCATCATTATTTTTCTTTATAAACTTTTTGAAATTATATGAGAATTACCTGAAATCCAAGAAATCTACAATTATAGAAAGCTCTCACAACTACAGCTTGATAGGAACCTAAATGGAAAAATTTGAATGATATTTGTGACACATCAGACATACATTCAGATGGTGCTTTAAGACATATACTTTAGGTTGGTAAACCAGATTTTAAACATCCTGGATTGCATGGTCCTGTATCAAGAACATACATGATACGATGTTAGCATTCATGGTAACATTCTGTAAAAAGGAACAATGTTCATGCTTTCATGCAAGTCATGTCAAAACATGATATGAAATCTTAACTTTGAAAGCTTAAAACTAAATTTACCACAGCAAATCCATGTGAACCTGAGAATCATACTTGCTTTTATGGCGTTTCAACCGCTTTTTGGAAGACTAATACTGGATCTCTAGAGTTGTTTCTCATCAGGCTTACAAGTTACAACCAAAAGTTATATATAAACATCCTTTGAAACATTTCAACAAACACGTTGTGTGCTAAAAACAAACAAAAGATATTTTCCAATTGCCAAATCTCGTAACCTAGAACCCATTAGAATTGAAATTTCCATGGCTAAGCATAATACTACAACCCTGTTAGAGATATGATTTGATTCTTGTGAAGCGTGATTAAAACTATCATTCCAAAATTTGTGTATCTATTTACAGTTAACCCGGAGACCAAGTACTACTTCAAACTATACAGCAGAACTCTAATTTCAAAAAGACCTGGTTTCAATACCTCAAACCTAGGCTCTATTAATCTAGTAAGTGAACAACTGTAAATGAAAAATATCAAACAATGCGACTATATTATGGAGAAATCGAGTCTAAATCAGACTTGTATATATAAAAAAAGGAACTGTAAGATCTTCAGACGAGTAAGTACCTTAATTAAGATGATAGAATAGATAAATGAACTCTCTCTTCTTTTCACGGTTGCTATGTAACTCCTCTTCTTCTACTGTGTGTTTCGTAATATCGACGTTGTTATGAAGGTTAGGGGACTTTTCGCTACAGATGAGATGAATTTAGGAGATTTCGATTATCATGTAAGCTTTGATTTAACAGAAATAGAGAATTGATTTTGAATGGTAGTTCGATGATGATAGAGAAACAAGGGAGAACAGATGTGCAATACTGACGGACAAACCTATTCAAAATCTAAGCATCTTCAGTGGAGTTTTTTCTTTGAAGAATGTGAGATCAAGCAGTGTGGCGGTTGACAAAGGTAGAGGTGGCCGGTGAAGGGTGGAGGGAGGCGATCGATGACGGATGATGGAGGAGGTTGGAGCTAATTCGGCGGAGCTGACTCGTCGGAGGATGGATCGTAGGTTTGAGCGAGAGAGGAAAATGGGGAGGAGAGAGAGAGAGAGAGAGAGATGAAAATTTATTTTATTAGATATTAGATTTAAGAAATCATCTAATTATACTTTTATTCTTATAATACCCCTGACTGAATTAATTAAGATACCCCTCCTTCTTTTTTGTCTACTTATTTACAAAAACGTCACCTTACATCTCGACCTTTTTTTTTTATCCAACGTTCCACCTTTAGTTCACGGGTTCTCGAGAAACCTTGAGTTCTCAAATGATCATTCATCTATCTCTCATTGAAAGAAGTAATATATTTTTTTATTCTTCCACTTGATTTATTTTGTGGTTACTGGATTTTATGTTTTAATCGATTAAACTTTTGGACTTTGGAGAATATGAAGCCCCTTAGAATTGGGGGCCTTAAGCCCTAGCTTAGAAAAACTCTACATAGAGTCGGTCCTGATATATATATATATATATATATATATATATATATATATATATATATATATATATATATATATATATATATATATATATATATATAGTTGCAAATGAAAATTATGTAAAAGGAAGATAAATATGAAATTCTTGAGATTTTGGAAGTAAATCGAGTTGAATTTTAAGAATATTGAACAATTACAATGGATAAATGATACAAAACAATGTAATATATTAGGGTTAACATAGATAAACTTATATACTGCAGTAAGGTACTCACTTTTCATATATATATATATATATATATATATATATATATATATATATATATATATATATATATATATATATATATATATAAAAGCACACATTATAAAGGTAGAAAGTTCGTGAGATAGAGAGTCTGGTGACATATAGCCTTAAAAAAACACTAATAATATAATACTAATACTAATACATGAATAAAAGGTAAAAAGTTTCACTAACAATGGAAATTTATAGCATGTATTAATGCGTATAAGAGATGAACCCACGACAATTAATACCATAATGTGTGTTTGAAGAAAAAAAACGATAAATGAAATAATTCAAAAGGGAAGGTGTCATAAGTAAAACATGCATGAATGCACAAGTAAAATGAAATAAATTGCTAATTTACCTAACAGGAAAACAAAATTCTTAAAATAGATAAAAAGAAATATATTATTAACTTACATAAAAGAGATACACCATTTAAAATAAATATTATGTGTAAAGACAGTTGTTTTTTTTAAATACTACAGATAAGGGGAAAGAACCATGTGGGGTGAGTATAGGAGTGTAGCAAAGGACATGTCATATGTAGGTTTTGGTACATAGACAAAGTGGGGACGTACCCCATTGGGTTTTCTATTTTATGTTTCACATAAGTCCCTATATATATCTTTCAATCAATTTCATTTGTATTTTGTTACAATATAGTATCTTAAACTAGATATTGTTTAATGAGGGTTGCATTTTAGCCAAACAGAGCCGAATTTGCTTGGTTTATAACTTGACTTTTGAAAGAACAAATATATATAAAATATATATACGGTGTGGTTCAACTCATAGATTGTTCGACCTAAAAAGGTCAAAAGTTAAGGTTTCCATTATGGACGACTCAAAGCTTGACTCTCTTATATAAGTCGGTTATTATTGGCTAACTTGTCTATTTGTTAAGTTTAGTTAATAGATGCCAGGATTTTTCAAATTTAACGTAACAACTTTCACCTCCAATGTGAACAACCAACTACAAACGGAACAACGAAAAATTAATGATATTAAATACATCAAACAAAACGCCAAATAAAATCAAACCCATGAGAAACATGAAGATGTATCGTGGAGAACAAGAGATGCAAGAAATATTTATTAGTTAGAGAAATGGAATCGTGGTTATAGATGTACCAACGCACCTAAGAAAATATAATCATGCTAACTAGCACCTAAATTGATCACTCGAATTTCTATGCAAACTCTCAAATTTTTATCTCACCAAGTGCTCTAATGAATTGTTTCACTCTACACACACTAATATGGCACCCGTATTCATAAACAAAAGAAATATAATGGTAAAATGATGCAAAAAATAGGAGGAAATCAAGTTTGAACCAAATTCATAGAAAGCCATATTGAAAGAAAAGATTTATAAGAGGTTGGATTGGTCTGCTCTCGATCTTCAAGCAATCCTTCCAAGATGTTAAGGCTGTGATTTTGATGTAGCTTGACTAGATTGGTGAGTGGTGTCGACCAAATGATTGAATCGATCATTTAGAATGACCAAGTAGTTACATTACTTTAAAAAAAGGGTTTGATGACACAAACATAATATTTTTGACAAATTTATAAATAAAGATTTATTACAATAATGATCGTTTAAGTTGTTTATATAAACATGAAAAAAAAATCATAATATATTCTTATATTTTTTTGTGTCAAATATTATAAAACATTATTTAATACAATATCTTCACTTTCTTAGGAAAATATTTATGATATGTTTTTAATTTATTTAATTGAAAAAATTGAAGTTTATTTTCATCCATTTATGTATCAATTTATTTGATTTCTAATTATAATGTTTACATATAACTTTACGACCAAGATTGTTAGTTTTTATCAAATATATACGCTAATTTGTACCATTTTTATTTTCACTTTTTATACAATAATACATAAAAGTTGATATATATTTGTTAAATATTTATAACAAATTCATAAAAATATTAAAAAAAAAACACTTTGAATTTAAAAAAAATCAATTTATTTGGATTTTAGTTTATATTACTAGCCTGCAGATGTTCAAAAAACAAATAGTCTTCTTTTTTCAGATTGCAGACGTTTGATCCACCTTTTTTATTGTACAGGTCTACAGATGTGGTCCACAGATTGCATATATTTTGTCTCTAAACAAATAAACAACACATTTGTAAACATATATGTTGTGTTGTCATCAGTATGAAGTTTCATCAAATACATCATACTTTCTTCATGCAAAGTTCCAAGAAAAGACTCTCATAGTTGAATATGTTTTGTTCGTGTACTAAATGCCAAATTCCTCGGCTAGAGTAATGAAACTTTAGCTATCATAACTAAAATATAAAAGTTGCTTCCAAATCATATAAAAGTTGCTTAAGATATATAGCTTATTTAGCAACTTCTACAACTAAATTTATTTCATCATCGATACTGGATAAGGTGACGACAATCTGTAATCTAGCTATCCAACATATAGCAATACCTCTAATTATGAAAACATCGTTGGATGTGGATTTCCACCTACCTTGCGATGAACATAGTCTAACCTCTTTTATTGTACAGGTCTACAGATGTGGTCCGCAGATTGCATATATTTTGTCTCTAAACAAACAAACAACACATTGGTAAACATATATGTTGTGTTGTCATCAGTATGAATTTTCATCAAATACATCATACTTTCTTCATGCAAAATTCCAAGAATAGACTCTCATAGTTGAATATGTTTTGTTCGTGGACTAAATGCCAAATTCCCGGCTAGAGTAATGAAACTTTAGCTATCATAACTAACATAGAAAAGTTGCTTCAAAATCATATAAAAGTTGCTTAAGATATATAGCTTATTTAGCAACTTCTACAACTAAATTTATTTCATCATCGATATGGATAAGGTGACGACAATCTGTAATCTAGCTATCCAACATATAGCAATACCTCTAATTATGAAAACATCGTTGGATGTGGATTTCCACCTACCTTGCGATGAACATAGTCTAAGTTCCACGACCCTTTAAGATCACAATAGTATTCTACATTCTCAAATAAGACCATGATTTGAGCTACCATTCAAGTAGCACCAAATAAGCTTTACAACTACCCAATACGATTTTACCAACTTTGATATGTATCGGCTAACTACCCTAACCACATGCACCAAATTTGGTCTTGTAGACATGATCACGGACATCAAGCTTCCAATGATATTGGCTAATGGAATCTAATCCATGCCAAACTTGTACTTATCGACGAAAGGAAATATGATTTCGAGATCTTGATGTGTGTAGGAAGTTATGTGCTAATTATTTTAACTTTTCCATATTAAAACGAGATATAAGGCCTTTTTATGTTATCCTTTGGAGTTAACTTCCAAGTTTGTGACTTACGGTCATAAGTAATATCCACCCCAAAAATCCTTATAGCATGTTCCGAGTCTTTCAAGTAGAATTCAGGATTTAATAAGGTAACAATATATATCCTTACTTAACAGCTTAACTTCCACATAACACCAATTGTTCTTAGGTTTTCCAAATGTCTCACTCATATTATTTTTGCATAATGAATACTCAAACTTTGTGAGAAAATCACCAATAAAGAGACACAATACTAACCTCATCCATGTGATTAGGCCAACGATGGACCCTAAACATCATTGTAAACATAACCAAGTATCCCTAAAGTATTGGGTTGTGTTGTACCAAATGTAACCAAAGTCTTTTCTCCATATGCATAGTCTTTGTAGAAATTTGAGCTACCAATTTTTTTTTGGCTTAATACACTTATTCTTACATACAACATGAAAATTCTTTTATGGAATGTGTCATGATCTAAGATTCTAATTTTTGATGTATACATATTGTAACACCGAAAAGTTTCAAAACTAAAATTTCATTTAAATTTGCTTTGGTCTTAAAATACTTTTTGTAAAAATCTCATTTTTGTTTAAATTACAAAAACATAACTCCATAATCAAATAAATAGTAATCCAGGATCCTCTTAAAACATAACTCTTTCTCTGGTGTGTACAATCGAGCCGGTGCCGTCTCGTGATCCTGAGAAAACCTGAAACACAAAGCACAAAACACTGTAAGCACGAAGCTTAGTTAGTTCCTCAAAATAACACACATAACACATACTAGCCACTCGAGGCTATAACTCTGTGGGCCCTTGGGCACTAACTCTGTGGACCCTCTGGTTCTAGCTCTGTGAACCTTCTGGTTCTAACGTTGATATACTCTAATATACACATGGCATAAATCACATAGAAATAATGCAGTGCAACACATCACATAAATAGCATACAATAACTCTGTCACATAACTCTAATTACCACTCAAGGTAAAGTATAGTGAGAAGACTCACCTCAAACGAAGTTGGATGAACTCTCGTGCTTAACATCCCGACCTGGCCTCCTCCTATCATTCAATAACATCCCCAATCAATACTCTCTCATTGTCTTAGCTCTAAAGATTGGGTAGAAGACCATTTTACCCTTCCCTAAACTCTCTTAAGTCAGTCTTGACCAAAACCCTAAATTCAACAAAATTCAACGGTCAAACTTTGACTTGACTCGTCGAGTGCACATGGGCGACTCGGCGAGTCCACACGTGTCCACTGAATCCTCCTTCTAGCCTCTCTTGACACGTCGAGCCAACCCTAGCTCGACGAGTTACTCCTGGTATGGATCGCGGGGAAACCCCGACTCGACTCGTCGAGTCTCTACATGGACTCGGCGAGTTTCCTCCATGACTATGCTCATTCAAACTTCTGAGGCTGGATCCGCTTTACCAAATAGTAGATCTAACCTTCTAGCACTCAAAAGTTATGTAAAGGTTCAAACTTTACGTTCATGCAACCCACAATTAGCCATAGATGGAGAAATAACCCGTAAAATGATCACCTAAGCTCCAAACTCATAAAAGACTGCATAAAGCTGGGTAATACGGACTCTCTGGACCTCTCAAGGTCCAGATCTGAAGATATACTGACAAAGGGTACATCACATACTCTAGATCTCTTACCAAAAGAAGAGAAGAAACCCTAGATTCATGAAATCTATCACACAGACGAAGATGAACATGAATCCTTACCTCTTACAGCAGCTCTGAATGAAATGATGGAAGATTTGAGTCCCACAATACAGCCTAACATGGAATCCATCCTACCCCTTGCTAGAACACACCAAAATGTGATGAATTTGCCCTCCTGTTGCACCATAAGCTGTCTCTCCCTCTCTCTCTCTCTCTCTCTCTCTCTGTTGTCTAGGGTTCCTCACGGTGTAGTGGGTGAAAATGAAGGCCATAAGGACCTTTAAATAGGTCCCAAACCCGAGAAATTAGGGTTTCTCTACCCAGCACCTACTTGGCGAGTCCCTCCTCTGACTCGTCGAGTCAACTCATTAAATCTGCGTGAAAAACCCGTCTCGACTCGGCGAGTTGGATCCTAAACTCACCGAGTCTCTCCTTTAATCAAAAGATTAAACTACACAATAATAACCCTGAAAATCCGGATGTTACAATTCTCCCCCACTTGAATTAGATTTCTCCCTCGAAATCATCCCTTAACCACACATAGGTTTAATCATTAACCCGAAAGGCACTACCGAAATGATCTTCGTACCACACTGATATTTCCTCTATGGACATCCGAAACCACATAGAACCTCCAAAACCAGAGTTTAATCCAACTCTTTCGCCGCTAAAAAAATACCCCTTCCCAATAACCGGAAACTCTAGTTTCCTCACCAGCTCTCTGATTCCCATAAGACCACAACCAACAACCGGCTATCTCTCCTCCAAGCCGATCATGCTAAACATATGAATCACGCCCCACGAATAAAATGGTTCATACTCCACCGAGGCACATCTACTAGACTGCTATCAGAAACCCTCCGGACAAAGAATCCCCCAACACTCTGTCCTTAGACATAAAAGCATAACCATGCTCGCTCAGAAGCGTCCTCAAACATTCCATTCATAAACCTCAGCTCCAAATTCCATTTCCCTTTAACACCACACGAGGTCTGACCGTCTTCTATCCGCATAACTCTTCTGACGGCTCTGGGCCGTCAGCAACCTCTGCCTGACCTGCTGAATCTGTTCGTCGTCTGAAGCCCCATCTTCGTACAACCCATCACATGCTGCCCTACCTCTCCCCAGCAAATAGGAGTCCGAAACCTCCTCCCATACAACAGCTCAAAGGGTGGCACACCAATGCTCGAATGATGGCTGTTGATATAGGAAACTCAGCAAAGGGTAAGTACGTGTACTAACTCACTCCAAAATCCAATACACATGCCCAAAGCATGAGCTTGAGCGTCTAAATCGTCTGCTCGCTCTGCCCATCATTCTGTAGGTGGTAGGCGGTATTAAAATTGCAACCTTGTGCTCAACTCCTCATGGAATTCCTTCCAGAATCTGGAAATGAAACATACATCTTGATCTAAAACAATCAAGATGGTACTCCGCGCCGCGATACCACCTCCCTCAAGTACAACTCTGCCAGGCTCTCCGCAGAAGATCTCCCACTAACTTCCTCTTCGCATCAATTATCTCGGCTCATGTGACACACAAGTCACAAAATTCTCAAATGAAAACTACAATCCAACCGCAAATCGACTTAGCCCTGATAGAGACGGAGACCCCAGTCTCGCCCCTGGTCCAACTACCATGCTCCAAAACTCAATACTAGGGCTACTCAAGCCTAAAACTCTTATGCATCATACACTGATCGGAGAACACTCCACCATCACATCTCTTGCCGTCTAGTGAGTATTATGGCTCCCCGCAACATCACGATAGCCTCTGACTAGTGAGTACTACAACTCCTCGTAGCACCACAACACCAACTGACTAGTGAGTACTACGGCTCCCCGTAGTACCACGACTCCCTCTCTCTGACTTGTGAGTACTACGGCTCCCCGTAGCATCACAACACCCTCTGAATAGTGAATACTACGGCTCCTTGTAGCTTCACCCCATACTCTCATTCACATTACAACGCCACACTACGTCCACTAACTCATGCTCCGCAGACTATCATAGATAGCTACACACACACCTATCCCACATATGCATCACAAACTGTGGTGGCAATCTCTATAACAAAAATACCTACCTCTGCGGATATCTATTTTGTTAAATAATCCCTCTTGATGTCAATACCTGAAGGGCTTGTACTGGAACCGTAGATACATGATACCCCACTAGTCGTCTCAAACTCAAGATTCTAAATAACTCCGAAATAGGGACATTATACCCGGGTACCATGGAACACCATTTCAGAACATCACAATGTCCTGCCTCAACCACTGATCTCCTAGTCCCAGCATCATATAGATACAACAATACATTTCCTCTGAACCCCATAAATAATTCTTCATTTTTCCCAATGTGCAACTTCAGTGTATCTGAAACACTCAATTGGAATACAAAGAAAGCGCTAACGCTTCAGAACACGCTGATGATCTTCCGAAACCCTTTCCCATGCTGCTCAAAATCCAAGCAAGAGTACGCATACCGACCCGGGAGTTGGCTGCTCGACAATATTCTATCCACTCCAAAAGGGGCGTGTATAATCCATACTTCGACCCAGAAGTTCTCAACTGCCCATACCATCATTACGAGTCTTCCACTTGAAACGACCTTGACCATTACCAGATTCCTTACCATTGGCCACCTGTCGTGGAGACACCCATCCTTCCTCAGACACATACCACATGCATTATCTCGCTCTGCACCTTTCCTTGATCACCAATGACACTGGTCTCATGAATTCGAGCCGCATGTTTCTGTATCCAACCCCTAACCTCTCTTGCAACAATCTCTGGTTCCCTTAATAAAATACCCGATTCTCCCCCACTTAGGGTTTGAACCATCACCAATTGACGCATCAACACTCTCTACCCTACAGACGTTTCCTCCAGAAACATCGCAACTACGCTTGGAAGGTGTCACACAATGCCCAATGATCTCCCCACATAAAGATCAAGAAACCTCAAATACCCTAGATCTCCAAAGAAATCCTCAGGAACTTCTCATCACGAATGCCTCTAGGCATTCGAAGTCTCGTACCATCCCAATACTGAACATCCCAACTGTACAGTACTATCACTGACTCTTCGACTGAAACAATAAATCATCATACTCCCCATCCTCGACTTCTGACCCCCGTTTCAACACGTGGATCATCACGAGAATAGGGACTCCACTACCATACTCACTGCCCATCACAGACAGAAGAGCCACTACTCAGATATACTCGACTGGATTACCCACTGATACCGCTACCACACATCCTACTATACTCAATTAGAGTGTAGTGTGGTCCTTGACTATCTCAGTCCCCACTGACTACCTGCTCATGGTAGATCATTTCCTTGCGGCATACATGCTGCCTGATACTCTGGTGGAAAAATCATCGTCAATGTCAACCCGTAGGGTTTACTCCTAAACCCAAAATTGAAATCTCTCATCTCTCCTACATCCCACAGGAAACATAAATAACACCCATCAAGTCACAGAAGGTGACATCTCCTCCATCGGCTAATTGCTCACTCAGACCGTAATCCCCCATAAATGCCTGCTCTACTAATCATTGAGTCTTGCGACCACATCTGACATCTTACCAAGATATTCTGAAATGCTCTCGACCTCCCTTTCAAGGGATGCCTCTTCGGACTCAATCATGGCCCTCAGGCCTAAAACCCCATCGCACCCAAACTCCACCAATCAATCCTGATCGGACAACCAGAGAATCACAAGCATCACTTGCTAAGGACCATGGTACTCAGTCCCTAACATCTCTTCTCAATCTGCTACAATATATGGTGCTCAAACCATAACATCGCTCCTCAATCTGCTCCGATGCATGGTGCACAAACCATAACATCACTCCTCAATCTGCTCCGATGTATGGTGCTCGAACCATAACATCACTCCTCAACCTGCTCCGATGCATGGTGCTCGAACCATAACATCACTCCTCAACCTGATCCGATGCACAATACACGGACCATATCATTACTCCTCAATCCGCTCCGATGTATGGTACACGAACCATAACATCCCTCCTCAATCTGCTCTGATGTATGGTACTCGAACCATAACATCACTCCTCAATCTGCTCCGATGCATGGTACATGAACCATAACATCACTCCTCAATCTGCTCTGATGTATAGTACTCGAACCATAACATCCCTCCTCAATATGCTTCGATGCATGGTACACGAACCATAACATCACCCCTCAATCTGCTCCTCAGAAGCTTCAGAATACTCCCTGTATTGAGTATGGGTCCTCTGCTTTCGGTAGTACGGGCCTATACTACCTGCCACATCTACCCATACTTTCCACACGGACCATCCCAGAGCTCCTAAGTAGCTACTCAACCTTCTCATTCACTAATTCCGCCACGTGTGCTCGCTCCTCAACGAAATGCTCTACTCCACCAGCGTACTCATCTAGCTAGGGTTACTCCCTTGGCTCTTCCTTGGTCCTACCACTTCTCCTCCATCAGCTGCTGAAGAGCTCCTAATGATGACAACCATCTACCTCCTGAATATCGTCATATTCACTCGGTAGTTGACTCCTATCATCGAGAGTTCCACAAAGCACAAAGCAAGCAGCATTCAGGCATCGAAGAATACATGGAACTCACTTTGGGTGATAACTCTTCTTGGTCTGCTCATTCTCCAAAGTACCCCTGAAATCTGCAACTCTACCCCTCGCGGGTTCTAACTATTCTTTCGATAAGCACCACAACACTCATCTAGGCGTCTCGTCCTAGATTACCCCTCTACTTAAATCCCTTAAAAGGATTCCAACCGGATAGTCTCACTCATACTCAAAAGCGCATCACATAACAACAACTCCTAGGCTTATGCATCACAAATCAGGCCACTCTAGTCCTAAGATATGAAATACCTAGTCTGTCTCTAGCATGCATAATATCTCATAAAATGTATCATAAATATCTCATAGCACAAAAGTAAGGGTATTTTGGAAAATCACCGTTCGGGCTCTGGCTGATTGTACACACTGCTCTTTCTCGCTTCCTCTTTGAACTCTTATTCTTTTTTAGAAAATCATTTCTTTGAAAACTTTTCTTACTTCCTCAGTTTGAGTCCAGATTTACCCGAAGGTGCTTCCAAATCCCTCAAACCAAGGCTCTGATACTAACTTGTAACACTGAAAATTTTCAAAACTAAAATTTCATTTAAATTCGCTTTGGTCTTAAAACACTTTTTGTAAAAATCTCATTTTTGTTTAAATTACAAAAACATAACTCCATAATCAAATAAATAGTAATCCAGGATCCTCTTAAAACATAACTCTTTCTCTGGTGTGTACAATCGAGCCGGTGCCGTCTCGTGATCCTGAGAAAACCTGAAACACAAAGCACAAAACACTGTAAGCACGAAGCTTAGTTAGTTCCTCAAAATAACACACATAACACATACTAGCCACTCGAGGCTATAACTCTGTGGGCCCTTGGGCACTAACTCTGTGGACCCTCTGGTTCTAGCTCTGTGAACCTTCTGGTTCTAACGTTGATATACTCTAATATACACATGGCATAAATCACATAGAAATAATGCAGTGCAACACGTCACATAAATAGCATACAATAACTCTGTCACATAACTCTAATTACCAATCAAGGTAAAGTATAGTGAGAAGACTCACCTCAAATGAAGTTGGATGAACTCTCGTGCTGAACATCCCGACCTGGCCTCCACCTATCATTCAATAACATCCCCAATCAATACTCTCTCATTGTCTTAGCTCTAAAGATTGGGTAGAAGACCATTCTACCCTTCCCTGAACTCTCTTAAGTCAATCTTGACCAAAACCCTAAAGTCAACAAAAGTCAACGGTCAAACTTTGACTCGACTCGTCGAGTGCACATGGGCGACTCGGCGAGTCCACACGTGTCCATTGAATCCTCCTTCTAGCCTCTCTTTACATGTCGCGCCAACCCCTAGCTCGACGAGTTACTCCTGGTATAGATCGCGGGGCAGCCCCGAATCGACTCGTCGAGTCTCTACATGGACTCGGTGAGTTTCCTCCATGACTATGCTCATTCAAACTTCTGAGGCCGGATCCGTTTTACCAACTAGTAGATTTAACCTTCTAGCACTCAAAAGTCACGTAAAGGTTCAAACTTTACGTTCATGCTGTTGGAATAGAGTCTAAGGCTGCAACTATATTAGGTAAGTACTTGACCTGGTTGTGCATGGTTCTTTTGGGTTGCCTTCACCAAAGCAACTTGACTGGAGAAATAAATAGGGAAAGAGGTTATTATGATTTATTAATATGTTATAAGAATAATATATTAAAGGAGAAATCATATTTGTTTAATTAATATTGGTCAATAATTAATTAGGAATTAATTTTGTGATCAAGTGTAATTAATTAAACTAGTGGGGCTGAATTGTAATTATGTGATAGTTGCAAAATAGGGCAATGGTTATCCTTGTTTATGGATGGACGAATTCAAGGATAAGGATATCCTTAAAATCGTCCAAGGTCCAAGAGATAAGGGCTTTCAAGGCTTATCTTGTGGTTTCTTGGTGGGCAAGTAACTGGATAAAGATAAGGACTGAAACCCTAATCTAAACCCTATATAAAGACCTCTAGGCCTTGGGAATTCGTGTACATGCTTCTAAGAAGTCCCAAGGAGGATTTCCACCTCCTCCCTTCTCTCTCTATAGTCTCTCCAATTGTTTGTGGTGTTTGTGAGCCATTAGAGGCACTACACTTGTGGTGCTTGCTTTCAAGACTAAGGGTTTGAAGATTTAAGTTGTTATTGCTATATAACAACAAGAGGTATGTGATCTAACCCTATATATGAATTTCGAAAATAGCATGCTACATTAGGGTTTTATCTATGTGTTCATAAAGTTGTGTATCTAATAGCAAAACATAGATCCAAATTAGGGTTGCATGCACACATAGGATTGTTTGTATAAAACCCGTCAGTGGTATCAGTGCTTCTGGTTAAGTTGTTTTCAATTAGTATTATTCAATTGTATGAACTTGAAAAATTAGGGTTTATAGCCAATAAACCCTAGGAGGCCATAGATTTCGAGATTAGGGTTTCCTAACCCTAATTTGCGAAAATCTTGAAAGGGTTTTTGAATCATTTCCTTTGAATCCAAGATTTCGAAATCTAGGGTTTGCAAACCCTTAGATTTCGAGATTTGCCTCCTTCCCCAAGATAAGATCCTAAATTTTAGGGATTTGGATAATCCCATATCTTGTAATTATCTTTTAATGGTTAAATATGGTAATTAAAGATTTTGAATTATCCCATCCCATTATTTTCGAAATTTAGAGGGATAAAAGGGATTAAGATAAGTTAATTGTTTAAATGGTAATTATCCTCATGATTTAGATAATCCCTTATGATTTAATAATTTAAATTAATAGTTTAATTTGTGATAATTATTAAATCAAGAGTTTTAATATTTAAAATTTTAATTTAAATGGTATTAAATTTCGAAAATTTTAAATTGGAGATTAAAAACCTAGTGTTTTTGAAATGTTTAAAATACACCCTATACTATTATATTATTACAAGTTTAATAAATATATATATATATATATATATGTATAATTAATATGCTAGTCTTACCGTTAGTAGCCATCATTCATGAAGCCGGTCTATAAGGTGGGTATAAGGTTGCTGCTTATAAAATGGCGCTTAATGGGTGTACACTCACACCCACCGCTTGCTTGATCGGTGGAGGGTCGTTAGCCGAACGGGTAGGATAAGGCAACCTCATCATCTCATTAAAAGTATAATATGAAATACAAAGTAACTACATGTTTTCAAAAAATTTCCCAATCCTAGTTACTTTAGGAAAAGTGAATTGATGCAATCCCATGAAATTACACTTTGCACCTTGCTAAGAAGTTAGTGGAGCATGTGTGGTTTACCGGCACACTAATTGGTTCTAAGCGAAGGTGGAAAAGGGTGATTCATTGTTTATCATAGTTCGATGGAGCGTGTGTGGTTTACCAGCACATCGAATAGGTGATCGTTACAATGAAGGCACCATGTGAATTTGCATGGTAATTCACACCCGCTTTGTGATCCTCGGTATCCCAGTCACAAACGAGAGGGGCATATCGAGATTTAAACATGCCATTGAAAAGTTTCAATGAATCTCATCCGAACCTAGGAATTCTCAATACATTTAGAACTTAGAGTTATGTTTTTCATGGTGGAGAATTAGTGAATCGTCATTGACTTACCTTCAAATTGTTTGCATATTAGATTATGGTATCCCTTTTCTAATGTGTAAATATTGTTTTTGGATCCTAGCCCTAATTTTCTTATTGGGTGATAATTAGGGATCCAAATTCTAATCTATCTTTGTCCTTTCTATTTGTAGATGTCGAACGCGAACAACGCTGCTACAAACTCGTTCACATTGATGAGCCTTTGCCAAAAGGTGACGTTCGATGGAACGAACTTTAGCAAATTGATAAGATACATTCGCACGATTGCTCACTACGAGGACAAGGAATATGTCCTCGATGAGAAGCTCGAGAAAATCAATCCTGAAATCGCTACTCCGGCTGAAATCACCGCTTTTGAAACTCATGAGCGTGATGTAACGAAGGTGCATTGCATCATGATAGCCACTATGAACTCCGAATTCCAAAAGTCCTACGAGGACATGCATCCGTACGAAATTGCCCAAGAATTGTTGGAGAGATACCACCAAAACGCGAGGCAAGAGTGTTACGAGATTTTCACTAACATGATTTCCGCCAAAATGGGTCATGGAGAATCTCTTACCGTGCACCTGAAAAAGATGCAAAGGTATGTCGATCGACTTCGCATGTTAAATGTTTGGGGAAGACTTGGCGATTGACATGGTGCTTCACTCTTTGCCACCATGTTACAATCAATTTAGGATGACCTACCAAATGAATAAGGAAGAGGTCACCCTAAGCAAGCTCCAAGGTCTCCTTAGGGTTGCTGAGAGCAATCTCAAGGACAAGTCCGTTGCACCTACTCCCAATCCACCAAGCATACTTCTAACCAAAAGGAGGCAGAGTGCCACCATTGCCATAAAATAGGGCATTGGAAGAGAAGTTGCCCAGAGTACCTCCAAGCCATCAAGGAAGGAAAGATCAAGCCATCTTTCGCAGGTATATACACAATTAAATCTAACGATTCATCTCATGCTATTTCTTCGGTTCTTGATACCGGTTGTGGTTACCACATTTGTTCTAATGTGCAGGGACTAAGAAGAAATAGGGATGTGGAGCATGGAAGGATAAATCTGATCATGGGGAACAGAAGATCGTCACCTGTGACCAAGATTGGAGTGTATTCTTTAGTGCTAAGGAACGGTTTATGTTTAGATTTGAACAATTGTTGCTATTCGCCAGAAATGGCTAGAAACATCATTTCATTTCATGGTTTGTTTAGAGAAGGTTTTAGATTTTCTTTTAATATTGAGAATGGTTCTATTTTGGGTTCTCTAAATGGTGTCTTTTATTTTGAAGCAATACCGTGTAATGGAATTTATGAAACTGTTATGATTGTTGATAACTTAGGAAATGATGTTTTATGCATAGATTCTTCCAATAGTATCGATAAGGCATCCTTGTGGCATTGTCGTCTTGGACATTACAACAAGAAACGCATAGCCCAACTCCAAAAGGATGGAGTGTTAGAGTCATTCGACCTTAGGGAAGATGACACATGCAAGTCTTGCTTACTTGGAAAGATGACTAAGTCACCCTTCGCTGGTACGTGCGAAAGGGGTGAGGGTCTATTGGATCTCATACATACTGATGTGTGTGGACTGTTTAGATCTACCACCAAGGATGGAAACTGCTTCTACGTGACTTTTACCGATGACTATAGTAGATATGGGTATATCTATTTAATCAAGCAAAAGTCAGAAACATTTGAAAAGTTCAAAGAGTTCAAGAATGAAGTGGAGAATCAATTGGGCAGGAAAATCAAGATGCTTCGATTCGATCGAGGATGAGAGTACCTAAGTCTTGAATTCCACGATTATCTCAAGGAGTGTGGAATAGTTTCACAATTGATGCCACCTAGGACACCGCAGCTGAATGGTGTGGCAGAAAGGCGTAATCGAACCTTGTTGGACATGGTTCACTCTATGATGAGTCGTGCTTCACTATCTATCTCTTTTTAGGGGTATACCTTAGAGACTGCCGCCCATATCCTTAACCGAGTCCCTACTAAGAAGGTTGCCAAAACACCTCATGAGATGTGGACAGGGAAAGCTCCCTCGTTAGCACATATCAAGGTTTGGGGTTGCGAGGCTTTCGTAAGACGAGATACCCACGACAAGGTTGAACCTTGGAGTGAGCGATGTATTTTCATCGGCTACCCGCATAAATCCTTTGGATATCTCTTCTATAGACCGAAGGACAATGTTGTCTTTGTTGCGAGGAGAGGAGTTTTCCAAGAGCGAGAACTCATAGGCCAAGGAGACAGTGGGAGGCAAATCGAGCTTGAAGAGATTCAAGAGTCGATAGATGAAGGAACCTCTACCGCTGGCACTCAACCCGAGGAGGAAACTCTGGTTGAACCGATTGACGTATCATTGTCCTCTTAGACGTTCCGAAAGAGTTAGAGTTCAACCCCAGTTGTATGGTTTTCATATTACTACCAAAGGGGAGACGTATATTAGTGATAGTACACTAATAAACCTTGATGAACCTAATAGCTATAAGGAAGCCATGGCAGGCCTGGAGTCTGCAAAATGGAAAGAGGCAATGGATAGAGAGATCCAATCCATGTATGATAACAAAGTTTGGAATTTGGTTGATAATGTGCCCGGACGTAAGACCGTTGGGTGCAAATGGATCTTCAAGAAGAAGACCGACATGGATGGAAAAGTACACACGTATAAGGCGCGATTGGTTGCGAAGGGCTTTACTCAAACTCCCAGAGTTGACTATGATGAGACCTTCTCACCAGTTGCGAAGATAAAGTCTATTAGAGTGATGCTAGCTATTGCCGCATTTCATGATTATGAGATTTGGCAAATGGATGTCAAGACCGCTTTCCTTAACGGGAAGTTGGCTGAGGATGTTTACATGGCTCAGCCGGAGGGGTTTGTGGATCTGAAGCATCCGAATAGAGTGTGTAAGCTTGAGAAGTCCATTTATGGACTTAAGCAAGCATCTCGCAGATGGAATCTTTTCTTCGATGAGAAAGTCAAAGATTTTGGATTTGTACGAAGCGAAGATGAATCGTGTGTATATGTCAAACCCAGTGGGAGTATAGTAAGCTTTCTCGTTATATATGTCGATGACATATTACTCAAAGGAAATGACATCCTGACTCTACAGGAGGTTAAGTCCTGGCTCGGGAAGTGCTTCGGTATGAAGGACCACAGAGAGGCTTCCTATATTTTGGGAATAAGGATAGTAAGGGAAAGAAGTAAGAGACTAATAGGACTTAGTCAGAACACTTACTTAAAGAAGGTACTAAAACGTTTTAGTATGGAAAACTCAAAGAAGGGAGAATTACCGATACAAAGTAATGCCAAGTTGAGTAAGAATCAAACTCTGAGTACCGAAGCTGAGATAGCTGAAATGAGCCGAGTTCCATATGCTTCCGCAGTTGGCTCAATCATGTACGCCATGACTTATACTCGCCCTGATGCAGCCTTTGCTTTGAGCATGATTAGTAGATATCAAGGGAACCCTGGCAGATCCCATTGGATTGCGGTGAAGAATATCCTTAAGTACCTTCGGAGGACGAAGGAATGGTTTTTAGTCCTCGGAGGGAGTGATGACTTGAAGGTGTGAGGGTATAGTGATGCCAACTTTGAAACTGACAGGGACAACTACCGTTCGCAGTCGGGCTGGGTCTTTACCTTAAATGGAGGAGCAGTAACTTGGAAGAGTTCCAACAGGAAACCGTAGCTGATTCAACGTGCGAATCAGAGTACATGGCAGCGAGCGAAGCGTTGAAGGAGGCAATATGGTTGATGAACTTCATCGGTGACCTTGGAGTTGTACCTGCCATAAAGGATCCCATGGAGATTTTCTGTGATAATGAAGGTGCGGTTGCCTTGACCAAGGAACCGAGAGATCATGGTAGATCTCGATATATCGATAGAAAATATCACTTCATCAGACATCGTGTAGAAGAAGGACAACTCGTAGTGAAGAGGATATCATCAGAAGATACCCGAGCAGATCTGCTTACGGAGGGACTCAGTAGGGTTAAGCACTTGCAGCATGCTAGGAGTATTGGGCTAAAGGATGATATTAGCATAGATTAGATAGTAGTAGAAACGTGTAATAGATAAATGTAATTAACATTTGATGATTAAATAAAGGAGTTTTATTTATGAGTAATGTTACTGTCTTATGTTAATTGTTTAACTATTGTTTCACTTTGCATGTTTTGACTTCCAGAATAATTGAGTTTATTAAGAATAATCAAATTATTTAAATTGTCCACAATCGTTCATATGTCGGAAGTAGATATGAATGAAGTTTGTCATGGATTGGTGTGTAGATTGTCTAAATGGTATTAGACATAGCAAAAGATTGCTGCAACGTTCATGAGTGCTTATGAACTGGTTTTGAGCATTGGAACAAACCCGTGGTTGCTGGAATCACCTTATGGAATGTGATATAAAAGGTGATCGCAAGACGATAATATCATATAGTCTTAAAACCTAGATATATGGTTTATTATTTGTTAATTGACTGTACATTGATAATGCAAAAACGCATCAGTAACTCGGTGTTATAAAACGCATTGTTGTGTATAGTTGATTAATGAATAAGTAAATGCATATAAGTCGAAGTTTATCTGTAACTTTTATCCTAAGAGGGTAAAAGCGATATCTCGGCCGCTCGATGATTTGATTTGACTTATGTGCCGGGACTGGTCAGAACTGAATTGATGTGTTCGATTAAGTTCTACGTCAAATAAATCGGAGATCAAGAAACCAAATGCTAGACTAATTATTCCATAGAATTGTCAGCATGATATCTAATAGAGGACTGTACGATCCTTTATCTAAAGGACAAGATTGATTAGATCAGAGTTTAATAGCATCTTTGAGAGCTACGATTGCAAACCGGATTGTACTTGTGCAAATAGTTACTAGGCTTATCCAAGTGGGAAACTGTTGGAATAGTGTATAAGGCTGCAATTATATTAGGCAAGTACTTGACCCGGTTGTGCATGTTCCTTTTGGGTTGCCTTCACCAAAGCAACTTGACTGGAGAAATAAATAGGGAAAGAGGTTATTATGATTTATTAATATGTTATAAGAATAATATATTAAAGGAGAAATCATATTTGTTTAATTAATATTGGTCAATAGTTAATTATGAATTAATTTTGTGATCAAGTGTAATTATTTAAACTAGAGGGGCTAAATTGTAATTATGTGGTAGTTGCGAAATAGGGCAATGGTTATCCTTGTTTAAGGATGGACGAATTCAAGGATAAGGATATCCTTAAAATCATCCAAGGTCCAAGAGATAAGGGTTTTCAAGGCTTATCTTGTGGTTGCTTGGTGGGCAAGTAACTGGATAAGGATAAGGACTGAAACCCTAATCTAAACCCTATATAAAGACCCCTAGGCCTTGGGAATTCGTGTACATGCTTCTAAGAAGTCCCAAGGAGGATTTCCACCTCCTCCCTTCTCTCTCTATAGCCTCTCCAATTGCTTGTGGTGTTTGTGAGCCATTAGAGGCACTACACTTGTGGTGCTTGCTTTCAAGACTAAGGGTTTGAAGATTTAAGTTGTTATTGCAATATAACAACTAGAGGTATGTGATCTAACCCTATATATGAATTTCAAAAATAGCATGCTACATTAGCTTTTTATCCATGTGTTCATAAAGTTGTGTATCTAACAGCAAAACATAGATCCAAATTAGGGTTGCATGCACACATAGGATTGTTTGTTTAAAACCCATCACATGTAACCCACAATTAGTCATAGATGGAGAAATAACCCTTAAAATGATCACCTAAGCTCTAAACTCATAAAAGAATGCATAAAGCTGGGGAATAGGGACTCTCTGGACCTTTTAAGGTCCAAATCTGAAGATATACACACAAAGGGGACATCACATAATCTAGATCTCTTACCAAAAGAAGAGAAGAAACCCTAGATTCATGAAATCTATCACACAAACGAAGATGAACATGAATCCTTACCACTTACAGTAGCTCTGAATGAAACGATGGAAGATTTGAGTCCCACACTACAATCTAACGCGAAATCCATCCTTCCCCTTGCTAGAACACACCAAAATGTGATAAATTTTCCCTCCTCTTGCACCACAAGAGTTCTCTCTGTTCTCTAGGGTTCCTCAGAGTGTAGTGGGCGCAAATGAAGGCCATAAGGACCTTTAAATAGGTCCCAAACCCGAGAAATTAGGGTTTCTCTGCCCAACACCTACTTGGCGATTCCCACATCTGACTCGTCGAGTCCACTCACGAAGTCAGCATGAAAAACCCGTCTCGACTCGGCGAGTTAAATCCTCAACTCGTCGAGTCTCCGCTTTAATCAAAAGATTAAACTACAAAATAATAACCTTGAAAATCCGGATGTTACACATATCAAGTAGATGACATAATTCAGAGCTCCAATACCATGTTTGGAATTTAATGTAATTAATGTTCACGTTCATGCGAATTCATCAAACTAAACACCAAATAAAATTGAACACATAAAGAATATTAGGATTTACCATGGTTCCACCATCAATGGAATGTTGTACTTCCACACGAGAAAAAGATAATTTTGATACTTGGTAAAATCAAATTATGATTACAAAATTCTAATTAACGATACGAGAAATAAAAATATTGCTAAAATTAGCACCGATATTAATCACTTGAGTTGTTATACGAACTATCAAATTTTGCATTGAGTGTAAAGCCTTGATCTTGATAGTCAAAGAATGTAGCATCCCAATCTTTAAGTATGAATTTTAAGCTTTACATTTATATTTTTAGGACAAATCGACAAGTTGGAAGACTCCGACTCGTCGTGTAGAGTATTTAATGCCCACGTATCTTTCAATGTCTACTCTACGAGTTGGATGGCCCCAAGTCAACGAGTTGAAAGCTGAACATGAAAACCCTTATTTTTAGGGTTTGCATCCTATTTTAAGGCCTTAACTATCATTGTTAGCCTCCCTCATCGTCCCCTCAGTCTAGAGAAAACCCTAATCGTGCCTCCTTCCCTATTTTGAGTGTGTGTGAGCTTAAAGAGTATTCTTTGGTGTTATTCTTGAAGGAGTTTGAAGTTAGTGGTGCAAAGTTGAAGAGAGAAGCTTTAGATCTGGGGTTTCCAGTGTTGTTGCAGCCACTTGGAGGTATAAAGTTATTATCTTGATCATCCTTTTTTCTAGATCTCTTCTTTTGAAAGTTATGGCCTTCATTAGCTTGTTTTGGGACAATTCTTGGATTAGAGCATGTTATGAAGCCATGGTTTAGATACAGACATCTCATGGCCTCCATGGACTTAAAGTTTTCAACTTTATCAAGTCTTTGCCCTCCTTCATGCCCTAGGTCCCTTGATAAGCCTTATTTGAGTGTTTTAGCCCTCTTGATTCCATGCATGAACGTAAAGCTAACAACTTTACGTGGTATTTCAGACTTAAGGGACACACTATAGTTTGGGGATTTTGTTTCATTTGGAAGTTTCTAAATGCAATAAGGCTAGGAAAAATCGATGAGTTGGTTCAGGTTTCCTGCTTTTTGGATGCTGAAGAGCTCGACGAGTTAGCCTAGTAACTCGGTAAGTTGCCTCAAGCTTTTCATGATTTTCTGAGACATGAAGGAACTCAACAAGTCTGAAGATGAACTGGACGAGTTGGGTTAACATGGACTGCTGAGATTGACTATTAGCTTTGACTTTGACCATGGTTGACCAAGTTTGACTTTTGAGGGTATTTCGGGATTTTGATGGAGTTAGTATCATGGTGGTTGTAGGCGGTTGAGTTCGGAGCCGTGATTCGAGAGTTGAATGTTCTTAGTCAGTGCTGCTTGTGAGGTGAGTTTTCCTCATTATGCTAATAGGGTCGAAGGCACCAAGGTCGACCATTTTGGATTGTTATCCTGGTTATCGTATGATGTTATGTGTAGTGATCTGTAAGATCTGTATCCTAGTGTAAAGGATGATGCTATGGTTGATGATCTATTAGGCCTGCATGATTATTGTATGTGCTAGCTAGCGTTTGATATCTATGTGATTATTGTGTGATTTTGGGTAGGTTGAGGCGGTCCTGTTTTGTGCTCTAGGCCAACAGACACAGGGCGACCCGAATAGACTAAAGGCCCATTGGGGCGTACCAGTCACGCCGAAGGCTCGGAGAATGGTCCAGACTGGCTGATGGCCTGGTGAGGTGGTCTAGACATTCAAATGGTTCTAAGAGTGGGCTAGATAAACTGAAGGTGGATAAGGTGATCCATTCATGCTGAAGACTCTATATGCATGATGTTTATTTATGATATTATTATGTTATATACCGTTGGTATTTTGGTGGAAACTTACTAAGCTTAGGGATTATAGTTGTGGATTTTGTTTCAGGTACTTTGGATGACCGTGGGAAGGCGAAGGGTTGATCATGCACCTCCTCGTATTTTATGTCATGATTTCTGGGATTTCTCTGATGTTAGACTATTTTGAAAACAATCGATGGTTTTGGAATGTTTAAAAATTTTAAAATTTTCATGAATTTTATGGATGTGACAAGTTAGTATCAAATCCTTGGTTTGAGTGAATTTGAGAAACACTCATGTTAATCTAGTCTCAAACTAAGGAAGAGATTTTCAAAATGGTTTTCAATATACTAAAGGAAGATGCGAAGTGTATGATCCTTCGGAGCTACTAAGTAGACCCAAAAATACCTTAATGTTATTTGATATGTGATATGTTAGAACAACATGCTAGTGATAGGCTAGGAATCTTTAGGAATTGCATGATAGAATTGCCTAACTATATGATACCTAATAGTCTTTGGGTTTTCCTTATATGAAATTGACATCATTACTGTAGTTCCTTAGTGTATTGATCACAATTGTATATAACTAAGATCTTATATCCTAAGAATGTTTGGTTTGGCCTTATTTCCTGTTCTTATTTGATGAAGGGCTTAGGGTAGGATCGGATATTCGAATGTTTATATGGTCCAATGCTATGTATGGCTAGCATACACTAGTGTTGTAGGGTTAGTGGAAGTTTCGTGGATGAGTGTTGCGGGTTAGTCATCCAGTTGTGAGATGTTTAGCCTTCCTCTAGGAGTGAGGATTGAGCGCTCGCCTATGCTTATGTATATTGCTAGGGTGTTGTGATGATCCTTGAGACAAATATAGGTAGATGTGGAAGGTAGTATGGACAGGTACTATTGAACGCACAGGACCCATACGCATAGCAAGGAAGTTAAAACCCTAGGGTTTTGATTCCCCGTTGTTTATGCGGATTAACTGATACCTTGCTGGTGTATTTTTAGTATGGTGGTTATGAGGCGATTTGATACCAGATCCGTGTCAGGATTAGGAGTTAGCAGCTAGGATAGGCCAACATTGACAGAGGATCAGTTCAGGGAGATCATTCGAGAGGAGGTGGTTGCTATTGTTCGAGGCCAGATTTTGTATATGTTTTGGTATATATAGAATGCGATGATGGAGTACTTTGATGACAGATACATAACCATTGCTGAGATTGCTCCTGCTGCAGCCTCTGCAGCTGTGGTGGCTATGGGTGTTGGGCCAGGACGGGCGTTTCACTTTTAGGACTTCGATAACATGAAGCCCCCAACCTTCGACAGAGTACATGACCCGATCATAGCTATGAGGTGGCTATCTGACGTGGAGGAATGCTTTTTCACATGTCATGCCCAACTGACTAGAGGGTCAGGTGCGCTCTGAACCTACTGAGGTATGGAGTGAAGGATTGGTCGACACTTATTACTGGTTCGTATTCTGATGAGCAGAGATCTGCAATATCATGGGATTAGTTCAGGGAGTTGTTCTACACTCGCTACATTCCTCGGGTTCAGCGCAAGAGGTTGGCTCAGGAGTTTTTGGATTTGATACAGGTTACGGAGTCAGTGACGGAGATCACTCGGATGTTTACCAAGAGGGTGATGTTTTTCCTCGAGTTTGCTTCCGAGCAGGCTCACATGACTTGTTATCTGAAAATGCTCAAGACTGACATCAGAAAGTTCGTGCGCACTCAGAGATGTGATACTTTGCTGGAGTTACAGGAGGCCGCCAGAAGGTGTTAGCTTGAGATTGAATTCCAATTGAGAGAGCAGAGGCAGTCCCCGACACAGTCGCAGCTGGCACTGAAGCGGTCCAATATTGTTGATTCTAGGTCAGGAGGTTAGCGCGGCCACACTTGTGGGAAGTGCAGGAAGGTTCATTTTGGAGCATGTCGATTCGGTGGTGTGTCCCATAACTTTGCCAGGGGAGGGGCAATTTGCGAGGGATTGACACCAGTTAGCCCCGGTTCAGGATATGAGGATTTGTTACCAATGCAATCAAATTGGCCATGTGAAGACCATTTGTATGTTGCTCACCATTAAGTCGGCGCAGGCTCCAGCATCGGCTACTTTGAGGATCACTAACAGGAGTTAAGGTAGGGTAGAGCCCCCGAAGGCTCGGGGACACGCCGGAGAAGAGAGAATTCAAGTTAGTTTATTTTAATCCTTATTTATTAACCTAACATTTAATCTAAGGCTAGGATCTATATATTGTAACACCTCGGATTTCAGGTATTTTCAAATTCATCCATTGGTTTTAGTTATGTCATTTTTGGTCCTTGGAATTGGAAGAAAGTGGCCATGGGAAGCCCTAGTGTTAATTTTGTAATTTGGATGTGGGGCGAGTACGCTAAGCGTACATGTGAGTATGATAAGCATACTTGGGCATACCCTAGTACACTAAGAATACACATATGTACGCTGGCAATACTCATGTTCGAGTGAAACCCTAATTTAGGAATTGTAGGGTATTTAAGAACCTTTATAGCTCATTTACCCCCACCTTTCTAGCCTCCAAGCCCTTGATTCATTTTGGCAAACCCTAACCCCATAAGAGTATATTTTGAGTTAAAAGTGTGTCCTTTGTGTGCTTAAGGAAGAAGGAGTTGTATCAAGGAGCTTAGAAGTTGAAGCAAGCTTGTGGATCATCACCTTCTTGGGAAGCTCCAGAAGCTAAAAATTCTTCACATTGATGCTTTGTTGGCTTGGATCTCATTTTTTGTAGCTTTATGTGAACTTCTTGTCCTAAAAGTCCCATTTCTATGCATGTTTGGTGTTGGGCGTTTTAAGTTGTCCTTCTAGTCCCTAGGAAGGGTTCTAAGCCATAAAAATGAGAAACGTTTAGCTAGTTTGGCAACATGATTCTTATAGAAGGTCTTAATGGATTAAGACCTTGCATTAAGGACTTTTTGGCTATGGAAAGTCATAAAGTTGGGATCTTTATAACCCTACTATGCCTCTGGACCTTAGATCTGAAGTATGAGCTCAAGTGTTGAGGCCATTAAGCACTTAATAAAGAAAATCGAGTGGCAAGGTTGCTGAAACATCCCAAAAATATGGTCCAAAAATTTCTTTTTAAATCATTAATAAAACCGTACTTAACAATTGATCACATAAAAAGCATAAGTCGTGTATCTCAAAATCTCATAAACATCTATCAAACATAATAGAGTAAAAACATCCTAGGCTAATCAAATGGTGTGAGCACTGCAGTCACCTGAGCTCTTCCCCTTGATACCGGAAGTACATGAAACCAAAACTGAAAACTGTAATCATGAAGCTTAGTGAGTCTCCCCAAACTACCACATACCATACGTAATCACATAATCACATAAAAACATATATTGGGACTTGCCCGCTACATCATAATCTGGCATCGGGCCCCAACCAGCATCGAGCAAAGTTGGGTATACATATAAGCATATCAATAAATACATAAATAATCACATAAAATAAACATATAAACATTCCTCGGGCCCTGACCGACATTGGACTGAAATCAGAAAGCATAAAAAATTCCTCGGGCTTTCCCCGACATCAGACGAAAGTCCAGAAAACATATAAAACAAGCACATGCAAGAATCACGAAGACATAAAGCATACAAACATTCCACAGACTTTCCTGGGCATCAGACCGAAGTCCAGGAACATATGAACCTACATCGGGCACTGCCCGACATATGACCTTAGTTCGGAATATACTAACATACATAAACGGGCCAACATTGGTGCTTCGAACCGTTCCTACAGGAGGAAAACTCACCTCACAAACCTGAAAGCAGAATCTCACGATAAGGAATCTCTAGTGGTTTCCCTGATGACTCCTCGAGGTGATTGTTTGATTGGGGTTGGGTTGAGGCGGACCTGCTTTGTGTTGAAGGCCAACATACCCTAGGTGGAAGGGATAGACTACAGTCCCAGTAGGGCATATTAGTTACGCCGAAGTCCCGATGATCTATTTGGATAGGCTGAATGCCCTGATAGGTGGTCCAGACGTTCCGATGGCTCGTAGAGCGGTCCAGATAGACTGATGGCCTGCGATGCGGTCCAGTCAAGCTGATGGCTCATTATGCATGTTGTTTGTTTATATGATATGATTATGATTATATGGCGTTGGTATTTTGGGGAAACTCAGTAAGCTTCATGCTTACAGTTGTCAATTTTGTTTCAGGTACTTCTGATGATTGCGGGAAGGTGAAGGCGTGACCGTGCACCTCCATATGTTTTTATGATTTGATTCTGGTATACTCTGACATTAAACCATTTTGAAAAAATGATTATTATCATTTTTTATTTATTTAAAAAGTTTTAAATTGGCTTGAATTTTATGGATGTCACACCTCTAGGACATAACCTGCACGAACCCTGATATAGGTAGCGTCTCGCCTTTTCTGCTGAAGAAAAGGTCGGTTCACACCGCGGCCTCTCGCCCTGAATCACTAAGCCTCCCCACTTGGTGTCTGAACCCACACAAGCTCCTCCTCACATTCAATGACTGCCCCATTGGGGCTCAACCAGTCCATACCCACTATAAGCTTATTCCCTCGCAGGGGAATAGGGGCTAAATCCACGGAAAACTACTCATCAAACAAGTGCAGTGTACATCCCCAATGAACCCGCGTAACTCAAACGGTCCTATCATCTGCTATCGTTAAATCAAGTGGACAGTCCATCTCCCCTGGAGCTCCAACAAATTGCTTGTTGAGCGTAAGCGATAGAAAAGATCGGGTAGCCCCCGAATCAAATAATACCAGAGCAGATATATCGTTCACAAGGAACGATCCTATAACGAAACACATAAACATAAGCAATAATCAATTTGAATATAAAGATAAGGAGAAGATACATACTTGTCACCACATCGGGAGCTGCACGTACCACCTCTACTGTTAACTGGAAGGCTCTTCCTTCGCCACAGGCGCCTTTGACCAGCCCTGACGGCCATCAGTAATCCTAAACGTAGAAGGAGCGGGTGCCGCCACCTGTCCTGCCGATGCTAAACTCGGACACTGGGATTACCTGTGTCCTCTCTGATTGCACTAGAAGCAAATCAGATCTTATACAGTCGTGGTAGTGATGGTAGATGTACACTCCCTTCTAATATGAGCAGTTCAACCGCATTTAAAGTAGCCCAAACTACCTGTTAAGTATTTTAGTGTTGCATCTTGGGCCTTTTGTTTTGTAATCAGATTGGGCTTGTCCATCCGTATTTATCTAGAATAGTTTCCTTTTATCTAGATAAACTGTTAGGGTTTTAGTATAAATATATTCATGCATGTATGCGTATAACATGGAATAGTCGATTACGTTGATTCTTGTAACCCTAATATACCTCAACAGATTGAAGTTCTTTATCGAGCTCTTCTGGGGTATCTTTGCATTAATCATTTGAGATACTCAGTGCAATACTTGTGTTCTTCATTACGTTCTTATTTATATTTTGCTTAGAATCATACGATCCTGATAGAACATTGTTCTAACAATTGGTATCAGAGCAGGAGATTGTGTGATCAATACACTTTACTTCTGTATTCACAAATATTTAGGGTTTCTGCTTTTATCAAAGTTGTCGTCTTCTTAACGATGACTACTTAGTTTTTGATAAAACCCTAATCTCAAGTTTACAGGTAATATTCTAGCAGCTCACCATGTCTCACGACGATACACATACAAACCCAATTAACATCTCAAACAACATCGGATCTACAACTAGAGTTCCCATACTCTACACTCAAGACTACGAAGTATAGGCTCATCACTTTGAAGATTACGTGGTTGGATCTGAAGATAATGGCTATCTCATCTGGGAAGCTATCATTCTTGGACCATTTGTGCATTCAGAAACAAACACGATCGTCAAGACACAGAAGGATTACAACAAGTTGGTGATAGATGTACAGAAGATGCCACAAGATGAGAATGACAAGATCCTGTGTAATGTTAAAGCCATGCGAATGATAAGATTCGCCTTACAATCTGACACCTTTCAGATTGTAGGCTCATGCACAACTGCTAAGGAGATCTGGGATAGGTTGAAGGAACTCTACTCAACTGATGAAGATCTGGAACACTCCATTCAAACTCTGTTGCTGTCAGAATTTGGAGTTTTTGAACAGAAACCTGAAGAGAAGCTCATTCAGACCTTTGATCGGTTCAATCATCTTTTAAGTAAGATGATCAAGCATGGAATTGAGAGGAAGCTGATCGAACAGAAAGTTACATTCATGAACGGGCTCAGACCAGAATGGATGGCTGTGGTTTCCACTGTGAAGGCGCATGAACAGTTCAAATCCTACTCACTGGCGAAACTAGTTGGGATACTAAAGTCACATGAAAGTGTTGTAACTAAGGAGTCGAAAGTGGTCTCTGGCATGGGATTGCTGGCTCTTGTCTCTAAAGGAAAAAGTACTGTTGAGGAAGAAGAAGAGTCAGACATGTCAGAATGTGATCTTACAAGTGAGGAGTATGCTCTAATGATAACAAATCCAAAGAAATTCGCAAGAAGAAAATCTCCCACCAATAAGAACCGAAATTGGCAAGGAAGTTACAGTTCTGAGAAAGTAAAAGAGGAACCAAAAGGTTCTTCTCAAATGGTGGAAGAGAAAAAGTAAAACAAGCTTGTATGAGACTCTGGATATGACTGCAATTACTGTCACGACAAGAACCACTTTGCCAAAGATTGCATGTTAAGAAAGATGGCTGAGAAGAGAGAGGGGGAAGATGATGAAGCGTATTACATGCGAAAACTTGAATAAGTCAAAAAGAAAAAGGCTTCCAACAGCTCGATGAATGCTCTAATTGTACAAGAAAATGCAGGGGAAGATGAGTTCGGTGGCGTTGAAGTCTGGTCAACAGACTCTGAAGACGAAGAGGTTCGAAGACCCACGCATGGAAAGGCGTTTCTGGAAAAGAATGGAGGTTATGGTGGAAAATTCTTGATCGTCACTTCTGGACCATCAACCGAAAGTGCAGACACAAAACCAAACATGACTGAAAACAAGTGTTTTGCAGCCAAGCTAGTGAGTGAGAAGATCAACGACTGCGATCGATTGATCAAGAAGGTACATTCTCTCCTTGAATCTCTTAAAATTTCCAAAACTGAATATCTAGAAGAATTAAATGAACTAAACTTTAAATTTAACAACCTAAGTAGTAGCCTCATGCAAACCCGCTTAGCAAACTCTAACCTAAGTAGTTAGGGCTAAGGATGAGAGTATTTATTTGCAAAGAGACAATTTAAAATTGTTAAAACAAAGAAATGTTTTCTGTTTAAATGCTAAGCGTCTTTATACTAATATTGCTCAATTACATCTTAATTGTGAAATTGGAAAGAAAATACATAAAATGATTTTGCCCTTTCTTGAATTTAAGGAAGATGATGTTATAGCAGAGTGTGAATCAGAAGTATCCTCTGAAGAAACATCCATGTCATACAGGCTAGGTTTAGAGAAGATAGAAACTTTCATCGATTCTAAGGAACATAAAAGTATGTTAAAAGATATCTTAGATGAAAATGATAGGCTGAAAATTAAAACCGAAACTATACAAACATTCGATGAATCAAATGCCAAAATTGTCAAGGATAATAAAATAAACATAGATAATTCTTCTGAATTTGAAACGGAGAGTGAAATCAGTGAAATCTCAATAGAGGATGTTGTTGATTGTTCTAAGTTTGTGAAAAATGAAACCAAGAGCGAAAAACCTCTTATTTCAGAAAATTCACTTGAGTTTGCTCGTCTGTCAAAGGACCAGAAACCGAAACTCAAAGAAAAGGCCTTGGTCTATCAGAAGGTACAGACCATACCAAACCAAGTTTATGCTGTGATTGGAGTCACTCAAAGACAAACAGCAGAATTAAGGATAATAGTTGATGAGGATAATGCTGAAGGATGCGAAGACTATTTCTGGTCTGCTCCCATTGACAATGCAGATGAAACTGTGGGTCTGTCTGAGAAAACCACATGGAGAGTCAAAGGACGATACATACCAGAACCCATCAATAAACCTTCCAGTTTCGATATTCCCAGAACAAGTGGAACTAAAGATGTTCCTAAAAAACCATTAATGCAACCTGATGTTCCAATCGAGAGGAAAGAACTGAAAGGTCCACTCAAGAGACAGGAAGCACCGAAAGTTCAAACTAAGGAAAGAACCAAAACCAGAATGGAAGATAGGACAACTGCAACTCAGAAGGAGAAACCAAAGGCCAACTTCAATGTCACAAATCTCAGAAGGAGATAGCTGAACAGAAAAGACTCAGAAATCAAAGATATGCCTCGAATCTGAATGAACGGAAAGAATCCATGGATAAAGGAAAGGAAAAGTCAAAGGAAGATTTCAGTCCTAATTCCTATTATTCCAAATCCCAAAACCTAAAGTCAAGTCTCGGTTCTAAACCCAATTTCGGTCATCAACCCAGTTTTGGTCCTCGACCCAAGTTCGGTCCTAAACCCAGATTCGGCTCTCGATCCAGATTAGGTCCTAAAACCAGTTTCGGTCCCAATTCTAGACATGGATCCTCCAGGTTACAAGATGAAACAAATTCCTCTAAGGACGTCAAAGGAAAAGGAAAACTGGTATCAGAATCTAAGAATGAACATAAGAGATCCTCCCCTAAACCTAAGAATCAAACGAAAAACACTAAACCATCTAATGAAGATACATTAAGATTTAAAGGAGATAAAACAAAAATCAAGGTGTTTACCATCAAAAGAAAAGATCAAACAACTCTTGTTAAACGAACTTATTTAGTTGATGCTTCTATTGTTATTCCTTTCTCTGGGAAAAACTCAACAGGACCCAAGAAACTTTGGGTTCCTAAATCTGCTTGAATTTGCAGGTAATCAGTGACAAGCAGTTTGACGACAAATGGTATATAGACCGTGGCTGCTCGTGTCACATGACATGAAGAAAGGAGGAATTAAGGGAGTTTCAGTCTCTAAAGGATGGTGGTTCTGTGAAGTTTGGAAACAACTCCTATGGATCAATCAAAGGATATGGGATGATAACTAATGGAGACTTCTCTATCAGAAAGGTGGCTTATGTAGAGGGATTACAACACAACCTCATCAGTGTCTCGCAATTAGTTGTGGGCACAGGCCTGACGGTGTCATTTGATGATGCAGGATCTGAGATAATGGAAAAACAAACCAAGAAAGTTCTGCTGCAATCTGCACGAAAAGGAGAAATGTATCCTCTGAATTTTAATCCTATTCGAGGGACATTAGCTATTTGTCTGCTATCAAAGGCAAACACTGATGAAAGTTGGCTTTGGCATTGACGTCTATCTCACCTGAACTTCAAAGATATCAACAAATTAGCGATTGGTGATCACGTTCGAGGTCTTCCTCCTCTCAAGTTCGATAAGGAGAATTTATGTGCAACATGTGAAATGGGTAAGCAGAGCAGAAAAAGGCACCCTACACGCATTAATACCAAGATAGTGGAAGCACTTGAACTGTTACATATCAATTTGTGTGGACCTTCTGCTATAGAGAGTATCGGTGGAAGTAAGTACATTCTAGTTATTGTAGATGATTTTTTACGCTTCACGTGGGTTTTCTTTCTTAAACAGAAATCAGATGCAACTCCCAAGCTGAAGATGTTCATCGAGCAAGTGGAAGTTCAATTAAAGAAGACAGTGAGAAAAATCAGAAGTGACAATAGGCTGGAATTCAAAAACAAGGATTTCGAAGACTTTCTAGCTGATAAGGGGATAACACACAATTTTTCGGCCCCTTATACACCATAGAAAAATAGGATTGTTGAAAGATGAAACCGATCGTTGTGTGAAGCAGCTTGAACCATGCTCAGTTATGCCTCTCTACCTCTATACTTTTGGGCTGATGCCATTGCTGCTGCCTATTATACTCAGAATCGGTCCTTCCTCAACAAGAGATTCTCGATAACTCCTTATGAGATCTTAAACAATCGGAAACCAAGCGTCAAGTTTTTCCACATTTTCGGTTCCAAGTGCTTTATCTTTAATTCTAAAGAAAACCGAAATAAGTTTGATGTTAAAGCCGATGAGGGGATCTTTCTGGGTTACTCTCTGTCATCAAAAGCATATCGGGTGTTGAACAAGCGTTCCAAAAGAATAGAAGAGACTTATTATGTCACCTTTGACGAAAATTACATGAAGAAGTTTCAAAGAACAGAAGATGCTTCAGGAGACATATTTCCAGAATATGCACAGGTATCGGTTCCAATATCCAATCTGTTTGATGAATACATTCGGTTATTTGATGAACCAGAAAAGGCAATACATTCGGAGGCAACAACAACAGACAACAGGGTAGATAATCTGAAGAAAGTAATAGACGAAGCTGCCAAATCAATGGAAACCGAAACACCTACTCCTAAACCATCACCTAGTACTTCAAACACCGATTCAACGTTCCAGGGGGAGAACTCTACCACTTTCAAACCATTTGGAGTTCCTGTTGAGGGGGAGAATCATAATTCCGCTCCAATATCTAATAGTTCAACTGATACTCAAACAACTGAACCGAAATCAACAGGTGATAGTCCAATCGAGGGGGAGAGACCCACTGCCGATTCTGCTGAATACAAAGGCTTCACTTCGCCAGTCGAGGGGGAGAAGGAGAAAACAAGTGATAGTTCTACTGACGAAGGTGAAGGGGATCAGTTAGATGTTGAAGTTGAAGTTGAAGCAGAACTAAATCCCGAATATGATCCAAGCTATCCTCCGCTAGCAAAATGGACAACAAACCATTCCAAAGAGCAAATTATTGGTGAATCCTCCGAAAGTGTTCTTAATAGATCTCAACTGAAGGCGAAACAAACATCATTATTCTCTAAAGTGGAATTTTGTATGTTTGACTCTTATATCTCCAAAATAGAGCCGAAAATCGTAAATGCTGCAGTTGATCATTCTTATTGGGTTCAAGCAATGCAGGATGAGCTCAATGAATTCGAACGAAATAGAGTTTGGAGATTGATTCCTACACTGAAAGATGCTTCTGTTGTCGGCTTGAAATGGGTGTTTAGGAATAAGCTGGACAAAGAAGGGAATGTCATTCGTAACAAGGCTCGGTTGGTTGTAAAAGGCTATTGTCAAGAAGAAGGGATTGATTATGAAAAAACTTTTGCTCCTGTGGCAAGGTTAGAGCATGTTCGAATTTTTCTAGCATATGCCGCTCACAAGAACTTCGAAGTTTTCCAAATGGATGTCAAATGTGCATTCTTGAATGGAGAATTAGAAGAAACTGTCTATGTTGAGCAAGCACCTGGTTTTGTGAATGAAAAGTACCCGGATCATTGCTATGTACTGGATAAAGCTGTCTATGGGCTAAAGCAAGCACCAAGAGCCTGGTATGAAACTCTTACTCGTTTTCTAAAAATGTCAAAGTTTAAACAAGGTTCGGTTGACCCAACCTTCTTTCGAAAAAAGGAAGGCGAACATTTGATGATTGTTTAGATTTATGTCGATGATATCATCTTCGGCTCCACGAATCCTAGCTTAACCGCTGAATTCAGAAAGTTGATGGAGACTAAATTTGAAATGAGCACAATGGGTCCAATTAACTTTTTCCTTGGTTTGAATATTAGACAGGGACCAGAAGGTATATTTATAAACAAGGAAGCATACACCAAAAATCTGGTGACTAAATTTGGAATGAAGGGTGATTCAAAAGTAAAGGTTCCTATGACATTTGGCACCATGCTAACTCCATACCTGGAGAACCCGGCTGTGGACATAACTCTTAATCGACAAATGATAGGATCCCTTATGTATCTAACAGCTAGTAGACCAGATATCATGTTCTCTGTTTGTTATTGTGCTAGGTTTCAAGCTAATCCAAGAGAACCCCATATGCTTGCTGTGAAGAATATTTTTCGATATCTGAAGAAGACTTCATCTCTTGGTCTCTGGTATCCTACAAGATCTGGATTCTTTATACAAGCCTTTTCAGATGCTGATCTTGGAGGATGTGGACTGGACAGGAAAAGCACTACCGGAGGATGTCAATTCCTTGACGGAAAACTTGTCAGTTGGCAATCAAAGAAACAAACCTGTGTTTCCTTAACCACAGCAGAAGCAGAATACATTGTTGCCGCATCATGTACCTCTCAGGTTGTTTGGATTCAAAATCAGTTAAGAGATTATGGGCTGAGTATGAAAAAGATCCCTCTCTATTGTGACTCTAAAAGTGGAATCAGGATTTGTCATAATCCAGTGCAACATTCGAAAACCAAGCACATTGCACTTAGGTATCATTTCATCAAGGATCATGTAGAAGACGGGAACGTAGAAGTACATTTTGTTCGTTCTGCTGATCAACTGGCTGACATCTTTACTAAAGCCTTACCAGAAACAACCTTTAATAAAATCTTACAAGGTTTGGGTATGATGGAAGGAGAGTCGGTACCGAATCCTCAAATCTGTCTTTAAAATTAAGACAACCGAAATAGACAGACCGCTTGGTTTATCTCTGCTCTAGATTTTTGGGGAACCGACATGGACAAACCGCTTTGTCTATCTCGGCTCCGTAATTCTCCGGAACAGGGGAAAATTGAATGATCGATTTATTTTGCTACTCTCATTAATAAGATAAGGTTTCGGTTGTATATTTTAAGTCTTTCTGTTTTTATTCTTTTTCAGAAGATTTTGAAAATCCAAAAATATTTTATCTTTCTGTTTTTATTCTTTTTCAGAAAATTTCTATAATCCAAAAATATTTTATCTTTCTGTTTTAGAAAATTCCAAAAATCCAAAAATATTTTATCTTTCTGTTTTTATTTCTTTTTCAGAAAATTGCTTAAAAATATTTTGATTTGTTTCAATTGCTTGTTTGTTTTGTTTGGTGTTTGTCTTTAATAGGTAAACACAAGTATAACCGTCGATAGATCTAAAGCAGGTATGTTTCAAGTTTCACACAACCTAGTTAAGGGTCCCTAGAAGCATGATCTTGTATGTTGTCATAAAGCCTCTATGATCTTGAGTAAGCCTTAATGATTCGATCGATACCCATCGTTTCTTCCAAATCAGGTTATTTTACCTCACTCGGTCTAGAGCTACCTTACTCTTCTCATTTGAGTTAAGAGTTTCTCTGCTCTGTCATGCTTATCTAGCAGAAGGTACATTCGGTTCCTTAACCACCTCCTTATATTCTCCATCTACCTTCGGTTCACTAACGTAACCCTTGAGACATTCGGTCTTTACCACTGAGGTTTATGGTTAGACAACATCTGTGTTTATGGTCTTGGATACGATTACCACGTTCTAAGTGAAACCCAAAATCCGGCAGCAAAAATGAATTGATGGTGAGTGATATACTCAAGCATTTACTGGTTACCTAAGGAAATCTCTTTTTATTTTGCGTGATATTTTATGAAATCGTCTATAGCTAAGACATTTCTTCCCAAAGAGGTCCAGTTTAGTTTTTTTGAGATTTCTGCTTCCTATAAGTCATTAACATAATAAATCCCACCTACCTGTTCAATAGATCACATCGGTCTTACAAGTACCTCTACCAACAATCGGTTTTATGTTAAAGCTCGATGTTCAGTTGGAGGACAGCCACCCAATGCCTATGATCAAAAGAAGCCTTTCAATGTTTATTAAGAAACAGTTGATCGTATTTTTCGGGAAACCACACAAGCACTTCAAGTCTCTCTTGACTTTGAAGGAAGTGATTCTTTCACGGAATCCTCTTCTTTCTGTCTTCTAAGAAGACATCATTCACGTCCAATACACACTTGCTTTATTTCTTTATCTTTCACACTCTTATGCACGAAAATTAATACTTTCCGACATTCTTATTGCTATTTCGTATAAGTTTTGGTTATCGGTTGTGACCAAACAAGGGGATATAGGGAAATTCAAACGGTATGAAGATAAGATTTAGGCGCGTGAATTTGATCCGTTTCAAACTCATGCGTGCTGATGTTTTCCTGGGATTAACCACACTGTCAAATCACGCTTTTTCAGGCGACGTTTTAGCAACCTCATCATCATGTTTTTCTCTCTCCAAGCAACGGTATAAATAGGGGTGATCGTCTTATTTGTCATTTACCAATCTCAAATTATCTCCCTCATACAAGTTCACACTGTTCATCTTCTTCTTCGTTCATCAATGGCGACTTCATCTTCTGCACATGATCAAACTGCAACATCCTCCCCGCTTACAATCAAACCCAACCAAAACATGATAATCGAATTGAGTCCATTCTTATATGACTCATATATGCTGCATGTCGTGGAATGTCTAAAGTATTCCCCCCTGTTGTTGTCCCTAACCCAGGTTGAAGCGATTCCAATGTCACTGCTATCACAAGTCTACTCATCGGCGACTTATGACAAGAATAAAGATCGCATCCACTTCACCATTCACGACAAGAAATCCTCGATCTCTAAGGCGAAGTTTTGTTCACTTATAGGGCTTGCAGTTGCTTCTTCAATCATCTTGCCTGATTTCATCACTACAACACAACTCTTCACGATGATGTATGAGATGGGATACACAGATGTGCTTACAATGATTGCAAAGGTCAAGAAATCATGTTTTCCATCGCAATGGAATGGGTTGCTAACATTGCTAATCAAGGGTTTGGCGGAAAGATGTGGCAGTTCAGACACAACAAACAAAGGTTTTATTACCATTTTTTATGGTTTATACAACAGGATCAACCTCGATTATGGCACTACAATCTGGTCCCAAGTAGTACAGAGTTTAAACACAACGACCCGTCATTCAGAGATCTCTTGTGGTCGTTTCTGGACCCTGATTACAAAGAAGGCCATGGATTCCTTGGAGATACCTGTCATGAAGGATGCTCTTCTTGCCTCTATCGCCTCATTCCACACAAAGAAGATCATCATATCCGATCCACGTAAGTTTCTCCACTATGGATTGATTCCGGAATCTATGTACAGGTGTGTTTCGGCACAAAGCATAGTGATGGCCGATTACCGTAAACTCTCTCCTGTTGGTCCAAGGGTTCTGTTTGAAGAACAACAAGCCGCACTGGATTCCTTGGATCAGCCTGCTAACAGAGGCAAACGGGTAGTAAATAAAGAAAAAGAAGAAACTAAGGTGAGTAAGCCAAAATCTTCAAAGCGAAAGTCTGGTGAAGGAGATTCTTCTCAATCAAAACCAAAGAAGATAAAGAAGATGGCGAACAGACCTAAGGGGAACTTTTCTCCTGGACCTGATACAGTTGAAGACCAAGAAGCAGAAGTGGAGAATCCTCAGGTTTCCCCCAGAGAGCCCACACCTCGAAGATCTCCAACCCCACCTCCATCTCTTAAAAGTACCCAAATTCCAACTCCACTAGCCTCTCCCAAAACTACTAAAATTCCAACTTCTCCACCATCTCCTAAACTCACTAAAATTTCCACTCCACCTCCATCACCAAAACATAAAGCTCCACTTTTTGTTCCTACCGATATACCACCCATTCTTACTGAAACAACTTCTCTACCCACTTCAAGCATCATTACCTCTATTCCTGTCTCAACTACACCTATCTCAACTGCTCTTATAACCGAATCCATCACTACCACCATTCCCAAAATCCCAGTAGAAGTCAACGTATCTGATACAGGGGCTACTACTGTGATTGATACTCCTGTTATCAACATACCACCATCCCCAACCCTATCCTCTACCTCTGGTGCTACTCTTGGTGGAGATGATGAGGATTATGTTTCGTTGTATTACAGTCCTTACAGGATTCCAACAGATAATTATGTTGATGCTCCTGTCACCAGTCAACATATATAGGACATCAATGAAAAGTTGGATCGACTGCTTGAAGATAGCAAAGCTTATGGCAGTGTTATTTTAAAAGCCTTCTTGGAGACTTCCATTAAGCAATTCACCGATGCTATTGATAAATCAACAGAAGAAGTTGATAAGTCAACCACTTCTTGTTCAAAGGCCACAAAGGAGGTTACTGAGGTTGTTCACACAAGTCAAATTTTCCTTGATTCTCTTAAAGCTCATGCTGACACAGATGCGATCAAATATCAAGCTTCGGTGGACTCCTTCTCTAAAACTCTTCAGGATGAAACTACAAAATTTGAAGCCCTTCGTACTGATCTCAAAACAGAATCCACATCTTTTATTCAATCTCTGGATTCTCGTTTTGCTTCTCTTTCTGCAGAAAGTACGTTGAAGGACAACCTGATAAAACGCCAAGCGACAATTGATCTCCAAAAAGTTCAACTGGCCTAGGCAGAAAAAGAGATCTCTCTGTTAAAGACTCAAAGGGCAGTTTATCAAAGTTGTGTTGGTGATGTGAAAAATCTATTAACTACTCTTCTTGAAGCTCATGATCCCTGCTTGACCTTAACCATCCGGAAGCATCTCCAGACCAGACTCCTTCCTGCAATTACAATTCTCAGTGAGATGAAGGGTGTCTCGGAGAAGGTCTTTCTTCCGAAACAAGGGGGAGAAGAGAGTACAGACAAAACAGAACCGAAGGATAATTTAGCTTCGGGTTCTAGAAAGAAAGTTAAAGCTGATAGTGATACTGATACTGAAGAGACTATCGCTGAAGCCCTTAAAAGAAAGAAGAGGGACAAAGAGCTTGATGAAACAATGAAGGTGGCACAAGAGGCAGAAGAAAAAGAGAGAAAGAATAAGGAAGAGGAGGATGTCTTGCAATGCAAGAAGACTCTGTTTCCAGAATGGGACAGAGATACACTCATCAAACAGGCGATTGAGTTTCCTTCTATGTGTTGGGTTTTGAGCAATCTAACACTTCCTAAGTGTGCATGCAACCCTAATAAACCTTGGATCTATGTTTGTCTAAATACATGCAAAATAATAATTTTCCAAGGTTTATAACCTATCTAACATGGCATGGGGAACATTTCAACATAAAAGAGTTAGAAGAGATTACATACCTTTTGGTGTGTTGGGTTCTTAGGAGTTTGAGGGCCAAGCACCAATAGTGTGAATGCCTCAAATGGAATCACAAACAGCACAAACTCTTGGAAAACTTTGAGAGAGTATATACACCTTGTATAAATCGGCCACACACATGCACACACACACTAGATCACTAGCTTTCTCTTAGGCCTCATTTCATGCTCCATAAGCATGCTTATATAGTATGCATGGTTAGGGTGAAACCCTAATAACCCATGTCTTTTCCTTTTCCAAGGATCCATGGGTTAAAAGCTCCATGGATCATCCATGGACTTCCACATAAGCCTAGCCCATTAACAAATGAGTATTAGCCCACACTATATAAAACAAATAGCCCATAATTTAATTAGTATTCCTTTTAATCTCTAAATTAATCCATGATTAATTTAAGACTAAAACTAATTAAATAACGTAACTTCATATTAATATATTATAACCCATAATATATTAATAAACATATGTGTATAACTCTCATAAAATTATCCATAATAGTTTGGATGAGATGCAACCCAAATGGACCATGCCGGTCGGGTCAAGTATATACCAAATAAGTTATGGACTTAGACACCTTATCCAACAGACTCCCACTTGGATAAGTCTAATAACTATATTTGCCTATAACTTCAGGAACCAACCAACAATCGTAGCTCTCGAAAACTCCCTCGAACAATGAAGACTCTGTCGAACTATGAAGCGCCATTTTAGATAAGTGATCACATAATCCTCTGTTCTCATGATATCAGCCGGACAAATACATGGAACAACGTCGTACTTATTGTCCAGCAGTTTGTTTCCCGATTTTCGATTTGTTTGACAAAGAACTTAATCGAACACATCAATTCAGTTCTGACCGGCCGGTACATAGGTCACAACAAAATCATCGAGGGGCCCGGATATCGCTTCTATTTCTAGAAGGAACAGATAAACTTCGACTGATATGCTTGTTCTACTACTTATTGAATTGTACACAAAGGCACGTTTTATAACATCAAGTTACTGATGCGTTTACGTGCAATCAATGCACAACCAACTCATAGGTAACAACTCATATCTCTAGGTTTAAAGATTTATATGATGTTATCGTCTCACGATCACTCGAGATAAATTCCATGAAGTGATACAAGTGAGCGTGGGTTTATACCAATACTCATAACTTATGAGTACTCATGAATGTTGCAGCAACCATTGCCATGTCTAAACTCATTTAGCCATCTACAAACCCGATTCATGACAGTCTTGATTCATACCTACTTCCAACATATGAACGACTGTGGAGTGTTTAAATAACTTAGTCATTCGAAAAGAATAACCTAGCTATTTTGGAAGTCAAAACATGCAAAGTGAAACACAATAATAATCGAATCTAATATGGTCTCAGAACCCTTTTGAATATAAATAAAACCACCTTTTATTTATCACCATATTGATTACACATTATTCAATGTTTCAAATAATCAACGTAAGACTTGAATAAAAACAACAGTCGTCCCATGCTCCTAGCATGTACACTTTGTTTTCTAAACAATAGTTATGCCATACCCCAAGTATGCACACTATGTTTGTCTATGATCCTTACATTGTGATGTAGATCAATTGAACATGATTCCAATGATACTCATTTCACAATCCCAAATCCTTATTGTAAATGTAAGAATTTCTAATTTCTACCATTTACCAAAAATCTGTTAGACTTTAAACTTATATGCAATGTTCCTCTTGTAATGATTATGCCCAAAGTCACCAAAACCTTGTCACTAGTCATTACAGAGTATTCCAAAGAAGGTCAACTTCTATGGAACGAAAGTCTCATATTCAAAGTACATTGCTTTGAACATCCTTCTTGCATTAAGGTTTTCTAATCTTACATAGATTGAATAACTTCCACCTATGGAGACATTTCCATAGTCCCATTTTGACTATCACTTCTGAACAAGAGTTACTTCTTTTCATAACATGTCAATACGGTCCTGCCAAAATTAACACTATACTTCCAAATGTCCTTGAACAACCAATTTTTGGCAAACCTCATATTGTCCTCGACAATTGCTTAATCACTTTAGTCATATCCACTTCTAGACTTTTCCCTTCTAAATGCCTTAAGCATTTGGAAAATTTAGAAAGGATGAATATTATAGCACGTGAAATTGATCCTATATCCGAAGCATATGGGACACGATTCATGATGTTTGACATAAAGACATGATACTAGACCAGTCTTTTGCTACAATATTTTTTATTTGCCATGTTTTCAAAATTTAACTATGAAGAGGGATGCCGTAATCATAATCGAATTTTGAAAACACAATATATATAGAATTTTCTTAAGTCGAACCATTCAGACATAAAATTCATATATATATTCTTGACTAAAGATGATTAAAATCTCAATCTAAGCTTTAGAATTGAAATGAAGTATAATTTCCTCTCCCTTAATTATAGCAAAACAACTTTTCAACCCCTGCAACTTCACGGATTGAAACTTTGTTTTCTATAATTAACATTGCTAGCTTGCAATACCAATCATAATAATAATCATGCTCCCACTAACATGATGATTATCAGCATAACACTTATGCTCCCACTAGCCCTGACATATTTTCAGAAATCTACTGGACTTCTGAAATTTAGATTCATACATCCTTTCTTAGATAAATCACATGTGTGTCTAAACAATTTTCAGAACTATGAAAAGGGATGCCGTAATCATAGTCTCAATTGCTTAGGCATTTGCCATTTCTCACAAGTCCATGTTAGTGTGCCGGTTAACCACACGCGCTCCACTAATGACTTTTGAAAATGCAAATGACACAATTGATATCTACTTAAAATCTATTTAGTGAAAGCGTTTCCTCACCATCATTTTCATGAATCGGAGAGAAACCTTATGACACTTAGATTTTATAGTGTATGAGTTCCTATCCATGCGAATTTGTCAAAACCATAATCACAAGATAAGGTTAGTGACAAATTCAGCCTTACACGGATTAAACTTGTTCAATCTTAGTTTCTTGTCACCTTGGTAGCACAAGGCCCACCAATGCTTCCAAGTTGAACTCTGATAACTCACATGAAAATTCAACTTATTTGAAGTAGGTACAGAAATAAGAATTATGTCAACATGATAGGTTGCAAACCTTAAGTCGTGTGCTATTGATAAATTACAGGTTTTACTCTTGATTAAATCTTGAAACTCTTTCAGGATCTTTAAGGCTCCCACTGTCCCTTTGACATATATGTTTCCCCAGTCAAGAACCATTCCTTGACAAAACAAATATTCAAGGGATAGTGCGGATTCTTATCAAGACTATCACTTCACACAATTGGTCTTAGTTGGTCTTTGTCTCATCCAAGACATCACAACTTACCAATCTCAAATGTACAAGAGTAGAAAACATTTTACACTACATTTGATAAGTGTTTTAAACCTTACTTTATGTCACTCAATGTTACATTCTTGGAGTATGACTCTAAGAATTGTTTTGGAACGAAGTATGACTCATCTTCTTGATCTTAACCAATCCAACAATTCATGATTTCTCTTCTTAGCCATAACAATGCACTAAGACATCCTTAGAGTATGAATTGTGATATGGTTTCTAAATCATTAAGATGATCATGAAATATGATACTAAAGTATTCTCCCATCTTTTCAGATTTGAGAAACTTTTATCTTTCTGCCTAATTTGATTCTTCTTATTCGCTCTGCCATACATTGTATCCTTTCCAATGTTACAAAATTATACTTAACCTTATAAGTATAATCATATTTACTAATCTTTAGTAAATCATGACAAATCAATCTTTGTGGTGGACCTTGACCAGCGCACACTCAGTGTACCTAATTCCTTAGTCCTTCAATTGAGTCACATATACATGTGATCAAAGAATTAGTCTTAATTTTTCAAAGATGAAAATTCTCATTCATCATACAATACAACTTGTATGATTCCAAGTTTCTGTCCAATTGAAACTTGGGTGATGAAAACTTTCTTCATTTGGTAAATTCAGACACTACCACAAATGAAAGAATCGAATCCACTTTCCAATATTGCTATTACTGGAAACATATAAGCAACAATTTTCCACCGATGCCATTGTAAGGATATTTTTTTAAAATAAATAAAATTAAAACCTCTTTTTTTTTCTTTTTTTTTAAATCTTTGCGGAAAAACTTATCCTTACAATCCACATGAAAACCTTGTTGTTATCTATTCACAAGCAATATATTATAATTCTTAAGCAACAGCTCAAAATTCTGATTACCGAACCATGCGATCGAAACCCATCTTCGCAATCAAAATCAGCATATACTTCTTTAAGCTTCCTATCTCTTCTTTTGATTCTTAAAACATCACCATGTGACCCAGTCACATCATGTATCAAGAATCTCATAATAGAAACTTAATAGAGTTATACAGTGTATTTTACCCGAAGTAGAGTCAAACCTCTTGACTTGATCAACCTTATGACCTTTCAGGTGAGTAGGGCAGCTTCGCAACCAATGCCCCTTTCTTTGGCAATATAAACATATGGACCCTTTGATAATGGTACACGGGACTATCACAGACTTTGTTTTTCTCTTTACCATTTGGTCAACCGAGTTGACTATGGCCGATCCCTTTCCATTGGGAAGAGAAATGCTTTTCTAGATATCCAATGCTACCATTGCCAATGTCCATTTAAGGTTTGGGAAGTTGATCTTCTAACAAAATTTGCTTTACTAGTGTTCCAAATCATTGCTGATTCCACAGCACAAAGCAAATAGCTAAGATCATTAAGGCTCGTGTCATAGTCTGTCTCATAGTAGTCCCAAAGTGACCCGCTATGTTACTAAGAAAGTGATTGAACATCCAACTTTCACGAGACTTTGACACCCAACTCTCCCGTCTTGTCAATATGTGACTACATCTCCAAGATGTGACCACACCAAGACCTTAACTTGCCAATAGGGCTTGAGTGACTTTAAACTTTTCAAGAACTTGTGGGTGAGGGAGAATAATTGGAGGAGATAAAGGAAGTGAAGCATGATGTTGAGGAACATCATCTTCAAGAGATTTGGGAAGATCATAAATGTCTAAACCAGACATGTTTTGGGGAGATATTCAAGATAGTTGATTTAAAGTCCTTAATATGACACCCAATATGAAATATTAAGGCTAGGACCCAACAAACTATTTTATAACTTAGAAGAGGGATGCCGTAATCCAAGCTATAAAATATTTGAAGGTAGGCGAATGACGATTCACCAATTTCCACCATGAAAAACGAAATAATTTATTAAGTTTTAATTGGATTTGAAATTCCTAGATCTTTTGAGATTCATTGAACTTTTCAATGGCATGTTTCAATCTCGAGTGTGCCCTCTCAAATTTTGTGACTGGGATGCCGAGGATCACAAAACAAGGTGTGAATAACCATACCAATTCACTTGGTACCCTTAATATTATCACCTAATCAATGTGCCGGTTAACCACACACGCTCCATTGATCTATGAAAAACATTAAGTCACCCTTCGTGGTCCTTACTAATCCAAGTTAGTGTGCCGGTTAACCACACACGCTCCACCAACGACTTGGTAAGGTACAAAGTGTGAATTCCATGGGTTAGCACCAAATTCACATCTTTTCTAAAGTAACTAAGATTGGGAATTATTAAGATTTTAGTTACCTTAGTATTTATCATTAATACTTTTAATGAAGGGAGAATTAAAAGTCATTGTCCTACCCGTTCGGCTAACGACCCTCCACCGGTCAAGCAAGCGGTGGGTGAGAGTAGACACCCATTAAGTCGCCATTTTATAGGCAACAACCTTATACCCACCTTATAGACCGGTTTCGTGAATGAGGCCTACTAACGGTAAAATGACTTATTCTTATACATACATATAATAATTAACCATTAATGTTATAAATAGTATAAGGGTTGAATTTTAACTATTAAAACTCTAAGGTTTGAAATTAAAGTTTATTAAAGTGTGTGAAACTTTACAAATTCCAAAACTTGAGGGCAAGTTTTGTAACTTTGCAAAACTCTTCATTTCATAACTTATGAATTAAAGGTTCATAAAAATGAAGACTCTTCATTTTCATGTAACTTATGTGTTTTAAGTGTGTGTTAAATGAAAGTGACCTTTGGTAATCCATAACTTGAGGACAAATTATGGACTCCATTAAAACACATAAATGATAAAGAATTAATCCTAAACAATTCAGCAAATAATTCCTATCATTTTCTAAATTCATAAGAACATGAACATGATCATCAAAATTCAAGAAATATATGAACACATAAAATCATGGAATTTTGATATATGCTATTGTAAATGGATTAGAACAGCCATTACACCAACTAAATAAGTTTTACAACACCAAAACAATTTAGGGTAACGTTTCTAGTCCATTTCCAGCAGCAAAAGTCGAGATTCTGCATTCTTTCGATCCTACTCGCCGAGTACACGAACGGACTCGTCGAGTAGGTTGAAGTTTGCCTTGGACTCGGCGAGTCCCCCCAATGGACTCGGCGAGTCTACCATGCAGACAGCAACGACTTCGACCTTTTTCAATATTTTGCATCAAGTATCAAACAAGCAAGCCTAGGCTCTGATACCACTGTTGGGTTTTGAGCAATCTAACACTTCCTAAGTGTGCATGCAACCCTAATAAACCTTGGATCTATGTTTGTCTAAATACATGCAAAATAATAATTTTCCAAGGTTTATAACCTATCTAACATGGCATGGGGAACATTTCAACATAAAAGAGTTAGAAGAGATTACATACCTTTTGGTGTGTTGGGTTCTTAGGAGTTTGAGGGCCAAGCACCAATAGTGTGAATGCCTCAAATGGAATCACAAACACCACAAACTCTTGGAAAACTTTGAGAGAGTATATACACCTTGTATAAATCGGCCACACACATGCACACACACACTAGATCACTAGCTTTCTCTTAGGCCTCATTTCATGCTCCATAAGCATGCTTATATAGTATGCATGGTTAGGGTGAAACCCTAATAACCCATGTCTTTTCCTTTTCCAAGGATCCATGGGTTAAAAGCTCCATGGATCATCCATGGACTTCCACATAAGCCTAGCCCATTAACAAATGAGTATTAGCCCACACTATATAAAACAAATAGCCCATAATTTAATTAGTATTCCTTTTAATCTCTAAATTAATCCATGATTAATTTAAGACTAAAACTAATTAAATAACGTAACTTCATATTAATATATTATAACCCATAATATATTAATAAACATATGTGTATAACTCTCATAAAATTATCCATAATAGTTTGGATGAGATGCAACCCAAATGGACCATGCCGGTCGGGTCAAGTATATACCAAATCAGTTATGGACTTAGACACCTTATCCAACACTATGTACTGGTTGGAACCGATTGCTTCGTTTGATTGTGATTATTCAAAGGACTCGCAGTTTGACATGCCAATCACAAGAAAAGAATTTACCTTTCGTTGCTTTGATGTCACTGCTGAGGTTCCTCATCCTAATCTGAAGGTTGACAGAGAGTTAGTAGATTTCTATTTGAAGAATGGTCAACCACAGTACTTGACTTGGAGTGCACAGAAAATTACAAAAGTCAAGGTACTGAAACCGTCACCTGCTGGGAGGTTTGTGAATGTAAACTTCAAGATCAACAGTGGTACAACAAACACGGAATATTTTATTTCTCTGGCAGATCTTCCCAACCTTAATCCATATGATTGGATTCTGCTATACAATATTCTGCTCTCAAATCAAAGGGAGTATGAGCAGATTCTGAAACATCTAAAGAGAATGTTGGCCTCCTATGTCCATGAGCTTGCCACTATGGATCAGGAGATAGCAAAGGTGATGAACAAAAAAACCGTCCGTCAAGCCAACGTCTAAGCCCGGTGATGTGAATCAGATGAAGTTGGGGCAGATTGATTCAACAAATTTGACTGTCATGTTCACGAAGGGTGAAAAGCACAAGTTTCTGTTTGCTTTGGTTGACAATCATCTGTTTTCAACAGACTGTCTGGAGCATATAACGAATATCATTCATTGATGCAAGCAGAACTCAACAGCAGATAAAAAGAACTTCACAGATATGCTTCGGTGGTACATAACGTTTAGACATCACATTCTGGCCATTATACCGAGGATGTTGTGAAAAGGGAATGAAGTTTCTGCTCCAAGGACGGAAAGGGGGAGATTGTTAAGTATTTTAGTGTTGTGTCTTGGGCCTTTTGTTTTGTAATCAGATTGGGCTTGTCCATCCGTATTTATCTAGAATAGTTTCCTTTTATCTAGATAAGTTGTTAGGGTTTTAGTATAAATATATGCATGCATCTATGTGTATAACATAGAATAGTCGATTACGTTGATTCTTGTAACCCTAATATACCTCTACAGATTGAAGTTCGTTATCGAGCTCTTCTGGGGTATCTTTGCATTAATCATTCGACATATTCAGTGCAATACTTGTGTTCTTCATTACGTTCTTATTTATATTTTGCTTCGAATCGTACGATCCTGATAGAACATTGTTCTAACACAACCCGCATTGCATGGTCCCTCATGCAACTTGTCGCACTTGCCACAACGCCTACGACACTACTAGCTGCTCAATCTATGATCAGATACCTTGGGCTTTTCGCCCACACTCCCTGACTAAACCTCCTCTGGTTTCCTCTTTTTCTCCATATCCAAATCCAGATCTCTCTCTCTCTCTCTCTCTCTCTCCCTCATAATCATATATTCCAACGTCTTGCAGCTGGATCGGCTCATAAACTGGCGGATATCACTCCGCAGCATCTCGTGCTATTGGGCCTTTTTAATCTCCTCATCTTCCACGTACTGCGGAATGAGAAGGGACCTCTCCCTGAACATGGCAATGATCTCAGTCATCGTCTCAATCATCTGCTAGAGATCTTGGAACTCCCTAGCAAGCTGTTGCACCTCAATCACAGCTGCAAACTCGGCCCTGAAGCTAGCCAAGAAGTCACTCCAGGTCATCGCATCTAAAGCTACATCATCTCCAATGCTATGTCTGACCTCCTCCCACCAGTCACGTGCTATGTCCTTCAGAAGATAGGACACCTGCTGCTAGCAATATGGTCCCGAGCCCCATGATAGTTTGGAGCTCCACAAGCTTGGAATTCACTGAATTTCATCATGTACGTGCCTAGCATGGCCACCATCTCAGTGCAGAATATACCCAACCTTTCATCAAGTATCTCTCGGATACAATCCTTGACCGTATCGAATATCATAGGAGTCTGGTCCAATATAATGCGAGTGACCCCAGATGAACTAAACTCTCTTATCTGCTCGTCGAGTTGCATGACTCTAGATCCCGAGCCGTATCCTTTTCAGGCACATGAACCGCCAACTGGTCTAGTGCATAACGTCACCATACTGAAAATACACCATAAAAAACATCAGTATACTCATAGTAGCTCGAGGGATCACACATACTACAAGTTTCTTGGGTTCATCTCAGCCTTCCTTGATTCAAATACATATCCTTTTCTTTCAATAGTACGGGCCCATACTACCTACCACATTTATCCATACATTCCTCAAGAACTACCTTGACTTCACCAACTCCCTTTCACTACTACTACTCTATATGCTAATCTCATCCTAGGATTTCCCTAAGGTAACCTCCGACCCACTCTCGGCCATCAGCTGCATAAGAAGTCCCTGCTATCTCCCCTAACTAGCTCACGAATACTATTACATATTACTAACCTTCTGAAATTATTTAGTCCATGTAATACGTACCGTAACACATTTTTTTACTAGTTATTTAAATATAACTAGAATTCCTAACAGGATAAAGCAAGCAACATTCGAGCATTGAGTAACCATAATCAAGCATATCCTACACAGGCCATCATATTATTGACTACTCAGTACTAGCATACAGTTCAATAAGCTGATACAACAACTATATAAGGAATCCTTCCTAGATCCTTACCCCTAAACTAGCATTCAGTCCTCATACACATATAATAGGCATTCAAGGCATCATTCCTAGATCCTTAGCCCTAATCTAGCATGCAGTTCTCATAATCATAACATAACAAACTTGTATGGGTAATTTGGGAGAACTTACTTAAGCTCGACTGATTGTATGCACCACACCCTTTTTCTCTTTTCAAAATCCTTTTTGTAAAAATGAATTTCTTTTAAAAATTTTATACCAAGTCCTTAGTTTGAGTTCAGACACACCTAACAGTGTGCCCCAATCTCTCAAACCAAGGCTCTGATACCAACTTGAAACATCCCAAAAGTACGGTCCAAATTTTTCATTTTAAACCATTAATAAAACCATAGTTAACAATTCGTCATGTAAAAACGATAAGTCATGTATCTCAAAATATCATAAACATTTGTTAAACATATCAGAGTAAAAACATCCCAGACTAAACAAATGATGTGTACACTGCAGTCATCCCGACCTTTTCCCCTTGCTACCGGGAGTACCTGAAACCAAAACTGAATGCAGTAAGCACGAAGCTTAGTGAGTCTCCCCAAACTACCACATACCATACATATTCACATAATCACATAAGAACATATCTTGGGCCTTTGCCCGCTACATCGGGCCCCGCTTGGCATCGGGCACCGCTCTGTATACATATAAGCATATCAACAAATACATAAATAATCACATAACATAAATATATAAACATTCCTTAGGCCCCACTCGACATCAGACCGAAATCTGAAAGCATACAAACATTCCTCGGTCTTTCCCCGGTATCGGACCGAAGTGCGGAAAACATATAAAATAAGCACATGCAAGAATCATGAAGACATAAAGCATACAAACATTCCTCGGGCTTTTTTCCGGCATCACACCAAATTCCGGAAACATATGAACCTACATCGGGCACTGCCCAACATCGGACCTTAGTCCAGAATATACTTAACATACATAGGGCGTTCACACCCAGACTCTAAAAACCAGCCATTAAGAGCTTCCTTCTTAAGCCATCCTATCCAAACATAGATCCAAGCTATCTAGGACCTCTAGAATCATAAAGTCACGGACTTGGTGACTTTAGATGTCCCCAAATGTCCCAATTCCAAGAAATAGCAATCAACTTCCATAAAGATGGCAATATCTCTTGCATGAACCCATTAGCAGCTTAAAGGTGGAAAAGCTTCTGTACTGAGGACTCAAATAGCATCAAGGGTGGCAACCCTAAGCCTAGAAACAAATTTGAACCATTAAAATCTATTATTGGGATCAAAGAGTTCCAAAACATCATTACCATAGATTTAAGCATACATGAGGCAAGTTATGATATTTTTACCCCAAAAGAGTAACAAATGATGATGCTATCTCGGATCCTTGAGCTCAAGATACTCAAGTTCTTCTTTACAAACTTCTTCTTTCTCCTTCCAAGCTTAAAACCACAAAGATGAGCTTCACAAGATCAAATTCACATAAAGATGAGAGTATTAGGCTTTCTAGGATTTTTATGAGGTTGAGAGGCTGGTAAGGAGGTTGAGGTATGGGACATAAAGTTCTATATATAGGTCCCAAACCCTAAAAATTAGGGTTTGCATTCAGCACGGGGGCGCAACGCATTCCTTAGGGGACGCCCCACGTTCGGGCTCCACCTCCAAAATCCTGAATTGGCAGAAATGGATCCGCCTCTTTCCAAATTTACTAATTACAAGGTCCAAAAGCAGTATTTAAATATATATTAGTGACCAAAATTTAAATAGTACATGGACTAGGTGTTACTGTTATGCCCCACGTAGAAGGGAGTATGCCCCACGTACTCGGTTTAGCTCCCCCGTTACCAGTCAATGCGAGGCTTGTGTACGCTGAGCGTACCTCTAGAGTACGCTTCGCGCACTCACATGGAACAACAAAATTTGAGTTAACTTAGTTGGGTTGACTTTGAATAAGTGGATTTATGGAGTTTGAGCATGTTTGACCAAGTTTGACTTTTGAGGGTATTTTAGGTATTGTTGAGATTTTGATGGAATTGGTTACTTAGTGGTTGTAGGCATTTGAGTTGAGAGCTGAGATTCAGAGTCGGACCTTATTAGTTCTGTTCAGCTTGTGAGGTGAATTTTCCTCACTAATCTTGCCGATCAAAGGCACCCATGTCGGCCGATTGGATTGATATCCTATTATTCATGCTAATTATGTTGTCGTGATCTATTAGATCGGTATCCTGGTAGATAGGATGTTGCTATGCTTAGTGATCTGTAGATCTGTTTGACTTGTTGAAGACTGTTATATGGATATATGTTATATGTACATATGTTTAGTCAATGGTTGATGCTAATTGTGTTGAGCATACTAACCCAAGAACGTGCCCTCCAAACCATGCACGCATGGGACCAACTCGCTAACTTTTTCCACTAAAGACCATTTCTTGTAAATATTTCAAATTTCCATAACTTCTTCATTTTAGGCCCATTTCCAAGAAACCTTATATCCACGGAAAAGTGGTGAGAATCCCTATGCTTCTAATGACACACAATAGCCTTAAAACTTCCAGAAAGAAAACCCAAAATCCCTATAAGATGGAGTTATCAGATTACAATCATACAAATTGACCCCCGAAGGCAGCATTGGACACTTGGATTACTTAAACCATGACACTTACATCCGAAAAGACCAAAACCCATCTTTCCCAAGGCGCTAAGCCTCATGAAAACTGAAGATTGAGCCGCATTCCCGAATAATGAAGCAAATCCAAAATCGAGTGTTACAACTCTCCCTCACTTAAATTTGATTTTGTCCTCGAAATCGCTCCTTACTAACACTCAGATAAAACCAAACAACCGAGGAACGCAACCAAAAAATCTGCACATAAAATTGTTGGATAAGGTGTCTAAGTCCATAACTATTTCTGGTATGTACTTGACCCGACCCGGCATGGTCCATTTGGGTTGCATGGCACCATGCAATTGGATAGACTAAATGAGAGAAATAACACTTGGATATTATTAATATATTATAAGTTCTAATATATTAATAATATTATTTGATTAGTTTGATTAAGAATTAATTTAGAATTAATTAAGTGATCAAAAGATAACTAATTAAATATATGGGTTGATTAAGTAAATCATCCATATCTTGTATAGTGGGCTAAAAGGCTCCATGGATCATCAAGTTGGGTTCCACCCATAGGATGCTCCATGGATGCTCCATGGGAGTTACAAACCCATGGGTCATGGAAATGAAGAGTCATGACACATTAGGGTTTAACCCTAGATGTGTCAACACTATATAAGTAATATGATCTCCTCCCAAATCGGTTACGAACAAAGAAATAGAGGGCTTGGCCGATTTGGAGAAGTGAGTATTCTCTCATAAGTTCTTCCAAGAGTATTTGGTGTTGTGTGAAGCATTTGAGGCATCACCACTTGAGGTGCTAGGCTCACAAGGTTTAAAGGAACACAAGCAACAACAAGGTAAGTTATTCTATCTATACATTATGTTTAAATTGTTCCCCATGTATGCTAGATAGGAATATAACCTTGGAATTCAACTTTGTATGACAAATTAGACAAACATAGATCCAAGGTTATTAGGGTTGCATGTACACTTAGGAAGTGTTAGAATGCTCAAAACCCATCAGTGGTATCAGAGCCTAGGCTTGTTTGTTCTTATTTGTGCTTAAAAGTTGAAAACAGAATCGAAAATTTGCTGTCTGCGATCGGACTCGCCGAGTCCATAGGGGGGACTCGCCGAGTCCATGAGTATCTTCAACCAACTCGGCGAGTCATGTTCATGCACTCGGCGAGTAGGGTCGAATGAGTGCAGAATTTCGATTCAGTTGCTGGAAAATGAATTAGAAACATTACCCTAAACTGTTTTAGTAAATATAAACTTGTTTTTGGTGGTGTAATGTTTTGCTAATTCATTTACAACAACTAGTTATCAAAATTACAAAGTTTTATGTAATTTTGATGATGTTCATATTCATGTTCTTGTTCTTATGAAGTTTTAGATGATCATAGGAATTATTTGTAACCTATTTGGTAGTTTAATTCTTGATCATAATGTGTTTTAATGGAGTCCATAACTTATCCTTAAGTTATGGAAAACCAAGAGTCACTTGAGTTAAAAACCATTAAGAAAACACAAGAGTTATAAAAATGAAGAGTCTTCATTTTATGACTCTATTAAACTCATAAGTTACAAGAAATGAAAAGTTTTGAAAGTTACAAAACTTGCCCTCAAGTTTTGGAACAAGTAAAGTTAAGTTAAAACTTTAGTTCCAACCCCTAGAATTTTAAAAGTTAAAATTCAACCCTTATACTTATATTATGATAATTTAATAATTATATATATATGTATAAGAACAAGTCGTCTTACCGCTAGTACGCCTCATTCACGAAGCCGGTCTATAAGGTGGGTATAAGGTTGTTGCCTATAAAATGGTGACTTAATGGGTGTATATTCTCACCCACCGCTTGCTTGACTGGTGGAGGGTCGTTAGCCGAACGGGTAAGACAAGGACTTATAAATTCTCATTCAAAGTATGATGAATATATAAAGTAACTAAACGTTTTATTAAATTCCCAATCTTAGTTACTTTAGGAAAAATGTGAATAAGGTGCTAATCCATGAAATTACACTTTACACTTTGTCTGAGTCGTTGGTGGAGCGTGTGTGGTTAACCGGCACACTAACTTGGACTTAACAAGGTAGGTAAAGGGTGACTTAAGGTTTATTATAGTATCGGTGGAGCGTGTGTGGTTTACCGGCACATCGATTGAGTGATAAACTTTAAGGGTACCAAGTGGTTTGCATGGTTACTTCACACCTCGTTTTGTGATCCTCGGCATCCCAGTCACAAAACCTGGAGGGCACTCCCGAGATCGAAACATGCCTTTGAAAAGTTCATTGGATCTCAAAGAATCTAGGAATTTCTAAAACCAATAAAAACTAAATATTTATTATTTCGGTTTTCGTGGTGGAAATTGGTGAATCGTCATTCACCTACCTTTCAAATATGGTATAGCTTAGATTACGGAATACCTCTTCTAAGTTATACTATATTGTGATTGGATCCTAGCCTTAATATTACATTTGGGTGTTTTATTAAGGACTCTCTTAAATCTAAACTAAACTCGTTCTTCTTTTCAGATGTCTTCAACTAATGCTTCTGGCTCGAATCCTAATGGCTCCTTTACTCTTATGAGTCTTTGTGGGAAAGTCACCTTTGATGGATCCAACTTCAATAAGTGGATCAGAAACATCAGGATGATTACTCGCTACGAGGACAAAGAATATGTCCTTGACAAGGAGCTTAAGGAAATTGACGAGTCCACTGCAACTCCCCAGGAGATCGCTGACTTTCATACTCATGAAAGAGATGCAACCAAGGTGGCTTGCATCATGTTAGCCACCATGACAGCTGAACTCCAAAAGTCTTACGAAGACTTCTACCCTTATGAAATGCACCAAGATTTGATGGAAAGATACCATCAAAGTGCACGACAAGAGAGGTACGAAGTCATCTGCTCCATGATAACAACCATGATGAAGGACGGAGAGTCTGTCACGAGCCACATGCAGAAAATGCAAAGGTATGTGGATCGGTTGCTGAAGCTCAATGTGAACTTCCCTGAGGAGCTTGCAATAGATATCATTTTGCACTCCTTACCATCGTGCTATGATCAATTCCGCATGACATATCACATGAACAAGGAAGAGGTCACCCTCAGCAAACTTCAGGGACTTCTCAAGACCGCAGAAACAGGTCTTAAGGGGAAGTCGGTTGCTATCACTCCTACTTCAGAAACAACTCCGGTCTTGGCAATCGGGCAGAGTCGAGGGAGGAAGAGAAAGAGATCTTCAAAGGGTACCAAGGCTCGGACCCTTGATGGCTCTTCTTCAAGTGGAACCAAGAAAGGTTTCATTACTCCTTCTTCTGACCCAAAAGAGGCTGAATGCTTCTATTGCCACGAAAAAGCTCATTGGAAGCGGAACTGCCCAAAGTACCAGCAAAATGTAAAGGATGGGAAAGTCAAACCCAACCATGCAGGTATTTACACTATCATTTCTAATAACTCACCCCATTCGAAATCTTGGGTCCTTGATACAGGTTGCGGAATTCATATTTGCTGTGACTTGCAGGGACTAGGAAGAAGTGAGAATGTGGAGCAAGGAAGAATAAACTTAATCATGGGGAATAGGAAAGTTACACCTGTCACCAAGATTGGAGTTTATACTTTATCACTAAGTAGTGGGTTAAATTTAGATTTGAATAAATGTTGTTATTCGCCAGAAATGGCAAGAAATATTATTTCCTTTCATGCATTGTACAAACAAGGTTTCACCTTTTCATTTGATAATGAAGTTGGTTCGATTAATGCTTTCTTTAATAATGTACTTTATTTTAAAGCATTACCTTGTGATGGTGTGTATGAAGCTGTATCTATTGTAGATAACTTAGGAAATAATGTTTTGTGTATTGATTCTACTAATAATAATAACTTGGATAAAGCATCGTTATGGCATTGTCGTCTTGGACATATAAGCAAGAAACGCATAGGCCAACTCCAAAAGGATGGAGTCTTGGAGTCGTTTGACCTAAAGTCAAATGATAGTTGCGAATCATGCTTACTTGGAAAAATGACAAAGTCACCCTTCACAGGCTCATGTGAAAGGGGTGAAGGTTTGTTGGACCTTATACACACGGATGTGTGTGGACCATTCAAACATGCCACAAGGGATGCTAATCGTTATTATTTGACTTTTACCGATGATTACAGTAGATATGGATATGTCTACTTAATCAAGCATAAGTCAGAGACTTTCGAGAAGTTTAAGGAATTTAAACAGGAAGTCGAGAATCAATTGGGCAGGAACATTAAGATGCTTCGATCCGATCGAGGTGGTGAGTATCTTAGTTCAGAGTTCCTCGACTATCTAAAGGAATGTGGGATTATCTCACAATTGACACCTCCCAGGACACCGCAGTTGAATGGTGTGGCTGAGAGGCGTAATCGAACCTTGTTGGACATGGTTCGTTCCATGATGAGTCGAGCTTCGCTACCAATCTCATTCTGGGGGTATGCCTTAGAGACTGCCGCCCATATCCTTAATCTAGTCCCTACAAAGAAAGTTGCCAAAACTCCTCACGAGATGTGGACTGGTAAAGTACCTAAACTAGACCACATCAATATTTGGGGCTGCGAGGCTTTCGTGAGACGCGAGACTCATGATAAGCTCGAACCCCGAAGCGAGAGGTGTATTTTCATCGGCTACCCACAGCATTCCTTTGGTTACCTCTTCTACAGACCTAGTGACAACGTGGTCTTTGTAGCAAGAAGAGGAGTCTTTCGAGAAAGAGAGTTTATAAGCCAAGGAGACAGTGGGAGGCAAGTTGATCTTGAAGAAATTCAAGAGTCAAGTGGTGAAGGAACTTCAAACTCTAGCCCTCAACTTGAGGAGGAAACTCCTGTTGAGCCAATTGACGAATCTGTACCTCTGAGGCGTTCCACGATGACCCTAACAGCTACGAGGAAGCCATGGCGGGACCCGAGTCTGCCAAATGGAAAGAGGCTATGGATAGCGAGATACAATCCATGTATGACAATCAAGTTTGGAACTTGGTTGAGAATGTACCAGGTCGAAAGACTGTAGGGTGCAAATGGGTCTTCAAAAAGAAGACCGACATGGATGGTAAAGTACACACTTATAAGGCTAGACTGGTTGCAAAGGGCTTCTCTCAAATTCCTGGAGTGGACTATGATGAGACCTTTTCTCCAGTAGCCAAGATTAAGTCTATTCGGGTTCTGTTAGCCATAGCCGCATTTCATGACTATGAAATTTGGCAAATGGATGTCAAAACCGCTTTCCTTAATGGAAAGTTGGCTGAAGATGTTTACATGAGTCAGCCAGAGGGTTTTGTCAGTAACGAGTACCCCAATAGAGTGTGTAAGCTTGAGAAATCCATTTATGGATTAAAGCAAGCACCTCGCAGATGGAATCTTTGCTTTGATGAAAAGGTCAAGGAATTTGGCTTTTCTAGGAGTGAAGATGAATCTTGTGTATATGTCAAGGCTAGTGGGAGTATAGTTAGCTTTTTGGTATTATATGTGGATGACATACTACTCATAGGAAACGACATTCCAACCCTGCAGGAAGTAAAGTCCTGGCTTGGAAAGTGTTTCGCTATGAAGGACCTTGGTGAAGCTGCCTATATTTTGGGGATAAGGTTCCTGAGAGATCGGAGTAAAAGACTAATTGGACTTAGTCAAAGTACCTACTTGGAGAAGATTCTGAAGAGATTCAGAATGCAAAACTCCAAGAAAGGAGAGTTGCCCATCCAGAGTAGCGCCAAGCTGAGTAAGACACAAAGCCCTAGCACTGAGGCTGAGATAGCATAAATGAGTCGATTACCTTATGCTTCGGCTGTAGGTTCGATCATGTATGCTATGACGTGTACTCGACCTGATGTAGCCTTTGCCTTGAGCATGGTTAGCAGATTTCAGGGGAACCCTGGCAAGGCACACTGGATTGCGGTAAAGAATATTCTCAAGTACCTACGAAGGACTAAGGACTGGGTCCTTACCCTCGGTGGGAGTGATGACTTGAGAGTTGTAGGGTATAGTGATGCTAGCTTCCAGACTGATAGGGATAACTTCCGCTCTCAGTCGGGCTGGGTCTTTACCCTAAATGGAGGAGCAATTTCTTGGAAGAGTTCCAAGCAAGAGACAGTGGCAGATTCTACTTGTGAATCAGAGTATATTGCAGCTAGCGAGGCGGCAAAGGAGGCGTTATGGCTGAGGAACTTCATTGGAGACCTTGGAGTTGTACCAGCTATTAAAGAGCCAATGGAAATTTTCTGTGATAGTGAAAGTGCTGTTGCCTTAGCCAAGGAACCAAGGGATCACGGGAGATCCAGACACATCGACAGAAAATACCATTTCATCAGACATCGGATCGAAGAAGGACTCCTCGTAGCAAAGAGGGTATCATCAGATGAGAATCCGGCAGATCCCCTCACGAAGGGACTGACTCGGGTTAAGCATCTCCAGCATGCTCGGAGCATAGGGCTGAAGGATGATATTAGATTTAGTAGTTAGATAACCTCGAAATTTGTAAAGTGTAATTGACATTTGATGATGAATAAAAGTGTTTTATTTATGAGTAAAGTGTTGCTATCTCTTGTCGATCGTTTACTATATTTCTTTTGCATGTTTTGACTTCCAGAATAATTTTGTTTGGTATAACATATTATTCAAACCTCCACAGTCGGTCATATGTCGGAAGTAGGTATGAATCAAGACTGTCATGTTTGGTTGTAGAGGTCTTGGACAAGGCTACAACAATCATGAGTGCTCATAAGTTCTGAGCATTGGACTCAACCCACGCTCACTGGAATCACTTCATGGAATTCTATCTCGAGTGATCGTGAGACGGTAATATCATATAAGTCTTTAAACCTAGAGATATGATTTGTTACTTACAAGTTGGTTATGCATTGATTGTACGAAAAACGCATTGGTAACTCGATGTTATAAATCCGATCTTGGAACTTACTTAACAAACTTGTATGGGTAATTTGGGAGAACTTGTAACGCATTGGTAACGCATTGGTAACGCATTGTACGAAAAACGCATTGGTAACTCGATGTTATAAAATCGTGCTCTTATGTGTAATTCAATGAGTAGTAGAACAAACATATGAGTCGAAGTTTATCTGTTCCTTCTTGGATTAGAAGCTGATATCTGGGCCCCTCGATGATTTTGTTTTGACCTATGTACCGGGCCCGGTCAGAACTAGATTGATGTGTTCAATAAAGTTCTTTGTCAAACAAATCGGAAATCGGGAAACAAATGTTGGACAATAAGTAAGACATTGTTCCATGTATTTGTCCGACTGATATCTAGAACAGAGGATTATATGATCACTTATCTTAAATGGCGTACCATCGTCTTCTCAAGTTTCGAGAAACCTTGTAAAGAGCTACGATTGCCGATCGGTTCCTGAAGTCATACTTGCAGTAATAGTTACTAGACTTATCCAAGTGGGAGACTGTTGGATAAGGTGTCTAAGTCCATAACTATTTCTGGTATGTACTTGTCCCGACCCGGCATGGTCCATTTGGGTTGCATGGCACCATGCAATTGGATAGACTAAATGAGAGAAATAACACTTGGAGATTATTAATATATTATAAGTTCTAATATATTAATAATATTATTTGATTAGTTTGATCAAGAATTAATTTAGAATTAATTAAGTGATCAAAAGATAACTAATTAAATATATGGGTTGATTAAGTAAATCATCCATATCATGTATAGTGGGCTAAAAGGCTCCATGGATCATCAAGTTGGGATCCACCCATAGGATGCTCCATGGATGCTCCATGGGAGTTACAAACCCATGGGTCATGGAAATGAAGAGTCATGACACATTAGGGTTTAACCCTAGATGTGTCAACACTATATAAGTAATATGATCTCCTCCCAAATCGGTTACGAACAAAGAAATAGAGGGCTTGGCCGATTTGGAGAAGTGAGTATTCTCTCATAAGTTCTTCCAAGAGTATTTGGTGTTGTGTGAAGCATTTGAGGCATCACCACTTGAGGTGCTAGGCTCACAAGGTTTCAAGGAACACAAGCAACAACAAGGTAAGTTATTCTATCTATACATTATGTTTAAATTGTTCCCCATGTATGCTAGATAGGAATATAACCTTGGAATTCAACTTTGTATGACAAATTAGACAAACATAGATCCAAGGTTATTAGGGTTGCATGTACACTTAGGAAGTGTTAGAATGCTCAAAACCCATCAAAATGGACCTTCCCAAGACATCCAAACCCAAACCGAAACTTCCATCCCGAAGAAAAACAAACCTAGCCCCCGATGGAAACTACTTCTACCCTTCCAAAACTTGGAATTTGCATTGGTCTGACTCCGCGACAGACTGACCATGCTGAAAAACTCCATGCCAAGTCTTCATCGAATAATAGACCAAACATAACACTTCCAACCCCGGTCATCTTGATGCTATCAACCGGATCAATTCACTTACCATAACCAGATTCAGAATGCCTATACTTAACAGAAGGCTCAGATAATCCTTCGAGTGGAAGATCCATCCCTGCAACGGTTAAACTCAAATGAGAGCTGCACAACAGGGTCAAATCAATTACTTTGAGATTGTTTAATCCCACTGTAAGTGACTTAACATTTCCGATCCACAAGTTACCCTACACACACAAATCCCAAATCACTAATACTGACCGAAACATCGCGCTAGCTCCTAGCTGCTTTCCAAATGCAACCGCGACCTCCATGGTCCCAAATTGTCTACAAACTATCTAAATTACTAGATTCCTGCCCGGTTACTAAGCCAAAAGACACTCACCCAGTGTCCCCACGCAACTTCCATAAGAAAATCTCAACTGGAAATAATTACCCGAACCATCTCGACTCTAATCCTGACGCTAACTGAATGCTACAGAACCAACTGTAGACTTAACTTATATCCGATCTCCCAAGATCTACTATTTTATGATTCCAAACATGTTATGGCCCTCCCATAGCCTTACGAACAAGCCCATGTTGGCCTAAACCATCTGAAGAAAGCCGTGAGCAAATCACAGATTTTCCATAATCTCACCGCTGTACAGGGACCGGTGAATGCAACGGGCCACCCCAAAGTCTTACAACACTGCTACACTAACTGATCACCAGTGAATGCTACGAGCCACCACGCAGTGTTACAACGCTTCCACACTAACTGACCACCAGGTAAATGCTATGGGCCACCCCACACTCTTACAACACTTCTACACTATCTGCTAACTATTGAATGCTACAGGCCACCCCGCAGTCTTACAACACTTCCACTTACCATAGTAACCGCCTAATGCCTTATCGATAGGCTAACAGCCTGAAATCATCCAGAGTCGAGCATGCACTCGACCCTAACACCCATGCTATTTCAGATCATGACTGCAACCCTAACCTGGGTCCACCAAGGCTTGCTTTCTAACACCAAGATGGCGTGAACCAAATGTTGGGAAGTTTCCCGAACTCCTAACTCACAGAATCCTCAATCCATATGGCCACTTGAGCCGCCTTCCACCCTGATGGGTATGCGAAACTCATCCTAGTTTCACACCTGCTTCCATTCGTGAATGTATGAATGATTCTCCCCCACTTTCTTTTGACTAAGCTCTTACGAAACATGGGAATTGAAGGATCCCCAGTCCTTGTTACCCTCCAATGATCGATTTGTTGACCACCTGCGCTTACCCATGCTAGTGATACATCACTAGCCAACCCAGAAGACCGCACCACCCTTGAAGACCAGATGAACACTTCCCAAATCCCAACAAAACTGATAACTCCAGATGCTTCAAAATGATATCACATTCAAATCTTGAAATCCAAAGAATAGATGCTCCAACCAAAACCTCAACAACAGACCACTTCCCTCAGCACCCTCAAAATCCAATCCAATCACAATTGCTGAAACCACCGAATCCTAGCGATGCTATGGAACCAACCTGCTAAGTCCTAACCATAAACCTTCCATACATTGCCCCTGAGTCAAACTCGACTACAAACCAGAATAACAACTGAACCCCTGGAACCTAATATATGAGAGACGACCCCACACTACACCACTAATGATTCATGGCATGAAAATGGCATATAACAATTCTTTTAAATATTACCGAAACATAAGTAGAGAAATAAACGAAGGATACGCTTACCCAAATCGATGAAAGATCCCAACAACACAAATACTGATAAAAACCGAAAAGAAAGCAGAAGATAACATACCCACAATGTCGCCCGCTGGAGTCCTGACCTCCTATGTCTGACACTGTAAAGCACGACTCCTTTCTGTTGGGGCTCCTACCCTACACTCTTGTCCATTGGTGATCCTCAAGATAGCCAGAGCAGGCGCACGCACTGCTTCTCCCCTCAACATCGGATGGTCAACCAACTTGTGGCCCACCTGATCGAAATAAAACGTAACAGGCTTCCCCCGAGGATAATACCTATTGACGTGACCAATCCTATCACACTTGTAGCAACCCAAAACCCTGGATCAGAAAAATCCATCATGCAGTTTCACGCACGCGTTGCGCTGACCCCAACCCTGTTGGCCTCTCAAACATTGATTAGAAGTCATGGGTCTCTTCCTGGGACCCTCCACTATATGCACCTAATCTGATCCCCTCTTCCTGAGGTGCTCCAAATCGATCTCACGCTCGCGGGCACTAGAAATCATATCATTCGAGGGCTCACACCCTGAAATACTCACAAACTCCTCGATATCATCCCACAGCATATCATGATGCCTCACTTTCTTCATTTCCTCATCTTCTGCATATTGCGGAACCAATTAAGCGTTCTCTCGGAACTTGGCAGTAATCTTTGCCACAGTCTCATTAGTCTAGTGAAGATCAAGAAATTCTCATGCCAACTGCTTCACCTTGATATCTGGTGCAAACTCAGCTCGGAACCAAGTCGAGAATTCATCCCATGACATAACATCAACATCATCATCACCCAACTCACTACTAACCTCTTCCCACCAATCTTGTTCCTTGTCCATCAATAAGAAGGAAGCATATCTGACCTTCGCCTCCTTGGGGAAGAAACTCGTCCTGCATGTGTTAGCCATATCCACTAACCACTTCTTACTGACAATGGGGTACCTCTCTCCATGGAATGCAGGAGCTCCACAAGCATGAAACTCCCAGAAATAAAGAGTGTGATCTCCAATGATAGCCATAATCTCGGCATGTAACACGCCCAATAACTCATCCAAGATCTCCGAAATACTGTGAAAAATCTCTGATAAGATGAACTTCGGAAACTGCTCGCTAATCGGCTCAGTACCTGCACCTGAACCGGAACCTGAACCAGAACCTGAACCACCTCCCTGAGTGCTCATATCTAAACTGAAATACAACATGCCAACGATCAAACCATGCCCAAGAATCCTCCTCCCATAAGCTTCTTAGATTCTCCAGGAATCTCATCGATTCGAGTATGGATTATGTGTTTTTAGTAGTATGGGCCCAATACTACCTTCCACATCTATCCGTACTTTCCTTAGAATTCCTCCCGAATCCTCTAAGTACTTCCTCAAACCAATGCACCAAAACTCACTAAACCACACCAATAAACCCGTTGAGGCATATCCTAGGCTCTCCTAGGTTCCTAACCTCACCCAACCCTCAGCTACTAAAGGACTCCCATCAATGTCAACTAGCTTCCTTATTAACATAGTCACATGCATTAGAGATCAGATTATCCTTCGATTAAAAGACTCAACCCTAGAAAGGTTGGACTCAAACAAGAGCGACGTAATAGGGTCAAATCAATCACTCTAAGATTATTTAACGTGTGCCACATGTAACTTAGCACATTTACTTACCAGTCAATTCACATAACCAAGAGTCCCACAAAGAACAAAGGAAGCAACATTCAGGTATGGAAAATCGAACCAACATACACTTATCAAGTCATTATGTGCACTTATATGGAATCCATACTAGCATGCAATTCTAAAGCTCATACAATCACGCATATAAAGGCATCTCGCCTATCATATAATATTGAGCAAATCCTTAGCCTAATCTAGCATGAAATTTTCATATTCACAATATATATATATATATATATATATATATATATATATATATATAGATATATATATATATATATATATATATATATATATATATATATATCATAATAAACATGTAGTGGTATTATAGGAACCACTTACTTGAGCTCGGTCGATTGGAAACATCACAACTCTTTCTTTGATCAAATTTGTTCTTTTTAATTAAGTGTTTATTTTATAAAAAATATAACCAAACCCTCAGTTTGATTTTAGGCACACCTAAGAGTATATCCAAATTCCTTAAATCAAGGCTCTGATACCAACTTGTAACGTCTCGAAATCAAAGGTAAAAATTTGATTTTTATTAATCAAAACATTAATGTAACTGTATCCAAACATTTAAAAGCATTTTAAAATAAAACAATTATTAATGTTCATCCCCCAGAATCACATATTGTGCAAAACACGGGTGTATGCGCTATGATCAAGTCGGACCCTTCCTTTTCGAATAGGAAGCACCTGAAACCATAAACCAAAAACAATAAGCACAAAGATTAGCGAGTTCCCCAAATACCACATACCAAACATACCAAATGAGCCATACATATAATACATATCCAATCAATCAACAAAAGTGAAATGTGCCAACCATAGTCTTGCCATTATGCCACGAGCTGCCTCGTGGTCTTCCTTGCCAGGCTAGGGTTCAAAAACCTAGGTTTTACAGACAAGTGTCAAGAGCCACCTCCTGGTCTTCCATGCTAGCATCATAAAGACAACTAGCATCACTGAAAGAAATCCCTAGCTGCTGCCCTGAAGACTCCCTCGAGCTATCAATACGAAAATAACACCCAATTGACAATTGGGTTCCAAACTATGATCTATAATCCATACTTGGGGTAAAATTACCATTTTACCCTTGGCCCAACTTGCATCAAAACTGAGGCCTAAACCCAAAAACCAAAAAGGCCCAAACCCAAAAGATCCATAAAGGCCCACTTATGGCCTAATTTTCCAAATTGGGCCCAACCCCATATGGGCCTTATCCTAAGACCAAAATTTCCCTTAGTCCAACAGTTAATCATAGATGGCCCAAAAGACCTAAAGCTACAAGGCGTAAAAGACACCACAAGGCTCAAGGCTATTGGGCCCACTTAGGCCCAAAACCACAATCCAAAACCCAAATTGAAAACCCTTCAAATTACATCATACTTCAATGAAAAACCCTACATCACAAAATAAGCCTAAACTCAGCTCAAAGATGTGTGGCCCAAAAACACGTCAAGCCCAAAGCCCACATTGAATGTAGGGCTTACGCTTAACTTACTTTGGGCCTTCATGATCAATCTTGGTCATCATTTAAAATTCGTACGCTAGGCATACCGCCAATTACGAAGTGCGTAACATGGCTTAATCAAAAACCGACTTTATGGGTTAACCACTTAAGCACTGTGCACCCTAACTTCAAAGGACCTTAAAATAGAGCTCTTAATGCATAAAGTCGGCACCTTTATACATTTGCATGACTGAGTGGGACCCAACTACCATCTTAGTCCATTAAGACCCATTCTAATCCACCTAGATCAGGCATGGGCCAATCTTAAACATCAAGGACTCATTTTTATGAACTCGAAACATCAGAAGAGGCAAGATCTATCACTCCAAGATCGTGGAGTGACGCAAACTCTCAAAAAGAACCTAATACACCATAAAAACCCTTAATCTTTCCCTAAATTCAAACTAACATAAGAAGAGGTGAAGATAAGAACTTTATACGTTGAATGAGCTAGAAATGAAACCAAAAGTCTGGATCTAAAAGTCTTCCTTTGAACTATAAGCTAGCACCAAGCACCCATTTCATGAAAATGAGAAAAACACACCAAAAAGCACAATTAGATCTCTCAAACACTCAAAATGAGATTAAGGTTTCCAAAATAAGGCTCAAAGACAATTGAGGCTCATAATTGAAAGAGCCTTGAGTTCATAAAGATGTTTAAATAGTGCCCAAACCCTAAAAATTAGGGTTTGGCACTCTGCTCATTATGTTGGCGTGTCCCCAACTTACATTGGGCGTACTCACCCACACATATACCCTCTAAACCATGGACGCATGGGACTAGCTCACCAACTTTTTCCACCAAGGGCCATTTCTACCAAATATTTCAAATTGCCATAAGTTCTTCATGTTAGGTCCGTTTCCAATGAACCTTATATCCATGGAAAGATGGCAAGAAGCCCTACGCTTCTAACGACACACCATAGCCTTAAAACTTCCTGAACAAAACCCAAAATCCCTAAAAGACTGAGTTATCTAATTATGATTATACCATTGACCCCCGAAGACACCATCGAATACTTGGATCACTTGAACCATAACACCCCTATCTAAAATGACCAAAACCCTTCTTCCCTAATGCCTTAAGCCTCATGAAAACTGAATATTGGGCCGCAAATTCAAATAATGAAGCAAATTCGAAACCAAGTTTTACATTTCTAGGTTGTAAAAAAATCATGTGTCTGAAAAACACTTAATTCCTTAAGTTGACATGCAACCTAAAAATGATCTATATTTTCTCTATTGATAACAACAGCCTATGAACATGAAGAAACCCTAAGTTGACATGCAACCTAAAAATGATCTATATTTTCTCTATTGATAACAACAGCCTATGAACATGAAGAAACCCTAAGGAACACTTGTCTAATCGAAATTCAGAAAATGTTTTAGGGTTACACACCTTTTGATTAATGTACCAATTAATCAACCAAAATCTCTTTTGACTTCCTCAGAAAGCAAGAACCAAAAGTTTGCATGCCTATAATGGCTTGTACCAAACACCCTAGCAACTAGAGGACTTTGAGAGAAGGTAGAGAAGATCGATTTTTGGCTCTTGAATGATAGAAGGCAGGGGGCAAAATTAGTGAACCCTTAAGGGGTTTATATAAGTGAGTAAGGAAGCTTTAATATGGCAAGTATCCATAGATAACCATTATCCCTTTTTTTGCTCCCTAAGGCTCCTAGAAACTCTAAGAAGCCTACCAAAATCATCCCTTGTTATGGGAAGGTTCTGGAATCCTTTAATGGTCTGCTTTTGAAGATTTACACCTTTAGTCCGTATACTTTCAATTAACGTAATTAATCACCAAATTAAATCTAATTAGTTTTCGATTAATTCTTAATTAATATTTACAATTTCTAATTAATAAATTAATCATAAAATATATTTATAAATTACTTATTTTGATTTCTAATTAATTGTTAACTATATAATAAATTAAGAAATCATCATCTCTCTCTAAAAGCCATTCTTTTCAGTTACTAGTTATGAGGGCAACCCAAAAAGGACTTTGCTTCTAATTATAAGAATATACCAATTTAGTTAATGGATTAGACACCTTAATCCAACACTTGTATGTGCAACAATCTGAATTTGAAAATGATCATATAATAGGAACATAACTTTGTGTCCTAAAATTTCCAATTGATACTTATAGGAATATAATTTCTTGTATGAAAGTTCTCGTATGAACTGTCACAAGCTACCAGAAAGTATGGCTTGTAATTCGGATCTCAAAACCGGGTTCATTTTCAGAAATTCATGTTTTCATGCATTTTTAGCAAAACAACATCAGTTCAGGGGTTTCGCCCCAAAATAACAATGTACTTTCAACTATGACAAACTTGAATAAATGAGCACCCCGCACCATCCTAACTTGTTCAATATTTGTCATGGCAACATTGATCAAAAAATTAATCCAGTTACACTTAAATAATAGCAGTGATACCAATCACTAGCAGTTAACAGTTAGTTTAATAATATTTATGAAAATAATGGTATTTCTAGACAAGCTTCATGTACTTATACTACTCAACAAAATGGTGTTATGGATAGAAATCATAAACACCCTTTCAATATTTCAAGATCTTATTCTTTCAATCTACTTTCCTATAAAATATTCGGGTAAAGTTGTTTTAACTACAACATTTTTAAACAATTGGTTTCCCACATTTGTTTTGAAAATTTATGAAATCATTCATATTTGTTCATCCAAATTTGATAACTTAAGGCTCTTTAGGTGTTTGTGTGTGTGTGTGTGTTTTGCTAAGATATTGAAAAATCTATTTTAATTGGATATTCAAATGAAGATAAGGGTTGCAAGTTTCTTAGTCTTTATAATGGATCCACTTTCTTTTTTATGGATGTGAAGTTTTATGAAGATATTTTTCTATTTAAAATGAAGAAAGGTAATTGGCGGGTGATTGTTTTTTCTGATTTCTTTGATTTACTAATGAGTTAAATCTAAGAACACCTTTTTCCTATGATGAAGTTTTTAAAAATTCTTATGTAGATAAGTCACTTAGACCTAACAAGTTTGGTTCTAGCAATCATACTGAAGATACAAGTGAAATCACTTCTTCTGAGCTCGCTAACTTAAGCAACTAGGGTCATAAGGTACACTTATTTTATTCTCAATAGGCTGAACCAATCTTGTCTAGTCCTTCTGAACAAAATAGTCAAATTACTATTGACCCATCTACTAGTGATTTTATAGGTGTTCAAAATTCTAGGAGAGAAATTTAAACGTTGCTTAGGTTTAGTGATTTTTTTATTGAAGGAAAACATAAATAGGATATTGAAAAGTTTGTAAATTACTCTTATTTGTGTTTTGATAATTTTTTCTTTATTTATGATGAATATCTTTCGGACCCTAATTGTGTCCAAACTATTAATGAAGAAATGGAAACTATATATTGGAATTATACTTAAGAAATTACCCATCTTCCATCTAAAAGAAATCCTATTGGGTTTCGTTCACATAAAAAACAAAGTATAAATCCATTATTGAGGTAGAGAGATACAATGCTAGATTAGATGATAAAGGATATATCCAAAAAGAAGGTATAGTGTAACGTCCTGATTTTCAACATAAATTTCCTTCATTTTTATTAATTCAAATATCTCTTAGTATAATTAAATTATGTAGAAAAACGTGATGTGAATGCACATGTGTATAGTCGAGCACTGCCCTTCTAGCGAACCAAGAAAGTAACTGAAAACATTTATAATTAACTGGGTAAGCACAAAGCTCAGTGCATTTCCTAAGATACCATATACCATAATACATATACAATATATACACAAAATGGATCACAACCTTTTGCCGATCCACCAATCATATACATAATAGCCTTTAGTATCAATCTTGCCCGACCCTTGGCCTTCAACATAAAGCTAGTCTGCCCTTTAGCCTTCAACATGAAGCTAATACGCCTGAGTATATTGGCCTTCAGCACAAGGATGGTTAGCCCTCAACTCCTACATAATATATATCAACACATATATAGTAGATAAACAATCCAACACGACGGGCAATTAATAAACTTATTCTAGTTCCCTAATTGCATATTGCATGTAACGTATATTGTAACATGTAGATGATACACACTGAAGTATATAGTATAGTGTGAAAAAATCACTTGGACAATTACTCATATGACTATCAGTTATCCTTTGGATGATCCAGCTGGCGGGTAACGTGTGTACTAAGTATTAACCATTAATATTATGACTTATTAATATCAATGGCAATCTGGTAGAAGTTACATCCTTCACTAATTACAAATTTACTTTCATGGCTATCAAAGAAGGATCATCCAGGCAGGACAATTAGGAGGCATGATCATTTTGACATATAGCTTTTCTGAAATCCAACAACCAAGCGAATGTGCTCATTCTTGATACATCTCCTATAAGTAGACCAATCATAATATTTAACTCGAACTAATGACTAATATGGTACTTATCGGTTCCTAATAATGGCTATAAATATAATTATAAGTTCCCTTTAAAGCCTAGTAAGTGTAGCGTAACTTACAAAGATTTCTTAGATAAAACTGGGGAAGTCACAGGCAGAACTCCAACCAGAAAGCTTCTCTTCGTCAGGCTCCTAAAAATCTTAGAACCCCAATAAAATGCTTAGAATTCCGAAAAAAGTCAGACTCAAGGGCGGGAAATGTTTAAGAGAGAAATGTTAGAAAGGTGTGAGAAGAATTTTTGTTTCCGCTGCTATTAGTGGAATTTTGGAGAGGTGTGCCACACCCAGGCGCGCCGCATCTGGTGATGTGTTTGTTTCTCCTGCTACTGTGTCTCGTCGCTGCATTTGTCCACATCAACCCCTTTGAGAAGCTATGTGTCATCATCTTATGGCGTCATGTGTCCCAATCTCGTGGTGCCACGTCATCACAGCTGGCATTTTGTAGAAATCTTTGAACGGCCATAACTTTCGCGTATGAAATCCATTTTCAACATTATTTATATCCTTAAAATCCTATCGACGATCTCTACAACATTCCTTAAGATCTTAACAACTAATTCTCACCCATTTTTAAATTCATATTTTTATAGAGATTAGGTTGTTAAAGTCTATGCGAAATTCAGAAATCCTTCATAAGAACATCGTTCTTGACTATGTTTATATCGACGGGTACATATTTATGAGATCTTCAACTCTCATTCGATTATTTTGGCTAACACTCAGTCGATTTAAAATTCTAATTTTGTGTCGCACACAACTATATTGAAACTTCGAAAGATCATAACTCCCTCATATGAAGTCAAATTTGGATGTTCTTTACATGTACATTCTAGCTTTTATGACTACTACAACTTTTGTTTAGACTACTTAAGCTAATAAGCAACCTGTCTCCGATTCACTTTTTACGACACACTTTTCTGTATTGGGCTGAATGCAAAACTTATAACAGTCATAACTTCTTCATAAGAAGTCAAATTATGCGTTCTATATATCCACGAAAAACATATTGACATCTACTACACTTTTATGATGATTAATTTGGTTAAAAAGTGATATGTATCTACTTTGAACTTTATAAAAAATGGTTTATATTAATATAGCGTACCTAGATGTCATATTATTGGAGGTTATCAAGATCTACTCATGACCTAGCCGATATTATCGTATCGATACTCCTCGTAGAACTTCTTTCCACCTTAGATGTACTCCTAAACTGATTGTGATGTCTTCCAAAACTGGGAACTTTTCAGTCTAGACTTCCAGAATTTATACTCTACAACTGATGATTGCCTTTTGACACGAAATGTTGATTTGGTCCTTTGACTAGGAACACGTTCGACTCGTTAAAAAGCAAGTAAAAATAGAATTTATTTCATGAGTCTCTAACGGAATCCCCTTTTATGAACATGCCTCTTATAAAGGCTTATGGTATACCATTATCACTTTGTGTCCTACGAAATTTTTCAGTGGTATACCGTAACGAAACACAACAAACCTAGATTACAAACTGTCTTTCTACCTATTTATTTTGTTCCACCATCCTCAAATTTAAGCAAAGTCACCATATCATGTTTACTGGTGACAAACTCCTTGCAAGGCTCTAACTATCTTACCTATATCAAGGTATAACTACTGATTAAGTAATTCGTGTCTATGCCTCATCACGACACGCCGTGATACTATCCAACTACTTGGTTTACGATGCTAGATCACTCTTGTCATCATCCTCATTGGGCCTAAAGATTCATGATCAACCTTTCGGTGGTCTTGGAGACTCCTAACCATTATTTGAATGTCCTCAAGAAACCCAATCATCATCCTTCCTTGATATCTACTTATCACAACAGACCTTTGCTATTTAAATTTTTTAGGCTACAATCGATTAAAGGTCCTTAATATACATTGTATAGATGCTAAAGTCTAACTGTCATCCTATGTTAATCAATGAATGTTTAAATTTGATCCTAGTTTTATATTTGTTCTTACGCATATAAACTAAAGGAATAACTAAATCGAACACATTGACGCATACGTAGTTGCACTCGACGATCTATCTAACGCAACCCTTAACTAAACGAATGTACCTACGAAATTTACACTAGTTGCTTATGATCTTTTTGTGTTCTCTACCAACCAAAACCTTGCATCTAAAAGTTTGAACAACTCTCCGAAAATAATCTACCATCTTATTGTAGCTCTAAATCTCATAGGAAATCCTTAGATCTTTTCCTTGCAGTTCGATCTTTAATTAACATCTGAAAAGGCATCAACATAACTGAATCTCTAACAAAAACTACTGCTTACACAAGTTCTAACAATGAGTTACTCCTAGACTTGAATTCTTGCCAATTCCTGCTAAGGACTCTTAGTTAACCTCAACTGTTACTGACAACATGAATACCAATTAGTCAATCTTCAAGCAAATGAATCAATCCACCAATCCTATGTATACTTGCTGATAAATTAGCAAACCCAGGGAGGTATTACAACCTCTCTTAACGAACATAGTTCATCCCGAATGATATCTTTCTAGGAATCTCTTACTTTACTAAAACATACACCTGATGATGACTTGAAATAGTCGTATGAAGGAAACACTCTCTCCGTTAACATTGATCCTAGAGCTGTAATTACTTGACACAGGATAACTGAATTCCTTCTATGGTTTGCACCAAACTCTCTAAGTCTTGTATATATCTTGAGTACTCAAAATTTGCTATTATGAACTATACAACATATTGAATTCCTTGTCTAATAGCTCCTACGCCGCGACGGTAAACCTTACATTTGTGAATACCTATACCTATATAGTCCTCTAGTCTATCTAATCCAAACCCAAGAATTTCATAAATGACTAAATTCTATACGACGCTTAGGAGGAATGACCGACCTTTCGTTGAGAATCAAGAAACTCATAGCATACGGGTATTCTAGTAGAACACTCATTCTTCTTGCTCCACGTATAATGAAACTAAAATTAACAACCTCTAATTACTTGTGATTCAACTCTACTAGACCTTGACGTTGAAATTGAAAGTCAAAACGCCCTTCAAAATTTACCTAAAGGGTTGGTTTTCCTTTACTTGGGTTCGGCCCATCATTTACTCTGCTCAAAACTATTAGAAGTCCAAGTTTGGTTTTTATGTAAGTCGTAGCACTTTTTGAATTTAAATAATATCATGATTGTCGTATCCAATGGATTTTGACATTCTCACAGTAGCATTACTTCTTGTGCCCACCATAAGCGGTCTCCTTTTGTAGCACGACAAAAATAGGATAAGGTCGTGACAAGTACGACGTTGTCTAGAAACACACTAATGGACACACATGTATAATGGTATAAGTGGGTATTACTAACATAGTCGAACTACTAGTGGTGATGATTACTGGATCCACTCCATCTTTCTCATTCTTCTAGACAATTACCTTGTCACATTCCATTTGTGCTTCTTGTAACAATCCTCCTAATACCTCTAAAGCACTTGGGTGCATGCGGATGGAAAGACGATCACATGTGCCTTTATATATAATGGCTACAACAATCATAGCTTACCTACTCTCATGTGCGAGAATCAATAAATTTGGACCTATTTGATGATGGTGGTGTTTGAACCTACACATGTTCCTTCATCATTCGATGGACCTTTAGTCCAAACTCTTGAGTCATACACTCAACTTCCAATTGACACACACACACACACGTTCCTTCATCACTCATCCTATGATGAGGTTTCTATCATAGCTACAGTATCAGACTGAATAATCATACCCTAGAGACCTTTTGTTGTAGAAAGATTCATAACGAGCTAAACCCTCGGCTCTGCGAGACAGAACCTAGTATTGATGACACCTTCCATTTCTCTTATGCGTCCTTTATTGACTATTGGAGCCATCGTCATTGTGTTACGGGGGTCGACATACAACAACACTATAATAGGTAGCAAGTCTAGACGCTAGTTGCTTCAACCCAATGAAGGCTGCAACCCTTCTTTGGATTAACTTGATCAATTCCTTCTTAAAATCTCATAACTAAATTCAGTACTATATCAGACAAGGTCCTAAGAACCTAATTACATACGTATATATATATATATATATATATATATATATATATATATATATATTATTTGGACTTCATCTTTATGGCCTGAAATTACATCTTGGGCCTGAAATTACAGCAATTCTCTTAGATAGTGTTGAATATTTTAGTGTTGCGTCTTGGGCTTTTTGATTTGTAAACGGATTGGGCTTGTCCATCTGTAGTTATCTAGAATAGTTTCCTTTATCTATATAAGTTGTTAGGGTTTTGATATAAATATATGCATGCATGTATGCGTATAAAAAAGAGAATAGTCGTTCACGTTGATTCTTGTAACCCTAATATTTACCTCTACAGATTGAAGTTCTTAATCGAGCTCTTCTGTGGCATTTAGCATTAATCATTCAACATATTCATTGCAATACTTGTGTTCTTAATTACGTTCATATTTATATTTTGCTTAGAATCATACGATCCTGATAGAACATTGATCTAACTATTGGTATCAGAGCAGGAGATTGTGTTCGTCGATACACTTCTCTTCTGTATTCACAAATAGTTAGGGTTTCCGCTTTTATCGAAGCTGTCATCTTCTTAACGACGACTACTCAGCTTTTGATAAAACCCTAATCTCAAGTTTACAGGTAAGATTCTAGCAGCTCACCATGTCACAATGATACGCATATAAACCCTATTAACATCTCAAAAAACATCAGATCTACAACTAGAGTTCCCATACTCTACACTCAAAACTACGAAGTATGGGATCATCACATTGAAGATTACGTGGTTGGATCTGAAGATAATGGCTATCTCATCTGGGAAGCTATTGTTCTTGGACCGTTTGTGCACTCAGAAACAAACACCATCGTCAAGACACATAAAGATTACAACAAGTTGGCGACAGATGTTTAGAAGATGCCGCAAGATGAGAAGGACGAGATTCTGTGTAATGTCACAGCCATGCGAATGATAAGATTCGCCTTACAATCTGACACCTTTCAGCTTGTAGGCTCATGCACAACTGTTAAGGAAATGTGGGATAGGTTGAAGGAACTCTACTCAACTGATTAGGATCTGGAACACTCCATTCAAACTCTGTTGCTGTTAGAATTTGGAGTGTTTGAAGAGAAACCTGAAGAGAAGCTCATTCAGACCTTTGATCGGTTCAATCATCTTTTAAGTAAGATGATCAAGCATGGATTTGAAAGAAAGGTGATCGAACAGAAATTTACATTCATGAACGGGCTCAGACGAGAATGGATGGCTATAATTTCCACTGTGAAGGCGCATGAACAGTTCAAATCCTACACTCTGGCGAAACTATTTGGGATACTGAAGTCACATGAATGTGTTGTAACTAAGGAGGCAAAAGTGGTCTCTGGCATGGGATTGCTGGCTCTTGTCTCTAAAGGAAGAGGTACTGTTGACAAAGAAGAAGAGTCAGACATGTCAGAATGTGATCTTACAAGTGAGGAGTATGCTCTAATGATAACAAATCCAAAGAAATTCGCAAGAAGAAAATTTCCCACCAATAAGAACCGAAATTGGCAAGGAAGTTATAGTTCTGAGAAAGTAAAAGAGGAACCAAAAGGTGGAAGAGAAAAAGTAAAACAAGCTTGCAGGAGACTTTGGATATGACTGCAATTACTGTCACGGCAAGAACCACTTTGCCAAAGATTGCATGTTAAGAAAGATGGCTGAGAAGAGAGAGGGTGAAGATGATGAAGCGTATTACATGCGAAAACTTGAAGAAGTCAAAAAGAAAAAAGCTTCCAACATCTCGATGAATGCTCTAACTGTATAAGAAAATGCAGGGGAAGATGAGTTCAGTGGCGTTGAAGTCTGGTCAACAGACTCTGAAGACGAAGAGGTTCGAAGACCCATCAACCGAAAGTGCAGACACAGAATCGAACATGACTGAAAACAACTTTTTTGCAGCCAAGCTAGTGAGTGAGAAGATCAACGACTGCGATCGATTGATCAAGAACGTACATTCTCTCCTTGAATCTCTTAAAATTTCCAAAATTGAATATCTAGAAGAATTAAATGAACTAAACTTTAAATTTAACAACCTAAGTAGTAGCCTCATGCAAACCCGCTTAGCAAACTCTAACCTAACTGACCAACTCGGCAGGGTGTCTTCAAAAAGTGAGGAGAGAAGGATCTGGATTGAGCAGAAGGAAGCAGAGTTAGTTAGGGCTAAGGATGAGAGTATTTATTTGCAAAGAGACAATTTGAAATTATTAAAACAAAGAAACGTTTTCTGTTTAATTGCTAAACGTCTTTATACTAATATTGCTCAATTAGTGATGAGCAGTTCGACGACGAATGGTATATAGACAATGGCTGCTCGCGTCACATGACAGGAATAAAGGAGGAATTAAGGGAGTTTCGGTCTCTAAAGGATGGTGGTTCTGTGAAATTTGGAAACAACTCCTATGGAACAATCAAAGGATACGGGATGATAACTAATGGAGACTTTTCCATCAGAAAGGTGGCTTATGTAGAGGGATTGCAGCACAACCTCATCAGTGTCTCGCAATTAGTGGTGGGCAGAGGCTTGAAGGTATCATTCGATGATACAGGATCTGAGATAATAGAAAAACAAACCAAAAAAGTTTTGCTAAAATCCGCATGAAAAGGAGAAATGTATCCTCTGAATCTTAATCCTATTCGAGGGACACCAGTTATCTGTCTGCTATCAAAGGCAAACACTGATGAAAGTTGGCTTTGGCATCGACGTCTATCTCACCTGAACTTCAAAGATATCAACAAATTAGTAATTGGTGATCACGTTCGAGGTCTTCCTCTTCTAAAGTTCGAAAAGGAGCATTTATGTGCAGCATGTGAAATGGGAACCAAAGCAGAAAAAGCCACCCAACATGCATTAATATCAAGATCATGGAAGCACTTGAACTATTACATATCGATTTGTGTGGACCATCTGATATAGAGAGTATCGGTGGAAGTAAGTACATTCTAGTAATTGTAGATGATTTTTCACGTTTCACGTGGGTTTTGTTTCTTAGACAGAAATCAGATACAACTCCCAAGTTGAAGATCTTCATCAAGCAAGTGGAAGTTCAATTAAAGAAGATCGTGAGAAACATCAGAAGTAACAATGGGATGGAATTCAAAAACAAGGATTTCGAAGACTTTCTGGCTGATAAGGGGATCACACACAAGTTTTCGGCTCCTTATACACCACAGCAAAACGGAATTGTTGAAAGACGAACCGATCGTTGTGTGAAGCAGCTAGGACCATGCTCAACTATGCCTCCCTACCTCTATACTTTTGGGCTGATGCCATTGCTGCGACCTGTTATACTAAGAATCGGTCCTTCCTCAACAATCGATTCTCAATAACTCCTTATGAGATTTTAAACAATCGAAAACCAAACGTCAAGTTTTTCCACATATTCGGTTCCAGGTGTTTTATTCTTAATTCTAAAGAAAACCGAAATAAGTTTGATGTTAAAGCCGATGAGGGGATCTTTCGTGGTTATTCTCTATCATCAAAAGCATACCGAGTGTTGAACAAGCGTTCCAAAAGAATAGAAGAGACTTACTATGTCACCTTTGACGACAATTACATGAAGAAGGTTCGAAGGACAGAAGATGCCTCTGGAGACATCTTTCCAGCATCTGGATAGGTCTCGATTCCAATATCCAATCTGTTTGATGAATACATTCGGTTGTTCGATGAACCAGAAAAGGCAATACATTCGGAGGTAACAGCAGCAGACAACAAGGTAAATAATCTGAAGAAAGTAATAGACAAAGCTGCCAAATCAATGGAAACCGAAACACCTACTCCTAAACCATCACCTTGTACTTCAAACTCCGATTCAACGTTCCAGGGGGAGAACTCTAACACTTTCAAACCATTTGGAGTTTTTGTCGAGGGGGAGAATTACCATTTCGCCCCATCTGATACTCAAACAACTGAACCAAAAGTATCAAGTGAAAATCCAATCGAGGGGGAGACCCCCACTGCCGATTCTGTTGAAGACATAGGCTTCACTTCGCCAGTCGAGGGGGAGAAGGAGAGAACAAGTGATAGTTCAACTGACGAAGGTGAAGGGGATAAGTCAGATGTTGAAATTGAAGTTGAAGCAGAACTAAATCCAGAATATGATCCAAGCTATCCTCCGCTAGTAAAATGGACAAAAGACCATCCCAAAGAGAAAATTATTGGTGAATCATCCGAGAGTGTTCTTACTAGATCTCAACTGAAGGCAAAACAAACAACATTATTCTCCAACGTGGAATTTTGCATGTTTAACTCTTTTATCTCCAAAATAGAGCCGAAAACCATAAATGCTGCACTTGATCATTCTGATTGGGTTCAAGCAATGCAGGATGAGCTCAATGAATTCGAACGAAACAGAGTTTGGAAATTGATTCCTACACCGAAAGATGCCTCTGTTAGAACTTTTCTAGCATATGCCGCTCACAAGAACTTCGAAGTTTTCCAAATGGATGTCAAATGTGCATTCTTGAATGGAGAATTAGAAGAAACCGTCTATGTTGAGCAACCACTCGGTTTTGTGAATGAAAAGTACCCGGATCATTGTTACGTACTGGATAAAGCTGTCTATGGGCTAAAGCAAGCACCAAGAGCCTGGTATGAAACTCTTACTCGCTTTCTAAAAATGTCAAAGTTTAAACAAGGTTCGGTTGACCCAACCTTCTTTCGAAAGAAGGAAGGCGAACATTTGATGATTGTTCAGATTTATGTCGATGATATCATCTTCGGCTGTACGAATCCTAGCTTAACCGCTGAATTCAGAAAGTTGATGGAGACTAAATTTGAAATGAGCACAATGGGTCCGATTAACTTTTTCCTTGGTTTGAATATTAGACAGGAACCAGAAGGCATCTTTATAAACTCGGAAGCATACACCAAAAATCTGCTGACTAAATTTGGAATGAAGGGTGATTCAAAAGTAAAGGTTCCAATGGCATTCGGTACCAAGCTGACACCATCTCTGGAGAAACCGGCTGTAGACATAACTCTTTATCGACAAATGATAGGATCCCTTATGTATCTAACAACTAGTAGACCAGATATCATGTTCTGTATTTGTTATTGTGCCAGGTTTCAAGCTAATCCAAGAGAACCCCACATGACTGTTGTGAAGAATATTTTTCGATATCTGTAGAAGACTTCATCTCTCGGTCTCCGGTATCCTGCAAGATCTGGATTCTTCATACAAGACTTTTCAGATGCTGGTCTTGGAGGATGTGGATTGGACAGGAAAAGCATTATCGGAGGATGTCAATTCCTTGATGGAAAACTTGTCAGTTGGCAATCAAAGAAGCAAACCTGTGTTTCCTTGTCCACAGCAGAAGCAGAATAGATCGACACAACATCATGTACCTCTCAGGTTGTTTGGATTTAAAGATCACGTAGAAGACGGGAACGTAGAAGTAATCCATTGCAAGAGATTATGGGCTGAGTATGAAAAAGATCCCTCTCTACTGTGACTCTGAAAGTGCAATCAGGATTTGTCATAATCCATTGCAACATTCGAAAACCAAGCACATAGCACTTAGGTATCATTTCATCAAGGATCACGTAGAAGACGGGAACGTAGAAGTACATTTTGTTCGTTCTACTGATCAACTGGCTGACATCTTTACTAAAGCCTTACCAGAAACAACCTTCAATAAAATCTTACAAGGCTTGGGTAGGATGGAAGGAGAGTCGTTACCGAATCCTCAAATTTCTCCTTAAAATAAAGACAACAGAGATAGACAGAGTGCTCGGTCTATCTCTGCTCTAGATTTTTGGAACCGACATAGACAGACCGCTCTGTATATCTCGGCTCTGTAAATCTCAGCTCCGCTCTGTCTACTCATATTAATAAAATAAGGTTTCGGTTGTATATTTTAAGTTTTTCTGTTTTTATTCTTTTTCAGAAAATTTTCAAAAAAAAAATATCCAAAAATATTTTTCTTTCTGTTTTTTGTTCTTTTTCAGAAAATTTCAAAAAATCCAAAAATATTTCTTTCTGTTTTTATTCTTTTTCAGAAAATTTCAAAAAAACCTAAAAATATATTTTTAAAATTTTATTTTATTTGTTTCAATTGCTTGTTTGTTTTGTTTGGTGTCTGTTATTAATAGGTAAACACAAGAATAACCGTCAAAAGATCTCAAGCAGGTATGATTTCACTTTTACACAACCTAGTTAAGTGTCTCTAGAAGCATGCTGCTATATGTTGCCATAAAGCCTCTATGATCTCGAGTAAGCCTTAATGATTCGATCGATACCCATCATTTCTTCCAAATCAGGCTATTTTAACTCACTCGGTCTAGAGCTACCTTACTCTTCTCATTTGAGCAAAGAGTTTCTCTGCTCTGTCACGCTTATCTAGCAGAAGGTACATTCGGTTCCTTAACCACCTCCTTATATTCTCCATCTACCTTCGGTTCACTAATGTAAACCTTGAGACTCTCGGTCTTTAACACTGAGGTTTATGGTTACACAACATCTGTGTTGATGATCTTAGATACGATTACCACGTTCTAAGTGAAACCCAAAATCCAACACCAAAAATGAATTGACGGTGAGTGAAATACTCAAGCATTAACTGGTTACCTAAGGAAATCTCTTTTTATTTTGCGTGATCTTTTACGAAATCGTCTACAGCTAAGACATTTCTTCCCAAAGAGGTCCAGTTTATTTTATTTTGAGATTTCTGCTTCCTATAAGTCATTAACATAATAAATCCCACCTACCTGTTCAAAAGATCACATCGGTCTCACAGGTACCTCTACCAACAATCGGTTTTATGTTAAAACTCGATGTTTGGTTGGAGGAAAGCCACCCAATGCCTATGATCAAAAGAAGCCTTTCACTGTTTATTAACAAACAGTTGATCGTATCTTTCGGGAAACCACACAAGCACTTCAAGTCTCTCTTGACTTTGAATGAAGTGATTCTTGCCCGGAATCCTCTGCTTTCTGTCTTCTAAAAAGACATCACTCACGTCCAATACACACTTGTTTTATTTCTTTATCTTTCACACTCTTATGCACGAAAATTAATATTTTCCAACATTCTAATTGCTGATTGGTATAAGTTTTAGTTATCCGTTGTAACCAAACACAGGATAACAGGGTATTTCAAACGGTTCGAAGATAAGATTTGGGTGCGTGAATTTGATCCGTTTCAAACCCACGCGTGCTTACGTTATCCTGGGATTAACCACACTGTCAAATCGCGCTTTTTCAGGCGACATTTTAGCTACCTCATCATCACGATTTCTCTCTCCAGGAAACCGTATAAATATGGGTGATCGTTTTATTTGTCATTTACCAGTCTCAGATTATCTCTCTCATACAAAGTTTAAACTGTTCATCTTCTTCTTTGTTCATCAATGGCGACCTCATCCTCCGCACATGATCAAACTGCAACATCCTCCTTGCTTACAATCCGACCCAACCAAAATATGATAATCGAAATGAGTCCATTCCTCTACGACTCATATATGTTGCATGTAGTAGAATGTCTGAAGTATTCCCCCCTGTTATTAGCCCTAACCCAAGTCGAAGCGGTTCTGATGTCGCTGCTATCTCAAGTCTACTCATCAGCGACGTATGATAAGAATAAAGATTGCATCTACTTCACAATTCATGATAAGAAATCTTCGATTTCAAAGACGAAGTTTTGTTCACTTTTAGGGCTCGCAGTTGATTCTTCAATCATCTCGCCTGATTTCATCACTACAACCCAACTTTTCACAATGATGTACGAGATGGGATACACAGACGTGCTTACATCGATTGCGAAGGTCAAGAAGTCATGTTTACCATTGCAGTGGAATGGGTTGCTAACACTGGTAATCAAGGGTTTGGCGGAAAGAAGTGGTGGTTCAGATACCACAAGCAAAGGCTTTCTCACCATTCTTTATGGTTTATATAACAGGATCAACCAAGATTATGGCACGATAATATGGTCCCAAGTGGTGCAGAGTTTGAATACAATGACCCGTCATTCAGAGATTTCTTGCGGTCGTTTCTGGACCTTGATTACAAGGAAGGCCATGGATTCTTTGGAGATACCAGTTATAAAGGATGCTCTTCTTGCCTCTATCACTACATTCCACACCAAGAAGATCATTTTGTCAGATCCGCGTAAGTTTCTCCATTGTGGATCAATTACCGAATCAATGTACAGGTGTGTCACAACATAGAGAATAGTGGTGGAAGATTACCGAAAACTTTCTCCAGTTGGTCCAAGGGTTCTGTCTGAAGAACAACATGCAGCACTCGATGCCTTGGATCAGCCTGTTACCAGAGGCAAGCGAGTGGTGAAAACAGAGAAAGAAGAAGCAAAGGAGAAAAAGCCAAAAACTTCAAAGCAAAAGGCTGGTGAGGGAGCTTCTTCTCAAACAAAGCCGAAGAAGATTAAAAAGATGGCTAAAAGGCCCAAGATAAATTTGTCTCCTGAACCTGAAATTGTTGAAGATCATGAAACAGAAATCGAGAATCTTCTAGTCTTCAACAGAGAGCCCACACCAACGAGATCTCCAAACCCACCTCCCTCTCCTAAAGATACTCACATTCCTACTCCACCAGTCTCTTCCGAAACTACTAGACTTCCATCTCCTCAACCCACAAAAATTTCCACTCCAACCCCATCACCAAAACAGAAAGCCCCACTTTCTGTTCCCACAGATATACCATCCCTTCCTGTTGAATCTACTTCTCTACCAACTTCAACCACCAATACCTCTGTTCCTATCTCCACTACACCCATCTCAACTCCTCTTGCAACAGAATCCATCACCACCACCATTCCCTAAATCCCAGTAGAAGTCAATGTATCTGATACAGGGGCTACTACTGTGGTTGATACTCCGGTTACTAAACCACCATCTCCCACCCCATCTTCTAACTCTGGTGCTACTTTAGGAGGAGATGATGAAGAGTATGATTCTTTATACTTTAGTCCTTACCGGCTTCAAACTGATACTGATGCAGATGCTTCTGCCAATAATCAACATCTTCAAGACATTAATGAAAAGTTGGACCGATTGCTTGCAGACAGCAAAGCTTATGGCAGTATTGTCATGAAAGCTTTTGTGGAGACTGTTGTTCAGCAATACACTGAAGCCATTGACAAATCCACAGTTGCAGTTGACAAGTCAACAGCTTCGTGTTCACAGGCCGCGGAGAAGGTTACTGAGGTTGTTCATACAACTTAGATTTTCCTTGATTCATACAAAGCTCATGCTGATACTAATGTAGCAAAATATCAAGCTTTTGTGGACTCCTTTTCCCATACTCTTCAAGAAGAAACTACAAAGTTTGATGCCCTTCGTGCTGATCTCAAAACAGAATCCACATCTTTTCTTCAATCCTTGGATTCTCGTTTTGCTTCTTTAACTGCAGAAAGCACATTGAAGGAGGACTTGATCCAACACCAGGCAACTATTGAGCTACAGAAAGTACAACTGGCCCAGGCTGAAAAGGAGATCTCTCTGCTCAAGACTCAACGGGTTGTCTTTCAAAGTTGCGCTGGTGATGTGATGAATATCTTGACTACTCTTCTCGAAGCCCATGATCCCATTCTGACTTTAACTATTCGGAAGCATCTCCAGACTAAACTTCTTCCTACCATTTCTCTTCTTAGTGAAATGAAAGGTGTCTCGGAGAAAGTCTTTCTTCTGAAACAAGGGGGAGAGGAGAGTAAAGTCAAAACAGAACCGAAGGTTAATGTAGCTTCGGTTTCTGGAAAGCAAGTTCTAGAAGATAGTGACTCTGATCCTGAAGAGACTATTGTCAAAGCTCTCAAAAGAAAGAAAAGAGACAGAGAGCTTGATGAAACTCTGAAGGTGGCGAAAGAGGCTGAAGAGAAGGAGAAAAAGAATAAAGAAGAAGAGGAGGTCTTGCAGTGCAAGAAGACTCTGTTTCCCGAGTGGGACAGAGATACTCTTATCACTCAGGCGATTGAGTTTCCTTCCATGTATTGGTTGGAACCAATTGCTTCACTTGAATGTGAGAACTCAAAGGACTTGCAGTTTGACATGCCAATCACTAAAAGAGCATTTACTTATCATTGCTTTGAAGTCACTGCTGAGGTTCATTTTCCCAATTTGAAGGTTGACAGGGAGTTAGTCGATTTTTATTTGAAGAATGGTAAACCGCAGTACTTGACTTGGAGTGCACAGAAGATTACAAGAGTCAAGGTACTGAAATCATCACTTGCTGGGAGATTTATGAATGTACACTTCAAGATTAACCGTGGTACTACAAACACGGAATATTTCATCTCTCTGGCAGATCTTCCCAATCTTAATCCTCATGATTGGATTTTGCTATACAACATTTTGCTCTCAAATCAAAGAGAGTATGAGCCGATTCTGAAACATCTTAAAAGAATGTTGGCCTCCTATATCCATGAACTTGCCACTATGGATCAGGAGATAGCAAGAGTGATGAATAAAAAGATGACAGTCAAGCCAACGTCTAAGCCCGGTGATGTAAATAAAATGAAGTTGGGGTAGATTGATTCAACAAACTTGACTGTCATGTTCACTAAGGGTGATAGGCTTAAGTTTCTATTTGCATTGGTTGACAAGCATCTATTTTCAACATATTGTTTGGAGCATATAATCAACATCATTCATCGATGCAAGCATAACTCAGCATCAGACAAGAAGAATTTTACAGATATGCTTCGGTGGTATATAACGTTTAGAAAACACATTCTAGCCATTATACCGAGGATATTTGAAACGGTGAAGAACCCGACTTGTGTGAAAAGAGAATAGAGTTTCTGCTCCAAAGACGCAAAGGGGGAGATTGTTGAATATTTTAGTGTTGCGTCTTGGTTTTTTGATTTGTAAACGGATTGGGCTTGTCCATCCGTAGTTATCTAGAATAGTTTCCTTTATCTAGATAAGTTGTTAGGGTTTTGATATAAATATATGCATTCATGTATGCGAATAAAAAGAGAATAGTCGTTCACGTTGATTCTTGTAACCCTAATATTTACCTCTACAGATTGAAGTTCTTAATCAAGCTCTTCTGGGGTATTTAGCATTAATCATTCGACATATTCATTGCAATACTTGTGTTCTTAATTACGTTCATATTTATATTTTGCTTACAATCATACGATCCTGATAGAACATTGATCTAACAGATATCATCATACAACATGTTGTTGGATTAATGTCTAAGTCCATAACTATATTTGGTATGTACTTGACCCGACCCGGCATGGTCCATTTGCGTTGCACTTCACCGACACAATTTATATGGATAATCTTTTGAGAATAGTATGTTTATGATTAATATTAATATATTATAAGTTCTAATATATTATTATGGAATCATATTATTTGATTAGTATTGATCAAGAATTAATTTATAATTAATTAAGTGATCAAAAGGAACTAATTAAATATGGACTCTTATATATATGGAATGGGCCAAGTTCATTTAGGTTGGGCTAAGCTTTCATGGATAGTCCATGGAGTGTTTAACCCATGGATCCTAGGAAATGAAAGGTCATGGGTATTAGGGTTTAACCCTAATCCTCCACACTATATAAAGATGTCCTTGGTTGGTGAAATTGGCACTAGTGTGGTACACTAAAAAGGGCTAGCCGATTTCACTAGAGAGAACCAAGTATCCATATTCTCTAAAGTCTTCCAAGGTGTTTTGGTGATTTGTGATTCCACTTGAGGCTTCCACACTATTGGGGCTAAGCTCTTAAAGCTTGAAGACATCAAGCTACATCAAAAGGTATGTCATCTAACTAGTACTTTGTAGTATGAGATCTTCATAATATGCTAGTTAGGATTAAAGCCTTGGAAAGTTCTTATTTACATGTATAATAGAGAAAACATAGATCCAAGGTTTATAGGGTTGCATGTACACCATAGGAGTGTTAGAATGCTCATAACCCAACAGTGGTATCAGAGCCATGGGTTGTTTTTTTGTTATATTGATGCAAATATTTTATTTTCAAAGTTGAAAAAAAAATTGACGTTTGTCAAATTTTAAGATAATTACTTGTCTTTGTGAAAAACTAATTATTCGTAAAATTTGAATCATTTGCTATATGAGTTAAATTAGGTCAAATTTAGTAAAAGATAAAATGATATGATTATTTTATTAGTTTTAAAAGTTTGATCGAAAGAGTTTTTTGAAACCTCCATAAGTTATGGATATCAAAAGATTTAAAAAAAAATGATTCAAAGTTTTTTTATGGAGTTACACAAATTGTTATTAATGCTTTAAAGAATTCCATAACTTGTTCAAAAGTTATGGAACATGAAAAGTTTCATCATTAAACAAACATTAAACTCCATAAGTGTGTTTTTGTAACTAAGAGTTGATTTAGATTAATAGAAAATTATGTTTTCAATCCATTTTAATCTAAGAGTTGATGCTAAAATGTGTTTTTGTAACTTGTCATCAAGTTATATGAAAAGTCACATTTAAGATTCATAAAACTCATAAAAGTTGGCAAAGGTTACAAAATGAAGAGTCTAGTTCTAATTAATTGGTGTTATAACTCCATAATTTGTCCTCAAGTTATGGAGGACCAAGAGTCTCTTCATTAAATAATAAATAAAAAATTGTAACCTTAATCAATTCTATAAGTTATAAAATAAAGAAAAGTTAATTCTTTTATTAGTTTAAAGTCTTCCATAACTTGTCCTCAAGTTATGGAACTTGAAGAGTTTTTGGAATAAAACTATTTTAAACACATAAGTTATGGAATTAATTAGTTTTGAATATTTTGGAAACTTGCCCTCAAGTTTTGGAATTTGTAAATTTTTCTCTTATGAATACTTTAATTCCAAGTTAGCCCTTAGAATTTTAAAAGTTAAAATTCAACCCTTATACTTTATAATATTATAAGTTAATAATATATATATGTATAAGAGTAAAGTCAGTCTTACCGCTAGTACGCCTCATTCATGAAGCTGGTCTATAAGATGGGTATAAGGTTGTTGCCTATAAAATGGCAACTTAATGGGTGTTCACTCTCACCCACCGCTTGCTTGACCGGTGGAGGGTCGTTAGCCGAACGGGTTTGACAGGACTATAATTCTCCCTTCATTAAAAGTATTAATGATAAATACTAAGTAACTGAACATTTAATAATACCCAATCTTAGTTACTTAGGAAAATGTGAATAAGGTGCTAATCCATGAAATTACACTTTGCACTTTGTTTAAGTCGGTTAGTGGAGCGTGTGTGGTTAACTGTCACACTAACTCATATTTAACAAGGTAGGCAAAGGGTAACTTAATGTTTATCATAGTATCGATGGAGCGTGTGTGGTTAACCGGCACATCGATTGAGGGGTAAACACTTAAGGGTACCAAGTAATTTGCATGGTTACTTCACACCCTGTTTTGTGATCCTCGGCATCCCAGTCACAAAACCTGAAGGGCACACTCGAGATTGAAACATGCCATTGAACAGTTCAATGAATCTCAAAGATCTAGGAGTTTCAAATCCAATTAAAACCTAATAATACATTTCGTTTATCTTGGTGGAAATTGGTGAATCGTCATTCACTTACCTTCAAATATTTTATAGCTTGGATTACGGCATACCTCTTCTAAGTTATAAAATAGTTTGTTGGGTCCTAGCCTTAATATTTCATATTGGGTGTCATATTAAGGACTATAAATCAACTATCTTGAATATCTCCCATAACATGTCTGGTTTAGACATTTATGATCTTCCCAAATCTCTTGAAACAAGCTTTCCTAAATGAAAATGATGTCCCTTGGAAATCATACTTCTTTCACCTCCTCCGATTATTCTCCCTAACACACAAGTTCTTGAAAAGTTTAAGGTCACTCAAGCCCTATTGGCAAGGCAAGGTCTAGGTGTGATCACATCTTGGAGATGTAGTCACATATTGACAAGTCGGGAGAGTTAGGTGTCAAAGTTTTGAGAAAGTTCTAGGTTTAACTACTTTCTAAGTCACATAGTGAGTTCTTTTGGAACACCTATGAAACAGACTATGACAAGACCCTTAATGATCTTATCTATTTGCTAAGATCAACTTCCTAAAACTGTATGGACATTGACAATGATGACATTGGATATCTAGTAAAGCTCTCTCTTCCCAGTGGAAAGGGATCGGCCATAGTCAACTCGGTTGACCAAATGGTAAAGAGAAAAACTAAGTTTGTGATAGTCTCGTGTACCATTATCAAAAGGGTCCATATGTTTATATTGCTAAAGGAAGGGGCATTGGTTGCGAAGTTGCCAAATTTACCTAAGGATGTTAAAGTCAATAAGTTTGACTGTACTTCAGGTACAATCCACTATCTAACTCTGTTAAGTTTCTATTATGAGATTCTTGATACATGATGTGACTGGGTCACATGGTGATGTTTTAAGAATTAAAGAAAAGTGAAGAGACTTAAAGAAAGAATATGCTGAATTTGATTGAGTAGATGGATTTCTATCGCGTAGTTTGAAGATCGGATTCTTGAGCTACTTCTTAGGAGTTATGAGATCTTGCTTAGGAATAGATAACAACAAGTTTTCATATGTATTGTAAGGATAGTTTTTTCCGCAAAGTTTTTAAAATAAAAGGAAAAAAAATATGATGATTTTATTTATTTTAAATATATCCTTACAATGGCATTTGAGGAAAAAATTGTTGCTTATATGATTCCATTAATAGCAAGAGTGGAAATATGAAATTGATTCTTTCATTTGTGGTAATGTCTAAATTTACCAAATAAAGGAAAGATTCTCATCACCAAAGTCTCAATTGGACAGGAACTTGGAATCATGCAAGGTGTATAGCATGATGAATTAGAACTTTCAAGTATTGGAAAATTAAGACTAATTACTTGTTCACATGGATGTGTGAGTAATGTGAAGGACTAAGGGATTGAGTACACATTCTTGTGCACTGTTCAAGTCCACCACAAAAGATTGATAAGATTATTCGTCATAATTTACTAAAGCTCAGTAAATATGGTTATACTTACAAGCTTAAGTGTAATTCTGTGACATTGGAAAAGGTTCCAGTGTAAGGCAGAGCGAATAAGAAGAATCAAATTAGGCAGAAGGATAAAAGTCTTTATGTGAGACATCATGAATCGTGTCCCATATGCTTCGGATATAGGATCGTCCCATATGCTTCGGATATAGGATCGATTACATGTGCTATATTCATCCTTTCTAAAATTTTCCAAATGCCTGGGGCATTAAGAAGGCAAAAGGTTTAGAACTGGATATGACTAAAAGGATTAAACAATTGTCGAGGACAATCTAAGGTTTACCAAAGATTGGTTGCTCAAGGACAGTTGGAAGTATAGTGATAATTCTGGAAGGACCATATTGACATAATCTGTAAAGAGGCAACTCTTGTTCAAAAGTGATAGTCAAAATGAATATGGAAATGTTTCAAAGTCAGAAATTTCAATCTGTGTAAGATTAAGGAAACTTAATGCAAGAAGCATGTTTCCAAGGAGTTGATCTCCTTTGGAATACTCTATAATGATTGTTGACAAGTCTTTCTGAATTTGTGCATAATCGTTACAAGAGGATCAATGCATATAAGTTTAGAATCTAACAGATTTCAGTAAATGGCATGAATTTGGAATTCTTGCATTTGCCGTAAGGATCTGGGAGTGTGAAAAGAGAATCATTGAAGTTATGTTCAATTGATCTAGTTCACAAAGTAAAGATCATAGAAAAACATAGTATGAATACTTAGTGTATGGCATGACTAGTGTTTAGAAAACATAGTGTACATGCTTGGAGCATGGGACAACTATTGTTTTAAATTCAAGAATAAAGTTGATAGCTGAAACAGTATACAATGAATAATGTGTAATCATATGGTGATAAATAAAAAGTGTTTTATTTATGTTCATAGGTTTTGATACCATATTGGATTCAATTAATATTGTGTTTCACTTTGCATGTTTTGACATCCCGAATAAACTAGGTTATTCTTCCGGAATGACTAAGTTATTCAAAACATCCACAGTCGGTCATATGTTGGAAGTAGATATGAATTAAGACTATCATGGGTTGGCTTGTAGAGGTCTAAGGTGTTGGACAAAGGGCTACAACACTCATGAGTGCTCATAATTTCTGAGTATTGGATTCAACCCGCGCTCATTGGAATCACTTCATGGATTTTATCATGAGTGATCATGAGACGATAATATCTTATATTCTTCAAACCTAGAGATATGAGTTGTTACTATGAGTTGGTTGTACATTGATTGCAGGAAAACGCATTTGGTAACTCGGTGCTATAAAACGTGCCTTTGTGTATGATTCAAAAAGTAGTAGAAGAAGCCATATGAGTCGAAGTTTATCCATTCTATTTACCTTCGGGATAAAAGCGATATCTGTGGGCCCCTCGACGATTTGATGATGACAAATGGAAGTGCTCGGCCGGGCCAGGACTAATTTGATTTGTTCAATTAGTCATTCGTCATAAATCAGAAATCGGGAAACAACAAATGGACAGAGAGAATGATTATAATCCATGTCTCAGTCCATATGATATTTAGAATGGAGGAATATATGATCCCTTATCTAATGGACAAGTTCGTTGACAAGATCAGAGTTCGACAGTAGCTTTAAGAGCTACGATTGCCAGTTAGGTTTGAAGTCATACGCAATAATAGTTTTAGAATTATCCAAGTGGGAGACTGTTGGATTAATGTCTAAGTCCATAACTATATTTGGTATGTACTTGACCCGACCCGGCATGGTCCATTTGGGTTGCACTTCACCGACACAATTTATATGGATAATCTTTTGAGAATAGTATGTTTATGATTAATATTAATATATTATAAGTTCTAATATATTATTATGGAATCATATTATTTAATTAGTATTGATCAAGAATTAATTTATAATTAATTAAGTGATCAAAAGGAACTAATTAAATATGGACTCTTATATATATGGAATGGGCCAAGTTCATTTAGGTTGGGCTAAGCTTTCATGGATAGTCCATGGAGTGTTTAACCCATGGATCCTAGGAAATGAAAGGTCATGGGTATTAGGGTTTAACCCTAATCCTCCACACTATATAAAGATGTCCTTGGTTGGTGAAATTGGCACTAGTGTGGTACACTAAAAAGGGCTAGCCGATTTCACTAGAGAGAACCAAGTATCCATATTCTCTAAAGTCTTCCAAGGTGTTTTGGTGATTTGTGATTCCACTTGAGGCTTCCACACTATTGGGGCTAAGCTCTTAAAGCTTGAAGACATCAAGCTACATCAAAAGGTATGTCATCTAACTAGTACTTTGTAGTATGAGATCTTCATAATATGCTAGTAAGGATTAAAGCCTTGGAAAGTTCTTATTTGCATGTATAATAGAGAAAACATAGATCCAAGGTTTATAGGGTTGCATGTACACCATAGGAGTGTTAGAATGCTCATAAACCAACACATGTAATGACGGAACTAACATAAAATGAATATATAGTGTTAGACACACTATTTACCCAACTACCAACGACATAGGAACTTTATGAATCTTCCTGATCCAAGTGCGAGTCTCGTGGTTCGATTAGTATAGGACTCACTACCTTTTACACCTACTCATACTTGACCCAAGAATTTCCCCCGAAGCTTCCAAGTAACTTCCAATACTATACATAATGACCGATAAACATATATGTATGTGTCCCAACGAGCACATGCAACATATTTTCCTGGACTCTACTAGGATTTTACATCTCTAATGACACTCTACCTTATGAATATATACCCTATTAACTATATATTAAACCTCCTAGACTCTCCTTCCATAATTCCCTTCCACTTCACCTATCACAACCGGGAAATTTTAAACCCAACAAAGGCTAAACCCTAATCTAGTGCAAGTGAAAGCACATTTCAATTCTTGTTGCATTGTATCCTGTATTGCCTTAAGTGCATGTTTATAAGCTAATAACTAAGTATAGTTTGAAACCTAAGTTGATTTAGGTTAGTATAAATTAATATTAGTCAAGAGTTAATGTCTAAACTATAAATAAATACATTAAATAAAGGTATTTCGCCAAAAATTCAAGAAGAAAAGGAGTTTTCGGTCAAAAGAATCTAGAAACATGGAAATTTCGGTCAAGGGATTAGGAATCAAATGGAGTTTTCAGTTAAAGAATCAAAGAGAAAAGGGTTTTCGGTCACATATGACTGAAATCACCCTTTAAAGAACTGAAAACACAAGTGAGGTCCACATTAGAACCGAAAACACATTTGTGCAAGCCCATTAAGGTCGTAATCTAATTGCTATATATATATATATATATATATATATATATATATATATATATATATATATATATATATATATATATATAAGTTTATTCGTGAACTCAATTCATTTCTCACATTTCAAACCGCCAACACTTCCCATTTGGCTCTCAAGTATCATCTGTAAACCCCATATCTTCAAAACATTTCTACCCATATCTTCTTATTTTCACCAAGAACAATAAGAACATTCAGCAATATCTTAAAATATTCAAGCCACCAACTGAAAATACCAAAACATACACCGAAAATGCCTAACAACACTCCAAATAATTTTTGTAAGTATTTCTTACATAATTAAAATGTTGTCTAACACTTTAATTATTATTTACATCATTATTTAACTTAGTATTTAAATTAATATCTTATTAATTAAATACGGCATCGGGTATAATTATTTTTAGGATACGATTATTCGCACGGGTTCTACCTCGATGATCATCACGACTACTTCGTATCCAAACAAGAACGCACATTCGAGATAAGTTCATACCCCAAGTTTTCACTATTTTTCAATGTTTTTAGGGGGGAATACAAGTAAAACATGAGGACTTTTGTGTTAACATTTAAACAATTTGAAACCTTTTGATACCATTCGTAATTGTTTCAAACTGATTAATTGTTGTGTTATATATATATATATATATATATATATATATATATATATATATATATATATATATATATATATATATATATATATATATAAGGTTTAACAAACTTAGAATTAGCAATTCCACCCTAAATCTTGTTCCTTGTCTGCTTGTGGGTTTAGGATAGAATTATTTATTCGACTGTCTTTTCATTCTTAATTATATATGTTGTGAATGTATACGAATATAAAATATTGTTCGTTAAATTGATAACCCTTTTGTAACATGTTGATCAAAAGGGTATTTTTCACAAATCTATTACTACCGCTTTATACACACTGTTAAATTGCAAAGGTTTTCAGTTCATTATATAGCATACATTTAAACTATAACAGATCTAGTTTGTGAGTCACTACACTATTTTACTAAGTTCAAGAAACGATACAAGAACATACTTATAAACTATAATAGGTATAGTTTATGGAAGGCTAATCTATATCACTATTTCAAGGATACACTACTAAATAATTATTTAAGTATAATTATTTTACATTACAAAGTACGCTACTACAAGGTAATACATACAGTTTCAAGTACAAGAGAACACTAAAACACTACACGTAAACTAGTTAATACAGGGTAGTGAGGCACTACTTCATTGTACCCATCAGGGTACATATTCAAGTCCTACAAATTATAAGTCGAGTCTCCTGGAGGGAGAGCGTGAATTTGTGTATAGTTATATACGGGACTAACAATCCCGCACCTGAGCTGCTTGCAATAGCTAGGCTGGCAGGCCTGGGGTGACAAATGTCATAACATTCTGATGCCTAAAGAACGGCGTAGACGCCACTAGTCATTTTAGTAAGGTTGTATGAAACTCACAATAGTATTAACTAAACATTGTTTACGGGATTAACACTACTTCAAAGGTTTTATTTTAATAATAAGACTACACAACTTTTCTAGTAACAAGAACATACAATTTAGAGGGGACCCATAATGCTAATTCTATGATTATTTATTTTATACATTAGGGTTCTATATAGTATACTATCCATTCGATCTCGACTATATATGACTTGTATACCCTAAGTAATCATAGGTGGAAACATGTGTGGGTCAAGTCACTATATACAAGTATAATACACTATTCTCTAGTACATAACTCATAGTTCTGGGGAAAACATATATTAATATAGTTTTATGAAGTAATAAAACTACAAGTATACAAACTTAGCATACATTAACATGCATACGTTTTGTTCTAAAGGTGAAAGACTACATCTCAATTATACTAAGAAAATATTGGATTTTTTGGAAGGACACACTCACATTTAAAAAAGGACCATTACAGTTGACTCTGTAATTATCTAGTGAATACGTTATGGTTATATACAATGAAGATCCGGCATGCAGTGGAATGTGTGGTTACCGCCTCATTTCTTTTTCATTGTTTGGTTGTGGGCTTAGGGAAGAACCACACAATCGATTGTCTGTTCGATCCAAATTGTATATAACTTTTATACACTAAGTTCTCGTAGAAGAAACTAGTTGGGTCACATTTATTACATTTCATTACATCATAAAATATAGGATTTTCTGGAGGAACACAATAAGGTCTTCAAGGAAAAAAGAACATACTTTCTAAAACAAAATGCTTATGAACTCACCAACTTTAATGTTGACACTTTCAAAACCACTTGTATTCTCATGACACTAGTAGATAGGTATTCACACAGGTTTTGAGAAGATAGAGCATGGTAGCTTCAAGTCTGTATTTTGCTATTTACTTTTGGAGTCAATCATATGTGATTCGAAAAAAATGTAAAGACTATATTATCAATACAATGGTTGTTGTTACTTTGATTACTATAATTCAATTTTCATGATACTATGCATGACGTCCTCCGCCCCTAAAAGTTTCTGCCATTCTGGTTTGCGAGTGTGACATCACCCTACTATTAGCCGATGAGAACTTATACCAATGTTAACTAATTATCGAATAAATACAATTTCATGCTGTTAAAATCAAAAAGCCTATCGACTGAGAGATCCGACAATACAATAGTTAGACTCAAACGAGAGCTGCGCAATTGCACCAAATTAAGCAATCTAAAACTATTTAATTTTAGGAGCATGCAATCTAACATACTCGTCAAATAACTAGCTAACATCAATATAAGTTCTAAACAAAAATTAACAAGCAAATCACTAGGCTATAAGGTATCTTAAGTATCAAGAAATTTTAACCTGAAATCCCTGAAAATATCCTAGCCTACATAGTAGCATACATTTCTAACAGTTCATATATCAGCAGACATAACAATATGATATTTTGGGAACCACTTTCCTTTCTTAGCTATGGTATGACTGCACGCATCACATTTTTTGTAATACTCTTTTTCTAAAAGGATTTCTTAATTACATAGATGCTTAATTCTTTTCTTGAGTCACACAAGTGTTCATCCAAGTTTCTCAAACCAGGGCTCTGATACCAACTCGTAATGTCCTAATTTTCAACATAATTATTTTTATTTTTATTTATTCGAACATACCTCAGAGTATAATTGCATTATGCATAAAATATGATGGGAATGTCTGTATTTACAGTGGAGCCTTGCCTTACCAACGGACTGAGGAAGTACCTAAAAACATTTATATTCAACTCGGTAAGCACAAAGCTTAGTGAGTTTCCCAAGATTACCACAATACCTATAGAATGTATACACATAATGTCTCGCGACCTTTCGCCGATCCACCAACAATACTGTTAATTGTGACTCGAGCATTTGGATCATGTTCATGGCGCGTTCAGAGCACTTGGAAATCAATGGAACCCTAGGGGTTCATGGAGCATGTTATAAAGGAATATATAATCTGAGAAAGGAATGGACCGCCTGAAAAAGGAATGGATCAAGTGCCAAAGGAACGGGTCAAACAGAAGGGGGTTTTGAGCAACTAGAAGAGGTTTGTAGCACTTGGGAATGATATGGAGCAACAGGGGAACCTTGTTGCGCCATACGATAAAGGGATGGGCTATGAGTGATGCTCTTATGCTATGGCACTCCCTCTTGCATCATGGGGTTCCTATCATGCCCCATGAGGTACTCATGTTGTGCCATGCATAGCCTTGTTGCACCACGTATGTTTCTGTTGTGCCATAGTGATGTTGTTGCTCTAATCTTGATGTTCTTGCACCACACCTGAAGCCTCTTGCTCTATCTATATTCCTTGTTGCACCATCTGGAGATGTTGTTGTGCCATGGAGTTTGCTGTTGCACCATGATGGTGCAAGTTGGACCATTTTGGTCTTTGATGAGTCAAGTATGCTATAAAGTCCTCTATGATGTTGTGCCACCATGATGGTAGTTGGGTCATTAGTATTCATGATGCACCACTTGTACATCATGATACTCCGCTACGACAGAAGGTGCTCCGTCATGTGTGTTGCTGATGCTCATGGGTGTATAACATGGAAGAATGTTCTAGAAGATGTTTCATGGAAGATTATTATTGATTAACACCTTTCATGGGCCTATGGGCCAATGTTCTTGGCCTATTAGGGTTTTAGGTACGATCCCTCAAGTAGAAATAGGGATGCATGCTGAGTTATTGTAACATCCATAAAATCATGCTAAATTTTAAACTTTTTAAAACATTTCAAAACCATTAAACATTACAAAACTTGTTTTCAAAACAATATAATATCTGAGTATCCCAGAAAAAAAAAGTCATAAATATGAGGAGATGTACGATCATACCTTTACCTTCCCACGATCATCTGATGTACCTGAAACTGTAGGCCCAAAGCTTAGTGAGTTCGCCTAAAATACCGATACACAACAAATAACACATATACAAATAACAGTAATGGGTCTACAGCTTTACAGACTGGATTACCCCTGGGCCCATAATGTGAATTTGGCTTGCCTTCTGGGCCCACATCTCACATTTGGCTTGCCACCGAGCCCACAGTATGAGTCTGGTATGCCCTACCCGACCCTCAGCTCGACTTTGGATTGGTCATGAGTCCTCGGTATGAGTCTGGCATGCCCTTCCCGACCCTCAGCTCATATCTGGAATACTCTAGGCTTTGTTGGCTACCGTACGGAGCAGTACAACCTCAACCCATCCCACATAATATGTCGACATATAACATAACTAATACACATATAGATAATCAGATAGTAACACACGTAGTCCTACAGATCTACTAAACTAGCATAGCAACTAGCATGCATAACTAACTCATACTCAACATAATACCAACTGCTAGGATATCATATCCAATGGGCCGACATTGGTGCCTTCGACCCCTTAGTATAGTGAGGATAACTCACCTCACAACTATCGGACTGAATTAATAAGCTTAAACTCTCGAATCACCACCACAAACTCCACCACCTATATTTAACATAAAACCATTCCATAAATTTCCAATTTACCAAAATACCCCAAAATTCAGCTAGTCCATCCTTGGTCAAAGTCAAAGTCAACGGTCAAGATCAACAATCCATGTTGACCTAACTCGTCGAGTGTAGCTCATTGACTCATCGAGTTCTTTCAGAACTCAAGGAGTCGTGAAAAACCCTCAGTTGACTCATCGAGTTTCCAGACAACTCGTCGAGTCCCTACGTGTCTAGAATTCAAGAAAACCCTAACTGAATCGTCGAGTCGTCTTGCTGACTCGCTGAGTTCATGCAACAACCCTCAAGGCTATTCGGCATTGGACTCGCCGAGTTGGCCATCCAACTCATCGACTCTCTTCGGTCCTCTCTCCATTCAGATGCTTTTAAGTCATCCAAAGCTCCATATTTCATATCAGGCTTCCCAAGGCATGTATATCACGTAAAGTTGCAAACTTTACGTGCATGCAATGCTCTAAAGGCTTAGAATACCAAATCCAAGCTTATAATGAGATTTAACTCAAAAGGGAAGGCTCATACTTTCTAATGTTGGAGACTTTATAGCTATAGAAACCAAGATAAGTTCATATCTGAAGTTGCAACTTCATATCCTATCCCATACCCGAAAAGGGTTAACATACATGCTAGAAAATCCCTAATCTTAGACATGAAGAGATCTAAAAGGAGGAAAGTCAAGGTAACAACTTGTTACCTTCAAATGATGCCAATAAGCAGAAGAGTCAAATCCACCATCTCCTTTATGCTCCAATCCGCTTATACATCAAGTCTTCTTCTCCCAAATCACCTTTCAAGCTTGAAAATCACACAAAATTGAGAGCACACACGAATTAGGGTTTCAGAGCTCAAGGGAGCGGTGAGGGGAGGCCAAAGAAGACTAATGATCATTTAAATAGGGTGCTAGAACCTGGAAATTTGGGTTTCATCCGCCAGCTCCAACTAATCGAGTTGTGTCCTCCAACTCGTCGAGTTGGTCATTTAAAACTCGCGGCCAAATTAGTTCCTACTCGACGAATCAGGGCATCCAACTCGTCGAGTCGACCTTTCTAAATTAAAATATAAGACTTTAAAGTTTATACCTTAAAGTCAGAGTGTTATGGTTATTCGTCTTGTGTCTTGTATCTTGGGATCCTTAGTGAGTAGGATGAATATTTGGTGAATTGTACTTATACTCTTTGTTTCAGAACTCTGAAATAAAGAATACTCCCATCCTTCCCATGAATGTAGGTCACCTTGACCAAACCACGTAAATATTGTGTCTTTGTGTACTTATAGTTTTACTTGTTATCCGCATTACTTTCTAACAAGGGTCATCAAAACTTGGCAAGTGGCTTCAGATTTGTTCTGAGTCTTGAACGGTATATCTTGTTTTTCCCTAACAAGTGGTATCAATGCTACGGTTAGTGTTTTGTTGATTGAAGATGGCATCTCACAAGTATGATTTGGAAAAGTTCATTGTTTCGAATGATTTCACTTTATGGAAGGTGAAGGTAAAGGCTCTATTGGTTGAACAAAGATGTGAAGTGGCACTGGAAGGAGAAGCGCAATTTGCAAAGGACACGGCGGATGAAAGGAAGGTGGATATTCTTGCAAGAGTGCATAACACTATTCTGTTGAGTTTAACAGATGAATTTATTAGAGAGGTCGTGGATCAAACGAGTGCATTTAGGCTTTGGGAGAAGTTGTGCGAAAAGTATCATAACAAGTCTATGATGAACATGCTATACTAGAAGCAACATTTGTATACTCTTAGGAAGTCGGAGAGCACCCAAGTGAAGGATTATCTGGATAACTTCAATAGGATCATCTTGGACCTACAATGTGTGAATGTAAGGATTGAATATAAAGATGATTAACTTATCCTCTTATGTTCACTGTTGAATGCTTATGAGAATTTCGTTGATACCATGTTGTATGGTAGGACAATGATCACCATGAATGATGTGAAGGATTATTTGATGTCCAAGGAAATGAAAATAAAAGTTTCAGTTAGAGAAGAAGTTTCTAGTTTCGTTTTGTTCACGGGCACAGGAAGAACATCAGATAGAGGCGGAGGTAACAAAGGGAAGTCAAGTTCTGAATCTTAAGCCAACATCAAATGTTATAACCACATGGAAAAGAGGCACTTCATAAGAGATTGTCCATTGTTGAAGAAAGGGAAGAATGGTGTTGTACCAAGCAACAACATTGCTACTGTGGTTGAAGGAAATTCTAATGAATGGATGATGGTGAAGTTTTGACTGTTTGTACTTATAGTTCAGTTGATACTTGGGTCTTCGACTCTGGAGCATCCTATTATATGACATGAAATCATGATTGGTTCGACTCCTTCAAATAGTGGAATGGAACAGTCAAGATGGGTAATGATTGGGTGAGTAATATCAAGGATAGTGGCACAGTGTAGATCAAGATGCATAATGGTATGGTCAGGAAACTGGATTGCTGGTTTGTCCAAAAAATTTGAAAGAAATTGATTTCTCTTGGAACTTTGGCAAAGGATGGATTGAATTATTCTGGAAAAGGTGTTTGGTTAAGAGTATCCAAAGGATCTCTAGTAGTTATGAAGGGATGGATGAATCCTCATGGGATTTATATTCTGGATGGCTGTATAATTGGGGGAGCAGTGACTATATCCTAATCCTTGGATCGGTGTAATGATAAAAGAAAGTTGTAGTGTCATCAGTTGGGACATGTGAGAAAGAAGGGATTGTTTGGTGGAGATGCAACTGGAAATCCTAAACCTGGTGAAGCTTGTGTTCAAGAGATACAAATCAGGGTGAAGTTTAGTTGGTTCAACACTCAGGGAAGCAGATTCTCGAGTGTGTTCACTCAGATCTATGGGGTCCCTCTCATGTGAAGTCTCATGGTGGATGTCAATACTTTGTCACTTTTATCGATGACTACTCAAGGAATACTTGGGTGTATTTTCCGAAGATAAAGGATGAAGATGAAGTGTTTGGGCGATTCAAGGAGTGGAAGACGATGGTTGAGAAATAGACCGGGAATCATGTTAGCTCACTCAGAACAAAAAATGGGTTGGAGTTCTACTCGTCTTCATTTGAAAACTTCTGCAAAATAGAAGGTATAATGAGGCATCGCATTGTACGACTAACACCACGGGAAAGCAGAGTGGAGGAAGAATTGAGCCAAACACTGGTAGAGCATGCTCGGTTCATGCAAATATCTGTTGATTTATTGGAGCAATTCTAGATGGAAACACTTAACACTGCTTGTTATCTGGTGAGTAGATCTCCATCCACTACAATTGATTGTTAAACTCCTCAAGAAGTATGGTCTGGGAAACCCTTTGAGAACACTAGTTTAGGAATGTTTGGATACTTTACTTATACTCATGTGAATGATGGTAAACTTAAGTGCATGGAAATGAAGTGCATAATTGTGGGATATGCATCTTGAGGGAAAGGTTGTCGTCTATGGTGTACAGAAGAAAGAACTCCAAAATTCATTATTAGCAGAGATGTGACCTTTGAATCTGCTATGTGTAACCAGAGAGGAGGTGGTACAAGTGTTGCGGGGAATGATTATCATGCTAACCAGAAGGTGGAGCTTAAAATAGAAACCCTACATAGTTTTGTGATAAATGAGGAACAACAGGGTGGCATCGAACAACATAGATGTGAGGAATCCCATGTTTAACCCAGGGAAGAAGTGTCTGGTAATGCTGATGACAGGAAAGTCAACTCGAAGAAGATTTTGGAGAATGAGTTTGTGATGATCGATTTAGGAGCTAAAAAGATGATAACAAGGATGGAGATTCAGAGTTATAGAAGATTAGGATTGTTCTATATTTCTGATTTCTTTGAGAAATTATTACATTTGTTCTATCATGATCTGTCCAAACTTGTTGGTTCTTCATTGATGATTCGAGGAAATTGGGGAAAAGCTTATTGGGAAGTGGTCAAGTGGATTTTACGACACTTGAAGGGAGCGCTTGATGTTTTTCTGGTGTATGGTGAAAATGCACGACATATGGACTTGGTTGGATTGATAGACTTGTACCATGAAGGTGATATGGAGATAAGAAGATAATAGGAGGATGGTCTTGTTTATAGTATTCTTTTGAAGGTGGAGAAACCTATCGTGTTCTTTGACAGGTTATGCATTCAAAAGAATGGTGCCCAGCATAATCCAGAAGACATGATGACAAGGATGTTGCCCAGAGAGAAGTTAAAGCTTGGCTTGAACTTGGTTGATCTTCACATGAGGTAAGTCCTTTGGGGCTTGGTGGTAGGATGGGAGAAGAAGTTCTTGTTTGATTTGGAGTTCAGAGGATGGTCAAGTCAAGATGGAGATTTTTAAATGTGACTCGAGCATTTAGATCATGTTCATGGAGCATTTGGAGCACTTAGAACTAAATGGAGCACTTGGGGTTCATGGAGCATGTTACAAAGGAATGGATTGCCTGAAAAAGGAACGAATCAAGTACCAAAGGAGCATATTATACAGAAGGGGGTTTGGAGAAATTGGAAGAGGTTTGTAGCACTTGGGAGTGATATGGAGCAACAAGGGAACCTTGTTGCGCCATATAATAAAGGGATGGGCCAAGAGTGATGCTCTTACGCCATGACATTCCCTCTTGCACCATCGGGTACCTCTCTTGCGCTATGAGGTACTCATGTTGCGCCATACATGTGTCTATTGTGCCATGGTGATGTTGTTGCTCAAATCTTGATGTTCTTGCACCACACTTGAAGGATCTTGCACCATCTATATTCCATGTTGCGCCATCTAGAGATGTTGTTATGCCATGGAGTTGTTGCGCCATGATGGCCCAAGTTGGACCATTTTGGTCCTTTATATGACAAGTATGCTATAAAGTCATTTATGATGCTCAAGATTGTTTAAGGATACTCTGAAGTTGGTATTGCTCAAGTATTACACCATGTTGTGCCTCCATGATGGTTGTTGGGCCATTAGTGTTTATGATGCGCCACTTGTACATCATGATACTCCGCTACGACAGAAGGTGCTCCGTCATGTGTGTTGCTGATGCTCATGGGTGTATGACATGGAAGAATGTTCTAGAAGATGTTGCATGGAAGATTATGATTGGTTAACACCTTTCATGGGCCTATGGGTCAATGTTCTTGGCCTATTAGGGTTTTAGGTATGATCCCTCAAGTATAAATAGGGATGTATGCAGAGTTATTTGTCTCACGTCTTGTATCTTGGGATCCTTAGTGAGTAGGACAAATCTCTGGTGAATTGTACATGTAATCTCTATTTGAGAAGTGTGAAATAAAGTATACTCCCTTCCTGCCGGTGGACGTAGGTCACCTTGGTCGAACCACGTAAATACTATATCTTTGTGTGCTTATAGTTTTGCTTGTTATCTGCATTACTTCCAAACAGGGGTCATTAGAACTTGGAAACTAGCATCATATTTGTTTTGAGTCTTGACACGTAACTTCTTTCTTCCCTAAAAAATACCCACAGTGACCTTCAACATAAATTTGGTCCACCCTTTAGCCTTCAACATAATGTTGTTCCACCCCTTGGCCTTCAGCATGAAGTTGGTATGCCCAAGTATATTAGCCTTCAGCTCGAGGATGGTCTACCCTCTACTCCCACATAATATATATCAGCACACACACATATATACACACACATACATATATATATATATATATATACACACACACACACACGACTCGCAACTAACTAAGCTAGTCTAGTGGCCTGATTGCATATTACAAGGAAGCTACATCCTGGTATACAGAGGAGACATACTGAAGTATAATAGTATAATGAGAGAACTCACTTGGAGAATTACTTATGACTTATTAATATCTAAGGCAATCTGGTAGAGGTAAGATCATTTACTACTTCCAAATATACGTTCATGGCTATCAAATAAGGATTAGCCAGACATGAGAATTAGGAGGCATGATCAATTCAACATACGGGAATGGATGAGAAGATTGGCTATTTCTATAGCTATTTGTAGGAATTTTTGAGAGGCATGTTGCGTCCGATGATGCGATTGTCTCTCCAACTTCGATATTTCGTCGTTGCATTCGTCCACATCCATCCCTTCAAGAAGTTAGCACATGTCATCATCTTCTGGTGCCATGTGTCCTAATCTCGTGGTGCCACTTCACTCTGTCGATGGAGGGTTTCAACGCTTTCTTGGCATGTGGGGCCTCCCGGTGGTGCCAAGTCATCACATCAGGAGTTTTGTCGAAATCTTCAAACGGCCACAACTTTTGCATACGAGCTTCATATTCTATGTTCTTTATATCTATGGAATCCTATCAACAAGCTCTACAACTTTTGTTAAGGCCTCCACAACTAATTCTCAATCAATTTTAAATTCATAAAAACTCTTTCATATAGACTCCATTCTTGACTAACTTTATATAGATGTGTTAATATTTACGGATCTTTAACTCCAGTTTACATTGTTTTGGTTAACACTTAACCGATTTCAACCTCAATTTCTGTGTCACACACTGTTGTACTAAAACTTCGAAAAATCATAACTCCCTCATATGAAGTCAAATCGGGACATTCTCTACATGTAAGCTTTCCTTTTTATGACTACTAAGACTTTGGTTTAGATTATTTAAGCTAATACGCAACCAATCTCCGATTCACTTTTTACGGCACACTTTTCATATAGGGTTGAATGTAAGACTTCGAACAATCATAACTTCTTCATACGAAGTCAGATGTAAGCGTTCTATATATATATATATATATATATATATATATATATATATATATATATATATATATATATATATATATATATATATGGAAATCGTATTGACATCCACTACATGTTTATGATGATTACTTTAGCGAAAAAGTAATATATTTCTTCTTTGGATTTTACAAACAAAGTTTTATATTAAATCCTACTTAAGGGTGAAAACGAGGTATTGCATATAGATTATGTAGAAACATTTTCTTCAATTGCTAAAAATACTAATTGTGTTTGTAGTAATTACTTTAGTTGTTAATAAAATTAGGGTTTGTATCGATTAGATGTTAATAATGCATTTTCCTATGGTAATGTGGATAAATAAGTCTTTATGACTATACCTCAAGGCTATCATACTATTGGTGATAATCTTCTGTTAATTAGCTTAAGTTATTATCTAGCCTTAAGCATGCTCCTAAAAATGGAATGAAAAATTATGTTCATCCTTGTTTTAAATTGGCTTTGTTCAATGTATAAATGACTATACTCTGTATTTTAGAAATAAAGGTGGTAATGTTGTTCTTTAACTAGTATATGTTAATGATATTGTATATAATGGTAGCAATATGGATGCAATTAATATAGTGAATAATTTATTTAAAATCCAAATACTTAATTAAGGATTTGAGAAAAAATATTCTTCCTTAGAAGTGAAGTAATTGATAAAAGTGATAGAATTCGTTGAACATAATAAAAGTATTGTTTTGAAATACTTTCTGAATTTTGGATGCTGGTATGTAAGCCTATACAAACACCTTTGGACTTGAATGTTGTTATTCGTGTAGACGGTCTTAACAAAAACGATGTGTTACTAGAAAATAGAACTGAACTCCAAAAATAATAGGAAAATTGATCTATCGAACAATAACAAGGTCATGTATTTCTTATACTGTGAAGACTATTAGTCAATTTATGCATTGTTCCACAAAATGACATTTAAATGTTTCTTTTCGCATATTAAGATAATTAAAATAAAGTCTCGGAAAAGGATTAATTAGTATTAAGAATGGTAATTTGAATTGAGCGCATATGTAGATGCTGAATCTATCATAAAAAATGTCAATAAATTGGTATTGTGTTTACTTTGGAGACTAAGATTTCATGAAAGAGTAAGAAATAAGATATTGTTTCTAGATCATATAGATAATCAAAATAGAACATTAGCTTCAGGAACTTGTTAAGTTATGTGGATTCTAAAAAAAATGATTTTGGAGTAAACAAATACAATTCTTGAATTTTTTTTTTTGTGATAACGAGTAAACTACTAAGTTTACCATTAATTCGGTGTTTCTTGAAAAAACAAAACATTTTCGAAATAGATGTTCATTATGTTTCAGAAAAAGTTTCAAAATGATTTATAATTGTTAAATTTATGTTTCATAAACAACATGCCAATAAACAACGTGATGATATTTTGACAAAATCATTGACATCTAGTCTACATACTTTTCTCTGTTCAAAACTGGGTCACTTTTATTCTTTTTAAAGATAATATTTTCTCAAATTATTTCTTAATGTTGTATTTGAGAAGGGTGTTGAGAAAAACATATAATCCAATATTAACCTTGAATATATCTGACTTAAAAAGTTTAAAGTTGTTGGGACTAAAGTGTTGATAGCAAAAGTGAACCAAGCGTAACTCATTTTTCTAAATACAAAAAGGAAGCATACCGTAGTTGGATCGGATGCACTGGGTTTGATACGAGTTTTCACCGGGATGACACCGACTTGGTGACCCAAGCATATAATGATGTCTGAAAGTGAGAACTTACTAATAACTCATTCTCTCACTCACCACTTCCCACTTGTCTCACAGTTCTCTTGTTTTCTTATGTATTAAGATTTTGTTCATTAGGGTTTGTTCATACTCCTTCAATCTTTCAATCAGTTTAATGATAAGATTTTTTACTTAGTGTTTATTTGTTTGAGTGAGTGAGTATTCTAGTGGGGCTTATTTTTTATGCTAGGAGAATATCCGCACATTGCACGAATTCTAATAAAATATTTTTTTTCATGATTTATAAAATAATAATTTTACTATTAATTTAATATAAAAGATTTTGAATATATTAAATGTTTAATAATATAAAGATATAGTATAACTACATCATCTTAATCACATTTTTATAATAGGTTATGCAAGAAAGAAATAAAGTTTTTTTTAACTATTATTATAACTAATTAGTTGAGATATACATATTTTATAATCTATTCATAGCAATAGTATATAGATGCAGACCGAAAGAAAATAAAGCAAATAAAGTTAAATATATGTGTAACACCTCGATTCTTCAGGTATTGATTTTGTGAGAATTGTATTGATTTCAAGGCCTACTCGATGAGTTGTCTGTCCTACTCGTCGAGTAGCAGCAGGTTGGTCTGTGTGTTTTAGTAACCTACTCGTCAAGTCCAAGAAAGGACTCGACGAGTCGGAGCTGGAGGATGAAACCCTAATTTATGGGGTTTTACACCATATTTAAGGACCACTTATCCCCCCTTAGCCTCTCTTACTGTTCCCCTTGAATTCAGAAACCCTAATTGTGTTTGTTTTCTATATTGGTGTGCTTCTTAGCTTGAAAGTCGAATTTTGGTGAGGAAGCTTGAAGATCAAGAAGGTTTGGAGCAAGGATCGGCTTAGGATCTGAAGTATACCTTACTTTATCACCATTTGGAGGTATCAAGTCGTCACCTTGAGCTTCTTCTGGTTATCCCCTTCTATATTTGATTTTTAGGTCCATTTAGGGCATTTGGTGTTGCATTCCAAGTGATGAACGAAGATCTGCAGTTGCAACTTCAGATCTAGCCTTATCTTGGCTCTTATCATCTTAAAATATCAGTCTTTAGCATGTTGTTGAAGCTCTTTTGCCTCGAATCTCTTCTTTAGCTTGTTTTGGGTCATTATCACCTTGCATGCACGTAAAGTTTGCAACTTTATGTGATAAACATGCCCTAGGAACTTGGATCTACAATATGGAACCCAAGTATGGCTTAAAAAGCCTCTGTATGGATGAAGGACTGATTAGACTCAGCGATTCGGATGAATGACTCGACGAGTCCGATGAAGATAGTCGTAGACTTGGCGAGTCGGATGAACGACTCAGCGAGTCAAATGAAGATTGCCTTGGGCTCGGCAAGTCAGTCGAATGACTCGGCTAGTCGGCTAGGGTTTTCCCAACCTTTGGACTCATATGAAGACGGCGAGTTGTAAGGGAAAAACTCGCTGAGTTGGCCGAGGAGTAATGGCCACTAACACTAGGAACTCGACGCGTCACTTAAGTGACTCGGCGAGTTGGTGAGCATGCAAGGAACTCCGCGAGTGACTGGTTGTACTCGACAAGTTGAGGTCAACATGGATTGTTGACTTTGATAGTTGACTTGGACCTTGACCAAGGGTTGACTTTTGGACTTCTGAGACATTTTGGAAAATTGGAAATTTACCAACATGGTTCTATGGTGCATTTAGGTGGTGGAATTATACTGGCAATCCAAGAGCTTAAGTTTATCTTCAACTCGACACTGCGAGGTGAGCTCTCTTCACTATATCAAAAGGGTCTAAGGCACCAATGTCAGCCCTTATTGGATTTGCATCTGGGTTTATTGCATGATATGTTTATTGATCTACATCTTGGTCGTTACAATGGTTGTTATGTTATTGATCGGTTAAATCGGTACCGTGGGTATATGATGGTTGCCATGATTAGTGATCTGTTAGATCTGCATGCTTAATTGTTTATATTATCTGCACATGTTTGTTTGTTTGGGGGAAAGGGTTGAGGCAGGTCCTGATGTGTGCAGTAGGCCAAGACACCCTGGGCAGACCGAGTAGACTGCAGGCCCGAGCCGGGAAAATCTAGTCTGGCCGAAGGCCCAACGAGCAGTCCGGATAAGCTGAAGGCCCTGAGGAGGGCAGTCCAAATGTGTTGAGGGCTCGGTGAGTGGTCTAGATAGATTGAGGACCGGGATTCGGTCTAGTAAGATTGATAGTTCATTATGCATGTTGTTCTGTATTTGTTTGCTTATATGTTATATGATATGGTTATAACAGTTTGATGATTGGTATTTTGGCGGAAATCACTAAGCTTTCGGGCTTACAGATTCAATTTATTGTTTCAGGTACATCGGGGGATCGTGGCAAGGCAAAGGCGTGATCGTACAACTCATCATCTTTTGTTTTGGTTTCAAGGAAAAAACTATGATATAGACTATTCTGTAAACAAAGCTATAATAACTGTTGACTTAAAGTGTTTTTGAAAAGTTTAAATTGGCTTAAATTTTATGGGTTTTACAAGTTGGTATCAGAGCCTTGGTTCGAGTGAATTAAAAGAACCCGTGTGAATCCAGTCTCAAACTAAGGAAAATATTTTCAAAATGATTTTTCAAATGGTTTTCAAAATACAAAAGGAGGATGCAGGGTGTACGATCAGTCGGAGCCAGCAAGTAGACCCTAAAATACCATATAGTTATTTAATTATGTGGTATGTGACAACAGTATGCTAGTACTAGGCTAGGGATCTTCAGGGATTGCATGATAGAATTGCCTGATTACATGATGCCTGCTAGCCTAGGTTTCACCTTATATGAGATTGACATCATTACTATAGTTACTTGTGTATGCATCACGGTTGTACATAATTAAGATCCTATATCCTGAGAATGTTTAATTTGGCCTTATGTTCTATTCTTATTTGATTGGTATCTTAGGGTAGGATTGGATATTCAAAAAGTCTATGGGGTCTAGCATTATGTATGGCTAGCATACACTAATGTTGCAGGGTTGGTGGAAGTTTCATGGATGGGTGGGTTGTGTAAGGCCGAAAGGCCAGTTATGTGATATTTATCATTCCTCTAGGAGTGAGGGATCAGCGCTCATTATAATTATGCGTATTGTTACGGCATTGTGATGATACTTGAGACGAATATGGGTAAGTGTGGAAGTTAGAATGGGCTGATACTATTGAAAGCACAGGAACCATACGTGTAGCAAGGAAGTCACAACCCCTAGGGTTGGGTTGGGAATTGGTTCCCTATTTTCTTTTATGTGGATATCTGATATCTTATTGTTATATTTTCAGTATGGTGGTTATGAGACGATTTACGACTGGGTCAGGATCAGGATCGAGAGACGGAGGCCAGGAGGGGCCTACAGCACCTGAGCTTGTGGTGCAGATGGGTACAGACGAGTTGGATGCCAGGATCCGAGAGATCCTGAATGATGAGGTTGCTGCTATGTTCCGAGCATAGCGGTCGGAGATGTTTGGGTCGATTAAGACCACCATGGTTGAGTACTTTGATTAGCGCTATGCATCGCTTGCATAGACGGCTGTTGCAACAGTTGCATCAGCTGTATCCACGACAGGGGGAGGATCCAGTAGGCGTTTCCAGTACCGGGACTTCGATAACATGAAGCCCCCTACATTTGATGGGATCCTGGACCCATTAAGGGTGTGAGGTGGTTGTCTGATATGGAGGGGTGTTTCTTCACACGTTCATGTCCTGCTGACCAGAAGGTCAGATGTGTCCTAAACTTGTTACGGACTGGGGCAAAGGATTGGTGGAGGCTAGTGATAGGGTCATATAAGGATGACCAGAGAGCTGTTGTGTCTTGGGAGCAGTTTAGGGATATATTATGCGCATGCTACATTTCTCGTGTTGAGCGCGAGCTATTGGCACAGGAGTTCTTGGACCTGAGGTAGGAGGGTGAGTCGGTGACGGAGATCACGTGTTTGTTCACTGAGAGGGCAATGTTTTCCCGGAGTTTGCCTCTGATCAGGCTCAGATGATGCGATATCTAAGCATTCTTAAGACTTACATTCGTCAGTTTGTTGCTACTCGGCGATGTGATACCGTGTTAGAGCTACAGTAGGCCGCCAGGCGGTGGGAGTTGGAGATTGAGCTGCAATTGAGGGAGCAGCGATGGGCCCCGGAATAGTCTCAGCCGATGCCAAAGCGGTCTAAGACCGCTGATTCCATAGCAGGGGGACAGCAGGGTCGCACCTGTGGCAAGTGCGGGAAGGGTCATTCAGGGTTTTGTAGGTCGGGTAGCGCATGCCATAAATGCGTCCAGGAGGGGCACTTTGCGATGGATTGCCTCCAGAGGGCCCCGGTTTAGGATGTGAGGATTTACTACCACTGTCTTCAGGTTGGTCATGTAAAGATCAACTATCCATAGCTTGCTGCTAGGCCGGCACAAGCTCCAACACCGGCTACACTGCGAATTACCGATGGGAGGCATGGTAGAGATGAGCCACAGAGGGCTCAGGGATGTGGTTTTCAACTCACGGCCGAGGATGCCAAGTCAGGCATGGATGTGGTTGCTTGTATGTTTCTATCCTTTGTCTTATTTATTATATATGTTTGGTGCTTATTTGTTGTACCTGTGATTAGGTACGTTTTTAGTGAAATCCTTGCCTGCATTGGTTTTATTTGACTCTGGGGAAAGTCGGTCTTTCATATCTCATACATTTAGTAGGGAGTTCAGTGTTCCAATAGGAGAACTAGAGTGTCTATTGCGAGTCTCTATCGCCAACGAACACAGATGTAACGCCCGCAGATCCGGGCTAGTCAATTTAGAGACAATAAGCATTCAAAATGAGTTTTTGATGGAAGAATATTTATAAGAATTAATCTTAACCAAGTTGTAGTATATATTATAAGGGTTCCGTACATATAAAGAACGCCGAAATCTGATTTATAACGAAGAAGTTATGACCCGTCGAAGTTTTACGACAAAACTGGCACGGCACCGGGAGACGTAAATAGTGAATTTTTGATAAAGGACTTTTTAGCCTTAATGATCAAAACAAAAGTAGTATTATACGTTAAACCGAGAGCATCCATAAAAAGAAAACACATAAATCTTCCTTCGTATGATGAAGTTATGAATTTTCTAAGATTTGGCATAGCAGTACACGACTCGAAACTCGAATTTTAGTTTGAGCGGTTTTTGGCCTACGCGACCTATATGAGAGTTGAAGATCTCATTAATATGAACTCATTGATAAAAAGACAGATGAAAACAGATTGCGTATGTAGAAGTTATGAATTCTACGCGGACATTTAACAGTCTAATCTCCTCCTACTATTAAATTTAAGATCGTTCGAGAATTAGCCGACGGAGTTAAAACGAAAGTTGTAGATCTTATTTTTACCTACGTGTGAATATAAATAACGTAAAAAAACAGAGCTCGTATGGAAGAGTTATGGGATTTAGAAGTCATCCTATAAATAAGAGTGTTGGGATCCCTCATGTCCTCACCTCTCAACCCTCTTCTTTCTCTCTCTAAGCTCCCCAACCCCCCTAAAGTCTAGGAACCCCCTAGGACCCGAAGGAAACCCCGAGGCTCCAGGAGTCCTGAGGAAAGGGTCTTTCGGTTCACATACGGGCCCTATTTTTGACGTTCTTTATATGCACGAGTAGATAAAATTATGTTCTACAACTTTCGTTTAGACATCGTCAGCTAATTTTGACTTTAATTTTAATATTATTATTTTTAACAGACCGAAACAGGATAATCCGTTAAAAATTCATAATTTCTTCATTCGATGTCCGTTTTTGTTAGACTTTTTACCGTTGTACTACAATTGACGAGAGCTTCAATTCTCATTTAGGTTGTGTAGGCTAAATACCACTCGATCTTTATTTCGAATTTTTAGCTGTCTACTGCTATTACGAAACTTAGAAAAAACATAACTTCCTCATATTAAGTCAGATTTAAGAGTTCTTTAGATGAAATTTTATTATTTTAACGAGTTCTAAAACTTTGATTTAGATTACTAAGGCTAAAAAGTAGTTTATCGGAACATCAATTTTTACACGACATAGTGTGTGCCGGTTTTATCGCAGATCTTCGATTGGTCATAACTTATTCGTTATAACTCAAATTTCATTCGCCTAAACTTTTCTAACGAGATTACTTTAAATAATAAAATTTTACTTATTTCAAATTTTATATTTTCGCTAAATTTCATTATATGACATTTGATTGTATTCTCATAACACTTCCAATATTTTATGAGTGATTCTAAACATAGTTTTACCTTATTTCTAGTAAAAAAACTATCTGTTAAAATTCAACACCCAATTTTATTCACTTTTAATAACTACATAACACGATTTCAGAACGTGTATGTTACAAATACCTCCTCCTTTTGAGGATTTCGTCCCCGAAATTAGGACTTAGTTTACCAATTCTTTGGATAATCAGACAAATCTTCAGGCACCCGCAAGCGATATGCTTGTTTACCAATTCTTTGGATAATCTTGAAAGGACCAACAAATCTAGGACTTGGTTTTCCTTTCTTTCCAATTCACATAAGACCTTTCCATGGGGATACCTTTAGCATTACGAAATCACCCATCTGGAATTCTATTGGTCGTCTTCTCTTTTCCGTATAGGACTTTTGTCGATCCTGGGCCGCTTTCATTCTTTCACGTACAATTTAGATTTTATCAATAGTGTCTTGAATCATTTCAGGGCCTCCAATAATTTTCTGTTATATTTCACGCCAACATAATGGAGTACGATATCTACGACCATATAATGATTCATATGGTAGCATTTTGATTGAAGTGTGGTAACTGTTATTGTACGAAAATTCTACAAGCGGTAAATACTTATCCTAGTTACCACTGAACTTCCAAGACACATGCACTAAGCATATCTTCTACTATTTGAATTGTTCTCTCTGCCTGACCATCTGTCTGGGGTTGATAAGTTGTGTTGAGAACAACTCGAGATCCCAATTCTTGTTGTATACGCGACCAAAAGTGAAGCGAGTATCACAATTGGAAAAAATATTTAGTGACACACCATGTCTTTTCACAATTTCTTCCAAGTATACTTTTGCGTACTTCTCCATTGGAGCCATTTCACGTATAGCGAGAAAATATGCACTCTTAATTAGTCAGTCGATAATTATCCAAATGCTATCATTCACAGTTTTCTTCTCCTCTTTCAAGGTATTAACTGTATAAGCCAGATAAGTAGAATATCTCTTCGATATAAATTTATGAGTTTTTAAGAAAGAAAATTATTATTTTCACCGTAGACATAAATAGAATCTTTACTTTTGATAGGGCTGCATACCATCTCTTCATAGCACAAGAGTTTTGTGTGGTTCTTTAATAAATCGATCCATGTCGAGAATAATATCAAAGTTGGGCAAGAAGATAGGAATCAGGTTAGCAAGAATATTATAACTTTTAATTCCTATGATATAATTTATGTAGACTTTATCAGTAATTAATGATACCCCTCCAACGGTATCTTCATGAATTAATTGGACAAATGCGAAACAAGCAATTTGAAATGAATATGTGAATTCTCAAGACACAAAAGAATCTGAGACAACATAATCAAATCTGATGTGAGTAGGTTGAGGGTTGACAAGAATTGTATCAGTCATAACATTAAGGTACTAACGTGCTTCCTTTGTGGTAATCTAAAATGTACTATTTTTAATCTTTTGATTTATCAAATTATTATTAAACTTTTCAAATTTCTTAATTAATAGCGATGCTCAAACCTGTACCTGCTCTTTATTCTCTATTGAACCTTCAATTCTAATCTTTGAGTTAAAACTCAACTCTCATTGCAAAATTCTGCTCCTTCTTGGTTTATATACTAAAACCAAGGTAAAATCTTTACTTTTATTATAACCACAATTCAAATGGTCATAGTCCAATGACTTTCAATTGCATAACGCAAGAAACATACAACAAACCAACCTCGTCTCTAATTGTATAATAGTATTATGTAAGTAACCTTCCTTCATGTTCTACTATAATATAATCATATTCTAGTATGTAGCACTTCTTGCTACAAAATTCTTTACGATAATGGCGATTGCGATACTTCTATTGATCGTCTTGATTATCTTTCATTTCAATTTCCTGGATTAGGTCGGATGTTACATCGATCTTGGTTCTCTGAACCATGTAACATACTCGTCTATTTCGAACTCGGTTTGATATGACCACTAGGGTCCGAAAAACAATCATCCTCTAAGTCATTACCGAAACGATGGTAAAGAGATACATGAATAAAACGGAATCAATTACTAGCTTCTTGGTAACCTTGTGACTTTCCTCGATCCAATTGTGAGTCTTGTGCTTCCGGTAGTATAGGCCTCTACTACCATTCACACCTACTCATACTCGTCCCAAGTATTGTCTCGCAGTTTTCCAAGTTACCATTCAAAATCACAAAGCAATTTATCACACACGAATGTGTTCAAACAAGTATGTACAACAATTTCTTTTAGACCCAATTAAGGATTTCACGTTTCTATCAAACATATCTTGGATTTCCTGTATTCTCCTTCTAGGATTCTTTTCATGCATATGATCAATCTAGTATATTTTAATACTTATCCTAGATCAATATGGATTTTACTTCTAAATCTTCATATAGTTTCTTTCTCGGGTATTGTCTACTATACTAGACATGAAATACCAAAATTTACTCTTGTAGTGTGAAGACAAACGGTTTCCAACTACCTGCATCATCTTCTAACTCATGTAATTCACCATGCACATTTGTTCATTTTATTACCCTTCCATGATATCGTCATTCTTAAATATGAGTAATTCTTCTTCTCATGAGTGTATCCTTTAAATATACTTCATAGGAGTATATCCTAGGAAGTCTGTATTGTAGCTGCATCTCAGCATATTCTACTAGTCTCAACTTGGTTCTCTGTCATTCCTGACTACAACATCTCTTCTCATACGATACTATGGGTGTATTGCTTCTTCAATTAAGCATTCTACCTTACTTAGACAAGTAAGTTACTTGACCTTTTACCACTAAATGAATAAATTGACCATCCTAATCTTGTATGTTAAAGTTGGCTTAACACATAATGGAACTTCCATAAGGATGTGATAGAAGTCAATCATCACTCAGTATTATTAAATACTAATTTCGAACATTCTGTATAGGATTACTACTTGAACTACTTACTACATCACATAGTCTAGTCAATGTCTTGGCCTATTGAGTCTGAAAACTTCATTAGCCTTTCCTTTGATCTTCATTCAATTCTTCTAAATCTTACACAACACTAATTATGATACTGCCAAAATATTGATCACCATCTTCGGTTCTTCCGACTCTATTAATCAATCACTGCTTCATTATGGACAGCGGTGGAACAACTTCATGGATTGCACCAACACATTTATCTTGCCCAAATGTGTTTCAAATGTACATTATTCTTCCAAAGATGTTATTATATCATCAAACATACTTTGAAGGTACAATACCACTCTATAGGTATTAATACACTATTTACGATAACACTTCATCAATATGATTCTACAATATCTGTCGATTGTTTATCAACAAACTTATCGATGTCGACTATCATAAGTCTGTTTATCACTTCGAAAAGTTTCACGTAAATTCTAATACATAAATTCTTAAAAATATTATCTTCTAAACCAAGGTCGGCAACAGACCTTAAACTTTCTCAAATAATAGCAATTAAGGCATGCTATATTCATTTATCGTTTAGCACATATTAGAATATAATGCATATCTCTTCTTAATATTCTAGTGCTTGACTCCGTTTAGGTATTTGACCTAAAATATACCAGATACATATTGTATCATCTTCACTTAACAATTCATGTTTAAGTCTAGAAAGTTTCAAAATTCCTAGTTCACTTAAACTAATTTTCTAAAAATTCCGAAGTAACTTAATATCTTAGAATTCTAGGGTTTATCACTACCCAATACCCCACTTAAGTATTTCCTATGGTTTGTATCCATATATTTACTATGAATCCATTCCTATATTGAACTTCCAACAGTTAAAGTCTAAATACCAATCCGTGATACTTGCTTCACTTAAACTATTGCTCTGATACTATGATTAAAAGACCCAAACTTCCGTATTTCTGAAAGACCCAAACTTTCATACTATTCCAACATTACTCTTACGTTACTTCCTCAAAACATGTTACATGCATATTCACAAATAATATTTTACACTGATAATTTATTTACAAACGACTGGATACAAACCGACTAAGTTTAAGTTATTACAAAACTACCTAGGATATTGAATATTTTATACATACTAAACTTATATACATAAGTAATAGTATAGACTATTATAATTCTTCCAACAGTATAAAGCTATACTGGATGTTTATTGCCTGCAATATATTAAAACATTGAGATGGTAAGCGGTGATGCTTAGTGAGTTCAATAATAGATAATATATAATGTTATGCCATATATATACTTCAATATGGTAGAAGCAAAGAGGAACAAGAACAACAAAGGCAAATATGAATCAGGTGACAAACTTTCCATATCAATCAATGACTTGATTCAAAGATATACAATCAATGAGACATAACAATTTCCAAACATGATATACATCAACAAAGCTTCGGACCAAATAGCACAGAAGACATACAATTTCTGATTAACTTTTGGTAGATTTCAGGCTTACAGCCCATTCTAACCATTTGCCAACACCATAGAATAGAAATCATTCTCTTACGGAGACATGTTCTACATGGCCAGAGGCTACATACCAGTACCAACGTGAATCTAAGTCCTTTCACTGATCACATGGTCAAAGGTATTTCTTTGCTATTAAAAATAGCAAATAAAAGTAACACGGGAAAATAACCCGGAATAATAACACTGAAAAACACATAGCACATATAACACATAACATACAATTGTTCCTATATATTAAACTCACTTTGAGTAACCGGGGGTTAAAATAGTAATTTGGGTAGCACTTCGTTACTATAAATAGCTTTCTTATAAAAAAAAAAAAACGGGAGCTTTCTTGAAAACAGGCTCTGCAAAGGTAGAGCTTTAAACCGAAAAGATAAATTTCTCAGGTTTCACGGGCACTTCGAGGCGTGTTTCAGGTGTTAGAAATGTTATCAGGGCTTCAGGGAAAGTGGAAATAGCCAAAATATGGAATAAAATGTGAAAATTTGGCAAAAATCCAAACTTACCCGGGAGGTCTCGCACCCCTTATAGAGGGCCGAGGTTCGGATCTGAAGCGAGAGGGAGAGGGCAAGTGGCAGCAAAGCTGCGAGGCTCGGAACACATGGCAGTTGGAGCGAGCTTCGGATGCGAGGAGTCATCGGCTTCAGACGCGTCATCGGCTGGGTCTCCAGCTCGGACATGGGGCGGAGTCAGATGCGAAGCGCATCGGAAAGCCATTGGGCCGCGACTTCGGCCAAATCAGGAGGCGAAACGCGTCAGACATTTGTGCGATGACTCGCCGAGATGGACCTTATCCATGCGAAAATTCTCGGAAATTGTGCCCAAATCTTCTAAAATCCATAACTTTCGCATATGGGCTCCATTTTTTACGTTCTTCATATGCACATGTAGCTAAAATTATGCTCTACAACTATCGTTTAGACGTCATCGGATAATTTTGACTTTAATTTTAATATTATTATTTTTAGCAGACTAAGACAGGATAATCCGTTAAAAATTCATAATTTCTTCATCCGATGTCCGTTTTTGTCAGACTTTTTACCGTTGTACTAAAATTGACGAGACCTTCAATTCTCATTTAGGTTGTGTGGGCTTAATATTGCTCAATCTGTATTTCAAGTTTTTAGTTCTTTACTGCTATTCCGAAACTTAGAAAAATCATAACTTCCTTATATGAAGTCAGATTTAAGAGTTCTTTATATAAAAGTATATTATTTTAACGAGTTCTACAACATTCATTTAGATTACTAAGGCTAAAATGTAGTTTATCGGAAACTCACTTTTTACGCGACATAATGTTTGTCGGTTTTATCGCGGATCTTCAATTGGTCATAACTTGTTCGTTATAACTCGGATTTCAACGAGGTTTTTGCCTAAACTTTTCTAACAAGATGATTTACAACTTTAACTAATAAAATTTTACTTATTGGAATCTCATAATGCTTCCAATATTTTATGAGTGATTCTACACATAGTTTTACTTTTTTTCTTGTAAAAAACTATATGTTAGAACTCAACACTCAATTTTATTCACTTTTAATAACTACATAACACGATTTCAGAACATGTATGTTACACTAAACTCTAGTGGTAATGATACTAGTTTTTGTCCGAGGAAAATTGTTTTGAGAGTAACGAAGTGCTATTCAAGTGTCGAGTCACTACCTTCTCAGGTGAGTGCATAGTCCTTTTCATCTTACACATATATATATGAAGTATTTTAATATAAATTACGTGCTATGTGTGCATATTTTCTGAATAGTTGTTGTCTATGCTCAGTGAAAGATTTTTATGCATGTTTTAAATGATTTAAGTTGTATATGTATTTTATATCTACAAAATGTGTTGGGTAAAACATGGGTAAATGAAATAGTTGTGTGATAACACAATGATAGACATCAATGTTGACAGTGATCCAATCATCTAGTGGAGTATAGATGACGACCTTGGACTATACTAGACGGTCCAGTGGAACGCTAGCATGCTCGTAACCTGTAGGTGTTTTTGAAGTAGGTGCTCATTAGGTATTTTTAAACTGAGTGTGTTCACTATGTATTTTTGAACTGAGTGTGCTCACTAGGTATTTTGAACTAAGTGTGTTCACTATGTATTTTAGAACTAAGCGTGTTCATTAATTATTAAACTAAGTGTTTACCAGATGTTTTGGACTACGTGTTCACCAGTTGTAATCTATAAACCTTGGTAACGATGGACTTCATTCCTACTACTTAGGATAATCCTTAGGAATAAATGAACAAGGAATAGTTGATCCTTGTGGTAGATCCTTAAACATAATAATTATATTATTGTGGGTTGAAAACCCTATGTACTCACCAGGTTTCCCAACCTGACCCACTCAGTTTATTTATATCACAGGTGCTGATATAAAGTCACATTACACTGAGAGATTAAGGATATATAAATCACTAATGATAATGAATGTAAGTTCTGTTTATGCTTATGTTTCTGTATTGACGTTGACATCCCAAATGTTTTAAAACGAATAAAAAATATTTTTCTTCGGAAATGCCTTGATAACGTATTTATCATGTTTTACTGGGAACAAATTCCGCAACATATTTATTAAAAGAGGTACTCTGATTTTTATAAAGTATAAACAAAATTGGTCTTTTCTGGCTGTGAAACTGGGGATGTCACAACGGAGTTTCTGCTTCTTCGTTTTACCAAGGATGCGAGTTGGAAATCTTTGCAGTGTCCTTTCCAATTGATTTGAATCTGATTCCTATGGGGAAAGTATGCGTGATTATGGGGATGGACTGCTTAGTCGATTTGGTGTCATGATAGATTGCGAGGGCCAGCGAGTGGTAGTTCGAACCCTAAGAGAGAGAGAACGGATTGTTTATGGCAGGGCACTAGAATGGGATCCAGATTTTGTTCAGCCGCCAGGGATCGTCAGCATATTCAGCACGGGTGTGCGGGTTATCTAGCGTATCTGGTGGATATGCGAGTTAGGGATCATATGTCAGTTTCATAGGTTCTAGTGGTTAGGGAATTTGCCAACGTGTTCCCGGGGGAGTTGCCTAGGATACCTCCGGAGTGGCAGGTCGAGTTCCAAATCGACCTAGTGTCAGGTGCGGCCCCTATCGCCAAGGCACCATACCGATTGGCACCGCCAGAGATGCAGGAGCTATCTTCATAGTTGCAGGAACTGTTAGGCAAGCAGTTCATTCAACCTAGCAGTTCTCCATGGGGAGCACCGATCCTCTTCATCAGGAAGAAGTATGGATCACACCGGATGTGCATTGACTATAGGGAGTTGAACAAGTTGATGGTGAAGAACCGTTATCCACTCCCGAGGATAGATGATCTATTTGATCAGTTACAAGGTGAATCTTGGTTCTCCAAGATTGATTTGAGGTCGGGGTATCATCAGGTACGAGTTAGATAGGAAGACGTAAAGAAGACTGCGTTTCAGACTCGTTATGGTCACTACGAGTTCGTGGTGATGTCGTTTGGGCTCACCAACGCACCGATAATGTTCATGGACCTGATGAATCGGGTCTACATACTGATGCTTGATCGGTCGGTCATTTTATTCATAGATGATATCTTCTTGTATTCCAAGACCCAAGAATAACACAAGGAGCACCTCGGGAGTTGTTAGGAGTTCTGAGATGAGAATGGTTGTATGCCAAGTTCTCGAAGTGCGAGTTTTGGTTACAAGAGGTCCAGTTCCCCGGACATCTCGTCAACCAAGAGGGGATTTTGGTCGACCCAGCCAGGATCGAGGCAGTTATGCAGTGGGAGGTGTCGAGATCTCCCTCGGACATCAAGAGTTTTCCGGGATTGACAGGGTACTATCGTAGATTCGTTCAAGATTTCTCCAAAATTGCAGTACCCCTCACTCGTCTGAAGAGGAAGGGGTGGATTTCCAGTGGGGCCCTAAGCAGCAGAGGGCGTTTGAGACCCTTCATCAGCGGTTGTGTGAGGCCCTAGTTTTGACACTTCCAGAGGGTGTAGAGGATTTTGTAGTATTCTGTGATGCATCCATTACAGGTTTGGGAGCAGTCCTCATGCAGAGAGGACGGGTGATAGCCTACGCATCGTGGCAGCTGAAGACGCATGAGACGAGGTACCCTACGCATGATTTAGAGTTAGGAGTGGTGGTTTTCTCTCTCAAGATATGGAGATATTACCTTTATGGGGTCCGTTATACCATATACACGGATCACAAGAGTTTGAGACACATCATGGACCAGCCGAACCTGAATATGAGGCAGCGCAGGCGATTGGATGTAGTCAAGGACTATGACAGTGAGATCATTTACCATCCCGAAAAAGCAAATGTGGTGGCGGATGCTTTGAGCCGCAAGGCAGTTGGGTCTTCCACCCCATTAGTGTGTATAAGGATAGCGGTAGATTCTCCACTTATGAGCTTGATCAGGTATGCTCAGGTTGAGGGAATGCGACCAGAGAACTGGAACTTGGAGAGGATCAAGGGTGAGAACACCTGGTTCGTGCAGGATAGTTGGGGATTACTGACCCGATGCGGTCAGGTATGGGTTCCGATGGCTGGTGGGGTCAGACAAACAGTCATGGAGGAGGCTCATAAGTCTCACTTCTCTATTCATCCGAGGGCCACCAAAATGTACCGAGACCTGAGTTTGAGTTGTTGGTGTCCATGTATGAAGCGAGAAATCGCTTGGTATGTTGAGAGGTGCTTGACTTGAAGGATGGTCAAGGCCGAGCATTAGAGGCCGCATGGTATGCTACAACCTCTAGAGATTCCCATGTGGAAATGGGATCAGATCATGATGGATTTCATTACCAAAATGCCGAGGACGGCAAAGGGGTTTGATGCTATATGGGTCATCATAGATCGATTGACCAAGAGTTCCCATTTCTTGACTCTACGGGAGAGTTCCTCGGCCGAGAAGTGAGCCGACATGTATGTTCGCGAAATTGTCGCTCGCCATGGGGTTCCGATCTACATTATTTCCGACCAGGATGTTAGATTTAGTTCTTGCTTCTGGCAGAAGTTCCATCAGGAACTGGGCATACGATTTCATTTTAGTACAACGTTTCATCCTCAAACCGATGGTCAGAGTGAGCGAACCATTCAGAGCCTCAAGGATATGTTGAGGGCGTGTGTCATTGATTTTGGTGGGAGTTGGGATTCCTACCTACCACTTGTAGAGTTCTCCTACAACAACAGCTATCATTCCAGCATTGGCACCCCGCCTTTCGAGCTATGATGTGGGCGGAAATGGCGCACCCCGGTTTGTTAGGGCAAGGTTGGACACAGGGTGATGGGACGGACAGAGGTAGTTCTGCAGATTACCGAGAGAATTCAACAAATTAGGCAGCGGTTGAAGACTGCTCAGAGTCGGCAGAAGAGTTACGACGACAGGCGCCGATCGGAGTTAGAGTTTCAGGTGGGTGACATAGTACTCCTGAAGGTCTCACCCTAGAAGGGTGTGATTCTCTTCAGGAAGAGGGGAAAATTGGGTCTCCGTTTCATTAGTCCATTCAGGATCCTTGCCAGGGTTGGCAAGGTAGCATATAGGCTAGAGCTACCGGAGGAGCTTAGCCTAATTTACAACACTTTCCACGTTTTCGTAGTTGCTAAAGTGCATTATGGATCAGGAGGCAGTAGTGTCGTTGGATGATATTCAGGTCGATGAGTGCTTGAATTATGTGGAGAGGCCTGTACCCATTCTGGAGAGGAAGATGAAAGTTATGCGGAACAAGGAAATACCTTTGGTGAAAGTGCAGTGGGAGCATCGGAGGGGATCTGAGTGGACATGGGAGCCAGAGGCAGAAATATCCCAAACTGTTCGCCACAACAGACTTCGAGGACGAAGTCTAGTTCAAGTGGGGGAGAATTGTAACACCCATATTCATCCGGTCTTGATTTTGTGAGAATTGTATTGATTTCAAGGCCTACTCTACGAGTTGTCCACCCTACTCGTTAAGTAGCAACGGGTTGGTCTGCGTGTTCTAGTAACCTACTCGTCGAGTCCAAGAAGGGACTCGACGAGTAGGAGCTGGAGGATGAAACCCTAATTTCCGGGGTTTTAGACCATATTTAAGGACCACTTATCCCTCCTTAGCCTCTCTTACTGCTCCCCTCGAATTCAGAACCCTAATTGTATTTGTTCTCTATATTGGTATGCTTCTTAGCTTGAGAGATGAATTTTGGTGAGGAGGTTTGAAGATCAAGAAAGTTTTGAGCAAGGATCGGCTTAGGATCTGAAGTCTACCTTAGTTTATCACCATTTGGAGGTATCAAGTCGTCACCTTGAGCTTCTTCTAGTTAGATCCCTTCTATATTTGATTTTTGGGTCCATTTAGGGCATTTGGTGTTGCATTCCGAGTGATGAACGAAGATCTGAAGTTGCAACTTCAGATCTAGGCTCATCTTGGCTCTTATCATCTTAAAGTCTTAGTCTTTAGCATGTTGTTGAAGCTCTTTTGCCTCAAATCTCTTCTTTAGCTTGCTTTGGGTCATTATCACCTTGCATGCACGTAAAGTTTGCAACTTTACGTGATAAACATGTCCTAGGATCTTGGATCTACAATATGGAACCCCAGCATGGATTAAAAAGCCTCTGTATGGATGAAGGGCTGATTAGACTCGGCGAGTCGGATGAATGATTCGGCGAGTCCGATGAAGATAGTCATAGACTTGGCGAGTCGGATGAACGACTTGGTGAGTCAAATGAAGATTGCCTTGGGCTCGACAAGTCAGTCGAATGACTCGGTGAGTCGGTTAGGGTTTTCCCAACCTTTGGAAACAAAGTTGTGATAACTGTTGATTTAAAGTGTTTTTGAAAAGTTTACATTTGACATAAATTTTATGGGTGTTAGACTATGTATTGAACTGATATTATTTTTAAGTATTATTATTCTTAATTATTAAAAATAAAGTATTTGATTATTTTTTATTGTGATCTTAATTATGGTTTTAATTATCAACATTGTTTTCATTTAACATAATATAAATCTTATTTTATTTTTAAATTAATGTTATCGTTAATTAATCGAAAAACTATCAATTTGTAAAAGCTTCATTACTGAAAAAACAAATTAGTTTTTAGTTACCTTCTATTAATTAATTTTACTTTTCAAATTAGGTTTTACATTTAACATGTATTAATTTTTGTGTAAATATTTAAAAATGGTCTTTGAATCTTTTTATGCTTATTTGACACAAATTAATAAGTTTCAAGTGTATATATATATATATATATATATATATATATATATATATATATATATATATATATATATATATATATATATATATATAGAACTGGGAAATCTTATCTGCTCCTAAGGTAACAACATCTAATTTCCCGTTTATATCCATAATGAGACTTGAATTCTCGACTTTAAAGATGAAGGACACCACCTGATATGTAACACCCGGTTCCTGGTATGTAATTTAATTATAAAAGTTTGCACTTTTGTTCTGGGACTCGTCGAGTTGGAGGCCTCAACTCGTCGAGTAGAAGTTAAAATGGGACACGTGAAGGGCAACCTACTCGCCGAGTCGGATGCTCTGACTCGACGAGTAGGCCTGTATGGAGGAAACCCTAATATATAGGGTTTGCTCCCTATTTAAACGACTTATCTTGTCCCAACCCAGCCTTCATCGCCCCTCTCAGTCCAAAAAATCCCTAAATCGAAACCCTAACCTTGTTTGAGTATTCTTGATCCATTTTTGTGTGTTTGTGGTGGTTGTGAAGCTTGGGAAGGAAGAAATAACTTTGGAGTACAAGTGGAAGCTAGTAGATCCAGAGGTTGTGTTCCATTTCCAGCTTATTGGAGGTAAAAAGCTCCAACCTTGACCATCTATCTCTCAGATCTCTAATTAGGGTTCATTTCCACCTTTTCTAAGCCCTTGTAGAGTTATACTCGGGATTTTGTAGTTATAAAGGATCATGACTTCAGATCTTGAACCATAGAGGGTTCTTATGGCATAAAAGCGCCAACTTTATGGTCATAAGCACCCCATGCCTCTTGTAGACTCCATTTTAGGGCCATTTGAGCCAAATACCCCATGCATGGACGTCAAGTTTGGAACTTTATGTGTATTATGGACCCTAGGAGGTCAGATCTATGTTTTGAATGCATCAAGACCCACTAAAATCGAGTGTATAGTTTTGGGCATAGAGGGACTCAACGAGTCACTCATGTGACTTGGCGAGTCGAGCCGAGTTCCCCACCAAAACCCTTCCAATAATGGACCATGAGTTGAGTTAGAAGAGCAAGCAGTCAGTTGGACTCACTGAGGACTTGGAAATCATGGGACTCGGTGAGTGCATGAGCTAACTTGGCGAGTTCAATGTTATGCCCCTAGAATATAAAGATGGACTCGGCGAGTCAAGGAAGAACTCAGCGAGTCTAGTACTAAGAGCACCACCTTGCATGAAGCTGAACTCGACAAGTTCATGAGGAACTCGACGAGTCAAGGAATAAACGTCTCAGCTAGCATGAAGATGGGCTCGACGAGTCAAAGGATGAACACGCCGAGTCACATGCAAAGGGTCCTGACTTTGTATCATGGAACTCGACAAGTTGGTGGACCAACTAGTGAGTTGACCTAAAAGTGGTTTTCACCATGATGTTGACTTTGACCTTGACCAGGACGTTTACTTTGACCAGGGGTAAAACAGTAATTGATTATCAGATTTTGATTAAATGTATTATGTAGTTGATAGTTAGGGAGTCGCCGGAGCAGCAGTCAGAGATTCTTCACTCGAGTTTCAGCAGTCAGCCTTACGAGGTGAGTTTCCTTTCAGTTGGAACGGGTTGAAGGCACCAATGTCGGCCCATTAATGTATGTTAGTATATGCCGAGCCTAGGCTCGATGTCGGGGTTAGCCCAATGTAGCTTATATGTTTTGGACTTCGGTCCGATGTCGGGGCGGTCCTAAGAAGAGTATATGTATGCTTGATGTCTTTGTGATTCATGCATGTTATGTGTTATGTAGTCCGGGGCAATCCCAATGCAAAATTAGCTTACATGTTAGGTGTACCGGACTTCGGTCCGATGTCGGGGCAAGCCCGAGGAAGTCTATATGTTTATATGTTATATTTTATGTGTTATGTACTTGTTGCTATGATATGTATTTCGGACTTTGGTCCAATGCCGGGCGGGGCCCGATGCCGAATTAGTTTGATGTCAGGTGGGACCCGATGTAGTGGGCAAGGCGCAGTATGTGTTATTGTATGGTATGTGGTAGTTTGGGAGAGCTCATTAAGATTCGTGATTATCAGATTTTGATTAAATGTATTATGTAGTTGATAGCCAAGGAGTCGCCATAGTAGTAGTCAGAGATTCTTCACTCGAGTTTTAATAGTCAGCCTTACGAGGTGAGTTTCCTTTCAGTAGGAACGGGTCGAAGGCACCAATGTCGTCCCATTAATGTATGTTGGTATATGTCGGGCCTAGACCTGATACTGGGGTTAGCTCGATGCAGCTTATATGTTCCGAACTTTGGTCCGATGCCGGGGCGGTGCTGAGAAGAGTATATGTATGCTTGATGTCTTTGTGATTCATACATGTTATGTGTTATGTATTCCGGGGCATGCCCGATGCAGATTTAGCTTACATGTTAGGTGCATCGGACTTCGGTCCGATGTCGGGGCAAGCCCGAGGAAGTCTATTATGTTTATATGTTATATGTTATGTGTTATGTGCTTATTGCTACGATCTATATTCCAAACTTCGATCCGATGTCGGGTGGGGCCCGATGCCGAACTTCGGTCCTATGTCGGGTGGGGCCCGATGTAGTGGCAAGTCTCAGTATGTGTTATTGTATGGTATGTGGTAGTTTAGGGAAGCTCATTAAGATTCGTGCTTACAGTTTTCAGTTTTGGTTTCAAGTACTTCCACTAGCAAAGGGAAGGGCTCGGGATGATCGCATGACATGCGGTCTGCCTGGGAATTTCTTAGACTCCGATGTTTTCTAATTTGATTTTGATATAGTATTTGACATGATATTTTGAGATACATGGTTCTTGATTTTCTTTATTATGATGGATGATTTATGGTTGTATTAATGATTCAAATACGGAATTTCTAGACCGTATTTTTGGGATGTTACATGATACTGCTGACCAGAAGCCTTTTGGTAATTTTATGTATGTTTTATGTTAAAAGTTGAATAGAAAACATTAAATTTAAAATTATAAATGTTTATTATTTGATGATATCATAGATATGGCTTTCTTTGAGTTTTTAATAAATGCAACAAAACTAAATTAGATTAGATTGATTGGTTTCATAACCCGTTTTAGCTTCTATTTTTATGTAATTGTTTTTTTTCTCTTGCTTCTTGGTAGTTTATTATAATTATACCGTTCAAAAAAAAAAAAAAAAAAAAGAGTTTCATGTAATAAAATCAAATTAACTTAGTTGAAAGTTGGAAAATTATGTAAGTTTTGTGTAAGAAATCATTTTATGTTGAAATTGAAGAGTTAGCATTAAAATTAAAATATCACATGAATATAAATCAAAATTAAAATAGTTAATTGGATGGAAGTTGATGAGTTGGGTAAATTTCAAATCACTAAGTGATTTTAATGTACTAAAAACCAAATTAATGATTGTTTTTTTAACCGGCAATGTTAGTATTTGCTTGGGATTAAACCCAAGACCTCCTGGTTAGAAACTCAGTGAAAGATAAAAAAAAATTAAAAAATTTTAAAAAAAAAATAAAAAAAAAAGTTAATGTGGTTCAAATCAAATATGCGTCAAAAATCAATAATTTAAGTATATTTCATGTGAAAAATTGAAAAGGATACTCTTTAATTAAAATTATAAATGATTTTAATGTATTAAAAAAATTAGTAATAGTTACTTAGTTGATAATTAATGAGTTGTGTAAGTTTGAAATTAATATGATTTAAAAAGATAAATTATATTATATGATATGAAATTGCTTAGTATAGTAAAAAAAACTAATATCAAGTTTATTATTAATTATTTACATTAACATATTGGAAAGTTAATATATACAAATAATTTATTTGTCTGTGCTTTTGTAGCTTTTAGAGTGTACATATTTCTACACTTAAGTATTAATTGTTTTCTAATAAATTTATGGGGTTACATAGAAAAATCTATTCCAATACTTGATTTATATTGAAAAACCATCCTTTTTTTTTACAAGATAACGTAGATAAGCTTTAAAGCTAAATATAGTAAACCACAAAACAAATTCAAATTTATTATCAACTATTTTCATTAACATATTCATAAGTTAATATATACACAATTTATTTTAGTATGTTTTTGTATCCTTTGTTTTGTTTATGTTTCTATTCAAATTTAAATATCAATTGTAGAGTAAATTACATGAGACGTTCCTTGTGTAGGTGTTAAAATGCACATTCACTCTATATTTTCAAATTTTAACTCGGTCCATCACTGGGTTGTTATTTCCTTGCATGGTTAGTCTCTATCGTCGTTAGCCGTTAGTGGTTGCAGTTAAATTATCGCACATGCCTTGCAAACTTGCTAGGATCGTCCATCATTTGTTTAAAACTTGCATGTTTCATCTCTCATTTGTGTAAATATGCATATTGCATCCTTAATAGACATAAAAGGACAATATTACCCTCACTATTTTATTTTTAATATAATTATAATTTACTTTGTATTCACCAAAAGTAGATTACACCCCTACCCGACCCACCCTAAAATTATATCCCAATATATCTGTCCCTCTTTTTTCTCAAAGAATAACTCCTAAAAAGCTCTAACATTTTTATTTCTGGCGGACCACAAAACACAAAACATACACACCTTATATGTGTGTGCTGGTCCGATGCCAAGAGAGAGGGAAAGAGAGTTGAAGATCTATATTTCGACAATAAGTTGTTTCAGATATATGATTTAATGTACGCCAACAACAACTACCTTTACCACCATCATCTCTTATCTTGTCTGTTCAAATATGTGATTTAGGGTACACCATTTACATCTAGATTTAAGATCTACAGGCCGTTCACGGATTTGTATTCTGACAAATCTTCTCTCTTCTTTGCTGGTGACGAGTGGAAGTTGTAAGATTTGAGAAACATGATATGACATGAATATAGGATTTCGATTCTAAATCTCACTCCTGGATTTTGCAACGATATAGAGATTTCATGATTGATTTTAAGATTGGGGACTTCATCTCAAAAATCAGTGTTGATTAAACGTTTTAGATTAGGATTTGGTGTTGTTTATAGGTTTCAGATTCTGGTTCTAGTATCAGATTTAGGTTTGCATTTTAGATTTTGATTCTAGTATCAAATTGGTGATGACAGGTGGTTGTTGGAGGAGGTATCGAGGATGAAAAAAGATGGTTGTCGGGGGATAATAGGAGGTGGTTTCCTGGATTGAGAAAGAGGAAATGGAAGAGAGAGAGAGAGAGATGAAACTGATATAAGTTTTTAAAATTTATAATTAATATAGTTTAATTGATAAATTATGAAAAATATATAGAAAAATGCAATACAATCTTTTAAAGAATGGTGGGATTGAAATGATAAATTTAAAAGAAACGAGGGACTAAACGTGTATTTGATGCACTTAAATGGATACCACAAAGGGCTAACGATGACATAGACTAACCGTGCAAGGAAATGAACACCTGAGGATTGTCCGAGTTTATTTTTGAAAATAGGGATTAAACGTGTTTTTAATACTTACATTAGGGACCATTCGTATAATTTACTCTTAATAATATTCTAATATTTTTAGAGGAGTTATATGGAAAAAAATCATTCAAATAGTTAATTCATATTCACGTGCCACCATATATCAAAATTATAACCATTCAATAAAAATGATTGGTTTAAATTGTAACAACATTGGTAAATGTAAAAGTTGTAAATGAAACATAAAATTAACACTAACAACAAAAGAACTTGGTGAAATTTTAGTGTCCATCTTTAAATTCCTTCACCCAAACACATTCATAATATTCTACACCAAAATATTATGGTAGCATTTTTTTCCGTTTACTTACTGCTCACTACAAAACATAAAACATATATGATCAGTCATTAAAAAAAGAGTTTAGGTTATTTTTGGTCACTTAACTTTTGGTTTTGTGCTCATTTGATCATTTAATTCTTTTTAAATTTTAAAAGGTCATCAAACTTTTGACTTTGTGCTTATTTAGTCACTTAACTTTTGTTTTGGTCACTTATCTTTTAGATTTGTGCTCATTTAGTCACCTAACTTTTAAAATTGTGCTCATCTAGTCACTAAACTTTTGAAAAATTTAAAAGTTTAGTGACTAAATGAGCACAATTTTAAAAGTTAGGTGACTAAATGTGATCAAGCCAAAAGTTAAGTGACTAAATAAGCTCAAAGCCAAAAGTTTGATGACTTTTTAAAACTTAAAAAGAGTTAAGTGATCAAATAAGCACAAAACCAAAAGTTAAGTGATCAAAAATGACCTAAACCCTTAAAAAATATATATAAACAAACACAAAGGTATAAAAATATTTTATAAGAAACTAAGTGAGTTTGTAAATAAACTAACAATCCAAACGGTCATGTAAAATACAAAGATACCTTTTCGTTTTACAAAGAGCAAAACTTGGCTTCTAGTGTGTCATTGACCTTGAAATTATTTATCAATGTATAATATACCAATGAAAAGAAACAAGGTAATTTGAGGTAGATCACAATGACCAAGTGATATTTTACAAGATCAAAGTGAAACAATATTATATGATCAAGTTAAAAGTGAGAAAGTGAGATGTTTATATAACCTTGCATTTATTTAACATTATAATCATTAATATAAAGAATACATTAATATAAAGAATACAAAAAGAAATGTGAGGTTTAAATTATGGTACTTAAAATTTTGATATAAGAGTTTCAAATCAATATTGTGCTTGGAATGATGTCTCTATTACTATAGATATTAGGAGAATCTTTGCGCGTTGCGTAAGAATACAATTATATAGTTAAAATAATAATTTTTTTTACCAAATTATTATTTAACATTTTTACTTTGAAATCCAATGTTACGTGTAAAGCAAACTTATAGTTAACTTATTAGTTTTATTAAACATTATAGTTTTAACATTTAAGTCATTGTGACATATACCATTATTTGATTTTTTATAAACCCTTTAAAATTATATAAATTATATATCAAGTGTATGATGATCTATATATAATGAATAACCAAAATGTATGAAAAAAATAAGCACCACAACTTTTATTAACATAAAAATACTAAAACATTCTTTAAAACATTTGTATTAAAAAATGATCTATATGCAACAAATAACAAAATATATGAAAAATAAACACTATATCTTTTCATAAAATAACAACACATATAATATATATTTTCGTAAATTTCATATGTAGTTTTCATTGTAGTAAGATAGAAAAAATATTTTCATATGAACAACATATCACGATAAGTCAATTATAATTTCATATCTAATGTTAAAAATGATATTATTTTGTAAATATGTTGTTAAGGATAACCAAACTAAAAAATAATAGAGACTAAAAATAATCAAAGTAGGAAAACAACAATTAAATAGATAAGAAAATTGGATGGTTGAATATATAAATAAAAAGATTATATATATATATATATATATATATATATATATATATATATATCCAATGAAAAAAACTCACATCCATCTACTATGATTAAAACAAAAAACCAATATTTATTTTTTGATTATTCTTCTTCCTTTGACACCATTCAATCATATAAATTTAATGACAGTTATTCACTAACCTACAATCAAAATACTTTATGTTCACAAAGAAGAATTATAAAGATGTTACTTGCAAAATAATAATGTTTGGAGAGTCACATTCAATATTAAATAATACATACAAATCACATATAAATATCACATGAGAAAAATAAATATAAATAAATAATAGAAAAGCTTCATTTGTGTTGTTTGAAGAAGAAAAAAAATCATATTACAATTACCATTGATACAACATAACTCATTTCTTCAATTCTTTATATTTAGATCGTACACGCTTGAACTACATGATAACTTTTTATGAGAAATACTATTAATATTTGAACAATAAAAGCTTGAACTACATTAAAGCTTTTTAAATCACAATACCTTCAACTACATGACGATTTTTATAAGAAAAATGTGTGTGTGTGTGTGTGTATATATATATATATATATATATATATATATATATATATATATATAGAGAGAGAGAGAGAGAGAGAGAGAATTAAAAAATTATTGAAAAATTATAAATATTATAAATGTTATTAATTAAAGAATATAAAAACTTATTTAGGTTTTAAATTAATATGGTTTGAGAAAATAAAATAGAGTAAATTACACGAATTATCCTTTAGGTTTCTCGTTTTTCCATGAAATGGTCATTTCGAAATTTCTTTCCCTGAGATGGTCCATAAGGAACAAAATTTTCACATAAAAGGCCCTTGTGACTAATTTTGTTAAAAGATTTTGTTAAGTTTTATTAAATGATAAAAACACCCTTTGTTTTATGAACACAAATGGTTTCTCTCTTTCTCCCTCCCCCCCCCCCTCTATCTGTCTCGTTTTAATACACAAATTCAATACCCAAACCATCATCTCCTCACCACCGTCACTCCTTCCAACCTTTGACAACATAATCAGAAATCAAGCTTTGCACAATCATCCCTACTGATGCTCAAATAAAATACATATATCAAAACTTTAAAATTAATTTCTAACCACAAATCAAAACCAAATCCTACACAAAAATATTATTGCTCAATTGCTCGTCATCTCCACCAGTAGCAATAAGACCCCTCCCTCTCACCAAAATCAGAAGAAGATCAAATCAAACTGATGCCATAATCAAACTTAAAATTGAACATGATACCAATACGAACCTTTTCTTGACCATGGTATTGTTTTCTTGAATATTTTAGTAGACCACGAAACCATGATTTAACCACTATAACTTATTTGAAGCAGATAAGACCACCAACAAGTAGTTCTCCTAATTCCGCCCAACCACCAGCAAAAATTAACCCTACTGCAACTTGAAAGAAGATTTCGGAGGCAAAATCAAAACAAAATTTTCAAATTGATCACAATGTGTCCCCTACTGTAAGTCTATGTTGGTGGTTTGAACAATCCAATTCCTCCTCGTAATCGGAGGTTAATAATAGATCAACTTGATTTTGAGCTAAATTGATATTAATTTTAATTCTAACTTGCTAAACGCTACCTAATTCTACATTTGGAAAGCTGATTTCGTGAAATATAATCAAAATTGAAGTGAAATCATATAATTTCGATCAAAACGAACTCCAATCTCGACTCTAACTTCTTAAAGATTGCCTACAATATTTTTTTAGAACTCTGATTTCGTGATTCCATAAAGACTAACGTTTTTTGATTTTTACAAAAATAATCAAGCAAGAACAAACCCAAATTAGGTTTAGATTTTAATAATCAAGCAACAACAACCCTAAATTATGCTTAATGAGTGATTTTGTTGACCTTAATAGGAGATATGATAAATATGGTAAATGGATGTGTGTGTGAGAGAGAGAGAACCATTTGTGTGCATAAAAGAAATGATATTTTTGTCATTTAATAGAATTAAACAAAATCTTTTAACAAAGTTAGTAAGAAGGACCTTTTATGTGTAATGTTTGTTTGTTAGGGACCATCTAACGAAAAAAAAAAAAGTTTTGTAAGAACTATTTCAGTGAAAAACGGGAAAGCTAAAGGACCGATCGTGTAATTTACTCAATAAAATATCTCTAATCACATGATTTTAATAATCTTATTTATATGAGATATATAAATATATAGATATAGACGTGAATCTTGTTTTTTAATGTTTAAATTTATAAAAGTTTATGTATGTACATTTTGCCCTATAAGCTATATCTATTGCGACATTTTTTGTTTGTATGTGAAATTACCTTTTTTTTCCAAATGGGTTGTTTGCATGAACAGCTTTAAAGAAGCATTATGTTTGGTCTATCTTGATATAATTGAGGATGGGGATACTATTTAGTACTATTTTGTAGTTTTTAAAATTTTTTAAAAAGGAAAGTTATGTTATCAATGATCTAAATATATTTTTAAAGAAAATAAAAGCGGAATATTATAAAGTATGACTATTATGAATGGAGGATTTATTGACAATACAAATGGTATTCGGGACCAAAAAATATATTTTGGAATTTTAAGTATAATTTTAAAATTTGATAAATTGTGACATTCTAATTTTTGTTTCTACATATCTTCATACCTAATTAAATTATGATATGTTTAATATTTAGTGTTATTTAATGATATTAAATATTATTTTAGAATACTAATATGACACATATCATCATTTAAATGGATATGATGATTGTTAGGAACAAAAGATAGGAGCATATTTAATTTTCTCATTGTAAAATGTGAAAAAAAAAATACATTGTTTTATTATTAAAACCCAATAAAAAGTTAAATAAGCATAGAAAATGAAAAAATAGATATGGTGCAAGAGCTTAAAATGTGACATTTAATAGAAAAAATGTCATATTATATACTTTGAAATTATCATTTCAGACGATCATTCTCAAATTATAAAATATTTACATAATATACATTTATATGTGTCCGGATATGTTTCCTTCTCTCCATACCTCATAACCTAATATTGTGTTCAAAATCCAACAACAAAGACAATTAAGTTTTTTTTTTTTTTCTCAGCTTCCTTGTTAAAAAATGGTTTTAATGGAATATGCTTATGTTTTTATACTTATTTTATCCGTTTTGACTTGCAAAATTATAAGATCTTCATGAATTATTCGTAAACTTGAGCATATTTCCTAATTCATATCTAAATCTAACGATTTTTTTTCTTTCTTTAGATATTAAAATGTATTTTGTGTCACAACAAGTAAACTCGTGAATTCATGTTTATTTGACTAGTTATGGATATAAACATATGGTAACTTGGGTATGCATTACACAACTTTATGGTAACTTTATTAGATAACTAGAGTACTAATGCATATTTTATTAGTAATGCAAGATGTACAAATATTCATGAATGTTATACACGTAGCAATGCGTGATGTACAAGCACCAATGTCTCTCAGTTACATGTAATCATGTATTAACTGATTATGTACACACATTATTGCATAACGTACAAGAAAAATTACACGCTTGTACAGTTAGTATCGAAAGCCGTACATGTAGTAATGTATATTGTATAGGCACCAATGCATGTTGTACAAGTGGTAAAGGAAAAAAACGGTTTGAGGTAATTTGATAAAGCAAAAAGACATGTAACTACAAACAGAAAGTGTACTGAAGAGTACACATGTACAATAGGGTTGGTTTGGTTTTTATGTAGACTGTTAGGCTTGTGACCCCCTTACTTTTCCTTTTTAGTTAAAAAAATAAATATAAATATATTATAATATTCAAAAATAATTATTTCAGATAATTAAAAGTAGAAAAATATAGACATTGATGATTCAGAAACCCATGTGCATGATCTATTCATATATTGTATATGTGTTTATGAGTTATGACAGTAGCTTTTTCAGTTTTTGTCAACTTGTCAGTTTGACCCCCTCTCTTCATACTTTCCAAAACAATTCCTATTTTCTTATTCTTTTTAATTAGATGTTATTGTTAATAATCAAAACAGTTTTTAATTAGATGTTGTTTTTAATAAATTGTTACATGTAAGTAGATATTTTTTTTTTATTTCATATTAAATGTTGACAACAAATTTTATATTTATATTGGATATGATTCAATTAAGATAACTGTAAACAAAAATTTTGAAAAAAACATGTATAGCTGAATATACGTATTTTTTATTTGAATATATATATATATATATATATATATATATATATATATATATATATATATATATATATTTTCCGAACATGTTTTTATAAAATTTATAAAAGTCATAGACGCGTATAAAAATATGTTTTGAAAAAATATACATTTTTGGTATTTTGACATTTTTTTAATATGTTAAGATTTATAGCTTTATCCACAACTAGAAACTTAACACTATTCTAGTCCCAACTTATAAATATATACGCCTTTATGTCTCAAAAGGTCAAAAATTTCAAACAACTCTTTGTTATTACTATTTTATTCCCATGAACTTTGGCACGATAAAGATCTATCTTAAGCACATTTCAAGATCTTAAGCAGTTAGAAATAAATATGCTACTCAAAACATCATACTATACTTATTAATTTGATTACATGATTAGTTTATCAGTTTTTGACCAAAACAATTTGGCGCGATTTGTAGGAGGTATTGTGTTACTATTTTTTTCTTGAGATTATTCAAAAAAGAACTATTTCTGTGATTTTTTTTATCACTTACACATTTTTGCATGAAAATATCTACTTTGCCAACATCCACTTCTAACAATATTCCATTTAGACTCAACTGCAAATTTGGTACCTGTGGTTAGTAGAAAAATGTGGATGGAATACAATATCTTTTCAACTTGCACCACTAGTAAAAAATTATAAATTTTTTTGTGGTTTTGATCCCTGAAAAAAGTATAAAAGATTGTTTTACCCTTCTAAATTCTTTTTTAAGTTTTTTATATTTATTTTAATCCTTTTTTATTTTGAAAAAAAATAAAAAAAAAATAACAAAGACAACTCACCCAACCCTCCACCGTACACTCCCCCATGCCCCCCCCCCCTCTCTCTCTCTCTCTCTCTCTCTCTCTCAGACACACACACAAAAGATCGAAAAAAATTCATTGATCAAACCCATCGTCTTCTTCCTCTGACGTCCCTACTGTCTTCATCGCCCATCAAGATGACAACAAACAAACCACAACTAATCGAATTTAGGTTTAAGTTGGTTTTAAAAAAACAAGAAGCAAACGATATTGGTTGTTGGAATCGTTGATCCATATCACTTGAAGCTCATGGGTTTATGGTATAAATACCCTCTGATATCCTTTCCTTTGATCAACCTTCATCTTCAGCCCTAATATCCACTTCACATATTAAAAGGGGTGACCACAATCGCTAGGGAAAACAACATCTCCTTTCGAACTTACCACGATTAAGGTTTCGACGCCTCAAAGCACCAGAGCATATGAATTTCGTACTCCTTACTGCTCCCCTCAAACGAAACCACCACCAATTGAATATGGATTTAACATGGACCGATTTTCTTGTTTGTGTCTCATCTCTTCCCCTAAAGGAATTGATTTTCGGGTCTGTTATACCATGGAAGAACAAAGGTGTTTTTTATTTGTTTTTTTATTACAGGTGATGGTGTTAGCTATTGAGATGATAGAGGGTCAAGATAGTGATGTAGGGTTCTCAGGAAACGGTGGTGAAAATGTGTAGCACCTGGTTCCTGGTATGTAAATCTTATTTGAGTATTTTCCATTTTTAGCCTTGGACTCGGCGAGTCATAGGTCCGACTCGCCAAGTAGAGTCGGGACCCGGGACACGTTTTATGTTGGCGACTCGGCGAGTCCATACCCTAGACTCGGCGAGCCACCGCTGTTGGATGAAACCCTAAGTTTCAAGGGTTTGCACCCTATTTAAACTCTCATTCCGCCCCAATCTCGCCCCCATTCACCCTCAGAGCTTTATACCTCGTTCAAGAGTTGTTTCTTTGTGAGTTTGAAGCATTTGGTGTGCTCTCTTGAAGTTTTGGAGTGGGAAAAGAGTAGATCATGAAGAAGAAGAGGAGGTCAAGCATCTTTGAGCTTTCTCAGTGTGTTCCCTAAGGTATGACTCGATTTTCCCCTTGTCTTCATGCTTATAGTCCCTTATAGCTCCATTAAAGCCTTTCTTGAACCATTTCCAAGCTTGTGCATGTTTCGGGGTTCGTAATATGCTAAGTAACCTCTAGATCTAGGCATGGTTGAGCTCCAGGAGCTCAGATCTACTGCCTTTATGGACCCTTGTTGCATGAAAACCTTAGATCTACTCTTTTGGTGCATTTTGAACCCTAAAACCCTCATGGATGGATATTTACACGTAAAGTTGGAAACTTTACGTGTTATTCATGCTCTAGGAGCCCAGATCTACGAATGGCATGGACTGGATTCGAGCAAAATCGCGTTTTATGGTTCTTGCATGAAGAAGACTCGGCGAGTCGCTCATCTGACTCGGCGAGTCTAGTCGCGAGTCTCCAAGTTGTCCCCTTTTTCGTTGTGCCGAGTTGTGAGGTGAGTCCAGGGTGGACTCGGTGAGTTGGAAGCCAAAACTCACCCATAAGGGAACTCGGCGAGTCGATGCCCAGACTCGGCGAGTTCAAGGCAACCTTCTTAGAATCAAGAACAGACTCGGCGAGTTGTTCATACAACTCGGCGAGTCACAGTATAAATTGTTCATCGGATTAAGATGAACTTGGCGAGTTGTTCATACAACTCGGCGAGTAGGATGAAGGACTTCAACATCAGTTTAGAAGGAGAACTCGTCGAGTCAACGCCTAACTCGACGAGTAGAAACAGAATCCAGGTCAGTCGTTTGGACATGGACTCGGCGAGTTGGCGAGCCAACTCGTCGAGTCGGGTCAACTGAAAGTTGACTCTGACTTTGACTTAGGGCATGATCAAGGGTAAAATGGTCATTTTACCCAAAGGATAGTTAGCTGTTTTTGACTAAGTGTTTTGTGGGAATCACAGCCGGAGGATTTTCGGAGCAGCAGCAGCATATAGACTATTCCCACACAGATCAGCAGCTACTACGAGGTGAGTTACCTTCCAATAGCGGTGGGTCTAAGGCCACAATGCCGGCCCACCGGTAGGAGATGTGTGATTAGATGATTGTCTTTGTGATATTCATCTAGGCTTGCTACTACTTGTGCTATGTTTATGTGTTAGTGACAGTAGGGGGAGATAGTCCCCCAGAACATCGGTCGATAGGGCCGAAGGGGCAGTCATGCCTAACCATGCTAGACAGACTATGTGATATATGTGTTATGTGGTAGTACTAGGGGTGAAATAGTCCCCGGTATTCGGTCGAGAGAACCGAAGGGGAGCCAGCACCCAGATATGTTAGACAGTATCCGATCGAGAGGATCGAAGGGGAGGCCAGCACCCAGATATGCTAGGCAGTATCCGGTCGAGAGGACCGAAGGGGTAGGTCGGGCACCCAAATATGCCTGAAAATTTATGTATGTTATGTGATTATATGGTATGTGGTACGATGGGGGAACTCACTAAGCTTTGTGCTTACAGTTTACTGTTTTGGTTTCAGGTACCTCTTTATCGAAGGGGAAGGAGTTGGCGCGGTAGCGGCACATCATGCACACACACTGGTTTCCGCATCCATTGGATTTCTCTGGGATTTATACTCTGATATTTTGATTGGTTGTATGATTTAGCTTTTAGACATGGTTTACGTTGTGATGTGGTTGATCAAACAATGCTTTTAATTATTAACGTTTTATAAAGTAGTGTTTTAAAAACGAATTTTTTGGACGTGAAAATTAGGTTGTTACAAGTTGGTATCAGAGCCCTGGTTTAAGGGATTCAGACACACCTTCGGGGGTGTTTGAACTCAAATCGAGGGATTAAAAGATTTTTGGAAAGAGAAAATGTTTTCTAAAAGGTTAAGTAAAGGGTTTTAAGAAAGGACAATGTGTGTGATGTGCGCGATCGGCCAAGCTCATGTAAGTATTCCCTAATGTACCCATACAATTTTATTTATGTTTATCAGTTTTTGTAGAGCAGCATGCTAGAATAGGACTAAGGATCTAGGAGTGATGCCTTATGTGCCTGCTTTATGTGCTTCAGTATATGAAAGAGTTGCATGCTAGAGTTGAGTAGACAGCAGTAGGGTAGCCTGTTTAGGTTATTCCTGATAGTACGAGTTTAGCATTTTATGCTAGTTCAGTTCTCTCTACGAGGGTAGAGTTGCTTGAGATTGTTTTTCTTACGTCCAAATGTTGTTTGCTTTGTGCTATGTGGGCTTTGAAGTGATGGGAGTTAACTGTTAGGTGAATACGTTAAAGTCACATGTGATCAGGGTTGAATAATCTCAGAGTGTTGGATTTGACTCTATTGCGTAGCTCTTGTTTGAGTCCTAACCGTTGTAGAGATGAGTCCCTTACTCGAAGGATTATCCGAGCCTCAGCACATGTGGTTGTATTCAGGTGATAGTTAATTAGCATCACCAAGAGGCCTTCAGCAGCTGAGGATTGGGCTGGGTGGAGTCAGAGGTTTCCTAGGGTAAGCCTAGGATAAAGAGTAGCAGTGATCAGCGGTAGGGGAAGGGACCTGGTTGACTCGAGGCGGTCCTTGGGGAAGGTACGGATAGATGTGGAAGGTAGTATGGGCCCGTACTACTGAAAGCAGAGGATCCGTACCCGAACCGAGGAAGGCTAAGATAAGACTAGGGAACTTGTAGTGGGTGGGATCCCTCCAGGGGTATCAGTATCGTTAACAGTTGTTATTTCTTTGTATTTCAGAATGGTGGTACTACGCCCGAGGCCAGCAGTTGGCATTTCAGGAGAGGGATCGGGTTCGGGATCAAGTTCTGAGCCAGTAGATGAGAGGCTACGCGAGTTCATCGCGTCGGAGATCACCAAAGGTATCCTTGAGTCGACCCCTATTATCTTCGGGTCGATCAAGGAGGGGATATTGGAGATGATGGAGGATCGCCTCCAGGCATTCAGGAGTGACATGGCATCTGGCCAGTCGGGATCTTGCACACTGTCCTTCAAGGACTTTCAGGGCAGTGGTGCACCGGACTTTCATGGGGCGAAGGACCCCATAGCTACCAGACGATGGATTGCAGACATTGAGTCTGCACAGTTGACTAGTTTCTGCCCCGAGGGGTCGAAGGTGAGGTACGCAGCAGGGTGTTTACGAGACCGAGCTCGATATTGGTGGGTGTCAGTGGGTGACTCTTTGGGAGCCTCAGCTATCGAGGCTATGACCTGGTCGGACTTCGTGACCAGGTTCAGGGCAGAGTTTGCACCGGCTATCGAGCTTCAGCAGCTGGCCAGGGAGTTTTTGGAGATGAGACAGACGATGGAGACCGTGGCGGAGATCACCGCCAAGTTCTAGGAGAGGGCACTGTTGGTGCCCCAATATGCGGACGATAAGGACATGAGGAGGACCCGCTATCATGACATGCTCCGGGTTGATATCCGGGAGCACGTTAGTTTTTCAGCTTGCCCCACCTTGGACTCCATGATTGTCAGGGCGAGGGAGAGGGAGATAGATTTGGAGCACATCCGGAAACGGAAGGTGGAGGAGGGACAGCCAGGAGGGGCTTCGGGGAAGAAGCCCAAGGGATCAGATGTGGGGCCGAAAGGCCATCAGGGACGGGGCCGCTTCAGGAAATGCGGCAAGACGCACGAGGGGGCGTGCAAGTTGGGATCATCAGGCTGCTACAAGTGCGGCAAGTCTGGGCACTTTAGCAGGGATTGCACTGCTCCGGCAGAAGTTATTCAGACGTCTGAGTTGCTGTGTTTCCACTGCAACCAGAGGGGCCACAAGAAGGCCAATTACCCCCAGTTGACAGTTTCAGTGCCGGTAAAGGCGCCAGCTCCAGCGACCCTGCGGATCACAGATGGCCGGCAGGGAAAGGCAGAGGCTCCCGTGGTGAGGAGCCGAGCATTTCAGCTAACCGGTGAGGAGGCACACGCTGCACCCGATGTGGTCACGGGTATGATTCTTTCCTTCCCATTTATTTATATGATGTTATGATATTGATATGTGCTCGGTTTATGTATATATATGTATTAGGATCGTTCCATGTGAACGATATCCCAGTCCAGGTGTTGTTCGACTCGGGTGCTACCCGATCGTTTGTTTCCCTTGCGCTTAGCAAGAAGTTCACGGAGTCTTCAGGCATGTTGGATTGCCCTTTAGAGGTAGAGATTGCCGATGATCGATCGGTGCAAGCATCAGCAGTGTTCATGGATTGTGTTTGAATTTATTTGAGGATCGTTATCTGGTGGACTTGGTTCCCATTCCGTTGCGTGGGAACAAGGTAATTATAGGCATGGATTGGTTGAGCACTAATGGGGCGGTGATAGATTGCACGCAGCAGCTAGTGCGAGTCACGACCCCAGGTGGGGGAGAGTTAGTGATTCATGGCGAGAGGCCACAGTGTGGACCCGCGGTATGTTCAGCAACGAGGGCTAGATGCTACCTTCAGGAGGGGTGCGCAGGATATGTCGTGTACGTGATGGATACCCGAGAGGCGGGTAAGGCGACAGTGAGCGAGGTTCCAGTGGTGCGAGATTTCGCAGATGTTTTCCCAGAGGAGCTTCCTCGGATACCTCCGGAGCGACAGGTGGAGTTTAGGATTGACCTCGTTCCTGGTGCGGCTCCGATAGCCAAGGCACCATATCGGTTGGCTCCTCCCGACATGTAGGAGTTGTCTGCGCAGCTGCAGGAGCTGCTAGACAAGGGATTTATTCGCCCGAGTAGTTCACCCTGGGGAGCCCCGATTCTGTTCGTGAAAAAGAAGGACGGGTTGCATCGGATGTGTATAGACTACCGAGAGCTGAACAAGGTAGCAGTGAAGAACCGCTACCCACTCCCGAGGATTGATGATCTCTTTGACCAGCTTCAAGGAGCGTCTTGGTTTTCCAAGATCGAGTTGCATTCGGGTTATCATCAGATGAGGTTCAGAGAGGAGGATGCGCAGAAGACCGTGTTTCGGACGCGCTATGGCCATTATGAGTTCGTGGTGATGCCGTTTGGGCTCACCAATGCTCCTGCCGCGTTCATGGACCTCATGAACCGCGTATGCAGACCGATGCTAGATCGGTCTGTGATAGTCTTTATCGATGACATCTTGGTTTATTCCAAGATGCATGAAGAGCATGAGGAGCATCTGAGAGAGGTATTAGAGACCCTGAGGAGGGATAACTTGTATGCCAAGTTCTCCAAGTGTGAGTTTTGGTTGCGCGAGGTGCAATTTCTCGGACATCTTGTCAACCAGAACGGGATTCTGGTCGATCCGGCCAAGGTCGAGGCCGTGATGAGATGGGAGGTTCCGAAGTCTCCATCTGAGATTTGGAGTTTCCTAGGATTGGCAAGCTATTATCGGAGGTTCATTCAGTATTTCTCCAAGATAGTTGTACCCCTGACACGGTTGACGAAGAAAGCCGTGGTCTTTCGGTGGGGACCCGAGCAGCAGGCAGCGTTCGAGACACTGAGACAGAGATTGTGCGAGGTGCTGATCTTAGTCCTGCCTGAGGGCGTTGAGGATTTTGTGGTTTATTGTGATGCGTCTATTTCAGGGTTGGGCGCGGTATTGATGCAGAGGGGGTATGTCATTGCCTAAGCTTCGAGGCAGCTTAAGCCTCACGAGGCGAACTACCCGACGCATGATTTGGAGTTAGGGGCGGTGGTTTTCGCCCTCAAGATTTGGTGGCATTACCTCTACGGGGTTTGGTGTACCATTTACATGGACCACAAGAGTTTGAGGTACCTCACGGATCAGCCGAATCTGAACATGAGGCAGCGTTGGTGGTTGGACGTGGTGAAGGATTATGATTGTGAGATCCTTTACCACCCGGGAAAGGCCAACGTGGTGGTCGATGTGCTTAGCCGCAAGGCGGCGCCGATCAGGGATATTTGCATGAGGATGACTGTAGTGACTCCCCTGTTGAAGCAGATCCGGGAGGCTCAACAGGAGGCTATCAAGGAGGAACATCGGAAGAGCAAGCATGTGGTGGGTCAGGTTTCCTCCTTCGATTATGATAGCCGAGGACTATTGACACTACACCGTAGGGTGTGGGTGCCGTATCACGGAGGCGTGCGCCAGATCTTGATGGAGGAGGTGCACACGTCCCGATTCTCTATTCATCCCGGGGGGACGAAGATGTATATGGATCTTCATCTAGACTATTGGTGGCCCTGCATGAAGCGGGATGTGGCATGGTACGTCGAGCGGTGCTTGACTTGCAGGAAGGTCAAGGTCGAACATCAGAGACCACATGGGAAGATGCAGCCGTTGGACACCCCGTTGTGGAAATAGGAAGACATCACGATGGATTTTATCACAAAGCTTCCCAGGACTGCGCGTGGAGTAGACTCGATTTCGGTCACCGTGGACCGATTGACCAAGAGTGCCCATTTTATTCCAATCCAGGAGAGCATCTTGGCCGAAAAGTTGGCCGATATCTACATCAGGGAGATAGTAGCGCGACACGGGGTGCCAGTATCAGTGATATCAGACCGAGATGTGCGTTTTACTTCCAGGTTTTGGAAGAGATTTCATGATGATTTGGGCACTCGTTTGCATTTTAGCATCGCCTTTCACCCGAAGATGGATGTTCAAAGCGAGCGGACCATCCAGACCTTGGAGGATATGTTGCGGGTATGTGTGTTAGATTTCGGTGGTAGCTGGGATACCTATCTTCCCTTGGCCGAGTTCTCATACAATAACAACTACCACGCGAGTATTGACCGACCCCCATTCGAGATGTTGTACGGACGGAGGTGCAGGACCCCGATATGTTGGGGTGAAGTTGGGCAGAGGGTCATGGGAAGCATCGAGGTGGTGCTCAAGATGACAGAGAGGATCCAGCAGGTTCGAAGCTGGCTTCAGACTGCTCAGAGTCGGCAGAAAAGTTACGCCGACAAGCGTCGATCCGACTTGGAGTTCCAAGTCAGGGATATGGTTCTCCTGAAGGTGTCGCCTTGGAAAGGCGTTATTCGATTTAGGAAGCGGGGCAAGTTGGGCCCGAGATTTATCGGACCGTTCAGGGTTGTAGCCCGGGTGGGCAAGGTGGCGTATAGGCTGGATCTGCCAGTCGAGCTCAGCCAGATCCACATCACTTTCCATGTTTCTCAGCTGCGGAAGTGCTTAGTTGATGATTCAGTAGTAGTGCCGTTATAGGATATACAGGTTGATGACAGCTTGAATTACATTGAGCGCCCAGTCGCAATCCTCGACCGAAAGTCGAAGGATTTGAGGAACAAGAGGGTGGAGCTAGTGAAGGTGCAATGGCAACACCGCAAGGGCTCAGAATGGACTTGGGAGCCGGTAGAAGAGATGATGGAGCATTACCCCGAGTTGTTTCAGGATCGAGCATCAGACTTCGAGGACGAAGTCTAAAATAAGTGGGGGAGATTTGTAGCACCTGGTTCCTGGTATGTAAATCTTATTTGAGTATTTTCCATTTTTAGCCTTGGACTCGGCGAGTCATAGGTCCGACTCGCCGAGTAGAGCCGGGACCCGGACACATTTTAAGTTGGAGACTCGGCGAGTCCATATCCTGGACTCGGCGAGCCACCGCTGTTGGATGAAACCCTAAGTTTCAAGGGTTCGCACCCTATTTAAACTCTCATTCCGCCCCAATCTCGCCCCTATTCACCCTCAGAGCTCTATACCTTGTTCAAGAGTTATTTCTTTGTGAGTTTGAAGCATTTGGTGTGCTCTCTTGAAGTTTTGGAGTGGGAAAAGAGTAGATCAAGAAGAAGAAGAGGAGGTCAAGCATCTTTGAGCTTTCTCAGTGTGTTCCCTAAGGTATGATTCGATTTTCCCCTTGTCTTCATGCTTATAGTCCCTTATAGCTCCATCAAAATCTTTCTTGAACCATTTCCAAGCTTGTGCATGTTTGGGGGTTCGTAATAAGCTGAGTAACCTCTAGATCTAGGCATGGTTGAGCTCCAGGAGCTCAGATCTACTGCCTTTATGGACCCTTGTTGCATGAAAACCTTAGATCTACTCTTTTGGTGAATTTTGAACCCTAAAACCCTCATGGATGGATATTTACACGTAAATATGGAAACTTTACGTGTTATTCATGCTCTAGGAGCCCAGATCTACGAATGGCGTGGACTGGATTCGAGCAAAATTGCGTTTATGGTTCTTGCATGTAGAAGTCTCGGCGAGTCGCTCATCTGACTCGGCGAGTCTAGTCGTGAGTCTCCGAGTTGTCCCCTTTTTTCGTTGTGCCGACTTGTGAGGTGAGTCCAGGGTGGACTCGGTGAGTTGGAAGCCAAAACTCACCCTTAAGGGAACTCGACGAGGCGATGCCCAGACTCGGCGAGTTCAAGGCAACCTTCTTAGAATCAAGAACATACTTCGCGGGTTGTTCATACAACTCGGCGAGTCACAGTATAAATTGTTCATCAGATGAAGATGAACTCGACGAGATGTTCATACAACTCAGTGAGTAGGATGAAGGACTTGAACATCAGTTTGGAAGGAGAACTCGTGGAGTCAACGCCTAACTCGACGAGTAGAAACGGAATCCAGGTCAGTCGTTTGGACATGGACCCGGCGAGTTGGCGAGCCAACTCGGCGAGTCTGGTCAACTGAAAGTTGACTCTGACTTTGACTTAGGGCATGATCAAGGGTAAAATGGTCATTTTACCCAAAGGATAGTTAGCTGTTTTTGACAAAGTGTTTTGTAGGAATCACAGCCGGAGGATTTCCGGAGCAGCAGCAACAGCAGATAGACTATTCCCACACAAATCAGCAGCTACTACGAGGTGAGTTACCTTCCAGTAGCGGTGGGTCTAAGGCCACAATGCCGGCTCACCGGTAGGAGATATGTGATTAGATGATTGTCTTTGTGATATTCATCTAGGGTTGCTACTACCTGTGCTATGTTTATGTGTTAGTGACAGTAGGGGGGAGATAGTCCCCCAGAACACCGGTCGATAGGGCCGAAGGGGCAGTCATGCCCAGCCATGCTCGACATACTATGTGATATATGTGTTATGTGGTAGTAGTAGGGGGTGAAATAGTCCCCAGTATTCGGTCGAGAGGACCGAAGGGGAGCCATCACCCAGATATGTTAGGTAGTATCCGGTTGAGAGGATTGAAGGGGAGGCCAGCACCCAGATATGCTAGGCAGTATCCGGTCGAGAGGACCGAAGGGGTAGGTCGGGCACCCAGATATGCTTGACAATTTATGTATGTTATGTGATTATATGGTATGTGGTACAATGGGGGAACTCACTAAGCTTTGTGCTTACAATTTACAGTTTTGGTTTCAGGTACCTCTTCATCGAAGGAGAAAGAGCTGGCGCGGTAGCGGCACATCATGCACACACACTGGTTTCCGCATCCTTTGGATTTCTCTAGGATTTATACTTTGATATTTTGATTGGTTGTATGATTTAGCTTTTAGACATGGTTTACGTTGTGATGTGGTTGATCAAACAATGCTTTCAATTATTAACGTTTTCTAAAGTAATGTTTTAAAAACGAAATTTTTGGACGTGAAAATTGGGTCGTTACAAAATGGTTGATATGTAGATATGGTAGCTTGGAGAAGAAGATGGTATCTGTGATGCAAGTTTGGTGTGAACTCGATGGTGATGTGAGGAAGATGGAACACAATTACAAAGCTTCAATATTGATTCTAATCCATTATCCCTTTCTCTAATAATTTTTGTTTATGTGGGTTTGTTGGAATAAAGGGAAATGGAGAAAGGACTTGATAAGTGACATCATAATTAACATAGAAGGAGTGGGGATGGGATGAAAAATTAAGAACACGATGAGAGAGGGGGGTACGGTGGTGCAAGTTGAAAACCACAAAATGAAAAAAAAATTAAAAGGGTAAAATAGTCTTTTCAACTTTTTCAGGGACCAAAACCATAAAATTTTTTTATGATTTTGGACTAATGGTGCAAGTTGAAAAGATTTTGGACTCCGTCCACATTTTTCTACTAACCACAGGGACCAAATTTGCAGTTTAGTCTTCCATTTATTTCTATTGATAAAAACCTTTGCTCATCTCCAACTTTTAATCCTAAATGAAAGCGTGTTGAAACTCCCAAAAAAAACTTCCCTTCGCATCTTTACCAACCCAACATTAGAAAGGGCAATCCAAGAAATGTCGGTTATTGTCTCTAGTACGGATGACATATCTAAGTTGTCAAGGATGCATCAACACACCACTTAACAAAGTAAAACAAATAAGATATTGTTTGAAAAAATAGACAAGCTAAGTTTAGACTTAAGAAGATCTATAAAAGCTACACCAGCTCCTCCATTCTTGCAGCCCAAGATCTTGAACATCGAAATCGACACATCTTTGGAACGTCAAACAAGGGACATGATCCAACTGCAGGCCCCAATCATTATAAATAATTCAACTCCCAACGGGAGGTACTGTTTCCCAGGATATTTTACATTCTATCCTATACCCAAGATATACGTTGGTAATAGTGAAAGAACTCAAGCAATTGAGAGACATGATCTAAAGTGTAATTCATCCCATTTCGGAGGTGTCCTCTATCATCCATAAAGTTTCTAGACCCACACCTCTCGTATGTGATACTGATGTTCCGAAAAGGTTTCAGACTCCCAACAGAAAGATGCATGACGGGCCCACGGATCATGAGGAGTATCTGGCCTAATATAGGAAACACATGGATATTGCCTTAATTCCCCAAAATCTTAAGGAAACTTGTCTACAAAAGGTTTTGGTTTGACCCTTACAAGATATGTACTAAAGTGGCTCCTAAAAGTTCCTCCTTACTCTATTATTTCTTTCTTACATTTCATTAACTTATTTAATAATTAATTTTATTGTAATAGAACTTTTGAGAAGCTAACAAGTGATATTTACAAAGTAAACCAAGACAATAATGAAACCATAAGGGATTATTTTAGTAGGTTCAGGAAAGAAGCCTCAAATATCCCACATTTAGATATCGCAATAGTCGTAGAAGACTTCAAGATGGGACTAAATAAAAAAAATTCTATTTTATGAGGATCTTGTCATAAAATTTGTTAGGCTTAAAGAAGGTAAGAAGATCCAAAAGAGGATGAATACATCTTATGATCATCCCAATAGGAAGAAAGAATTTTCTTCCCGAAAATCTTATAAAGCTAAATCCTACTCAAGACCCGAGAATCATTCGATTAATGGTTTGGAAGATGAAGACTATCCCCATATTTCTATGTAACACCTCAAATTTTAAACCAAAATTTTCATTTTTAAATTAACAAAATATTTTTTATGAACCAATTCATCCAAAAACGTAAGTGTCAAATACAAATTATCATCATAAAATATTGGAGTATCATAGACTATCCCGTTAACAAATATCCTAGCGAGTGTGTACAAGCAGACCTTTGCCTTCCCGCGATCCTCAGAAGTACTTGAAACACATAAATCAACAATTGTAAACACTAAGCTTAGTGAGTTCCCTAAGATACCACATACAACAAAACATAAATAAACAGTTATAGTTACCAGCAATCCTGGGGACTAGTAGCAGTCCTAGTGGGCACAAACACTAAGCTTAGTGAGTTCCCTAAGATACCACATACACCCTATGGGTTATCAGCAACCCTGGAAACTATTCGCAGTCTCAGTCATACATAAACAACATCATATAAAATAATAGTTAGACCCAGGTGGTAATCCAAAATACAACTACTCTACCACATAGGTAACAATAACCGAGGAGACTCACCTAATACCAATGCCATATAATTCTTACACCCGAACTGTCGGAACTAGACTCCACCTAACAACACAACAATTGAACCTAATTAAGAATCAAGGTCTTCAACTCAACTCACAAGTCCAGTTCCCACACTAATCCCCTAAAGGGAAAAAAAATCCATTTTGCACCTCCCATGGTCGAAAACCCTAATTCTTGACCAAAGGTCAAAAGTCAGCAAAAGTCAACTTCCCAGCACGTACATTGGGCATACTCCTTACATGGGGCATACAACTCAATCAATGACCAATTGGGAACAGTCCTGGCTATGCGGGCCAGAGCCAAGATTACACCCAACATACTCTGCCTGAACCACATTTATCAACTTTTATGTCTTAATCCATTAAGACTCTTATCCCAACTACAGATCTGACCATAATAGCATGTCTTAACCCATAAAGTCACTGACTTTAAGCCTTTGAATGGCTATAAAGGACCCAATATGCAAAACACTAACTTTCATCCCACTCTAAGTTAGTTAACTCATGCATGGGCCAAGGGAAATGATCAACCAACTATTTTTATGAAATTACAAGACCTAGAACACATGAAAGGACAACTATAATGCTCTAGAGTGCTCCATACTCACAAAAGGTACAAGCTTTGGGACAAAAAAGCTCATAAAAAACTCATCTATGGAGATCTAAAAGGAAAAACATTAAGGTATAAACTTTATACCTTCAAAAGATGCATAAGGTGAAAGTAGTTTCTAGATCTACAAGCTTGCAAGAAACACCTCCTTTTTCACTAGTCTTCTCCTTCAACAAATGAGCATCAAAATCACTAATAAGTTCCAAAATCTCACATACAAAGCTTAGAATCGAGATTAGAGTTTATGAGGGAAGGGTGGTTGATAAGAAATGTCCAAGGGAGGCATAAGGTGTATTAAGTAGGGAGCAAACCCTCAAAATTAGGGTTTAGTAGCTGAGCTAGTACGCCCGACATGCCACAGGTATGCCCAACGTACTAGCATGGCTTCCGCGATCTGGGTTCTCTCAAGTACGATGTGTGTACCTCACTTCAGCCAGCATGCAGGCTAAATTGCGACTCTTTAAATAATAAGGGACCAAATATGAAAATTTAGATAAGCTAAGGGATAAAATGAAAATACCTGTAAATCAGATGTTAAAATTTACCCCCACTTGAATCAAAATTCTCCCTTGAAGTCATCCTCGGGAAATAGATCAGGATAGAGGTCGCACATCTCTGACTAGGGCTCCCACGTTGACTACGAGCCTTTCCGGTGTTGCCATTGAACTATGACCAAGTTCACTACCTTGTTCCTCAAGGTCTTCACTCTCTGATCCAGAGTTGCAACAGGCTTCTCGATGTAATTTAGGTGATCATCGATCTGAATATCCTCCAAAGGAAGCACAACAATCTCGTCAGTTATAGACTTTATTAACTAGGAAACATTGAAGGTATCATGAATCTGTCTTAACTCCTCTGGTAGCTCCAACCGATAAGCCACCTTGCCCACATGGGGAAACACTCTGAACGAGTCGATTAACCTGGGCCACGCTTGCCTCGCTTCCTAAAGTGTAAAACACCCTTCCAGGGTGACACCTTTAGAAACACTAAATTCCTTACCTGGAATTCTAGCTCAGAGAATCGTCGATCCGCATAACTATTCTGGTGGCTTTGGGTTATTAGCAATGTATGTATGACTTGTTGTATAAGCTCGGTGGTCTTGGGCACTATCTCTGTGCTCCCCATGACTCTCTGGCCAACCTCGCCCAACACATAGGAGTCCAACATCTCCTCCCATACATAAGCTCAAGGGGAGGCATGCCAATACTTGCATGATGGATGTTGTTATAATAAAACTTATCTAACGGGAGATAGGAGTCCCAACTCCCACTAAATTCAATGATACAAGCACACAACATATCCTTGAGCATTTGAATAGTCTGCTTGCTCTACCCATTTGTTTGCACATGATATGCAATATTAAAATGTAACTGGGTACCCAACTCCTTGTGAAAACTCTTCTAAATCTTGGAAGTGAAATGAACATCTCGGTCCGATACAATCGTAGCCGGCACCCCATGCCGAGCCACCACCTCTCGGACATAAATCTCAACCAGCTTCTCTGAAGAAGAGCCCTCGCTAATGGCTAGAAAGTGAGCACTCTTCGTCAAATGATCCACTATCACCCAAATATCATCAAAACATCTCGCAGTCCATGGTAATTTTGTAATAAAATCCATGGTGATTTGCTTCCATTTCCATAATGGAACTTGCCATGAGGGTGCTAGTGCTCGGCCTTGACCTTCCAGAAGGGCAAACATCACTCCACAAACCAGGCCACATCTGTCTTCATACATTGCCACCACTAACTATGCTTCAGGTCGAGATACATCTTGGTAGCCCCTGGATGAATGGAAAATATCAACTTGTGGGCCTCCTCCATCAATATCCATTGAGCCCCACCCCCATAAGGTACCCAAACCCAAACATGAATAATCAAAAGCCCTCGACTTTGGATATCAAAAGCTAAAATCTGACCGATCACCCTCTCCGTTTTCCAATTTTCTTCCTTTATGCCCTCCGACTATGCTTCTTTAATAATCTCCAAAACTAGGGTCATCACAGTCATCCTCATACACACATCCACAATCAAGCACTAACCACTCTCCAGATCAAGGCGTCGACCACCACATTGGCCTTGCGTAGATGGTACAGAATCTCATAGTCGTAATATTTCAATACATCCAACCACCTTCTCTTCCTTATGTTTAGGTTAGGATGATCAATAAGATATCTCAGGCTCTTATGGTCTGTGTAGATGGTACACTGAACACCATAAAGATAGTGGTTCCAAATCTTAAGAGAAAATATCACCTCCCCCAACTCCGAATCATAAGTAGGATACTTCTCTTAATAAGGCTTTAGCTGCCTTGAAGCGATTGCAATCACATGCCCCCTCTGCATCAACATGGAACCCAACCCTACAATGGATGCATCACAGTAGACCACGAAATCCTCAACTCCCTTAAGGTGGGCAAGTGTCAGTGCCTCACACAGTCTATGGCAAAGAGTCTCGAATGATACCTACTGCTTAGGCCCCCAACTGAACACAAAATCCTTCCTCGTCAACTTAGTGAAAGGAACATCAATCTTGGAGAAGTCTCGAATGAATCTTCAGTAATATCCTGCCAAACCGAGGAAGCTCCAAATCTCAGATGGAGATCTCAGCAATTCCTATTACATCACCGCCTCTATCTTGGTTGAAACGACCAAGATACCATTCTGGTTGACTAGGTATCCCAAAAATTGCACCTGGCACAACCAGAAGTCTCACTTGGAGAACTTGGCATAGAGCCTCTCCATCCTCAGAACTCCAAGAATCTCACGTAAATGCTCCTCGTGCTGCTTTCTGGTGTTCGAATAGACCAGAATGTCATTAATGAAGACGATAACCAATCTATCCAACATGGGCCTGTACACCCGGTTCATGAGATCCATGAATGCTGCCGGTGTGTTGGTGAGCCTAAAAGGCATCACCACGAACTCGTAATTCCCGTAACGAGTTTGGAAGGCCGTCTTTTGAATATCCTCTTCTTGTACCCTCATCTGATGAAAGCCAAATATCAAATCGATCTTGGAAAACCAAGATGCCCCCTGAAACTAATTGAAGATATAATTAATCCTCAACAATGGATAACAGTTCTTCACTGTCAGCTTATTCAACTTCCGGTAATCAATACACATCTAGTGCCGATCATCCTTCTTTCAGACAATGATCAGTGCTCCCCAAGGAGAACTGCTCGGCCGAATAAACCCTTTTCCTAACAGCTCCTAAAGTTGAGAGAATAACTCCTTCATATTAGGATGTGTAAGACAGTACGATGCCTTGGCAATTGGTTCCACACGTGAGACCAGATCGATTTGAAACTCTAGTTGTCCGTAGGAGGCACACCCAATAACTCCTCCGGAAAAACATCAGCAGAATCGCGTGCAACAAGAACACCAGAAATAGAAAATCTTCCCTTTTCCTCAATCTGATTATCCACTACGTATGCTAAATAACACAGTTAAGCAGAGCCCCAAACCGGCTCAAGCATTCCATACCCACGATCACAACGACATCTCCCCTCACAATATGAATAAGATCTATCGGACAAGCAACATAAAAAATCTCTAATGCACAACTTCTATAGATGTCAGTAGCGAAGACCTGGCACTCATAAGGTATAAAGATTCTTAAGGGCCTGATCGAGGCCTCTTGCACAATACTAAAAACATGACAAAAAGATGATGACATAAAAGACCGACTTGCACCCGAGTCAAACAAAACAAACGTATGTATAAAATTCACAAGCAAAGTACCTACATAAATAATAACATAAGCAGCAAAATAAATCAGCAGAATAACAAAGAATACATACTAGCCACAACGACTCGAGCTGTTCGGGCCTCCTTTGTTGTCAACTGAAATACTCTTCCTCGAGCCCTTGGTGTCTCGGCCTTCCCCTGCTAGCCTTTAGTAATATGAAGGATCACTGGGGCTGGAGTCTGAATCGCCAAAGTTGCAAGCTAAGAACACTCAACCTTCAAATGTCTTGTCTGGTTTCAATTGAATCAAACACGTGATACCTTGGGCCAATCCCTTGCGAAATGCTCCTCCTTGCCACACAAGTAGCAAGCCGTCCCTGATCGACAAGGTCTATCATGCACCTTGTCGCACTTTCGGCAAGTGTGACCGTTATGGCCTCCAACTCTCGAGTCAGCAGGATTTGGTCGCTTAGTCACTGGTTGCAATTGTATTGGCCTCTTATCTCTCACCTGGGTCTCCTTCTCCTCTCTTTCCTGGGTATCCATCTTGATCTCTCTTCTCCTGGCATTGGTCTGTAGCTTAGCCAATGTACGATAAGAAGTTTTCACCATGAACTCATGGATATCCCTCCTCATAATGCTTAAATACTAACTCACATGTTCCTACACTGTAGAAACGCACTCAGGACAAAACAAGGCCCTCTTATGAAACATCCTGGTGATCTCAGTCACCGACTATGTCTTCTGCTTGAGAGACAGGAACTCCTGGGCCACCCTATTTCTCTTAACCACTGGTAGAAACTCATATGTAAACATCTCAGTAAATCACTCGCATATCACTTCAAAATGCTCTGCGAGGGTATATGCACATGATACAAACTTCTACCTATCCTTCGCTCCCAAGCGAAGTAGGTTCAGTGCAAAAAGGAACCCTCAGATTCTCTAGACAAGAGCAACTGTAAAAACATCCCTCCACATCAGAAATTATTGGGTTAAAAGTATGGTTTATACTTTACTTTTCTAGGAAAATGTATTTTTATGTCTAGGACTGTAAACATCTTAGTATTTATGGCTATATATGTGTTTACGGTCAGATTTACGGTTAGTGGGTGTTTACGACCATGAACCCATTTACGGCCCATGTTCCCCAACTATATATAGGGTGAGGAGTGTGAGGAGTTGACAGTTAGAAGAGAGCACGTTGTAGAGAGAGAAACTAGAGAGAAGAATAGTATGTGTGAGAGAATCTATTGTAAGGAGCATTAATCATATCATCAATACATCATAGATTCAAGTTACTCTTCTTCTCATTCTCTTCTATTTTATTCTGGCATCATCCAATTGATTGGGATTCCGCACCATCAATTGGATCTGATTGATACACAAGAAGATTCGGGATTTAAAATTGGTATTACAGCTTGGATTGCATCAGTCAATTTTGTCAGATCTGGATTTGATTTGATCTTATGTTGGATGAATTCTTGCGTTTTTGGATAGAACGTGGTAAAATAAGGGGGGGGGGGTCTGTTCTTCATGTTTTTCATAAAAACGAGTTTTTGATCGAACTTTGGAGCAAAAAGGGGCAAAAATCGTTGTTTTTGATTGTAACCAGTGAGGGGGTAGCGTTGTTTACAGCCAGCAACTAGGGTTTCCGGAGTTTACGGCCCCGAAGTTTGCGGTCCGAGATTACGACCCGCACATGTACGGTTCACATCGTAATCTCTACCTCACACCTCGTCTATGCATCCTCACAAATGTGCATGTCCTCGCAAACAACAGCCTTCGTCCTCACACATTAAAAAATTAGAGGCAGATTTGGGGGTGTCGGGGATCGAACCCAGGTCTATTGCTTCCTCAACAACACACCTTACCAACTTAGCTAGGCTACCTGTTGATACTCCCCTCCCGATTTTAATTCAAAAATCCTCCTTCTCGCTTCTAGTTTCGCAAAATTGTCACTACCAGCCCAAAATTCAAATTTCTTTTATTATAAAATTCCATTTTCAACCAAAAATTGTAGTTTTTAAATTTTGACTTTTATTTTTGACTTTTTACTTAAAATTTTGACTTTGAACTTTGAGTTTTTTGTTTAAATTGTAAAATTTCAAATTTAGCTTTTCGGTTTGACTTTTAAGTTAGACTTTTAAGGTTGACTTTTGAGGTTTATAGTCAAAGGGCATTTTTTATTTAAGTTTGACTTTTGAGTTTAATTTTGGCTTCTAGCTGTGCTTTTAATGGCTTTTGAGGTCAACAAGGGAAATGAAGACATGAAAGAGAGTCGTCAATATATGTTAAAACAAAAGTTACACATGTTCAATTATATTTCTGGAGAAACCCTGGAAGCTCAGTTGCAGTGATTTACTACACTTACTACTGAGATGAATATAGCTGGGATATTCTTAACTAAATCGGAGATAAACAAAAAGATACTGAATTCCCTTCCGAAGTCGTGGGATATTAACGTGGCTGTCATCAAGAAGAAAAAAGACGTCAATCATCTTAGTCTTGTTGCTATAAATAAAGAACTTGACGTTTTGAAGTGTGGAAAAACAATGAGTTCCGCAAAACACTCCGGTCAATGAAATTGCATGCTCTCAATCACGTGAAGCTACAATTAAACTTCTTCGTGAACATAATGATTTGATAAAAAGGGAAGTCGAGGACATAAAATACGAAGGATATCAACTTAGGAAAGGACAGAAATCCTTAAAGGCTTAATTAGAAGCAAAAACCAAAGACTTTAGGAGGCTTCAAGAAGATTATAGCAACAAATGTGAAAATTATGACTATGTTAAGAAACAACTTGCTGAATTAATTGCTGAGCTTGACACATTAAAAAGCAAATTTGAAACTACAGAATTTGATTGCAGAAAATTTGATGTGTCAAGCGAAGTAGTTGCGAACATGATAAACTATTGTTTGAAATTCAAAAATAACCAGCAAAAGGGTTTTGGGTATGATAGTGTTCTTCCACCTTTCAATCATAACTACACATCCATCCCTCTGACTAAGGAAGAAATTGAAAAGCAGCACATCTTCAGTATGGCCAACCCCCTGTTCCAAATTCACTTATGACCGAATAATCAGGGCCAACTGAGGGTGTTGAGATGAACGATACTAATGTTTCTACTTCCTGTGCAAGTAAAGTAGCGGAATATGAGAACAAGGAGAAAACCATTGAACAAACCAACATCTCCTTGAACTCTGAATCTGTTGCTTCGAACTCAGCTGCTTTTGATCAACCTGCTATTGAGAAATACAAGCCACCAATTCCAGCAAAATAGAGTGCCTGCTGCAATTGTGCTTATGGGAACAATAAGAGACAAGGCAAGGACATGCCACCAGGGGCGGGAAGAAACAACTTCATAGTGAAGAAAAAAACATTTTTTCATTGTGGAACACCTGGACACATTGCTAAAAATTGTCCTAATCACGCATATGTTCCCTACTATGCACAAGGGTGGCATAACGTGCCAAGAGGGAAATACTTCAAAAGAAACCCCTCAAGGTCATGTTCAGACAATGGTGAATGGAATGCCAACAAGGCCAATAATCCAACTCCAAAGACCAAGAATCGAAATCCCAAGGTTCAGAAGGGAATGCCATCTAAGAAGTCGAATCCAAAGAGATGCTCCAGCAAAACCAAGAGCGACAAGGTGAAAGTCATCTCGGCGATCAGCTTTAAGTTCAAAAGCAAGTACTGAGCTACCCATCGGATCTAAAAAGAAATGGGTCAAACACAACTACATATGGGTTCGAAAGGTTCAATATCCCAAATAACCTAATGACTCTAATATTTTTTCATCTTCTGTTTGTGATAAACAGGATATGTCATGGGAGAGAGTTCCATGCAAGGATGAAAAAGTTCAACCCAATTTCAAAATGGACTGGGTTCCAAAGACCGATTGATCCCTTTCTGTGTCGGAGTAGCTGTGGAGGAATATCATCAGACTTCGGTTTGTTGGTAGTGGCTGCTCCTGGCATCTGATAGGGGACATCTCTCAACTGTACAACACTCATAACTTTGTTCGAGAGTATGTGTCCTTTGCAGAAAAGGAAAGAAGGGAAGAAAGGAAGGGATCACATGGGGTTAGTGCTTAATGATGCAAATAGTTTTTGGATATGTTATGAGATTATGCGTGTTGTTCTTAGACCTTCAGGATGCAAATTCAATCGGTAAATTACGGTTTGCGTTTTCTTCTCTATAATCCTGAGTTTATCTTACAATGATTTATTTTGAAGAAAATCTTTAATTTTCTTCTAGTTTTTCGTTAGTAAGTATTGTTTGGGAAGTGAATCCAGAAAGTGATAACGGGCAGTCTAAAACATGTGTAAAGGACTGAATCTGAATTATCTAGACTCTGTGTTCAAATGTGCTGGTAGGCACGAAGGATTTGACAGTGTGGATTTATTTAGGATTGTTTGGACTGACCATACGACGCTTAGGTAGGTTGAGCAGTGAGATAAACACGGGAACCCACGAGATACACTAAATTAATATGCATCTAGAATAGTGGTTCAACTATTCCTTGATGTATGGACATATGTCCTTAATTCTGGTGCTGATAGGGCGACTGAGGGGTTCTAATAAAGTAGGTCTGTAGGAAATTATTTTCTTGCTTTCTATCTGTCATTCATATGTTGCTTCCTTTGCACGATCGGAAGATCTGACCTGGAATGCAACATATGCAACTCTATTTCTACACACCTTCATATCTATGAAATTATTTCTATCTTATTAAATTTTTATTCTTTTATTAATTGAAAATTTTCCTCCAATCCCCGGTTTGAGTTCAGTTACGCCCGAAGGTGCATCCAAATCCCTCAAACCAAGGCTCTGATATCAACTTGTAACAACGTGAATTTTCAAAATATTTTTTCATTTTTCAAATAACATAAACCATCATTTAATATTCTGAAATCACATGTGTAACAAATGTCATTGTAACAAAATACATCCCATGATCATAAAACAATTCCTTCGTCAGTGTGTACAAATCACGTCGGTGCCTTCCCACGGTCCTCGATAGTACCTGAAACACATAACACAACAACTGTAAGCATAAATGCTTAGTGAGTTCCCCAAAGTACTACTTACGCACATACGCCTTTCCAGGCCCTGATCTTCCGATCCATGTGTCTCAGGGGACTTCCGTCCCGACTCGGTAAACCTTTCGGTCCTACGTGCGTCAACCTTACGATCCACATCACAACGCCTTCCGGCCCATAACATATACGCCTTCCGGCCCATAACATATTGCCTTCCGGCCCATATCAAGCATAGAATACATAGCACAAACAAACGATTAACTTATCATATACAATGCATACAACTCATAACATATCCGACCTTCTGGTCACACAATAAAATCCTTCCGGGTACAGTATAGTGAGAAAACTCACCTCGTGGAAAGTCTAGAATCTTACGCGCTCGCTATCTCCGAATCTCGAACGAAGACTCAACCTCGCCTAATCATAATGAATATCATTTTAATTAATATAGACTTTCACAACTAGACTTTACCCTTATTAACATTCCTCAGAGGGGTAAAAGACCATTTTATCCTTCCTTGACTCAAAGTCCACATGTTGACCAAAACCCTAAAAGTCAACAAAAGTCAACATTTCAGTCCGCGGGGCGTGCAGCCTGATGTACGCGGGGTGGACATCGCCAACCCAAAAGTCGGGGTCTCCACCCAGTACGCTGCGTGTACTGGGAGTTACGCCTAGCGTAATAGTCAGATCTAGACTCTCTTCATTTATGGTCTTAATCGGTTAAGCCACTTCTTCAACTTCCAGATCTAGCTTTATTTAAGGCTCCTTACTCATAAAGTCGAAACCTTTAAGCCTTGGCATGGCTGTAAAGGCTCTTACACTCCTTAACACCTTTCCATTTCAACTCAAGGATCTAGATCTCATGCATGGCTAATCATTCACGTCCAAGATTACATTTTTATGAATCTACATTTCAAATGGACCAGAAATATGGTGGATCTAAGCTAATGGAGACTACTTGCTCATAAAGTCTCCACCTTTGGGACCAAAACCCTAGAAAATGGTCCATAAAGCATACCACAATAACTACAAGTCAAGATCCGAACTTTTACCTTAGAATGAAGCTCCAACCTTTGCTAAACTCGGATCTACACTTGAACACCAACTTCTAGCCTCCACAATGGACTCCTATTTTCCTTTGCTACCTTGAAATGACACCACGAAGCTTAGAACACTCACAAATGAGCTAGGAACAAAGGAACACTCTCTTAGGGTTTCTTTCTGAGGGATGGTGGCTGAGGAACCAAGCCAACACATTCCTTTTATAGCCACTACAAAAATTAGGGTTTTTAGGTCTGGACCATTTACGCCCAGCGTACCCGAGGGAGGACGCGTTAAAATGAAGCGCGCGAGTACGCGCAACGTACTCCTTTTACGCCCAGCGTACTCGCCCAACATAAAAGCCCTAAAATGACAACAATTAAAGATGAAGGGCTAAATAAAAGGGTACCTGGATTTCGGGCTGTTACAGAAGGAGCAAGAAATGAAGATTATTCGTTAATCATTTAATCCTTCAACCCCAAAAGCAAGGTAAAGTTGTTCTTGAAGATCATGTGACAGATTGCATTGAAGCATTGTCAATCAGTCTGCTGCTATCTTAAACCTGATGAAGTGATCTACTAGATTAGTTCTCTCTGATATTCTCTTTGAAGATTCTCAAGATGAAAGCGCTATCTTTCAAGAATCAGTACAAGAAGCCTCCTCACCCAATGCTCGTTCAATGTCAAATTCTGAAGAAAAACCCAACTGCTCAAGATGAAGTCTTTCATTGAAGATTCATCAACTTCATCTTGAAGTTGTGAAGAATTTGAAGATTGATGCTAACGCCAACCTCTCGATGAAGATTGACAAGAAAAGCGAGCTACTTTTTAGGGGGAGCTTGTTGGGTCAATTAAGAAAAGAAAGCTATAAACCAAAGGGGAGATTGTTGGGTCAAAAATATGGTTTATACTTTACTTTTCTAGGAAAATGTATTTTTATGTTTGTGACCGTAAACGACTCAGTGTTTATGGCTATATATGTGTTTACGGTCAGATTTATGGCCAGTGGGTGTTTACGGCCGTAAAGAGGTTTACGACCGTAAACCCATTTATGATCCATGTTCCCCAACTATATATAGCGTGAGGAGTGTGAGTAGTTGATAGGTAGAAGAGAACACATTGTAGAGAGAGAAACTAGAGAGAAGAATAGTGTGTGTGAGAGAATCTATTGTAAGGAGTATCAATCATATCATCAATACATCATAGATTCAAGTTATTCTTCTTCTCCTTCTCTTCTATTTTGATCTGGCTTCATCCAATTGATTGGGATTCCGCACCATCAATTGGATCTGATTGATACACAAGCAGATTGGGGAGTTACAGAAATCCATCTCTTAGCAGCAATCAGGTCCTGGGTCCCATCAAAATCTGGTGGCTTTATGTTATTGAACTCCCAGTACCACAACGAATCACCCCTATGGTCTCGTATCAGCAACTGCTGTAGTGGCTGTGGCAACAACAGCCTCAATGCCGGCGGCATAACACTTTTTGAAAGTATTAATCAGCTTGGTCTTGATAGACCTAAACTTCTCTTGAATTATCCCTCTGATTGTTGTGGCCACCTCGACGGAAACAATCCTGTGGATCTCATCATCATTGGGACTCAACCTCTTAGGGTTGCTCGAGCCGGAACCTCGGGTAACCACCATACTAAAATGCACAAGAAAACAATTAGAATAAAGCTAAAGCATATATATAAACACACACACACACACTCCTACAAGTTCCTTAGTTCCTTAATATCCTTCTTGACCCACGTACAGATCTAGTGCTTTCAGTAGTGCGAGCCCAATACTACCTTCCACACCAACCCGTATTTATCTCAAGTTGTCCAGTCAAGACCCTAAGTCTCAAGGAATCTATTTCCCCATAGCAACTATACACTCTCCCTGCTGGTTCCTTAGAAGCACAACTAGGCATCTAGACACTAACTCTAGACTGCTCCCCAGTACTGCTCCGCCTCACAAGATCTCTGCCAATGTTCTAAATAATGTAAGGCGTGATTTGGCGGTAATGTCAATCCTCAAGCTTTTCCAAGCCTTGGCGAGCCACATTGTTTGTAAGGCGTGAAAGGTGACAATTTTGTATATAATTATTTTATATGTTTTCAACTATTATTAATTTTTATACACATATATGAGTTAAGGCGGTATTTTGGTAAAGCTTGGCGACAGGTACAAGCCTTGGAGCCATTTCGAGCTTTTTAGAATCTTCATCTCTGATGTCCTTGCTATTTTATTTGCGCATGCAGATTGTAGAAAATACGAGACTTGATACACATTCGAATGAATGATTCTACCTCAAATCCACAACTAAACAAGGAACAAGAAGAATAGCTAAATCATGCATTATAAGGCTATGAAATCCTAAATATATACAATTATACAACATACACCAAGGAAATAGCAATGACAGATTCAATCTCTTAGGAACGAACTCTTAGGCTAAAGGCATGACAAAGCAGGAAAAACTATCACAACATTCCTACAAGATCCTTAGCCTACCATTAACTAGCATGCAATTCTATCAGCTCATAAAATACCAACTCTACACTACTCATAATATAAGTTGAGGTATTTTGGGAAATTACCGCTTGAGCTGTGGTTGATTGTACACACTGCTTCACTATGTTTTTCTTCTGTAAAATATTCATTTCTTTGAAAACTTTTTATGAAAATATTTAGATACTTAATCTGAGTTTGGAATTACCCTAGAGTTTATCCAAATCCCTCAAACCAGGGCTCTGATACCAAATTGTAACACCTCAAATTTTGAACCATTTTTTTTAAATCACCAAAATATTTTTCATGAACCAAGTCATGAAAACATAAGTGTCAAATACAACTTATCAAAATAAAATATCAAAGTATCACAAACTACCCCAATAAAAAAATTTCCGAGGGGGTGTGTACAATCAGACCTTCGCCTTCCTACGATCCTCAGAAGTACCTAAAACACATAAATCAAAAGCTGTAAGCACAAATCTTTGTAAGTTCCCTAAGATACCACATACAACACAACATAAATAAAAAGCTATGGGTTATCAGCAATCCTGGAGACTACTAACAGTCCCGGTGGGCAACAAGACATCCTATGGGTTACCAGTAACCCTAACCCTGGAGACTATTTGCAGTCTTAGTCACATGTAAATGGAAGCATACAAAATAACAGTTAGACCCATCTAGTCATTCACAAATACAACTATTTTACCATACATGTAAAAATAAGTGGGGAGACTCACCTAATACTGATAATAGATAAATCTCACACCCGAACTGCCGAAAGTAGACACCGCCTAATAACACAACAATTCACCCTAATTAATAATCAAGGTCCTCAACTCAACTCATAAGTTAAATTCCCACACTAATTCCCTTAAGGGAAAAAAGTCCATTTTATACCTCCCATGGTCCAAAACCCTAATTCTTGACCAAAGGTCATAAATCAACAAAAGTCAACTTCCCAACACATGGGTGTACTCCTTACACGGGGCATACAACTCAATCAAGGACCAATCGAGAATGGTCTGTGATACACAGGTTATAGCCAATAGTATGCCTGAAATACTTTGGCTGATCCATATTTATCAACTTTTATGTCTTAATCCGCTAAGACTGCTTTCCCAACTTTAGATTTGACAATAATAGGATGTCTTAAACCATAAAGTCACTGACTTTAAGACTTTGCATGGATACAAAGGACCCAATACACAAAACACTAACTTTCATCACACTCTAAGTCACCTAACTCATGCACGGGCCAATGGAAATGATCAAGCAACCGTTTTTAAGAATCTGTAAGACCTAGAACACATGAAAGGACAACTATGATGCTCTGGAGTGGTCCATACTCACAAAGGTCCAGGATTTTGGATAGAAAGTTCATAAAAAGCACCTATGGTGATCCAAAAGGAAATACTTCCACATATAAAGTTTAGACCGTTAGAAGATACACAAAGTGAAGTAGTTTCTAGATCTACAAGCTTGTAAGCAACACCTCCTACTTCACTAACCTTTTTCTTCAACAAATGAGAACTAAAATTTACTATTAAGCTCCAAACTCTCACATACAAAGCATAGACTCGAGATTAGTGTTTATGAGGGAAGGGTGGCTAATAAGAAATGTCCAAAGGAGGCATAAAGTGGATTAAATAGGGAGCAAACCAACAAAATTAGGGTTTAGAGGATGAGCTAGTACACCTAGCATACCACAGGTTCACCCATCGTACTAGCATGGCTTCCGCAATACAGGTTCTCACACGTACATTGTGTGTACCTAATGTTCACCCAACGTATGGGTCGAATTGTGACTCTTTAAACAACAAGGAACCAAATGCGCAAAATATCTGCGAATCGGATATTGCATTCTAACTATTCTTTCTTTGTGAATGTTTTAGTTTTGCTTTATGCAATGTAGGATCTTAGGGATAAGGCAATATGGATTAAGAAAAAACAACAAGCCCTCTGGATGGAAAGATAAATCTAAATGGTGTGCCTACCGTGTAGAGTTTGGGCAATTTACAGAAGATTTCTTTGACCTTAGAAAGGAAATCACCCACCTGGTGAGAAAATAACACTTAAAGGAACTCTTAGGAAGACATAGAGACAAGATCAACCAGAAATGCTAAGACCCCAAGAATCTTCCCCAATGAATAACATCTCCACCCTCAGATGTCTAGGTAATTATGTTTATTTCTGGTGGCTCTGATATCTGTGGAACTTCCAATTCTTCAAGAAATAGCCAGTTAAGTGTTGTAAAATGGAGGAAGAAGAAAGTCGAAGAAAAAATGCCTTCATGACCAAGAAAAAGGATTTATCTTTCAATGAAAATGATATTAAAGATGTGTTGGACCCCCTCCATGATGGTCTATTCATAACATTCCCAATCACTTTTTCCGAAGGATCTTATGTGATGGTGGTGGTTTGGTCAACATCATTCTTTAAAGATGCTTGGTTTTAGTAGGATTTTAGTTGCGAGACCAAGAACACCATTAAAGAAATCAAGTTGCCGATATATATATATATATATATATATATATATATATATATATATATATATATATATATATAGACATATATGTATGTTTTGGTCAGAAATAATCTAAGTAGAATCTAACAAAAGTGTATGAGAGGCTATGATGTTTATGATAAATCAAGTAGGAAATGATAATCAAAGTGACACAACTGAGTTACAGGGAAAGCTCTTGATCCTTGATAGGATCTTCGACATAAAACTTTGGGAGGTGATAATGATCACCCGCATTGATGATTTTATTCATATAAAATGTTGAATACATGAATGAATGTGTAAGCGTAAGTACAAATATCGTGGATGAGCTTAGTGTGTCTGTAGTATGCTAATTAAATGTGATATTTATAGTCTTTTACTAATAAGAAGAAATATGATAATTCCGGAATCCTCTGGAATTAGCATATGAATGTTATTTGACTTGGTATTCCGAGTTTTTTTGCCTAGTTGAGATGACTCTTCGTTGAGAATGGGTCTTTGTGTTGATTTGTTCTACATATGTGAGAAAAATAAAGAAAATATAGCCATTATAAGTGTTAGAGATGTTAGTGGTAATAGTCAGGATCTCGAGTTTTGGTTAAGGATCCTGAGGCTTTATGGATATTTTAAGGACCCTGAATATGATTAAAGGATCTTGCCCTTAACAATCGACCCCAAATTATACTTGTGAAATATCGGGGTTAGTTCTCCAAATTAAAGGTATAATTTAAAAATAATAAATGAAAGAGATAAAAGATTTTGTATTTTAACCCTAATCGGATAGGGTTTATCTATCGCAGGTTAATCATCACTCAGTCAAATTTTAGCCTCTCTCTTCCAATATTAGGTTAAATAGGGTAATCCTCTTAACTCGTTTTACCTACCACAATACATCTCTAGCTACCATCTCAGGTAATTTCTTCCCCTCATTCTTCCTTTTGTACTTTTCCTTTCTCTGGTCATGGGCATGAAGACAGTCCATTCTTTTGCTAGCATTATCACTCCTCTAGAGAATGACTTTGTCGATCAGGGGCTTCTGGCCCATGATTAGGTTTGTTCTTTCAATGATGAGGATATCCAATCGCTTAAGGCCAATGGAGCTTTTCCCTATGATACAATCTTCAAGCCCTTTGATCCTTCTATGTAGCCTGATTTCGTTTCTTCTTCATAGTTATGCTTTTCTGAATATCCCTTTTCTTTGGGCATCAAATATCCTTTTTTCAGATATTTTTACGATTTCTTCCAAGCCACTAAGCTTTTATCTTTCCAAGCAATGGCTATTATTTGGAGGATTTTGTACTGGATTGAGAGAGTTAATCATTCCTACAATCTAGACATCGACATTACCAGGTTAGCTTTTTTTTTTTTTTTTTTTTTTTTTTTTTCTTATGATCTTTGTACTTTTGGGAGTTCTCGTTTTTTGGTTAGGGTTAATACCAACAAATCTCATCTTGTCTTAAAAACCAAACATAACGATGAAGCCTGGAAGGAAAAGTTCTTTTTTCTAAGGCGAGATTCTATCGATGGCGGGGATCTCTTGCCTAAAACCTGGGTTAAAAAGGATAGGATCTTATTTATTAATCTTAAGGATCCAAGGATTTACATTTTTTATTTTGTTCATTTTGATGTAGGTTACAAGTTTGGTGAAACTTTTTCTACTTCTGAGGATATTGAAGACAAGGTGAGTCATTTTCCTACTTTAATTACAGACATCAAATCATTCGAACTCGAGTCTATTAGACTTCAATAGGGTTGTTCTACAATATCTTAGATGGGCACGTGTAAGGATCCTTCTCGAAGTTCATACCTATTGTATCATAATGATCCTTAACTTATAGTGATCTTTATTAATGTGTAGGATCGAAAAACACTCACTTTAGTTCCTGGTTTGTATTGTCTAAATATGAAGACGACATGTCTAGTGGTTTGCTCATGGTAAATAAGGAAAAGACCCCTCTTTCTCTTGCTCTCAAGAAGACTCAAATCTACCTCATTGTGAAGACCCCAAAATCTCGTAAGAGAAAACCATCTGATGCTTGGGATCTTGAGAACACCGGGACAGAGGAGACGTGAAAGAATATGATCTCCTTCTACCAATCTGTGAGTATTTTTGTGTTCCTTTTCTTCTAGTTTCATTATTTATTTACCGTTGTTCCTCTTAGGTTTTTGATCACGTCTCTTGCTCCTGTGAGGATCTTAAAGCTCAACTCACTGAAATGGAGAATGCTTTGAAGGAATAGGAGGGAGTCAATAAGGAGCTCCAACAAAGAGTGGAGAAGCTGTCCAGGGAGAAGTCTAAAAAGGAAAGGAACGTGTGGTTGAGATGGACAAAATGATTGATGAAGTAAGGATGAGTGCGTCCGTTGTTGTTTGGGAAGCAAAGATCAAGCTTTCAGAGGATCTCGAGAATGCGGGATCCTGGAATATAGCAGGGTGGTGTGAGGCTTTATAAAAAACTAACCGGTAAGTCTATTTGTACCAATCAGGACCCCAAAGGGCAGCAGTTGAAGGAGAGTGAAGAGGAAAAGGTTCCCAACGATGATAACCAATCCATGGTTTATTAATGTTTAGAAAAAACATTTTAAATGGTTTTTGTTAAAGGAATTTATGATAATTAAGAACTTTGTTTTTTCAAAGTTGGTGTGTAGCCCTCTTAATGCTATGGTTGTTTTAGATTTCTATCTGTGTGGTTGATTTATATGCTTGTTATAATTGTAGATCTTTTGAGGATCCCCATGTAATAAGATCCTAAAGAGTAAGAGCTCTTAAGATCTAAACACCATGAAATGGTTAGTAATTAACTTGGGATTTTAAGAATAGTTAAGATCTTAATCATTATGTAGGAAAAATTAATTTTAAAGGATAGATAGAACCTGATTATACTTAGGTTCTATGACCTTTAGACTTAGGAGAAGTCCTTTAGTATGATATGGAAAGATCCTTGTTTTAAGAGTTCATCAGAGAGGATCCTAGATTGGTCCTAACTCAGTGAACTTGGAAGGATCTCTCCTTAGGAATAACTTCAACTTGGAAAATACCCAATAAAAAAATCTTTTTTTGCAATGTAATAATTATGTATACCTTGCATATTTTTTGGGGAACATCCCAACCTTAGACAACTCGTTGGTGCCATAACTCTTAGAAATACCAAGGGAAAATCCCAACCTGAGATAACATATCAGTGTTACAATCTTTAGTAAATTACTAGGGAAATCTCAATTCAAGGTAACATATTAATGTTACTGATGTGTGTGAAATGCACTTGTTTTATCCGTACTTTTAATTAATAAATTGAACACACAAAGGCAGTGAACCTGTCTTTTAGTGGTATAGATTAGTAAGTAAGGTATCAAACTCAAGGAATGGAAAATTAAACTAATAACTAATTTTAACTAAAACAAATAATAAAAGTAAAGGGTTTTTCTCTCGTTTTGCAAGACTAGAAACTTAGACACACTAAATTAACTAATTAACTAAAGCAACAACTATTCACCAAATTTGATAAAGATGTTTCCATTTAGGTTCAACCAATTCACTCCTATGGTTATTTGAATTTATGGTAGATTAATTGCTATTAGTTACCAATTATAATAGTTAGTTTCATGTTCATTACTCCTAACCCTTAGACAATTAACTAATTTAAGCGTTGATCAAGTGTTTAAACTAATTACTTCCCTAGATTAATGATTTGGATTAAATAAGATTTGTGATGGTCAATTAAGTTATTAATTCAATTAACCTCTTGTTGATGGTTTCTCAAACAAGCTCACACATTAATCTTCCTATTTTCTTATTAATCTTAGTTTCATAATTATTACTTCTAAGCATATGGTTTAGTATTCACATAGACATATGAGGTTAACAATTAAGAGATGTTCATGCAACGTAATTGCCTTCCAATTAACAGAAAATAGTAGTGATTAATACATAAGGTTCTTTAACAAACTTAATTTAATAAATCACCAATAGACAATTAAGCAAGAATTTATAATTAAACCATAGGAGTTCCTTGGTATTCCCCAAACAGAAACAAAAACGAATTTAGTTCATAATTGCAGTAGAAACAAACATAAAGACAAAGTTTACTAAAGCAAACATATTCAGTTCCTAAATCTAAGTGGTAGAATTAACCTAATTGCTTGAATTCTTCCAAAGATTGAAGCTCAGGGTTCCTTAGCTTCTTCTAGGGCTCTTAGTCGCAGCTAAACCTTCAAAAATCGCCAGGAGTGTAGTCCCATTAGATAAGGATTCGTCTTTTATAGATATCCCAAAACAGGGTGTACTCGGCGAGTAGCAGAACCAACTCGCCGAGTAGGTCCATAGTTATCCGTCTTGAATCAGCAGTCGTAGTTATCTTCTGGAACATCCTCGTGTACTCGCCGAGTAGAGTCGATCTACTCGCCGAGTAGATAGCCTTTTTCACTCTTTGATCTTCAATTGCTTCCCCTTGCTCCCTTTTACTTCCAAGCATATCTTCTGGACTAAAAACAAAATTCACAACATTTTAAGTACCTTTTGTCCATATTATTCACATATTTAATTAAAAATAACTAAGAATATATGCTAAATAGTTAACTAACTTTGCACATATCAAAATTCCCCACACTTGACTTTTGCTTGCCCCCAAGCAAAACTAAATTTTAAACATATTAGAATCGCATATAATAGCTCCAATCCAACCCAGCCATTATGCCAAGACCGCAACGCATGCATTTGTGTCTAAAATTTCCTAAAAACCCCCATACTTTAAATACTCACAATCCTCATAAACATTCGCCCACTCCCCCCGAACTATGCTCATTTTATGCAACCCTCCGAATCCATCCTCAGAAAACCTCGTTACCCTCAAGGTATTTTTAATTTAGCAACCCAAGCATACATATTCTAGAATTACAACTTTTCGATACCACTATGGACCTCTTTGAATTCTTCACTTTCTTGATAATTTGACCTTTGATATCTTAGAATTCACCAACTTGTATTGATTTTTGGTATCTTCAACTCTTTGGAATTTTGATCTTTAGATCTTTACTTCATTTGCTCCAAAATTCTTATAAATTTTCTAGTAATTCTTTTTTTTTTTTTGTTATCTTTTTTCTTTTTTTTCATGTATTTCTCAATTTTTTCACTCAAATCCCTACATGCTTAAGCAGGGGCGCTCAATCTCATCCTTTATTGGCTAATGATAAAAATTTTCCTGGATACATTTCAGGTTTAGGCTGCTAAACATATTGCATCCCTCAGGCTGAGCCAGGTTGTGTTTTTGTCTCATGATTTCACTGAAATAAGGAAGCCACAAATGCACTAGAACGTATATAGGCTCAACTAAACATTTGGGTTTTCATGCAATTATTAACACAATTCTAACATGGAATCCTAATTTTTTACCAAAATTTTCTAAATTAAGACCTAAGCGTTTTTGGTATGCAACAATTTGTAAAAAAAATTAGCCTAAATTAAGATTCTAAGTATTCTAAGATGTGACTAACTCCCTACCCCACACTTATTTTATGCAATGCCCTCATTACATATTATGCCAACTAAAAATGCAAATAAAGAGAAAGTTGGAACAAACTCCCCTAGGGTAGCAGTCGCTAGGTTGACACTCTCCTCTTCAGCTCCTTCTTCTATTGACTTTAGCCATGGGAACAACTCATCCATGGCACGGGTGTCATACGTCTCGTGTGGTTGATAGCTCGAAAACTCCATGGAATAGGGTTTTTAGCTCATCCCCGGCAACGGCGCCAAAAACTTGATGTGTGTGAAATGCACTTGTTTTATCCCTACTTTTAATTAATAAATTGAACACACAAAGGCAGTGAACCTGTCTTTAGTGGTATTGATTAGTAAGTAAGGTATCGAACTCAGGGAACGGAAAATTAAACTAATAACTAATTTTAAATAAAACAAATAATAAAAGTAAAGGGTTTTTCTCTAGTTTTGCAAGACTAGAAACTTAGACACACTAAATTAACTAATTAACTAAAGCAACAACTATTCACCAAATTTGATAAAGATGTTTCCATTTAGTTTCAACCAATTCACTCCTATGGTTATTTGAATTTATGGTAGATTAATTGCTATTGGTTACCAATTATAATAGTTAGGTTCATGTTCATTACTCCTAACCCTTAGACAATTAACTAATTTAAGCGTTGATCAAGTGTTTAAACTAATTAATTCCATAGATTAATGATTTGGATTAAATAAGATTTGTAATGGTCAATTAAGTTATTAATTCAATTAACCTCTTGTTGATGGTTTCTCAAACAAGCTCACATATTAATCTTCCTATTTTCTTATTAATCTTAGTTTCATAATCATTACTTCTAAGCATATGGTTTAGTATTCACATAGACATATGAGGTTAACAATTAAGAGATGTTCATGCAACCTAATTTCCTTCCAATTAACAGAAAATAGTAGTGATTAATACATAAGGTTCTTTAACAAACTTAATTTAATAAATCACCAATTGACAATTAAGCAAGAATTTATAATTAAACCATAGGAGTTCCTTGGTATTCCCCAAACAGAAACAAAAACGAATTTAGTTCATAATTGCAGTAGAAACAAACATAAAGACAAATTTTACTAAAGCAAACATATTCAATTCCTAAATCTAAGTGGTAGAATTAACCTAATTGCTTGAATTCTTCCAAAGATTGAAGCTCAGGGTTCCTTAGCGTCTTCTAGGGCTCTTAGTCGCAGCTAAACCTTCAAAAATCGCCAGGAGTGTAGTCCCATTAGATAAGGATTTGTCTTTTATAGATATCCCAAAACAGGGTGTACTCGGCGAGTAGCAGAACCAACTCGCCGAGTAGGTCCATAGTTATCCGTCTTGAATCAGCAGTCGTAGTTATCTTCTGGAACATCCTCGTGTACTCGCCGAGTAGAGTCGATCTACTCGCCGAGTAGATAGCCTTTTTCACTCTTTGATCTTCAATTGCTTCCCCTTGCTCTCTTTTACTTCCAAGCATATCTTCTGGACTAAAAACAAAATTCACAACATTTTAAGTACCTTTAGTCCATATTATTCACATATTTAATTAAAAATAACTAAGAATATATGCTAAATAATTAACTAATTATGCACATATCAGTTACAAATGTCGGTAAATTACTGTGGAAAATCCAAATTCATATGATAACATGTCACTGTTACAAGTCTTAGGAAAATTACTAGGGAAGATCCCAACTTGAGATAGCATGTCAATGTTATAAACCTTATGTGTTTTCTGGGGAGGATCCAAACTTGAGATAACATGTCAATGTTATTAACCTTAGATTCAAACTTTAGGATTAACTTATGTTCAGAAATAAGAGGGTTTCCAAGTCACTGCAGCCTGAAATGGTCCTCTTATTCACATACCATAGTTAGATATTGTGCGTGCAAGTGAGGTGTAGAAACCTTAACTCGTATAAAAGAGGTAATTAACTCTTCAAACCTTAGAGTGGATTAAGTACCTTTATTTATAGGAGAGATGACCACTTTCTATTCATCGTTAGCAGGATGGATGTGTATTGCAATCATTGAGCGTCATAGAATAATGTAGCAATTGGGACCCTTAGGTTCTAGGATCCTTAAATATCAATATCCTTGGATCTTCGAGTGTGGGGATCCTCGTGTGTTAGAATCCTTGTGTTCCCGCGTATACCAAACATTAGCTTGGGTGGGCATTAACTTGGATAATGTCCCTCCGATGGTTAAGTAATAATGGTTTACACGAGAGTAAATAATAATGAAAATAAAGGGTAAAAGTTAAAGAGTATGTGTACCTTAAGTTTGTTGGAAAATGACTAATCTCACTTACATCAAATAAGCTTTAAGATGTAAAGCTTTCCAGGATCTTGGCAAGATATTTCCATCGAGGGTGGCTAGCCAATATGCCCCCTTTCTTTCTTCAACGTGTATGAGATATGGTCCTTCCCATTTATGTGTTGATTTACCTACACTAGGATCCTGGGTATTTTGGAATAATTACCTTAAGAACAAGTCCCTTATCTGGAAACTTTTGAATTTGATATAATTTTTATATGCTTTGGTGATTCATTGTTGATGGAAAGCGATGCAGATCTTGTCAAGAGCCTTAAGTTCATTGATAGTATCAAGATCGTGAGCTAGGATCCTATCATTGTTCCGTTGATCTTGAAATAGGTATCTTGCTGTTGGGATCAACACTTCAATGGGGATCATCGCTTCTGATCCAAACACCAACAAGTTCGGAGTTTGGACTATGGATACTTTGGAAGTGGTCCTATTTGCCTATAGGATGAAAGAAAGCTCTTCTGCCAATCTCATTTTCTTTTCATCTACCATTTTCTTCAAGTTATTGATTATCATTTTGTTGTTAGATTTTGCTAGACCATTGGATTGAGGGTGAATAGGGGTGTACATTATCATTTTGATTCCCTAACTTGTATAAAAGTCCCTAGTCCTCCTACTTATGAAATAGGATCCATTGTCATATATAATTTCGACAGGGATTCCGAACCTGGTTAGGATATTACATTTGATAAACGACACCACCTCCTTACCTCTTACTTGAACAAAAGCCACAACCTCAATCCACATTGAGAAATAGTCAGTCATTACTAGCATGAAGACTTTTCCTCCTGGTTCCTTAGGAAACTTTTCTACTATATCCGTCCCCCACTTCATGAATGACCAAGGGGAGACGATAGGATGTAAAGGTTTTGATGGTTGGTGTAGGATTATGCTATGTCTTTGACAAGCATCCCATATTTGAGAATAGAAGAAGGAATCTTTCTTTATGGTTGGCCATTAATATCCTACCCTCAACACACTGGATCATAAGGATCTGTACCCAGTGTGGTTACCATAATCTGATTAATGGATGTCTTTTAAAACATCTACAACCTCATGATCTTCTAAGCATTGTTTTGGTTAAAAATCATCAAAGTGGGTGAGAGTGGACACCCATTCAATTGCCATTTTATAGGCAACTTCATTATACCCCCTTTTAGACTGGCTTCGTGAATGAGGCCTAATAACGGTAACACTGGACCGTCTTATTTATATACTTATAAGTACTAATCTTTTTTTTGGAACGACGAAATAATATCAAGCTAGCAAGAAGCTAGAAAAAGAATTACATCAAAATAGTAGCAGAAAAAGGATTATGAAGCCAAGAGGACCAACTAATCTTGGCTTTACTACACCTACTAGAAACCCAAACATAAGATTTATGAACAACATCATCAAAAATCATAGATTTCTTAGGCGTATCTGCTCTGAAAATCACACCGTCCCTGAAGTTCCAAATGCACCTAAAGGCAGTCAAGATCACATCATTAAAAGCTTTGCGCTGACCACTTCGCCAGATGGTAGTATCAAACCATTTGAAAAGAGAATCCACAGTCAACTAAGAAGGACAATTAACACCCTACCAAATTGCAATACGGGACCACAAAACACTCAAATCAGCACATTCAGCAAAGATATGGTCAACAGTCTCCACTCTAGAAGAACAAACATGGAAAATAATAGAATCCACCATGATACCCCTAAAAGATAAGCGCTGTCTAGTAGGTATAGTAGACCATATAATCCTCCAAATAAGAATATTAATCTTAATTGGAACCAAATTATTCCAACAAGTAGAAATACCTCCGTTACAAAGAGTAAAACCATCCAAAAATTTTCGACCCGAAGAAATAGAAAAATTGTTTGACACATCAATAACCCAACCAGTCTCTCTAGAAGAGGGTTGAGTTGGAAATCCTGCATAATACAAATAAGATTATTCCACTGCTCCTGTTCTGCTGCACCTCTAGGATAACATCTAACACCCCGCTCCCGAGTTGAAGTAAAGAAAAGAAGAGAAGAGAAAAGAAAGTAAGGAGAGAAAAGAAAGGAAGACAAATTTGTATTTTGTGCTCCCGAGTTGGAGAGAAATGGAAGGAAAGTTAAACATTTTATTCTTTCTTTTCAAATCCTCCCAAATCAGAAGAAAAGTTAGGAGGGAAAGTGATCCTTCCATTTCCTTCCACTTCCTTCCTTTAATGAAACTCGGGAGCGTTAATCTCTCTTAGTTTCCTCTCATTTCCACCCATTTCCATTCTTTTCTCTTGTTAAGTTAAACTCAGGAGCGGGGTGTAAGAGTATTAACCCCAATCCCAAGGATAACCTATCTGTAATAGAATCATGTGTATGCAAATCCAGCGCATAGATTCTAGGGAAAGAAACAGACAGAGGCATATCATCTCTCCAAACATCATGCCAAAAAGAATTACGAGTACCATCACCAACTCTAATAGGGAATAGAGATTGAAAATCAATATCTTTCTATCGTAACTGAGAGAACATGCGAATGACCCCTCCACAAGACCTTTGGCCAGAATTATGAAATCTCAAATTCCTACAAGTACCATCCAAACCATATATAGATTTTATGACTCTAACCCGCAGAAGATCGGGGCAGTGATAAAACCTCCACCACCACCGAAAAATTATATCTCTATTGAAAGAGAAAAGACTGCCAATCCCCAAACCTCCTTCATCTCTGGAGGCTAGGACTCTATCCCATCTAACCCAATGCATATGACGTTCATCGCTATCATCACCCCAAAAAAATATCGCCCTCAAACCTTCAAGGTCCTTCAAACTGAAATATGAGCAAGGAAAACAGACATCAAGTAACTCCCTAAAGAGCCCAAGACAGACTTTACCCAAGTAAGGCGACCTCCAAACTAGACACACTTATCCTTCCAATTAGAGTGCTTGGAAAGAAATCTATCAATCACAGAAACCCATGAGGACTTTCAAGTCATAGTCTGACCCATCGAGATACCAAGATGAAAAACAGGAAGCATAGAAGCTGCACAACCAATGTTGTTAGCCACCATAAGAACATTGGAAAAAGAAATTCCGACACCAATCAATTTACTTTTGAGTAAATTGATTTTAAGCCATGAAGCCAAGTAAAAACACCTAAGGATACGAAGGAGACATTTAGCGTTCTTAGGATCCCAAGGAGTAACCAACATGACATCATTAGCATAAAGGAGATGAGAAATCTCAATTCCTGAAATAGAAACCCCTCTAAGAACATTCACAAAACGGACCCTGATCAAAGCAATATGAACGCCCTCCTTAGCCAAAATAAACAGAAAAGGTGATTGTGGATCACCCTGTCTCAGCCTACAGTGAATTTGAAATTCATCAGTTAGGGAACCATTAACCAACACAGATGCCCAAGTAGTCAACAAAAGCTCCTTTATCCACCGACACCACGTAGACCCAAAACCCAAAATAGACATAATTTCCAAAAGGTAATCCTAAGATAGGGAGTCGAAAGCCTTCTGAAAATCAACATTAAGAAGCATCAGAATATTTTTGGAAGATTTACTCCAAGCAACGAATTATTAAGAAGAAAAGGACCATCCAGGATCTGTCTGCCTTTAATAAAAGCAGATTGCTCAAGGCTAACAACACTATTAATAACCTCCACAAGACGATTAGCCAGAAATTCACCAATAATTTTAGATTGGCAACCTATGAGACTAATAGGTCTAAAATCTTTTGGAGTCTTCGAATCTCTCACTTTAGGAATAATAGTGAAAAATAAAGCATTACATCCCTTAGGAATGACAGAATGATGGAAAAAGTGATGAACAAATGCCTCAACATTAGCTGCAATAAGGTCCTAATATCTCTTTAAAAAATTGAAAGTAAACCCATCATGGCTAGGTGCTTTACTAGAGCCAAAGTCCCAAACTTCCCTTTTTATTTCCGCATAGGAAAAAGGAGATTGGAAAGAATCAACTTGTGTTTGGGATAAGGTACTGAAAAAGCACCATCTGTAACCGGTCTACACGAAGAATTATTCTGAAATATAGACTGAAAATAATTGTGAAACCCCTCTTTAACCTTGACTGGATTATGCACCCACACCCTATCGATTATCAACCCACGAATAACAATTTATCTCCTTTTACGATATAGCAAACCATAGAAAAATTTAGAGTTATCATCCCCTTCAATGCCCCAATGAATTTTAGCTTTTTGAGAAGCATCAACTTGAGCAAAATGATCAAGATCCAACATCCCATTCAATAAAGAAACTCTTTGCTCTCTCAAGGTGGCAGAGCCTTCATCCTCCATGAGCGTAATATCAATAGACTCTAATAAATCTTGCAATTTCTTCCTTTTACTACCCGCCATATACCGGTGATTAGAGTTTCACTCCCTGAGTTTAGACTTAAGAAACTGAAGTTTTTTATTAAAAATAACCCAAGGGTTAGTTAACTCCGTCTCAACCTAATCGGCAGCCCAAGCCTCCCAAACAATGTTATCAAACCCCTCCATATCTAACCAAGAGTGAAATAAATGAAAAGGAGTTGTACCATAATCTAATCAATGCTCCAAGAGAAGAATAGGACGATGATCATGAATATTCTTTTCTAGGACCATAGCTGAAAGATGAGGGGAAAAAAATCCAAAAGGCTTTCCTGCAAAAATCTATCAAGTTTGCTGAATTTGGAGCCCCATTTATCGCTCCAAGTAACACGAGGCCACCCAAAGGAACATCAACGTGATCGAGAGAATTAATAAAATCATTAAAAACTCTTGCAGAAGACATATTAAAATTCGAGCCTAATCTCTTAGACTCATCTCTAACTTCATTGAAATCCCCCATAACGATACATTCCCCCGTAGAGTTGGAGATAAAATTGTAAATATCCTTCCAAAGAAGTCTTTTATTACTTATCCCTTGAGGAGCATAGACAACTATAAAATTCACAAATGAGACCCGAACGAACTCAAACCATTTCAAAAACAATAAATCCAACATCAATGGATATACGATTTTTAGAAATCAAATCCACATCCCAAATAGAAAGAATACCCCCATATGCACCATTAGAGGGAGAAAAAGTATGCATAAAGCACAATAAGTATTAATTTTTTAAGATTATAATAGTATAAGGGTTGAATTTTAGATCTTTAAAACTCTATTGTTTAGAATTTAAATATTTTCAAAATTAAACCTTTTTAATCAAACTTTAAATTTCCAAACTTGAGGGAAAATTTTGAAACTTTTCAAAATATCTTTTAGATAAAATTTGAAAAAATAATTAAATAATCATATAATTAATATTTATCACAAATTTTGACCTAATCTACTTTCTATAGAAAGATAATGCAAATCAAATAATACAAATAATTATTTTTATCATATAAACTAGTAATTATATTATAATTTGACAATTATCCTTTTATTAGACGAAGATAATCATTACCATAATTTAATAATCGAATTTTGTCAGTCGAAATAGTTTATGGCAATTATCTAGATCTAATTTAGGATAAAAATTCGAGAAATTCTACTAACAGACCCACGAACGCGTCGAGTCAGATTTGGAATCTTCGAGTTCATAGTGAACTCGTCGAGTCCATATATGGACTCATCGAGTCTTGCTACCAGAATCCAGTTTTTCGACTTTTTTCAACTTTGAGCAATTAACGAATGCATCATATACTACAAAAAACGACGTAGGATCTAATACCACTGATGGATTATTAGCATTATATCATTCTTATGGTGCACATGCAACTCTAAATCTTTGAATCTAGGTTTTCTCAAGTAATACGTGCAATAATAATCTGTTGGAATAGTGTCTAAGGCTGCAACTATATTAGGCAAGTATTTGACCCGATTGTGCATGGTCCTTTTGGGTTGCCTTCACCATAGCAACTTGATAGGATGATTTACAATGAGAGAAGAAATATTATTGGAATAATATAGGGAATAATAATATTGTTATTTGATTAATATAAGTCATAAATTAGTTAGGAATTAATTTGGTGACTTAAGGAGATTAGTTAAATAGAAGGGCATAAACTGTCAAGTGTATGATAGTTGTACTTTGGGCTATAATCCCTTAAGGATAAAAGGGGACGGTTTTGAGGGCTTTGTATAGACCTTGAAATCGTCCAAGGCTTATCATTAGGGTATTGGATTGCTTAGCGCCTAAGTTTTCCAATTAGGGTTTAAGGGTGAAACCCTAGGAGCCTTCCAAGTATAAATAGACCGAAGGGGTTGATGAAATAGACACTTTTATCTTTGGAAGAACCCTGGCTGATTTCTAGCTCCCTTTCCTCTCTCTCAAATCATCCTCTTGCTAGTTGGTGTTTGTAAGCCATTAGAGGAGTGACAATTGTGACTCTAAGCTCCAAGGACAAGAAGATTCAAGCAAGCAACTTAAGGTAATCTTCTAGATCTGTTTTTGTTATGTTAATACCTAGATCTATTGTTCAAGAGTCTTGGATTCAATGCATGTTCAATTAGAGAAACCTAGATCCAAGCATTAGGGTTTGTATGTGCACATAGGAATATTCATATGGCTAAAACCCATCAGTTGTATCAGAGCCCCGATTGGTTTCTATTGAATTGATGCATTGGTTGCTTGTTTGATGCTTGCAAAATTCGAATTTTGTCATTCTGCCTGATGAACTCGGTGAGTTCCATAGAGGACTTGGCGAGTAGGCCTCAACTCGGCGAGTCCATTGTGGTACTCGGTGAGTTCGAGCGTCAGAAAGAGCTAATTTCGGGATTTCTTCTGTTTATCTTTTGGATACTTATCTTAATCATGATAGGTCAATATAAATCCGATTTTGATATATATTTGAGTATATTCTTGACCTAATTGAAGATATTTGTCAATGAATTAAATATTAATTTCCTTATGTGATAATTGATTAATTATTTTAATTAAATTGGTAAATTGTTTTGCAAGAAATAATTAAATAAATCAAATATGGATAATTATATAATTAAATGTTAATTTAGATTATTTGTTTTTTGATCCCCTATGTTTTGAAAAGTTTAAAACTTGCCCTAAAGTTTTGAAATTTATGTTTTGTGATTAAAAGTTTAATTTAGACAATTTAAATTTCAAACCCTAGAATTTTACAAGTTTAAAATTCAACCCTATACTAATATAATATTACAAGATTAATATATATATATATATATATATATATATATATATATATATATATATATATATATATGCTAGTCTTACCATTAGTAGGCCTCATTCACGAAGCCGGTCTATAAGGTGGGTATAAGGTTGCTGCCTATAAAATGGCGCTTAATGGGTGTACACTCATACCCCCCGCTTGCTTGATCGGTGGAGGGTCGTTAGCCGAACGAGTAGGATAGGGCAACCTCATCTCCTCATTAAAAGTATATTATGAAATACAGAGTAACTACATGTTTTTCAAAAACATTCCCAATCCTAGTTACTTTTAGAAAAGTGAATTGATGCAATCCCATGAAATTAAACTTTGCACCCTTGCTAAGATGTTATGGAGCGTGTGTGGTTTACCGACACACTAATTGGTTATAAGCCAAGGTGGCAAAGGGTGATTCATTGTTTATCGTAGTTCGATGGAGCGTGTGTGGTTTACCGACACATCGAATAGGTGATTGCTACAATGAAGGCACCATGTGAATTTGCATGGTAATTCACACCCACTTTGTGATCCTCGGTATCGCAGTCACAAACGAGATGGGCATATCAAGATTAAAACATGCCATTGAAAATTTTCAATGAATCTCACCTAAACCTAGGAATTCTCAATACATTTAGACTTACAGTTATGTTTTATGGTGGAGAATTAGTGAATCGTCATTCACTTACCTTCAAATTGTTTGCATGTTAGATTACGACATCCCTTTTCTAATATGTAAATATTGTTGTCAGATCCTAGCCCTAATTTATCTTATTGGGTAATAATTAGGGATTCAAATTCTAATATATCTTTGTGCTTTCTATTTGTAGATTTCGAATGCAAACAACGCTGCTGCTAGCTCATTCACATTGATGAGCCTTCGCCAAAAGGTGACTTTCGATGGGACGAACTTTAGCGAATGGATAAGATACATTTGCACGATTGCTCGCTACAAGGACAAGGAGTATGTCCTCGATGAGAAGCTCGAGAAGATCAATCCAGAAATCGCTACTCTGGCTGAAATCACAGCGTTTGAAACTCATGAGCGTGATGCAACGAAGGTACATTGCATCATGATAGCCACTATGAACTCCGAATTCCAAAGTTCCTACGAGGACATGTATCCGTACAAAATGCACCAAGACTTGTTGGAGAGATACCACCAAAATGCGAGGCAGGAACGTTACGAAATTTTCACTAACATGATCTCCGCCAAAATGGGTCATGGTGAATCTCTGACCGTGCACCTACAAAAGATGCAAAGGTATGTCGATCGTCTTCGCAAGTTGAATGTTGACTTTGGGTAAGACTTGGCGATCGACATGGTGCTTCAGTCCTTTCCTCCATGTTACAACCAATTTAGGATGACCTACCACATGAACAAAGAATGGGTCACCCTAAGTAAGCTCCAAGCTCTCCTTAGGGTTGCTGAGAGCAACCTCAAGGACAAGTCTGTTGCACCCACTCCCAATCCACCTGCTGCTCCTGTTTTGGCCATTGGGCAAGGAAGAGGCAAGAAGAGGAAGGCTCCATCTAAGAGTCACCGCAAGGGAAAGTCCCGAGATGGTTCCTCCTCTAGTGTGACCAAAGTTGATCCTGCTAAGCCTAACCCCAACCCAAAGGAGGCAGAGTGCCACCACTGCCACAAAATAGGGCATTAGAAGAGAAGCTGCCCAGACTACCTGCAAGCCATCAAGGAAGGAAAGATCAAGCTATCTTTCGCAGGTATATACACAATTAAATGTAATGATTCATCTCATGCTATTTCTTGGGTCCTCGATACCGGGTGTGGTTACCATATTTGTTTTGAATTGCAGGGACTAAGAAGAAATAGGGATGTGGAGCATGGAAGAATAAATCTAATCATGGGGAACAGAAGATCGTCGCCTGTGACCAAGATTGGAGTGTATTCTCTAGTGCTTAGGAATGGTTTATGTTTACATTTGAACAATTGTTGCTATTTGCTAAAAGTGGCAAGAAACATCATTTCATTTCATGGTTTGTTTAGACAAGGATTTAGATTTTCTTTTAATAATGAGGATGGTTCTATTTGTGCTTATCTAAATGGTGTCTTATATTTTGAAGCAATACCATGTAATGGAATTTATGAAACTGTTATGATTGTAGATAACCTAGGAAATGATGTTTTATGCATGGATTATTCCAATAGTATGGATAGAGCATCCTTGTGGCATTGTCGTCTTGGACATGTCAACAAGAAGCGCATATCCCAACTCCAAAAGGATGGAATGTTGGAGTCATTCGACCTTAGGGAAGATGACACATGCGAGTCTTATTTGCTTGGAAAGATTACCAAGTCACCCTTCACTAGTACATGCAAAAAGGGTGAGGGTCTATTGGACCTCATACATACCGATGTATGTGGACCTTTTAGATCAACCACAAAGGATGGGAACCGCTTCTATGTGACTTTTACCGATGACTATAGTAGACATGGGTATATCTACTTAATCAAACAAAAGTCAGAAACGTTTGAAAAGTTCAAAGAGTTCAAGAATGAAGTGGAGAATCAATTGGGCAGGACAATCAAGATGCTTTGATCCGATTGAGGAGGAGAGTACATAAGTCTTGAATTCCATGACTATCTCAAGGAGTGTGGAATAGTTTCACAATTGATGCCACCTAGGACACCGCAATTGAATGGTGTGGCAGAAAGGTGTAATCGAACCTTGTTAGACATGGTCCGCTCTATGATGAGTTGTGCTTCACTACCTATCTCATTCTGGGGGTATGCCTTAGAGATTGTCGCCCATATCCTTAACCGAGTCCCTACTAAGAAGGTTGCCAAAACACCTCACGAGAAGTGGACAGGGAAAGCTCCCTCATTAGAACATATTAAGGTTTGGGGTTGTGAGTCTTTCGTAAGACGAGATACTCACGACAAGCTCGAACCTCGAAGTGAGCGATGTATTTTCATCGGCTACCCGCAAAAATCCTTTGGATATCTCTTCTATAGACCGAAGGACAATGTTGTCTTTGTTGCGAGGAGAGGAGTTTTCCGAGAGCAAGAACTCATAAGACAAGGAGACAGTGGGAGGAAAATCGAGCTTGAAGAGATTCAAGAGTTGATAGATGTAGGAACTTCTACCGCTAGTACTCAACCCGAGGAGAAAACTCCGGTTGAACCGATTGACGAGTCCTTACCTTTTAGACATTCCGAAAGAATTAGAGTTCAACCCAAGTTTTATGGTTTTCATATTACTACTGAAGGGGACACGTATATTAGTGATGGTACACTAATAAATCTAGATGAACCTAATAGCTAAAAGGAAGCCATGGCAGGCCCGGAGTCTACGAAATGGAAAGAGGTAATGGACAGCGAGATCTAGTCCATGTATGACAACCAAGTTTGGAATTTGGTTGATAATGTGCCCGGACGTAAGACCGTTCGGTGCAAATGGATCTTCAAGAAGAAGACCGACATGGATGGAAGCGTACACACATATAAGGTGCGATTGGTTGCGAAGGGCTTTACTCAAACTCCCGGAGTTGACTATGATGAGACCTTCTCACCAGATGCGAAGATAAAATCTATTAGAGTGATGGTAGCAATTGCCGCATTTCATGATTATGAGATTTGGCAAATGGATGTCAAAACCGCTTTCCTTAATGGGAAGTTGGCTGATAATGTTTACATGGCTCAGCCGGAGGGTTTTGTTGATCCGAAGCATCCAAATAAAGTGTGTAAGATTGAGAAGTCCATTTATAGACTTAAGCAAGCGTCTCGCAGATGGAATCTTTGCTTCGATGAGAAAGTCAAATAGTTTGGATTTGTACAAAGTGAAGATGAATCATGTGTATATGTCAAAGCCAGTGGGAGTATAGTAAGCTTCCTCGTTCTGTATGTCGATGACATACTGCTCATAGGAAATGACGTTCCGACTCTGCAGGTGGTTAAGTCCTGGCTCGGGAAGTGCTTCGCTATGAAGGACCTCAGAGAGGCTTCCTATATTCTGGGAATAAGGATAGTGATAGAACGAAGTAATAGACTAATAGGACTTAGTCAGAACACTTACTTAGATAAAGTACTAAAACGTTTTAGTATGGAAAACTCGAAGGAGGGAGACTCACCGATACAAAGTAATGCCAAGTTGAGTAAGACTCATAGTCCGAGTACCAAAGCTGAAATATTAGAAATGAGCCGAGTTCCATACGCTTCCGCAGTTGGCTCAATCATGTATGCTATGACTTGTACTCGCCCTGATGTAGCCGTTGCTTTGAGCATGGTTAGTAGATATCAAGGGAACCCTGGTAGAGCCCATTGGGTTGCAATCAAGAATATCCTTAAGTACCTTCGGAGGACCAAAGAATGGTTTTTAGTCCTCAAAGGGAGTGATGACTCTAAGGTGCGAGGGTATAGTGACGCCAGACCGATAGGGACAACTACCGTTCGCAGTTGGGCTGGGTGTTTACTCTTAATGGAGGAGCAGTAACTTGGAAAAGTTCCAAGCAGGAAACCGTAACTGATTCAATGTGCGAATCAGAGTATATTGCAGTAAGCGAAGCGTCGAAAGTGGCAATATGGTTAAAGAACTTCATTGGTGATCTTGGAGTTGTGCCTACCATCAAAGAGCCTATGGAGATTTTATGCGATAATGAAGGAGCGGTTGCTTTGACCAAGGAACCGAGGGATCATGGCAGATCTCGTCATATCGACAGAAAATATCATTTCATTAGAGATCAAGCAGAAGAAGGACACCTCGTCGTGAGGAGGATATCATCAGATGAAAACCCAGCAAATCCACTTACGAAGGGACTGAGTAGGGTTAAGCATTTGCAGCATGCTAGGAGTATTGGGCTGAGAGATGATATTAGATTAGATTAGATAATTTTAGAAACTTATAATAGAAAAATGTAATTTAACATTTTATGAATAAATAAAGGAGTATTATTTATAAGAAAAGTTACTATTTTATGCTAAATATTTAGCTATTGTTTCATTTTGCATGTTTTGACTTCCAGAATAATTGAGTTTATTAAGAATAATCGAATTATTCAAATTGTCCACAATCGTTCATAATTTGGAAGTAAGTATGAATGAAGATTGTCATGAATTGGCGTGTAGATTGTCTAAATGGTATTAGACATAGCAAAAGTTTGCTGCAACGTTCATGAGTGCTTATGAACTAGTTTTGAGCATTGGAACAAACACGCGCTTGCTGGAATCACCTTATGGAATGTGATAAAAGGGTGATGGCAAGACGATAATATCATATGGTCTTAAAACCTAGATATATGATTTGTTATTTGTTAATTGGTTGTACATTGATAATGCGAAACCGCATCAGTAACTTGATGTTATAAAACGCATTGTTGTGTATAGTTGATTAATGAATAAGTAAATGCATATAAGTCGAAGGTTATCTGTTACTTTTATCCTAAGAGGGTAAAAGCGATATCTTGGCCGCTCAATGATTTGATTTGACTTATGTGCCGAGCCCGGTCAGAACTACATTGATGTGTTCGATTAAGTTCTATGTCGAATAAATCTGAGATCGAGAAACCAATTGTGAGACAAATTGTTTCCATAAGATTGTCAGCTTGATATCTAAACAGAGGACTGTACGATCCCTTATCTAAAGGACAAGATTGATTAGATTAGAGTTTGACAGCGTCTTTGAGAGCTACGATTGCTAATCGGATTATGCTTGTATATATATAGTTACTAGACTTATCCAAGTGGAGACTGTTGGAATAGTGTCTAAGGCTGCAACTATATTAGGCAAGTATTTGACCCGGTTGTGTATGGTCCTTTTGGGTTGCCTTCACCATAGCAACTTGACAGGATAATTTACAATGAAAGAAGAAATATTATTGGAATAATATGGGGAATAATAATATTGTTATTTGATTAATATAAGTCATAAATTAATTAGGAATTAATTTGGTGACTTAAGGAGATTAATTAAATAGAAGGGCATAAACTGTCAAGTGTATGATAGTTGTACTTTTGGCTATAATCCCTTAAGGATAAAAGGGGAAGGTTTTGAGGGCTTTGGATAGACCTTGAAATCGTCCAAGGCTTATCATAAGGGTATTGGATTGCTTAGGGACTAAGTTATACAATTAGGGTTTAAGGGTGAAACCCTTGGAGCCTTACAAGTAAAAATAGACCGAAGGGGTTGATGAAATCGACACTTTTGTCTTTGGAAGAACCCTAGCCGATTTCTAGCTCCCTTTCCTCTCTCTCAAATCATCCTCTTGCTAGTTGGTGTTTGTAAGCCATTAGAGGAGTGACAATTGTGACTCTAAGCTCCAAGGACAAGAAGATTCAAGCAAGCAACTAAAGGTAATCTTCTAGATCTGTTTTTCTTATGTTATTACCTAGATCTATTGTTCAAGTGTCTTGGATTCAATGCATGTTCAATTAGAGAAACCTAGATCCAAGCATTAGGGTTTGTATGTGCACATAGGCATGTTCATATGGCTAAAACCCATCATAATCATCCAAACCTATAACGCTAAACTAGCATGCTATTTTCGAAATTAACACCTAATACAAGGTTAGATGATTATGTTTTTTTGTAGCTGGCTTGATCTTATACCTTTGAGAACTTAGAACCTCAAATGTGATGCCTCTAATAGATCACAAACACCAAGAGTAAGTTTGGAGGAATATGAAAGAGAGGCTAGGGATCACAATTTCGGCTGGTACGCTTCTAGGGTTCAAGTGGCCGAATTCTAGAGTCCCAAAGGTTGATTATATAGTTGGCGAGGGTTTGAGTCAAACCCCTAATTTGATTGCTTAGACCATAAGCATTCCATAGAATCCTTCCAGAAGGCTCTTATGGACGATTTCTATGTGGGCTTCCACATAAATTTTGTCCACCTCCTTCTTTTAGGAGTCTATAGCCCAACTTGCAATTATCTTATAATTACAATATCAGTCCCCTAATTTAATTAATCTCTTTTGATCACTAAATTAATTCCAAACTAATTCTTGATAATATTAATTAAATAATATGATTTCTCAATTAATATATTATTCTTTTAATATATTAATAAATCACAACTAACCTCTTTGTTCATAATTCATCCAATCAAGTTGTTATGGTGAAGGTAACCTCAAAGGACCATGCTACTGTCTGGTCAAGTACATACAAACTATAGTTATGAGCTTAAACACCTAATCCAACAAAAATTTCCTCTCATTTGTTTTATGTTGCTCCAATTTTCCTTGTTGAAAGCCATTGGTGCTTTTCCTTCCGATGTAGTTTTTCGACCTTTTAAGTCCGATGTTCAACCATATTTCGTTTCCCCAACATGGGTTTGCTTTCCTAAATACCCATTTACTCTAGGTTTAACTTATCCTTTTACTGGTATCGTTCGTAATTTCATTTTGACTACCTGAATTTCTTATATCCAAACTATGCCTATGGTTTGGAGGATCCTGTTTTGGATTTATCGCTTGAATTAGTCTAAGAATATGGACATTGGGTCACTTGAGATGGATCTCATTTATGATCTTTCTACTTTTGGTTCTTCTCGTTTCCTATTAAGAGTTAAGACAAACAAGCACCACCTCATTCTGAAATCAAAACAAAATGATGGTGCTTGGAAGGAAAAATACTTCTTCGTGAGATGTGATTCGATTCCCAATGGGAATTCCTACCAAAAACACAGATTAAAAAGGGTGGTATTTGAATTTAGAGGAGGTTGTTCCTACTACTGGTGATTCTGAGGACAAGATTTCCAAATTTCTTGCACTTCCTGCATTTGAAAGGTCGTTCAAGCTCGAACATTCTAGTCTCCAAGAGGGATCTTCTGCTACCACTTCTATGGCTACTGGTAACCTTATTTTTCTTGGATACTACTTTTAGACTGATAAGGATCTTTGGCACGTTCCAAGAATACTCGATCCAAGGCTCCTTTTGGTTTTGCAGATATTAAACATGATATGACCAGTGGTTTGATCAATATTAAGGAAGAAAAAGTTGTCAGCCTTCCTCTTCCCAAGAGATCTTATATAAACCTTACAGTTAAGGCTTCAGGGTCTCGTAAGCAGAAGACTTCTGATGCTATAGATTTCAACCTAGAAAACCTCATCATCGAGGATGCTCTTGGGATGTTGACCTCGTTTTCCCAAGCTGTAAGTTTCCTGTGTATAAGCATTGTTAATTTATCATACATGCCTCTTCTTTTGCTGATGTGTGCATTTGTTTTAGGTCTCCACTCATATTTCTCAGTTCACTAATCATCTGATGATCCATGGCAATGAAGCTCAACCAACTCTAAAAGACCAGAACAAAAGCTGGAGGGCCACCAATGAGGATATCTCTATAGGGTGAGTTGTTGAGCAAATAGAAAGCTGAGAAGGAGGATGAGCATTTTGCAGATCTCGAGGAGGTTATCGTCGATGTGAAGACAAGTGATGCGATGGCTATCCTAGAGACTAACATCAAGTTGACAAATGATCTAGAAGATGCAGGTTCCTAGGATGTGGACAGTTTGCGTGAGGCATTGGCCAAATTAATTGGGAAGCCTGTTACCGCTAATCAGGATCCTATACTACTGCTGACTGAAGGAGTGGAGAAGAACAACACGGCCGATGATGACTAGACAAAGGTCTAGGCTTGCGAGAAGTAATTTTAAGCAATTTTTGTTTTATGCAAGACATTTAGTTTTTGCCTTTGTAGGTTGCTGTGCAACTTCTTTTATGATTGACATGGTAGTATTTTCTTTTTATATTTGTCTCTTAATTTCTCTTCATGACTGTTATGATATTAGGATCATTAAATAATCAGGATCCTCGAAAACTTGGTTCCTTCAAACAATCTTGAGACAAAATTCTCTTAGTGAATCATTTTTAGCATACTTGAATTTTGATAATCAAATGATTTTTTCTTAGGATCCTAGAAAATTATGGATCCTTAAACTTCACTTAGAGTGTTTCGAGAATAAGGATAGATGGAACCTGATCATAATCAAGTTTTTCCTTAAGCGTCATAAGCTTTTCAAGCATTGAACACTACTAGAAAAACAGCCTTTTACGATGCTCATTGCGTGTCGTAAAAGGCTCAGACGACGCGCAATTGCGTGTGATGGAAGGCCCTGTCATAAAGAGAGACGACGCGCTTTTGCGCGTCGTCTATAGATGACGCGCATTTACGACGCTCATTTACGACGCGCTTTTACGACACACAATGCGTATCAAGAAAGGCCGTGTCATAAAGGAAGACGACACGCATTCGCATGTCGTAACCTTACGACGTGCGTGTTAATGACACACATTGCGTATCAAGAAAGCCCCTGTCAAGAAAGGCCATGTCATAAATGAAGATGACACACATTTTTGCGTATCATAATTTTAAATGTTTTAAAAAAATATTATTTATAGATTTACTTATTTTCAAATTAAATTTATATTTAATGTTTCGTAATAGAAAATAAAATATCATATACAAAAAATAGAATCCATTGCATAAATTTAATGCCATACAAATAATCGTTCGAACGACTAAGGGGATCCGATTGTACACTGTTATAAAGAAAATGGAAGTATATTGTTATAGTTAGAAAATAAATGAGAGTACAATGCATTACGTTTGGTTCCTCTCATATAGTTTTCGTCTTCAAGATTGCTATCCAATAAGCTTTTAGTATTCGCATGTAGAAATTCCATTGCAAAATACACACCTGAGATGTCACGTCCAGGAACAGGGAGGTCTTGTGGCTTTGTTGCCCCCTAGCTAAAATAACCGCATCATTCTCTTCGCGAAGGTGTTCAATTGAGTACACCGGATCGCTTCCTATTTCCAGGACAGAGGAACTGCAAAATAGAAAAGAGGGTATTTGTGTTTTTTTTGCAAGTTTCTTCATATAATGAAGAAACAATCTAATATTTTTATAAACTAAGTAAACTATTTTGTACCTCGTATTGTGGTGCTGCTGTGGGACTGCAATCGGACTTTAACAACTTCACCAGTGAATTTGAAGAAATTAACTCTACAAAGACAACTAGTTGTCGTAAAACTGATCATGGAAAATGAAGTTGAGAGACTTAAGGACAAAAACCACATACACATCTTTTTCTTCAATTTGGAAACTCAGATTTCCCATAAACAAAATTTTTGATCCAGTAGCTTGAGGAGTCGTGGGGGTTTGAGGATGCAATTTTACATTGTATTATTATAATAATGAAAAAATCTAGATTACACATAAACAAGGTATTAAAGTGAAACATATAAAAGCACTTACAACTTTCTTCCTCATCACCTTCTTCAAACGCTTCATCAGAGCTGCTATCTTTTTTTTGTGGCTTGATCCGACTGTTAACCAAATTTATCAATTTAGTAAAACAAGCTAGATTAACCAACAATCAATAGTTCAATACAAAAAAAAAGTTAAATCCACCGACCTTTTTAGCAGCTTGAGGCTTTGCTGGCTCTTCATCGGAACTTTCATCTTCCTCATCAGATGAACTGTCTTATTTTTTTGCTATTGGTTTTGCAGCAACTTTTGTCTTAGTTGGCTTACTCTTTTTCTTCTGAGGTTCCACATCATCGGATGAACTCTCTTCGTTAGATCTTTCATCATCAGAATCAGCCTTCTATACACATAAAAAGCAAGAAGAATCAACATCTTCGCACGACATATAAAACACGCAAGGATATAGACACAACCATACATTGAATACACACCTTGGTTGCAGCAGTAGCTGCTGCAGGTTTCTTATTAGGGGTAGTCTTAACCTCTTCTTCAGAATCGCTTTCTTCAGGGCTGCTGTCATCAGAACTTTCTGCTTTCTTTGCAGGAGTAGCAGTAGCTCCATTTTTTACAACAACAGGTTTTGTTTATCAATCTATTATTGTTGCTCCCATGATCGGTTTCCATACCTCCACTCAACAGCAAACTAATTGTTTCCAAGCCACTCAATAGATTGATTGTCTAAAGTCATCACATGTGGAGATCGTCTTGTCGAAAATTATAGGTCTCCTCAATCTGGAAGAGAGAAAGAAACCAACAGTAACTTAGGAGCTGCATAAACCAGTTTTAGTTTATTAAGGATGTTAGTTTGTATTCCTTGAAAGAGTCAATAAAGTATATCTTTGAGGACCTTGTTTTGTTTTACTGAAATAAATTCATAGTTAGACTCACTAGATCTTTTATCTCATCATCTTCTACAGAGGAATCAACAACTTCAGATTAAGAAAAAGAACCATTACATAGTTTATGATAAGAAAAACTTATACAGGACATTGTACTCCTTATGATGTTTCGTATCAGTACTTTGATCTCAGCTAATTCACTTTTTTCCAAAATTTTGGATGTAAATATTCTTAATCACAAACCTATTATGCTTAAAAAATTAACTTATTTGAAGCTCTGACGTTTATCATGAAAATATTACAGCAAAATTGGAGTTCATGTCTTCTATTTTTGAGTTTTGACGAGAGAGAGAGAGAGAGAGAGAGAGAGAGAGAGAGAGTGAGAGAGAGAGAGAGAAACCCTAGTGAACAAATATGGAGCTTAATAGTTGGTGTGGAAATCCATTCTTAGAGAACTCAATATGGAACCCTAACCATCTATTTAACTAGTTGGTGTGGAAATCCATTCTTAGAGAAAAACCCTAGTGAACAAATATGGAGCTTAATAGACAACTTGAAGCGTACCCTGGTGCTGATTCTGGCTACAATATAAACAATAATAATATTATTAGATGTTTCTTTTACTATATTAGTTAAGTATTCGGTTCTTAGATTTGTCACCCGAAACAACAGTTCGTGTTTGATTTGGAGAAGATGGAGATCGTTTCAGGTAGTACAAGACAATTTAACAGGACCACATTTCCTCCAATTATATCCATCTTAAGATGAGGCACTGTTGCATTTATTACCAATATCTCCATTTATTCTTTGATCTACATCATCTTCATGATGTTCTTGAGATCTTTCAGAATTGCCATTAAGAAAGCCTGAGCGAATATGGAGTGAAGATGTTTCATTGTGTGTTGGTTCAATCTTTTGTGGAGGGAATTGTCTTTCAGATTGAACTAGAGTTTCATTATGTTGAAAAGATTGTGTAGACATGAAAGGTGGATTCACCTAAATGATCCAAAAGAAACAATCATTAATGTTCAAAAAAATATTCAAAGAAAATAACTTTTAAAGGTATGTTTACTCTGCTTACATGATCACGAGATATAGGAGCTGAATCTAGGAAAGGTTTAAAGGCAAAAGAAGTGTTATTAGTGTCCTCAAAGAAATTTTCTTTAACCCTATTAGAGGAATCCAAGAACATCATGGAGCTTCTACCATTACCATTTGGAACAAATTGGAACTTTCCAGTAGTTGGAGATGGTTGAACCTACAACAGAAAGGATCATTTAGTATAGTAAATTACTAATATACTTCTAGTTTGTCTAGTGAGCTTACCAATGAGTTGGAAAGGAAAATAGGTTATTCCAAAGTAGAAGTTGGGCTAACACCAGGTGAAAATAAATATGGAGATTGTTGAGTTTGTGAATTATCAGAAGATTTTATAATCTCTGTATTCAACCTATGAGCATTATGACCATCTCTAGCTGCCATTCTTTCAACAAGAGGTGCCCTTCAGCTCGTTTTTTGATCACAAAACTCACTTGATTTTGTCACATCGCCATTTTCAGACCCGATTTGGGGATTTGATCTAGGGAAAGTGAACCCGGTTTCGTTATTAGTATCGTTTTTTGGAGGGTCGGGTACTGGTCTTTAACCAGGATCATCCCCCAACATAGCTGCAAAAAAGACCTAGGGCTAGGGCTTGGAGGCATCCAATCGTAAATAATGCCACCATAATCGTCAAAACCACCCATGAAAATCGAAAGCTTTCTTCCTTAATTATCTGTTTAGTGGTTTGCTCGTTTTTCAGACTTCGAAATTTCACACAAAATCGATACAGTGATGATGGTGTTTTATGTACGAAATCGTAGTGTTTTGGTCGTGTTTTTTTTGGAATCGTCAAGCTTTAAACAGTAATGATAGTGTTTTTATGTACGAATTAATCGATTGCGAAATAACAACAACAAATAAATGTACAGATTTAATTTCCGCTTTCGGTAAAACGATAAACCAAAAAAAACATTTGAATCATCTACGATTGAAGTGGGTAGACCACAATAATAGAAGATAATATAGTTTTTCTAAAATGGGAATCAAAAATCGATGAAATTCAAACAATTGCTTTTCACATATTCTCGTGGATTACGCCCAATTTTGCAATCACGAACCAAAAATCGATATCCGAAAACGATCTAGCTAAAGGGAATTCATTAAAACTAGAGATCTAAATGGGATTGCAAAATCTAACCAACTTCAAATAAAATCTATCATTTCTTTCACACGAACAATTAAGGGTATAAACTACAGAAACTAAAAATGGAAATCCAATTGAAGAATCGATGGAAATGATTGAAAAAACATGATTAAGGGTTGTGATACGAACCTGGAAAACAACGCACAGATAGTCAAGGATAAGCTGATAACAAAGGAGACCCTTTTATCTCCTCTGATTAGTTGATTCTCTGTAATTAATAGGCCACAACGCAGAGCACACGTCTCTAGGTCCTAATATCACACGTCTCTAGGTCCTAAAACATACCTTTGGCGAATTAGATCTAACTGACAGACCATGGGAAGGCAAGAATTTAGAGATGTGGAGAACATCGGTCGGCTGAGCAAGTCGACGACTGTTGTTGAGAAGTGTCGAGATAAAGATAAGGTCGGTCATGTAAACAAAAACATACCTTAATCATACTTAGGGATTGCAAATTGGAGCAGTCGTTGTAGTCTCCGGTGACGTGAGGTGAGCCCGAGGTCGCTGGTGGAAACAGATGAGCCGAGGTCGCCGGTGGAAAGAGATGACTTGAGGTCACCGATAGGAGGTGAGGTGAGGGAGCGAACATTACAGAGAGCACTCCTTGAAAAAGCCCTAGATAATGGTCCCTTCAATGGCGGGGTCTTCAAATTTTCTAATTTTTTTTAACATGAGGTTTTAGAATTGGTCGACGCCATTAATGAGGAGACCTCGCAGATCAATTACGATTCACCTTCGCTTTATCTTCTTGTTCTCCTCTTGATGATTTCAGACTCCGTCTCTACGACTTTACATGATATTTTTCAGAAAGGAGTCTTTGTGGAGCATCAGGGTTTTTCTTTATTTCATAACCCTCGCATGTACTGGGTTGAGAGAAAACAAGAGAAGCGGAAGCTTGGAAGAAAATAAAACCCTAGCACGTGCTAGAGAGAAGGGAGATGGCGATGGCTTAGGGTTTACAGAGAGACGGGAGGTAGAGAATGAAAGGAGAACTCGAGGAGAGAGTATCAGAGAGGGTAGAGTGGATTGCAAGGATGAAAGATAGATAGAAGAAAGAAAAAATGAGGCGGCTTTTCAAAAATTTGGAGATTCCGTTTCCCACTTGTCTACTAAAAGCGCGTTTCATTAAAATTTTAAAGCGACAGGTACAGACGATACGCGCTTAAGATAAAGTGCCCTCCGTGTTTTTAATTTTTTTTCTTGAGACACTAAATTAAGGGCACGCAATAATGCGTGACGTAAATCCAGAAAAGTACAAGGACATGAAACTAAGATACCGAAATTCAACAAAGGACATCCAAAGGGTAACCGGAAGAGTAGCGACACTCAACCGGTTTATTTAAAGATCCTCAGAATGGTTGAAGCCCTTTTACAATATCTTGAAAAATAACAAGAAATTTGAGTGGAAGGTTGAACAAGATAAATCCTTCCAGGAACTAAAAAAACATCTAAGCTCTCCCCCACTACTAGTGAAACCTATAGATGGGGAACCACTTATTCTCTACCTCTCGATATCCTCATATGCGGTAAGTGCCATTCTGGTCAAGGATCTACATCCAATCTATTATGTAAGTAAAAGTCTCATGGATCTTGAAACCAGGTACTCTTACCTCGAAAAATAAATTCTTGCCTTAATAACTGCTTCTACCGAATTGAGACACTACTTCGAAACACACATTATACGTGTGAAAACTAACTATCATAACAAGAATGTCATCAGAAAACCAGAATGGCCGGTGAAATTAAGCACGTTTGATATCCGATACGAACCAAGGTCTGTCATAAAATCACAAGCATTAGTAGACTTTGTGCCTTAATTTGGTGACGATCTACAAAATGAAGTAGACATGGAAGCCAAGCAACTCCTAGAAGATGAACACCCAGGAAGATGGATACTGTTCACCGATGGAGCTTCAAATAACAAAGGAACAGGAATCAGGATCATACTAAAATCGCTACAGGGGAATTTCTTACCCCAGGCAGTTAGTTGTGAATTCAACACTACCAACAACGAAGCAGAATATGAAGCACTCATCATGTGACTACAATTAGCTAAAGACCTTCAAATCATGGATCTTCATGTATTTGTTGATTCCCTATTACTAACCAATCATTACAATGGATCTTATGCAGTGAAAGGTGAAAAATTAACATTATAGCGAGAGATCCTCAAAAAATTATCATCTGATTTCGAAAACTTTAGCCTAATCCAAGTTCCCAATGAGGAAAACACAGAAGCAAATTCATTAGCTAATTTAGGATCCTCCCTTAGGATCCCACCAAAGATGAAGATTCTTATAACTGTTCGGTTTTGAGCATTCTAACACTTCCTAAGTGTACATGCAACCCTAATAAACCTTGGATCTATGTTTGTCTAAGGTACATGCAAAATATTATTTTCCAAGGTTTATATAACCTATCTAGCATGGCATGGGGTACTTTTCAACATAAAAGAACTAGATGAATTACATACTTTTTGTTGATTGTTGATTCCTTGGAGTTTGAGAGCCAATCACCAATAATGTGAATGCCTCAAGTGGAAATCACAAATCACAACAAACTTGGAAAATATATGAGAGAGTATGCTAACTCTTAGAATACGGCCACCACTATTACACATACACACACTAGGGTGGTTTTTCATGCAACATAAGCTTGTTTATATAGTGTGCATGGTTAGAGTGAAACCCTAATAACCCATGTCTTTTCCTTTACCAAGGATCCATGGGTTAAAGCTCCATGGATCATCCATGGATTTCCATATAAGCTTAGCCCATTAACAAATGAGTATTAGCCCACACCATATAACTGTAATAGCCCATAATTTAATTAGTCTTCCTTTTAATCGTTAAATTAGTTCATAATTAATTCAAGATAAAACTAATTAAATATCATGACTTTATATTAATATATTATAGCTTATAGTATATTAATAAATCGTAGTATACAATTCTCATAAAAGTATCCATAAATAGTTTGGGTGAAGTGCAACCCAAATGGACCATGCCGGGTCGGGTCAAGTATATACCAAATAAGTTATGGACTTAGACACCTTATACAACAGACTCTCACTTGAATAAGTTTAATAACTGTATTTGCCTAGATTACTTCAGGAACCAACCGACAATCGTAGCTCTCGAAAACTTTGTTGAACTATGAAGCGACATTTTAGACAAGTGATCATATAGTCCTCTGTTCTCATGATATCAGCCGGACAAACACATGGTACAATGTCTTACTTATTGTCTGGTAGTTGTTTCTGGATTTCCGATTTGTTTGACAAAGACTTAACTGAACACATCAATTTGGTTCTGACTGGGCCCGATACATGGGTCAACACAAAATCATCGAGGGGCCTAGATATCGCTTCTATTTCTAGAAGGAACAGATAAACTTCAACTCATATGCTTGTTCTACTACTTGTTGAATTGTATACAAAGGCACGTTTTATAACATCAAGTTACAGATGTGTTTACGTGCAATCAATGCACAACCAACTCATAGGTAATAACTCATATCTCTAGGTTTGAAGACTTATATGATATTATTGTCTCACGATCACTCGAGATAAATTCCATGAAGTGATACAAGTGAGCGTGGGTTTATTCCAATGCTCAGAACTTATGAGCACTCATGAACGTTGTAGCAACCATTGCTATGTCTAAACACCTTTAGCTATCTACAAACCCAATTCATTAGAATGTTGATTCGTACTTACTTCCGACGTATGATCGATTGTGGAGGTTTGAATAAATTAATTATTCTGGAAGTTAAAACACACAAAATTGAAACAATAGTAAATAATTGACAATGATAGCCACACTTTACTTATAAATAAATCACAAATTTATTCATCATCAAACGTCGATTACATTTTACAAGTTTCAGAAAAGGATATCTAATGTGTAAAACTAATATCGTCCCTCAGCCCGATGCGCCTCGCATGGTGCAAATGCTTAACCCTCGTCAGTCCCTTCGTAAAGGGATCTGCAGGGTTCTCATATGACGATACCCTCTTTTCCACAAGGAGGCCTTCTTCTATCTTGTGTCTTTTGAAGTGATATTTTCTGTCAATGTGTCGGGATCTGCCATGATCTCTCGGTTCCTTGGCTAAGGCAACCACACTATTGCTGTCACAAAAAATCTCTATAGGCTCCTTAATAGCTGGTACAACTCCAAGGTCTCCGATGAAGCTCTTTAGCCATATCACCTCCTTCGACGCTTCACTCGCTACTATATACTTTGATTCACAAGTCAGACCAGCTACTGTCTCCTACTTGGAACTCTTCCAAGAGATTGCCCCTCCATTTAGGGTAAAGACCCAGCCCGACTGAGAGCGGAAGTTATCCCTATCAATCTGAAAACTAGCATCACTATACCCTAATACTCTCAAGTCATCACTCCCACCAAGGGTAAGGATCCAATCCTTAGTCCTCCGCAGGTAGTTGAGAAAATTCTTTACCGCGGTCCAATGAGCTTTGCCAGGGTTCCCCTGATATCTGCTGACTATGCTTAAAGAAAAGGCTACATCAAGGCGGGTACAAGTCATAGCATACATGATCAAGCCTACAGCGGAAGCATACCGTAATCAACTCATTTCTGCTATCTCAGCCTATATACACGGACTCTGAGTCTTACTCAGTTTGGCATTGCATTGGATCGGTAAATCTCGTTTCTTGGAATTTTGCATGTTGAAACTATTCAACACCTTATCTAAATAGGTACTATGACTAAGTCCAATTAGTATTTTACTCCTTTCTCTTAATATCCTTATCCCTAGGATATAGGCAGCTTCCCCTAGGTCCTTCATAGCACAGCACTTCCCAAGCCAGGACTTAACCTCCTGCAAGGTTGGGATGTCATTTCCTATAAGTAGTATGTCATCTACATACAATACCAAGAAGCTAACTAACTCCCACTAGCTCTGACATGCACGCAAGACTCATCTTCACTTCTCGAGAAGCCAAACTCTTTGACCTTCTCATCGAAACAAACATTCCAGCTACGAGATGCTTGTTTTAATCCATAAATGGATTTCTCAAGCTTGCATACTCTATTCGGGTATTATGCACTCACAAAATGCTCTGGGTAATTCATGTACACATCCTCAGCCAACTTTCCATTAAGAAAAGCAGTTTTGACATCCATTTGCCATAGTTCATAATCATGAAATGCCGCAATTGCTAGCATAACCCTAATAGACTTAATCTCTGCTACCGGTGAGAAGGTTTCATCATAATCAATAACCTGAGTCTGAGTAAAACCCTTCGCAATCAGTTGAGCCATATAAGTGTGCACTTTTCCTTCCATGTCGTCTTCTTGTTGAAGATCCATTTGCACCCGACTGTTTTACAGCCTGGTACATTGTCAACCAAGTTCCAAACTTGATTGTCATACATGGACTGTATCTCGCTGTCCATAGCCTCCTTCCATTTAGCAGACTTCGGGCCTGCCATGGCTTCCTTAATACTGCTAGGTTCATCCAAATTTACTAGTGTACTATCGCTGATAAATGTATCACCTTCCGTAGTAATTTGAAAACCATAATAAAACGCATATGTGTTCCTAACCCGTGTGGAATGCCTCAGAGGTGCAGACTCGTTAGCTGGCTCAACAGGAGTTTCCTCCTCAGGTTGATTGCTAGTGTATGAGGTTCCTTCACCAATTAATTCTTGAATTTCTTCGAGGTCAATTTGCCTCCCACTGTCTCCTTGGTTTATAAACTCTCTCTCACGAACGACCCCTCTTCTTGCCACAAAGACCCACATTCTCATTAGGTCTATAGAAGAGGTAACCGAAGGATTTCTGTGGGTAGCGGATGAAAATACACCTTTCACTTCGAGATTCAAGCTTATCATGAGTTTCTCGCGTCATGAAAACCTTGCAACCCCAAATCTTGATCTGGTCCAAATTGGGAACCTTCCTAGTCCACATCTCATGAGGTGTTTTGGTAACCTTCTTTGCAGGGACTAGATTAAGGATATGGATGACAATCTCTAAGGCATACCCCTAAAAAGAGATTGGTAGCGAAGATCGACTCATCATAGAGCGAACCATATCTAACAAGGTTCGATTACGCCTCTCAGCTACACCATTTAGATGTGGTGTCCTGGGAGGGGTCAATTGTGAGACAATCCCACACTCCTTAAGATAGTCAAGGAACTCGGTACTAAGATACTCACCACCTCGATCGGATCGAAGCATCTTAATGTTCCTTCCCAATTGATTTTCTACTTCCTGTTTAAATTCTTTAAACCTTTCAAAGGTTTCTGACTTATGTTTGATTAAGTAGACATAACCATATCTACTAAAATCATCAAAAAAAAGTCACGTAATATCGATTAGCATCCCTTGTGGCGGTTTTAAATGGTCTACATACCTCAGTATGTATTAGGTCCAACAAACCCTCACCTCGTTCACAAGTACCAGTGAAGGGTGATTTTGTCATTTTTCGAAGTAGACAAGATTCACAACTATCATCCGATTTAAGGTCAAATGATTCTAAGACTCCATCCTTTTGGAGTTGGCCTATGCGTTTCTTGTTTACATGTCCAAGACGACAATGCCACAATGATGCTTTCTCTAGGCTAGTAGAAGAATCAATATACAACACATTATTTCCTAAGTTGTCTACAATCGACACAGTTTCATACACACCATCACAAGGTAATGATTTAAAATAAAACACATTATTAAAGAAAGAATCAATACCACCACATTCATTATCAAACGAAATGGTAAAACCTTGTTTGTACTATCCATGAAAGGAAATAATATTCCTCGCCATTTCCGACGAGTACACACATTTATTCAAATCTAATTTTCACCTATTATTCAGCAACAAAGTATAAACTCCAATTTTGGAAACAGGTGAAGCCTTCCTATTCCCCATGATCAAGTTTATCTTCCCGTGCTCCACATCCTAACTTCTTCTTAGGCCCTGCAAATCAAAACATATGTGAATTCCACATCCTGTATTAAGCACCCAAGAGTTAGAATATGGTGAGTTATTAGACAATATTGTGTAAATACCTTCTTGAGTGGGTTTCACTTTCCCATCCTTCAGATCCTGCAAGTATTTAGGGCAGTTTCGCTTCCAGTGCCCCTTGTCCTGGAAATAGTAGCAATCAGCATCCTTGGGAATGGCAGAAGGAGTGACAAAACCGCTCTTGGTCCTTGATGAGGAGCCTTCAAGAGACTTTCCCTTGGTACCCTTCGAAGGGGACTTCCTCTTTTTCCCTTTGCCTTGCCCGATAGCCAAAACAGGGGTAGATGTTGGAGTAGGAGTAGTAGAGGTAACAACCGACTTTCCCTTAAGACTGGTTTCAATGATCTTCAAGAATCCTTGAAGCTTGCTAAGAGTAACTTCCTCCTTGTTCATATGATATGTCATACGAAATTGGTCATAGCAAGAAGGTAAGGAGTGCAAAATGATGTCAATTGCCAACTCCTCAGGGAAGTTCACGTTTAGCTTGAGCAGACGGTCCACATACCTTTTCATCTTTTGTATGTGGCCCATGACGGATTCACCGTCCTTCACGCAGGTTGTTATCATGGAGGAGATTATTTCATACCGCTCCTGACGAGCACTCTGATGGTACGTTTCCATTAGGTCTTGGTGCATCTTAAAAGGGTAGAAGTCCTCATAGGACTTTTGGAGTTCGACTGTCATCGTGGCCATCATGATGCATGCCACCTTAGTAGCATCTCTCTCATGTGTCCTGAATTCAGCGATCTCCTCAGGAGTAGTAGTGGACTCATCAAGCTCCTTTAACTCCTTATCGAGGACGTATTCTTTGTCCTCATCACGAGTAACCATCTTGATGTTCCTAATCCTGTCCATGAAGTTGGAACCATAAAAGATGACTCTCCCACAAAGATTCATGAGAGAGAAAGAGCCAGTTGGGTTAGATCCCGAAGCATTAGTGTTGGAAGACATCTAAATGGAGAAAGCAAGTTTAGATTACATATATATAGTCCTTAATAAGACACCCAAATGTAATGTTAAGGCTAGGATCCAATCACAATATATTATACTTAGAAGAGGGATGCCATAATCTAAGTAATAGCATATTTAAAAGGTAGGTGAATGACGATTCACCAATTTCCACCATGAAAAACGAAATGAATTATTTGGTTTTAATTGGATTTGAAATTCCTAGATTATTTTGAGATTCATTGAACTTTTCAATGGCATGTTTCAATCTCGATTGTGCCCTTCAAGTTTTATGACTGGGATGCCGAGGATTACAAAACAAGGTGTGAATAACCATGCTAATTCACTTGGTACCCTTAATATTATCACCTATTCAATGTGTCGGTTAACCACACACGCTCCATTAATCTATGACAAACATTAAGTCACCCTTCGTGATCCTTACTAGTCCAAGTTGGTGTGCCGGTTAACCAGGCATGCTCCACCAACGACTTGGTAAGGTACAAAGTGTGAATTCCATGGACTAGCACCGTGTTCACATTTTTCCTAAAGTAACTAAGATTGGGAATTAAAAGAAATGTTTAGTTACTTTATAATAATCATTATACTTTTAATGAGAATTTAAAGTCATTGTCCTACCCGTTCGGCTAATGACCCTCCACCGATCAAGGAAGCGGTGGGTGAGAGTGCACACCCATTAAGCTACCATTTTATAGGCAACAACCTTATACCCCCTTATAGATTAGCTTCGTGAATGAGGCCTACTAACGGTAAAACGACTTATTCTTATATATATATATATATATATATATATATATATATAATAATAATAATAATAATAATAATAATAATAATAATAATAATAATAATAATAATAATAATAATAATAATAATAATAATAATTAACCATTAATGTTATAAATAGTATAAGTGTTGAATTTTAACTATTAAAACTCTAAGGGTTGGAATTAAAGTTTATTAATGTGTGTGAAACTTTACAAATTCCAAAACTTGAGGACAAGTTTTATAACCATCCACAACTTTTTTATTTCATAACTTATGAATTAAGAGTTCATAAAAATGAAGACTCTTCATTTTAGGTAACTAATGTGTTTTAAATGTGTGTTTAAAAGAGGTGACCTTTGGATATCCATAACTTGAGGACAAATTATGGACTCCATTAAAGCACATAAATGATCAAGAATTAATCCTAAACAATTCAGCAAATAATTCCTATAATCTTCTAAATTCATAAGAACATGAACATGATCATCAAAGTTTCAAGAATTATATGAACACATACAAAGCATGAAATTTGATATACGCTATTGTAAATGAATTAGAACAACCATTACACCAACTAAAACAAGTTTTAAAACACCAAAACAGTTTAGAGTAATGTTTCTAGTCTATTTGCAGTAGCTAAAGTCGAAAATCTGCATTCTGAGGCTTCTACTCGCTGAGTGCACGATCCTACTCGTCGAGTAGGATGAATTTGGTCATGAACTCGGCGAGTCTCCCCATGGACTCGGTGAGTTCATCATGCAGATAGCAAGAATATCGACTTTTTTTTCACTATTTTGCATCAAGTATCAAACAAACAAGCCTAGGCTCTGATACCACTGTTGGGTTTCGAGCATTCTACCACTTCCTAAGTGTACATGCAACCCTAATAAACCTTGGATCTTTGTTTGTCTAAGGTACATGCAAAATATTATTTTCCAAGGTTTATAACCTATCTAGCATGGCATGGGGTACTTTTAAACATAAAAGAAGTAGATGAATTACATACCTTTTGTTGATTGTTGATTCCTTGGAGTTTGAGAGCCAAGCACCAATAATGTGAATGCCTTAAGTGGAAATGAAAAATCACCACAAACTTGGAAAATATGTGAGAGAGTATAATAACTCTTAGAATTCGGCCACCACTATACACACACTAGGGTGGTTTTTCATGCAACATAAGCTTGTTTATATAGTGTGCATGGTTAGAGTGAAACCCTAATAACCCATATCTTTTCCTTTTCCAAGGATCCATGGGTTAAAGCTCCATGGATCATCCATGGACTTCCATATAAGCTTATCCCATTAACAAATGAGTATTAGCCCACACCATATAAATGTAATAGCCCATAATTTAATTAGCCTTCCTTTTAATCACTAAATTAATTAATAATTAATTCAAGATTAAAACTTATTAAATATGATGACTTTATATTAATATATTATAACTTATAATATATTAATAAATCATAGTATATAATTCTCATAAAATTATCCATAAATAGTTTGGGTGAAGTGCAACCCAAATGGACCATGTCGGGTCGGGTCAAGTATGTACCAAACAAGTTATAGACTTAGACACCTTATCCAACAATAACTAACATAATAACCCTAACCATACAAAACCTCTTCGAGAAATCAGAAGATCCTAAGCATCCAACAAGCGTAGCAGCAAATGAAGATCCTGGCCCTAGGATCATTCCTCAAAGAGATCCCAATGAACAGGATCCTCAAAGAAGTACACGATCATGGACCCAACCCATTATGGAGTATCTCCATAATGGCACGATCACGACAAGAGAAAAAAGTGAAAGTGAATTTAGGAAGAGAGTCTCGAGATTCATATTAATCTAAAGTAAAATTTACAAAATATCTATGGCAAGTCCATACCTAAGATGCTTGGGAGATCCTGAAGTTGTAGAATTCTTAAAGGATATATACGAAGGAGATCGTGGCAATCACACCGGGGGCATATCCTTATGCTCCAAAATACCAAGGACAGGATAGTACTGGCCAACCATGAAGAAAGAATCCTTTCTACATGCTCAAAAGTGCGATGCTTGCCAAATACACAACAACATTCTGCATCAACCGCCAGAACCTCTACATCATGTTGTCTGCCCATGGCCATTCATGAAATGGGGGATGGATATTGTAGGAAAATTATCAGTAGCCTTAGGATGAACAGCCTTCATGTTGGTGATGATTGATTGATTCTCCAAATGGATCGAAGATGAAGCTTTCGTCCAGGTAAAGGAAAAAAGGTAGTATCATTTATTAAACGTAATATCTTGACTAGGATCGGGATCCCGGCTGAAATCATATGTGACAGTGGATCCCAATTTATTAGCAAAAGGACAAATGACTTTTTCACAAGATGGGGGATCAAAATGATAATGTCCACTCTAGTTCATCCCCAAGCTAATGGCCATGCAGAGTGAAGCAACAAAACCATAGTTAACAGTTTGAAGAAAATGCTAGAAAAAAAAGGGAAGATGGGTAGATGAACTTCATTTTGTTTTATGGGCAGATAGAACCACTTCTAAAGAAGCCATAGGTCAGACGCCCTAATCCTTAGTGTTTGGGACAAAAGTAGTAATCCCTACAGAAGTAAAGATCCCAACGGAGCTTAGGGATCTTGCCAAAATACGCATTTCTGCTCATCAACAAAGAATCACAAAATCTTACAATTGGATTATAAGGGTTAGAAGGTTTCAAAAAAGAGACTTGGTATTCAAGAAAACATTACAAAACACCAAGGATCCCAACGTGGGAAAATTAGCTCCTAAATGGGAAGGACCATATATTGTGGATGCTGAAGCAGGAAAAGGAGCATACTGGCTAGCAAAACTCGAAGGAGACCCTCTGAAAACATCTTGGAATGCCATACACATCAAAACATACTACATGTAAGTAGGATTGAATGATCCACAACAAAAGAAAGGTACACATGCTCTTTACTTCAAATTTTTATTATTGTAGATTATCTCCTCGAACACATTACTAACTTAAGCATTAGATGGGCGCTAATCTATAACGTTTTCTTTGCAGAACGACATTAGGATACTCACAACGAAAACCATGGAACAATAGGATCCTAACAATCGAAGATGTTGGAACATCTGGATTCTCAAGTTTAAACACCTTGAACCACAAGGATCTTGACACATAAAGATCTCAATACCCAGTAAACACCATTGTATTTAACAATGTAATCTCTAAATTATCATGTACACAAGCCAAAGACTGATCATCTCTGCCACGCCTAAGGGTACTTAATCCCCTCTAAGGTTTAAAGAGTTAATTACCTCTTTCACATGAACTAAGGTTTATATACCTCACTTGGACGCATGATATCTAAATGTGGGATACGGGTAAGGGGATCATTTCATGATTCAGTCGATTGGCAACCCTCTTATCTTTGAAAATAAGTTGAAATCCTTAAATTTTATAACATTTTGATGTGATCCGAAAATCGAGATCCTACCCCCGCAAATACTTAAGGCTTATACCATTTTCATGTTATCGAAGATTGGGATTTCAACCCAGAAATTACATAATGTCTGTAACATCTTCATGTTATCACACGTTGGGAATTCTCTCAGAGAATATGGTCGAATTGTAGCATTTTCATGTTATCTATCCAATAAATTATATCACAAGTTGGGAACCTCCCCAGAATATAACATTAACATGTTTTCTATTTTTTCAAAGTCTATAATCTGAACAAGTTATCCTAAGCGAAAATTTCCCTTGTGAGATCTAAGACCCTTAGTAGAATCCCTAGAAGTAAGGATACTTGACCTTAAGGATCGTCATCGACCTTCATTAATAAGGAACATCAGTCTCAACAATGAACCAAAGTTCTCTCCTAAGTTAGAATTTATCCTTAGTAAATCTCAAAATTCAAAGACTCATGAAGTTCAAAGAAAATCAGGTTCCATCTTTTCTTAACTTTTGAAATTTTAAATCAAGGATCCTAAACATTCATGGATCCTAAACTAATCGCTGAAATATGAACTTTCGACACTTTGGAGTCATTAGATATTTTGATATCTTCACGGAAGTATTAAAACCGTATTAGAAGCCCTTATGGGTTGCAAGTTAATCTATCAAATTTTGAAAGAAACTTTTAGATCAGTTAACAAAGTCGGCCATTGTTATTTTTTAACTAATTATTATTTATCCATTTTGTTCTAAGAATCACTCACTTTTTTCAGGATCGTAACCATGCAAAAACCCCGATATTATATTAACCAGGAAACAAGAAATATGAAAGAAAGATCAACCATTATATTCAAAACAAAAAGTCCCACAACCTTACAAAAGTCATGCTTCAAAAGGTTATGCTATCCTAATCACCTAAAAGGCCTGAATCCAGGATTTTCCAGATCCTTAGCAAGACAGATCTTGGTCTCCTATATAGCCACCACAACACTGACCTTCGCTTCAGAGACCGACTCCTCTATCTCTTGGACGTGATCCTCTTCTCTCCCGGCCTTCTCCTTGCTGAGTAGATCCACCCTGTTCAGAAGATCCTCGTTGGTCGCGTTCCATATCTTCTCCTGACCCTAAACGGCTTGTTCAGCCTTCTCCGCCCGGATCCTATGATCAGGTGAGACATAATAAGAGACCTATGACAGAGATATGGTGAATCAAAAAAAAACCAAAACGAATAAAGTGAAAACAAAATCAAGACTTACAACTTGAGAGAAAGATACCAACTTTTGGAGCGCTTCCGCAGCTCCAAGGCTCTCTAAAGATAAACCCATAGAATCAACAACTTTCCTTTTCTGAGATCCCAGAGTCTTCACTATTAAATCCACAGTTGATCTTTTAGGAGGAAGAGAAGATGAACTATTCTTCTTCTTCACCACAAGCTGATCTCCTGACATGGCCGTATCGAGATCAACAACAGTAAAGCGGGCACTGAAGCGAGTGACCTTGGATCCTATATAAACAAAAGATTATTAAGGATCCGCACCACAAACAGGAAAAAATTAAGGATCGCTACCCGTCGACATGAGGTCAGTAGCGGAGGAGCTTCCCTATAGAATGGCTTGTTCAAATCAGAAGGATCTCTTGACTTCAAGCAAGGCCAAAAACTTCTCAATCTTTTCTTTAGAATCCTAAGCGACGGGAACAAGTTCCTTGAATTTTAAGGCTGCAAAGAAACAAACAAAATCAGAAAAAGATTCCAAGATCACAAGGGAAAGAATTGAAATCCTACCCTTCTTAACCTAATCTGTGGGCAAGACATCCCTGTTGGGAATAAGGTCACGCCTCACAAAGAGGTATCTTCCTTTCTAATCCATGTCCTTATGCTTGGATTTCAATATTAGAAAAGATGTAAGAGTTTTGACCTTGAGATGGAAACAAGATTTCCTTAAGCTGGTGAGATCATATACGCATGCTAACTCATAAAGGCCTATGTCAAGACCTTTCGATTAGTTTATCTGGTCGACCCAATATAGGATCCTCAAGACAATCGGCATGGCCTGGATATAAGAAATCAAAATCTACCTAAAATATTCGGAGATGATCACGGGGAAAGGATATCTCAAGGATAAGGAGACAAGATACTCATGAAAGCACACCAAAGTAGGAGAGACGAAATCGGGATGAATTAGAGGATCGAAGGGCCCAAAAACAGCACTGGGAGGAAAGGCCCCATTGAGTTTTAGAGACTCGATTTCATCATCTACAAAAGAGCATGTCTCTTCATAAGAAAGGATCCCGTGGTCGATGAAATCATCCTCGGGAAGAGCCAAGATGCTTTTGCAAGAGACAACTATTTTTGGACCCATGGTAGAAAGAGTAAAAGCCTAGAAGAAAAGTTACCATCTAATTGCAAGACGACACAAGAGAAGCAAAGAAGAACAAATTGGAGAATATGAAACTGATCCGTCATATTTATACTGGGCTGGAGAAAATGATTTGACTGGTAACGGCTAGTAAAATATCCTTTGGGATTTAAATCACCTAGTCATTATGGGTTAATTTTGAAAATTAGTATTCTCTCTTCATTTTACGTATTTAATTTAAGTTATTCCGTTAATATTTACAAAACTAACCCCCATATTTTCTGGAATAACTCGTGGGCAATTGTTAAGGCTAGGATCCTTAAAATATTCAATATCCTCAAATATCCAGGATCCTTAACTACATCAAGACCGGGGTTATTACCGTTATTATTTTTAATTTTCATGTTTTGTCTATAACTAACACATGTGCAGAAGTAGCCAAGAGATGACCAATCCTCAACGAATAACCATCTCAACTATCTTGAAGACCCGTAATACTTGGTCAAATAACGTTGTTGAAGCTGGACATAGAGGATCCTGAAAATTTCAGACATCTTGTTGGCTAGTGTAGACTATAAATTGACACTTGTAACCTACATACGACACACCGTTCTTTAGTCTAAGTTCACTCTATGAATTTCTCGACCCATTCTTATCGTGAATTCACTGTAATCTTTATTTTATATCAATAAAATCATCAAAACATGTGATCATTATCACCTTCCAAGGTTTTATGTCGGAGATCCTAGCAAGGATCAAGGGCTTTCCATGTAAGCCATTGTGTTGCTTTCTTTTATCATTTGCTATTACACAATCTGAACATCACATCCTCTCATTCAATTTGGTTGATTAGTACTTGTGCAATTTTTGACGAAAACACAGTTGATTCAGCATTGGAAATATAGGTTGGAGTTTTTCTAGGAGAATTTGGTTGACAAAGACAATGAATAATGAATCACAAGTTTCAATGATTCATAACAATCATTAATTGATTTTTGGAAGCTCACCCTTTAACCAAAGATTTCTCTTTGCATTCTTCAACTTCTTAGTAAGAACCTTAGTTTTCTGCATCTGTTCGGCTAGTGCATTCCTAATCTTGTTTTCAGCAGCCAAGTCATTTTGTAACTTGATGAGATGTTGAGTGATGGCTATATTGAGATCAACATTTTCAAGTTTAATATCATCACGGAGAGTTGAAAGAGCTTCTTTTTTGGTTTTCAAAGAAAATATAAAACCTTCTATGACCTTCTTCGTGTTTGCAATAATCTTTTCAGAAGAGGTCTTGAAGTCAACCATGAATTCCTTGACTTCTTTTTGTATGTGTTGAACCTTTTCAGTAGCTTTTGAGATTCTTTTTTCGTAAGCTTGAGCAGCTTTGGTTGATTCTTCAATGAATTTGGCATTGGAAGATGTGAGGATTTCCACAGTTGCTTGATGGGTTGTGAGAATATTTTCCCATTTTGTTGAAGAGAAGGAATGTAAATACTCCAATGTTGAATCAAGCTTCTCATTCAACTGCTTGAATTGATCTTTTGTCATAGGTGATTCGCCATCACCACTGGTGAAATTTACAAAGAATGGATGAAACACAAAAATATTTTCATCTTCGAATAATATCTCATTATCATCATCAATTGGAGGAACCAAAGTAGAAGGCTGTTTTGAAGTCACACCAATGGTAGCATTTGGCCCGATATCAGATGTGTTTCCAGGGATGCCTGAAGTCTGAAACTCCTCCAAAAATGGATTTGATAATCGGAACTTCTGGTGGAGTAGACATAGAGGATGTAGTAGAAAAAATTAGTGAAGAAAGTAGAATTGAGAGTAGAGGAAGTAATGTTTTAATAGAAATCGTTGATCGTACAGGGGGGTTAGATGTTATCGGAATTATGGAGGTGATTGGTGAGGTTGTTATTTGTGATGTTAGTGGATTGAATGGAGGTGGAGGTGGAGATGTGGTGAGATTCAGAAATGGATTCTGCATAGTATTGTTTACAATCTTTGGTTCCAAAATTGAAGAGATTGGAGGAGAGGATACCTTCAGAATATTTTTCGTATTGTTGGGTTCAGAAGTTACAATCGTATCTTCTTTTTCTTCATTTGTAAGAGTTTTGTCATCCGAAAATTTAGTGGTAGTTCTCTATTTGGATTCCTATTGAACTATCATAAATGGATATCTCGGTTTCTAAACTGGTTTCTTTTCCCTCTTCGAAATTTTGACACTTTCTGAAGTAGAAACCTTTTCTTTCTTTTTTCCTCCCCTCTTAGGTTTATCAACTTCATCTATGATCTTTTGTTATTCAGTTGTGATTGGATAAACACCATAAGAGGGAATTTTCCAATAATCCCTAATAATGGTGTTGTCTAGTGGAACGTTTTCCAGCAACGCATTCGGGATTGAGGCAACGAAGTCAAAGTTTGATGGATACAACATGAAGAACGTAGTCTTTTGGAGCATCATAATTTCAGCCATGAGAGAGTTTGAGCTCGGTTCACAATAATTGACCAGAATTAAGAACATGTAATTTCCATGTGTCGTGTTGAAGAAATGGTGCTCTGAACGAATTGAGCCCAAAGAACAGACCCATAGTTAAGGTTTTTGCCATGGTCTAACCCATAGATCATAGTATAGAACAACTTGTTTGCACTGTTAGAATCAGAAACCCTTTTTGATTGGATCTTCAACAATAAGTTAAATAGAACATTTTAGATAGCGGGCAAAAAGGATTTCCTAAACTTGAACAATAAAGAAGTATTGATGGTGTACCCCATATGGTAGAACATCTCTATCAAGCCTATTGTTGGAATTGATTCCGGCTCAATACCATCATTCGAAGATACAAGCACCAACAACTTGTGAAAATTAGCTTTGTTGATGGAGGTCTTGTTGTTTGCAACCTCAAAATTAACAATTTCTCTAGTTTTGGCGTGGATGACCATGGAGAAGGACTTGCAGAGATGAATTAGTGGAACTACTTCAGCCATTGTTAACGCCTTCATCAGTGGTGAGAATTTGAGACATTCAATCATGGGCTTGATTGGGGAATTGTAGCGAGAAGCATCGGAGTTGATTATGAGATTTTCATTTGGTTTAATAGCCAATATGATCATGGATTCAGATTGATCAATGAAGGATAATTTCTCTGAAGAAGCCATTACAAAGTGAAGAAGAAGATGAATAGTTTAGAGCTTTGAGTTGCTTTAAACACCTTGAGAACTATTTGAAGTGAGGGAGAATGAATCATTTTTGAGAATTTTATATGGAAGATGATGAGTGGATAGAGAAATTTCCATTTCACGTTCCAGCAGTGCCTAAAAATTAGCCAATAATAAAGCGCCGGCTCATCAATCATGTGTCAGTAGCTATTGTAACAAACACGCTGATGTCAGGGAAATCGAAAAGTCGCTTCATGATTTTAATTTTCATTTATGGGGACAAGGGTATTTCGGAATCTCCACTAATGGAATCATTGATCTATCCTCCAACTTTGTGTAAGCGAGAAAAGTGTCCATCAGAATTATGATGAATATCCGATCTTCTGAATTAAAGTGACCAATCGAATCAGTAACCGGAGTTTATAAAATTACAAGGACTTTATTCCAAGGGTGTGCCAAAGAAAAAGAAATAAAAAACAAATTTAATGTGTGGAATTTTGTGAAATCAAACAATTTTGATATGCAAAGTGGGTGGATCCTAGGAAATAGTCTCTTCTTTCTGAGTGAAGAGGAACTCCGAAGTGCTTGATTGGTTTCCCATTGAATTACGATCATAAGTTTGATGAGAAACTATGAAAGGATTCTATTATTAAGAGTTAAGGGGTTGTTTCAGCTTCTACCAAATTCCGAAACTTAACATAAGTTTGAAGATCTGAAAGAAGTACTTGTTTGACCAATGTTGCCATAAAAACAAGTAAGCTTTGGATATTCTTTTGTAGTAACTGGATATAATGGAAATATTAAAAAAGCCTCGATCTTTTAGGAAGAAATGGCTTGGGTCGAGAACATTTCATTAAGATCCCACAATGAAATAAAATAAAATGAGATTTTGAACATGCAATGGTACAAACAAAATGGTTTTATTCGTCAATTCAGTTGGTAAAATAAATAGAACTAAGATTTGTTCACCGTCAGTTCAGAAAAGGTATTCGAAGTTTTGGGTTTCACTTAAAATAATGGTGATAATTATTTCAATATCATAAACATAGATGTTTTGTAACTTAAACCTCAATGGTAATACTTGTGACTTTTAACGGTTACGATGCAGAATAATAGATTTGGAGAAGAATGGTTATGAGTTTCATGAAAATCATGGTGACAATGATTCTCTGATCATTAACTAGAATTTTTGTAGCCCTATAATAGAACTCGTTTTTGTTCCATTAATCAAGGGACTATGTGAAAGTTGAGATAAGATATTGTAGAAAGAGTTTAACCATCAATTTCTTGTTGTTGTCTCAAATTTTGAAATGAATTTCGATTCTTAGAAAAAAAAATTTGTTGTTTTTGATTTTTGAAAAGATACTACAATATATATATATATATATATATATATATATATATATATATATATATATTTGGATTTTTTTTTGAAAAGAACGAAAATAAATAAATGGAAAAAAAGTAAAGAAAAGAACAAAAGAGTTACAAAGTGAAAAGATTGTAGAATCCGAATAAACAGTAACTTCAGAACCATTCCGAAGATCGGAACATGTCGGAAGTGAATAGTAACTTCAGAACCATACCAACACTAATGCACCTGCTGGAGTAGGAACCAATCTCCTCACTTTGTTTCAATCAAATTTATTTAGTTCTTCTTGCTTTGCTTGATCCCAATCTGGATGGTGAAGAGCAAATTTAACAGATTTGGGTTGAAATTTTGATATAAAAGAATTAAACATGAAAATTCAAATTTAGAAAGTAATGCAATTTGCTTCACTTTTTGTTGAGCACGAGTAGGAACTCGTGATGAAGAATCTTCGATCACTTATGATCGGGGATGATATTTGGTCCATTTATTCTATGGTGGATATGTATGATCATAGGCTGGATCAATCTCGGAATTCGAGAAGAATCAGTATTTTGATTAAATGATATTGATAAATAGATAGAACTTTGATTTGAATTCATTGCAACTTTCTTCCAAAATTGTTTTATTTTTATCAAATTCATTTTGTATCTTGCATTCATTTGTCTTTTCTCTGCGATTAATTCCTCAGCTAATTTTCGAATGTAAGCTTTCGATTTTTGCTTTCTAATTGGTGTTTCATTCTTTTCTGATGAAGTTTCACTTGAAACATCATTTGTAGCAATTGGTTCGGCCTTATCGTAACAAAAGTCCACACGATTCAATGGTACTAAAATGTATTTTCCTTTTGATTTCCAGAACTTCATTTATGAGAGACCTTTTGTTTCATTAGCATAGTCTATGGTGTCACACCCCCGAACCAGAAATACGGAAACGTCGAGAGGCGGGTGACGCCATTGTGCAGTATCATAACAAATTTAAACAAATGAAACATAGCAAACCCAAACATCATACATCAATATAAAAAGCTTACATTGTTTTACATCATGTTTATGTTCTCAAAATTTACACAAAAGAGACATCAATATGCAAATTTCCAAAACACAGCAAAATAATCCTGAGTCCGCGATGCATAGCCTGCTTATTGACTTCCTGAGAATACAAGTCATTTGAAAAAGCGTCAACATAAAATATTTTAGTAAGTTCATATGCATTTTTGTATAAAACTTCGATGATGGTTTAGAAATTCAGAAAATCCAATATTTTCTTATCAAAATAGTTGTGAGTCTTGTTTCAAATTGAGTTTAGTTGCATGTGTGTCTTAATTCATTGTTTTCAAAATCGTAATACATCATTTCTACCAAAAAATCCTATATTTTCTGATGTATATAAACAATTGCTTTTTAAAAAACATAACACTTGATTGGAAAAGATCTCATTGAGGAAATCAACGTAGTTTAGTGTAAACCGAAGGTGAAATATGTATAAATACGATTATGATATATTCTAGTGAGTCGTTATAACCATATTAATGTGATGGAGTGCTTGTTATGAAGTTCTTCAATCGTCGGTTTTGTTTAAGACATTTGTCACCCAAGACTGGCCGGTCTAGCTGTAGCAAACAACTAAGGTGCAGGGTGTCAACCTCATATAGATCTATACACAAACTCCTACTCTCCCTCCAAGAGACTGGTTATAACTCTTACTGGACATAAAGTATACAATATTGTATTAATATATGTACTGTGAAGATATGTCTTACTAGAATACTAACCGATCTTTGAGCATATCATGAAAAACATTAATTACTAAATAAATAATAATAGTTGTAGTCATAACTAGATATTTCGTTTCATTCGTTTCATTTGCTAAGTATCACTTAATTTGTCGGAAAAATGCCCAGTTATGATTTGTATACAACTTTGACTTGTGTGAGTTTATGGCAACAGTTTTATGACATACATATTTTTCTGTCACAAAAGCTTATTTGTATATTTTTTTGGTGAAATCATTTATATCAAACATTTATAAATAATCACTAATAGTTTGAAAATAGTCCTTAATAGGACACAAAGCTCCAACTTTTAAACTTTTTATTTCTAGATATAAAGACATGGATAAAGGGAGCATGCTAGACACACCCAAAAAACTTAGGAGGCTCTTTTGTAAACTAGTGTTCTTTATGAGATGATTAAAATATTATTTAATGCTTCTTGAGATTTGAAGTTTCACGTTCATGGGAAGTTAAACTAAATTAATAATATTTCAATAAACATACCAAAAATACGTTCACATGCAATTATTCAAGAAATCTAGAACGAGAGTTGACTTGTACAATCCCCCAAAAACAAATAAAAACTTTAAAAAAGGTGGGGTATGAAGCCCACCTTGGTTAGCTTGGTGGATGATTTGAAGGGGTCTGAAGAAGTTTCGAAGCCCCAAAAACTTGGAAGATCCTTTGAACTTTTAGAATATTTTAGGAAAGTACTAATGTGTAAATATAATGAAATCTTCAGAATAATGTGGAGAATTATTATTCAAAGATAATAAAATACTTACAAAAACAAATATGGAAATTTTCTTTGAAGGGATGAAACCTTGAGCTTGAAGGAGTTGAGAGTATTCTTGGGAGTCTTCTTTAAGTGAAAATGAGAAGTGAAACTTGGGAAGGAAGGGTTCACGTATGTAAATGAGGATTATAAGGGTGACTTTACACTTTGCATGGAGAGCTAGTGGATAAACTCTATTTTCTATGGGTAATGTGTATTTTACTGAGATTTGCATGGGAAAAGAGGGATTTACATCACATCATAAAGTCAAACTCCAGTATCTTCTTAAAATCACTTTAAAAATCTTGGGTTTCATTTTATATAATATGTTTAAAATAATTAGTTTTGGAGTAAAGTAGGTGTTTAAAGGGTTTAGGATATGAAAAATATGAGTTTGGAGGAATTCCCGACGTTAAAATGCCTTAAAATGATGAAAAAGTATGAAACAAAAATCCGGAGTGTATCCTTGCTCCTGCGAGGGTTCGAAGGGCTGAGGGAAGTTCTGAATTGCTTAGGAAGGATTCCAGAGTCAGGTCCACCATACCGGAGCATTTTCTCGGATTTATGAAGCCCTTAAGCAACTTCCATTGTTAGTAAGGCAGGTTCCCAAGCGCTTTTCTGATCCAGAGTCAGCTGGCGAATCAGCGTTCCGGTCCGGCCAGGGATTTTCGATGCGAAGCGAGGCGAGGAACTTCTGGAGCTTCGAGATTGTCCAGAGCCACTTTGGCTTCCTTGGAATGGGGTTGTTCGGAAGCGAGGTTTACTTTGGAGTGAGTTTCCGAAGCTAGGGGAGTTCCGAGATTGCGAGTCCTCTTGGTTCCTTAGAAGGCATTCCGGACCAAAGGGGTTCCGGCCAAGAGGTTTAGGACCAAGAGGGTTCTGGACCAAGAGGGCCCTTTAGGGTTTTTCTCCTTCGGTTGTGGGTTCTTTTAGACTGAGGAAGGTAAATAGAGAGATTTGGGAGAGATTTCACATATTTGGAGAGATTTGAGAGAGATTTCACATACTTGGAGAGATTTAGGAGAGATTCCACATACTTAGAGAGATTTGAGAAATATTCACATACTTGGAGAGATCTGAGAGAGATTTCACATACTTGAAGAGATTTGGGAGAGATTTCACATACTTGGAGAGGTTTGAGAGAGATATATATAATGGGAGAGATTGAGAGAGTCTTTGTCGGGAGCCTTTATTAGTGTTTTTCTTCGTAGGTCAAAGACCGTAGACTTAGTTACATCCCAATTTGAGTGCTATATGCCCCGAAGGGTACTTAATAGTATTTTATAGAGCTGTTACTTCCCTTAATCAGATTAGGGTCTTAAATTTTTGAACATCTGAAACTTTCCAGTGTTACTTTGAAGTAGGATTTATAGTTGTCCATTAGTAAACATAAAGTAATCCCTAACATATACACAGTAGTTGAGTTGACCAGGTTGATTTGTTGACCTTCACTTGACTTTGACTTGACCAGAAGCTTGCCGGTTGTCACATCATCCTATGCTTGAGGGAATTTCATCTTGAAATTTTTCTTTGAAGTAGCCTTCAAGTTTTAGCGAAGAGGTGGGGATATTTCTGATGAGTTTTGATCATATGAACATTCCTATGTGCACATACAAACCCTAATGCTTGGATCCAAGACTTCTAATGGCTAATTAGGTATAAGAACAATACAAAACCAGAGTTAGAAGCCTACCTTGAAACACTTGTTTGATCTTCTTGTTCTTGGAGCTTTAGAGTCACAATTGTCACTCTTTTAATGGCTTACAAATACCAAATAGTAGAGAGGATGATTTAGGAGAGAGGAGAGAGGAGGAAATCGGCCAATGTCTCCTTGCTGTAGAAGAGGTGCCGACTTCCTTATCCCAAGGGGTCTATTTATACTTGTAAGGCTCCTATGGTTTCTCCCTTAAACCCTAATTGGATAACTTAAACCCTAAGCAATCCTAATCCTTTCCTTAGATAATCCTTGAATGAATTGAGGCTTATCCTAGCCTTAGAAATCGTCCAAACCCTATCTCTTAAGGATTCATAGCCCAAAGTGTAACTATCAAACAATTGACAGTTTATACCCTTTTATTTAATTAATCTCTTTAAGTCACCAAATTAATACTAATTAATCTATGACTTATATTAATCAAATAACAATATTACTATTCCTTATATTATTCTCATAATATATTAATAATATCTATTCTCTCATAATAAATCATCCTATCAAGTTGCTATGGTGAAGGTAACCTAAAAGGACCATGCACGATCGGGTCAAATACTTGCCTAATATAGTTGCAGCCTTAGACACTATTCCAACAGTGTCCCACTTGGATAAGTCTAGTAACTATACATACAAGTATAATCCAATTTGAAATCGTAGCTCTCAAAGCTGTCAAACTCTGATCTAATCAATCTTGTCCTTTAGATAAGGATTCGTACAGTCGTCTGTTAGATATCATGCTGACAATTCTATGGAATAATTGGTCTAGCATTTGGTTTCTCGATATCTAATTTATTTGATATAGAACTTAATCGAACACATCAATTCAGTTCTGACCGGGCCCGGCACATAAGTCAAAATAAATCATCGAGCGGCCGATATATCGCTTTTTCCTTCTTAGGATAAAAGTTACAGATAAACTTCGACTTATATGCGTTTACTTATTCATTAATCAACTATTCACAACAACGCGTTTTCGCATTATCAATGTATAATCAATTAACAAATAACAAACCATATATCTAGGTTTTAAGACTATATGATATTATCGTCTTGCGATCACCCTTTTTATCACATTCCATAAGGTGATTCCAGCAAGCGCGGGTTTATTCCAATGCTAAAGACAGGTTCATAAGCACTCATGAACGTTGCAGCAATCTTTTGCTATGTCTAAAACCATTTAGACAATCTACACACCTATTCATGACAATCTTCATTCATATCTACTTCCGACATATGAACAATTGTGGATAATTTGAATAATTCGATTATTCTTAATAAACTCAATTATTTTGGAAGTCAAAACATGCAAAGTGAAACAATAGTTAGACAATTAACATAAGACAGTAACATTACTTATAAATAAAACTTCTTTATTTAATCATCAAATGTTAATTACATTTATCTATTAAACGTTTCTAATACTATCTAATCTATGCTAATATCATCCTTTAGTCCAGTACTAGCATCCTGCAAGTGCTTAACCCTACTCAGTCCCTTCGTAAGTGGATCTGCTGGGTTATCTTCTAATGATATCCTCTTCACTACGAGTTGTCCTTCTTCTACATGATGTCTAATAAAGTGACATTTTCTGTCGATATGTCGTGACCTACCATGATCTCTCGATTCCTTGGTCAAGGCAACTGCTCCTTCAATATCACAGAAAATCTCCATGGGCTCCTTTATGGCAGGTACAACTCCAAGATCACCAATAAAGTTCTTCAGCCATATTTCCTCCTTTGAAGCTTTGCTCGCTGCAACGTACTCTGATTCGCATGGAACTTTTCCAAGTCACTGCTCCTCCGTTCAGGGTAAAGACCCAACCTAACTGCGAACGGTAGTTGTCCCTGTCGGTTTGAAAGCTGGCGTCACTATACCCTCGCACCTTTAAGTCATCACTCCCTCCGAGGACTAAGAACCATTCCTTCGTCCTAAGTACATTTTTCCCTTGGTTTACCTGTTACCTGAGTATACAAGCGTTTTGAAAAACGTCAACATATGAAATGTTGGTGAGTTCATAAGTAATGTTTGAAATAAAACGTTTTGTATTGTTTTGAAAACAACCAGAAAATCCGATATTTTCTGAAAAGACTATCGTATAAAAAGTGTAAAGATCCGTAAGTATGCTTGTTTGTTTCTATATATACAAAAAAATTTTGGCTGTACTTGGTATGCATCTCGTAGTTGTATGTATTGAAAAACCCTAGGAAAACCCGATGTTTTCCTAATTCTTTGAATTACGCTTTTTGTGTAGTGTTGTATCGTTGCGACATGTGAAGTCAATGATTCCAGGTGACATTGAATTAAATGTGCATTGTGAATTGTTATAAACACACGTTAATAGAAACGACTAGTTTACAACCATACTAACGATCCCTTAGGCGTCGTCCGTACTATTCACTTAATCCAACAACCCTGACTTCTTGTAGCCCCACAACCGAGGAGAAAAGAGGGCATGAAGACCTCAATAATTCCATAAGTCGTTCAAGGCTAGAGTGAATGCGAAGGGCCCTTGGCCCGTCCCGCATTTTTTTGAATTCTCGACTTTACTAGCCGTACCAGAAGACCCTTGGGACCCAATAGGCTAAAAGCCATTGAAAGTCCTTTTACACGGAGTTAGGTCATGTAAGGCCCAACAATCATGTAAGTAAGTTGTCTTCTGGCTTAAAGATCAGGTCATTGGGCTAGCTAGACCTAACAAGCAAGATTTGACACTTTTGGGCCCAAAGATGGTGTATCGACGTCTGTGTATTCCCACGCATGTATTTACTTCGCGAAATTTCCGCGTATGTATTGAATATCGTCGTGTTAGTAGTTTCGGATTCGTTATTGATTCGAGACCGAATCCATTCGTTTAGTAACGATTTTTAGTGTTGATGGTGTATTAGGTTTTGTCAGTAGTCGCAGTATCAGTGTTTTATCTCAACGGATTTATTGTTTAACTTTGGAGTTTTTCTATTTGCAGCCCCTTTCTTTTATGAGTTTACACTTTTAACCCTTTGAATAAAAGAATTTCCAATTTAGTCCTTAGACCATTTTTCTTAACATTTTAATATCAAAACTTGTTAAAAATGGTATTTTTCAACTCATATTTATTTGAAAATAGTTTTAGTCCCTTAAAATGAAGTTTTCTCGGTTAAATCCTCATTTTTCGCAACTTTTAAACTTTTGGCCCAAAATAGAAATTTTTTGCATCTTTGGTCCTTTTTAAATATGAAAAGTATTTTTAACCCTTGAAATGGACTTGGAGCACTAGTAGTCCCCTGTTTTACAGAAAAATACATTTTAAGCCCTTCAAATTTGAAAATCTCGCATATTGGACCTTATTGTGCCGAAAATCCATTTTTGGCCCATTATGCTTAATAATTTGCATTTTAACCCCTCAAAAGAATATATTTCCAGAAAATACCTTATTGAAACTGTTTTGGCATATTTCAACCATCAGAATTGCTAGTTTGTCATTTTGGGCCCTTATGTTTTATATTTTTGACATTTTGAGTCCAAAAATGGGTTTTTGGCCCAAAGAAGTTCATATTAACCATCTAGGTTATTTTTCTAGAAATGATTCTTATGTATTAATATAATTTATTCTAATATCATATAACTTGATGCAAATCTCGATTTTAAGGGCTTTTTGAATAGATCCAACATCACAATCACATAAAAACACAAATATAAACATAGGAATCACACAAAGCATACATCTACACATAGATCTACACATTTGCTTGTATTCCCCCCCCCATAAAAATCGTAAAACCGAAAAGTAGGGAGTATGAAGCTCACCTTTAGGAGTGGTTTCGGTTTTGGAGACGAGATGGAAGAAAATGAGATGATTTTCGGCCTAAGCAACCTTTCCTTGGAAGATCACGAGTTTGGGAGCTTCTAAGGTGCAAGATCATGATTTCTTATGAGTTAAGAAGATATGTTTGATAAATCAAGGAACTTAGATCATATATTTACTTATAAACTTACCTTAGAACATGATTCTTGTGGAAAATCTCTTTGGAATGCTCTTAAGTCTCAAAAATTTGGTGAAGAGAGGTGAGGGTGTTCCTTGAGAGAGTTTGATAAACAAAGGTGATTGAAGTGTGTGTGTGGGTGAACTCTCGGCCGAGAACAAAGAAGAAGAAGAGAGAGGGATTTGAGGTGACAATTCTATATGCATGTTGGTCCATGCATGGAGGCATGTGAGGTATAAGTGATTTGGGCTTTGGGCCGAGATTTGGAAAGAAAAAGGAGAGTATTGGGCTTTAATGACCCTAAGCCTATATTAGAGTTAGGTTGGGTGATTTTTAGCCCTATAAAATATAAGTGTGATTTTTTTATGCTTTATTAGGCTAGATTAGGTTAATTATGGTCCATAATAGTTCATAATATTTAATTAATTTCCTTCTAGGCCCAATATGGCGCAAAACGTTCAAATAAATGAAAGTGGTTCCAATTAGAATCCATTTAAAGGTTCTAATCCCATGATAGTCAAATTGGAAGCTTATTGGTCCATTAGGCCCAATAAGGAAGTCCTAGTCCAAAATGGACCTAAACAAGAACTTCTAGGGTTTCCAATTGCATGTTGACTATTTGTAGTGCTTTTATGAAGTGTTTGATTGAAAATTTGTTGCCATGAAGTATGCATCTTACATGCTCTTAAGTTTTTGATTCAACATTTTACTTGAGTGTTGTGATTACAAGACACAAAATTTCTAGTTGTGACATTCACCGCAATCCAATGGGCTCTGCCAGGATTCCCTTGATATCTACTAACCATACTCAAAGCAAAGGCTACACCAGTGCGAGTACAAGTCATAGAGTACATGATTGAGACAACTGCGGAAGCGTATGGAACTCGGGTCATTTCAGCTATCTTAGCTTCGGTACTCGGACTTTGAGTCTTACTCAACTTGGCATTACTTTATATCGGTAATTCTCCCTTCTTCGAGTTTTCCATACTAAAACATTTTAGTACCTTCTCTAAGTAAGTGTTCTGACTAACTCCTATTAGTCTCTTACTTCTTTCTCTTACTATCCTTATTCCCAAAATATAAGAAGCCTCTCCGAGGTCCTTCATAGCGAAGCACTTCCCGAGCCAGGACTTAACCTCCTGTAGAGTCGGGACGTCATTTCCTATGAGTAATATGTTATCGACATATAAAACGAGGAAGCTTACTATACTCCCACTGGCTTTGACATATACGCATGATTCATCTTCGCTTCGTACAAATCCAAACTCATTGACTTTCTCATCGAAGCAAAGATTCCATCTGCGAGATGCTTGCTTAAGTCCATAAATGGAATTCTCAAGCTTACACACTCTATTCAGATGCTTCGTATTCACAAACCCCTCTGGTTGAGCCATGTAAACATCCTCAACCAACTTCCCGTTAAGGAAAGCGGTCTTGACATCCATTTTCCAAATCTCATAATCATGAAATACGACAATAGCTAGCATCACTCTAATAGACTTTATCTTCGCAACTGGTAAGAAGGTCTCATCATAGTCAACTCCGGGAGTTTGAGTAAAGCCCTTCGCAAACAATCGTGCCTTATACGTGTGTACTTTTCCATCTACGTCAGTCTTCTTCTTGAAGATCCATTTGCACCCAACAGTCTTACGTCCGAGCACATTATCAACCAAATTCCAAACTTGGTTATCATACATGGATTGGATCTCTCTATCCATTGCCTCTTTCCATTTCGTAGACTCCGGGCCTGCTATGGCTTCCTTATAGCTATTAGGTTCATCCAAGTTTATTAGTGTAGTATCACTAATATACGTGTCCCCTTCGGTAGTAATATGAAAACCATATAATTGGAGTTGAACTCTAATTCTTTCGGAACGTCTAAGAGGTAATGATATGTCAATCGATTCAATCGGAGTTTCCTCCTCGGGTTGAGCGCCAGCGGTAAAGGTTCCTTCATCTATCGACTCTTGAATCTCTTCAAGCTCGATTTGCCTCCCACTATCTCCTTGGCCTATGAGTTCTTGCTCTCGGAAAACTCCTCTCCTCGCAACAAAGACAACATTGTCCTCCGATCTATAGAAGAGATATCCAAAGGATTTCTGCGGGTAGCCGATGAAAATACATTGCTCACTACGAGGTTCGAGCTTGTTGTGAGTATCTCGTCTTATAAGAGCCTTGCAACCCCAAACCATGATATGTGCTAACGAAGGAGCTTTCCCCATCTAAATCTCGTGAGGTGTTTCAGCAACCTTCTTAGTAGGGACTCAGTTAAGGATATGGGCGGCAATCTCTAAGGCATACCCCCAAAAAGATATAGATAGCGAAGCACGACTCATCATAGAGCAAACCATGTCCAACAAGGTTCGATTAGGCCTTTCTACCACACCATTCAATTGCGGTGTCCTAGGTGGCGTCAATTGTGAAACTATTCCACACTCCTTGAGATAATCGTGGAATTCAAGACTTAGGTACTCTCCTCCTCGATCGGATCGAAGCATCATGATCTTCCTGCCCAATTGATTGTCCACTTCATTCTTGAACTCTTTGAACTTTTCAAAAGTTTCTGACTTTTGCTTGATTAAGTAGATATACCCATATCTACTACAGTTATCGGTAAAAGTTACATAGAAGTGGTTTCCATCCTTCGTGGTAGATGTAAACGGTCCACACACATCGGTATGTATGAGGTCCAATAGACCTTCACCCCTTTCGCACGTACCAGCGAAGGAAGACTTAGTCATCTTTCCAAGTAAACAAGACTTGCATGTGTCATCTTCCCTAAAGTCAAATGACTCCAACACTCCATCCTTTTGGAGTTTGGCTATGTGTTTCTTGTTGACATGTCCAAGACGACAATGCCAAAAGGATGCCTTATCCATACTACTAGAAGCATCCATGCATAAAACATCATTTCCTAAGTTATCAACAATCATAATAGTTTCATAAATTCCATTACATGGTATAGCTTCAAAATAAAAGACACCATTTAGATAAGCCAAAATAGAACCATTCTCATTATTAAAAGAAAATCTAAAACCTTGTCTAAACAAACCATGAAATGAAATGATGTTTCTATCCATTTCTGGTGAATAGCAACAATTGTTTAAATCTAAAGATAAACCATTCCTAAGCACTAAAGAATACACTCCAATCTTGGTCACAGGCGATGATCTTTTGTTTCCCATGATTAGATTTATTCTTCCATGTTCCACGTCTCTATTTCTTCTTAGTCCCTGCACATTAGAAAAAATGTGGTAACCACAACCGGTATCAAGAACCGAAGAAATATCATGAGATGAATCGTTAGATTTAATTGTGTATATACCTGTGAAAGACGGCTTGATCTTTCCTTCCTTGATGGCTTGCAGGTATTCTGGGCAGCTTCTCTTCCAGTGTCCTATCTTATGGCAGTGGTGGCACTCTGCCTCCTTTGGGTTAGGGCAGGGGTTAGCAGGATCAGCTTTGGTCCCACTAGAAGAGGCACCATCTTGGGCTTTAACCTTGCGATAGTTCTTAGACGAAGCCTTCCTCTTCTTTCCTTTTCCTTGTCCAATTGCCAAAACAGGAGCGACGGGCGGATTGGGAGTTGGTGCAACAGACTTGTCCTTGAAGTTGCTCTCAGCGACCCTCAAGAGACCTTGGAGTTTGCTTAGGGTGACCTCTTTTTTGTTCATGTGATAGGTCATCCTAAATTAATTGTAACTTGGAGGCAAAGGGTGAAGCACCATGTCGATCGCCAAGTCTTCCCCAAAGTAAACATTCAACTTGCAAAGACGGTCGACATACCTTTTCATCTTTCGCAGGTGCACGGTAAGAGACTCTCCATGACCCATCTTAGCGGAAATCATGTTAGTGAAAATCTCATAATGCTCTTGTCTCACATTTTGGTGGTATCTCTCTAATAAGTCTTGGTGCATTTCGTACGGATACATGTCCTCGTAGGACTTTTGGAATTCGGAGTTCATAGTGGCGATCATGATGCAATGTACCTTCGTTGCATCACGCTCGTGGGTTTCAAAAGCGGTCATTTCAGCCGGAGTAGCGATTTCAGGGTTGATTTTCTCGAGCTTCTCATCGAGGACATACTCCTTATCCTCATAGCGAGCAATCGTGTGAATGTATCTTATCTAGTCGCTAAAGTTCGTTCCATCGAAGGTGACCTTTTGACAAAGGCTCATCAAAGTGAATGAACTAGCAGCAGTGTTGTTAGCATTCGACATCTACAAATAGAAAGGACAAAGATAGATTAGAATATGAATCCCTAATTATCACCCAATAAGAAAAATTAGGGCTAGGATCTAACAACAATATTTACACATTAGAAAAGGGATCCCGTAATCTAATATGCAAACAATTTGAAGGTAAGTGAATGATGATTCACTAATTCTCTACCATGAAAAACATAACTTTAAGTCCTAAATGTATTGAGAATTCCTAGGTTCGGATGAGATTCACTGAAACTTTATAATGGCATGTTTAAATCTCGATATGTCCCTCTTGTTTGTGATTAAGATACCGATGATCACAAAGCGGGTGTGAATTACCATGCAAATTCACATGGTGTCTTCATTGTAACGATCACCTATTCGATGTGCCGGTAAACCACACACGCTCCATCGAATTATGATAAACAATGAATCACCCTTTGCCACCTTTGTTTAGAACCAATTAGTATGTCGGTAAACCACACACGCTCCACTAACTTCTTAGCACGGTGCAAGGTGTAATTTCTTGGGATTGCATCAATTCACTTTTCCTAAAGTAACTAAGATTGGGAAATTTTAAGAAAACATGTAGTTACTTTGTATTTCATATTATACTTTTAATGAGAGGATGAGGTTGCCCTATCCTACCCGTTCCGCTAACGACCCTCCACTGATCAAGCAAGCAGTGGGTGTGAGTGTACACCCATTAAGCGCCATTTTATAGGCCGCAACCTTACACCCACCTTATAGAATGGCTTTGTCAATGAGGCCTACTAACGGTAAGACTAGCATTTAAGTTATACATATATAGATATTAATCTTGTAATATTATATTAGTATAGGGTTGGATTTTAAACTTGTAAAATCCTATGGTTTGAAATTTAAATTGTCTAAATTAAACTTTTAATCACAAAACATAAATTTCAAAACTTGAGGGCAACTTTTAAACATTTAAAACATAAAGGATCAAATAACAAATAATTTAAATTAACAATAAATCACATAATTATCCATATTTGATTTATTTATGATTTCTTGAAAAACAATTTACCAATTTAATCAAAATAATTAATAATTATCATATAAGGAAATTAAATATTTTATTAATTGATAAATATCTTCAATTAGATCAAAAATATAGTCATATATATCATAAAATCGGATTTGGGTTGATCTAATATGATAAAGGTAAGTTTCCATAAGATAAATATGAAAAAAATCCCGATTTTGGCTCTTCCTGATGCTCGGACTCACCGAGTACCCACTCTGGACTCGCCGATTCCATGACTCAGAATCACAAAAAATCGAATTTTGCAGGTAAGATTCAAACAATCAAGCAACAATTTAATAGAAACCAACCTGGCTCTGATACCACTGATGGGTTTTCATCATATGAACATTCCTATGTGCACATACAAACCCTAATGCTTGGATCTAGGTTTCTCTAATTAAACATGCATTGAATCCAAGACTTGTAATGGCTAATTAGGTATAAGAACAATACAAAACCAGAGTTAGAAGCTTACCTTGAAACACTTGTTTGATCTTCTTGTTCTTGGAGCTTTAGAGTTACAATTGTCACTCCTCTAATGGCTTACAAACATCAACTAGCAAAGAGGATGATTTAAGAGAGATGAGAGAGGAGAGAGGAGGAAATCGGCCAGGGTTTCCTTATTGTAGAAGAGGTGCACATTTCCCTATCCCAAGGGGTCTATTTATACTTGTAAGGCTCCTAGGGTTTCTCCCTTAAACCCTAATTGGATAACTTAAACCCTAAGCAATCCTAATCCTTTCCTTAGATAATCCTTGAATGATATGAGGCTTATCCTAGCCCTAGAAATCGTCCAAACCCTATCTCATAAGGATTCATAGCCCAAATTGTAACTATCAAACTATTGACAGTTTATACCCTCTTATTTAATTAATCTCTTTAAGTCACCAAATTAATACTAATTAATCTATGACTTATATTAATCAAGTAACAATATTATTATTCCTTATATTATTCTCATAATATATTGATAATATCTATTCTCTCATAATAAATCATCCTGTCAAGTTGCTATGGTGAAGGCAACCCAAAAGGACCATGCACAATCGGGTCAAATACTTGCCTAATATAGTTGTAGCCTTAGACACTATTCCAACAACTTCTGCAGCATTTGATCTTCACATTCCCAATTAACTTTAGGCCCAGATTTGGCACTCCAATGAACTTTTACTATTGGGATGCGACTTTGCTAAGTACGCTTCACTTCTTTGTCTATTATTTTAACTGGTTCTTCTATGAACAAGAGATTCTCGTTTATCTCAATCTCTTCTATCGAAATAACAATGGTTTCATCCGATAAGCACTTTTCAAATTCGATACATGAAATATAGGATGCACATTGCTGAGCTCAGAGGGTAGCTGTAGCTTATAGGACACTAGATCAATTCGGGCAAGAATCTCGAATGGTCCCATGTATCGCATGTTTAACTTTCCTTGTTTCCTGAAGTGGATCATCCCTTTCTAGGGAGAGACTTTTAGTAACACGCGGTCTCCTACTTGGAACTCCTACGACTTTTGTCTTCTGTATGCGTAACTTTTCTGTGTATCCCGCAAAGCTTGAAGTCGTGATCTGATTTGGATGATTTTCTCAGTTATTTCCGTGATGATCTCAGGTCTTGTGAGAGTGCTATCTGGTAATTACCCTCTTGCCAGCTGAGTGTGACCCACTTCGGCCCAACAAATGGGTGATCTGCAGTTCCGGACATACAAGGCATCAAAGTGAGCGACTCCTATGCTTGTGTGGTAGCTTTTGTTATATGAAAATTCAACCAGGGGCTAGTGGGTATCCCAGGATTTGCCAAAATCTATTACACATGCTTGGAGCATGTCCTCTAGAGTCTGAATTGTTCGCTCGCTTTATCCATCTGTCTGGGGGTGGTAGGCGGTGCTCATACCCAGTCGGGTTGCCAATGCTTTCTAGAGCGACTGCCAAAAATGAGAGCTGAACCTGCTATCCCGATTCAAGATAATATATATGGGGACTCCGTGAACTCTTACCATCTCTTTTAAGTATATTCGTGTCAGTATTTGCATCTTGTACATCTCCTTTATTGGCAAGAAATGGGCGGATTTGGTTAATAGGTCAACGATCACCCATATAGCATCTAGACCGTCTGTCGTATTGGGTAATTTGGTTATAAAATCCATTGTTATCCTCTCCTATTTCTACTCGGGTATTTTGGGTTGCTGAAATAGACCCATGGGCTTCTAATACTCCACTTTAACCTTGGTACAAGTGAGACAGTTGCCAATTTAAGTAGTAGTCTTTGCTTTCATATTCGGCCACCAATAATGTTGCTTGATATCCAGGTACATCTTGTCGGAACCCAGACGGATCGAGTACCTTGTTTTGTGAGCCTCATTGATTATCACGTCCCTAATTCCACAAAACTTCGGTGTCCAGATTTGGTCCATAAGATAATAGGCTCCGTCTTCTTTAACCGTATGATTCTTTTCCATTCCGTGCAATGCCTCATCGGTGATGTTTTCCAGCTTCAAGGCTTCCTGTTGGGCCTCTTTGATAAGTGAGGATAGATGGGAATGGATGGTCATCGTCAACGTCTTTACTCGGAGACCCGATTACTATTTTCGACTTAAGGCATCGGCTACTACACTTGCTTTTCATGGGCGGTACTTGATTTCGCACTCACAGTCTTTTAGCAATTCGACCCATCTTCATTACCTCATGTTCAATTCCTTTTGATCAGGATATGCTGGAGGCTCTTGTGATCTGTGAAGATGGTGCACTTGGTACCATATAGGTAGTGCGTCAAAATTATTAAAGAGAAGACCACAGCTCCCAGTTTGAGGTTGTGGGTGGTGTAATTAACTTCGTGGCTCTTTAGTTGTCTTAAGGTGAACGCTATCACCTTTCCTCACTGCATAAGCACGCAGCCTAACCCTTGATTAGAAGCATCACAGTATACTATGAACTCCTCTGTTCCTTCTAGTAAGGATAGTACTGGAGCACTGCAGAGGGCTTGTTTCAAAGTTTGGAAGGCAGCTTCTTGTTTGTCATTCCAATGGAAAGGCGCACCCTTCTGGGTGCGAGCGGTGAGAGGCTTGGTGATTTTGGAGAAATTTTGGATGAATCTTCGGTAATAACTAGCGAGGCCTAAAAATTGTTGGATTTTGGTTGGGGTTCTTGGGGTTTCCTAGCCCTCAATAGCTTTGATCTTGGCAGGGTTTACATGTACTCCCTCTTCACTGACTATGTGACCCAAACATTCCACTCTACGAATCCAAAACTCGCATTTTGAAAATTTTGCATATAGCTTTTCCGCTCTCAATGTTCCCAAAATATGTCTTAAATGTTGGTTGTGCTCTTCCCTACTCTTAGAGTAAACGAGTTTAACATCGATGAAAACAATCACTAAGTTATCAAGGAATGGATGATAGACTCTATTCATTAGATCCATGAAAGCTACTAGCGTATCTGTGAGACCACAAGGCATGACTATGAACTCGAAGTGTCCATAACGGGTTCGAAAAGCGGTCTTTAGGATATCCTACTCTTGGACTCTTAGTTGATGATATCGAGATCTCAGATCTATCTTAGAAAAGTAACTGGCTCCTTGTAGTTGATCGAATAGATCATCGATTCGGGAAGTGCGTATTGATTCTTGACGGTGAACTTATTCAATTCTCGATAATCTATGCACATTCTCAAAGACCAGTCTTTCTTCCTGACAAACAGAAACGGAGCTCCCCAAGGTGAGAAACTCGGCCTGATGAACCGTTTGACAAGAAGCTCAACTAGTTGACTAGATATCTCTTGCATCTCGGCAGAAGCAAACCTGTAAAGTGGTTTGGTGATAGGGGTGGCTCCAGGTACAAGATCGATTTGGAACTCGACCTGGCGTTCGAAAGGTATTCCAGGAAATTGCTCAGGAAATACATCGGGAAAGTCACATACATCCGAAATATCATTGATGCTTTTCTCCTCATTCGTTTTATCCACGACATGAGCAAGAAAGGTGTGACTCTTTTTATGCAGACACTTTTGTGCTTGGATACAAGAAATGATTCGGAGGTTTGAGCCACGTTTATCGCCGTAAGCTATTAGGGTTTCATTGTTGAGTAGGTGAAGATGAATGGCCTTCTCGTGACACATAATTTCAGCATGGTGGGGGATTAACCAATCCATGTCAACAATCACATCAAAGCTCCTAATATTAATAGGCATCAAACTGATTGGGAAGGAATGATTATTTAACGTTAGTGTGTACCGTATGTAGACTTTGTTGGTTGATTCTGTTTTACCGTTCGCCATCTCGACCGTATAAGTTTCATTCAAATTTTGATAATTTTGATTGAGGAAGTGCGTAAATATGTGGCTCACGAAGCTTTGTTCAGTGCCACTATCAAATAAAACACACGCATAAGAGTTGTTGAGGGGAAACGTACCAGTGACCATTGTTGGATCTTCCACCGCTTCTCCTTTCCCCATGGTTATTACCCTTCATGCGTTATGATTGTTGTTCTTGGGTCAGTTGCATTTAAAATGTTTCCCGGCATCCATAAGATGCATGGCTGTCTCCGACGTTGTTGTCACTGGGTTGTTTGTTTTGTTGCGGGGGCATCTTGCAATACCGGATAGTGTGTCCCTTTCAAATATATTTGGTGCATTGAAAATCCTTGCATGCCCCGTAGTGATGATAGTTACACTTGTCACATTTGGGATTTGATCCCGCGTATGACTTGGTTGGTGCTGTTGTGGTTGAGGCTGGGGCGGTTGGGGCTGGTGCGATTGGAGTTGTAACAGAATGGATTGCTACTGGATGTGGTTTCTTGGATGGCCTTACATCCTGCCGTCCCTTTCCTATGTTTCCCCAGTTCTTGTTGCTCCGTCCCTCTTCCTTTCTCCCTCACTCGGTTGTTTTGGTACTTTTCTTATCATTGTGATCATAAAGTTTCTTGGCCAATCGTTTTGCACTGTCGTAGGTCTTAGGTTTTGAGGCAATTACGCTACCCTAAATGGGAGGTGTCAACCCCTAGATTAGTCGTTCGATGTTCTTTCCTTTGAATGTAATCACACTAGGACACATGAGGGATAGTTTGTTAAACTTTGAGATGCACATGTGAACATCCGAGTTTTGCACTGTAAGGTTCCACGATTCTTGCACAAGCTTTTGCAGCTCTCCACGGGGACAGTACTCGACGATTATCCTTTCTTTGAGTTCTTTCCAGGACACGACGTTTGCAACGGGGAGTATCATGTACTCAATGTGAGCGTTCCACCATGACAATGCTTGATCAATGAAGGTACATGCAACGAATTTGACCTTACTTTCTTCTGGATATTCACATATTTCAAACACCGATTCCATCTTCTCAATCCATTGTTTCAAGGCTATGACTCCTCCAGTCCTGTTGAAAGTGTGGTGTCTTGCATTGGAAAAATATTTATAGGTGCAGGCCCTTACAGGTCCTTGATTCATCCCTTGATGGGAGCTTCCCGTCCCTTGACCATTACCATCATTATTTTGGCTTTGAATGTGGGCTAACACTGTTGTTACTGCTACCGAAATTTCCGCTTGGAAAGATGCAAAGTTTATTTCCAGCAAGGGCAGCGGTGGTGGTGTTGTGTTGTTGCTCTTTCTGTTTGGTCTCTTCGGCATCTTTCTGTCATGGATTAGGACGACAATGAGTATCCAATGTTTTTTGCTATACGATATCTTGAGTATAGAATAGTATCGGTGATTCGGGTGTATATGAACAACTGGGTGTATAAATACAACATGCACAAAATGGGTAATCATATCATAAGAAAATATATATAAACAGTTTTCATTGATAATAAATTATTAAGTACATGAAAATTTTTCCCAAAAAGGCATACAAAACATGCATTGAAATAAAATCTAACATGAAAATACATAGGGTAGTGCACATAAGAAATTCGATGTGGCATTTAGTGAATAGACACTACTTGCGATGAGTAGGTTCTGGTGGGTTTGACGATGAGGTAGACGCACCTTGGAGCTTAGCTAACATGCGTTCGGTGATCCCCACATACTCCTACAAAGTGGTGTGTCACTCTTGGTATTCCCTGACCTCTGTGCGTGAAGTGGCAAGATCCTCTACGAGTCTTTCCACTAGATAGAGAGTTTCGCTCTAGGTCTCGCGTGTGAGTATCTATGACCTGCATAGCTGCCAGCATCTGCATTACCTAGTCGGCGGTCACTCGAGTTTGGTCCCCGATGTCCGTAATACTTCTGACCAAGATGGGGAGTGCATGATCCATTGGTCCTACATGTCGAAGATCGTAGTAACCTCGGTTCATCCCAAATGGTGGCTACTGACCCTGGCATCGGCCTCATCTCTCAATAGTGTCAGCTTAAGGAGGTGTAGGGCCATTGTAGTCCATCCTATACGGTGGTACCGATGCCATGTAGGGAGGGTTAATAATTTATGACCCAACTTCTGACTCCTCGTCCTCCTCAACCTCCTCGTCGCCATCTTCCTCGATTTCTTCATCGATGTCCTCTTCTTCAAACTCTGCTAGTTCTTCGTGATCCTCCAAAGGTTCCCTGGGGTCTTCTTCTAGGTCTTCTTTTGGGTCTTCTTCAATCTAACCTCCATTCCCCTGATTGGGAAATTAAGGGCCTCCAGGGTGGTGGAAGCTTGCCATGTCGTCTATGCAAGAATGAGTGAGTATGAGGAAACATATAGAATGCCAATATACTCCTATAGTATTTTACAAATTTTAGGGTTGGTCGTTATAACTTTTAGATAACGAGTTGGGAAGCTTTAGACCTGTTGCAACACCACTACCACTTCCCGAACATATGTTCGTCATCTCTCAAATAAATATAGTTGATCAAGCTATATTTATCCCATATATGATTACAAAACTACCCAAGTTTGACCGTAGTATTCAACCTTTGAGTTATTTTGTTTTATTTCTTGTTATGATACATTCCTAGCAAGTATGTGTTCTTTTAGTTAGAGTATTTTAGTCCCATTGTATTTATAGCTGTATATCCTGTATGGCTGGATATACTAGTTCACTATAAACAATGCTCTAATACCAATCTGTCAAACCCCCGAACCAGAACGGTGGAAACGTACGGAGGTGGGTGATGTCAGTGTGCAATATCATAACAGTTGTATATAAATGAAACATAGCAAACCCAAACATCATACATCAATATAAAAAGCTTACATTGTTTTACATCATGTTTATGTTCTCAAAATTTACACCAAAGAGACATCAGTAAGTAAATTTCCATAACACAACAAAATAATCCTGAGTCTGCGATCCATAACCTGCTTATTGATTTCCTGAGAATAGAAGTCGTTTGAAAAATCGTCAACATAAAGTATGTTGGTGAGTTCATAACCAATTTTTTTTTTTTAAAACTTTGATGGTAGTTTAGAAATCCAAAAATTCCAATATTTTCTTATCAAAATAGTTGTGAGTCTTGTTTCAAATCGAGTATAGTTGGATGTGTGTCTTAATTCATTGTTTCCAAAATCGTAATAAATCGTTTCTCCCAGAAAATCCTATATTTTTTTATGTATAAAAATAGTAGCTTTTATAAAAACATAACACTTGTTTGGAAAAAGATCTTTTTGTGGAAATCAACGCAGTTAAGTGTAAACCAAAGGTGAAATCTGGATAAATACAATTCTGATATATTCTAGTGACTCGTTATAACCATACTAATGTGACAGAGTGCTTGTTATGACGTTCTTCAGGCATCGGTTTTGTTTAAGTCATTTGTCACCCAAGACTGGCCGATCTAGCTGTAGCGAACATCGAAGGTGCAGGGTGTCAACCCCATATAGATCTATACACAAACTCCCGCTCTTCCTCCAGGAGACTCTAGTTATAACTCTTACATGAATTATAGCATATAGTATTGTATTAATATATGTACTGTGAAGATTTTTCTAACTAGAATACTAACCGATCTTTGAGCATATCGTGAAAACCGTTATTTACTAAATAAATAGTAATAGTTGTAGTCGTAACTAGATATTCCGTTTCGTGCGTTTCGTTTGTTGGAATCAATCCACATTGAATATTTATCAAAATGATCCAAATGTTCTCTAAGCCCGCAAACAACCCCTTTTCCTTTATAAAATGCTAAGTACGACTTAGTTTGTTGGAAAAATGCCCAGTTATGGTTTGTATACAACTTTGACTTGTGTGAGTTTATTACAACAACTTTATGACATGCATATTTTTCTGTCTTAAAAGCTTATTTGTATATTTTTTGGTGAAATCATTTATATCAAATGTATCTAAACAATCCCTAATAGTTTGAAAATAGTCCTCAATAGGACACAAATCTCCAATTTTCGAAAGTTCTAGAAATAAAGTTAACGTTTGAAGGTCTATTTCCACTAACTTTTTATATCTAGATATGAAGACATGGATAAGGGGAGCATGTTGGACATACCCAAAAAACTTGGGAGGCTCTTTTGTAAACTAGTATTCTTTTTGTGGTGTTTAAAATATTATTTTATACTTCCTGAGATTTGAAGTTTCACGTTCATGGGAAGTAAAACTAAGCTAATAATATTTTAACACACATACCAAACATACGTTCACATGAAATTATTCAAAAACAAATAAAAACTTTGAAAAAGGTGGGGTATGAAGCTCACATTCGTTAGCTTGCTGGATGATTTGAAGTGATGTGAAGAAGTTTCCCAGCTCTAAAAACTTGGAAGATCCTTTGAACTTTTCGAATATATTAGGGAAGTACTCATGTGTAAATACAATGAAATCTTAGGAATAATGTGGAGAATTATTATTCAAAGAGAATAAAATACTTACAAAAAAAAATCTGCAAATTTTGTTTTAAGGGATGAAACTTGGAGCTTGAAGGAGTTGAGAGAGTATTCTTAGGAGACTTCTAGAAGTGAAAATGAGAAATGGAACTTGGGAAGGAAGGGTTCACGTATCTAAATGGGGAGGATAAGGGTGACTTGACATTTGCATTGAGGGCTGGTGGATAAACTCTATTTTGTATGGGTAATGTGTGTTTTACTGAGATTTTCATGGGAAAATAGGGATTTACATCACATCATAAAGTCAAACTTCTGTATCTTCTTAAAATCTCTTTAAAAATCTTGGCTTTCATTTTATATAAATATGTTTAAAATAATTAGTTTTGGAATAAAGTAGGGGTTTAAAGGTTTTAGGTTATGAAAAATATGAGTTTGGAGGAATTTCCGACGTCAAAATGCCTTAAAACGATGAAAAAGTCTGAAAATGATAAAAATCTGGAGTGTATCCTTGCTCCTGCGAGGGTCCGAAGGGTTGTGGGAAGCTCTGGATTGCTTAGAAAGGATTCTGGAGTCAGGTCCACAATTGCAGAGCATTTTCTCGGATTTCTAAATCCATTTAGCAACTTACAGAGTTAGTAAGGCGGGTTCCAAAGCGCTTCGTCTGATCCGGAGTCAACAGGCGAATCAAGGGTCCCGTCCGGCCAGGAATTTCCGAAACGAACCGAGGCAAGGAACTTCCGGAGCTGCGAGATTGTCCGGAGCCACTTTGGCTTCCTCAGAATGGGGTTATCCAGAGGGGAGCTTTATTCCAGAGCGAAGTTCCAAAGCTAGGGGAGTTCCGAGATTGCGAGTCCTCTTGGTTACTTAGAAGGCATTTCGTACCTAGAGGGTTCCAGCGAAAAGGTTCAGGACCAAGAGGGTTCCGAACCATGAGGTCCCTTTTGGGGTTTTCTCCTTCAGTTGTGGGTTGTTATAGACTAAGGAAGGTACATAGAGAGATTTGGGAGAGATTTCACATACTTGGAGAGATTTTGGATAGATTTCACAAACTTAGAGAGATTTGAGAGAAATTCCACATACGTGGAGAGATTTGGGAGAGATTTGACATACATAGAGAGATTTGAGAGAGATTTTTCATACTTGAAGAGATTTGGGAGAGATTTCACATACTTGTAGAGATTTGACAGAGAGAAATATATGGTGGGGGAGATCTAGAGAGACTTTGTCGGCAGCCTTTATTAGTGTTTTTCTTCGTAGGTTAAAGACCGTAGACTTTTACATCCTATTTTGAGTGCTATACATCCCCGAAGGGTACTTAATATTATTTTATAGAGCTGTTACTTCCCTCAATCAGATTAGGGTCTTAAATTTTTGAACATTTGAAACTTTCGAGTGTTACTTTGCATTAGGATTTATAGTTGCACATTAGTAAACATAAAGTAATACCTAACATATACACAATATTTGAGTTGAACAGGTTGACTTGTTGACCTTGACTTGACCAGATGCTTGCCAGTTGTCACATCATCCCCCGCTTGAGGGAATTTCATCCCGAAATTTTGCTTTAAAGTAGCCTTCAAGGTTTGGCGATTAGGTGGGGATACTTTTGCAGCATTTGATCTTCACATTCCCATGTAAATTCAGGCCCATGTTTGGCACTCCAACGAGCTTTTACAGTTAGGATGCGACTTTTCTTAGTATACCTCACTTCTTTGTCTATGATTTCGACTGGTTCTTCCACAAACAAGAGATTCTTGGTTATCTCAATCTCTTCTAGCAGAATAGCAAGGGTTTCAGCAAGATTTTTCACAAACGTGGAACAACAAATTTCGTCCTCTATCGATATTTCAGTCATTTCGCTTTCATCAAATTATGAAATATTCCCAGAATGAAGAGCATTATCTGAATTCAGTTTCTTGCATAATAAGTCATATTTCTGCATAGCACTCAATTTGAGTTTTTGATTATCTTTTTCAGTTAAAATATAATTCAACATGTTTATATGTTCTTTGGACTTATTATATTCTTCAATTTTCTCAGGTCCAACTCTGTAAGAACCATAAACATCATCCGAGGAAACAGTTGATTCAAATTTATAACATTCAAAATCAATTTCATCTTCGTTCAGTTCAAGAACATGCAAAATCATCTTATCGAAAACATTACCTATTTCGAAATCCAAATGAATCTAAGTAATATTGAAATATAGACGTTTAGCAATTTAACAAAAAATATTTTTCTATTTCAATGTACTCTACTATCTCTCTTAAGCAAAATAATATCATCTTTAGATATATTAAACTCAACCTCCAAGGCTTATATTCTTATTCATCTCTCCTCATACTTAAATGTTACCCTGTTGAGATTATCATTTAGATTAGAATTACTAATACGAGTTCTTTTTAAGTCGTCACTAACATAAAAATCGTATAACGTAAACCTTTCAATTTAGAATCATAACGAGATGTAGGGATATTAAGAGGTTTAAGAATATATTGTACGCTGTCGACAACCTTCTCATATTCGCTCACCTGCTCCTTGATTGTCTCCATACCAAAACAACTATCTGAACCTTTTCCGCCATCAGTTGCATACCCTTTTGCAACATCCATAAAATTGATGAAAATTTAAAACTTTTTCAACCATTCAAAACATCATTTAATTAGAAAATCTTTTCGAAATAGTTTCATATCAGAGTATCCCATAAATCAAAAGTATAAAATGCGAGGAGGTGCACGATCAAGCCGTTGCCTTCCAGAAAGCATCAGAAGTAGTTGAAATGAAATAAAAAACTATAAGCCCAAAGCTTACTGAGCTTCCCCCAAAATACTGATACATAACAAATAGCGCACATAATAACAACATGTAATGGGTCCACAACTCTATAGATAGGATTACTCATGAGCCCACTGTGTGAATCTGCCTTGCCTTTCAGGCCCACAAAACACATTTGGCTTGCTCTAAAGCCCACAACATAAGTTTGGTTTGCTCACAAGCCCACAACTTATGACTGGCTTGCCTCCTTCGATCCTAAGACTAGAATATAACAGATCAACCCTCAGTGCGAAGCTAGCATGCTCCCCTAGCCCCCAACTCACATATGGAATGCGTAGGAGTCCTGAGTATGAGTTTTGCATGCTCTCCTGGAACTCATGTCATATGTGGCATACTCCTGGGTTTACTGGTCACCGCACAAAGTAGTACACCCTTAACCCTACCCACACAACATGTGGACATATAACAGCTAATTGCACATGCAAATAATTAGAAAGTAACGCAGGTTATCCTACAAATATACCAGACTGGCATAACAAACTAGCATGCATAACTAAGTTCTACTTAACATATCATCAACTACAAGGATATTAGATCCAATGGTATGGCATTGGTGCGTTCGACCGCTAAGTATAGTCAGGACAACTCACCTTGCAAGTAGTGCTAAAATAAAAAATATCTATTTCCAACTCTCGGCTCCAAACTCAACTGCCCGTAACCATCATATACTGATTCCATTAAAATCCCAATTTACCAAAATAGCCTTAGAAGTCAATCTTGGTCAACCCCTGGTCAAATTCAAAGTTAACGGTCAATGCTAAAGTCCATGTTGACCCAACTTGTCGAGTGCATCTTACAGACTCGTCGAGTTGGCTTATGAAACTCGTCGAGTTCTTTCAGCCTATTTCTCATTCAGATGCTTTTAAGCGGAACTAAGGCTCCAAACTGTAGATCTATCATCCTAGGGTGTAGTTATCACATAAAGATGCTAACTTTAAATGCATGCAAGGCTTCAAGAAGCTAAAACACTCAAAACTAGCCTTAGGAAGGGGTTTAAGGCAAGGAAAAGGGCTAGGGCTAAATAAAGTCGAGAACTTTACTTTCCTGAGTGCCTACAGGTGTCCGGATCTGAAACTACAATGTAACTTTGAGTGGGTTCAGCTTCATATTTTGTTCATCCAGGATGTCAAATGCTTCCTTAATCTCTTTGAGGTGATCTTCGGCTTTCATTGACATCACTACCATGTCGTTAATATAAACTTCCATGGTTTCCCCCAGCTTGTCTTTGAACATCCGAATGACCAACCTTCAATATGTTGCACTTGATTTTTTATTACCAAAAGGCATTGTATGTAACAGTATATATATCGGTTTGTGTTTTCAATGATGTTTCATCCTGATCGGCTGGCTCCATCTGGATTTGTTGGAATCCAGCTAAAGCATCCATGTATGACAAGAGCTAGTAGCCAGCCATCGTGTCTATCATGGAGTCAATGTATGGAAAGGATCCTTAGGAAAAGATTTATTATGATCTGTGTAGTCTACACACACTCGCCATTTTCCAATTTTCTTTTGTATGCCAACCTCGTTAGCGAGCCATCTTAGGAACTTCACTTATTTGATCATCCCTATCTTGAGGAGCTTCTCGGTTTCTTCTTGAATGATTTGGTTCCTTTCAGGTGTAGACTTCCTTCTCTTCTGGTGTATTGGTCTGACATAAGCATAATTATTAAGTTTAAGAGTGGTAATTATCTTGTCTACTCCTGTCACATCTTCGTGTTTCCATGCGAATTTCTTGCTTGTGGTTCTTAGGAAGCTCATTAGATGTTGTTCCATATGCTCAGATATTGTGGATCCTATGTGAACTTTGGCTTCAGGATCCTCAATACCTAGGGGCACTTGCTTCACGTATTTACTCTGGATCCTATGAGAACTTTGATGATGATTTTCCAAACAAGGGAACCTATCATATGCAGAAACATGTTCTTTTGGCGATGATGAACTTGAGTGTTTAAGACTCAATGGAGCTTTCCTCCCGAAGATTTTTTCAGGACCTTCAATCCGTTCATTCAGCCTGATTTCATTTCTCCCTCTTGGGTGTGCTTTCCTAAGTATCCTTTTTCCTTGGGCTTGGCATACCCTTTCCTCAGGATCGTCTCTAAATTTTACAGGGTAACTGGGATTTCGTATACCTAGGTCATGCCAGTAGTTTGGAGGATCCTATATTGGGTCGACTAGATGAATCGATCAAAAGGTCTAGATATAGGCCTTTCTGAATTGGCCTGCGTACACGATCTCACAACCTTTGGGAATTCTTGTTCCTCCCCATGGTTAAAACCCCCAGATCTTCTCTAGTCTTGAAAACCAAGCACAATGATGGAGCTTGAAAAGGGAAAAACCTCTTTATGAGACGTGTCTTAGTTCCCAATAGGGATCTCTTAACCACAAATTGGGTTATGAAGGTTAGTATTTCAATTCTTTTCCTTGTGATCTTGGAATCCTATTCTTATCTTGTTTGTTTCTTTGCAGCCTTCAAATTCGAGGAACCTGTTCCCATCGTTGAGGATTCTGAAGAGAAGAATGAGAAATTATTGGCCTTGTCTGAAGTTGATAGATCCTTCCAATTCGATCAAAGTGCCTTGCAGGAGAGATCTTCAGCCACTGACCTCATGTCGACAGGTAAAGATCCTTAGTTCTTTTTGTTTGTGATAGAGATCTTTAATAGTATTTTTCAATATACAGGACCCAAAGTCACTCATTCCAGTTCCCGCTTCACTCTTGCTGATCTTGATACGGTTGTGTCAGGAGATCAGTTAGTGGTGAAGAAGGAGAATAGTTCGTCTTCTCTTCCTCCTAAAAGATCAAATGTGGATTTGAAAGTCAAGTCTCCGAGATACTGGAAAAGGAAAACTGTTGAATCCAAAGGGTTTATCTTTAGATAGCCTTGAAGCTGAGGAAGCGCCCCAAAAGTTGGTCACTTTCTCCAAAGCTGTAAGTATTAATTATTCCTCTCGCTCCATTTTCTTATTAAGTTTTTTACTGATTCACTATACCTCTATCATAGGTCTCCGATCATGTTTCCAATGACCTAAGGATTTAGGAGGAGAGGGCTGAACAAGCCCACCTGGATTAGGAGAATATGTGGAAGGCGAACAAAGAGGATATTCTAAGGAGGGTGGAGCTGCTCAACAAGGAGAAGGGGGAGAGAGAGGAGAATCATGTCAATGAAATGGGGGACGTGATCTCCAACACGAAGGTCAGTGCTGCGGTGGCTGTTTGGGAGGCCAAGATCCGTCTTCGAGAGGATCTTAAAAATGCATGTTCCTAGGACTTGGTTGGTTGGAACGATGCACTGGCTAAATTAACAGGCAAGCCTGCTATCGCCAACCAGGATCCTATACTGCGGTTAGCCCGGGGGGGGGGGGGGGGGTGTAGGGGGAAGAGAAGAAGGTTGATGATGACCAAGCTAAGTTCTAGGCCATTTAGGTGATTAGGGTAGCATAATGTTTTGACATGAACACATGACTCTTGTAAGGGTGTATATCTTTTTTTTAATATAATGGTTAAACAAGATACTAAGATTCTTGCGTATTTAGGATCCTAAAAACAATGAATAATTTTTAAGACAAAATGGATTTGTAAGGGTTGAATCAGTTAAACAAACAAGAACTGACTCTGTTAAGTAATCTAAACGTTTCTTTAGCAATTTGATGATTAACTTGTAACTCTTACGAGTTTTTAACATGCTTTAAAACTTCTTTGAAGATATCACTTTCAAATAGCAAATGACTCCAAATTGATGAAAGTTCAAAAACCAGTAATTGGTTTAGGATCCAAAAAAGTTTAGGATCCTTAAAATTTATATAAATTTCTTTGAGAATAATGATAGATGGAACCTGATTATCTCCTAGTTTTTGTTGTAAGTCTCGATATATGTTCAGGATAACTCTCAACCTAGGGAAGAACTCTGGATCACTGTCACCTTCTGATGATAAGGTTCTTTACTGATGAAGGTCCTTACCGTTTAGGATTCTCAAGGACAAGGATCTTGAATGATAAGATCATACATGGAGTTCCCTTCTTAGTATAACCGGTTTGGGTTATAATCTTTGATAAAATTCTTTGGTAACAACATAGTTTCAATAGATAACATGTTAATGTTATATACTAAGGAGGATCCCAACTTGTGATATAATTTATCATAATGATCCTTAGTTATGATAACATGAAAATGTTACGATTCGAGTGTATTCTCCGGGGAAAATTCCCAACGTGTGATAACATGAAGATGTTTTAGACCTTTTGAAGTTTTGGGGAAAGATCCCAATTTTCTAATAACATGAAAATGTTATAAACCTTAAGTAATCACTAGGGTAAGTTCCCGATTCATGGATAAAATGAAAATATAATAATAGTTAAGGATCTCAAATTATGTTCAAAGATAAGAGGGTTTCCAAGCCACTGAATTGTGGAATGATCCCCTTATCTGTATCCCACAGTCAAATATCATGCATCCAAGCGGAGGTGTATAAACCTTAGTTCATGTGAAAGAGGTAATTAACTCTTTAAACCTTAGAAGGTATTAAGTACCCTTAAGCGTACGAGGGATGATCAGTCTCTAGCTTGTGTATACGATAGTATAAAGATTACATCGTTGATAAAACAAAGCTTCTCAATTGTTAAGATACAGAGGTCTTCGTATGTCAAGATCCTCATGTTTCGAGATTTTCATCCCTAAGGATCCTTGTACTATGAGACCCAGGGGATCCTTCGGTTTTAGGATCCTCGAGCCTGAGGGTCCTTCATGTTTCAGTATCATAGCATACAGAGATTCTTAGTTGTGTATTGTTCTGTGTGGAAAACATTAGCTAGGGGAGGGTGTTAGTTTCACTAAATCCCCCGCAATGATTAAGTTAGTAACATATTTGAGAAGAAAATAAGTAGACCATGGATCCACGAGATGAAAGGGGTTCTATCAATATACCATTAGTGTGTTAAGTTGCCAACTCCATGGGGAACAGTGAACATCATGGGATATCAACAAGAATCGAAAGAATGTTACAAAACATCTGTGAAGTCTATGAACAAACCCCAACAAACATAGAAACTAAGGCATGGGGCATGACATGTTTCAAATAAAAAGGAACAAGACATAAAGGAAGTGCCTCGGGGTATTGAAGATCCTCAAACTAAAGTCTTCATAGGATCCTCAATGCCTGAGCAGATCGTGCAAGATCTATTGAATTTCTTAAGAACCATAAGCAAGACATTCTCATGGAAATACGAAGATATGACATGTATAGACAAAAGTATTACTACTTGTAAACTTAATATTGATCTTTCTTTGATACCAATACACCAAAAGAGAAGGATTTTTTCACCTGAAAGGAATCGAATCATCCAAGAAGAAGTAGAGAAGCTACTCAAAACCGGGATGATAAAGGAGGTAAAGTTACCAAGATGGCTAGCTAACATGGTTGTCGTACAAAATAAAATTGGAAAATGGCGAGTGTATGTAGATTACACGAATGTATGTAGATTACACGGATCTATGATAGATGTGACAGCTAGACATGAACTCCTGACTTTCATGGATGCTTTAGGAGGATTCCAACAAATCCAAATGCAACCATCAGACCAAGAAGATATTGCATGCATAACTCAACATGTATATATTGTTACACCACAATGCCTTTTGTTGTTCATTAATGATCTTCACTTTCCCCAAAGAGGTAGGCATCTTGATGCAATATGGTACGTCAATGGAACCGCTTTCATGACTTGGATACAAGTCCTACCTAACATAACATTGTAGGAAGACAAAGCATCAATAACACAAAAGCATTGAATAGAATTTAGCCTTATAAAGTATATGGGTAGCTTGATCTCTCCAATAGTATGTTTTGTTACACCATTGAATCCTATTAGTAGCGAGTATAACTTTATTTTCTTGGATTGGGGGATGTTCATCCAATTCATCATGATTAGGATCCTGGATATCTTGTTCACCGAAGGTGATTTCATACTGTCTTGTTATCGATGTGTTCTTTCGGGGTCTTTTTTCTATCTCTGCCTTGCGCACCATAGCATGTATTTTTTCTGGTATTTTCGTCGAGATCCTATTGGGGTTATCATATGTGTTAGGTGGGTTTCTCCTCTTCTGGATCTACTTGTCCTCTTCAAGCTAGATGAACCTTAGTGCTCTGCTTCTTACCTCATATGTACTTTTTCATGGAGTCATTACAAGGTCTTCATTGAAAGGAAAGTCCTTCTTTAGACCTATTTTGAAGGATTTTATGGTAATTTCCATGTCAATGTTTGGGATACTCAAAGCTTCCCTATCAAACCTGTTCACAAGTCCCTAAGGGATTCCTTAGGATCTTAGATTAGATCAATATTGATCTTTTCAAATCATCTGCTACAAGAAAATTGATTGTTAAAAATATTAACTTAAATTTGCAAATGGAGTAACAGAGTAAGGAGGAGCATTAAGAATCCATTTTAAGGTTGGTCTTGTAGGATTCAATTCGAAGCCTTTGCATAAACATGCTTCCTTTAAGTTTGGTGGAATAGGAATGATCTCCACTATCTATCTATATTTCTCTATGTGTTGTTCAATATCCATGGTTCCATTATAGGGATTCATGCTGGGAGTATGGAATCATTTTGGAACATTAGTATCAACTATCATAGGAGCAAATCTCGAGATCCTATGCCTTACGAGGGATGCTTCTAGTATAAGTTGCACTACTCCTGGTAAGCTTGACATCGCCTTCCTTAACCACTAACGTTCATTGGCCATGATCAGGCTTATTCCTACATCAAGGTCCATAGAGTTAGTATTAATAGTTTTATTGTTCACAAAGTTACCAAGATCCTTTTTATTGGCAGCGATGAAAGTTTCTTCAAGATCCTGGATCACATGGGCTCGCTCGTTTGGAGTTTCACCCGAAGTGGGAGTAGGTTTTGGTGTTGAGGAGCCTGTCTCTCGGCAGTTTCCTGAGGATCTTGTATTGTCACAGTTCAGGATATTGGTCTACAAGATCGAGGGAGTTGCTTCTTGGGGTTTGTGGATATCCTCCCTCATTCTCTCCATCTCCTTGGGCATCGTCCTGTTATTGATTTAGTCGTTACTTTTACCATCTTTACCATGGGGAAGATTTCATTGTTAAAGATAGAAATAGGAGTATCCTGGAATCCTAGGGATCCCGGATTCCTATGGGTGATGATCGGAGAGGTGTTCTTTTAGAGGTATCTAGAGTTTTCCTCTAACTAGGGGCTTTGTTTAGAGATGGTGGAACATTCTTTGAGGAAATGGGAGGAATGGATGAAGATGGTAAAGTTGGTTGTGTAGATATGATTTTTGAGAATAACGAACATCTGCCCCATGGTGGCTGCCAAATTCTTTTGGTCAAAAATTAACAAAGTGGATATTAACCAAATTGCATGACAGGTTGTGGTATTGTAGGTGAAGTGATTAACGAAATTAGAACAAGATTGCACAAGTGACTTACAAGGAAACCCTTGATTCTTGTTAGGATCTCTAACATAAAACATTCGGAGGTGATATTGATCATCTGCCTAGTTTGATTTTATTGATTTGAATTTAAATTATGGAGACGATGATAGAAATATGATTACAAGTGTTTTGCCTAGCTCTAGGTTTGTAAGGTGTCAAAAGATTGTGCCCATTGTGTGAAATGTTGACAATTTCTGCACATGTGAGAAATGTTGGGTTTTAGTTAAAAAATAGTTTCATAAACTAGAAAAATATGGAAAACAAAAGACTTTATTTTATAGCGTAACATAACATTTTATACCCACCAATGATCATCTTTCAAGTTATAGAAAGATAAAACACCAACCATAGAAAATGATGAAGAAATAACAACCTTTGTTATTCTTTGGATCCTCTTGGGAGGCTTGGAAGTTGATGAAGAAGATGGAACCTTTGAGACACAAACAATGACTCAACTTGATGTAGATGATAGTCCATAAACTCTTAAACCCTTAAGCTTTAAGTTCATAACCAATATGAACTTAAAGAGTGCATATAAAAGCTAGTGTTCTTCAAGAAAAGATAAATAAAAGAGAGATCATGCATTCCCATGAGCATGTTATGGTTTTGGAGGAGTTTTGAAGAAAGCCAAATGCAAACCTCATAATGTGTATCTATTAGACAAAATGTCTTACGACTGTAAGGCAACCCATGTCCCTCAGACATGGTGTCCCAAATGCTTGAAATAAACCCTTTACTTTTGATTAAACTAATCAAAAGTCCATAACCTCTTTCTTTCTCTCTAGTTTCGGCCATCATGAAGAAAAAGGAAAAGGAACTTTATATTTTATAAACTCAAAGTTGCTAAGATATAAACCTTGACTTTTGCTAAAATAAAAAAGGCTTACCTTGTCCAAAATAATGTCCATACCTAATAAATCATACCATATGATATATATATATATATATATATATATATATATATATATATATATATATATATATATTGATGTTACTTGCTACTGAAAATTAATTATTTCCTATAAATAAATAAGTCCTAATTTAATTATAAGAGTTTATTGAATATTTATTAAAATCAATTTCTAATAAATAATCAATTGTATCAAGTTATTGTCAGTGTGACCCATTTGAAGCATATGTTAATTAACAATATCACTTTAATATGACTCTTTAGCATATTATAACATTCAATCTCCCACCTGCACAAGACTAAGATTAGACTGATATAGATGGTGGTGAACAACTAGCAATCTTGCAACATGTTTGTAACCATTTGAAGCATATGTTAATTAAAAATATCACTTTAATTTGTAACCATTTTCATCTCTAAATTTTGCTACATGTTTGGTATATTTTACTTTACTTTTAGTTTCTTAAGTTTAACAATGCTAGGCTAAAATAATCTTGGTTGAATTTGGTGAAATCCTTTGAATGTTGAAGACTTCATGAACTTGTTCTTGAATCTTTATGAAAATATTTCGTGTTTTAACATCTTATTACTACTTGTATGTTTTTATTCATGAGTTTAAATGTGTTTGCAGTGATTAGTTGACTAATTTATTGATTAAGTAAAGGATCATCAAATTAGTAAGAAACAAATGATTTTTGTGTTGGTTTTACTTCACACAATCATAAAAATATTTTCTCCAACATGGAAGTGAAAGAATTTGACTCATCTTCGATTTGGTAACTTTTTGGTTCTTAATGCTAGTTAACTCTCACTAATTACATGCTTAATGGAAATTAGTACTTTGACTAAGGAAATTCTCATGAGTTTCTCTAACCATTTTAACAACTAAGAAAAGTATTAGTAATCTCAAGCTTCTTGGATTACTATAGCCAAATTAAAGATTTAAGACAAGTATTACAACATTGGATTTTAATGATATGTTCATCAAATGTTCAAGTGAGGAAAACTTAAGTCAACCATCTTTCTCTTATTCCTTTTATATCAAACCCTTGTTTTTGTTGAAATTGTCTATTCAAAGGATTTCACCAAAGTCAATCAATATTAATTTAGCCTAGCATGGCTAAACTCAAGAAACTAAAAATAAAGTAAAATGTACCATAACCCCCATTTTTACTTTTATTGTCATTTTACAAGTATTTTTACCAAGAGACTTGCATAGAGTTATAAAATTGAACCAATCTCCAGATTCGACCTCTTTACCACTATATACTTTTTTAGTGTAAAAGATTTACAATTTTTAATTTTGTTTTCCTGGAAAACCACCAAATTTTGGCATCGTTGTTTAGGATTGGTTTATTTTTAATTAATTTGTTTCTTTTTCCCAGATCTTATCGTACAGGCACTCTTATCTACAATTCCAAAATTGAAAAAAAAAGAACAAAAAAGTATGGCTTGGAAATGAACACTCCTTGCCTTCAAGACCAACTTTTAGAGGTAGCTCAGTTAGTTATGATGATTGAAACTACGAAAGTATATAACCCATGCCTCTTCTTTGCGACTTTTGCGACCAAAATAGACATCATTCCGACATGCGTTCATATTTACAAGGAAGATGTGAATAAGTGCAAGATAAGGGAAGCTACTACCAGTCAAACCAATGAAGTTATGAGCAGCCTCAACATGGTCAATAGTGGGACAACAACAAAGGTTAGGGAAATAACCAATACCAAAACCCATACTAAACTTGGGTAAATAACCAATACCAACGAACTCCACAGTTCAAAAAAACCCTATGCTTACCCTCCTCAACAAACTGAAATGCCAAGCATGTCCTTAGAGCAAATTATAAAAAGCATTGTCACTTCGATCCAAATTTCTTGGAAACAACCCAAGCTAGCCTTAAAAGCTTATAGCAACGAATAACACAAATTGCTTAATCAGGGAGTATAATGGAAGCTAAAGACAAATTATCACATGAAGAGAGCCCATGGAATGGCACATGTTCCATTCCTTTAAAATATGAGAAAAAGTTTGGTGGCCCAAGAGTGTTATATGAAGAAGAGGAAGAAGAAGTAGATGTGCAAGATACTATCAAAGAGGATGAAGAAATTAAGAAAGCTAACAATAAAACTATAGAGAAAGTGATAGGGGTTATGAAAGAGAGGTTGAGCCACCCACTACCATTGAGAAACTAACTATATTGGTAGAATAACTACATGAGAAGGAAGCGATAAATTTTTCGGACTCTTCAAAGGTTACGTACCCCGAGAAAGAGTCCCAATAGAGTTGTGGAAATTAAAAAATGTCAACACTGGGAAAATTTTCAAGGTTAATGGACATCGATTGAAGCCGTTGTATGAAGGTTTTGATTCAAATGTCCAAGATGTCGTCTATCTTGACGCCCTAAAGTGTGAAAGTGATGTTTGGAGGCATCTCACCAAAGACGTTAAAGGAGGGCATTTTTGGAAAGCATTCTGCTTTTGTGTATTTAAATTTGAATAAAGAAGTTTGAAGATCTTTTTAGGATTCTCATGGAGTTGTATTTGATGGAATTAAGTTTTCACATAAGTTCGGGGCCTTCCAATCCAAGAAAATGGAAAGTAACGAAGAAAAATGAAGCAAAAATGAAAATCAGGATTAGTAGGCTCCACGACCCGCGTGCTTTTGCTCGGGTAGGTTGCACGACCGGGTGTGCTAAAGTTGTTGGGTTTTATGTACTCTAACATTCCCATGGTGCACATACAACCCTAATGCTTTGGATCTATCTCTAATTATACATGCAATAAACATTTTCCAAAGCATGAAACTTAAATTAGCATGCAAGGGGATATTTGAATCATAAAAGTAGTTAGAATATTACCTTCTATAGTAGCTTGAATGAATTTTCCTTAAGAAAGCTTAGCACCACAAGTGTGATGCCTCAAATGGATCACAAAACACCAAGAACAATTAGTCTAAAATCCCGAGTCTAGGTATACCTCAAGAACCTTGATCTTTTGAGCTATTATCATTTTTGGCCATAATTATAAAAAGAGGTAAAAAACGAGTACGCAAGGTGTACCTTACAGTACGCTTAGCGTACTCGTCAGCGTGCATACAATGCCGAGACCACCTAGTACGTTGGGTGTACTAGGCCCAGAATGCAATGATAGTTTGGGGTGAGTCACCTATATAAGGAACATGATGGCCTCGTTTCTGGCCACCATTTCCAGAGAGAAAACCCTAAGAGTGCCCTTACCTCCGTTCTAGAGCTTGTGAGTGTGTGTTTGAGATTTGTGAGGTTGTTTGTGTGGCTTTGAAGAAAAGAGAAGGCCTTGAAGAAGAAGAGTTAGAGTCTAAGCTTCTAGATCCAAGCCAATCTGTGTGGGAAGCTTCTCTTTGAGGTATTAAGCTTCAGACTTTACCTTTCTTTTCTTGAGTATGTTGTGATGAGAATTTTAGGGTTTTGTCCCATAAAGGTGGAGTCTTGATGAGATCTTGAACACCAGAGTCTAGGACCAACCCCTTTTGAGTGTATGAGTAGTGTTATGCCATAAAAATCCAATCTTGGTTGGTGAAATCACTCCATGCATGATTTAAGAGACCCTTAGAAAAAAGAGTGAGTATGTTTGACAATGGATACTTTTCAGCAATGCAAAGGCTTAAAGTCGATCATTTTATGGATTAAGAGACATTAGAAGGTTCAGATCTGAGATTTGAGCTTATGTCTTAACTGATTAAGACCATGAGTATGAGAAGAGTAAAACTTGGGAGTACGCTGGTCGTAATCCCCAGTACGCGCCGCGTAGGGGCCAAGCACCGCATTTCTGGATAGTAGCCGAGTACGCCCAGCGTAGGAAATTGGAACGCTCAGCGTACTCCCTACAGTTTACTTTTGTTGACTTTTAGGGTTTGGTCATGATTGAGGACTATTAAGCTTTGGAGGGGTAAAATGGTCTTTTACCCTTTTGTGAGTTGTTGAAGGGTTAGTCTAGCTTCTTGAGGGCTAATATTAATTATGTATAATTATTATGTGTTAGGCGAGAGCTAGACCAAGGAATAGAGATCAAGATCCTGAGTGCGAGAATTTCGTTCATTAGCTTACGAGGTGAGTCTTCTCACTATACTTACTTTGAGTGGTAATTCTTATGTGTAACCAGAGTGTCTTATATGCAAGAGTTGTGTAATGAGATATCATGCTATATATTTGTGTTATGCAGTTTGTGTCTTATATTGTGATGTTGAGTTTAGGGACCGGAGGGTCCATCGGAGTTGTGGGACTGGAGGGTCCCACTGAGACACATCGACCAGAGGGTCTTATTGTGTTATAGCCTAGAATAGCTAATGTGATGTGTGTGGTATTTTGTGGAACTCCCTAAACTTTTATGCTTATCGTGTTATGTGTTATGTGTTTCAGGTAGTTCCGAGGATCGCGACAAGGCACCGTCATGCTTGTACATCCGACGGGAGATTGGTTTTATGGTTTTGGGATTCTGTTGTATTTGTTGACATTTAAGACATATTTGATTTTGAGAATTATGAAACAAGTTTTATTGTGTTTAAAAATGAGAAAAAAATTGTTTGAGAATTTTGCTCATTACAAGATGGTATCAGAGCCTTGGTTTGAGGGATTCGGATGCACCCTCGCATGTGTTTGGACTCAAACTAAGGATTTGAGAAAGATTTTCATAAACAGATAAGTTTTTCTAAAAATGAGCAAGAGTTTAAGAGAGTCGAGCCGGAGCAGTGTGTATAATCAGCCAAAGCTGAGCGGTGATTTCCCAAAATACCCTCATTTTGTGTTATGATATATTTTATGTGATATAATGCATATTAGAGAGTAGGCTAGGTGATTCATATATTGGGACTAAGGTGGCCTGATTTGTGATGCCTTAGCCTAGGGATTTATGCTATTAGTGTTTAGCTTGAGTAGTAGTACATAGAAGGAGCGATTTAATGAGAGGACTATTGTGGGAATCGCTTGTGAGGCATAGAGTTCTTGTAAATTGGAATCCGAGGAGGTGGAGTTGGGATGAACGCTGATGCGGTGTGGAAGGTAGTATTGGGCCCGTACTACTGGAAGCACCGGATCTGTGAGTGGTGCAAGTAAAAATGCTTAGGATGCTAAGGAACAAGTAGGGGTGGGTGATCGAGTGTGAGTATGCTCGAGCGAGTCTCTGATAATTTTTGTTGTGTTTCAGAGACGTCATGGTAGGTACATGCCACAACCCAGGGACTAGCGTGAATAGTGATGAGGAGATACGGAGGATGATCCACGAGAAGGTGGTTGCAGCTATCCGAGAACAGCGATACGCTGTTATCATTGAGGTTGCTGTTGTTACGGCCATCGCAGCCGTCACCACGGCTAGGCCACATGGAGGTGACTCGTTTCTGTTCCGAACATTCAACAACACGAATCCACCAGAGTTCGATGGCGTGTAGGATCCGACTGCTGCGATGAGGTGGATCTCCGATATCAAGGGGTGTTTTTATACGTGTTCTCTTCCCGACCATTTGAGAGTTCGGTTTGCGCTGAACCAGCTTCGCTTGGGAGTGAAGGACTTGTGGAAGTTTGCATCAGCAAGCTTCACCACTACAGATCATGCTACAGTGACATGGGAGAGGTTTGTTTAGATCATGCTGCAGTGGCATGGAACCTTTGGAGCAGGAGTTTTTGTGTCTCAAGCTGAAGACAAAGTCAGTGACTGGGATCTCGAGGATGTTCCATAAGAGGGCTATGTTTTGGCCTGAACACGTATCCACTGAGCAGGCACGTGTGAGTCGATATCTGAGCATACTAAGGAAGGATATACAAGTGTTCGTGGCGAACTTGTCATACCGGACATTGGCCGAACTTCAGGCCAATTCCAGGAGGAGGGAGATTGAGCTTGAATTACAAACCATGGAGGATGAGGAGGAGTCACAAGGGAGGGACTGGAGACCATTACAGTCGCAGCCAGGGACGAAGTAAGCTAAGCCTAATGATTTCAAAGTTGGGGGGCCAGAAGGGCCACACTTGTGGCAAGTGCGGAAAGAGTCACCATTGTTCTTGTCGTATGGGGATCTGTTACAAATGTGGCAAGGAGGGGAAGATGGAGAAGGATTACCCCAAGGGATTCTCGGTTTGCTTCCATTGCAACCAGATCCACCACCGGAAGGCCAGGTGCCTCCAGCTAGTGCAGGGACCAGCATAGGGATCTGCACCTGCTTTTGTGTGTGCTTCAGAGAGCCGACCAATGAAGGCCGAGACACCGAGGTTCGTGGGAGAGCCTTTCAGCTGACATCGGAGGAGGTCCATGCAATACCTGACGTTGTGGTCGGTACGTATTCTTATTTTATTCTTTTAAGCTATTTGGTACTTATATTGTGATTGTATATATGTACTTTTCTTGTGAGTTTTGTGCCTGCCTTGGTGTTATTTGACTCAGGTGCGAGTCAGTCATTCGTGTCTTTTGCTTTTATTTGTCACCTCAGTATTCATCGAGAGGCATTGAGTCAACCCATGATAGTTTCTATCGCCAATGAGCGTTCGGTGTTTGCGAATGATGTGATCGAAGGATGTATGCTTGATATTTTTGGAGTTGAGTTTCTGATAAATCTACGGCCGATTGCGATGAGGGATGTCTGTGTCATCGTGGGCATGCATTGGTTGAGTCGATTTGGAGCCGTGACCTAATGTGAGCGCCAGATGGTGACTATTCGAGACCCTAGTGGGGGAGTACTTATGGTATATAGCGAGGGCACTAAATCTGGATCAGTGTTCTGCTCTACTACCAGGGCGAGGCAGAGTATGCAGCTGGGATGTATGGGGTTCCTGGTGTATGTGATAGATACTCAGGCTTCTGTGGAAAGATCGAGCTCTCTCTCCAAGGTTCCGATAGTGTGCAAGTTTCCAGACATTTTCTTGAGGAGTTGTCGGGTGTGACTCCTGAGAGGCAGGTAGAGTTTTAGATTTATTTGGTGCTTGGTGTGGCCCCTATTACCAATGCACCCTATCGCCTAGCACCGCCAGAGATGCAGGAGTTATCCTCTCAGCTCCAGGAACTGTTGGGGAAGAGGTTTATCAGGCCGAGTAGTTCGCCATGGGGAGCCTCACTCCTTTTTGTCAAGAAAAAGGATATTGATTACTGGGGGTTGAACAAGTTGACAGTCGAGAACCGCTACCCACTTCCAAGGATCGACGATTTGTTCGATCAGTTGCAGGGGGCGTCTTGGTTTTCCAAGATCGATCTGAGGTCTGGGTATAATCAGATGATAGTCTGCGAGGAGGATGTCCAGAAGACGGCCTTCAGGACATGTTATGGGCACTATAAGTTTGTGGTGATGCCTTTCGGGCTCACCAACGCATCAGCGGCGTTCGTGGACCTCATGAATCGGGTGTGCAGGCCCATGTTGGATCGTTCGGTAATGGTATTCATCAACGATATTTTAGTGCATTCAGGGACCAGAGAGCATCATGAGGAGCATCTGAGAGATATTTTGGGTATATTCAGGTCGGAGAGGCTCTACGCAAAGTTCTCCAAATGATATTTCTGGTTACGAGAGGTCCGGTTCTTGGGACACCTCGTCAACCAGAATGGTATTTTGGTCGATCTAGCCAAGATTGAGGCAGTTATGAGGTGGGAGGTTCCGAGATCCCCCACCAAAATCAGGAGTTTTCTGGGATTGGTCGTGTACTATCGGAGATTTATCAAGGATTTTTCCAAGATTGCTATCCCACTCACCAGTTTGACCCAGAAGGGTGTCGCGTTTGTTTGGGGTTCCAAGCAGCAGACCTCATTTGAGACCCTTCACCATAGATTATGCGAGGCTCCCATGTTGGTCCTTCCGGAGGGGATGGAGGATTTTGTGGTTTACTGCAATGCATCTATTACAGGCATGGGTGCAGTACTGATGCAGAGAAGGAACATGATAGCGTATGCATCGAGGTAGTTGAAGCCTCATGAGATGAGATATCCCACCCATGATCTGGAGCTAGGGGCAGTGGTGTCTGCCCTCAAGATCTAGCGTCACTATCTGTACGGGGTTCAGTGTACCATATACACGGACCATAAGAGTCTAAAATATCTAATGGATCAACCCAAGATTAACATGACACATAGGAGATGATTGGTGTTGGACTAGGTGTCTAAGCCCATAACTATTATTGGTATATATTCGACGCGTGAGTAGCATGGTCCATTTGGGTTGCATATCATCAGGACAATGTTAGGATGTGCTTTTGAGAGAAGGTTATTTATGGTTTATTAATATATTATAAGTTGCAATATATTGATATGAAATCATATGTTTTAATTAGTATTCATCAAGAATTAATTTGGAATTAATTTAGTGGTCAAAAGAAACTAATTAAATCTATGGGTACTAATTATGATAATTAGTTATATTTATATGTGTTGGGCTTATAATCCATGTTGGACCAATTTTATTTATGGATACATAAAGAGTTAGGTCACGTGAACCATGGATCACCAAAACCCATGGGTATGGATTTGGGTTATATCCATGACCCTAGAAATCCCACAGATAAATAGATACTTAATTGCCAAAATCTCCACTTGTATCTTCTTGGAGTTCATGGTGTCTTTTGTATGCATGGAATTATCTCTCAAGTTCATCCTTTGTCCGTGATGTGTTGTGATTCCACTTGAGGCTTTCACACTATTGGGGATAAGTTATTAAGGCCAAATACATCAAGACCTCCAGCCACACAAAAAGGTATTTTACACTATCTAGTATTTTATGTAGTTTGTATAACAATTACATGCTAGCTATAGGTTCAATACCTTGGAAACCATTTTGCATGTATAATTAGCGAAAACATAGATCTAAAGTATTTAGGGTTTTATGTGCACCATAGGATGTTGTATTATACCAAAACCCAATAGTTGGATGTGGTGAAATATTACGACTGCGAGATCCTATACCATCTAGGTAAGGCTAATGTGGTAGTCGACGCTCTGAGCCGCAGAGAAGAGAGTGCTCCAATTCGAGACCTGTGTATGAGGATGACAGTGATGACTCCAGTTTTAGATATCATTTGAGAGGCTCAGGCAGAGGCCGTGAGACCAGAGAACCGCAAGAGGGAGCGGGTGATGGGGCAGGTGTCCGAGTTTGTGACGGACAGTTGCGGACTTATGATCTTCCAAGGGAGGATTTGGGTACCCTTTTCGGGTGGAGCACAACGTGTACTGATAGAGGAGGAACTCAAATAGAGATTTTCAATCCACCTTGGGGCCACTAAGATGTATTTGCACCTGAAAAGAGACTATTGGTCGCCCTGTATAAAAAGGGATGTGGCTTGGGTAGTCGAGAGGTGCTTAACCTGTCGTCGGGTTAAGGCTGAGCCACAGCATCCGCATGGCAAGTTGCAGCCACTAGAGGTTCCCCAGTGGAGATGGGAACAAATTTCCATGGACTTTATCACCAAGTTGCCAAGGATTGTGCGGGGTGTCGACGCGATCTGGTAGATAGGTTGACGAAGAGCCCTCACTTTCTTTCTATCAGTTAGAGCTCTTCTACTGAGATGTTGGTAGAGATATATGTAAGGGAGGTGGTAGCTCGGCATGGAGTGCCGACATCTATAATGTCTAATCGGGATGTGCATTTTACTTCCAGATTCTGGAGGAAGTTCCATGAGAAATTGGGGACGCAATTGCATTTTAGTACAACCTACCACCCACAGACGGATGGGCAGAGTGAGCGGACGATTCAGACGCTCGAAGACATGCTTCGAGTGTGTGTTATGGACTTTGGTGGAAGTTGGGACACGTACCTACCCTTGGATGAGTTTTCTTACAACAACAGCCACCATTCCAGTATCGAACTGCCTCCTTTTGAGCTCCTTTATGGGAGGAGGTATCAGACCCCCATTTGTTGTGGAGAGGTAGGATAGCGAGTGATGGGTGGCATTGAGATAGTGCTCAAGACGACTGATCAGATTCAGCAGGTTAGACCGAGGTTACTAGGCGATGGTCCGAACTTACGTTTTAGGTTGGAAATTTCGTTCTCCTGAGGTATCCCCGTGGAAAGGAGTAATACGGTTCAGGAAGAGAGGAAAGTTGTGGCTCTGATTCATCAGCCCTCTCAGGGTGACCGCTAGAGTGGTTAAGGTATCGTATCGTTTGGAGCTATCTGCGGAGTTGAGCCAAATCCATGACACCTTCCACGCGTCCCAGTTGAGGAAGTGTGTGGCCGACGAGACGGCAGTGGTGCCTCTAGAGGATATTCAGGTGGGTGCAAGCCTAAATTATATTCAGAGACCTATCATGATTTTGGACCAAAAGGTTAAAGTGGTAAGGAACAAATAGGTACCCCTGGTTCAGGATCGGTGGCAACATCGGACGGGGTCCAACACGACTTGGGATCCGGAGTCCGAGATGCGGGAGTAGCATTCAGAGCTATTTGAGGAGCATGACTTCGAGGGCGAAGTCTGATCCTAGTGGGGGAGAATTATAACATCCCGAGTCTAGATATACCTCGAGAACCTTGATCGTCTGAGTTATTGTCATTTTTGGCCTTAATTATGAAAGAGAGAAAAATGAGTACGCGGGGCGTACCTTAGGGTACGCTTAGCGTACTCGTTAGTGTGCATACAATGCAGAGACCACCTAGTACACTGGGCGTACCCGTGGGTACGCTAGGCATACTAGGCCCAGAATGTAACCCTAATTTGGGGTGAGTCCCCTATATATAGAACATGATGGCCTCGTTTATGGCCACCATTTCCAAAGAGAAAACCCTAAGAGATCCCTTACCTCCGTTCTAGAGCTTCTGAGTATGTGTTTGAGCTTTGTGAGGTTGCTTGTGTGGCTTTTAAGAGAAGAGAATGCCTTGAAGAAGAAGAGTTGGAGTCCAAGCTTCTAGATCCGAGCCAATCTGTGTGGGAAGCTTCTCTTTGAGGTATTAAGCATCAGACTTTACCTTTCTTTTCTTAAGTATGTTGTGATGAGCATTTTAGGGTTTTGTCCTATAAAGGTGGAGTCTTGATGAGATCTTGAACTCCAGAGTCTAGGACCAACCCCTTTTGAGTGTATGAGTAGTGTTATGCCATAAAAATCCAATCTTTGTTGGTTAAATCACTCCATGCATGATTTAAGAGACCCTTGAGACAAAAGAGTGAGTATGTTTGAGAATGGATACTTTTCAGCAATGCAAAGGCTTAAAGTCGATGATTTTATGGATTAAGAGACATTAGATGGTCCAGATCTAAGATTTGATGTTATTTCTTAACTGATTAAGACCATGAGTATGAGAAGAGTAAAACTGGGGAGTACGTTGGGCGTAATCCCCAATACGCGCCGCGTAGGGGCAAAGCACCCCATTTCTGGATAGCAGCCGAGTACGCCCAGCGTAGGAAGTTGGAACGCTCAGCGTACTCCCTGCTATTGACTTTTGTTGACTTTTAGAGTTTGGTCAAGATTGAGGACTATTAAGCTTTGGAGGGGTAAAATGGTCTTTTACCCTTCTGTAAGTTGTTGAAGGGTTAGTCTAGCTTCTTGAGGGACAATATTAATTAGGGATAATTATTATGTGTTAGGCGGGAGCTAGACCAGGGAGTAGAGCTCAAGATCCCGAGTGCGAGAGAATCCCAGAACCATAAAAACAAGTGGCAACCGATTTTGGACTTATATATATATATATATATATATATATATATATATGTGTGTGTGTGTGTGTGTGTGTGTGTGTGTGTGTATAGAATATCAAGTTTCATGTGTAACCCTAAATCCATACTCATAAGCTTATGATCGAGCTATTTGATTTGGATAACCAGTTCATGGATTAATCCATTAGCCCATCACAAATCAATCATGGATCATTAGCACAATTCATATGTATCAATTTAATTAGTCTCTATTGATCACTAAACTAATTCTTAAATTAATTCTTGATGTATACTAATTAAATAATATGATTCCTCAATTAATATATTATACTTATATATATTAATAATACATAATTAACCTGTTACTCAAATATCCTTCCTAACATATTGCTTTGATGAATGCAACCCAAATGGACCATACTACTATCATGTCATGTACTTATCAAATATAGTTATGGGCTTAGACACATTTTCCAACAAAAGCAACATTGGCCCAAGACTTAACAGCAAGGCCTATGCGACCCACATGGAGACATGCACGACCCATGCATCGAGCTAGACAAATTGGGCTATTTTCAGCAATTATTTGACCAGGTGTTGACCAAAGGTTTTAATAAGTTGACTTTTTGAATTTCTTGACCAAATTGACCGAAATTGACCCTTATTGACCCATAGATAAAAATTTTCATCTTCCCTTCTTATTTATTTAACCATATTTACCCCCTATCCATTCCTCTCAAGAACATAACCTTCCAACACCCACCTCGCCGGAAAAATCAATATTGTCAGAGTTCTACTAGTCGAAATTTCACGAAACTACCGCCACAGACATTTTCCGTTGCCCGATACTCCAATTTAGGTCATTTCTTCCTTTACCTTAAGCATTGATTAAGATTATGGTGGGCTATTCCCTTTTACTTTTTCACGCATTTTTTAGGTTTCATAACATATTAGTTTTAAGCTAATTTGAATTCATTTTTTTTATTATTATTCTATAAAATTCCAAACAAAAAATTATTTTCCTCTTTTCCACTTTTTATTTTTGCATGACATTTAGCTTAGGGATTTTTGTTGTCTATTGATTATTACCCCCTTGGATGTCATGGAACATGTTCATAGTTATTGTATCATTATTGGTTCAGGATCTTCTTGCTATCTCACCCATCGAATCCGGACCATTAGGCTGCAGTGTGGGAATTCATACTTGGGATCAACTGATGGAACTTAAAGAGGTAATTGATCATGGCCACATAGTTTTCATGAAGAATTATGCGTGCAATACTTACAACTATTGGATATACTATAGTAATGGATGTTTTTTGCCTTCGATTCATACCGCTGAGAGGATCACACTTGATCATGTTTGAATTGTTAGGATGAAAAACTGGTGCTTATCCCCGAATATAATCCATATCCAGTCTCTTTACATGACCATATTTTTGTTGCGATTTCCATAAGATTTTAGAGAATATTTTAGGCAACATTTGGGAATTTTCACAATTTAGACCATTCATATTAGTATTATCTCTAGTTTCCACTTACACACTTTTGGGAACCAAACTTCGAGCAAAAAAGTTTTCTTGATAAAAAAAGAAATTTGACATGTTAGTGCATTAAAATCAAGTTTCCTTAGAAAAGAGTGTGAGAGAGATAGAGAGAGAAAGAGAGAGAGAGAGAGAGAAAGAGAGAGAGAGAGAGAGAGAGAGAGAAGCTCAAGCAAGCACATTCCAAGGTGCGGTTATCCTAGATGGGTGACCAATTCAATTATTAAACAAATTTTCCTACAATTTTGGTCACCCGACGTTTGATATTCATTAATACAGGTTTGTTCTATTGTATATAGATTATTCATTTATATAGGTTGTTTTATTGTATATAGATCGAGTTTTTTTTCTCATATTGGTGATGTTAGGGAGTCTAACGAGTCGGATACTGCGGGAGGTTCGGGCCAATAAAAATGAATTGATTCCTACAACGGTGCTACAGCGATGAAACGCAATTATACTTGAGAGTTTCTGACAGATGTGAGATCATGCAAATTTCATGCTAAGAGTGTACACTTAAAAGAAGAGCTCCACAAGATCCCATCCATCTGCTTTCTCCCTACTAAATATGCTCTTCATTTTATGCATGTTCCATTAGGTCAGCGACTGAATTTCCCCCTTAATCACCTAGAGGAGTTGTTCTGACTGTGGTTTATGCTTCCAATGTCATCGGATTAAAAATTATTCAGATTATAGCAAGATCAATTTTGACCCTATTGACTAATTATGATCAAGTTCTATGGTTCTATCCTTTCTTTTTATTTTTCTTAGGATAGTTAATCCCAAGTTCATTTTAATCTTGTCTTACTTGAGAACAAGTATGGTTTAAGCTTGGGGTGATTTGATAGCTTCATTTTGTTTACTTGTTTTTATAGTTTATTTTAGCATATTTCATTCATAATTTAGATAATTTCCTTGCATATTTCCTTTTTGTTATTTTATGACTATTTCGGGTACTTTCTAGTTTTGTGAGCATAATTGTAGATTTTAAGGAGACTAGAGGAGCAAGAATGTTCGGGGCGTATGGAAAGAAATTATATTTGGGGGACAACAAGGATTATGGGCTTTATGAATAATGGAATTGATGCATGGAGTGGGGTTGCTTATTAATTGAAGGCTTGGAGGAAATAAACTTGAAATTTGCAAGATACGGGAGAATTTTCGAGCGTGGGAAGATTATTGATCGGGAAATTACGGGAGTCATGCATCATTTGGAGAAGCCAAATTAGGCTTAAATTGAAGAAAACGCGTAAAATATTAGGCTACAAGCTTAGTTGTTTCATTGTGGGCCAATGGGATAATTCAGTGGAAGCCCAAATCACAAAAAGCCAATTCAGCATGCGGGCTACCCACGCAACAGCACGCGGGTCGTGCAAGGCCCTGCAGGGGCATTGCACGGGAATTCTTGTTTTAAGCTATATGGGGGGGGGGGGGGGGGGTTGGTGTGCCACTTTTCCACACTTCTTTACATCCGATTTTGGAGCACTTTTGCTAGAGCTTTTGAATACTTTAAAGGGCAAGAACACTTGAAAAACATCATCTTTTCATCTCTAAATTTTGCTACATGTTTGGTATAGTTTACTTTAGTTTTAGTTTCTTGAGTTTAGCCATGCTAGGCTAAACTAATCTTGGTTGCATTTGGTGAAATCCTTTGAATTTTTGTTGAATGTTGAATACTCCATCAACTTGTTTATGAATCATTATGAGAAAGTTTTGTGTTTTAACATGTTATTACTATTTATATGTTTTTATTCTTGAGTTTAAATGTGCTTGTGGTGATTAGTTGGATAATTTCTTGATTAAGTAAAGGATCCTCAAATTAGCAAGCAACAAATGATTTTTGTGTTGGTTTTACTTCACACAATCATAAAAACATTTTCTCCGACATGGAAGTGAAAGCATTTGACTCCTCTTGGTTTCGGTGACATTTTGGTTCTTAATGCTAGTTGACTTTCACTAATTACATGCTTAATGGAAATTGTGACTTTGACTAAGGAAATTGTTATGAGCTTGTCAAACCATTTTAACAACTAAGAAAAGTCTAGGTAATCTCAAGCTTCTTGGATTACTATAGCCAAATTGAGGATTTAATACAAGTATCACACCATTGGATTTTTATGATATGTTCATAAAATGTTCTAGTGAGGAATACTTAAGTCAACCTTGTAACAACGTAATTTTTCAAACCAATTTTTCATTTAAAACACATAAAACTCATATATGATATATCATAAAAACCATAAGAGTCTCAATGTCAACATAAATCCATGAACAAAAGTCAAATCCCAGAATCCTTAACATGATCTCACATAAGTGTGTACAATCACGTCGGTGCTTTCTTGCAATCCTCGAAAGTACCTGAAACACATAACACATAACACGGTAAGCATAAAGCTTAGTAAGTTTCCCAAAATACCACTCACAAATAACTAGCCAGTCAAGGCTATACCTCTGTAGGACCTTCTGGTCAATGTGTCACAGTGGGACCGTTCAGCCACACAACCCGTTGGACCCTCCAGTCTGGTCTGGTTAGGACCCCCCAGTCTCATGGTTCGTTGGACCCTCTGGTCCGGTCTAGTTGAGAACCCTCCAGTCTCATAGTTTGTTGGCCCCTCCGTCCAGTCTAAATATCACATAATATAGCATAAATCACATATATCACACAAAAAAATGCATAACCCAAGAAAGCACCTAAGACCCTCTGGTCACACATAATTACCACTCTAGGTAAGGTATAGTGAGAAGACTCACCTCGAAGCAAGCAAGCTAAAACACCTCGTACACATATCACTGATCTAGCCTCCGCCTAATACATGTGATTATTATCTCTAATTAGACCACAATTCTAATAAGCTCATATTAACCCCCTTTTGACCCTTGCTAATGGTAAAAGACCATTTACCCCTCCAAGGTCTCAGTTACACACATTTTGTCAAAACTCTAAATGTCAACCGAAGTCAAACTTGAGTCAATAGTTAATGTTGACCCTACTCGACGAGTGTACCAGGAGGACTCATTGATTCCCCTCGATCCCTCCGATACCTTAAGAAAGCCAACTCTACTCGTCGAGTAGACCCGCTAACTCGACGAGTTACAGCATGCTCAGACTTATCGGAATAAACCATAAGTGACTCGTCGAGTCAACTCATGGACTCGGTGAGTTTATTAAGTCTCTACTCCCATTCATATGTTTAAGGCAGATCTATCACTCCAACTACTAGATCTAGGCTCCCTAGGCTCGATTGTCACATGAAGTTTCGATCATTACGTTCATGCAGGGCATATTTGCTCAATAACGCCATTACAAGCTCCAAAGGAAGGTTAGATACTCATGAGCCTTCCCCTAGCTCAATAAAGCTCGGATCTTTGGACTCTCAAGGCCTCCTATAGTCCAGATCAGAGGTTCTAACCTCAAACCATGCTCAAATAATGTGAGGACATAAGATGATTGGAAGAAAACCCTAAAAACTCCCAAAAATGAGATATAACGAAATATGTGGCCAAGGTGAGAGCTTTTTACCTATGAATAGATGCTAATGATAGAAGAACACTAGATCCACAGTCTCTCCTTGATAAGATCCACAATTTTCCTCAAATCTCCTTTCAAAAAGCACAAGAATAATCAATTTGGTCTCTCTTTCTCTCTCCCTATCTCTCTCTCTCTCTCTCTTTCTCTCTCTCTACACAACGAATGGGTAGGTTTAGGGTTTCTCTCTGCGAAGTGTGGCTGCATAAGGAGGCTATAAGTGCCTTTAAATAGGTCCCAAACCCAGGAATTTAGGGTTTCTCATTCCAGCACCTACTTGGCGAGTCTACTCTTGGACTCATCGAGTAGATCATTTAACTCACACGGTCATACTTGCTTCTACTCGACGAGTTGTACCGCCAACTCGTCGAGTAGATCAATGATCCTCAAAAATAAATAATTAAAATAATATGCCTAGGAATCCAGATGTTACATACCTTCTTTCTCTTATTGATTTTATATAAAACCCTTGTTTTGGTTGAAATTGTCTATTTAAATATTCGTTTCATTATAGTTTATTTCAAAAGAACAAAACCCCCATTTTTACTTTTATTGTCATTTTACAACTATTTAAAAAAAAAAAAAGAGTTGCATAGAGTTACAATATTGAACCAATCTCCACGGATTCAACCCCTTTACCACTATACACTATTTTAGTGTAAAAGATTTAGGGTTTTTAATTTTATTGGCCTCGACAACCACCACATCACCCCTAAGTAGATCAATCAGTATAAGGACCTGGAATCGCTAACAAATGTTATTTATAAATTCATAAAAACAAATACGAATATAAACATCAATTACACTTAAAATAACATAGAGTGTAATTTAACTTACATAGGTTCCCTAGACCAAAGTACGGAAATTACACTGGCAAAGTTCCTACTTGATGGCTACTACTTGTTGGGCACTCAAGGATTGCGGAGCTTCACCATATTACCAATACTTAGGAAATTTTGGAGCTAGAATTGAAAGCAACCGAGAGAGAAAAGAAGTGAAAGGTGTGGAAAAGTCCTAAGCTTCGAATGTCATTTATACAAGAAAAGAGGCAGGGCACGCCGTACACCTTGTCTGGGTGCACCACGATTTATGTTGGAGGGATGACGTGGCAATCATGTAATAGTGACACGTGGCGAGATCTTAGGGGATAACAAAGGCGCGCCGCACTTGATATTTGTGTGTGTGCCTACACACGACAAATTATAATTTCTTTAAAAATTCATATGTACTTCAAACGATCTCCATTTTCGGTGTATTTTATATATCCATGCATAACTATCGATGATATCTACAACTTTTATTTAAACTTTGTCGGCTAATTTTGAATTTATAGTTATAGTTATATTTAAAGTCCGTTAAAAATTCATAACTCTCTCGTCCGACGTCCGTTCTTGAATGTCTTTATATCGACGAACTGCTATAAACGAGATCTTCGATTCTTGTTTGGATTTTCTTCGGAAGAAATCAATTGATCTCAAATTCGATTTTTGTGTATGCATTACTATGCTGAATCATCAAAAAATCATAACTTCCTCATATGATGTAAGATTTAGGCATTCTCTATATGCACGGTCTCAGTTTTATTATTAATACGAGCTTACATTAAAATGATTAGCCTGATAACAAACTTTTAAAAAATTTACTTTCTATGACAATTATTGTCGTATCGAGTCGAACGTGAAACTTCAATGGGTCACAACTTCTTCATTCGAAGCCCAGTTTAAGCATTCATCTTATATCCCTAGAATCCTCATTACGACTATTTGACTTTCATCTCGGTTATTTGGCCTAATTATTTTTTTTAGTTGCGTGTTTTTTCCCTATTTTATTATACTGCTTTAAACACATATACTGCATATAACTACACATAGATTACATAATATTCAAAAATTATCTTTATTTACTTCATATAAAGGTTACAACTGTTGACCATTACAAGTATATCATCTTATTAATGCCTAGATATAAAACACAGTCATTGCAATTCTCTCCCCTTTAAGATGATCTTGTCCTTGAAATCATGCATCATTAAACAAATCTGGATATCGACTCCTCATTTTTTCTTTCTATTTCATAGGTTAGGTTCAGCCATGTCATATGTTTCCATCCTACAAGCACTAAATCAAACACCTTATGTCATAACTTCTTCATCTTTCGGTTAACAATTGCTTCGAGATTTTCAATTAGCCTCTTTTTTTAATCGATCCACATCTCTGAAAGTCGGATCACGTTTGGAACATCTCCTGTGAGTTTTCTCTAATAACACGCATTCGAGTTATTATGGATACCTTCCAGTTCTTCTAGAAACTCCATCTTGTACGCATGCTTTCCAACTCTCTGTAGAACTTTGAACGGTCCAATACATCTCAAAATCAACATTCTTCACTTTCCAAATCTGATAAGTCCCTTCCATGGCGAGACTTTAAGCAACACTTGGTCTCCGATTTCAAATTTAATCGGTTGTCGCTTCTTGTCTACATAGATCTTCTAACGATTTTGAGCTGCTATCATCCTTTCTCTAATCACTTTCAACCTCTCAGTAGTCTAATTAATGATCACATGACCAATAAAATGCTTCTCTCCTGCTTCAAGCCAACAAGACAGTGTTTGATACTTTTGTCCATACAGTGCTTGTTAAGGGGTCATCTTAATGCTCGAAGGGTAACTATTGTTGTAAAAAAAATCCACCAATGGTGGATGCTCATCCCAACTACCTATAAGCTCCAAGGTACAAGCTTGTAACATATCTATCAGTGTTTGAATTGTTCTCTCGCCTTAACCATCCGTTGGTGGATGATAAGCAGTACTCAAACACAATTTTGTATATATCTCTTCATGTACACTCTTCCAGAATCAAGAAGTAAAATAACTATCATGGTCTGAAAAGTTGTGAAGGGAACACCGTAAGCTTTCACTATCCCATTCACATAAACTTTTGCACGCTTATCCATAGACAATCTCTCATTGGCTGCTATGAAATGCACACACTTATTCAATTGGTCTATGATTACCAATTATGTTGTGATCTTTCTTAGTTTTGGGCAATTTGGTCATAAACTCCATGGTTATGTCTTCCCATTTAACCATGGATACTTGTAAAGGTTCCAAATTGCCATATGGTTTCTGATGTATTGGTTTAACTCTTTTGTAGGTCACACATTTACCTACATACTTAGCAAAATATGGTTTCATCGTAGGCCACTAGTAATATGGTTTTAGATCCTTATATGTCATGGTGTTGCCTGGATGAATTGAGTATATGGTCTTGTGAGCTTCTTCCATAATAGTCGGCCACAAAATCATGAGTATATGGATGAATTGAGTAATTGGTCACAAAATCATTGGCCACTAATAATATGGTTTCAGATCATTTAGTGCGAAAACCACCGCTGCCAACTCCAAATCATAAGTGGAGTAGATCTCTTTGTGCACTTTCAGTTGTCTGGATGGATATGTTATCACCTTTGCCCTTTGTGTTAGAATGCAACCTAACCTAACTCTAAATTCATTAGATCCATAATTTTTTTTGGAGAATTGGTCAATCCAAATTACGTAACTAAAAACTTATAGACTCCATATCTTGTTTTGGGTGTGGTCTTCTCAATATCTTTTTCTCACACCTTTAGCTGATGATAACCTAACCTGAGATCAATCTTAGAAAAGTAGCTTATTTCTTGTTGTTGAACAATCAGGTCATCAACCCCAGGAAATGAGTATTTATTCTTTATCGTCGCTTGATTCAGCTCTCTATAATCTATACATATTCTCATACTTCCATCCTTCTTTTTCATGAATAACATTGGAGTTCCACATGGTGTAGAACTAGGTCCTAAGAAACTTTTGTCCAACAACTCCCAAGTTGCATCATAAGCTCCCTCATCTCTATCGGTTCTAATATGTATCGCGCTTTTGCAAGTGGTCTGGTTCTTAGTAACAAGTGTATTCGAGACGCTACTTGTCTATCAGCTGGGGACAATCCAGGAAGATATTTAGGAAATACTTCTAGCATGTCATAAACCACTGGTAGTCTTTTCATCTCCTTCTTCGCATCAATCACGAATGCTAGATGTGTTGTACATCCTTTAGCTAAACACATTCTAGCTTTCATCAGGGAGATGATTGAAGAATTTACTATGCATTTGTCCTCACACACCATAAATGATTCTCTTCCAGTAGAGTTTACTCTCACCATCTTCATTCCATATAGTATCCCGACATCGTTCACACCAAGCCAATCCATTCTTAATAATATTTCGAAACCATTTAAATCAATGGACTATAATTTCTTGTGAAACTTATTCCTATTCAAGTCACTGATGATATTTTTCATGAATTAGCTAATAGGTACAAACTTTCCACTAGCAACTTCTACTACTAGATCACTATGTAGTTTATCTATAGGAAATGCTAGTTTTCTACAAAATTTGTGCTAAATAAATGAGTAATTAGCTCAAGAATCAAACAATACAATGGCAGGAAGTTCAGTTGCTATGAAAGTACCTGAAGCAACATCTACTTCTTCCTTCGTTGATTCTAGAGCCATTTGTAACTCTCTTGCCTTTGGCTTCAAGACATTTGGCTTTACAGCCTCTTTCTTTTTCGAGAAATCCTTCTTAATACGCCCATCATCTCCATAGTTGTAGGACACTCTATGGTTAAATGCGCACTCATTGGAGTAGTGATCGGTTCTCCCATATTTGAAAGAAGTCGCTTCATTGTTGCATCTTCTAGATTGTTTCTTCTTTCACTTCTCTCACCACTTAGCATCACCACTGCCCCCAAACTTCTTGTTTTTGGGTTTCATGTTCCAAAATAGGTTCTTCTTATTTGATCTTGAAGATCCCTCAAAGTTCCTCTTTTCTCCTGACTCAGCTCCTTCCAAACCGATTTTTTTCGATCTGGGTCTCAACATTCTTAGCTGCCCAGATAGCGTCTCTTAGAGTTGTTGCCAGCTTTACTGTTGGACCAAATTCTGCCAGTAGTTTAATAGAAAACTTGTTGATCTTGGAGATTTTAGCTAGAAATAAGTAAGGAAACAACTTCATCTTTTCTGTAAAACTTGCAGCCTACTCGTTGACACTCATCTTGCCCATTTTCAGATTCTAGAACTCATTGTTGATTTCCAGAAGGCCATGCTCAGAGCTGTACTGGATTTTCAATTTCACCAGAAAGTCTTCTCGATACATCATAATGGCCTTTAGTATGGTATCAGTCAGTAACTTCCACAAGATTAAATCCCTAATCTTCAAATATCTGACCACGAGAACAGTCTTCTGCTTGTTGTTACATTCTCAACTCTCAGACATCATCATTATATAGGAGATCGAATCCATGAGTTCCACTGGTATTGGGCTTCTAAAAAAACTTGGTGGCTTGGATGCAATGAAATCCTTGTACTTGCATCCATGTCCATCGTCTACTTTATTAGGTTAGTTCCTTTTAACCACATGTGGCTCAGCTTGGCTAATAGTCCGGTTATAGTTTAGTTCCTCTAACTTTTATTCATTCATACTGGGTTGTACAACTGGTGTCGTAGGTTCATCCCTATTATTTCGTAACATTTGTCTCATTTCCTCCCTTTTTTCAACTAATATAACGTGAATCATCGATAAGACTCTTGTCATCGTAACAGGTTCAGCTACTGGTACCATTCTCACCATGTCGATCTATACACCAAAATAGACATTTAGTGTACCGAGATGTGAGTTTATTATGATAGGGAAGGCTCTTGATGCACAATTCTCCTTATCACTCCGAAAGGTTACATGCCGGTTCTAATACCAGCATTAAACATTTAGAATACTTAATACATAAAATTTCTAATCCTAGTCCAAAAATAGAGGTTTAATTTATTCAACTAATAGCATCATTGGTAGGCAACCTAAAGCATCTTAAGGCATCTTATCGCTATAGCATGATTTAGCATAATTCATTTAGCCCATAAAAGCAATTTAGACATCATTCGTAAAATAAGCTAGTGCATGTGTTAATTTAGGAATACTACCTAAAGTATAGCAGACACTTATCTTATAGTAATCGCTTAGTATTCCTCAAATATTCATAGTTCGCTTAAACTTGTGCTCTGATACCAACTGTGATATTCTCATTTTCATGACCATTTTAAAACTTTTTATTTATGTTTTATTTATTTTAGTATATAAAAAATAATGTGGAATTTGTTCCCAAAATATGATCATATTATTATCAAAGCATTTCCAAGGAAATATATTTCATTAATATTTAAAACCATGGGATGTCATCGTCAATATAGATACATAAGTATAAACAAGTCTTAATAGGCCTTACAACATCTTATTGTACTAATCGCTTACAAACTCCTCAAATTACTTATCATCCAAGTCCCTTCGTACTGCTACCTATGATACTAAGAAACTGAGTTGATTAGGCATGCGGTCTGGTGAGCACATATGGTTTTCAACCCATAATAATTAAATTCTTTATTTACATCAAATAATTTTCCCGATTACCATTCCCGTTATTCTCACACAATGATCCTAAAGTACTGATCTCAATGAATCTATCCTAAGGATCATCATCATCAACAGGTAGACAATATTGCTTAAGGGATTACTTAATAAATATATGTTAATAAGGGAACCATAAGGGGATAGAGTATATCAAATGAACAGATAGTTCATTAACACCTTTAGGTTACGAACATGCTAGTGTTTTAACTGGAGTCTTGAATAGTCTGCGATCGTCATCTATACTATGTTACATGATTTGTTCATTAATAGTCAAGCCCTCTCATCATCCTCATCATTGTCATCACCCATCACTACCCAATATATATTTTATATATAAAAATACATATACGATTAAATCAAATAAAAATTATATAATTTATCCCTAATAGATATCAAGTAATTCAGATAATAGGCACACACAGCAATTAATCATCTAGACACTTTTTAATCTATTTGTAAGCGAAAAGTAACTATGCACTCACTTGTTAAAGTGGATGACTAGAAAGTTGGGCAGCGCTTTGCTTTATAACTTAACCTTTCCTTTGATGTGACCTATGTTCAATTATCACTAAATCTTAGTTTATTATTTCTTATGACTAATTAATAGTCTAGAGTCCTCAACAATCCCAATGTCTACATCAAGATCTATCAAGTAATGAGCAATTAGATAAGATCATATAAAAGATATGGTATGTTTAGTATATAGAGTATATTGTTTGGAAATCCTACTTTAAAAACCTCACTAGATCTTTCCCAGACATCGCCTCTGTAAGTAGATTAATCAATATAATGACTTGGAATTACTAACAAATCTTATTTATAGATTCACAACAATGACTATGAATATAAATATAAATTATACTTTAAATAATATAGAGTGTAATTTAAATTAAAGAGATTCCTTAGACAAAATTTTGGAAATTTCACTGGTAGAGCTTCTACCCGATGGCTACTACTTGTTAGGAACTCAAGGATTGCAGGGCTTTTCTGGAATACTAATACATAAGAAATCTTGGAGATAGAATTGAAAGCAGCCGAGAGAGAAAAAAAAAGTGAAAGGTGTGGAAAATTTTTTGAACTTCGAAAGCTATTTATATAGGAAAAGAGGTAGGGTGTGTCATGCCCCCAATCTAGGTATGTCGCGCTTTATTTCGGAGTGATGATGTGGTAGTCATCTAACAGTGAAATGTGGTGACATCTTAGGGGCTATCAGAGGAACATCGCGCCTGATGATGTCGGTGTGTACGTCAGTGAGCGAAAAATTATAATTTCTTTAAAATTTCATATCTTCTTTATGCACGCTCCATTTTTTATGCATTTTATATCCATGTGTAGCTATCGTCGAGATTTACAACTTTCATTTAAACTTTGTCGAGTAATTTTAAAGTTATATTTGTAACAAGTATAGAAAGTTAAAGTCCGTTAAAAATTCATAACTTTGTCATCCGACGACCGTTCTCGATTGTCTTTATATCTATGGACTCCTATTAAAGAAATATTTGATTCAAATTTAGTTTGTTTCGTCAAAAAAATCAACTGATCTCAAATTCAATTTATGTGTCCGCATTGCTATGCTAAAATTTCGAAAAATTATAACTTACTCATACGAAGTCAGATTTAGGCATTCTCTATATGCATGATCTCGGTTTTAAAATTATTATGACTTTAGTTTAGATTTCTTAGGCTAATAAGAAACTAATCGGAAATTTAATTTTTACGACACTCGTTGTCGTATTGAGTCAAACATGAAACATCAACGGGTCACAACTTCTTCATTCTAAACATCAACGGAATCCACATCACGACTGCTTCAACTTTAATCAAGGTTATTCGATCTAATTATTATTGGTTTTAAGACACATATTTTTTTCTTCCTATTTTATTATATCGCTTTAAGCACATACAGTACATATAAGTACACATAGAACACATAATACTCAATAATTCTAATTATTTACTTCATATAAATATTACAATTGTTGACCATTACAAGTATATCATATTACTAATGTATAGCGAGAAAACACGGTCGTTACATGTGCACCAACATTGACTACCACAACCTCAACACCTACATAATACACACCATCCTCTACACGCACAATATCCACACCATGCTCATTTGAAGGTCATTTCTGATTTGTAAGTTTTTATTAATTCTTCATCAGCATTTGTATGTTTATGTGTATGGATATATATTACGTTTATGGTATTTATGCAGAAGAGGAAATTAGGACGTGATGCATCGTATAGTGAAATTGTTCATGTATACACACACAAAGAATCATGGTGGAGACACATTTAAAAATGAAAAAGATAGAAAAATTCATGTAACATTCATTTAAATGCCAAGTTTTATATTGTAGACTTCATGTTATTCATAACTTTGATATATTGTTATATTATTAGTATAATTTTGCAAGCGGTCTTTGTAGGAAAAACATGAAGAGTTGGCAGTTGTAGATGAAGAAGTTGAGGAGACTAAATACTTTATGATGTTTTTGGTGGTCATGACAAGAAAAGAAGACTGTATGGATTTGGCTCATATGCAACAGTGATTCCCATGATTAACGGCACAACAGAAGTATCTAATTACATCCCGAAAAAAAAAAAAAAACTGTTGAATTGGACGAATTGAGGGAGCTTGTTAATCAGAAAAAAGAAAAAAATGCAGAACTTAAGGAGATAATGAAGGCCAATGATGACCAACAAAAAAAAAAGAATCGATCAACTTAATAAGCAACTACAATAAGCACTAGTAGTTATTAATGTTTTTAAAGACCTATAAAAGTATTAGATCATAAAGTGTTAATTTGTTTACTACAAAATATTTGTTTTAGATTAGCCATTTTTCATTTTTTATAAAATAAATATTTATTGTTTTATTTTATGATATAAATGTTGTCTGATTTTTTATTATCTTTGTTTTTATATATTAGTACAAAATAATTTGGGCTAATTTGTAAATTAATTATCAATTCGTAGCTATCTAGCGGATTTACCAAGGCTTTCATTACAATGGATTTAGCTAGGGATTCATCACAACGGATTTAGCTAGAGATTCATCACCATAAATTTTGCTAGGAATTCATCACAGTGGATTTAGCTAGAGATATATCACCACAAATTTTGTTAGGGATTCATCACCACAAAATTTGATACGGATTTCATTTTGTTGTCATGTTTGCAACAAGATTATTGTTTCTATTGGGAACCTTGCTACGTGGTTTTTAGGGATGGATATGAGCTGTTGCAAATTACATAGCAATTCATCTTTTGCAACGAAATTTTAGCTTTTCCAATAGATTCATTCCCTAGCAATATCAAAATTTTCTTGTAGTGTATGAACTTAGAGAATTTTAGAGTCTCTCCCATTGCTTCAGAACTAAAAAGAACATTTAGGAACCCATTTGAGATTAAGTTTAGGAACATACCTCTCTTTTGAATCATTGTAATCAGTTAAAGAAACATTGGCTCAATGCTTTTTTAACTTTTCCCTTTCTCCTAGAAGACCTTTAATTAAGGTGCTTCTTTTTAACTCCATTAGTTGTCTTTAGTTAAGACTATTGAGATGAATTCTTAGGAACCCATACTTGTTACATCTTTATGGGTTCAAAAAATGATTTCTTTGGAACTCAAATCTTCTTTGATTTGTTACCTCGACTTCGTTTTCTTTGTTTTTTTACATGTAAAAATAGTTATTGAAAGAAGAACATACATCAGAGAATTTACTTGCTTGAGCTCTTCTGATGTTTTGAATTGGATAATCAACTTGAGTCTTGACATGATGAAATTGAGTGATAGTGTGAAATATCTTTGCAAGGTGAATCCTCTTGGCAGTGAGAATCGACTTATCAGCGTGAACTGACTTTGCACTATGAACAACCCTATCAAGGTAAACTGACTTATGAGCATGTGATGTCTTGACAGTGTAAGGTGTCTTGGCAGTGCGATCTTTCTCTATAGTATGAAGTGAATTAAGTTTAGTGTGAGGTAAGACTGAGGGAATGAGGCATTTGAGAATGGTAATAGGTTCTAATAAAGCTTTTTAAGTATCATCATTTTGTGGTTTCTCAACATGAAGGTTGTCGACATGAAGGTTATCAGTGAAAGAGCTGTTGTGATGCTCATCCGAGTGAAGACTATGGTTTCTTAATGATGAACATTCTTTAGGTATATCTTCTGTTTGAACACTTACAGACAAAAACCTTTTCTTCTTTACATCTTTTTCTTCAATCTTTTCATTCATTTTTGATAGCTCTTTCTCCCCTTCAACAAGATTCTTCCTCAACAATTTAATATCGATGATTTTGTCTTTCATATCCAGTTCAACCAAGAATAAAACATCTAGCGATGCCTTTGAATCATACATCAGTTCAACAAAAACAAGATAAAGGATTTGCAATGATTGCCTTTTTATTATTTTTTTTTTCACTTTTTTGTTTTCTTCTTCATAAAAACATTTGTATCTTTGTTGAACCTTCCACTTAAGAATAATTATATCAGCTAAAAGACATTATAAGGACCATGCATATTGGATACATACAAATAGGACCAAATATAAGAGGAAATACGATACTCTTTTTTCTAAATGTCAGAATTACTCTTCATATCTCGATGATTTTAGAAGATATCTTCTTCTTCTTCTTCTTCTTCTTCTTCTTCTTCTTCTGCTTCTGCTTCTTCAAATTTTGAGTTTCTGAATAATGTTTGAATTTCTGAATCTTCAATAGATAATAAAACAGGTGTTCTAACCTGCTCTAATACCAATTGGAAGTTCCTTAACCCTAACATTTGTGTATGAATCTAATAGAAACATGAAATAACAACACAAGTATTTAAAAAATAAAAACCAATTTCATTTATCGAGTTTTGAACTAAGAAAAGTGTTCTCACCAAGAGAACGAGTACAATGATTCAAAATAACCAATATTCTGAATCATCTGTAAGAACTCAATAAGAACTCTCAGTTCTCTTTGCAAAAAGTCATTCTCTCTCTCTCTCTCTCTCTCTCTCTCTCTCTTTCTCTCTCATAACATAATATATATATATATATATATATATATATATATATATATATATATATATATATATTTAACTCTCAACAAATGAGAGAGGATAGTATCAATATTAGTCTAAACCTAGGACATAAGAATTTTGCATATTCTCTAGATCTTCTACTTAAATAAAATCGCTAATTTGATGGGATTGAATCTTATAAAATAAATGTAGATCTGGTATTTAAGGATCAAATTAGATAAGATCTTCAAAATACTTCTTCACCAAGTAGTTATGATCTACTCCAGATTCGAACATCAAGACCTAGAAGGTATACGTTGATCAAGGGCAGCAACATCAGCGTCATAAGATGATCCGCTGATCAGCTTTAACTTTAGCAAGAGTAGCTTCAACTTCAGCAGATATTGTATGATCATCAGTGTGTATTAGTGTATCAAGTCATCAACGTGTCATATCATTAGTGTGTCATCAGTATAAGAACTTCAGAGTATAAACACCCTACTCAGTCATCAGTGAATGGTATCTTTGTGTTGATCATACTTTCAGTTCCTTTGGTGCTGAGAGCTCCTTCAATATCTTTTGGTCATCAGGAGATGATCTTCAGTAGTACCAAGACTTCAAGTATTAATTGCAGATTTGATCAACTAAGCCAGTTCGGATCTGTTCTTCAGTCTTCGACATATGAGCTTCCATCAGCATATCTTCATATTAACTAAATAAAAAAACTCTAACAAATCAGCTTGTCTAAGTTGTATTATTTACAGTGGGTTAGACAAGACTGACTATCTACAATAAGCAGATAAACTATAACCATAATGTGTAACTTTTACATCATTAAATCTATACGAATATGTTCCTAACAATATGTATGTATGCATGTATGCTTCGATTTTAAATATTTTTTTTTAAATTAACTTTTGTGTAAATTAGAATGCTTTATAACTTAGCATACTACTTTAATATTTACTTTAGGTAAAAAAGAACAAGTATTAGGAATATGAGGAACCAAGATTAGTGAGAAGATATAGAAGATGTCTATTTTAGTTTAAATGTAACAATAGACCTACATTTATTTCTCTTATTATTTCCATATATCTCTATTGTTTACTTTGTTTAGTTAATTGTTTCGATAGTTTTGAAAAGTTATAGGACTTCAATGTAATATTTAAGATATTTATTTTTACTAAGTTTTAAAATGCAATTTAAAGTTAGAATTATAAGGGATGTTACACCAAAATGGTAAGATCAAGGACGTGTAAATCCATTACTTTCTTACGATTGTTTGATTTCATTTATTTACTTATTTATTTTTCTTTTTTAAAAGATTAGTTAGTCGGTAGAAGTTAAATTCATCATGTTAGTGAATTTCCATTCATTTGGATTTGAACCTGGAACCACCAATCTAAGAGGATTTCGTCCCTAGCAAGTGGGCTAGTCCCACACCAGCTTATTACCATTTTCTGATGGCTGTCCAAATTTGTTGCGAACTTCTTATTTGCTAATGTAGCTAAAATATGTTGATGAAATCAGAAGAAAAGAAAATGAAATAATGAAAAGGGAGAAAAATTTCCTTTGAAGATGAAGAAATGAAGTCACTAAAATATAAATACGCTAGTCTTGGAAAAAGCAAAAGATATTGCTTCTATTATTTTCGGATCATGCAATAAATTGTGATGAAAGTTGCAATAAATTGTAATGAAAGTTGGTAGGCTAAAATATAAATAGGAAAGGTTCATGAGTGATAGCTCCGTATGATCAATGGTAATATCCCCTAGATTTACGTTTTGTATGATGTGGTTTGTTCATTGGTTGGTAAATCATTGATAGTTTCGGATGATCATTTGAAAATATTCCCAACATCTTGATATCTAGCTCTCTTGAAAGCCGAGTATTGGGTGATAATGATAATTTATCAAATATTACTACTTACAAAGATTATTTTTGTGACCTAGTTTAGTCACACAGAAAAATCGAGACAAATAAAAAAATGCATTAGTATTCTATGAACTTCAATCTATATATCTCATTGTTTCATGTTCGACGTCCGTCTTTAATGACTCTAGGACATAAGATATGAGCTTATGTTTACATTAGAAGATTAATCGGTATATAAAACATGATCATAAATTCTCGTTAGGTTTTCTTTCAAAAAACAAAAATTATGCCTAATAAATATAATATTAAAAGAAAAATGTTTTCTAACGAAAGCAGTGTACATAAGACTTTTGGGGGAATTGAAGACGATCATACAAAATCAAAGAGTATAATATAAAACGTATTACATATGAAAGCTGAACGGTGAAACAATCCCTTCACAACTTGTAGAAAGTAGAAACATTCATTTACTGAAAAAGACTTCCAATCATTAAATATTTTACAACACAACTGCATACATAAATAATTACTTTGCCAAAAACTATAATAATTTTTTTTTTTTTTTTTTTTTTTTAAGCAAATGAATAATTATATACATATATTTTGGAAACTAAATATTTGTTTTCTATAATTAATTAAAACATATTTAAAGTGAGACACATTGGATCTCAGGTTAATCCGTACCATTTTTGTCCTCCAAGATTCTTTCCACTTGTTTTTCTTTATCGTTTTTTAAATGATATATAGGGATTTGTCTTGGATTTTGAGATCCCAAATTTTGATTCCAACGATTTCTTTCACCAAGGTTTAGTTTGAATATATTATTTACTAATATATTTATTTAAAGCGAGTCAAGTAATGATTTAAGCTTAAAAGGTAACACAATAAAAAAATAATAATAATAAAAAAAAAAAAAAAGATTTAACATAACAAACTAGATCTTTTAACCCTATTCTCGATTCAATTAAACGAGAGAAGTTGAAAATCGTTTGTCACTTTCAAAAGGATGTCACCCCTTCATGAAAATGCCATAACCAAAGTTTCTAATTCAATTAATGAGTGATGGATAGACACCAACTTACTCCAACAACATAACCACTTCCAAAGCTTTAGCGAAAATATACATTTAAAAAATAAATGCTTCAATGTTTCTTGTTCGAGATTGCACACAACATCGGGACGAACTAAGTTCAAACCCCCCACTTGCAGATTTACAGTAGTTTGGTTACAATTCTGAAAAACCTTCCAACAAAAACAATTGACCTACATGGGCATCCGCTTGAACAATTTGAGGATCACAATCATGCTACTCCCAAGTAAAACCTCAATCTCATTTCTTAAAGACCAGCCTACGAACTTCACATCGCCTACTATAGCCCATTAGCATGAGTCAATAATGTTTTACAAAGAAACATTTCCAAGCATAGCCAACAACCCACATAATTCTTGCAATTCCTTCCCACCACGAATTTGTCTAGCTTAACTCCATTACTATTGATCCACCGAAGCAACCCCTAAAGTCTTTTTTTCTACAATTACACAATTCTTTTTAGCTTTAATTCTATAGAGTTTTGGAAAAACCATTTTAAGGAGTAAATCATTCACCAATTGTCCTTCCAATCAAGTTTATCCCTGCACGGACCTTTCTACAATACAAACTTTGAAAGTCCATACCCAAATCCATTAGATCTTCTTTTACTTGTGAAATTGATAACTATACTCTAATACATGTTATTATGATAGGTATTATTATGTATAATATGAATACATACATTGCCGAAGAGAATGGGTTGCTAATCATTAAAAATCCTCTAAGAATAGGAGAGTAGTGTACTTTGAAATCAGAGTGCATATGTAAAAAGGAACATGGTGTGAAGAATAGTACATTGCTATAATTTAGTGTGTTGAAGAAATGTAAATTAGCAATGCAAACATGTTCAATGTCGTGACGCAGTGAGGTGTCGTGGCATTAGCTAACATATGGTTTGGGAATGGACAAGTGACGATTGAATGAGCTATGTGGCGTATTCATATATGTTGCGCATCGTCGCGACTCGAACATATTAAATGTCACGATGCAAACTAGGATTCTCAGCCAACTGTAATAGTTGAAAGATGATTCCAATGGTTTGGTTTGGCATATTAAACCAAATTCGGTGAGCGAGGATTTTGTCCTTGATGAGTTCGTGAGGTCGGGTCGCGAGGATATGACTGCAATATGGGCTAAGGTATCCACTAAATACGTTATCATATTATTATTTTTATAGAATAAGTATGAAGGGCCATAAACTCAAATTTACAGGAGTTGTAAATATATAAGATTTACTCAATGATTTACATGGTTAAACAGGTTGATGGTTATAGTATGGAATTGTATGAATTTGGCAAACAAATGGTTACTGAGTTTAGTTAGTAGTCAAGTAACTGATCATTGTGGTTGATATTATGGTGAGTATAAACAAGTTCTAATGAACTTGATACATTGTCTAAATAGTACTAGACAATTAATATATAGCATCCCAAAAATCAAGGCAAATTTTCATTTTTCAAAACCAACCCAAAAACCTTAAATGTTTACAAAAAGTAGTTTCCGAAAGTCAAAATCACAAATTAGAGTATCCCAAAACCAAATCATATAAAATCCAAAGCATGTGGGCGATAAAGCCTTCACACTGCATCGATCATCTGAAGTACCTGAAATACAACACTTAAACTATATGCCAAAGTTTAGTGATTTCCCCTAAGGTACCACACATAACCATACATATAACAACATGCATACATGAGCTTTCAACATGACTGGAGTGCCTCGTAGGGCCTTCAGCTTATTTGGACCGCTCTCCAAGTCTTCGGCCTGGCTGGATAGCCTTGTTGGTCCTACAACCTATCTATACCGCTCTCTCGGCCTTCGGCCCAACGGGCTGCCTTGCAGCGCTTATAGCCTATCTGGACTACCTTGGGTGTCTTGGCCTTCAATACAAAGTAAAACCGCCTCAACCCAACAAATCAGAACATGGAGAATATACAATAGTCAATAACCAACAGGTATAAGTACTCATATAGATCTAGCAGACTATCATATAACAAACATAACATCTATCCAATATACTAGGATACATAATCAAGTGGGTAGAATTAGTGCCTTCGACCCACTAGTACAGTGAGGAAAACTCACCTAAACCACTCAAACAAAGCCCAACAACTACCTCAACAACAACACAACTAACACAAGCTTCCTAAAACCAAGTCCAGATCAATGCTTAGCCAATTATTCAATTCTACCTATGTTTGACCAAAAGAAAAACTAGTCAATAAGTCAATAATCGAAGTCAAAGTAAGAAAAATAGTCAATTAACAGCCCACCAAGCCGTCGCCTTCCTTGGTAACATCGTGGGCATTAAACGCCAAAATAGTCACAGACTCCCCAGTCTCCATTTCTTGGCAACCTAAAGCCACGCCATGGGGACCAATCTGAGCAACTCAAACGAGCTTAATCCATTTTATCCCAACTTGAAGAGCTCAAAAGCTTGGATATGATTTTTTCTAATGTCTTAATGGATAAAGTTTCTTTCTTAACTTAATCCATTATGTCCAAGTCTGACACTTTTAGATCTGAATCAATAAGATGTCTAGTGGGATAAAGTTTCCAACTTTATCCATAGTAATGCCACGGTCATTCAAGATCTAAACTTTAATACAACAAAATTGCTTAAAAGGCCAAGATAACTTGCATGGGTATAAAGGAAGGTAAAAGATCACAACTTTTCTAGTCCATGAGGTCCAAGAAGCATTTTAATTTGATCAAAAGATGTTGGAGTCCACTCAACTCCATGTTCACTTAGGATATGGACCAAAAGTGCCAAAAAAATCCCAAATGACAAGATCAAAACAAAATATGTAGTAAGGTTGGAACATTATATTTACAATAGCCCATAAATGTAATGCCTTTGATGGATCTAAACTTGAAGCATCAATCCTTGCAACTAAAATAGCCTTTTTGATCTTTAAGCTCCATCTAAATAGCATAAGAATCATCCAAAAGAGGAGATAGGAGAGGAGAGAAGCTCAAATCTTGAAGATGGAGGCTAGGGATTCTCTCAAGGGGTCCTAGAGGTGATTAATGGTGATAAAATGCCCAAAATGCAAAACAATAAGCATAGATACATTGAAAACCCTAAAAAAATCATGGGTATGGGCCTGATTGATCCCTAAGCCATTGCCCTGATCCCCACACTATGGGCATGACTCTTCACCCGAACTCACATCAACTTCAAACAACCATAACGTTTTCGTTTCAATTCCATTTTCGACGATCTTTATATCCATGAAAATGTATTGACGAGCCCCACAAATCTATCTAGTTAATTTTTTTTTGCTTCACATGTCAATCTAAAAAGCATAATCCATGCAAGTCGCCCAAAAATTATCTTTTTCCTATTTTACCCTTTTTCTTCTAAGCACAAATCAAAGGCTTTAATAACTTAACTATCATTATCATCATCCATCAAGGTCTAAAGCTCAAGGCCTTTACTTAGACCATTTGTAGCTCGCAAATCTGGAATTAAGAAAATTCACAAAAAGGATGTTACAACTCTCCCGCGCTTAAATAGGATTTCGTCCTCAAAATTCGTCTTGGATAGAATCTTTGAGAACAACGCCAAAATATTCCATAAACTCCCACTAACTACTTCGAAATTCAAGGCATCTAGTAAAGAAAAATCGAAAGATCACTCGGAAGCCCACAGTTTCCCACAAACAACCCAATATTCTTGAAAATTCTCAACTGCAACCACTACCTTTATCTCCCTAACTAAAAGACCAACCGTCCAGCAAGAACTACTCAAACCACGAATCATCAAAATTAAAACTACAAATAATGTCATCAACAATCTCCCAAAACCAGGACATATCAATCTAAACTTCAGAAACCATACCCTAAGCCTGCGATCATCCATTCGTTATTCATATCTCTAGTCCTCACTAGGAACACCAACAAACCATCTAGAAAGAAAACCCAAAACATATCGATTGCAAATTTCAACCAATCCCATATGGGACACACAACCTTACCCATAGGTTGTGGTACTAGTAGATCTAACCAAAATGTGGAACCTCAATCGCTTACAGAAACATCCACATGAATGGTCGAAACTTAGATCCCACATCTTGATTGAAATCAGAGAGATCCTACCAACATGTAGCTTGCTCAATAAAATTTCCAAAGATATCGGAAATGTTTGTGAAATCCAGGTCGGTTCAAATCAAATACCAACCCTTCCGACGCGACACACCAAAATTGGATTATGCACAGGTCCAAAGCCACACCTGAATAACTAAACAGGGTTGCCCAAACATCCAAGCATCCAATAACCAAGGACACGTATCAAACTTGAGCTTGCTATCAACAATAATTTCACAACCAACCATTGAGCATGCCCATACCTAGAAACCAAAATATACAATGTATATATTTTGACAATTGATTGAAACTTAAAAAAAAAACCCTGTTATTGAAGATGTACGAAAAGACCAACGATCGAGAGTGCATTGACAACTATTCCATTGATCCAATGCACTACTGGACATAGATCAAGAGGGACAAAACATACAAAACTAAAAAATAAGTGAATGATCAACAACTACCCAACCTATACTATAGATATCAATCTATAAGACAAGCTGAAAAATCCCTCAACAATCGATACTCAACCTAGGAACACAAACACATCATTTCTCAACTTTCCCAAAGGAATAACTAGCTACAACGAGCTCCTTTTCCAAAAACGTCTTTCCGCAAAGACAACTCGATTATTACAAAACACATACATCTTATGGTATCTTGCTGTTTACCCTCGTCTTGACCAAATTCTTAAAAACGATTTACATACTCAAACCACACATTCTTATGACCCATTCTTCTGAAACCATAACTTAAACAGATCGCTGATCCTCTAGACAGAATATCCAACTTTCCACATCTTAGGGTTCGAACTACCACCCGCTGGCATTGCAAACAACCCAAAACTCAACCCGACTCACCGATATATATAGCATCCTCGACCATTGGGATGTATTACGCAATGCAAGATGATCTTCAAGATAAAGACCAAGCAAACTCAAAGAGATTTTCGAATCTCAGATGGAGACCTCGGGAACTCCCAAATCCCTGTCTTTAACATCAAGAATTTTCATGCAAATGCACAAGCAATAATTCTGACATTCCATCCATAACACCAACTTCTTATCTAGAAAGAAATGGACTACCATACTCCTTGCATGCAATCCCAACCGTTAACTCATCGAAATAAATCATCCATAAATACAAAAGATGTTATCTACATAGTTAGCATACATCAGAGACAACAAAAGTTGTAACTCCTGGTTCATTTCCCAGAATACATAAAACGACCAGCTAGCACTTGACCCGCCTATATCCCAAGAAGGCAGACCCTTGATCTCATCTCAAGGCAACCATACCACAAGAATCCACTTGTGCATTCCTTTATTTCCATACTGCCGCAAAACACCGCAACAATCTAGACCCATGCTGGGTCTACATCCCGACTCTGAAAATCACATGTCTGCTCTCTTTTTCTCTTCTGAACATGAAAATTTAGGAGAATAAATCCCCCGTTGTATATAGTGACATTCCAATCCATCTTCCAATTACTCAGTCGCCAATTATTATCCTCAAGCCTATCATAACAATCACTACTTTCTTAAGTCTCGTGAATCAACTAGTACTACATCGATCAAGGCCATGAAAACCTCAAAATTAACTAACTCACCTAAGTCTGCCCTACTTAAACCAAACCTAACATGGCCACCAAGGCCCAAATAATCACCAGATCCATCCTCAGCTTGAACTACCATATCTAAATAATCAAAAGTTACGAAAACATTATCATGAATCATGGTAATTAAACCATGATATCTACTATCAACTAGCTTCTTATAATCCTTGCGAATTTGCATTATTCGAGTATAGATCTTGTGCTTCCAGTAGTATGAGCCCCATACTACCTTTAACACCAATCCATACTTTCCTTAAGAAGCATCACGAGTCCTCTCAATCGCCTACTCATAATAATACTCCCTAATACCTGCTAAACGGAATAGCAACCACACTCAAGCACTTCCTAGGCTATCCTAGGATCCTCACCTTACTCTATCATCAACTGATGGAAGACCATCATTGGTGCCACTTAAGTACTTCAAAAATACAGTCACATGCAACATAACTTAAATAATATTATATTAAAAGACTCAGCCCTACAATGGTTAGACTCAAACAAGAGATGCATAATAGGACCAAATCATTCACTCTAAGATTATTTAACCTTTACATCATGTGACTTAACGTATTCATTTAGTAGTTAATTTACACCCAAAAGAGTCCTACTAAACATCAAACAAGCAACATTCGAGCAGGAAAACTCTATAGGAGTAAGGCATCATAATTCAGGAAATTCTATAAAGCAGTTCTTATAGATCCCTACCCTACAACTAGAATGCAGTTCTATCATATTCATCATACTTAAATAACAGTGTGGGTATCTTCGGGAATATGTTCTTGCTATGGATGAACGTACACATCTTATCCTTCCTTGGTTACTTTTAACAAAAAATTTGGTAACTTTTACAGATGCTTAGTTTGAGTCTGTATTTACTCGAATTCTCATCCAGTTCTCTCATACCACGGCTCCGATACCAACTTATGACATCCCAAAAAATGAAGGTAAAACTCTCATTTTTTAAAACCAACCCATAAACCATAAATGTTTACAAAACATAGTTTAGAAAAGACAAAATCTAATATTAGAGTATCCTAAAATCAATTCTCATAAAATCCGAAGGATAGGCATGATTAAGCCTTCACCTTGCCCTAATCATTTGAAGTACCAAAAATATAACAATTAAAATGTAAGACAAAGCTTAGTGAGTTCCCACAGAATACCATACACAACCATATAGATAACAACATGCATACATGAGCCTTCAACATGATTAGACCGCCTTGTCGGGCCTACAACCTATCTACATCGCTGCCTGGGCCTTCAGCCTCACTAAACCGCCTCGTAGGGCTTACAGCCTATCTGGATCACCCTAGGTATCTTGTCCTTTAGCACAAAGCAGGACCGCTTCAACCCAGCAAACCATAACATGTCAAGATATATAATCACAATCAATAACCAACAAGTAAATGTAATAATACACATCTACCAGTCTATCATATAGCCAGCATAACATTAATCCAATACACCAGGTTACATAATCTAGTGGTCCGACATTGGTGCCTTCGAGCCACACATACATTGACGAAAACTCACCTGAATAACTCAACAGATTCCCAACAGCTACCTCAGTAACAACACAACCAACATAAGCTTCCTAAAACCAAGCTGAGATCAATCTTTAGCTAGATACTAAATGCTAACCAAGTTTAAAAAAAGAAAAACTAGTCCAAATGTAAAAAATAAAAGTCAAAGTAAAAAAAAAAATAGTCTGTGAACAACCATCCATGTCATGCAATTCCCTGGCCACATCGTTGGCACTAAATGCCAGAATAGTCACTAACTCCCCAGTTGCCATGTCGTGACAGCTTAAGGCCACGACGTGGGGACTGGTCTGAATTGCTCAAAAAAAGCTTAATCCATTTTCTTCCAATTTCAAGAACTCCAAAGCTAGGATCTGATTATTTTCAAAGGTCTTAATGGATAAAGTATTTAACTTTATCTATCAGGAAGGTCCAAACCCCCAAGATCTAGACTTTAAGTCCCAAAGGGATTCAAAAGTGCATCTTTCATAACTTAGTCCATTAAGTCCAAGTCCGCCACTTTCAGATCTGAATCAACAAGATGTCTAGAGCGATAAAGTTTCCATCTTTAGTTATAGTAATGCCACAATCATTCAAGATGTAAACTTTAATACGCTATAATCGCCCAAAAGGCCAGGAAAACTTGCATGGCTATAAGAGAAGGCAAAAGATCATAACTTTCCTACTACATGAGGTCCAAGAAGCATTATAATCATATAAAAAGATTATGGAGTACACTCAACTCCAAGTTCACTCACAAAATGGACCAAGAGTGCCAAAAAAAACCCCAAATGACAAGATCTGAATGAAATAAATAACACGATTGGAACATTATACTTATAATTGCCTTGAAATGTAATACCTTTGAAGGATCTAATCTTGAAGCAATAATCCTTGCAACCAAAATAACCTTGTTGATCTTTGAGCTCCATCAAAATAGCATAAAAATCATCCAAAAAAGTAGAGAGAAGAGGGGAGAAACTCAAATCTTGAATATGGAGGCTCGGTATTCTCTTAAAGGGTTCTAGAGGCGATGGAGATTGATAAAAATGCCCAAAAATGCAAAACATTAAGCTTAAATACATTGAAAACCCAAAAAAAAGTATGGGGTTAGGCCTAACTGATCCCTATGAGAAGGGCTTTGATCCTCGCGTCGTGGACACGACTCTTCACCTAAACCCACCTCAACTTCAAATAGCCGTAACTTCTTCATTTCTAGTGTTATTTATATCCATGAAAAGGTATCGACGAGCCTCACACTCTTATATAGTTACTTTTGGCTTCACAAATGTCAATCTAAAAACCATAACCCATGCAAGACACCGAACAATTAATTATTCCATTTTACCCTTTCCTTTCAAGCACAAATCGAAGGATTTATCACTTAACCAACATTATCGTCATCCATCAAGTTCTAAAGCCCATTCCATTGAAGTCCAAGGCCTTTACTCTATCAATTTATAGCCCATAGAACTTGAATTAAGAAATTTCTTAAAATAGGATGTTACATAATGAATTAGAAAGTAGTGCAAAGCTTGAGGCCAAAATTATAGTTATTCTTCAGTAATTAACCAGGTGGGAACCACACTTCTCTTATGGATAGGTGTTATCTAGATGTATTTTTTTTTATTATATTACGTTAACTACATGATAAATATAATGTTGTATTTATTGAGAAATGTTATTGATAGATTTTGGAAAGCTACAAATGATTTTTTTATATAAATAATTTTAAGCCATAACTTAATCAATTTTAAAATATTTATTGGTTATAGATCATTTTCAACAAAACCACCAATGATCCAATTACATGATATAGGAAGATTAAAAGAACACATATGATATTCAGAACTACACCCTTTGAAGACTTTGATCCTAGTTGGTTTTGGGGAGCGATGAAGATGGTAAAAACTCAAGATATAGTTTATGTATAATGTATCCATCAACAAGTATACGCCCCGTGAATGCTACTTCTCATCTTATATGAAGTACTTCTTAAACATTTAAGCACTTATCACAAATAAACTCTAAAGGAGAAGCAATTCTAAGTACAAAATCTTAACTACCCTTTAAAAGAATGTAAGAGATGGAAAGGAAAACAAAGCTACGACTAAATAGGGAAGAGATCAATAAACTATCACAAAAATAAACCTTCCACTCTCTTATATAGTCTTACACATGATATAAGCACCATGCATTCATTAAATGAAAAAGTATGGTGAATTAGATGCATTCCATGTGTAAGATAAGTCTAAAACTCAACCAAAAATCTTACATGGAAGAGGTATGACATAATTCATGAACAATAATGCCTATGAGTGAGTTCAACTCCACCTTATTTCTTTTACGTGCATTTTAAAGTCTACTCAACTTCGAACTATCCAAAAGATTGTACACAATATATTAAATCACACAGTTGAGTTAATAGCTAGTTATTGTTTTTGTCATAAATCGATCAAATGGATATCAACCAAATTGTATGAGAGGTTGTGGTGTTGTGACTACTACGAATATAGAATGGAGATCAAAATGACACAAGTGGTTTACATATAAATCCCTTGATCCTTTTTAGAATCTCCAATGTAAAACCTTAAAAGGTGATAATGAATGCTTGCCTTTTTTGATTTTATTGATTTGAATGTAATTTATAGAAATGATAATATAAATATGAGAACAAGTGTTTAAGTAGCTCTAGGTGTGTGCATGAGTGTGTGCGTGTAGTGTGAATTATACATGTGTAGTTATAGTCTAATATGAATAAATAAAAGTTCATATTTTTGGGATCCTCTTAAATATGTGTTTGCATGTTACTTTGGCTTGGTATTTCCGGGTCTTAACCCAGTTTAAAGTAATTCTCCAGAATATGAGTCTTTTATTGACAATTTTTTCACAAGTACAGAATAAACAATTAATATAGTCGTTAATATTGTTAGGAAATAATGATAATAATCAGGATCATGATGCATGTTTTGAGATGTTTAAAATCCTTTAAGATTTGGGATCCTAGATAGGGTTCAGGATCTTCACTCCTAACAGGTATGATCCATTTGGTAAAATGATGTATCATTTACACAACTATCCTAGACATCACTCTCATAAGCATATCAACTAGTTTTTTGACTAGAATTACTGACAAATCATATTTACAAGTTCATAATAACGACTATGAAAATCAATATAAGTTACACTTAAAGAATAGTAAGTATAAGTCAACTTAAAGGTTTTTTTAGCAAAAAGTAATAAAGTTGCAGGCAGAGCTTCAAATTTGAATACTTTTTTTCATCGGGCATTCAAACACCACAGTGTATCACTAATACGCTTGAGGCTCAAAGAGTCGACTCTTTGGGGTTCAGGAGATGTTTGTGAGAGCAGTAGACAGACTTGAGAGAAAATGAGCAAGAAAGGAAGAAGTGTTCGATCTCCCTTATCCTGGGTGTGGCACGCCCTTATCTTAGGCGTGTCACACCTTTACATACGCGGAAAGGGTTTTCACTGGTCGTGACACATGGCGTGATTTGGGTAGAATTGTGTCACATGAATAGGAAAATCTCGTAATTCATTTGAAAATCGTATCCTTCATATTCGAGCTCTATTTTTTAAGCTCTTTATAACCCTGAATTCATATCAATGAGTACTAAAATTTTCCTTTAGACATCAACAACTAATTCAGATTCTATTTTTCATTTACAGTTTATGAAGGATACATTATAAAGTTGTACTATATCGAATGTGAAACTATGAAAAACCATAACTTCCCTATATGAAGTAAGATTTTGGTGTGCTTTGTAATTCAAGACTTGGTAATCACGACTACCACGACTTTTGTTAAGACTATTTATCCTAAATAATCTTTTATTTAAAAAACATTATTTTATCGATCAACAATAAATTTATAACATGATTTTCTATAAACACGACATGATGGCCCGATTTTCCGGCCTAGATGAAATAGAAAAATATAGTAAGGACTGTTCGGGTTAAAAAAAAAAGGTTAGGGACTAAATACACAAACTGCCCCAAACCATAATGACCACTTGTGTAATTTACTTGAAGTGTTATGTACTCATAATATTTTTCCATATAATGTGTATATAATAAATAAATATTTATATAACCCATAACACATACGAAGAATGATTATCCCAATTAAGGATTTAATTATTCAATAAAACGGATAATCATAACCATTATCCCTTAAATTTCTAGCCATATTTTATTGGCATTACAATTACCTCCGACTTAGGATGGCTACATCCCGAAATCATACATCAGAAGCTAACCAACTGTGGATAATGATCCCTTAAGTTTCCTTTTGATTCCTAAGTAAGGATTTTCCTTAGTACTATGTCCTCATAGTCTAACTCAACTGACCCATTGATTTATATTCAAAATAATGTTTTAGGTTCTTTTATGATAGCTTATCAGCATTTCGACCTAATTTCACTATCAAAACATTAACTCTCTTGGATTCAAACTTTCACTATAATTAAACGTCTTTATTATGTTGAATTCTCCACATAACCATTCCTCTCATCCTAGTAAGGAATACAAAGCAAAGTTCATTATCTTAATAGTTTCATGCCTCTTTTAGGTTTCATATTTGTCGAACTACAATTGTTTTCACATTATCACAACCATAATTATTTTCAAGAAAATCGGAGGACAATCTTAAATGAAAATTTCTATACTTATTCATGACAACGAGTTTATGAAAACATTCTCTATATATAAATCTCTACATATATGATGCCTTGAAAGGCATACGTGATAAGAAATATGATGATCGATAGATCTCATATTACGAAATGAATCATTCATATGAAACGATAATGATTGAAAAGAAGCGGAAGTCCATTAATCCTAGGTATAGAATAGTTCATGATCGTAACTATTAGTTCTATGCTGGAAGAAAATGTTACAAAATGTGTTTATAAAAGACAAATACATACGCTATATATAGACCAAGCAAGATAGCAATTACGAAAATAGAACTGCCTATTTTGGAAATGGAACAACACAAAATACCGAAAACTATCATTTGACACAATATAAAATATGACTCAACAATCTACCCCTTTGTGTCAAATTGGAATGAAGCCTTCTTCATTGCCTTTGAGCGTCGAAAATCTTCGGCATAATCTTTAGAAGAGTCACCTGGATACATACATACCAACGAATCATGTCCGAAAAACTTTTTACTTTAGCAGCTGAGAGGGTCCTGTTCGCTTCGGCTCTTGTAAGAATGGAGTTCAGAGCACTTGTAGAGTAAAAATGCTTATCACTAAAAAAGAACATGCAGTTCTTAATTACACCACCCACCTTCATTTTATAGACGATGCCTTAGTGCTTTTTTGCTGATGAGTCCTCCCTTTAGATGTTGGATGTCTTCCAGTTGATCAAACAACTCAAAATTGGTCTCTTTTTCAGAACAAAATCTATTTCAACATCCATCTTCGTAATCTACAGGATAAAAAACTTAATCATCCTCTTCAAGTGTTCAAATATAGGCTCCTATTTTTTTTGTATCGTTCGCAACAATGTTAAATAACAAGATCCATGACTCGTATTGCAGTTTCACATATTTAAAATAAAACGAGAAGAGCTTTTTTTTTGTTGGACTGTTGGAGATTAAGGATTTCTCTATCTTTTCAAAATATCTGAAGAGAAACACCAATGGAGTGATGGGGAAATCTAACTGACAATCCACATCATTATTTATGTCAAAGGAGGTTGTTGGTTCTAACCAAAAAGTAGTTTGGATCGTCGATCGCTTTCTTTTGTATCCGCTCAAGAGTCCAGACTGGAAATAAGGTTTTATAGCTTTCAAGAATCAATTTTGAATTTTTTACTTCAGCCTCTTTGGCATCAATATTTTTTCCTGGGGCCATTGAGTTCACCAAGCTTTTTGTCCCCTTTCTCTCTTTCCACCTTTTCAGACATAGTCATCATAGGATCTTCCTCATAATCCTTTTCTAGAAATGATGTTGACTTTGCTTTTTCCTAAGCCAGTAGATTCAGGACCCTTCCGAACATCCTTAACTTCCTTGATGTTTTAAAGTTTTTCCGCCATAGTCTTCTTTTCCAACAAGACGACATTAGCTTCACTTGTTTTATTCATAGGGCCCATTTGATTCGGATTTTCAAGTTCACCTCAGCATCTCCAATTAATTTTGAAGAGGCCCCGCTTCTTAAAATACCCTTAATTTCATTAAGCATTGCGAACAAATGCTTAATCTTTTTAGAGAGAATCTGACCCACATAGTCAGTGAATGGAGCATCGCAAGACTCAACAAGTCGCATCAATCATTGGTTTATTTCAAAATTGAAACCTTGAACTAAATGTTTTTCATTTTCAAGCTTGGCAATATCAAGCGATGCGTTTTTCAATTTTTCTTGAAGAACCTTCGTTTTCTGAGTTTGCTCATCCAGTGCATCGATGATCTTGTTCTCCGTGGCCAAGTTAGTTTGAGATATAGAAACTGATTTGGTATTTCTTGTTGATTACTGAAGACTTTTTAGTCTTTGTACTGGGTTTTGTTATTCAACACATGTTTTATTTTATCCAATATATACATAGTCTATAGCTTAGCTTGATAGGTAAGCTTTTCCTCTAAAACGTTTCTTTGTATGATCAATTTATAAATCAATAACATACAAGAACTTTAAAGATTAAAAAATGTAAGGTTCAAATCTTCCATGGATGATGATAAGGAGTCTCCTTTGATGAAATGTCGGTTAATTAGCTAGACTTGTTTGTACACCTATAAATAGCCAAGTTGTATTCATTTTGTTGGGTTTGCAAGATGTATTCCTTGAATAAGATGAGATTTCTTAGCTTAGATTAGTTAGATTGTAATTTTTCCTTTGTGTGTAATTTCGTCATCATAGTTGAATAAAATATCTTGTTAACCAAGTACATCTTCATGAGTGTGTTAGTTCATACATTCTGTATCATCAAATCGTCATCATTATTATTATTTCCCAACAAGTGGTATCAGAGCGGGTCTTTGAAGATCAAAGTGATTTTTGAAGTATAGGTTCTCGATTTGATTAATTTCTAAAGATGTTATTGAAGATGATTGTATTTTGGTGTTATGCAATCAAGCTTCAATTTCATGCTACTTTTCATGGAGATTTATGGTGTTTGATAGTGTTTATCGTGGTATAATTTCGATCCAATTCTCATTTATTCATATTTTTCTATTGATTTGATTTGTTTTATACTCAAAGTCTTATGATTCGATTATGATCCATAGATCCATATTTTTTTATACCTAATCACTAGTTATTACTTTACAATGTTAATTTAAGCCCAAATCCTTTGTCAGTTCGTTTCATCTATCTGTTCGATGCTTCTTATTTTTTTTTGTTGATTATCAATTGATGATTATCTCATAAGCGAGTAAGGATGTTGTTTATCAACAAGAGTTAATCAATTCTCATTGTCTTCAATTCATATTGTTGATGATAGAAATTTTATTTGAATACATTATTGAAGGAATTCAAAGTCTCATATTGTGATTAATTTGGTGATAATCTATTAATTTGGGAGAATGTTTCAAAAATCAGAGTGAGATATGTTGAATTTGACTTTGGATTTCATGTAATGATTGATGGTTTTAATGAAGAACAGATGAATCATTGCCAAGAACAAATGACGTTAGTGATGAATTTGATTGTGTAACAGCCCGGAATTTCAGGTATTTCTTTAAATTATTTTTGGGCACATTTAAGAGGGAACTCGGCGAGTAGGTGCATGACTCGCCGAGTAGGGCCATGGTCTTGGTCGCAGTCGCAGATACGCGACTGGACTCGACGAGTCCAAGTAGGGACTCGGCGAGTCGACGCTGTTTCGGCTGAACCCTAGCCGTTTCATTTCTGATCGTATATAACGATCTTATGGCCGTCATGTCGCGTCTTTTGGCCGGTTGAAGATACCCTGGGAGTGTGTGAGCATCTGAAGCAAGAGAGAGGACTTGAGGAGGCTTGAAGAGATTGTTAGACAAGGAGGAGCAAGGTGGTGATCAAAGGAATCGAGTTCTGGAGGTTTGGAGACACAGGGAACACGTTTCCAGGTAATCTTCGGATCGAAATCTGTAACTTTTACGTTGTATGCGAGTTTAGGGTTTAGGAAACCCATTTAAGGATTTGTTAGATTATATTGTTGTTATAAGTGTTAAAAACCCCTGTAATAGTATATGTGAAAGTCCAGGAAGCCCCATATCTATATACTTCGAAATCATGCGAAATACAGGAGGCAGCGGATTGACTGCATAGCGAGGACTCGCCGAGTCCAATGATCAGACTCGGCGAGTAGCTTGAAGATTCACTAGAACTCGCCGAGTTGTTCTTCAGACTCGGCGAGTAGCTTGAAGGTTCACTAGAACTCACCGAGTTGTTCTTCAGACTCGGCGAGTAGCTTGAAGATCTACTGGAACTCGTCGAGTCGTTCTTCAGACTCGGCGAGTGGTGTCAGGGTGTCTATACTCGTCGAGTTACCCTTTGCACTCGACGAGTCCGGTCAAGATTGACCGTTGACCTGTATATAACTTAGTAGGGTCAGTTGTCTTGTTTGATAAGATCATTAACAAAGGATGTGGTATTATAGGGAACCTGCGGATTAGCGGATCGTGTGCGAGTAGCTCGAAGGGTTTATAGCTTGCATACTACGAGGTGAGTCTTCTCACTATACTTCACCCGGAAGGGTTTGACTGTGAGACTGGTAGGTCGTATGTGTTATATTCATGCTATGTCTAGAGAGGTAGATGCTTTATATGTGATGTATGCTTAAATGTGATGTATGCTTATACGGGCCGGAAGGCGAGATTTTATGTGATAGAAAGGACGGTATGATGTATGACTTATGTGTTATGTGTATTATGTTACATGTGTTATGTTTTATACTATCATGGGCCGGAAGGCAAAATACTATGGGCCGGAAGGCAATTTAATACGGGCCGGAAGGCGATATATATTATGGGCTGGAAGGCGATTATGTTACGGGCCGGAAGGCAATGTTATGTGGACCGAAAGGTCCGGGCCGGAAGGCGTATGTGGGTAAGTCGTATACTGGGGAACTCACTAAGCATTTATGCTTACTAGTTGTGTTTATGTTTTTCAGGTACTAGTGATGACCGTGGAAAGGCGCCGGCGTGACACGTACACACTGCTACTGTTGAAGATCCTGGAGATTTATTAGTTATATTTTTGAAATAAACTTGGAATAAACCTTTTGTCGAATAATGATGTTTTGTTTTAAATGAAAATTTTGTTTGAAAATTTGAGATGTTACAATTGGTATCAGAGCCTTGGTTTGAGGGATTCGGGTGTACTTTTGGGTGCAACTGAACTCAGACCGGGGATTTGAGGAAAAACTTTTTCTTAAAAATAATAAGGACACAACATTTTATAAAGGGTAAGGCGGTAAAAACAAGGGTGGAACAGTGTGTACGAGCAGCCAGCGTCCGAACGGTAAAGATCCCCAGAATACCTTACGATGTTATGTTATGCACTGAATTATGAATTGTTATGCATGCTAGAAGACTAGGTATACATGATAGGACTAGAATTGCCTGTTTTGTGATGCCTTAGTCTAGGGAGATTGCTTATATGAGATATTTGGTAGCGTGCAAGTAGATAGTGCATACTAGAGGTAGAGTACTCATTATTCGGGATTTGGGGAGGAAGATTTGGGACGAATACTGATACGGTGTGGTCGGTAGTATTGGGCCCGTACTATCGAAGGCACCGGATCAGTGGAAGACTCAAATAAGAATCCCTGGAAATCGGAGACTGGGTAGGGCGCGTATCAAGTACAATTGTACTTGGTGGAGTCTCTGATGATTTTATGTTGTATTTCAGAGACATCATGGTTATCACACGCAATGGGGCAAGTTCGAGCGGTGCGAGTGACGAGGAGATTCGTCAGATTATTCAGGAAGAGGTAGTTGCGGCGGTCCGGGCTGAGATCCCGGAGATGTTTGGGTCTATTAAGACCACGTTGATGGAGGAGTTTGAGGAGCGGTACGCCGCACTTACTGAAGCTGCAGTTGCTGCCGCTACCGCAGCGGTGGCTGCTGCCAGGCCGCAAGGGGGTGATTCATTACTATTCAGGGAATTCAGCAACACGAAACCCCCTGAATTTGATGGGACGCAGGATCCGATTGCAGCTATGAGGTGGATCGCCGACATCGAGGGGTGTTTCTATACTTGCTCATGCCCGGAGCACTTGAGGGTACGGTTCGCCTTGAACCAGCTCCGTCTGGGAGCGAAGGATTGGTGGAAGTTCGTGACAGCGAACTTCACTCAGGCAGAGATTTCGACGGTGACATGGGAGAGGTTTACGGAGATGTTCAGGGATGAGTACGTTCCCCCGGTAGAGAGGGAGCGATTGATTCAGGAGTTCTTGACCCTTAAGCAGGGTACTGATTCCGTGGCAGTGATCACACGGAAGTTTCATGAGAGGGCAATGTTCTGCCCCGAGCTGGTATCTACGGAGCAGTCGCGGATGAGCCGCTATTTGGGTGTTTTGAAGAGGGAGATTCGGGAGTTTGTGTCAAACTCCACCTATCGTACTTTCACTGAGCTTCAGGCGAACGCCAGGAAGCGCGAGATTGAGTTGGAGACTCAAGCGAGGGAGGAGGCTGAGTCTCGGCAGGTGGATCGACGGCCGGCCCAGTCTCAGCCGACAGCCAAGCGGACTAAGTTCGCTGATTCGAGGATGGGAGGTTCGAAGGGTCGCACTTGCGCGAAGTGCGGCAAGAGTCACGAGGGGGCGTGTCGAGCTGGTGGTTGCTACAAGTGTGGCAAGGAGGGACATATTGCCAGGGATTGCCCTAAGGGGTTTATGGTTTGCTTTCACTGCAACCAGACAGGCCATCGGAAGGCCGAGTGCCCGCAACTTCGTCAGGGAGCTACACCTACTACCCGGACTACTGAGACCCGACCGGCGAAGGTCGAGGCCCCGAGGGCTCGCGGGAGAGCCTTTCAGCTGACTGCGGAAGAGGTCCGTGCTGCGCCCGATGTTGTGACAGGTATGTTATCATTCACGTATTTAATTAAAGGTCGAAATGTTATGCTTATGTTAATGTATGTGTAGGTACTTTCCTTGTGAACTCTATGCCTGCTCTAGTATTATTTGATTCGGGTGCGAGTAGATCGTTTGTATCGTTAGCTTTTAGCCAGCACATCGGCATTAGCCGTGAGCCGTTAAGTCGGCCTTTGAGCGTTTCTATTGCGGCTGAGAGGGTGATTTGTGCTACGGAGGTTCTTAGGGGATGTGTGCTAGAGATCTTCGGGGTCGCGTTTCCGATTGACCTCATCCCTATTGCGATGGGAGATGTCTGTGTCATCGTAGGCATGGACTGGTTGAGCCGATTCAGCGCTGTCATCGACTGCGAGCGTCAGCTGGTGACTATACGAGACCCTAGTGGGGGAGTTCTTACGGTATACGGCGAGGGTACCCGTTCGAGATCAGCTTTTTGTTCGGCCGCTAGGGCGAGGCAATGCCTACAGCGGGGATGTAACGGTTTTGTGGCGTATGTGATGGATACGTGGGAGAGTTCCGAGAGACCGAAGACATTGAAGGAGGTTCCAGTGGTGCGCGAGTTTCCAGATGTTTTTCCCGAGGATTTGCCGGGAATACCTCCTGCGAGGCAAGTGGAGTTTGGTATCGATCTAGTTCCAGGGGCTGCGCCTATTGCGAAGGTGCCTTATCGTCTTGCACCTCCAGAGATGCAAGAATTGTCCTCGCAACTTCAAGAGTTGTTGGGGAAGGGATTTATTCGGCCGAGTAGCTCGCCGTGGGGAGCACCGATTCTGTTCGTCAAGAAGAAGGATGGTTCACACCGGATGTGTATCGATTACCGGGAGTTGAACAAGGTGACAGTTAAGAACCGCTATCCGTTACCGAGGATCGATGATCTATTTGATCAGTTGCAAGGGGCATCTTGGTTTTCCAAGATTGACTTGAGATCAGGGTACCATCAGGTAAGAGTGCGGGATGAGGACGTCCAGAAGACAGCCTTTAGGACGCGGTATGGGCATTACGAGTTCGTGGTGATGCCTTTTGGGCTCACCAATGCCCCAGCAGTGTTCATGGATCTCATGAACAGGGTATGCAGGCCGATGCTGGATCGGTCTGTGATTGTGTTCATCGACGACATTCTGGTGTATTCGCGGTCTAGGGAGCAGCATGAGGGACATTTGAGGGAGGTCCTTGAGGTACTGAGGTCGGAGAAGCTATATGCAAAATTCTCCAAATGCGACTTCTGGTTACGGGAAGTTCAATTTCTGGGGCACGTTGTAAATCAGGCAGGGATATTGGTCGATCCGGCCAAGGTGGAAGCGGTGATGAGTTGGGAGGCACCGAAGTCATCTTCGGAGATCAGGAGTTTCCTTGGGTTAGCGGGGTACTATCGAAGGTTCATTAGGGACTTCTCCAAGATCGCGGTGCCACTTACCAAATTGACCCGAAAGGGTGTTACATTCTCATGGGGACCCGAGCAGCAGACTTCCTTCGAGACACTTCGTCAGAGACTGTGCAAAGCACCAGTACTGGCTCTTCCGGAAGGGATGGAGGACTTTGTCGTATATTGCGATGCATCGATTTCAGGACTGGGTGCAGTGTTGATGCAGAGGGGCCATGTGATAGCCTATGCATCGAGGCAGTTGAAGCCTCACGAAGCGAGATATCCCACACATGACTTAGAGTTGGGGGCAGTAGTGTTCGCCCTCAAAATTTGGCGTCACTACCTGTACGGGGTTCGTTGTACCATATACACGGACCATAAGAGTTTGAAGTATTTGATGGATCAACCCAACCTAAACATGCGTCAGAGGAGATGGTTAGATGTGGTTAAGGATTATGACTGTGAGATCCTATACCACCCAGGCAAGGCTAATGTGGTAGCTGATGCATTGAGTCGTAGGGCGGAGGGTACTCCATTGCGGGACGTATGTTTGAGATTGACGGTGATGACTCCGGTATTAGATACTATTCGTGGGGCACAGGCCGAGGTTGTGAAGTCTGGGATGCAGAAACAGGAGCGGGTCGTCGGGTTGATTTCAGAGTTCGTTACGGATGGGCGGGGACTTCTGACATTTCAGGGTCGGATCTGGGTGCCATTCGTGGGCGGTACGCGTGTTACTTTGATGGAGGAGGCACATAGATCGAAATTCTCGATCCATCCCGGTGCTACGAAAATGTATCTGGATTTGAAAAAGGAGTACTGGTGGCCTTGCATGAAGAGAGACGTTGCCTGGTTCGTGGAGAGGTGTTTGACCTGCCGTAAAGTTAAGGCCGAGCACCGGAGACCGCACGGTAAGTTGCAACCCTTGGAGATCCCTGAGTGGAAGTGGGATCAGATCACGATGGATTTCATCACCAAATTGCCGAAAACTGCGAGGGGAGTCGATGCGATTTGGGTGATTGTGGATAGGCTAACAAAGAGTGCACATTTCCTTGCCATTAGTGAAAGTTCATCAGCAGAGAAGTTGGCAGAATTGTACGTGAGAGAGATAGTATCTCGGCATGGAGTGCCGACCTCGATTGTTTCGGATCGCGATGTACGTTTCACTTCCAGGTTCTGGAAGAAATTTCATGAGGAGTTGGGTACTAAGCTGCATTTTAGTACCGCATACCATCCCCAGACCGACGGTCAGAGCGAGCGGACGATTCAGACATTGGAAGACATGCTTAGAGCGTGTGTGTTAGACTTCGGGGGTAGCTGGGATGCGCATCTGCCGTTGGCTGAGTTTTCCTACAACAACAGCCATCATTCGAGCATTGGTATGCCACCTTTTGAGTTGTTGTATGGTAGGAGGTGTCGGACTCCCATTTGCTGGGGAGAAGTGGGACAGAGAGTGATGGGCAGTACAGAAATTGTACTTCAGACGACCGAGCAGATTCAGCGTGTGAGGCAGAGGTTATTGACCGCCCAGAGCCGACAGAAGAGTTATGCGGACAGACGCCGATCTGAGCTCGAATTCCAGGTCGGCGACTTCGTTCTCCTAAAGGTTTCTCCTTGGAAAGGGGTAATTCGGTTCAGGAAGAGGGGCAAATTGGGGCCCCGGTTCATAGGTCCATTTCGGGTAATTGAAAGGGTAGGTCAGGTAGCTTATCGGTTGGAGTTGCCAGTAGAGCTGAGTCAGATTCACAATACCTTCCACGTGTCGCAGTTGAGGAAGTGTATAGCCGATGAGGCAGCAGTGGTTCCGTTAGAAGATATTCAGGTGGATGCGAGCCTGAATTACGCCGAGAGACCAGTAGCTATCAGGGATCGGAAGATCAAGGTTCTACGGAACAAGGAGATACCTCTGGTGTTGGTTCAGTGGCAACATCGGAAAGGATCGGAGATGACTTGGGAGCCGGAAAGAGAAATGCGGGAGCAACATCCGGAGTTATTCGCAGAATGAGAGACTTCGAGGGCGAAGTCTAGTTCTAGTGGGGGAGAGTTGTAACAGCCCGGAATTTCAGGTATTTCTTTAAATTATTTTTGGGCACATTTAAGAGGGAACTCGGCGAGTAGGTGCATGACTCGCCGAGTAGGGCCATGGTCTTGGTCGCAGTCGCAGATACGCGACTGGACTCGACGAGTCCAAGTAGGGACTCGGCGAGTCGACGGTGTTTCGGCTGAACCCTAGCCGTTTCATTTCTGATCGTATATAACGATCTTATGGCCGTCATGTCGCGTCTTTTGGCCGGTTGAAGATACCCTGGGAGTGTGTGAGCATCTGAAGCAAGAGAGAGGACTTGAGGAGGCTTGAAGAGATTGTTAGACAAGGAGGAGCAAGGTGGTGATCAAAGGAATCGAGTACTGGAGGTTTGGAGACACAGGGAACACGTTTCCAGGTAATCTTCGGATCGAAATCTGTAACTTTTACGTTGTATGCGAGTTTAGGGTTTAGGAAACCCATTTAAGGATTTGTTAGATTATATTGTTGTTATAAGTGTTAAAAACCCCTGTAATAGTATATGTGAAAGTCCAGGAAGCCCCATATCTATATACTTCGAAATCATGTGAAATACAGGTGGCAGCGGATTGACAGCATGGCGAGGACTCGCCGAGTCCAATGATCAGACTCGGCGAGTAGCTTGAAGATTCACTAGAACTCGCCGAGTTGTTCTTCAGACTCGGCGAGTAGCTTGAAGGTTCACTAGAACTCGCCGAGTTGTTCTTCAGACTCGGCGAGTAGCTTGAAGATCTACTGGAACTCGTCGAGTCGTTCTTCAGACTCGGCGAGTGGTGTCAGGGTGTCTATACTCGTCGAGTTACCCTTTGCACTCGACGAGTCCGGTCAAGATTGACCGTTGACCTGTATATAACTTAGTAGGGTCAGTTGTCTTGTTTGATAAGATCATTAACAAAGGATGTGGTATTATAGGGAACCTGCGGATTAGCGGATCGTGTGCGAGTAGCTCGAAGGGTTTATAGCTTGCATACTACGAGGTGAGTCTTCTCACTATACTTCACCCGGAAGGGTTTGACTGTGAGACCGGTAGGTCGTATGTGTTATATTCATGCTATGTCTAGAGAGGTAGATGCTTTATATGTGATGTATGCTTAAATGTGATGTATGCTTATACGGGCCGGAAGGCGAGACTTTATGTGATAGAAAGGACGGTATGATGTATGACTTATGTGTTATGTGTATTATGTTACATGTGTTATGTTTTATACTATCATGGGCCAGAAGGCAAAATACTATGGGCCGGAAGGCAATTTAATACGGGCCGGAAGGCGATATATATTATGGGCCGGAAGGCGATTATGTTACGGGCCGGAAGGCAATGTTATGTGGACCGAAAGGTCCGGGCCGGAAGGCGTATGTGGGTAAGTCGTATACTGGGGAACTCACTAAGCATTTATGCTTACTAGTTGTGTTTATGTTTTTCAGGTACTAGTGATGACCGTGGAAAGGCGCCGGCGTGACACGTACACACTGCCACTGTTGAAGATCCTGGAGATTTATTAGTTATATTTTTGAAATAAACTTGGAATAAACCTTTTGTCGAATAATGATGTTTTGTTTTAAATGAAAAATTTGTTTGAAAATTTGAGATGTTACAGATTGAAAGTCGTGTTTTGTCTGAAAATTGAATTGAGAAAATAAATTTGGTGTTTATCGGGGTCAAACAGATAAAGTCAAAATCAGTCGGATTGTTCATCGTTTTGATCGAATTGCGAAGTCAAAATCTGAACTGGTGATGGAAGTCGGAATTTGATTTTTTTTTCTTAATCAATAGAATGATGTGAGAGTCTTCATATCGAGTATAATCACATTTGTGAAGTTAATTTCATAATCGGAATGTTGGTTTCGGAAACAATGATGAGCTTGCAATCGGAATAGAAATCACAACCGAAAATTAAAGCCACTCAATCGGAATTGCGAATACAATCATAACAATGGTGCTCATAATGAATGTGATCGGAGTGAAAGATTTTAGAACGAGAGCACTTTCATTCTTTCTTTGTTGGTGTGTTCGTTTATCAAAGGCTTAATGGGAAAGAAACTTGAAGTTACACATTTGGTCCCTATAACTTTAGCAACATGATAGTTTAAGTCCAAATTCCTAAATGATTTTGTATTCATAGTCTGATGAATAAAACTGGATTTTTCGGGAACATATTTTTTATTGAACTGTAAATATGAGATTCCAACAAGTTTTGACGGTTCAGAAGGTCGTATTTCGCAAAAACATCAAATTTTTTTCGACTATTTCAGATTTTAAACTTCAATGTTTATTCCATTTTCTCGAGGGGAGCATAGCATTGATTTATCCAATTCACGATCATTCTCATGACCATTTGAAGGTTTTATAATCATTTTTTTGATTATAAAAAGGGGGAGGATTTGATATGGCCATTTGTAATTGGATTGTGATTTATCAAATTGGTGATTTTTGATAAGCTTGTGGTAGAGGTATGAAAGTTGGTATATCATTTTTAGGTATTGATGAAATTTAGATAGGGATCCCAAAGGTTTTACCAATGACCGTTATGCTTGGATTGAGTCTAACTTTTAGGGATTTCTTGATCAAGTGAAGTTACGAATATTGAATTTGATTTGTTACATGATATTTTTTGGTGACTTATATCATTAGCATATTTGAAGATCATTGTGACTTGGAGATGGACCTCTTCAAGATAAGAAGTGAGTTGGTCTCTTAAGTATGTAATGGGTTTTTATGGCTGCTTTGGATTTCTTGACAATCTTTGGGATTTCATTAGAAGATGAAGTTGAAAAATATTACTTCTAAGCCATTGGGGGCTTTAAGGCGATATTTTTACTTTGATTCTTGGTTTCGTATTCTATATCCTAGAACCTAGTTTGAAGACTATTGAAGAATCAAGATTCGTGGATTTCATTGATATTCCTCATCACAAGATAATTTCTTATTTTCTCGAGACTTGTTTTGGAAGTTGAACCCTTTTCATCCATTCCATACTTTGAGGGGGAGAACGTAAGGTTAAAACTCTTCCATGGATGATGAAAAGGAGCTTCCTTTTATGACATGTGGATTATTTATCTAGATTTGTTTGTGCACCTATAAATAGTCAAGTTGTATGTATTTAATCGGGTGGCAAGATGTGGTCCTTAAATGAGATGAGATTTCGTATCTTAGATTATTTAGATTGCAATATTTCCTTTTTCTGTAATTTCCTCATCATAGTTAAAGAATGTATGTTTTTAACAAATTACATCTTAATGAGTGTTTTAGTTCTTACATTCTATGTCTAATTTCATCAATGGGTCACCCATAACCAATAACACATCGTGGTTCTACACAATCCGTACAAATCTTGATGATAAGATCAAAAATAAGATATTCCCACCTACAAATTGATACAACTAAAGGTTTCACGTGTCCTCATGATATTTGATCAAAACACCCATTTTATGATCTACATGACAAAAACCAAAGCTAATAACTCTGGCTTAGTTTCCTGTGTTGCAACTCAACTCGATTTCCATAAAAAAAAACCAATGTTGATTTGCCTTTCGCACATTAGCTTTAATGGTTGGTTCTATTCTACTTGGATTTGTACCCTCTCCTTTTGTTACTCTTAATCAATCGAAGCCTAAGTTGGCTCTACCTATGTGATTTGTAGCCCCCTATCTTCTTGGAAGAAACACTTGATTATCATATTAAGACTTTAACATCCCCAACACAGTATCACTGCTTGTGCGTATAGTGAGCGATCTTCTTGTATAACATAATCACAGACCGATCCAGATAACTAAAAGCATGAATTTGTCCACTAAAGAATACATATAAAAATGGCATAAGAGGATATTGCTAACATAATGAAAAATACTAGCAACAATGGCAGTTTCGACACTCATTATTATCACTCCCACTTCTCTAGGATGATTAACCTTTTCATGCTCCAATTCTTCCACTTGTAATGATCCTTCCGATCATTTCTAAAGCACTTGGGTGCAAATGCACAATAGCCACTCACATGTGTCTTCATATACCAGCTACAATTATTGTAGCTCTCCTCGCTTCCTGAGCGAAAATCAATATATTTGAACCTATTTGCTGATGGTGATGCTTGAATCTGCACCTATTCTTTTTGATGGGTTTTAGCCATAAGAACATTCATATGTGCACATACAAATCCTAATGCTTGGATCTAGGTTTCTCTAATTGAACATGCAATATATCCAAGACTTTGATTGATAAATCTAGTATAATAACATAAGAAATCAGATCTAAAAGATTACCTTGAATTACTTGCTTGAATCTTCTTGTCCTTGGAGCTTAGAGTCACAAATGTCACTCCTCTAATGGCTTACAAACACCAAATTATCAAGAGGATGATTAGAGAGAGATGGAAGGGTGAGAAAAGTCGGCCAGGGTTTCTCCAATACCAAGGGTGCCGATTTCCTCAACCCTATGGGTGTATTTATACTAGTGAGCCTCCTAGGGTTTCACCCTTGAACACTAATTGGATAACTTAAGCCCTAAGCAATCCGATCTCCTTATTAATTAGCCTTGGACGATTTATAGGCTCATCTAATACCTAAAATTGTCCACTCCTTATCTCTAAGGAAACACTGCTCAAAATACAACTATCATACAGTTGACAGTTTATGCCCCTTTATTCAATTAATCTCTTGAAGTCACCAAATTAATTCCTAATTAATTTATGACTTATATTAATCAAATAACAATATTATGGTTCCTTATATTATTCTCATAATATATTAATAATATTTCTTCTCTCATTATAAATCATCCAGTCAAGTTGCTATGGTGAAGGCAACCCAAAAGGACCATGCTCAATCGGGTCAAGTACTTACCAAATATAGTTGCAGCCTTAGACACTATTCCAACAGTCTCCCACTTGGATAAGTCTAGTAACTATATATACCAATTAGCAATCGTACCTCTCAAAGATGCTGTCAAAATCTGATCTTATCAATCTTGTCCTTTAGATAAGGGATCGTATAGTCCTCTGTTTAGATATCATGCAGACAGTTCTATGGAACCAATTATCCAGCAGTTGGTTTCTCGATCTTAGATTTATTCGACATAGAACATAATCAAACACATTAATTTAGTTCTGACCGGGCCTGACACATAAGTCAAATAAAATCATCGAGCGACCGAGATATCGCTTTTACCCTCTTAGGATAAAAGTAACAGATAAACTTCGACTTATATGTATTTACTTATTCATTAATTAATTATACACAACAATGTGTTTTATAACACCAATTTACTGATGCGGTTTCGCATTATCAATGTACAACCAATTAACAAATAACAAACCATATATCTAGGTTTTAATACCATATGATATTATCGTCTTGCGATCATCCTTTTTTGTCAAATTCCATAAGGTGATTCCAGCAAGCGTGGGTTTGTTCCAATGCTCAAAACTAGTTCATAAGCACTAATGAACGTTGCAACAAACTTTTTCTATGTCTAATACCATTTAAACAATCTACACACCAATTCATGACAATCTTCATTCATACCTACTTCCAACATATGAACGATTGTGGATTGTTTGAATAATTCGATTATTCCAAATAAACTCATTTATTCTAGAAGTCAAAACATGCAAAGTGAAACAATAGTTAAACATTTAACATAAGACAGTAACTTTACTTATAAATAATACTCCTTTATTTATTCATCAAATGTTAAATTACATTTATCTATTATAAGTTTCTAAAATTATCTAATCTAATCTAATATCATCTCTCAGCCCAATACTCCTAGCATGCTGCAAATGCTTAACCCTACTCAGTCCCTTCGTAAGCGGATCTGCTGGGTTATCTTCTGATGATATCCTCCTCACCACGAGGTGTCCTTCTTCTACTCGATGTCTAATGAAATGATATTTTCTGTTGATATGACGAGATCTACCATGATCCTTCGGTTCCTTGGTCAAGGCAATCGCTCCTTCATTATCACAGAAAATTTCCATAGGCTCCTTTATGGTAGGCACAACTCCAAGATCACCAATGAAGTTCTTCAACCATATTGCCTCCTTCGACGCTTCGCTCGCTGCAATGTACTCTGATTCGCACGTTGAATCAGCTACGATTTCCTACTTGGAACTCTTCCAAGTTACTGCTCTTCCATTAAGGGTAAACACCCAGCCTGACTACGAATGATAGTTGTCCCTATCGGTCTGAAAGCTGACGTCACTATACCCTCGCACCTTTAAGTCATCACTCTTTCCGAGGACTAAAAACCATTCCTTGGTCCTCTGAAGGTACTTAAGGATATTCTTGACCGCAATCCAATGGGCTCTGCTAGGGTTCCCTTGATATCTACGAACCATGCTCAAAGCAAAGGCTACATCAGGGCGAGTACAAGTCATAGTATACATGATTGATCCAACTACGAATGCATAAGGTACTCGGCTCATCTTTGCTATCTTGGCTTCGGTACTCGAACTTTGAGTCTTACTCAACTTGGCATTACTTTGTATCGGTAATTCTCCCTTCTTCGAATTTTCCATACTAAAACGTTTTAGTACTTTATCTAAGTAAGTGTTCTAACTAAGTCCTATTAGTCTCTTACTTCTTTCTCTCACTATTCTTATTCCCAAAATATAGGAAGCCTCTCCAAGGTCCTTCATAGCGAAGCACTTACCGAGCTAGGACTTAACCTCCTGCAGAGTTGGGATGCCGTTTCCTATGAGCAGTATGTCACCGACATACAGAACGAGAAAGCTAACTATGCTCCCACTGACTTTGACATATACACATGATTCATCTTTGCTTTGTACAAATCCAAACTCTTTGACTTTCTCATCGAAGCAAAGATTCCATTTGCGAGACGCTTGTTTAAGTCCATAAATGGACTTCTCAAGCTTACACACTCTATTTGGATGCTTCGGATCAACAAAACCCTTTGGTTGAGCCATGTAAACATCCTCATGCAACTTTCCGTTAAGGAAAGTGGTCTTGACATCCATTTGCCAAATCTCATAATCATGAAATGCGGCAATAGCTAGCATCACGCTAATAGACTTTATCTTCGCCACTGGTGAGAAGGTCTCATCATAGTCAACTCTGGGAGTTTGGGTAAAGCCCTTCGCAACCAATCACGCCTTATATGTGTGTACATTTCCATCCACGTCGGTCTTCTTCTTGAAGATCCATTTGCACCCAACGGTCTTACGTCCGGGCACATTATAAACCAAATTCCAAACTTGGTTGTCATACATGGATTGGATCTCGCTGTCCATTGCCTCTTTTCCAATTTACAGACTCCGGGCCTGCCATGGCTTCCTTAAAGCTATTAGGTTCATCTAGATTTATTAGTGTACCATCACTAATATACGTGTCCCCTTCGGTAGCAATATGAAAACCATAAAACCGGGGTTGAACTCTAACTCTTTCGGAACGTCTAAGAGGTAAGGACTGCTCAACAGGTTCAACCGGAGTTTCCTCCTCCGGTTAATTGCCAGCAGTAGAGGTTCCTTCATCAATCGATTCTTGAATCTCCTAAATCTCGATTTTCCTCTCACTGTCTGCTTGGCTTATGGGTTCTCGCTCTCAGAAAACCCCTCTCCTCGCAACAAAGAAAACATTGTCACTCGGTCTATAGAAGAGATATCCAAAGGAATCCTGCGGGTAGCCGATGAAAATACATCGCTCACTACAAGGTTCGAGCTTGTCGTGAGTATCTCGTCTTACGAAAGCCTCGCAACCCCAAACCTTGATATGTGCTAACGAGGGAGCTTTCCCTGTCCACATCTCGTGAGGTGTTTTGGCAATCTTCATCGTAGGGACTCGGTTAAGGATATGGGCGGCAGTCTCTAAGGCATACCCCCAGAATGAGATAGATAGTGTAGCACGACTCATCATAGAATGAACCACGTCTAACAAGGTTCAATTACGCCTTTCTACCATACCATTCAATTGTGGTGTCCTGGGTTGTGTCAATTGCGAAACTATTCCGCATTCTTTGAGATAGTTGTGGAATTCAAGACTTAGGTACTCTCCTCCTTGATCGGATCGAACCATCTTGATTTTCCTACCCAATTGATTCTCCACTTCATTTTTGAACTCTTTTAACTTTTCAAAAGTTTCTGACTTTTTCTTGATTAAGTAAATATATCCATATCTACTATAGTCATCAGTAAAAGTCACATAGAAGAGGTTCCCATCCTTTGTGGTTAATCTAAAGGGTCCACATACATCGGTATGTATGAGGTCCAAAAAACCCTCACCCCTTTCACATGTGCTAGTGAAGGGTGACTTGGTCATCTTTCCAAGTAAACAAGATTTGCATGTGTCATCTTCCCTGAGGTCGAATGACTCAAACACTCCATCCTTTTAGAGTTGGGCTATTCGCTTCTTGTTGACATGTCCAAGACGATAATGCCACAAGGATGCTCTATCCATACTATTGGAAGAATCCATGCATAAAACATCATTTCCTAGGTTATCTACAATCATAAAAGTTTCATAAATTCCATTACATGGCATTGCTTCAAAATATAAGACACCATTTAGATAAGCATAAATTTAACCATTCTCATTATTAAAAGAAAATCTAAATCCTTGTCTAAACAAACCATGAAACGAAATGATGTTTCTTACCATTTCTGGCGAGTAGCAACAATTATTCAAATCTACACATAATCCATTACTAAGCACTAAAGAATACACTCCAATCTTGGTCACATGCGACGATCTTTTGTTCGCCATGATTAGATTTATTCTTCCACGCTCCACATCCCTATTTCTTCTTAGTCCCTGCAATTCATAAAAAATGTGGTAACCACACCTGGTATCAAGGACCCAAGAAATAGCATGAGATGAATCATTAGATTTAATTGTGTAAATACCTGCGAAAGATGGCTTGATGTTTCCTTCCTTGATGGATTGCAGGTATTCTGGGCAGCTTCTCTTCCAATGCCCTATTTTGTGGCAATGGTGGCACTCTGCCTCCTTTGCGTTAGAATTGGGCTTAGCAGGATCAAATTTGGTCCCACTAGAAGAGGAACCATCTCGGGACTTTCCCTTGCGGTGGCTCTTAGATGGAGCCTTCCTCTTCTTGCCCCTTCCTTGCCCAATAGCCAAAATAGGAGTAGCGGTTGGATTGGGAGTTGGTGCAATAGACTTGTCCTTGAGGTTGCTCTCAGCAACCCTTAGGAGACCTTGGAGCTTACTTAGGGTGACCTCTTCCTTGTTCATGTGTTAGGTCATCCTAAATTGGTTGTAACACGGAGGCAAGGAATGAAGTACCATGTCGATAGCCAAATCTTCCCCAAAGTCGACATTTAACTTGCGAAGACGATCGACATACCTTTGCATCTTTTGAAAGTGTATGGTGAAAGATTCTCCATGTCACATTTTAGCAAAGATCATGTTAGTGAAGATCTTGATGCATTTCGTACGGATACATGTCCTCATAGGACTTTTGGAATTCAGAGTTCATTGCGGCTATCATGATGCAATGAACCTTCGTTGCATCACGCTCATGAGTCTCAAAGACGGTCATTTCAGCCGGAGTTGTGATTCCTGGATTGATCTTTTCGAGCTTTTCATCGAGGACATACTCCTTGTCCTCGTAGCGAGCAATCGTGCGAATCTATCTTATCTATTCGCTAAAGTTCATTCAATTGAAAGTCACCTTTTGGAAAAGGCTCATCAATGTGAATGAACTAGCAGCAGCGTTGTTCGCGTTCATCGTCTACAAATAGAAAGGACAAAGATTGATTAGAATTTGAATCCCTAATTATCACCCAATAAGAAAAATTAGGGCTAGGATCCAACAACATTATTTACATATTAGAAAAGGGATGTTGTAATCCAACATGCAAACGATTTGAAGGTAAGTGAATGACGACTCACTAATTCTCCACCATGAAAACATTACCATTAAGTTTTAAACGCATTGAGAATTCCTAGGTTTCGAGGAGATTCATTGAACTTTTCAATGGCATGTTTAAATCTCGTTATGCCCCTCTCGTTTGTGACTGGGATGCCGAGGATCACAAAGTGGGTGTGAATAACCATGCAAATCTACACGGTGCCTTCATTGTAACAATCACCAATTCAATGTGCCGGTAAACCACACACGCTCCACCGAACTATGATAAACAATGAATCACCCTTTGCCACCTATGCTTATAACAAATTAGTGTGTCGGTAAACCACACATGCTCCACTAACTTCTTAGCAAGGGTGCAAAGTGTAATTTCATGGGATTGCATCAATTCACTTTTCCTAAAGTAACTAGGATTGAGAATTTTGGAAAAAAAACATGTAGTTACTTTATATTTAATATTATTCTTTTAACGAGGAGATCGATTTTCCCTATCCTACCCGTTCGGCTAACGACCCTCCACCGATCAAGCAAGCATTGGGTGTGAGTGTACACCCACTAAGCGCCATTTTATAGGCAGCAACCTTATACCTACCTTATATACCGGCTTTGTGAATGAGGCCTACTAATGGTAAGACTAGCATTTTAATTGTACATATATATATATATATATATATATATATATATATATATATATATATATATATATATATATACACACACACATATATATTAAGCTTGTAATCATATAGAGTATAGGGTTGAATTTTAAACTTGTAAAATTCTAGGGTTTCAAATTTAAACTGTCCAAATTAAACTTTTAATCACAAAAGTAAATTTCATAACTTGAGGATTAGTTTTAAACTTTTCAAAGCACAAGGGATCAAATAACAAATAATTTAAATTAACCATTTAATCTCATAATTATCCATATATGATGTTTCTTGCAAAACAATTTACCAATTTAATTAAAATAATTAATCAATTATCACATAAGGAAATTATTATTCAATTAATTCGTAATTATCTTGAATTAGGTCAAGGATATACTCAAATATATGTTAAAATCGGATTTATATTGACCCATTAATATAAAGGCAAGTTTCCTTAAGATAAACAACAGGAAATCCTGAAAATAGCTCTTCCTGAGGCTCGAACTCGCCAAGTATCACAGTGGACTCGTCGAGTTGAGGCCTACTCGCAGAGTCCACTATAGGACTTGCCGAGTTCATCAGGCAGATGGACAAAAATTAAATTTTTCAATCAACAATCAAGCAACCAATGCATCAATTCAGTAGAAACCAATCAAGGCTCTGATACCACTGATGGGTTTTAGCCATAAGAACATTCATATGTGCACATACAAACCCTAATGCTTGGATCTAGGTTTCTCTAATTGAACATGCAATATATCCAAGACTTTGATTGATAGATCTAGTATAATAACATAAGAAATCAGATCTAAAATATTACCTTGAATTACTTGCTTGAATTTTCTTGTCCTTGGAGCTTGGAGTCACAAATGTCACTCCTTTAATGGATTACAAACACCAACTTAGCAAGAGGATGATTAGAGAGAGATGTAAGGGTGAGAAAATTCGGCCAGGGTTTCTCTAATACCAAGGGTGCTGATTTCCTCAACCCTATGGGTGTATTTATACTACTGAGCCTCATAGTGTTTCACCCTTAAACCCTAATTGGATAACTTAAGCTCTAAGAAATCCAATCTCCTTATTGATAAGCCTTGGACGATTTCTAGGCTCATCCAATACCTAAAATCGTACACTCCTTATCTCTAAGGAAACACTGCTCAAAATACAACTATCATACAATTGACAGTTTATGCCCCTTTATTCAATTAATCTCTTTAAGTCGCCAAATTATATCCTAATTAATTTATGAATTATATTAATCAAATAAAAATATTATTGTTACTTATATTATTCTCATAATATATTAATAATATTTCTTCTCTCATTATAATTGCTATGGTGAAGGCAACCCAAAAGGACCATGCTCAATCGGGTCAAGTACTTACCAAATATAGTTGCAGCCTTAGACACTATTCCAACACTTTTGTCCTCTGATGGACCTTTAGTCTCAACTCAAATTTCATTGGAGACTCCTGCTCCTCCTTAAATTGTGATTTATACTAAACCTAAGATTATGTCTTTTTTACTTTGGCTATAGTACCTAACCAAACGGTCACATACTAACGAACTTCTATTGCATGACACAAAAGATACATAAAAAACTGCACCTTTTCCTCCATGAGAAAAACTCTAATACGGAAGATACCTTCCATCTTTTGTTAACAAACTGATCCTTTCACCATGAAATTTCAACATACAACCTTATCACATCAGGTAGTAGCTCTAACCACAAGCTGCTCATCCCTAACGAAGGCTGTAATCCTTTTATCGATAACCTCGATCATATCCTTCATAAATTTCCCTACTAAAGTTGTGTAGTACATCAGGCAAGGTTCCCAAATTTAGTCGACTCATTTATGTAGATCTACATTACTCAAACTATATCCTTTATGGACACTCAGGCCCAAAACAAAACCACTCTCCTAGATATCACCATACCGTAGGTAATATGAAAAATAGTCAAAACGAACTCAAAGAGTTGTCCATATTATCTAGTCAAATACTAGTGCTTGAATAACTTTATGACTTCTCATGTCCAAGTACATATCGTGTGCTTTCGATGGTATAGGACTATACTACCTTTCACACTTATCCATACACGTCCTAATAATTTACTTGTAGTTCCCAAGTCAATTTGCCTGAAAACCACAAAACAATTTGCCACATATGTATGTGTATAAAAAACACATACAACAAATTTTCTTAAACTCTATTAGGAATTTTGTGTCTTTATCGGACTCCCTAACAAAAATTGTGTGCTTTACCAAGCACACACTAAATTTCCTAGACTCCCCTTCTAGGATCCTTCCCATGCATATGTTAACTCTGGCACAATCTTGTGCTTTATCTTCTAAACCATTTATAAAATTTCTTGTAGTGTTTGGTTTTTAGTGTACACTACACAAGCCATTACTACAGTGGTATGAATAATATAGAAACTGAAAGAACTTAGATTCTATAGTGGTATAAATTAATCGCAATAATAATGGTTGCTAATAATAAAGTTCCAATCAAGTTGGGTAAACTAGTAAAACATTGAAGATGATAACTCAATAAAGTATTCAAGATGATATGATAAGTTATAAAAAGAACAAGAAGAATGTTGAGAAGAGACTTGAATGATTCTTGATTTGAAATGACAAGGTAAAAATGTGAAAAAGGTTGTTTTCAACATACATGAGGTGGTCCTATTTATAACAATCAAATACAAATACAACTATACTATTAAGCTGACACATGAAGGTTTGCCCTTATCAACTTAATGGAAGCATACAAACAAAACAAGACAAAATATTACAACATTATCATTCAATCTTCTGACAACAGATTTTGCTCAACATCATCTAGAAACTAATCATCTTAGAATCTGTAACAGCTCAGACAAACACCTACTCAAATATGAGGAACTGTGGATTCATAAGGATCACTTTATATGAATAAAAAATCTCCCCTTAGGTGATATTGTCAATTGATGAGCTTCTATACTTGATCTCCAAAAAAATAGAATGGTAGTTTACAACTAAACATCATATTCCACTTGTGATTGTTCATCTATGCAAAATTCGTATTCCACTTATGGTGGCTTAGATACTGTTTTCTTTCGAACAACACTTGTCCGAGGAATTTTTGGAAGAATTGGGTTCTAAGATTCAACTTGAATGTGTTTCCCTTTAACTTTCCACTCATACATTGGAATTAATCTTTTTGAAGACTTCCTTCCATGAGGGTTCTTAGTATCCTTTCCCTTACTCACTATTCTCTTATAAACATTTGATTCAGAGATATGTTTTTTTTTAAATATTTCCTTTTAAGGAAGCAGTGAATACTAGAGAGGACACTTTCTTATGAGAATTGCTTTGCCCTAGTGCAGTCTCAACATTTATACATTTTACTTGTTTTTTTAATAAAATTTTTATGACTATCTGAGCTAAAAAGAATGGTTGACCTTTAAAGAATATTAAAAGAATCAAAGGTATTATGATTCCTAGTAACTGGATTGACAACTTTCTAAGACACTTTCTGATTGGATAAATGGGAACCTACAAGGAACCTAGAACATTGTCTAGACCAAGTTTCTTTTTCTAAGGATTTTCTAGACTCTACCTCAAGAATAATATCCTTTTTGTGCAACTATGGATTCTTCTTGGAGTCAGATGTCGACTTAGAATATTTTTCGACAGATGGATTGTTGAAACATGGCTTAACCAGAACTAAGGTAGACATGGAGATAACTCTCAAATTCTCAATAAAGGAATCAGACAAAGATTTGTGATCACACCTAATGTATTCATAAATATCAATATCAAGGGATGCCCAAAATGAGTTATCATTTTCATTAGGTCTATCTGAGTTATGTCCAGATATCTTAAGAATAATTTCCTCAATAACATATTTGTTTGGAGGATCAAAGTTTGAAACATGAACACCAGTGCCCCTGTGCTACATGGAATTTTTGGAGACTGATTCAAGTTGAAGCATATCATAGGTGGAAGTTGCATGGAATCAAGATTTGTGACAATGATTTGTTTGGATTTAGGAATCAATGATTGATATCCTTCCAATGTCTATTGAAAGGATGAAAATGGTGAGACAAGAGTATTCGAATAAGTGTGGTTCACAATGTGTCCCATCAATGTCATATATTGAAGTTCCTTCATAAGACTAGAAGCAGGTTTTGGAAACTCTCTTTCAAGACCAGGTGCTTTGGACCAAGGATGTGGAAAATTATGAGTCATTCGTCCATTCGATTTGATCATATCAATGGAATTATACACCCTATCAATCTTAGCAATAAGACATATATATTATCATTAACCACATGATTTATTTCACTAAATAAAATTGCATATTTGTCATTCAAGCTAATACATTCATCCTTAGCTATTACAGGTTCTCTTTCTACGGACTTATCTTAAGCTTGTGATCTTCAATACGTAATCTAAGTCTTGTTAATTCACTTTCCAGCTTCTCGAATAAAGATGTTTTCAAAATAAACAAAAACAATATGGATGTCATAATCAATACACAACATAAATTATTGTGTATTGTAGGTGGTCTCTTAATCACTCGTCATTCTAATCAAATTTCAACAGCTTTGGTCCTTCTACTTATGATGCATATTGTTTAACTGGTTCAGATTTTGGAAAACATGGTGACACACATAGGGTTTTCGATCCCATAATATTATTATGATAATAATGTGTAAATAATAATCTTGCAAAACCAATAGTTACCAATCAACATAGATATATAAGCCAACGAAGATATCTATAAAACACTACACCTATACATACCCAACCTAATCAATTCTAACTGATCCTAATCCACAACTATCTTCAAAGAATCACCTTACCTGATGAATCATTTAGAATAATGGTATGACTACACAGTTAGGGGATTCCTTGGCTAATATAATTTATATATGCAACACAAGCCTCAAAGTAATTAATAATTACAATATCCTACTTCATCTACATATATGGGTTATAAGTCCACACTAGCAACATAAATCAAAAAATTGTCTAGAATGATCGGGTGTTGTCATTTTACTATAATAGATGACTATCCATACCCCTGGTTGTCTAATATAAACCCACCATTTTTGGTTGTCTAGATAAAGGAGGACTATTACATTCTGCTTTTCCCTAGAATGGCACTACCCAATATCCAACTTATTTGAACTAAACATCTCTTATAAACCTTTGTTTATAACTAGACAATATTACAATATTTGTAATAAACTCCCAATACAATTTTCCTGCTTTATGCAATATTATTACAATACAAGGTATAATTAAGAACTTATTCAACTTACTTTGAACTAATCCTCCTTTATAAGTGTTAGTCTATAGCTCAACAAGACTACCATACCTATAATCAACTCTAAATATGGTTCCTTGTTCAGGAAATACTCATCATAATATTGGTGTATATTTATCACATAATATTAAACACTCAGTATACATTTAATCTTTAAAGTAATAAGACCTTCATTAATATTATCATGTAGTATTACAAAAATACTTTTCAGAACATATATAACTGAATCAGCATATATGGCTCGCACAGTTTATGCTATGTAGTATACCAATTATACATTTAACACATATTCCAGATAATAAGTAATTACTTCATATATAATCTTTCTCTTGATATTAAATACTTTTATTTAAATCATGCTTAAGAAAGTAACTTCATACTCGCAATGCAAAGATTGCTTTTGATAAATACTTTTATTGAATCATGTACAAGAAACTAACTATCCAATCACCTGATTGCAAGTGGAAGATTTACAGGAAAGTCAGCTGCATACCTAACACTTTAATTTTCCCTTTTTAAACAACATAAATATGTATATTACTAAGTCCTAGTATTCATTTGTATGCTCATCGTGTCTCTGATCCAAATGAGGCCACTTGCTGTTACTGCAACCAAAAAGGGGATTGCAAACGAAGCTGCCCAAAGTATATGTAAGGCATTAAAGATGGCAAGGTGAAGCCAACTTCTACAAGTATATACATTATCTTGTCTAATAACTCAACATCTTCTCGTTCTTAGGTCCTTGATACAAGATGTGGACTTCACATTTGATCTGATTTGATGGGGCTAAGTAAAAGTGAGGAAACGGAACATGGTAGAATGGACTTGATCATGGGGAATAGACAATCTTCACTTGTCACCAAGATTGGAGTTTATAGTCTAGCGCTTACTAATGGTATATATATATATATATATATATATATATATATATATATATATATATATTTGATAATGTAACACCGTAAATTTTCAAACAAAAGTTTCATTCAAAAATAAATCACTTAATTATCATAAAAACATTTCACCATACCCAAGTGTCAAATCATTAAAAACAACTCCATAATTGTTTGATTAAAAATACAGGATCCTCATAAGATAACTCTTTCTCTCGTGTGTACAATCGAGCCGACGCCTTCCCGATATCCTGAAGAGTACCTAAAACACATATCACATAACCTGGTAAGCACGAAGCTTAGTGAGTACTCCAAAATAGCACACACATCTCATTAGCCTCTCATGGCTACACTCAAATAAAACTCTCTGGTCAATATGTCTTAGTGGAACCCTCCAGTTCCACAACTCGGGTGGACCCTCCTGTCCTAACTCAGTAAGCTAAGAATAATACAAATCATAAATCCCAAAGGCATAATATAGGATATCACAATACTCAATATAAACACATAAGACCCTCCGGTCACAAAAAGGTTACCACTTTAGGTAAATATAGTGAGAAGACTCACCTCGTAAGAAACAAGCAACCAAGAATAATCTCGTAAACGAATCTCGAACTAGCCTCCGCCTAACACATGAGATAATAATCTCTAATTAACACTTAAATCACAGCATAAAATAAACCAGGTTATTTCCTCTCTCAAACCCTTAGAATGGGTAAAAGACCATTTTACTCCTTCATGGTCCCCATACTCCCTGCCTTGACCAAACCCTAAAGTCAACGAAGTCAACACTAGAGTCAACTACCCATGTTGATCTGACTCGCCAAGTGCATCTAATTGACTCGCCGAGTCCCCCTCGTTCATCGATATCATCACGAAAACCTAAAGTAACTTGTCGAGTTGTCCCGTCAACTTGCCAAGTTACCCATGTCCAGACTTATCGGGGAAAACCCTAGCCGACTCGTCGAGTCAACTCTTTGACTTGTCGAGTCCCTTAAATCCAATTCTCATTTAGACGTTTTAAGGCAGATCTATCCCTTTAAACTCTAGATATAGCCTCCCAAGGTTTGAATGTCACGTAAGCTTTGATCTTTACATTCATGCATGGCATATTTGCCCCATAATCCCAATACAAGCTCTAATTAAGAAGTTTAAGCACAATAACTCTCTCATAGCTAGATCAAGTTGGGTTGTTTGGACTCTATGGACCTCACAAGGTCCAGATCTGATTTCTTAATGCTTGGAAAGCACAATTCATACCTAATCTCAGGGAAATATTGAAAAAGCAACAAAAGATCCTCATTAACAAGGTCTATACAACATGATGATCAAGGTGATGACTTTTACCTTCCAACAGAATCTCCATGTGAAATAATACTAGATCTCACAACCTTTCCTTGTTCCCTGCTTCAGTCTCATTTCTTCTCTTCCAATGATTCACCAAAACACTCAAATATTTGCTCTATCACTCTCTCTTAGCTCAAATGGCCGATTAGGGTTTCACAGGGAAGCTGGGTAGCAGGTGAGGCGGAAATGAGGACATAAATTCCTTAAATAGGTCACAAACCTGGGGAATTAGGGTTTCCTCACACAACGTTAACTCAGTGATTCAGCTCTCTGACTCGTCGAGTCGATCATTAAACCCATGTCACCAAATGGAACTTTACTCAGCGAGTTGGACAACTCGTCGATTCGCTCGTTCAATCCTAAAAATAAATAAATGAAATAGCTAGGAGTTGGGATGTTACAATTCTCCCACACTAGAATCAGACTTCACTCTCAAAATCATCCTCCAGAACAACTTGGGGTATTGCTCTTGCATCGTGGTCTTAAACTCCTAAGTCCACTCGGATCCTGTGTGATGCTCACGCTGCACCGTAACTAGACGCACCTGCTTGTTCCTCAGAGTCCTTGATTTTGTAACCAAAATCACAACCGGCCTCTCAATATAGTTTAGGCAGTCATCAATCTGAATATCCTCCAATGGCACCACTTCCCCCTCATGTCAACAGTCTCTTTCCAAAGACACCCAACCCATATAGGAAACTCCATATCCCGCAACAAGACGGATCTGTCTGCCGTTGCGGTTCCAATTCTCACTCTTCAGAACCTGGAAACTCAAGTAGTCTGACTCCCTTCATGACCGCCCATACAAAATATCATCCTGTCGTTCGCTCATCGAATGATGATCGCAAAATCATACCTCCAACTCTAATTCTAATGATGCGACTGATGAAATCAGATCAATAACCATAACAATTGTCGAACACTTATACCTGACATATCAGTCGATCCAGATCGTCCTCCAAAGGAATGAAAAGGGTCACATATCATAAAAGCCACATTAACTGCACCACTATAAAAACCCATCAAAACAAAACGAACCCCAATACTCTGTTCTCAATACAACAAAATGATTGTGCCCACTCAACAATATCCTCGAACTTCTATGATCATAATCCCCAACTCCTTGTCACAGATCCCTTCCAACACTAAGCACCAGATCGGCTCCCGACCTAGCAGTCGAACGTCCAATGGTTACCCATTGCACACCCAACAAAACGACTTTGCAAGCTTCCTTCTCAACTTAACTATCTCATCCTGTCGTTTCACACAAGTCACGTATTTCTCTTTACCTAAAGAGAATACTAGAGCCCGATCTGAAGATGCCTCCCCTCTGAACTCTGTCATATACTGTTGCCTACTTCCATGTGTCTCGCACTCCTTCCCATACCAACGAACTGACCCACTCAGGTCTATTACATTAGATGGAAATCAATATCACCCAAAATGAATCCCATTGATGAATCTGGAATGTCATTCTGCCTACTCAATACTCTAATTGCTTCAAACTCAAACTCGAGAGTCTGATTCAACAACAGAATTGGAACCACTCGTTTCCAATCTGATACTCAACCCATCTCTCTAATTCCTTCTGATTGTGGTAATCCCTCTTCAACTCGGAATATAAAATTCCCATATGTCATAGAGACCCCAATCTCACCGCTGGTCTGCTACCAAGTCCTTGAAGACTAAATTGGTAAAGCTACCCAAACCTATGAACTCCTCTTCGTCCTGCTCTGACTAGTGAATACTACAGCTCCCCGTAGTTACGATATTCTTTCTTATCGACTACTAAGTGCTACGGTTCCCCGCCTCCCCCCACTGTAGCCTTAAGACACTCCTTCATTGACTCATGAATGTTATGGCTCCCCGCAGACTTATGATACCCTCTCACTGACTAGTGAATGCTATGGCTCCCCACGGTATCACAACACTGTCTCACTAACCAGTGAATACTATGGCTCCCCATAGTATCACGACACTCTCTCGCTCACTAGTGAGTACCACAGCTCCTTGCAGTATCACGACACTCTCCTGCTGACTAGTGAATACTACAACTCCCCGGTTTGTCACAACACTCTCTTTGACTGACTCATGGATTCTACGACTCCCCCGTAGGCTTATAGTACTCTCTTATCACTCCACCATCTCATCCTCAAGTCATCACCACACTATGTTCACTAACTCATACTCCGCAACCAACATAGATTGGCGCACACACCTCCCCAGATTATGCACCACCACTCTTTATGTAAATTCTCGTAGATAAGGCACTTTTCTCATCACAGTCACAACCTTGGACAATACCCTTTTGGTGGCAATTAAGTGACAACACCTTACTCAAAAATATAGTCGCCAGATGTTCCACTTGCCGTCTGAAAACCTATATCTTATAATGATCCAACAATCTACGGAATCATACTCGGATACCCCGATACAACCATTCAGAATCTCATGATGTCTTGCATCACCCATTGATCTTCCATTCACGACATCAAACTTGGATACTGCGATACACCATCTTAGAATTTCACAACATCTTGATACAACCACTGATCTCCCTCTCGCACAACTCGTAACCTCGAAACACTCAAACCCATGATTTGAAACACGAAGGAGTCACTAATTGTAATGCCCGCAGATCCGGACTAGTCAATTTAGAAACAATAAGCATCAAAAATGAGTTTTTGATGTAAGATTCATTAGAAGGATTAATGTTAACCAAGTTGTCGTATATGTTACAAGGGTTCCGTACATATAAAGACCGCTGAAATGTGAGTTATAACGAAGAAGTTATGACTTGTCGAAGTAAATTATTTTAAAGTAAACAAAGTGTTGTCCGAGTACCGAGTCACCACATTCTCAGGTGAGTGCATTGTTACTTTCATCTTACACATAAATATGAAGTGTTTTATATAAATTATGTGGTATGTGTGCATACTATCTGAATACTTGTTGTCTATGCTAGATGAGTTATTTTATACATGTTTTAGAATGAGATAAACTATATATGTATTTTATATCTACAAATATTTTGGATATGACATGGTTAGACGATATGAGTAAACATTGGAAGCTATAGACTTAGTGCCTAATAAATCACATCGGCAACTATGGACTTAGTGCCTATTGGACAAACAATGGTAGCTATGGACTTAGAACATATTAGGTAAACACGGGTGGCTATGGATTTAGTACCTATTAGGTGCTGGTAGGTATGGACTTAGTACCTGATAGCTATGGAGTTAGTTCCTGTTAGATAAACATTGGTAGCTATGGAGTTAGTTCCTATTAGATAAACATTGGTAGCTATGGACTTAGTACCTACACTAGTAGCTATGGATTTAGTACCTGATGATTGAACTTTAGCAGCTATGGATTTAGTGCATTGGCAGCTATGGAATTACTACCTATCTTATAAACCCTAGAAGAAAGGGACATCAAAATCAACGAATGCAGAATAGATGACTCTTAGGGTAGACCCTTAAAAGTAAGGAAGATAGTGGGGATTGGTAATTAGGTTGATTGTTTGATGTTTAAACATAATAATTATATTATTGTGGGTTGAAAACCCTATGTACTCACCAGGTTTCCCAACCTAAACCACTCAATTTATTTATAGCACAGGTGTTGATATGATGTCACATTACACTAAGAGATTCAGGAGATATAAATCACTAGTGATAATGAATGTAAATTCTGTTATGCTTTTGTTTCTGTATTGATGCTGACATACCAAATGTTTTAAAATGAATCAAAATACTTTTTCTTCGGAAATGCCTTGATAACGTATTTATCATGTGTCACACCCCAAAACCGGAACGACGGAAATGTTCGGGGTGGAGGATGTCATGTACAATATCGCAACACAAAATAATAGTAAAGAAGCAAACAACATCATCCATTGCATTAACAGTATAATTTAATACAAGTGTGTTCTGTATAGTTTATAAGATACCAAAAATGTAAATCAAAATATTAGATGAGTCTTGAATACGCTCCATCTTCTCAAAAGTTGGCATCGGTACCTGTCTACTGATGACTTGAGAATAAAAGTTATTTTGAAAGAGTTTATCAGCTTTAAAGCTGGTAAGTTCATAAGCATTTTAGTGTGATTGTTTGCATCAAAATGTTTCTAACGGTGTTTGAAGTATGAGTTTGTAAATGTTTGTTGGAAAATTATGTCAATGTTTGTAAATGTTTTTAAATGTTTTTAACTCCTAGAAAATCCTATATTTTCTAATAAAAGTAGCCTTCTACCAAGGCCCGACTATTTTGTATGTTTGTTTTCATGTAAAAGTGTGTAATTTTCCCAAGTGTAACTATCATTTAACAAAATATGGTTTATACATTATCGTTTATGTGAAATGATCACAAGGTGAATGCAAAAGGGAAAATAATGTAGCACTTAGTTATGTATAATAGTAACTACTGTTGTACTTACTACCTCAAACCGGTTTATAACAAGGTACTATGTGATTTCATTGTACTATACTATCGACTATAAACACGACGATGAAAGACATCAGAAGTAATGGCATTTGGCACCTGTAGACCTGCAGGTCCAACTGTAGCTAGTAGAAAAGGTGTAGGATAGTCAATCCAGTATAGATCTATACGCAAAATCATGTTCTCACTCTAGGAGATTTTGGGTACAAATCGGGCCATGGCAGTGATGATATGCCCCGAAAGAGTGATTCACATTTATGTTATAGTATACTTGTATATGTATTGTATATACTAGATGTATTGTATGTTCTCTCTGTCTAGTATGTAGTATATGTAATGTTTCTCATAATAGTAAGTTATCTTAGTTTCTCATGATAGTATAGTTGTATACTTTCTCATAATAGTAAGTTCTCTTAGTTTCTCATCATAGTATAGTTGTACAGTTTCTCATAATAGTAAGTTCTCTTAGTTTTTCATCATAGTATAGTTGTATAGTTTCTCATAATAGTAAGTATTGACTCATGAATGAACTTACTCTTTGTATGCTTTATTGAACTAGAAGTAATGAGTAGTATATCCCTAAATTATACCTATTATAGTCTACTAGTAGAATTGTTTGTATGATTAAATGTATTGAAATGAGATAAAAGTCTTTATATCTGTAACACCGTAAAATTTAAAACAAATTTTTCACATTTTTAAACACATTTTATCAAACACATTTAAAAGCAAAATCCCATTGTATCAATACTTTGGTTCACAAAAATATTTCCCAAGACCAAATACATAAAAATCCATGCGTGTGTACGAGTCATGCCGGCGCCGTCTTGCGATCATCACTGGTACGTGAAACACAGAACACAAAACATTGTAAACGTAAAGCTTAGTAAGTTCCCCAAAATACCATACATAACACATACTAGCCACTCGAGGCTATAACTATGTGGGCCCATGGGCCGTAACTCTGTGGACCATCTGGTCCTAACTCTGTGAACCTTTCGGTTCTAACTCTGATATACTCTAATATACACATGATGTAAACCACATAGAAACAATGCAGTATAACACATCACATAATAGCATACGATAACTCTGACATATAACTCAAATTACCACCCCAGTTAAGGTATAGTGAGAAGACTCACCTCGGATGTCTCGGTAAATCTCAGACTCGGTAGGAATAGGATCTAGCCTCCACCTAATCACATAAAGTAATACTCTGATAAATATAACTCTCAAAACTAGACTCAATCCTCTCTAGGCACCCTCAGAAGGGTAAAAGACCATTTTACCCCTCCTTTGGCTTAGAGGCCCTCAATGTTGACCAAACCCTAAAAGTCAACCAAAGTCAACGGTCAAACTTTGACCTGACTCGTCGAGTGCACTTGGGCAACTCGTCGAGTCCATACGTGTCCACTAACTCCTAGTCTCGCTTGGCATGTCGAGTCTCTCTCGTTGCTCAACGAGTCATACTTGGCATGAATCGTGGGGCTACCCTGACTGAACTCGCCGAGTCTCAAGATCAACTTGGCGAGTTCTATCTTGAACTCCAGTCCTCTAATCCCTCTCTGAATCACTGATTTTTTCCCCCAACTCGGTGAGTCCACTCGCTGAGTGATTTACGGGAAACCCTAACCCTACTCGCCAAGTCTGATCTTTGGACTCGGCGAGTTCATGCCATGCAAACACTCCATTGACCTCCTGAGATCAGATCTGTTCCTTAAACCCATAAATCTGACCTTCCCAAGCATGATAATCACGTAAAGTTCGGACCTTGACACTCATTTAACATTTAGATGATCCTACTTGGAGATTTAGCCCCAAAAATCAACTCCTATGTTCATGGCTACCAAAATAACCCATAAACCTCCATGGGTTAAGGTCTCTGGACCTCTTTGAGTCCAGATCCAAAGCATAAACTCAAGAAGGGACCAATTGTTCCACATATCCATTCTCTAAAGGGGTTAGAAAACCCTAACTCTAAGAATCAACACCAAAACCGAAGAAGGACTGAAATAATACCTCAAGATGAACGCTCTGAACTTTGAAAGCACAAGATCCGTTCCTCCTTCAACCTCCTCTTGCCGTGGTCACTTCCCTTCTGCAATCACACCAACAAAATGATCAATAGTGGCCTCTTCTCCCTCAAAAACGCTCTAGATCTCTTAGGGTGTCTCTCTGGGGTTTGGTAGCCGTAAATGACAGCCCTAAGGGCCTTTAAATAGGTGCTAAACCTGGGAAATTAGGGTTTCATTAAACAACATGGACTCGCCGAGTCCACTCATAGACTCACCGAGTCCAAACGCGAACCCAGATGATGATCCGCGACCCTACTCGGCGAGGCTAAGCATCAACTCACCGACTTCCTTCACAAATTCCAAAAATAAATTAAAATATTAGAATAATATACCTTGGTTTTCGGATTTTACAATTCTCCCCCACTAGAATCCGACTTTTCCCTCGAAGTCTCATTCTGCAAACAACTCTGGATGCTGGTCATGCATCTCGCGCTCCGGCTCACGAGTCAACTCTGACCCTTTCCTATGCTGCCACACCACCTGCACTAGAGGCACTTCCTTGTTCCTCAGAACCTTGACCTTCTGATCCCTAATTGCCACCGGTCTCTCAACATAATTTAGGCCTATATCCACCTGAATATCCTCTAATGGTACCACTGCCGACTCGTCGGCTATACACTTTCTCAATTGCGACACGTGAAAAGTGTCGTGAATCTGACCCAACTCTGCGCGTAGCTCCAAACGGTAGGCTACCCTACCTACTCTCGCGATCACCCTGAAAGGTACAATATATTGAGGCCCCAACTTGCCCCTCTTCCTGAATCGGATCACTCCTTTCCAAGGAGAGACCTTCAGCAGCACGAAGTCACCGACCTAAAACTCATGCTCGGACCGACGCCTGTACGCATAACTCTTTTGATGACTGTTAATGGTCAACAACCTCTGTTTGACCTGTTGTATCTGCTCAGTCATTTGAAGCACAATCTATGTACTACCCATCTCACGTTTCCCTACCTCTCCCCAGCAGATGGGGGTCCGACACCTCCTCCCATACAACAACTCAAAGGGTGGCATACCAATGCTCGAATGATGGCTGTTGTTGTAGGAAAACTTTGCCAACGGAAAATATGTGTACCAACTCCTACCAAAATCCAACACACATGCTCGGAGCATATCCTCGAGCGTCTAAATTGTCCGCTCACTTTGCCCGTCAGTCTGTGGGTGATATGTGGTACTAAAATGCAGCCGCGTACCCAACTCCTCGTGAAATTTCTTCAAGAATCTGGAAGTGAAACGCACATCTTAATCCGAGACAATCGAGATTGGTACTCCATGCCGCGATACCACCTCTCACACATATAACTCTGCCAACCTCTCCGCAGAAGAGCTCTCGCTTATAGCAAGGAAGTGAGCACTCTTCGTCAACCTGTCTACAATCACCCAAATTACGTTAAAGCCCCTCACAGTCCTCAGCAATTTAGTGATAAAATCTATAGTAATTTGTTCCCACTTCCACTTGGGAACCTCTAACGGCTGCAACTTACCATGCGGTCTCTGGTGCTCGGCCTTAACCCTACGACAGGTTAGGCACCTCTCAATGAACCACGCGACGTACCTCTTCATACAGGGCCACCAATACTCCTTCTTTAGGCCTAGATACATCTTAGTGGCTCTAGGATGGATCGAGAACTTCGATCGATGTGCCTCTTCCATCAAAATGGTACGCGTCCCGCCTACAAATGGTACCCAAATCTGACCCTGAAATGTCATAAGTCCCAGGCTATCGGTGACGAACTCCGATACCTGCCTAATAACTCGCTCCCTCTTTTGGTTTTCTGGTCCCATAGCCTCAACTTGGGCCCCTCGAATGGTGTCCAACGCCGGAGTCATTACTGTCAGTCTCATGCAAACGTCCCGCATAGGGGCGCTTTCCGCCTTACGACTCAGGGCATCGGCTACCACATTAGCCTTACACGGGTGGTACAGAATCTCACAATCAGAATCCTTTACCACGTCCAACCATCTCCTCTGCCGCATATTCAAGTTGGGCTGATCCATCAAGTACTTCAAGCTCTTGTGATCCCTGTATATGGTGCACCAGACCCCATATAGATAGTGACGCCGGATCTTGAGGGCGAACACTACTGCTCCCAACTCCAGGTCGTGGGTGGGATACCTTATCTCATGAGGCTTCAGCTGCCTCGATGCGTATGCTATCACATGCCCCCTCTACATAAGCACTGATCCCAACCTTGATATCGACGCGCCACAATATACCACGAAGTCCTCCATTCCGCCCGGAAGGGCTAACACCGGGGCTTCGCATAACCTTTGGCGATGTGTCTCAAAAGAGGCCTACTACTCTGGGCCCCATGAGAAAGCAACACCCTTCCGGCTCAACTTGGTGAGTGGCACGACGATCTTGGAGAAATCCCTGATAAATCTCCGATAATAGCCTGCCAATCCTAGGAAACTCCTGATCTCGGTAGGTGACCTCGACACATCACAACTCATCACCGGCTCAATCTTTGGCCGGATCGACCAGTAACCCTTTCTGGTTAACGAGATGCCCTAGGAACTGGACCTCTCATAACCAAAAATCACACTTGGAGAATTTGCCGTAAAGCCTCTCCAATCTCAAAACTCTGAGGATCTCTCTCAGATGTTCCTCATCCTGTTCTTTGGATCTCGAATACACCAATATGTCGTCAATGAACATGATCACCGAGCGATCCAACATCAGCCTGCATACTCTGTTCATGAGATCCATGAATACCGCCGACGAATTGGTGAGCCTAAAAGGCATCACCACGAACTCGTAATGGCCGTAACGAGTCCTGAACCATGTCTTCTGGATGTCGTCATCTCACACCCTCACCTGATGATATCCGGACCTCAAGTCGATCTTGGAAAACCAAGATGCTCCCTGCAACTGATCAAACAAATCTTCGATCCTTGGCAACGATTAACGGTTCTTGATCTTCATCTTGTTCAATTCCCTGTAACCAATGCACATTCAGTGTGATCCATCCTTCTTCTTAACAAAAAGGATAGGTGCTCCCCATGGGGAACTGTTTGGCCAAATAAACCCCTTCCCAGTAGCTCCTGAAGCTGCGAGGATAACACCTACATCTCTGGAGGTGCAAGGCAATAAGGCACCTTAGCGATAGGTGCAGCTCCCGGAACCAAATCGATGCTGAACTCTACCTGCCTCTCGGGAGGCACACCTGGTAACTCTTCAAGAAATACATCCGGGAACTCACGCACTATCGGAACCTCATCAACTGACCTCGGTCTCTATGAATCAACCCTCGTATCCATCACATATGCTACAAACCCCTTACAGCCCTGTTGTAGACTCTTCCTTGCTCTAGCGGCTGAACAAAATGTCGACCCAGAACGCGTACCCTCACCGTATACGTTAAGAACTTCCCCACTAGGGTCTCGTATGGTCACTAACTATCTCTCGCAGTCGATAACCGCTCCAAACTTTCTCAACTAGTCCATGCCCATGATGACACAAACATCTCCCATCGCAATAGGAACTAGATCAATCGGAAACTCAATGCCGAAAATCTAGAGCACACATCCTCGGATCACCTCGGTGGCATACACCGCTCTCTCATCAGCTATGGAAACTTTTAGAGGTCGACTCATCACCTCTCGACTAATATTGATATGCTGACTAAAAGCAAAAGATACAAAAGACCAACTCGCACCCAAGTCAAATAACACCAAGGCAGGTACAAAATTCACAAGAAAAGTACCTACGCATATCATAATATAAGCACAATATCTCAATATAAAAGTAAATATATGAAAGAATACATGCCAGCCACGACATCGGGCGCTGCACGGACCTCCTTCGCAGTCAACTGGAAGGCTCTCCCTTGTGCCTTCAGTACCTCGGCCTTCACTGGCTGGCTCTCAATAGCTCTGATAGCAGTAGGGGTAGATCCTTGAGGTGCTCCCTGGGTAGTCCCTTGTAACTGTGGACACTCTGCCTTGCGGTGTCTGTTCTAGTTGCAGTGAAAGCATACTGCAAAACCCTTGGGGAAATCCTTGGGCATGTGCCCCTCCTTGCCACATTTGTAGCAAGACCCCGCTCTGCACCCCCCCCCCCCCCCCGTGGCTGTTGCCGCACTTGCCACAAGTGCAGCCGTTCTGACTCCCAGATCGTGAATCAGTGGGCTTGGCTTGCTTGGCTGCCGGTCGAGACTGTGTCGGTCGCCGATCCCTTGCCTGAGACTCAACCTCCTCCCTAGACTGGGTCTCCAACTCTATCTCCCTCTTCCAGGCATTTGCCTGAAGCTCAGCAAATGTCCGATACGTTGAGATCGCCATGAACTCCCGTATATTTCTCCTCAAAATGCTCAGATAGTGGCTCATACGTGCCTGCTCGGAGGACATGTGCTCTGGGCAAAACATCGCCCGCTCATGGTACTTCCTCGTAATCATTGTGACAGAATCTGTACCCGGCTTGAGGGTCAAAAACTCCTGGGCCAAATGCTCCCTCTCCACCTGGGGAACGTACTCATCTTGGAACATAGCAGTGAACCTCTCCTAAGTCACTGTAGCAAGCTCAGCAGGCGAATAATGTGCCGTCACAAACGTCCACCAATCCTTCGCTCCCAAACGAAGCTGGTTCAGCGCGAACTGCACCCTCAAATGCTCAGGAGACGAGCAAGTAAAGAAACATCCCTCTATGTATGATATCCACCTCATCGCTGTGATCAGGTCCTGGGTCCCATCAAACTCCAGTGGTTTTGTGTTGCTGAACTCCCGGAACGGCAACGTATCACCACCCTGCGGTCTGGCCGCAGCTACAGCTGCAGTGGCCGTAGAAAACAACAACCTCAGAAAGAGCAGTGTATCTCTCATCAAATGTCTCTATCAGGGTGGTCTTAATAGACCCGAACATCTCTGGAATCTCGTCGTGGATGGCAGCAGCCACCTCATCATGAATCATCTGTCGGAGCTCCTCGTCGCTCACACCCCGTCCACTGGTCCGTGGTCTGTGACATGTCCCTACCATGATGCCTCTCTGAAATACAACATAGGATATCAGTAATTTGCTCGGACGTACACACACTCGATATCCCAACCCTACTTGATCTCTGGTACCCTAAGGATTCTTACATGGGTTGCGCACTAACCCGGTGCCTTCGATAGTACGGGCCCAATACTACCGACCACATTGACTCAGCATTCACACCAAGTCCTCCTCCCAGAGTGCCAAATCCCAAGTACACTATTTTCTCTAATCATGTGCTACTCACTAGTAAATCTCTCATAAGCTCCTTGCTGCTATCTCAACACTCTCAAGCATCCCCTGTAGTGAAACTCCTAGACTAAGGCATCATATATCAGGCCACTCTAGTCATACTCTAGCATGAATAATATCATTCATCATATAGCATAGCATAATGTTTCTTTTAAAACTTATTGTCATGGTATTTTGGGAAATCAACGTTCGGGAGCTGCCTAATCGTACATACGGCTCTGCTCTGTTTGTCTCAAAAATCTTTTTACACTTTTCTTTAAATTTTTTTTTTACTTTATTATCAAATTTTTCCTCAAATCCTCAGTTAGAGTTCAGATACGCCCGAAGATGCATCTGAATCCCTCAAACCAAGGCTCTGATACCAAATTGTAACACCGTAAAATTTAAAACAAAATTTCACATTTTCAAACACGTTTTATCAAAAACATTTAAAAGCAAAATCCTATTGTATCAATACTTTGGTTCACAAAAATATTTCCCAAGATCAAATACATAAAAATCCATGCGTGTGTACGAGTCATGCCGGCGCCTTCTTACGATCATCACTGGTACGTGAAACACATAACGCAAAACATTGTAAACGTAATGCTTAGTGAGTTCCCCAAAATACCATACATAACACATACAAGCCACTCGAGGCTATAACCCGTGGGCCATAACTCTGTGGACCCTCTGGTCCTAACTCTGTGAACCTTTCGGTTCTAACTCTGATATACTCTAATATACACATGATGTAAACCACATAGAAACAATGCAGTATAACACATCACATAATAGCATACGATAACTCTAGCACATAACTCTAATTACCACCCTAGGTAAGGTATAGTGAGAAGACTTACCTCGGATGTCTCGGTAAATCTCAGACTCGGTAGGAATACGATCTAGCCTCCACCGAATCACATAAAGTAATACTCTCATAAATATAACTCTCGGAACTAGACTCAACCATCTCTAGACACCCTCGGAAGAGTAAAAGACCATTTTACCCCTCCTTTGGCTTAGAGGCCCTCAATGTTGAACAAACCCTAAAAGTCATCCAAAGTCAACGGTCAAACTTTGACCTGACTCGTCGAGTGCACTTGGGCAACTCGGCGAGTCAATACATGTCCACTAACTCTTAGTCTCACTTGGCATGTCAAGTCTCTCCTATTGCTCAACGAGTCATACCTGGCATGAATTGTGGGGCTATCCTGACTCAACTCGCCGAGTCTCAAGATCAGTTTGGCGAGTTCCATCTTGAACTCCAATCCTCTAATCCCTCTCTGACTCACTGAGTTTTTCCCCCAACTCGGTGAGTCCACTCGCTGAGTGATTTACGGGAAACCCTAACCCTACTCGCCAAGTCTGATCTTTGTACTCGGCGAGTTCATGCCATGCAAACACTCCATTGACCTCCTAAGGTCGGATCTGTTCCTTAAACCCATAGATCTGACCTTCCCAAGCATGATAATCATGTAAAGTTCGGTCCTTAACACTCATATAACATCTAGATGATCCTACTTGGTGATTTAGCCCCAAAAATCAACTCCTATGTTCATCGCTACCAAAATAACCCATAAACCTCCATGGTTTAAGGTCTCTAGACCTCTTTGAGTCCAGATCCAAAGCATAAACTCGAGAAGGGACCAATTGTTCCATATATCCATTCTCTAAAGGGGTTAGAAAACCCTAACTCTAAGAATCAACACCAAAACCGAAGAAGGACTAAAATAATACTTCAAGATGAAGTCTCTAAACTCTGAAAGCACAAGATCCATTCCTGCTTCAACCTCCTCTTGCCTTGGTCACTTCCCTTTTGCAATCACACCAACGAAATTATCAAAAGTGGCCTCTTCTCACTCACAAACGCTCTAGATCTCTTAGGGTCTCTCTCTGGGGTTTGGTAGCCGCAAATGACAACCCTAAGGGCCTTTAAATAAGTTCCAAACCCGGGAAATTAGGGTTTCATTAAACAACATGGACTCGCCGAGTCCACTCATGGACTTACCGAGTCCAAACACGAACCCGGATGATGATCTGCGACCCTACTCGGCGAGTCTAAGCATCAACTCGCCGAGTTCCTTCACAAATTCCAAAAATAAAATATTAAAATAATATACCTGGGTTTCCGGATGTTACAATATCTATACATATATACATAATGTATAAATAAGGATCCAACGACACTCAGGCAAACAATAGGGTACTCTAAGTCCACAACCAAACAAGGAACAGGAAATAAAGTGAGTTGTCAATCCTAAGTCCTTCAAACATTACTTATATAACTATATATTAATTGGACATTATTTTGAGAATACATAAGTTTGAAAGCTATAAAAGAATGGTTTGGCATATAAAAGTGAGATTGATAAAGAGTTTAATCATGTAGAATATTTTGATAACAGTTTGAAGTAGTTTGATTGATAAAACAGTTAAAACGGAGTAAATCTATTTGTTTGATAGTTATTAATCACATGTGATTGATATAATAACTATAATGTTTCAACTTGTATTCCCCCCCCCCCCCCCATAAAAGCATTAAAAATCATTTAAAAGGTTTATTAAGGGGTATAAACTCATCTATAGTGAGTAGATTGGAAGAAAGTGTTGGATAAGGTGCTAGCTGTCAAGTGAAGACTTGAACACACACACACACACACTGATCCTATTTAACATATAAAGACACATATATGTATCTAATTAGTGATTATAACACTATTTAAGTAAGTAAAGACACCCTAGAACATGGAAAACACCTTGATTCAAGTGTTATAAGCACTAAAGGGTTGCATCTAAGGGTTGTAGGGATGTGTATGGGAGTTTACGATCTAATAGTAAACTCTCCATGAGTTTATGACCTAGGGTTTGCGGCCCTTATGGATTTACGACCGTCAACCCATGGTGACTTCTACCATTTTTATGTTTAAGGTCCTTAGTTCGAGTGGGAGGTGTTCTAGACCAAGTTCTAAGCCTTAGGAAGGAGTTTATGTCAACATTGCACCCCTTATTAGGGTTTACGGCCAAAGGAGATTTCCTTAGCCGTAAACTCCCTTGGTTGATGGATTCTTGGTGTTTTCAAGTCCCTAACTCATTATCCTAACTAATAAAGGTGTAAAGGATGTAAGGACTTACAATTTGAAGGCTAAAGATAGGAGTTTACGGCCCAAAACACTTTTGTGTACTTGGTGTTCTTGAGGATCTAGAAGATCTAGAACAAAAGATGGAATTTGTGGATGGATTCATAGATGAATTAAGAAGAAGTGATGTAACAACACATAGATGGAGGAGTTTTCTTACATTTGTGAAGATTGGAAGAAAAACTTGAATATCCTTAGGAGAGAATTTGATTTCTCTAGCTAGAATGGTGAAGAATGAGATAAAAATGACTATGTGTCATACATATACTAGGGGTTTACGGCCACCATGTGTTTACAGCCGTAAACCCACATGGTGTGGCCGTAAACCCATTAAGTTATCCCATCGTGTGACATTTCCACCCCCGACCAGGTTGAAACATAATTTATGATATAAGATACACATGGAACAAGTCCTAGTAGAGTCTACAGAAAATTATATGATTGTTTGGACACATTTCTATGTGATAAAATTGTTTTGTGATAATAACTTGGAGAACTGTGAGACAATACTTGACAAGAGTATGAGTAGGTGTGAATGGTAGTAGAGGCCTATACTACTGGAAGCACAAGACTCAGAATTGGATCAGGGAAAGTCATAAGGTTACCAGTGAGCTAGTAATTAATTTCGTTATATTCAAGTATGTCGTTACCACCGATTCGGTAATGACTCAGAAGATGATCGTTATTCCGACCCTAGTGGTCATATTAAATTGAGTCCGACTATGCTAAGTATGTTATGTGGTTCAGCGAATCAAGTTCGATGTAACATCTAACTTAAGACAGAAGATTGAAATTAAAAAAATGATCAGTAGAGTGATCGCTAAAAGTTGCTTGTAGCTAGAAATGTTACCTTTTAAGATGATATTAGAACATAAACGAAAGTATAGTCTGTTCTGGAAGACTCTAAGAGACCTGAGTCTAAGCATTGCAACATACGATGATAGGTTATTAGAATATGACACATCGTTCCATTGTAGTAATAAAAAAGACTTATCTTAAGTTCGTATCCAGTGAGGATCAAGATTTTGACTTTAAGTTCATAATTTGGAGTCTAACATGAGATAGGGAGCAAGTGCAAAATCGAGCACCGCTTGCACTTGAGAATTAGATACTCATTCGAAGGAACAAAGATGTTACGATTATTACCAAAGATAAAGTGATAACATATGGAGTCATTATACTACCCTGTTTTGTTGATGATTATGCGATGTAATCATCCTAATGGGGAGATAATTGTAACGCCCGCAGATCCAGATTTGTCAATTTAGAGACAATAAGCATCGAAAATGAGTCTTTGATGGAAGATTCTTTAGAAGAATTAATATTAACCAAGTTGTCGTATATGTTACAAGGGTTCCGTACATAAAAAAGACCGTCGAAATCCGAGTAATAACGAGGAAGTTATGACCCATCGAAGGAAATTATTTTGAAGTAAACAAAGCGTTATCCGAGTACCGAGTCACCACCTTCTCAGGTGAATGCATAGTTACTTTCATCTTACACATAAATATGAAGTATTTTATATAAATTATGTGTTATGTTTGCATACTATCTGAATACTTGTTTTCTATGCTAGATGAATGATTTTATACGTGTTTCAAAATGATATAAACTGTATATGTAACTTATATCTACAAATGTGACAACCCAAGTTGCCCCGTTACATTTCTCCGTTACTGCTAACGGAATATTCCACTGTTCAAAAGTTCCGTTAATTAGAAGGCGTCAGTTTAATAAACATTTCCATTTGATTACCTTTAACAACCCGTTAAGTCGTGATAAAAGGAAATAAAAACACAGGACACACATTTCCATTAAGATGGAAGATGTCAAGTTTTGTGTTACGACCACTAAATCGGGTGCGACCAAAAGCCCCGTTTAACGGCAGTATCGGGTAGAATTCCACTGTGTCCCGACTCAAAACCCTATATAAGGGTGAGTGGAGTCTATTGGAGACTTTTTACACTCTCTCTCTATACTCTCTCTCTAGACCCGTTTTCGCCCCGAATCCGCAACCAAACGCTTCCAAATTGTAAGTCCGCTTACCCTAGCTTGTTCTAAACATTACTAGCTGTAGTTATAGCCCAAAAACCATCCAAGAAGGCATGGGATAAGGAGTTTACGGCCCAAGAACACTCTAGGGCCGTAAACCCCTAAAATGGTGCCAAACATGCCTCTAAACTTATCCATAAGCTTGGGAATAATTAGGGGATATAGCCTAGGAGTGTTTAAACATTAAAAGGCATGATTTTAGGACTCAAACAAGAGTTTACGGCCCAAGCACAAGCTTAGGCCGTAAACTCATCAAAATCATGTCAAAATGTCCCAAATGTGCACCAAACTCATCCTAGGGCTTATTACATAATTTAGGGACTTATCCTCTTGAGTTTAGACACTTGAAACACTCCAAAATGATTTAAAGAAAGGAGTTTACGGCCTAGACAAAGGTTAAGGCCGTAAACACCCTAAATCATGCCCAAAAGTTGGTTTTTGTCCCCCAAATGACCATATGCTATCTCTATAAAATGTTAGGAAGGATCTAAGGGCTTAAACACAAGGAAAATGAGGGATTTCTTGGAGTTTACAGCCCAAGCATTTATCTAGGCCGTAAACTCCCCAAAACCCCCTCAAATGTTGGTTTTAATCACCCAAAATAGCATCAAACTTCATTAGAAATCACTAGAAAGGCATTAGGGGCTTGAAACATCACCAAACTCAATGATTTAGAGTTTACGGCCGTAAACTCCTTTAGAAGTTGTCCTTAGGCCGTAAACTCCATTATAAGGCCCTTAGGAACCTCAAATCCACTCATGCCCTTTAGGAAAAATGCTTAGAATAATTCAATGAACAAGCTAAAAGCATCAAACACCCAAGAATAGGACCTTGGGAGTTTACGGCCGTAAACTCCCTTAGGTTGGGCCGTAAACTCCTTGCTTGGTCCAGGTTGGTGTTTTAAATCTATTTAAACACTTGATATGTGAGTATAGCAAAGTCCGACAACTGATAAGAGACCCTTAGCACCCGTAAACGCTACCCGGGACCCCAAACACTCAACCAAAAGTGTTTTCCACTCCTTTGAGTGTGTATAATTGTTTAATTAGTATATTATATGCTAATTGTATGTGAACATATGTTATCATATGTTAAAATAGGTCCTTGTGTATGTTCAAGTCCTTGCGTGACCCCGAACGCCCAATCGGCACTTTCGTCGGACCTACTTACTGTTGGATAAGGTGTCTAAGTCCATAACTTATTTGGTATATACTTGACCCGACCGGCATGGTCCATTTGGGTTGCATCTCATCCAAACTATTATGGATAATTTTATGAGAGTTATACACATATGTTTATTAATATATTATGAGTTATAATATATTAATATGAAGTTACGTTATTTAATTAGTTTTAGTCTTAAATTAATTATGGATTAATTTAGAGATTAAAAGGAATACTAATTAAATTATGGGCTATTTGTTTTATATAGTGTGGGCTAATACTCATTTGTTAATGGGCTAGGCTTATGTGGAAGTCCATGGATGATCCATGGAGCTTTTAACCCATGGATCCTTGGAAAAGGAAAAGACATGGGTTATTTTGGTTTCACCCTAACCATGCATACTATATAAGCATGCTTATGGAGCATGAAAAAGAGCCTAAGATACACTAAGAGAAAGCTAGTGTTCTAGTGTGTGTGTGCATGTGTGTGGCCGATTTATACAAGGTGTATATACTCTGTCAAAGTTTTCCAAGAGTTTGTGGTGTTTGTGATTCCATTTGAGGCATTCACACTATTGGTGCTTGGCCCTCAAACTCCTTAGAACCAAACTCACCAAAAGGTATGTAATCTCTTCTAACTCTTTTATGTTGAAATGTTCCCCATGCCATGTTAGATAGGTTATAAACCTTGGAAAATTATTATTTTGCATGTATTTAGACAAACATAGATCCAAGGTTTATCAGGGTTGCATGCACACTTAGGAAGTGTTAGATTGCTCAAAACCCAACAGATGCATGGATGTTGGGTACGCTTAAAAGAGGTAATATAGCGTGGGATGAGCACCATGGTGCCTGTCATGGTGACTGGGCGGACGAGTGGTGATGCTGTTGGATAAGGTGTCTAAGTCCATAACTTATTTGGTATATACTTGACCCGACCGGCATGGTCCATTTGGGTTGCATCTCATCCAAACTATTATGGATAATTTTATGAGAGTTATACACATATGTTTATTAATATATTATGAGTTATAATATATTAATATGAAGTTACGTTATTTAATTAGTTTTAGTCTTAAATTAATTATGAATTAATTTAGAGATTAAAAGGAATACTAATTAAATTATGGGCTATTTGTTTTATATAGTGTGGGCTAATACTCATTTGTTAATGGGCTAGGCTTATGTGGAAGTCCATGGATGATCCATGGAGCTTTTAACCCATGGATCCTTGGAAAAGGAAAAGACATGGGTTATTAGGGTTTCACCCTAACCATGCACACTATATAAGCATGCTTATGGAGCATGAAATGAAGCCTAAGAGAAAAGTAGTGAACTAGTGTGTGTGTGCATGTGTGTGGCCGATTTTATACAAGGTGTATACTCTCATCAAAGTTTTCCAAGAGTTTGTGGTGTTTGTGATTCCATTTGAGGCATTCACACTATTGGTGCTTGGCCCTCAAACTCCTTAGAACCAAACTCACCAAAAGGTATGTAATCTCTTCTAACTCTTTTATGTTGAAATGTTCCCCATGCCATGTTAGATAGGTTATAAACCTTGGAAAATTATTATTTTGCATGTATTTAGACAAACATAGATCCAAGGTTTATTAGGGTTGCATGCACACTTAGGAAGTGTTAGATTGCTCAAAACCCAACAGTGGTATCAGAGCCAGGTTTGCTTGTTTGATACTTGATGCAAAATAGTGAAAAAAGTCGAAATCGTTGCTGTCAGCATGGTGGACTCGCCGAGTCCATTGGGGGGACTCGACGAGTCCAAGGCAAACTTCAACCTACTCGACGAGTCAGTTCATGCACTCGACTAGTAGGATCGAAAGAGTGCAAATCCTCGACTTTTGCTGCTGGAAATGGACTAGAAACATTACCCTAAACTGTTTTGGTGTTATAAAACTTATTTTAGTTGGTGTAATGTTTGTTCTAATCCATTTGCAATAGCATATATCAAAATTCCATGATTTTATGTGTTCATATAATTCTTGAATTTTTGATGATCATGTTCATGTTCTTATGAATTTAGAAAATGATAGGAATTATTTGCTGAATTGTTTAGGATTAATTCTTTATCATTTATGTGTTTTAATGGAGTCCATAATTTGTCCTCAAGTTATGGATTACCAAAGGTCACTTTCATTTAACACACACTTAAAACACATAAGTTACATGAAAATGAAGAGTCTTCATTTTATGAACCTTTAATTCATAAGTTAAGAAATGAAGAGTTTTGCAAAGTTACAAAACTTGCCCTCAAGTTTTGGAATTTGTAAACTTTCACACACTTTAATAAACTTTAATTCCAAACCTTAGAGTTTTAATAGTTAAAATTCAACCCTTATACTATTTATAACATTAATGGTTAATTATTATATATATGTATAAGAATAAGTCGTTTTACCGTTAGTAGTCCTCATTCACGAAGTCGGTCTATAAGGTGGGTATAAGGTTGTTGCCTATAAAATGGCGACTTAATGAGTGTATACTCTCACCCACCGCTTGCTTGATCGGTGGAGGGTCGTTAGCCAAACGGGTAGAACAATGACTTTAAATCCTCATTAAAAGTATAATGAATATTATAAAGTAACTAAACTCTTTTAATTCCCAATCTTAGTTATTTTAGGGAAAATGTGAACATGGTGCTAGTCCATGGAATTCACACTTTGTACCTTACCAAGTCGTTGGTGGAGCGTGTGTGGTTAACCGGCACACTAACTAGGACTAGTAAGGATCACGAAGGGTGACTTAATGTTTGTCATAGATCAATGGAGCGTGTGTGGTTAACCCGCACATTGATTAGGTGATAATATTAAGAGTACCAAGTGAATTAGCATGGTTATTCACACCTTGTTTTGTGATCCTCGGCATCCCAGTCACAAAACTTGAAGGGCACAATCGAGATTGAAACATGCCATTGAAAAGTTCAATGAATCTCAAAAGAATCTAGGAATTTCAAATCCAATTAAACCTAATAAATCATTTCGTTTTCATGGTGGAAATTGGTGAATCGTCATTCACCTACCTTTCAAATATATTATTACTTAGATTACGGCATCCCTCTTCTAAGTGTAATATATTGTGATTGGATCCTAGCCTTAATATTACATTTGGGTGTCTTATTAAGGATCCTAAGTATCTGATCTAAACTTGCTTTCTTCTTTCAGATGTCTTCCAACACTAATGCTTCAGGCTCTAACCCAACTGGTTCTTTCTCTCTCATGAATCTTTGTGGGAGGGTCATCTTTGATGGTTCCAACTTCATGGATTGGATTAGGAACATCAGGATGGTTACTCGTTACGAGGACAAGGAATATGTCCTCGATAAGGAGTTAAAAGAACTTGATGAGTCTACTGCTACTCCTGAGGAGATCGCTGAATTCAGGACTCATGAGAGAGATGCTACTAAGGTGGCATGTATCGTGATGGCCACGATGACAGCCGAGCTCCAAAAGTCGTATGAAGATTGCTACCCTTTTGAGATGCACCAAGACCTGATGGAAAGGTACCATCAGAGTGCTCGTCAGGAGCGGTATGAAATAATCTCCTCCATAATAACTACCCGCATGAAGGATGGTGAATCCGTCATGGGCCACATGCAAAAGATGCAAAGGTATGTGGACCGTTTGCTGAAGCTGAATGTTAACATCCCCGAGGAGTTGGCAATTGACATCATTTTGCACTCCTTGCCTTCTTGTTATGATCATTTTCGAATGACATATCATATGAACAAGGAGGAAGTTACCCTCAGCAAGCTTCAAGGACTCTTGAAGACCGTTGAAACCGGTCTTAAGGGTAAAGCGGTTGTTACCTCTACTACTCCTACTCCGACTTCTACCCCTGTTTTAGCTATTGGGCAAGGCAAAGGGAAAAAGAGGAAGCACCCTTCGAAGGGTACCAAGGGAAAGTCTCTTGAAGGCTCCTCATCAAAGACTAAGAACGGTTCTGTCACTCCTTCTGCCATTCCCAAGGATGCTGAATGCTTTTATTGCCATGAAAAGGCACACTGGAAGAGAAACTGCCCTAAGTACTTGCAGGATCTAAAGGATGGGAAAGTGAAACCCACCTATGCAGGTATTTACACTATATTGTCTAATTACTCAACATATTCTAACTCTTGGGTGCTTGATACAGGATGTGGTATTCACATATGTTCTGATTTGCAGGGCCTAAGAAGAAGTGAGGATGTGGAGCACGGGAAGATAAACTTAATCATGGGGAATAGGAAGGCTTCACCTGTTTCCAAGATTGGAGTTTATACTTTGTTGCTTAATAATGGGTTAAAATTAGATTTGAATAAATGTGTGTACTCGTCTGAAATGGCGAGGAATATTATTTCTTTTCATGCTTTGTACAAACAAGGTTTTACCTTTTCGTTTGATAATGAATGTGGTGGTATTAATGCTTTCTTTAATAATGTGTTTTATTTTAAAGCATTACCTTGTGATGGCGTGTATGAAACTGTGTCGATTGTAGACAACTTAGGAAATAATGTGTTGTATATTGATTCTTCTACTAGCCTAGATAAATCATCATTGTGGCATTGTCGTCTTGGACATGTAAACAAGAAACGCATAGGCCAACTCCAAAAGAATGGAGTCTTGGAATCATTTGACCTCAAATCAGATGATAGTTGTGAATCTTGTCTACTTGGAAAAATGACAAAATCACCCTTCACTGGAACTTGTGAGAGGGGTGAGGGTTTGTTGGACCTAATACATACTGATGTATGTGGGCCATTCAAAACCGCCACAAGGGATGCTAATCGGTATTATGTGACTTTTATTGATGATTTTAGTAGATATGGGTATGTCTACTTAATCAAAAATAAGTCCGAAACCTTTGAAAGGTTTAAGGAATTCAAGCAGGAAGTAGAAAATCAATTGGGCAAGAACATTAAGATGCATCGATCCGATCGAGGTGGTGAGTATCTTAGTACCGAGTTCCTTGACTATCTTAAGGAGTGTGGGATTGTCTCACAATTGACTCCTCCCAGGACACCACAGCTGAATGGTGTAGCTGAGAGGCGTAATCGAACCTTGTTGGACATGGTTCGCTCTATGATGAGTCGAGTTTCGTTACCAATCTCTTTTTGGGGGTATGCCTTAGAGACTGCCGCCCATATCCTTAATCTAGTCCCTACAAAGAAGGTTACCAAAACACCTCATGAGATGTGGACTGGGAAGGTTCCCAATTTGGACCACATCAAAATTTGGGGTTGCGAAGCCTTCGTGAGGCGTGAAACTCATGATAAGCTTGAACCCCAAAGTGAAAGGTGTATTTTCATCGGCTACCCACAGAAATCCTTCGGTTACCTCTTCTACAGACCCAGTGAGAATGTGGTCTTTGTAGCACGAAGAGGGATCTTTCGCGAGAAAGAATTTATAAGCCAAGGAGACAGTGGGAGGAAGATTGATCTTGAAGAAATTCAAGAATCAATTGGTGAAGGAACCTCAGACACTAGCAATCAACCTGAGGAGGAAACTCCTGTTGATCCAGCTGACGAGTCTGTACTTCCGAGGCGTTCCACACGGGTTAGGAACACACCTTCGTTTTATTATGGTTTTCATATTACTACGGAAGGTGATACGTTTATTAGTGATAGTACACTAGTAAATTTGGATGAACCTAGCAGTGTTAAGGAAGCCATGGCAGGCCCGGAGTCTGCTAAATGGAAGGAGGCTATGGATAGCGAGATACAGTCCATGTATGACAATCAAGTTTGGAACTTGGTTGACAATGTACCAGGCCGTAAAACAGTCGGGTGCAAATGGATCTTCAAGAAGAAGACAGACATGGAAGGAAAAGTGCATACTTATAAGGCTCGACTGGTTGCGAAGGGTTTTACTCAAACTCAAGGTGTTGATTATGATGAAACCTTTTCGCCGGTAGCAAAGATTAAGTCTATTAGGGTTATGTTAGCCATTGCAGCATTTCATGATTATGAAATATGGCAAATGGATGTCAAAACCGCTTTCCTTAATGGAAAGTTGGCTGAGGATTTGTACATGAATCAGCCAGAGGGTTTTGTCAATGCAGAGTACCCTAATAGAGTATGCAAGCTTGAAAAATCCATTTATGGATTAAAACAAGCATCTCGTAGGTGGAATCTTTGTTTTGATGAGAAGGTAAAAGAGTTTGGCTTCTTGAGAAGCGAAGATGAGTCTTGCGTGTATGTCAGAGCTAGTGGGAGTATAGTTAGCTTCTTGGTACTGTATGTGGATGACATACTACTCATAGGAAATGACATCCCAACCTTGCAGGAGGTTAAGTCCTGGCTTGGGAAGTGCTTTGCTATGAAGGACCTAGGGGAGGCTACCTATATCCTAGGGATAAGGATATTAAGAGAAAGGAGTAGAAGACTAATTGGACTTAGTCAGAGTATCTACTTGGATAAGGTGTTGAAAAGGTTCAACATGGAGAATTCCAAGAAAGGAGATTTACCGATCCAAAGCAATACCAAACTGAGTAAGACTCAGAGTCCGAGTACAGAGGCAGAGATAGCTGAGATGAGCCAATTACCATATGCTTCCGCAGTTGGCTCGATCATGTATGCTATGACTTGTACCCGTCCTGATGTGGCATTTGCTTTGAGCATGGTCAGCAGGTATCAGGGGAACCCTGGCAAGGCTCATTGGACCGCAGTAAAGAACATTCTCAAGTAGCTGCGGAGGACTAAGGATTGGATCCTTACCCTTGGTGGCAGTGATGACTTGAGAATATTAGGGTATAGTGATGCTGGTTTTCAGACTGATAGGGATAATTTCCGCTCTCAGTCGGGCTGGATCTTTACCTTAAATGGAGGGGCAATTTCTTGGAAGAGTTCCAAGCAGGAGACAGTGGCTGATTCAACTTGTGAATCAGAGTATATAGCAGCGAGTGAAGCAGCGAAGGAGGCGATATGGCTAAAGAACTTCATCGGAGACCTTGGAGTTGTACCAGCTATTAAGGAACCTATAGAGATTTTCTGTGACAACAATAGTGCGGTTACCTTAGCCAAGGAACCAAGAGATCATGGCAGATCCCGACACATTGACACAAAATATCACTTCATAAGACACAAGATTGAAGAAGGACTCCTTCTGACAAGGAGGATATCGTCGGATGAGAATCCTGCAGATCCCCTTACGAAGGGACTGACGAGGGTTAAGCATTTTCAGCATGCGAGACGCATCGGGCTGAGGGACGATATTAGTTTTACAGATTAGATAGTTTTCCTGAAACTTGTAAAATGTAATCGACGTTTGATAATGAATAAAATTTGTGATTTATTTATGAGTAAAGTGTTACTATCATTGTCAATTATTTACTATTGTTTCAGTTTTGCATGTTTTGACTTCCAGAATAATTAATTTATTCAAACCTCCACAATCGATCATACGTCGGAAGTAGGTATGAATCAAGATTGTCATGAATTGGGTTTGTAGATGCCTTAAAGGTGTTCAGACATGGCAATGGTTGCTGCAACATTCATGAGTACTCATAAGTTATGAGTATTGGTATAAACCCACGCTCACTTGTATCACTTCATGGAATTTATCTCGAGTGATCGTGAGACGATAACATCATGAGAACAGAGGATTATGTGATCACTTATTTAAAATAGCGCTTCTTAGTTCGACAGAGTCTTCATTGTTCGAGGGAGTTTTCGAGAGCTACGATTGTTGGTTGGTTCCTGAAGTTATAGGCAAATATAGTTATTAGACTTATCCAAGTGGGAGTCTGTTGGATAGGGTGTCTAAGTCCATAAATTATTTGGTATATACTTGACCCGACCGGCATGGTCCATTTGGGTTGCATCTCATCCAAACTATTATGGATAATTTTATGAGAGTTATACACATATGTTTATTAATATATTATGAGTTATAATATATTAATATGAAGTTACGTTATTTAATTAGTTTTAGTCTTAAATTAATTATGAATTAATTTAGAGATTAAAAGGAATACTAATTAAATTATGGGCTATTTGTTTTATATAGTGTGGGCTAATACTCATTTGTTAATGGGCTAGGCTTATGTGGAAGTCCATGGATGATCCATGGAGCTTTTAACCCATGGATCCTTGGAAAAGGAAAAGACATGGGTTATTAGGGTTTCACCCTAACCATGCACACTATATAAGCATGCTTATGGAGCATGAAATGAAGCCTAAGAGAAAACTAGTGAACTAGTGTGTGTGTGCATGTGTGTGGCCGATTTTATACAAGGTGTATACTCTCATCAAAGTTTTCCAAGAGTTTGTGGTGTTTGTGATTCCATTTGAGGCATTCACACTATTGGTGCTTGGCCCTCAAACTCCTTAGAACCAAACTCACCAAAAGGTATGTAATCTCTTCTAACTCTTTTATGTTGAAATGTTCCCCATGCCATGTTAGATAGGTTATAAACCTTGGAAAATTATTATTTTGCATGTATTTAGACAAACATAGATCCAAGGTTTATTAGGGTTGCAAGCACACTTAGGAAGTGTTAGATTGCTCAAAACCCAACACTTACACCAGGTGAGTTCATACCCCTGAATGAACCTTTTAAATGCTTTTAAATGTTTTATAGGGGGGAGGGGAATACAAGTTAAACATGCCAGTTATCATGTCAATCGCATATGATTGATAACCCGCATGCACAACATTTTACCACTTTTACACTGTTTTACCGAGTGGGACACTAAAATGACTTTTACCTGTTTCATAACTTTTACTTATACTGATTTATTCAAATTCATCCTAAATTGGTTTATGAAAGATCCTCTAAGGTTTTAAACGTATTTTACAAAGGAATACAATATGTGATTTTCTCTGTACGTAAAGGCTTTTCATTAAAGATTTCCCTTTTTGACGTATACTTTTACTTGTTAAACACTGCTGTATCGCTTATACTTATTTTTATACTCTGACTCGGTAACACTTTCACTTATACCTATAGTTGATTATACATGATGACGCTTATACTTATTCACGCTCTTACTTAGTGATAACGATTCTACTTCACTTATACTTGATATTGACTCTACTTCACTTATACTGGATATCTACTCTACTTCACTTATACTTAATACGCTATCGCTTCACTTATTGTCGCCTCCACTTCGTGATACGCTTATACTTGTTCGACACTTCTACATCACTTGCGACCGCTCCTACTTCACTCGTCAGACACTCCTACATCACAAGAATCCCTTATACTTGATACACTTATAGTTTACGATTTTGTTATTCCACACTATATGAATTCACACCATGATGATATGTCTTGAACTATTACACACTTAGTCGTAGTTAGATGTACGTCTGTGCTTATATAGATACATATAAGTAACGATTGAAAGACTTAGGAAGGCTCATCCGCCCTATTTCCTTTTCTTCGTTGAGATGTGGTCTGGTGGGATCGGGTGGCCATCCGAAAGTCGTTTTGTTCATTACTTATTTACTGTGTATATGAGTATGGACATACAAGAAATTCTCCAGTCGGTCTGTTAAGAGTCTCTACCTCTAGTCTACACTTACATTAGAAACCCACTCCCTCTTAGTAACACACTATCCTCTATTTGGGATGCATCTTCGGGACGCGACCTTCTCCGTCGTCTAGTTGGTAACCAGAGTCTCCTATAGGGAGAGCGGACATTGTGTGTATAGGCCTATACGGGATTGACAACCCCGCACCCTGATTGCTAGCTACAGTCCACGGCCTACCAAGCCAAGGGGTGACAAATGTCACATTATATAGATGCTTGTAGGGCGTCTAGTACTCTAGTCAGTATGGTTACGAGTATCCTGGGTTGCCTTATAATTCATGGCTTTAAGGTAACAGTATTTCGTCAGCGATTTACACCGTATGCTGATGTCACCTTTTTCCGAGTCACACTGTTTTGACCTTGCCAGATGTATCTTTCATTTGATACCGTCTGGGGTCTGTTATCTCTGTTTGACCTTACAAGATGTATCTTTCGTTTGATACCGTCTGGGGTCTGTTATCTCTGTTTGACCTTTCAAGATGTACCTTTCATTTGGTATCGTCTGCGGTCCATCTTCATTGTTATGACCTTGCAAGATGTACCTCCCATTTGGTATCGTCTTCGGTCTGCGTTCACTGTTTTAGACCTTACCAGTTGTACCTTTCATTTGGTACCTTCGGGGGTCTGTTTCTCCATTTGTTAGACTGAACCAGGCGTGTCGTTAGTTCGATAGTTTCCTGGAGTCTATAACTCTTTTGCCTTAGTCAGCAGTCCTCACTGCTGAGGCATATGTTATTCCCTGATGCCTCTGCTTTCTTTAATAATCAAATTCAGTATTTTGATATTATTAGCAATCAAGGGAAACTTCTTCTTACCACATTACACTGACCAGTCTTGGTAGAAGGCTGCTTTTATTAAAGAAAATATAGGATTTTCTGGAAAGAACACTAATACACTGAAATCACTTAAACTACTGCTTTATAAAGTTATTTGACTAAATGACACTAAATACTTATGAACTCACCAGCATTGTAAAAATGCTGATACTCGCTTTTCAAATAACTTGTATTCTCAGGTTAGCATTAGACAGGTACATCCCCGGAGCTGTTGATGAAGATAGTTTAGTACTATGCTGTATTTATTCTATTACTTGTATTACTTTAAATTGTTGTAATGTAACCTTGTAAAACTATTACTATTAATGCAATGTTTTGTTGTACTTTGATTACTATAATGCATGTGTTGTGATACTTGACATGTCGTCATCCACCCCAGAACATTTCCGCCATTCGGTTTTGGGGTGTGACAGATTGGTATCAGAGCATTGTTTATAGTGAGCTAAGTATATGAATTCATAAAAGATATACAGCCTATAAATGCAATGGGATAAAACACTCTAAACAATAAATTATACTTTAAAATATAACCATATTTTACCAAAGTATAATAAAATCCAGAATCTAAACACTTGAACACAAGTATCACAAGAAGAACAAGAATAAAAGTCTTCGGATGTTGAACCCTATAGTGAAACCTGGGCAGTCATGTAATCGTAAGCTGGAATAAATGTAACCTGATCAACTACCTTTATTCGAGATGCGATGCACGTGTGCTCAGGAGTGATTGTGGTGTGCAACAGGTCTGAAACATACCAACTAGGATTTGTTAGAGCCAAACATAAAGTTAAAATACTATAGGAGTATTTTAGAGCGCTAAAAGATTCACACTAATCCCAGAATGACATTCATAAGATGAGAAAACAAACAAGAATCAAAATACCATAGGGGTATTTAGGATACATAGATAACCTAGTATGAGAACTAAAAGATCCTTATTGATATACCTACAACTACAGAGGGTATACTTCCAAGGTTATATATAATAAGGATCCCATAGGCTAAGAATGTGTGTTTTCGCTCTATTTCCTTTTCCTCGTTGGGATGTGCTTCTAGAGTAGTGATATGGGCATATTTAGTTATAAAATTCATGCATTATCTTAATACTTTATGTTGATTTTGTCTCATTTAATGAACAAAAGGTGCTTAATTAGATTAAATGTTTCATTTTCAGCAACAAATACATGCTCGAAAGGAAAATGAAGCGGAACTAGCGATTGGACGCTTGGATCATGGATTTTGAAGAAAGAAGGACGTTGCTGGATAGCTTGACCCCTCGTCAGTTTTTTGGCCATATCTCATGAACCGTAACTCCGATTGACGAGATGCAAAATGTTCTGAAAACTAGACACAATTTTGGATGACTTTAGTGTTTTGAGAAAATGCTGATTCCAAACGTACTCGGCGAGTAGTGTCGATTACTCGCCGAGTTGGTCTGAAGTTTCGCGATTCTGGACGCGCTGACTTGCCGCACACGGGTTTTAAGTGATGGACTCGCCGAGTAGGTCAATGGAATCGCCGAGTAGCCCCTGTTTTGTGAAAATCTATATAAAGGGACTTTCAGATTGATACCCTAGGATAGAGATGAACCCTTGGAGGCCAATTGTCGACTAAAGGTGCTGCTGGAGCGTGGGAAGCAAGGGAATCAACCCTACATTCAATTTTAAAGAGAATCAAGTCCAAATCAAGTTTACTCTCACCTAATCTCTTGTTTGAACTATGTTTTTACCAATTGATTTCGTTTTTGTGCTTGTTTCTGCTGTAATCATGAGCTAAAAACTCATAACTTCTGTTTAGGTAGATGAATTTGTGAACATGGATTGATTATTTGATTAGGATTAATTTTAATTGGTGATTATGTTTTATTAAGCTTGTTAAAGAACCTTATGTGTTAACAATAACTATTCTTCTGTTAATAAATCAGTAATTAAGTTGTATGAACATCTCTTAGTTATTAATTTCATATGATTTACGTGACCACATAGTTGTATGTCTAGGAATAACGAATGTGAAACTAGAATTAACTTGAAGATAGGTAAGTTAATGTGTGAGCTTGTGTGATACACCATCAACAAGAGGTTAATTGAATCATCAATTTGATTAGCTAATTACAAGTCTTTCTAAACCCGAATCAACAAACTAGGAAATTCATTAATTTAGACAACTGGCCATTGCTTGAATTAATCTGTTTTCTAAGGATTAGCTATAACGAATGTGAATCTAATCACTTTAGTTGGTAACCAATGAAGAATTAATCTGATATATTTACCATAAAATCATCCATGGGAACAAATGAGTCGAACCTAAACAGAAGTCCTCTTTATTATTGAATTTAGTTGATTTTTATTTGCTTAGCTCTTAGTTTCTTAGTTTAAGTTTTAGTTAATTGTTTAAGTTTCTAGTCTTGCAAAACTAGAGAAAATCCCCTTTCTATTACTTGTTTTATTTAGATAATATTAGCATCTATTTTAATTGTTTACCGTTCCCTGTGTTCGATACCCTACTTACCTGAACTAAACTGCTAATCGATAGGTACACTGCCTTTCGTGTGTTTGTCTTTGTGTTTAAGTTAGTAGGATTAAAACTAGTTGGTTTTACACACATCAAGTAGTATCACATATTCGAAGGCCTATCGGATCTAAGCTATATATGATTAGTATACCCTATGTAATCGTAGCAGGACTCAATGTGGATCATCCAGCGAAATGTTAATAATCTGTTAGGATTCTTTAGACATTTCCATTCTCGCGCGAACCCTGTAGAAAACCCTACCCACTTCAGTGCATAACAGAAGAGTTGATTCCGACCCCGAAGAAGTTCATTCAGAAGATTTCCTGTTCAGAAATAAATGAACTGGGTCGAGACTATTGAAAGCACCAAGTGCCCATATTCTTTTAGGGACTTCGGTGGGGAATTCGCCTAAACTTCGGAGATTCCCAGTCATCCATCATGAAGTGATGACACCCATAGTCGGAGTCAGAAGGAAGGCAGAGTAGAAATTCAATATGTCCATACGAGAAGAGAACCCTAGGAAATTGCCCGAAGGAAACCAATGCAGATTCCAGTCAAAGATACGAGGCAGACTGAGGGAGCCAGTACATGGAACCCGAGAAGTGTCTTTTCCTCGTGTTCGTTACGCTAATACACCCATAAAATAATACAATTTAGTGAGTTAGTGATTACACTGCTCACGCTATGTGTTAGGTAAATCGCCTTGTTCCCATTGCCAGTAATGCGCTTAGAGCGGATCCTCGCACCTCTGTGAGGTTATTTAGCCATAAGCCCTCATGAGCCTCTCTTCCCGCAGCTTCGTTCCGAACAATTCTCAAATCTCTCCAGACTGGAGAGTGAAACCTTTCTCAGTATAAAGGCAACTTAGTACAAACAACTCGCATCTTATGGCCTTTTTCTGATACTCATACATTCACTTCGATTACCAGGACTACATCATAGGGATGTCAGTCGACACTCAGACAACCAATACCCGAGGCACGGGGAAAATACTATGCCTAATACGTTCAGGACAGAAACGTCCAGGGTTAACCATCGTCTCTCATTACCTTGTATTCCTTTCCGTGTAGGAAAAACCATGCCACCGAAGAAGCGTAACCAATCCACAAGAAAGAAACCTACTCTCCTATTTGATGAAGCTACGTTCCAAGCTGCAGTTTCAGCAGCCGTAGAAGCTATCATGGCTCACCTGAATGCTAACAACGCCAATGTTAGCAAGGTGCCCGTTGGAAATTCCAATAATGACGATGGACAGCATCAACCCACACTTCCATACTCAGTCACCCAAGAACCTCAACTGAACCCACTAAAGAGAAAACTCAAGATAGAGGAGGGAAGTACCTCAGCTCAAGGACCTCCTAAGGGCAACGAGCTGAGGCAGTCTGTACCCCTGCCAACCCTTCCCTCCCGACTCCAAGAAGACCGTATCTAGGAGACCTTCCCCACTGCAGCAGGTGCAGCTACCATCATCATGGTGCCTGCCGAAAACTCTATTGTGCTAGGTGCCACATGAAGGGGCATACTACTCGCGTATGCAGAACTCCGGTGGAACGTATTGCATCAATCGCCAATGCGGCGGCCACACAGGTTTGCCGCCTATGTGGTGAGTTTGGACACTTCAAGAAGGACTGTCCAACCGAAGGAAAAGACAAAGACACAGAAGGAGCCTGGCACTACTGCTTAGGGAGAAGCGGCAAGGAACTCGGTAGATTTTTGGTACGACTCTCGATCTCAGATAACAAAGCTATGAACAATAAAAGACTAATTCAAATGCAAATTCTTTCCAGTAAGGAGAAAGTCGCAGCACTGTTATAAAAATTCATTAGGTAAAACTATAGTGGCTAAACATATACGTTACAACCATGTATATTTAAGATGGACAGACCTAGAGTGAGCGAATGCCGCCTCATCTCCTGTTCCTCGTTTGGTTGTGGATTTAGGGCGGGGTCGCTCAGTCAACAGTCCTCCCCACCTTAAATGTACATGACTAGTATATGGGAGGCAATTATAGAAAAGCCTTGTGAGAACCCGTTCATGAAAAGATACTCTATTCGAAAACACTTAGAACTCTCTATAGTTCCGCGTCGAATCTATCGGTCCAAGTATCCGTGGTAGTGATACGTAGGATGAAACCCGAGATGCCTCGAACTGGTGTGCCTGTTCGGCACATGACTCTATCGATCTTCACTTTATATCATGTCGGAGTATGCCAACTTCGACGACTCTATTGGTCATGATTTGATTTCCTGCAACCGTATGTAAATCCCTAAGTGTTGTGTAAAAAGAACATTCTCCATAGCCATATCGGCAAATAAAGGTTCTTCCAAACCTGAACCTAACACAAATAAACCAACTTAATACGATCCGTCAATCGTCCCTCTTATCTCAAACCTTCCGAAGCACCCAAGGGAAGATACCATACACTGTTGACCGACCCCTCGTAGTCAGATGAACACCGAAGCGAAACACACTACAAGATACTCAAGAAGACAACAACCAACCGAAGCATACTCCGTAGATTCCCTCGGAAAACCCTTCGCACCTCGCACATTAGGTTCATGAACCTAGAGAACAGAACTCATGAGGCTGATCAATATAAATAGGTATATGCATAAAGGTGGTATATAATCGAGATCAAAAAGATTTAAGGTGTGTGTTTCCTCCCTATTCCCTGTTCCTCGTTGGGTTGTGGGTTTGGGGTGGAGTCGCACAGCTGAATGTCCTGCTGACCTCAATCGTATACTGCTCGCATACACCCGATATTTGTGGTTAGACTAAGCATGAGCTCTACCACGGACCTCTTCGCAAAACACTTTCACCCTATTCAATAAAATAGGAACCCGAGTTAAGAAAATCGCTACGTGTAGAACTTTAAAGAGTTCCGAGTGAGAAGATTCTATACTCACTAGATTCTACCTAGACCATGAAAACTTAGAACCTTCGGATGAGTAGTTGCAGTATATGTCCGCACTACTCAGGCACTTCGTCCACCTCGTTACAGATAAGTGGTGCCTATCATCCTCCACCCTATTGCATGGAGGAAATCGTCGTCGCCCTGTAGACGATGAAATGCCTTCTCCGAAGAGGACACTAGAATGCCGAGAACCCATAGGATAACCTTCGCAACCAAGAATACTTGACCAAAGTGCAATAGTAGTTGCATTCAACCTCGTGACCCAAATCCCGAAGAGATTATAGACTTGACACCAGCCCTGGTGTTAGTCGAAGGGTTATGCAGGAACATACACTTTCCGTGCTAGAATAAACCGCAGTCTTAGAGATTCATCGGACTGTTAGGTGTTCCACGAGTACAATCTTGCGCACAGATAGTAGAACCACCGCCCGAGATAGCCCAACGCTCGTCTAGTGAAGCCCTATCTCTCCGACCCTCAGGGTTTCCGTATCTCGAGATTCTTAGTGAAAGTTCTTTTTGCACAAACGCGAGATAGGCACTCTATAGCAAACCGATAACCATAGTCACGCAACCCACTCGACGATCTAGAAAGTCTCTATCAGCCAGTTGAAAGAAAACACGAAACCGAAGACCACCTGAGCTTCCTAAGGACTAACCTGAAGGACTACACATCTAGTACAAGTGAGAACGTTAGGAACTTCGTAATGGCGATCACGCCAGTGTTGATCTTGCCACAGAATTTCACTAAGTTCTTGGTACTGAAAAGCTCTACTCCTTTCTGAGAGCTTAGGACCATCCGAGAATCCTCATGGAGACATGGTCCGACCCTTTTCAGGCCGTTACTACTTTCGGATATACCACAAAGTTCACATTCGATCGACTCACTTCTTAGACTTGATACGTGAATTCCCGGCAACACTCTTCGTGCTTCACTCATCTGGATAGAATCCATTGAGAACCCTAACCTGGTAGACACACCAGTTGGATCCCACTAGCTACGCAAGACGAAATCCGCATCCAGTACGCGAGGGTCTGTTGAAATGACAAACACAGACCAGAGATCACTTGGGAATGCAAGAACAACCACATGGGAAGTACTCTCTTACCTCTACTTGGCCATTCATACCTACTTCCTTGCCTAGATCTGAATTTCGGGACGAAATTCCCTCTAACGGGGGGATGATGTGACAACCCAAGTTGCCCCGTTACATTTCTCCGTTACCGCTAACGGAATATTCCACTGTTCAAAAGTTCCGTTAATTAGAGGGTGACAGTTTAATAAACATTTCCATTTGATTACCTTTAACAAGCCGTTAAGTCGTGATAAAAGGAAATAAAAACACAGGACACACATTTCCATTAAGATGGAAGATGTCAAGTTTTGTGTTACGACCACTAAATCGGGTGCGACCAAAAGCCCCGTTTAACGGCAGTATCGGGTAGAATTCCGCTGTGTCCCGACTCAAAACCCTATATAAGGGTGAGTGAAGTCTATTGGAGACTTTTTGCACTCTCTCTCTCTATACTCTCTCTCTAGACCCGTTTTCGCCCCGAATCCGCAACCAAACGCTTCCAAATTGTAAGTCCGCTTACCCTAGCTTGTTCTAAACATTAATAGTTGTAGTTATAGCCTAAAAACCATCCAAGAAGGCATGGGATAAGGAGTTTACGGCCCAAGAACACTCTAGGGCCGTAAACCCCTAAAATGGTGCCAAACATGCCTCTAAACTTATCCATAAGCTTGGGAATAATTAGGGGATATAGCCTAGGAGTGTTTAAACATTAAAAGGCATGATTTTAGGACTCAAACAAGATTTTACGGCCCAAGCACAAGCTTAGGCCATAAACTCCTCAAAATCATGTCAAAATGTCCCAAATGTGCACCAAACTCATCCTAGGGCTTATTACATAATTTAGGGACTTATCCTCTTGAGTTTAGACACTTGAAACACTCCAAAATGATTTAAAGAAAGGAGTTTACGGCCCAGACAAAGGTCAAGGCCGTAAACACCCTAAATCATGCCCAAAAGTTAGTTTTTGTCCCCCAAATGACCATAGGCTATCTCTATAAAATGTTAGGAAGGATCTAAGGGCTTAAACACAAGGAAAATGAGGGATTTCTTGGAGTTTACAGCCCAAGAATTTATCTAGGCCGTAAACTCTCCAAAACCCCCTCAAATGTTGGTTTTAATCACCCAAAATAGCATCAAACTTCATTAGAAATCACTAGAAAGGCATTAGGGGCTTGAAACATCACCAAACTCAATGATGTAGAGTTTACGGCCGTAAACTCCTTTAGGAGTTGTCCTTAGGCCGTAAACTCCATTATAAGGCCCTTAGGAACCTCAAATCCACTCATGCCCTTTAGGAAAAATGCTTAGAATAATTCAATGAACAAGCTAGAAGCATCAAACACCCAAGAATAGGACCTTGGGAGTTTACGGCCGTAAACTCCCTTAGGTTGGGCTGTAAGCTCCTTGTTTGGTCCATGTTGGTGTTTTAAATCCATTTACACACTTCATATGTGAGTATAGCAAAGTCCCACAACTGATAAGAGACCCTTAGCACCCGTAAACGCTACCCGGGACCCAAAACACTCAACCAAAAGTGTGTTCCACTCCTTTGAGTGTGTATAATTGTTTAATTAGTATATTCTATGCTAATTGTATGTGAACATATGTTATCATATGTTAAAATAGGTCCTTGTGTGTGTTCAAGTCCTTGTGTGACCCCGAACGCCCAATCGGCACTTTCGTCGGACCTACTTACACCAGGTGAGTTCATACCCCTGAATGAACCTTTTAAATGCTTTTAAATGATTTATAAGGGGGGGGGGGAATACAAGTTAAACATGCCAGTTATCATATCAATCGCATATGATTGATAACCCGCATGCACAAGATTTTACCACTTTTACACTGTTTTACCGAGTGGGACACTAAAATGACTTTTACCTGTTTCATAACTTTTACTTATACTGATTTATTCAAATACATCCTAAATTTGTTTATGAAAGATCCTCTAAGGTTTTAAACGTATTTTACAAAGGAATACAATATGTGATTTTCTCTGTACATAAAGGCTTTTCATTAAAGATTTCCCTTTTTGACGTATACTTTTACTTGTTAAACACTGCTGTATCGCTTATACTTATTTTTATACTCTGACTCGGTAACACTTTCACTTATACCTATAGTCGATTATACATGATGACGCTTATACTTATTCACGCTCTTACTTAGTGATATCGATTCTACTTCACTTATACTTGATATTGACTCTACTTCACTTATACTGGATATCTACTCTACTTCACTTATACTTAATACGCTCTCGCTTCACTTATTGTCGCCTCCACTTCGTGATACGCTTATACTTGTTCGACACTTCTACATCACTTGCGACCGCTCCTACCTCACTCGTCAGACACTCCTACTTCACAAGAATCCCTTATACTTGATACACTTATACTTTACGATTTTGTTATTCCACACTGTATGAATTCACACCATGATGATATGTCTTCAACTATTACACACTTAGTCGTAGTTAGATGTACGTCTGTGCTTATATAGATACATATAAGTAACGATTGAAAGACTTAGGAAGGCTCATCCGCCCTATTTCCTTTTCTTCGTTGAGATGTGGTCTGGTGGGATCGGGTGGCCATCCGAAAGTCGTTTGGTTCATTACTTATTTACTGTGTATATGAGTATGGACATACAAGAAATTCTCCAGTCAGTCTGTTAAGAGTCTCTACCTCTAGTCTACACTTACATTAGAAACCCACTCCCTCTTAGTAACACACTATCCTCTATTTAGGATGCATCTTCGGGACACGGCCTTCTCCGTCGTCTAGTTGGTAACCAGAGTCTCCTGTAGGGAGAGCGGACATTGTGTGTATAGGCCTATACGGGATTGACAACCCCGCACCCTGATTGCTAGCTACAGTCCACGGCCTACCAAGCCAAGGGGTGACAAATGTCACATTATATAGATGCTTGTAGGGCGTCTAGTACTCTAGTCAGTATGGTTACGAGTATCCTGGGTTGCCTTATAATTCATGGCTTTAAGGTAACAGTATTTCGTCAGCGATTTACACCGTATGCTGATGTCACCTTTTTCCGAGTCACACTGTTTTGACCTTGCCAGATGTATCTTTCATTTGATACCGTCTGGGGTCTGTTATCTCTGTTTGACCTTACAAGATGTATCTTTCGTTTGATACCGTCTGGGGTCTGTTATCTCTGTTTGACCTTTCAAGATGTACCTTTCATTTGGTATCGTCTGCGGTCTGTCTTCATTGTTATGACCTTGCAAGATGTACCTCCCATTTGGTATCGTCTTCGGTCTGCGTTCACTGTTTTAGACTTACCAGTTGTACCTTTCATTTGGTACCTTCGGGGGTCTGTTTCTCCATTTGTTAGACTGAACCAGGTGTGTCGTTAGTTCAATACTTTCCTTGAGTCTATGACTCTTTTGCCTTAGTCAGCAGTCCTCACTGCTGAGGCATATGTTATTCGTTGATGCCTCTGCTTTCTTTAATAATCAAATTCAGTATTTTGATATTATTAGCAATCAAGGGAAACTTCTTCTTACCACATTACACTGACCAGTCTTGGTAGAAGGCTGCTTTTATTAAAGAAAATATAGGATTTTCTGGAAAGAACACTAATACACTGAAATCACTTAAACTACTGCTTTATAAAGTTATTTGACTAAATGACACTAAATACTTATGAACTCACCAGTATTGTAAAAATGCTGATACTCGCTTTTCAAATAACTTGTATTCTCAGGTTAGCATTAGACAGGTACATCCCCGGAGCTGTTGATGAAGATAGCTTAGTGCTACGCTGTATTTATTCTATTACTTGTATTACTTTAAATTGTTGTAATGTAACCTTGTAAAACTATTACTATTAATGCAATGTTTTGTTGTACTTTGATTACTATAATGCATGTGTTGTGATACTTGACATGTCGCCATCCACCCCAGAACGTTTCCACCGTTCCGGTTTTGGGGTGTGACAACAAATATGTTGGGTATGACATGGGTAGATGAATAATGAGAGATAAAAGATGATGTGAGTAAACATTAGCAACAATAGACTTAGTGCCTAATAGATAACATCGATAGCTATGGACTTAGTGCCTATTGGACAAACACTTGTAGCTATGGACTTAGTACTTATTAGGTAAACACGGGTGGCTATGGACTTAGTACCTGTTAGGTGTTGGTAGCTATGGACATAGTACCTGGTAGCAATGGACTTAGTGCCTGTTAGATAAAAATTGGTAGCTATGGACTTTGTACCTACATTGGTAGCTATGGATTTAGTACCTGATGAATGAACTTTAGCAGCTATGGATTTAGTGAATTGGCAGTTATGGAATTAGTGCCTATCTTATAAACCTTGGAAGCAAGGGACTTCGAAATGAACGAATGCAGGATTGATGAATCTTAGGGTAGACTCTTAAGAGTAAGGAAGATAATGGGGTTGGTAATTAGGTTGATTGTTTGATGTTTAAACTTAATAATTATATTATTATAGGTTGAAAACCCTATGTACTCACCAGGTTTCCAAACCTGACCCACTCAGTTTATTTATATCACAGGTGTTGATATTAAGTCACATTACAATGAGAGATTAAGGAGATATAAATCACTAGTGATAATGAATGTAATTTCTGTTTATGCTTATGTTAATGTATTGACGATAACATCCAAAATGTTTTAAAACGAATACAAATACGTTTTCATCGGAAATGCCTTGATAACGTATTTATCATATTTACTGGGAACAAATTCCGCAACATTTTTATTAAAAGAGTTACTCTGATTTTTATAAAGCATAAACAAAAATCAACCTTTTCTGGCTGTGAAAATGGGGATGTCACAGTTGGTATCAGAGAATTACTGTAAGTGAACTAGGAATAATGATTTATTTCTAGATTTAAACTTAGAATGTTAAGCGATGATTGTGAGGAGTGTGTCTAATATATTTTAGGAAGTACACATAAATAGAAACAAGCACTAGCTTAATTAGGGAAGATTCCTTAAATGCTTATATGTGCTAAATGATTTGTGATGCATTATGATATCGTTTGATCGGATCTATGGTATGTTTCCAACCAGATCTGGAAATTTTATCTGCTCAGGTATCTAAATGTTTAATTATGATATTAGAACTGACATGTAACTCTTTGGAGTTATACAGAGGAATACACGTTTAAATCTTCCTCTATCTATATTCTCATCTCCATACACCGAACGCCTGCTTTGGTGTATAGAATGTCATGATAAGGAGTTATAGCAGACTGAGCAAATGGAGGAAATGAGAAGGCTTAAGTTAGTGAATGATACCTATCAGAAGATATTTTAAGAGTGATATCTTTTGTTTAGAATGTGTCTAATAAATAAGACGTCTAGTACGGGAGAAATTCACTTCCGAGAATGAAAGATTTTTGGTAGAATCCATTAAGTTATCCCATCGTCTAACATTTCCACCACCAACCGGGTTGAAATAGAATTGATGATTGAAGATACGCATGGAAGAAGTCCTAGAAGAGTCTATAGAAAATTATATGATTGTTTGGACACATTTGTATGTGATAAAATTGTTTTTGTGATAATAACTTGGAGAACTGCGTGACAATACTTGAGACGAGTATGAGCAGGTGTGAATGGTAGTAGAGGCTTATACTACTGAAAGCACAGGACTTACGCTTGGATCAGGGAAAGTCATAAGGTTACTAGTGAGCTAGTAATTGATTTTGTTTTTTTCAAGTATGTCGTTACCACCGATTCGGTAATGACTAAGAAGATGATCGTTTATTCCGACCCTAGTGGTCATGTCAAATTGAGTCCGACTATGCTAAGTATGTTATGTGGTTCAGAGAATGAAGATTGATGTAGCATCTGACTTAAGACGGAAGATTGAAAAAAAAAAGATCAGTAGAGTTATCGTGAAATGTTGCTTGTAGCTAGAAATACGACCTTTTATTATGATATTAGAACATGAACGGAAGTATAGTCTGTTATGGAAGACTCTAAGGGACCTGAGTCTAAGAGTTGCAACATACGATGGTAGCTCATTAGAATATGACACATCGTTCCATTGTAGTAATAAAAAAAACTTGTCTTAAGTTCATATCCAATGAGGATCAAGATGGTGACTTGAAGGTCATAATTTGGAGTCTAATGTTAGATAGGGAGCAAGTGCAAGGTCGAGCACCGCCTGCAGTCGAGAAGTCCAAAAATTCTATACTCATTCGAAGGAACACATAAGTTACAATTATTACCTAAGATGAAGAGATAACGTATGGAGTCATTATACTGCCCTATTTCGTTGATGATTCTGGGACGTAATCATCCGGACTAGTAAATTTTGATGGAATATTCTTTAGAAGGATTAATATTAACCCAGTTGTCGTATATGTTACAAGGGTTCCGTATTTATAAAGACAGTCAAAATCCAAGTTATAACGAAGAACTTATGACCCGTCGAAGGAAATTATTTTAAAGTAAAAGAAGTGATATCTAAGTACCAAGTCACCACCTTCCATCCTAGATGAATGATTTTATACATGTTTTAGAATGAGATAAATTGTATATGTATTTTATATCTACAAATATGTTGGGTATGACATGGTTAGATGATGTGAGTAAACATTCAGAAATTTCACAGTCGATCATACTTTTTGGAAGTAAGTAGTGAATTATGATTGTCATGAATTGATTTGTAGATAGTCTAAAGAGTTTTGTCCATAGCAATCGTGTTGCTACAATGTTCATGAGTACTTAGAAATAGAGATTTAAGTATTAGATTAACCTACGCTCTGAGAATTACTTCATGGAATTTATCGCGAGTAATTATGAGATGATAATATCCTATAATCTTAAAATAAAGATATATGAGTTGTGTTTTACAAGTCGGTTGTGCATTGATAATGTGTAAACGCATCAGTAACTTGATGTTATAAAATATGCTGTTGTGCATGATTTGATGAGTAAATTGTGCAAGGATATAAGTCAATTTTTATTCATTCATTTTTCCCTAATGTGAAAAGCAATATCTTTAGGCCCCTTGGTGATTTGGTGTTGACTTCTAATGTGGAGCCCGGCCAGGACTAAATTAATGTGTTCGATTAGAAGTTCTATGTCATTACAAATCAGAAATCAGGGAAAACTGTATTACACAATGAGATTGGTTATGTTCCATGTCTCATGTCTGAATAATACCTTGTAGAATGGAGGATTATATGATCAATTCTCCTAGAACACGTGACTGACTGGGTTAGAATTCGACAATAGCTATTGGAAGCTTCAATTTGCTGATCAGTTTAGAAGTTATAATGGCAATTATAGTTATATAGAATTATCCAAGTAGGAGACTGTTGGATTAGCTGTCTAAGCCCATAACTATAATTGGTCTACACTTGAATTGATAGTAGCACAATCTTTTTAGGTTGCCGTCAAACCTACCTATTGGATAGGATGACTTTTGATATGAGAGATTAATTTATTATGTAAAAAATAAATTAAATAAATGGTTTATTAATGTATTATGAAAGTAATATTTTAATTAGAAACCATATTATTTAATTCATAATTAATCATAAATTAATTGTAATTAATTTTAGGTTTAATTGGATTAACTAAGAGTACATGGGTTGTTTGGTTATTTATTCAAAGTTGAGAAAGGAAGGCTCTAGCTAGAACCTCATTTGATGAGGTGGACAAAAACATATAGGGAAGGCCAAGAATTTTCGTCTAAGGCCCTTTAGATAAAGGATTGTGCTGCTTGGTCGCCAAGCAAGGGAATCTAGGCTTATCCCTTAAACCCAAGCTTTGACCCCAAGATTCCTCAGTTATTTACAGTCCTCCCTAGCTCTTGATTCCGTCCATCCCTCCGATCTACAAACCTTGGATGAAATATTGGCTGTCTTTTCCCCTGTCTATATTTTTCCTATTACTAGCTTTGGTCTGAATAATTAAAGGCGCGATTCTTGTGGTGCTTACTTCCAAAAGATCAACATGAGGATTTTTAATTGTTTACAATAACAACTAAAGGTTATGTAACCAAAACCTTCTTCTTTATTAATTTTGAAAATTTACCACGGTTCCTAGGGTTCTTATTTTGATGTTCATAGTTATAGGTTCAATACTAAAAACATAGATCTTGTTTTAGGTTACCTGCACACTTAAGAGTTTTAAGTTGCTCTCGTTATGCCTAAAACCATCATGTTTCTACATCCATGTTACAATTCATGAAAGTTCATCTACTTAAATAGTAAAGGAGAGACATAGTATAAACCATGAACATTCTATAGACTAGATAAAACAGATAACTTAACCAATCTTACACACAAGATTTGCTTGGTTTTGTCCTACGAACTGTTCACTCAATAAAATGAAAATGAGAATATAATTCTTTTACATACTCTGTCACATTAAAAACTATGAATGTCTCATAAATGTCTTCATATCGGAAGAAGACTTACTTCGGAACTCTCCATATCTCAGACTGTACTTGACTTTGGATCTGGTTTGGCTCGAATTGATAGAGGTTCACTATGATGTATCAAAAAGCTCCTCAAAGTGAACTTAGTAATCAATTAACGATGTTGGCTTAACCAGACATAAAGAGACAGGCACTATGCAGCCAACTTCAAACTTCCCAGTACCATTTCAAGTGCTCGATGAAGCTCTTCTTAACATGCTCAGGAGCACCACTATTTGCAGCGTTGGAGATAAACTTCTGTAGGATCTTTGATGGAACTAGATGTTTGTCAAGAAACCTAAATAATTTTTTTGACTGGTCATCTTTTTGAGATAGACATATTCGAGCTCCAGGTCTTCAATGGGTCCTTCTTCCTAGATTTAAGCTTCAGGCGGTTCGTATGTGATTTTGGCCAAAATATTTTTGATTCCAAACAAGTGAACAAATTCAATATCAGACCTCTAGAATTCTGCAACATAGTCCTTCAAGAAATTGATTGCATCATTGTATGCTCCGATGATTGAGTGATTTGTTTGGCATTCTTGAAGGCGAACAGAAATGGTGAGAATGTCATTACGGTTGATTGCGGGAAATTTGACAGCTGGGAGAGTGACAGTTGCTTCTTTGTTCAAAGAGATATAGTATCTATACAACATACAATTGAGATGGAACTTGCTCTGAACCTTGTTACCGAATCCAATGATCTTGGTAATCTACTTTCGAGACCACACTTCTTTTTGAAGACGTGCATTAACGGAGTAGAAGTTTCTCATTCTCTCGCGCTCTGTGCTAATGATAGCTTGAGGATCATCGTTTGGTGTAGATGATCACACTTGATGTAGAATTTACCGTGCGGAGAGATTGGTATGTTATCTTGATCGGCATCCTGAGTTGGAAGATCATATTACATAAAGGCATAAAATGAGTATCATGAATAACTCCTTCTCGGAAAAGAAAAGATATGCACAACATCGGATTCAGGTTGTCTTTTAGTCCTTGAATCTGGATGCTTTCTTCCAAAGCTTGATCTATTTGTTCTTGAGACAAACCCACATACATTTTCAACGTCTTCACTGGCCTATCTTATTTAGTACCAATATTCTTTCCATTATCTTGTGGAGTCTTCTTTAGGTCAGAGATGATTTGCTAAACGGTTTCAGTGATGATGAATTCTGGTGGAGGAGGAACCAGAGGCTCTTCACGTGGATCATTAGGTTTTATAGTTATAGAGCCTTCATCAATTTGAACAAACCTCGGAGTAGGGATTGGTGGAAGCATAGATCATGTAGCTCAGAATGCATGGATGGTTAGCCTTGTTTTGATTTTAGCCATATCTCAACTTCTTTTGAACGTTTCTGCTAACGATGATGGTGATGTAACCGAGGACCATTTTGAAGTTTTTTGCATCTGAAAGGACCTTCATAGGCTTTTCCCTAAGAGGCTGAAGTCCTAAAACTCCATTTTCAATTAGATCTTCTTCTTCTTCATCACCATACTAAAAAGTTCAATAGATTCAGCTTTGAGTATATCTTCTTTGAACGACTCATCTTGGTGTGTAAATTTCGAGACAAGTTTCCATTAAACACTTTTATCTCCTTCTCTCCCTCTTTCATTGGAAGGACCAGAATCTGATGCAAGTCTGGCATTGCTTTGAAGTTCACTCAAGCATTCGAACACTCTCTCAAAGCTCATGTTGATCTGTATAGACACAGAGTCGTAGGCTTTGGCGGTGGGAGCTTAAGCATTTAAATGGGCAAGAGTTTTTTCAATGATAATGAGCATTTCATCAAATTTGTAATTCAAAACATCAACAATGTTCTAGGTAGATTGGAGCAGCTTGATAAGAACCTATTGCATAATCAAATTCATCTCGTCCTTTTTTCAAATCTCCTTCGGATTTGCTTTTCATGAAGAGCATGAGTCTATTTGATCAGTTCATTGGTAGCATTGATCATGTCTTCATGAATGTTGATCATAACACTGGTGGTGGAGATATGATGATCGAGGCTGTCGTTGTATTTCTATTCAGCTTCTTCCAGAGTGTGCTTGAATCGGAGGGAAATGAGTTGGTTAAGTTGATTTGCTCGATCGATTTTAGAGGGTCCAACATCTTTGATCTCAACGATAGATTGGAGGATGAGTTCAAGCTTGATTCAAGGATGGTAACCTTTTGATCGATCTTGGAATCAAGTTGTGCAATAGTTTTGTCAAGTGAATCAACCTTGGAAACAACAGTAGCAACGTTTTCTCTTAGTTCTAAAAAGGCAAAAGGATCTGCAATGCTTTCATACGAAGATCCTGAGACTGAGGTAGAACTCTCAGATTGTTTATCATCATCATCTTATGGTTCGGAAGGTTTAGGATTATCATTTGGATTGATTTGATCATAGTTCCCTTCATTGACTTAAGAATTAGTATCAACATTTACTTCTTATTAGGTGGAAGAGGTAGAGGAGAAAAGGCCGAAATCATATACAGGTTTGGAGGAGGAGGGCTTCGGTAGTGACTTGAAAGTTGTGAGGATTAGAATGGCACCAACAAATGTGTTGTCTTCAATAAACATTACATCTTATGAATGTTCTTCTTCGTAGGGAGGCTTCGGAGTTTCTTCGTTTTTAAACATCAGAGGAGGGTAATCTGAAACAATTATAGGATCAAGAACATCTCCTGTATCTGTTTTTCGAGCTTCGGAAGAGCGATACTCTTTGTTAGTTTTGTCATCAGATGGAAAATTGAACGGAAGGTTGCTATGAATAGCTATGTGATGCATTAAAATAAGCGTATACACCACTTGTGCTCTTGTTACCTCTGGATGACGAGAATGAGCATTGTCTACAAAATCATACAAATCTTTGTCAGAAGTACCCCGGTTGTCCTTTACCTGAACCAGGTATCAGACTGGCTGGGGCTTTTGAAGTAGGAGGAACTACTCCAGCTTTGGAAAGCTTAGAATTAGAGGCAGTGACCCCTGATTGTGCCTGTGAAGAACTCATATGATTTCCAAAATAACTCGTGGGTATGTCCCAGGGGCTTCAAGGGACAATGTTCAATATCTTTTTGGGAAGGCAAGAGTAGATTATGTGCTAACTTCCCGTGAGTGTGTGTATGGGATATTTAAATTGTTGGATTAATGTCTAAGTCCATAACTACAATTGGTAAGACTTGATCTGACCCGACATTGTCCATTTGGGTTGCATGGCATCATGCATTTGGATAGACTATCATGAGAGAAATAACACTTAAGGTTTGTTAATATATTATAAGTTATAATATATTAATAAGATTATTTAATTAGTATTGATCAAGAATTAATCTAGAATTAATTAAGTGATCAAAAGAAAACTAATTAAATATATGGGTTGATTGTGTAAAGCACCCATACTTGTATAGTGGGCTAATGCTCCATGGATTATCAAGTTGGGCTAAAACCCATAAGATGCTCCATGGATGCTCCATGGTGTATTTGAACCCATGGATCCAAGGAAATGGAATGCCATGACAATTAGGGTTTACCCTAATTGTAACAACTATATAAGATCATATTCTTTGACAAAATCGGCCACTAAGTTAGGAAGAGAAGGGCTAGCCGATTTTAGAAGTGTTCAAGTTTCTGTCAAGTTATTCCAAGTGCATTTGGTGTGGTGTGAACCATTTGAGGTGTCACACTTGCGACACTAGGCACTCAAGCTTCTTGAGAACATTCTACACCAAATAGGTATCTATTATATCTTGTTATATTCATTGTTTTGTATGCTAGATTAGGATAATACCTTGGATGTTCATATTTGCATGTATAATAGAGAAAACATAGATCCAAGGTATTTAGGGTTGCATGTACACTTAGGAGTGTTAGAATGCTCAAAACCCAGTAGTGGTTTCAGAGCCTAGGCTTGTTTTCTTGTTATACTTACAAAATTGGCTTAAAAATCGAATGTTGATGTTGTCTGCTCAATAGAATCGCCGAGTCCACTGATGGACTCGCCGAGTCCAAGCCAAAATGCATCCAACTCGTCAAGTTGGTTCGTGCACTCGACGAGTTCGACCGCTTGACAGCATATATTCGATTGTTTTGGCTGGAATTGGACTAGTAACATTACCTTAAGATGTTTTTGAACTTATAAAATTGTTTTTGATGTGGTAATGTTCATGCTAATCCAATTTCTAAGATAATTGTCATAAATTCAAGAATTGTATTAGTTTGTATGTTCATGCTAATTTCTTGAAGATTGATGATTTGAATTATCTTGTTCTTAGATTAATAGAAAAGTTGTGTGAAATAGTTGATTTCAATCCGTTTTAATCTAAGAGTTGATTCGAAAGTGTGTTTTTGTAATTTGTCCTCAAGTTATATGAAAAGTCACATTTAAGAATTATAAAACTCATAAAAGTTGGCAAAGGTTACAAAAGGAAGAGTCTAGTTCTAATTAAATGGTTTTATGACTCCATAACTTGTCCTCAAGTTATGGAGGTTCAAGAGTCTCTTCATTAAATAATAAATAAATAAAAAGTGTAACCTTAATTAGTTCCATAAGTTACAAAAATAAAGAAAAGTTACATCCTTTTATTATTTTAAACTCTTCCGTAACTTGTCCTCAAATTATGGAACTTGAAGAGTCTTTTAATTAAAACTAATTTAAACACATAAGTTATGGAATTAATTAGTTTTGAATAGTTTTAAAACTTTCCCTCAAGTTTTGTAATTTGAAAAAGTTTTCTCTTATGAATACTTTAATTCCAAGTTAAACCCTTAGGATTTTAAAAGTTAAAATTCAATCCTTATACTTTATAATATTATAAGTCAATAATATATATATATATATATATATATATATATATATATATATATATATATATATATATATATATATATATAAGAGTAAAATTCAGTCTTACCGTTAGTAGGCCTCATTCACGAAGCCGGTATATAAGGGGGGTATAAGGTTACTGCCAATAAAATGGCAGTTTAATGGGTGTCCACTCTCATACACCACTTCCTTAACTGGTGGAGGGTCGTTAGCCGAACGGGTAGGACAAAGACTATAAGTTCTCCCTTCATTAAAAGTATTAATGATAAATACTAAGTAACTAAATACTTATAATTCCCAATCTTAGTTACTTAGGAAAATGTGAATAAGGTGCTAACCCATGAAATTACACTTGGCACTTTGCTTAAGTCGGTTGGTGGAGCGTGTGTGGTTTACCGGCACACTAGCTTGATATAACAGGGTAGGCGAAGGGTTTCTTAAAGTTTAATCATAGGCCGGTGGAGCGTGTGTGGTTTACCGGCACTTCAGTTGGGTGATAAACATTTAAGAGTACCAAGTAATTTCCGTGGTTACTTCACACCTTTTTTTGTGATCCTCGGCATCCCAGTCACAAAACCTGAAGGGCACACTTGAGATTGAAACGTGCCATTGAGAAGTTCAATGAATCTCAAAAGATCTAGGAGTTTCAAATCCAATTAAAACTTAATTATATTTCGTTTTTCATGGTGGAAATTGGTAAATCATCATTTACCTACCTTCAACTATTTTATAACTTGGATTACGGCATCCATCTTCCAGTTGTAAATGGGTTGTTGGGTCCTAGCCTTAATATTTCATATTAGGTGTTATATTAAGGACTTTTTAATCAACTAAACTTGAATATCTCCCAAAAGATGTCTAATTTCAGACATCTATGATCTTCCCAAATCTCTTGGAACCTTACTTCTTTCACCTCCTCCAATTATTCTCCCTAACCCACAAGTTCAAGGTCACTCAAGCCCTATTGGCAAGGCAAGGTCTAGGTATGATCACATCTTGGAGATGAAGTCACATATTGACAAGCCGGGAGAGTTGGATGTCAAAGTCTTGAGAAAGCTGGTGATTAAATCGCTTTCTAAGTCACATAGTGAGTTCCTTGGGACTCCTATGAAACAGACTATGACATGACCCTTAATAATCTTATCTATTTGGTTGGTACTGCTGAATCAGCAATGATTTGGAAGGCTAGTAAAGCAAATTTGATTAGAAGATAAACTTACCAAAACTTTATGGAAAGGGACAATAGTGACACAGGAAATCCAGAAAAGTATTCTCTTCCCATGGAAAGGGATTAGCCATAGTCAACTTGGTTGACAAAATGGTAAAGAGAAAGGCTAAGTGTAAGATAGTCCCATGTACTCTTACCTAAGGGTCCATATGTTTCTATTTCCAAAGGAAGAGGCGTTGGTTACGAAGCTGCCAAACTTACCTAAGAATGTTAAAGTCAATAAGTTTGACTCTACTTCACGTAAAGTCCATTGTCTAACTCTATTAAGCTCCAATTTGGAGATTCTTATTACATAATGTGACTGAGTCACATGGTGATGTTATAAGAATCAAAGAAAACGAGAGAAAGCTTAAGGAAAGTATATGTTGCTTCTGATCGCGAAGATGGACTTCAATCGCATCAAAATTTTGAAGATGTTACTCAGGAGTAATGACACACTGCTTAGGAATATATAACAACAAGGTTTTCATATGAATTTTAAGGATAAGTCTTTCCGCAAAGTTTTAAAATAAAAGAAAAGTTTTTAAGTTTATTTATTTTAAGTATCCTTACAATGGCATTTGTGAATGAAATTGTTGTTTATATGATTCCATTGATGGCAATAATGGAAAATGGTTTTGATTCTTTCATTTGTGGTAGTGTCTAAATTTACCAAATAAAGAAAATTTCTCATCACCCAAGTTTCAATTGGACCGAAACTTGGAATCATGCAAGTTGTATAGTATGATGAATGAGAACATTCTAGCATTGGAAAATTAAGACTAATTACTTGTTCACATGGATGTGTGAGTCAAGTAAAGGACTAAGGGATCGAGTACACATTCTTGTGCACTGATCAAGCCCACCACAAATAATCGATAAGACTATTCGTCATGATTTACTAAAGTTTAATAAATATGGTTATACTTATATGTCTAAGTATAATTCTGAAGCATTGGAAAAGTCTCGATGTATGGCAGAACGAATGAGAAGAATCAAATTAGGCAGAAGGATAAAAGTTTCTCAAATCTAAAAAGATGGTAGAGTATTTTATGATATATGATCATATTAATGATAAAGAGACCTTATCATAATTTATCCTCTAAGTGCATTATGATAGCTAAGAAGAGGAGTTATGAATTGTTGAAGTGGTTAAATCAAGAAGATGAGTCATACTACGTTCCAAAACAATTCTTAGAGTCATACTCCAAGATTGTAACTTGAGTGATATATCTTAAAGAAGGTTTATTAACACTAGTCAAATGTAAGAGTAAAAGGTTATCTACTCTTGTACATTTGAAATTGGTAAGTTGTGATGTTTTGGATAAAACAGAGATCAACTTAGACCAATTGTGTGAAGTGTTTGTCTTGATAAAGAATCCGCACTATCCCTTGAATATTTGACAAGAGAGTCTTATATGTCAAGAGGACAGTGGGAGTCTTAAAGGTCTTGAGAGTCTCAAGAACTAATCAAGAATAAAAACTAAAGTTCTTCACTAGCACACGAATTGAGGTTTATAACCTATCGTGTTGACATACTCTGTGCCCATTCTAGTGAAAGTTGGCTTTGCATATGAGTTCTTAGAGTCCTCAATTGGTTGCACGGCTACTTGGAAGCTATGACAGGCCCTTGTGCTGCCAAATGGAAAGAACTTAAGATTGCACAACTTCAATCCATATGAGTTTAGATTTGTCACTAACCTTGTCTTGTGATTATGGTTTTGAAAAATTCATATGTGTAGGAACTCATACACCATAAAAATATAAGTGTCATAAGGTTTCTCTCTGATTCATGAAAATGATGGTGAGGAAACACTTCCACTAAGTAGATTTGTAAGTAGATAGTAATCTTTGCATTTTCAAAGTTGTTAGTAGGCACACTAACATGGACTTATGACAAATAGCAAAGGTCTAAACAATTAACATTATGATTACGGAATTCCTTTTCATAGTTTTGAAATTGTTTAGACACACCTGTGAGCTATCTAAGATAAGGTGTATGATTTTGATAAAGTCTTATCAAAGCAATCTAATATCAGAAATCTGAACTTTGGTAAAAAAAAAAGTCAATAGCTGATTTCTGAGTACATGTCAAAGCTAGTGGGAGCATAATTGTTATACTAATAATCATCATGTTAGTGGGAGCATGATAATTAAGATAAGTATTGCAAGTTAGCAATGTTAATTATAGAAAACAAAAGTTTCAATTCGTAAGGTTGCAGGGGTTGAAAAAGTTGTTTTGCTATAATTAAGGGAGAGGAAATTATACTTCATATCAATTTTGAAAAGCTTAGATTGACTTTATAACCCTTCTAAAGAGCTTATATTGAGATTTTAATCACCTTTAGTCAAGAATATATATATATATATATATATATATATATATATATATATATATATATATGAATTTTTCAATATATTGCGTTCTCAAAATTAGATTACGATTACGACATCCCTTTTCATAGTAAAATTTTGAGAATATGGCAAACAAAAAATTATTATGGAAAAACACTACTCTAGAACCATGTCTTTATGTGAAACATCATGAATCGTGTCCCATTTAATTTGGGTACAAGATCAATTACTTGTGCTATAATAGTTATTCTTTCTAAATTTTCCAAATGCCTTGGGGCATTAAGGAGGAAAATGTCTAGAATGGGATATGACTAAAGTGATTATGCAATTGTTGAGGACAATCTAAGGTTTACCAAAGATTGGTTGCTCTAGGACAGTTGGAAGTATAGTGTGAATTTTGGAAGGGTCATATTGACTTAGTCCGAAAAGAGGAAACTCTTGTTCAGAGGTAGTAGTCAAAATGGGAATATAGAGTTGTCTCTATAGATAGAAGAAATATGTGTATGATTAGAAAGAACTTAGTGCAAGAAGCATCTTCACAGCAATGCATACTTTGAACACGAGGCTTTGTGTCCATGGAGTAGGTCTTCATTGGAATACCCTGTAATGGTTGTTGACAAGTCTTTGTAACTTTGTGCACATTCATTTCAAGATGGTAGGGCATTTAAGTTTAAATCCTAACAAGATTTCGATTTGGGAGTGTGAAATTAGAATCATTGAAACTTTAGTCAATTGGTTTATTTCACAAAGTAAGGATCATAGATAAACATAAAGTGCATACTTGGTGTATGGCAAAGCTATTGTTTAGGAAAACCTAGTGTACATGCTTGGAGCATGCGATACCTAGTGTTTTAATTCAAGTATAAAGTTGATAAAACCGAAACAATGAATAATAAGAAATTAGTATGCTGATAAATAGAAGTGGTCTATTTATATTCATAGTGTTTGATACCATATTTGATTCATTTATTCTTGTGTTTCACTTTGCATGTTTTGACGTCCATAATAACTAGGTTATTCTTCCGGAATGACTAAGTTATTTAAACCATCCACATTCGGTCATATGTTGGAAGTAGATATGAATCAAGACTGTCATGGGTTGGCTTGTAGAGGCCCAAATTGGTGGACAAAGTTGTGCTACAACACTCATGAGTGCTCATAAGTTCTGAGTATTGGATTCAACCCACGCTCATTTAAATCACTTCATGGATTTTATCACGAGTGATCATGAGACGATAATATCTTATATTCTTCAAACCTAGTGATATGAGTTGTTATTATGAGTTGGTTATACATTGATTGCGCGAAAGCGCACTGGTAACTCAGTCAGTCGTCATAAATCGATGATGATACATGTGAGTGCTTGGCCAAGCCAGGACTGATTTGATTTGTTCAATCAGTCAGTCGTCATAAATCGGAAAACGGGAAACAACAAATGGACAGAGAGAATGATTGATCCATGTCTTAGTCCATATCATATCTATAGTGGAGGAATATATGACCCATTATCTAATGGACAAGTCATTGACATAGGTCAGAGATCATCGGCAAGGTTAGAGCTCGAAGGAAGCTTTTGAGAGCTATGATTGCCAGTCGGTTGTTGAAGTTATACGCAATAATAGTTTTAGACTTATCCAAGTGGTAGATTGTTGGATTAATGTCTAACTCCATAACTACAATTGGTAAGACTGGACCCGACCCGGCATGGTCCATTTGGGTTGCATGGCATCATGCGTTTGGATAAACTATAATGAGAGAAATAACACTTAAGGTTTGTTAATATATTATAAGTTATAATATAATAATAAGATTATTTAATTAGTATTGATCAAGAATTAATCTAGAATTAACTAAGTGATCAAAAGAAAACTAATTAAATATATGGGTTGATTGTGTAAATCACCCATACTTGTATATTGGGCTAATGCTCCATGGATTATCAAGTTGGGCTAAAACCCATAAGATGCTCCATGGTGTATTTGAACCCATGGATCCAAGGAAATGGAAAGCCATGACAATTAGGGTTTACCCTAATTGTAACAACTATATAAGATCATATTCTTTGACAAAATCGGCCACTAAGTTAGGAAGAGAACTGCTAGCTGATTTTAGAAGTGTTCAAGTTTCTCTCAAGTTATTCTAAGTGCATTTGGTGTTGTGTGAACCATTTGAGGTGTCACAGTTGTTGCACTAGGCACTCAAGATTCTTGAGAACATTCTACACCAAAGAGGTATGTATTCTATTTTGTTATATTCATTGTTTTGTATGCTAGATTAGGATAATACCTTGGATGTTCATATTTGCGTGTATAATAGAGAAAACATAGATCCAAGGTATTTAGGGTTGCATGTACACTTAGGAGTGTTAGAATGCTCAAAACCCAACAGAAACTCCTACGGGTACTTCAGAAGAGTGGACGGGAGGGGTTGGTTGTGATCCAGAATCAGATTAAATGCTTATATGTATTTCTAGATGAGAGGGTCCATTGGGTTTGGTTCTCTTTTTGGTTGTAACTTTTGAGGGTAAAGCCTTTCGTTTGTCTATTTTCTTCTTTCGGCCACTTGTAGAATCTGGTTTGTTCACCTTTGAAGGTTATTCATCTGAAACTGTGGCAGATTGTATAGGGCTATACAAAACTAAAGTCTCTAGATGGTGTTTGAAATAAATTGTTTCGGATAAAACTGATGGCAACATATGTTTTCGCAGGTGACGAACAGGTCCCAAAGCATATTTGTCCGATAAGCTATAAGTTTTAATAGCCTTAAAGGAATAGTATACCTGTTTGAGATCCGAATTGAGAGTGATGGCTACTAATATTTCATCATATAATTGTTATAGCGTTAGAGCCTAGAATCTCAGACTCGAGTTCTCATTTGGCTTTCTTTTGATGGCAAACTTTCGAAATTCCTGCCGTAGCACCTTGGTCAAATAAACTGCATTGCTTCTTTCGGAATAGATGATGTACACGACGTACAAAAAGTCTTTGCTCATGGTGTCAGTCCAGCCATGCTTGCTGGATAATCCTCAAAGAATTAGGTGCACCAGAACAGTCCACAGTCTAGGAACAGTGGACTTTTTCAACTCCTTAGCCTTGAATTTACCATTGTATCCAATTTCATTGAGAAACGTCTGAAACTCTTCAGACGTGGGTTTTTGAACATGACCCTTGGGGTTTTCTGGAATGCAGATAGCTTTGCGAAAAGTGTTCTTGTGCAAAGGAACGATTTTGTCGCCAGTGATCTTTACTATAAGCACATCATTTTCGTTCTTAATTCTCTCAAAGGTTTTAAGATGAATGCAAAGAGGAAGTTTAGGGTTGGGGATTTTAGTGGGAGGAACTGCTATGGGATGATGAAAGATGAACTTGATCATAATGCAGACTGATTCATCATAATCTATGGGATCTAGTGGGAACAGTTTTGTTGTTTCCCTAAGGATAGACTCAGTAGATAATGATGAAGTGGAACCCTTGGAGGATTTCTTCTTGGTTGAAGGTTTGGAAACTTCAGAAACGTGTTGGGAAGATGCCATTGATGAGTGCTTGAGATCTTTCAAAGAACAGAGTACAGATAAAAGCTTTAAGAAGATGATAGCAATAGTAAAAAGTGGGAATACTTAGGATTCAAAATCATTTTATAGGTTGGATATTCAGGGTTGGGTCCAAAGAAAAACAATGATGACACCCAAATAGGAAATGGTTTGCATTGAATGCATTGCCAGAATGGTATCCTAAAAGTTGTAGCATAGAAACGATGGGACGTCCATTTGTACCAAAATAGAAAACTGTCGTTTCAGTTCTGACGTTTAAATGCACTTTATTAAAATACATGCCAAAGCACATTTATTAAGAATTAAAGGTTAATCATCAAGAAAATTATTGTTAATATATAAATGAGAAAACGTTTCAGATAAAAAAAACTTTAATGAATACCTTTGAAATTCTTCTTCAGCTGAAGATCTCGGAACAATTGGATTCTGAGATGAGATGTCATAAAATACTTCGGAAAGAACATGAACACATCATTTGTACATATTATAGAGTTCAAGATGGCATAGCCTCAAACTGATGCATGAAGATCTTAGAGGATGAGTTTCAAAAGATTGAGATTCAAAGATTTGATTGATCAGAACTCGGATGAAGATGAGAGATGAACTTACAATACTGTTTCAAAAGATTGAGATTCTTAAGACACCTGATTTTGAAATAAACTCCAAGATGTTATGATTGCAAAACCACCAACGTAAAAATATCAGTCTGAAGCTTCAAGAGATGAAGAAAGTTGAATAACTTAAAAACTAGAAGAAGAGGTTAGACAAATAGACACATATAGTGATCCTATATTTTCCGGGAGGAAACGATTCTGAGGAGATATGACTTCAACATCTGAATTATTTTACTTTCTATTTTTTCCATCAGAGAGTACAAACCTCATGCAAGAATTGAAAATTAGGCATCATCATTGCTATTTTTTTCAAAAGTGCATTAAATTTGGTTTCATCTAATGCCTTACTAAAGACATCAACAATTTCATCATCAAATGGAACAAAAATGAATTCGGTGTTTCCTTTTAAAACATGATCTTTAATGAAATGGTATTGAATATCAATGTGTTTGGTCATGGAGTGCTGAATTGGATTGTGAGAAATCGCAATTGCACTTTCATAGTCACAATAGATTGGAATTTGTTGAAATCAGTAACCATAGTCCAGAAGCTTAGATTACATCCAAAGAACTTGTGAAGTGCAGCTTGCACTAGCAATGTATTATGCTTAAGCTCTTGAGAGAGAAATACAGTTATGTTTTTTTGATGACCAACTAACCAATCTTCCACCCAAAAAATTGACAACCTTTGGAATTGCTTTTTCTATCCATTTGAATACCTTCATAGTTTGAGTCGGAGTATTCCTAAAGAAGGATACTTTCATTTTCCAAGTACAAAATTTTGTTTTTCTTTCTTCCTTTGAGATATCGGAATATTTTCATGATAGCTGGAAGATGAGAATTCTTTGGACTAACCTAAACTCTAGCACACAGCATGTAGAGAACATGATGTCTGGACGATTTGCAGTAAGGTAGAGTAGTGATCCAATCACTCCCCTATACTTCTTCTAATCAACAGCAACACCTGATGGGTCCAAGATGATCTTGTGCACAAAACCCATTCGAACCTTTGTAGAGGCACATGTGTCCATTGAATACTTTTTCAAATGTTCGGAAATATGTTTCACTTGGTGAATAAAGATTCCTCTGTTCATTTTCCTGACTTGGAGTCTAAGGAACAAACTTAATTCAGAATTCATGCTCATTTGGAATCGACTAATCATTAACTTTGCGAAATTAGCAACCATCAATGAATCCATGGATCCAAATATGATATCGTCAACATAAATTTGGACTAATATGAGATGGTTTCCATTCGATCTTTGGAATAGGGTAGGATCAATAATTCATCTTTAAAAAATAGAACGCTTTGGAAAATCAGTGAGAGTCTCGTACCAGGTGCGTCGATCTTGCTTGAGGCCATAAACAACTATTTGAAGTTTGTAACAATAGTTTGGATAAGAAAGATTTATAAAACCAAGGGACTGTTGAAGATACACTTTGGTATCTAGTTCATCTTTAAGAAAGGCGCTTTTAAAGCCTTTTTGAGCTACATAAGCGAGAAAGATTCAGATAGCTTCAAGATGAGCAATAGGATCAAAAGTCTGATTGTAATCAAGCCCTTTGATCTGAGTGAATCCTTTAGCCACCAATATCGCTCTGTTTCTGGTTATAACTCCTTCTTCATAGAGCTTTATTTGGAAGACCAATCTTATACCAACAATAGGGTGATCCTGAGGAGGAGGGACAAGAGTCCACACTACATTTCTGTCAAATTCTGCAAACTCTTCTTGCATGGATGTAATCCAATCAGCATGTTCTAAATCTTCCTTGATCGGTTTTGGTTCAACCATTAAAAGGAATGTTGAGAAGTGGCACTCAATTTGGATGTTCGTAGAAGAAAGAGTTTGAAAACTAGTGTTGATATTTCCACTGATTTTTTTTGAAGATGATCCTTTTTCCAGATCTGTAGTTTCAGAAGCTCTTGTGCAGCGGATGTTTGTCACACCCCGAAAACCAAAGGCAGAAACATTTTTGCGGTTGACTCCACGTTGACTATTAAATCCAATGCACATAGTAAGTAAAGTAAACCAACCATTACATTACATAAGAAAAGTTTTACAGTTGTTTCAAAAGTAAAGTTTGTACAGTTGTGTTACATAACATATATATATATATATATATATATATATATATATATATATATATATATATATATATATATATATATATATATATATATATATATGAAGAAAATGAAACGGGTCTTCTGAGTACTCCGTCTTCTGACAAAAAGGATCTTCGGATACCTGTTCTAACGCTGACCTGAGAACACAAGCGGTTTGAAAATCAGCATAATGTTGGCGAGTTCATAAGCGGTTTTTGTTTGTGAAATTGTTCAAGTTTCCTTTCTGTTTCTGAAATCTTACGCACACCAAGAAAATCCCATATTTTCTTAAAAAGGTTGGTTATCGTTTGTCAACATGTAAAGTAATGTTGTACACTGAAAAACATGTTTTCTCTTGCAAAGATGTATAGTTAGGTTATCTGAATTGACATACTGTTCTGGTTATGTACCAATGTATTCCCTGGAAAGTCCCATACTTTCCTGATTTGTATGTTATCAATTGTGAAAGATGTACAGTTATCCGGTTTGTTATCCTTTCTGGTTATGTAAACGTTTCCCCAGGAAAGTCCCATACTTTCCTGAATGTTGGTTACCATATGTAAATGATGTATTCTTGTTAGAACTGGTTAGGTACAAGGTTTCCCAGGAAAGTCCCATACTTTCCTGAAATTTAGTTACTATATGTAAAAGATGTTTTTCGAATACGTGGTTATGTTCAATGTTTCCCTAGGAAAGTCCCATACTTTCCTGAATGTTGGTTTCCAATGTGAAAGATGTGTACTAGAGAACTAGTTATCTTGTGAATTGTATAAAGTTGTTCATTATTACCATTAGTAAATCTCTGTTATCCTAATTGCGAGTTCCATAACCATACAATGGACTAAACCTGTGGCAATAAGTAGTCCACATACTTATGACTTTCGTCACCCTTGAACCATTTCGGTTCGGCTGTAGCTAGCAGCCAGGTGTGGGGTAGTCAGCCCCGTATAGATCTATACACTCAAGTCACGCTCTGTAAATCCCATAGATTCTGGTTACGGGTGTAGTCCTCCACTCGCGTATCTCTGTGGAGTGTTCGCCGAGGACGTGTCTCCAATCATACAGGATTAACAAATTTACTAGTAATAATATGATAGTCCTCCACTCGCGTATATATGTGGAGTGTTAACGAGGACAAAACAGTGTACATATATTATGTTCAAATGTCTAATGTCATGCTTTTAACTAATAAAATGTTGAAAGCCATTTGTGAAATATATGTAAAACATAACAGTTTAAAACCCATTTCACAAATATATGTTACGTGATCTGCATGTTCAAACGGTTATCAGTTGTAGTAATCAGTGTTAAATGCATATAAAATATGAAACACACATTTGAAAACATGTTTTGAGTAAAAGAATTCCCTTGTACTTTGCTTGTGTTCCCCCCCTGAAAATAGTGAAAACAGTGAAAAAGGGTAGGGGTATGAACTCACCGAACTCGGAAATGCGACGCTTTCGGACACTAGACGTTGGTTCGGGGCTTGATTACTCACGATGTCCCTATGTAAAATGTAATAATGTTCATATATATTCAATTAGGGATACATTCACTAATTATATGGAACATTACACTCCAACGAGATTAAAGACCTCAAAATGAGCGTTTGGAGTGACCCGGGTGGCATCTATGGACGTGTATTGGTACTAGGGACTTAGGACTTGAGTTTACTCCCCAAGAATAAACATTTATGTGAGTTTACAACCACATATCACATACATACATGAGTTCACGGCCGTGAACTCATGTGGGTGTGGTTTTGAGGGTTTAATGGCTTATTTGGACTTGGGGATTGTTGGAATGACTTACTAAAATGCCTTGGAATGGATTAAATGAAATTATACCACTTAATAGGGAGTTTACGGCCATAAACTCAACTATGGTCAAGAATAACTGATTTTGAGGTATAAGGGACAATCACATGTGATTCAAATTAATTTTCCAAGGCTAGGGATCACTTTTGGGCATCAATTAACATCAAATTGGGAGTTTACGGCCCAAGTATACATACTATGGCCGTAAACTCTCCCATGTTCATGAATAATTAATTTATGGCACTTAAAACAATCACATGTGATTCTAGAAATTTTTCCAATCCTTTGGGGTGAATTAGGGGCATCATTTGGCATGATTTTATGAGTTTACGGCCAAAGGGTATGTGCCTAGGCCGTAACTCTTATATGTATCATTTTGATATGTTACAAACCCCCAAACTATTTTTAGATGGTTCTAGGATTTACCACAAGGCTATTTGTTGAGTTACAAGGCATTTTGACATGTTTTAAGGTGTTAAATCCCCATTTTTGAGGAGTTTACGGCCCAAGCACATGCCTTGGCCGTAAACTCTTGTTTGTCCCTTAAAATGTACGTTTAAGGTGTTCCAAGTCTAGGTTTGCAAGCGTCAAGGTCGTATCTATGTCCCAACTATGATTTGGAAGGGTTAAATGGCTCAAAAACCCCATTATTGTGTGTTTACGGCCAAGCTTAATCCATGGTTGTAAACACATGTTCCAGGTCCTAAATCCTAATTTAAACATCAATTTGAAGGATAAATAGGTTAGATAACACGTTAGGGATGTTACCTCTTTGATTTGGAGCCTTAAATCTTTATTTTTGGATCTTTGATTTTAATGAGGAGAGAGGTTAGAGAGAGAGAGAGAGTAGTGATATGGAACCAAAAGCTTCAAATGAAGGCTTAGAACACATTATATAGTGTCTAAGTTTTTGGACACGGTGGAATTCTACCCGATACCGGCGTTAGGCGAGGCTTTTGGTCGTACCCGATTAGGTTGCCGTAACCCGATATGGTAAATTCTAGAAATATTCCGATCACTAATATGGGTTATTAAAATGATTTCTAAATGTATTAAGACACCCACTAAGTCATTTTAGATACGTAAAAGTTAATGACTTAGTTAAACAAGAAAATCGAAATCGAAATTGGAAACGACGATTGGTTGCTTGAATTGAACTACGAAAGAGTTACAAGAAGTGGTACGGAAATTTCGGGTTGTTACAATGTCGGATGATCAAATATCAACAATGGGGTTGATTTTCTCCCCATGAACAATTTGAATTTAAGGATAATACTCACCTTGAACTTCTTAATAGGATATGTCGACATCGTCATCGTTCGGAAAATCAAAGAAATTATCATCGTCTTCGTTGTTGTTCGGAATGGGATCAAACTCAACAATTTGATCTGTTGCGTCTTGAAATCCATCACTATTTTAATCAAGGGATGGATTAACATTCTCCTCCTCAATCTAAGAAGGTTGAAATGGATCGAAATCAAATGGAGGAAAGGTCGATGTTCGGAATCAGTGCTGCAACTGACGAGGACAGTTTTGATCGAGATTCCAAGTCAAGAGCAGTTTCTAATGGTCCGAACAGGCTTTCAAAGTAGAATTCATAGATGAATTGAGAATTTGGAGACCCTAGAGGTGGAGCATCGGACTCCATAATTTGAGTTGTAACATGAGTTAGACTAGAGTTCCGAACAATATTGTCATTAAAAGTGACATCAAAGCTTTCTTCCGGTACACGAGTTTGACGATTAAGAATTCTGTAGGCTTTGGATTTGGTTGAGTGTCCTAAAAATATTGCTTCATTGGATTTTGGGTTGAAACCTGGTGAGTTGATCAAGGTTTTTTTTTATAAAACACTTGCAGCTGAAAACATGTAAGAACGAAATAATTAGCTTGTGACCATTCATTGTTTCATACGGTGTCATTTTAAGACGACGAATAATGATGCTTCAGTTTCGATTGAAGAAGGAACTAGACACAGATTCCGCCCAAAGATATAGAGTTTGGTTTCTTCTTTCAACCATACCGTTTGATTTCTTCTTTCAACCATACCATTTTCTTAAGGCTTCAAAAATATTTTGGTTTCTTCTTTCAACCATGTCGTTTTCTTGAGGGTTGTAGGGAGCAAAGAAATTATTGTCTATGCCTTTGTCGGAGAGGAATTTCTCAATGGTGACATTGGTGAATTTCGAGACACTGTCACTTTGGGTTCTTCTAAAAGGAATTTGACAAGAACTTCAATTCTTTTGATGAAGTTAATAAGTTTAGAGGCTATTTTAGATTTTAGCCTAAGGAAGAAGACCTAGGTGAACTTTGTGTAGTCATCAACAATCACATGAATGTACTTTTTATGATGCAAACTTTACACTGTGGATGGTCCACAAAGATCAATATGAAGAAGTTCAAATGGTTTTGAAATTTATATTTCAATGATTACAAGATGACCTTTCTTGGATTTCTTCCTACATTCACATGAAACATAGAGATGATCATTTTCAAATTTGAGGAGTGGCAAACCTCGAACCATTTAACCAGAAACAAGATCATTCATGTCTCGAAAGTTGAGATGAGCGAACCTCCGATGTCATAGCCAAAAAATGTAAGAAACATACTTTGAGAGAAGAAACATTTGAGGCTTTCCAATGATCATATTTATTTCGAATGGATACATGTTTTTGATACGATCTAATCTGATTAGACATTCATTCAGGTCTTCTATCATGACGTATCTATGCTTTTTACAGAATTCAACTCTCCAGTTTGCATTAGTGAGTTGAGGTACACTAATCAGGTTATGTTTGAGATCATCCACATATGTCACATTGGAGACAGAGAAATTGCCATTGGTCAGGATGCCATAACCTCGAATTCATGAATTTGAGTTGTTGACATATGTCACGTAACTAGCATTAGGAGCAAGCATTAGATCACGCAGAATGTCTTACTGCCTAGTCATGTATATGGAACCAAAACTATCAATATACCATATTGTATCTTGTTCCAAAGCACAGAGTGCCTGGAAAATCAGTGAGCTTTGGAGTTTTTAGGCTCTAAGTTAGACTTAAGGGCTTGTCATAGGCTTGGGACTTGAATTGTGACTTTTGAGTAACTGGAATCGTGGAAGGATTGTTTCGAGAAACTTTGGGAAAGAAGAAGAATGTCAAGGTCTTTTCGTTTATCCAAAAATCATATTCAACCAAAGGTTGTTTGGTTATCTCTTTTCTCAGACCAACAGTTTTTCGAGATGTAGGACTCATTGTGTTGACAGATGTCACATATGCGTTTTCAACCCTTTTTACTTTCAACTCAAAATTTTGTTTTGAATGTTTTGATGGCTTCCGAAAAACAAAGTTCTTAGCAAACTGTTCTTTGCTAGCTACTTTCGAAGTCAAATTTTGTTTCAAAAATTGTTTTGGTTTGAAGATGGTGCCATCTGATTTATTAAACAACACATAACAAACTGTTTGAGGAGAGTTGGTTTTTACATAAGGTGTCTCAACAGTTACCTTTTCTAGGATTGGGATAGAGATATTTTTTTGAAAAACTGAACTAGGAGGATTAGATGGCATCTTAAGAATCTTGACAGGCGTGAATGTATGTTTGTTCCTACCGGTTGGGATAACTATTCGAGACACCTTCTTTTCAGATTTCGTAATGAATCTGGAATCTTGCATGGACCTAATTTCTTTATTAAGGGTATTCTTATCTTCGTTGTTAGGGTGCAAAATATATCTCTTATGTAACCAAGGTTTCTACCGAGAGTCAGATGATCACTTGGAAGTTTGTCTAGATGACTGATTGTCGAAATTTGGCTTAATTAGCACTAGTGTTGATTTTCAAATCACTTTAGAGTTAGAGATATAAGAGTAAGTAGAATGGTAACACAAAATTTCTTCATCTACATTACTGTCAAATGACAGCCAAATGAATTTGGATTTGTCAGATTCATGTCCAGTTGTCTTAGGAATTATTTCCTCAACAACACAATTCTTTGGAGGACCAGATTTTTGAATTTGAACTCCAGTACCGTTGGTGTCAGGGAATAAATATAAAGACTGATTCGGGTCCATGGATACCGTAGGTGGAAGAGGTGTGGAATAAGGACATTTAACAATGATAGGTTCGAACTCAGGAGTCAAAGATTAGAACTGGTTTGAAGTCTCGAGAAGGCGTGACAATGGTGAGACAAGGGTATCCGAATGAGTATGCTTTGGAACATTTCCCATAAATGTTAGATGATGTTCCATCCATTCGTTTGCTTCAAGAATATCAGTAGATTTATTCAAAGCATCAATTTTGGCATTAAGACGTTTGCTATGAGAAACTAAGATGTTCCTTCCATAAAAAGTGATTTCATATTTGTCTTTTAGAAATTACAAGCTCTCTCTTTCTGTAGTGATTCTATCTTAAGTTGGAGATTTTAAAAGCGTAATCTAAGGCGATTCAATTCACTATCTAACTTCTCACTTATTTCTTTGGTAGACTCATATGCTAAAGAATAACTGTCATATATGATTGGATTTGGTTTAGATATGGTTCACAAACTGATAAATAAAAATAATTGCCAGTGATCATGAATCTTACTTGCAGGGTGATGCTTCTACCAGGTGGATCATTAGTTGCCATTTAGCAAAAGATTGGCTCAACATTGTCATCATCTTCTTTTGAACCTGAAGAAAGTAGCCTTCATCACACTCAATCAATTTTCTTGCAATAAGACACATGTTTCTTCTAGTTCTCACTTCATCCTTATCCTTAGAAAACCAGTATCCATCAACGTTTCTTGATATTGTGGTAACAAAGGCTTTCTCACTTTCAGCCAACTCTTGGGCTTTGTGAGCATAGTATGCAGAATATTTTACACTCGGTTTTTGAGGGGTTTCAGCCAAACAATCTTTTGCAAAATGGTTACCGAGGCCACATTTATGAAAAACTATCTTCGATATGACTAATTTCGGAATTCTTTGGGATTCCGAGGAGTTATTTGAGATGTTGGGTCGGTATGCAGGTGGGTTTTCTAATTGTTTAAGAAACGGTTAAGAAGTATTTTGATGAGGGGCTTCAAATCAGTTCTGATGAGGTTTATGACTAGGTTTCCATGCACGTTTTCACTTCATGGACAATAGTGCGAATTCTTGTTGAAAGAAAAGTTCGGACTCATCTCGATCGAGATCATGATTTTCTTCAAATGAATGGTTAAAATAGGAGGAGTGGGTGGGGTAGGAATTGTTTGTTGAACATGCGAAATAGGTGGGACAATTCCAAAAGTATTTGACGTAGATGGGTTGGGAATTATTATGTTAACATAACTAACCAAGGTAAGAGGACCTCTTGACATTTCTCTTAACGTTTGAAAAACGTTAGATTCATGGCCTTGTAGTTCATCAAATAGTCGAAAAAGCTTTATTTTCTTTAGCGATTCGTTACAATGAAGACATGATTTAACGTTCTCTTAGCCTTTTCCGAAACATTAGATTGTACTCGAGAGGAGTTCTAATTATACCGTGTGCAGTCATATTGTTCACAACAATTTTGTACCTATTTTAAGTAAAGGCCACAAATTCACCTAAAGTTGTGGTGAAGGTATCAAAATCATTTACAACTGAAGTCAGACGCTTATCCTTCATGTTTTCAGAGCCTTCGAATAAGTCTTGAAGAGTGTCCCAAATCTCTGTTTCTTATTTGCACAATTTATTATGCTCAAAAAGAGGCGTAGGAGCACGAAACACCATTTTTAAAAATGCAGTCTGGTCTGCATGAAGCTTTTTGATTTTCTAAAGCAGTAAGAGGTGTTGGACATTGTTCTTCTTGGCCCGTGAGAATAACAGTAGCATCTCTCACCATTTGTCTTACTGGAACATGAGGACCTTCTTTCACAGATATCCATATTTCTTCACCTTTTTCCTTACCAAGTAAAAATCTTTCCATCCTAACTTTCCAGTGATCATACTCTTCAACAACTAGTTATGTGGCATGAGAAGGGCAACACAAACTACTTTCTATTTGCATCAAATAACTTTTTTGATTTTGATGATTAGGAGTTGCCATTAAATTTAAATTATTAGAGAAAAAACAATATATAGAAGAACTTTTATCCTAAACACAGAAATGATTGAGATACCAAGGTAATCTCAGATCAACTTTAGTTTGATCTTAAGGATTCAAATTACAACCACTCAAGCTCTAATGCCAATTGAAAGTACAAGACTTAGTGTGCGGACAAGGTTTAAAAACTTAAACCTTGAATTAACTTAAGATCAATGTTTGTTACTAATGTTTTGTTCAAGTCAAGTCTGGTAAACCAATCTTGTCTTGGAGTATAACGATCAACAAAGTATTCAACAAAGTATTTAATTAAACTAAAGTGATTATGAGAAAAGTAAAGATAACTTACGAATAAGAAGAATAATGGTGAAAGCGATCTGACTTGCAAGAGATTTTGTATTTGATGTGACTATAATACTGCTACATCTAGATTACAATCCATGAAAGATCATATCCTTAAATAGTAAAGGATGGGCATAGTACAAACCATGAACATTCTGTGGACTAGATAAAACAAAGAGCTTAACAAATCTGACACACAAGATTTGCTTGATTTTTTTCTATGAACTGTTCACTCAATAAGATGACAAAGAGAATTTAATTCTTGTATAGACTATCACATCAAAAACTACAAATGTCTCGGAAATGGCATCATATCGGAAGAAGGCTGACTTCAGAATTCTCCATTTCCCGGATTGCACTTGACTTCAGATCAGGTTTGGCTCGGATTGCTAGAGGTTCGCTTTTATGTATCAATAGAAACCTAAGGAAATGGGTATTCTAGGCTTTAAGAGAAGATGGCACAACTTGATCTTTTTCTGGAAATGGTTTCATTACCCTATTTCCAAGATCTTCCATTCTTATGCGGCGACCATGCTATCTTCCCTAGGTAGTGATGTTTGATTCCTCAGGTTTTCTAGGTTCTATGGGATCCTCGAGAGTTTAGTCTATCATCGAAAATATCCAAGTCTAGTTCTATATCATTCCAACCAAATCTAAGCATAGTTGTACAGCCTACGCAAATTTGTGGTTCGGCCAATATATTGTGTTAATCTCAGATATTGTATTTAACCTAAATTCTTGAGTTTGGAATTTTATAGGTTTTATCGAGTTTCCTCATCGAGAGATGTAGTTTTATTAATTTATGTGTTGTACTTCTAGACCATACCATAGGGATCAGCCAGGTAGGAAAAAGTTGGAGGGTAGGACCATTATGGCGTATAGCTTTTCTGAAATCCAGCAACCCAAAGCGACAATTTCCAGTCTACTCACTATTCCCTATATATGATTTATCGGTATGGTAACTAACAATAATACTATTGTTAGTAGGTTTGAGGACATACCTAATATGAGTAAGCCCCTAGGCTATAGTCTTATTTCCTAAAGAAGTACTAGTTTGTTATATCCTAGGCTCTGATACCAATCTATCACACCCTACCCGGCTGTCGGCGGAAAAGCCAAGCAGTGTGACGAAGGGACATCGGTTCTCAGTCCTTGAAAAAAATATTGAATAACACAGAATAAAAATATGTAACATAAAAATGTATTTTATTTATAAATAAAAGGTTACATTGGATTTCTAGTGTTCCTATTATAGAAAGGTGTCTTAACAAATAGACATAAAGGATAAACTACATGGGTTTCCTAGCTGCTTCCTCCATCAGCTGCTACTTCCGATAGTGTAGGATTCCATCTCACGACTTCCTAGGAATACATACGGTATTGAAAACATCAGCGTAATGTTGGATAGCTCACATGCTTTTAGAGTTTTAGATTTCAGGTAACTCTTAAGAATCCTTTTTCTTTGAAAAAAACCTTTATTAAATATTTTATTAACCTAGTTTTTCTTCTTTTTGGGATATCTAACGATCCTATCTTTTATCTTATTAGGATATCATTTATTTATCCTAATTTACTATCTTTTTAGGATATCTAAAGATCCTATCGTATTTCAATTAGGATATTTTTATTAATCCTAATTTACTATCTATTTAGGATCTAACGATCCTAGCGCACTTTAATTACCATTATAGGCATCCACATTGGTAATCTAAACTCTAAGGAGATTTTAATGTATTACCATGAGCTCCTAAAATCGACTATATTCTAAGTCGATATAATGTATTACTATTAGTCCCTGTAATCGACAGTTTCAGAATCTCACATTATTAACGATTATAGCTATTGGGAAAATGCCGAATTTAATCAAAGCCTTTGGACAAACTATCAACTCACCAATGCATTGTTCTTAGGTATTTATCTTTTATCATTAATTTTTTATCTTTCCATAACTACCACTATACATACATACATACATATATATATATATATATATATATATATATATATATATATATATATATATATATATATATAACAGTATATTTGGGAAGCGTAATAATTAAGTACAGTGCATATCTTAAGTCTCGTCTGGCATAACTCCTAGGTACTTAAACATACTTAGGGATTTGGCCATTATAACATCTAGGTATTACCTACTCCTAGATGAAGAGACATTATATCTTTTAGAAATAGATCATAGCATAAATCTAGGCATATTATCTACAATAACATTATTCTAAGGTATCCTACTAATAATAAAATGACTTAATATATATAAGATAAATATTTATATAAAATGATTTGTTAAGCATGTATCCCCTCCCCCCTAAAAACATTTTAAAATAATAAAATAGGGTCGTGAACTCACTTGTAATGTTTGAAACCACTGAAGTAGGGTAGAATCAGGACTTGGGACTCGAGAGTATACTTACTAATAGCTATAATGTATAACTGAAGAAGTGTCCAAGGCTTCTTAGGAGGATTTTTCATAGTAAGGACGAGAAAAGAGGGAAGTGGAATCTATGGGACTAAATGAGGGGCAACAACCCTTTTTTTATACTAGAGGTGCGCACCGTGCAAGGCCAGGGCACACCACATAAAGGCCTCGTGGCTCCATCCTCCTTTTGAAACGTTTTCGAATGTTGGTGGTGCATTGTAGCAACTTCTAGAAGCATGTGCGCATCATACATACCTCTTTCATAGGGAGCTTCTCACAAAAACATCAAAAATATGCATCTTCTTCATACAAACTCCGTTTTTAACATTCTTTATATCAACGCGTAGGTCTAAACGGGTACTACAATTTTCATTTTGGTTGTTTTGGCCGGTTTTGAATTTTATTTTCGAGTCCAACGAGAGTAGGAATTAATGATTTCATAAAGATCATAAGTTACTCATATGGATACCATTTCGAAAAACATTTTCCTAAGGTTTATATCTCGAAGAGTACTACGAAACTCCTTTTTTCCCTTTTAGTCAAAAGTCAACAAACCTCTAAGTATCATTTTGACGTAATTAATTTTAACTACGCGGCAGATTTTTATATCTTATAAAATTCATATCTCCTTCATATAAACTCGGAAGACATGTAGTTTCAAAATACATTATATATATATATATATATATATATATATATATATATATATATATATATATATATATATATATATATATATTGTCACACCCCCAAACCGAAACGGTAGAAACGTTCACGGGCGGAGGACGTCATGTATAGTATCACAATAATTGAATAATAGTAATCAAAGCAACAACAACCATTGCATTAATAGTATAACGTTTACATTTCATTTGAATTATACATCTTTGACTCCAAAAGTAAATAACAAGTAAAGACTCAAAGCTACTATGTTCCATCTTATTGAACCTGGTGTGTGTGTGTGTGTGTGTGTACTAGTGTCCTGAGAATACAAGTAAGTTTTGAAAGAGTATCAACATAAAGCTGGTGAGTTCATAAGCATTTTGTTTTGGAAAAACTGTTCTCTGTTCTTTCTAAAAGTACATTATTTTTCTCCAGTAAACCTTACATTTTCTTATATAGTAAAAGTTAGGTAAAAATGATTTCTGCTAGTTCTTCCTGCGAGTATTTAGTGTATACAAACCATATACAATCCAAATCGAACACACAGTCGATTGTGTGGTTCTACTCCAAGCCCACAACCAAAAAAGGAACAGGAAAAGAGGCGGAGATGACACATTCAACTGGTTGTCACATTCTCATGTATGTCCTGAGCATATAAGTAAGTTTTGAAAGAGTATCAGCATAAAGTTGGTGAGTTCATAAGCATTTTGTTTTGGAAAAACTGTTCTCTGTTCTTTCGAAAAGTACGTTATTTTTCTCCAGTAAACCTTACATTTTCTGATATAGTAAAAGTTATGTAAAAATGATTTCTGCTATTTCTTCCTGCGAGTACTTAGTGTATACAAACCATATACAATCCTAATCGAACAGACAGTCGATTGTATGGTTCTGCCCCAAGCCCACAACCAAAAAAGGTACAGGAAAAGAGGCGGAGACCACACTTTCAAATATTTTGTCAGATTCTCATGTACTTAATCCTGAAGTATTCACTAGGTACTTACAAAGTTAAGCGTATTGATCCTTTGATATGTGTTGTTATTGTTCCTCAAGAAAATCCAATATTTTCTTATGAAAAGTATGATAAACCAATTCCTTCTATGACTTCTTATTTCATACTAGTTATGTATAAACGAATATCGAATAGACAATTAAATGTGTGGATCTACCGTAAACCCACAACCACACAAGGAACAAGGAATAAGGCGGAAACCACCCATTCCACAGTCTATCAGGTATTCTTTATACATACCCGGATGCATAAACTAAGGAGTCATGGAATTAATAAAATGTGTTCGTTAGTAGAAATAGACCATCTGTTTGTAAAGTACCGATGTTTACTTTGGAAAATACTAAATTTTCCCTATGTGTACATAATTAAGTTATCTATTCCAAATCGTGGAATATAAGTATCTACTGTACTTATATTGTTTAAGTGTTTTTCTGAATCTTGAAAGTGTTGTTAATACCCTCCTGTGATCACTTAATACGTATGAGTTATAGAAATCTAGATCGAACAAACAGTCAATTGTGTGATTCTGCCCTAAGCCCACAACCAAACAAGGAACACGAAATGAGGTGGAAATCACACATCCCACCGCAAGTCGGATGTTAATATCATATTACCCTAATGTACATACAAAGTAATCACATAGTTACTAACCCTATTGACTGTTTGTTAGGCATATTATTACGTGAATGAGTCGTTGTTTCACCTGTGGATTCTTATAACCATACTATGGACGATCAACATTGTGACGTACTCAGACGTCGTGAAAATGATGTTCGTCACCCTAGGAATGTCTGCCTAACTGTAGCTAGCAGTTCAGGTGTGGGATTGTCACTCTCGTATAGATCTATACACAAACTCACGCTCTCTCTCTCTCTCTCTCTCTCTCTCTCTCTAGGAGACTCTAGTTACAAGGCGTTTCACATTATAGTTCTCTCAACGAATTCACTAATAATACTATGAAAACCAATTTTTGTTATGCACATGAATCTTTATAAAATAATGTCATTTATTTTATAATTCATAGGTTTGTTCCGTTTTCCTAAAAACTATGTTTGCAAAGTTTGTATTCTAACATGTTTTGTAAGCAGATTTCAAGTTTAGTAGTAATGATGTCTACCATGTTTAGTAGGTTTTAGGCTCAGTGTTTTGTTAATGATATAAAGTATAATAAACCAAATCATATTTTAGACACATGATTACTTGTGATTTACATGTATTCCCCCCTAAAAACGTTAAAAACTCGGAAAATGTAGGGGTATGAACTCACCTTGAGCGATAGGTTTGAACGAAAGATCAATATGAGATGTTGAGTGCCTAGTGAAGCCTTGAACACAATTAGATCCTATTTAACATGTAATCACACATATAGAAGTGAAATTAGGGTATTCCATGACTAGACATGACGGGATACCAATCCAGGGACTTGGAAACACTTGAACTAAGTGTATAAATCACATGTGATTGAGTGAGGTGTACGGCCACCCTAAGGGTGTGTGCGGCCGTGGGTGTATGGCCCATGAGTGTACGGCCGTACACACATGGTGGGGGAGTGTTTTTAAGGTGTTTCAAAGGTTCTACAAGCATCCAAGGAGTGTTCTAGGTCCCATACTTAGTGGTTTTGCAAGTTTAAGGCCAAATATGAACATCAAAGTGGGTGTACGACCATGAGAAAGTGTGTGCAGCTGTACAAAGGGGTATGCGGCCGTACTGAGGGGTGTGCGTCCGTATAGAGGGAATTTCGTCCTGAAATTTGAGCATAGAATACAAATAGCATACTTGAAAAAATGAGGATGATTCTTCCACGAAGTGTAAGCTGTCGTCTAGCTCTGAGCAGTCCTCGTCCTAAATTTTATGATAGGACTCATACCTGGTTCATTTATCATTGTCTTGTGCACACAAGTCATATATAATTAAGATTGATAGGATGGTCGAATGGGTGACTCTGCCCCAAGTCCACAACCAGACAAGGAATAGGAGATAAGGCAGAAACACACATCTGTAGTCCGTAGAACCTGCATTGTATACCACTTTCACTTATTCATTTAACATTGATAGACTAACCATATTAGTCCCTAGCCTTTGTGCTTGAACTTAGCTTGCTATGCGAATGGTGTTTCCAAAATGGTCTGCTGAGGGTACTTAAGGCAGGTTACGGGTGGATACTATACTCCTTGCATGAGTATTTTTCAGGTTTGAAGCGTGTTAAATTTTTGAGGTTCACATCTAGTTTTTCGTTATCAGTGATGAGAGTTTTGTTATTTGTTCGGGTTAAGTCAAGGGTCTCCTTGGTGATATGTGGTTTTAGTATAACGAAGGCTTGACTAGAATATATAGGATGACATCGTAGGATCACGTGTTAGGTTAGTTCGGAAGGAGAGTTTCGTTATAGCGTCAGTTCATGTATGCGTGAACATTTCTAATGCTTTCTGTGTTGACCCTGTTATTACTACAACGAATATTTAAAACTGAATTAAATGTACTAACCGAGAAATTGTTCTAGTGCGTGATACTTGATATTACGAACCCCTATCCGGTTCCTTTATAATCGCTTGGTGTCTACGAGTCATATATCACTACGATAAATAAGATGATTGACTGAGTGATTCTGCCTTAAATCCACAAACAGACAAGGAACAGGAAATAAGGCGGAATCATGCACTCTAAGTTTATTGGTTCTTAATTATATATGGCCCTACTGTCTACACCAAGTACTTATAGCCAACCAGAAAAGAGTATTTAGTTTCTACATAAACTATCTGCTCTGATTAGACGGGGATAGAAATTATTTTAGCTAGGATTTAGTTAGGAGACATATTGTTGTTCTCAGGTGGTTTCGGGGTAGACTCCCCCACAGTGATCATTAGCATTCTTCCTTCCTCATCAGGATTTATGAACAATGGGCAATCTCTCCTGTGGTACTCTTCTTCGCCACACTCATAGAAGGTTTGAATCACTCCCTCAAATGGTACTGAGAGATTGGTCGTGTTGGTGCCTTATAGAAGCAGATGGTCTATCCCCGTCTGAGGCTGTTCGAGCCAAGCATTTGGCACTGTCGAACGTAAGGGGTTTCGCTGCCAATCTGTTTCCTTGGATTAGAGAAGGTAGTCCCCAAAATTATCTCTCTACCTTCCTACTCTCCGAGGTAACCATTCCCGGTCACAGTTCAGCTAAGTTGATGAATCTATTGGTGTAGTCATCTAAATCTGATCCTGCCATGGCAAGATTCCATAGCTCATGCTCTAGTTTCTGTATTTCTCCCCTCGGGCAGTACTCTTCCAACATCATATCATTTAGATTTTCCAAGCCCATTGTGTTTTCTATTGGAAGAGTTAATGACTTGACATTGCTATTCCACCATGTAAACTCTCTGTCGGAGAAGGTGCAGGCAGCAAACTTCACTTTTCTCTCTTCTGGGCACGCGCATAATTCAAAATTCGATTTTGTCTTCTCGAACCATCGCACTAGGGCGATGACTCCCCCACTTCCATCGAAAGATTTGGGTCGATAGATCATGAAGTCTTTGTATGAGAACTGCCTTGTGTGTTCGTGATTAGTGTCGCTGGTACCACTACCCGATCCACTGATACCACTTGCATTGATTTGAGTCATGACTGCTGTCACCACGGCTGTTACTGCTGCATGAAAGACAACCGGATCATACTAAGGAGGCGACGGTGGTACGTTGTTTTTGTTTTTGTTCGTCTTCTTCGATGTCATCTTCCTACCAAAAGATTAAAAGGAGAAGAAAGTGTAAGTCCTTAGTGGTTACAATTCAAGTGTATTATGTATCGAAGTTATCCTAGTTCTGAGTGGTTCATGTTCTAATGTCTAGAAGTAATTCATAACAGAGGTCTATGCAACATAGAATTATGAATTTGATAATGACTACCCTCTTAAAGAAGTTACGAGACCTAGTTTATTGTTACTAGCTGATATGATAAAGGCGGTAAGCCTAACACATAGTGCGAGCAGTGTAACCATTGACTCACTAGATCATATTAATTAGTTATGTAATATTACGACGTATACGATACTTGAATACCTTGTGTGCCTCGGGAGGGGTTTCATGTCCTGGTTATGTTGACCTAAATTCAGCGGTGAGGGTTTGTTATTTCTGGGCTTTCTTATGGTTTTCCTATTCACTGTAGATCATGCTTCGAGTTCTATCACTGATCTCCACCACTCTCTGATGGAAGATCTCACTTCTAGAATGATTCCTTCTAGGAATCCTCTTTATGAATTCTCTTTTGTTCTTTCTTGACACCTCTGTTGGTGGTTGTAGTGAAGTGGCTATCTATTTCTAGGTTGTTTGCACAAGAATGGGAATGTCTAAAGAATCCTAGGAGATTAAGTAGTACATTTCTTATGTAGTTATTGATGATCAAGACTGGGTCCTCTTATAGTCAAGCAGTGCATACAAGTTATATATAACCAAGATCAAATAGACCTTTGAATATGTGATCCTACTCTGAAACCATAGCCAAACAAGGAACAAGTAATAGAGCGTAGATCACCAATTCTGAGTCTATAAGATCCCAATTATATACAACCCTGGAAGCATGCACTTCACAACAATAGGTTGCCAGAATAGGTCTTTTAGTTCTTATGTAAGTTTTTTGTTGTGCCTAAAATACTCCTATAGTATTTTGTTTTTGTGTTTTGTTCTAAGGATACCTTTGTATATGGAGTTAGGTAAGTTTTAGACTCATTGCAACACCACCATCACTCCCAAAAACATGTTGGTCATATCTCAAATAAGTATAGTTGATCAGGTTATATTTATTCTTGATATGATTACATAATTGCCCAGGTTTGACTGTAGTGTCCAATAGCTAAATATTTTTGTTTATTTTTGTTCTTATTTGTTCATTGTGATATTTGTTCTTAGTATGTACACTTATTAGTATACTTCTTGTAAAATACTTATATTTTAAAAGTATACTTTTAGTCAGAGCCCTCCGGCCCCATTGTATTTTTAGTTGTATACCTTTTACTGGTTGATATACCAAGTTCACCATAAACAATGATTTGATATCAATCTTTCACACCCCCAAACTGAAACGGCGGAAATGTCCGGGGGCAGAGGACATCATGGATAGTATCACAATAGTTGAATACCTTTTACTAGTTGATATACCAAGCAACAACAACCATTACATTAATAGTATAACGTTTACATTCCATTTGAATTATACATGTTTTACACCAAAAGTAAATAACAAGTAAAGACTCGAATCTACTATGCTCCATCTTCTTGAACCCGGTGTGTGTGTGTGTGTGTACCTATCTACTAGTGTGCTGAGAGTACAAGTAAGTTTTAAAAGAGTATCAGCATAAACCTAGTGAGTTCATAAGCATTTTGTTTTGGAAAAAACTGTTCTTTGTTCTTTCAAAAAGTACGTTATTTTTCTCCAGTAAACCTTACATTTTCTGATATAGTAAAAGTTAGGTAAAAATGATTTCTTCTAGTTCTTCCTGCGAGTACTTAGTGTATACAAACCATATATAATCCAAATCGAACAAACAATCGATTTTGTGGTTCTGCCCCAAGCCCACAACCAAACAAGGAACAGGAAAAGAGGCGGATACCACACATTAAACTGGTTGTTAGATTCACATGTACATAATCCTTAAGTATTCACTAGCTACTTATAAAGTTAACCGTATTGATCCTTTGATATATGTTGTTATTGTTCCTCAAAACAATCCAATATTTTCTTATGAAAAGTATGATAAACCAATTCCTTCTATGACTTCTTATTTCGTACTAGATATGTATAAACCAATATCGAATAGACAGTTAAATGTATGGATCTGCCCTAAACCCACAACCAAACAAGGAACATGGAATGAGGTGGTAACCACCCATTCCACAGTCTATCAATTATTCTTTATACATATCCGGATGAATAAACTAAGGAGTAATGGAATTAACAATGAATGTTCGTTAGTTGAATAATAGACCAACTGTTTGTAAACTACCGATGCTTAATCTAGAAAATCCTATATTTTCCCTAAGTGTACATGATTAAGTTATATGTTCTAAATCGTGGAATATAAGTATCTACAATACTTATATTGTTTAAGTGTTTTTATGAATCCTGAAAGTGTTTTTAACACCCTCCTGTGATCACTTAGTAGGTACGAGTTATAGAAATGTAGATCGAACAAACAGTCGATTGTGTGATTCTGCCCTAAGCCCACAACCAAACAATGAACAGGAAATGAGGCGTAAATCACACATCCCACTGCAAGTCGGATGTTAATTTCATATTACCCTAATGTACATACAAAGTAATCACATAGTTACTGACCCTATTAACTATTTTTTAGGCATATGATTACATGAACGAGTCTTTGTTTTACTTGTGGATTCTTATAACCATACTATGGACGATCAACATTCTGATGTACTCGGACATCGTGAAATGACGTTTTTCGACCCAAGCATGCCTGCCTAACTGTAGCTAGCAGTTCAGGTGCAAGATTGTCACTCCTGTATAGATCTATACACAAACTCATGCTCTCCCTCCAGGAGACTCTAGTTACAAGGCATCTCACATTGTAGTTCTCTCAACGAATTCACTAATGATACTATGAAAACCAATTTTTGTTATGCACATGAATCGTTATAAAATAATGTCTTTTATTTTATAATTCATAGGTTTGTTCCCTTATTCAGAAAACTATGTTTGCAAAGTTTGTATTCTAACATGTTTTGTAAGTTGATTTCAAGTCTAGTAGTACTGATGTCTACCATGTTTAGTAGGTTTTAGGCTCAGTTTTTTGTTAACCATATAAAATATAATAAACCAAATCATATTTTAGATACAAGATTACTTGTGATTTACTTGTATTCCCCCCCCCCCCACCCCCCGCGCGCCTAACAACGTTAAAAACTTGGAAAGTGTATGGGTTTGAACTCACCTTGAGCGAATAGTTTGAACAAAAGATCGATTTGAGATCCTGAGTGCCTAGTGAAGACTTTAACACAATTAGATCATATTTAACATGTAATCACACATATAGGAGTAAAAGTTAGTGTATTTCATGACTAGACATGACAAGAAACCAATCCAGGGACTTGGAAACACTTGAACTAAGTGTAAAAATCACATGTGATTGAGTGAGGGAGGTGTACAGCCACCCTAAGGGTGTGTACGGCCATGGGTGTACAACCCATGAGTGTTCGGCCGTACACTCGTGATGGGGGAGTGTTTTTGAGGTGTTTCCAAGGTTATACAAGCATCCAAGCATTGTTCTAGGTCCCATACTTAGTGGTTTTGCAATTTAAGGCCAAATATGAACTTTAAAGTTGGTGTACAGCCCTGAGGATGTGTTTGCGGTCGTACAAAGGGGTGTGCGGCCGTACAGAGGGGTGTGTAGCCGTACACCTTCAAAGGATGAAGAGAAAGGTCTAAAACATGAAGAATCAAGGGATCTTTTAAGTATAACGAGCTAGGGGAAGAGTCACTTATGTTTTTGATGCCTTTGGAGGGTTCTTAGATGAAAACTAGAGAGAGAGAAAGTAGCAGTGTGCAGCCAAAAGAAAAAAAATAATGAATGAGAGGGGTCTCCTCTTATTTATAGGGGTGGGTGACCCACCACACCCGGTATGCAGTTGAGGGGTGGGTGTGCGGCCACACACCCATGTGTACGGCCGTATACACCTCCTAAGAGGGTGTATGGCCCGATTTTGCTACTACGCGACTTTATGGTTAATCACTAATCTCAACCTTGGTTATACTCAAGCTTAGAACACTTAAAGGAATCCTTAAACGGTGTTAAAAGGTGACGGAGTCGAGTTTAACATTGTTAGAAGTTTCGGGTTGTCTCACACACACACACACTTATATATATATATATATATATATATATATATATATATATATATATATATATATATATATATATATATATATATATATATATATATATATGTTTCTGTGCACTAATTTTTACAACATACGTACGGTTAGTTTGATTTTTCCTATTTATCTTTATATCAAACTTATATTTTTATCATGTATTGATATATTTTATGTATTATGTCTATTATATTCAACGTTCATCACTTTTTGTAAATAGTGATCGGTGTCAAATGTCGCAATTGTTATATATATATATATATATATATATATATATATATATATATATACACATACACACACACACACACACTGAGAGACCTAAATAGACTTTGACACCTCGCTATACATTTCGACCGTATATGTTCTAAAATGAACCTAACCATATATATATATATATATATATATATATATATATATATATGTATGTATGTATATAGTTAGGTTCATTTTAGATTGTAGGGTCGAAATGTCTAGTGAGGTGTCGAAGTCTATTTAGGTCTGTGTAGTTTCGAAGTCTTGTATTTCGATATGTATGTATTTTGTAAGGAAATGTTAGATTTTGAAGCATCATGTTTAGTCCTTACATTTTTTTTCTTTGCCTGTCTCATCCTATAAATAGGGTTAGTATAGAAGTCGAGACTAGCTCTTAGGAATTTTGTTCTTTTCTCTCTTGTGTTCTTGTATACTCATTCAGATGAATCAACAAGCCAAACATAAATTATTTACATTTATGTTCTTAACCCTTCTTGTTATTGATTTTGTTATTAATACTTGATTCAATCACACTACATTTGGTATCAAAGCGGGATACATTCAGTTATTTCTGGTTTTCTAGTCTTTTTCAAAAGTTTTTGAATCATTCTTTTTTATTCAAAAGATTTCCGCACTTTTGAATAAGAAAACTAGTTTTATTTGATCAATTTATTTCAATTTTGCAATCGGTGTTGATAAATCGAGGTTTTTGTTAACAATTTCCGTTAGATTCTTTCGCTAAATCTCTTTTTCTAAATTTCATCATCATTTTTATCTTTCAACATGAACACAATGTCCAGTTTTTCTCATCTGCTTGGATATTCCACTAAGAATCCAATGCTCGTTCCAGTGTATTACGAGCAATGGGCAGATCACATGGAGGATTACCTTAGTGAGATTGATGAAGATCTCTTGATATGTATTACTATGGTAAATTATTGTCCATAAATGTTTGCTCAAATTGGAAATTCAGGTTCAACCACTAGAATGACATCTCAAAAGGAACTACGAGGCGAATGATAAGAGGTGTCTTCATAAACTTCTTGGTGCTCTTCCACCACTTTTTTACAATTTTTTTTTGAGGATGCAAGACTGCTAAAGAGATTGGGGATACTTTGAAAGAAAAGTATCAAGGGTGTGAGAAGACGAAAAAGATCTCAGTGAAGTAGTGTTTACTGGAACTTAGTGATTTCAAGAACAAAGAAGTGAAATTATCGAACTCTACAGCGATCGCTTGAATGAGTTAATAATCAAGTGTAACCACTATGATATTACATGCTCAACCCTTGAATAAAATCTCACATTTTTTTTATAAGGTTGCGAAAAGATTAGAGGAATATCAGCTTGATGATAAAAACTCAACAAAGCTTCGATGGTTATTCATTAGGAGACTTTATAATGTGCTCAACACTTATGAGAGTAGAATCAATATTATAGTTGAAGAAAGGACTCAGAAATCGAAGGTGATGATCAAGTTGGTTATGAATATGAAGGATTTTTATTGAACTCAGAGGATCAAAGTTGATGATCAAATTGATTATGAATAGGAAGAAGTTCTTCAAGAAGCCTTTTAATCTAAAATATAAGAGCAACAATGAATTCAAATTTAACACTTCATCTAGCAAAGGAACAAGGGTGGAGTCGAATAAAGATTAGAAAGAAAGCAAGAATCTTGTTTAGAAGACTGAGATGAAGCTGAAGGGAGATTCAAAGTTCCATTGTAATAACTGTAATGATGCAAATCATCTTGCAGTAGATTACATGTTTAGAAAGAAGGAAGAGAAAAAGGAGAGCGTTAAATATGAGGCTTATTATGTTGAAAGGTTGGTTGTGAAGGGAGGAGATGAAGGGGATCGAACCTACCATATATGGTCATTTGGTTCCGACGGTGAAGAGATGAGAAACTGCACCCTTGGTGCGATGTTTGCACAGTTCGAAGAGGGTGGTTCAAAAGAGGAAAATGTAACTGGGAATGTTGTGTCAAAATGAGCTAATAAGTCACCTATGATATCGAAGGTACGTTCTCTTTTTGAATCTTTTAACATTCCTTCAATTTCTTATCTTACTATTTTATCTAATTTTGATGATACTCTCACATATGTTAAAGATATGCTAATCTTTATTAGTAGCAAAGCTGAGTGATCGAAAAATATGTTGTTAGATGCTCAAAATCACTAGGAGTCTAAGAAGAGTAGAATAGTTAATCTAGAGTTGCAACTGCATAATATAACTCTAGATATGGATTCAGTCACGACAGAAAATATTTTGTTAATGAAACAGAGAAACATTTACTGTAATAGTGCTATAAAGTTGTATGCCAAATTAATTGAACTTGATCACTCTTCAGAAATATGCAAAGAGAATCATCGGAAGTTATTACCTTCGTTAGAATTCAAAAGAGATAAAATAGATTCTACTTCCTATGATTGCGAAAACAAAATATCATAATTCGATAATGTTCCTAATGATTCATATGCTTATGGAATTGATAGAATTGATGAATGCTTGAATGTTGATTATTTATTTTAGATTGTTAGTGAGACTCTTTCTAAAATTGAACAAATTAAAATTTTTAAAATAACTGAGACTTCGACATTAGACTCTCAACAAATTTTGCTGATATCGAAGATGATTATGATAGTATCAGTGAAATTGAGGATGAGGAAACTGTTGAGTGTTCTAAATTATTTGTCAATAATCAAGTGGTTGTCGAAGATTGTGATACTAACAGTGATGAGGATGATATTTCGATTGAAACAACTATTCCTGGAGTTGTTATCAAACAAGTGTTCCCGAATTTCAAATGCACTGATGTGGTTGTGTTCTCAAATCAAGTGTTTGTTACCATTGGAAATGGTGACAAAGTGAATCCTGAAATCAATAAAATTGTTGAGGAGGACAAAGAAGTTGCAAACAAAAGAAGGTTTCTTCTTAAAACAAAGCACGGTTGAAAATACACTAAACAAGAACTCAACAACCTTTCAAAAATAAAAATTGAAACGTGTTTCAAAAGGAAAATCTGAAAAATCAAAAGTTGATAAGCACACAAATTAACCAGATTTGAAAACTCAAAAGAAAAAGGCACAAATTTTCAATGCGAATATTCAAAAAGTTGCCAAATAAGGTTTTTCGATGTCAAAAACACGAAACAAAGTCTATTGGAAAAATGTCAAGGCTTTTCAGAAACAATGTGTTTTTAAGCAAAAATTGACTAAACAAGTTAAGACTTTCTCTCAAAATAAGAATTTTGTTCAAAGCAAGTCCACTCAAAAGCAAAATGATTTTCCAAAAGGTCAATCTAATGTTCAAAAAACAAGTTCGAACTTCTATTGTTCAAACACAAAGAAATGGAACTTTTATTCAAAACCAACATCCAAGGAATTTTGTTCCATATCGTCAAAATGAGAGTTTTTCTCAAAACAAAATTCAAAGAAATGTTGCTCAAAACAACGAATAAACAAATTTCAATCAATTTCAAGGTCAAAGAAGTGTTCCACAAGGACAAAAGGTTTTTAATCAAGCACTGGTTGGTTATAATAAGCAATATAAAAATCGGTTTCAAAATTCTTCTATATCATCTTTTTCAATATGAAATTTTGAAAAATTGGAGGTCAATGGGAAGAAAAATGAACCATATAAGCCAAAAAAACCTTACTTTCCAATTCCTGAGTCAAAGCTTTTTTTATGAAAGGAAAAAATGAGGTGAAGAATATCAACCATTGGCTCGATGGCAAATAGAAGCAATACCTATCTGGAAAATTCTCTAAAGAGAAAATTAAGTATGCTTACAAAAGCTAGTTGAACGGGTCACAATATGGTAGTTCATCATCATTGGAATCAAAACTCCCAAAACAAAAGTTGAACCACAACGAAATGTACATGGACAAGTCAAAGTTAGTGTCGAACCTAAACCATTGAATGATTATATTTTGATGCCCAAATCTGTTGAAGTTGACTGAATAGATAGTCTAAAATCGAAGCTTCGAAATTAGGTGCTAGGTTCATCATTTCACAATATATTTCACTCTAATATCCAAGTACCAAAATATCCTTGGGGAGCTAAATTCTTTTGAATGATCACAACTACTATGTGACAAGCAATACGATGAGCATTAGTATATCAATAGTGGGTGCTTTCATCACATGATAGGTCAAAAGGAGAGTCTGCGAGACTATCGAAGTTCAGATAATGTTGGATTAGTGAAGTTTGGAAACAATCAAAAACACAAAGTGAAAGGTTATGGAAAAGTAATGAATGAGAATTTTACAGTGAATAGGGTGGCATGTGTCAAACGCTTACAACAAAACTTGATAAGTGTTTCGCAACTTGGTGCGGGCACTGGCAATCAAGAAGTCTTCGATGAAGAAGAAAGTGCCATCCCCAATAAAGAAATGAAGGAAGTTTTTCTTAAATGGAAAAGGAAATGTGACAAGTTCACACTCGACATGAATCCTATTGTTGGTGTTCCGTCTGTCTGCTTACTTTTGAAAGCCTTATTAAATCTTAGTTGGTTGTGGCATCGTCAACTCTCCCATCTAAATTTCAATAATCTTAACAAACTGGTTATATGTGATATTGTTTATGGCTTACCTGTATTAAAATTTGATAACGATTCGTTATGTACAACATGCAAAAAGGGAAATCAATATCGTTAAGTTCATCCTATCTTCATCGAGTCAAAGATCATCGAACCTTTGGAACTTCTTAACATCCACCACTGTGGACATTCGATTGTTGAGACTCTCAATAAGAAGAAGTACATATTTGTCATTGTTGATGACTTTTCAAGGTTTACTTGGGTTTTCTTTCTTCTTTAGAAGTCTGAAATTGCTCAAGTGATAATAGATTTCATCAACCTAATCAAGCAAAGTCTAACAAAGAAAGCTAGAAGAAATAAAAGTGATAATGGTTTAGAATTAAGAATCAGACTCTTGATTCATTCTTGGCTGAAGTAGGTATTTCGCATAATTTTATATCTCCTGACGCACCATAATAAAATGGTGTTGTCGAATAGAGGAATAGATCTTTATGCGAAGCAATAAAAACAATGCTGACCTTTAGCGAATCTGCCTCAATATCACTACGTAGAAGCAATTTCGACAACATGTTTCACTAAAAATCGTTCATTCATTCATCGTTGTTTTAACATCACCCCTTATGAAATCATCAACAATCAAAAGCCTAATGTTAACTTTTTCCATGTTTTTGGTTGTAGGTGTTTTGTCATGAATCTCAAAGATAATCTTTCAAATTTCAGTCAAAAGTTGATGAAGGAACATTTTAGGGATATTCACATAACTTTGTTGCATATTGTGTGTTGAATAAGAAAAAAAAAATATTAAGGAAACATTAAATCTTACTTTCTATGACTATCAAGTCAAACATGCCGAACAAAATTTTGCACAAAAGCCTATTCTTTCTTAAATGAATGATGAATCAGCAATTATGATTTCTTTTGATATTGACTGTGATTTAATTTTTGGTATAACGGACAGAGCAATAGATGATGAAGTTCAGGCTGATGATTATCGGATTACAGAAGCATCAAAACATTCTGAAGATTCGACGGTGAGTAGGGAAGAAGATGATTCTCAATCTACGTCAACCTCACAAGTATCTGTTGAACATCTACATGTTTTTTAGGGGGGTCAAGTGGATGGGGAGCACTTGATTTCGATGTCACTAGATCATATTAATGAATTTACTGTTGAGGGGGAGCATGATTAAAATGCACATTAGTTCGAGGGCGATCATGGAGAGAACAATGTGGATGTTGAGGGGGAGCATTTCAACTCATATCCATTAGTCATGGGGGACCAAAATGGAGCTAATGTGAATAATAATCAGACTAACAATGTTCATGATATTTTTGATAACATGTCGAATGCAGGTGAAGGTTCTAAAATGGATGAAATATTTGAAGATGCACATTTGGATTTTGATCATGCATTTCCACCGATAGATAAGTGAACACGAAGCCATCCAAAATAACAGGTTCATGGTGATCCTCATGTTGGAGTTATGAAGCGTGAAAAATTTCGAGCTAAGAACGAGATACTGAATCTTCATCAGGAATATTGTATGTTCAATGTCTTTATTTTGAAACTTGAACCCAAAACAGTAATGGTTGCATTAGAACACTCAGGTTGGGTTGTTTCAATGCAATCTGAGTTGGCAGATGTCGAACATAACAAAGTTTAGGGGTTAATTCCTAAACCAGACAATGTTACACTAATTGGGTTAAAATGGATCTTTAAAAATAAAACTGATAAAGAAGGTAATGTGATTTGTAATAAGGCAAGATTAGTTGTTAAAGGTTATTCTCAACAAGAATGAATAGATTATGTGAAAAAAAATTTCCCTTGTCCAAGACTTAGGGTTGATCGATCTTTCTTGCTTATGTAACACACAAAGACTTGAACGTGTATCAAATGGATGTCAAATGTGCCTTCCTGAATGGAGAATTAAAGGAAATGGTTTATGCTGAACAACCACCAGGTTTCATCAATGATAGGCATCATGACTATTGTTATGTTCTCAATAAGGCAGTTTGTGGGTTGAAAAAAGCACCTTGTGCATCGTATGCAACCTTAACCAATTTTTTGAAATTGGATAAATTTAAACAAGGATTAGTTGATCCCATCCTATTTGAAATGAAAGTTAGGAATCACCTAATGCTTCTTCAAATTTATATTGATGATATAATTTTTGGTTCATCTGCCCTTTATTATCGAAGGGATTTGAAGAGTTAATGAAAAGTAAGTTTAAAATGAGCATAATGGGTAAAATAAATAATTTTTTGGGTTTATGTATTTGTCGGAGTATGGAAGGAATTTTTATCAATCAAGAAAAATATACGTGAAACCTGCTAGAAAGATTTGGAATTACGAATAGCATAAAGCAGTAAGTACCAATGGCAGTGGGAACATTCTTCGTTCCTTCGTTGGATAAACAAGCTATGGACCTCACAACATATCAAAGCATGATTGGTTCTCTTTTATACTTAAGTAGGAGTAACCATGATATCATGTTTGTTGTGTGTAATTTCTCCAAGTATCAATCGAACCCTCGAGAACCCCATCTTATTGCAGTGAAGAGCATCTTTTGCTATCTGAAGGGAACAATGTCGTTAGGATTATGGTATCCTTCGCCTACAAGATTCTTTATTCAAGTCCTTTTAGACGCAGACCTTGGTGGATGTCAATTGGATCGAAAAAGCACAACTGGTGGATGTTAATTACTTGATGGAATGCTTGTAAGATGGCAATCAAAGAAACAAACATGTGTTTCAATTTCTACAACCGAAGCAGAATATGTTACAGCTGCAACTTGCACTTCTCAAGTCATATGGATTCAAAGCTAACTTCGTGATTATACAATCAATATGAATAAGATCCCTTTATATTGTGATTCACAAAGTGTCATACGTATTTTCCATAATCCGGTCCAACATTTAAACACAAAACACATAGCTAGTCGCTATCATTTTATCAAGGATCATATCGAAGATGGTAATATCGAGGTTCATTTTGTCAAAACGATGGATCAACTTGCAGACATATTCCCCAAACCTTTGGATGAGAAATCGTTTTTAATAATCTTAAATGGTTTAGGAATGATCGATGTGACCTCGATTCCTGGTTCATCAATGTGAGCAAGAGGATGTTGAAATACTGCTGAAGTATTCAGAGGTTACTATTCACGGTTAAGCGTTCGACCACCTTCACTTTTGAAATTCCTCTGAATGGTTCAGATCATACTTCGATTTATGAGGAGAAAAGCTATTCGATGTACACTATCTCTGGAAGTTCATACTTCTTACATCGAAAGACATTGGTAACACTTTATTGCTTTATTTTTTATTTCAGTATTATAAAACAAAATTTACAAAAAGAATTTCTTATTTATATCTTTACATTTCATAAAAAAACTTTCCAAAAACATTTTGTTATTTTTGTCTTTAGTTTTAAAAAAAATCCAAAAGGATTTTCTTTATTTTGTTTTGTATGTTTAACCTTTTCTGTGTTTCACTATATCAACATATAGTGGTGGTCTGAAGCCTCAAAGACTCTATGTGTTCAAAGCCTTTATGGATCTCTCACTACGATTATTCCTTCCCAAACAGGCTAGACTAGGCGAAAGAGCTACCTTTTTCTTCTCATTTTGAGTAAATAGATTTTTGTTAAGTCCGTATCTTTCACAGGGATACAATGAGTTTTCTTAACCAAACTTTTTCACCAAAAAACTGTCTTCACGCTCTCACACATCACTGGATATCCTCTACATGTCTGGTAGAAACCAACCATAATGTAAATATTGCACAAGTTTTGTTTATGATCGTGATTCATTTTTCCATGATGATGATGAAACTAAACCATCCCTACTTCTATGGAATTGACTGTGAAATTTATGTTCAAGATTATAACAAAACATTTGTTTCAATACCACCATTTCAATATTCAAAATCATATTCCTTTATTTATGCGTGATCTTGACAAAATGTTCTTTAACTAAGAGATTTTTACCCAACACGATCCATATCTTATTTTTTTGGAATATGATTTTCGTCTGAATGTCTTTTGAACTGTTGTCACTTCGAAACTTTTAATCAACCTCACTTGTTCCTGAGTACACTAGTCATACATGTAATTTTGTTCAATCAACTCACACTTATATTAAGTTGTAGTATGTAGCAAAATTAAACCTATCTTCGAAACCTGTGAAAAAAAATCCCTTCGATACTCATTAAGGAGTATTCTATTATATATCATGGGAAAACAAGCAAGCAGTTAGTCATCTATCTTGATGTCAAATGAAGTGATCTTTGCCTGGGATGCAACTAATTTTACATCAAAGGTTATTTGATGTCACTATTCACACATTATTTTTAATTTGATTCCCACTAATTGTTTGGCACACATTTGCACTGGAATCCTAGAGGTTTTAGGTAATACCAATTCGAAACCTATATTTCACAAAGTTTGGCATAAGATTTCTCTTCACAATACCAAAAGAAAATGAGCCTAACCTCATAGGGAAGGTCTGTGTATCTTGATCATGAAACTTCACGGTGATATTTCAAAACAATGTGACCATTATTATCTCATTGGTATCAACGAAACATTCAGTGGCTATGATGGTTCTGTCTTTCACGGGTTTTTAGGAGATTGTGATGATCACTTTTTCTGACGTGGCAAATTTTCAGGTAATCAACCCCATAACCAAGGTAACACGTGACATATTTTGATTGGTTAGCAGTTCAAATTCAAATTATATGACGATTATAAAAGAAATTTGGTAGTGTTAACTGAAGACTTTATGCTAAATATTCAAATCTCCAACTGTTAATCATGGTAGATTCTGATCGTATTCCCATAATTCTTGCAAACCATAATCATGGCGGGTACAACTATGAATCCATCCAACACAACCAATAAAGAAAAACTTCTCAGCCTTTGCTCAAGATTCCAAGCTCCAATCATCATTTACAATCACACGTCACACAATATCCTAAATAGTTGTAGATATTGATTTTTTTTCCCTAAATCACTCTGTTCTTTCAACTGTTATAATGTCTTCATTCTCTGTTGCAATGACCTGGTTGTCACTAGTGGGATCAACGGCGGTGTTTAACAAAACAACGAAAGTTGTTACATTCCAACTGATGAATGACAAAATGTACAAGCTTACCAAGTGACAGTTTGCTCATATTATGAAGTTTCCATATTCAATTCCTTTCTATGAAGTAACGAATAAAAAGTTTTGGTATATGTTTAATGAGATGTGTCATCAACCACTTCTCACTCGAATCAGCCAATTTTTCAAGTCTGTTTGCCCTGTGTGTGGAATTTCTTATTTAATATTTTTCTACGATGCTTTGCTAGTCATAGTTCAGGGCGTGATAAGGTGAAGTTGGAGATGTATGAAATGATTTTAGGTCTTTATTATGATCTAAATGTTGACTATGTTACTCAACAATGGGAAGAATTTGGTATAGGGATTTCTCACACCAATGTCACGAATGGTTTATCTTGTCAAAAAAATAGAGTTTAATTTTGAGGAATGTTTATGAGAAAGAGGTGATTTTAGTTCCATCAGGGGCTGAAAAGGCAGAGTTCTCGACATTGCAAACACCACAACTAGTTACTGACGATCTAGTTTTGTTTACAAATGTGGCTCGCATTCCTGATACTATGTTAGAAAACATTGATCCTTCCAATCTGATTCTTGTTTAGTATTTGCAATCTATTAAACCAAATGTTCAAGTTGGTGTTGTATTACCAAAGGGGGATGAATGCACGTCTAAGGATGCTAAATTTTCTATGAAATCAAAGAAGACAGAACAACCAAAATCTATTCTTGAGCAGGTGGAGAAGGAGTTTACAGAAGTTCTTCTAGAGAATGTAGAAAAAGAAGTTCCTAAGGAGGTTGTTCCAATGAATACATTCATTCTTAAAAGAAGAAAACAGCCTGCTCATCAACCTATTCATTCTCCTGACAGGTCAATTGATAAAGAAGCTTCTAAGACTGTGTTTGCAACGAAAGGGATAAAGAAGATATGCAAACCTCAACTTAATAAAAGAGGTGTGCTCATTCGAGAAGTTCCAGGTCCAATTTCCCATTATTCGAAGAAAATACAAGCTCGTGAAATGGTCAAGAAGATCAAGAAGAAGTAGAGATAGACGGTAGATCCACTTGACAAAGTGGTTGTTGAGACTGCTACTGATAGCAACACCAAAAGGTCATAAATTTGGGTTTCAAGGCGACTATAAATCCTGGTGGCAAGGTACACGTATCTAATATAGAAGGAAACAGTCACACCACTCGAGGTTTCATTAATTAAGTTTGTTACGAAGAATGTTCAAACCTCAGGCATCTGTATTAACATATTTGATATGGACACAAATGTTAGCATATGTGAAGGGATGATGCACAATGAAGTCGGTGGTACTTCTTCTATTCAAACTTATACAGTTCCTACAACTCTTACTTTCTCATTGATACTTCCACTTCATTACCACCATTCTCTTCTCTAATACCATCTACATTACCTACTTCTAACATCTCACCAACATTTTCCAACATCATGCATGAACCAATCACAACCCTATTCTCTTCATAATCCACAGAGCCGGAGAGATTTTTTTCATGAAAAAAAGGAGTTTGATGATCATGAACTGATGGTTTCTTTTGTTGATTTACAATTTCATCCTGAAGCAGATAACATTCTTGATAATATGCTCATGTTAGGAAAACAATTCAAGATTCTTAACAACACGCTCAAATCCTTATTACAAATCCATGTTGATACAAGAGGACTAAACTTTCTTTTTGGACAGGAAGTGGAAGTTATGCTCAAGTCTCAGGAGAATAGACTTAAGCTTGCCATGGAGGAAATCGAGAAACAACACATTGATCGATTTTTCAAATGATGTTAGAAAGGATAGTGACGCTGTGAAAGAGTGTCATGAGGTGTTTATTGAGCAAGTTTAAAAGTTGGAAGAAGCTGTCAGTTTAAAAGTCGCTTAGCTTAAGTCTGATATGACAAAAGAAGGGGAAAAGCTCAAACAGAACTACTCAACTCTATATGGCAAAGTTGATGTTCTTGTTGATGCTATATCGAAACTTATTGAACACAACATATCTTATTAAACAAAACTTGATGCAAAAGCCAAACAAGATTCCAAAGTATTCGAAAAGATGGAGGAGTTTATGATCAGCTTAAAAGAATCTTACTTGATGGTTGATCTTTCTCAAAAATCTTTGGTTTCATAAGATTCCATTTCCAAGTTTATCTCCTCAATGAAATAGAATATCAAGGCGGAGCTTGATCCCATTCTTAAGTTGGTTCTGTTGTTACCAACTAATCCCACACCTGCGAAGCCTGTGGTGCAAGGGGAGAAAAACAATGTGGTGATGTTGGCCCTTCAAAAGACACTTATCAGGGTGCAGTTGTATGGAAGGTGATGTCGACTCAAATTCCTACATCACTTCCTATTTCGTTAGCAACTACTTCTACAACAACTACACCAAGACCGATAATGAAGGGGATTGTTATTGGATAAAGTGATGGAGGTTCTACTTCAAGTTCAAAACCACATGGTTTAAAAGATGCTAAAGAAGATAAAGGGAAAGGTATTGAGAAAGTTATCACTGAGGAAGAGAAGAAGAAAAATTTGGAGTTGGAAATTGAAAAAACAATGACAAATTAATAGCATTTTGAGGCAATGACAAAATGATCCACCAGGTTTAAACAGGGGGGTCCAAAAAAACACTAGTGCTACAAAACAATTGAACAAGTTGTATATTTAGGGAAGAAGCATGATTTTGGAAGAATTCCAAAGAAGAGTTATGAGAATGAAAAGTCTTAATTTAATCAACACTACTAGAAACAACCCTTTAATGACATGCACTGATTTACAATACGCAATTATTGTGTGTCTTAAAAATAATGTCAGTTTTCTAAAATTTGAAGGATAGAGGACACGCATTTGTGTGTGCCCTAAAATTAGTTTCAGAAAAGAAAAAAAAGAAATAGGGAGGGAGCCTATTATAAAATGTGTGTCATGTAGGTGTATCTCTTTATAATTTTTTAATGAAACACGTATTTTAAGCAGGAAAATGAAATCTACAAAAATTAACCCCTACCTATTCCATCCTAAAAATTAAAACCTCCGCCTCTTCGGTTTTGCAAGAAAAAGCCTTCGTCTTCATCTGCAGTGGTTCGAACAAGTTCTTACACACTTAATCAATATCAGTATAGATCGCCCACTTCACCTCCCAAACACCCCCTTCGGCGACACTTTCCCTACTTCTCTTTTCCTTCATATGGAATTATCTCGTCTCTGATGTATCACTCTCGCAATGCAACTGCCCTATGATTCATGATTCATGTTGTTCCTTTGGCTGTTGAATTTCCATTTACCCTTACTTCAAAAACCCTAATTTATCAAATTTCTCTTCTTGATTTTTCTCTTTAATTCTCATTACACATTCACTCTCCATTGTTTAATCTAACAATGAATCACATGCAAACTCACTTTTCTTCTTTTTTTTTCCTCCGACATCTCTACTTCCATGATCACCGCAGCCTAACAACTACTCAAAATTTTTTGTTTTGTTTCCTCTCTTCCCAGACATTCCCATGGCCACTTTTCAACTTTCTTTTGTTCATCTTCTTTTTCTAATAATCATTTGTTCATACGTATTGATATTGGCATTGTAACTTGGCTTTTGTCTTTTTTTTTTATCGTAAATGATGCCCAATTCAATTTCTCAGTAATTGGAATAAAATTGGTAATTTGCAAATATGGAAGGGAACTTTACACATCATCAATCCATGGGTGCTTGCTTCTTTTTCCTCCCACTGCCTCTTCGATCAGCAACCCTTGCCACCAGCCGGTCACTGCCTTCGCCATTACCACCACCGAATGAAGTGTCATCCTCCAGCGCCCTCAATGTCTTCGACCACACCCATTTTAGGTAGGTTTTTTTTTTCCTTGCCGTTTGTTGGAATCAATTTTTTCTGGGATTGATGTTGTATGGAATATATGTTTGCTGGAATCGAAGTTTTCTTGAACCGGTCATGCTTTTATGAATCCATTGCTACCGTTTCTGCAACCTGTCAATGGTTTTCCCCCTAAAACCTCTGCGTCTGTTAACTTGGAAGCATAAATGTTGACTGAGCTTGTTTTTTTTGTGGTTCTCTTTCGATTTGGATTTGTCCAGGTTTATGGTTAATTGATCGAGTTTAGAAGGTATTTTTTGGGGGGATATTAGGTAATTATCAGAGCATAATTGAAAACCAATTTTAGGATTTTTTATTCTTTTAAAAAAAATTTCTCTTTGTCATAGTAAATCATGGTTAATGATTATGCCAATTAGATGAAGCTCTGATGATTGGCATGTGAAGGTAATTTGCAGTTGGGTTGTTCTTGTTATTCAAACAACAAACACTAGTTTCATGTTTCCATTGGAATCTTCATTGTTGTTGCCATATGAAGCTAATTTACACCCATGGCATTTTCATTGGCAGATCTATTATCCCATGTTTATATCACAACATCAATCCTATAAAGCTTTTGCTAATAAGGTTTGAATGCACCTTATGGTGCCTCTCATTCTACAGGTAGTGTTAGTAAATGATGTTTGTTCTTGATCCTTATTCTAAAGCTCTTTGTTATTTATTAGACATGGAATGCTCTAAAAAATCTGCAACTTAACTATAATGGTAGATAAAGACAAGTATATGTTTGTTGGAAAATGTTGATCAAGAAGAATCTTATGCGAATTTAGATCTTGTACATAGCTCAGTTTAGTTTTTTCTTTGTATGTTTATGGTATTATTTTACTATATATATTTATAATTGAGCTTGGATTTTTTAAAGCAAGTAACTATTCCAAGGTGGGCAGTTTGAGCTTCTTTTTTGTAAAGCATGTAACTCTTCCAACTATTTCATACGCATCTGGTATCAGAAACTCTATAATGCTAAATTTATCGTATTGTTATATGAACTTACTTTATCATCTCAATGTGAAACTGCATAGAGATGATCACTACTGATAAAAGTGTTAAATAGTTTGTTTGTTTCTTTGTTTGTTTTTTTTTAAACATCAGTAATACATATAGAGTGGTAATGAATCTAGTATCTGAATGTAACACCAAATTTTTTAAAACAAATTTTTCATTTCGAAAACATACTTTCATTCATAAAATAATATTATACATAATTGTATCCAGTGTCATCATAGTAAAAACATGTCCCAAAATCACATAAACAAAAACTCCGTGAGTGTGTACAGGTCATGTCGGCGCCTTCCCGCGATCATCACTCGTACCTGAAACACATACACAAAACACTGTCAAAATAAATGCTTAGTCAGTTCCTCAAAATACCACATAGACTCATATCAACCACTCAAGGATGTAACTCTGATGACCCTCTCATCGAATATCTCTGTGGGACCCTCTTGGTCCCATAACTCTATGCACCCACTAGTCCTAAGTCTGTAAACTCTGAATCATGCATATCACATATCACATAGAAATCACAGCACATAAATAGCATACAAGAGACACTGTCACATAACTCTGATTAGCACTCTAGGTAAAGTATAGTGAGAAGACTCACCTCGGGAATCTCGGTAAAATCTCAAACTCAGAAATACCGGCCTACCCTCCGCCTAGTCACAATAATAAATTACGCCAAATAAATGTCTCTCCACCAACTTGGATATTCTCTCATAAAAATCCATAGAAGGGTAAAAGACCATTATATCCCTCTACAGGCCCAAAGGCCCACTTGTTAACAAACCCTAAAAGTCAACTATCTATTTTGACCAGACTCGCCAAGTGCATACGATGACTCGACGAGTCCCATCGTCTCCACAGACTCATACCCTTCTAAGCCTCACTCGACTCACTGAGTCACCCCTCAACTCACTGGGTCACCACTGGAGTCGGACCCCGGGGCAACCCGGTCCGACTCGTCGAGTCTACAGATGGACTCTGCGAGTTTCCTCCATGGATTCGCTCAAACAACCTCCTGAGGTCAGATCTGCTTAACCAAATCATAGATCCAACCCTTATCCACTCGAAAGACACATAAAGGTGCAACCTTTACGTGCATGCAACCCATATCAAGCCTCAAATGGAGAAATAACACTAGAAATCGCAACCTAGTCTCCAACTGCTTATTTGCTTGCAAAAAGCTAGGAAATAATGACTCTAGGGACCTCTCATGGTCCAAATCTGATGTCATAATTCCAAAGAGGACCTCATACTCACTAGATCTCATAAAATTATGAGGGAAAAACCCTAAAACTATGAAATCCACCATATGAACATGAAATGGAAAGAATTATACCTCCAAAGACAATATCTCAAGATGATTAGCTCCAATTCAAGCTCCCTTCATGTTCTTGATGGATCCTCTCTTCTTCCTCTCGCAAAATCACACAGAAAAATGAAGAAATAGCCTCCTCTTGCCTTCAAACTCTCTATCTCTGCTCTCTAGGGTTTCTCTGGAACAAGGTGGCCGCAATGAAGGCTATTAAGGTCTCTAAATAGTCTCCCAAACCCAAGGATTAGGGTTTTCATAATCAGCACCGACTCAGCGAGTCAGATACCCAACTCGTCGAGTCCGGTCGAAAAACCGCGTCAACAGTTAAGACTCTACTCGACAAGTTGAGGCACCAACTCGTCGAGTTACCTTAGCAAAGTTATAATTCAAGGTAATAAAATTACATACCCAAACTCTGGCTGTTACAATTCTCCCCCACTAGAATTAGACTTCGCCCTCGAAGTCTCATTTTGCAAATATATATGGGTACTGCTCACGCATCTCGATCTCTGGCTCCTATGTCAGCTCGGACCCTGTTCGATGTTGCCACTGAACCTGCACCAAGGACACCTCCTTATTTCTCAAAACCTTGATCCTTTGATCCCGTATCGCAAATTGGCCTTTCAACATAATTTAGGCTCGCATCCACCTGAATATCCTCCAATGTTACCACTGCCGATTTGTCGGCAATACACTTCATCAACTGAGACACGTGGAAGGTATCATGAATTTGACACAACTCCCCAGGTAACTCCAGACGATACGCTACCCTGCCTACCCTTGCAATCACTCTGAATGGACCAATATACCGAGGCCCCAACTTGCCTCTCTTCCTGAACAGAATCACACCTTTCCAAGGTGATACCTTTTGAAGAACGAAATCACCAACTTGAAACTCAACCTCTAAGCTACGCTTATCCGCGTAGCTCTTCTGACGACTCTGAGTTGTTAGCAACCTCTGTCTGGTCTGCTGAATCAACTCAGTAGTCTAAAGCACTATCTCCATACTACTCATCACTCGCTGCCCTACCTCTCCCCAACAAATGGGAGTCTGACACCTCCTTCCATACAATAGCTCAAAGGGAGGCATACCAATACTCGAATGATGGCTGTTGTTATAGGAAAATTATGCCAAAGGAAGATACATGTCCCAACTCCCTCCAAAGTCCAATACACACGCACGAAGCATGTCCTCGAGCATCTGAATAGTCCGCTCACTCTGACTGTCGGTCTGAGGGTGGTAAGCTGTGTAGAAATGCAATTTTGTACCCAGTTCCTCGTGAAACTTCTTCCAAAACCTAGAAGTGAAACACACATCTCTATCGAACACAATCAAGATCGGCACTCCATGTCATGACACCACCTCTCTCACGTATACCTCTGGCAACTTCTCTGTAGAAGAACTCTCACTGATAGAAAGGAAATGGGTGCTCTTCGTCAATCGATCTACAATCACACAGATTGCATCGACACCTCTTGAGGTTCTTGGCAACTTGGTGATGAAATCCATAGTAATCTCTTCCCGCTTCCACTAGGGAACCTCAAGTGGCTGCAACTTCCCATGCGGCCGCTGGTGCTCGGCCTTAACCCAGCGAAAGGTGAAACATCTTTCTACAACCCACGCAATATCCCTCTTCATGCAAGGCCACCAATAATCTCACTTTAGATCCAAACACATCTTAGTGGCCCCGGGATGGATCAGAAATCTTGATCTATGCACCATCTCCATCAAAACACCACGTGCTCCGCCTTTAAAAGGCACCCATACTAGACCATGAAAAGTCCTAAGCCCACGGTTATTAGTCACAAACTCTTATATATGCCCAATAACATGCTCCTTCTTGCGGTTCTTTGGCCTCATGGCCTGTGCCTGGGCCTCTTGGATGGTATCTAACACTGGGGTGATCACTATCATCCTCATACACATATCTCGCATCAGGGCACATTCTGCCCTATGACTCAGAGCATCGGCTACCATATTTGCCTTGCCCGGGTGGTACAGGATCTCACAATCATAATCCATCACCACATTTAACCATCTCCTCTGGTGCATATTCAAGTTAGGCTGATCCATTAAATACTTCAAACTCTAGTGGTCCGTGTATATAGTACACCGAACCCCATACAGGTATTGATGCCATATCTTGAGAGCGAACACCACTGCCCCCAGTTCTAGATCATGAGTGGGATACCTTCCCTTATGAGGCTTCAACTGCCTCGATGCATATGCTATCACATGCCCCCTCTGCATAAGCACCGCGTCCAACCCTGATATCGATGCATCACAGTATACCATAAAATCATCCACTCACTCTGGAAGAGATAACACCGGGGCTTCGCACAATCTCTGTCAAAGAATCTCAAACAAGGTCTGCTGCTTAGGACCCCATGAGAAAACAACTCCCTTCCTGGTCAACCGCGTAAGTGGCGATGCAATCTTAGAGAAATCCTTGATGAATCTACGATAATAACCAGCCAATCCCAAAAAACTTCTGATGTCGGTAGTGGATTTTGGCAACTTCCAACTCATCACCGCCTCAATCTTAGCCGGGTCGACCAGTATACCATTCTGATTAACAAGATAATACACTAGAATATCATCAATAAACACAGTCACCAACCAATCCAGCATCGGCCTGCATACCCTGATCATGAGATCCATGAACATTGTTGGTGCATTAGTGAGCCCGAAGGGCATCACAACGAACTCACAATGCCCATAACACGTCCTGAATGCCGTCATCTAGATATCCTCATCATTCACTCTCATCTGGTGATATCCAGACCTAAAGTCTATCTTGGAAAACCAAGATGCCCCCTGCAACTGATCAAACAGATCATCGATCCTCGGCAACGGATAACGGTTTTTGACCGTCAGTTTGCTCAGCTCCCGGTAATCAATGTAAATCCTGCGAACCATCCTTTTTCTTAAAAAAAAAGGATCAGAGCTCCCCAAGGCAAGCTACTCGGCCGAATAAACCCTTTCCCCAACAGCACGTAAAGCTGCAAGGATAGCTCCTGCATCTCTAGAGGCGCAAGACGATAAGGCACCTTGGAGATAGGCGTTGCTCCCGGAACCAAATCAATGCGAAACTCCACCTGCCTTTCGAGAGGCACACCTTGCAATTCCTCAGGAAAAACATTCGTAAAATCACGCACTACTGGAACATCATTTACCAAACTCGGCCTACCCGCGGTTGCCCGGGTATCCAACACATAGGCTACAAACCCCTTGCAACCCTGCTGAAGACTCTGCCCGGCTCTGGCGGCTGAACAAAACACTGACTCACTTCGGATACCCTCACAATATACCGTCAACTCTCCCCCACTAGGGTCTCGTATCGTCACCAACTATCGCTCGCAGTCAATAATAGCCCCGAAGTGGCTCAACCAATCCATGCCTACTATAACGCACACGTCCCCCATCGCTATTGGAACTAGATCTATCGGAAACCCAACACCTAAGATTTCAAGCACACGTCCCCGAATTACATCCCTGGCATACACCTCTCGCTCGTCTGCTCTAGAAACCCGCAGAGGTCGACTCATCGCCTCCCGCTGAATACTGATGTGCTGACTGAACGCTAAAGACAAAAATGACCGAATTGAACCCGAGTCGAACAACACCAAAGCAGATACAGAATTCACAAAAAAGTACCTACACATATCATAATGTATACACAATATCTCAACATAGCATAAATAAATGGAAGGATACATACCAGCCACAACATCAGGCGCTACACGGACCTCCTCCGCTGTCAACTGAAAGGCTCTCCCGTAAGCCTTGGGTGCCTCAGCCTTCACTGGCCTACTCTCTATAGCTTACACCACAGCAGGGGTAGATCCATATGGTGCTCCCTATGCCAAAAACCACAGCTGTGGGCACTCGGCCTTCCGCTGGCCAGTCTGGTTGCGGTGGAAACACACTGCAAATCCCTTGGGGCAATCCTTCGCCATATGCCCCTCCTTGCCACACTAGTAGCAAGATCCAGATCTACATACCCCCTCATGACCCTTGTCGCACTTACCACAAGTGTAGACCATATACTTCCATGACCTCGCATCGGCAGACTTTGCCCGCTTGGCTACCAGCTGAGACTAAACGCTCACCTCTCCATCCTATGAGATTCGGCCTCCTATATGGCCTGTGTCTCAAGCTTGATCTCCCTCTTCCGAGCATTTTCCTGAAGCTCGAAAATGTCTGGTACATCGTGTTCACCATGAACTCGCGAATGTCCCTCCTCAAAATACTCAGATGTCGACTCATACGTTCCTGCTCTGTGGACACCTGCTCTGGGAAAAACATCGCCCTCTAGTGAAACATACGGGTAATCGTGGTAACAAACTCAGTACCCTGCTTGAGGGTCAAGAACTCCTGGGCCAGCCATTCCCTTTCCACCGTGGAAACGTACTCATCTCGAAACATAGCGGTAAACCTCTCCCAGGTCACCGCAACAAGCTCTACAGAAGTGAAGTGTGTTGTCGCGAACTTCCACCAATCCTTCGCTCCCAAGTGAAGCTGGTTCAAAGTAAACCGTACCCTTAGATGCTCCGTACATGAACATGTGTAAAAGCACCCCTCAATGACAGAGATCCACCTCATCGCGGCTATCGGATCCTGAGTCCCATCGAACTCTGGTGGCTTCGTGTTGTTGAACTCCCGGTACAGCAACGCATCACCTCCCTGAGGCCTGGCAGCAGCAACGGCTCCAGTGGCTGCAGCAACAGCAGCATCAGTAAGAGCAACATACCAACTCCCTCCAAAGTCCAATACACATGCATGAAGCATGTCCTCGAGCATCTGAATAGTCCGCTCACTCTGACCGTCGGTCTGAGGGTGGTAAGCTGTGTAGAAATGCAATCTTGTACCCAGCTCCTCGTGAAACTTTTTCCAATACCTAGAAGTGAAACACACCTCTCTATCGAACACAATCAAGATTGGCACTCCATCCCGTGACACCACCTCTCTCACGTATACCTCAGCCAACTTCTATGTAGAAGAACTCTCACTGATAGCAAGGAAATGGGCGCTCTTCATCAATCGATCTACAATCACCCAGATTGCGTCGACACGTCTTGAGGTTCTTGGCAACTTGGTGATGAAATCCATAGTAATCTCTTCCCGCTTCATCTAGGGAACCTCAAGTGGCTGCAACTTGCCATGCGGCCGCTGGTGCTCGCCTTAAACCAGCGACAGGTGAAGCATCTCTCTACAACCCACGCAATATCCCTCTTCATGCAAGGCCACCAATAATCTCTCTTTAGATCCAAACACATCTTAGTGGCCCCGTGATGCATCAGAAATCTCGATCTATGCGCCTCCTCCATCAAAACACCACGTGCTCTGCCTTTAAAAGGCACCCATACTCGACCATGAAAAGTCATAAGCCCGCGGTTATTAGTCACAAACTCTTATATATGCCCAATCACATGCTCCTTCTTGCGGTTCTCTGGCCTCACGGCCTGTGCCTGGGCCTCTTGGATGGTATCTACAACTGGGGTGATCAGTGTCATCCTCATACACATATCTCGCATCAGGGCACTTTTTGCCCTACGACTCAGAGCATCGACTACCACATTTGCCTTGCCCGGGTGGTACAAGATCTCACAATCATAATCCTTCACCACATTTAACCATCTCTTCTAGTGCATATTCAAGTTAGGCTGATCCATTAAATACTTCAAACTCTAGTGGTCCGTGTATATAGTACACCGAACCCCATACAGGTAGTGATGCCAGATCTTGAGAGCGAACACCACTGCCCCCAGTTCCAGATCATGAGTGGGATACCTTCCCTCATGAGGCTTCAACTGCCTCGATGCATATGCTATCACATGCCCCCTCTGCATAAGCACCACGTCCAACCCTGATATCAATGCATCACAGTATACCATAAAATCATCCACTCCCTCTGGAAGAGATAACACCTGGGCTTCGCACAATCTCTGGCAAAGAATCTCAAACAAGGTCTGCTGCTCAGTACCCCATGAGAAAACAACTCCCTTCCTGGTCAACCGTGTAAGTGGCACTGCAATCTTGGAGAAATCCTTTATGAATCTCCGATAATAACCAGCCAATCCCAGAAAACTTCTGATGTCGATAGTGGATTTTGGCAACTTCCAACTCATCACCGCCTCAATCTTAGCCGGGTCAACCAGTATACCATTTTGATTAACAAGATAATACATTAGAATATCATCAATAAACACAGCTCCAACCAATCCAGCATCGGCCTGCATACCCTGTTCATGAGATCCATGAACGTTGTTGGTGCATTAGTGAGCCCGAAGGGCATCACAAGGAACTCATAATGCCCATAACGCATCCTGAACGCCGTCTTTTGGATATCCTCATCATGCACTCTCATCTGGTGATATCCAGACCTAAAGTCTATCTTGGAAAACCAAGATTCCCCCTGCAACTGATCAAACAGATCATCGATCCTCGGCAACGGATAACGGTTCTTGACCGTCAGTTTGCTCAGCTCCCGGTAATCAATGTAAATCCGGTGCGAACCATCCTTTTTCTTTAAAAAAAAAAAGGATCGGAGCTCCCCAAGGCAAGCTACTCGGCCGAATAAACCCTTTCCCCAACAGCACGTAAAGCTGCAAGGATAGCTCCTGCATCTCTAGCGGCGTAAGACCATAAGGCACCTTGGAGATAGGCGCTGCTCCCGGAACCAAATCAATGCGAAACTCCACCTGCCTTTCGGGAGGCACACCTTGCAATTCCTCAGGAAAAACATTCGGAAAATCACGCTCTACTGGAACATCATTTACCAAACTCGGCCTACCCGCGGTTGCCCGGGTATCCAACACATAGGCTACAAACCACTTGCAACCCTGCTGAATACTCTGCCCGACTCTGGCGGCTGAACAAAACACTGACTCACTTCGGATACCCTCACCATATACCGTCAACTCTCCCCCACTAGGGTCTCGTATCGTCACCAACTATCGCTCGCAGTCAATAACAGCCTGAAGTGGCTCAACGAATCCATGCCCACTATAACGCACACATCCCCCATCGCTATCGAAACTAGATCTATCGGAAACTCAACACCTAAGATTTCAAGCAAACATCCCCGAATTACATCCCTGGCATACACCGCTCGCTCGTCTGCTGTAGAAACCCGCAGAGGTCGACTCATCGCCTCCCGCTGAATATTGATGTGCTGACTGAACGCTAAAGACAAAAATGACCGACTCGCACCCGAGTCGAACAACACCAACGCAGATACAGAATTCACAAAAAAGTACCTACACATATCATAATATAAACACAATATCTCAATATAGCATAAATAAATGGAAGGATACATACTAGCCACAACATCAGGCGCTACGCGAGCCTCCTCCGCTGTCAACTGAAAGGCTCTCCCATGAGCCTTGGGCGCCTCAGCCTTCACTGGCCTACTCTCTATAGCTCACACCACAGCAGGGGTAGATCCATGTGGTGCTCCTTATGCCAAAAACCACAGCTGTGGGCACTCAGCCTTCCGCTGGCCAGTCTGGTTGCGGTGGAAACACACTGCAAATCCCTTGGGGCAATCCTTTGCCATATGCCCCTCCTTGCCACACTTGTAGCAAGATCCAGATCTACATACCCCCTCATGACCCTTGTCGCACTTACCACAAGTGTAGACCATATACTTCCATGACCTCGCATCGGCAGACTTTGCCCGCTTGGCTACCGGCTGAGACTGAGCCGCTCACCTCTCCATCCTATGAGATTCGGCCTCCTATATGGCCTGTGTCTCAAGCTTGATCTCCCTCTTCCGAGCATTTTCCTGAAGCTCGAAAATGTCTGGTACATCGAGTTCGCCATGAACTCGCGAATGTCCCTCCTCATAATACTCAGATGTCGACTCATACAATCCTGCTCTGTGGACACCTGCTCTGGGAAAAACATAGCCCTCTAGTGAAACATACGGGTAATCGTGGTAACAAACTCAGTACCCTGCTTGAGGGTCAAGAACTCCTGGGCCAGCCATTCCCTTTCCACCGTGGGAACGTACTCATCTCGAAACATAGCGGTAAACCTCTCCCAGGTCACCGCAACAAGCTCTACAGAAGTGAAGTGTGTTGTCGCGAACTTCCACCAATCCGTCGCTCCCAAGTGAAGCTGGTCCAAAGCAAACCGTACCCTTAGATGCTCCGTACATGAACATGTGTAAAAGCACCCCTCGATGTCAGAGATCCACCTCATCGCGGCTATCGGATCCTGAGTCCCATCGAACTCTGGTGGCTTTGTGTTGCTGAACTCCCGGTACAGCTACGCATCACCTCCCTGAGGCCTGGCAGCAGCAACGGCTCCAGTGGCTGCAGCAACAGCAGCATCAGTAAGAGCAACATACCAACTCCTTCCAAAGTCCAATACACATGCACGAAGCATGTCCTCGAGCATCTGAATAGTCCGCTCACTCTGACCGTCGGTCTGAGGATGGTAAGCTGTGTAGAAATGCAATCTTGTACCCAGCTCCTCGTGAAACTTTTTCCAATACCTAGAAGTGAAACACACCTCTCTATCAAACACAATCAAGATTGGCACTCCATGTCGTGACACCACCTCTCTCACGTATACCTCTGCCAACTTCTATGTAGAAGAACTCTCACTGATAGCAAGGAAATGGGCGCTCTTCGTCAATTGATCTACAATCACCCAGATTGCGTCGACACCTCTTGAGGTTCTTGGCAACTTGGTGATGAAATCCATAGTAATCTCTTCCCGCTTCCACTAGCAAACCTCAAGTGGCTGCAACTTGCCATGCGGCCGCTGGTGCTCGCCTTAACCCAGCGACAGGTGAAGCATCTCTCTACAACCCACGCAATATCCCTCTTCATGCAAGGCCACCAATAATCTCTCTTTAGATCCAAACACATCTTAGTGGCCCCGGGATGGATCAGAAATCTCGATCTATGCGCCTCCTCCATCAAAACACCACGTGCTCTGCCTTTAAAAGGCACCCATACTCGACCATGAAAAGTCATAAGCCCGCGGTTATTAGTCACAAACTCTTATATATGCCCAATCACATGCTCCTTCTTGCGGTTCTCTGGCCTCACGGCCTGTGCCTGGGCCTCTTGGATGGTATCTAACACTGGGGTGATCACTGTCATCCTCATACACATATCTCGCATCAGGGCACTTTTTGCCCTACGACTCAGAGCATCGACTACCACATTTGCCTTGCCCGGGTGGTACAAGATCTCACAATCATAATCCTTCACCACATTTAACCATATCCTCTAGTGCATATTCAAGATAGGCTGATCCGTTAAATACTTCAAACTCTAGTGGTCCGTGTATATAGTACACCGAACCCCATACAGGTAGTGATGCCAGATCTTGAGAGCGAACACCACTGCCCCCAGTTCCAGATCATGAGTGGGATACCTTCCCTCATGAGGCTTCAACTGCCTCGATGCATATGCTATCACATGCCCCCTCTGCATAAGCACCGCGTCCAACCCTGATATCAATGCATCACAGTATACCATAAAATCATCCACTCCCTCTGGAAGAGATAACACCTGGGATTCGCACAATCTCTGGCAAAGAATCTCAAACAAGGTCTGCTGCTCAGTACCCCATGAGAAAACAACTCCCTTCCTAGTCAACCGTGTAAGTGGCACTGTAATCTTGGAGAAATCCTTTATGAATCTCCGATAATAACCAGCCAATCCCAGAAAACTTCTGATGTCGATAGTGGATTTTGGCAACTTCCAACTCATCACCGCCTCAATCTTAGCCGGGTCAACCAGTATACCATTCTGATTAACAAGATAATACACTAGAATATCATCAATAAACACAATCACCAACCAATCCAGCATCGGCCTGCATACCCTGTTCATGAGATCCATGAATGTTGTTGGTGCATGAATGAGCCCGAAGGGCATCACAACGAACTCATGATGCCCATAACGCGTCCTGAACGCCATCTTCTGGATATCCTCATCATGCACTCTCATCTGGTGATATCCAGACCTAAAGTCTATCTTGGAAAACCAAGATGCCCCTTGCAACTGATCAAACAAATCATCGATCCTCGGCAACGGATAACGGTTCTTGACCGTCAGCTTGCTCAGCTCCCGGTAATCAATTTAAATCCGGTGCGAACCATCCTTTTTCCTATAAAAAAGGATCAGAGCTCCCCAAGGTAAGCTACTCGGCCAAATAAACCATTTCCCCAACAGCACCTAAAGCTGCAAGGATGGCTCCTGCATCTCTGGCAGCACAAGACGATAAGGCACCTTGGAGATAGTATCTGCTCCCGGAACCAAATCAATGCGAAACTCCACCTGCCTTTCGGGAGGCACACCCCGCAATTCCTCAGGAAAAACATTCGGAAAATCACGCACTACTGGAACATCATTTACTGAACTCGACCTACCCGCGGTTGCCCGGGTATCCAACACATAGGCTACAAACCCCTTACAACCCTGCTAAAGACTCTGCCCGGCTCTCGCGGCTAAACAAAACACTGACTCACTTCGGATACCCTCACCATATACCGTCAACTCTCCCCCACTAGGGTCTCATATCATTACCAACTATCGCTCACAGTCAATAACAACCCCGAAGTGACTCTACCAATCCATGCCCACTATAATGCAGACGTCCCCCATCGCTACCAGAACTAGATCTATCGGAAACTCAACACTTACGATTTCAAGCACACATCCCCGAATTACATCCCTGGCATACACCGCTCGCTCGTCTACTGTAGAAACCCGCTGAGGTCGACTCATCGCCTCCCGCTGAATACTGATGTGCTGACTGAACGCTAAAGACAAAATGACCGACTCGCACCCGAGTCGAACAACACCAAAGCAGATACAGAATTCACAAAAAAGTACCTACACATATCATAATATAAACACAATATCTCAACATAGCATAAATAAATGGAAGGATACATACTAGCCATAACATCAGGCGCTACGCGAACCTCCTCCGCTGTCAACTGAAAGGCTCTCCCATGAGCCTTGGGCGCCTCAGCCTTCACTGGCCTACTCTCTATAGCTCACTCCACAGCAGGGGTAGATCCATGTGGTGCTCCCTATGCCGACCCCCACAGCTGTGGGCACTCGGCCTTCTGCTGGCCAGTCTGGTTGCGGTGGAAACACAGTGCAAATCCCTTGGGGCAATCCTTCGCCATATGCCCCTCCTTGCCACACTTGTAGCAAGATCCAGATCTACATACCCCCTCATGACCCTTGTCGCACTTACCACAAGTGTAAACCATCTAGTTCCCTGACCTCGCATCGGCAGGCTTTGCCCGCTTGGCTACCGGCTGAGACTGAGCCGCTCACCTCTCTATCCTATGAGATTCGGCCTTCTATCTGGCCTGTGTCTCAAACTTGATCTCCCTCTTCCGAGCATTTTCCTGAAGCTCGAAAAATTTCTGGTACGTCGAGTTCGCCATGAACTCGCGAATGTCCCTCCTCATAATACTTAGATGTCGACTCAGACGTGCTTGCTCTGTGGACACCTGCTCAGGGAAAAACATCGCCCTCTCGTGAAACATACGGGTAATCGTGGTAACAAACTCAGTACCCTGCTTGAGGGTCAAGAACTCCTGGGCCAGCCATTCCCTTTGCACCGTGGGAACGTACTCATCTCGAAACATAGCGGTAAACCTCTCCCAGGTCACCGCAACAAGCTCTACAGAAGTGAAGTGTGTTGTCGCGAACTTCCACCAATCCTTCGCTCCCAAGTGAAGCTGGTTCAAAGAAAATCGTACCCTTAGATGCTCCGTACATGAACATGTGTAAAAGCACCCCTCAATGTCAGATATCCACCTTATCGCGGCTATCGGATCCTGATTCCCATCGAACTCTGGTGGCTTCGTGTTGCTGAACTCCCGGTACAGCAACGCATCACCTCCCTGAGGCCTGGCAGCAGCAACGGCTACAGTGGCTGCAGCAATAGCAGCATCAGTAAGAGCAACATACCACTCATCAAAAGTCTCAATCAGAGTGGTCTTGATAGACCTGGACATCTCTAGAATCTCAGCTCAGATGGTAGCATCCATATCATCGTGAATCATCTGGCGGAGCTCCTCATCGCTCGCACCGCCCTCGCTAGTCCATGGCCTGTGGCGTGTCCCAACCATGATGTCTCTGAAATACAACATAAAAATTATAAGAGACTCGCTCGAGCATACTCGCACTAGATAACTCAACCCTACTTGCTCCCTAGTATCCTAAGGATTCTTAATTGGATTGTTCACTGATCCGGTGTTTCCAGTAGTACGGGCCCTATACTACCTTCCACACTGCATCAATATTCATTCCAAGTCCCCCTCCACAGATCCCATAACACAAGTACTCTATCTTTTGCTGCACACACAAGCTACCCTTTGGTAGGCTCTCATAAGCTCCTCACTGCTAACTACTCACTCTCAAGCATCTCATAGTAGTAATCTCCCTAGGCTAAGGCATCACAAATCAGGCAACTCTAGTCCTAATAAGAATACTTAGCCTACTCTAGCATGCATATCATATCATAACATATCTCATAACACATAATGTAAGGGTATTTTGAGGAAATTACCGTTCGGGCACTGGCTGATCGTATACACTGCTTTCCTCTTTTTCGTTCTCAATCCTTTTACTCTTGGGAAAATCATTTATTTTATGAAAACTTTCTCAAATCCTCAGTTTGAGTTCAAATACACCTAAAGGCAAATCTGAATCCCTCAAACCAAGGCTCTCATACCAATTTGTAACACCGAATTTTTCAAAACAAATTTTTCATTTCGAAAACATACTTTCATTCATAAAATAATATTAAATATAATGTATCCACTTTCATCATAGTAAAAACATGTCCTAAAATCACATAAACAAAAACTTGGCGAGTATGTACAGGTCATGATGGCGCCTTCCCACGATCATCACTGGTACCTGAAACACATACACAAAACACTGTCAGGGCTGTAGCTCTGATGACACATATCAACCACTCAAGGTGGTAACTCTGATGACCCTTTGGTCGAATATCTATGTGGGACCCTCTTGGTCCCATAACTCTGTGGACCCACTAGTCCTAACTCTGTAAACTCTGAATCATGTATATCACATATCACATAGAAATCACAACATATAAATAGCATACAAGATACACTGTCACATAACTCTGATTAGCACTCTAGGTAAAGTATAGTGAGAAGATTCACCTCGGGAATCGCGGTAAAATCTCGAACTCAAAAATATTGGCCTAGCCTCCGCCTAGTCACAATAATAAATTACACTAAATAAATGTCTCTCCACCAACTTGGATATTCTCTCATAAAAATCCCTAGAAGGGTAAAAGACCATTCCACCCCTCTACAGGCACAAAGGCCCACTTGTTGACAAACCCTAAAAGTCAACTATCTATTTTCACCAGACTCACCAAGTGCATACGATGACTCGACGAGTCCCATCGTCCCCACAGACTCTTCCCTTTATAAGCCTCACTCGACTCACTGAGTCACCCCTCAACTCACCGGGTCACCACTGGAGTCAGACTCCGGGGCAACCCGGTCCGACTCGTCGAGTCTACATATGGACTCGGCGAGTTTCCTCCATGGATTCGCTCAAACAACCTCCTGAGGTCAGATCTGCTTAACGAAATCATAGATCCAACCCTTAAACACTCGAAAGTCACGTAAAGGTGCAACCTTTACGTGCATGCAACCCATATCAAGCCTCAAATGGAGAAATAACACTAGAAATGGCAACCTAATCTCCAACTGCTTATTTGCTTGCAAAAAGCTGGGAAATATTGACTCTAGGGACATCGCATGGTCCAGATCTGATGTCATAATTCCAAAGAGGACCTCATACTCACTAGATCTTATAAAATTATGAGGGAAAAACCCTAAAACTATGAAATCCACCATATGAACGCGAAACGGAAAGAATTATACCTCCAAAGACAATATCTCAAGATGATTAGCTCTAATCCAAGCTCCATTCACGTTCTAGATGGATCCTCTCTTCTTCCTCAAGCAAAATCACACAAAAAAAAATGAAGAAATAGCCTCCTCTTACCCTCAAACTCACTATCTCTGCTCTCTAGGTTTCTCTGGAACAAGGTGGCCGCAATGAAGGCTATTAAGGTCTTTAAACAGGCTCCCAAACCCGGGGATTAGGGTTTTCCTAATCAGCACCGATTCGGTGAGTCAGATACCCGACTCGTCGAGTCCGGTCGAAAAACCGCGTCAACAGTTAAGACTCTACTCCACAAGTTGAGGCACTAACTCATCGAGTTCCCTTAGCAAAATTATAATACAAGGTAATAAAATTAAATACCCAAACTCCGGCTGTTACACTGAACTTTCTTAACCATCTGAATCTTGTTGAGGAAGAAAGTAAATATAATTTATGATCCTGAAAGAATCAATGCAATGTAGGAATAGAAGCAAAAATTGGGTTATGTATAATGAAACAACTAAAATGGAACTAAGATGCTAAGGGGTGTTTTGGTCTAAGGGATTTCCAAGGATTGTGATGAAATCCATACAATCTCTTTAATTGTTTGGTAGGATTTTAATCCTAAAAAATTGTTTATGCGAATTCATAAATCCGTTGATGACCAAATATTTTCAAATCCACGAATGTAAGATTTCATAGAAAAATCCTTTAACAAATCTACTATAATAAATAAAGGTTTTTTTGTCACATGTCCTCTTCTCATTCATTTGAACACATGATATTTTCTAGATTTTTAAAATTTTCTATTTTCTACTTGATATTTTATTGTAATTTTCGTTTTATTAAATTAAAATTTCACATTTAATGTGTAAGGTAATATATATGTAAAGTATTTATTAAAAAGAATTTATATATGTAATGTGTTCAATACATTAAAGTCTCATTAATTTTAATAATTCAAATTTTTATTTCAACATTATTTATAATTAGAGACGGTGGCTCTCTATTTTATTTCATCAAAAGAAAACATTTCACTCAAATTCTTACAACTACTACGTAATATCTATGCTAATTATAAATTAATTTATGTCTGATGCTGAGAAAATTGTAAAATAATATTTCTGCCTTTTTTAAAACTTTTGTTATCCTCTTTTAGGTCACAAGTGTCAAGATTTTGTCCCTTGTGAGTTGGTTGTTACTGGCTCAGCTCATAAAGTAAGTCTAATCTTTTTTTTCATTTTCCTTCTTTACCAGTTTATAAAAATACATAATATATTTACATTATAATAAAAAAATTTGCATTGAAATTAAAGTTACTTGTTTATTTATTCGGAGACAGCAAGAGTGGGGAAAGGGTCTGAAAATGGAAACCATGATTGTAAGCATGTCTTAAAGGATCATACGGCCAAGGTACTTAATTATTATTTTAATTATATCATTTTTACTTAAACGTAACAATAATAAATTTTACTTTTTTCTTATTTAGTATATGGATTGTTTAACAGATGCATGTTGTAACTATTCATGCTACAAATAACTACTTTGTAACACCTTCTTTAGACTACTCCTGGTGCTTTTATGAGCTTTCATCCGATTTATGTATTGCACAGGATTTTATTTTTATTTTTTTACATAAAAAAAGTATCTTTGTGACAATGTATCATGTAGTGAAAGATAGCACCATATTTTCAATTGTTCATGTCACAACATTCTACTTATGAAAAAAACTATCCAATTATAGCACTGTCATCCAAATATAAAGCAATTGGATTTTGCTTTTTCAAAGTACAATGTACTAGTAATTAAAAAAATGAAATTATGACGGCTATAATTGGATATTTTTTTTAAAGAATAACGCTTTGTTAAGAAATTTTTTTTTGGCTATAATAGAAAGGCATGAAAGTAAGATACTATAATGGGAGAATTTTCAAAGCAAAATGCCCTAATAAGGAAAATTTTTGGAAGGACAATGTTGTAATAGTGTAAATTTGTAGAGTACAATATGTTAATAAGATTTTTTTTTTTTTTTTCGTTTTTTTAAAACACGATGCTCTAATAGAACGAAATGAAAGTATGATGCTATAATAAACAAATAAATGAATTTACATTGCTATTTTTCAAGGCATCATACTTTATTTTATTTTTTTTTTGTAGCTAAACTTGATAGTGTGATTAATAAAAACATTTTTGTTTCAGCTAATGCTCAAGTCATTACTTGCTATCCATGCCTAGTAGATAAAGACAACAACCCAGTACACCAGGTGGCAAACCAATGATATCGAGGATTTTTATAACATGTTATCTGAAACAAGAAGGTGTCCCTTTATAACAATGCAGTATTAGGTTATATAGTTAGGGAAAACCTCTTAATAAAAAATACAGTTAAATCTTTCTAAAATCAATGTATTACAATTTTTTGACATTATGTTATTAGATGAAATTGATTGTTATGATATATATTGGTTTCTATATTTTTTGTTATGCGTAAAACAGTTTCGTAAAGGCACATCGTATAGCATATCGTAAATGGTTGCTGAAGTTTATGAAATGCAAATGCGTGTCATCTTCATATATGATAGGGCTTTAATGATACGCAATGTGTGTCCTAAATGCGTGTTGTAAGGTTATGACACACAAATGCATGTTCTCTTCATTTATGATAGGGCCTTCCTTCACACGCATTGTGTGTCATAAGAGCGCATCATAAATACGTTTCGTAAATAGACGACGCACATTTGCGTGCCATCTTTCGTTATGACATGGTCTTCCTTGACACATATTTGCGTGTCGTTTGAGCATTTTATGACACATATTGTGTGTCGTAAAAGGGTGTTTTTGTAGTAGTGCAACTGGATTTTCAAATCAATCATATGATGTTTATTTCTTCTCAATACTAGTTGGTTGATCAGTTCAAGGATCAAGAAGAGTATAAGAGACTGAAAATGATATTTCATGCAGTCTTAAGTAAGAAAGAAGAAGTTTGGCATTTAGTAAGAATTATTAAAGTGATGAATTTTCAAAGGAGAAGTGTGTTTGAAGGTTTATTGCAAAATTTTCGCTATTATGTAGTAAGAGCGAATAATGTAGCAAGTGACTTCTCAATTGATGACTTTCCTCTGATACCTGATTAATGTTACGAAGGTTTTGAGTACGGTTGATGTTTCGAAGCTTCAAGTAAACAACAAAGAGGATTTCCTTATAGGATTTTCTCATATCAAACTATTCATAGATAACTACTATGATTGGTTAATGATTACTGATATCGAGCTAGCAATGTTGAAAGGGAAGATTGATCTTAAAGTTTATGTTGGTGGAGAGATTGTGCATAAACCTTTGGGAGTTATTGTTCTTGGAAAGAACAAAAATGGGAAGATGACCAAATTTTTGTTTCAACCTTTTGATGTAGAGAGGTACATGAATTCTCAATATACAAGCCTTATGGTTCGTCTTAACAATTGTAAAAGGAATAATGTTGTTGATAAGGCTAAAGTTGGAAAGACAATCATTTGGTATATAGAGGTTCGTTGAGTACTTCACCAGACCATGAAGCTAATGGAATAAGTTCGACACTTCTCACTAAGGGGGAGATTGTAGGGTCTAAATGTCTAATGAGGTTTCGAAGTCTATATAGGTCTGTGTAGTGTTAAAGTCTTGTTTTTCGATATGTATGTATTTTGTAAGGCAATGTTAGATTTCAAAGCGTAAAGCTTAGTCCTTACATATTTTTTATACGTATGTATCATCCTATAAATAGGGTTAGTATAAAAGCTGAGAGTAGCTCTTGGGCATTTTTTTTCTTTTCTCTCCTGTGTTCTTGTATACTCATTCATACGAATCAACGAGCAAAACAAAAATTATTTACATCTCTGTTCTTAATGTTTCTTTTATTATTGATTATGTTATTAATACTCGATTTAAATACACTACAAAGACCATGCTAAATTTTAGAGACATGGGAACGTGATCATAACAATTTATTTAGAGATCAAAAAAGCATTTCTAAAATGCAAAATAAATAAATGTTATGGAAAAAAAAATTAAATATAATTTTCTTCATTTAATTAATCTAAAAAAAAAGTAAAAAGAAAAATAGATTTGGTGTTTTTTTTATTTATACGTGAAATATTTTAATAGAATATTTCACTACAAATATTAAAAATAAATTGTTATAATATTCAAATATTCTACTACAAATAGTAAAACAATTGTAGAAAAATATACAAATAATCTAAAATTTTTAAAACTCTAGTAAAATATTAAAATATTTTAATATATCTAACAATTTTAATAGAATATTAGAATATTCTAAAATTAATGCAATTCTATTTGAATATTTACAATGTAATATTCTGTTAAAATATATTACGCATATTTAAAAAATGGTAATTTATTATTTTTTGATTTTATTTATTTATTTTTTAGATAGATTAATGATGAAAATAATATTTAAAAATGAAATTTTGGATTTTTCCTTTTAGCTTGCAGTTTACATTATTTTTTAGATTTTTTGATATTGAAGATGAATTGTTAGAACCGTATCCAAATATCCTACAAAATTAATATTGTCTCAAACGTGTGTGTGTGTGTGTATATATATATATATATATATATATATATATATATATATATATATATATATATATATATATATATATATTGTCGTTTTGATCATTAAATTGAGACACATCAGACTATTTGTATTGTACAAACTATTATCAACCAAGGAGAAAATATAGCATGTGGGAATAATTCCGTATTAATTCGAATAAATCTATACAATTCCATTATTATTAAATTCCGGCTAGAAACATACAAGTACTATAATGTGCCTCACTGTGGGTATCTGGTAACCATGTATATGAGGATATAATCGGTAATTTAACAGCAAATATAATAAAAAATCAAATATAGAATGTTATTTCCAAAACCAAATAATAAGAGTGGTTTATGTTCTTGTTCATCTTCATATGTGCTTATTCAATAACAGTCTTAAAGAACATTCTTCACAACAAACGAAATCCATATTTCTTGATCGATCTTTTGACTTTACTTGTAAACTAAAACAAATGTTTCTTTTACACTCTTTCTATTAAAAAAAATAAAAAATAAAAAAATAAATAAATTAAAAAATAAAAAAAAATTGTTTTGTCGCATTTATGTCCCTTTGACACCATAGTGCACAGATAATATCGAATGATGGGTGGTACTAGGTGAAAGAATGAAGAATGGGAGGCTTTTGTAATCTATAGTGGTCCTCTCTTAATAATTAGTTAAAGGTCCACAAATCCAACTTCAAAGGATCACCACTTAATTGATTTAAAATTTGGCTCCACTTCTAGGACCAAGAAACCATTGGTTAGAAATTCTTTTTTATTTGCATGTTCAAAGGCTCATATGATGCCCCATTTATATGCCATAAACACCAACTAAATGCATTTTAAGGTGAATATAATAGAATGAAAAAGAGTCGGTCGATCCAAACCTATAAGTGATTAGGGATTTAATGGAAGTTAGTTCACGCGACTGATCCCTTGTAATCGAAAATGAAACACTTAATTAGTCGCCTTTTTATTAGGTGCATGTCATTCATCCGGTTTTAGAGAGATTATGATTTGCTTCAACGGCATATTTTTGAGGTGTTGGTTTTGACCTTTTGCGTTATGATTTTGTGGTTTGTTCATGGAAAACAAATCCATTATTTAGGATAAATTAATAATTAAGTATTATTCGTTTATTAAAAATATCCATAAATCTGGTAAAACATTTTATTTTAACCATTTATTAGTTATTCAACAGGTCATCAGACTTTTAACAAAATAATATGATGTTTTTCTTAATTCTTTAAAAATTGTATATAATGTATAAACATATTGTAAATATTTATAGATATTTGTTTAGTTTTTTTTTTACATATTTATGTATTTTTTTTTTACTTTTTTCATTTATTTATATAGGATATTTTTATGTATTTTAATTTTATAAACATAAGTTTTTATATATTTATATGAACTTTTATGTATTTTGGTATATTTTTTTCGTGTGTGTGTGTGTGTGTGTATATATATATATATATATATATATATATATATATATATATATATATATGTATTTTTTTATATATATTGACATTTTTTTATGTATTTATGTATTTTTTTTTTACTTCAAATTTAATTGCAAACTTACTATTAAACCTTATAAATGAAAGAAAAAAAACATTAGATTGCTTCAAAACAACCATCTTTAAAAAACCATCATTAGTAATCAATGCTATTTTTTATCGGATTATTCCCTTTTTTTATTGAATTCAGTTCATAAACAAACAAAGTTTACGAATATCTTTATCAATGATAAACGATTAAGATATTCGTAAACTTTTTTTTATCTACAAATTAAATTCAATAAAAATTGAATAATTTACCTACAAAAATGAGTTGAGTGCTATAGATCATCTTTGAAAAATGCTTCTTTTGAAATATTTTATTGGTTTTTTTCTTTATTTACAAGGTCTAATAGGTGGTTTACAATAAAAACTAAATTAAAAAAATACATAAATATGTGTCAAAACATATACCAAAAGACAAAAAAAACTCTAAAACTACATATAAATACGTAAAAATTGCGTTTATACATTTAAAATACATAAAACTATATATAAAACTTAATATTTACATAAATACATGGAAAAATATAAAAATACATTAAAGTATGTAAGTATACTTAAAATTCATATAAATACATAAAAAATACAGTGATATACTTCAAATATATAAAAACATAAAAAAAACTATATAATAAAGTTTAAAAAATTATATAAATATGTGTGTGTGTGTATATATATATATATATATATATATATATATATATATATATATATATATATATATATATATATATACTTAAAAGTATTTAAAAATATCTAAAAATACTTTTATAGATTACATACAAGTTTCGAGAAAAATTATAGAAAAATCTTATTATTTGAAAAAATTAACGATTTGGTTCATGGCTGCTAAATATTTTTAGATTTCTTTCATCTATCCATATCAATAGATAAGAATTCATTTGTATTATTATTATTATTATTATTATTATTATTATTATTATTTGGTTTTAATGGAGTATTTAATTAATTCGAAATATATGATGATTTTTGTGATATGACGTGTTTGGCTATTCTTTTTTATCATATTACCTCTCTTTCTAAACCTTAAGGACCAACTTAACTTATATATGGATGTTTGTTATAAATAAATAAATAAATAAAATAATTGTTATCATTATGTTAAATATCATGTAGGAAAAAAAAATTCTATCATTCAATATAACTTATGTTAAAAAAAAAAACATAACATTAAGTGTTTAGGGTTTATTTTGATATTTAATAGAAGTTATGTTAAATATCATGTAGGAAAAAATATGGGCCATTAAGAAAAGAGAAATTAAAATGACTCTATGGTTATAAATAGTTATATCCATTAAAATTATGATAAATGTTATTATTGTATCATTCATTAATTTTATTTGATGTCTTTAATATACTCTTAATGAAATAATTAAAAATTGGTGGAATGATGACAATATATAGTTTATTTGCTATAACCAATATTTTAGTTAGCTACGTAAATGAGAATTTATTCCGAAATGAGTACTTATATTAAATCTAAATATCTCATTTTTATTATATATATATATATATATATATATATATATATATATATATATATATATATATATATATATATAATCTTTCTCTATCACCAATTATATGGCCAATAGCATGTGTTTTGGAGAAAATGATAATGATTTATGTATCTTTATCGAAATTTACTCATGTTTTATAAGTTTTGTGAACTTCCCTTAGATTTAAGATTAAAACATGTATTCTAGACATGTTTATCGAACCCACATTTGGGACATCATATAATATTTTTTCCCTTTTTCTATAATAAAATGTTACATCTGTTTGTCTTTTTTTGTTAAATTTCATGATGTCGATTCAATCGATTTCTTGAAGGTCAAAATGTTTATTCGATAAATATTCTTGGAATTTCGGACTCAATGCTACATATTAGGAACAAATGTGAAAAATTCATTGTGTCAATAGTGGTTGTTACAGTTTTTTTGGTCCTGGACCTTAGTGCACATTCATGAACTACAAGAGATTATATAGGCACCAAGATTTAGGTTACTTGTCAAACGAGTCAGAGTACCAGTGCATCAATGTCTTGATCAATGACCTACGTTTATGGGAGGAAGAAACCCTTGCACTTATTCAATGAGTGTGACTTAGTCCATTAATGTTTAGTGTTTAGGGTTTATAATGTCTTGTATTTCATTATATTGTGTTATATACAAGTGAAATATTAAACTTTTGGTATTCATTAGTTTTATAATTTCTTATTTAAATGATGATTATAACCATTAAAATATGATAGACACTTAAATGAATAATGTGACATGTTAACTTTGTGCATGCTAAATAACATTCGAATTGATAAAAATTAAATTATAAGGATAATTCAAATCAAATGTAAGATGGTTTTGACTATGTGATTGACTAGCAATCAACTTAAACTTAGACTTACTCTTACTGGATGAAATTTGTGTTCTTTGGATTCACCGAGAACAAAAGATGGACAAGTAAGTTGTGTGTGTATCATCTGTTGATAGCGATTGTGTTTTTTAATTATTGAATCCTCCCATTGGGATAAAATACAATAATAATATCATAGACACCCATTTTGGTGTTTAGCCATATAGTAGTAAATCTTCCATAATTTAATATAGTTGTTCATACATAATGGAGGCTTACACAAGATGTATGTCTCGTACAACCTAATTTCCATTTCCTGAGTCCCAATAAATTGTGTTTTAATGTGTAAATATTATATTTAAAAGTCGGTATTGCATTGAAACATCGTATACCATTATCTCCGTATCGTACATGTAAATGTATTGTTTTGTAGGATTGTGATACCATTGTGGTTAGTCATTTGATAGTTGTTACTTTTTATTTGGTTTACCCTCTATGTTGTAGACTTACAAATCCTCATTTCAAGAAACATTTTAGCATACAAAGTAAGTAGCTTTCCAAGTTTCTCTACAAATAAAAATACAATATATTTCCATGCAATGATAAAATATAGTGATATTGTTATAAATGTTTAATTTAATTACATGTAGTAGTAGTAGTACGCCATGGAAAATGTCATTGTTTCATTGTGCAATGGAAAAACTCAATGAGCTTCATCATTGGTAGATTTTATGTTTGTTGATAATGCATTCATGGACTTCGCACTGATATAAGTCATTATAATATAACAAACCATGTGAAAGCATGCATTTGCCTATTTTTATGACTAACTAGGCGAAGGCCCGCACGTTGCACATAAACATCTATATAGTTGAAGTCTTTGCATATATATATATATATATATATATATATATATATATATATATATATATATGTATGTATATATATATATATATATATATATATATATATATATATATATATATATATATACACTAGCCGTTCACCTGCGCCAAGCGACGGGTGAGAATAGTTTTTTTTTTTTTTTTTTTTTTTTTTTTTTTCAGAAATTAGTTTTTAGAGGCGATTAGATATTTTGTGCAAATAATTTGGTGTTTTGCGTTGTTGACAGTGTACATATCTTCAAAACATGTAAGGCCACTAATATGTGATAAAAGTATTTGAAAGTAGTATATTTCCAGCAGGATTATAAGAAACCAAACGACCTTACATTAATCCATGATCTGAAGGATTCCAATGATGTGTGCTTGGATTCCATGTTTAGATTTTTAGGAAAGTCTTTGTATCTATATTGTTTCGCACAGATATCTTCTTAATTTAAAAAAAAAAAAAAAAAAAAAAAAAAAAAAAAAAAAAAAACACTCAAACTATTAATGTTTATAAAAAAGTTTGTGAAACATATACATACTAATTATATTGTTTGTTTTTCACCAACAAAAAGCTTAGAAAGGAAAACCAATCAATGTACATTTATAATTATTGTAGTTAGCACCTAAATAGGCTATATGAAAAAAAAAAATAATAATAATAATAAAAAATAAATAAAGAAATAAAATAAAATAAAAATAAAAAATAGCAATGTAATTATGATTGTTTAATCTTATACCTCAAACATCATTCTTAATAGTTTATACATTTGAGAAAACCTTGATGTCCGACTTGTTTTTTATATATGTTGGTAATGAGAGCCTTTAACTTTTCTTGATTAATAGTGATTTACGACTTTGCTTTTTGTTTCTTGAACTTAGACAAACCTTTCTTTTTTGAATTTCAACCAAAGTAAATATAAAAAATTAAATATCCATTTTTCACATACAACCTAAATAATTATAAAAAATTATGTATTCGTTTTCTGTTGCTCCTACTACACATTAAAAAAAAATTTGTTTATACCAATTTAATTTTTTATTAAACAATTCTCATATTTTTTCTTCATTTTGAGATGCAAATAAAAAACATGTTTTGACTTTTCTTATTATATCATCGTTTTGTTATGATTACACTTATATAATTTATTACATTTTTGTTCTTATTTGTTGATATATATTCATTATTATTATTATTATTATTATTATTATTATTATTATTATATATATATATATATATATATATATATATATATATATATATATATATATATATATATATATATAACATAACATTTTCGATATCTAGGATTAGATTTGATATATATAAGTTAAAAAGTTTTCTAATAAAATGAATACATTATCATATGACAGTGTATAGTTTTCTGTATAGTTTCCGTGGTATTAGAATCAATATTCCTTTTATGTATCATTAATGAGTCGTAGCTCATTCAAGATTCCAATGAATATTGTCCCAAAGAATAATCACTTATTCCTGCACAGTTGGACACCATTCCTTCCATATATTATAATGATCAATCAAAGAAGGAGTTGTCCTAAAGAGGGAATCACTTATTCATCCATGGGTGTTTATAAGGAATTAATTACTTGCATTGCAGTAAGTTAGAGGTTGGTGTTGTGCTGGAATTTTGAAATATTACCATCTTCTTCATTTTGCACCCGCAAGTTTGATAAAATCTCCAAATGGAAAATCGCAATCATCAACAAATCTTTATATCCACATGTATATGATACGCCAGTGTAAATATATATCAACATTCATCAAACATATACATCATCATATACATCGACAGTGTAAATATATCAACACTCAGACACATGCATAGATAGAGACACCTTCATATACATATTCACAAACTTATACAGTAATATATATATATATATATATATATATATATATATATATATATATATATATATAATTCATTTCACACACACAGAGAGATATACATGCAACTACTACCACTCACAAATACCATTGGAGTTGTGTAAGTCGTAATGTTAATGAAGACTTAACCAATGAATCCAGAAAACATCAATACTTAGTTTATATCATGTTCCAAATATTCAATAGCCTCAATTGATTTTTCATTTTACATCAAATTCTGCCCCACAATGCTGCTGGAGAACCACCATTACAATACCAGCAAAAATCTGCCACTATCGCCACCTTATACCACCTACTATCATCATTTCCAAGCACCTCTGTCAATACCCACTCCTAGCCGGAAGACCACCCACATCACACCATCCTCCACCTACTTCCTTCATCACCATTAAAAGCACCTTAAAAAACCGAGAACAAACCACCGGAAACCACATGCAGGTTTCGAACCAATAAGAAATAAAAGAAAGATGAGGGTTTTCGATTTCTTGGTTGCAGAGGAAAACAAAAGAAAATAGGAAATAGGTTTTGTGGGGCAAAGAAAAATGCCATGTGATTGTTTTTTCCTTTAATTAGTGTTTACCAGTAGCAACAAAACCCACTATTGTTAAGACTTATACAACTCTAATGGAAAAATCAAACAAAGAACATACAAGGGCATAATGGTCATTACTCTAATACAATTAACATCAACAGCGGCACCCGAGCAGATCAAGAAGGAGCTACGGACATGACATCCAACCATTTGGCAACAAAATACTCCATGGAATGGAATCTCAAATTCAAATTCCACATCAGACCTAGCATCAACAACAAAAAAAAATATTAAAATCAAACCTTTAGAAGAAGATCTCAATTAAGTCAATAAACAATAACAATAAAAAACAATAAACCTAAAATATTTTTTAAAACTACATCATACTTGACTCTTTTGCTTGAGTTCCAGGATTAATCAACCAGTTTCTCCTTAAAAAAAAACCCAACAACCCCACTTTGTATTTCAAACGCATCAATAACCAACAACTTCTGATGTTTTACTTCTCATGTGTTAAGATGTGTAGAAATTTATTCTTAAACCTCCCTTACATTAGCCAACTAAATACATGTCAAAATAGAATCAACCTAAAAAAGAAAATCCAAAAGGAAAAGAGTTTTAAATCAATGGCATGGCAAGGATTTTTAACTTTTCATGATAAAAAAACAAAAATGATAGAAGTGCCATGAAAACACAAAGCAATAAAAAAAAATCTATGAAAGTACATAAACTTCACTTCAAAGAAACAACTCCTTGAAAGTAGGATGTTATAATAAGCAAATTCATGAAAGTAGATTACTATTTTTGCATTTAAACCTAACCAAAATTTTTGTTTACACCCCCCCCCCCCCCCCCCACACACACACACAACCATACACACACAACTACACCAAAGGAAACAGTTGCAACTAATCTGATCTATTGAAATCGAAAGGGAAGTAAATACAAATTAGTAACAGAAAAAAAATCTTTAAAAAAACCTACGAACATTACTTACAAATCCTCATCACCAAACTTCTACTATGTAGGTTGACACTGCTACATGGTTGATTTTCTTTCAAAACCCACATCAAAAACCACTGGAACAAAGTACAAAACACAAACTCATACAATTAGAGGTAAACACACATACACACACAATCAAGACTATTTCTCAAATAAATAGTTAAATACATACACATATACAATTAGAAAGACTGAAGAAAAGTAATATGGAAGAAAAGAAAAAGGAAACACAAGCCAGGTATACTTCTTATTTGACCTACTGTTTAGGGTTCATTATTGGATAGCAGTGCAGGTCTGATCTGAAAAAAAATATTCATCAATATACCCTAAAAAGAAAATCGTCAAAAGGACAACTTGATAGATCACTGACTTATGGTTGGATCTGCAAAAAAAATAAAAAATAAAATTGTCATCAAAAACGAAAATAATGAAAGGAATCAAATGATAATGTTTTAACCTAACCAAAAATCATACACAAAACAAAGACATTTTTCGCATAAATAGTGAAAGAAAAATCAAGAATATTAAAATTTAACGACTTGAAGATGGACCTTCCTACAACAGTACACAACTCAAAACTAAACTTCGAAACATGATGAACTGTCGACATTTAAAAGTTCTTGACATTTAATGTCAAATAGATAGATAACTGCAAAGGAAATTAAACAACATTGAAACTCCACCACTAAAAGATGAAGAAAACCGATCGATTTAGGCCGCTCTAACGATGGCAGATGGTGGGAGTGGCTGGTGGTGCCGGAGGTGCAGGGCAAGTGGAGAAAGGTGAAGATTTGAACATATAAAGAGATCAAATATGAAATCTAGTTGTAATTTCTTCAATTTAAGAGATGAAAAGGAAATTCAGTTGTAATTTGTTCAATATAAGAGATGAAAAAGAAGTTGTTTTACCTGAGATTGAGACACATTAGTAGAGTAGGAAAACACAAGAGCAAAGATTTCCAACAGATTAGATAACTGTCAATATTACTGGTATTATTGATGTAACAAGTTCGGGAAAATGATCTAACAGTAGGTCTTACATCAAACCATAAGAGAAAATGTTGACAACTTAGAAGTCTAGTTATAGTGTTTGAAAGACAGGAATATTTTACAGAAGAGTGCTTCTTAGCGCACATATAAGAAATGCTATTCCTTAAACCAAAAGAAAAGATGAGTCAGACATCTACTACCGGCAACGGGTATTCCTTGGGCGAACCCTCAGATCTGCCAGTTGACGTACAACGTCTTGAAGATGCAGCTCATGATCTCTCTGATGCAATCGAAGTTCTATGAATTTAGCTCTGGAGGCAGCTAGTTGTTGCTGCAGAGTCTCATTGGCTCTCCTAGTCCCTTCCACATCCTCTTCGAGATGGTGAATGTGGATCGTGTTGATGCTCGAATTGGCATCAATCTCCATGACTCGGTCGACAGTTGCCCGACCTTGCTCAACATTCCGAGAAATCTTGCAGACCATGATGAGTAGGACACGATCAGCTAAGCCTCCATCGCTTACATTGTAAAAGCTTCGATCTCCATTGAAGGGTAAAGGTTGACCCTTTTCATGCTCCATTGGTTCAAGTTTGTCGCCCACAAGGGTATGGGGCCTTGAAATGCTAGTCGGAGGTTGAGGTTTGGGATTGGAGCCTCTTGAGGTAGGTTGTTGACTTCTGGTTCGAAGTAACAACCATCCGAAAATCCTTCTGTGAGGTGATCATCCAAAGGGATTGGATGATCCTCTTCTGGCTCTGCTTTGAGCCATCCAGTGTTGCCTTGATTTGGCAAGTACGGGTTTCCGTGTGGATGGAATCTAGCCATGATATCTACACGAGAAAAGGGGTATAAGAATCTTATATAAATAGACGTACTACCTAAGATAATTATAACATGATCCTTACCAGTTACTTCAATACATGCATAGTGCATACCAGTTATATGAAATCAAAACAGGATAGACCTTCGAATAAGTAACCCTAACTCCAAATCCACAACGAAACAAAGAACAGGAAGTAAAGAAAAGATCACAAATTTTAAGTCTACGACACCTTAGTCACATATAACCTTGGCGTATCCACTTAGAAACCATTGAACAACTAGTAAAGACCTTTTTAGCTCTCAAACAAGTAATTATAGTAACACAAAATACTCCTATAGTATTTTAGGTTTATATTCTGCTCTAATATTCTCATTGCAGTAGCGTTGGTAAGTTTTTAGACTTGTTGCAACCTCATAACCATTCTTAGGCACATGCTAGTCACTCCTCAGAAGATATAGTTGATCAGACTATATCACTCCCAGATTTGAGTATATGTCTCTAACCCTAATTGTGTTGTTCAACAATCGTAATACTTTTGTTCTGTCCTAGTGACACTGATTTTTGTATGAATGCAGGTATGTATACTTAGTTAAATATTTTATTATTTAAAAGTATAAACTCTTCGTCGGAGTATTTTAATCCCATTGTGTATATAGTTTGTATATCTTTTATGGGTTGATATACTCGATTCACTATGAAGAATGCTCTGATACCAATCTGTCACACGCTAAAACCGGAATGGTGGAAACGTTATGGAGCGGAGGACGTTGTGTATAGTATCACAACAAAGGATAATAGTAAACAAGCAACAACATCATCCATTGAATTAATAATATAATTCAATACAAGTGTGTTTTGAATAGTTTATATGACACCAAAAATATGAATCAAAATAAGAGACGAGTCTTGAAAGCTCCGTCTTCTCAGCACCTGGCATCGGTACCTGTCTACTGATGACCTGAAAATACAAGTTATTTTGAAAGAGTTTATCAGATTTAAAACTGTTGAGTTCATAAGTATTTTAGTGGCATTGTTTGTATGAAAATGTTTGTAAGCGTTTATTGTATAAGTTTGTAAATGTTTGTAGTAAATGTTCGTATCTCCTTGAAAATCCTTTATTTTCTACTAAAAAGTAGCATTCGACCAAGGCATCAAACGTTCTGAATGTTTGTTTCTTGTAAAAGTTTGTATTTTTTCCAAGTGTGACTATCATTAACAAAATATATTTTTTACATTACCGTTTATGTGAGAAGATCACAATGTGAATGCAATGGGAAATAATAAAGTACTGTAGTGTTGTATATAGTGACTACTGTTGTACTAACTACCTTAAATCGGTTGTTAATTAAGGTGTAATGTGATATGATTGTAACCATACTTAATTGACTAGTAAAATACGATGCTCGAAGACTTAGAAATGATATAACATTCGTCACCCGTAGACCTGCAGGTACTACTGTAGCTAGCAGCAAGGTGTAGGACGGTCAGTTCCGTATATATCTATACACAAATTCACGCTTTCCTTCTAGGAGACTCTAGTTACAAAATGAGCCACAACAGTGATGCGATGACCTGAAGTAGTGGCTCACATTTATGTTATAGTATTCGTGTATATGTATTGTATGTACTAGAGTAGTGCATGGTCTCTCTGTCTAGTATGTAGTATATCTCTAGTGTATAGTGTGTAGTTTGTAGTATATCTCTAGTGTATAGTGTGTAGTATGTATTGTTTCTCGTTATAGTATTCTCTATATGTTTCTCTTTATAGTGAGCATTGTTTCTCGTTATAGTATTCTCTATCTGTTTCCCTTTATAGTGAGTATTGTTTCTCATTATAGTATTATCTATCTGTTTCTCTTTATAGTGAGTATTGTTTCTCGTTATAGTATGTATTGACTCATTTATGAACTAACTCTTTGTATTTTTCATTGTACTAGAAATAGTGACTAGTGACTTCCTAAACTATACCTATTATAGTTTAGTTGTAGAGTTGTTTGTATGACTGAGTGTTGAACTGAGATAAAAGCTTTCATGTCTATACATATATACATAATATATAACTAAGGATCAAACGACACTCGGACAAACAATAGGGTACTCTAAATCGACAACCAAACAAGGAACAGGAAATAAAGTGAGTTATCAGTCCTACGTCCTTTCAACCTTATTTATATAACTATATATGAATTAGACATGGTTTTGACAATATATAAGTTTGAAAGAGTTAAAAGAAAATGTTTGGCATATAAAAACAAGTTTGATAAAGAGTTTATAATGTAAAAGAGTTTGATAAACATTTTGAAGTATTTGCAATCCATATGTTTGATAACAGTTTGAAAGTAATAGAAAATCTATCTGTTTGTTCTAGTTATTAATCTTATGTGATTGATATAATAACTAGAATGTTTCAACTTGTATCCCCCACCCCCCATAAAAGCATTTAAAATCAATTAAAAGGTAGATTAAGGGGTATGAACTCACCTGTAGTGAGTAGTTTGGATGAACGAGTGGTATAGGATGCTAAGTGCCAAGTGAATACTTGAGCACACACATGGATCATATTTATCATATGATGACACATATATGTATACAATTAGTGTTTAAACAACTAATTATGCAAGGAGAGACATCCTAGGATATAAAAAAATACTTAGATTCAAGTGCTAGAAGTGCCAAGGGTTTCATATAATGGGTGTATGGCCACACATAGGAGTGTATGGCCAGAATGTTGTGTTTCATGTGTGTGTACGGCCAGAGTGTGTGGCCCAAGTGGGTGTATAGTCATACACTCATGGTGAAACATGCGATTGAGTGATTTAAAGTCCTATAAGCATCTAGGAAGTGTGTCTTGACCAATACTTAACCTTAATGAAAGTTTAATGCCATTTTGAGACTTAAAAAGGGTGTGTACAGCCACACAAGGAGTGTACGGCCGTACACCCTTGATGATTATGTAAAAACGGTCAAAAGTGTATTCCAAGGTTTTATATTTCATGCACTAAGTGTTCTTGATCAAGTTCTAGCCTAGAACATGAGTTTTGAGGCCATTAAGCACTAAATAAAGGGGTGTACGGACACATGGAGTGTGTACGGCCGTAAACTCCTTAATGATCATGGTTTGGACGTTTCTAAGGTGTAAAACTAGTAAGTAACAAGCATATGGAGTGGTACTTACAATAGAGAAGCCTTTAGGGGTGTTTGAGGTCCAAAAACTTAGTAGGTGTGCTTGGTGTTCTTGGAGAACACTTGAAGTGTGACATCCGCAAAATCACAGCTAGAAAAGACCGATTTTGTTTATGCTTTATAAAAATCAGAGTACTTCATTTTATAAAAAGGTTGCGGAATTTGTTCCCAGAAAAACACGATAAATACGTTATTAAAACATTTTCGAAGAAACGTATTTTTATTCATCATAAAACGTTTGGGATGTCATCGTTAATACAGAAACATAAGCATAAACAGAACTTACATTTATTTACACTAGTGATCTACATCTCTTTAAATCTCTCAGTGTAAAGTGACTTCATATCAACACCTGTGATATACATAAACTGAGTGGGTCAGGTTGGGAAACCTGGTGAGTACATAGGGTTTTTCAACCCACAATAATATAATTGTTATGTTTAATCATCAAACAATTAACCCCATTACCCATCCCCGTTATCTTCTTTACTCTTAAGGATTTAACCTAAGAGTCGTCTATCCTGCATTTGTTTATTCCGAAGTCCCTTACTTACAGGGTTATAGGACTGGCACTAAATCCATAGCTGCCGATGTTAGTTCGTAAAGCACTAATTCCATAGCTGCTATATCCTACTCATCGGGTACTAAATCCATAGCTACCAGCGTTTAACAGGTACTAACTCCATAGCTACCAATTCCTACAGGTACTAAATCCATAGCTACCAGTGTCTAACTAATAGGTACTAAGTCCATAGCTACCAATTTCTAACAGGTACTAAATCCATAGCTACCAACGTCTGACATGTACTAAGTCCATAGCTACCGGTGTTTGTCCCATAGGCACTAAGTCTATAGCTGCCAATGTATACTCACGTCATCTTCTATCTCTCATCATCTATCTACCCATCATCATACCCCACATATTCGTATATATAAAATACGTATACAGTTTAAATCCTTTAAAACATGTATAAAACGTTCATCCAACATAGACAACAAGTATTCAGATAATATGCACACATAGCACATAGTTTATATTAAATACTTCATATCTATGTGTAAGATGAAAGGGACTATGCACTCACCAGATTAGGTGGTGATTCCGAACTCAGACAGCACTTCGTTATCTCAAAACAATTTTCCTTGACAAAACCTAGTATCAATACCACTAGGGTTTAGTTTTTAACATTAACCACGGCTAATTAATAGTCTAGCTATTATTACTATTATATAAGCGTTAAATAACACTCAATATAACTCATAATAATAGCCCAAATAATTATTTTAAGGTCCTAATAATGTTACTATAATTAAATAAAAGCTATATTAAATATAGTATAGGCATAACTCACTTACAATGGGTTTTTATTAAAAACCGGGCTTCGTTGGAGCAGCGTTTCCGAGCCGAAAGCTTTTCTTCTAGGAGCCGTCGGGCGCTCCGGGGCTTTCTTCTCGTGATAGGGAGGTTCCGTAGACTTGGGAGGGGTTTAGGGAGGCTAGAGAGAAGTTAGAGAGAGAAAGAGAGGCTTATGGTGTGAAGAAAATATGAGGAGTTCACCCTTGTATTTATAGGAGTTTTATAGTAAAGTAGCCTCTAAGCTTCGTCCGTAACTTTGGCATACGAGCTCCGTTTTTTTCTGTCTTTTTACCGTTGAGATCCTATTAATGAGATCTTCAACTTTCGTTTAGACCTCGTTAGCTAATTCTCATTCTATCTCGGATTTACAAAACTGTATCGAATTCGCCGCGCTCGAAAAGTAGGGACTAAGCTTCATCCATAACTTTCGCATACGTGTTCCATTTTTGTCTGTCTTTTTACCGTTGAGTTCCTATTAATGAGATCTTCAACTCTCATTTAGACCTCGTTGGCTAATTCTCATTCTATTTCGGATTTACAAAACTGTATCGAATTCGCCGCGCTCGAAAAGTAGCGACTAAGCTTCGTCTATATCTATCTCATACTATCTCCGTTTTCGACATTCTTTATATCCATGCGTAGGTAAAAATAATATCTACAACTTTCATTTTGGCTCCGTCGGCTAATTCTCGACCGATCATAAATTTAACAGTAGGAGGCGTTTAGACTGTTAAATGACCGCAAAGAATTCGTAACTCTTTCATATGAACTCCGTTTTCATCCATCTTTTTACTGTTGAGTTCCTATTATTGAGATCTTTAACTCTCATTTCGGTCGCGTAAGCCAAAAACCGCTCGAACTAAAATTCGAGTTTCGGGCTGTACACTACTAAGCTGAAACTTTGAAAAATCATAACTTCCTCATACGAAGTCAGATTTGGGCGTTCTTTTTACGGATTTTCTCATTTTAACATACTCTACGACTTTGGTTTAGATAACTAAGGCTAAAAAGTCTTCTATCATAAATTCACTTTTTACGCTTCCCGGTGCCGTGCTGGTTTTGCCGTAAAACTTCGACTGGCAATAACTTCTTCGTTATAACTCAGATTTCGGCGTTCTTTATATGTACGGAAACCTTGTGACATATACTATAACTTGGTTAAAATTATTTATTCTAAATAATCTTTTGCTGAAAAGTCGTTTTCGACCCATATTGCCTCTAAATTGACTTGCCCGGATCTACGGGCGTTACATGAAGATCTAAACAGAAGGAGTAATTTCATGGATGAAATGATAGATCCTTACTAGATAGTGTAATGAATCGTCAAATCAAAGGAAAAAACACTTACAACTTGAAGATCTAAATGCAAAAATCGGATAATACTTGAGAGAGAGGTTGATTTCTTGGCTTAGGAATGTGAAAATAGGTAAATTGAGGCTAACACTCTCATTTATACATGAGAATGTACGGCCAGAAGGGGGTGTACGGCCGTACACTCCTTAAGTTGGAGTGTTTGGCCAATTTTTGAAGTGTTGAACTTGAGGAACTCATTTCTAAACCCTAACTTTGAAGGTACAAGGCTTAGAACACTCTAATTGGCTCTAAACAATGCTAGAAGATAGCAAAAACGAGTTTGAACTTGATTGATTTGAATGGTTGTACAAGATATAATTTGGGTTGTCATAGTTACATTCGAATCCTTGGTTTAATTTTAAATAAATTGCTAGGGTTAAATTAGGAAATTATGGCAAAAGCAATTCGGATTCCATGCTAGTATTGTTTTTGATGATTCTATGAGGACCTAAATGTTTAGTTGATCCAACATACGTTATAATGCATTTGTGGCCCTCTTTATTCTAGTGAAATCATGGAACAAAAACACAACCTTTCTTAGTTTGAGGGACGCAACATGTTTAGCATCGTGTACCAGAAATGTACACAGGAAAACTTAAGTAGTCATTGCACATATAGACTAATTCCTTAACCAATAAATGATGAAGTTAAATCCCCGTGCGTAAGCATATATTTTTCTAGGATTTTTAGTTTGAGTGAAAAAAGTGCGGTTGAAAAAAAAAAAAAAAAAAAAAGAGGTTAAAAGAAAGAGAAAAAAAAAGAGTGATCAAATGTTCGAATAAAGAATCTACAAATATATGTAGACAAAGAAAAAATTATTGAAGATTCAAGGCAAAAAGTTATCAAGTCTTTTATTTTTATTTGTAATTTCTTTTTGTAATGCCGTAAAATTTCAAACAAAATTTCACATTTTAAAAGCAATTTAATTCACAATATTATGAAACACATTGTTTCATATATTCAACATAAGTCAAAAATCCCAAGATCATATCATATATATAAAACTCCGAGTGTGTGTGTACTGATCATGCTGGCGCCTTCCCGCGATCCTCACTAGTACCTGAAACACATAACACAAAACACTGTAAGCACGAAGCTTAGTGAGTTCCCCAAAATACCATATATAACACATATTAGCCACTCAAGGCTATAACTCTGGTGAGCCCTTGGGCCCTAACTCTGTAGACCCCCTGGTCCTAGCTCTGTGGACCTTCCGGCCATAACTCTGATATACTCACAGCATAAATCACATAGAAATAATGCATTGCAACACATCACATAGATAGCATACAAGATACTCTATCACATAACTTTGTTTACCTACACAAGGTAAAGTATAGTGAGAAGACTCACCTCGGATGTCCCGGTAATATCTCGCTCGCGTAAACACTAATCTAGCCTCTACCTAAACACATAAACGATCATCTCAAATTAATAACGGCTCTCCAGGCTAGACTAGATCCTCACATGTCCTCTATGAAGGCTAAAAGACCATTTTACCCTTCAAACAGTCCACAAGTCCAATTGTTGACCAAACCCTAGAAGTCAACAAAAGTCAACGGTCAACCCTTTGACCAGACTTGTCGAGTGCACAATTGTGACTTGGCAAGTTCCTTCATGAACTCAAGTCCTCTAAATCCCCAATGACTCACCGAGTCACTTCTCCAACTTAGCAAGTCACCAACTGTGTGATTCATGGGCAAAACCTATCCTACTCGCAAGTCGCCGAGTCTGTTCTTGGACTCGGTGAGTTCATGCCATGCTCACACTCAAATGACCTCCTGAGGTCATATCTGTTCCTCAAATCCATAGATCTGACCTTCCCAAGCATGATAATTACGTAAAGTTCATATCTTGATGCTCATGCAAAGGCCCAAAGGCTCTATTTGGAGAAATAACCTCAAATATGACATTCTAAGCTCAAGTCTCCTAATATCAATCATAAAGATCAAAGGGTTAAGGTCTTTGGACCTCTTTGGATCCAGATCCAAAGCCTCAACACGAGAAGGGACCAAATGCTCATCAAATCAAGCCTCTAAAGGGTCTAGAAAACCCTAACTCCAAAGGTTAACACCAAAACTAAAGAAGAATCGAATCCATACCTCAAATATAAAGTCCCTGGGATCTGGAATCTATAAAATAGGACCCTCTTCAGCTCCTTCTTGCCTTGGTCACCTTCTTCTTGCAAGAACACCAACACAAGGATCAAAAATGGCCTCTCCTCCCTCACAAACGTTCTAGCTCTCTTAGGGTTTATCTCAAGGGTTTGGTAGCCGCAACTGAAGGCTATAAGAGCCTTTAAATAGATCCCAAACTCGAGAAATTATGGTTTCACTTAACAGCGTGGAATCGCCGAGTCCGGTCACCAATCCGGATAAAAACTCGCGGTCCTACTCGGCGAGTCTAAGCATCAACTCGCCGAGTCCCTCCCCAAACTCAAAATAAAAGAATAAAATAATATACTTGGAAATCTGAATGTTACACTTTTCTAGGTTATTTTATCGTATGTGTGCTTGGGGAAAAAACCAAAAATGACTTGAGGTTAAGAAATTTTTCTGGGGATGGATTCAAAGGGATGCATAAAATGAGTGTTGTTCACAAGAAGTGGGTGAGTATTTATCTGGATTGTGGGTATTTAGGGTTAGGGGGTCCTTAGGAAAACAATTACTCACAAATTCATGCATTATGGTCTTGGCATCATGTGTTAATATTTTGTTTGCTTGGGGGCAAGCAAAAGTCACGTATGGGGTACTTTGATATGAGCATATTTAGTTATAATATTCATGCATTATCTTAATACTTTATATTGATTTTATCTCATTAAATGAACAAAAGATGCTTAATTATTTTTAAATTTTCGTTTTTAGCAATAAAGACATGCTCGGAAGGAAAAGGAAGCAGAAATGGCAATTGGAAGCTTGGATCTTGGATTTTGAAGAAAGAAGGATGTTGTTGGACAGCTTGACCAATTTTCAGTGTTTTGGCCATATCTCATGAACTGTAACTCTGATTGACGAGATTCAAAATGTTTTGAAAACTAAACAAAATTTCAGACGACTTTTTTGTTTTGAAAAAATGTTGATTCCAAATGGACTCGACGAGTTGATTAGAGTGTTCGCGATTCATGATGCTGACTTGCCAAACACGTGATTTTAACGACCAACTGGACGAGTTGGGTCAAAAAACTCATTAAGGTGGATGATTTTTGGAGGCCAGAAGGGTTCTTAGAGCCATGGTTTTCGAGAATTCAACCTAAAATTCAATTTTGAAGAGATCAGGGGCAAACAAACATTAATTTTATCTTAATCTTTTGTGTGAACCATGTTTGAATCGTTAGAATTTGATTTTAGGATGCTATTTGTTGTAGTTATGAGCAAAGCTTCATACTTCTGTTTAGACTAGATGATCTTATGAATATGGTGTGATTTTATGGCTTGAATTAGTTTGATTTGGTGAATTGTCTTGTTAAGCTTGTTAAAGGCCTTTATGTGTTGACAATAATTATTTACTGTTAATAATCAAGTTTATTAAGTTGCATGAACATCTTATTAATTGCTTGTATCATATGGTTTTTGTGAAAACAATATTGTATGCCTAGTATTAGTGAACATGAATTTAGGGTTAATTATAAAATATGTAAGTTGATGTGTGAGCATGTGTGATGAAGAACCACATATGATTTTGTTGAATTGACAAATTTAATTAACTAATTTTACAAGTCTTACATGATCCGAACTGAATACTAGGAAACTTGTTAGTTTAATCAACTGATCATTGTTTAAATTAATTTGTTTGCTAAGGATTACTAATAGTGAACATGAACCTAATCACATTAGAAATCAGTAACCATTGATATATTAACCCAGTGCACTTGCCACGAAATCAACCATAGGAATAAGTGAATCAAATATGAATAGAAGTCTCTTTATCTTATTAAATCTACCTGTGTTTTGTTCCCTTAGTTGTTAATTATCTTTTGTTTGAGTTTCATTTGATTACTAAGTTTCTAGTCTTGCAAAACTAGAGAAAATCCCCATTTCTATTACTTGTTTTATTTAGATAATATTAGCAATATTTTTAATTGTTTATCGTTCCTTGTGTTCGATACACTACTTACCTGAACTAAACTGCTAATTGATAGGTACACTATCTTTTGTGTGTTTGTCTTTGTGTTTAAGTTAGTAGGATTAAACCTGGTATATTTCATACATATCATGTAGGAACAGAAATTGAACGCGGGTTGTAAATTCTACTCGACGAGTTAAGAGCCTCAAGTCGACGAGTCGGCCGGTAGGGGTGAAACCATAATTTCGGGGTTTTGCACCCTATTTAAGCATCCTAATCTCCACATGGTGGCCTCATTTCCAGCCACCAAGTCCCAAACCCTAAATCATGAAACCATAATGCTTTGTGTGATCTTGTGAGATATATTTGTGTGAGTATTGTGTGTTTGAAGCTTGTGAAGGAAGGAGAAGCTTGGGGATTCAAGAAGAAGCTAGTGATTCTAGAGACACCATTGCATTTTCATCAAGTCTGGTAAGCAAGTCCCAAACTTGCGTAGTAACTTCTTAGATCTTCTTATTATCATTGTATTGGGTTTTTGGTCAAAGAAACATGACCTTTGGGAAATGGACATCCCAATTGAGTATACCATCAGATCTGGATTATGGAAGGATTTCATGGCATAAAGGTGCAAACTTTATTTCCATTGAAGCCCCATGCAAGCTATATGATGTAATTTTGGCCTATTAAGCTCCAAAAGACCATGCATGGAGAGAAATGTGAAAGTTTTACATGTTCATATAGTGTCTAGTGTCCAGATCTCAATTTATGTGCTTTATCTTAGAGTATTAATGGCTTGTGAACCAAGATCTAGGTATTAAAGAATTAACGTCTGAGCTAAACCCATTTTGTAAGGATATTAATGGGTAAAGGACATTTTCAGAGTGTATGTGAAGTATGGATCTCAGATCTGAAGAATAAGGGCTTAATCCATTAAGATGGCTTAACAGACTGAAGAACTCGACGAGTTCAGGATGGAATCGACGAGTTAGATCGATTTTCCCCGATTTTGTAAAGGACAGAACTCGAGGATTTTAGGAGGGTCTCAACGATTTGGCTCTTTTTATCACAATTCTGCTGAACATGGAAACTTGGTGAGTTGATAGGTCAACTTAGAGAGTTGAGTCAAACAAGAATGTTGACTTTGACCAAAATGTTGATTTTGACCAGGGGTAAAATGTTCATTTTACCCTAAGGAGGATTATTGGATTTTTACTAAGTGTTATTTTGATAATGATAGTCGGGGAATTACGGGAGCATCCGATAGAGATTCCTTACCGAGAGATTCAGCAGCCAGCTTTGTGAGGTGAGTTTTCCTCCAGTAGGAATGGGTTGAAGTCACAAATGCCAGCTCGTTTATGTATGTTAGCATATGTCGGACTAACTTCTGATGTTAGGTTGTGCCTGATGTAGGTTTATATGTTTCCGGATTTTAGTCTAATTTTGGGGCTAGCCCGAGGAATGTTAGCATGCTTGATATCTTCGTGATTCTTGCATGTGTCTGTTTGTATGTTTCCAGACTTCGGTCCGATGTCGGGGCAACCTCGTGGAATGTTTATATGCTTCTAGATTTCGGTCTGATGTCGGATGGGGCCCGAGGAATGTTTATATGTTTATGTTAACTATTTTTATTATATGTATTTTTTGATATGCTTATCTATACCGAGCTTTGCTCGATGCCAGGCGGAGCCCAATGCGAGACCTCAATCTGATGTCGGGTGGGGCCCGGTCCCGTACTTCGGTCTAATGTCGGGCGAGGCCCAATGTAGTGGTTAAGGCCCAATGTATGTTATTATGTGATTATGTGATTATGTGTATGGTATGTGGTAGTTTAGGGTGACTCACTAACCTTCGTGCTTATAGTTTTCAGTTTTTGTGTCAGGTACTTCCGGTAGCAAGTGGAAGAGCTCGGGATGGCTGCAGTGCACACACCATTTGTTCCAACCTGGGATGTTTATACTCTTATATATATATATATATATATATATATATATATATATATATATATATTGACAGATGGTTTTGAGATACACGACTTATGATTTTCATATGATGAACGATGTTTATGGTTTTATTAATGATTAAAAATGAAAATTTTAGACTGTATTTTTGGGATGTTTCAAATAACATCGAGAGTACAAAGCTAATTTGCATGGTTATTCACATATTGTTTGTGATCCTTGGTATCCCAGTCAAAAATGGAAGAACATAATCGAGATTAAACATGTCATTGAATAGTTCAATGAATCTCAAAAGATCTAGGAATTTCATTAAAACCTAATTTGTTAAAATTTCGTTTTTCGTGGTGAAATTTGTGAAACTTCATTTGCCTACCTTTATTTATTTCATGATTAGATTACAACATCCCTTTTCTAAGTTGTGAAATATCTAGTTGGATCTTAGCCTTAATATTTCATTTGGGTGTTATATTAAGGATTACTTTTATCTAACCAAAACTTGTCCTTCTTCTTTTTCAAATGTTAACTTCCAACGATGCTTCTGGTTCCTCCAAAAACAACTCCTCTAACTTCTCACTCTTCAATATTTTCTCAAAAGTTACTTTTGATGGCACCAATTATAATGATTGGATGAGTAACATCAAAATGGTTCTACGTTTAAAGGACAAGCAGTATGTGCTCGAAAAAGAACATCTCGAGATTGATGAATCTAAAGTTACTCCTGAAGAAATAGTTGAGTATAAGACTCACTAGAATGATGCAACAATGGTTGCTTGCATCATGGTGGCAACTATGACTCCTGAGATACAAAGGTTCTATGAGGATTACTGGCCATACGAGATGAACAAGGACTTGATGGAAAAGTACCATCAACGATCTTGTCAAGAAAAGTATGAAGTACTAAAGTCCTTCATCACTAGCAAGATAAAAGACGAAGAATCCATCAGTAGCCACGTGCATAGAATGTAACGATATGTGGAGCACTTGCTAAAGCTCAATGTGAACTTTCATGAGGAACTGGATATTAATATAGTGTTGTAGTCATTTCCTAGTTGTTATGATCAGTTTATCATGACTTATCATTTGAAAAACCAAAAGACCACATTGTCTCAACTTCCAAACACGTTGAGAAGTACTTAAATTAGACTAAAGGGAAAAATCATTGCCTCCAATACTGTTGATGTTGCTCCTGTATTGGCCATTAGTCAAGGAAAGGGGAAGAAGATGAAAGGTCCTCCCAAACAGAATTGGAAGGGAAATTCCCAGGCTGGGTCCTCAAGCAATGGACCCAAAGGAAAGGCCAATTCTTATGCTCCTCCCGCCTCTAATCCTAAAGAGGCTACTTGCTTTTATTGCCTTGATAAGGGCCATTGGAAACAAAGCTGCACCAAATACTTACAATACATAAAGGATAGCCAAGTGAAGCCAACTTCAACAAGTATTTACACTATTTTATCCAAAAAAACTCATCATATTCTCATTCTTGGTTCCTTGATACAGGATGTAGTTGTCACATTTGTTCTTATTTGTTGGGGCTAAAAAGAAGTGAGTATCTGGATGAAAGAGATATACTCCATTCTTTCTAAAACTACATCATATTTCTGAAAGACCCAAACTTTCATACTTCACAATATTGTAACTCCAAAACATGCTACATGCATATTCATAAAATAATATTTTACATTGATAGTTTATTTACATAGACTGGATACAAACCGATTATTAATATTTTTACAAAGTTATATATATATATATATATATATATATATATATATATATATATATATTACATTCTTTCCTAGGAATACAATACAAAATTATAACATTATCTATTCTACATCTTCTACCAGTACAAAACTATAATGGATGCTTATCACCTGCAATAGTTAAACATTGAGAAGGATAAGTGGGTGACACATAGTAAGTTCAATAATAGTTACAATATAACATTATGTCATATACATATATCAATATGATAGAAGCAAAGAGGGACAAGGAACCAGATAGGCAAATGAGTATCATATGACAAGCTTTCCATATCAACGAATAATCAGATTCAAATATTTGAATTCAAAGAGACATAACAATTTCAACACCTGATATACAACAATAAGACTTCAGCCAAGTGGCATAGAAAATATGATTTCAGAATATCATTTCACTAGAATACATAGGCTTTCATCCATGTCTTTGTATTCTACTATGCCAAATTGATGCTTATGTCATACACTTCATGGCCAAAGGCTACATACCAGTACCCAAGTGATGCTTATGTCATACACTTCATGGCCTAGGGTATAGCTCACTATCATAATAACATGGGAAAGCACATTGAACATATAACACATAACACACAATTATCCCTATATTGAAACCCACCGTGAGTTAATCGGGGGTTAAAATAGTAGTTTATGCAGCACTTCGTTATAATAGATAGATTTCTTTGCTGAAAACCGAGAGCTTTATTGAAAATCGGGCCCTGCAAGGGTTGAGATTCAAACCAAAAAAATAAATTTCTCGGGCACCTCTGGGCATGTTTCGGGTGTTGGGAATGATCTCGAGGCTTCGTGGGAAGTTGAAATAGTAAAAATATGAGTTTAGGGGTGAAAATACCAAATTCCAAAAGTTATCTAGAAAATCTTGCACCACCTTTATATAGGTGCGAGGTTCAAAGCTCCGGACGAAGGAAATAACACGCGGTAGCACAAGGAGGCTCGGATGCGAGGGTAAGCGAACACGTAGCCCGCATGCGAGGGGGGCCACGTGGCTCGCATACGAGGTGGGACAGATGGTGCGCATGCAAGACGAGGCGTGTTGGCTTCTTATTGGGCCGCATCTCCGGTCAAATTAGCAACGAGCACGTGCCCGACACGAGGCAGCTTCGCGGGCGAGGTGACGTGGACGAACCTCAGCTAAGTGGATTTTCTCGGATTTTGGGTTTTCTCGATTTTTGTGTCCCAAACATCGAAAATCTATAACTTTTGCATACAAGCTCTATTTTTCACGTTCTTTATATGCATGCGTAGGTGAAGTTGTGCTCTACAACTTTCGTTTAGACTTCGTTGGCAAATTTTGAATTTATTTTTAATATTATTATTTTTAACAGACCAGGACAGGAATATCCATTAAAAATTCATAACTTCTTCATCCGATGTCTGTTTTCGTCAGTCTTTTGACCGTTGTATTACTATTGATGATACCTTCGTTTCTCATTTTTGTTGCGTCAGCTAAAAATCACTCAATGTTTATTTCGAGTTTTTAGTTGTCTACTGCTATTTTGAAACTTAGAAAAATCATAATTTCCTTATACGAAGTTAGATTTGGACGTTCTTTTTATGAAAATTCTAGTTTTAACAAATACTACGAATTTCATTTAGATCGCCAAGGCTAAAAATTAGTTTATCAAAAACTCACTTTTTACTTCATTCGGTGTCGTGCCAGTTTTATCGTGGATCTTCGATTTGTCATAACTTCTTCGTTAGAACTTGGATTTCGATGAGGTTTTCACCTAAATGTTTCTAACAAGATTCTATACAACTTTCAATAATAAAACTCTACTTATTTCAAATATTATATTTTTGTTGAATTTCAATATTTCCCTTTTGATTGGAATCTCATAAGACTTTCAATATTTTCCGAGTGATTCTAAACATAGCTTTACTTCATTTTTAGTAAAAACTATCTGTTAGAAATCGATTCACATAATTATATAATATTTCATAATATTATTCACTTTTTAAAATTTTTAAAACACGATTTCAAAACGTGTATGTTATAGTGGAGCATGAGAGAATGAACCTGATCATGGGCAATAGGTGATCATCACCTGTTACGAAGATGGGTGTTTATAACTTAGTGATTAGTAGTGGGTTGTGTTTGGATTTGAATAATTGTTGCTATTCGTCAGAAATAACAAGAAACATCATTTCATTTCATGGTTTATATAGACAAGGTTTTAGTCTTTTAGATACTCTTTTAATAACAAGGATGGATCTATTTCTGCTTTTAAAAATGGTGTATTCTATTTTGAAGCTTTAGCTTGTGATGGCATGTACGAAACTGCGATGGTTTTAGATAATTTAGGTAATATTGTTTTATAGATTAATTCGTCTAATGGTTTAGCCAAAGCTTGTTTGTGGCATTGTCGTATTGGACATGTCAATAAGAAACGCATTGCCCAACTCCAAAAGGATGGTGTGTTGGAATCATTTGACTTAAGGCTGGATGATACATACGAATCTTATATACTTGGAAAGATGACTAAATCACATTTCACTGGTTCTTGTGAAAGATGTGAAGGATTCTTGGAACTCATATAAACAGATGTGTGTAGGCCCTTCAGATCCACCACAAGGGATGAAAATCGATTCTATGTGACTTTTACTAATGATTATAGCAGATATGGTCATATATACTTAATCAAGCACTAGTTAGAAACCTTTGAAAAGTTCAAAGAGTTCAAACAAGAAGTTAAGAATCAATTGGGCAGGAAGATAAAGATGCTTAGATCCGATAGAGGTGGTGAGTATCGTAGTAACAAATTCCACGAATACCACAAGGAATGTGGAATAGTTTCATAATTAACACCTCCTAGGACACCCCAACTTAATGGTGTGGATGAGAGGCGTAACTGAACCTTCTTGGACACGGTTCATTACATGATTAGTCGAGCTTGACTTCCAATCTCTTTTTGGGGGTATGCCTTAGAGATTTCTGCCCACATTCTTAATCTTGTCCCAATAAAGAAGGTTGCCAAAACACCTCCCGAGATGTGGACAGGGAAGGTTACCTTGTTGCCACATATCAAGGTTTGGGGTTGTAAAGCTTTTTTTAGACAAGATACTCATGAAAAGCTTGAACTTATAAGTGAGAGATATATTTTCATCGAGTACCCACAAAAGTCCTTTGGATATTTATTCTACAGACCTAGTGAAAACGTGGTCTTCATAGCACGAAGGGGAGTCTTGTGAAAGTGAACTCATATGAAAAGAGGATAGTGGGACTACTATTGATCTTGCACAAATTCAAGAGCCAAAAGATGAAGGAACTTCTAATACTGGTGCTCAACCTGAGAATAAATTCCTGTTAAACGAATTGACGATTCATTTCCTCTCAGGTGTTCCAGTACATTTAGCATTCTGCATGTGTTTTATGGTTTCCATATACCGATATATGGTGACACATTTATTGATGATAGTAAACTGGTAAATTGGTTGACCTTATAATAGGTCGTAAGACAGTTGGGTGCAAATAGATCTCCATGAAGAATTCTAACATGGATGGAAAGGTGCACGCTTTCAAGGCTTGACTGGTTGCGAAGGGCTTTACTCACACCCCAGGGGTTGACTATTATGAGACCTTCTCACCAGTAGCTAAGATTAAATCTAATAGGGTAATGCTGGCCATCAATGCATTTCATAACTATGAAATTTGGCAGATGGATGTCAAAACTTCTTTCCTTAATAGGAAGTTGGCTGAGGATGTTTACATGAGCCTGCTAGAGGGCTTTGTGGATGCTAAGTATACCAATAGAGTGTGTAAGCTTGAGAAATCAATCTATGGATTGAAATAAGGTTCTCATAGATGGAATCTTTGTTTTGACAAGAAAGTTAAAGAGTTTGGCATCTCTAGAAGTGAAGATGAATATTGTGTATATATCAAAGCTAGTGGCAGTATAGTCACCTTCCTGGTATTGTATGTTGATGACATACTACATATAGGAAACGACATTCCAAGCTTGAAAGAGGTTAAGTCTTGGCATGGAAAATGTTTCGCTGTGAAGGATCTAGGAAAGGCTGCTTCTATTTTGGGAATAAGGATTTTGAGAAACTAGAGTAAAAAACAAATTGGACTTAGTCAGAGTACGTATTTGGATAAGGTGTTAAAGCATTTTAGAATGGAGAATCCCAGGAAAGGGGAATTCACTATCCAGAGTAACACGTAACTAAGTAAGATTCATAGTCCGAGTACTGATGCAGAAATAATAGAGATGAGTCAAGTTCCATATGCCTCCACCGTTGGATCGATCATGTATGTTATGACATGTACTAACCCTGATGTGACTTTTTCTTTGATCATGGTTAGTCAATCTTAGAGAAACCCAGGTAGAGCTTATTGGATAGCAGTCAAGAATATTCTTAAGTGTCTATGAAGAACTAAGGACTAGGTCCTTATTCTTGGTGGCATTTATGACTTAAGAGTTACTCAGTATAGTGATGCCAGCTTTCAGAAATACATAGACAACTTTTGTTCTCATACTGGCTAGGTGTTTACCCTTAATGGAGGATCAGTAACTTGGAAAAGTTCCAAGCAGGAAATGGTGGTTGATTCTACATGTGGATTAGAGTACATTGTAGCAAGTGAAGCATCAAAGGAGGCTATGTGGTTGAAGAACTTTATTGGAGACCTTGGAGTTGTGCCAGCCATAAAGGATCTTATGGAGATTTTTTGTGATAATGAAGGATTAGTTTCCTTGACAAAGGATCCAAGAGATCATGGTAAACCTATACATATCGAAAGATGTTAGGTCCCAAATATGTGGGATCAATCAATTACAATAGAAATGAAGAAGAAGAAGATTAAACAACCAAGCTTTCATACAATTTAATCATGAAATGTCGAATACAACTTGGATAGACCAAAAACTAACTAGCACAACCGAACACGCCTCTGACAACCTGACAACATTATATAGTAACACACAAAAGACCGAAAACAGGTTTTCGGTCAAAGCCTGAACGAAAACCTACCTAGACCGAAAACTCATGAAAACACAAAAGATGTCCAAAAAACAATAATAACAACCCTAAACCATCCATGCATTAATTCCTAGTCCAAACCAATATATTGGTCCTTCAATCTCCCCTTTGGTTTGGGGCTAGCATGATTTAGTCTTTGTTGACCACCAGCTAATCAGATGTTCCCAAAGCTGCATACCACATCTCCTTCTGTATAATGTCAACAACCATGCTTGTGTATTCCTTAGCAGCAGGCTCAAAAAGGTCTTAAACCACCTTGATCTGATGAATAGAAAGTTGATGTATATCCAAGTTTCCGAATTGAAGTAAATCTATTTTGCCATATAAACGAATACATCCATGCTTAAGTTTGATGAAAGCAAAAGCTATACTTTCATCAAACACCCAGTATAACATGGATTCTAGAGATCCATCTGGATGGTTCTGAAGGATGGGAATCTGCTTTACTTGATTTGTTGCGGGCCACATCACATATCGAAGAGGCTGATTGGTTTTGGAATCAATGACATTGGGATAAATCTTGATGATGGATGATGTTGTCTTCATAGAGCAAAAATACTTTCCACTTGACCTTCTAAAAACAATATGAATTGAGTTGCCTTAGGTTCATTTGTTGGATTTGAAAATGGGGCTTTAGAGAATTCCGTAAGATCAACCCTGGTCCAAGAGTTGAAATCGTGAGCATCTTTATACAGTTCGATATTTCCACTCTTCCTTCTAACAATCCACATTTTCAAGGGGTCATGGAATCCCCATGAGATGATTCCAGACCTATCACCATAAATATCTCTGAAGTGATTCTCTCCAATGTCAGTAACGGTGATCTTTGGTTGACTTATGGGAGCATTATGATTCAAGTTCTTTTTGAATGAAAGTTGACCCTTCTCAGCAGCTTTGTCTAGCTTAGCACGTTTTAATGCCATGACACTTGGAGCCTGTGCTGGTTCCTTCTCAAAACAGCTGACAATCCTGTTTGATTTTGTAGAAGGTGGAGCTATGGGAGCGTCTTGATTAGGAAGATAGATTTTGGCTCACTGACGGATGATTTAAACTTGTCACCAAATTCTTCTTCCAGCTTCTTCTTTAGATCATAATAGTTGGTGGTCAACAGACCAAAATGCGTCTGTAGATCGGTGATCTTCTTTGTTTTCTGAGCATTTTCCTCGAGAAGATCAGCAACTTGACTATTAAGATTGACGTTCTCAGTTTGAAGATTAGCAACTTTGATATCAAGCTCGATATTTTTCTGATTTAGCACACTAAATTCCTTTCTCAAATCAAGCACTGAGGCGTCATCATCTCTAGATATATTCTCTTCAAATGATATATCATTTCCGCGAGAAGAATGTGTTGGACTTAAATTCTGAGCCAAATCCATGGCAAGCCTTTAAGAGGCAACATCATGATAAGGCCTTGGAGGAGACGCACTCAAGCCGGAAGATGAGCCACCAACTTCATGAATAAAGCTGGGGCCTTCCTAAATGGGCACGGATGAAGAAGAGGTAGTAGTTGTGGGTGGAGGAATCTCTGTGGTTTGAGTTAGGTCGGGAAAAATAACTCCCACCCTTGGATCAATTCTTTGTCTTTTCATCGAGGGCTGGGAGATCAGGTATGTCTGGGATTCACTTACAATCGGATCAGATGTAGATATCACCCTTTCAAGGGGAGGACTCCTTGAAGATGTGTCCATTTGAATTGAAGAATCAGTCGCTTCAACAGGAACAGGAGGCTCAACTTCTTGATTGTCAACAATTTTCCTTATCTCCGGTGTTGGATTGGCACCATCATCGACATCATTGAAGATGTCATCGAGATCTTCATTTGACAAGGTGTATTCAAGTCCAGTGACTTGTTCAGCAATATCATCTCTGTCATAGTTGGGCATATCAACTCTTTCATTATCTACTCCTTCCTCAGCTACGGTGAATTCTTCTATGGAACCTCCATCAAAGTCATTTTGGACAATCACATTTGTGAAAATATGCTCCTCAGCCACAATGCCAGTTGGAGCAGCAATAGTTTCTTCCTCATAGTCTGACACGTCGATTATATCATCATTTATATTTGCATAATATGATGATGCATGATCAGTTGAATTCTGCTCAGGTGACCCATGGAATTCAGAAGAATCGGTCAGCTCAACAAATTTTCCAAATTTCTCGAGAGGGTACTTTCCTTGGAACATGATTTTCCCTTTTCGATTTTTCTTCATCAGACTGATTGTGTTTGGTCCAAAAGCCTTCAAGTTGAGAAACTCTCCCGTATTGACAAGGTCTGGAAAAAGGCAGTTGAGAAAAATCTGGATGAACCGAGGGTAAAGCAGGAATTGGTCCTCCGCCTTCTTTTTTAGATTAGTGACCATTTCTTCTAAGATAAATCTTGAGAAGTTGAAGTCAATTCCTGCTTCCAGTGCAATAATAGCTTGAGTATTCCATGAAGAGATCTCGTCCGCTCTACCCTTATAGCCTGATATACAGTTAACAAACTCATGCGCCAGAAACCTCCAGTATGGGGGTAGCAGCTTCTTGAGGGTCGGTGGGAAAATGCCTTCATATCCCATCTTTTCAAGGTACTCATCAACAACTCGCAAATTAATGTCGGTAGGAAAGATAGCCTTGTCATCAATCTTCAATGTGTCTCTGATAAACTACTTAGTAATGACAATTTTACGTCCTTTGATAGTTGCTTCGATTGTCTGCGCTCTGTTGTTTTCATTTCTGATGCTAGTTGAACTCCAAAACTCATTGATTAAATCCACCTAGATTATGGGGTTCCAAGTAAGTGCTGAGAAAATGCAGCATTCATGCAACTTGAACATCATTGACTTGAATTCACTGTGCGCCATAGGAGGATCATCAAGCAAAATTGAAACATTGTGACTTTCTGTAACCTTGAAACTTGCCATTTTATCAGCAAAAAACAGACCAAATGAGAAATCATTTGATTAAAGTGCATTAATTTATTTCTCAATATAATTATTTTGGATTGGCCATTTTAAATAATTTTTATAAGTCAAAATTTAGGTTCTCGATCAAGAAAATCAAACTGAAGACCTAAGGACCAACACAAAAGTCAATACCGAAAGTTATATTTCACACCGAAAATTAGCTAGACCGAAAGCCAAGAAGAGAAATTCTCAGTTGGACCGAAAGCCGACTGATCCGGCTTGACCGAAAACGGCTCAGCTTGAACCAAAAGCCATCTGAGCTGACTCGACCGAAAACGGCTCGGCTTGAACCGAAAGCCGTCAGACCGAAAATGTCGACAGCTCATATAATCGCGATTTTCCATTGATTTCTCGGTTGGTTTTCGAATAAAAATGCATATCTGTGGTTGGAATTGCAATACCTTTGAGGATTTTGAAGTCGATTGAACAAAAGATCACAACAAGTTTTTCGAGTTTTTTTAGAGAGAAAGGAGAGGTTTTTGGTTTTCTGTAAGAGAGAAGAACAGAAAATGATTTCATTTCATTCTTTAAATACCCGGTTTAAGATTTGATCCAAACCCGGATCCCAAACCCGGTTTCTAAATCCTAATGGGCTGCAACATTTTATTTAAAAATCGGTCCAATACCCAACACTTTTATTAAAAATAGTACTCTTTGAGGATTAATTCAGAAAAATAAAATAAAATAAAAAATAAAATTACCTAAGATTTATAAATCCTAAAAGAATTAAAAAAATAGAATAAAATAAATTTTTAATTCAAACCTAAAATTAAGTCTATAACTAAGATTAATAATTTTCGTGATTTTGGGATCATAGTTGTTAGACAATCATTTGTCATTTATCAGTACCTCTCCTTTCATGAAAAGATCTGGTCGATCACCAGTATTGTGGTCTACTTAAGCACGAAAAATTGTGACTAATTTTCGACATGCTGTAAGTGACAAGACAAGATGATCCTATATTCCTAGATAAAGCTTCCTAAGGACCATTCATCTGACGACAACCAAGGATATTGTTGTCCACCTAAATTGAGCAGCGAGATCTACAGACGATCTTGAATTGTTCAATTTTAGATGTACTAGAACGTGTTTCCCGCTTTCTGATATACCCCAATAATCAAGAACTTCTGAGATACTCCTTACTTTAGGTGAGTAGACTATTATTCATAGAGAGGATAGATTTAGATTATTATTAATTATAGTTATTAGAGGGATTGAGAAGTAGAAGGTTGCATATGCTGTGTACCAGGTCGGATTGTTAATCACACAAAGGAGACAACATATGGCTAATAGATAGGAAGAATTTCAAAGATATAATATGCAGAGAAATAGATTTGCATATGTTGCAGTCCAGGTCGGATCTCTTCCAATCATGTAAAGGCGGCAACATATGACTAACAGTAAGAAAGAAAGAAAATAATTTTCTACAGACCTACTTTATCGGAATTCCCCAGTCGCTCCATCAATACCGGAATTAAGGACATAATTCGTACATCGAGGAAAAGTAAAACCACAGTTCTAGATACGGGTTCTTTAGTGTGACTGATGAATTCTCATGTATATCTCCCTGCTCAACCTATCCGAGCGTCGTATTGTCAGGCTAAATGGATCTATCTAGGTCAAGATTTGTCAAGTCATTTGATTTCTTAAGTTCATCTGCACCTACTCAAGTCCAAGAAAATTATTCGTGCCTACCAGCGCATCGAACACCAAGCCTAGACTATTCAGCTTTGGTACTTTACACATATTCAAATTGCTTGTTATCACTTGTTGATATCACTTCCCATCACATCACCTCTCAGAGATATTTTTGAATTTTTTTTCTAATGTTTTAGGATTTTTCTGATTTTCTATTGTTTTTGGATTTTTAAGTTTTTTTTATTTTTTTTTATTTTTGTTTATTTCTCCCCCTAAATTTGTGCATGGGTGAAAATGAAATAAAAAATGTGCAAATTTAACCTAAACTAAAAAAAAATAATCCTCGAAGCGAATCATTTTCAAAAGATTGACCAGCACATCGAATCGAGCTTTTTTGAACGGCTTGGTGAACATGTCCGCCACATTATTAGCAGTGGGGACCTGGTCTAGCCGAATGAGCGAACGCTCATAAAAATCTCGGATAAAATGCACTTTGATATCGATGTGCTTGGTCTTTAAGTGCTGTACCGGATTTTTAGTGATTTGGATCGCAGCCTCATTATCACAAAATATAGGGGTTTCTTGAAAATTCAAACCGTAGTCCAATAGTTGATGTTGGGTCCATATAACTTGAGAACAACAGGCATACGCAACGACATACTCCGCTTCTGTTGTTGAGATTGAGCAGTATACTGCTTCTTGCACTGTCATGAGACCAGTCTATCTCCTAGAAATTGGCATCCTCCTGAAGTTGATTTTCTATCAACCTCGCACCCACCATAGTTGCTGTCTACAAAAGCATAATGATCAAATTCGGGATTTTTCGGATACCAAAGACCCAGTTTTGGGCAACCTTTGAGGTACCAAAAAATCCATTTAACAGCAATAAGATGAGAAAATTTAGGATTAGCCTAGTAGCGAGCGCATTGATAGACCACAAACATTACGTCTGGGCGACTAGCAGTCAGATACATGAGCAAGCCGATCATTGATTGATAGTACGTATGATCTATGGATTCGCCTTCGAGATCAGGAGCCAGTAAAGGTCTCTCTTCCATGGGTGTAAGAGCAAGTTTCGCGTCTCGGAACCCGAACTTCTCCAGCATATCATCCACATACTTTGCTTGGTGAATAAGGATTCCGGTTGAAGATTGTTTGACCCAAAGCCCCAAAAACGTGGTCATTTCCCCAAGCGAACTCATCTCGAACCGCTTCTTCATCACGTCTTCGAACCCTTTGCAAAGTTGTTGGCTTGTCGACCCGAATATAATGTTGTCCACATAGATTTGAACAAGAATTTTTATTCGGACCGACATGTTTGATAAATAAAGTCTGATCAATGGTGCCTCGGGAATGTCCGTGATCGAGCAAATGCTGAGTTAGGCTAGCATACCAAGCTCTAGGAGCTTGATGCAGCCCATACAAAGGTTTGTCTAACTTGTATTGGTCAGCACAAATTTCCTCTTTGACCTTGCCATACAAGAAAGCCGCCTTGACGTCCATCTGGTATACTATAAAGTTCATGTAGGAAGAATATGTGAGGAAGATACGAATATCCTCTAAGCGTGCCACCGGAGCATAAACCTCCGTATAATCAAGACCCTAAATTTTCCAAAACCCGTGAACCACTAATCTCGCCTTGTTACGCACGATGACACCCGAGTCGTCTTGCTTGTTCTGAAAGAACCATCTAGTATCAAGAGATTTCTTTCCTTTGGGCAACTCCACCAACTTCCAACCCCCGAGCTTCTCGAATTGATTAAGTTCTTCATGCATGGCGTCAACCTAGCTGGGCTCATTCAAAGCCATTTCGACATTCTTGGGCTCTATCTGAGAAATAAAGCAAGAGTAAAAACACGTATTGATGGCTCCACTCTGACTTCGCGTTTGAACACCATCGCTCGACTGGCCAATGACGTTCTCTATAGGATGATCGCGCTAAATGCGAGCAGGGATCTCATGGCTGATGTTATTGATAGAGACTGGAAGATTATGGATGATAACGATTCCTTAATTTGTTGAATGATCCACGGTACATGAACTAGGTTCGTTTGTTGGATCTGCTACAAACCCATCAGCGATTCTTTCCGGAAAGAGAAGTTCCATTAGATTTGAAGTTATAGTGGAAGTTTATTGGTTCATGAACTCTCTTTCCACCAGAGTTAGAGGAGTAACATCAGCATCAGGAGAAGGTTGTTGAGGGGCGGACTCAGAAGAATCAGTTTGAACAGAAGACACCACTGGAGGATCAGAAGAAACCAATGGTGGTCTATAGACAACTTCTTCCTCTTCGTCTTCAATAAGGATTTTTGAACTAGATGTACTTGATTATCTGATGACACACTGAATTATTTGAAAGAGATATGTAATCAAATAGCGAATTTGGACCCACTCTAGTGTCTGTCTCATTCTCTTTAAGCCAACGAACATCGAAAGACTCCATAATATGTTTCGTCCTCTTGTTATAAACCCTGTATGCAGTACGAGCAGCGTATCCAACAAAATAACAGTCATCGGCTTTTGCATTGAGTTTGGGGTTGGGTTCCAAGTGGAGAAGAGTGAAAGGGTATCCAAATACTCTAAAATGGTTGACAGATGGCTTGTGTCCATTTAAAATTTCGTATGGTATTTTCATTTTGGCTTTGTTGATCAGCACTCGATTCTGAACATAGCACGCCGTGTTAATCGCCTCCGCCCAAAATAACACAGGAAGTTTGGAGTCATACAACATTGTCCTTGCGACGTATTTAAGAGTTTGGTTCCTCTGTTCAGCAACACCATTTTCTTGTGGTGTGCGAACAGAACTGAATTGACGCATAATCCCTTTCTCAGCATAAAAATGGTCAAGAACAGCGTTCTTGAACTCCGTTATGTTGTCAGTATGCAGCGCTTTTACTCGATTGTTGGTCTGATTCTCTATCATCACAATGAACTTCTTGATGAGGTAAGCGATCCCAAATTTGTTGGACAAAAAGAAAACCCAAGTGAAACGAGAGTAATCGTCTATCACAACGAGGCAGTATGAATTGCGGTTGATACTGAGAACGTTAACCGGACCAAATAAATCCATATGTAACAACTGAAGAACTTCACTGATGGACTTAACTTGCTTTGGAAAGTGTGGTTTCCGATGATGTTTTCCTTGAGCACACGAAACACACTTTTCAAACGTAATGAAATCTATAACAGGCAGACCTCGGACCAAATCGTTCTTTGCAAGCCGATTCACATTCTATGCATTTGTGTGACCGAGACGACGATGCCACAACATCGCAGTTTGTTCTGAAATTTTCGAGAATAGGCAAGTGATTTCGTCAGGAATATTGTTGTTCATGTCTATGATGAAGGCATTCCCATCCCGCTTAGATTTTACAAGAATCCACTCCTCCGGAATGATAATGCCTGACTTTAAAATAAGACATTCTTTGTTGGTAAAGTGCGTTGAATACCCTTTGTCACAAATCTGAGAGACGCTCAACAGACTGTGCTTCAACTCAGGAGCATAGTTGACATTTTCAAAACTAAGCACTCCATTTGACACTGTTACTTTCTGAGTTATTTTTCCACCTTCACCGCCCGCAAACGAGACATAGCCGCCATTAAATGTTTGAATATCATACAGTTGGGATATATCTCATGTCATGTGCCAGGAGCAGCCACTATCGACATACCAAGGTCTGACGATACTCCTCCGTGACTGTCCCTGCATAAGGAGCAAATTTATTCAGTTTTAGGAACCCAGGTCATCACAATCCTAGGTTTACCCTTTACCTTCATAGATTTTTCATTTGATTCTTTCCCTTCATTAGAGTTAGAGGTTAATGGTGACTGATCTGAATTCAATTTTGGTACCCATTTAAAATTAGGTTTTGAAACTTTGTTAGTTTGCTTTGAGCCGGTGGACTTTCTACTCAAAGTGTTTGAAGATCCGATCCTGCCCTTTGACAAAATAGCCTGAGTTGATTTTGGCAAACTATTATTAAATTTGTGGAAAACCTGTTTATTCTTTTGAAAATTGGCCATTTTCTTGTTTGGATTTATGCTCAAGTCACCATCCCGAGAACGAATTATGGGGGATTTTCTAGTTAAAGATCGTCCCCGAAATTCATTCTCTCCTCTTTTTGATATGTGATATACAAATATCCGATTAAAACAGTTTCTTGCAATGTGTCCAGCAGTGCCACAGTTCAAACAGATTTGTTTATTATCATTGGTAGTGACACTGCTTTTTATAGATTTCTTTCTTTTATTTTTATTTCTGCTACTTTCACATTTTCAAGAACAATCACAAGATTTTGAAGCAAATGTGGAAGATGTAGAAGCATTTGAATCAGACAAAGATACATTCTCAGACAAAACATTATCAGTTGCAACCTTATCATCAGAAAAAACAATACCACCAGACACAAAATTGTTTAAATTCGAATTTAAGGCAGACTCATCACACAAATTGACACCAAACTTTGACACATCATCATTATTAGACTTAAGAACATCATGCTTTTCATCTCTCTGCTCCCCCTGAGCTATGGACTTATCTGCACTCAAATTTGAAACGTTAGTATCCAAAACCTTTTCGTTTGAACATGTAACTTGTTCAGAAGTAGGTTTTCCATAAACAAGAAAAGGTTCTTGATCTATTTCTTCCTGAGATAATGGAATAGCAGTATAATTGTGATTGTAAGGAGGAGGGACACTCTCAAAACCTAGTCCTACTTTCTTTTGGTTTCCACAAGTGACATCCTTCCACTGGATTTGGTTTTCTATCATTTTCGCAACAACTTCGCTTGACCCATCAATTTTTTTAAAATTGAATTCAACATTTTCAAAACGTGTTTTCAATGAGTCAAGTTCAACAGTCACAACTTCAAATTTTTGTTTGATATGGTCATAGTTCTCACATTTGTTGTTGTAATCCTGTTGTAATTTCCTGAAGTCCTTTATTTTATTTTCTAGTTGAGTCTTTAAGGGCTTTTGGTTTTTCCTAAGTTTGTATCCCTCATATTTTAAGTCCTCGTTCTCTCTCTTGATTAACTCTATTGATTCTCGCAAAAATTTTATAGTTTTTGCACAAGATGGAGAGCAACCAGATTCACTTACCTCGGGCTTAGATGGCTCAGAAGTGGTTTTCACCATGAAAGGAAACTGGAGGTTCATCATATCTTCTTCGGGATCTATCTCTGCCTCTTTCCCTTTGCAATCCTCGATCTGGGCCAAATAAGTATTTTTAGGTCCTGAAATATTCAGGGCTTGAATTTGATCTTCCCAATCAAAGGATTGAGCCACCATTGCCATATTTGCAGATTGATTGGTTGATGAAGATCCTTTGTTGTTGTTGTGGACATAGGTAACTGGCACCACGGTTCGATCAGCATTTTCCCTTCTATCAGGATTTGGACATTGCCTAGCAAAGTGCCCTGGCTCATGGCAATTGTAGCAACGAAGTTTGCCTTTGTTGAATCCGACCTTTTTGTCGGAATTCAAACTCCAGTTATTTTTGCCAGTTTTCTTAGAGAACTACTTTGCCCTGAACACATCTATGGCCATCTGCCAGGTTATATCCATCTCTTCTACATCTTTAGGATGAATTTGATCAAGGTTGGAAAACGAAAGTTATGGGGAGAGTTCTCCAGCCACAAAAGCATTGTAACAATTTACCAAACCCTTGGCAAGAGCCATATTTTCTTCTTTTACTTTCATGATTGGCATCTGAGAACTGAAACCATGAGACTGAGGAGGTATAACATTAGATGAGCCAACACAGGTATTAACTTGTTGAGAAGTGATGTGAGGTTGAGAGAATTGAACTTGTTGCATGGAAGCGAGAACATAGGATTTATGCCCCGGGATTTTGGAAGGGAGTTTAAAAACTTCTTGTTGATTTTTGATCTTGTTACTGAAACACCTGTATAACTCATTTATGTGGTGAGAGTAAGGAACCTCTAGAGTTGGTTTTCAAGAGTTTCGCCCAGGACATAGTTGAACATGTTGAACTTTTGTCGAAGCATGTCCTGACGAATCTGCCTCATATCCTCATTACCCTCATAGACTTCTATTAATTCTTCCCAAAGTGCTTTCGCAGATGTATACTCATGGAAACCCTGAACGATTTCTGGAGATAATGCCATTGTAAGCGTAGCAAGAGCTTTCTCCTGCTCTTCGACCTTTTCAAAATCCTCATCCGTATAATTTTCAATTCGTTTGTCAACAATTGTGTCATCGACTGTAGTAGTAATTCAAATTGGTCCCCGAGGTATACTGCGCCAAATCTTGAAGTCGTTCATTTTAATATACTTCTCGATCTGGTATTTCCATTCCGAGAAGCCTTCAGCACTTAGGAGTCGGGGAATCTGAGAAGTTGTTCCCATGATGGTGTGAAGTTCCTGGTGTACTGTCATGCTTTGAGAATCCATTTGTTCTTTTTTTTTTAATTTTCGATTTTGTTTGGAAAAAGAAATTGAAAGAAAAATAAAAATGATCAAAGAGAGGTTTTTGGTGGAAAGGTTAGACCAAAAACTAGAATCAAGTGAGTTTTCGGTTTTTGAAAATGTTTGGACTTTCGGTTTCTGCTTGGATTTTCGGTTTCTGAGGAAACTTGGATTTCGGTTTCTGAGGAAACTTGGATTTCGGTTTCTAAAGAAGCTTGTATTTTTGGTTTCTAAAGAAGCTTGTATTTTCGGTTTCTGAAGAAGCTTGTATTTTCAGTTTGTGAAGAAGAACAAAAATAGTTCTCAGTTTCTGAAGATGAGCCGAAAACTAAGAATTTCTTTTAATTAGTGAAAAACGTTTAGTCTTGATCCGATTGCTAATAATATTGCACAGTCAAATCTTTCCAAAAATTGCTTCCAAGTACAGAGATCTGGTCAGAACATAAATGACAGTGAGTTTTCAGTGTGTAGATACAACCGAAAACTATAAGAATTCCTTCACAAACTTCAACCTGATGTAGATCTTGATTTTGATAAACCAAACAACGATCGAGTCTTCAAACTAGAGCAGATTCGAACTTGCCAATGGACTGAAAATGAAGATTGCGATTTGTTGATGAATCGAAAACAAAAAAAATACAATGAAAAACTAGAGCATATTCAAACTAGAGCAGATTCGAACTAATTAATAGTCTAGATATTATTACTATTATATAAGCATTAAACAGTACTTATATAACCCATGATAATAGTCCAAGTATTTATTATAAGTTCCTAATAACGTTACTATAATTAAATAAAAGCTATATTCAAAATAGTGTAGGCGTAGCTCACTTACAGCGGGTTTTTCTCAAAACTGGGTGTCGCTGGAGCAGCGTTCCTAAGCCGAAAGACTCTTGTTCTCGGAGCCTTAGGGTACTCTAGGGCTTCCGCCTCGTGCTAGGGAGGTTCCCTAGGCTTTTCGGGGGGTTTTGGGGCTAGAGAGAAGTTCTAGAGAGAGAGGGAAGTTATGGGAGGTGTGAGGAATGAAGAGGGATTCACCTCATATTTATAGGGGGTTGGAGGGTCACTCACATCATGATTTTCTTGATGCTGACATCGTAAGCCAGCTGGAGACAACCAGGCACAACCTGGTGCTGCAACGTGGCATCGCACACAGGGTGGAAATCAGCCGATTTTCAAAAATTCGTAACTTTCGCATACGAGCTCCGTTTTTGACTTTCTATTTTTCCACATGTAGGTAAATACAAGATCTACAACTTTCATTTAGACTTAATTGGCTAATTCTTGACCGATCTTAAATTTAATAGTAGGAGGAAATTAGACTGTTAAATGACCACGAAGAATTCGTAACTCCTTCATACAGACTCCGTTTTCGTCTGTCTTTTTATCGTTGAGTTCCTATTAATGAGATGTTCAACTCTCATTTAGGTCGTGTAGGCCAAAAACTGCTCGAACTAAAATTTGAGTTTCGGGCCTTGCACTACTATGCCAAATCTTAGAAAAATCATAATTTCCTCATACGAAGTCAGATTTGGGTGTTCTTTTTATGGACGCTCTCTTTTTAACGTATACTACAACTTTTTTTAGATTAATAAGGTTAAAAATTCCTCTATTGTAAATTCACTATTTACGTCTCTCGGTGCCGTGTCGGTTTTGCCATAAAACTTCAACCGGCCATAATTTCTTCTTTATAACTCGGATTTCGGCATTCTTTATATGTATGGAACCCTTATAACATATACTAGAATTTGGTTAATATTAATCCTTAGAAACAATCTTTCATAAAAAAATCATTTTTGACGCTCATTGTCTCTAAATCGACTAGCCTGATCTGCGGGCGTTACACCATGGAAGTCCCATGCAACCCTTAGACCATTATTTTGGTATTTGAAGCCCTATTAGTTCATGCATGTAAGTAAATAGGGGAACTTTACGTGACCAAATTGTCCCTTGAGTCCAGATCTATGACCTCAGGGTCTATCTTGAAGTTTTGATGGCTTTTGGAGTTGAACCTAAGCCATTTTGGGTTAGGGTTTGAGTTTATGCCTTAGGAAGACGTTCTTAATGGGTAAAGTTGGAAACTTTACCCTTCTGGATGTATTTCCAACTTAGATCCAGAAGATACGACCCTTGTTTGAAGAATGGTGACTTAATGCATTAAGAAGGACTGACTGACTAAAGAACTTGACGAGTTCATAGAGGAACTCGACGAGTTGGGTCTAACTATCCCAATTAAAGGGAAGAACTCGATGAGTTGGAGGAAAAATTAACGAGTTGGATCGTGATTTCATGATTCTGTGAGTTAAGGGGGAACTCAGCGAGTTGGAGGAAAACTCGACAAATTGGATCGCGATTTCATGATTTTATGATTCTTGAGAACTCGACGAGTTAAAGGGAAAACTAGACGAGTCGAGTCAACTCGGAGCTTTGACTTTGACTTTGACTTTGACTTTGAATTTGACTTTGACTTTGACCAAAGTTGACCTGTAATAGGTTATGAGTATGAAAGGGTACTTAAAGGAAATCTTATATGTTTAGAAGCTTGATTTGGGTTGATATCTGGAACCGAGGATTTTTCAGCTACTTGCCAGTATTCGCGGTGACTTACCTTCCATGTATGAGTGGGTCGAAGGCACCAATGCTGATCCACTAGTAGTTTTTTATAGTAGAGATGATTGTCTATGTGATAATTATCTGGTATGCCACTATCTGTAGAGATTATGTGCTTGTATGCTATGTTATTATGTGGTAGTGGTAGGGGTGAAATAGACCATGTAACCGGTTGAAATAAACCGGAGGGTAGGTTAGGCACCTAGATATGACTGATAGTACATTTATGATATGATATTATTTGGTGTTGGTAGGGGTGAAATAGACTCCGTGACTGGTTGAAATAACTGAAGAGTAGGTCGGGCACCCATATATGCCTGACAGTATGTTTATGATATGATATTTTATGGTAGTGGTAGTTGGTGAAATAGACCCTGTAACCGGTTGAAATAAACTGGAGGGTAGGTCGGGCACATAGATTTTCCTGATAGGGGTAGGTCGGACACCCCGGTATATCTGATAGGGGTAGGTCGGGCACCCCGGTATGCCTGACATAGATAGGTTGAGCACCCATGTATGCTCAACAGGGTAGGTCGGGCACCCAGATATGTCTAATAGTATGTTTAGTGTATGGTATCTAGTATGATTGGGGAACTCATTAAGCTTTGTGCTTAAGATTTCCAGTTTTAGTTTCAAGTACCTCTTCTTTAAAAGGAAAGGAGTTAGCATGATCGCAGCACGTCACACCATGATTTCCGCACATGAGATCTTTGGGAATTACACTTTGAATTTGTTTTATTATGACATGATTTGATTATTTAGATATTGTTTTTGATGTGGGATGACACTATGGATGGTTTTTAGACTATTGGTTTTCTAATTACTTAATTAAAAAATGAAGTTTTGGTCTTAAATTTTGGGATGTTATGGTAATTAATTAGTCATGAATTGGGTTGTACATTGTCTAAAGGTTACGCATAACAATGGTTTGCTGCAACATTCATGAGTACTTTTGAAATGGAGAATTTAAGTATTGGATTAAAGCACACTCAGGGAATTACTTCATGGAATTTATCACGAGTAATTCTGAGATGATAATATCATATAATCTTTAAATAGATATATATGTGTCTTTGTCTACAAGTTGGTTGTGCATTGATAATGCGTAAACGCATCAGTAACTTGATGTTATAAAATAAATTATTCATCATGATTTAACGAGTAAATACGGAAAGCATATAAGTCAAATTTTATCTGTTCCTTTTGCCCTAACGAGAAAAGCGATATCTTGGGCCCCTTGATTATTTTGTGGTTACTTATAGTGTCGGGCCTGTCCAGGACTAAATTGATGTGTTCGATTAGTAGTTCTTTGTCATGAAAAATGGGAAATCAGAAAACAAACTATTGGACAATCAAAATGATTTTGTTCCATGTCATTTGTCCACATGATATCTTGCAGAATGGAGGATTATATTATCACTTATCTTAGGATACGTAATTGACTAGTTTAGAGTTCGACAATAGCTTTGAGAATAAAAATTAGCTAGTCAATTTTTAAAGTTATACTAGAAATTATAGTTATTAGACTTATTCAATTGGGAGACTGTTGGATTATGTGTCTAAGCCCATAATTATAATTGGTATATACATGAATTGATATTAGCCCAATCCTTTTGGGTTGCCTTCATACTAGCAACTGGATAGGATAGTTTTTTGAGAAAGAGGTTAGATTTAATATTTGATTAATAAATTGAAATAAATGATTTATTAATGTATTATGAAAATAATATTTTAATTAGAAATCATATTATTTAATTAATAGTTAAACAGAAATTAACTGTAATTAATTTTTGGATTAATTTTATTAATTAGAAGTATAGGGGTTGTTTGGCAATTTATTGATAGTTGTGGAATTAGGCTATAGAACCCTCCTATATAGGTTGGACAAAATCTTCTAGGAAGGCCCTATAAATTTCGTCCATGGGCCTTTTGGATGGAGTTATTGGGTTGCTTAGGCCTTAAGCTAAGGAATTAGGGTTTCCTCATTAAAACCCTAACTTTGGCTCTAAGCTAACACAACTATATAAAGGGTTATACCCCCTCTTGATTTCGGCCACTCCAAACCCAAAGAAGGATAGTCAAATTTCTCAAGCTTCTCCTCCTCGCTCCTTTCTCATCCTCTTGCTTAGTTTGGATGTGAATCATTAGAGGTGTTACACTTGTGGCACTTGCTCTCAAGATTGAAGGAGACTTGGTTTTTCATTGTTATTACTACATAACAATTAAAGATATATTTACTATCTTTTTTGCGTATTTCGAAAATAGTATATGCCTCCTAGGGTATTTCATTTTGATGTTCAATACTTGTATGTTCAATTACAGAAAACATAGATCTAATAATAATAGGGTTGCATGCACACATATGGATTGTTTCTTATGCTCAAAACCCATCAAGATTCCACCGCATTTCTTTTGTTGATGGAAATATGAAATAAATCAAGCCATTCCAGATACTCTTCCAATGAAACCACACTCGGAAAAAATAGATAACACCACCTCATTATTGGCTTCCACAGTTTGCAACCAAATCACACTCCAACACTATCCTTGTTGATCGATGGTCCCCATTAGCCTTAGTGCTAATTAGAAACCACTTTTTTTTAAGGTGAGATACTTATGCATGACCGAGAATTGCATGGTAAAAATAGTTCTAGCTCTGCATTAGGATCAGGGGGCTCTATCTAAAGGAGGTACATGCCCCTAACATAGTACTGTACGATGCAGATGAAAACTTAATAGGCTACCGTGGCTCGCGTTGCTTTTTTCGTAGAGCTCACTTCTTTTGTAGTAGTGCTTGCAGCTTGATACTTTCTATTCAAGCGGAGGTCATTGTCTACTCCATGATTCACCATATCTTCGCCTACGTCACTTGTATATGAGAATTTGTTTTCGTAGATGTCACCCCCCAAAACCAGAATGGCGGAAACGTTCTGGGGTGGATGACGTCATGTCAAGTATCACAACACATGCATTATAATAATCAAAGTACAACAAAACATTGCATTAATAGTAATAGTTTTACATAGTTTACATAACAGGGTATCAAAGTAATATAGACAAATGTAATAAGAAGAGCATGGTACTAAGCTATCTTCATCAACAGCTCCGGGGATGTACCTGTCTAATGCTAACCTGAGAATACAAGTTATTTGAAAAGCGAGTATCAGCATTTTTACAAATGCTGGTGACTTCATAAGTAATTAGTGACATTTTATTTAAATAACTTTATAATGTAGTAGTTTAAGAGTTTACAATGTATTAGAGTTCTTTCCAGAAAATCCTATATTTTCTATAACAAAAGCAGCCTTCTACCAAGACTGGACGGAGTTATGTGGTAAAAAGTAGTTTTCCCTTAATCGCTATCATTATCAAAATACTGAATTTGATTATTAAAGGAAGCAAGAGAAGTCAGGGACATAACATATGCCTCAGCAGTGAGGACTGTTGACTAAGGCAAAGGAATCATAGACTCTAGGAGAGTATCGAACGAACAATACGCTTGGTTCCATCTAACAAATGGAGACACAGACCCCCAGAAGGTACCAAATGAAAGGTACAGCTGGTAAGGTCTAAAACAGTGAATACAGACCGCAGACAGTATCAAATGAAAGATACATCTTGCAAGGTCAAAACAGAGAATACAGACCGCAGACAGTATCAAATGAAAGATACATCTTGCAAGGTCAAAACAGAGAATACAGACCGCAGACAGTATCAAATGAAAGATACATCTTGCAAGGTCAAAACAGAGAATACAAAACGCAGACAGTATCAAATGAAAGATACATCTTGCAAGGTCAAAACAGTGTGACTCTGAAAATGAGTTACCAGCATACAGTGTAAATTATCGGTGAAATACCGTTACCTTAAGGCCATGAATTATAAGGCAACCTGGGATACTCGTAACCACACTAACCGACACTAGAGTACCAGACGCCCTACAAGCGTCTATAAAATATGACATTTGTCACCCCTTAGCTTCGTAAGCCGTTGACTGTAGCTAGCAGTCAGGGTGCGGGGGTGTCGATCCCGTCTAGATCTATACACACAATGTCCACTCTCTCTACAGGAGACTCTGGTTACCAACTAGACGACGGAGAAGGCTGTGTCCCGAAGATGCATCCCAAATAGTGGGTAGTGGGTTTCATATGTAAGTGCTGAACTAGGGGTAGAGACTCATAACTGGACTAACTAATGTAAACCTATATGTCTATACTCGTATACATAACATACAACAAATGAACCAAATGACCTTCGGACGGCCATCCGATCCCACCAGACCATATCTCAACGAAGAAAAGGAAATAGGGCGGACAAACCTTCTTAAGTCCTTCAATCATTATTAATATACACCTATACAAGCACAGACATACATCTAACTACGAACTGAGTGTGTAACAAGTGGAAATGCATCATGATGTATAACTGAGTCATGGTGTATAAACGTACAGTGTGGTATAACTGAATCATAAAGTGTGAACGAATAGTGTGGAACAACTGAATCATAAAGTGTGAACGAATAGTGTAGAACAACAGAATCATAAAGTGTGAACGAATAGTGTGGAACAACTGAATCATAAAGTGTGAACGAATAGTGTGGGATAACCGAATATTGAAGTATAAGTGTACCGAGTATAAGTGTATCACGAAGTGGAAACGACAACTGATGAGGTAGAAGTGTCTAAATGGCATAAGTGACTACAAGTATAAGCGAAATAGAGGCAACAACGGGTATAAGCGTATCAGGAAGTGAAAGCGTTATCAAGTAGGAGTTTATAATAAATGAAAGCGAAGCAGTGGTAACTAACAAGTATAAGTATACGACGTGAAAGAGAAATTTGACGAAAACCTTGGAAAACCTTTATACTTAGGAAAATCACATTTTCGTATTCTTTGGTAAAATGAGTTTGAAAACCTGTAGAAATCTTTGGAGCCTTTATAAACCAGTTTGAAATGATTTTAGATCAACAATACAAGTAAAAGTTTTGAAACAATTGAAAACCTTTTTGAAAACCATTATAGTATCCTAGTCGGTAAAACAGTGTACAGTGTGGTAAAATCTCGTGCATGCGGGTTATCAAACACATGTGATTGATATGATAACTGGCATGTTTAACTTGTATTCCGCCCTCCCCTATAAAACATGTAAAAACATTTAAAAGGTTCATTCATGGGTATGAACTCACCTGGCGTAAGTGGATCCGACGAAGGCGCCGGTTGGGTGCTCGGTGTCAAGTAAAGACTTGGACACACTTAGTGACCTATTTAACATATGATAACATATGTTTACATACAATTAGTACATATAATACTAATTAAACAAGTATATGTACCCTAAAGAGCGGAAAACACTTTGGTTAAGTGTTTGGGGTGTCCCGGGTAACAACTAAGGGCTCAAATGGCTTAGGAATGGAGTTTGCTCTCCGAGAGTAAACTCTCTACACTTAGTTTACAGCCCGGGGACAACTCCCCATGAGTTTACGTCCGTAAACTCATGGTGAGGGGTTCTAGTATGTTTTAAGGCTTCTAACTTGTTCATGGAATTATTCTAGGTCCAAAAATATATAGTATGAATGAGTTTCAGGTCTTTAAGGGCATCTTTAGGGAGTTTACGGCCCATTAACCATTCCCTAAGGGAGTTCACGGACGTGAACTCTCATTCCTTGAGTTTATTGAAGTTTCAAGCCCCTAATATCCTCCTAGTAATTTACAATGAAGTGTGAGGCCATTTGGGGGAATTAAAACTATCATTTGGGCATGTTTGGGGGTGTTTACGGCCTTGGTACATGCCTGGGCCATAAACTCCTTTTACCCCTTCATTTCATTGTGTTTGGATGATCTAAACCCGAAATGATAAGCCCCTAATTTATGTATTAAGTCCAAGGGTGTTTTAGGAGTGTGTTTGGGGCATTTTAACATGTTTAAGAGGTGTTTACGACCTTGGCATATGCCTGGGCCGTAAACTCTCTTTTATCCCCTAAATCCATGTGTTTTAATGTTTAAACACTCCTAGGCTAATCCCCCAATTAGTTCCCAAGACATTAGGGACATTTTAGTGTCATTGTGGCCTCATTTAAGGGGTTTACGGCCTAAGGAGGATCTTAGGCCGTGAACTCCTTTTCAACAACTTAAATGGTCGAATTTTAAGCTATAATCACGAGTCATAATGTTTAGAACAAGCTAGGGTAAGTGGACTTACGATTTGGAAGCGTTTGGTTGCGGATTCGGGTCAAAAACAAGTCTAGAGAGAGAGTATAGAGAGAGAGAGGGTGGAAAAGGCTCAAACGGAGTTTACTCCCCCTTATATATGGGTGGGAGTTGGAGCTCAGTGATATTCTACCCGATACTGTCGTTTAACGGGGCTATTGGTCGCACCCGATTTAGTGGTCGTAATAATAAAAACTAACTTTTTTCCAATTAAATGGAAATGTTTGTTATGTGTTTTTATTTCTCTTATCACGACTTAACGACATAAGTAAATGAAATATTTATTTAATTGGCGACCTCTAATTAATAGAACTTTTATACAGTGGAATATTTCGTTAACGGTAACGGGGTAATATAACGGAATAACTTTGGGTTGTCACAGTAGCCATGGTACATGTTGGTCACATCAACATTGAAATATACACTCCTCTACTATCCAAATTTGATCTCGATGTTATCGTATTTAGATGCATTCTCCAAAGCAAAATATTTACTTTGCCAAGAAATAATTTATGCCACCTTGTGATGAAGTTAGTATTCGAAAGACTAATATCATCATTATGTTTTCTAACAAAGTTAACTATGAATGTACTATCATTATCTAAGTGTGAACTATAATAGACCTAAACATGAACATACTATAATTGTCCAAGTGTTAACTCCAATATTTATTAGTGTCAACTGTAAATGTACTATCGATTTTATTTTAATGACAAAAGATTCATATATTCAAAAGCACACTATAAAGTTGCTATTGGGGGATAAACTATTACAAAGGCAGAGCATTATATGGGTTATTAACCAAAGTGCCCAAGTAACATATAATTTTTTGTTTCTATCTCCAAACAGGAAAAAAAAAACAAAATATCTTTTATATCATCTATAATGGTATCTATTATTTGCTTATATTCCCCAAAACTTAGGAGTTCTTGAATCTTCAAAGCATCGAATGAATGGTAAAGATGTGATAAGTCATGAGCTAGTTTTTCTAGCATTTGTTATGCTTTGCTTGATAGAAAGTTTTAGGACTGACAACAAGTATTTTTATTCTGTGAATTCAAGTAACCAAATGTATTGTCTTGGATCCTTTTATTGTATAAATAATAAAACTCTTTATCTCTATCTCTCTCTCTCTCTCTCTCTCTCTCTCTCCTTCTCCCTCTCTTGTGTTCTTCGTCATCTTGATTTTGTGAACGCCATAAATTTATTGATTTTTTTATTCATTTTTCATTAATTACACTATGCGAAATCGTTTATCAAGCACCTTAAGTGCTTAAACCCAAACAATTGGTATTAGAGTTATCGTTGAAGATGGGAAAATTAAAATCAACAAGTTTGAAGGTTAGTATTTTAGGTGCTAGAGTATGTAAATTGAAGATTACCACAATCACGAGAAGTTAAATGAAGCCTTGGTCGAAAAGAAACCTAAAGCATGTGACATCCCCATTTTCATATCCAGAAAAGACCGATTTCAATTATGCTTTCATAATAAAATCAGAGTAATCTTTCAAATAAAAGTGTTGTGGAATTTGTACCCGAAACAAAATATTATAAGATTTATCAAAGTATTTCTTAAATAAATGTATTTCATTATATTAAAACCTCGGGATGTCATGTTCGATACAGATCAAAAGCATAACAGTACAATATAGGCCTTACACCATTTATTTACATCTACTGGCCTATAATCCAAAAATCCCTCGTCAAGTCATCCAACTATGCTATTGTTCCACTACCTGTAATACAGAAAGCTGAGTGGGTCAGGCTTGGGAGCCTGGTGAGCACATAGGATTTTCAACCCACAATAAATAAGTTTATTAATTTCATCAAACCAAACAAACCCTTATTACATGTTCCCATTATCCTCACTTTACGTTCCTAATGCATCTAATAAAAGGGACCTAGCTTAAGGATCACCATTAGGATGGACACTACTGCTAAGGGGATTCCTCAGCCATATAGGTATGTAAGGAAACCATGAGGGGGGTGGAGTACACCGGTGAACACATCGTTCACAAACACCTACAAGTTGCGGGATTACTAGCGTTCCACTCAACTATCTAGAAAAGTCTGTGGTCGTCATCTATACTCTGCTAGACGACTGGAACATCATCAACATCAAGGTCTCTCATCATTTTATTTATCACACATCAACTATTTCATCTACCCATGTTTTACCCAACATATTTGTAGATAAAAATACATATATATATATATATATATATATATATATAGTTTAAATCATTTAAAACATTTATAAAGCATTAATCCAACATAGATATCAAGTAAATAGATAATATGCACACATAGCACGTAATATATAAAATACTTCATATCTATGTGTAAGATGAAAGTAACTATGCACGCACTTTCGTAGCATGACTGTATAATATCTAACTATAAACATTCATCGGTTCGTGATCGTCGGGCTCGGGGCGCGAAATGCCTTCAGCAAACGAGAGAGAGAAAGAAGATTTTAGTTGTAGGGATGGTTGAGATCGAAAACGCTATTTATAGCCTGATTTTTGGTCTCTCACGTCGCAAGCCATACATGCTCATCTTGTAGACTTGCCATTTGTGTTTATAGCTCTGAAACGTGTCTGGACGACTTCTCACGTCGTGAGAATTCATGTTCACGTCGTGAGCCTTAAACGTAGACTTGCCATTTGCATTATAGCATTGAAAAGTGTCATTTTGACTCCTCACGTCGTAAGAAATCAGGCTCGCATCGTGAGTCCAGTCAAATTAGGGTATCTGACACGTTTCATGCTCTCACACAGCTACATCTTCGGAAGGACATAACTTTTGCATACGAGCTCCATTTTTTACGTTCTTTATATCCAAGAGAAGGTGAAGATGTACCCTATAACTTTCATTTATAATCCTAAGGCTAAAAAGTACTATCATCAACTCAATTTTTTACGATTCCCGATGTCATGCCGGTTTGTCGCGAAACTTCGACAAGTCATAACTTCTTCATTATAACTCAGATTTCGGTGTTCTTTATATCTACGGAATCCTTCTTACGACCAATACAACTTTGTTCATAGATATAGGGTTTATCTAAAATTTTATTTTTTACGCTTATTTTTATCCTTAATTTATTATATCATCATAATTAAGTATAAAGCACATAAATTCACATAATACTCAAATAATTCATTTTTATTACTTCAAAACGAGTTACAATGGTTGACCTAGACTTTTACATCATCATTAATGCTTAGTCCAAAAACACATGCGTTACAATTCTCTACCCTTTAGGATGATTCTATCCTGAAATCAGCAAACAAATGTAGATAGCAACTCATCATGTCACTCTCCTTTTCCCAAGTGAGATTTGTCCCATTTGTATGTTTCCATCGTATAACACTAACTCAACCATCTTGCATCGCAATTTCTTAGTCTTACAGTCAACGATCACCTCGGTTTCTTCAATTAGACTCTTGTTTTCATCCATCCCTAACTTAGAAATTGGAATTACGTTAGGAACTTCTCCCATGAACTTCCTCAGATAACACACGTGGAAAGTGTTATGAATACCATCTAGTTCTTCAGGTAGTTCTAGCTTGTAATCTTGGTTCCCATTCCTCTAAAGAACTTTAAACGGTCCAATAAACCTTGGACTCAACTTTCCCTTTTTACCATGGCAAGACTTTAACTAAAACTGAATCTCTAACTTCAAATGTCATCGGTTGTCTTTTCTTGTCAACATAGCCCTTTTAACAATCATGAGCTGCTAACATCGTTTTCCTAATCACTTTCAGCTTTTCAGCAGTTTTATAGACTATCTCGGGTCCCATAAACTGCTTTTCTCCAGCTTCAAGCCAACATGCCGGTGTTCGACACTTCTATCCATACAAAGCTTGATAAGGTGTCATGTTTATGCTCAAGTTGAAACTATTATTGTAGGAAAATTCTACCATAGGTAAATGTTCATCCCAATTACCTTGGAATTCTAGGGTACATGCTCTTAGCATATCCTCCAATGTTTGAATCGTTTGTTCGCTCTAACCATCAGTCTGTGGATGATAGGTTGTACTCACACACAACTTCGTACCCAATTCCTCTTGTAGACTCCTCCAAAACCTTGATGTGAGACGATTATCACGACTTGATACAATTGTTAAAGAACACCGTGAAGTCTTACTACCTCCTTCACATAAGCGTTTGCGAGCTTGTCCATCGACCATTTCTCTTTAGCTTCTATGAAGTGTGCACTTTTTGTGAACCGATCAACGACCACCCAAACCATGTTGTGACCGCTCTTCGTTCTGGGCAGTTTAGTCACAAAATCCATGGTGATGTCTTTCCATTTACCCATAGGTACAGGTAAAAGTTGTAAACTCTCATACAGTTTCTGATGGTGTGCCTTAACCCTTGCACATGTCACACACTCAGCCACATACTTTGCAACATCGAACTTCATCGTCGGACACCAGTAGTAGGGTTTCAGAACCCTATACATTTTCGTGCTGCTAGGATGAATCGAGTACATGGTCTTGTGAGCTTCTTCCATTAGAAGATCCCTTATTCCTCCTTTCTTAGGTACCCAATTCCTATCTTGTAATACCTTTAGTCCTTGACCATTTTTACCGAACATTAACATTTTTCCCAAACGTTCTTCTTTTCGGTCATTTTTCTCTAAAGCTTCTTCCTGAGCTTTCTTGATGCTTTCTACAATCATTGAGACAACTTCGATTCTTTATGCTCTTGGCCTTTTCCTTTCAAGGCTCACTTTTCGGCTTAAATCATCAGCTACAACATTTGCTTTATCAGGGTGGTAAAGTATTTTCACAGTCGTAATCCTTAAGTAACTCTAGCCAGCATCGTTGTATCATGTTCAATTCCTTCTGATAAACGAGATACTAAACACTCTTATGATCAGTGAAAAGTTTTCACTTTATGCTGTAAAGATAATGCCTCCGTATCATGAGTGGGGTAGTTCTTTTCATGTTGTTTCAATTGTCTCGATGTATATGCTATCACCTTATCCCTTTGGGTCAGAACACAACCTAACCTGACTCCAGATGCATCTGTATAAATTGTGAAGTCTTCAACTCCATCAGGTAAAGAAAGAATCGGTGCTTCACACATCTTCTTCTTTAGCTTCTTGAATGGTTCCTCATGCTTCTCACTCCAAGTATAAGTAGCTCCTTTATGGGTCAAAGTTGTCAATGGAGCAGCTATAAAAGAAAAGCCTTGGATAAATCTTCGGTAATATCCGGCTAATCCCAGAAAGCTTCGGATCTCCGTGGGACTCTTTGGTTGTTCCCACTTCATTATAGCTTTAATGTTAGTTGGGCCAACCATGATCCCTTCTTGGTTAACCACATGACCCAAAAATTGGACTTCTCGAATCCAGAAATCACATTTAGAGAATTTTACATACAACTTGTCCTTCTTTAGAACTTCTAACAATTCATGTAGATGCCTGTCATGCTCCTGTTGGCTCTTTGAGTAAATCAGAATGTCATCTATGAATACTATCACATATTTATCGAGGAATGATTTATAGACCTTGTTCATCAAATCCATGAATGTTGTTGGAGCATTGGTTAGTCCAAACGACATAACCAAGAACTCACAGTGTCTGTACCTCATTCTGAATGCGGTTTTCTCAATATCCTGCTCTCTCACCTTCAGCTGATGATAACCTGACCTAAGATCGATCTTGGAGAAATAGATTTAACCTTGTAGCTGATCGAACAGGTCATCAATACTAGGCAATGGGTACTTGTTCTTTATCTTTGCCTTGTTGAGCTCTCTGTAGTCTATGCACATCCTCGTGTTTCCATCCTTCTTCTTTATGAATAACACTAGAGCTCCCATGGGAGATGAACTTGGGACTTGTTTGGTAGGATCTAAATTTTTAAGAAATCTTAATTTCTAAGAGGGTCGGAAATTTTAAGATTTTTATGTTTAACACGTTGTTTGGTTGGGACCTCTGAATTGTTGTGTTGAATTATTAAAATGACCATTTTACCCTTCTGTTGTATTTTTTTTATTGAATTCAACTGTTTATTTAGAAAATAACCTAATAAAGTTCTTAAATATGTATTAAAAAAATATAAACAGCATATAAAATCTAAATTTGGCATAAATCAATCTTAAACACAAATCCAAATCAAACATAAATATTTTTAAATCCACAAAACCATACTAAAATCCAAATAAAATCCTACAAATTTAATTTGACCCCAATTGATTCGCAATCTGGTCACGCAAATTATTCATGTAATCATTGCCTTGTGAACCCCATTCCATATCGTGTACGTTTTGGCAATCATTCTCTCCCCTTTGTGCTTGAGCATTGTTCTCCTCGAACGCGATAAATAACTCATCATGAATATCGTATTTCCTTATGCAATTGTGGACTGGAAAACAAGCAACGACTATATGTCTTTGCACTGAAAAAGGAAAAGGAGTCATTCGCTTTAGGATTGGGAATCTAGCCTTCAAAACACCGTAAGCATGTTCAATGACATTTCTGATTTGCGCATGTGCATGATTGAATTTTTCTTCCTTAGTTAACACACATCGCCATCGATAATCGGCTAACTAATACCGCGTGTTGCGGTAAGGAGTCATAAATCCATGAGTGTTAGTGTATGTAGCATCGTAAAGGTAATATTTATCTATACACATGAGTGAAGGAAGTATTATATATAGAAATTTAAAATCATATTTTAGAATATATTTAAAAAGAATTACAAACCTGGAGGAGGGAACGGAAAGCCTGAAGTCGGGTTACATGCAAATTCTATCAAAACTCGCGAATCATGTGTTATACCCTCCTAACCGGGCCATAAGAATGTGAATACCATATCAAAATCAAAAATTCCTAAAAGATTTTGAAATCATTCACCTTTTCCTCTTCCCCTGTAGCGAGTTTGTTGATCAGCAGGCACGACTGCTGACTGCATGTACAAGATTTCCATCTAACGCACCTATTGCTCCAGGAAAGATTTCTTTTAGCCTATGATGTCTCTCTGAGGAATTCACGGTTGGATTAGAATTCATTGGCATGATAACTTCTTTTGCAAAAATCATCATTGCATTTAGCACCTCATGAAAGCATCTATGAACTGCATCTGTGGAGTATTGAAACCTTCGTTTGATAATCCTGAAGTATTTATTATGTGCTATAGTTGTCAAGAACATAGCCATATTTTCTTCAATGCTTATATGCCTACTAATTTGCAACCAATTGTTTCGTCTAAAATGATTGCATAAAAGTACATATGCTTCACGTGAAAGACGCATCAGCCCATGACATTGTGTAGAAGTTCCATGTAACAGTTCTTGTGCATGTTGATGACCGCTCATTTCCGAATCATTATCAATTTCCCTTCCAATTCTATTGGACGCTAGATTCAATCAATAGCAACATAGTAAAATGAAAAATGCAATTTCTTCATCTGAATCCATAAGCAATGTGTTATTTTGAAAATACATAACAATTATATTAACAACATATAACATAAAAATTCATCCAAAACATTAAGTCATTCATGTCATGTAAAAATCTAGTAATCCAAAACATCAAGTCATTCATGTCATATAAAAATCTAGTTCAAATCAAAGATCAAGTAATAAAAAAAAAACCATCTAGTTCAAACCAAACGTCAAGTAATCCAAAAAAACCATCTAGTTCAAACCAAACATCTAGTTATCCAAAAAAAACCATTAAAACATTCAAAACATCTAGTTAACGAAACATTCCATAATGTGCTCCAATAGTCTTGACCCAATTCTCACAAATAGCTAGATTAATGGTTAACCATACGTGCATCCGCACCTTCACCAAAAAGAGCAACAACAGTAGTGTATCTTGGGTCAAATATTCCCCTTCCTAACTTCTCGAACTTTTCCATACACGCACCCAAATTTGAAGAAGCATGCTTTTCCACAAATATTTTAGCAACTGTGGCAATATCTTCCCTTGTTTCAAGCAATCTTGAATTCGATGCATCTTTACCCTTATTTTGACTCTTTGTTGTATCTGTAATCTTTTTTTTATTGAGCGGATGACTCATCACTGAGACCTACAGTTTCTTGTTGAGTGCAATCGATGTCATCAAAATCATGCAAACTATAGTGGCTTAACACTTGAGTAGGATGGGGAAGGGTAGAAGTTGGTCCCAAACTATAAATGATTGTCGCAGTTGCGCCTTCAAACAACTGTGTGGAAATGTCGGGGTACGATAGTGGCATGCATCTCAAAGAATCCACATGTTTGTTTGACTGCTTGGAAAAAATATTTTATTATTTAAACATGATAATCTATTTCTTTATAAATTAACAAAATACCTTCGATTCTAGTTCCCATTCTTCTTTGAAAAGATTGAAGGTGTTGGTTGTTTAATAGTACACATTGCCGTTTTTGTTTTTTAACTTCAAAAAAGCACCAAACGTTGACTTTAGGTAGTCATAGTGGTTCTTCACTTGTTTTTGGTCCGCAATAAAGTTATGTTCAATTTGTAGTGTTTTAGCTACATTCCTCCAAGATCGTGCTTTCAAACTACTCCCTTCCAGTCCATTGTGACAACCCGAAGTTCGTTCCGTTGTCGTAACCTGTTCCGTCATTAAAAAAATTCTTTGTCTTGAATTGTTTCCGTTCGATTTAAAAATTAAGTCATTTATTTGAGTTTGTTAAAATGATTTAATAATTGTCCAAACGCATTAGAAACTCGTGGAAACGTTCCAAATTTTATTTAGAAAAATTTTAGTTTTATTTCCGTCAAGTTATAAAATAATTAAATCGGGTACGACCAAAAGCCTCACTTGACGACAGTATCGGGTAGAATTCCACTGTGTCCCAAACTTTCAACATATATAAAGTTGAGAGAGCCTCATTTGAAGCCTTTCCACTCTCTCTCTACTCTCACTCTAAAATCCGAAATTGAGCCAAAATCATCCAAAACAAGCTTCAAATCATCAAGGTAATTATCCTAGCTTCTAGATTAACACCTTTGACCTTCAAATTCATGATTTATATGAAGAATGGGACCATAAACAAGTGTTTACAGTCTTGGAACCTTCTTAGACCGTGAACACATATAATGAGGGTTTTTGTGCCATAAAACCCCTCCAAAACACTTCTAGGGCTTAGATTCGACTTAGAAACTTGCATGCATGAAACAAGGACCTCAAAATCATGAAATTTGATGTATGAACATGATTTTACGGCCCAAGAACCTTCTTGGACCGTAAACCCCCATGCATGAACCATAAACTCCTTTTAAGGTGTTAAAAATGCCCTTAAACACCACCACAAGCTTCCAAACGTGTCTAGGACCCTCTACTCCATCATTTGAAGCACCAAATCTTACAAGAAGGGACCAAACATGAGTTTATGGTCCAAGAACATGCTTGGACCGTAAACCATCATTCATAGACCTTAAACACCTTTTAGGGTATTAGTTTGCCACTTAACACCTCCAATGAACCTCCATGAGTGCATAGGACCTTATAACCCTTCAAGAAATGAACCAAAACATTCATAAGTGGGACAAACTAGAGTTTACAGTCCAAGAACATTCTTAGACCATAAACTCATTTCTTTAGACCTTAAACTCACTTTTATGCGTTAAGATGCCACTTAAAAACACCACGAGCCTTAGAAATGAGTCTAGAAGCAACCACAATCAAGTTAAGGACCTTAAATAATGCTAAACCTACCACCAAGGATGTTTACGGCCGTAAACCTCTCAAGAACATCTTCTTAGGCCGTAAACTCCATTACATGGTCCATATGTGGGTTTAATCCATTCCTAAACCCTAGATTCCATCCTAGCCAATTTTCCCAAGTCATATAAGGTCATATAGCACCATAAAACACCCCACCATGAGTTTACGGCTGTAAACTCATAGGGAATGGATCATTAGAACTGTAAACCCTCTTATGAGTTTACTCCTAAGGAGTAAACTCCATATCCAACCTATATACTTCCCTAGATGTCACTCGGGTCACTCCAAACACTTGATTTGAAGTATTTTCGTGTCTTGGAGTGTATAATCATATCTAATTAGTGATTTAAAGTCTAATTAGATACATTTGTATATCATTTCATATTACATAGGAACCTTACGCGTTATCAAGTCCCGAACCGATACTTAGTATCCAATCTGACACGTTTCTCAATCGGTGAGTTCATACCCCTACCCTTTTTCAAATGTTTTCAGGGGGGAATACAAGCAAAAGTACAAAGAAATATTGTACTTAAACTTATTATTTTCTATTCAAATGTTTCATCTTTTGTATACTTTTAATACCGAAAATCGTACTAACCAGTGGTTCGAATTGCAGAGTAAATTGTCAAACCAAATGTAGATTCCATTAATAGATGTTATAATCTAGTTTCATATTATGTTTTGTATAAGGAATCATACTAATCATAAATTAAGATTAATACTAATAGGATAGAATGAATACGAATACGAATACGAATACGAATATAACTAATAGGATAGAACGAATACGAATACAAATACAAATACAAATACGAATATAACTAATAGGATAGAACGAATACGAATACGAATATAACTAATAGGATAGAATGAATACGAATACGAATATAACTAATAGGATAGAACGAATATGAATACGAATACGAATACGAATATAGCTAATGAGATAGAACGAATATGAATACAAATACGAATATAACTAATAGGATAGAGCAAATACGAATACGAAATACCACCTTTGGATGACGCCGAGACTTCGAAAATACAATTAGTGTACGCCTTGAGTGTCACCAGAGTTTCAGAATTTAATTCGAAAGTACGCCTCTGGACGTCGACTGAGTTTCAAATACATACGCCTTAGGATGTCGACAGAGATTCGAAAATACGTCTAAGGTACTCTTTTGGAAATCACCAGAAAATCGAAAATACTGTTAATGTACGTTTCTGAGTGAATCCAAATATTCGAAAATACCACTAAGTATAGCAAATAATCAACAATCGAATGTAGGTTAAATAAGATATCAGAATACTTAACTAATACCATAAGTAAGGTAGTTACTAGTACATAGAAATCTAAACTACTAATTAAGTATCAAATGGACAACTAAACACTTAGGAAAATATGGGATTTTCGTGGAATAACGCAACAACTCGTAAACGAATTAAGTAACGAAATGATAATTAAACTGTTTTTACATAAGAAAATATGGGATTTTCTTGGATAACAACTTTTTCAGAAACCAAAAAGGGAACTCATTCTTTTCAAAACTAAACCGCTTATGAACTCACCAGCTTTATGTTCATTTTCAAAATGCTTGTATTCTCAGGTCAGCATTAGACAGGTACACCGCCACCTTTTGGAGAAGACGGAGCATTAGAAGACTCGTCTTTGTTTTTGTTCATATGAAGTCGTGTCTAGGATCAATATAGCCTGGCCAACTATATTCATTCGAGACACAACCAACATGTGCTTGGGAGTGACTGTTGTGTGCGGCATGCCTAAAACTTACCTTAATACCTCAAACATCGAACCATGGTCGTAGTGAATCATGAAATACTATGGGAGTATTTCTCGAGCAAAGCCTTTGTAGAAATTCTCATTCAAGTGATGTTCCTTGATCATTCCTTTAGCAATAATTTATATGTTTTGATAACTCTTTCCTGCTTTATCGCTTATTCGGAATATATATCTGTCATATCTCTGGATTCAATTCGGAGGACTTATCATCCTCTCTTTCTTGATCTTATTAGATCAAGATGCCTCCAAGAAAGAGACCTAGCTCAAAGACCAACAACCCTCCACCACCACCTTCTCCTCAAATCGATCTGGTAACACTTCAGATAATTTTTACTGCCGCATTGACAGCAGCCATGTCACAAACGAACCCCGGTAGTTCAGGAAGTGGTCCCCAAACCCAAAACCAGGAAGGTAGCCAGGGACACCGAAAGGAGTGTTCCTATAAAGACTTTATGAATGAAAAACCCACATTCTTCGATGGAATAGGAGGTATCATTACTCTAACTCGGTGGTTAGAGAAGATCGAATCTATCTTCGAGATTTGTGCTTGTTCAGAATCCAAGAAGGTGAAATTTGCCGCCTGTACTCTCACCAATAGAGCTCTAACTTGATGGAACGGCCGAGTCAAATCCCTAACTCTACATGTAGCCAATGTTATGGGTTGGGAAGTTGTGAAGGAACTTATGCACGCAGAGTATTGCCCTCGGGGTGAAATTCAGAAGCTGGAGCATGAACTCTGGAACCTGAAGATGAAAGGTTCCGATATCGCCGCTTACACCTCAAGGCTTGACGACTTAGCGCTTCTTTGTCTGGGATTGGTTACCCCGGAGAGTAAAAAGATTAAGAGGTTTACCTGGGGGATAACCCAGCCAACCAAAGGAAACGTTTTAGCTACGATGCCGGATACCTATGACAGTGCCAAATGCCTAGCACAAACCCTGATCGACCACAATGATGAACAAGAAGAAGCAGCCACCACTCTTGAGCCAACATAGAAGAGTGGCGAGAAAAGAAAGTTTTGGAAAAAGAAGAAGAAGAGTCAGTCTTCCACGGAGCCCTCGAAGAAACAGCAGATAGTGGCAGTCCACGCTACCACTACCCCTGTTGTTGTTTCTGTTGTGGATTCCTCAGCCCAAGCGCCTATTACCGGATATGCCAGTATCCTTCCATGGTGTAACCAATGCAGTTACCACCATCGTATCCCTGGTCCTTGTCGTTCAAAGTTTTGTAAAATTTGTGGTCAGGAAGATCACCTCGCGCGAAGCTGCAGATCACCAACCCAACCAACTAGTCAAGCTTCTGGAGTTGGTATCATCGGACCTGTTACAGTTGCAGAGAAGTTGGAAATTACAAACAAAACTGCCCTAAGGCAGTAACATCTGGCAACACTGGGAGAGTCTTAACTATAGGACAAGAAAGGACAGTCGTCGACCCTACCGTTGCCACAGGTATATTTCCCCTCAGTGAATTTTATGCCTGTGATCCTTTTCGATTCTAATGCAGAAAGAAATTTGCTAACTATCCATTCAAACACCTTTCTAAACTTAGTCATTCGCTAATAATCGAAAACTGGTACCGTCGAGTTGGTTAGCATGTGAGAAGAGAACGCTAATGTCATACCCATAGATCGTATCCTCAATCCGGACGATTATTATGTTCCATTCGATTAAATGGAAAACTTTTCATGAAAGGATTTAATGCGAATCTTTGGCATGGAATGACTAAGTCTCATTCATGCTGTTATTCTTGGATCATCCGTCTAAATCTTCCCTCTGACCCGATCATGACTCTTCAGCATCAAACTTGAATCCAACCTTCGCATCATTCCGTGCATCAAGGCTTAAAAAGTTTCCTATGCCTTCCTCGTACGTGTGGTCATCGGGAAACGGGAAGTCTTCAAATTTTTCCTTAATGTCTTTCCCGAGAATTCCTTTCGAACGTTTAGTCAAGTCTCACATCGACCTAATCCCTGGAACTACCTCGTAGCCAGACCTCCGTGAGGATGATGTATCCGAGACAGCGATCAAGGCTTGATATGATCACTATGATTTAGTAGTGGTACCCTTCGGCCAAACCATTTTCCCTGGTCATATAGATAAGCAAACCAGTCATACCCGTGGACCTTTCCAAAAATTAAGGTGATAAAGAATTAGTCGACATCGGAGACACACATAGGAACCCATCAATTGTTGGGTCCCGTTGACTATTATCGCAAACCCACCCAGAAATTTCTTCTAGAACCATTAGACCCTTAGCTACTCCGCTACATGAAGATGTACCTTCGTGTTGGAGCTTGTGTCCCGTTGAAGGCCTTATCCCAGAAGAGCATGATATGATTTGGGAAGCGCAAAATACTTCTCCCGTGATACATAGAACTTTTCGAAATCCCCATTAGGATTGATCACGTAGCCTACAAACTCCGACTACCCTCAGGACATAGTAGCATCCATCCGGTATTCTACGTCTTTGTCCTTAAGAAGTGTCTATCCGACGAAACCCTAGTAATCCCTTCGATGTGACCAAAGTCGTATCCCGATAGTGAGGGTTCGCTAGAATGTCAAGCGGAGACCCGATTTCACTTGGGAGCATGAAGACCCGAAGCAGTAGATTCATCCATATCTCTTTTCGATTCATGAACTGTATCTTAATCTTTGAATTTTGGGATGAAATTCCCTCTAACGGGGGGATAATGTGACAACCCGAAGTTCGTTCTGTTGTCGTAACCCGTTCCATCGTTAAAAAATTCTTCGTCTTGAATTGTTTCCGTACGTTTCAAAAAAAAGTCATTTATTTGAGTTTGTTAAAATGATTTAATAACTGTCCAAATGCATTAGAAACTCGTGGAAACGTTCCAAATTTTATTTAGAAATATTTTAGTTTTATTTCCGTCAAGTTATAAAATAATTAAATCGGGTACGACCAAAAGCCTCACTTGATGACAGTATCGGGTAGAATTCCACCGTGTCCCAAACTTTCAACATATATAAAGTTGAGAGAGCCTCATTTGAAGCCTTTCCACTCTCTCTCTACTTTCTCTCTCTACTCTCACTCTAAAATCCGAAATTGAGCCAAAATCATCCAAAACAAGCTTCAAATCATCAAGGTAATTATCCTAGCTTCTAGATTAACAGTGACTGTTTGATGACTTCCTGGATTAATACTACGATCAGAATCTTTAATCCTATCATCAGCATTGCTTGCGCTGATAGCGCTACGGTGTGTAAGGACAGCTGTCACGACAGCCATCACGGCAATTGTAATTGTGGTTTGAAGGGTAGCGACGTCCATAGGAAAGGCAGGGTTTTCGCTGCTCGACTGATTGTTTCCGGATGATGACATGATTCTGTAACACGAAAGATAAGGATTTTGTGAGCGATTCTAGTTGACCCTTGATGTACTTAGATTGTTCGTGTAAAGAGTACGAATTTGTTCTCTAAAGTTTGACCTACATCCCTATGATGCAGTCCTAGTACGGAATAGAAGTATGTTCGCGAAGGTTTGACCTACATCTCTATGATGCAGTCTTAGTGATGAGTGAAAGGAAGTTTGGACACTGGTCTCAAGACGTTTGTCGTTCAAGCCGAGGTATCGATGGTTGGTGAATAACAAGATCCAACCACTGAAAGAGACTTGGAAATGTCTCCGGAGATAAATCACTATAGTCCAATGACTTGACTAAAGCATGTTTCAGATAGGCTCCAATGAAAGTATGATATGAGTACCTGAGTGAAGGAATGACACAAAAGTTAGCCGACTGTCAATATCTTTGATATTCACAATGTAGAGATTCGGGAAAATGACCTTGTAAAGGTCTTACATCATATCCAGAGAAGATAGTTCTTGACAGCATAAAGACGTAACTAAAGTACTTACGGTACAAGATAATTTCATAGAAAATGCCACTTCGGGCATAGACAGAAAAACACTCCTTTTTAACAAGGAAAATAAAGTAAAACATTTATTACTAGTAATTCCTGTAAGTGTACTCATGTACATGTGATCATGTGACCATATCTATGTAATAGTATGGTAAGGTACTGTAATGTTCTAGCTGTAGTGTACGTGCTCTCTATCTAGCAAGTATAGTAATATACTGTAATGTTCTAGTTGTAGTGTACGTGCTCTCTATCTAGTAAGTATAGTAATGTACTGTAATGTTCTAGTTGTAGTGTACGTGCTCTCTATCTAGCAAGTATAGTAATGTACTGTAATGTTCTAGAAAGTATGACTCATTAATGAACTGACTCATTGTATAGTATTGTGTTCTAGTAATAGTTCTAGTATCTTCCTAAACTACCCATATGGTAGCTTACTAGTAATATAACTGGTACGTATGAACATGGATGTCTACCCTTGCTACCCAAGGGCATTGGATGAACTGGAAGGGCCTTTATGACTATATATGTACACATGATATATAACTAATATTTAAACGACCTTCGGACGGGTACCCGATATCCCACCAGACCACATCTCAAGCGCGAAAAGGAAATAGGGTGGATAGCCTTCCTAAGTATTTTAAACATTACTCATATAAATATACATATATAGGCATGCAATTTATAATATAAAAGCATAAAGTAAGTTTTGTAAAACCTTTGAACATAATTATTATCTTAAGAAAATATTTACTTGATGTCAATCAATAAAACAGTTTGAAGTAAAAACAGTTTGAAGTAAGACAGTTTGAAGTAAAAGCAGTTTGAAGTAAAACGTTTTGATAACAGCTTGGAGTAAAACAGATCGGAGTAAAATGGTTTGTAATAGGATCATACAGTGTGTAATGAACCGTTTAATAAGGATTTTTAAACATATAAAACATTTAAGAAAATCATTTGAGGAGCCTGTTTGGTAAGAATGGTTAAAGTGAAGTGAATCATTTGAATGCTCCATATTAATCACATGTGATTGATATAATAACTAGCATAATTCTACTTATTAATCACATGTGATTGATACAATAAAACATTTAAAAACATTTAAAACATTAGTTAAGGGGTATGAACTCACCTGTGGTAAGTGGATCGGAAGGAAGTGTCAGATAAGTGCTTGGTGTCAAGTGAAGACTTAGACACGCACAAAGATCCTAATAACATATAAGGATATATGTATATACTCAATTAGTCTTTAAACAACTAATAAACAAAGTTAAAACACTCTAAGACATGTTAAACACTTTATACAAGTGTTAAAAGTTTCAAGGGTTGCATCTAAGTGTTGCAGGAAAAGGCTAGTGTGTTTGGGGTTCAAGGGTAACTCTTAAAATGAGTTTACTCCCTAAGGATCAACACCCCTTGAGTTTACGGTCGTAAACTCTTGAGTTTACGGCCGTAAACTCCAAATCTTTTGACCATTTGGTGATTTGAAGTCTTCTAGGCTATTCCAAGCATTCCTACTTCACGAATTAGCCTTAGGAAGTGTTGTGTGGCATCAAAACACTCCTAAATGGAGTTTACGGTCTAAGGACCATTTCTCATCAGTTTACTACCTTAAACTCATGAGTTTACTACCTTAAACTCCTAATTTTATGGTATTTGGGGTTTTCAAGTCCTTAGTTCAATGATGGCACTAGTCTAGGTTAGATTTAGCCATAAGAACCAAGTATGGGACTTTAAATGGACCTTTACCCACTTTTTGGGGTGTTTACGGTTTTGGAACATCCCTAAACCACAAACACATAAAATTGGGGGTTTTGGTGCTTTTTCAAGGCTTAAACACAAGAAGTAAGGGTTTAAACATGTCAAGGATGTTCTATACATCAACTAGGGATTAGATTTGGGACTTATGCACACTTTGGTGCATTTTAGGGTGTTTACAGCCCAAGAACATTCTTGGACCGTGAACACTCATATCCTTGTGTTCTTGACATATTTCCTTGGTATAAACATGCATAGCTAGCTTAAAATGACTCTAGGATAGAAGTACTTACATTGGGAAGCTTGAATTGAGCTAAAACGCCAAGAACACTTAGTGTGTGTTCTTGGTGTTCTTGGTGTTTTGGAAAATCTAAACAAAAACCGGAAATGAATGGATGAATAGATGCACAAACACTAGATTAAGTGTCTTACTAACTTGAAAGGGTTTAAACACTTACAAGATTGATGATTTGGAATTAAATCTTGGATGATACTTGAGAGAATATTTTTGGAGTTTACTCTTTTGATAAATGGGGAGTAAACACAAATGGGGAGTAAACTCATGTATAAGCATGAGTTTACGGCTTTTTGGATGATTTTTCGACCTAAACATAAAAGTTTGGTCGGGTGTTTCTAATACGCGAAGTGTTTGCGGTTTTCAAAAATCAAAACCCGAGACGACACTTTCTTACACCCGTTCGTTTAAAAATAATATTAAAATAATCAAACAAACTTTATATTTCTTAAAAATAAGAAATAATGACATTGACTTACGATACGAAGGGGTTGACTTTTAGGGTTTGACCGAATGGAAATTTCGGGTTGTCACATCTTTCAACAACTACTTCAACAAAACAAATGCAAAAATTCATCAAAACTAATGAATATTCCATAATAACAGCAAGACGATCAAACACAAATATGATTTATGCAACCACATTTCAGCATAATAAGCAAATAGAAAAACATTGAACATAAAAACTTGAGTATAATATATCAAGCATAACATCAAATTTTCAACAACAACATTTCATCATATCCATTGAACACATTCAAATTCGATCGTATACCATAGAAATCGAGCATATAACATCAAAATCAAGCATAACATCGAGTATAGATTATGATTGAACAAATCTGATTAGCATAACATAACCACTGATTTCGATTTTTGATTTTCGACTTTGGGGGGAAAGAAGGAAGAAACAAAAGAAGAGCAATCCATTTTCAGAAGGAAGAACGAACCTGTTTTTTATTGTTGATTTTCGAGTTCAGAGCAGTCGTAAGAAGGTGCAGCAGCGTCGATGTTGCTTGGTTGGGCGAATTCGTTTAGCAGCGTCATCGGAGTATGCAGATGGGAACGAAAGCAGACACGAAGGGGGAAGAAGTCGCGGGAAGAAGAGAAGAGGAGGCAGGTTGTTCGATTGTGTGTTAGGAAAAAACAAAAAACGCATGTTTTTTTTAATTCAGAATTTGTTCCATATCTGAAAAATTAAGAGGTGTTTTTAATTTTAAGAGGTAAAAAATAAGACGCAAACAAACGATCTGAATCTAAATTTTTAAGACATTGCCTCTTAATTTTACAATTAAGAGGTAAACAAATAGGGCCTTGGTCTAATGAAACCATTGTCCGACAACTCCTGAAGTTGTGACATAAGCTCTTTCATCTCCGTTGGTGCTAATAGGTATGGTGCTTTTGCTATTAGTGTTGTTCCTAGTAACAAGTCTATTTGAAACTCTACTTGTCTATCAGGGGGTAATCCAGGAAGATCTTCTTGAAAGACTTCCGGATAGTCAAACACCACCGGTATACTTCGCATTTCCTTCTTCTCTTTCTTAGCATCGATCATGAACGCCAACCAAGATGTGCATCCTTTAGACAAACATTTTCTAGCCTTCATTAGGTAAATGATTCCAGAATTCACTATGCGATTGTCCCCATACACCATAAATGACTCATTTCCAGGTAGGTTTACCCTCACTATCTTTTTCTTGCACAGTATCTCAACATCATTGGTGCTAAGACAATCCATTCCCAGTACGATGTCGAGACCATTCAACTCAATGGGTAACAGCTCCTCGTGGAATTCATTTCCGCTCAAGTCGATGACGATATTCTTAACGCAATCGCTAAAAGGTATGAACTTGCCACTAGTAACTTCTACAACTAGGGCATCATCAAGTTTTTCTATAGGAAATGCTAGTCTTCCACCAAATTTGTGTGATATAAAGGAGTAATTTGCTTCGGAATCAAACAATATATTGGCAGGCAATCCATTTACAAAAAAGGTACCCAAAGCGACACCCCCTGCATCCTTTATGTCTTCCAGTGTCATTTGGAAAGCTCTCGCCTTTGCCATTGGTAGGAGATTGGGCCTTACTGCCTCTTTCTTCTTTGGGCAGTTCCTCAAAATGTGCCCCTCTTCGTTGCACCCATAACAAACTTTCTTATTGAAGGTGCATTTATTGGCATAGTGCCCAGGCTTTCCACATTTAAAACAAGTGACCTCGTCACCAAATTTCCCAATATGTTTCTTCTTACACTTGTCAATACATTTTGCTTCGCCTCCTACTCCTCTCGAACGAGACTTCGGGAATTTACTTTTCTTGTTGGATCTCGAAGATCCATCGAACTTCTTTTTCTCACCAACCTCTGCCCTCTCCAAACCATTTTCCTTTAATTGGGTCTCAACATTCTTGCTGCCTTCAACGTGCATGCCATTTTGACTATTGGGCCAAAGTCTGATGGCAATACGTTAGCAAAATTTTCAATCTTGGCGAGTTCAGTTGACACTAGGTAAGGAAATAACTTCATCATTTCGGTAAACACAGTAGCATAATCATCAATGATCATTTTCCCTTTCTATAAGTTCTGGAATTCATTGTTTAGATCTATTAGATCTATTTCATAGCAGTATTGCATTTTCAGCTGCTCTATGAATGCTTCCCATGATATTTTCATAGCTTCTCCTCGTGGCATCGTGTCTGCCAATAGCTTCCACCAGCTTAAAACTCCGTTCTTCACTTGTCTGACCGCAAAAACAGTTTTTTGCTTGTCGCTACAGTTGCAGCTTTCAAATACCATCTCCATTTCGGAGATCCGGTCCATAATCTCTACAGGTTTTAGGCTTCCGGAAAGACTTGATGGTTTGGCGCTCAAGAAATTCTTATACATACGCCCATCTTTGTCGATTTCCCTCTCCGGGTCATCCCTTTCTTTCATTGTGGGTTCCGCTTGACAGACAGTGCAGCCGTAATTTCCTTCCTTTGACTGTCTGTCATTTAGTTAAAGTTGCTCAATAGACATTAAAGGTTCACTCCTATTGTTCAGTAATAGTTTTCTCATTTCTTCCCTTTGTTCAGCCATCATTTCCTGAATCATGGCTCGTACTCCATCCATTGTGACTGGCTCTGGTGCAGTTTCTACTATCGGCATCTGCTTAATCACATGGGGTTGAGGTCGCTGATTCCTATTTTCATTTGTGTTTCTAGCTCCACTTCGATTTCTTTCCATTTTGATCTATACACCAAATTAGACGAATTTAGATCTTTATTCATGATAGACGTTTAAATTCTCCTTATCACTCCAAAACGTTACATGTTAGTTCTAATATCATAGTCATACGCTTAGAATCCTGAACACATAAGGTTTCCAGATCCGCTCGGCAACAGGCCATAGATCCAAACAAACAATAGTATATAAGGCATCTTTATAGCTATGACATAAAGAATTTAGCACATAAAAACATTTTAGGCATCTTTCCTAAAATAAACTAGTGCTCGTGTCTAAAGTATAGTAGACACTCATCTCACAATCATCGCTTAGCATTCTAAGTTTAAGTTGAGAAACCCTACGAACTCCTAGTTCAATTAAACTAATGTCCTGATACCAACTGTGACATCTCCATTTTCAGGGTCAAGAAAAAACCGATTTTGTTTATGCTTTTATAAGAAAATCAGAGTAATCTTTCAAATAAAAGTGTTGCGGAATTTTTTTCCCAAAACAAAATATGATAAAATTTATCAAAGCATTTCTTAAAGAAATGTATTTCATTATATTAAAACCTCAAGATGTCATGTTCGATACAGATCAAAAACATAAACAGTATAATATAGGCCTTACAATATTTATTTACATCTACTGGCCTATAATCCAAAAATCTCTCATCAAGTCATCCAACTATGCTTAGGGATGGCAAAAAACCCAGAACCCGATGGGGAAACCCGAAACCTGATCATTTCGGGTCGGGTAGTGGGTCGTTATCGGGTTCGGGGCAGGGAGTGGGTTATCCTCGCCCCGACCCACCCCGCCCCGATTATATATATATATATATATATATATATATATATATATATATATATATATATATATATATATATATATATATATATATATATATATATATATATGTTCGAATCCTTTCGATGTTAATTGCATACATTCAAAGATACAATACTTACTATGGACAATCTTTTTAGTTATTAAAAATCTGGTATGAATGATCATTTTTTTATATTTTGACGCATTACACTAAACTTAAATCAAATAAATTTTAATATAACATCCAGTTTGTTTTATTAATTCATCATATATTTAACTTAAAAGGGATGTTAGCACATGTATTTTTTTGTAAGACAATGGGGTACCCAAAAAAGGAAAAAAGATTTCGTTATCAATTGTTGTAAACCCGATAAGATACCCAAAACCCGACGGGAAAAACCGAAAACTAATGGAGCACCCCGATAAGATACCCGAAAGTTATCGGGTCGGGTTTGGGAAACCGAGCCCCGCCCCGAACCCACCCCATTGTCATGTTTATGCTCTTGTTCCACTACCTATAATATAGAAAGTTGAGTAGGCCAGGCTTGGGAGCCTGGTGATCACATAGGGTTTTTAACCCACAATAAATAAGATTATTAATTTCATCAAACCAAATAAACCCTGATTACCCGTTCCCGTTATCCTCACTTTACGTCCTTGAAGCATCTAATAAAAGTGACCTAGCCTAAGGATCATCATCAGGATGGACACTACTGCTAAGAGGATTCCTCAGCCATATATATGTTTGTAAGGCAACCATGAGGGGGATGGAGTACATCGGTGAACACATCGTTCACAAACACCTACAGGTTGTGAGCTTGCTAGTGTTCCACTAGACTATCTAGAAATGTCTATGGTCGTCATCTATACTCCGCTAGATGACTGGAACATCGTCAACGTCGAGGCCTCTCATCATTTTATTTCATCACACATCAACTATTTCATCTGCCCATGTTTTACCCAAGATATTTGTAGATAAAAATACATATACATTTTATCTCATTTAAAACATGTATAAAACGCTCATCTAACATAGTTATCAAGTAAACATATAATATGCACACATAGCACGTAATCTATATAAAATACTTCATATCTATGTGTAAGATGAAAATAGCTATGCACTCACTTTAGTAGCATGACTAGATAGAATCTAACTAATAACAATCAGCGGTTCGTGATCGTCGGGCTCGGGACGCAGAATGCCTTCAGCAAACGAGAGAGAGAGAGAAAGAAGATTTTAGGTGTAGGAATGGCTAAGGTTGAACTTGCTATTTATAGCCTGATTTTTGGTCTCTCAGGTCGTGATCCATACATGCTCACATCGTAAGCCATGCCTGCTCAGCCCGTAGACTTTCCATTTGTGTTTATAGCTTTGGAACGTGTCCGGACAACTTCTCAGGTCGTGAGAAATCATGCTCACGTCATGAGCCTTAAACGTAGACTTGCCTTCTACATTATAGCCTTGAAAAGTGGCGTTTTGACACCTCACGTCGTGAGAAATCAGGATCGACTCATGAATCCAGTCAGATTAGGGTATCTGACATGTGTCATGCTCTCAGACAGCTACATCTTCTGAAGGACATAACTTTGCATACGAGCTTTGTTTTTGACGTTCTTTATATCCAAGAGAAGGTGGAGACGTACTCTAAAATTTTAATTTATAATCCTAAGGCTAAAAAGTACTCTATCATAAACTCACTTTTTTACGATTCCCGATATCGTGTCGGTTTTGTCGCGAAACTTCCACAGTCATAACTTCTTCGTTATAACTCGGATTTCGACATTCTTTATATCTCCGGAATCCTTCTTACGACCACTAAAACTTTCTTCATAGATATAGGGTTGATCTAACATTTTATTTTTGACGCTTATTTTTATCTTTAATTCATTAAATCATCATAATTAAGTATAAAGCACATAAATTCACGTAATACTCAAATAATTCATTTTTATTACTTCAAAAAGAGTTACAATGGTTGACCTAGACTTTTATATCATCATTAATATTTAGCCCAGAAACATGGGCGTTACAAAGCAAGAGAGTTACAGGATTAGAATCTATTAGATTGGCAGGAGCTTAGTTTGGTAAGATTATTATTGGAAAATAATGTAGCTTACCATATTTTCAATGAGAAGAATACATAAAAGCTGATTAGAATGTTATCGTGTATTTATGAAAATCCTCAATAGTGAATAAGGTGTTGTTAATCTGTCAGTGGGTGAATCTAAAGATAAAGGAAGGTAGCTTAGTGACTAATCATGTTGGTGTGTTCAACTGAATCATCTCAAGGTTGATTTCGGTTGATATTGGATTTGAGGATAACTTCATGGTTTGCTATTATTATCATTTTTTGCTGATAGTTGTTTCGTTACTATAACTATAGCTAGTAGTTTGGCTAAAATGTTAAGCTAACATTCAAATTCATTCACGATTTAATGCTTGGCAAAAATATTCGTAGAAGGCACGGATGGGAAGTATCCATTAGCCTATTAAGTATTGCATAGGGGAAGAAAAACCAAAATAAAGGAAGATATGACAGTCAAAGAACATTTTTTTTTTGAAACGGTAAATCTAACCTACTCCTAAACTACACCTTAAATCCATCTATGTCCAGGACGGGACTTGAACCCTCAACCTCAAGTAGGGAGGGCAACACCGGATACCGCTGGGCTACAAGCCCTCAAGTCGAAGAACATATATGATATTACTTGTTGGGAATGCAAGGAAAATGGTTACCGTAGAAATCAATGCCCAAAATCCTTAACATGCAAAGGCAAGAAGGAGGTGAATATTGCAACAAATTTCGATGATGATGCTCTGATGTGTTGTGTTGAGAACTCAATATAATACTAGATAATGGATTATAGTTTATCGTTTCATGCCAGTTATACAGAAGAGTAATGTATAATTTTAGATATTAGGGTGGGAAGGTTTGGTTGGCATATAAAAAAAGCTAGCATATCATTGGCGGTATGCATGTTCTCTTCAATACAACTTTAGGGCTGAATTGGAATTTGAAGAATGTTAAGTATATTGTAGATATGAAGAGAATTTGACACAAGTAAGGAAGCTTTATGATGAGGATCACCATGTTATGTTATGCCTTAGAACTTTATAAGGCATATATAATGTAATAATTTGGCGAGCCTTAGAAGATTTCATAATAAATTATAAGATTTATAAGATTTCATAATACTTTAAAGAGCTATTATCACTATAGCCCAACAATGTTTAGTATATTGGTTTACAAGGTCACTCGTGACTTTTTTTGCCTTTTAGGGGTACAGACTTGTGTTTTACCATTTTAAAAGGTACCTTTACCCATTTTAGGAGGTATCCTTGCCTTGGCATCTGCCAACTAAGCTGGTGAGTCAACACAGACTCGCTACTGATTCGACTTGACGCCACATGTGTAGTGATTAATGACCATCATTTATGTCCACCAACACCCCAAAACAACTTGTTTCATCACCATCACCATGATACCACTACTTTTTATGACCAGATCAAGAGTACATTTTAGTAGGACTTTAACAATAATCAATTGTTTGAGAGGCACCCGATATTGAAGAAGAAGTACCAGAATGTTCTCAGTAAGACCAGTTCCGACAAAGAATATGTCTTCAAAAGCTCCCATGATCAGATCACTTTCGAGATATCATGTAAGATATGGAGCATCGAAGTTGCTCTCGTATCTACTTTGCAACTGTAGATGTTACCAGATTTGAAGACGAAGAACCCAAACACATACTCATTTGTCAGTACCTCGGATAGCTTGACTCACAAATTACAAAAATACCCTTCGTTTCTATCATCTACTACAAGAAACGGGTGTTACGGGAACTGGTTTCTTCACGTGCCTTTGTCTGGATCAAAAGAAGTATTTGATTATCAAAACTGCAAAAAGATTATAAATAAATTTAAAGGTTGAAACTTTATAGATTTAACAGATACTACTACCAAGGGTATGGACTTGAATACTATTCAAATTTTGTCTGATAATGAAGACAATTCAAGAAAATGTGATCAGACTGTGTTTCCATGGCTTAAATTTGAACTATGTATCTATATAAATGGTGATGTAGCCATGGAGAAAGATAATAAAAAGCTATTAGGATTTCCAATTTTGGGAAACTTTTGTAAAAATGATGCTTCTTCTTCTGTTGTTTTGACCTTTGCATTAATTGAAAAAAAGAGGGATCGATTGCAATGTAGCTTGAGATGATGTGATTGATGAGAAATGGATTGATAGGGAAGAAAGAGATGCAGAAATCAAGAATTTCAAGAATCATTTTGATTTGAATTCGTGTGTGACATGGGATGATGAACTGTTAGTTAAAGTTACAACATATTTAAGGGGTTTGCTTGATGGATTGCAAGAAGAAATGAACTCCCAAATGGAGATATGGTGAATGATGATGTAGATGGTGTTTTTCAATTTGTCAAGCCAATTTGTCTGTTGGTTATCCGTATATTTAATAGGTCTTCTTATCTGGGTCGAATCTCATCCACCATGTTTCAAGATAACCAATTATTTAGGTCAATTAATTATACCTATGTGGCAACCGACTTGGACTATTTTTAATATATGTGGCATTACGTGGCATTTTACAACTGATGATTAGGAAAGGGTTCATCATGTGATCCCTTAACATTTTTGATAATGATATTTTAAAACGGTAAAACAAAAATTCATACCTCTAAAAGGCAAAATAATAATAATAATAATAATAATAATAATAATAATAATAAATCATGAAAGATCTTTTAAACCAATATATTAAACATTGTTTGGCTACAATAACAATAATCCTAATTTAAAAGAGTTATATAATTTAATAAATTCTTAAAATATTTGTAATAGTTGTTTTGTAAAAATGGTGTCGAAGGGATGTTAGGAATGTTGTGGACTCAAACAATGATCGGTGAATTATTAAAACCTCAAAAGCATCACATTCGAGAACTATCTTCTACATTGATCCTTGCACATAAATTTGAGTTTTGATGTTACAGACACGGTCAAATGCGCACTAGGATCACTTTCAGCAAGCTATGCATTCCATACCAAACCCTTTATTACAACAAATAATATAATTTTAAATAATTCATATCATTTTTTTTTTCAAAAATGTGTTGGAAATATCGAAATAGGGTTATGGAAATCTGGATAACAAAATAGGAATCGTTTAATCATTTTCCTTGTTTGATATTTCGACCCTATATACATTGGGTATCACGAAATCCAAACTTAGGATAATTCCTGATGTAGCAATTCTGATTTTAGGCACAAAATCAGAATCAATTTTAGAAGAATATGAAAAAGGAAGCATTTCCCGGTTTTCTGTGTTCCAAAGGAGTCGTTATTTTCCTGGATTTATCCACTCAACGGATAAATGAGAACAGTTTGCATCTTTCAAAAAAAAAAAAAAAAAAAAAAACCAGATTAGTCCCTGAATTTACATTTTTCAAGAATGACCCCGACTTGACACTTAGGGTTCGATACACCCGATTACATTATTCTTGAAACACTTGTTAAATCCATTACATTAAAATATATTTGGGGATATAAAATCACCAACAAAATACACATCGAAACACCCGATTAATGATATTTATGCATGCTAAAACAATTTTTACTAACATATGAGGGTTTATAATGATCCCTCGATCATGCAAACGACTATCAAATAAAAGGTTTTTGACAATTGCTGAAATTCCAACGACAAATACATAAACTAAACTGATGCGGGCCAAAGTAGGAAAAAAGATGTTTTTACTTTTTACAATGACCCCTCAATTCCCCAATAGTCTATATTTACTTTTTTCCAATCATAGACAAACAAAGACAAAAGACGTGAAAGAAATACACTCGACTTATAGGGAAACCTCACAATCGAAAGCTTTTTCCTCTTGTGTTAATTGGAAAACTTAGAATGGCTACTCTTTTACGTCTCTTTCTATAAATATTGTCATTTCCGACACGATAGGGGCATATTGGTCTCTTCCTTTTGTTTTTACTTAAAACCAAAGTCTATTAGAATAATGTCCTTTTGAGTACGAATTTGTCACCATAAACATATCCATCAACTCTATGACATTCAAACAATGTATCCATTAACTCACTAATTGAATCCACATAAGATACGTCTTTAAATGCAAAAAAGAAAAAGAAAAAACACAGCTTATTATGGCATCATTCCGTTGTAGACAAAGTAATCTATAGTTAACAACAAGATCCTACAAGGTGGGATCTAGTGTCCATTGAATTCAAAGCAAGGTACACCTTTTTCTTCATCATGTACAAGTCACTAATGCTTCATTTCTTTTGGTTATTTAGCTATTGCAATCGTAGGATGATTTAGTCCAACGCTAAAGCAAATCTAAAAGGTACAAGTCATTTGAAGCTACTTTAGTGACCTAACTACCAATTACTTAAACGTAATTTTAGCTCAAATCTTTCTATCTTGGGTCAAGATCAAAATCCTACAATTGGCAAAGAATGAAAAGCAAGGTACAACTATTAATTCAGGATGTACAAGTCATTAAAGCTTCAATTTGCTTGTACTTTTTAATGGAAGGTAAATGATTTCTACCTCATGATAAGACATCAGGACCAAAACAACAATAATTAAGTCTAGTTATTATAAGGTCAAATAAATCCAATCAACATGTACCATTACTAGAAAAATGTACAATCATTTATGCACAATGTACAATATGTAGACATCTCTTTTCCATCTTCTCCGCCATATGTAACCTCGGTATGTAACAAGTCACATGTACCGATCAGTCCCATCGTCAATATAATTTTAACTAATTTTTACTGTTAAGACAACCATACACAAACTTGTTGATTCTAATTCTCAAATTTTTACTGTTAAAACATGTACAGACTTGTGGATGCAACCCTCAACATCCCTACCAACCAGTCCAACACTTATCAACATGACAAAGGTAAATCAGGATATCATCGAGCAAGGGAGATGATATTCAGACGTGAACTTGAACCTGAGATGTGATTTATGGATTTTCATGTACTTACTGTTATGTCAGATTGTATTTTTATGTCTTTATAGATTCTCGCGTTCTTACTATTACGCCAAACTGTATTCTTATGTTATTTATGGATTTCACATTTTCTAGTGTTACTTCAGACTGTATCCTTACATTATTTATGGCTTCTTAATGTTACGTCAGATTATATTCTTACGTTATTTATGGATTCCCACATTCTTACTGCTACGTTAGACTGTATTCTTACGTTATTTATGGATTCTCATTTTCTTAATGTTACATCAGACTGTATCCTTACGTTATTATGGATTCTCACATTCTTATTGCTACGTTAGACTGTATTCTTATATTATTTATGGATTCTCACATTCTAGTGTTACTTTTAGATTGTATTCTTACATTATTTATGAATTCTTAATGTTACGTCAGACTGTATTCTTACATTATTTATGGATTCTCACATTTTTACTGTTACGTTAAACTATAGTCTTACGTTATTTATGGATTCTAATATTCTTACTGTTACATCAGACTGTATCCTTACGTTATTTATGGATTCTTAATGTTACGTCAGACTATATTCTTACGTTATTTATGGATTCTCACATTCTTGCTATTACGTCAGATTGTATTCTTACGTTATTTATGGATTCTCACATTCTTGCTATTACATCAGACTACATTCTTACGTTATTTATAGATTCTCACATTCTTGCTATTACGTTCGACTGTATTCTTACTGTTATTTATGGATTCTTACTGATATATCAGACCACCGAAAAGAGGGTAAAAAGTAAAAACATAGTGGTCCATGGCTGGCAGCAAAATGCGGTCATCCGTATAGCTAAGCCTTGTCATGGGCAGCCGTAGGACACCCATCTTCCTTTGATGGTGACATCGTTCTTCTTAATGCACATGAACCCATGTTACTCTTGTCCCTAATTATCTAAATACGTAAATATATGGAAATTCATACATATAAATACATAAAGAGAGAGAGTGAGAGGACATGTGAGATCAATCCCAACTACTTACAGGAAGGAAGTCAGTTTCACATATACAACTCAGAGAAAATCAACCAAGTATATTAATGTTTGTGGGACCTACAACCACCATCTGTACAATGGTTGGCATAGCCATTGTCCTTGCATTGTACGACTCATTATCTGCATTAAAAACTTGTACTTTTGAACTATAAATAAAGGAAAAACCATTGTACAAATCAAGAGTGCACGGTTTATAAGCAAGGAAACATGGCAGATGATCAAGATTCACATGGGCACATGAAAATATCTCGTATTTCATTACCTGAAAAACAGATTTTGAAACTGTAATAAAATGCTAAATTGACGTGGATGTCAACGAAAACTATAAATCTAGTCAAAAAGTCGAGCTTTTTACGTGGAAAATTCCTTGATTTATGTAAGTTGCTATCAATATAATAGTCGTATGATGTCAATAGGACAGAAATAAACATGTATTGTAACTTTTGGATAAATGGTAACTAAAAAATATTTGAGAAAATGATTTAATCTTGTAAAACTATAAACAGTAAATTATTGAAATCGTCTTTGTGGTTTGTTCAAAATTGCACGTTTGGTCCCTAACTTTTTTTTTGCACTCGGATCGTCCCTGTGGTTTGATTTTGTTGCGTTTTTCATCCCTATGATTTGGTAAAAAAAAATGCATGTTTTGTCCCTAACTTTATGTATGAAAGGGACGAAAAATACAACAAAATCAAACCATAGGGACGAAAAACGCAACAAAATCAAACCACAGGGATGATCCGAATGCAAAAAAATAGTTAGGAACCAAACGTACAATTTTGACCAAACCACATGGACGATTTAAGTAATTTACTTAACTATAAATGGTGTTTTGAAATGTCTGAAAAATGACTGGTATGCTTAGGGAAATGGAAATATAAATAAGGGCAATTTTGTAATACGGTGATACAAACATGGTACATCGTACAAATCAAATGAAATATCTGAAGGCGATAAGCTAAAGCGTTGTATAAAAAATCGGAATCTGAATCAACATTTGCGAAATCTCAAGGAATAGAAGTATCAAAAAGTTATAGCACATGAGAATGTCTGAATGATTCCCTTTTAGAAAGCATTAACAAAAAAGAACAGTATCATTGGATAAAATTCAGGCACTATAACCAATAAAAAAATTAATAAAAAAAAATTAAAGCAAGAAGCTTTTTTTTTTTTTTTATCTATAAAAAATAAACAAACGTACACGAAGATATGCTGTGAAAATGATGTGCCCTTTTACCTTTTTATCCGCATGCCTTTTTTCTAACAAATTTTCTAGGAATTTCTATGAAAATGTGAATGAAAATGAGAGGTATTTTCATCTTTTTGAATAGTACAAAAAATTGCAACTTTGTCACGATATATCCACAAATCGCACAAGTGAGCATGGAATTTCGAAACAAAAATATAATTTTTAAATTGAATCCGTTGTTCAATAGAATTACAATTTTTCAGACAAACTTTCTAGGGATATTTCTGATATTGAAGATGAGGAGGGTATTCTCGTCTTTTGAACAAAAAAGAGATCAAGAACCAGTAAAAATTGCAACTTATGTCACATTATGCCAAAAATTAAACAAATTGAGCATGAAATTTCGAAACAAAACAATGATGTGCCCTTTTACCTTTTTTCTAACAAACTTTCTAGAAATTTCTATGAAAATGAGAAGGGTGTTTTCGTCCTTTTGAATGGTACAAAAAATTGCAACTTTGTCACGTTATATGCCACAAATCACACAAGTGAGCATGGAATTTCGAAACAAAAATATATTTTTTAAATTAAATCCGTTGTTCAATAGAATTACAATTTTTCAAACAAACTTTCTAGGGATATTTCTGATATTGAAGATGAGGAGGGCATTCTCGTCTTTTGGACAAAAGAGAGATCAAGAACAAGTAAAAATTGCAACTTATGTCACATTATGCCAAAATTAAACAAATTGAGCATGAAATTTCGAAACAAAACAATGATAAAACCCATCTTTTTTTAAATTAAATATTTTGTTCAATACAAATACAAACAATATTAAGGGGGAGGGGGGGGGGGGGGGGGGGGGGGGGGGGTGTTATAGGTCATTGGGTGGTTTGGAGTGTTGTTGATGTTGGCCATCGAGTAAGCTTAACTGTCGCCTCACCCTAGCAATTTGAGCTTGCACCTACAAAGCCATCACAAAAGGGTAAAATGGTCATTTACTAAGGGAGGATTTCTTTCACATCCTTATCAGGTTTTGGTTATGGAGTTGTCAAAGGTCATGTGCTTTTTCACTAGTTGGGTTTGGAAGAATGTGCATATGGATCAAATATCACATGAAATCCATAAAAAAAACACCAAATTCTACACTTAATTCCAAATCGGGAAAAAATTAAACATAAGCAAGAATGTTCAATGATTTTTAGTCATCAATAATTTGCAAAAGACAAGGTTGATTATGCCAAACAAATCATATGCACCCCATTTAATCAAACGATATCCACTTCCATTATCCAAAATCTTCCAATTTTTAGATATTTTTTGGATCTACTTGGATTTTGTTCTACATGAAATAGAGGAAAGTAGTTTGTTTATAAAGTGAACATTTATATTCCTTATCTCATTCTTTTTTTATATATATTATTTCCTCAAACAATGAGAAAAAAAAAAAAAAAAAAAAAAAAAAAAACTATTCTATACTATATAATGATATTGTATATTTATATACATATTCCAAAATAGTTAGTTACTCTACATATATGTGTTTAGGTGTTTCTTTTAGACTTAATGCAGAAAGAACGACTTAATACATAAAGTAAACATAAGAAGACTTTCTCCATTAAGTCTTCATTCATTTTTTTACTTAATATTAACAACATAGCTGGATAAATTAAGTTGATAAAGAGGTGTCCTTAACATTAAGGTGTTGTTTGTTTTTTCTAAAAAACCACTTCAGACCACTTATTGCCGCGCCACGCAGCACTTAACCCTTCGCAACTGTTTGTTTTTCAGAAGACTTCTGACTTAAAAACAACCAACTGCTTCAAACCTCTTCACACCTTACTTTAACTTACTGCAGCAGTCTACAGACGTTAAAAAGAACCATACTTTTTATTAAATGTTACAGCCGTATGGTCTACCTCTTCTACTACAGAGGGTTGCAGAGGTGGTTCGCAGACTTCAGGCATTTTCGCTTCGGAAAAACAAAGAGTATCTAAGTGGTGTTTTTATATATTATTTCTCCTTATAAGTAGTTAAGTTCTTTTTACAATTATGTTATATTGTTAATCTACCCTTTGTTATCGTTATTTTTCTTTTAACCTTGTTCTATAATTTATTTAACGAAATTCTTTTTCATTTTGATTTGAATAAATGCTACTTTGTTAATGTTTTGTCTAATTCTAAAAATTGAAGCTTTCTAAAAGAAATTAAAACTATTTATTCCAATTTTATATTAAAGTCGGTTGATATAAATGTTTCGTTTGATTAAAAATGGATACGATTTATTTCAATATACAACCCAAAATCGTAAGTTACAAAATAATTTATTTTTAAGTAGTTTATAGTGTAACTTTTATTTATTTAAAAATTCTAAAACTATTTAATGTGATAAGTACATTTTTAGTTTATAAAAACTACCTAATAAATGATAATTTTATTATTTGTCTTTTTTAAAACAAAAGGGTAACATAGTCTTTTAATCATATTCAGCCAATGCATTCAGTCCAGATTCCAGAAAGTAAACATTATTTATATCAACAACATTTTATTCATTCAGATATCATTATCAATTCAGCACTTAATGACTTGTTAGAGCTGAATGATTCAGATGTTATTAAGAGACAAAAAAAAAAGTTCATGCTTACCTGTTGTCGAGCTGCTGCAAGTTTTAAAAGCTCATCTGCTTCTGAAAAATTTGTAAACCACTGTGTAAGAGGATTATCTTTTGGATCAAATTTCTTCCTTTTATCTGCATCTTCAACTGATACTTCAAGAAAAAAAAACAAGGGCATTTAAAAGGGTAAAATTGGTTAATTTGGAAAAATGTTCTAAGAATAAAACTGAAAGTAGAATTTTAGAATAGAAATAAATGAAATGATCAAATGAAAGTATGTTACTATTTACATGTCACATCAAAATGACAACTCACTCACCAGGGGGTAAGATTATGCCAGGTGGCAGTCTAGGAACAATGACAGCTGGATGATTCTGAACACGTGCAAATAACCCCTCAGATGGCTCACTGAAGACAACTTCATCATATGACTCAACCACCACTGGTTTTTTAACAGACATGGAACCCGATTCATCTTCAGGATATAACTTCAAATGATGATATCTGTGAAATGTGAATGTTTTAAATCCATCAAAGTTGTGAATTGTAATTAATTTATGGAAATGATACAGTTTTCAAATGTGGGAAATCACAATACGAAAGAAACTAACAAGTGTAGGGGTTTCTCACAAACATCATTGTGAAAATGAAGAGTGATAGCAATTTCAAATTCACCCCATCCAGATTCTGATAGCTCAAATGGTGGAGATTCGACTACTCTCATTGGATTATTGAAACTGGAATGTAATTGGAACACAACACGTTTAACTACTACACTCAAATCCTCGTTAGTTGCTCCTCTCACGTAAACTGTCCATCTGTGAGATTGATACCTAAAAGCAAAAGATTGTATCATGAAACTACAAGTTTTGGCATTTATTTCAACGCCTATCAAGAATCGCTAGAAAAAAGTTTGAAAACTCACTCGCTTGCTTTCTTTCCGAGCCAGAATGCTATGTTACCATAAACAATTGGAACGCTAAATTCGATATCTTTAAGCTTCTTGACCAAATTCTGCACAAAGACACATGCGTACATGACTTATGAATCAGAGACGTTAATTCTTCAACGTCTAGACTCTATTCATCAAAGCTTTCATAGAGATTATAAATCAGCGATTAAACTCTGCCCAAATGCTAGAAAACCAAGGAAAGAAAGACCCTTTTCGTTTAAAGTTTATTGCTGGATTGATTGAATGATGTTACTATGGTGAACAATACGGAGCTCTCGCAGTATGTATTCAAAAGTAAAGATTGTACCTTCTTCTCGTTATCATCGGAAGATCGAACCATTTTGGTGGCCTGTGATTTGGGGGTAGAGGGGGTGACGTCCGGCTGCTGATTCGGTGAGTGTAATTTAGATGAATGCTGTGGCATGTCCTTCAAAGAAGAACTCGTATAAATTGCCCTAAATCAAGAAAAAGAATTAGGGCTTTTCCGTTGGTAGAACGCTAACTTGCGTATGGGAAATTGGGAATTGCAGAATGGAAGGTCTCGAACGAGGGCGTTTTTGACCTTTCAGCACAATTTATATTTAAAATTACCGGATTGCGAATTTGAATAAACTAACTAAATGTTTGTTTATTGCAATATAATAGGAAGGAAATAACCTCTTTGTTTAATATTGAGGATACATTTAGTTTCGGAAAATTTATCGTCTTTCGGAAAAAATTTCCAATAAAATGAGAATTTTAAAAAAACGTTTAGTTCGTTTATTTTTCTAAAATTTTTATTAAAAATGAAAAAATTATCTAAAATTACAAAAGAAGATGAAAATTTTTGAAAACCGATAATCATTGTTTTCAACATTTTTCTAATTTCAATTTTTTTCTAAAATATAAACACACACTCACTCCCACTCCCACTCCATCCTCCTCTATCTACCATAGCATTAACACCATCAACCCACCCTACCTCTACCTACCCACACCCACTCCCAAGCCCACCCCCATCCCCATAAACACACACACACCAACCCCCCTCCCCCCACAAACACTCACCCACCCAACATCACTACCACAAGCACCGACATATCATCACCACCACCACTAGCTCGTCACCAGTACCACCGCCGCCATCACCATCACTACCACAATTGTCGTCGTCACCACCACCGTTTGTCATCATCACCACCATCGCCACCCCGCTGCCACCACCACCACCGTCGCCATCATCGACATCACCACTACCCCCCATCGCTGCCCCCACCACCACCATTGTTCTCATGCCATCCTACCATCGCTACCGTTTTCTAAAAATGAAAACCGATAGAAAATACATATCTAAACACGTTTTCTAATTTTCTAAAACTGAAAATGAAAAATGAATAAGTTTTAACTAAACACGTTTTCTAAATTTTCCAATGAAAACCGAAAACGGAAAACAAAAACTGAAAAGGGAAAACGAAAAATAGAAAATGAAAATAGTTTTTCCTAAGTAAACGCAACCTAAATTCTTAAGAGGAGCTGTTTGGTCTAACCCCTTCTATATCTGGTTCTAGGATCTAAATATCTTAATATTTTAGAGAAATTTCGCAAAGAATAAATGGCATTCAATTCTGATGAGTTTGAGGGTATATGTATTTTGTTTATTTACTTGTAATAAATGAAATATGAATAACAGATTCGAAATATAACATTAATTCAAATCTAGCACCTTAGGTAGCTACTTAATTAGTGTTAGAAATGGCACAAAACATTATATATAAGTAGCAGTATATTGGACACTTCAGAATAGTCTCTTTATTCTACACCAGAATACGAAGAACAAGTACAACATATGTAAAACAGCCTGGATCATAAGGTCAAAAAAATTCCGAAATGATATTTAGTGTAATTTTGAAACAATTTTCTTTATGCATTTTTTAGCATGATCACATTTTCAATGTTTATCTTATAATGTATTTCAAACATGCTATAGTTATGGATATTCTTGATAAATTCAAGAACCCATCGAACAAACATGTTTTGGTAGGTGGAATACAATAGTTAATAGAAACAAAATAACCTAACCTTATATATATATATATATATATATATATATATATATATATATATATAAACTCAAAAATTAACGTATCCACCTATGCTTTTAAGGTAAAGTACTTTTTATATTAGTATTATCCTTTTGACGTTTTGTGTTTGCTAATATCGTCATACATGATTTTTTTCATATATAGATTCTAGAGACTTTTCTATTAAGCATTTTGTTTGGTACTAAAAAACTGAATCTGGTCTCTCGGGTCACTGACTTGGTCCATGCTTACTTGGTTATAGAAGACTCATTGTTATGTGTTTGTTAATGTGTATTGGGTATCATTATTTATATACATTTTCTAGTTTCACTCGTTTGTATAATGTTGTTAACAATTGATGTAAAAGTGTATTAGGAAGATAGTTATTTATATACATTTTCAAGTTAGAGCTAATATCGGATGAGAGTGGTGTTGATTGGTGGTCTTATAGCTTCGCATGTATTAAACGTGATGATTTGCCTTGATCACCCGATACCAGGCCACCATCAATTACCTCCCAACTCAACTCATTATGAGCCGACACACCCACAACATATCCTCGAGGGTCTGAATAGTCCTTTTACACTGACCATTAGTATACGAATAAAAAGCTATGTTGAAATGGAGATGAGTACTCAACTCGTCATGGAACCTCTAACCCTTGAAGGGAACCAGACATATCTGTCAGAAACAACTGATACCGACATCCCATGACGTGCCATAACCTCCCTGATATAAACCTCGGCCAGCTTCTCTGCAGAAATACTCTCCTGAACCAGAATGAAATACACGCTCTTGGTCAAACGATCCATGATGACCCATATCGAATCCACTCCGCACGCAGTCCTAAGAAGCTTCGTGGTAAAATCCATAGTGATATCCTCCCATTTACATATGAGAATCTCCAACAGTTGCATCTTGCTGTGAGGTTGCTGATGTTTGGCCTTGACCTTCCTGTAGGCTAAGCACCTCTCCATATACCAAGCTATATCCCGTTTCATGCAGGGCCACCAATAATCAGGATGAAGGTCTCTATACATCTTCTTCGCCCCGGGATGAATGGAGAACCTTGACTTGTGAGCCTACTCCATCATAATCTGGCGCACACCACCCTAATACGGAACCCAAACTCGTCGATGCAGAGTCAATAATCCACGTTTATCATAATTGAAGGAAGCCACCTTACCCACAATACGCTTGCTCTTGCGGTGCTCTTCCTTTATAACCTCGACTTGTGCCTCATGAATCCGCTCCAACAATGGAATAAACACAATCATCCTCAAATATATGCCTCTCATCAAAGCCGTGACCGCCTTGCAGCTGAGAGCATCAACCACCATATTGGCCTTCCTCGGGTGATAAAGGATCTCACAATCATAATTCTTCACCACATCCAACCATCAATGTTGCCTTATATTCAGATTCAGATGGTCCATCAAATATCTCAAGCTCTTATGATCTATGTAAATAGTACAACGAACTCCATAGAGGTAATGCCATTAAATCTTAAGGGCGAAAACCACTGCCCCCAAATCTAAATCATGCATCAGATAATTCGCTTCATGTGGCTTTAGCTTCCTCGAACCGTAAGTGATCATGCGATTGCTCTGCATCAGCACTGCCCCCAATCCTGTGATCGAGGCATCGCAATAAACCACGAAATCCTCAACACCCTTAATCAGGGTCAGAATCAATGCCTTACATAACCGTTGTCTAAGAGTCTCAAAAGTTGTCTGCTGCTTAGGAACCAAACGAAAAGTAACCATCTTCTTAGTTAGTCGGTCAAAGGAACAACTATCTTGGAGAAGTCCTAGATGAATCTGTAACGCCCCAAAATTTACCGGTTAAAAATTTCATTTTTAATTTAGATGAAAACTTAAAATATCATTACAAACATTCATGATAAAAATCCATGTCTGAAAAACCGGTGACATCATAATCAGAATTCAGAGTACATCCCAGAAAATCTATAATGCGGAAACAAAAGGCGTATGTGTGATATGCTGTTACCGCGCCGGCTCCTTTCCCCTAGCTGAAGAGGTACCTGAAATCAAACTGCAAACCGTAAGCACAAAGCTTAGTGAGTTCCCCCAAAATACCCCATAGCATGCAAGCATATAACAAACAACATTCAACTATGAGATACGGGCCCTGCCCACACTCGTGAAGATATGGGGCCTGCCCACACTTCGCTATCTGGGAGATATGGGCCACGCCCACACTCGTGGAGATACGGGTCCTGCCCACACTTCACTATCTAGGAGATACGGGCCTATCCCACACTCCACTCTTGGAGAGATACGGGCCTAGCCCACACTCAACCGCCAACTCATATCATACAAGTATCACACAGACAACAAGTATAGACAGCTCTATCATACTAGCATATATCGTAATCACTCAATTAAGAGATACGGGCTCGGCCCACACTCTAATACTAACGTCTCGTCTATACGGGCCGGCCTGGTGCCTGAGACCCGTTACAACTGAAAGGAAACTCACCTCGAAATGGTTGCTGGTGTGTGTGGGAACCGACTGTCTGCTGCTACTCCGGGAATCCTCCGGCTGTAATTCCCACACATACTCAATCAATCACTATTTACTGCCTTTTTGGGTGAAATGACCCTCCCCCCCCCCCCCCCCCGACCATGCCCTAAGTCAAAGTCAGAGTCAACTTCCAGTTGACCCGACTCGCCGAGTTGGCTATCCAACTCGTCGAGTCCATGTCCAAACGACGATCCAGGGTTCTGTTCCTACTCGTCGAGTTAGGCGTTGAATCGACGAGTTCTCCATCCAAACTGATGTTCAAGTCCTTCATCCTACTCGCCGAGTTGTATGAACAACTCGTCGAGTTCATCTTTATCCGATGAACACTCATGCTAAGACTCGCTGAGTTGTATGAACAACTCGCCAAGTCTGTTCTTGATCTATGCAGATTGCCTTGGACTCGCCGAGCCAGGCCATGACTCGCCAAGTCCTACCATGGGTGAGTTCAGCTTCCAACTCACCGAGTCACACCTTGTGACTCACTGCTCAAACTCGATACAGCAAAAATGGGACAACTCGAAGACTCGTGAGCAGACTCGCCGAGTCACATGAACGACTCGCCGAGTCGTTGCCATGCACCCATTAATTACACCAATTTGTTCGATTCCAGTCCATGCCATTCACAGATCTGGGCTTTTAGGACACGAATCACACGAATTGCCGAGTCGTTGCCATGCACGCATTAAATTAGGAAGGATTGGAACAAGATGCTTGCTAAATGAGATGGTAAGATGCCTTGTTGAGGAGTTAGAGCACCCAGGTTTGAATCCTTCTAACCCGCGTACATTTTTTGATTATTTTCTGTTGCTATTAGGCTATATATTAGGGGTGGAATTGGTATGGTACCGAGTTTTTTTTCTCCAAACCGTGTACCGTACCAACTATAGTTGGTATAAGATTTTAGCTACCAGTACCATACCAAATGTACTAGGTACCAATTAATTTGACTACCAACAAATTTGGTTGGTATATATTGGTATTTGGTATATACCAAAAATTTTAACTAATATATATACTATACATGAATATAAGTTGAGTTTGTGAACATTTAGCCATTGCTTCTGGTAGTATTTTTTTGAAAACCACTAAAAGGATTAAAAAATGTCCACCCCTAGCAAGTTGCTAAAGGAAACAAATGGTAACATTACAAGTAAAATGAATGAGAAGTTAGTATTCCTTTTCAAGTTTTAGTGTATGTAGTGCACATGAAACAATAAGTATCAAGAAATTTTTCGGTCAATGTGTTAGTTTAGTAATTCTAACATTTGTTAGTTGTTAATCTAATTAAAACATGAAAATATGAGAACTCATATTTCTTTGTATTTATGAATTGATATATATATATATATATATATATATATATATATATATATATATATATATATTGGTTGGTAAGGTACAACTGTGGTATTCAAAATTTCATACCGTTACCGTACCAAGACTACTTAATTGGCATGGTATTAGCAGCCAAACATATTGGCTACCAAACAACTTGGCTACTGATTTAATTGGTTCGGTTGGTAACATGTTGGTTGGTTCGCTATGGTACATATTTGCTAGCCTTACTATATATGTCAAAGGAGGGTGTCACACCCCATAACCAAGATCGACATAATACGTTCTGGGGTGGAGGACGTCATGTACAGTATCATAACAATGCATAATAGTAAAAACAAGCAACAACATCCATTTCATTAATATAACAATTGTAATACATGTGTGTTCTGTACAATAGACAACAGAAGTAAAATCAAAATAAAAGATGAGTCTTATGTATGTGCTCCATCTTCCCAAAAGCTGCATCAGTACCTGTTTATTTTTGACCTGAGAATACAAGTTATTTTGAAAACGAGTATCAGCATAAAGTCGGTGAGTTCATAAGTGTTTAGTGTCGTTGCTTGTATCAAGGTGTTTACAATCATGTAGTAAAATGACTGTTATCAAATTTTGAAAGTAGTTTGATACATAGAAAATCCCATATTTTCCAACAAAAGTAGTATTTTACCAAGACCAGGTTATTAGTGAGTTCGTTTTTTTGAAAATATGATTGTCTTCTCGTGAAAATATCAGTAATGAAAATACAGTTTTTAACTCGTTCATTTTAGAGAAGGAATGGAGTTTCACCCCAGCAGTTTCACTGTCGGTTAAATGTAATAGTGAATGTAAACTCCGGATAGTATTAATTTTGTATGCACCTTGCGATGTGTTTTTTTTTATTAAAGTTTGAATGTGAGCTCGTATAAAATCATACCGAGTGATAGTAATACAACGACTGACCCTCCAGGTCACCAATTGTGTACTAGTGTTTTATCATCCCTGGGCTAAAGGCTCAGACTGTGGTTAGCAGTCGGGATGGGGGAAAAATCCATCCCATATAGATCTATACACGTAGTGGTTGCTCTCCCTCCAGGAAGCGATGGTTACCCGACAGCTGCATAGTAAAATGTCATATAGAGAAATAGCGCATCACATTCCATTGTAGTATTTTCTCTCGTATAGTACATAGTATTCTCTTAGTGAACTATGTAATGTTCTCTTGATGTAGTTTACAGTGTTTCTTCGTGTAGTGGATAGTGTTACCCTAGTTTAGTATAGTATATAGCGTCTTTTCACATAGTGTATGGTACATATAGTCTTGTAGTTGTCCTGACCCTAATGAGTGTTGTGGTAACATCGGTAATGAATGGTAATCTTTAACTATACCTATTATAGTTAATTAGAGTATTAATTGAGTGCCTTCGATATGTAGGAGTATTGAACAAGAATGAAAACTTTTACATCTAACACAAATATACAAGATATATAACTAAGTATTAAACGCCAGTCGGATAGATAACCTAATGCCTTAAGTCCACAATCAAACAAGAACAAGAAATAAGGTCAATTATCAGTTCTAAGTCCTTCAATACTTATTTATATAAATATATTAGTGTAGATATGATTTGGAAATAATTTAAGGATTGAAAACATTAAAAATAAGTTTTTGAAACAACTGATTCGAGAAACTGAGGTTGATAAACATTGGAAGTAATTTTACTGATAGAATACTTTAAAAATGTAAAAATCCTTTTGATAGTAAGTCTTAAATCACGTGTGATTGATTCTGCAATGTATTGGATTCAACATGTATCTTCCCCCCATAAAAAAATTAAAAACATTTGAAAGGTTAATTAAGGGGGTATAAACTCACCGTTTGACGTAGGGATCAATTGTGCTATCGATATGGGTGTCGAGTGTCAACGGATGTTCTGAATGCATGTAGCCCCTATTAATCATATGGTGACACACACACACACACACATATATATATATATATATACGCTAGAGCTAGGGTGTTTCATGACTAAAAATGATGGGAAAATCACCCTAAGGCTTGGAATCACAAGGACTACGTGTCCCGTGTTCTATACTCAATGATCTATGCAAGTTTAAGGCCAAATATGAGTAGTAGGGTGGGTGTATAACCATAAAAGTGAGTCTGTGGCTGAGGAATGCTGTCAGAATTATGTGTGAGGCTGCACACTAGAGTGTGTGGCCGTACAGGGTGTGTGTGTGGCCGTACACAGGGGTGTGCAGCTGTACACTCTTTGTTTGAGTCCTATTTGGCGATTGTGTGGCCATACTCTCACTTTGGAGGGTGTTTTAAATGTGTGTGGACACCTGATGAAGGTGTGCGGCCGCACTCCTTCAAGGAGTGAAGAACACAAAGAACACTATGAGTTTTGGGCTTGGATTCAAGTGTTTTACCTCTATAACAAGTTGAAAGATGAAGTTCTTCACGTTTTGGAGGCCTTCTAAGTGTTCTTGTGTGATGTTTTTAGAGAGATAAAGTAGAGAGAGGAAGACAGTGCAGCCAAAAGTGAATGGAAAGGGTCCTCTACTATATATAGCGTCGGGTGTGAGGCTGGAGGAGGGTTTGCGGTCGGGTGTGCGGCTGGGTGGCCGCATACACTAGTGTGTGGCTGCACACACCTCTCTTGGTGTGTTTGGCTGGATTTTTCAATGCAACACCCTTCCTATGGCCCACATCTATGATATACTAAGCCTAAAACACTCGCGCAGACCCAACATTTTGCTAAAAGATGCTAAATTCACGTGAATTATTGATATATGGATCGATTTCACAATGTAAAAGTGTCGGGTTGTCACATTCTCCCCCCGTTAGGGAAATTTCGACCCAAAATTTAGAGTTTAAGCAGTTAAGTTATTACAGATAACTAAGTAATAAGATGGGGGTATTTACTTTTCATTCGATCTTCGCGCTCCCAAGTGAACTTCGGTCCTCGTTTGGCATTCCAACGAACCTTCACTATAGGGATGCGACTTTGTTTTGTTCGTTTGACCTCTCGATCCATAATCTCCGCAGGTTCTTCCACGAAATTGAGGCTCTCGTTGATCTCGATCTCGTCGAGTGGGAGTACAAGAGTCTCGTCGGATAGACACGTTTTCAAGTTTCAGACGTGGAATGTAGGATGTATGTTACTAAGCTCGCGAGGTAGATTCAGTTTGTAAGCCACGGGGCCGATTCTAGCAAGAATTCCGAAAGGCCCTATGTATCTTGGATTTAGATTTCCACTCTTTCCAAAGCATATAGTGCCTTTCCAGGGTGAGACTTTCAGAAGGACTCGGTTTCCCACCTAGAACTCCAAGGGTTTTCTTCGTTTGTCTGCGTAGCTTTTCTATCGGTCTCTAGCGGCTTTTAATCTTTCACAAATTTGAACGATCTTCTCGTTCATTTCTCGAATGATCTCCAGACCTGTGAGAGTGATGTCAGGTATCCATCCATTAGCTAACTGGGTGTCACCCACCTCAGCCCAGCACAGAGGAGATCTGTACTTTCGACCGTAGAGGGCTTCAAATGGAGCTGCCTTGATGGCCGTGTGGTAACTGTTGTTGTAGGAAAACTCGACCACGGGTAAGTGGATATCCCACGCCTTACCAAAGTCAATCACACAGGCTCGCAACATGTCTTCCAGAGTTTGGACAGTCCTTTCACTTTGTCCATCGGTCTGAGGATGGTAGGTTGTACTCATGTCCAACCTCGTTCCTATGGCGCTTTGCAGCGATTGCCAGAATCTTGAACTGAACCTACTATCTCTATCGTAGATAATAGATATAGGAACGCTGTGTAGTCGAATAATCTCTTGGATGTAGATTCGTGTGAGCCTTTCTATCTTGAAAGTTTCTTTGATTGGCAGGAAATGGGCGGATTTCGTCAATCGATCGACAATTAACCAAATGGTATCGTACCCACTCGGAGATTTGGGTAATTTGGTAATGAAATCCATAGAAATCATCTACCATTTCCACTCAGGTATCCCGGGTTATTGGAGCAGACCCGAGGGTTTCTGATATTCAACCTTCACCTTGGCACAAGTCAGGCACTTGCCCACGAAGGTAGCGATCTCGGCTTTCATGTTTGGCCACCAATATAACTTCTAGAGATCAAGGTACATATTGTCCGAACCTGGGTGAACGGAGTACCTGGTCTTGTGAGCTTCGTTCATGACAATATCTCTGTAACCACCGAACTTTAGGGTCCAGATCCAGCCCATGAAACAATAAACTCCGTCTCCTCGGATCTCAAGATTCTTATCCATTCCCCTCAAAGTTTCGTTTATGACATTTTATGCTTTTAGGGCTTCCATTTAGGCTTCACGGATTTGCGCAGATAAGTGAGAATGGATAGTCATTGTTAGTGATTTAACTTTTCGACCATAATATTCTTTCCGACTGAGGGCGTATGCTACTACATTGGCTTTACCTGGGTGATATCGAATTTCGCATTCGTAATCATTAAGTAGTTCGAACCACCGTCATTGTCTCATATTGAGTTCTTTCTGGTTAAGTATGTGTTGGAGGCTTTTGTGATCGGTGTATATCGTGCTCTTCGTACCGCACAGATAGTGTCTCCAGATCTTTAGAGCGAACACAACCACTCCTAATTCGAGATCGTGTGTGGTGTAGTTGACTTCGTGTGTCTTCAACTGTCTTGAAGCGTAGGCGATGACCTTACCTCGTTGCATCAGAACACAACCGAGACCCTGACTGGATGCATCGCAATAAACCACAAAATCATCTGTTCCGGCATGAAGGGATAGTATCGGTGCGGTGCATAGGGCTCGTTTTAGGGTTTGTAATCCCTTTTCCTGTTTCTCTCCCCAGTAAAAGGTCACACCCTTCTGGGTTAATGTTGTAAGAGGTTTCACGATCCGGGAGAAATTTTGAATGAACCTGCAATAGTAGCCAGCAAGACCTAGGAATTGACAAATTTCTGTAGGCATCTTCGGTGCTGACCAATTCTCAATAGCTTTAATCTTGGATGGGTCCACGTGGATTCCTTCTTCACTAACCACGTGTCCTAAGAATTTGACCTTTCGAATCTAAAATTATCACTTAGAGAATTTCACGTATAGCTTCTCTGATTGTAGGGTTTCCAGGACTCGTCGTAGGTGCTCGCTATGCTCCTCCTCACTTCGAGAGTAAACGAGTATGTCATCAATGAAGATGATGAAGAACTGATCCAAGTAAGGATGGCACACCGTATTCATTAAGTCCATGAACACTGAGGGCACGTTGGTCAGTCCGAATGGCATCACTACGAACTCGTAGTGCCCATAACGAGTTCGGAAGGCGGTTTTCGGAACATCCTCCTTGAGCACTCACAACAGATGGTATCCGGACCTTAGATCAATCTTGGAGAAGTAACTCGCCCCTTGCAGTTGGTCAAAGAGATCGTCTATACGAGGAAGAGGGTAATGATTTTTAACCGTCAGTTTGTTGAGTTCTCTGTAATCGATGCACATACGGAACGATCCATCTTTCTTCTTTACGAACAAGACCGGCACTCTCGAGGGTGAGAAACTCAGTCTTATAAAGCCCTTGCTGAGTAGCTCATTAAGTTGATCGGACAGTTTTTGCATCTCAGCAGGCGCTGGACGATAGGGCGATTTGGCTACAGGGGTAGCTCCTGGAATTAAGTCGATCCTGAACTTGACTTGACGTTGCGGAGGTAAGCCTGATAACTCCTCGGGGAAGACGTCAGGAAAATCGCATACTACAGGGAAGACTTTTAGATCTTTCGTTTTCCGGCTTATGTCGACAACGTGTGCAAGAAACACACGATATTCTTTACGCAAGTATTTTTGGGCTTGAATATTGGAAATGATACGAAGACCCTTACTGGGTTTATCTCTGTATATTAATAGAGTTTCATTATTCGGTAGATTTAGACGAATGGCTTTGTCGAAGAACAAGATATCAGAGCGATGGGGACTCAACCAGTCTATGCCCACGATGACGTCGAAACTCTTGATCGATACTGATATGAGGTCGATAGGAAAATAACGACCATCTAGCGTGAGGGTACAATCTATGTAGATCTCGTTAGAACTTTCTGTCTTTCCGTTATCCATCTCTACGACAAAGGTTTCTTTTAACGGTTGTGAGGATTGTTTAAGTAAGTGCTTAAAGTTTTGGTTTATGAAACTTCTTTCTGCTCCACTATCGAAGAGGATACAAGCATAAGAGTTATCAAGATGGATCGTACCCGTGACTACTGTGGGGTTTGCCACCGCTTCATTGTGACCAATAGCAAGTAGTCTTCCTGTTCCTCCCACATTCCCAGCTTTCGGGCAGTTTCTTTTGAAGTGTCCGACCTCTCCACAACCATAATAGGATTGACTCAGTTCGGTACTGGGAACTTGGCTGATGGGTTTGGGTTGAGACCTGCAAAACCGGATGGTATGGCCCTTCCGGTAGCAGCTAGTGCAGTGCATTTCACGACAGGTGCTGTGATGATGGAAAGAGCACTTAGTGCACTTGGTTAGGTTTCCAGCATAGGTTTTTGCTGGTGTAGGGGAATCAGGAGTAGTGGCAGCATGGACAACCACCGTCTGTTGGTTTTTGGAGGATGATTGAGTTGACTTGCCGCTCTTCCGATCCCACCATTTCCTCTTGTTGTCGGATGATGTGGTTGGTGCAGTGGAAACCGTTGTGGTTGTTGATGGGGTGGAGGGAACTTCATGATTAATCAAACTTTGAGCCAATTCCTTGGCGCTGTCAAAGGTCATAGGGCGTGATGCTAAAACATTCCCTCGATACGGGGGCACTAAACCCTAGATGTATCGCTCAATTTTCTTGCTTTCAGAAGGGATCATGTTAGGTCACATAGCTACCAGGTCGTAGAACTGGCAGTATAAGCCACTATGTCGGTCCCCTTCATTTTGAGGTTCCAGAGTTCCTCTTCGAGTTTCTGAACTTTGCCTCTAGGACAGTAATCTCTCATCAGTAGGTCCTTTAGTGTGTCCCAACCCATGGTGTTGGCTGTTACCAGGGAAAGTGACTTAACATGGCTATTCCACCATGTCAAGGCCCTTTCGGTGAAGGTGCAAGCAACAAATTTAATCTTGCTTTCCTCGGGGCACGAGCAAATCTCGAAGACGACCTCCCTTCTTTCGAACCACTGAGATAATGCAAGGATTCCTCCAGTCCCATTGAAGAACGTTGGTTTGTAGTTCATGAAATCCTTATAGGTGCATCCCTGTGTCCGTTGATGATCTTCACCATGTCTAGAATTTCCGCCCATTCCAGCACCACTTGCATCACCATAATTTATTTGAGCCAGAGCTGTAGTCACTGCTGCGATTACAGTCGTTTGAAACATCACCGGATCGAACTGTGGAGGGCGTGGTGGAGGAGGAGTTTGAGCTGCAGGTCTGCCTTTGTTTGGGCGCTTACGGGGATGCATCTTTTGCTGAAAATTTATAAGGATGACGACAATAGTGAGAAACAATTGTGAGTATGATGAGATTGTTTTATGAATTAGACCACCATATACAAATTTTCAGACAAAGTCATATACCGAGTAGGGAGACATAAGAGTATAGACTTTTCCCAATAGGTTAGATAACTGTCAATATTAATGGTATTACTGGTGTAAATAAGTTCTGGAAAAATGGCCTAACGGTATACCTTACATCAAACCATAAGGGAAAATGATTGACAGTCTAGATGACTATATAGCATACTGAAAGATGAGAATATTATAGAGACAAGTGTTTCATTCAAACGCATATGCTAAAAGGCTATCCCTAAGTCAAAAGAAAATCGATGGCGGCAGATGTTTCTCAGGCGAACTTGAAGATCGGCTAGTTGGCGTTCCATGTCGAGGAGGTGTCGCTCGTAGACCCTCTGGGAAACTCGGAGTTCTATGACTTCAGCCCGTGTCTCAGCCAATGCCTATAGCAAGGCCTTGCAGCCTGCTGCAGACCTCTCATTAGCATGCTCTAGGCGGCTGGTGCAAAGGGAGTGCAATCCTCCATTCGTATCAACCTCCACGATACACTGGAGAGCAGTCATGACTTAAATTTCGTTGCGGGCAACTCTTCGGACCAGAATAAGCAAGACTCTGTCCGCCACTCCTCCTTCACTTGTGTTGTAAAATCTTCCATCTCCATTGAAGGGCATGGGTTGATTTTGCTCCTCACCCCATGTTTCTATGCATTCCACCAATGCAAGCATCGGTCCATGGAAGGCCTGGCGGGGGTTAGGGTTTAGGACTTGAGCCACAGGGGGTAGGTTGTTGACATCGGGTTCGGAGTTTGACCCATCCGAGAAGCCTTCTGCTTGGTGGTCATCCAGAGGGATTTGATGTTCCTCATCGGGCTCTTCTTCAAGCCATCCCGCATTTCCGTGATTTGGGAAGTATGGGTCACCATGATGAAATCCGGACATGATATCTATGTGAGAAAAGGGGAAAGAATAGTGAATAAATGTACTAATCTAAGATACTTATAAGGGAATCGTTATTAGTCAGACCAATACATGGATAGTGCATACTAATTACATGCGACCAAAACAAGATAGACCTTCGAAGAAGCGACCCTAACTCTAAATCCACAACCAAACAAAGAACATGAAGTAAAGCTAAGATCACAGATTCTAAGTCTATGACGTCCTAGTCACATGTAATCGTAGCGTATCCACATGGAAACTATTGCTCTCCTAATAATGACGCTTTTAGTTATCACATATGTACATTATAGAGATGCAGAATACTCCTATAGTATTCTCGTGTTAGAGTTCTTGTGGTAGTGTTGGTAAGTTTTAGACTTGTTGCAGCACCACAACTACTCTTAGGCACATGTTAGTCACACCTAGAAAAATATAGTTGATCAAGATACATTCACCCAGATGTGACTATATGTCTCTAAGCCTAACTGTGCTGCTCAAAAATCTTAATACTTTTATTTTGTTCTAGTATGATACTGACCCTTTGTATTCGTGGATGTATATATACATACTTAATTAAATATTTTCATATTTAAAAGTATATATTCTTGGTCAGAGTGTTTTAGTCCCGAAGTGTTTATAGTTCGTATATATTTTATGGGTTGATATACTTGATTCACTATAAACAATGCTCTGATACCAATCTGTCACACCCCAAAACCGAGATCGACGAAATACGTTCTGGGGTGGAGGACGTCATGTACAATATCATAACAATGCATAATAGTAAAAACAAGCAACAACATCCATTTCATTAATATAACAATTGTAATACATGTGTGTTCTGTACAATAGACACCAGAAGTAACATCAAAATAAAAGATGAGTCTTATGTATGTGCTCCATCTTCCCAAAAGCTGCATCAGTACCTGTTTATTTTTTACCTGAGAATACAAGTTATTTTGAAAACGAGTATCAGCATAAAGCTGGTGAGTTCATAAGTGTTTAGTGTCGTTGCTTGTATAAAGGTGTTTACAAGATTGTAGTAAAATGACTGTTATCAAAATTTGAAAGTAGTTTGATACATAGAAAATCCCATATTTTCCAACAAAAGTAGTATTTTACCAAGACTGGGTTATTAGTAAGTTCGTTTCTTTGAAAATATGATAGTCTTCTCGTGAAAATATCAGTAATGAAAATACAGTTTTTAACTCGTTCATTTTAGAGAAGGAATGGAGTTTCACCCCAGCAGTTTCCTTGCCGGTTAAATGTAATAGTGAATGTAAACTCCGGATAGTATTAATTTTGTATGCACCTCGGGATGTGTTTTTTTATTATAGTTTGAATGTGACCTCGTATGAAATCATACTGAGTGATAGTAATACAGCGACTGACCCTCCAGGTCACCGATTGTGTACTAGTGTTTTGTCATCCATGGGCCAAAGGCTCGGACTGTGGTTAGCAGTAGGGATGGGGGGAAAATCCGTCTCGTATAGATCTATACACGTAATGGTTGCTCTCCCTCCAGGAAGTGATGGTTACCTGACAGTTGCATAGCAAAATGTCGTATAGAGAAATAGTGCATCACATTCCATTGTAGTATTTTCTCTCGTATAGTATATAGTATTCTCTTAGTGAACTATGTAATGTTCTCTTGATGTAGTTTACAGTTTTTCTTCGTGTACTAGATAGTGTTACCCTAGTTTAGTATAGTATATAGCATCTTTTCACATAGTGTATGGTACATATAGTCTTGTAGTTGTCCTTGTTGGATAAGGTGTCTAAGTCCATAACTATTTCTGGTATGTACTTGACCCGACCCGGCATGGTCCATTTGGGTTGCATGGCACCATGCAATTGGATAAACTAAATGAGAGAAATAACGCTTGGAGATTATTAATATATTATAAGTTCTAATATATTAATAATATTATTTGATTAGTTTGATCAAGAATTAATTTAGAATTAATTAAGTGATCAAAAGATAACTAATTAAATATATGGGTTGACTAAGTAAATCATCCATATCTTGTATAGTGGGCTAAAAGGCTCCATGGATCATCAAGTTGGGTTCCACCCATAGGATGCTCCATGGATGCTCCATGGGAGTTACAAACCCATGGGTCATGGAAATGAAGAGTCATGACACATTAGGGTTTAACCCTAGATGTGTCAACACTATATAAGGAATATGATCTCCTCCCAAATCGGTTACACTAAGTAATAAGGGGGCTTGGCCGATTTTTGAAGAGTGTGTATTCTCTCATAAGTTCTTCCAAGAGCATTTGGTGTTGTGTGAAGCATTTGAGGCATCACCACTTGAGGTGCTAGGCTCACAAGGTTTCAAGGAACACAAGCAACAACAAGGTAAGTTATTCTATCTATACTTTATGTTAAAATTGTTCCCCATGTATGCTAGATAGGAATATAACCTTGGAATTCAACTTTGCATGACAAATTAGACAAACATAGATCCAAGGTTATTAGGGTTGCATGTACACTTAGGAAGTGTTAGAATGCTCAAAACCCATCAGTGGTATCAGAGCCTAGGCTTGTTTGTTCTTATTTGTGCTTAAAAGTTGAAAACAGAATCGAAAATTTGCTGTCTGCGATCGGACTCGTCGAGTCTATTGGGGGGACTCGTCGAGTCCATGTGTATCTTCAACCAACTCGGCGAGTCATGTTCATGCACTCGGCGAGTAGGGTCGAATAAGTGCAGAATTTCGATTCAGTTGCTGGAAAATGAATTAGAAACATTACCCTAAACTGTTTTAGTAAATATAAACTTGTTTTTGGTGGTGTAATGTTTTGCTAATTCATTTACAACAACTAGTTATCAAAATTACAAAGTTTTATGTAATTTTTGATTATGTTCATATTCATGTTCTTGTTCTTATGATGTTTTAGATGATCATAGGAATTATTTGTAACCTATCTGGTAGTTTAATTCTTGATCATAATGTGTTTTAATGGAGTCCATAACTTATCCTTAAGTTATGGAAAACCAAGAGTCACACTTGAGTTAAAACCATTAAGAAAACACAAGAGTTATAAAAATGAAGAGTCTTCATTTTATGACTCTATTAAACTCATAAGTTACAAGAAATGAAAAGTTTTGAAAGTTATAAAACTTGCCCTCAAGTTTTGGAACAAGTAAAGTTAAGTTAAAACTTTAGTTCCAACCCCTAGAATTTTAAAAGTTAAAATTCAACCCTTATACTTATATTATGATGATTTAATAATTATATATATATGTATAAGAACAAGTCGTCTTACCGCTAGTACGCCTCATTCACAAAGCCGGTCTATAAGGTGGGTATAAGGTTGTTGCCTATAAAATGGTGACTTAATGGGTGTATATTCTCACCCACCGCTTGCTTGACTGGTGGAGGGTCGTTAGCCGAACGGGTAAGACAAGGACTTATAAATTCTCATTCAAAGTATGATGAATATATAAAGTAACTAAATGTTTATTAAATTCCCAATCTTAGTTACTTTAGGAAAAATGTGAATAAGGTGCTAATCCATGAAATTACACTTTACACTTTGTCTGAGTCGTTGGTGAAGCGTGTGTGGTTAACCGGCACACTAACTTGGACTTAACAAGGTAGGTAAAGGGTGACTTAAGGTTTATTATAGTATCGGTGGAGCGTGTGTGGTTTACCGGCACATCGATTGAGTGATAAACTTTAAGGATACCAAGTGATTTGCATGGTTACTTCACACCTCGTTTTGTGATCCTCGGCATCCCAGTCACAAAACCTGGAGGGCACTCCCGAGATTGAAACATGCCTTTGAAAAGTTCATTGGATCTCAAAGAATCTAGGAATTTCTAAAACCAATAAAAACTAAATATTTAATATTTCGGTTTTCGTGGTGGAAATTGGTGAATCGTCATTCACCTACCTTTCAAATATGGTATAGCTTAGATTACGGCATACCTCTTCTAAGTTATATTATATTGTGATTGGATCCTAGCCTTAATATTACATTTGGGTGTTTTATTAAGGACTCTCTTAAATCTAAACTAAACTTGTTCTTCTTTTTCAGATGTCTTCAACTAATGCTTCTGGCTCGAATCCTAATGGCTCCTTTACTCTTATGAGTCTATGTGGGAAAGTCACCTTCGATGGATCCAACTTCAATAAGTGGATCAGAAACATCAGGATGATTACTCGCTACGAGGACAAAGAATATGTCCTTGACAAGGAGCTTAAGGAAATTGACGAGTCCACTGCAACTCCCCAGGAGATCGCTGACTTTCATACTCATGAAAGAGATGCAACCAAGGTGGCTTGCATCATGTTAGCCACCATGACAGCTGAACTCCAAAAGTCTTACGAAGACTTCTACCCTTATGAAATGCACCAAGATTTGATGGAAAGATACCATCAAAGTGCACGACAAGAGAGGTACGAAGTCATCTGCTCCATGATAACAACCATGATGAAGGACTGAGAGTCCGTCACGAGCCACATGCAGAAAATGCAAAGGTATGTGGATCGGTTGTTGAAGCTCAATGTGAACTTCCCTGAGGAGCTTGCAATAGATATCATTTTGCACTCCTTACCATCGTGCTATGATCAATTCCGCATGACATATCACATGAACAAGGAAGAGGTCACCCTCAGCAAACTTCAGGGACTTCTCAAGACCGCAGAAACAGGTCTTAAGGGGAAGTCGGTTGCTATCACTCCTACTCCAGAAACAACTCCGATCTTGGCAATCGGGCAAAGTCGAGGGAGGAAGAGAAAGAGATCTTCAAAGGGTACCAAGGCTCGGACCCTTGATGGCTCTTCTTCAAGTGGAACCAAGAAAGGTTTCATTACTCCTTCTTCTGACCCAAAAGAGGCTGAATGCTTCTATTGCCACGAAAAAGCTCATTGGAAGCGGAACTGCCCAAAGTACCAGCAAGATGTAAAGGATGGGAAAGTCAAACCCAACGATGCAGGTATTTACACTATCATTTCTAATAAATCACCCCATTCGAAATCTTGGGTCCTTGATACAGGTTGCGGAATTCATATTTGCTGTGACTTGCAGGGACTAGGAAGAAGTGAGAATGTGGAGCAAGGAAGAATAAACTTAATCATGGGGAATAGGAAAGTTACACCTGTCACCAAGATTGGAGTTTATACTTTATCGCTAAGTAGTGGGTTAAATTTAGATTTGAATAAGTGTTGTTATTCGCCAGAAATGGCAAGAAATATTATTTCCTTTCATGCATTGTACAAACAAGGTTTCACCTTTTCGTTTGATAATGAAGTTGGTTCGATTAATGCTTTCTTTAATAATGTACTTTATTTTAAAGCATTACCTTGTGATGGTGTGTATGAAGCTGTATCTATTGTAGATAACTTAGGAAATAATGTTTTGTGTATTGATTCTACTAATAATAATAACTTGGATAAAGCATCGTTATGGCATTGTCGTCTTGGACATATAAGCAAGAAACGCATAGGCCAACTCCAAAAGGATGGAGTCTTGGAGTCGTTTGACCTAAAGTCAAATGATAGTTGCGAATCATGCTTACTTGGAAAAATGACAAAGTCACCCTTCACAGGCTCGTGTGAAAGGGGTGAAGGTTTGTTGGACCTTATACACACGGATGTGTGTGGACCATTCAAACATGCCACAAGGGATGCTAATCGTTATTATTTGACTTTTACCAATGATTACAGTAGATATGGATATGTCTACTTAATCAAGCATAAGTCAGAGACTTTCGAGAAGTTTAAGGAATTTAAACAGGAAGTCGAGAATCAATTGGGCAGGAACATTAAGATGCTTCGATCCGATCGAGGTGGTGAGTATCTTAGTTCAGAGTTCCTCGACTATCTAAAGGAATGTGGGATTGTCTCACAATTGACACCTCCCAGGACACCGCAGTTGAATGGTGTGGCTGAGAGGCGTAATCGAACCTTGTTGGACATGGTTCGTTCCATGATGAGTCGAGCTTCGCTACCAATCTCATTATGGGGGTATGCCTTAGAGACTGCCGCCCATATCCTTAATCTAGTCCCTACAAAGAAAGTTGCCAAAACTCCTCACGAGATGTGGACTGGTAAAGTACCTAAACTAGACCACATCAAGATTTGGGGCTGCGAGGCTTTCGTGAGACGCGAGACTCATGATAAGCTCGAACCCCGAAGCGAGAGGTGTATTTTCATCGGCTACCCACATCAATCCTTTGGTTACCTCTTCTACAGACCTAGTGACAACGTGGTCTTTGTAGCAAGAAGAGGAGTCTTTCGAGAAAGAGAGTTTATAAGCCAAGGAGACAGTGGGAGGCAAGTTGATCTTGAAGAAATTCAAGTGTCAAGTGGTGAAGGAACTTCAAACTCTAGCCCTCAACTTGAGGAGGAAACTCCTGTTGAGCCAATTGACGAATCTGTACCTCTGAGGCGTTCCACGAGAGTTAGGAGTGCACCTGAGCATTACTATGGATTCCATATTACTGCAGAAGGTGAGACACTTATTAGTGATGAGATACTAGTAAGTCAAGATGACCCTAACAGCTACGAGGAAGCCATGGCAGGCCCCGAGTCTGCTAAATGGAAAGAGGCTATGGATAGCGAGATACAATCCATGTATGACAATCAAGTTTGGAACTTGGTTGAGAATGTACCAGGTCGAAAGACTGTAGGGTGCAAATGGGTCTTCAAGAAGAAGACTGACATGGATGGTAAAGTACACACTTATAAGGCTAGACTGGTTGCAAAGGGCTTCTCTCAAATTCCTGGAGTGGACTATGATGAGACCTTTTCTCCGGTAGCCAAGATTAAGTCTATTCGGGTTCTGTTAGCCATAGCCGCATTTCATGACTATGAAATTTGGCAAATGGATGTCAAAACCGCTTTCCTTAATGGAAAGTTGGCTGAAGATGTTTACATGAGTCATCCAGAGGGTTTTGTCAGTAACGAGTACCCTAATAGAGTGTGTAAGCTTGAGAAATCCATTTATGGATTAAAGCAAGCACCTCGCAGATGGAATCTTTGCTTTGATGAAAAAGGTCAAGGAATTTGGCTTTTCTAGGAGTGAAGATGAATCTTGTGTATATGTCAAGGCTAGTGGGAGTATAGTTAGCTTTTTGGTATTGTATGTGGATGACATACTACTGATAGGAAACGACATTCCAACCTTGCAGGAAGTAAAGTCCTGGCTTGGAAAGTGTTTCGCTATGAAGGACCTTGGTGAAGCTGCCTATATTCTGGGGATAAGGATTTTGAGAGATCGGAGTAAAAGACTAATTGGACTTAGTCAAAGTACCTACTTGGAGAAGATTCTGAAGAGATTCAGAATGCAAAACTCCAAGAAAGGAGAGTTGCCCATCCAGAGTAGCGCCAAGCTGAGTAAGACACAAAGCCCTAGCACTGAGGCTGAGATAGCAGAAATGAGTCAAATACCTTATGCTTCGGCTGTAGGTTCGATCATGTATGCTATGACGTGTACTCGACCTGATGTAGCCTTTGCCTTGAGCATGGTTAGCAGGTTTCAGGGGAATCCTGGCAAGGCACACTGGACTACGGTAAAGAATATTCTCAAGTACCTGCGAAGGACTAAGGACTGGGTCCTTACCCTCGGTGGGAGTGATGACTTGAGAGTTGTAGGGTATAGTGATGCAAGCTTCCAAACTGATAGGGATAACTTCCGTTCTCAGTCGGGCTGGGTCTTTACCCTAAATGGAGGAGCAATTTCTTGGAAGAGTTCCAAGCAAGAGACAGTGGCAGATTCTACTTGTGAATCAGAGTATATTGCAGCTAGCGAAGCGGCAAAGGAGGCGTTATGGCTGAGGAACTTCATTGGAGACCTTGGAGTTGTACCAGCTATTAAAGAGCCGATGGAAATTTTCTGTGATAGTGAAAGTGCTGTTGCCTTAGCCAAGGAACCAAGGGATCACGGGAGATCCAGACACATCGACAGAAAATACCATTTCATCAGACATCGGATCGAAGAAGGACTCCTCGTGGCAAAGAGGGTATCATCGGATGAGAACCCAGCAGATCCCCTCACGAAGGGACTGACTCGGGTTAAGCATCTCCAGCATGCTCGGAGCATAGGGCTGAAGGATGATATTAGATTTAGTAGTTAGATAATCTCGAAATTTGTAAAGTGTAATTGACATTTGATGATGAATAAAAGTGTTTTATTTATGAGTAAAGTGTTGCTATCTCTTGTCGATCGTTTACTATATTTCTTTTGCATGTTTTGACTTCCAGAATAATTTTGTTTGGTATAACATATTATTCAAACCTCCACAGTCGGTCATATGTCGGAAGTAGGTATGAATCAAGACTGTCATGTTTGATTGTAGAGGTCTCGGACAAGGCTACAACAATCATGAGTGCTCATAAGTTCTGAGCATTGGACTCAACCCACGCTCACTAGAATCACTTCATGGAATTCTATCTCGAGTGATCGTGAGACGGTAATATCATATAAGTCTTTAAACCTAGAGATATGATTTGTTACTTACGAGTTGGTTATGCATTGATTGTACGAAAAATGCATTGGTAACTCGATGTTATAAAATCGTGCTCTTATGTGTAATTCAATAAGTAGTAGAACAAACATATGAGTCGAAGTTTATCTGTTCCTTCTTGGATTAGAAGCTGATATCTGGGCCCCTCGATGATTTTGTTTTGACCTATGTACCGGGCCCGGTCAGAACTAGATTGATGTGTTCAATAAAGTTCTTTGTCAAACAAATCGGAAATCGGGAAACAAATGTTGGACAATAAGTAAGACATTGTTCCATGTATTTGTCCGACTGATATCTAGAACAGAGGATTATATGATCACTTATCTTAAATGGCGTACCATCATCTTCTCAAGTTTCGAGAAACCTTGTAAAGAGCTACGATTGCCGATCGGTTCCTGAAGTCATACTTGCAGTAATAGTTACTAGACTTATCCAAGTGGGAGACTGTTGGATAAGGTGTCTAAGTCCATAACTATTTCTGGTATGTACTTGACCCGACCCGGCATGGTCCATTTGGGTTGCATGGCACCATGCAATTGGATAAACTAAATGAGAGAAATAACGCTTGGAGATTATTAATATATTATAAGTTCTAATATATTAATAATATTATTTGATTAGTTTGATCAAGAATTAATTTAGAATTAATTAAGTGATCAAAAGATAACTAATTAAATATATGGGTTGACTAAGTAAATCATCCATATCTTGTATAGTGGGCTAAAAGGCTCCATGGATCATCAAGTTGGGTTCCACCCATAGGATGCTCCATGGATGCTCCATGGGAGTTACAAACCCATGGGTCATGGAAATGAAGAGTCATGACACATTAGGGTTTAACCCTAGATGTGTCAACACTATATAAGGAATATGATCTCCTCCCAAATCGGTTACACTAAGTAATAAGGGGGCTTGGCCGATTTTTGAAGAGTGTGTATTCTCTCATAAGTTCTTCCAAGAGCATTTGGTGTTGTGTGAAGCATTTGAGGCATCACCACTTGAGGTGCTAGGCTCACAAGGTTTCAAGGAACACAAGCAACAACAAGGTAAGTTATTCTATCTATACTTTATGTTAAAATTGTTCCCCATGTATGCTAGATAGGAATATAACCTTGGAATTCAACTTTGCATGACAAATTAGACAAACATAGATCCAAGGTTATTAGGGTTGCATGTACACTTAGGAAGTGTTAGAATGCTCAAAACCCATCAGTCCTAACCCTAATGATTGTTGTGGTAACATCGGTAATGAATGGTAATCTTTAACTATACCTATTATAGTTCATTAGAGTACTTAATTGAGTGCCTTCGATATGTAGGAGTATCGAACAAGAATGAAAACTTTTATACCTAACACAAATATACAAGATATATAACTAAGTATTAAACGACAGTCGGACAGATAACCTAATGCCGTAAGTCCACAATCAAACAAGAACAGGAAATAAGGTCAATTATCAGTTCTAAGTCCTTCAATGCTTATTTATATAAATATATTAGTGTAGATATGATTTGGAAATAATTTAAGGATTGAAAACATTAAATATCAGGTTTTGAAAAAATTGATTCGAGAAAATGAGGTTGATAAACATTGGAAGTAATTTTACTGATAGAATACTTTAAAAATGTAAAAATCCTTTTGATAGTAAGTCTTAAATCATGTGTGATTGATTCTGTAATGTATCAGATTCAACTTGTATCCCCCCCCCCCCCCATAAAAACAATTAAAAACATTTGAAAGGTTAATTAAGGGGGTACGAACTCACTGTTTGACGTAGGGTTCAAGTGTGCTATCGATATGGGTGTCGAGTGTCAACGGCTGTTCTGAACGCAAGTAGCCCCTATTAATCATATGGTGACATATATATATATATATATATATATATATATATATATATATATATATATATATATATATATATACCTTAGAGCTAGGGTGTTTCATGACTAAAAATGATGGGAAAATCACCCTAAGGCTTGGAATCACAAGGACTAAGTGTCCCGTATTCTATGCTCAATGATCTATGCAAGTTTAAGGCCAAATATGAGTAGTAGGGTGGGTGTATAACCATAAAAGTGAGTGTGCGGCTGAGGAATGCGGTCAGACTTATGTGTAAGGCTGCACACTAAAGTGTGCGGCCGTACAGGGTGTGTGTGCGGCCATACACAGGGGTGTGCGGCCGTACACTCCTTGTTTGAGTCCTATTTGTCGATTGTGTAGCCATACTATCACTTTGGAGGGTGTTTTGAATGTGTGTGGCCGCTTGATGAAGGTGTGCGGCCGCACTCCTTCAAGGAGTGAAGAACACGAAGAACACTATGAGTTTTGGGCTTGGATTCAAGTGTTTTACCGTTTATAACAAGTTGAAAGATGATGTTCTTCACGTTTTGGAGGCCTTCTAAGTGTTCTTGGATGATGTTTTTGGAGAGAGAAAGTAGAGAGAGGAAGAGAGTGCAGCCAAAAGTGAATGGAAAGGGTCCTCTACTATATATAGGGTCGGGTGTGAGGCTGGAGGGGGTTTGCAGTTGGGTGTGCGGTTGGCTGGCCGCACACACCTCTCTTGGTGTGTTTGGCTATATTTTTCGATGCAACACCCTTCCTAACCCTTCCTATGGCCCACATCTATGATATAGTAAGCCTAAAACACTCGCACGGACCCAACATTTTGATAGAAGATGCTAAATTCACGTGAATTATTGATATATCGATCGATTTCACAATGTAAAAGTGTCGGGTTGTCACAGAGGGAAATATAAAACATCTTCCAATCTGCTGCTCTGAGGCTATATATGTCAAAGGAGGGAGATATAAAACATCTTCCAATCTAGATGAGCTGGGAAGACGCCTTGTTAAATAAACAAGGGACTTGGGTTCAATCCTTGGCAGCCCCAACTTTCTTTCTTTTTAAATGTACTCTGAACGAGTAAGAGGATGAACGCTGAATGGTGCTGAACGAAGCTGGGCCGTACACTCTGGCCGTACATGGGTGGGTGTGCGGCCGTACACGTTCTGACCACACACCATCAACAGCTCGTGAAAAACGATGTTTTCAACATTTTTGCTCCAAAACTCTATCAAAAACTCGTTTTCAAGAAAAATGCAAAGAACAAAGCCCCCTTATTTTGCCAAGATCTATCCAAAAACGCAAAAATCCTTCAAAAATAATATCAAATAAGCTCCAGATCTGACAAAATTGACTGATACAAACCAAGCTCTGATACCACTTGTAAGTCCCCAATCTGCTTGTGTATCAATCAGATTCGTTTGATGGTGCGAAATCCCAATCAAACGGATGATGCTAGATCACAATAAGAAGAGAAGGAGAAGAAGAAGATGATGAATCTTGTATTATTTGATGATTAGAATGTAGATCCAAATACAAGATTCACACACACACTAATCTTCTCTCTAGTTTCTCTCTTTACAAGATGCTCACCTTGTCTAGCCGTACACTCCTTTTTTTTCCTCACATGCACTCCTCACCCTATGTATATGAGACATGGGCCACCAACCATACACACATGTACGACCGTACATGGGTGTGCGGCCGTACACAGCCACAAAAACTACATAAAAATATATTTTCCTAGAAAAGCAAAGTATAAACCAATATTTTTACCCAACATCCTGGTACCTATAACTGATTGCGAAACTCTTATTAGGTTATGTTGCATGCCTTCTACATAAGCTACCGTTCGTATGAAGAATTCGCCATTCGTAATCATGTCGTAGCCTTTAATTTCTCCTATGGCATTGTTTCCAAACTTTACTTTTCCACCATCCTTCAATGATTGGAATTCCCTCAGGTATTCTCTCCTTGTAGTCATATGACTCAAACAACCACTATCAATGTACCGTTCAAAGTCGTACTGTTTGTCACGCATTATCTACAAAATTCAGAGAGATTTAGGAACCCAAACCTTCTTGGGTCCATATGAGAATTTCTATGAACAGGAAAAATATTATTCTTATCAAACCAATAAAAGATTTCGAAAATTTTGATTTTATTTTCAAAAAGATTAATTTCAACAAAAGGATCCTTTTTTGTTTAGATTTTCTGTACTGCTTAGCCACCTTTTTTCGCAAACTCCTTTGCCTCTCTTTTTAAATTTACTTCGTATTCCTCGAGACTTATTTTAGGTTTGGAAACAACTTTACCTTTGCCCTTGACATCTTTTGATTCAAAGTTAATAGATTTTGAAATATGTGTTTTGGGAGGATAACTGGGTTTAGATTTTTCAATAGGTTTTGAAACTTGGGGTTTTGAAACCTTTGATTTTGAAATAGGAGATTCTGATTGTGGTTTCGGAATAGAAGAATAATTTGTATTTTGAAATGAATATCTTCCTGAATTAATAGTGTTTCGCTTGGAATTCTTGTTGTTCTAAAAATGCTTTCTTTCTTATAAGTTTTCGTATATCTTGCATTCATCTGCCTTTTCTTAGCAACAATTTCTTCAGCAAAAAATGAACATTAGACCTAGGTTTCTCTTTTTCAGATTGGCTTATGTGTCCGTTCAGAAAATGTTTCACTCGGGACATTTTTAGTGCCACTCGGACCAGCTGTATCATAACAAGGGTTAACACAATTCAATGGTTCTGCAACATATCTCACTTTCGTTTTCTATGAGGTCATTTCAGAAAGACCGTTGGTTTCCTCTACATTGTCAATAGGACCTGGCCAAAAGAATTTGTCGCACCCTTCTCCATTATCATTATCTACTATGGATGTTAATTCTAAAGTGTCATTTTTGTTCAGTCAAATTTTTACGAAAACTTGATTCGGAACAGTTTTTAGTTTTAAAAAAACCATGACTTTTGCTATTAAAACTTCTGAACCTTATTTTCAACAACACAAACATATTCAATTGAAGTTTTAGAAATCAACTTTTTCTTTGATTCAGTCTCATTTTGTAGAAATGTTGAAAAATCAATCTCATCATCTACAAAAGTTTCACTCATGTTGCTTTCATCAAATTCAGAAATGCTTTTAGTATCAAAAGTATTTTTGAACTTAATTTTGTGCAAAACGAGTCAAACTTTTGCACAGTATTAGATTTAATTTGTTCTTTATCTTTATCATCCAACATTTTTTTAACATATTATTATGTTCTTTGGACTAAATGTATGCTTCTACTTTGTCAAGCCTAACTTTGTAAGAATCGGAAACATCATTAGAGGAAACAATTAATAGATTCACAATCAAACATAAAATATTCCTTTGTTTTAAAAGTTCTAAATTGTCTCTCTTAAGATAAATGACATCATCCTTTGACTTATTAAGATCTAATTCCAACTTCTCTATCCACATCCTTCTCTCTTCAATTTTATTTGTTACCCTAGTGATTTGATCACTTAGGTTAGAATTTCTTTGACGTGTTCTCTTTAACCTATCGATAAAATTAGTGAAAGTGTAATTCAAATTATTTAACTTAGATTCATAACGTGTTACATGAATATTAAGAGATTGGAGTATAGAGTGTACCTTACTAATGACTTTCTTGCATTCTTTCACCTGTTCAGAAACAGGCTTTGCAGCAAAACAATTCTCAGAAGCTTGGCCAACATCAGTCGCATAGCTCCTTTGTTTTGAAACTGCTTTCTGAACCATCAGACATCTACTTTTGTACTCCTGTACTTTAGAATTTGCAGCAAAACACCAACCATGTATAGATTTCCGAACCTCCTCATCTTCTGAATAAGTGGGCCATATTTCGACACATCCATCTTCGTCATTACCTTCCTGTACAATCAATGCATGCTTAACATTCACAACACTCTTCTTCATCAGATCATCTATCTTTTGAGGATAGTAGGTTTCATCCTTCTTAGTCTCATTCTTTTCATTTAGCCTTCTCAACATACAATCCTTAGCAAAATGGTTCTTGCCATGACAGTAGTTACAATCATAGACAGATTCTCCCAACAACTTCTTTTCTTGTTTTTCTTCATCCTTTTGAGAGTTCTTGAAGCTCTCTTCCCTTTACTTTTCAAAGCTGAAGTTTCCCTGCATGTTATTGTTCTTAAATCGACCAAAATTATTTTTAATGAAATTTTTGGGATTAGATACCATTAGAGCATATTCCTCTTTGGTAAGTTCACTATCCGAAAAGTCAGATTCTGAATCTTCTTCAACTATCTTTTTTCCTTTCGCAAGCAAGGCCAATGATCTGAGATTTGAGACAAGCTGCATATCCTTTGTACCTCATCTTCATGGGATCTAAGAATTCCCACAAGCTTTGCCAGAGTGTAACTCTTGAACTGATCATGAGCTTTCATATTTTACACAACCACTTTCCATTCAAGCCTTAATCCATTCAAAACCGTAACCTTTTTCTCTATCTTTTCACGCTTGAGATTATGTTTAAGCATCCTGCTCAATACATGACTAAAACGGTTGAAGGTCTAATCGATTTTTTTCATCAGAATTCTGAACAAGTGCTCCAAACTCAGAAAGAAGAAACGTTTGCATGGAGTGTTCAAAATCAGCATCGTTTGAATAAAGATCCTTTAACCTGTCCCATATATACTTTGACGTGTCACATGCACACACTATACAAAAGTGTCTTGGGGAAGAGCAAGCCTTATTATTCTCATCACTTTGATGTTGTTCATCAGCTTGTCTTTCTCATCTTGAGGAACATCAGTGTGTTCAACAAGAAGAGGATTGTAATCAACTTAAGTCTTTATAACCTTCCTGGTGGTTGTGTGAGTGATTGTCTGTTGCATCATTGTTTCCTATATTAAGGTGCCATGTTCTTCAAGGCCGAGAACATAATCTTCAAAGTGCAGTGCCCAGACTTCATAATCCTACGAAAGAAGGATTCGGATCCTTGTATTAGATCTGATACTGCTAGAAAGATTGAATGAAACAATATGAGAATCTTCTTGATTCATCTTTTCAAGATTTCACTGAATCCAATATGGAATCAGATGTGAATAACAGGAATCGAGATCTACGGTAAAACAAGAGATCAAGATCTGGAGCTTACAACAGATTGAGGCAGTCGAGACACCAACAACAGATCCAAGCAAAACGATAGACCCTAGTTTAAAACCTTGACAGAAGATTAGCATATGAGTTACACAATCTCCTGGTCTGATACCAATTGTTGAAACAATAAAAACATTGATCGAAAGATTCTATAAACGATGTGAACAAAAGAACACAAACAATGAAGATCACATAGTTCCGAATGCTTAGATTAATAGCTTTAGAAAAGGTCAACGTGAACTTTTCTGTAAAAAAGCGACGTAGGGAAAATACAAATGATAACCCTAAAATGATACTGTAACACCCATAAAAGTCATGCCAAATTTAAAATTTTAAAACATTTAAAAACCAACAGTCATTACAAATTTGTTTTCAAAATAGTCTATATCAGAGTCTCCCGGAAACAAAGTCATAAAATTTGAGGAGCAGTACAATCATGCCTTTGCCTTATTGCGGTCCCTTGATGTACCTGAAACAATAAGATGAAACTATAAGCCTGAGAGCTTAGTGAGTTCCCCCAAAATACCCATACACACAACAACACACATATAATCATAAACAACATACTATGGGTGCAGTCAACCATCGGGTTGGAATACCCAGGCCCTCAACAATCTGGTTGACATGCCGACATACTACGGGTCCAATCATCCTCAGAATGGAATACCTCATGCCCACAACCAATAGGTTGGAACGCCCACATACTATGAGTCCAATCATCTGCGGGATGGAATACTCATGAACCACAACCAACAGATTGGAATGCCCAGGTCTATTGGCTTTTTCACAAAGTAGACAAACCTCAACCACCAATCAAACATGTGCACATATAACAAATAATCACATAAAATTATATAGAAAAATAAACAGATCTTAGTGATCATAGCAGCATAATACCATCCTATCTACCAAGATACTGATCTAACAGATCATAATAGCATATACCATACTATCTACCAGGATACTGATCTAAAAGATCATACTAGCATAACATATCATGATAACAATCCAAAAGGGTCAACCTTGGTGCCTTAGACCCTTGAGTATAGTGAGAATAACTCACCTCACAAGTAGTGTCGAAGTACTGAAAATCTCTGATTTCTATCTCACCAAAAATCCCGAACTATAACATAATAGATACTAAGTCAATACACAAAATAATAATCTTGACTACAGTCCACACAATCCATCATGTCCTTTCTGTCTATTGGGCTAAGACCCAATGCCAAATCCAAAATCTTGAAAGTCCTTATGTAAAGCCCATTATTGGCCGAATTTACCAAATTGGGCCCAACTCCCTATTTGGGGCCAATCCCAAGATCCATTATCAAAATTTGGCCTAAAACATCTTACTCATAAAGTACAGCAAAGGTCCAAATCTAATTAGTCCATAAACAGCCCAAACCCGAAGCCCAATAGTCAAAGGTCCAACAGAGGACGTACGCGGGGCGTACTCCTCTGGCACATGGGGCGTACTCATCTATATGTTTGACCACCATCGAGGGTGGTTAACCCAGTATGCTGGGCATACTGGATTTACACTGGGCGTACACAGTGTTTTGCCAAAATCTTATTAAGTTCTTAATGGCTTTAGCACTTAAGCCCAAACATCAGATCCAGTCACCTAACGTGCCTAGGATCCATAAAGTCACGAACTTTATCACTCTGGACTTCCAGAAAACTCTGAATACTTGGTATTAATCCATTAAGACCTTCTTACTCCATGCATGGGACACATTCAGCTATTGGGACCTCATTTTGATCACTAAAAACCCCTTCAAGAGTCTAGAAGGACAGTTCTTTTCATCCAAAACACACCATGCACCATCTTGGGAATTTTTTTGGGACAAGGAATGGTTCTTTAAAGCAAAATGGCAAGATCTATACATATATACATAAAGTTTGAAGCTTTTTTACCTTCTAGAGCTTCTATGGCACAACCCAACTTCAGATCTACAAGCTTGATCTTCTTCTCCAACTCCTTGATGCAACCCCTTTTTCTTAAAACACTCAATAAGCTCAAACACTCAAGGAAATGGCTAGGGCTTAGGGAAAATGACTCTAAGTACTGGAGGATGGGTTAAGGGAAGTTTAGGTGCTCATAATGTTAGTTATATAGCCCCCAAACACTAAATATTAGGGTTTTATCCTGACATTAGTAATGCCCAACGTACACAAGTTTACGCCCAACGTACTAAGGAATACCTTAGTACGCTTAGCGTACTCTTATGTACGCGCAACGTACTCCTTCTTGAGCCAAGGTTGCAACTTTGGACCTTAAAATTATCATGACTCTACGCTTTCAACCCCAAGAACTATAAATGACAAGGTAAACATAGAGGAGGGTTCGAAAATACCTGCAAAATCTTGGGATGTTACAATTATCCCCCACTTAACCTAGACTTCATCCTCGATGTCTTATGCAGTAAATAGATCCGGATAATGTTCCAGCATCTTGGACTCAGTCTCCCACGTCCACTCGGATCCCCTCCGATGCTCCCACTATACCTTTACCAAAGGTATCTACTTGTTCCGTAGAACATTCATCTTCCTCTCCAATATGGCCGCGGGCCTCTCCACGTAATTCAGGCGCTCATCGACCTGAATATCATCCAATGACACTACTGCTCCTGATCCACAATGCACTTTCGCAATTGTGACACATGAAAGGTGATGTGGATCTAACTGAGTTCTTCCGGTAGCTCTAACCTGTATGCCACCTTACCAACCCTGGAAACAATCCTAAATGGCCTAATATATCGGGGAACCAATTTCCCCCTCTTCCTGAAGTGATCACACCCTTCCAGGGCGAGACCTTCAAGAGTACCATGTCACCAACCTAGAACTCTAACTTAGATCAGCGTCTGTTGGTGTAACTCTTCTGCCGACTCTGAGCGGTCTACAATCACTGTCTAATCTGCTAAATCTTCTCGGTAGTCTGCAAGACTACCTCCATCCGTCCAATATATGTGTCCAACCTTACCCCCAACAAAATGGTGTGCGACATCTTGGTCCATACAACAGCTCGAAAGGTGGGGCGCCAATGATGGAATGATACATGTTATTGTTGGCAAACTCTGCAAGGGGTAGGTGAGAATCCTAGCTCCCACCGAAGTCAATGACACACCCCCTCAACATATCCTTGAGGGTCTGAATGGTCCACTCGCTCTGACCGTCGGTCTGCGGATGAAATGTTATGCTAAAATGAAATCGCGTGCCCAGTTCCTCGTGGAACTTCTGCCAGAAACGGGAGGTAAATCTAACATCTCGGTTGGAAACAATGGAGTCCCGAACTCCTTGGAGAGAAACAATCTCGTGGACATACACGTCAGCTAACTTCTCGACCGATGAACTCCCTCGTATGGCCAAGAAATGGGCACTCTTGGTCAATCAACCCACGATGACCCATATAGCATCAAACCCCTTTGCTGTCCTCGGCAGCTTGGTAATGAAGTCCATCGTGATCTGCTCTCATTTCCAGATGGGAATCTCCAGGGGCTGCATCAGGTCATGCGACCTCTGATACTCGACGTTGACCATACTACAGGTCAAGCATCTCTCGACGTACCAAATGATTTCTCGCTTCATGCACGGTCACCAGTAACTCAAACTCAAGTCTCGATACATCTTGGTGGCCCCCGGGTGAATAGAAAAGTAATACTTGTGAGACTCCTACATAACTGTCTGTCTGACCCCGCTAGACTCCGGAACCCATACCCAACGACATCTGGTCAATAATCCCTGACTATCCTGCACAAAACGATAATTCTTTCCCCGGATCCTCTCTATTTTCCAATTCTTTGGTCGCATGCCCTCAACCTGAGCATCTCTGATCAAACTCACCAGCAGAGAATCGACCTCTATCCTCATATATATCACTAGGGTAGCAGACCCTGCTGACTTGGGGGTCAGAGCGTCCGCTACCACATTCGCTTTATCAGGATGGTAAAGGATCTCGCAGTCGTCGTCCTTGACTACATCCAGCCACCTGCCCTGTCTCATGTTTAGGTTCGAGTGATCCATGATATGTCTCAGGCTCTTGTGATCCATGTATATGGTACAACGGACCCTATAGAGGTAATGTCTCAAGATCTTGAGAGAAAATACCGCCACTCCTAACTCCAGATCATGTGTAAGGTATCTCGTCTCATTCGGATTCAGCTACTGCGATGTGTAGGCTATGACCCATCCTCTCTGCATGAGGACCGCCCCCAAACCTGTGATGGATGGATCACATAACACCACAAAATCCTCAACTCCCTCTGGGAGAGTCAAAACTGGAGCCTCGTACAAACACTGTCGGAGGAACTCAAACGCCCTCTGTTGCTTAGGGCCCCACCGGAAATCCACCCACTTCCTCGTCAGACGAGTGATGGGTGCTGCAATCTTGGAGAAATCCTGTATGAATCTTCGGTAGTACCCTGCCAATCCCAAAAAATTCCTGATATCTGAGAGAGATCTCGACACCTCACACTGCATGACTGCCTCGATTTTGGCCGGGTCGACCAAAATCCCCTCCTCGTTAATGAGATGTCCGAGGAACTGGACCTCTCGTAACCAAAACTCACACTTCAAGAACTTGGCATATAGCCGTTGTCATCTTAGAAATCCCAATAACTCCATGAGGTGCTCCTCGTGCTGCTCTCGGGTCTTGCAATACACCAAGATATCATCTATAAACACGATGACTGAGCGATCAAGCATCAGTATGCAGACCCGATTCATCAGGTCCATAAATACTATTGGCACATTGGTGAGCCCAAACAGTATGACCACAAACTCGTAATATCCATAACGGGTCCAAAACATGGTCTTATCCACATCCTCCTCTCTGATCCTGACCTGATGATACCCATACCTCAAATCTATCTTGGAAAACTAAGATGCACCCTAAAACTAATAAAATAGATCATCTATCCTCAGGAGTGGATAACGGTTCTTCACCATCAACCTGTTTAACTCCCTATAATCAATGAATATCCGATGCAAACCGTCCTTCTTCCTGATGAAGAGTATTGGCTCTCCACACGGGGAACTGCTTGGATGAATGAACTGCTTGCCCAGCAGTTCCTGTGGCTGTGATGACAGCTCTTGCATCTCTGGTGGCTCCAATTGGTACGACACCTTGGTGATAGGGGTCGCACCCGACACCAAGTCGATCCGAAACTCAACTTGCCTCTCTGGAGGTATCCCTGGAAACTCCACCGGAAACACATCAGCAAACTACCTGACTACTGGAACCTCTGAATCTGAAATCTAATCCCTGGCCCGCGTATCCACCACATACGCTAGATAACTCGCACACATGTGCTAAATATACTGCCGATCCTTGACAGTGGAATAAAACCCTGATCCCACTCTGGTTCCCTCGCCATACACAATCAATTCTCCCCCACTTGGGGTTCGAACTATCGCCTGCTGACCCTCGCAATCAATCATGGCACCGAAACTACTAAGCCAGTCCATCCTCACAATCATGCACACCTCCCCCATCAGAATCAAGTCTATTGAAAAGGATACCCTGAAGATCTCCAACTCACATCCTCGGTAGACCGAAAAGCAGAAGCCCCGTGTTCGTTGGCGATGAAGACTCACAACAGACACTCTAGCTCGTGTATTGGTACGCTAAAATCCCTACTGAATGTATGAGATACAAACGACCGAATCACCCATGAGTCAAATAAAACCAATGTAGGAAAGGATTTCACTAAAAACGTACCTAATCATAGGTACAACAGATAATCATAAAACATGTATAATAAAAGAAATAGAGGATACAAACATACCAGCAACCACGTGCGGCGCTGCCCTCGCATCCTCAGCTGTAAGCTGGAAGGCACGCCCCTGAACCTTCGAAGGTTCCGCTTTAACTGGCCACCCATCCGTAATCCTTAATGCAGCCGGCGTTGGAGCCTGTGCCGGCTTGGCGACTAGTAGAGGACATTGCGCCTTCATATGGCCCACCTGCTCACAATGATAACAAAATCTGACTGTGGGAGCCGGAGTCTGCTTCTTTCAATCCCTGGCCAGACAGACCTGCTTGCCACATAGATGGCACCCACTCCGTGATCGGTACATCCCTGAAAGAGCCTTTCTGCAATTCCCACAAGTGCGGCTTGGCTATCCCCCAATCCTTGTATCAGCGATCTTAGACTGCTTTAGCGCCGAGTGTGACTGTGTCGGGGCCTACCGATGCTCCCTCAACTGCAGCTTAGTCTCCAACTCACGCTACCTCACGCCCTCCTGCAAATCCAGGAGAGTATCACATCGCTGGATAGACACAAACTATCAGACGCCAGTCTTGAGCATGCTTATATAACGTGTCATCTGAGCCTACTCGGAAGCAAAATCTGGGTAGAACATTTCCCTCTCTGTGAAAATGCTGGTGATATCCGTCACCGACTCCCCTGTCCTATCTCAAACTCAAATCATCTTGATCTAATCTTTTCCGCTCAACTCGTGGAATGTAATGAGCGTGAAACATATCCCTGAACAACTCCCAAGTAACAAAAGCTCACTGACCATCAGTGTATGACACGGTCGTCAATCTCCACGAGTCCTTGGCCCAGGACAATAGTAGGTTCAGGGCACACCTAACCTTCTGTCAGTAGGACACAAGCAAGTAAAGAAACACCCCTCCACATCAGAAACCCTCCTCATAGCCTTGATGGGGTCCTGAGTCCCATTAAAAGTAGGGGGCTTCATGTTATTGAAGTCCCTGTACTGGAAGCCTCGACTGGCTCCTGTTACTCCTCCTGTTGCTGTTACAGCCGATGCAGCTGCAGCGACAGCCATCTCTGCAAGGGTTGTGTATCTGTCATCGAAGTACCCCATCATAGCGGTCTTGATAGACCCAAAAAACTCTGGAATCTGACTTCGGACAATCTCGACCACCTCCTCGCGGATGATCTCTCTGACACGGTGCTCTATCAGCACTGGCCCCTCCTGGCCGATAACCTCAGATGCTACCAGGGCCTCCTGATTGCAGTGTCCTGATCCCGATCCGGACCCAGACACAAAACGCCTCGTAATCACCATACGGAAAAATATAACAGAAAGATATCATATAATCCACATAAATAACAGGGAACCAACTCCCTACTAAACCCCTAGGGGTTGTGACTTCCTTGCTACGCGTATGGGTCATGTGCTTTTAGTAGTACGAGCCCATATTACCTTCCACACCTACCCATATTTGTCTCAAGTATCACCACAACACCCTAACAATACACGTTCACATGGTGGTCGCTCAATCCTCACTCCTAAAGGAAAACTAACTGTCTCACATTGACCTACCAGCCTTGTACAACTCACTTATTCATGAAACTTCCACCATCCTATCTACAAGGATACCGATCTAACAAATCATACTAGCATAACATATCAAGATAACAATCTAAAAGGGACGGCCTTGGTGCCTTAGACCCTTTAGTATAGTGAGAATAACTCACCTCGAAAGTAGTGTGAAAGTACTGAAAATATCTGATTGCTATCTCACCAGAAATCCCAAACTATAACACACTAGATACTAAGTCAATACACAAAATAACAATCTTGACTACAGTCCACACAATCCATCATGTCCTTTCTCTCTATTGGGCTAAGGCCCAATTCCAAATCTAAAATCTTGAAAGTCCTCATGTAAAGCCCATTATTGGCCCAATTTACCAAATTGGGCCCAAATCCCTAATTGGGCCTAGTCCCAAGATCCATTATCAAAATTTGACCCAAAACATCTTATTCATAAAGTCCAGCAAAGGTCTAAATCCAATTAGTCCATAAACACCTCAAACCCGAAGCGCAATTGTCAAAGGTCCAATAGAGGACGTACGCGAGGCGTACTCGTTCAGATGCTTGACCACCATCGGGGTGGTTGACCCAATATGTTGGGCGTACATAGTGTTTTGCCAAAATCTTATTAAGTGCTTAATGGCTTAAGCACTTAAGCCCAAACTTCAGAACCAGTGACCTAACGTGCCTAGGATCCATAAAGTCACAAACTTTATCACTTTGGACTTCCAGAAAACTCTTAATATGTGGTCTTAATATATTAGGATCTTCTTAATCCATGCATGGGACACATTCAGCTATCGGGACCTCATTTTTATCACTCAAAACCCCTTCAAGAGTATAGAAGGACAGTTCTTTTCGTCCAAAACACACCATGCACCATCTTGGGACTTTTTGGGACAAGAAATGGTTATTTAAAGAAAAATGGAAAGATCTATACATATATACATAAATTTTGAAGCTTTTTTACTTTCTGGAGCTTCTAGGGCACAACCCAACTTCAGATCTACAAGCTTGATCTTCTTCTCCAACTCCTTGATGCAACACCTTCTTCTTAAAACACTCAACAAACACTTAATAAGCTCAAAAACTCAAGGAAATGGCTAGGGTTTGGGGAAAACCACTCTAAGTAGTGGAGGCTGGGGTAAGGGAAGGTTAGGTGCTAATAATGTTGCTTATATAGCCCCCAAACCCTAAATATTAGGGTTTCATGCTAACATTAGTAGCCTTAGTGTAAACAAGTTCACGCCCAACGTACTAAGGCGGACCTTAGTACGCTTAGCGTACTCTTATATACACACAACGTACTCCTTCTTGGCCTAAGGTTGCAACTTTGGCCCTTAAACTTATCTTGACTCTACACTTTCAACCCCAAGAACTATAAAATGACAAGGTAAAGATAGAGGAGGGTTCGAAAATACCTACAAAATCTCGGGATGTTACAGGTACATGCATGCACATTAAATAATCTAACCCTAGCAACTCATAAAACCCGGATGAACAGACCCAATCCAATATAAATAAGACTAAATAAGTACAAAACATTTTGACACAACACATTTAATAGCCCAACACTTCCAATACCATTCGTATGTTTGTAAGTGTTAGATAAAATTTTATGCATCTTTTATATTAGTTTTTTGCATCATATTTTACGCATTTCTGTCTACATTAGTTTACATAATGTTGAACTCATGTTTTTATGTCGTTTAAGGTATTTTGTGTGGAGTAATACTTTGGAAGCAACATGGATGCTTTTTTTTGAGCTGAATGGAGCCAAAACACTTGAGGAAGTTAGAATTTGGGCTAAATTTGCAGAATATGAAGAGTTCGTGTCCGAAATACGTATTTTCGAAAAACATGATCGTGTTTTTTCCTTCCATGATTATGTTTCTGATTGGGTTTTTTTCTTCACAACTTTTCTAAGCCAAAAATTAGTTTTTGAGACTTTGAAGCACTTACACGATCTTCACAAGATCATGTTTTTGGTAAATAGGACAAAAATAACATCATACTTCATTTAACTGGCTTTAGACGCACGTTTACTTAAAAACACAATCGCTTTTCTTCAAAAGCATGATCGTGTAAATCTACCCTATAAATATTCCCTTGTCGCCTTAGTTAAACGCTAAACTGCAGCAGATGAGTTTTGGAGCTTTTTCAAACAATTTTTCCGGCAAGATATGAATATCTGAAGATTACAATCCGATCAGTTAGTGCAATTAGTTTAATTTCATCATTTACTTAACTTTTTATTTTTCTAGATCTAATTTTAGCCATGTGTGACTATAACGCTTGGTTTTAGTTATGCAAAAGATCAGTAATTTTATGCAAATAATCATCATATTTGGTTTTTATTATGTGATTCTATGTAATAGATTCAGTTTTATGCTTATGAATGTTTGATTTGTAGTTCTTTTTAGACTGATCACCTGATTTGGATTAATTCATTCGAATTAGTCAGTTGTTAAAACCTGTGATTGTTTTAATAGGCTGGTAATAAGTAACAAGTAGCAGATCAGTTCCGTGTTGGGATTTGACTATATTATAAACTGAAATGTCATATTTTTACGCTTCGAGCTTGTGAGAAGTGTTGGATATTGTTTATAATTCACACCAATCATAATGCTTCTTTTCTGACTTGATTAAGAGTTTGTTTAATTAGGTTAGTAAAAAGTTAGGATTAACTGAATAACTTGTTTTGGTTAATGAACTAGGTAAAAGAGAACTTACTAGAGCTTGTTAGTTGTTTTGATTACCAGCTTAGATATAATGCATCTTAAATAACCAAATTTGGATTGTAACATTCAAATTTATGAGGTATGGACTTTTTGTAAGAAAAATTATATTTAGTTTGGAAATATGGTTGGGCACGACATGGCAATTTGATTTGGAACCGCCCATCTTTAATGAGTGCCACAACGTGTCGATAGTATGGCCATGACATGACATTTGTTCTGGCCCAATCCCATGATCTTTTTGGGTTGCTTTCTTATTTAAACCTCATTAGCTTGATTTTAGGGTTCATTATCATCCTCTATCACCCTCAAACCTCAGAAAACCCTAACCCTAAACCCTCTTGGTGATCCTTGGCTCATTTTGGTGTTTGTGGAAGCGTGAAGAAGAAGAATGTGTCTAGTGTGTGGATCCACTAAGGAAACATCATCATAAGCCTCTTATACATTCTCTAGACTCTTGTAAGTGTTCAAGACCTAAGCTTTTTGTTCTAAGCTTCTAGATGTATGTTTCTTGTCCCATTTCTTTAAGATTATGGAAGTTTGGATGGAGGGACTCCATAAAGTTGACAACTTTATGGATCATTGAGGTCCCTTTGAGGTCATATGTTGTAGATCTGGAGTTTCTTGGAGTATTTGGTCCTATGAAAAAGTTTAAGCTCATTTTCTTTTTGTTTGGAACTAAAAATAGAGGAGACATGCATTGGACATGCATGCCCATAAAGCACTAACTTTTATGATACATTTGAGGTAAGAAAGATTTATGGAACCTAGTTGAGTGTCTTTGATGATTAAGAGCTTATTGGATAAGTCATGCCTTTTATGTCCTTATGAACCTAGATTTAGAGATCTTTTCTTACTGGATAAAGTTGGAAACTTTATCCATCAAGACCTAGGGATGAAGTAGATCTGAGATTTGGAGCCCTTGTTGTGGTTGGAAAGATCTGAATGCATTAAGCTACTGAAGATCCAATTCCTATGATGTTACACCTTGTTGACATGACGTGGCAACTGGAGTGAGCCCCGACTGTTTTGTCATCTTGCTGCCATGATGTGTCCAATGGAAGGATATGACATGGCCACTCGTTGGAGTGTTTTTGGCTATTTGATTTGGGACCGATGACTTTGACTTTTTGACTTGGGTTGACTTTTGGCCAGATTGTTGTTTTTAGTGTTTAGACTAAGGTTGTACCTGGTATGATTTGATAGGTGTGTTGTAACATCGATTGCGTGGCTTTGAGAGGTGGTCTAGCTGACTTCATAAGTCAGGTGAGTTTTCTCGTTGTACTTATGGGTCAAAGGCATCGATGTTGACCCACTAGATTGTGTTATGTAGGATGGTAGTTGTCTTTGTGACTCTTGCATGTATGTATGAGTTGAAATACACCCAGGGCTGGGCTCACTATTATATGCTTAGGTTGAAATATACCCCAAGGTTGGGCCTATTGATTTCTATTAGGTTGAAATATACCCTAGGGCTGGGTCCACTTCTGGTTTCAAAAGGAAGCGCCGGACTTGATCATACTACATCTCCTACAGATTTGTTCTGCATTAATTGTTTATGATTTCACTCTAATGTTTTCAGAATACTTTGACTGTGATCGTCTGTTGAAACAATGAATGAATGATTTTAACTTTTTTAAAATGGAATTTTTACTCGGTAATTTTTGGAAGGCTACATGGATTGATTGAAAAATTAGGAAAGTCGTAGCAGAACTGAAACACTTTTTATTAATAAATTTACTTTAGTTATTTCAATGCTATTTTTAGTTATTAATATTCCAAACAAAACCCCTTTATATTTCATGTTTTTTTGACTAGTATGTGCCTTGCGCAAAGAGTCATTGACTTTTAGATAGTATCCCTATGGATTCGACCCTCTTTCTCTATGTTATCTATTAATGCAACCAAGAAGTGATAATATATTTGTTTAAAATACAGACAACAATGTTTAAAGAGTAAGGTTTAAGAATTTTGAGTAAAATTATTAGATACCTTTGAAAGCCAATAGTGAATTAAATCAAATATGAAAAATTTAAACAATCCGTACAATGAAGGACGATTTTATTGTTTTATTTAGCTCCTAATTATATAATTGTCCATGATCTCTCACATGGTCAAATAATGGAATTAGATATCAATATGTTAATTTTATAATGAAATGAATTTTGATATTTTAATTGGCGTTTGAGTCCATTGTAGTTTATAAAATTAGCCAATGATTTATAAACATGATAAAATTCATTTTAATTTCCAATTAAGAGTGGTAACTTCGATGTTTGGATAAAATGACTGGATTAAAGAAATGTTATTTAAGTCTTTGATATAGAAGTTTATTAAATGCCACATTAAGCAAATATTTGATTTGTTATTAAAGGAACCAAAGGCAATATATAAGGTCGGGTTTCGGGCTGATTTTAGCTCTTATTTGGGTCCGGGTTATCCCGAATAACCCGTTAAAGCCATATATCCCCTTACCAATTTGTATTGATAACCCTTTCAAATTGTACCCTTATTCACGTTTCCTTCAAACATATCATAAAGAAGTCATGCATTCTCATCTTTGCAAAAAAGAATTCACAAAATCCTTTACCTTTTTTTTTTCAGCGTCACAAGCAAAAAAGCCTTCACGTACACACTAACATTGTGTGATGATAAAACTAAAATTACTAAATTATCACCACAAGGATTAAGGCCATTACCGGCGATAAAAGTCGCTGGTAAAAGTCCCAAATGTCGCCGGTAATGATAATAGCGGCGACTCGTCGCCGGTAATGAGTCGCCGGTACTGACTCGTCGCTATTGATCAATTTGTCGCCGCTAAAGATAATAGTCGCCGCTATTAGTATGTCGCCGCTACTGACAATTGTTGCCGCTAATAATCTTGTCGCCGGGAATGACATATGTCGCCGCTAGTAGTGTCGCCGGCAAAAGTGTCGCCGGTAATGATAATTGTCGCCGGTAAAAGTGTTGCCGGTAATTTGTTTTTCAATTTTTTTTTTAAATAACGATTTTCGTTGCCGGTGATAATATCGCAGGTAAAAGTGTTGCCGGTGATAATATCGCAGGTAAAAGTGTCGCCGGTAATAACAATATTCGATTAAATATCAAAACCAATAGTGTCGACGCTAATTACAAAACAAACATTCTATTAAATATCAAACATAATAGTGTCAAACAAACATCCTATTACAAACAAACATCCAATATACAATTAAATATCAAAAGTCATATTATCCGAGTAGCAAAACAACAAAATTTTTACATTCTACTAAGTAGCAAAACGAGACAACATATGCAAATAAAACCCATTCTTTACATACCCTCATCGCTGTTCCCATCGTTTCCTTGATTGTTTTGGGATTGAAAAAGCGAATAAAGCTCATCCCTACATGCCGGGTCGGCGAGCATTGCACGAAGATTTTCCAACTACATAATTAATAACAATATATATAAAATTATAAGTTAGATCGTCAAACATAAACAAAGTACATTGCTATATTTTCCAACTACATAATTAATAACATAAACTATCAAAATACATTGTTATTTTTAAAGTAAGATAGAAAACCAAAGTACATTGCTATATTTTGCACTTGGGACAAAAACTAAATTACCAAACTTTTTAGCAAATAACCACCACAAAACCAAAACTACCAAATCAACATGCATTTTACGATGCTAAAGTAGATTGCTATTTTACCTGTGATGGTTGTGATGGTTGCGAAGGTTGTGGAATCGTCGGGAGACCAGAAGGTTTGCGGCCAATGCCTCTAATGTGGCCACGTCGCTCTCCTAATACTTTCTCGAACGTAGCTCTTTCTTGAGTTGGCGTAAACTCACTTTCACCTTGAGTTTGTTCTAGCAGCTCTTCAACTAACCGATTCTGTAACTCCCAAAAGTGAGTAACAATTAAGTATAAATAAACATTTAAATATATGATAAAATTATAATTAAATACTTACATATTGTTGTTCCGATTCAGCAGTAACAAATACACCATTCTTATCGGTATGAGCTTTGCGAAATGTTTCCACTCTCTTAAGGTTCTGTTTAAGTTTAAAAATTAGATTATATTTTAAATAAATAATTACATGTATCGTACGGTACCTTCTTATAGCAAGTACTGCTATACGAGCTCGAACCCCCACGATTCACAATTGTTTGCTTTTCACGGATTTTTTTGTTCCTTTCTGAAGCAATTTTGTGTTCGTCAGTTTGAAAATACTCAACTGTCTTCTCCCAGTTATCAACAAGCATACCATCCGGAGGATTTGCCAATGCTCTCGGGATATCTTCATACCCTCCGACCATGTTGAAATATTCTTTTGCGTCGGCTTTACGCTCTCGAAAACCTCTTAACAAGGCTGCTTGAAAACTCTCTGTCAATAAAGTAGCTTGTGCATCCTGGTACATTTGATTGAGATCAAACTTTGTCTACAATAAAAAAAAAGTTAACCAAGTAAGAAACAATTATAGTTAAACCTATAAAATATATTTAAATAAATAATTACCGCTAAATGTTGTAATACAGTGTCCTTTGTTGTAATCGGTGTCATCGTAATCAGTATCGCAATCAGAAACATCATTGACTCTACCAGTTGGCGGAGGAACTTCAGATGCACTTTCTACATCAACAATGACTCTAGGAATGTTTTGAAAGTACATGCTGAAATCGATAAAAAGTGGAGCATCGGATGAAGAGATATTTTGAAGTACATCGACATCGTCTACATTTTCGTGTGAGACATTGTCAACATTTTGAACAAGGTCATCGTTCGATGGTAGATCCCAAATACTTCGATGATTAACATGCTCGACAACACACCGATGGTTATTGTTTGGCTCTCTGATGTAGAACACTTGTTTGGCTTGTGACGCATATATGAGTTGATCATCTTTGTATGCTTCGCGTCGTGTGTCGATACTGGTGAAACTATCACTAGAAATAACTCCTATTCGAGTATCAAACCACTTGCAACGAAATAGTACAGTTGAATAATCATGTGTATACCTCAACTCTATAATCTCTTCTAACTGGCCATAATACTTCTCGCCTTTCTCACCCACCGCTAAAACCCTAGAGTTTTGTGTTGTACGTTGTGTGTCACGACTAAGTACCATAAACCTAACACCATTGACTATGCATGCGGTGTAAGAATAGGCATTCATTTGCGGGCCCATTGCAAGAACCGACAACTCTTCGTGGAATTCTGGAGATTTTTCTATTTTCATTTGATGAACCTAACAATTATAAATTAATATGTATTATGTATTCGTTAGATCAATGAAAAAAATTTGTTTATTAATTTATATTACCTTTTCACGAAACCAATTACGAAATTCTCTCTTTTCATCACTTTGGGGATGCTCAGATTTGAATTTCCTATGTTGATGACCAAAAGATATAGATTTTAAAAAGATAAAATAAAAAATTAAGAATGAAAGTTAGAGATAAGATTAATTACTTGATTACTGTCTGACTTCTTCACAGCTATTCAATACAAACCATTCCATGTTATGCATTTCCGTTAAATTAAGAGTTTTGATTTGAGTTGTGCTGGTCGGTCGACATTTAGACTCAAACATCCAAAACTTTGTTTTTTCAATGACAACATCTACATTTCTTTCCGGACGATTCTTTACATCTCGAAGGTACATTGAACAAAATGATAAAGCTTCTTCAGCAACATAACCCTCAGCTATAGAACCTTCTGGCTTCGCCTTGTTTCTGACATAGTTTTTTAGTTTTTTCATATATCTCTCGAATGGAAACATCCATCTCATACAAACCGGGCCTCCAGCAATTGCTTCATCAGGTAAATGCAAAAGTAAATGAACCATAATGTCAAAAAACGCCGGAGGATAAATCAATTCTAACTTGCACAAGATTGCAATAATGTCTACTTTTGCTTTCCTCATATCCTCCACCTTCAATGTTCTGGAACAAAGTTGCTTGAAAAACGTACAAAGGTCTACAATAGGTGTATAAGTATCTTTGTCTAACAACCCTCTTACTCCAATCGGTATCAAACGTTGAATAAGAATGTGGTGGTCATGTGATTTCAACCCAATAATGTTAGTATTGGTATCGTTCACTTTCTTACTAATGTTAGAACCAAACCCATCCGGCAGCTTAACCTCTTTTATAAATTGACAAAAGAGTTGTCGACTAGATTTCGTGAAAGAGTATCTTGCCTGGGGTCTATGAAACTTGTCACCATTTTTTTGCAACCATTCATTTCTCCGAATGTTTAGAATTCTCAAGTCCTCTCGTGCATTTGATGTGTCTTTGCTTTTATCGTTCATTAGGAGAGTACCTAACAAACTCTCATCCACATTTTTTTGGACATGCATGACATCTATGTTGTGTTTCAACTGTAGAGAAGACCAATACTCTAGTTCGAAGAAAATGCTTCGCTTCGACCAGTTCAACTCATAATCTTGCCGCTTTGGCTCCCCGCCTCCATGCTCAGGATGTTTACCCGGTTTACGAGTTAGTAGACGACCTAGTTGCTCTTGTATGTCATCATTATTAAAGTGTCTCGGAGCGGGTCTTGTCTCTTCCATCCCATTAAAGTCCAACCTCTTTCTTAACGGATCATTAGCATCTAGGAAACGACGATGACCGATGTATATGACTTTGTTTGTTGCACGGTACGAAGGAGTGTCTTCATTGCAAGTAGCACATGCTCTATACCCTTGCCCACTCCAACCCGATAAACTACTACGAGCTGGCCAATCGTTTATTGTCCACAACAACATAGATCTCATCGTGAAGAATGTGTTTGTCGCCGCATCTTTAATACGTACGCCTGAGTTCCACAAATGTTTAAGCTCTTCCACCAACGGTCTAAGGAAAACATCCATATCCTTACCTGGAGCTTTCGGTCCTGGAATCAACAAAGTCAACATGAATGATGACTCTTTCATACAAAGCCAGGGTGGCAGATTGTATGTGGTGAGTATGACCGGCCATGTGCTATGTGGATTACACATGTTTCCAAATGGATTGAAACCGTCAGCTGAAAGACCTAGGCGTACGTTACGGGGTTCACTCGAGAAGTCGGGGTATTTTTTATCAAAATCTTGCCAATGTTCCCCATCAACAGGATGAATCATCACACCATCTTCTGAACGTCTGGTACTATGCCAAATCATATTTTTGGCAGTGTGCCTCGAACAATATAAACGTTGTAGTCTAGGGGTCACAGGAAAGTACCGTAACACCTTATGAGGTACTTTCTTACCCTTGGTGTTTTTATCGATCCATCGGCTCTCTTTACAAACGGGACAAACTTGCAATGAATCATGTTCTTTCCAAAAGAGACAACAATCGTTTTTACACACATGTATCGACTCATACCCCAGGCCAATAGACTTTAGTTTCTTCTTGGCTAGATAATGTGAAAGGGGAACCTTGTTGCCTTTGGGAAATGCTAATTGCAAGAGCTCAAGGAGTTGATCAAATGAACTATCAGTCCATTTGTTGTTCACCTTGATATGCATTAACTTTGCTAGAAACTCAAGGGAAGAAAAGATGCAACCAGTATACAATTGAGTTTCCATTTCCTCCAACAACTGTGCAAAATCATCATCCACACCGCTACCCCTTGTATTCGAGGTTCCTTCATCGAGGTTGGTATCATTTTCTCTCGACTCCCACATCACATTGTCGATTAAATCGGCCATTTCGTTACTTGGCAAGACGACGGGAGGAATAAAAGATTCACCATGATAGATCCAAATTTTGTACGCCTTACTGAAACCATTTATAAATATATGGCGTTCAACTACAGTCGGGTACTTGAAGTAACGATTATCACATTTTTCACACGCACATCTGATTTTACCATTACTATCAACGTGCAACTTCGACTTCTCAATAAAAGCTTTGAGTCCTGCTTGGAACTCGGGATGGTTTCGATATGGATTAGTAGTCCAGCTTTTATCAATAGACATGATGTTGCTGAAACATAATTTTGGGTTTAGAGTTTAGTATATAGAATTAGCGTTGTTTTTTTTCAATCCACATTTTTTTACATCTAAAATAATACAAAAATTAAGTAATAAAGAAATGAAAAAAATAAATTAAAAATTTTTATTTATGCATTTTTTTAATTAATTTTAATTAAAATTACTTGTAAGTTAGCTTGGGTAAAAACTAGAAGCTTTCTAGTTTTTGTATATAAGTTTTTAAACAATTTTATAGTTTTTTTTTTTTGTGTTTTTTTTTTTTTTCAATTTATAAAAATAATGTATTTTTTTTTTCAATTATAGCATCCTACTTATAAGAAAACCACATACTTTTACATACGTATTATGTTGTTGTGTTGTATTTTTTACCGTCGAGATTAAAATGTATATAAGTTTTTAAAGATTTTTATAATTTTTTTTTTGTTTTTTTTTCCAATTATAAGTTAACTATATAACTTATTGGTTAATTAATTTGGAGTTAGCTTGGGTAAAAACTAGAAGCTTTCTAGTTTTTGTATATAAGTTTTTAAACAATTTTATAGTTTTTTTTTGTGTTTTTTTTTTTTTTTTCAATTTATAAAAATAATGTATTTTTTTTTTTCAATTATAGCATCCTACTTATAAGAAAACCACATACTTTTACATACGTATTATGTTGTTGTGTTGTATTTTTTACCGTCAATATTAAAATGTATATAAGTTTTTAAAGATTTTTATAATTTTTTTTGTGTTTTTTTTTCCAATTATAAGTTAACTATATAACTTATTGGTTAATTAATTTGGAGTTAGCTTGGGTAAAAACTAGAAGCTTTCTAGTTTTTGTATATAAGTTTTTAAACAATTTTATAGTTTTTTTTTGTGTTTTTTTTTTCAATTTATAAAAATAATGTATTTTTTTTTTCAATTATAGCATCCTACTTATAAGAAAACCACATACTTTTACATACGTATTATGTTGTTGTGTTGTATTTTTTACCGTCGCGATTAAAATGTATATAAGTTTTTAAAGATTTTTATAATTTTTTTTGTGTTTTTTTTTCCAATTATAAGTTAACTATATAACTTATTGGTTAATTAATTTGGAGTTAGCTTGGGTAAAAACTAGAAGCTTTCTAGTTTTTGTATATAAGTTTTTAAACAATTTTATAGTTTTTTTTTGTGTTTTTTTTTTCAATTTATAAAAATAATGTATTTTTTTTTTATTTCAATTATAGCATCCTACTTATACCAAAACCACATAGTTTTACATAATACATAAGAAGGTGAAATTCACATACTTTTACATACATATACCACATATACATCAAATACAAATACACACAAAATAACATCCTATTTAAACCAAATACACATAATTTCACATATATACATAATAACATCCTATTTATACCAAATACAAAAGTTTCACAATCATATATCACATTTACAACAAACATACATACATTCACATACACACAATAACATTCTACTTATAACAAATACATATAACTTCTACTAATATACCACATATACATCAAACACACATACATTGGAATATATATATACCAAATTCACATATATTCAAACAAATACAAAATATACAATCCAATTTTCACATATGACAATTATCACATAATTTCACATATAAATACAACTTGAAGCTATACAACTAATTGCAATTAAATAACCACAAACAAAAAATTGAATAACTTGCTTCTAATCCAAAACAATACCACCAAAAACAAAAATATGAACAATTTATTATCATTCAATCACTACATAAAGCTACAAATCAAAATTCATACAAAATAAAAAAGAAATCATAAAAGAAAACTTACCTTTCTTCAACAAATGGAGGCACCTACAAATTGATCACAAAGCTTTAACCACTTGCTTGGAACAATGCTTCTAATCCAAAACAACACCACCAAAAATAAAGAACATGAGCAATTTATTATCATTCATACAACACAAAACTGAAATCATCAAAATAAAACTTACCTTTCTTCAAGAAATGGAGGTAGAAATTGATCCCAAAGCTTTAACCACACCTAGGGACACTTGCTTGGAACAATGAGGGGAGAAATTTGCTAGAAAGAAGCAGATTGAAGAAGAAATTGGAAAAATGGTGAAGGAACTCAAAGCAAACAGAAAGGGAAATGAAGAAGGTACTGTAATCTGCGTGCGTTTTTTTTTTTTACTTGGGATCATCAATAGCGGCGACACCTTTAGCGGCGACGCGAGGTCAATACCGGCGACAATTGTTAATAGCAGCGACAAACTGGAGGGAAGGGTACCGCGTCATTTTTAGCACACAGTTAGCGGCGACATGCGTGTCGCCGGTATTAGGTTAGACCAGATAAGGCACCCCACCCGTTGGATTGGATATCTCATCGAACGGTTGAGATGCAATGTAGGGGGAAAATGCGGATTCGGGTGACAACCCTTTAGCGGCGACACTTTTAGCGGCGACTATTGGCTTTACCGGCGACTATAGCTATAGTCGCCGGTAAAGCCAATAGTCGCCGCTAAAAGTGTCGCCGCTAAAGGATATATTTCTTGTAGTGTATTAAGGTAGATCACAATATTTTTTAGTAATAAACAAAACGGAAATACGTACTGTCAGGTTTTGTCTCCATGTAATTGCAAAATTTTGAACATTTGTTATTTTTAATTAAAGATAACTGTGGCTATGTTTATCAACCATTATTGCAATGTATACATTCATTGCATGAAATACAAGTTATTATACTGCCTTAATTTGCTTTTATTCTGTGTTTAATTGCTATGTGTATTGTACCGTGGTGTGTATGAGAATGTGACACTAATTCTATTTTTTTTTAACATTTTACATCTTAAGTCCATGTAGATGCAAGTTAATGATTAAATTTGCACAACATTAGTTAATTTCACATTTTAACCCTACTAACCCGAAACCCGATTAACCCTAACCCGACTAACCCGTACGTTAATTGGGTTGGATTTAGGGTTAAAAAAGTTTTTAGAAAAACCCGACTAATCCGACCCATTTAACCCGAGTGTGAATGATTTATTTTAGAAATTAGTTTCTAAAGACAATTAGCTTTTATGCAAATAGTTTTCTACATCTGAACAATTATACATAAGAGTCATGCTAGTAGAAACGAAATCAGTTAGTTTTTCTTCGGCGGACAATAATTAGTTCTAATTTAGCAATTCAATTTCTTTATGACAAACATTGTATTATTAAATGTTTTCATCGTTTTTTGTATGTTGGATTTGTGTTTTTATATGCTATCTATTGTGTTAAACTTTAGATCTATGGTTTTTAGGGTTTGTGGAGGGATGGGAACCTACCGACCACCAACATTCCAAAGAAAATTGTGGCTTCTTGATAAGCTCTCCAAAATGTGATGTTATAATTGGTTAGTTAAAAAGAAACTGAAAGTGCAAAGTTAAAATTGATTAATTAAAAAAAAACTAAAATTAGAATTCTATAATCGGCTATATTTTAAAAAAACAATTTCGTTGTTTTTGGGTGGCAATTTCATTTCAGTTAGTGGAGCCTAGTTTCCTTCCGACGATCACTTTCAGCTCAACTGTTTCATTTCGGATACTTATATTACAAAAACACAAATTATATCGTAAGTAATTACTTGGATTATTGTCTATTTTTGGAATCATTTTGATGTAAACCATAAGTTTATATTTTGTATTAGATCTAATTATTAATCGTAAAATGAATGCACATCAAATTGATCAAAATTTAATTCAACTGTTTCATTTCCGAAACTTGTCATATTACAAAACATGATTGTACGTAATTATATATAGTTGATTTAGTGTCTATTGTGAAACCTATTAGATATAAATCATAGGTTTATATTTTGTATAAGATTCAATTATAAAAAAAATGCACTAATTATTTTAATTCTTTCTAAATAACAAAATTGAACCAAAAACTTATGTTTTATCTAACTATAACACGAACAATCGATAACTAAATTTTGATCAACAAATGATTATGTAGAAAATAAAAGCATGAAGTGTTAAATAAATATAAGTGTAGAATCAATTATCATTTAAATACACTTAATTTATTTTAATAAAAACAAAATATAATTAAATATAAATTCTTACTCTAATGGGTCCGGAACCCGATAAATAATCGTTTAGCAAATAATATAAAAATCTAAAATTATATAACTGAAAATTATTAAGAAAACATAAACATTGATTACCACAAACAAATTTTGATATATACATGTTTAACGATGTTTAATGATGCTTTGGAATTGATACTTTTTATTTAACACGTAATATAGACAGTTCAATAATTAATACTTAAGAAATTATTATTCAAAAATTGGTGCTTCGTATTCAATGAAAATTAAATTTCCCCATAAAATATGTCAACATTCATCCATCCGGTAACTATGTTTTATAGTATATACTAAAAATAAAAAATCTATTATAATTGAGTTTTAAAATCAATCCAAAAAATCAAAAGGACAATTGGTTTATCATGAATTTGAAGAAAAATATAAAATTAAACAGTTAATGTGATGTAACTACAGTAAAAGCTAATAAAAAACAAACTACTTGTGAGCTTCTAATGATTGATCGTTAAAGACTCGACACATTATACCAGGCAAAATTAAACATTTTCACCCGTTATACTCAACTAAGTAACCTTTGACTTTCCTTCCGAATCTAGAAGAAGATTTTCAAGCTACATTTTGACAAGAAAGAGTGTTAGCAGGGAATGAGAACTCAATATAAATTTTCACATTCAAATAAACCATTTTCACAAGAAAGACTGTTAGCCCGGTGTGAAGGAATGAAAATCTGAAATAACTTTAAGAAACTATGGGAAATGTGAGAGTAGCCCGGTGTGAAGGAATGAAAATCTGAAATAACTTTAAGAAACTATGGGAAATGTGAGAGAGAGAGAGAGAGAGTCTACTGTGCAACATGAAGAAAATGGTTGTGATATGGTAGAGTTATAGCTTCGAATATTCTACACAATTATAGGTGGTGAAAAAATCCTAAGAGTGGGTTCCTCTTTTTAGCTTAGGATGTTAAGTGTTGTGTTAATTTAACTTACTTCCCATATATTAATCCACATGATTTAAGCTTTAGAAAATGAGATTTCTATTTTCCTTTATTGAAAGTCGATCTTCATGATTCTCTAACTCACATGACAAATAGAGATTTTATAAATGAAAACCTGCAAAAATATTCTAAATTAGATAAACTTCTTTATAAGGTTAGGTTGTTGAATCTGAATATCACAATGAAAATTGATGTCAACAAATATGGGCCTACTTAAACTCTTATCAAACAGACCAAAAGTGAACAATAAACCACATACCACATGGAAAAAAGAGAATTTCAAAAGAATTTTTTTTATAGTGAAAGTATGATAATATAAAACCACATGGACTAAAAATAATGTAAAATTAATCAAGGAACAAAAATCATGCTATAATAAGCATATAATGTTATAAAATATCTAGGTAGGATGCTTTGACACTAACCACCAGATGACCAAATATCATGTAAAAATAGCTACGGACTAAAAACTATGATATAAAAAATTATATGATTCTATAAATATGTCAAAAGGATGTAAATGATACCATAATACAACACCAACCCAACATAAATTTAAGAAAAAGACAATTGAAAACATGAACACTTGGAATCCAAGCAAGATTAATTTAGCAACTCATGACCAATGGATGAAAGCCATGAAACTATTGCAAGGTTGAACTTAGGCAAATAGATATATATACCAAATATACTCCTAATTTATTTTCTTTTTGGTTTTATCATTAATGGAACTTAGATGAATATCTATTTTATTGCATAATCATTATTGACAACCATATATGTCTCATATTGCTTCCAATATTGTTCTTACAGAGCAACACACAATCAAAGAGTTACTAAATGCAAATCATCAATGCCCATTTATATTAAAAGCGGTTTATAGATGGACACTACATCAAATATTGTCACACCCCGAAACCGAAGGCGGAAACGTCTCGGGGCGGAGGTGAGTTCATGTTAATATCATAACCAATGTACATAGTAAGCGAAGTAACACACAAAACATTACATTACATAGATTTCATTACATCAGTTAAAAAGTAAAGTAGTACAAGTTTTATATATACATATGTATCTATGAAACTTGTGCTACTTTACTTTTTAACTGATGTAATGAAATCTATGTAATGTAATGTTTTGTGTGTTACTTCGCTTACTATGTACATTGGTTATGATATTCACATAAAGTCACCTCCGCCCCGAGACGTTTTCACCTTCGGTTTCGGGGTGTGACAGATTGGTATTAGATCCGTTGTTTATAGTGAACTGAGTATACCAAACCTTACATGGTATAAGACTATAAACATTAAGGGGCCTAAGTGATCTGAACTAAAAGTATACTTCAAAATATAAGTATTTTCAAAAACATACAAGTATACCTAACCGCCGAGATCTGTAACTACAAGTAGAAAAAAACATAAGTAAATGGGTGTTGTATGCTGCGGTTAAACCTGGGCAGTTATGTAGTCGTGTCTAGGGTCAATATAGCCTGATCAACTATATTCATTCGAGACACAACCAACATGTGCCCGCGAGTGACTGTGGTGTTCAACATGCCTAAAACTTACCCGAATATCCCAAACAACGAGCCGTCGTCGCAATGAATCATGAAATACTATGGGAGTATTTCTAGATCCAACTTTGTTGTAGAAAATTCTCATTCAAGCGTTGCCCCTCGATCATTCCTTTTCCGCCTTGATAATTCATTCTTGCTTTATCGCTCAATAGAATTATATGTCTGTCATAAAGAGATATCCCTTGTTTCATATCTCTTGATCTAATGCAGTGGACTTACCATCCTCTTTTTCCTAATCATTTTAGATCGAAATGTCTCCAAAGAAAGGACTCGACTCAAGGAACAACAACTCTCCACCGCCATACTCTCCTCCTTTCGACTTCGTCTTGTTTCAAACAGCTGTTACTACTGTAGTGACGGCCGCAGTGACATTTTTGAACCCTAGCAGGTCTAGTGGACCAGAAAGTAACACCTACCCCCCAAAACCATGAAAATGTTCAGGAGCATCAGGATGAGTGTGATAAGAGGAAGAAGGTTATCTGGAAAAAGCGAAAGGGTTAGAATTCACAAGGACCTTCCAAGAGGCATGAAACTATGGCAGTTCAAGCTGCCGCTACTCCTGTTGCTGTGTCTACAGTTCAAGCTACTGCTACTCTAGTTGTTGCGCCTACAGCTCAAGCACCTATCACTGGGTATGCTGGATGTCACCCTTGGTGCAACAGGTGCAATTATCACCATCGTATTCTTGGCCCATGTCGAGAAAAACTCTGTAACAATTGTGGCAAGAAGGGCCACCTTACCCGAAGCTGCAGAAAACTAGCCCAATTAATCAATCAAGCTTCCGGATCGAGTACCGTTCGAGCCTGCTATGGTTGTGGAGAAATCGGGCATTTCAAGCGAGACTGCCCAAAGGCAGCAACCACCAACAACGTCAACAACGCCGAGATGGTATTAGCTATAAGGCAAGAGGAGGCAACCGTTGATCCTACCACCGTCGCGGGTATATTTCTTCTTGATAATTCTTATGCCTGTATTCTTTTCGAATCTAGTGTCAAGAAAGTTTTATTAGTCATTGATTCAAATATCTTCGTAAACATAGCCCTTGTCTAATAACCAAAACATTTACAGTCAGCATGGTTACCGGTGAGAATGAGTGCACTAACGGCTTATCCCCAAGCTGTATCCTTACCTTGAGTAATCATTCTTTCCTCATTGACTTGATTTCAGTTTCAATAAAGAGCTTTGATGTTATCTTTGGCATGTATTAGTTGAGTCCTGATCATATTGATACACTTTGGTATGAAAAAGTTATTTGTCTCAATTTTTCCTTCTGACCGAACCCTCATGATATATGGTGCCAAGCTTAGCTCAAATCTTCGCATCATTCCATGTATCAAATCTCGAAAACTTCTGCAAAAAGGAGTGTTAGGTATTCCTAGTCCATGCAATCAGCGAGAAACAATAAGTTAAAGACCTCTAGAGCGTCCCCGAAAACTGTAGTATTCCTGATATATTCCCGAAGAGCTCCTGAGAATTCCTTCTGAACGTCAAGTCGAGTCTCGTATCAACTTAATCCTGATCACTAAGAGTTCTTATTGATATCCTTCGGTCAAACCATTTTCCCTTGATCATGTAGTGAGCAATGAAAGCGTACGCGTGAATCCTCCTAAGGTCGAAGCAATAGAGAATTGGTCGGCACCAAAGACACCCATAGAAAACCTGTCAATTCTTGGGTTTCGCCAGCTAGTATGGCAGACCCATTCAAAAATTTCTTCCAGAATCACCCAACCCTGAACTACTCCGACACAGAAAGGTCTACCCTTTATGTTGGAGTAAAAAGTGAGATACATCATTCCAAGCATTGAAGTAAGACTTATACATCAAACCTAACCTGTCTCTGCCAGAAGAAACAAAGGACTTCATTATCCTTTGCAGTACGCCCAATCAGAGTTTAGATCATGTGCTTAGGCAAGAAGGAAAAGTTGTCGTTCACGCTTAAAGACAAACTAGAGGCACACGAAGTTGACTATATATATATATATATATATATATATATATATATATATATATATATATATATATATATATATATATATATATATATATATATATATATAGCCTCCTTAGGAATCAGATTTATTCTGTACACATACTAGGTTATAACCCGTAGACACCACGGTTAGTGATTTGTATAATGTTGCAAGAAAATAAAACTAATTTATAGAGGTGTTAACAGGAAAACTAAATGCATAATGAAAATATTTTGATATAGTAAATAGCTAAATGAAAGTATCTTGTAATTTTTTGTTTTGTTATAAAGTACGATGTTATGCTCAACAATTAAATGAAAGTCCCTTGCTATTTTTTGTTCTGTTATACATTTTACTTACATTTTGTACGATTACTACATTGTAGTTTTCAAATCAAAACTAGAATGCTACTTCTTGCAATTAGGATGTTATAACATATCTTCATTTGATTCCTAAACATGGTAAATACAAAAAAATGTTTTTTATTATAGCATTATATTAAGCAATTATTTTTCCATTAAAAACTATTAAGGAGAGATACAATTATATATATATATATATATATATATATATATATATATATATATATATATTACTTGTAGACAACATTTTGTTCAAGTGTTGGGCGATAGATTTGTAATTTTAATCATCCAAGTACGTATTAATAGATGGCTCCTTATTTTATATGAGAAATTAAATATCTTCCTACTTTTGTTCCTAAAAATCCTCCTACCCAATTAAATGATGATGTGTGTCATATTAGTATATTAAAATATCATTAAATTAGCATTAAATGTTACACATGTCACTATTTCATAGGGTAGGAGGATATGTAGGAACAAAAAGTAGGAGGATATTTAATTTCTCATTTTATATTTATACCTTTGTTTCTTTTAGTATGAACAATTTAAACCAATAGATGTGGCAAAATTTGAAACTACTGATATGAATTGTCTTCACTGCTTTTGACAAAATTGCCCCTATATATATTTGATTATCGTCAAATGGATTTATTTACATCTGAGAATAAGTGGGAATGACCAACAATAAACCAATGTATTTCAAGTTTTTGATACACTTTCTAAAAAATCCTATGTATTTCCATTATTAGAGAAGAAGAGAAGATCTACAGTTGGTGATTTATAAACAAATTTAAAGTGTTGGTACATGTGATCATTTTTTGTGCTAGTGGCAAATTAGTTACTAAAAAAGTAATATGTTATTAGTTCAGTGTCAAGGTGGTCATTTTTGGTCATTTTTTGTATATGGGCATAATTGTGCAACTTGGAATTGTTTCAACAAGCTTCTTAGAAGGGTTTTTTTTTTTTTTTTTTTTTTTTTTTTTTTTTTTTTTGCAAAAAATGCATCAGACATGCAAGTTCATGCTATATAGTATTTAAAATTGCAAGTTCTTTGTTATTAATAAACATCAAGTTTTTTAAAAATAAGATCAACCTCACTATTCCAGTTTTCTGTCATGCATATTCATGAGAATGCATAAGCATGCTTGCATTTCGAATGGGGAGATTCACACACACACACACACACACACATATATATATATATATATATATATATATATATATATATATATATATTGTAACGCTCCGTTTATTTAAATAATATAATAAATGTAAGTCCTAGATTAATTGGTGAAGAATTTTGATAGTGGAGGGCTATATGGTAAGTTTTGGACCTAAAATGTAAGGAAATTATGGAGTTAGGGGCTAAAAGGTAAGATTTTGGTTTAAATTGAAAAGAAATATAGTGGGGAGGGACCGATATTGGTAAAATGGTCCAAAGTTTAATTAAAACGCGGGTGAACCCGTCACCCTTATGTGCAGCCTCCATATTTAACCCATGGCATGCAAAACCCTAACCCTAAGGATTCATTTTGCCGCCACGAGCCACCGCCGGCCACTACTAGGGTGGTTGTGTGTGTGTGTGTTAGTTAGTGTGTGTGTGTGTAATGTTGGATTAAAGCTTTGTAATTGTAATTATCAATGAATAATAAATTAAAATAATAGTAACCACCACCGTAAGGTGCTGGGCGCCGCCGTGAGCCGCCATTGACCACCACTACCCGAAGTGGTAGCGGGTGGTGCCCTACAAGCAAAACCCTAATGGACCTAGCCAAAACCCTAATGGGCTTAATGATTGATTTTGGGCCTATTGGGCCATGTTTTGATGAAAACCTTAATGGTGAGTATTTGGGCCTTGGACTTATTGGACCCACTTTTGGGCCATTGGGATTGGATTGTGAATTAAGTCCAAACTATTCCATGCCATTTATCTAATAGAGTAAAGGACTTAATGGACTAAGTCCTTAATGGACTAATTGAGAAAATCCTAATATTTGAGAAATTATTGGACACACACACACAAGAATTATTTAATAAGTAAAATATTAAATAATAATCATTGGTAGAAATTAATCTAAGCAATAATGGACTTAATGGATTAAGTCCTTAGTGGGTTAAGCTCTTAATGGGTTAAGTAAGAAACACTTAGCCCTACTTTTTATTTTATGTGAAACCCTAATGTCACATGGGCCTTAAGTTGGGCTCTTCAATTGGGTATTGGTAATTGGGCCAATAATGGGCCATCCAAGAATGATTATGGACTAGAATATTTAGTTGGGCTTTAGGGTAAGACCCATATGAAGAATTGGGCCCAATTTGGAAAATTGGGCCATAGATGTGCCATAGTTTGGGCCTAGATGGTTGTATGATAATGAGCCCTTAAAATGAGACCTGTTGGACTGGACTGAACAATTGGGCCTTAAAGGAAGTCTATGTAGAGGTTTGGGCCCAATTTGGAAAATTGGGCCATATGTTGGGCTTTGATCCCTAGTTGACTTTGGGCCTATGGTTTGGACCTTGGGATTGGGTAAGCCAAGCTTACGGTAATGTAGTAATTATCCAAAGTATGTAATTATAGTTATGTAGTGGAACCCAATTATTAATTGGGTGATATTTTGATGTTGACAGATCGGGAATCTATCATCTAGCAGCTGGGGTCGAGTTTGCGGGACTTCAGCAGTGTGGGATTGAGCCTGCGGGACTTCAATAGTGTGAGGTAAATTTCCTTCGAGTAGGAACAGGTCTACGGCCACAATGCCGACTCATTTAGTTAGCAGTAGTTTCGGACTACAGTCCGATGCAGTAGTTCATTATGCTTGGTGTCTTTGTGATACAGATGAGTTATGTGTTCCAGACTATGGTCCGATGCAATATGCAGTATATGTGTTTATATTATATGCTATGATTATGTTATGCTATGTTCAGTTAGTTCCGGACCTTGGTCCGATGCAGTAGTTATAGTGCTTGATGTCTTTGTGATTCAAGCATGTTTTGTGTTATGTGTTCCAGACTCTATTCCGATACAGTATGCACTATATGTATTCATGCTAGTTGATATGTTTACGATATCCTATGTTCAGTCAGTTTTCAGACTTCGGTCCGATGCAGGGGAATAGGTCCCAGTCAGTTCCGGACTTCGGTTCGATGCAGTTAGTTCCGGACTTCGATCCGATGCAGTTAGTTCCGGACTTCGGTTTGATGCAGGGGACAAGGTCCCACTCAGTTTCGGAATTCAGTCCGATGCAGTTTCCGAACTTCATTCTGATGCAGTGGGCAAGGCTCAATATGTGCTTAGATGTTATTGTATGGTATGTGGTAGTTTGGGGAGCTCACTCAGCTTCGTGCTTACAGTTTCAATTTTGGTTTCAGGTACTCAGTTTTCAAAAGAGGAGCTTAGGAAGATTGCAGTGCACACACCATTTGTTCAACCTGGGATGTTTATACTCTGATATATTTGACAGTTGTTATGACATTTTGATATACATTGTTTATGATTCTTATATGACGTTGATGAACATGGTTTTATTATTGATTTAAAATGAAAATTTTCAGACTGTACTTTTGGGATGTTACATATATATATATATATATATATATATATATATATATATATATATATATATATATATATATAACAATAATTAATTCATATAGCAATTCAGATGTTTACATCATTTAATATATCATAAAGCTAGAATGGGTTATTCCTTTCACTTCATCTCTACAAACCAAAATGAAATTGAATGGCATACCAAGAATTGTGCTAAGCATATTTTTTTCCCCTTTTGGCTAAAAACATATAACAAAATCTAAGAAATATAATAAAAATTAAAGCTTATCTCAATTTTCATAAAATTTTTTGCTCAACCACATTTGACTTTTTAAATTTTTTGGTCACTGTGGTCATTTTTTGTTCTGGTAATTTTTGTAATAACAAAAAAAAATCAAATATAAGATCTTATAAAGTATGATACTACATAATTTAGAAAGTATGATGCTATTTCTAAAATCAGCCCTTACACAATCTATAAATGTTATACTGAGAAATTTTAGTAGTAATTGGTACTAACATTGTGGCCCAATGTTACAAATTTATATTAAAGTCATAAATTTTATCTCAAGAAAATCAAATAAAAACTTTCTTAAGAGATATTTGAATCAAACTACTTGCAATGAACACACAAATAATTAATTATATCCAATTAAGAAGATCAGAAAAACAAATTAAGATTGTTGTTTCACATAGAAATCATCTAATATGTAGCAAATAAGAACAAAAAGTTTTGGGTTAAGTTTTTCAACAACCTTTGGTTAATTTTCTTGGCACCTGATTAATCCAACTTTATGTTTGTAATCATTTTCTTTTCTAACTCGAGTTATTATGTTTGTAATCTACAGTCGTTTTGCAAATTTACCCAAAACTTTATGCTTGTCTATACAAGGCATGTTACATTATTTATGAACAATCCTTTACAGAGCAATTAATCCAACTTCAACCTCTTCGTCATCTGATCAATCAAATAATAAACTAACTTGTGGAAAATGTTACAGGTGAAATATATTAAAAATATTTGACACATCAAACCATATATTAATAATATGTAAAAATCAACCTAAATTATGAACTATCTTTAAAAGATTAAGATAAAAAAGAGAATATTTAAGTGATATTCTGACCTGGACACTCCTGCAAAAAACATGTCAATAATTATAAATCTTTTATTCTCCATTTCCAGCACAACTAAGATGCAAATCCTGTTAAATAGTTACCAATATTTAGATTAAGTTGTTACTATAACTTCTAACAGAAAGAATAGAGTAAATAACTTTTTAAATGGCTGCAGAAACACATACTCAAATTGAAATAAATAAAAACTGAAGAATCATCTTGGCTGCAAAAGTAGCACCGTATGAATCTCTCCTTGACCTTGCAATATAGCAAATGGTTGTAAATGGAGGTGATGCACAGGCTTGAAACTACAATATTAGCCAATCTTTTCGTCATTCTTACATCCTCACTTTGAAGTCAAATTATCAAGTTCTAAAACAAAATAAAAACTAACCCTTGAAATCCAACTCTTAGTTGGCTATGTGTCTCCCCATCTCGATCTCTCAACAAAATCATGAAAGGAAGCAAGCAAAAGAACTTAGGGATTTTTTTTTTTTTTTTTTTTCATTTTAATGATTATTTGTAAGGAACTTTCAACATGTTTTGACTTAAATTTACAGGTGACAACAAAACCGTAGAACTAAAAAAAATAAGATATGACTAATCGTTTTCTTGAAATAGGCATAGAACAACTTCAAGAGTAACATCAGGTTTCTATCAAAAGTATCAAACCAAGAAGGAGAAAAAGAGAAAGACAGAGAGGAATTGAAGAAAAAAAAAATACTTACAGAAGATGAGAACAAAGTCAACGATTGTCCTTTTATGGAAGCAGTGCGCCATTGTTATGCTCTGAGCAGGAGAAGCATGAATCAAAGGGTTTGCGGAGCTATGGTTTAAGAGAGAAAACTAGATATGAGGAGTAGAATCAACACATCGGCGAGATTTATGGATGTGTGAACTAACAATAACGTAAATAGGACTGATTTTAAGGGATTTCAAATTAATTTCTTCCTGATTAATTGGCATTATACATGGAAATGCCAAAATTGGGGGATAAATCATAAATGACAGAGCGAATCAAAGATATAGGCATGGGGCGGGAAAAGAAATTAGAGCATACTTGAAAAAATGACACGTGGATTGAAGAAGATCTATAAGGGGGACACGTGGCGCCTTAGAGAGTCTTTTATTAGGAAGAGAGAAGAGAAGAGATAACAAGAGAGGCCTCGCAAGGAGGTTGGAAGTACAAAACAGAAAGATAAAGTCGATCAAAGAACTCTATTATAGTATGAAATCGACTATTTGAGTATTTTCTGTTGAAGTCAGACAAGCTACTGCAGAATAATCTATAAGAAACTCTTGTATATTTGTATTAAATAAGTTTGCATTCCTCCAATAGCTATCAGATTGTAGCAGGTCCACCTAGTTCTCTTCCAATGAATATCAAGTTACAAATGTGTGAGCTCCATAGGCGTCATCATACTTTTTTGAAGTTATTTCATGATATGAGTAAACTAAATTCTCATTCTCATCTACTACTATATGTATTACTTTTTATGCTCAGCATAATTTTTTAGAGTTGTTTCATGATATGTGTATCTACGTGGTATGCCCTCCGAATAAAAAAATATAAATTTATTACATGCAGGAAGATGGATCGCAACAAAGCTCATGATCCATTCTCATATAAACTTTTCTGAAAAAACAAACTGATATCATTTTATCTTCATAGGGACGCACATCAAGGTATGATAAATTATTATAGCCAAAATAGTGGATGATGCAATTTTCTGCATTTCTTATCTCATAACGCTAAACAAAATCCAATAAACTCTAAATAGTTCTGGTTCAAGTTTCTTACAAAAATGGAACAATTGTCTCTAATTACAAATGATAAAAAAAATTCTACTGGTCAGTCAACTACTCGTGATAACTAAGAATGTTGTATACAAGTAAGTCATAATGCGCCCAAACGAGAAGCTAAATCGGTGAACGTACATTCACTACATGGAATAGTGAGGCCACCCATTGGATGACTATACCCAAATTCTTCCTCAGCTTGATCAAGCAGTTGTTGAAAAATAGGTTTCATTAACAACCATACCGGAACTACAAATCTCTTCTTCTCTTGCTCACCAACATAAACCGCTAAACAGCCTTTCGGGATATCCATAGATTTTGTTGTCCTACTTCCATTTGAGAATGACCGTTTAAGAATTTGCTTTGCTTGAGTGATGCGGGGCATAAGAATGGCCATTTTATAAGGAGGGTATTGTCTGTTAACTTCAAAAGGCTTATGGTGAATGAAAATTCTAAAAGCATGACTTCTTGGGGAAAAGCTGTGAATCTGTGGTTGTGTTATTCATCTTGAATGGTTTATATATCCATATGGTATATGTATATGGAAAACTAGATGACAGATGGTGACATATGGTGGAAATGGGATCAATAGCACATGCCTTTGTCTTTGCTGTTATAAAAGGAAAAAGAAATACATAATCAATTTGTGAATCTAAAAGCCAATATAGCATCACAAATATTTCAAAGATTGGTTGGTCCATCCAAATAAAAAAAAGCATGTGATGATGCCTATATGCAAAGGTTTCCTAATCAATGCGATGAATTATATCCATATACATATTAATACATCATAGGCCACACCTGTTGTAAGAAAACCCCGGTGATTTTACATGGGTTTGTTAGGAAATAGAGCCACACTCCCATTAATATCACTTACATGGGCCCATGATGTTTGTAGAGTTCTTCACCACTTACCTTCTGTAGAGAATAGTGGCCATACATGTTATCCTCTATGTTTAATCCTTTTGGGTATACAAGTAAATGTCAAAGACATTATACTATCTCTGAATATATGGTTGTGATATATATGTTAGATCATACTTTCTTGCAAGTTGAGAAACACAGCACATGATGCTGCCTTTCTGTCACGATGTCTCCATCTGTAATTTAATTACCTTTTTATCATCTGTTGTATACTTGGAGCTTCAATAAACCATTATATAAATGAATCTGATAGGCAAAGAACCAGCACATGCACTTTCCTCTGTAACTACTCTGCAACATCTTTTAACAAAAAAAGTACTCTCACATTGTTTTACTTCCTTCAGCAACCTTCAGAAAAATGGGTATTCGTATGCCTCAGATCATTCAAGCAAAACAAATTCTTCAAAGGTCTTTGTCAAATGGAACTCGCACATCAAAAATGGATCTACCAAAAGGCTATTTTGCAGTGTATGTTGGGGAGCGAGAGCAAGAAAAGAAGCGCTTTGTGGTTCCTGTGTCGTTGTTAAGCAAACCTTCATTTCAAGACTTATTACATCAGGCAGAGGAAGAGTATGGATATGACCATCCGATGGGTGGCCTTACAATCCCATGTAGCGAGCACATATTCTTTGATCTCGCAACTAGTCTGGGCGCATTATGAATTTAATTTCTTGCGTTGAAGTTGTAAATAGTATTTTTTAAGTAATGATCACTAACCTTTTTGCAACATGTGACACTCATCTGTTGTCCAGTTGTCAAGGTTCTTTTGAAAATCGAATTCGGATTTAATTCAAATCCACTATGTATTGACTAATGATTTAATCTAGACTTGAATGAAAAACAAAATTCAATGTAAACAGTATCACCATATATAAAAGATAGAATTGCTGCTTGAGAATGTTTTGACCACAGAATTGACGATCAATAATCATGCCATATTATTTCGTTCTATATTTATATACATATATTGGTTAGTGTCAGAAAAAGACAAAAACCCAGAGAAGTTATGTAGGGAGTGATTTTATCAGTTTACGGACCGTGAGAAATTCACATTGAGGAAATAGTAGACTCAGAAAGTAGTTTTTTATTTATGTCCTACCTCTTAACAATAGACAAAATACAATGAACTCTAAATTAATAATCCTTGTCCTAAATCAATTCAAATTGGACACTTTTCTCTATTCATAACTGATACAAGATCCATCCTAGTGGTTAGTTGGTATAAAATGTATATCCCACAATGCATATAATTTCATCAATCAAGGTATTTATACAAGTATATAAGATACATATACATGACACCTAACAAATCTACCCTTACTAATAAAACAATAGTTGAAAAAGTACACATGTCATCTCCTTAGCCTTCCAAGTTGGCATATGTCACTTGGCATCATATGAGACAATTCCTACCAATTCGGTTTCCATTTAAGGGGTGCTTGGATAAAAAGTTTTTAGCTTATTAGCTTATTGCTTATTTGCTTATTGTGGTAGGAATAACCATTTTTTAAAATGTGTTTGGATTAGCTTATTGCGGTGAGAATAAGCAATAAACAATAAGCATTTAAGTGTTTGACAAACAAAACAACTTATATTAGTAAAATGACTAATAATCAATAAACAAGCTGCAATAAGCATTCCCTCTTGCTTATTAAAATCAGTTTATTTGGCTTATTCTTATCCCAATAAGCTGATTTTTAACGAAATTTATCCAAACACTTAAATTTGCTTATTACGGTGGGATTAAGCAATAAGCAATAAACAACCTATTTTTTCCCTATCCAAGCACCCCCTAAATATATATTAAACTAATAAACACCGATATCACAACTTTCCAAAATCAATTTTTTGCTGGTATTCGTTCGATTCCACAAATTTTGGTTACAACTAAATTCATATTCAAAATTTGAAACCAAAAATCTTATACTAAATTAAAATTTGAATTATTTATTATCTAATAAGTTCAATTATATTTTAAATTTGTCAGTTTTTAATGTATCTCAAACAATTAGGGATACATTAATATAGCCGTGATACTCCTATTCTACTGCATCTCATCAACACGACAGAACACTTCATTCTATTGAGAAGAAATTAGTTTGCTTTTAGATCTTCAATCACCAAGAACACTGTAAGAAAGACACGAAAGAAAATCAGGTAATTAGTACTTCATATTTTGAATATATATATATATATATATATATATATTAGAAACATTTGATGCCCGTGCTAAACATGGGCCACAGAAGGTAATTAGGGTATTTATTTCACCATTATCTAATTTATATGATGCTAAGTGGATTTTAAATGTAAAATTCTTGATTTGTAAATGAAAATGTAAGTATATTTTTATAATTACAAGTGTATTATTATAATTGGTAAAGGATTGTAAGTACATTGTTATTTTGGGGAAAAAACTATAACTTCATTGTTATTACATGTAAAAAGTTATGTACAATGATAATATTAATATAAAAGTTAAAACATTTTGTTACAACATTTTCCCATGAATAGGCCTTTTGCCTCTCACGTATATTAATACCACAAATGAGACAAAAAGGGCTACAAATAAGAGTATTGGGCTAAATACAATGTTCAACAGCCCAAGCACATACAAACTAAATATAAAACGTATACATACAGAAATATACATTTAACAGCCCCCCGTAATCCGAACGAGAGATCGCGAACGAACATTCAGACTGGACCGAAAACCAAGAAACAGAGTAGACGGTAGCCACTTGGTAAAGATATTAGCGTATTGGGATGAAGAGGGAACATGAAGAACACGAATCTGACCCAAGGCCACTTTATCATGCAAAAAATAGATGTCGATCTCGATGTGTTTGGTGCGTTGGTGTTGTATAGGATTGGTAGATAAATAAACGACACTAACGTTGTCACAGTAAACAAGAGTAGCAGAGAGAGGAGGGTAAAAGAGATCCCGCAGTAAGTTACGAAGCCAACTAATCTTAGCAATGGCATTCACAGCACCACGATACTCTGCTTCAGCACTAGACCTGGAAATATTACCTTGTCGTTTGGCAGACCAAGAGAGAAGATTCTGACCAAGGAAGATACAAGAGCCAGATGTGGATCGATGAGAGGTAGGGCAACCTGCCCAATCAGCATCGGAGTAGGTAATGTGACCACGAGTTGGAGAAGCATAGAGCTATAAGCCATGATCAAGAGTGCCACGAACATATCGAAGGATCCGCTAGAGAGCAGTAAAGTGAGGTTCTCGAGGATCACATAAATATAGACACACCTGTTGAACTGCATAAGATATATCTTGCCGAGTGAAACTCAAGTATTGAAGTGCACCTGCAAGACTACGATATAAGGTTGGAGGTCCCGAACCATCAAATTTGGCAGACGTTTCAACTGGAGTTCGAGCAGGTTTGCAATTAGACATTTTAGCACGGTCCAGAATCTCTATGGCATATTTCTGTTGAGAGAGAAACATGCCATGACGGTCTCGAACGACTGATATACCAAGAAAATAATTGAGAGCACCCAAATAAGTCATGGAGAATTCGGCACGTAAGGTGGTGATAATTTGCTGTAAGAGACCTGTAGATGAAGCAGTCAACACAATGTCATCAACATAAAGTAAAAGATAGGCTATGTGACCCCCTTTGTTGTAGATGAATAAAGAGGTATCATATTTGTTGTTAGTAAAGCCGAACTGAGTGATATACTGAGCAAATCTGTGGTACCATGCACGAGGAGCCTGCTTGAGACCATAAAGAGACCGTTGTAATGGGCATACATGATCTGGAGCGGAGGGATTACGAAAACCCGGTGGCTGATGCATATAAATTGTTTCCTGTAGATGGCCATGAAGAAAAACGTTCTTTAGGTCCAACTGATGAATGGGCCAACAATGAGAGATGACAATACTAAGAACTGTCCGAATAGTAGCAGGTTTAACAACCGGACTAAAAGTTTTATCACAATCAATGCCGGGACGTTGGCTACGTTCATTAGCAACCAATCGTGTTTTATATCGAGAAAGAGAGCCATCTGCTTAAGTTTCTTTTTAAACAACCAAATACAATTAACGACATAAGCATTTCGAGGCCGAGGTACAAGTACCCAAGTTCCATTAGAAATAAGTGCATCATATTCGTCTTGCATGGCATTACGCCAGTTCGGGTCTTGGAAAGAGTCAGAATAGTTTCTAGGAAGTGGGGAGGGAGTAGAAACTATGTCGGTATGAAGCTTGAGACGGTCAATGGGTTTATGAATACGAAGTCTAGCACGAGTGGTCATAGAATGAGTGCTAGAAGGACCCGACACGGTGGACCGGTTATTATTTGAAGTAAACAAAGGGGCAGCAGGAGTTACAACAACGTCGATAGGAATGTTGTGGTCGACAGAAACAACTGCGTTGTCAGTGGAGGTGTCGTTGATGGGAGACGGAAAAGGGGAAGATGAAGGAGAATTGGAAGTGATGTTGGGATCATTAAAGCAATTAAGGGAGTCAGATATATTAAGAAAATCATAAGTGGGGGGGATGGTCCGGCGTCATTGAGCCGAAAGGAGAAATGGTTTCATTAAAGGTGACAGGTCTTGAGATGATTATTTGTTTAGAATGAAGATTGAGACAACGGAAACCTTTGTGATTAGAGGGATATCGAAGAAAGATACATGTGACCGATCGATGCTCACGTTTATTGATTGTATTAAGGTGAGGATAGCACAGGCACCCGAACACGCGAAGATGAGAATAAGACGGATGTTTGTTGAAGAATTTGTGAAATGGAGTGTCATTGTGGAGAGATGTGGATGGAAGGATATTCAAAAGATGAGCGGACATGGAGAGCTTCCACCCAATATGTGGGGGGTAGATGAGCTTGGAAAAGAAGCGTACGTATCATATTATTTAAAGTACGAAGCATACACTCAGATTTCCCATTTTGTTGGGAAGTGTATGGACAGGAGAAACGAATGTGTATGCCATTGGTGTCACAAAGTTGATGAAAGAGAGAGTTATCATATTCTTTTCCATTGTCACATTGAAATGTTTGGATATTGATGTTAAATTGATTTTTGACATAAGCACGAAAATGAAGAAATTTGGAGAACACATCTGATTTCAATCTAAGAGGGTACACCCATACAAAATGAGAAAATTGGTCAAGAAAAATGACATAATATTTTATTCCACTATGACTTTGCAATGGTGAAGTCCATACATCCGAATGAATAACTTGAAAAGGAAATAAAGCATGAGTTTTAGATAACGAGAAAGATAAACGAGTATGCTTGCCAAGTTGACACGCATGAAAAAGAAATGATGAATCATTTTTATTACATGAAATGGAATTGCTACAAATTAATTGTTTCAGAATAGGTTGACTAGGATGACCGAGTCTTTGATGCCACAATGATGAGCTAAGACAGAGAAAGACTTGAGTACTCGGTTTGGTGACTGGGTAGAGATCTCTGATGCTATCACATTGAAGGAGGGTGCGTTTGGTGAGAAAATCCTTCACAGAAAAACCAAACTCATCAAATTCTGTAGAACATTTATTATCACGAGTAAATTGACGAACATAAACTAGATTTTTAATAATTTGGGGAGTGATAAGAACATTTTTTTCAAAATAAGGGTGAGAAAAGGGTTTGAAGCAAGTGTAGAGTGAGCAATTTTGGTGACTGGAATACAAGACCTGTTTCCGACTAAAACTGATATATTTGAATTAGTGCACTTATTTTTAAAGGACTTGAGACTACCTGGATCGGCATGAAGATGAGCGGTTGCCCCGGTGTCCATGTACCAATCTGCATTATTTGGATCTTGAAGGGTCATGGTGTTAAATGCTTGCGGTAAAGAGGTCGGTTGATCCATATTATTTGGGTATTGAAACCATTGCCAGCTGTTGGGCTGCTGAGACATGGTGAAAAAGCTTGCTGTTGGGTGAAATTCGAATTGAGCTGTTGTTGAGAATTTGAGTAAGCACTATTCGGCCATGGGAATTGTTGGATCGGTGGAGAATGCAGTAGCCCATGATATTGTTGTTGAACTTGAATCGACGACATCATCCAGGGGTAATATCCCTCCCAATTTTGACCGCGAGCGAATCCTCCACCTCCGGAGCATCCTTGTCTGCCGCCACCTCTCCCGCCGTTCCGACCTCCCCTGCTGCCGCCACGCTGATTCCGACCACCATCTCTACCGCCGGAGGTGTTAAATCGAGAATGAGGGGGTCGATTTTGGTGCTCGGTGGCGAGAATGGTTGGTGAGGATGTAGTGTCTTGATGTGAGGCTTGAACGTGACGGGAGTGATTTTTTTGCCTTGGACCGTTCTTCAAGGGTTAACATGGAGCGCATCTCAAGAACCGTTCTTCAAGGGTTAGCATGTGAGGCTCAAATGGTGGTGACGACATGGGCAAATTTCGGACATAAACCATCGATGGTATAAATGACGAGGTTTCTTTCAGGTACCGGGGATCTAATATTAGCAAAAATATCAGAGATAGACTTGATACGTGTGCAATATTCCATAACTGTAGAATCGCCAATGGTGATAAAATGTAGTTCATCATCTAATTCCATGGCTTTCATTTCTTTATCCTCATGAAACATGTCTTCAATAGTCTTCCAAACATCTGCTGCAGTGGCGTTGGGTTTGAGAATAGATTGGAGAACAAATTGAGTAAATGTTCCATATAGCCACTGTTTTACAATATTTTCCACTGTTTCCTATTCTGGATCATCTCCAATTTTAGCAGACCCATCAAGATGACCGTATACTTTGTACCCAATGCAATGAGTTTTAAAAAGTTCTTTCCAGGAATCATAATTCAAGCGGTCGAGATCAAGGAGAAGGGGGTCATAAGACTTGATATTGGTTATCCCATTGATTTTATCGTTGGGACTAGGTTTGGGATTAGAAGATTCTCCAATCATTGTGACGAAGGAGAAGAAAGAAGATGAAAAACAGAGGTGAAAGGTGAGAAGAATACGAGAAAGATGAGAAGAATACGACCACAGGAAGGGATCAGCTAGGGTTAGAGGGAAGAATAGCCTGATACCATGTTACAATGAATATTTTCCCATGAATAGGCCTTTAGCCTCTCACGTATATTAATACCACAAATGATACAAAAAGGGCTACAAATAAGAGTAATGGGCTAAATAGAATGTTCGATCGCCCAAGCACATACAAACTAAATATAAAACATATACATACAGAAATATACATCTAACACATTTAATTCCTTGCAGTTTACAATTTTTTTGTTATATTGTTGAAAAAATACATGATCCATTCACTTTTTTCTCATTAAGGCATTGTACACTGAAAGCTACAATATCATAAGATTGTACTACAATGACTATAATAACACGGAATTTGGCTCGTTATAAAAACTTTAGCATGGAAATGTAAGTTTAGCATGTATTTTTTTTCTATTGGTTATTTATGCCTGAACCACAAGTTGTAGTTCTTTTTCAACTTTTATGTCAAATGTATAGTATTTGTAAATATAGAAGAAATTTTTAGCTAAAAACTTTTAACATCATTGTTGTAAGCATAAACATTTTATTATTAAGACATTGTATGTCTAAACTCTTACCAATTATAACATTAGCCTTTCAGTCACACGTTTTTTCAGGAAATACCAAAATATGAACTTTATGAGTATGATCTATTTGATAAATATAAAGATACATAGTTTTAAGTTTCAACCAAGGTATACTACAAAACTGTAGCAACTACATTCTATGCAGATGTGGATCAATCAATGTTGATCAAGGAACTAATGTCCATATTTATTTTTGATGAATGTTGCAAAGGTAACTCAAACATAGAAGAATTAGAAGCCAATATGAATTTACCATTTATAATATGACCTGACCCATTTGAAAGAATAAATTCTCAATTTTCTAAGCTTACTTTTTGGAATTATAAACACTCTTTAATCGCTAGTTATCAAATGTTCTTATAACAATATAAATATAATAAATTTATTTTAAAAGGTTTAGAAACCAGGAACCTATAACACGTTCAATGGTTCCGGGAGCAGTTCAAGTATACTAAGAACCTGTGTAACCGACATCAATTCCCACATTCTAGAACCAGCAGTTCCGGTAACGATTCCAGTCAAATTTTCAGGGTATCCGCCTATGCTCACCTCAAGTGTAAATACCAAGTACATAAGACTACTCGGTATGGGATGGGAACACCATTGAGGCGCCTACATGGGACCTCCACAACGACGGTATAACGCCTCAAACACCACCCCCGATTCCCGTTAAGGTATAAGGCATCCCCATTTTTTCTTTCTTCCTTCCTTTGTGTTTCTTTTTTCTTGGCCTCACAATTGCGTTGAAGGCTTCGAACACCACCACTAAAAATATGGTGGAAAGAAAAAGAATATTTGAAGTTTTATCCGACTATTCTTAATAAGGCTGACATTTATAAATCAGGGCCTACGAAACAACATTGTTATTTCTTGTGTTTAGCATAAATTAGAACACAATATTTATGGAATTTAATTTACATAGGGCTTCAGCTCAAACAAGAAGCCCTTAATTAACAGTATTGTCATATTCACACAATAAAATGAGTAACTAACCTTTGTTTGCTTAAGATAAAGAAGTGGAATGTAGTATTGAATATCTAATCTGTAATAGATTTGAAAGGTACAAGCCACCAGGACATACATCTTAAAGGACAAATATATTATAAAATTAAGTGTAAGGGTAACAAAATTTTCTATGAGTAATCTCCTATCTAATTTCTCTATTTGCATTGGTCACCAAAGCAATAGATTACACAGACCACAATCTAAAGGCTCCCATAATGAAAACTGAAAATTAGGCATTTCAATTGTGAACTAATATAATAAATACCCAAATCACGAGGTTGAAAGTCACAATTTCATTGTTCACACCACATTAAAAACAAGAAGGATCATAAATAATATAATAATGTATCCTTTGGTTGCCGAAAAAGGAATTATAAGGAGAAGAGAAGAGGTATTTATGGAAGCCGTTAAGAATGAATGTAAGAAAAAATGCCACTATCCTTCCATGAGTTTAAAGCATATCGTCAAACATTAAATATCAACTCTCTTTAGTTACTTATTGCCAATATATAAAAGGAATCAAGCTAATTAAATTAGATTGTGCAAGTGATCACCAGCTTAGCTGGTTGTGATGCATCCTGGGTTATAGGCCTCAGTGGGTGAGGTCAAGAGTTCGATTCTTGGCCGAACACATTTGGGGGATTTTCCCTGGATTGGCGTGGATTCGATTCTGGTGCCCCTCTTGGTGGTCCGCTAGGCATTCTTGATCCATCGGGTCGGGTTACTCTCTATCTATTTTCCGGTTAAAAAAAAAAGTTATATTAGATTGTGGAGGAAGGAAAAAAACCAAAATACAAGGTGATGAGATGGAACATCAAGAAATAGGTTGACATTGTTATCCTCTTTATATATGAAATACAAGGTGATGAGATGGAACATCAAGAAATAGGTTGACATTGTTATCCTCTTTATATATGAACCGCCTAGCATTATGGAACAAATATAAGAATAGAAGCTATAATATTAGGCATAAACCTTGCAGATGCATCAGTTGTATTGAGATCACAAACAAAACATGTTTAGAGTTAACATTCCATAACAAGGTCAAAAGAGATGTCAATCCCGTAGTTCATGATATCAATTCCAGTGATCCTTATATGCCATCAGAATGTGTAAACAGGTTGGCCCTCTCATGTCTCTACCAATTTTATGTTTCTTCGTGTCTTCAATTTTACCCGTTGCACTTCAAATTCGTAATCACAATATATACTTTTGAATATTAATTGAAATGCAACAACGCTATTGAAAGTTAACCTTTACCTTATTCAATATGCTCATTTGCAATTACACTCAAATACACAGACTCTTTGCATGCATTTAACCCTTCTCTTCTTCATTTGGTGCACCAATTGTCTCATTAAGGTATATATATATATATATATATATATATATATATATATATATATATATATATATATATATATATATATATATATATATATAGGAGTAGGATCAAATGAGAACACCTAAAAGGTTGAGAACGCGAGAACAGATCTGGGCCATTTAAATATTTAGATCTAAGGTTATTATTAAACGGATGATTTATGAAAAATTCTAAAACTACGGGCATTAAAGTGTAACTTTTAAATTGCCAGAAGGGCATAATAGGAACTGCAAATTTACATATTCCCTACAATTTCTCACCCTCTCTCCTCTTTCCGTTCATAATCATGTATTTTTATCTCCTTCGTTCTCTCTTTAGGGTTTCAAAATAAACGACTCTCTCAATGAATTCGGTTCCCTTTTCTTCCCTCTCTTCCCATCGATCGATCCACTGCCGTCTTACCCCAACTTTAGGTTTGAATCCACGTATCAAATCAGCGACATTGGATTCTAGTTCCACAACAATCCTCGACGATCCGACATCGGCTTCCGATTCAGAAGAAGATAGTCCAGCGAAGATCCAACGAAGATCGGCGCTAGGGTTAGCGTAAACAGCCAAGGCATCAGTTCTTTATGTTATTTCGTTGAAGACATCAGTTTATGTTATTTCGTCTCCGTGGTCGACGAGGCTGAAGAGGAGGAAACGAGGAGGCAGCGAGGGGTGGGTTGTGGGTCTCGGTGGATTGAAGATGGGGCATCTTTGGTGATTACTGGATCAAAGAGAAGAAGAAAATAGAATGGAAGCAGCGGGATGTGGGGTCTGCAATTGGTTTCCGCCTCCGGTGACAAAAGCCCCGATATTGGGTTGTTTGGTGATTGAGAAGGGCAGCAACGATTCAAAAATAGGTAAGGGCTTCTTTTTTTTATTCTTGTTTGATTTGGCAGAACTCAATAGGCTATTTTTTTGTTCTTGTTTGATTAGTGAATACGAGCATAATCGTTGTATATATACAACGATAAGCCTCATGCTTTCATCGTTATGCCACTTGATTGCATGATTCTTTGCTTCGATTGTGTGCATCACTGATGATCAAAATTTTGTTTTTCTGATTTTATTAGTTTGCCAAAGTTTGGATTGACGAGACTCGTTTGATCTGTATATTTTGATTTTCCACCAGATATCCGAAACCCTACCTTTTCGTATTACATATGTATGTTTGTTTATGTTGTGGTTGAGATTCGAATGGTTATGGTATTAAATTGATTCAGTTGGTAGATCTGAAACGAAATAAAATGGAAGTTATTTGCTTCGAGAAACTGATGCTTGTCCGGTTCGAAGTGTTGGATTGAAAAATAAACGAGTTTGGGACTGGTAATGGTTCTGTTTAAAGAAAGATTGGTGCTTCGGTTTTTATCTGTTTCAATTCCGTGTGCCTGAGACGAGTTCATTTATGAATATAATTACAATTATAGAAATTCATATGTATTTTGTATTTTGTTCAGTCTCTTCATTTACTAAATTTGCTTCATTTAATTAATTGTTAATTGTATTTAATTCTGATTTTTGGGTTTTCTATCAAGAACATGAAATGATGAAGTATGAAATTGTTTCAGGAGCGAAGAAAGAACAATATGGAGCCCCTCTACCGATTTGGTGGTTCATCGCAGTAGTGGAGTGGCAGGGGGTATTCTGGCAACCTCTTCACCACTTCATTCTCTTGTTCCAGTTACTGTCGATGAGAGGGGGAGGAAGCAGAAAGAAAACGACAACAGGGGGTGTTTGGGTTGCTTGGTGTGTCATAAAATAGTGGGAGAAAATGGAAGGGGCTGTTGCTCTTGGCTAGCCGGAAACCACTAGCAAACACCTCTAGTGGGGGTGTTTTTGTTGCACCTTGAAGACAGGACAAAAATAAAGGAGTGCGAGAGGAAATAGAAGAATGAAAAATTGTATTTATCTGTGAATAGCAGTGCATTCATGTGTGAATAATAGTGAATGAATAGCAGTGCATTCATGTGTGAATAGCAGTATATTCATTTGTGAATAACATTGAATGAATGTATTTATTTATGATTAGAGGTATTCATTTATTCAATTCTGAATAACAATGTAATTATTTGTTAATAGGAGTGTATTCATTTGTGAATAACAGTGTAAGCATGTGTTAATCAGTATATTTATTTATGATTAGAGGTATTCTTTTTGTGGAGAAATGATAATTTTTACAATCTTTTTTACTCTCAACTGATTAAAAAAAGAAATTGGATTATTTGTAAATTGATGTGTATTTATTTGTGATTGGAGTAGTATCAGGTTTTTTGAAAAAAAAAATCATTTATGAATACAAATGTACTAATTTGGTGTTCGATTTCTATTCATTTTTTTGAACACACAAAAAAAAAATTGATTTTTAAAATTTTTTTTTTTCAATATTAAAATAAATTTTGATAAAAATGTTTTTTATATTCCATTAATAAGAAAAATAAAAAATTGAATATTTATTTCTTTTTTGGTAACTGATCCTAAATTTAAGGGAATTTGATTGAAATTTATTTTATTTTAATATAATTAAAATATACAATTACTAGTATACCCTTATAATTTGATTAGTCCAGAATTGTTCTTGCGTTCTCAATCTTTTAGGTGTTCTCATTTGATCCTCTCCCTATATATATATATATATATATATATATATATATATATATATATATATATATATATATATATATATATATATATATATATATATATATATATATATATATATATATGTCCTCATTGCTATTCCGTTGAATAGTGAGTTATAGATGCCTAGCTTCCTTAGGAATCAGGTTTTCTGTTAACAACAAAGGTATTCTATACATATATAACAAGAGAGGCCTCGCAAGGAGGTTGGAAGTACAAAACAGAAAGATAAATTCGATCAAAGAACTCAATTATAGTATGAAATCGACTATTTGAGTATTTTCTGTTGAAGTCAGACAAGCTACTGCACTCCCATTAATATCACATGGGCCCATGATGTTTGTAGAGTTCTTCACCACTTACCTTCTGTAGAGAATAGTGGCCATACATGTTATCCTCTATGTTTAATTCTTTTGGGTATACAAGTAAATGTCAAAGACATTATACTATCTCTGAATATATGGTTGTGATATGTTAGATCATACTTTCTTGCAAGTTGAGAAACACAACACATGATGCTGCCTTTCTGTCACGATGTCTCCATCTGTAATTTAATTACCTTTTTATTATCTGTTGTATACTTGGAGCTTCAATAAACCATTATATAAATGAATCTGATCGGCAAAGAACCAGCACACATGCACTTTCCTCCGTAACTCCTCCGCAAGATCTTTTAACAAAGGAAATACTCTCACATTGATTTACTTCCTTCAGAAAAATGGGTATTCGTATGCCTCGGATCATTCAAGCAAAACACATTCTCCAAAGATCTTAGTCAAATGGAACTCGCACATCAACAATGGATCTACCAAAAGGATATTTTGCAGTTTATGTTGGGGAGCAAGAGCAAGAAAAGAAGCGCTTTGTGGTTCCTGTGTCGTTGTTAAGCCAACCTTCATTTCAAGACTTATTACATCAGGCAGAGGAAGAGTATGGATATGACCATCCAATGGGTGGCCTCACAATCCCATGTAGCCAGCACATATTCTATGATCTCGCAACTAGTCTGGGCGCATTATGAGTTCAATTTATTGCGTTGAAGTTGTAAATAGTACTTTTTTTAAGTAATGATCACTAACCTTTTTGCAACATGTGACACTCATCAGTTGTCCAGTTGTCCAGGTTGTTTTGAAACTCGAATTCGGATTTCATTCAAATCCACTATGTGTTGGTTAATGATATAATCTAGACTCGGATGACAAACAAAATTCATTGTAAACAGTATCACCATATATAACAGATAGAATTGCTACTTGAGAATTAATGATTTGTTCACAGAATTGACGATCAATAATCATGCCGTATTATTTCGTTCTACATTTATATATATTGGTTAGTGTCAGAAAAAGACAAAAACCAAGAAAAGTTATGTAGGGAGTGATTTTATCAGTTTATGGAAAGTGAGTAACTCACATTGAGGAAAAAGTAGACTCAGAAAGTAGTTTTTTATTTATGTCCTACCTCTTAACAATAAACAAAATACAATGAACTCTAAATTAATAATCCTTGTCCTAAATCCAATCAAATGGGACAATTTTCTCTATTCACAACTCATACAAGATCGATCCTAGTGGTTAGTTGGTATAAAACGTATTTCCCACAATGCATATAATTTCATCAATCAAGGTATTTATACAAGTATATAAGATACAGATATACATGACAGCTAACAAATATACCCTTACTAATATACCCTTACTAATAAAATAATAGTTCAAAAAGTACACATGTCATCTCCTTAGCCTTCCAAGTCAACATATGCCACTTGACATCATATGAGACAATTCCTACCAATTCGGTTTCCATTTAAATAGATATTAAATTAATAAATACCGATTTTACAGCTTTCCAAAATCAATTTTCTGCTGTTATTCGTTCCATTCCACAAACTTTGGTTACAACGAAATTAATATTCAAAATTTGAAACAAAAATCTTATACTAAATTAAAATTTGAATTATTTATTATCTAATAAGTTCAATTATATTTTAAATTTGTCAGTTTTTTAATGTATCTCAAAAAATCAGGGAAACATTATTATAGCCGTGATACTTGTTGGAGAAAGCATATCGAAACAAGAAGATAGAAGGAGATACTGTATAGGAAACAAATAGAATTTTTTATTAATTTCACAGAACATCACGATTAATTTACATACACACATATATAATGTTTGAACCATCACAATGGTTCACCTAAACAATCACAGCGGTTCATAACTTGACAGTAAAACTAACTTATAACTGCCATATTTAATAGAATATAATATAACTAACTAACAATCTAGGTTAATTCTAACACACCCCCTTAACCTGGATTTCTTCCAGCAACATTCATTATCTTGAAGCATCCAAACTTCAACCATCATTAAATTTGACATTCCCATGAAGAGTATCATCCATGGGCATATATATTCATCATCCTTTTTTTACATGAAAATCATCACATTCACCATGCCTTTTTGTAACCATCTGACACATAATACTCCTTTTTGCCTTACTCCACGTCAAGACCACAACTTGTACTTGTTTACAATATTTTACATAATCTTTTTTTTAGTAAGAACATGTGTAACTTCTGACTACTTTGAATGATTTCAAGGAATGTTGTTATGAATCATATGGATAATAAGTATTTTTAATTTCTGGAAAGTATCTTATTTTAGGGAATTATCTGGTTTCAGTTTTTAACGTTGTTAATTAGGATCATTTACTATTTGAGTCGATTTGGGTGATCTTTGTTTCCTTATTGGAGTCTTTTGTTTATCCCTATTTCAAGGGTAGTTGTTTATGAAATAAAATTATGCTTGAAGTCAATTGTTTTTAATCTCTTAGAATAGTTTAACCTAGTCTCCTCTCAATAGGAGATTAGGTGTTAGTAATACTCACGGCTGTAAGAAGTACAAGTAGAGGTCCTGTCACGAGAGCTAGATCTAGGGGCGTAACAAATTTGGTATCAGAGCCACTCGTGATGTCTACTCAACAGGAAGAATTGATGAAGAAGCTAGAAGCATTCATTATCCAGCAAACTCATAGTACCCTTGAACTGAAGGGGGCAGTCGAAGCCTTGCAGGCCAAGCATGCGGCGCTGGAAGAGAGTTTATCACAATCCTAAAACAAGGTCAACAAACAAGGGTCTGAAGCAAGTGTGGAAGAAGAAGAGATGGACCAGCAATTTGAAGATAACAACGAGCTAGGCCGAGGAAGGGGCAAGGGCATCATCACCGGCAGCGCTCCAGGAGGCAAGATGACGAGTTCCTTCACGGTGTTAGGTCAAGGCAGGGGGTCGTTTGGATCAAACCCCTTGGGAACACGACAGGGAGTAGGGAAGGGGTTTGATTCTTGGCGCAATGCAGAACCATAATCATTCAAACACTGCTGGATTTCCACAAGGCTGAAGGATCGGGACACAATCGACATATTGAACAAGAATAGGCGCATAAAAGTTGGGATGAATTTGATGAAGGAGGTTACTGTGGCGATCGGGTGCCTAGATTAGCCAAGATGGAGTTTCCGGTGTATGAGGGCAAGGGTGACCCACTCGAATGGTCACAGAAGTGTGAGGACTTCTTCAAAGAACAACAAAAACCGCCGGAGGCTTGGGTCTGCCAAGCAACTTTCGCCCTATATGGCTGGGCAAACGGGTGGTACCGAAACCTGAGAAGGATGAAAAATTGTTTGAATTGGGTCAATTTTTCGGAAGAATGCAAAATTCGTTTCGGCCTGCCTATAAGCTTGAATCCCTTAGGGGAATTAACTCGGCTTCGACAAGTTGGGATAGTAGAAGACTACTGTCAAAGCTTCGAATTGTTGTTGGGTACGACGATGGGGGTCATACCGGAGCAAAGCATTTGGCACTTTTGTGTGGGGCTAATAAACGTGATAAGATATGAGGTTGAATTTGCAAGACCCATAAATCTATACTATGTCATGAATCTAGCCAGACAAATTGAGCTAAGGGTGGCAGAAGCAGGACAAGAAATAGGTGTCGGGCGTACAGGAAACCAAACCTTGACTGCAAGCCAAAAATGAGAGTCAGAAGGAAAAGGAGGAGCTGGAAACTACAAAACTGAAACACTAAATCCGGCCTGGAAAAAACTAACTTCTGCAGAAATGGCAGAGAGGCGGGCTAAAGGCTTGTGCTTCAACTGTGATGAAATATTATCGGTTGGGCATAAATGTGCCAAGCTCTTTTGCATCATGATGGATAATGAGGAAGATGACGCTAATGGGTGACTATTGAGCTTGAGGACAAGATCAATGCGGAGGAGGGGAGTAATGTTATGAATCATATGGATAATAAGTATTTTTAATTTCTAAAAAGTATCTTATTTTAGGGAATTATCTTGTTTCAATTTTTAAAATCGGTAATTAGGATCATTTAGTATTTGAGTCGATTTGGGTGATCTTTGTTTCCTTATTAGAGTCTTTTGTTTATCCCTATATAAATGGTAGTTATTTATGAAATAAAACTATGCTTGAAGTCAAATGCTTTTAATCTCTTAGAATAGTTTAACCTAGTCTCCTCTCAAGAGGAGATTAAGTGATAGTAATACTCACGACTGTAGGTCTGTCACGAGATCTAGATCCTGGGGCGTAACAAATGCCCATTGATTTTCGTCCCCATGGTACACGTTTTCTGAATACCTATATTTTGAACTAGATTTGACAACACATAGGCACGCTTTCATCCTTTGACATATGAAGATATTATCTTTCTTCGTAATACTTTTGTATATCAAACAACAAACTTGGGTTCATACCAAGATCTTTTCACTTGGCATGCATCATACACTACACATTGAACAAACATCGTTCCATCAATCTTTGGTTCCTTTAAAGAACCATAAATCATCATCATCATCATCATCATCGACCCTAGAATCTTTTCATATTAATCGAAAGTACTTCGAATTCAAACGCACATGTGATCAATCCGTGACTCCATTTATTATCAAGAACGGTGGATCACTAGCAAGGCTTGGATAAATGATAGCCACTCTATGGATGAAACACATATCACCGGCACAGGGAGCGAAGATGGTGCCATCGGTCACATTACCAGGGGCAGAAACAACAAGACTCCTACCACCGGTCCTATACCACAACCATATTGCATCTCATTTACATATTCTTCGATGCTTTCTCCATTTTCTTCATCTGTCATTCTTGAACCAAAAGGCTCTGATACCACTTTGTTGGAGAAAGCATATCGAAACAAGAAGATAGAAGGAGATATTGTGCAGGAAACAAATAGAATTTTTTATTAATTTCACAGAACATCACAATTAGTTTACTTGCACGCATATATAATGTTTGAACCATCACAATGGTTCACCTAAACTATCACAACGGTTCATAACTTGATAGTAAAACTAACTTATAACTACCTTATTTAACAGGATACAATATAACTAACTAACAATCTAGGTTAATTCTAACAAAGAACACTACAAACATCATGGGCCCATGTGATATTAATGGGAGTGTGGCTCTACTTCCTAACAAACCTATAGTTCTGATTAAAATCATTGAGGTTTTCTTACAACAGGTGTGGCCTATGATGTATTATGTTTATGGATATAATACATCGTATTGATTAGGAAACCTTTGTATAGGCATCATCACTTGGTTTTTGTATTTCAATGGACCAACCAATCCTTGAAATATTTTTTGATCCTATATTGGCCTTTAGATTCAAAAATTAATTATGTATTTTCTTTCTTTTTACAAGAGGAAAGACAAAGGCATGTGGTATTGATCCCATTTACACCCTATGTCACCATCCTTAATCTAATTTTCCATATATTATATCGATATATTAACCATTCAAGATGAATAACACAACCACAAATTCACAGCTTTTTCCCAAGAAGTCGTGCTTTGAGAATTTTCATTCACCGTAAGCCTTTTGAAGTTAACAGACAATACCCTCCTTGTAAAATGGCCATTCTTATGCCCCGCATCACTCAAGCAAAGCAAATTCTTAAACGGTCATTCTCAAATGGAAGTAGCACAACAAAATCTATGGATATCCCAAAAGGCTGTTTAGCCGTTTATATTGGTGAGCAAGAGAAGAAGAGATTTGTAGTTCCCGTATGGTTGTTAATGCAAACTACTTTTCATGAACTGGGTATAGTCATCCAATGGGTGGCCTGACTATTCCATGTAGTGAATAAACGTTCACGATTCAGCTTCTCGTTTGGGCGCATTATGACACTTGTATACAACATTCTTAGTTATCATGAGTAGTTAAATGACCAGTAGAATTTTTTTTTATCATTTGTAATTAGACAATTGTTCCATTTTTGTAAGACACTTGAACCATAACTGTTTAGAGTTTATTGGATTTTGTTTAGCGTTATGAGATATGAAATGCAGAAAATTGCATCATCCACTATTTTGGCTATAATAATTTCTCATACCTTGATGTGCGTCCCTAAGAAGTTAATTAAAACCACATCATATCAGTTTGTTTTTTCAGAAACCGGTATGCAAAATGATAAAATGAATTAAGAAAAGTCTATTAGAACGGATCATGGGCTTTGTCGCCATCCATGTTCCTGCATGTAATAAATTTATATTTTTGTATTCAAAGGGGATACCATATAGATACACATATCATGAAACAACTATAAAAAGTATGCTGAGCATAAAAATAAAATGTAATAAATATAGTAGAAGATTAGAATGGGACTTTAGTTTACACATACAATGAAATAACTCTAAAAGAGTACGCTGACGCCTATGACGCCCACACATTTGTAGCTTGATATTCATTGGAAGAGAACTAGAGGACCTGCTACAATCTGATAGTAAAGCTATTACTGGAGGAATGCAAACTTATTTAATACAAATATACAAGAGTTTCTTATAGATTATTCTGGCAATAGGCTACGTAGGACTACCTTAATTAATCAATGAAGGGTTATGGCTTATTATAATCATATATAATTAAACAGCCACATACACAAAATTTATTTTGATGATGTCCGCTTTTTTATTGATAAATCTTTAATTCATATGAAAATGGTAGAATCCCACTAGGTGTGTATGTCTCCACACCTCTCCTCCTATCCCCTCGCGTAAAGCCTAATACATAGTGATAAATGGGAAGTTTGGACTAATGTGGCAACAAATATTGATTACTTGTTGCCCCCCACATGGATATTTTTGCTTATATGACAGTTTAATTTGGCTAGAAGATACTCCAAGTGTGCTTTAGTTAGGTGTTTGATGCTTCAAATCTACTATAAGAAATTATGGGCATCTCCCCTTTCAGACTATTAGCTCTGGAGAATTCTTCTTAAGACTTGTCTTATAGTTAAAACATAAGATGGTTCTATCTTAGGAACCCTAGGAGAAAATACGTATAAGATGATAAGAAAGCAATTAAATTAAAGATAGGGACGCTGTAACAGAAAGGCAATATCATGTGCTCTGTTTCTCAACTTGCAAGAAAGTATGATCTTACTTATCACAACCATATATTCAGAGATAAAATAATGGATTAAACTTGTACTTGTATACCTAAAAGGATTATCATGGAGGAAGACATGTATGGCCAGAATTCTCTACAGAAGGTAAGCAGTGAAGAACTCTACAAACATCATGGGCCCATGTGATATTAATGGGAGTGTGGCTCTGCTTCCTAACAAACCCATAGTTTTGTCTTAAATCACTGGGGTTTTCTTACAACAGGTGTGGCCTATGATGTATTATGTATATGGATATAATTCATCGCATTGATTAGGAAACCTTTGTATAGGCATCATCACATGGTTTTTTTTATTTGGATGGACCAACCAATCCTTGAAATATTTGTGAAGCTATATTGGCCTTTAGATTCACAAATTAATTATGTATTTTTTTCCTTTTTATAACAGGAAAGACAAAGGCATGTGATATTGATCCCATTTCCAGCATATGTTACCATCTGTCATCTAATTTTCCATATACCATATGGATATATAAACCATAAGATGAATAACATAACCACAAATTCACATCTTTTCCCCAAGAAGTCGTGCTTGAAGAATTTTCATTCACCGTAAGCCTTTTGAAGTTAACGGACAATACCCTCCTTATAAAATGGCCATTCTTATGCCCCGCATCACTCAAGCAAAGCAAATTCTTAAACGGTCATTCTCAAATGGAAGTAGGACAACAAAATCTATGGATATCCCGAAAGGCTGTTTAGCGGTTTATGTTGGTGAGCAAGAGAAGAAGAGATTTGTAGTTCCCGTATGGTTGTTAATGAAACCTACTTTTCAACAACTGCTTGATCAGGCTGAGGAAGAATTTGGGTATAGTCATCCAATGGGTGGCCTCACTATTCCATGTAGTGAATATATGTTCACCGATTTGGCTTCTCGTTTGGGCGCATTATGACTTGTATACAACATTCTAATTAGTTATCATGAGTAGGTGACTGACCAGTAGAATTTTTTTTTATCATTTGTAATTAGAGACTATTGTCCCATTTTTGTAAGAAACTTGAACAAGGAACTATTTAGACTTCATTGTATTCTGTTTAGCATTATGAGATAAGAGATGAAATGCAGAAAATTGCACAATCTACTATTTTGGCTCTAAATATTTCTCATGCCTTGAAGTGTGTCCCTACTATACGCAGATAAAATCACCTCATACGTCAGTTACCTTTTTCAGAAACTGATATATAAAATGATATAATGAATTAAGAAAAGGCTACATGAGAACGGATCATGAGCTTTTTTGCAATCCATCTTCCTGTATGCAATAAATTTATGTTTTTGTATTCAAAGGGCATACCATATAGATACACATATAATGAAACTGTAGAATATATAAATCAAAATAACACCCTGTGTTTGTTTGCTGCTCTGATATGTCGATAGAATAGAAGAAAAGAAAATATTGATTATAAAAAGAACTAATGTACTTAATGGAAAATTGAAAGCAAAAAACCTCTAATACTTTTACTCATGATAGAAGGCTATATATAGCCCTCTTAAAATCCACAAGCAAAAACAAGAAAACTTCAAAAGGCTTACGGTGAATGAAAATTCTCAAAGCACGAACAACAAAAACCGCTAAACAACTCTATATACTAAGCTAATAAAATATAAGATAATAAATTCTTAAACAATTCTCAAAGCACGAACAACAAAAAAATGATCCTTATCTTTATGATAATTTTTTTAAAAAAAAAAATATATAATGAAAAAAATTGGGCCCTGTGCAGCTGCCCACTTTGCCCTCCATCAACGCCCCCCCCCCCCCCCCCCCCCCCCCCATGAAGAAAAGAGCCTAAAGACTCGTACCACCTACTGAACCATTCTTCCCATGTGCTCCAAAGTCCATGGAATTGGTCAAACAAAGAAAAACAATTCTATATACTAAGCTAATAAAATATAAGATAATAAATACTTATTATAACCAAAGTTTCAGCCATGCATGTAAAATTGTGACTACCAAACTGATTAACAAACCAACAATCACCCCGTTAATCAGTTTGTTTTTTTCATCCCACTAGATCACAGCAATGTCGGCTCCTCCTCGATGATCAAGTTTGCTTCTTTTTTCCACTTTGGACATTCGTTGTTGTAATGATCGAATTCACCACATTTGTAGCATTTTACGTGACTCTTGTCCCGAACACGTTCCTTACCATCTTGGCTCCTCCCGGACCCACGACCTCTTCCCCGGCCACGTCCAAATCCGTCCCGATGCGAACCGCCACTGCCACAATGCATACAACCATCCGACTTTTCTTCTCTTGACAACAACAACCCACCATGAACGTCCTCCACCTTCTCGGATCCTTTGATGCGCTCCTCATATGCCTTTAGTCTACCGATGGCTTCATCAAAAAACATCGTATCCAACTCAAAGCATTGTTCAATCGATGCCACAATTTGTTGAAAGGACTTGGGCATAGAATCAAGTAACCTTTTCACCAAGTCAACTTCTTCAAGTTCATGTCCGAGACTCCGTGCTTTCGAAGCTAAACCACTCAACTTGGCTGCAAAATCATCAATGGTTTCTCCCTCCTTCGTACGCAAGCTTTCTAGTTCCCTCTTCAATGTTGCTAATTGAGCCGTTCTTACCCGATCCACACCCAAATACCGAGTTTTTAATCCTTCCCAAACCCTTTTTGGATCGGTGTAATCGGACATTTGCAACACTATCTCTTCTGGTATTGCTTGAAACAAGAAAGCAAGAGCTTGTTTCTTCTTCTTTGGATCCGATTCTCCACCGGATGTCTTTGCTTCAACAGTCTCCCATATTCCATGTGCATCCATGATAGACTTTACTTTGACTGCCCATACCAGATAGTTGGTTGAGGTCAAAATCGGAATCTGATATGACATTTAACCCATCAGGACTTGGTCTAATGAAAGACCTGGTTTGGTGGAGCTTCAATAAACTTGGACTTAGTAGTCCTATCTTTGTGATTTTAACTGATAATTCTCCTTTTTCATAGCATGTTTATTATTATAAATAGAGTAGGGTTTATCTTCTAGGGTGTAGGACGTGTAGGTTTGTATTTTCGGTTTTCATGAATGAGTAATACACAGAAAATTGTCCTATCTTCAGATTGCATGTTCCTTATTTTACTGTGAGTATTAGTGCATGTTTGATCTTGTGTAGAGAATGTTCCGACAATTGGTATCAGAGCACCCAGGTTCACACCTGGTTCTCAGCAAGAAAGAGAGAATGAAAGCAAGAAGTTTGGTGATAGGAGGATCAAATCTGTAGCAAGAAAGTAAGCAGTAAGCATGAAGAAAGATTGCACAACAGCAAATTAGAATGAAAGAAAAAAAGAAAGAAAGAAAGAAAGAAAGAAAGAAGAAAAAGAGAAGAAAGAAAGAAAGAAAGAAAGAAAGAAAGAAAGAAAGAAGAAAGATAGAAAGAAAGAAATAAAGAAGAAAGAAGAAAGAATGAAAGCAAGCAACAAGTCCGATCATGTTTGTTAATCAGAAGAAAGATGCAGCAACAATTTTTGTTGTTTGTTAGCAGGTAAGAAAGTAATTAACAAGCAGGAGAGGCCGGTTGCAAGCAAGATAGTAAGCATGTAGTCTTGTAGCACGTAGCAGACAAGAAAGAAAGCAAGCAGTAAGGGTGATCAAAAGAAAGAATGAAGCAACTAAGCAAGTAGCAGGTTGGTTACTCTCTTGATCAGAAGAAAGTAGCAGGAGTAGAAGTGTGTTGTATGTTAGCAAGAAAGAAAGAAGAAGCATGCAACAAGAGCAAGAACCGACTTTGTTGTGGTGAAGATCGAAATGGGTCAAGAAGTATCAAGATTACCGGGGGGGGGGGGGGGGGGGGGGGGGGGGGAATGTTGGGTAATCTTGATGGGTTAAGTTGTTCATGGGTACGGATTCGAATGGGTCGCTCTAGTTTCCTTATCCACAATGGTAGACTTGTATACACATCCTCCATCAAGCGTAGGTATAAACTGCACATGATGAGACCTATATTATCAAATAGTAAATGGAAGACTTTTCGCTTGTAAATGGAGGATGTGTATACAAGTCTACCATTGTGGATAAGGAAACTAGAGCGACCCATTCGAATCCGTACCCATGAACAACTTAATCCATCAAGATTACCCAACATTACCCCCCGTAATCTTGATGCTTCTTGACCCGTTTCGATCTTCACCACAACACGAAAAAAGTACCAAAACTAAGTGTGTCTATCTTCATTCTTTCTTTTCTATCTGGGTGTATTTTGAGCCATACGTATCTGATTTCTAACAGAAACATCACCTACAAAGTATGCCGGCCATAAAAGTTAATAAATAATAAACATAGTAGTACATGAGAATGAGACTAATCATAAAAAGTAATAAATAGTAAACATAGTAATACATGAGAATGAGAGTGTAGTTTATACAAGAGATAAATATTTGTATTCAGTTTAGGAAATATTTATTTAAATATGAAGTACACAACACTAGGCTTACTTCAACGTAAAACACTGCATGTTCTGTTTCATTTTATGTTCTATTTTTTTTCCTGTTTTGTACCCTCTAATGTTTATATATATATATATATCTTTCATAATGCATTTTTTTGTTTAAAGAAAAACATAAAATCAACCTGATGCCTATGGAGCTCGGAGGTTTATAACTTGATTTCATCGGAAGATAACTATAATATCTGCAACAATTATTAGTGGAGGAATGCAAACAGATTTAGTACAAATATACAAGAGTTTCTTATCGGGCAAGATTATTCTTGCAAAAAGCAACATAGGACAAATTTAATGAATCAGATGAAGAGTTTTGGCTTGTTTTAATCATAAATAATTAAGGACCCACATATGTAAAATTTGTTTTGATGATAAATGTGGAATTTTCGGTATCTCCCCTTTCCCAGTACTAGCTCTGGAGAATGCTTATCTTAAAACTTTTCTTGTAGATCCAAACTTTTGCACATAGTTATAGATTCTAGTAATTTAGCTCTATGACTAGTGCTACTTTTTATTACGGATCACATACTTGTTAGTCAAATGGAGTGCTGAACAATACTTGGGTACATGGCCTTGTGATATATATATATATATATATATATATATATATATATATATATATATATATATATATATATATATATATATATATATATATATATATATATGTATATTTATATAGGATGGTTCAATTGAAAAAATATTGAGAACGAGGTAATAATTCTCAGCCAATCATTTAATTAACCTCTAAACATAAAGGACACGATGACAAACTTGAAAAATGTTATATAATAGCCTTCAATCACAAATACGTAAGTGTAGAAAGTTAGATAACAGTTGAAATTCATTCCAATAGATCATTCATCATCCAAATTTTTCCTTCAACATTCAACAATCATCCAGATTTCTTCAACTAAATCACCGGTCAACGTCATCTTGTGTTAATCAATAATTGATCTTCGTCAATAACACGTTTATCAACACCATTCATTCAACAGTTGACAACAAAAATTCGTTTTTTGTTTTTTCAATCCAACCTTCAATTCTACTTGAATACGAGCATATCTTTAACATCAACGATTAATTATACTCCAAACATCATTAGATCAACATCATCGATAATCAACAAAAAATTCAATTCATATCATTCATTCTACATTGTTCATCAAATAAAAATCGAAATAAAGGTTAGAGAAAGACCAAATCATTTTTTGTTTGAAAATTTTCATATAATTCTCTATCAATCTGCTATTTTGTAAGATTTAAATAGTCAAAGTATCATATTTTTTGTTTGAAAATTTTCATATAATTCTCTATCAATATGCTATTTTGTAAGATTTAAATAGTCAAAGTATCATATTTTTTGTTTGAAAATTTTCATATAATTCTCTATCAATATGCTATTTTGTAAGATTTAAATAGTCAAAGTATCATATTTTTAATATTTTTAAAAAAGTTAACTTGTATACACTATAACTATTTGATGAAATGCACAAACTAAATTACCATGTTATATTCACATATGAATATGTTTTCTCACCTCAATCAGTATATTATTATTAAAATATAAAACAAATATGCAAGTCTGTATGTTATTCATATGTGAATAACATATATAAATTATATATATTTGTGAAAACACCTTATAAATATTCATATGTGGATATATTGTGCAATATTCACATATGAATATATCAACTATTATTCACAAGTGAATATACGATCTTATATTCACATATGAAAATATCATCTAATATTCATAAGTGAATATACCATCTAATATTCACAAGTGAATATACTATGTAATATTTACAAGTGAGTTCATCATCAAATATTTAAATATGAATATATACTACGTTTATTATATGTTATATTCATAATCATATTTTTTATTCATAAGTGAAAAACGAATGTACTGTAGTAAAAATCTGAAGATGAAACTATAAAAAAAATTATTTTATCTTAAAACTATATCAATATGGATCTCTAATTATAGAGAATAAAAAATTATGAATTTTGATATATTTAAAATTATTTTTCGATACAAATAGTAACTTAAAATAAAAAAAAAACAAAAAAAAAAAACTATGTTTTTGTATATATTAAGGTAATAATTAACATAGTTTAACGAAACATATTTTTTTGGAAAACAGATGTGCATTCTTTTCCCATTTTAGTCGGTACGTTAGAGCCTTTTGCGACAAAAGTAAATGATTGACTGGGAATGATTCTTCTATTCTCAACATTTTTTATTTTCTCAATTGAACTTACCTCTATATATATATATATATATATATATATATATATATATATATATATATATATATATATATATATATATATATATATATATATATATATATATATATATATATATATATATATATGTCGAACATAGTTTTGTTCCTTGACTAAATAAATAAAAAAATTGGGTTCTTAAACAATATATTCATGCAACTACAAAAAGTTGTTCCCTTTGGAAAGCAATTTCTTCTAGAAAAAATAGTACCCATTGAAAGGAGAAATATATATATATATATATATATATATATATATATATATATATATATATATATATATATATATATATATATATATATATATATATATACTAGTAGGGTACCCGCGCAATGCATCGACATCAGATAATTTCATTCGACAAATCGTTTCTAAGCGGCGATTAATTTCCTTTTTGCATCGGATAGTTCGTTTTTTGGCAGATTGTTATGTGTAGGATGGTTGTTTTCGGCGAATAGCTTCTTTCTAAGTGTGTAGCTATGTCAGCTGAATAGTTTCCTTTCGAGTGTCCTTTATTTTTTATTGTAAAATAATTTTGTTGGCTTACTAAGTTTTTGAGCGGTCACACTTTAACCATGTATTTATGTAGAATAGTTTTTGTTCATAAATAGATTATATTTCAGATAACCTAACATATCAGCAAATATAACTTCTCTTTCAAATACATCTATCAAATATGTAAACTTTGTATTTCTATTTACGAATAGAATTACTTCATGTTTTGTGTTATGGGTTTAAGGTAGGGTGCTTAAGGCTTATTATTTATGGTTTTCGGTTTTGGGTGTATTGTGTTGGACTTGGAGAGCCATTTATAACCGATAAATTACTGATTTATGTAACATTTAGAAGACGATAAGTATTTTTATGGTAGTAGTTTCTAATCGGTGATTATTTCTTTTTGATGGACAACGAATAATTTTTGTTATTAATTGTTTCCCTATAGTGTTCACTTTCATCGTCATATAACTTCGCTTCGATAATTAATTATACTTTAGTGAATCGTTTGGGTTGAAAACAATATATGATTTTGTTGAGTTAAAAATGATGTGTGATAATGTTTTGGGGTTAAAAATAAATTATTGTTTGTAATTATCATTAAGAAAGAATAATTTTGTTTCCATAAATAGTTTCCTTACCTAAACTAAGACAATTTTAGGAATATTATTATCTAAAAATGGACAAAATAAGTAAAAAAGGTGGCAAATAAAATAGTTTGGTGGTAATTTTTAACATTTTTTCCTTAAAATGTAATATATAATACATATAATTAAATTGAATTGAAGGACTAAAAGTAACAAAATTAAACTGAATGACTAAAATTGAATAAATATAATATTTCTTTGGACGTTTATAATCCTTAGTTTGGTGGTAATTTTTAACATTTTTTCCTTAAAATGTAATATATAATACATATAATTAAATTGAATTGAAGGACTAAAAGTAACAAAATTAAACTGAATGACTAAAATTGAATAAATATAATATTTCTTTGGACGTTTATAATCCTTACCATCATACATTTATGATGGTAGATATCGATTTTGTATGAAAACAACTCATAAATCAAATTTGGAATTAAATAATCTTTACCGTTGTGATGATATATATTGATTTTATAAAATAAAATCTTTCATACACCAAACCCTTTTATCGGTCTATTTTAAAATATAATATAAAAGTAAACAATAATTATTGATTATGTGTGAATAGTATTTGATTAGGGAACTTATTGTAGCTCAAAGGAAAAGCTGCAAACTCTTTTCTGATGGAAACGTGCAAATTCAACAATATGATCTCTCTCTCTCTCTCTCTCTCTCTCTCTCTCTCTCTCTCTCTCTCTCTCTCTCTCTCTCTCTCTCTCTCTCTCTCTCTCTCTCTCAATATAGGATAAAAACAAAACCATACCAGTATCTTTATCACCTTTAGCAAGCTCACTATGTTGTCATTGCTTCGTTTAAGAGAGTGCTTCATTTTTCTTTTGTTTAACCCTCTCTTTTTTGCTTTTGAGCTTACGCCTACTTTGCCGATTTCTTCTATATAAATATTAAAAGGATAATATGTTAAAAAATAAGAACAAAAAAACCAAAATTAAAAGCGATAGATTCAAACAAAGGAAATTAAGTGTTTGTTGTGTAAAAGAATTATATTATCAGTTTCAAGGCTCATCTAGATTACACAATGAAATATATTAACTTCAAAAAGTTACCATGAAACACAATCACTAAAAGGCATTTCAAGTGGTGCCTGCCAGAATGATCACTTCAATCCCAGATCTAACAGACGAAAAAACAGGTCATTGTAAAAAATAAATTGATCATAAAAGTTTGAAGCACCAAAACAATTCAAAGTCACAAGATGTCTTTGAAATTATATTAATGGTTAGAGAGCAGAAAGAACCAAAATCGAAGCAAACCTATTCTTGTAGGAGAAACCCAAAATGGAATTTGAAAGATAGATACATCTATTTTCCAACCTTTTTCCTTTGTTTTTGAACCTTCACACAAAAAATAAAATATACATGAAGCTCCACTAATCATGAAATATGTGTCGCTCAAAAAAATATAATAAAATAAATCAAAGATAAAAACATGTTTCTTACACTCTTCCTCTTTCCCATCTGACCAGAAGCATAACTTTCTTCTATTTGAATAGGTAAACCTTCCAAACATAACGAAATAAGTTTTTTTTTAAACATTTGAGGGTTCAATTATAAAAAGAAACGAAAGATATGGAAAACTTTTTGACCTTTGGGATTTCTGGCTCCAATCTCGAGTATAAGATCTGAGAAAGGCATCGTGGATGAGTTGTAACCATAGTTCGGCAGTGGCCGATGGAGGATGAGGTTTTCTTGGATTTCAACGAAGGTTGATGGACCATGGCTGCTTGAAGGATCGCTTTTAAGAGTAGTCGAATGCTTCAAAGTGACACCACCATCCTGCTGTGGGTTGTTAGGTGCTAAATGGCGACATTATGTGGCATGTCATGGGAAATGAAGGAGACCGATAGGCATCTTGAAAGATAGAAAATGAGGGGATAGGGTTTCCAGGAAGAGACGGAACGGCTGTCTCAAGCTAGAAGTGAAGGCAATGGTATCATTTTAGCCTTTTATATCTAGGTGAGCAAAAACTTATGTGAAATCTTGTTTGGAGGGTGGCTACCAGAAATCGATGAGCGTGGTCGTCATGGTGAAGGAGGTGTATGTGATGATTGTGGTAATGGGGCACCGGTAAGTGAAGAAAAAAGGAGAAGTTCTGGTTGTGGAGATGGTAGCTAGGGTTTCCAGGTTTCTATAGAGAAAAATTGAGTATTCAAATTTTGAAATGAAAAGGGTGAACGAAGGAAAAGGTATCTAGGATGGTGATCTGTGTGAGTGTCCGGGAAAACCAATTCTCATTGGTCGAAACCATTTCACTTGGATTGCCAAAATTACAATCCACACCCTTCATTTTAGATTCAAAGGTCCAGATTTGTCTTCCTTGTTTTTTAAGATAATATGCTTAACTGTTTGTACTTTAGGCTTTAAAATTTATACTTAAGACATTATTATGTATTCTTTATAAGATGGTATATATATATATATATATATATATATATATTCTTATAATAATGTTTAAACATGTATATATATTTCTTATATTTCATATATGTACGCAATGATCTTGTTAAGGACAGACATCGAGTCCTATAAAGAAATTTGTACATTTTACTTATCATAACATAATTGTGTAATTCATTGATAATAATATTACAACCAAACATGAAACAAGAGTGGTACAAATATTATGTTTTATTCATGGTTATGCTCTTGGAGTTTTAGGAACAGGAGAGAGATAATGACAGTAATGCTTGATCTTTGAATTGTGCGTATCGGTCAAAGCATAAGCTTATTCTAGCTTAGGAACCCAAGGAGGAAATACGTATACGATGCTTATATCAGTCTACAAGCAATCTTCAAATTGAGTCAAACTTTTCTTGAGAAAACTATTTACATTGAATTTTGTTTGTCAGTCAATTCTAGATTATGTAATTAATCAATACATAGTGGATTCGAATGAAGTCTGAATTTGAGTTTCAAAACAACCCGGACAACTGATGTGGTGTCACATGTTGCAAAAAGGTTAGTGATCAGTACTTTACAAAAGAAACTATTTACAAATTCAATGCAATAAATTGAATTCATAATGCGCCCGCACTAGAGAGATCAAAGAATATGTGCTCACTACATGGGATTGTTAGGTCACCCATTGGATGGTTATATCCATACTCTTCCTCTCCTTGATGTAATAAGTCTTGAAATGAAGTTTGGCTTAACAGCGATACAGGAACCACAAAGTGCTTCTTTTCGTGCTGCCCAACATAAACTGCAAAATAGCCTTTTGGAAGATCCATTATTGATGTGCGACTGCCACTTGACAAAGGCCTTCAGAGAATTTGTTTTGCTTGAACGATCCGAGGGATACGAATACCCATTTTTCTGAAGGTTGCTGAAGGAAGTAAAACAATGTGAGAGTATTTTCTTTGTTAAAACATGTTGTGGATGAATTACAGAGGAAAGTGTGAGGAAAGTGTGCTGGTGCTTTGCTTATCCAATGCTTTATATAATGGTTGATTGAAGCTCCAAATGTATAATAGATGATAAAAAGGCAATTAAACTATAGATAGTGACATCATGACAGAATGGTAGTATCATGTGCTTTGTTCTTGAACATGGAGGAAAGTATGATCTTACATATCACAACCATATATTCAAAGATAGTATAATGGCTTAAAAATGTACTTGTATACCAAAAGAATTAAACAAAGAGGATAACATGTATGGCCATTATTCTCTACAGAAGGTAAATGATGAAGAACACTACAAACATCATGCACCCATGTGATATTAATGGGAGTGTGGCTCTGCTTCCTAACAAACCCATAGTTCTATCAAAACTCATTGGGGGGTTTTCTTACAACAGATGTGGCCTATCATGTAATATGCATATGGATATATTTCATCACATTGAATAGGAAACCTTAGTATAGGCATCATCACATGTTTTGTTACAACAAATGTGGCCTATGATGTATTATGCATATGGATATAATTCATCACATTGAATAGGAAACCTTAGTATAGGCATCATCACATGGTTTTTGTATTTCAATGGACCAACCAATCCTTGAAATATTTGTGATCCAATATTGGCCTTTAGATTCATAAATTAATTATGTTTTTTCTTCTTTTTTACAACAGGAAAGACAAAGGCATGTGGTATTGATCCCATTTCCACCATATCTCACCATTCGTCATCTAATTTCCCATACATCATATGGATATATAAACCATTCAATATAAATAAACAACCAAAGATTCACATCTTTTCCACAAGAAGTCGTGCTTTGATAATTTTCATTCACCGTAAGCCTTTGGACGTTAACAAACAACACCCTACTTATAAAATGGCCATCCTTATGCCCCACGTCTCTCAAGCAAAGAAAATTCTTAAACGGTCATTCTCAAATGGAAGTAGCACAACAAAATCTATGGATATCCCAAAAGGTTGTTTAACGGTTTATGTTGGTGAGCAAGAGAAAAAGAGATTTGTAGTTCCTTTATGGTTTTTAATGCAACCTACTTTTCATGAACTGCTAGATAAGGATGAGGAAGAATTTGGGTATAACCATCCAATGGGAGGCCTGACTATTCCATGTAGTGATTATACGTTCACGGATCTAGCTTCTCGTTTGGGCACATTATGACTTGTATACAACATTCTTAGTTATCATGAGTAGGTGACTGAAGAGTAGAATTTTGTTTTACCATTTGTATTGAGACAATTGTCCCATATTTTAAGAAACTTGAACAAGGAATTATTTAGACTTCATTGTATTATGTTTAGCGTTATGAGATAAGACATGAAATGCAGAAAATTGCACAATCTACTATTTTGGCTATAAAAATTTCTCATACCTTGAAGTGCGTCCTTGCGCCGATAAAATCTCCTCATATGTCAGCTTCAGAAACTGATATATAAAATCATAAAATGTATTATGAAAAGGCTACATGAGAACGAATCATGAGCTTTGTCACAATCCATCTTCCTGTATGTAATAAATTTATGTTTTTTGTATTCAAAGGGCATACCATATAGATACACAAATAATGAAACAACTCCCAGCAAGTAATCTAGGCATAAAAAGTACAGTTTTTGGCACTGTAGCATTCCAAATTTTGGTCATTTTACAGACGTAGTCGCTCACGTTTTTTTGTGCCTAACAGATCGTTAAAGTTGAATTTTATCTATCAATTAAACCATTCTATAACTTGATATAGGAACAACCGATTACTTGAGTGACTAAATATGTAAATTTGCTAAATTTTGTTGTTACACAATGCTACAAACCCCATATGGGTTTTACACAAAACATTCAACCATGTAAGCATGTCACCCGTGAACCACATAAGTTTCCCCCAAACCCTTAATTTGATAGTATTTCCTAACGTTAAAGACCAATTGAGAACAAAAATTACTTGAGTAACTAAATGTGCAAATTCACCAAACTTTGTTGTGATACAGTGCAAAAAACCATAAAAAGTAATAAATCGTAAACTTAGTAGTGTATGAGAATGAGACTATAGTTTATACTGCCTCTGTTGTTATATATGTATAGAATACCTTTGTTCACGGAAAACGTAAAAAAAACAACCTGATTCCAGGCATCAATAACTCGCCATTCAAGGAAATAGAAATGAGGACATTTATATATATATATATATATATACACACACACACACACACACACACTACCATATGCAAAGGATAGTATCTCCATCCCACCCTCCCTCCCTCTATCCATAATATAAACGGAAAATTTTATCAATTTTGCCATGACCGTTGAATACTTGTTCCCCCACTTAGATGTTTTGCTTATGTAATAGTTTCGTCAAGGTTGTTCTCCTTGTTTCCATTACATAGGTGTTCAATGCCTCACATTTAATATAACTAATGCTATAAAGGCTTTTTTATAAGAACTTAGGGTCAAGTATCGTTTTCATGCATGATTTTGCGGTTTTCAAGTATCCTTTTCAAACAAGAAAAAAAAAGTGTTGTGTTTAATATAGTAACCTTAAAAAAATTTCCACTATGGGGTGCCAAGATACATACAACAATTTTAAGTGGTTCTACTAGACCACCGAACTTATAGAAGGCTTGGATTTTACCATCAAGTAGCAAAATGGAACAGAGAAGTATATTACAGGAGTGTATTGTGATTTTATAGTGTGTCCAAATGGTGGTCTTGAAGTTGTATTTATACAACAAAAGAAACCAACACACTCTAGTGGTGGTACTGTGTAACCGACCAAAGATTAAAGGATGCCTTTCATATGCCCGTCTTAAACATAATATATATATATATATATATATATATATATATATATATATATATATATATATATATGTATATGTATATATATGTATAGTCAAGATCAAATAAGAAGGAAATTTTTGGTAGGAAGGTAAGAAGTTTTTTTTCTACATATTTTTTTCGCAAACAAACAAAATGAATCATTAGATGATTCATTTGTAAGATGATTCACAAGAAAAAATTCTCAAAAAAACATCTCGATGATACATTTATATCCTATATATATATATATATATATATATATATATATATATATATATATATATATATATATATATATATCAAACCTAATTTCTAAATATCACATTTACCCTAAATAAGTTTAAAAATATTGTATTTACCCTAATCTTTTTTCTTAAACATAATAATAATTTTAATGTTTTTATCAATTGACTACTATACCCCTTTATAAATCTATTTTTTAAAAAAAATGTTTATGCACTTCATAAACATCGAAAACCCTGACTCGACCATATGTTGCTGAAATTTACCTCCAAAGTTTCTTCCATCCCACAAATTTGTGTATCTATTTCTCGATTATCCTTATGTGTTGTTGTATTCCAATTAAAAATGAAACTCTGTTTCCTCCAAATATTATCACTTATGAATGCTGGTTATACTATTTACCTATTGCGTGTATCAACAATTACGTAAGTATTGCATACTGTAACATCTAATTTTGGGATGTTTCTTATTTTTGGATAGCGGACCGTAATTTGATCAAGTAAAGGTCTCAGGTTTCATGGGTTAAATTTTGGACCTTATTAGATGTTGATAATGTTGGCTAAGTGATTTGAGCCCATGAACTGTGTTTTGGAGCCAAAGGACTAAAACGGGAAAAGTGATATTGCGAACTCTTTTCATGTATTAATGAATTAAGTCTAGCCTGTTTTAAGTCAAAAGTAAATAGATATAATTGTGAGGCTTGTTAATACCTTTGTGTGCATATAAATATTACGACATGGTGAGTTCTGTATCCCAAGTCCATAAAATTAGCGTGTTGCTTTGTATTTAAATGCATTTTTCTATGTTTTAGGTCATTTTTAGCCTCCATCACATCAAAAGCTCTTTTGGAGCAAACCCTAGCCTCCTTTTCACAAGTATGAGCCTCTTCTCTCCTCTATTTTTGGTACTTTTTGGGCTTGTTTTGCTCGTTGAAGGTTTTTGAGTGCTCATTTGGAAGCAAGGACGCAAGAAGCTTGTTAGAATCTGGTTTGCTAGTCATCTTTTGGGATTATGTAAGACATCAAGGTTGTTGCCTTACAGTTCATTCTTAGTAGGTCTAGGTTTTGAGCTACTTTCTCTTTGTTTATGATGTTTTGAGTGATTTATTGCATTAATTTTGCAAGTTTATTGCTCTTTTAAGTCCCAAGAGTATTATATGTTTCAGATCTAGATTCACAAGTTGTTTTGGTGCCATGCATGGGGATTTCACCACATTTTCCTTTATTTTAACCGAGTTTGGTGAAGGACATGTATGACAATAAAGTTATGATTTTTATTAACCATTACGGTGACATGAAGCTTTTTGGAAAGTATTAGGATTTATCTTCACAGATTAAGGACTAAATAAGGTTTGGAATCTATCAAGCAGACCATGACATAACTAAGGACTGACCACGATGCAGTGAGCAGATTCATCGTGATTGTTGTCTGAGCCGAACCACGGTTCGGTTAAGGTCTTGCCACGACAGGGTGGTCGTTTATCATTGACTTTTGACCAAGTTTGAGGTTTTTCAATTATTAGTAAAAGTGTATCTTTGACCAGTTGGGCAAAATGGACTTTTACCATAAAGAAGGGGGTTTAAAGAGAATTTTATTAGAAGAGCTAGTTAATTAGATTTTATACCTTAAATAATAAATTAGGGTCATTATTGTGTAGTATTTGGAGACAGTATCAGTACTGCTCAACTGGATGTGAGTGGATTGCTTTATCATTCACTCAGGTGAGTTCTCGCAAACTTAATTACTATATATATTATGTGTCATATGCTATCCAGACCGCAAATAGACCTCTTAGAGAGAATCTAGTGGAATCAGAACCATGACATACCTCTCTAAGGGAATTCGTCAAGACCATGATAGACTGATCAGAGGGAAGTGGTCAATAACAAGTCAAGTAGAAATAGACCACTCACAGGGAATCTTGTGATCGTGGTCATTTATGTTAGCATGCTAGTAGGTTTACAATTCATTGTATATGCTTATGTGTTCTGTTATATTCTTATGTGCTTATTTATATGTTTTTATGTAAGTTTCAGAACGCATATAATTTATATAGTGATTAAGTGTTTTCTAAGCCTTAGGCTTAAAATTATTACTTTACGTTTTTAGTTGTTGGTCTTTTAGGTCCGAAGGGAAAGGAGCTGGCATGATCGGAACATCCGGACATTCTTAGAGGGGCATGACATCTGGCTTATCTACTCTATTTTGTGACATGGTTTCCAAAACAAGACTTAGGTTCCGCTCTGTACTGTGATTATGTTGACGTAACATGAAAAATATAATTTTATGATTTGTTAATGATTATTAATAAAACCTTTTGGTAAACTACACTCTAGTTTTCAAAAAAGTTTATGGATGATTTTGGTATGTTACACATACCTTCGCCTTTCGCACTTGTGCCTCAATCTCTTGATACCATACACAATGTTTTCACATAACATTTAAACTTATTAATCATTGATACATTGCGATGAGAAAATTAAAAAAATTAGTTACTTAGTTAACTGAATGGTTGCTTTCTGTTTGATACTTAAATAAGGTGCCCATCCATGTAACAAGAATCACATACTCGCGGTCGCGTTTCATATTGTCACACCCCGAAAACCGAAGGCGGAAACATTTTCGGGGCGAACTCCACGTTAAGTATCAAATCCAATGCACATAGAAAGTAAAGTAAACAACCATTACATTACATATAGAAATTTACATTTGTTTTAAAAGTAACGTTATACAAGTGATATACATATGCATCATATTAACAAAAGTAAAGACAAGGTCTTCAATACGCTCCGTCTTCTCCAAAAAGGATTGTTGGGTACCTGTCTATCGCTGACCTGAGAATACAAGCGGTTTGAAAATCAACATAAAGCTGGTGAGTTCATAAGATGTTTGTTTTTCTGAAAATGTACCAATTTCCTTTAGTTTTCCGAAAAGGTTTGTTATCCAAGAAAATCCCATATTTTCTTATGTAAAGTTAGTTTAGTTATCATTTGTTACCAATTCGATTACGTGTTGTATTTTACCCCAGGAAAATCCCGTATTTTCCTAATAGTTTAGTTACCCATTCTTCTCTAAATTTTGTTTACGAGTTGTTATGTTATCCCAGGAAAATCCCATATTTTCCTAAATGTAAGTTCGGTTGAATATCACAAAGTATAGTTTAATACACAAAACTATATATTGAAAATCATGGGATCACTATCCCGAACGAGATATAAGATAGGTTGATACATATAAAAATACAGATTGAAGACCATGGGACTACCATCCCGGACCAGATACAAGATAATTTGATATATATGAAAATATAGATTGGAAACCATGGGATTAATACCCTGGACAAGATATAGATTTAAACCATGGGATTATCATCTCGTACTTGATATAGATCGAAATCATGGGATTACTATCCCGAAATAGATATAGATTGAAAACCATGGGATCACTATCCCGGACAAGATATAAGTGTAAACCATGGGATTACTATCCCGTAATAGATATAGATCCAAAACCATGAGATTACTATCCCGTATAAGATATAGTTAAAAACCATGGGACAAACATCCCGTACAAGTTATAGATACCTTATAAAAAAGTAGATACGGAATCGAAACAAAGTCAAACTGAACCCAAAACGATACTGTGAATAAACTTATATTAATACATATTGTGAGTCGGGTAACCATGCTGATACGACAACGAGTCCTCCTTGATGCTTGTCATACGTCGGATGATATCCAGAAATTTGTCACCCCAGGCGTGCCTGCCTAACTGTAGCTAGCAGTTAAGGTGTGAGATTGTCAGTCCTGAATAGATCTATTCACAAATTCCTCGCTCTCCCTCCAGGAGACTCTGGTTACACTTCCGGGGAGGATTTACTAATCATCCAATAAGGGTAGTGACTAACTCACAGACTAGTACTAAACTATTCACAGGGTTCTCATACGATATCAAAGATACAAAAGATTATGAAACATAATACAACGAATATAGATACATACAATGAAACTATCTGACAATACATTCAAATGATACGGAGATAAACTGAATCAGACATAGTTTATCTAATAACTTTATATACATATTAGTACATGATAAAACAAACACTAAAGAACCCCAAATTATTCCCATAATAATTTGATTAGTTTGGTTATTTTCTTAACTAAAATCTATTTAGTTGTAGTTGATAAATCATCCCTTATGCTCAGCATAATACATAAGGGGTAAAAGTATTTATAAATTTTGCCAGATACTATTTGAAACACATCAATGTTAGGTTTTGAAAACAATTATAGTTTGCTTGTATCCCCCCCTGAAAACAGTGAAAAGGGGTAGGGGTATGAACTCACCGGACGAGAAATGTGACGATTTCGGATGCTAAACGTTGGTTCGGGGCTTGCAAACGTACGAGATTCCTATGTAAAATGAAAAGATACACATTTGTGTCTAATTAGGACTTAGATTACTTAATTTTTAGGGACAAACACTTTTAGTTGCAGAAACACCCCATTTCAAGTGTTTGGAAGGACCCGGGTGGCGTTTAAGGACGTGTAATGGCACTAGGGACTTGGAATTTGAGTTTACTCCCCAAGTGTAAACTGCCTAATGGAGTTTTTGGTCATAACACCCATTCCCCATGAGTTTACGGCCGTAAACTCATGGTGGGGTGGTTTATGGTGTTTAATGTGTCACAAATGGATATTAACACTTGGAAATGCTTGGAATAATTTTACTTAAGGCTTGGATTGAATTAAAATCACCAAATACAACCTTTAAGGGAGTTTACGGCCTTGGCATGGGGCCTATGGCCGTAAACTCTCATATCTCCTTGAATAATTGTTTTTAAAGTCTCAAAATTAATCACATGTGATTCTAGAAATTCCTACAAGCCTAGAAATGAATTTTAGGCATCATTTGACATCCTTTTAGGAGTTTACGGCCTTGAAGTATGTTCTATGGCTGTAAACTCTCATATGTGAGGTTTTGTTGTGTTTAAGGTGCTTAAACTATTTTTGGTTGGTTTTATGATTTATTCCAAGGCTTTTGGTGGTGTTGGATGGCTTTCTAACACCTTAGAAGTGAGTTTAGACCCTTGTTTAAGGAGTTTACAGACCAAGCACATTCCTTGGCTGTAAACTCAGACAAACCCTTCAAAATTTATGTTTAAAGTGTTCTAAGGCTAAAGCAATTATTCTAGAAGTCATATCCATGTCTTGTTGGGGTCTAGGAAGGGTTTAAGGCCTTAAAAACCCTATAATTATGAGTTTACGGCCTAGACACCATCCTTGGCCGTAAACTCATATACAAGTCTCTAAATTATAGTTTAAGGCATTCTAGGTCCATTCCATAAAGTCATCTAGCCATATCTAAGGTCCAATTGTGTTTTGGAAGGGTTTTTGGGATCCAAAACCCATTTCATATGAGTTCACGGACTAGGACTATTCCAGGGCCGTAAACTCATGAATGTGGTCCTATTCTATGTTTTGAACTCGAATTTGAAGGCTAGGGAGGTTACATAACAAGCTAGGGAAGGTACCTTAGAGATTTGAGGCCTGAAATTTGAGTTTTGGACCCTTGAACTTGGATTTAGGAGAGAGGTTAGACAGAGAGTAGAGAGAGGAAGAAAAAGCTTCAAATTAATGTTTAAACATTTTTATATAGATTCTAAAACTTGGACACTGTGGAATTCTACCCGATACCGGCATTAAACGGGGCTTTAGGTCGCATCCGATTAAGTTTCCGTAACCCGGCGGGGACGTTTCTAAACTTTAGAATTAAACATTTTTGTGCTAATTTCATGAGTTCCAAAGGGTTTTGGACACTCATTGGATTAAAATAAACATATAAATTTAAATAATTTAACCCAAAATGGAAACGAAACGAATTGATTAACGGCGAATTTTTACGGGTAGAACGGGTTTTTCGACGATGGAAAACTTCGGGTTGTTACACATATGAAATGTTTTATGAAATTAATAGTTCATCTTGTTTCCATGTGGTTTGTCTCAAACTATATACTAGTATGAAACATTGGAGGTAAATGCCGACAACATTTTGGTTGAGTAAAGGTTTTGGGGTGTTTTATGAAGGGGATTGAACATATTTGAAAATTATATTTATGAGAGGGGTATAATAGTTAATTGATAATAATAATAATAATAATAATAATAATAATAATAATAATAATAATAAAGATTTACAATGGTTATAAAATGTTTAAAGAAGATTTGGGCAAATACGATAATTTGAAAGTTATGAAGGGTAAATATCGTATTTATAAATTAGGTTGGGTAAATATGATACTTTTATGTTTAAGAAAAGTGTATGCAAAATTCTTCCAAGATTAAATACACAATATAAAACCAAAATTGGTGTTTAAAATGTAGTTAAATGTTAATGTTAATTACGGTCATCGGTATTGTGCATTCATACCTACAAGACGTGAGCTCGCACAAATGTTTAGTGAACCCAAACCAATTTGGTTTGCATTTGCACCTCGTACATGTACAAAAGAGAGCATTTGTTGTTTAAGTCTTACAAAGCTTAGAAAAATTCTTACTTCTAAAACAACTTTATATACCTTCCCCAACCCATGTGGGGTGAACTAAAAATCCATTAAACTCCTTTTTTACTTTTTCCAACACCCTTACTATAAAGATTATCTTTGCATTCATCTTAAATCCGATTGGCTGGTGTGATGTACGAAAATGAAAGTATCACGTAGGAGAACATAAACATATAACCATTTATTCATTTCAATAATGTTTTATAGTTGAATTTCGAGTTCAATAATGAGAAATCCCCATTTTATAAATCGTTTAAAACCATTTTTCCAACAATCCCCCATATGAATGAAAATTCATCACATATTTTCAATCCACCCAAATAAAATCCAATAGTTGAACCATGCTTATGATAGGTAGGTGTTACCCTTATAACCATCCCTTAAGATATATATTTATTTTACTAGCATACTAGTAGATAACATGTCTTTTAACTATTATGCCATTTGTGTATATAATCAATATGTGTCTCCCATGTTCTCCATGACCTAGTTAGGTTCTGATTGTTGTGTATATTATGGTAATAGACATTGGCATGGTTCTGTAAGACCTCTGTGGAATGTGCCCACACAATTTCCTTTAAAGCGAACGTACTTATCTCTCACATAAATGACTACATTGTAATCATTAAAAGCTAATGCATAACGATTCCCAATTTATCATGGATGTTAGCTAGTAAATTTAACATGAATCACTATCTATTTAAGGAATAGGTTGGGTGACCCCCACAATGATTCACAAATGTTCTATACAAGTAGGTTGTCATGTTGAACCTAGATCTTGGGATCTCAATCAACTAGGTTGGGTTTTCCTTCTTAATAACTTATTAATCCTTGGGTTTTAATCCTATTCATCTCACTTTAAGCATTTAATTAGCGCATCTACAATCTTATTTTGAATCATGCACTCATTAAATATAAATAATCTTGGGAGTAATTTTTGAATGGTATTGTGTCTTTGACAAATACATCTAGACTCACCATTATTTAAATCACCATTTACAAATATTGGCAATATTAGATGATATTAGGACATATCTTAGGAAATTGAAGACCTACTTATCTTGTTGTCCAAACTTGTATAGAATTATAAATTTATTCTCCTATATTTACCAAAAGATGTTAACTAGTATCAATATGGTTACATCTATACAAAAATCACCACTATTATATATATATATATATATATATATATATATATATATATATATATATAGTGTCAACATAATATGATGAGCACACACACACACACACACATATATATATATATATATATATATATATATATATATATATATATATATATATATATATATATATATTGGTGTATTCACAATAACATTGGCCAAATGTAATTCTGAATATATTTTACTTGAGTCTCCTTGCTAATATTATATTTTTTCATGTAATTTTTTGTTTAACGATCTACAAGTGAAATTTAAAGCATTATATCCCAAGGATCATTCAATGTCACAAAATGGAGTATCAATTCAAAGTGTCATTTATAAGTCTATTTCATCACATTCATTGATTTTTAATGACATATTCAAACTTGCGATACCATTGCTACATAGTTTACTTTAAGTGATCATATACTGACTTCACATTTTTACACATTTCATTGCCTTCAATCGGGTAAGATAATTTCTAGGCAGTTTCATGTAAATTTGTACTTCTAAACCTAGGTTTAAAAGTTTTAGTTGCATATTAGAATGATATGTTGGAAAAAATGAATGAGAAATTACACACCTAACTATGGTGTTTAGAGTGGTCGAGTGGTTAAACAATTAAAGTAAATAAAATTCTTATTTTGTTAATTTTTGGTTTAAAATTGAATTAAAATAGAAAATTAAACAAAATTTCTGTTACAAATTTTGTGTTTAATATTGATTTTAGTTCAACAATTAATGTGTTGTTTTGTAATCACCATAAATTGTAATTATGGTGAGAGTTACCAATTTTCACTATAAATATAGTGATCTTGTACGTGGTAAATGACACAGAAAAAACTCTCTACCCTTCAACCTTTCTAGCGCAGCGTTTTATAGCATGTATAACCTTGTTGAGTTCAGTGGTCTTGAAGAACCGTTCTCAGTGTTGTATCCTGGAAAACAAACACCCAAAGTGGGTCAAATTTGTTTTAAGGAAACTGTGTTAAACATACGCCTTAGGTTTTGTTAATTTTTTGTTTCGTTTTCGTTTATCCTTGTTATAGTTTCCAACAATCTTAAAACAAATTCGTTTATACGAAACGAATAAAAGGAAAAAATGGATAGTTTTATGTTATTCTAGTTTTTAGCAAAAAAAGAAAATATATGTATACACTTCAGTTTTTATTTTTTTACTTTTTTTTTTGTGTGTGTGCTTGCTACTGATCGGTTAAAGCAAATAAGCAACCCTATTAAAATAATATATTTTCTTGGGTCCAGGTCTAATCCTCCCATCAAGTAAAAGAAAAAACTATAGTTTTGGTGCTTTACCATTTTTCTAAAAGATAAACCTTCTGTTTTGTTTTTGAAGTTTCTAACTAAATTCTTGTTCCTGCTTACGTTGAGAATTAGAAAGGAAAAGGAAATTTAATGGCTTTAATTTTCCTATCACTCTTACTTTCCCTTCAATTGGTTGGGAAACAGGAAGCTAATAAAAGATCAGCAAAAAGAAATAAAAGGATTAATTTCCCTTCAATTGGTTGGGAAACAGGAAGCTAATAAAAGATCAGCAAAAAGAAATAAAAGGATTAATTTCCCTGCAGTTGTATCGAGAGTTTTATAGAGACTTTGTTTTTCTCTCCGATTGTTAGGCAAAGAAAATAATTGTATTATTTGAACCAACTTTGTGAAGTTGAAGGAAATGAAAACTTGGTTTACATATATTTGGAAAAAATCTGTTTTTTTTTTTTTTTTTTTGTGTTTTTTTTTTCTTTCGTTTGTATAAAAATAGTTTATTTGTTTGTTTCAGAGTTTTCTTTCGGTAGTGTGTATTAAAAAAATAGATAGTTTATATATTGAGATTTTATATTTCGATTAAATAGACTATAAACCTTATGGTAGGGTGAATAAAATATTTCAGATGAAAATTATTAACTCGAACACTAGAAAAAGTTTAATGGCACCACTATAGTGGCTATGATTTATGATGGTTGTACACCTTAAGGAATGATTGTATGGCATTCGTGCCACCGGTCATATATGTGAGGACAAGAATCCTTCCAACACTTGCATTAGATATTGGATATGAAGAAAAAACATTCAAAATTTCAGATATATTCTCTGATTTAAAAATTTTAGAATTTTAGAATAGTTGAAATATATTTATAAAACAATTTATAGATTTTGATAATAGTTTTTGGCTATTTTATAATTTTATGAATTATGTCCAAGCAAGAGACATAAATGTTTTTTCTGCAAATTGTAAGTTTAAACACAAATTTGGTGTTTACATGATTTGAGAAATGTCACCATCATAGCGGAATGATTTCCATGATGAATTATATGGATGTTAACTCTAATGAATGGTGGATTGATACAGGTGATGCCCATCATGTGTGCTCAAAGAGGGAGTGTCTCAAGAATTGTAAGGTTGTCCAAGTTGAGGTAGAAATTTATTCATGAAATTGTGATTCTAAACACTTAATTTTGGTGTTTAAAAACATTTCAGAAATGGTATCACACAGAAAAGAGTTAACACTTAATGATGTGTTGTATGTTCTAGAGATTAGGAAGAACTTTTTCTTTGGATGGTTGTGGAACAATCATGGATTTTTCTTGTGTTTGAGTCCAATAATTTTGTACTAACCTAAAATGGTATGGTTCTAGGCAAGTGTTATGCAAAAGAGGGAATGTTTAAATTCCATGTAATGGCTAATGAGCCTAATTTCAATGGATTGGATAACTCTTCCGCTAAATTCCTTAAATCCTTTAATATGTTGCATCTTATACTTGGTCATGTTAATTTTGACTCATTAAGACGGTTAGTCAAACTTAAACACATACCTCACTTTCATATAAGTCAAAATATGGATGCAACACGTGTGTTGAATAAAAGCTAACATGACAATCATTTAAGTCCATTGAAAGGATAACTGAACCCCTTGGATTAGTTCATATAGTTGTGTGTGATATGAAATTGAATCCATATACTTTAATATAAGTACTTTATCACTTTTATTGACGATTGCATTAAACTTTGTTATGTTAATTTACTTAAAAGTAAAGATGTAAAAGTTTAAATTGTACAAAAGTGAGGTTAAGAATCATCTCAACAAAAAGAGTGAATATGGAGGTGAATATACATTACCATTTGAGGAACTTTTTGCAAGTCATGGTATTAAACATGAGCTTAAGGCACCTTATTCACCATAACAAGTTGCATCACTGAAAGGAAACATCATATCTTAAATGAAATGATGAATGTTGCATTGTTGCTTGTGTTTTGGGTTGCCACACTCAATGTGAGGGTGTATCGCAAAGGGTGTTATACCTTACCCAATGGTTGTAAGGATTTGACACTAGATTATTGGTTGCGTCTTTATTGGTTATGCACAAACCAATAGTGTTTATTGTTTTCTTGTACACTAATGGAATCAAAAAATGCATCATACTTTGAAAATGTGTTTCCATGACTTGATAAATAAAAGAAAAGTGCTCTAAAACAATTGAACACACAGAATCCTCTCATGAAGAAGAAATAGATCCTGATGGAGTAAAAGGGCACAAGTGAGAAATCATTTGGAGATGATTTATGCATGTATATGGTTGAAAGAGAGCCTTAAACTTTCAAAAATGTATTCACTTCCTCTGACAGATCTTAATGAAAAGAGGCAATTAAAAGTGAAATGGATTCTATCTTGCCAAATCACACATGAGAGCTAGTGGATATACCTCTAGTATGTAAACCACTTGGCTATAAATGGACTTTCAAGAGGAAAATGAAAGCAAATAGATCCAAGGAATATGAGAATCAGTTAGAACATAATGGTCTATGATTTCAATAGAAATGTGCACCGATTTCTTATTTGAAAATTTAGAATCACATGATACTTCTATACTCCAAGAATCTATTTCCATTAAATCCAATAATATTGGTTGGAATTCATCAAAACAAGATAAAGATTTTGATGGATATTTAGATACTTAAAATGAAGTTTAAAGGACTATGAATGGAAATATGAGTATTCTAAATTTGGAATCATATAATAATTTCTTACAAGATCATGTTGGATTAATTTGTAAAACCCAATAATGGTTCTCTCGGTTGAACCATTAAGCTTGAGAAATTACCGCAGTTTAGTGGATTTCCAAATGAGAAGTAAGAGCTGATGAAATATTTGAAATACATGTTTGGATTACAAACATAAAAATATCTTGATTAATTTCATTTGTATGCTCTTATAATTATACATGGCTTAACTTCTCAAAATTTGGAAGCATATCATTCTGGCATGAAACTAAAACTTTTAGAAATATATTTAGAAGTATAAATCTACATGGAACTATCAAGCTGTTATCTTACCCGATGGAAAGTAATAAAATATATGAGTAGTAAAGTCAGTATATGATTAAACAAGCTTTGGACCAACGGGTATCAAAAGTTTGAATATGTCATTCAACATCAATGTATGTGATGAAATAGATCCATATAAATGGCACTTTAGATCGTTATTCTATTTTATGACATAGTAGGATGATTAAGATAGGATGTGTCATAACTAGCAGTTTGTCAGGAAATCCTGTGATCGTGTAAATGTCATCTATGATAATACTTGTAACTCTAAATACACTATTTTCACTCTATGACCACAAACTTAATCAAGATTCACATGCGAAGTTCAAAACTTTACATAAAGCATCTAAATAGTCAATTGGGGAGTTGAAAACCCTAGATATCCGGGTTCAAGTTCATTATGGACTAGGATTTTTTTATTGGGCCTAATGGACCAATAAATTAACTCAACTATATTGAGCTTAGAAACCCTATTTGGATTCTAAAGGGACCCAATACATAAACCTAGAACATTTTGGGCCATTTGGGCCTAGAATGATTCATTCTAACCCTAATGGGCCTTATTAGGCCATAATTGATCCAACTAACCCTAATGGACCATAAAACCCATTCTTATATGTCATTTGGGCCGTGAATTACCCTAAAGGCCCAATGGGCCGAAAAATAATTGTTGGGCCTCATAATTTCGAGCAAAGGCTAGAAAATAGGCCAACCTAATCTGCCTCCTTTCTCTTTAGCCCATTCTTGGCCAAAAAAAAAAGAAAGAAAGAAAATGCATGATTAATCTTAACAATGCCACCTCATTTTTATATATAGGATAACAATGCATTATACACAACATATATCTATTAACTTCTCATATCTCCATGAAACCATCACCTCAAGACTTCTCTCCCTCTCTCATTATTACTCTAGGCCGAGAAGAGCACACATACACACACACACACACACTTCACTTGCAAATTTCTCTCAAATAAACTCTCAAACACTCACAAGAACACTCCTTCTAAACAAGAAGGTTTGCCACAAAAAATCATCATTTACTTGTAAGTTCTTACATATACAAGTGCTATAACTTCATTTGATGTCAAGACACTCCTTTTAAACAAGTGTTTGTAAATCCTACTCTTAGAACCCTCCTAAGTTCAAGATCTACTCAAGAAAGGTTGATAGGATCAAAAAAGTTTCTTCCACTTCTTCATATAAACCGATTCATCACCCAAGGTGAGTTCATACCCCTTGTTTTCGGTTTTTACATGATTTTTGGGGGAGAATACAAGTAAAAATGTGTATATCTATGTGTTATATGCTTGATATGTGTGATTTCTTAGTTTATTTTGTAAAAATGTGTTAAATCTTAACACATCTCGACATCTTAAGTAACAATCAGTAAAAACCCATGAATTAAGTCACCTTATACATCATATTATCAAGTTAAAATTGTTTATATGTTTAAGATATAAAAAATTCAAAGCAAAAATCTTGTTAAGGGTCATATTTGTCAAGAAAACAAAAGATAAAGGCAAAAAGTGACATTTACAGTTTTATAAGGATCAAACAGGTCATACTTGTATAAAAATGGGTTTTTATCTAACCATACTTTTTAAAGGGCCAAACGTGTAAATTTTAGCCTAATGGGCTTAATATTTGGGCCTCACGGTTTTGGGCCCAAATTTGCGAAAAATAAGAAGTTTTGGGGTTAAAAATGTCATCTGATCAAAGTTTGAGCCATAAATGTAAATAAAGCAAATTTAGGGGTGAAAATAACATTTATTTCGAAATTGGGATTAAAAATGCATAGTTTTTGGATTTTAGGCCATAATTGATCCAACTAACCCTAATGGACCATAAAACCCATTCTTATATGTCATCTGGGCCGTGAATTACCCTAAAGGCCCAATGGGCTGAAAAATAATTGTTGGGCCTCATAATTTCGAACAAAGGCTAGAAATGGGCCAAGCTAAACTGCCTCCTTTCTCTTTAGCCCATTCTCGGCCAAAAAAAAAAAGAAAGAAATAAAATGGATGATTAATCTTAACAATGCCACCTCATTTTTATATATAGGATAACAATGCAATATACATGACATATATCTATTAACTTCTCATATCTCCATGCAACCATCACCTCAAGACTTCTCTCCCTCTCTCATTATTACTGTAGGCCGAGAAGAGTACACACACACACACACTTCACTTTCAAATTTCTCTCAAATAAACTCTCAAACACTCACAAGAACACTCCTTCCTTTCCTCTCAAATTTTCGAGATCCTTTATGCATTTTCTGTTGGGTTATGAGCATTCTAACACTCCTAAGTGTACATGCAACCCTAAATACCTTGGATTTATGTTTTCTCTATTATACATGCAAATATGAACATCCAAGGTATTATCCTAATCTAGCATACAATAGTATCAATATAACAAGATAGAATACATACCTCTTGATGGTGCTTGTCTTCATGAAGCTTGAGTGCCTAGTGCCCCAAGTGTGACACCTCAAATGGTTCACACAACACCATAAGCACTTGGAATAACTTAGAGAGAAATTAGAACACTTCATGAAATCGTCTAGCCCTCATACACACATAGTCACGATTTCTTGAGCCATGGGTTTCTTTTATATGGTGGCTATTAGGGTTGCACCATGTAACTCATGACTTTACCCATTCCTTATGCTCCATGGATTTTAACCTCCATGGAGTATCCATGGGTCACCCCATGGACTTAGTCCAACATAAGGAATCTTGGATCACAAGCCCACATATATAAGAATGAATGATTTACACAATCAACCCATATATTTAATTAGTCTCCTTTTGATCACTTAATTAATCCCAAATTAATTCTTGATCAATACTAATTAAATAACCTTATTAATATATTAGAACTTATAATATATTAACAAACCTTAAGTGTTATTTCTCTCATTTTAGTCTATCCAAGTGCATGATGCCATGCAACCCAAATGGACCATGCCGGGTCGGGTCAAGTCTTACCAATTATAGTTATGGACTTAGACATTAATCCAACAGTCTCCCACTTGGATAAGTCTAAAACTATTTTTGCGTATGACTTCAGGAACCAACTGGCAATCGTAGCTCTCAAAAGCTTCTGTCGAACTCTGACCTTGTAGATGAACTCTGATCTTTGTCAATGACTTGTCCATTAGATAAGGGATCATATATTCCTCCATTCTAGATATCATATGGACTGAGACATGGATTATAATCATTCTCTTTGTCCATTTGTTGTTTCCCGATTTCCGATTTATGACGATTGACTAATTGAACAAATCAAATCAGTCCTGGCCCGGCCGAGCACTTCCATTTGTCATCATCAAATCATCGAGGGGCCCACAGATATCGCTTTTATCCCAAAGGTAAAAGGAATGGATAAACTTCGACTCATATGGCTTGTTCTACTAGTTGTTGAATCATACACAAAGACACGTTTTATAACATCGAGTTACCAATGCGTTTCGTGTAATCAATGTACTATCAACTCATAGTAACAACTCATATCTCTAGGTTTGAAGAATATAAGATATTATCGTCTCATGATCACTCGTGATAAAATCCATGAAGTGATTCCAATGAGCGCGGGTTGAATCCAATACTCAGAACTTATGAGCACTCATGAGTGTTGTAGCCCTTTGTCCAACATCTTAGACCTCTACAAGCCAACCCATGACAGTCTTAATTCATATCTACTTCCAACATATGACCGACTGTGGATGGTTTGAATAACTTAGTCATTCCGGAAGAATAACCTAGTTTATTCAGGAAGTCAAAACATGCAAAGTGAAACACAATAATAATTGAATCCAATATGGTCTCAGAACTTATGAATATAAATAAAACACTTTTTATTTATCACCATATGATTACACATTATTTATTGTATATTGTTTCAGCTATCAGCATTATTCTTGAATTTAGAACAATAGTTGTCCCATGCTCCAAGCATGTACACTATGTTTTTCTAAACACTAGTCATGCCATACACCAAGTATGCATAATATGTTTGTCTATGATCTTTATTTTGTGAACTAGATCAATTGAACATAACTTCAATGATTCTCTTTTCACACTCCCAAATCCTTACTACAAATGCAAGAATTCCAAATTCATGTCATTTACTGAAATCTGTTAGATTCTAAACTTATATGCATCGATCCTCTTGTAATGATTATGCACAAAGTCAGAAAGACTTAACAACAATCATTACAGAGCATTCCAAAGGAGATCAAGTCCTTGGAACCATCCTTCTTGCATTAAGTTTCCTTAATCTTACACAGATTGAAAATTCTAACTTTGAAACATTTCCAGATTCCATTTCGACTATCACTTCTGAACAAGAGTTGCCTCCTTACAGATTATGTCAATATGGTCCTTCCAGAATTATCAGTATACTTCCAATTGTCCTTGAGCAACCAATCTTTGGTAAACCTTAGATTGTCCTCGACAATTGTTTAATCCTTTTAGTCATATCCAGTTCTAAACCTTTTCCCTTCTTAATGCCCCAGGCATTTGGAAATTTTTAGAAAGGATGAATATAGCACATGTAATCGATCCTATATCCGAAGCATATGGGACACGATTCATGATGTCTCACATAAAGACTAAACCAGTCTTTTGCTATAACATTTCCATTTCTATTTGCCAAGTTCTCATAATTCAGATTATGAAAAGGGATGCCGTAATCATAATCGAATTTAAGAACGCAAATAATGGACCCATATACAGAATTTCCTTATGTTGAGCTATTCCAACATGAAATTCATATATATCCTTGACTAAATGATTAAAACCTCACGATCTAAGCTTATAGATTTGAGATGAAGTATAATTTCCTCTCCCTTAATTATAGCAAAACAACTTTTCCCAATTGAAACATTTTGTTTTCTATAATTAACATTGCTAGCTTTCAATACTTATCGTAATTATCATGCTCCCACTAACATGATGATTATTAGCATAACACTTATGCTCCCACTAGCTTTGACATGTACTCAGAAATCACTGGACTTCTAGAAATCAATACTTTATTGACTTTCTTACCAAAGTTCAGATTTCTGATACTAGATTGTTTTGATAAAACTTTATCAAAAACATACACCTTCCCTTGGATAGCACACTTGTGTGTCTAAACAATTATGAAGAGGGATGCCGTAATCATAATGGTTAGACCTTTTTGCCACTTCTCACAAGTTCAGGTTAGTGTGCCGGTAAACCACACACGCTCCACTAACGACTTTAAGAATGCAAATATCACAATTGCTATCTAACTAAAATCTACTTAGTGAAAGTGTTTCCTCACCATCATTTTCATGAATCGGAGAGAAACTTTATGACACTTAGATTTAATGGTGTATGTGTTCTTATCCATGTGAATTGTCAAAACCATAGTCACAAGACAAGGATAATGACAAATCCAAACTCATATGGACTGAACTCAATCTTAATTTCTTGCCACCTGGTAGCTCAAGGGCCTACCATTGCTTCCAAGTTGTTGTGCAACACATTGAGAACTCTAAAAACTCATATGCAAAGCCAACTTTAACTGGAATGGGCACAGAATATGTCAACACGATAGGTTATAAACCTTAAGTCGTGTGCTAGTGAAGAACTTTAGGTTTCATTCTTGATTAGTTCTTGAGAATTTCAAGACCTTTAAGACTCCCACTGTCCTCTTGACCTATAAGACTCCCTTGTCAAACATCCAAGAGATAGTGTGGATTCTAATCAAGACAAACACTTCACACAATTGGCCGAAGTTGGTCTTTGTTTTATCCAAAACATCACAACTTACCAATTTCAAATGTACAAGAGTAGAAAACTTTTACTCTTACATTTGTCAAGTGTTTTAAACCTTCTTTAAGACATGTCACTCAAATTACAATCTTAGAGTATGACTCTAAGACTTGTATTGGAACGAAGTATGACTCATCTTCTTGATTTAACCATTTCAACAATTCAAGATCCCTTCTTCTTAGTCATGAGAATGCACTAAGACTTCCTTAGAGAACTAATTTTGATATGGTTTCTTAATCATTAAGATGATCACAAAACTGATACTAAAGTACTCTCCCATCTTTTCAGATTTGAGAAACTTTTATCCTTCTGCCTAACTTGATTCTTCTTATCCGCTCTGCCATGCATTGGAGCCTTTTCCAATGTCTCAGAGTTACACTTAAGCTTGTAAGTATAATCATATTTACTGAGCTTTAGTAAACTATGACGAATAGCCTTACATCTTTTGTGGTGGATTTAATCAGTGCACATGACTATGTACTCGATCCCTTAGTCCATTACTTGACTCACACATCCATGTGAACAAGTAATCAGTCTTAATTTTTCAAATACTTGAAAGTTCTCATTCATCATGCTATACAACTTGCATGATTCCAAGTCCCGGTCCAATTGAGACTTTGGATGATGAGAGTCTTTCCTTATTTGGTAAATTTAAACATTACCACAAATGAAGGAATCAATTTCATATTTCCACTCTTGCTATTAATGGAATCATATAAACAACAATTTTTCCTCAAATGCCATTGTAAGGATATTTTAAAATAAATAAAATCAAATTTTTTCTTTTATTTTAAAACTATGCGGAAAAACTTATCCTTACAATTCATATGAAAACTTGCTATTATCTATTCCTTAGCAATATCTCATAACTCCTAAGAAGTAGCTCAAGAATCCGATCTTCAAACTACGCGATAGAAATCCATCTATGCGATCAGATTCAGCATATTCTTTCTTTAAGTTCCTTTACTTTTCTTTGATTCTTAAAACATCACCATGTGACCCAGTCACATCATGTATAAGGAATCTCAGAATAGAAACTTAACAGAGTTAGAGTAGTGGACTTTTACCTGAAGTAGAGTCAATCTTATTGACTTTAACATCCTTAGGTAAATTAGGCAGCTTCGCAACTAATGACCCTTTCTTTGGCAATATAAACATATGGAACCTTTGATAATGGTACACAGGACTATTACAGACTTAGCTTTTCTCTTTACCATTTGTTCGACCGAGTTGACTATGGCCGATCCCTTTCCATTGGGAAGAGAATGCTTTTTCTGTATTTCCAGTGTCACCATTGTCAATGTCCATAAAGTTTCAGGAAGTTGATCTTAACAATAGATAAGATCATTAAGGGTCTTGTCATAGTCTATTTCATAGGTGTCCCAAAAGAACTCACTATGTGACTTAGAAAGTGATTAAACCACCAACTTTCTCAAGACTTTGACACCCTTCTCTCCCGGCTTGTCAATATGTGACTACATCTCCAAGATGTGATCACACCTAGACCTTGCCTTGCCATTAGGGCTTGAGTGACCTTAAACTTTTCAAGAACTTGTGGGTTAGGGAGAATAATCGGAGGAGGAGAAAGAAGTATGATATCCATGGGACATCATCTTCATTTAGGAAAGCTTGTTTCAAGAGATTTGGGAAGATCATAAATGTCTAAACCAGACATCTTTTTGGGAGATATTCAAGATAGTTGATTTAAAGTCCTTAATATGACACCCAATATGAAATATTAAGGCTAGGACCCAACAAACTATTTTATAACTTAGAAGAGGTATGCCGTAATCCAAGCTATAAAACAATTTGAAGGTAGGTGAATGACGATTCACCAATTTCCACCAAGATAAACGAAATGTATTATTAGGTTTTAATTGGTTTTGGAAACTCCTAGATCTTTTGAGATTCATTGAACTGTTCAATGGCATGTTTTAATCTCGAGTGTGCCCTTCAAGTTTTGTGACTGGGATGCCGAGGATCACAAAACAAGGTGTGAAGTAACCATGCAAATTACTTGGTACCCTTAAGTGTTTATCCCTCAATCGATGTGCTGGTTAACCACACACGCTCCATCGATACTATGATAAACATTAAGTTACCCTTTGCCTACCTTGTTAAATACGAGTTAGTGTGCCGGTTAACCATACACGCTCCACTAAGCGACTTAAACAAAGTGCAAAGTGTAATTTCATGGATTAGCACCTTATTCACATTTTCCTAAGTAACTAAGATTGGGAATTATTAAGAGTTTAGTTACTTAGTATTTATCATTAATACTTTTAATGAAGGGAGAATTATAGTCATGTCAAACCCGTTCGGCTAACGACCCTCCACCAGTCAAGCAAGCGGTGGGTGAGAGTGGACACCCATTAAGTTGCCATTTTATAGGCAACAACCTTATACCCACCTTATAGACCGGCTTCGTGAATGAGGCGTACTAGCGGTAAGACCGACTTTACTCTTATACATATATATATATATATATATATATATATATATATATATATATATATATATATATATATATATTATTAACTTATAATATTATAAAGTATAAGGGTTGAATTTTAACTTTTAAAATTCTAAGGGCTAACTTGGAATTAAAGTATTCATAAGGGAAAACTTTACAAATTCCAAAAACTTGAGGGCAAGTTTTGAAACTATTCAAAACTAATTAATTCCATAACTTATATGTTTAAAGTAGTTTTAATCCAAAATCTCTTCAAGTTCCATAACTTGAGGACAAATTATGGAAGACTTTAAACTAATAAAGAATTAACTTTTTCTTTATTTTATAACTTATGAAATTAATTAAGGTTACATTATTTTTTTTTATTTATTTAATGAAGAGACTCTTGGTCCTCCATAACTTGAGGACAAATTATGGAGTCATAACTCCAATTAAAAAGAACTAGACTCTTCATTTTTGTAACCTTTGCCAACTTTATGAGTTTTATGAGTCTTTAATGTGACTCTTCATGTAACTTGAGGATAAGTTACACAAACACATTTTGTACTCAACTCTTAGATTAAAATGGATTGAAAACAACTATTTCAATTAACTTTTCTATTAATCTAAGAAACTCATAAGAACAAGATAATTCAAATCAAACTTTATCATGTAATTAGTCTAACCTTTAAACTAATACAAAACATGAATCTATTGACAATTATCTTTGAAAATGGATTAGCATGAACATTACCACATCAAAAAACAAGTTTATAAGTTCAAAAACAACTTAGGGTAATGTTCCTACTCCATTTCTAGCCAAAAACCTCGAAAGTATGCTGTCTGGGGTCCAACTCGTCGAGTGCATGAACACAACTCGGCGAGTTGGATACATTTTGCCTTGGACTCGTCGAGTCCCTTCATGGACTCGGCGAGTCTGCTGGGCTGACAGCATCAATTTCGATTTTTCAGCTTCTATTGCAAGTATAACAAGAAAAAAAGCCTAGGCTCTGATACCACTGTTGGGTTATAAGCATTCTAACACTCCTAAGTGTACATGCAACCCTAAATACCTTGGATTTATGTTTTCTCTATTATACATGCAAATATGAACATCCAAGGTATTATCCTAATCTAGCATACAATAGTATCAATATAACAAGATAGAATACATACCTCTTGATGGTGCTTGTCTTCATGAAGCTTGAGTGCCTAGTGCCCCAAGTGTGACACCTCAAATGGTTCACACAACACCATAAGCACTTGGAATAACTTAGAGAGAAATTAGAACACTTCATGAAATCGTCTAGCCCTCATACACACATAGTCACGATTTCTTGAGCCATGGGTTTCTTTTATATGGTGGCTATTAGGGTTGCACCATGTAACTCATGACTTTACCCATTCCTTATGCTCCATGGATTTTAACCTCCATGGAGTATCCATGGGTCACCCCATGGACTTAGTCCAACATAAGGAATCTTGGATCACAAGCCCACATATATAAGAATGAATGATTTACACAATCAACCCATATATTTAATTAGTCTCCTTTTGATCACTTAATTAATCCCAAATTAATTCTTGATCAATACTAATTAAATAACCTTATTAATATATTAGAACTTATAATATATTAACAAACCTTAAGTGTTATTTCTCTCATTTTAGTCTATCCAAGTGCATGATGCCATGCAACCCAAATGGACCATGCCGGGTCGGGTCAAGTCTTACCAATTATAGTTATGGACTTAGACATTAATCCAACATTTTCAAGAAGGTTTGCCACCAAAAATCATCATTTATTGGTAAGTTCTTACATATACAAGTGCTATAACTTCATTTGATGTCAAGACACTCCTTCTAAATAAGTGTTTGTAAATCATACTCTTAGAACCCTCCTAAGTTCAAGATCTACTCAAGAAAGCTTGATAGGATCAAAAAAGTTTCTTCCACTTCTTCATAAAAACCGATTCATCACCCAAGGTGAGTTCATACCCCTTGTTTTCGGTTTTTACATGATTTTTAGGGGAGAATACAAGTAAAAATGTGTATATCTATGTGTTATATGCTTGATATGTGTGATTTCTTAGTTTATTTTGTAAAAACGTGTTAAATCTTAACATATCTCGACATCTTAAGAAACAATCAGTAAAACCCCATGAATTAAGTCACCTTATACATCATATTATCAAGTTAAAATTGTTTATATGTTTAAGATATGAAAAATTCAAAGCAAAAGTCTTGTTAAGGGTCATATATGTCAAGAAAACAAAAGATAAGGGCAAAAAGTGACATTTACGGTTTTATAAGGATCAAACAGGTCATAGTTGTATAAAAATGGGTTTTTATCTAACCATACTTTTTAAAGGTCCAAAAGTGTAAATTTTAGCCTAATGGGCTTAATATTTGGGCCTCACGGTTTTGGGCCCAAATTTGCGAAAAATAAGAAGTTTTGGGGTTAAAAATGTCATCTGATCAAAGTTTGAGCCATAAATGTAAATAAAGCAAATTTAGGGGTGAAAATAACATTTATTTCGAAATTGGGATTAAAAATGCATAGTTTTTGGATTTTAGGCCATAATTGATCCAACTAACCCTAATGGACCATAAAATCCATTCTTATATGTCATCTGGGCCGTGAATTACCCTAAAGGCCCAATGGGCTGAAAAATAATTGTTGGGCCTCATAATTTCGAACAAAGGCTAGAAATGGGCCAAGCTAAACTGCCTCCTTTCTCTTTAGCCCATTCTCGACCAAAAAAAAGAAAGAAATAAAATGGATGATTAATCTTAACAATGCCACCTCATTTTTATATATAGGATAACAATGCAATATACATAACTTATATCTATTAACTTCTCATATCTCCATTCAACCATCACCTCAAGACTTCTCTCCCTCTCTCATTATAACTCTAGGCCGAGAAGAGCACACACACACACACACTTCACTTTCAAATTTCTCTCAAATAAACTCTCAAACACTTACAAGAACACTCCTTCCTTTCCTCTCAAAATTTCGAGATCCTTTAAGCATTTTCAAGAAGGTTTGCCACCAAAAATCATCATTTATTGGTAAGTTTTTACATATACAAGTGCTATAACTTCATTTGATGTCAAGACACTCCTTCTAAATAAGTGTTTGTAAATCATACTCTTAGAACCCTCCTAAGTTCAAGATCTACTCAAGAATGCTTGATAGGATCAAAAAAGATTCTTCCACTTCTTCATAAAAACCGATTCATCACCCAAGGTGAGTTCATACCCCTTGTTTTCGGTTTTTACATGATTTTTGGGGGAGAATACAAGTAAAAATGTGTATATCTATGTGTTATATGCTTGATATGTGTGATTTCTTAGTTTATTTTTTAAAAACGTGTTAAATCTTAACACATCTTAACATCTTAAGAAACAATCAGTAAAACCCCATGAATTAAGTCACCTTATACATCATATTATCAAGTTAAAATTGTTTATATGTTTAAGATATGAAAAATTCAAAGCAAAAATCTTGTTAAGGGTCATATTTGTCAAGAAAACAAAAGATAAGGGCAAAAAGTGACATTTACGGTTTTATAAGGATAAAACAGGTCATACTTGTATAAAAATGGGTTTTTATCGTAACCATATTTTTTAAAGGGCCAAAAGTGTAAATTTTAGCCTAATGGGCTTAATATTTGGGCCTCACGGTTTTGGGCCCAAATTTGCGAAAAATAAGAAGTTTTGGGGTTAAAAATGTCATCTGATCAATGTTTGAGCCATATATGTAAATAAACCAAATTTAGGGGTGAAAATAACATTTATTTCGAAATTGGGATTAAAAATGCAAAGTTTTTGGATTTTGGGCCAAAAATGTAAAATTTGTGGGAATTGAGCCAAAAGTGATTTTTTTTACAAATAAGGGCTGAAAATGTAAATTCTTGCAAATCAAGGTTTAGAATGCCCAATTAAATATTTTGAGTCAAACGTATCAACTATTAAACCATTGCCCCAAAAAATATAAGTTTTATTTAGGATTTAAAATGGTATATTTTATAAACCAATAATATCGTTATAGATCAAACATTGAGTATCTTAAGATCATAAGTAAATGGTTGATATAAAAACACAATACCATATCAAATATACAAAAATAGAATAATGGTATCAATATTGGGCCTGGTACTTGTAATACATGCTTATTGGGCCTTCGTGATCCATTTGCATGTTCATTGGGCCCAATATAATCAATTCATGTCTACTGGGCCTTAGTAACCCAATGACATGCTCATTCGGTCTAAATAAACTTTTACATGTTATTGGGCCTTAGTGGCCCAATTGCATGTTAATTTTATCCGAAGAGAGTCATTGTATGCTTAATGGGCTTCAATGTGTCCGTTTGCATGCCATCAAGCCTAGAAATAACTTACGTGTTTAATAGGCCACAACTGTCCTTATGCATGTTTGTTGGGCTGTGTCTATCACATTCAAGTATTATCAGGTGTTAGTAAATAAAACTACCTTTAACATTAATCATATTCATGTGAAAATTATTGGGGTCTAATGAGAATTATCGATCGACACCATTAAGTGTTTGGTCGTAGCCTGTAGTTATAATCAGAGTCTCTAGGAAGGGAGAGCGGGAGTTTGTATAGATCTATACGGGGGTGACTCCCCCACACCTGAGCTGTTTGTTATAGTTAGACTCGGCTAGTGTAGGGTGACAAAATCTTGATCCAAACCGGCGTTTGGAAAAATGCCAAGTCAGGCGAATTACTCATTTATCATGCATGGTTATAACGACTCACATAGAGATCCATTACCATTTATACTTTTCAAGGGAAATCAAATTCATACATTGTGACGATACAAAACAATTCATACGATAATGCAATTATTACAATACTATTATAGATCAGGAAATATCGGATTTTTCGGGAATTACCATCATTTACTTTCTTTTACATGCATCAAATACAAGACAAGGAAAACTTTTGGAATTCATTCATTTACACATGTTTTGAAATCACACATACACACATATATTAGATCATCACATCATGTTGTAAACAAATTTTACAAAAAATATCAGATTTTTTGGGTTATACTATCAATACAAATCTTTTTAAATCAAACTTGCTTTTGAACTCACCAACATTATATAAGCTGACCGTTTTCAAAATAACTTGTATTCTTAGGCAACCATTAAGCAGAAGAATCTTCAAGTGTGTGGATTTATTTTGTGTAATGTCAAGCATCATACAATTATTAACATTTTGGAATATGTAATCTAAGACAATGTACTTGATGTGAACAATACCAATTGTATTATGTAATGTTTGGTGATGATCGTGTTATGTTTCATGTATATATTCATTATGATGATATTTCAAGTTTTTAGTCACACGAACCCTCACATATTTCCATCGTCCGGTTCGAGGGTGTGACAGGACGCCTAAAGAATTTTACATGTAGATAGCTAAAGCAAGAAATTTCATGGAAAATGTGATATTTTCAAGGAAACTCATGTATGGAATATTCATAATTACATCTGGCCAATGTTATTACGAATTCACAAATACATGTAGTACATATGCTTATCGTATTATGTTGACACAATTATGCATATTCAATAGTGGTAACTATGGAGTAAGAGTAACCATATTGATAATGGTCAACATTTGTTGGAAAATGTAGGATAACAAATTTGCAAGTTTATAAGGCCTTTGTAAGTTCTTAGGAGATGTCCTATGATAAGCTAATATCTCCTATATGTGTACATGGTGAGTCTAGACATATTTTTCAAAGACATAACATCATTCAAAAATGACTCTCAAGGTGAATTATCTTTAATGACTACAGAAAGTCAAAATAAGATTGCAGATCCATTAACGAAATACTTGGAATGAGAGGTTGTTATGAGGAATGGGACTAAAACCCATTTATTAATAATTTATTTCGATGGAAAACCCTACATACTTGACTGGAGATTCCAAGATCTAGGTTCAATGGGACAACCTACTTGCATATAACATTTGTGAATCACTGTGGGGGTTAACCCCAACCCATTCCTAAAAGAAACAGTGATGCAGGTTAAGCTTATAGCTGAAGATGATAAGTTGTAAATCATCATGCATTAGCATTTAATGATTATGATGCAATTACCTATGTGAGAGAAAAGTGGGTTCGCTTCAAATGGAATTGTATGGGCACATTCCTAAAAGCTCTTACAGAATCAGACAACTGTCAATTACCATAACAGACATATCAACGAAAACCTAACTAGGTCAGAGAGAATCATGTGATACATATATTGATTATTTACACAAACGGCAGTACAGTTCAAGGACATCAAGTCTACTGGTTTGCTAGTAAAATAAATACATATCTTAAAGGAAGGTTCAAAGGGTAACACCTACCTATCCAATGCATGATTCAACTGTTGGATTTATCTAGGTAGTTTGAAAATGTATGATAAATCTCCATTCATGTGGGGGATTGTTGGAAAAAAAATGAATGAGAAATTACGCACAAAACTATGGTGTTTAGAGTGGTCGAGTGGTTAAACAATTAAAGTAAACAAAATTCCTATTTTGTTAATTTTTTGTTTAAAACTGAATTAGAATAGAAAAATAAACAAAATTTCCATTATAAATTTTGTGTTTAATATTCATTTTAATTCAACAATTAAGGTGTTGTTTTGTAATCTCCATAAATTATAATTATGGTGAGAGTTACAAGTTTGCACTATAAAGATAGTGATCTTCTACGTGGTAAAGGACACGGAAAAACTCTCTACTCTTCTCCCTTTCTAACACATCATTTTCTAGCATGTATCAAGATAATATACAGACCTTATTGAGTTCAACGGTCTTGAAGAACCGATCTTGCTGTTGTATGTTGGGAAACAAACACCCAAAGTGAGTCGAATTTATTTTAAGGAAATTGTGTCAAACACAGGCCTCAACTTTTTTTTTTATTATTATTATTTTTTTATTTTCTGTTTCGTTTTCGTTTATCCTTGTTATAGTTTCTTACATGATATACTTCCAAAATTGAGTAGTTACAACCATATACATTTATAAATAAAGAGCATACAAATAAAATTAATCAAGCCATTTTATGCTTGTAATCCAACCAGATATTTCAAATATGCCATCAACTCTTACTTCTCATTTGGACAATGGTGGATAGAAATGGAAGGTTTAGGACGAAGATAATGAGTTCACACTCCATGCTTAAGCAAGCATGCTCTTTGGATTTGGGAGAGATGAAGGTGATGGATACGAGCATGGAATGAAGGCTCGATGAAGGCGGTAGAGTCTAAGTTCAGGTCAAAATCCACATTAGCCTTCATAACAAAAACCCTAATGTATTTGAACACCTCCTCGCCAAGATAGGCGCATCACCCGAATATGGAACTTTGATTAGACAAAACACCAAATTAGGTGATTTATTTTCCCCATAAAAGCTTCCCACCAGAAAAGGTCACACAGCTTAACACCATATACAAGCCAATAAATCAACTCTCTAAATAATACTGGTGTCATGTGTATTTTTACCGAGAGTGGGACATTGCTTCAACACTTGAAATGATCAAGTTCAACTACTCCTTAAACACCTGCCCAATGCCCTTTGAAATGGATATGAACTATGGAGTTGGAACAAATATAAAAAGCTTGGATGACTACATTTACCCCACCTTTGTTTTTTTTTTCTTAATTAAAGTTGTAAGAAATGTACATGATAATTTCTTGTGACAATGTTATTATTTTCAGTTGCAAATATTCTTAATTAGGGTTCAGTGTAATCGATTACAGGTATTTCACTTACGATTTTGCCAATTCACACTACAAGAATAATGACTATTAGTGACGACAGGCGTCGCCGCTAAAGGTCCCGATTGTCGCCGCTAATACCTTTAGCGGCGACACGTCGCCGCTAAAGGGTCGCCGCTGTTGGTTCGTCGCTAATACCCAATTTGTCGCTGCTAATGCTTACCGTCGCCGCTAATACCATGTCGCCACTAAAAGTGTCGCCGCTAATTGTAGTTTTCTCTTTTTTTTAGTTTTTTTTAAACATTCTTTCCATATACAAAACAAACCTTATAAAATTATAAAAATTGTTATAAATTATAAAAACTTTATAAAAAATATAACCAAAAACACATCCATACATACACAATACACATACAAAAGCATATACATACATATACAAAAACACATATACATACATGATACACATACTAATACACAAATACATACATAATACACATATAAAAACACTCATATATATATATATATATATATATATATATATATATATGTATACTAATACACAAATACATACATATACAAAAGACAAATTCTACATATAAATGAGTTCATAGAAACGAGAAGGGGGAAGAAGGAGCTGATAGAGGAAGAAGGAGTTGAAGGAGGAAGAAGGAGCTGAAGGGGGTTATATCTGGGAAGGGCATTAGCGGCGACGCCTTTTAGCGGCGACACGTTGAGTATTAGCGGCGACATATAGAGTATAAGCGGCGACACCTTTGGGGGGAATTTTGATGGTCAAATTTTTTGACTATTATCCGCGACAACTTTGGGGGGAAAACTTTGGCGGTCAAAATTTTCGAGTATTAGCGGCGACATATAGAGTATTAGCGGCGACACCTTTGGGGGGAATTTTGATGGTCAAATTTTTTGACTATTATCCGCGACATCTTTGGGGGAAAACTTTGGCGGTCAAAATTTTCGAGTATTAGCGGCGACACCGTCGCCGCTATTGGTGTCGCCGCTATTGGTATGTATATTATCGATTTTCAGTCGTTAGATTAGGGACAAAATCAATGGTTAAGGTTTCACCTCATATTTCGACGCGGATCGGGGTCGATGGGCATTAGCGGCGACACTTTTAGCGGCGACAGCCACCTTTAGCGGCGACACATAACACGAAAATTATGTGTCGCTGCTAAAGGTGGCTGTCGCCGCTAATGCCGATTATTCTTGTAGTGTCACATCAAGTACATTTGGTCATTGAGTGATTGCATACATATTTGTTAGGTTCAACACTGTTTAAGAAAACTACAGTTGAATTCATCATGAAATACTATAAGATAATCAAAGAACACGTGACCTAATGAAAAAACCCAAAACACCACCGCTTAATAAAATTAAGGAAATACATCAGATTGAATGAAAACCATTGTCATGGAAACTATTGAAAGAGAACTTTGTTTGTCATTCAAGTGTATGATTATAACATCAAAAAATATACAATAGATTCAAAACAATTTCTAACACTGTTATAAAACAACATGGACAAGTGACCTATCCCCACATGTTGCAAAAGGTAGTGATCGGTCAGTACTTTACAAAATTGTGTTGGCAAATAAAATTATCTATAACTTGAATTCAACATGTGCCCAAACGACTTGTGAGATCAAAGAATGTGTGCTCACTACACCGGATTGTGAGGCCACCCATTGGATGGTCATAACCAAACTCTTCTTCAGCCTGACATAATAAGTCTTGAAATGAAGGTTGGCTTAAGAAGGACACAGGAATCACAAAGCGCTTCTTTTCTTGCTCTCCAACATAGACTGCCAAATACCCTTTGGGTAGATCCATTGTTGCTGTGTGGGTTCGATTTGACAAAGGCCGTTGGAAAATTTGTTTTGCTTGAATGATCCGAGGCATATGAATACCCATTTTTCTGAAGGTCGGTGAAGGGAGTAAAATAATGTGAGAGTATTTTCTAAGTGAAAGGTTTTGTGGATGAGTTAGAGATGAAATTATGTTGGTGCTTTGTCTTTCTGACATGCTTTATATAGTGGTTCATTGATGCTTCAAATTTAAAATAAAGGAAATAAAAAAAAGGGAAATAAATTAAATGGCAGATAGAGACATTGTTACAGAAAGGTAATATCATGTGTTGTGTGTTTCAACTTGCAAGAAGGTATCATATCACAACCATAAACTCAGATACAATTAAATGAACTTAAACCGGTGCTTGTATACAAAAAAATAATTCAAGATAGAAGAGAACATGCATGGCCCTAATTCTATACAAAGTAAGCGGTGAAGAATAGTACACACATCATGGTCCCATGCGATATTAATGGGATGTGGCTGTATATGCTTCCTAACAAACACAAAAGTGTGGCTAAAATCTGATGGGTTTTAATTTATAAATGAATTATGTGTTTTGGTCCTTGTTAAACGTCACTGGAAGACCAAAGCATGTGACATAGCTTTTTCTTCCACAGAATGTCGCTATCCCTCATTTAAAATCCTATATTATTTGTATATATAAACAAATTAATATAAATAGCACAACCACAAGTTCTTTCAAACATTTCATCGTGAAGTCGTGCTTTGAAAATTTTCATTTATCATTTGCCTTTTGAAGTGAACAGAATTGCATTCCTTGAAAAATGACCATACTTATGCCCCAGATCACAAAAGCAAAACAAATTCTGCGATGATCATCATCAAATGAAAGCATCACAATAAAATATATGGATATCCCGAGAGCCTATTTAACAGTTTATGAAGAATTACTAGATCGGGAAGAGGAAGAATTTGGGTATGTTTACCCAATGGGTGGCCTCACAATCAATGTAGTGAATCTGGTATTATAACAAACTAACCACTAGGATCGATCTTGTATCAGTTGTAAATAGAGATAATTGTCCCATTTGTATGAAATTGGGACAAGGATTATTAATATAGAGTTCATTGTATTTTGTTTATTGTTATGAGATAGGACATAAATAAAAAAACTACTTTTTGCGTTTACTATTTTCCTCAATGTGAATTTCTCACAGTCCATAAACTGATAAAATCACTCCGTAGATAACTTTTCTTGTTTTTTTTGTCTTTTTCTGACACTAACCAATATATAAACATATAGAACGAAATAATGTTGGTCGTCAATTCTGTGGAGAAAACATTCTCAAGTAGCAATTCTATCTGTGATATATGGTAATACTGTTTGCCATATACATACACATGTTAGTAGCAGACACTCTGATAAGCATTAAATTAACAACAGTAAGCAGAATATATACCAAAGAAAACGAAACTGTATTTAATACTATAGTTGCAACCATTCAGGTTATGGTACCAAATATTAACCATTAAGAAAGCATGCAGTAGTCCTTAGTCTGACTTCAACAGAAATAGGTCCTGATCAATTGAGTTCTCTGATCGATTTCTAAACATGTATATACATAGTTTTTTGATTTTTCATATATATACCCAATGATCTTGTTAAGGACAAACACCGAGTCCTATAAAAAGAATAACAATAATTTCTAGATAAAAATATTAACTACCAAACATGCAACAAGAGTGGTACAAATATTATGTTTTACTCCTGGTTCTGCTCTCTGGGTTTTAGGAACAGGAAAGAAAGAATAACAGTAATGATTGATCTTTGAATTGCTCATATCAGTCTACAGAGAATCTTCAAATTGAGTCAACTTTTCATGAGAAAACTATTTACAATGAATTTTGTTTGTCATTCAATTCTAGATTATATCATTAACCAACACATAGTAAACAACTTGGCCAAAACAACTTGCAAAAAGGTAGTGATCATTACTTTACAAAAAAACTATTTACAACTTCAACTCAATAAATTGAATTCATAATGCGCCCAGACTAGTTGCGAGATCATAGAATATGTGCTGGCTACATGGGATTGTGAGGCCACCCATTGGATGGTCATATCCGTACTCTTCCTCTGCCTGATGTAATAAGTCTTGAAATGAAGGTTGGCTTAACAACGACACAGGAACCACAAAGCGCTTCTTTTCTTGCTCTTGCTCCCCAACATAAACTGCAAAATAGCCTTTTGGTAGATCCATTGTTGATGTGCGAGTTCCATTTGACAAAGACCTTTGAAGAATTTGTTTCGCTTGAATGATCCGAGGCATACGAATACCCATTTTTCTGAAGGTTGCTGAAGGAAGTAAAACAATGTGAGAGTCTTTTCTTTGTTAAAAGATGTTGCGGAGGAGTTACAAAGGAAAGTGTGCTGGTGCTTTGCCTATCACATGCTTTATATAATGGTTTATTGAAGCTTCAAATTAATGTACTATAGTTGATAAGAAAGCAATTAAATTACAGATAGGGACGTTGTGACAAAAAGGCAATATCATGTGCTCTGTTTCTCAACTTGCAAGAAAGTATGATCTTACATATCACAACCATATATTCAGAGATAGTATAATGTCTTTGACATTTACTTGTATACCCAAAAGAATTAATCATGGAGGAAAACATGTATGGCCAGTATTCTCTATAGAAGGTAAGTGGTGAAGAACTCTACAAACATCATGGGCCCATGTGATATTAATGGGAGTGTGGCTCTTGTTTCATAACAAACCCATATAAAATCACTGGGGTTTTCTTACAACAGGTGTGGCCTATGATGTATTAATATGTATATGGATATAATTCAACGCATTGATTAGGAAACCTTTGTATATAGGCATCATCACATGATTTTTTTTTATTTGGATGGACCAACCAATCCTTGAAATATTTAGATTCATAAATTAATTATGTATTTTTTTTTTTCCTTTTTATAACAGGAAAGACAAAGGCATGTGCTACTGATCCCATTTCCAGCATATGTCACCATGTGCAATCTAGTTTTCCATATACCATATGGATATATAAACCATTCAAGATGAATAACACAACCACAGATTCACAGCCTTTCCACAAGAAGTCGTGCTTTGAGAATTTTCATTCACCGTAAGCCTTTTGAAGTTAAGAGACAATACCCTCCTTATAAAATGGCCATTCTTATGCCCCGCATCACTCAAGCAAAGCAAATTCTTAAACGGTCATTCTCAAATGGAAGTAGGACAACAAAATCTATGGATATCCCGAAAGGCTGTTTAGCGGTTTATGTTGGTGAGCAAGAGAAGAAGAGATTTGTAGTTCCCGTATCGTTGTTAATGAAACCTATTTTTCAACAACTGCTTGATCAAGCTGAGGAAGAATTTGGGTATAGTCATCCAATGGGTGGCCTCACTATTCCATGTAGTGAATGTACGTTCACCGATTTAGCTTCTCGTTTGGGCGCATTATGACTTACTTGTATACAACATTCTTAGTTATCACGAGTAGTTGACTGACCAGTAGAATTTTTTTTTATCATTTGTAATTATGTCCCATTTTTGTAGGAAAGTTGAACCAAAACTATATAGAATTTATTGGATTTCGCTTAGTGTTATGAGATAAGAAATGCAGAAAATTGCATCATGCACTATTTTGGCTATAATAATTTCTCATACCTTGATGTGCGTCCCTAAGAAGATAAAATCATATCATATCAGTTTCTTTTTTCAGAAACCGGTATGCAAAATGATAAAATGAATTAAGAAAAGTGTATATGAGAACGGATCATGAGCTTTGTTGCGATCCATCTTCCTGCATGTAATAAATTTATATTTTTTTATTCAGAGGGCATACCACGTAGATACACATATCATGAAACAACTCTAAAAAAGTATGCTGAGCATAAAAAGTAATAAATATAGTAGTAAATAAGAATGAGACTTTAGTTTACACATATCATGAAATAACTTCAAAAAAGTATGATGAAGCCTATGGAGCTCACACATTTGTAACTTGATATTCATTGGAAGAGAACTAGAGGACCTGCTACAATCTGATAGCTATTACTGGAGGAATGTAAAACTTATTTAATACAAATATACAAGAGTTTCTTATAGATTATTCTGGCAGTAGGCTTCACATGGCTACCTTAATGAATCGGATGAAGGGTTATGGCTTGTTTTAATCATATAAAATTAAAGAGCTATATACACAAAATTTATTTTGATGATGTCCGCTTTTTTATAGATAGATCTTTAATTCATATGAAAATGGTAGATGGGAAGTTTGGAGTAGTGTGGCAACAAATATTGATTACTTGTTGCCCCCCACTTGGAGTTTTTTGCTTACATGAGAGTTTAATTTGGCAAGAAGATACTCCTGGTAAGCTTTAGTTAGGTGTTTGATGCTTCAAATCTACTATAAGATATTATGGGCATCTCCCCTTTCCGAGTATTAGCTCTGTAGAATGCTTCTTAAGACTTCTTATAACATATGTATACTCTTATAACAATGTTTAAACAAGAGTGGTACAAATATTATGTTTTATTCCTGGTAATGATCTCTGAGTTTTAGGAACAGGAAAGAGAGAATAACAGTAATGCTTGAACTTTGAATTGCTCAAATCGGTCAAAGTATAAGCTGATTCTAGCTTAGGAACCCAAGGAGAAAATATGTACACGATGCTTATATCATTCTACATACAATCTTCAATTGAGTCAAATCTTTTCTTGAGAAAACTATCTATAATGAATTTTGTTTGTCATTCGAGTCTAGATTATATCATTAACCAACACATAGTGGATTCGAATGAAGTCCGAATTCGAGTTTCAAAACAACCTGTATAACTGGACAACTGATGAGTATCACATGTTGCAAAATGGTCAGTGATCAGTACTTTACAAAAAAACTATTTACACCTTCAAGGATATAAACTGAATTCATAATGCGCCCAGACTAGTTGCGAGATCAAAGAATATGTGCTCGCTACATGGGATTGTAAGGCCACCCATCGGATGGTCATATCCATACTCTTCCTCTGCCTGATGTAATAAGTCTTGAAATGAAGGTTTGCTTAACAACGACACAGGAACCACAAAGCGCTTCTTTTCTTGCTCTCGCTCCCCAACATAAACTGCAAAATAGCCTTTTGGTAGATCCATTGTTGATGTGCGAGTTCCATTTGACAAAGACCTTTGAAGAATTTGTTTCGCTTGAATGATCCGAGGCATACGAATACCCATTTTTCTGAAGGTTTCTGAAGGAAGTAAAACAATGTGAGAGTAGCTTTGTTAAAAGATCTTGTGGAGGAGTTACAAGGAAAGTGCATGTGCTGGTTCTTTGCCTATCAGATTCATTATATAATGGTTTATTGAAGCTCCAAGTATACAACAGATGATAAAAAGGTAATTAAATTACAAATGGAGACAATGTGACAGAAAGGAAGCATCATGTGCTGTGTTTCTCAACTTGCAAGAAAATATGATCTAACATATATATCACAACCATATATTCAGAGATAGTATAATGTCTTTGACATTTACTTGTATACCCAAAAGAATTAAACATAGAGGATAACATGTATATATGGCCGGTATTCTCTACAGAAGGTAAGTGGTGAAGAAGTCTACAAACATCATGGGCCCGTGTGATATTATGGGAGTGTGGCTTTGTTTCCTAACAAATCCATATAAAATCACTGGGGTTTTCTTACAAGAGGTGTGGCCTATATATGATGTATTATGTATATGGATATAATCCATAGCATTGATTAGGAAACCTTTGTATATAGGCATCATCACATGGTTTTTTTATTTTGATGGACCAACCAATCCTTGAAATATTTTTGATGCTATATTGGCCTTTAGATTCACAAATTATTTATGTATTTTTTTTTCCTTTTTATAACAGGAAAGACAAAGGCATGTGCTATTGATCCCATTTCCACCATATGTCACCATATATAAACCATTCAAGGCGAATAACACAACCACAGATTCACAGCTTTTCCCCAAGAAATCGTGCTTTGAGAATTTTCATTCACCGTAAGCCTTTTGAAGTTAACGGACAATACCCTCCTTATAAAATGGCCATTCTTATGCCCCGCATCACTCAAGCAAAGCAAATTCTTAAACGGTCATTCTCAAATGGAAGTAGGACAACAAAATCTATGGATATCCCGAAAGGCTGTTTAGCGGTTTATGTTGGTGAACAAGAGAAGAAGAGATTTGTAGTTCCCGTATGGTTGTTAATGAAACCTACTTTTCAACAACTGCTTGATCAGGCTGAGGAAGAATTTGGGTATAGTCATCCAATGGGTGGCCTCACTATTCCATGTAGTGAATATATGTTCACCGATTTGGCTTCTCGTTTGGGCGCATTATGACTTGTATACAGTATTCTTAGTTATCATGAGTAGTTAAATGACCAGTAGAATTTTTTTTTTTTTTTTTTTTTTTTTTTTTTTTATCATTTGTAATTAGAGACAATTGTTCCATTTTTGTAAGAAACATATCTTGATGACCAGTAGAATTTTTTTTATCATTTGTAATTAGAGACTATTTAGAGTTTATTGGATTTTGTTTAGCGTTATGAGATAAGAAATGCATAAAATTGCATCATCCACTATTTTGGCTATAATAATTTCTCATACCTAAGAAGATAATTAAAACCACGTCATATCAGTTTGTTTTTTCAGAAAAGTCTATATGAGAATGGATCATGCCCCTTGTCTTGATCCATCTTCCTGCATCTAATAAATTTATATTTTTTTATTCAGAGGGCATACCACATAGATACACATATCATGAAACAACTCTAAAAAAGTATGCTGAGCATAAAAAGTAGTAATAAATATAGTAGTAGATGAGAATGAGACTTTAGTTTACACATATCATGAAATAACTTCAAAAAAGTCTGCTGATGCCTATGGAGCTCACACATTTGTAACTTGATATTCATTGGAAGAGTACTAGGTGGACCTGCTACAATCTGATAGCTATTACTGGAGGAATGCAAACTTATTTAATACAAATATATAAGAGTTTCTTATAGATTATTCTGGGAGTAGGCTTCATATGTTTACCTTAATGAATCGGCTGAAGGGTTATGGCTTCTTTTAATTATATATAATTAAAGAGCCACATACACAAAATTTATTTTTTTGATGTCCGCTTTTTTATAGATAGATCTTTAATTCATATGAAAATGGTAGAATCCCTCTAGGTGTGTATGTCTCCACACCTCTCCTCCTATCCCCTTGCGTAAAGCCTAATCCATAGTGATAAATGGGAAGTTTGGAGTAGTGTGGCAACAAATATTGATTACTTGTTGCCCCCCACATATATTTTTTTTGCTTATATGAGTGTTTAATTTGGCAAGAAGATACTCCTGGTATGCTTTAGTTAGGTGTTTGATGCTTCACATCTATTATAAGAAATTATGGCCATGTCCCCTTTCCGAGTATTAGCTATGGAGAATGCTTCTTAAGACTTGTGTTACAGTTAAAGCATAAGCTGATTCTAGCTTAGGAACCCTAGGAGAAAATATGTATAAGATGCTTATATCAATCTACAGACAATCTTCAAATTGAGTCAAAACTCAAAAGTGTTCTTGAGAAAACTATATACAGTCTTTTGTTTGTTTTTCAAATCTAGATTATATAATTATATCATTAATCAATACAGAGTGGTTTCAAAATCACATGTGATACACATATAAATCACATGTAATTCAAATATGAATTACATGTGATTTACATGTAAATCACATGGTATTCACATATCATTTTCATGTGATTCACATGTAAATCACGTGTTATTCACATATGAATCACATATAATTCATATATGAATTACATATGATTCGCATGTAATTCACATATGAATTACATGTGATTCGCAGGTAATTCACATATGAATTACATGTGATTCATATGTAAATCACATATGAATTAAATGTGATTCACATGTAAATCATATATGTATTTTTGTGAGTGTTTTTGTATCAATCAATTTCTTTTTATTTTTCTTGTAGATTTGAAAGAAATTATGGTGAATATTAAAGAGGTGAAAATAATAAATTGAAGAAAATATGGAAATATTGACATGAAGACATGAAAATGTTTTGAAATTTTGTAGTATTTTTTTGTTTTTTAATATTTGATATTGTAACGAATAAAATACTTATTGTATTGTGTTTATAGATTAGTAAATAAAATGAGTTTTCTTATGATTACTTTACAAATGTTATAATATATGAAATATGTATATATGCAATTGTAAAAATATGCATAAATGTACCAAAAATGTTGATTTTTTTGGTTAAAAAGTTATAGTACTTTTTAAATATTCAAGTTTTTTTTTTATTGATTTTTAAATGTTTTTTTAAAAAAATACAGTTTTTTTTTTAAATATTTTTTCAATTTTTTTTTCCAAAATTCATGTTTTCTATAAAAAAATTTTAAAAAAATCTACACTTTAAAAAAAAACAAAAAAATACTATTTTTTTAAAAAATCCGAATATTTGATTTATTTTGTAATTTCTAGACATTTGTATTAATATTTACAATAGCACAAAAAAAATAAACATTAAATGAGATCGATAAGATTACGATCATGCTCTTAATAAATTAGTTTTGATTTAACGTTCCACTTTTAGTTTCGGGTTCTCAGGACACTATGAGTTCTCAACCGATCTCACCTATATATATATATATATATATATATATATATATATATATATATATATATATATATATATATATATATATATATATATATATATATATATATATATATATAGGCTTAGGTTAATTATTTTGTTTTTACTAACTATTGTGTGGCAGAATGCACAAATCTGGACCAACGGATGGAATTCATCAATGGACATGATTTGAGAGTGTATGATATTATACTGGGATAGATGTACCATATAATCATACAAATTTTAGCAAAAGGGTAATTTGGACAATTAACTACAATTATAAAAGGAAATTTTCGGATATTTATGGATAATTAATTCTCCTAATTATAAAAATATGATTTTTTTTAATAAATTCAATTTTAATTCTAACATAATTTGTAAAAATAACCCATTTATTCTGTCAGAATATTTTTTTAGTTAGAATGATTCTCTTTCAGAATTTTATTCTACTAGAATATTATTGAATAACAAAGTTTTGGAATCCGATGTTGAAAAATAACTATATTATAACATATTCTGTCAGAATAACATAATGTCAATTATAAACTACTAAATACATTTTGAAAAAGAATACACAAAATAGATTCTTGAACTAATAATATACCAAACAATTAATTGTGATTCTTTGAATAATAACAATATTCTGAAAGAATAACAAGTGTAATTCTTAAAAAATAACAACATTCTTAAACATTGAGTGTGATCATTCTTTAATTCATTATTCAAACCTTTCCCATCAGTTCTTCAAGCCATTCTTCAAGCCATTTCTATCACAAATTCTGTTAGAATGCAACAGCAAAATTCTGTTAGAATACATTATCAAGATATAAAATATTAAAATTTTATCAAAATAAAACAGCAAAATTCTAGCAAAATTTATTGTCAACATAGAAATAATTAACCAAAACCATAATCGGAAGACATGAATAAAAAATACCTAGATTTCAACGGAGAAGAAGAATCAGCGACCACCACCACATCCTCTCCACCTCCTGACCTACTTCGATAGGAGCAACAGCCCCACCCCGCTGCTTCTCCCATTGTTCTTCGGTCTAGTTACTCATCGGAGATCGATACCTCTTCCCTTCGCTTTATTTCTCTTCTGTTCCCATCGATCAAGGCCTATGAAGATTCGACTTCATCGTTGATTTCTTTGCCCCATCGGAACCCCTCCTGCCCTCTGATGGAGCCTCTAGTACATCTTCCCTTCTACGGTAGCCCAAAACCTCCGAAACCCTGATGAATACCAAGGACCAATGCTTGGAAAAACGAGAGGGAGGATAAATCGTTGTAGACATGATCGGCTAGGTTTTTTTCAACAGATTTTGACTACATCCCATATTTAAAGGAATAATAAAGAACATATTAATTATCTATCATATTTAAATATGCCAAGATTACTATAATACCCTTAAATGATTTATTTAATAATTAATTATTTCTTGAATTCTTATTGGTGCATACAGGCACACAATAGTTGTCAAAAACATTTGAACCTATATATATATATATATATATATATATATATATATATATATATATATATATATATATATATATATATATAGACACACACACACACACCAATATGTGAGACCTTCTTCTTCATGAGTATGCTATCTATGTCGACAAATAACTATCCCACCGACCACTCGTTATGCTTCCGTAAGCTACCAGATTGCCTATTTAAACTCTCTTATCCCTACTTTAGGCTAACTTGGTACTGATATTCTAGAAAAGATGTCATTTAGTGTTGACGAAGGCTTTCTACCTACTTGCTTCCGGTCAGCCTGACCTCACGATGAGGCATAAGACTTGGTGGTGGGTTTTCCTAATTGTCGGTGGCGTTTTCCACAAAATTTCTTGCCACGCTTTCATCACCATTTACCGCCAGCGCACCTTTATTGTGTCTGAGTCACCCGGTCGTACTTCCTCTTGAAGGCACATGTCTTACACCTGGGTAAGACAAGAGACTAACCGTCTGCCTTCAGGTTTATATACTCCTAGGTATTTTTGTTTTTGTGTTGTTTACTAGTGCTTCTCCATCGCCTGTCATCCCATCACGTCTCTTCTATCTTACGAAATTATATCTAATTTGGAATTGTTTTTTAGTTCTTTAATTTTGATCCTTTTGGATTTACAAATTTTTGTATTGAATTTCTTGATTGAATTTTCTTCCCTATCAATTGAGATGGTAACTTAGCAAAACTTGTTCTTCTACACAACTACCTCATCTGCCCTATGTTATGGGTAGCTTATCTATCACTTTCTATTTTTCTTTCATAATTGCTTTTTTTTTCTATGGTTAAAATATTGTATCAAGTAAGAATGTCTGTCGCTATGTCTATCTCCATTGCCTCCTCCAATTGACACTTCGTTGCCTCAGATTGAGGCTCTCGTAAACGACATCGTTTTCCTTGCATTTCCCCTCCCCTTTTACTGCCAGTTCTGGTTTTTTTTGCCAAGTCATCCTTTCTAACGTTCTCGTGATGGCATATGGCTTACACATGGGTGAGACATCATATTTCTCATTTGCCTTCACACGTATACAGTTCTACTATCCAAGGTTCGTTTCTTCTTCTTCTTTTGTGGATGCTTTATTTCTTTTCTTGTGTTTTATTCCTTTCTTTTCTTGATGCTGACTCCATCTTTATTCTATATTTAAGGTCTGTAAAATTTCATTTGTTTAATTTATATTTATGGTGTGCATAATCAAGGGTTTGTGCTGTTTAGTTTTCATTTTAATTTTCTGATATACTGTTTGTGGGTTTTGTAATTTTGTATTTGGTCTCATTTCGTTAAATTTGGTTTTTACTTTTGTATATTGTTATTTACATTTTGTAATTTGTAATTTTGTAATTTTGTAATTTTTACATTTACGTTTTGTATTCTTTATCTTCTTTTCGACCTATAATTCGATCATTTGGAACAACCTGTTTGAATGAATTTTGGAGGATAGGACTTCAGTTACTCAAAAGTGAGAAGATACAAAATGGATTTCAAGGAAAGATCCTCATGTTCCACATTTGTACATGTACTCTATCTCTCTCAACGTATTTAATTATGCATATACTAAATGATGGCAATTAATTTGAATTTTTTAGGGATTGGTAACTGACAGGTCCATCTCCTTCTCCTCTTTCTATTTTTCCATTCAAGTAATTTGAATATTTGATTGCCGAAATTTGTTGATTTATTCATTATTTTTTGATTTTTGAACATTTATTTAGCATCAGGAAAGGTGTATGAATAGAGAGTTAATTTGGGATTAGGTATTATTTTACTTGACTACTATCCCATTCTTTCTTGTAATATGGGTAATTTTGTTTACAATATGTACTTCTTAGACTCATGAGAAGCTATTTGTTGAATTGTGTTGGTTAATTGATAGTTTCACTTCACTTTAAAAATTAAGGTACTTTTAAATGGACTATGAGATGGTGACTAGAATTGGTGGCTTTTAGATTGTCACCTCCGTCAAGGTTTGTATCAATTTTCCTATGATTTTGCTATTTAGGGTTTTTTAAATTTGATGTATATTCAATAAAACTCCATCTTATTTCATTATCTAAATTGTTATTACTATTTTTTTGTGTTTGTAATAGCATGATTGGAATTTTCTGAAAGAGGGGCACATCTATAAGGAGAGGTAATATCTTAGAAGTTTGATAAATTGGTTGATGAGACCTACAACTTGACTTTTAATGGCGAATCTTCCTTGATCTATAAAACTGAAATTGTCGTGGATGAAAGGTTAGAGACAGATGCATGGGTTTTGATACATTGATTTAACTCTAATGCAACTAACCAATGGGGAACCAAGGACAATAAATTTTTATCCATTCATTCAGGAACCAGTTTCAGGTATGGTACCTTTAACTAATCATTTCATTAATTAGAAGTTAGATCTATAATCAACTTATTGGGTTTGAAGTTTTATATAGCGACTGTTTTTGGTTACTTATGTAGATCACATCAATAAGCAGGAAAAGAATTTGCTAATGTTGAATGCATTACTAAGAGTTTTCATGCTCTTTGTTCTCTTACTACCTTAATATTTGAACTAAAGGTACATGGAAATTCACTTTGTTCTTTTGTATAAGGCATAACTGACACACATGGATAGGGGAGGGTGTTTAGGAAGAAGGAAAAATTACATGCGAAACTCATCGTAGTTTCACATCTATTTCGTTTCCTAAATACCTCATCGATTCCCTCTCACTTAGATTTGACTACGTCTTCACGAAACGTGTGAATTGAAGGATTCCCAATCCTTCTTGCTTTCCAATAAACCTTTGTTGAAAACCTGTGCTTACCAATGTTGAAAACATACCATATCAACCATCTAAATACTGATTGAATATCGAGGGATCACACACTACAAGTTTCATGGTCTTATCTCATCCATCCTTGATTTGAGTACGAATCCTCTACTTTTAGTAGTACGTGCCCATACTACCTTCCACATATATCCATAATTTCCTCAAGGACTGCCTAGACTCCACCAGTTATTGTCACACCCCCAAACCAGAAACGGCGGAAACGTTCGGTGGCGGAGGACGTCATTTTCAGTATCATATCAATGCACAATAGTAAAACAAGTGAAAACATCATCCATTGCATTAATAATATAGTTAATACAAGTATGTTCTGAATGTATTTGTATGGCACCAAAAATATGAATATCAAAACAAAATACGAGTCTTGGACATGCTCCGTCTTCTCTTAAAGTCGTAAAGAAGTCTTAATGTTCCAAGACTGTAACTTGTAAGCAAATATGCCATGCTTAAAATGATGATGTATAGTTTTATTAGTGAACAAAACTATAGGAAGCTTGTATTTCCACGTAAAAATAACTGAAATATTACTTTTCCTATAAAAATATAAGACCATAATAATTGTCTATCCTGTGAGTTTTCATAACCGTACTATGATGGGTTTACCTGTAGCAATGTTCTCCAGGCATCGAAATTTTATGACACTTGTCACCCCTAACTGTCCGGTCCCGCTGTAGCTAACAACCAGGGTGCGAGATCATCAGTCCCATACAGATCCATACACACTTATCACTTTCTCCGGATGGAGACTCTAGTTATAAAACAAGACTTTCTTGTATACCTTGATAGGTACGATGAAGACGAATGACTCACATATTCTCAATTAAGTCAACTATTTTTGAAATGAATGTGCTTGTGTCGAAAATGATTACCCTTTTTACTATGTTGATAAAGGCATAACAATGATTTATATTTTTGAAATGAATGTGCTTGTGTCCAACTGTCACTGAGCAACCAATCTTTGGTAAACCTTAGATTGTCCTCGACAATTGTTTAATCATTTTACTCATATCCAATTCAAGACCTTTTCCTCTTAATGCCCCAGGCATTTGGAAAATTTAGAAAGGATAAATATTATAGTACATGCAATCGATCATGTACCCAAAGCAAATAGGACACGATTCATGATGTCTCACATAAAGACATGATTCTAGACCAGTCTTTTGCTACAATATTTTTTATTTGCCGTGTTTTCAAAATTTGACTATGAAGAGGGATGTCGTATTCATAATCGAATTTTGAGAACACAATATATAGAATTTTCTTAAGTTGAACCAAACCAACATAAAATTCATATATATATATATATATACACACACACACACACACACACACATATATATATATATATATATATATATATATATATATATATATTCTTGACTAAGATGATTAAAATCTCAATCTAAGCCTTTTAGAATTGAAATGAAGTATAATTTTCTCTCCCTTAATTATAGCAAAACAACTTTTTCAACCCCTGCAACCTAACATATTGAAACTTTTGTTTTCTATAACTAACATTGATAACTTGCAATACTTATCATAATTATCATGCTCCCACTAACATGATGATTATTAACATAACACTTATTCTCCCACTAGCTTTGACATGTATCCATAAATTAGTTGGACTTCTAGAAAGCAATACTTTATTGAATTTCTTACCAAAGTTCAGATTTCTAATACTAGATTGCTTTGATAAGACTTTATCAAAATCATACACCTCTCTTAGATATCTCACAGGTGTGTCTAAACAAATTCAAAACTATGAAAAGGGATGTCGTAATCACAGTCCCAATTGTTTAGACCTTTTCCATTTCACATAAGTCTGTGTTAGTGTGCTGGTTAACTATGCACGCTCCACTAACGACTTTGAGAATTGCAAATATCACAATTGCTATCTACTTAAAATCTACTTGGTAGAAGTGTTTCCTCACCATCATTTTCATGAATCGAAGAGAAACCTTATGACCCTTAGATTTTATGGTGTATGAGTTCCTATCCATGTGAATTTTTCAAACCATAATCACAAGACAAGGTTAGTGACAAATCCAAACTCAAAGGGACTGAACTTGTGCAATCTTAAATTTTTGCCACATGGCAACACAAGGGTCTGTCATTACTTCCAAGTTGTTATGCAAACAATTGAGAACTCTCAGAACTCATATGCAAAGCCAACTTTAACTGGAATGGGCATAGTAATAGGAATATGTGAACACGATAGGTTATAAACCTCATGTCGTGTGCTAGTGATAAACTACAGGTTTCATTCTTGATTCTTGAAACTCTTTCTGGATTTTTAAGATTCACATTGTCCTCTTGACATATAAGACTCGCTTGCCAAATATTCAAGAGATAGTGCGGATTCTTTATCAAGACAAACACTTCACGCAATTGATCTGAGTTGGTCTTTGTTTTATCCAAAACATCACAACTTACCAATTACGAATGTACAAGAGTAGGATACTTTTACTCTTACATTTGACTAGTGTTAATAAACCATTCTTTAAGATATATCACTCATGTTACAATCGTGGAGTATGACTCTAAGAGTTGTTTTTTTGGAAAGAGGTATGAATCATCTTCTTGATTTGGCCACTTCAACAATTCATAGCTCCTCTTCTTAGCTATCAGAATGCACTTAGAGGATAAACTATGATAAGGTCTCGTAATCATTAAGATGATCATATAAATGATACTAAAATACCCTCCCATCTTTTCAGATTTGAGAAACTTTTATCCTTTTTCCTAATTTGATTCTTCTTATTCGCTCTGCCATACATGTGGAACTTATCCAATGTCTCAGAGTTATACTTAAGCTTGTAAGTATAACCATATTTACTAAACTTTAGTAAATCATGACGAATAGTCTTATCTATCTTTTGTTGTGGACTTTGACTAGTGCACAAGAATGTGTACATGATCTCTTAGTCCTTCACTTGAGTCACATATTGTAACGACCCAATATTTAAGACCGAAAATTTCTTTTAATAAATCATTACTTAAAGTAAAGTCATCATTCCAAAACATAATATGAGTATAAGTTTTCAAAACACATATTCATTATCAGAGTAAACATTCCCAGGCTGTCTAATCTATGGTGTGTGCCATGCGATCACCCCGAGCTCTTCCCTCCGCTACCGAAAGTACGTGAAACCAAAACTGAAAACCGTAAGCACGAAGCTTAGTGAGTTCCCAACATACCATGCATATCCACATATTGCACATACTGGGCCACGCCCACTATCTTTGGCCTCGCCTCCTACATCGGGCCTCGCTCGCTACAACGGCCCCACCGCTCCAGGCCCCGCCTGGCTTCGAGCCCCGCTCGGATACATATCTGTTTCACTTAGGCCTCGCTTGTCATAGGGCCTCGCCCACCAAAAATAATAACACATAAACATTTCACAACACATAACTAAACACATGCAACTGGTTCTGTCCTAAGGCCTCGCCTATCCTGGGCCTCGCCCATGTCCTGCTATTGATGAGTCATAGAACCCCGTCCACACTCCTAATGGTAATGAGGTACGGGCCTAGCCCACTCTCACTCCTGTTCTAGTTTGGGCCTCGCCCATATTCTGCTACTAATGAGATATGGAACCCCATCCACACTCTACTATGGGTGAGATATGGGACCTCGCCCACACTCACCTCCCTACCAGGTACATACATGTATCACACAGACAACAAGTATAATCTAGCATACAAACGAATCCTTGGGCACTCGCCCGCTATTACTGGACCTCGTCCTAAATATCATACTAGCATACTGTGCCTAGGGCTAACCCCCGGGTCTTCTACTCATAACTACATGGGCCGAAATTGTGGCCTTAGACCCATTCACACAAAGGGAAACTCACCTGCACAGGCTGAACTTGCTGATGATCTCACTAGATGCTGCCCGATAACTCACGGAACTCCTGCTCCCCTTGCTCCCCGAACTACGAATATCAATGCAACAATGAGTCTAACTGACCCCCGAAAAACAACCAAGTCAACCCTGGTCCAAGGTCAAAGTCCTGGTCAAAGTCAACCTTCTGGGTCAACCCTACTCGCCGAGTCACCCTACTGACTCGCCGAGTTCAAAATGATCAGATTCCTTCCATTCGCGACTCGACTCGCCGAGTCAGTCCATGACTCGCCGAGTCTACCGATTTCTGAGTCCTGACCTGTCCAACTCACTGAGTCTCCACCCGACTCACTGATTCGAGTCTCAACTCGAAGGGTTTGGGGTTTCGCAACCTAACTTGCCGAGTCCAAGAACAGACTCGTCGAGTACAAGGCAATCTTCATACGACTCGACGAGTTGTTGATCCCACTCATCGAGTTTCTCCACAACTTCATGCTACTCGCCGAGTCAACTCAAAGGACTCGCCGAGTCCCTTCAGTTCTCCTTACACGCAGAGGACTTTTGAGTCATGCATGGACTCCAAACTGTAGATCTACTCTTCCCAAGCCTATTCCTCACGTAAAGTTGCAAACTTTACGTGTAGAGAAGGAGATCTAGGCAAAATATGCCATAAACTAGGGTTTAAGGCCAAGGGGCTTCAAAATCGACTCAAGGGCTGATACTTTTTGCTTCTCTAGGCCATAATACACTTGGATTTGAAGTAGCAACTGCAGATCTGGCTTCTAACCCATAAGGGTGGCTAATCATGGCTTAAAATGCCCAAAACTCACAACCAAAATAGATCTAAGGGAAGGAAATGAATTAATACCTTCAATACCTCAAAAAGACTCCACAAACTCCAGATCTGAAGCCAATCCTTGAAGCTTCACTGATTCCCCTCCCTCTTCTTCCTTCAAATGTCCCAAAAATGGCTTGGAAGCTTGGATGCACAACAATGGAGGCTTAGGCTTCGTTTTTTGAATGTGGGATGCTCTAAGGAACCCTAATGGAGAGAATAAGAAGCTTAAATAGCGCCCAAAGTCCCGGATTTAGGGTTTTTCTCGCACAGACCAGACTCGCCGAGTCTACTTGGCCGACTCGCCGAGTTGGCCACGTACACCTTGACCCGGATCCCGCTCGGACTCGCCGAGTCCCTCCTTGGACTCGCCGAGTTGACCCTTAAAATTAGGGCTTTATTTCCTTTCTTGGCATTTAAAACTTTGGGTGTTACAACTCTCCCCCACTTAAACTAAACTTCATCCTCGAAGTTTACTATACTCTACTGCCGGCGATCTGCCTCCAATACCCCACCATTCATTGTAACACCAGCTGCCTAACTTTGTTGGCCTTCCGTTCAGTCATTCGGACTAACGTCAATCCTTACCGATAATAATCTCGGGTGCATCCTGACCCTGAACATCCTGGAAACACAACTTACTCAACCGACAATCTTTCTGGTATTCTCCGAGTACTGCAACATAGGGTTCACCGCTTCTTTCCTTGCGCGATTTCCTTGCCTTCCCAAGGCAACGCTCCATAACCATTTATCTCCTCTGCCACTGTGAAGACCCTATCTTCACCCAATCTATTACTCCCGCTACTCTGTACGGGCCATCATTGCCAGTATCCACTTGGCATTCTTTCTATTATCATTCGGTGTCGAGCGCCCCACGATCGGCTAACTGAATTCCACCATACTCTGCATCCCCGCACTGCTACTGACTAGAAATCCTTCTATTCCTTAACTGAGACCATGCTGGTCCCTACCAACCTATCAATATCTGGATTACCGACTCTCACCAATTACTGACCCAGCACAACCACTAGTCGCTCCCAGCGACATTCGAAGATACTTCTGCCACCTATACTGCTCAATCTATTCTACCATGCTGGCAATACAATTTCCTGGGATCCCCGATCCCCTTATCTAGACACTAAGATCCTTACCAGGTCCCACCTGTGCTGCTAAAACTCACGGGCCTCGCCCACGGGTCTCACCCAACCATACTACTGAGCAACCCTGGTCTCAGGTCTCACCTATACTGCTATCCTTATACGGGCCTCGCCTACGGGTCTCACCCGACTATATCCTAGAGCGGCCTCTTCCGTGGTCTCTTCTCTCAATGGCTATACAGGCAACTCCTTACCATTGTCATCCATTCCCCATTCCCAATCCTTATCTGAATGCTAGGAGATAAGGGCCTCGCCCCGACTCCGCCAACGAAGCTACTACGGGATGCTACGGCTGCCCCATAGTCTGACAGCACTTCCCATCACTGACTGCTAGTGAGTGCTACGGCCGCACCGTAGTCTTACATCATTTTCCACCACTGACTGCTGCTGAAGAAAGTCGAGGCTCTCCCACCACTCTTCCATGCTCTACATGCTGCTTCTGCCACTAAATGCTAACACAAAAACATCTCCTGCTATTTGGCCTCAAGATCTCCATTCCGACTCACACGAGTCCTACAGGTGACCCTTCAACCTGAATCTGAACCACATACTCACCATTACCCTTTACACGCACGGACTGATGGGGAGTTTCTCAAACTCCCAACACTGAACTACTCAATCTGTCAAACGCTGAACTACCTCTTTTCCTTCTCAGAAATCACATACTCGATCTGGATTTGCATGCTCTTACCCTTATACACTCAGAGGATTCTCCCCCACTTCGATCCTGCTTACGCCTCGACGCTTAATGAAGAGAAATCCCAATCCTTGCTACCATAATCAATCCGCTGAGGAATCCCAAGCTTACCATATCTAAGGATCTAACCTGTCCATTCTAAAACTTATACGGCTCCGAACTAGCGAGACAAACTGAGTCCCTCCAAGGCATGCTACAGATACTGCACCCTAAGTAACCTTCTTCGATACAACCCATCCCTTAACTCCTAACCAATATCCAAGGTATGTAGATGGCATATAACTCGATCACAATCAACCTGCTCAAAAATAAAATACTCATACAGATAATGATGCAGAACCATAACAATAAAACATCATGCACAAATAGAATAACTGAAAACGGAAATCGCATACCTGCAACGTCCGGCGCTGCTCGCGTCTCCAAAGTAGCCATTTGAAAAACCCTGCCTCCTACCACAGGCGCCTCCGCACGGCCCTGACGGCCGTCTGTGATCCTCAAAGTTGCAGGGGCAGGTGCCATCACCCGTCCTGCTGAAAGCAAATTGGGGCACTGGGCCTTCTTGTGGCCCCGTTGATTGTAGTGAAAACATATCAAGTCTGATCCCTAGGTGATGGTAACAGTACAATTTCTGCTAAAATGACCAGTTCGACCGCACCTGAAGCAGCCAGACTCACCACCATTACCACTCCTGCACGCACCCCCGTGCGTCCTACCACACTTTCCGCATCGATTGCGGTCCTGATGATCCCTCGATCTTGAATCCAATCCCTTGGGCCTTTTGCCCGAACTCGCGGCTACCTGAACCTCATCCGGCTTCCTCTTCCGGATCTGCTCCAAATCGATTTCCCTTTCCCTGGCCCAAGAAATCATATCTTCCAACGTCTTACAACCGGACCTGCTCGCGAACTCCCTGATGTCATCCCTCAGCATCTCATGATATAGTGCCTTCTTTATCTCCTCATCTGCGACATACTGCGGAACAAGAAGGGCTCTCTCCCTAAACTTGGCGGTGATCTCCGCCACAGTCTCAGTAGCCTGCGTCAAATCCTGAAACTCCCGGGTCAACTGCTGCACCTCAATAATCGGCAAAAACTCTGCTCTGAGCCTAGCTGAGAAATCACTCCAAGTCATCGCGTCCAACGCGGTATCATCACCCAAAGCATGACCAATCTCCTCCCACCAATCCCTCGCTCTGTCCTTCAGAAGACAGGAAGCAAGTCTGACTTTGTCCTCCTCAGGACACCGGCTCGTACGGAATGCGTTGGCAACATCAGCCAACCATCTGGTGCTAGCGATGGGGTCCCTAGCCCCATGATAATCTGCTGCCCCGCAAGCCCTGAAGTCCCGAAATGTCAAGGTACGCGCTCCCAACAAAGCCATCATCTCAGTACGGAAGGCTCCCAGCCTCTCATCCAAAATCTCCAATATACCCTCCTTGACCGTGCCAAAGATCACAGGAGTCTGAGCTAGAATACTGCGCGTAACCTCGGCTGATATCAACTCTCTCATCCGCTCCTCGAGCTGATCGGCCCCTAAACCCGAGCCCAATCCCTCTTCGGCGCCTGATCCGCCCGCTGGTCCCTCTTGCAATGTCACCATACTAAAACATATAACATAACCATTATCAGAATACTGCTCACTGCTGCGAGACCAAACATACTCACTACCAGGTTCCCGGTCTTGTCTCGGCCTTTCCCGAATTGAGTACGGATCCTCTGCTTTCAGTAGTACGGGCCCATACTACCTTCCACATCTATCCGTACTTTCCTCAAGAACTGCTTTGACTCCACTAGGTCCCTTTTCTACTACTACTGCTCCCAACACTACCTCATCCTAGGCTTACCCTAGGGAAACCTTTGACTCAACTCAAACCAGTCCTCAGTTGCTGAAGGCCTCCTCACAGTGCCAATAAGCCATTACCTGGATACTGATATGTAAATATTTAGTGTGTATTAAGTATAGTTTTTTATTCATATATTAGCTAAATTATGGCATATTATGGACAAAAGGTACTTAAAAGTGTTAAATTATGTTTTTCAGTCCAAAGATGAAGCTCAGAAGCAAAAGGAAGTAGGAGAAGCGGTTAGGAGCTCGAGAAGGGAATGAAGAAGAAAAACACTAAAAATGGCACCTACTCGTCGAGTCAGATAGCCTACTCGATGAGTCTGGTCGAGGAATCAGAAAGATAATGACTCGGAATTCCAGATAGTTATCGCAATACGGGGAATGTGAGAGGGACTCGACGAGTCACCACTTGACTCGACGAGTCGATTCGCTTATTTAAAGATAACTCCACAGATTGATTAGAGGGAGTTCTGGGACGATTCAGAAGTGTTTTGCTGCGATTGAGAAGCCAGAAAAACCTTAGAAGTCGACAAAGAAAGCTAGAATTCAATTCCGGGGAGTAATTAAGGCACAATTTCATCATTCTACTTATTCTTTTGTTTTATCAATATGATTAAGCAACTTGACTTTGTTTGTTTGCTGTTATTTACTTTAATTATGAACTAAAACCTTTAGACTTCTGTTTGCGGATACAAAGTTGACAATATGGTTTGATTGATTGGTAGGATTAATTCCAAGTTGGTGAATTTTTGTTATTTTAGCTTGCTAAAGAACCTTGTGTGTGAATAATAATTAATTTTCTGTTGATAGGAAGATAATTGATTAGCATGAACATCTATTGATTATTGACCTCATATGATATGTGACCACTATACTATATGTCTAGGATTAATGAATATGAAACTAGAATTAATAAAAAAATTGAGTAAATTCATGTGCAAGCTTGTAAGATGACCATCAAACAAGAGGTTAATTAAACATAATAAATTAATTAGCTATTGCAAGTCTAACTTAACCCGAATAATTAATCTAGTAAATATAATTAAATTAAGCAATTGGCCACTGTTTGAGTTAGTTTATTTGCTAAGGATTAGGGTAGTGAACATGAACCTAATCACTTGAATCGGTAACCAACGAAAGAATTAATCCATTGCACTATTACCTTGAAATCAACCATAGAGTTAACCGAGTTGAACTAAACAGAAGTTCCTTTCCAATTATTGAATCTAGTTAAGTCGTTATTTTCTAGTCTTAAATTAGTTACAGTCAGTAAGTTTCTAGTCTTGTAAAACTAGAGAAAAACCCCTATTTCTTAATCAACTTAGATAGAATTAGTTTTTAATTTAATTTGCCGTTCCCTGTGTTCGATACCCTGCTTATTTAGCTATACCACAATTGATAGGTTCACTGCCTTTTGTGTGTTATTTGATAATTAAAGTAGGTTTAAAACTAAGTGAGTTTTACACACATCAAGTTTTTGGCGCCGTTGCCGGGGAACGGTTGTAAAATTAGCATTAAAATTCTAATTCAATCGATCATTTGTGTAAGATTCATCTTATACAAAGTTAATTTATGTTTAAGTTTTTAGGTTAAAAAAAAAAAAAAAAAAAAAAAAAAAAAAAAACCTGATTTTACCTTGGACTCGCCGAGTGCATTCACCCAGACTCGGCGAGTACGACGCTGAATTAGATTTAATTTTTTTTGTTCTTTTTACGCGTTTTCTGTTTTGTTTGCAGTTGTTTCATGACCCGAGGATCTGATACGCCTCTGGTTCCCCCTCTTGAAGATCCAGAAACCGCATTAAGAAGGAACAAAGGCAAAACCGTTGGAGAATCCGCCTCTTCAAAGAACTCACCACTCAAAAACCTCAAATCCGTTTTTAGCAAGAAAAGGAGCAGCAAATCAGGAGCATCCAGTGCATCGTTGACAATCGAAGAGCCGATTCAAAAAGACACCGAGTACGAGACCGAGGATGAAAACGAGCCCACATACGAGCACACATCCGAGTTTGAAGACGATTTAGCCACCACTATGGCTAATATTGACGAAATCCCCATGGGGGAATGGAAGAAGAGGATGCGTGATGACACCGGCCCGGGACTTGTGCAACCCGCAATTCCCGCAACCGCTACTTTTGAGCTAAAGGGCCATATTCTCGCTTAACTCAAGGAGATTCCTTTTCACGGGAGGGATCACGAAGACTATAAGCACTTGGATGAAGTAAATGATGTGGCAGATTACTTCAATGTACCCAATGTGCCTCGCGAGATCCAGCTTCTTCGCATGCTTTGTGTCACATTTAAAGGAGCTGCAAAAGATTGGTTAAAGTCACTCCCTCCCGGATCGGTCACCACATGGGCCAAGATGAAAGAAGAGTTCATAGACCATTTTTGCCCACCTTCCAAGATAGCCAAGCTGAAGAAAGCCATTGCCAACTTCGAGCAACAACCCGGAGAATCTCTTTATGAAGCTTGGGAAAGGTACAAGAGCCTACTTAGAAATTGCCCACATCATGACCTTAATAGCCAACAAGAGGTCTCCATCTTTTATGATGGAGTTAATGTCACTACAAGGCAACTACTCGATTCACAAGGCCCGCTCACTAGAAAGCCACCTCCGGAAATAAAGGAATTAATTGAAGAATTCTCCAAGCATTCTAGAGAATACCACAATCCGAGGAATGAAGTGAGTTGTGGAGCAGTGAACTCGGTGAACGATAGCATGGCAGCGGTAATAGCTAAACTCGATAGCCTAGACCGAAGAATGATGAAAATGGATCAAACAATCCATGCTATTAGGGTAGGATGCGAAAATTGTGGCGGCCCCCACCTCACCAAGGATTGTGATCGAGACGAAAACGGAAATAAAAAGGCTCAAGTATTTTATTCCAGTGGCGATAGATAAGATGAAGATTTGAGGAAACCGAAGAAGGAATGGCTCCCATACGAAGAATATAAAAAGGCTAAGGAGGAGAAATACAAACAGAGGGAGAGGGGATTCTATCAAAAGGAAGAGCCAGTGACGGAAAAGAAGGCCAATTTAGAAGATATGCTCACAAGATTCATAACCGCGTCCGAGAAAAGACACAATGATCATGATGTAGCAATGCAAGAAACCAGAAACATGTTGAGGAATCAGCAAGCATCCATTCTCAACATTGAGAAATAGCTGGGACAACTTGCACATCAAGTGAATGAAAGAAGACCATGCCAACTTCCGAGCAACACCGAACCCAATCCAAGAATGGAGAACGTAAGCGTAATAACCTCCAACAGTGAAGGAAAATTTACAGAAGCACTAAGGATCTCCAAGAAGAAGGAAGAAAAGGTAGAAGAATCGGAGCCAGCAAAACCCGACCCGACTCGCCGAGTCACTCCATTGGACTCGACGAGTCCATGCGAAATTGAAACACCTGTCAGTTCTTCGAAACCTTATAAGCCTCCGCTGCCATACCCAATCAAAGCCATGCCTGCAGAAAAAGTAGAAGCATATAGAACCTTCATGAATCATGTTAACGCTCTACAAGTTAATGTGCCATTTGTGGAAACAATACTTCAAACACCTAAATACTTCAACTTGCTTAAGGGCCTTTTTGCTGATAGGAAGGATTTGGCTAAAGTTGCAAAAGTATTAATGAGTGAGCTACCTGAAAAGAAGGGTGATCCAGGAAATATTGTGCTTCCGTGCCAATTTGGTAATAAGGTCTTCACCCGAGCATTAGCTGACTCGGGGGCAAGCATCAATATGATGCCTTTTTCATTCTTTAAGAAGTTGAATTTACCATAACCAAAACCGGTGAATATGAAGATCCATTTGGCGGACAAGACAATAATTCATCCACAAGGTGTTTGTGAAGATCTCCTTATAAAAGTTGACAAGTTTGTTTTCCCAGTAGACTTCGTGGTAGTTGATATGGAAGAAGACCCCGAAATTCCAATTATTTTGGGGAGATCCTTCTTGAACACCGCGTGTGCTTTAATTGATATATGTGAGTCTACATTAACATTAAGGCTGGGTGATGAGGCTGTGACGTTTAAAGCTATTCCAAGAATCAAGCAAAAAGAAGAAAAGATTGAAGAAGTCTCAATGATCCAATTGGATGATGAGATATTAGAAAAAGAGCTTGCACGTTTGCTAAAAGAGGATCCAAGCAAGTTTGTGATACACTCTGAAGAAGAAGGAGATGTTAACAAGGACTTGGATGAATTAGAAAAGCTACTGGAAGGAGCCCACTCAGAAAAAACCCAAGAATTGTTGGAATTCGTTCCGACTCACCGAGTCACTTTAATAGACTCGACGAGTCCAGTCGACTTGGGCAAAAACTTGCCCGACTTAGATATGTTTGTCACTAGTTCTTCACATACCTTGGATTTCGATAATATACATGATTCTTTAGAAGAACAAACAGCAGAAGGAGAAAAGGGAAGAAAAGTTCAATACGCCGATGTAGCATGTCTTGATACGGTTCATTTCGAAGATGGGTTAAGCACTGGAACGAACGAAGAGATAAAGGAAAGGAGGGAGGAAGTTGATCACCTATTCACTACTAAACCTAAAGCACGGACCATCATGAAATGTGAAGTAATTAAATTTAAAGAGAAGGAGGTTCAAGAGAAGGTGAAAAAGAAGGGGGTAAAGAAGAAAAAGAGGAAAAGGGAAGCCCAAGCAGTTGAGGATGAGGCTGTGAAAAGGAAAAGAGATGCATTAAAAAGGGCTTACAAAAAAAAGATCCACGCTTACAAGACCAAGTACAAATCACAAAAACTTAGGCGTGCGTTCCCGATGCTCGGAGATGACGAAACGTAGATGGGAAGGAGTCTAGCTAATGACTCCTTAAAAAGAAGCGCTTGGCGGGAGGCAACCCATTATATAGAGTTTGCTTTCTTTTACTTTTTAGTTTTTTTTTTATTTATTTTCCTTTCGTTTTTTGAATCTTAATCTTCCAAATCATCGAACATGTCTGCTTGAGAGTGTGCATAGGTTAAGTGTGGGGTGAAATGATTTACAATAAATAGCAAAATTTTGAAAATTATGCATTTTTTTAAGCGACTCGCCGAGTTGACCAATACTCGACGAGTCCATATGGATTTCAGAAAAAACATGAATCCGCGACCAGACTCGCCGAGTCTAACCACGACTCGACGAGTCGGTATTATTTACAGAAAAGAAAAATTCGAAATTACTTTTACAATGGGTAACTAGGGTTTTAACCCTAAGAATCAATTTTCACAAACATACTCGTCGGGTGCTGTCATTCTCTCTCTCTCTCTCTCTCTCTCTCTCTCAAGCATTCATCATTCTTCTTCAAGTTTCTTTCAAATTTCTCAAGCCCAATCTCAAAAGGTAACAAATTTCTTCTTGTTTTCTGTTAAGAACATGATTATAAGGCCATCTATGGTAGCAATTGCATGAAAAACTCGTTTTTTGAAAAGTACTAAATTTCTAGGGTTTTGATTTTTCATGAATTATGTTGTTTTGAATGCTTATTTTGGCCTTAATACATTAATACTAAGTGCTTAGACAAAACCCTTGACAAAATTTCCAGGTTTTATGGTCTAATCTTCATCGACCCGTCGACTGACTCGTGCAGTTTGCGCGTCTCGCTGAGTCGGACATGGACTCGACGAGTCCAGTCGAGTAACATATAGCATAATTTTTTTTAATTATATTCTGTGTTTTCTGGGTTTTGTGTGTTTGTTTTGCAGAAATCATGTTCAGAAGGGGACAAAGTTCCAGTGGCAACCAAGGGGATTTTCCATGGCTAAACTTCCCACAAATCGAGTCCGCTTCGACACTGCGGCTATGGAAGAAGAAGCTGGCTGATATCAAGAAGAAGGAGGTTTATGTGCCCAACCGGATAGATTGGGAGTGGCTGCAAAATGTTCGATATGAGGAGGAATTAGCTCCTTACCTTTTGAAGGAGTTTCACCATGAAGGCGAAACAATGGTCTGTGACGGGTTGAGCTGGGTCTTCCGTATTCAAGAGCCGATTTATTTGAAGCTTTGTTTGGAGTTTTTCTCCACGGTATCTTTCACCGGGGGAGTGGATGTTTATCACCCGGCCAGCTTTAGTTTTTGTCTTGGGGGCGAGTTTCGTCAATGCTCTGTGGTGGATCTTGCCTGTCGATTAGGGATCTACGATCAGCCCTTGGTTTCAACAAACATCTTTCGGGCCTTTTTGGCACAAACCCATATGGTGTTTCCCGAGGGAGTTACGAGTACGGGCTGGTGGAATACTATTGGTAACAAAGTTTATATCCCAAAGTCTGCACAGGAAGGGAGCATCCGATCCCCAACACACCGCCTCATACACCGCCTTATTTCATCTACCATCAATCAAAGAAAAGATGATGACAAGGTTTCCAACCTCGACGTCTTCTATTTATGGAGCATCATTACACCCGGAGTCTTTTGCAACATTCCTTGGTGTTTAGCTTCATATCTCTCGGAGGGTGTGGTCTGTAACAACCCGAAGTTTTCTATCGTCGAAAACTTGTTCTACCCGTGAGACTTTGTCGTTAGTCGATCTGTTTCTTTCTCGCTTTGGGTTAATTAATTAAATTTATATGTTTATTATAATTTAATGAGTGTTCAAATCCCTTTGGAACTCATGAAATTAACCCAAAAGTATTCACTTCAAAAAGTTAGAAACATTCCTGCCGGGTGATGAAAACTTAATCGGGTGCGACCTAAAGCCCCGTTTAATGCCGGTATCGGGTAGAATTCCACCGCATCCAAGTTTTAGGACCTATATAAACGTGTTTTAGCATCCATTTGAAGCTTTTTCCTTCTCTCTCTACTCTCTCTAACCTCTCTCCAAAAATCCAAGATTTAGGGTCCAAAACTCAGGTTTAAGGTCTCAAATCCTTAAGGTAACTTCCTAATCTCATTGTATAGTTTATTTGACTTCCAAATTCGAGATTAAATCATGAAATGGGACATGACAAATGAGTTTATGGCCCAGGAAGGTGCGTAGGCCGTAAACACCAAAAATGAAGGGTTTTGAGCCCTTAAACCCCTCCTTGACAATTTTGGGACCTAGATATGGCTAAATGACTTCAAGATATGGACTTTAAACATTTAAAACATGGATTTTGTGAGGTTTGAAGGAGTTTACGGCCAAGGCATGTGCTTGGGCCTTAAACTCATATAACTAGGGTTTTCTTGACCTTAAACCCTTCCAAACCACAAACAAGGCTTAGATATGAATTATAGAATATTGGTATTACCATTTGGACACTTGAAACATAATTTTTGGGGGGTTTTTGTGAGCTTACGGCCAAGGCATGTGCTTGGGCCGTAAACTCCTTATAAATGGGTATAAATTCAATCCTAAGGTGTTAGAAAACCATCCAACACCACCAAAAGCCTTGGAATAAATCAAAGGACCAACCAAAAATAGTTTTAGGGCTTTAAAAACATCAAAACCCCACATTTGAGAGTTTACGGCCATAGAACATGTCTCATGGCCGTAAACTCATAAAAGGGTGTCAAATGGTGCCCCAAACTCATTTCTAGGCTTCTGGGAATTTTTAGAATCACATGTGATTAATTTTAACACCTTAAAAACACTAAATCAAGGAGAAATGAGAGTTTACGGCCAAAGATCCCATGCCTAGGCCATAAACTCCCTTAAGTGTTGCAAATGGTGTTTTTAATTCAATCCAAGCCTTAAGTAAAATTATTCCAAGCATTTCCAAGTGTCCATATCCATTTATGACCCAAATTTGCACCATAAACCACCCCACCATGAGTTTACGGCCGTAAACTCATGGGGAATGGGTGTTTTGGACCAAAAACTCTTGTATAAGTTTATTCATGGGGAGTAAACTCAAGTCCCAAGTCCCTCGCTTCAATTCCCATCCTTAAACGCCACCCGGGTCCCTCTAAACACTTGTATTGGGGTGTTATCGCGACTAGAAACAATTGTCCCTACCAAATAACCAATCTAAGTCCTAATTAGATACAAATGTGTATCTTTACATTATACTTAGGAACCTCGTGTGTTTGTAAGCCCCGGACCAACACTTAGCATCCGAAATCGCCACATTTCTCGTCCGGTGAGTTCATACCCCTACCCTTCTTCAACTGTTTTCACTGTTTTCAGGGGGGAATACAAGCAAAAGTACAAGGAAATCTTGTACTCAAACTTATTGTTTTCAGTTTAATCGTTTTCATTCTGTATGTTCTAATATCAATAACTGTGTTTATCAAATAGTTCGAATTACGAATTTAGCTTTCAAATTAATCAGAGATTTCTCGATAAAATGCTCTAATCTAAACTATGTTTCATAATCTACGAATAACTTATACTAATTTCCAATTATAACTAATTAAGAAAATGAAAACAAATACGAATACGAAGCTATAACTAGGAATAGGACGAATACGAAACTATAATTAGGAACAGAACGAATAACGAAACTGCAACTAGAAATAGAACGAATAACACATCTATAACTAGGAACAGAATGGATAACGAAACTATAATTAGGGACAGAACGAATATGAATACGACTGCGAATAGTATTAGGAGTAGGATTAGGGATAGGAATCCGACTACGAATACGAATACGAATACGACTGCGAATACGGATACGAATACAAATAGTAATAGGAGTAGGAATAAGGAAACGAATACAGTAACGAATACGAATACGAACACAAATAAGTACAATAATAACTAATTAAGAATAAGAACACGAATATGAAGATGTGAATCTAAGTATATTCCGAAATATTACCATTAGGATATCAGCATAACTAGTTAATACAATAGGTACGAAAGGAAATAAATCAGTATATCGAAGTTCAATAACTAACTATTGCTTTTAGGAAAGTACGGGACTTTCCTGGGGAAAACAAAACATTACTTAATCACGTTTACATCTTTTACATCTTTAACATCGTTCACATTAGAAACCAACATGCAGGAAAGCATGGGGCTTTCCTGGGTAACACTTATATAACTAGAAAGAGTAACAAACTGAATAACATTACATCTTTCACAATTAGTAATATACAATTAGGAAAGTATGGGAACTTTCCTAGGATCATAGTTAAACAATCAGAATTGTATAACCTTACAATTAACCAACCTTCTCTTTTAAGAAAATATAGGATTTTTCTAGGATAACAACTTTTCGGTAAACCAAAGGAAACTCGTACATTTTCACAAAGCAAACATCTTATGAACTCACCAGCTTTATGCTGATTTTCAAACTGCTTGTATTCTCAGGTCAACATTAGACAGATACCTAGCGAATCTTTTGGAGAAGACGGAGCGTACAGAAGACTCGTCTCTACTTTTGTTCATATATACTATGTATTACGAATGTACAACTTTACTTTTGAACAAATGTAAACTTTGATATGTAATGTAATGGTTGTTTACTTTGCTTACTATGTAGATTGGATTTGATACTCAACTTGGAGTCAACCCCGGAGACGTTTTCGCGTTTGGTTTTCGGGGTGTGACACGGTCAAAGATCGCAAAACTTCCCGAATTAATGGTGGGATGTTTGTCACCCGGTTGGCCAACTCATTCGGGTTGATGAACCGCGGTGCATGGAACTTCATGACATTGATCCCTGCAACTTCGTTCAATCCCATTCTTTTTCGAAGAGCGAGGATTATTGAAGATTATGGAGGTGGTCATTATGCCATCCCGAATGATAACCCCATTGTTGGTCCTGAAGCACCGGGAAGGAGGGTAAGATCAAGAAGAGAGCGGGATGTGGAGGACGAGCCGCCAGTGATTCCGGTTGAGAATGAAGACGTGCTAATGGATTGGTACAATGTGGAGATGAGGCGGCTACATGATCAAATGGCGCGGGGGTTGAATTTTAGCAACCAATCTCATATCTGACTTTTTGACCACTTCAATATCCCACATATTGATGGTGGAAATTACCCATTTATTCCGTCTTGGGATGAGGTGATTGGTGCGAGAAGAAGTGGTGCCGGAGGAAGTGGAGCCGCCGCGGATGATGATGAGGAAGAAGATTGATTTGTGTTTTAATCAAACAATTTTTATTTTCTGTTTTGTTTTTTTTTATTATTATCATTTGGTGTGTGTGACTTGTTCAAGACTTTATTGTGTTTAATGATTGTATGCATTAGTTATTTTTCAGGATTGGATTAGGTATGCTTGCTTAGGAAGCGTTTAGAGTTATAGCGAATGGGTGTTATCACGAGTGAAAGCGAGTCAAGGAAGCGGAACGTTAACGTCAAAGTGTCGAGTCCGGTCCCTAGGGGTATGAGCAATTGAGTCTAAACGTGAGGAAGAGTTAGAGAAGTTCTTAGAGGTTGAGACAGTTGCAAAATACCAATTTTTTTTGTTCAGTGGCCTACTCGTCGAGTGCACTCAACTAACTCGACGAGTCGCCTTGTATTTCCACATATTCTGAGATGGCGCACTGGTACTCGATGAGTCGACCATATGACTCGACGAGTCATTCATTTTTTATACCGACAAACTGCTGATTCGATGCTGCTAAGTGTACCACTTGCTCACTTATTCTTCCATATCCATTCTTGAAGATCTTACACCGATTTCCGTGTATTTGGAGCGACCCACACGACACGAGACACCCAAGGCATGGATGAGATGTTACCATGTCTAAATTTAATTGAAGTTGGAGCTTAAATGAAAGTGATCAACCTATCCACTGCTATCCCAGGGGAGTTTGTTCCAATTTCCTCTTTAGTTTTTTTTTTTTTTTTTTTTTTATGTTTTTATGCACAATATGCAATGAGGGCATTGCATTAAATAAGTGTGGGGTAGGGGGTTGGTTACATAATACTCAATTTTATAGTCAATTTTAAAAAATTTTGCATACCCAAAGTATTACTTAGGACTTAATTAGAAAATTTTGGTAAAAAATTAGGATTCCATGTTAGAATTGTGTTGATAATTGCATGAAAACCCAAATGTTTAGTTGAGCCTATATACGTTCTAGTGCATTTGTGGCTTCCTTATTCCAGTGAAATCATGAGACAAAAACACGACATTGCTCAGCCTGAGGGATGCAATATGTTTAGCAGCCTAAACCTGAAATGTATCCAGAAAAATTTTTATCGTTAGCCAATAAAGGTTGAGATTGAGCGCCCCTGCTTAAGCATGTAGGGATTTGAGTGAAAAAAGTGAGGTATACATGTAAAAAAAAGAGAGAATTACAAGAAAAGTTGTACGAATTTTGGAGCAGTTAAAGTAAAGATGAAAAGATCAAAGTTCTAAATTCAAAAAGTTGAAGATACCAAAAATAAATCAATACAAGTTGGTGAATTCAAAGAAATTAAAGATCAAATTATCAAGGAAGTGAAGAATTCAAAGAGTTCCATAGTGGTATCGAAAAGTTGTAATTCTAGAATATGTATGCCTGGGTTGCTCAATTAAAAATACCTTGAGGGTAACGAGGTTTTCTGAGGATGGATTCGGAGGGTTGCATAAAATGAGCATAGTTCGGGGTGAGTGGGCAAATGTTTATGAGGATTGTGAGTATTTGGAGTATGGGGGGTTCTTTAGGAAAAATTTTAGACACAAATGCATGCGTTGAGGTCTTGGCATAATGGTTGGGTTAGATTGGAGTTGTCATACATAATTCTAATGTGTTAAAATTCAGTTTTGCTTGGGGGCAAGCAAAAGTCAAGTGTGGGGTATTTTGATATGTGCATATTTAGTGTGTATTAAGTATAGTTTTTTATTCATATATTAGCTAAATTATCGCATATAATGGACAAAAGGTACTTAAAAGTGTTAAATTATGTTTTTCAGTCCAAAGATGAAGCTCGGATGCAAAAGGAAGCAGGAGAAGCGGTTAGGAGGTCGAGAAGGGAATGAAGAAGAAAAACACTAAAAATGCCACCTACTCGTTGAGTCAGATAGCCTACTCGACGAGTCCGGTTGAGGAATCAGAAAGATAATGACTCGGAATTCCAGATAGTTATCGCAATACGAGGAATGTGAGAGAGACTCGACGAGTCACCACTTGACTCGACGAGTCGATTCGCTTATTTAAAGATAACTCCACAGATCGATTAGAGGGAGTTCTAGGACGATTCAAAAGTGTTTTGCTGCGATTGAGAAGCCAGAAAAACCCTAGAAGTCTACAAAGAAAGCTAGAATTCAATTCCGGGGAGTAATCAAGGCACACTTTCATCATTCTACTTATTCTTTTGTTTTATCAATATGATTAAGCAACTTGACTTTGTTTGTTTGCTGTTATTTACTTTAATTATGAACTAAAACCTTTAGACTTCTGTTTGCGGATACAAAGTTGACAATATGGTTTGATTGATTGGTAGGATTAATTCCAAGTTGGTGAATTTTTGTTATTTTAGCTTGCTAAAGAACCTTGTGTGTGAATAATAATTAATTTTCTGTTGATAGGAAGATAATTGATTAGCATGAACATCTATTGATTATTGACCTCATATGATATGTGACCACTATACTATATGTCTAGGATTAATGAATATGAAACTAGAATTAATAAAAAAATTGAGTAAATTCATGTGCAAGCTTGTAAGATGACCATCAAACAAGAGGTTAATTAAACATAATAAATTAATTAGCTATTGCAAGTCTAACTTAACCCGAATAATTAATCTAGTAAATATAATTAAATTAAGCAATTGGCCACTGTTTGAGTTAGTTTATTTGCTAAGGATTAGGGTAGTGAACATGAACCTAATCACTTGAATCGGTAACCAACGAAAGAATTAATCCATTGCACTATTACCTTGAAATCAACCATCGAGTTAACCGAGTTGAACTAAACAGAAGTTCCTTTCCAATTATTGAATCTAGTTAAGTCGTTATTTTCTAGTCTTAAATTAGTTATAGTTAGTAAGTTTCTAGTCTTGTAAAACTAGATAGAAAAACCCCTATTTCTTAATCAACTTAGATAGAATTAGTTTTTAATTTAATTTGCCGTTCCCTGTGTTCGATACCCTGCTTATTTAGCTATACCACAATTGATAGGTTCACTGCCTTTTGTGTGTTATTTGATAATTAAAGTAGGTTTAAAACTAAGTGAGGTTTACACACATCAATACCATCACATGTGACGAGGCTCAGATAATACTTCAAGTAAAAGACTCGTTCCTACAACGGTTGGACTCAAACAAGAGCTGCACAATAGGACCAAATCCAACACTCTGAGATTATTCAACCCTGATCACATGTGACGTGACGTATCCACCTAATGGCTAATTCCCATCACTTAGAATCCCACAATGCACAAAGCAAGCAACATTCAGACAAGGGAAAATCTAACCATAACATACTTAAGCAATCATATCCACATAGCAAGAATCTGAACTAGCATGCAACACAACTCATAAACTCAGGAATGACCTAATCAGGCTATCCTACTACTGACTATTTTGCACTATCATGCAGATCAAAAACACATATAACAGGAACATAAGGCATCCTCCGTAGATCCTTAGTCCTAATCTAGCATGCTGTTCTATTAACTGATAATCAAGACATAGACTTGTATGGGTATTTTGGGGTACTTACTTGAGCTCAGTTGATTGCATGCACCACACTTTTTTCCTTTTCAAAGTTCTTTTCTATCTGAATTCTTTTTACTTTTCTAAAACCATTTTCTTTCTCGAAACTCTCTTTTTACAAAACTATCTTTTTGTTTTGAAAACCCCCATACCAAATCCTCGGTTTGAGTTCAGACACACTCGAGAGCATGTCCAAATCCCTCAAACCAAGGCTCTGATACCAACTTGTAACGACCCAAAATTTCAGACTGAAAATTTCTTTTAATAAATCATTACTTAAAGTAAAGTCATCATTCCAAAACATAATATGAGTATACGTTTTCAAAACACATATTCATTATCATAGTAAACATTCCCAGGCTATCTAATCTATGGTGTGTGCCATCCGATCACCCCGAGCTCTTCCCTCCGCTATCGGAAGTACCTGAAACCAAAATTGAAAACCGTAAGCACGAAGCTTAGTGAGTTCCCCACCCTACCACATACCATACATATTCACATATTGCACATACTAGGCCACGCCCGCTATCTTGGGCCTCGCCCCCTACCTCGGCCCTCGCCCGCTACAACGGCCCCGCCGCTCCAGGCCCCGCCTGGCTTCGAGCCCCGCTCGGATACCGATCTGTTTTACTTAGGCCTCGCCTGTCACAGGGCCTCACCCACCAAAAATAATAACACATAAATATTTCACAACACATAACTAAACACATGCAACTGGTTCTGTCCTAAGGCCTCGCCTATCCTGGGCCTCGCCCATGTCCTGCTATTGATGAGTCATAGAACCCCGTCCACGCTCCTAATGGTAGTGAGGTACGGGCCTAGCCCACTCTCACTCATGTTCTAGTTTGGGCCTCGCCCATATTCTGCTACTAATGAGATATGGAACCCCATCCACACTCTGCTATTGGTGAGATACGGGACCTCACCCACACTCACCTCCCTACCAGGCACATACATGTATCACACAGATAACAAGTATAATCTAGCATACAAACGAATCCTTGGGCACCCGCCCGCTATTATTGGACCTCGTCCTAAATATCATACTAGCATACTATGCCTAGGGCTGACCCCCGGGTCTTCTACTCATAACTACATGGGCCGGAATTGTGGCCTTAGACCCATTCACACAAAGGGAAACTCACCTGCATTGGCTAAACTTGCTGATGATCTCACTAGATGCTGCCCGACAACTCACGGAATTCCTACTCCCCTTGCTCCCCGAACTATGAATATCAATGCAACAATGAGTCTAACTGACCCCCGAAAAACAACCAAGTCAACCCTGGTCCAAGGTCAAAGTCCTAGTCAAAGTCAACCTTGTAGGTCAACCCTACTCGCCGAGTCACCCTACTGACTCGCCGAGTTCAAAATGATCAGATTCCTTCCATTGGCGACTGGACTCGCCGAGTCAGTCCATGACTCGCCGAGTCTACCGATTTCTGAGTCCTGACCTGTCCAACTCACTGAGTCTCCACCCGATTCACTGATTCGAGTCTCAACTCGAAGGGTTTGGGGTTTCGCGACCTGAATCGCCGAGTACAAGGCAATCTTCATACAACTCGACGAGTTGTTCATCCCACTCGTCGAGTTTCTCCACAACTTCATGCTACTCGCCAAGTCAACTCAAAGGACTCATCGAGTCCCTTTAATTCTCCTTACATGCAGAGGACTTTTGAGTCATGCATGGACTCCAAACTGTAGATCTACTCTTCCCAAGCCTATTCCTCACGTAAAGTTGCAAACTTTACATGTAGAGAAGGAGATCTAGGCAAAATATGCCATAAACTAGGGTTTAAGGCCAAGGGGCTTCAAAATCGACTCAAGGGCTGATACTTTTTGCTTCTCTAGACCATAACACACTTGGATTTGAAGTAGCAACTCCAGATCCGGCTTCTAACCCATAAGGGTGGCTAATCATGGCTTAAAAAGCCCAAAACTCACAACCAAAATAGATCTAAGGGAAGGAAATGACTTAATACCTTCAATACCTCAAAAAGACTCCACAAACTCCAGATCTGAAGCCAATCCTTGAAGCTTCACTGATTCCCCTCCCTCTTCTTCCTTCAAATCTCCCAAAAATGGCTTGGAAGCTTGGATACACAACAATGGAGGCTTAGGCTTCGTTTTCTGAATGTGGGATGTTGTAAGGAACCCTAATGGAGAGAATAAGAAGCTTAAATAGCGCCCAAAGTCCCGGATTTAGGGTTTTCTTCGCACAGACTAGACTCGCCGAGTTGGCCACTTACACCTTGACCCGAATCCCGCTCGGACTCGCCGAGTCCCTCCTTGGACTAGCCGAGTCGACCCTTAAAATTAGGGCTTTCTTTCCTTTCTTGGCCTTTAAAACTTTGGGTGTTACACATATACATGTGAAGAAGGAACTAGTCTCAATTTTCTGAAAATGAAACTTCTCGTTCATCATACTGTATAACTTGCACGATTCAAAGTTTCGGTCCAATTGAAACTTGGGTGAGAAGAATCTTTCCTTATTTTGAAATTTTAGACACTACCACAAAAGAAAGAATCAAATTCATATTTCCAATATTGTTAGAAACAAACAAACATCAAGTTTTCATAAATACCATTGTAAGGAGAGATATAAAGTAAAACAAAAGAAATTTTTATTTATTTATAAAATGCGGAAAAAACTTTTCCTTACAATGCAACTTTAAATGAAAACTATAATATTACATTTTTCCTAGCAATCTATCATAACTCCTAAGAGTAGCTTAAGAATCTGATCTTCAATCAAGCGATAGAAATCCATCTTCGCGATCAGATTCATCATACTCTTTCTTTAAGTTTCCTTCACTTTTCCTTTGATTCTTAAAACGTCAACATGTGACCTAATCACATTATGTAATAAGAATCTTAGAATAGAAACTTACTCGAGTTAGATAGTGGACTTTACCTGAAGTAGAGTCAAACTTATTGACTTTACCAGCGTTATGATCTTTCATGTAAATTTGGCAGCTTCGCAACCAATGTCGTTTCCTTTTGGCAATAGAATCATATGGACCCTTTAGGAATGGTACATGGGATAATCTCAGACTTAGCCTTTCTCTTTACCATTTGGTCAACCGAGTTGACTATGGCCAATCCCTTTCCATTGGGAAGAGAAGGCTTTTACTGGGTATCCAATGCAACCATTGTCAGTGTCCATTGAAGGTTTAGAAAGTTAATCTACTAATCAAATTTTCTTTACCAACGCTCGAAGTTATTGATGACTCAGTAGTACCAAGCAAATAGATAAGATCATTAAGGGTCATGTCATAGTCTATTTCATAGTAGTCCCAAAGGACTCACTACGTGACTTAGAAAGTGATTGAACATCCACCTTCCTTAAGACTTTGACACCCAACTCTCCCGGCTTGTCAATATGTGACTTCATCTCCACGATGAGATTATAGATAGACCTTGCTTTCGAATAGGGCTTGAGTGACCTTGAACTTGTGGGTTAGGGAGGATAATTGGAGGATGTGATGGAAGTGAAGTTCCAAGAGATTTGGGAAGATCATAGATGTTTGAACTTGACATCTTTTGGGGAGATATTCAAGATAGTTTATTTGAAGTCCTTAATATAAAACCCAATATGAAATATTAAGGCTAGGACCCAACACAATATTTTATAACTTGGAAGAGGGATGCTGTAATCTAAGCTATATAATTTTTGAAGGTAGGGGAATGACAATTCACTAATTTCCGCCATGAAAACGAAATAATTTAATTAGGTTTTACTTGGATTTGAAACTCCTAGATCTTTTTAGATTCATTAAACTGTTCAATGGTATGTTTCAATCTTGAGTGTACCCTTCAGGTTTTGTGACTGGGATGCCGAGGATCACAAAACAAGGTGTGAAGTAACCATGCAAATTACTTGGTACTCTTAAGTGTTTACCCCTCAATCGACATGTCGGTTAACCACACACATTCCATCGATACTATGATAAACATTAAGTTACCCTTTACCTACCTTGTTAAATACGAGTTAGTGTACCGGTTAACCACACATGCTCCACTAATCGACTTAAACAAAGTGCAAAGTGTAATTTCATGGATTAGCACCTTATTCACATTTTCCTAAAGTAACTAAGATTGGGCATTATAAAAAAACATTTAGTTACTTTATATTTATCATTAATACTTTTAATGAAAGGAGAATTATAGTCCTTTTCCTACTCGTTCGGCTAACGACCCTCCACCAGTCAAGGAAGCGGTGGGTGAGAGTGGACACCTATTAAACTATCATTTTATAGGCAGTAACCTTATACCCCCCTTATAGATCGGCTTAGTGAATGAGGTATACTAATGATAAGATGACTTGATCTTATACATACATATATATATATATATATATATATATATATATATATATATATATATATATATATATATAATGTTATTAACTTATAATATTATAAAGTATAAGGGTTGAACTTTAACTTTTAAAATTCTAAGGGCTTAACTTGGAATTAAAGTATTCAAAGCTACAGGGAAAGTTTTGAAACTATTCAAAACTTTTCATTTCATAACTTATGAGTTTAATGGTTCATTAAAATAAAGACTCTTCATTTTTTATGTAACCTCTTATTTTTTAATAACACTTTTAAAGAAGTGACTCATAAACATTCATAACTTGAGGACAAGTTATGGAGTCACAATACTATTTAATGGAAAAAAACGCTTCATTTTTTATGTAACCTACGACACTTTTATGAGTTTTAAGATTCATAAATATGACATTTTATGTAACTTGAGGACAAGTTACACAAACACATTTTATAAACTACTTCTAGATTAATTAGGATTGAAAACAACTAAAACACAATTTTTTTCATTGATCTAAACTAACTCATAAATCAATGAAACATAAAACTTTTGGTAATCCATAACTTATGGAGTTAAATGCTTGTTTTATGATGTTCCATAACTTATGTTCCATAACTTAAGAATAAGTTATGGAATTCTTTAAAACAGCAACTCCAAATTTTGTAACTCCATAAAAACTTTGAATCATTTTTTTTAAAACCTTTTCATATCCATAACTTATGGAAGTTTCAAAAACAAAACAAAACAAAACAAAACAAAACAAAACAAAAAAAAAAACTCTTTAGATCAAACTTTTAAAACTAATAAAATAATCATATCATTTTATCTTTTACTAAATTTGACCTAATTCAACTCATGTAGCAAATGATTTAAATTTTACAAATAATTAGTTTTTCTCAAAGACAAGTAATTATCTTAAAATTTGACAAACGTCATTTTTTTTTTCTTTTTTTCCAACTTTGAAAATAAACATTTGCATTAATATAACAGAAAACAACCCATGGCTCTGATACCACTGTTGGGTTTTGAGCATTCTAACACTCCTAAGTGTATATGAACCCTAAATACCTTATATCTATGTTTTCTTTGTTATACATGCAAATATGAATATGCCAAGGTATTACCCTATCTAGCATACAATCATTGGTACTTGGGTAATATAGCAAGTTAGAATACATAGCTTTTAATGAAGCTTGAAGTCTTGAACTTTAAGAGCTTAGCCCCAATAGTATGGAACCTTAAGTGGAATCATAAATCACCAAAACACCTTGTAAAACCTTTAGAGAATATAGATACTTGTCTCACACTTATGAAATCGGTTATTGCCTCTTTAGTGTATCCACAGTAACCACTAGCACCATTTCATGAACCATAAGACCCTTTATATAGTGTGGAGGATTAGGGTTAAACCCTAATAACCATGACCTTTCATTTCCTAGGATCCATGGGTTAAAGCTCCATGGACTATCCATGAAGACTTAGCCCAACCTAAATGAACTTGGTTGACTATACATATATATCTAAGAGTCCATATTTAATTAGTTCCTTTTGATCACTTAATTAATTATAACTTAATTCTTGATCAATACTAATTAAATAATATGATTATATATTAATATATTAGAACTTATAATATATTAATATAAATCATAAGCATGCTATTCTCAAAGGATTATCCATATAAATTGTTTCGGTGAAGTGCAACCCAAATGGACCATGCTATTTCGGGTCAAGTACATACCAATTATAGTTATGGACACAGACATTAATCCAACAATGAAGACTCAACCAATCCATGCCGATAATGACGTCTGAACTTTTAATTGAGACTGGCATGAGGTCGATTGGAAATGAATGGCTTTCTAGAGTTAGAGAACATCCTATGTATATACTGCTAGTGCTCTCAGTTTTTCTATTAGCCATTTCTACGGTGAATGGTTCTTTCAGTGCATGTGGTTTTTGTTTAAGTGAGTGAGCAAATTTCTGGTTCATGAAACTCCTCTCTGCTCCACTATCAAATAGTATGGATGCATAATTGTTATCGAGGAGAAACGTATACCAGTTTACAAAGGTGAAGATAATAAGAATCAATTGTAAGTATAATGAGGATGGTCCATGGACTACATCACCATATCCTAACAAAACAATGAGAGTATGATTGAAATAAAGATCTAACAATAGTAAGATGAAAGAAGTTGGATAAAGATTTCCCAAAAGATTAGATGTTTGTCAATAATATTAGCCTTAATGATGTAACAAGTTCGGTGAAAATGACGTAGAAGTAGGTCTTACATCAAACTATAACAAGAAAATTTTGACAACATAGAGACCTAGCAGACTGAAAGTCCAATGTCTTTAAAATACACGGGAAATTAATACTAGAGTCTATTCGTGGACCTAAATATATCCAAAAGACAAAATAGAGTAGACTCTACCTGCAATGAGAACAGCTCGAATGAGTCCTTGATTCTGCCAAACGACGCTCCATGTCCAGCATGCGCCTTTCGAACATTACCTGATGAGCTTAAAGTTCCCTAACTTCAGCTTGGGTTGTAGTTAGTTCTCTCTGCAGGGTCACATTCTGGTTTAGGGTTCTTCCATGAGCTATCTCTAGATGGAGAATGTGAATTGTATTACCTCTCTCATCAGCATCAAAATTCATTACCTGGTTGATGACATTGCGAGCAACCCTGTGAACAAGAACATGAAGGATTTTGTTTGTTGAGCCTCCCTCGCTCAGATTATAGAAGCTTCAGTCTCCGTTGTAGGGTAATGGTTGACCTTGCTCATGACTCCATCTGTTCAAGTTTGCTGCCCACAGAGGTGTGGGGCCTTGAAATCTTGGTCGAGGGTTAGGACTCGGGATATGAGCTACCAAGGGTAGATTATTGACTTCTGGCTCGGAGTCAGAATTTTCTGGGAAATTTTATGCGAAATCATCATCCAATGGAATTGCATGATTCTATTATGGCTCCGCATCAAGCCATCCACCATTACCTTGGTTGGGAAAGTACAGGTCCCCAGGGAGATGGAATCCAAACAGGTTACCTAAGTGAGAAAAAGGTTAAAAGGGATAGTTAATAGACATACTAGTTAAGATAATTATAGGATGATATTTACTAGTTACTTCAATACTTGCGTAGTGCATACCAATCATATGCAACCAAAACAGAATAGACCCTCGAATAAGCGACCCTGACACCCTAGTCACATATAACCTTAGCGTATCCACTCTGCAACTATTGACCTACTAATAAAGATCTTTTAGTTCTCAAATAAGTAATTATAGTAACATAAAATACTCTTATAGTATTTTACGTTTATGTTTTGCTCTAAAGTTTTCGTTATAGTAGTGTTGGTAGGTTTTTAGACTTGCTGAGACACCACAACCATTCCTAGGCACATGCTAATCACTTCTCGGAAAGATATAGTTGATCAGGCTACATCATTACTAGATCTGATCATATGTGCCCAAGCCTACTTGTGTTTTCCAACAATCACAATACTTTTGTTCTATCCTAGTATGACAATGATTTTCGTATGAATGCATGTATGTATACTTTAGTTAAATATTTTATTATTTAGAAAGTATAAACTCTTGGTCAGAGTATTTTAATCCTGATGTGTTTATAGATGTATATCTTTTATGTGTTGATATACTAAATTAATTATAGACAAAGCTCTGTTACCAATCTGTCACACCCCCAAGCCAGAACAGCGGAAACATTTGGGGGTGGAGGACGTCATTTTTAGTATCATATCAATGCACAATAGTAAAACAAGTAACAAAATCATCCATTTCATTAATAATATAGTTAATACAAGTTTGTTCTGAAGGTATTTGTAAGACACCAAAATATGAATATCAAAATAAAAGACGAGTCTTGGACATGCTCTGTCTTCTCTCAAAACTTGATCCAGTGTACCTGTCTACTGGTGACCTGAGAATACAAGTTATTTTGAAAGAGTAGATCAGCATTTAAGCTAGTGAGTTCATAAGTATTTTAGGGTCAATGTTTGTATAAGTTTGATGAAAGTGTTTGTATAAGTATTTTAGGGTCAATGTTTCTATTTATAAAGAAATGTTGTCTTCCACCAAGACCCAACTATTCTGAATGTTTGTTCTTTTGTAAAAGTGAGTGTTTTTCCCAAGTATGACTATCATTACCAAAAATATAGTTTACATTACATTTTATGTGAGAAGTTCACAATATAAATGTAATGGGAAAGTGAAGATGTATTATAGCATTTTATATAGTGACTACCGTTGTATTAACTACCTTAGACCAATTGTTTGAATAAGGTAAAATGTGATATGATTATGACCATGCTTGATCGACTAGTAAAACACGATGTTCGAAGACGTCGAAATGGTATGACAGTCGAAAGTTCATATTTATTTTTCCAGAAAATAAGATATTTTCTTATAAAATGAGTTATGAATCGTTGTTTGTATGAAATGAATGTATTGAACCAGGAAAATCCTATATTTTCCTAAAAGTTGAAAAGCAGTCTTAATGTTCCAAGACTGTAACTTGTAAGCAAATATGTCATGCTTAAAATGATGATGTATAGTTTTGTTAGTGAACAAAACTATAGGAAGCTTGTATTTTCACGTAACACTAACTGAAATATTACTTTTCCCGTAAAAACATAATACCATAATAATTGTCTATCCTGTGAGTTTTCATAACCGTATTATGATGGATTTGCCTGTAGCGATGTTTTTCAGGCATCGAAATGTTATTACATGTGTCACCCTTAACCTGCCGGTTCGGATGTAGCCAATAGCTAGGGTGCGGGATCATCATTCCCGTATAGATCTATACACACTTATCACGTTCTCTGGACGGAGACTCTGGTTATAAAACAGGGCTTTCTTGTATACCTTGATAGGTACGATGAAGACGAATGACTTACATATTCTCAATTAAGTCACGTATTTTTGAAATGAATGTTTTTGTGTCCGAAATGATTACCCTTTTTACTATGTTGATAAAGGCATAACAATGATATGTATATTCGAAATGGACCAAGTTACATTGAAACGGTGACCTGGTTATGATATATGTAACGCCCTATTTCTGGTATGTAATTTAAATAAAGTATCTTTCAATTTTAAGGGGGTACTCGATGAGTCTGTAGCCCGACTCATCGAGTTGAGATGGGATAATCGCGCATTTGGGGTTGGCTACTCGACGAGTCCATACATTAGGACTCGGTGAGTCCTCCTGTCTGAATGAAGCCCTAATTTCAACGGTTTATACACTATTTAAATGTCAATTATAGCCTCCCAACCCAGCCTCCAACAACTTTAAAGCATATCCCCTGTAAACCCTAGCCCCATTGTTGAGTTTGAGTGTGATTGTGTTAGCTTGGAAGCTTTAGAAGAGAAGGAATGAGAGAAGGTCCATAGAAGAGGAAGGAGATCCAAGAGTTAGCTTCCATCTCTTTCTCATTCAGGTAATGAAGTTATAACCTTGTGTATTCCTCCATTTAAAACCCCTTTTATGCTTGTCATGTCTTCTTTGGAACCTTTTATGATTCAAAACTTGAGATATGGACTCTCTTTTGGAATGGAAACCTTAGAACTGGACGTTATTGAACTCCAGGAACTCATTAGAACAACATTTATGTGATCTTGGCCTTGTACCAACCCTAAGTGCTTAGTATTTATTGATTTTCGGTATTTTAGCCTCATACTCTTGTGCGTGCACGTAAAGTTAGAAACTTTACATGCAAAACCAGTCCTATAAGCTCAGATCTATGTTTTGGAACCACTGAAACCAATTAGAATCGACTGTGTAGTAATAGCATGCTTGGAACTCGATGAGCTGTTCTTCAACTCGGTGAGTTGTTCTTCAGACTCAACAAGTTGTTCTTCAACTTGGCGTGTCACAGTGTGGACATGTTGATATGTTGAATGAGAACTTGATGAGTTGTTCATGCAACTCGGCGAGTCGGATGAAGTTAGACTTGATGTTTGCATCGAAGAAGAACTCATCGAGTCTTTGCCAAACTCAATGAGTAGAAGGAAGTAGAGGACTAGAATGGATGATAGGGACTCGACGAGTTGACGGCCCAACTCGGCGAGTCCGGTCAACTGAAAGATGACTTTGACTAGAGGTAGAATAGTCATTTTACCCTAAGGGAGTTTATCAGTAGAAGGAGGTAGAGGACTAGAATGGATGATATGCATATGCTATGCTATGTTATTCCCAGTCAATTCCGGACTTCGGTCCGATGCAGTTAGTTCCGTACTTCGGTCCGATGTAGGGGACAAGGTCCCATTTAGTTCCGGACTTTGGTTCGATGCAGTTTCCGAACATCGGTTCGATGCGGAGGGCAAGGCCCTGGTTAGTTCCGGACTTTAGTCCGCTGTAGTTTCCGGACATCGGTCCGATGCAGTTTCCGGACTCTGGTCTGATGCAGTGGGCTAGGACTAATAGTTGTTATGTGTTATTATATGGTATCTGGTAGTTTCGGTGAGCTCAGTAAGCTTCATGCTTACAGTTTTAGTTTTGGATTCAGGTACTTCCGCAAGCAAAGGGAAGAGCTCGGGTTGATGGCATCGCACACACGACAGCTTCAATTTATCCTGGGAGTTTATTTTAGATGTTACTATGATTGATTCATATTTGATTAACACAGTACTATGACATTTTAGTTGCTCATTCCGTGGTTTTATTATATATGATATGATTTTAGTATTATTAAAACAAAAAAAAATTGGGTTGTATTTTGGGTCGTTTCAAGTTGGTATCAGCGCCTTGGTTTGAGGGATTCGGGCACACTTTCGGGTGTGTCTGAACTCAAACTAAGGAATTGGTATAAATTTTTCAAGAAAAAAACCATGTTAAAAAAAGGATTTTAAGAAAAGAAAACAAATTTAGAAAAAGTATAAAGAAAAGAGTTTTAGAAAAAAAAAAGCAAAAAGAAATTTAAAAAGAAAAAAGAAAAAAGGGTGTGGTGCATGCAATCAGCCTAGCTCAAGTAAGTACTCCCAAATTACATTTATATTATGATTATCTGTTTCAGTTTCAGTAGAACATCATGCTAGAATAGGACTAAGTATCTAGGGGGATGCCATATGTGTCTGATATATGTGTTCCAACTTTATGAGAATTGCATGCTAGTATTGAGTAGACAATAGTACGATGTCCTGTTTATGTTATGCCTGATATTGTGAGCCTACCATTGTATGCTAGTATAGTTTCTCGTTGTGATAATAGAGTTGCTTGATTAGTTTACTGTGTCCAAATGATGCTTGCTTTGTGCTTTGTGGGACTCCGAGTGATGAGAGTTAGCCATTAGGTGAAAAAGTCACATAACATGTGATCAGGATTGAATAATCTCAGAGTGTTGGATTTGTCCCTACTACACATCTCTTGTTTGAGTCCAACCGTTGTGGGGAAGAGTCTCTTACTCGAAGTATTATATGATCCTCGCACATGTAATGGTATTCAGGTGATGACTAATTGGCATTACAAGGAGGCCTTCAGCGGCTGAGTACCAGAGATCAATAGCAGTAGTGCTGACTTGGTGGAATCTAGGCAGTTCTTGAGGAAAGTACGGATAGATGTGGAAGGTACTATGGGCCCGTACTACTGAAAGCAGAGGATCCGTACTTGAATCAAGGAAGGCCGAGGCGAGACCAGGAAACCTATAGTAGTAGAGATCCCTCAAGATATATCAGTGTTTCTGAAGTTTATCATGATGTGTTTTTCAAATGGTGGTTTTACGTCCTAGGCCAACAGTCGGTAGTTCAGGAGCCGGTGAGGGATCGAGATCAGGCTCGGGGGCCGAGCATCTAGATAAGTAGACCGGAGATCTTTGGCTCAGAGGTTACTCGTATCATACTTGAGCAGACTCCAGTGATCTTTGGCTCGATCAAGGAGGGCATTTTGGAGTTGATGGATGAGGGGCTGAGCACATTACATGCGGAGGTAGCGGCCATGATAGGGTCGCACACACTCACCTTCAGGGAGTTCAGAGCTTGTGGAGCTCCAGACTACCATGGGGCACGAGACCACATTGCAAGTACTAGGTGGTTGGCAGATGTCGCCAATGCTTTTCACACTAGCAAATGTCCCGATGGGGACAAGGTCAGATTAGCATCCTGTCTTCTGAAGGACAGGGCATGAGATTGGTGGGAGGAGATTGGGCATGTCATTGGGGATGACGCAACACTTGTTGATATGACTTGGGCTGATTTTACTACCAGGTTCAGAACTGAGTTTGCACCAGTCATTAAGGTGGAACAGTTAGCCAGGGAGTTCAAGATCTTACTCAGACTACAGAGACGGTGGTGGAGATTACCGCCAAGTTAAGGGAGAGGGCTCTTCTCATTCCTCAGTATGTAGTTGATGAGAAAATGAAGAAGGCCCGATATCATGAGATGTTGCGGAGTGATATCCGCCAGTTTGTGAGCCGGTGCGGCTGTAAAACGTTGGATGACATGATTGCTAGGGCTCATGAGAGAGAGATTGATTTAGAGATGGAGAGGAAGAGGAAGCTAGAGACAGTATTTGGGACAGGGAGTTCAGGCAAAAAGCCCATGGTATCAGATCAAAGATCTAGAGGACAGCAGAGCCACAGTCAGTGTGGGAGATTGCATGATGGGGCATGCAACGCAGGGAGTCCCAGTTGCTACAAGTGTGTCCTGACTGGGCATATGAGCAGAGATTGTGTAGATACTCCCACCGTTACCGCGACATCTGGTCTGATTTGCTTCCATTGCAATCAGAGGGGACATAAAAAGTCCCAGTGTCCGAGTTTGACAGAAGCAGCAGGGAAGGTGGTAGCACCTGCCCCTGCAACATTGAGGATTACAGACGACCGTTAGGGCCGGAGTGAGGCGCCAGTGGCGAACAGTAGAGCTTTTCAGATGACAACAGAGGAGGCGCGAGCAACTCCTAATGTGGTGATGGGTATGAATTTCCTTTCATCTATCTATTATTGTTGATTGATGATTGTTCTTATAGTTATGTGTTTCCACATATAGGGTCGTGCTTAGTGAACGACATATCAACTGTAGTCTTCTTTTATTCGCGAGCTACCCGATTGTTTGTTTTGCTTGCGCTTTGCAAGAGGTTTAGCAGAGCTCCGGGGGAGCTGGATTGTCCACTTGAGGTTGAGATAGCTGATGAAAGGACCGTCGGGGTCGTAAGAGTGCATAAAGGGTGTTCACTTCATTTATTCGATGAGCAGTTTTTAGTAGTCCTGGTTCCTATTCCCCTGCGCAGGAATAAGGTTATAGTGGGTATGGATTGGCTGAGCCCCAATGGGGCGGTGATTGATTTTGAGCTACAGCTAGTGAGGTTCCGCACCCGAAGTGGGGGAGAGTTAGTGATTCAGGGCGAGAGGCCACAGCGCAGACCGATTCTTTGCTCAGCAGCGAGAGCGAGGCACTACTTTCAGTAGGGTTCATCGCTTATGTTCTAGATGCCCGGGAGAAGGGCAAGGAGATAGTTGACGATGTACCGATAGTGCGAGACTACCCAGATGTATTCCCAAAGGATTTGCCTGGGATACCTCCGGAGAGACATGTTGAGTTCAGGATTGACCTAGTCACTGGTGCGGCTCCGATAGCCAACGCACCGTATCGGTTGGCTCCTCCAGAGATGCAGGAGTTGTCTATGCAGCTGCAGGAGCTGCTAGACAAGGGTTTCATTAGACTGAGTAGTTCACCATGGGGAGCCCCGATCCTGTTTGTGAAGAAGAAGGATGGGTCGCACCGTATGTGCATAGATTACCGGGAGTTGAACAAGGTAACGGTGAAGAACTGTTACCCATTCCTAAGGATAGACGACTTTTTTGATCAGCTTCAAGGATGATCTTGGTTTTCCAAGATTGATCTACGCCCCGGTTATCATCAGATGCAGGTCAGGGGTGAGGATGTTCAGAAGACAGCTTTTAGGACCCGTTATGGTCATTATGAGTTTGTGGTGATGCCTTTTGGGCTCACCAATGCTCCAGCCACGTTCATGGATCTCATGAACCGCGTATGCAGACCGATGTTGGATCGGTCTGTGATAGTATTCATTGACGACATCTTGGTTTACTCCAAGACTCAAGACCGAATCGCCCCTGAGTCAAATAAAACCAAAGCAGGAAAAGAGTTTACTAAAAACGTACCTAATCATAGGTATAACTGATAAGCATACCACATATATAATAACTGAAATGGAAAATAGAAACATACCAACAACCACATCCGGTGCTGCCTTGGCCTCCTCGGCCGTGAGCTGAAAGGTGTGCCCCTAAGCCTTCGGAGGCTCCACCTTGACTAGCCTCCCATCCCCAATCCTCAAAGTAGTCAGTACGAGTCCCTGCGCCGACTTGGCGGCGACCTCCAGGCAGTTGGTCTTCACGTGACCAACCTTATGACAATGGTAACAAATCCTCATATCTGCTGGAGGGGCAGACTGGCGACAGTCCCTGGCATAGTGCCCCTCCTTGCCAAATTTGTGGCAACCACCTCCTGCTCGACAAACCCCAAAATGACCCCTGCCACACTTTCTACAAGTGCAGCTATACTGGCCCCCAGTCTAAGTATCAGCGGTCTTGGACCGCTTAGGTGCCGGCTGAGACTGTGTTGGACCCTGATGCTGCTCCTTCAACTACAGTTGTATCTCAAAAGCACGTCACCTTGCGGCTTCATAAAGATCCAAAATACTCTCACAACGTTGCGTAGCAACAAACTATCGAATATCAGTCTTGAGCATACTCAAATAACGAGTCATCTGCAACTGCTCTCAAGCAAACTATGAGCAAAACATAGCCCTCTCCGTGAACATACGAGTGATCTCCATCATTGATTCCCCATCCCACCTCAATGTCAAAAACTCCTGAGCAAGGTGCTCTCGCTCAATGCGTGGAACGTAGCGGGTGCGGAACATATCCTGGAACTGCTCCGAAGTAACTAAAAATCGATGATCATTAGTGTACAACCCTATCGTCAATCTCCACCAGTTCTTTTCCCCAAGCCTTAGTAGGTTCATGGCACACCTAACCTTTTGGTCAGCAGGACATGAACACGTGAAGAAATAGCCCTCCACATCAGATAACCACCTTATAGCCTTGATCGGATCCTGTGTACCATCGAACGTTGGGGGATTCATGTTATTGAAGTCCCGGTACTTGAAAGCCATGTCGGCGCCTCCTCCAACCGCTGCTGCGGTTCCAGCTGATGTGGCTGCAGTGATAGCTGTCTCTACTAGAGCTACATACCGCTCATTAAAGTACTCAACCATCGCGATCTTGATTGGCCCAAACATCTCTGGTCGTTGCGCTTGGAACGCCGCATCACTCTCGTTGTGCAGAATCTCCCGGATCCTGGCATCCAACTCCTCTGTCCCTATATGTACCACGGGCTCAGGTTCTACCGGCACATCCGACCCTCCGTCACCCGATCCTGATCTTGATCCTGACCATGAACCAGATCCAGTGGTAAAACGTCTCGTCACCACCATACTAAAAAATATAACCAAGACGTCAGATAAACGACATGATATCAGAAGACCAATTCCCACAACCATAGGTGTTGTGACTTCCTTGCTACGCATATGGGTCCTGTGCTTTCAGTAGTACGGGCCTATACTACCTTCCACACCTACCCATATCTATCTTAAGTATCATCACAACGCCCGGACACTATCATCAACATAATATGCATTCAACCCTCACTTCTAGGGGAATATTGACTATCTTGCAACTGATCTCATAGCTTCCCATAGCTCACACATCCATGGAACTTTCACCAACCCTGCATCACTGGTGTATGCTAGCCACACATAACGCTGAACCCGATAGACTTTCGAATATCCAATCCTAGACTAAGGACGAATCGGACATTCTCAGGCTATAAGATCTTGATTATACACAGCCGTGATGCATACACTAAACATCTATAATTATGATGTCAATTACATATACAAGAAACCCTAGGCTAGTAGGCATCATATAATCATGCAAATCTTTATCATGCGATTCCTGAAAACTCCTAGCCTAGTACTAGCATGTTGTTCTATCATATCATAATATCAAAAAACTGTATGGTATTTTTGTTGGGTTTTGAGCATTCTAACACTCCTAAGTGTACATGCAACCCTAATAAACCTTGGATCTATGTTTTCTCTAAAATACATGCAAATAATAATTTCCAAGGTTTACATCCTAACTAGCATGGCATGAATAACTAGAATCATAAAATACTAGAAGAATGACATACCTTTTGATAGTGATTGATTGCTTGGAGTTTGAGAGCCTAGCACCAATAATGTGAATGCCTCAAGTGGAATCAGAAATCACCAGAAACTTGGAAAACCCTTTAGAGAATAATATGCTATGTTGAAATCGGCCACCACAAAGTCTCACACAACTAGTTGCCATTTCTTGCAATATGTGCATCTTTATATAGTGTGGAGGATTAGGGTAAACCCTAATAACCCATGTCTTTTCCTTTCCAAGGATCCATGGGTTAAAAGCTCCATGGATCATCCATGGACCCCCATGCATGCTTAGCCCATTCCTAATGAGTTTAAGCCCATATTATATAAAATGCAATAGCCCATGTTTAATTAGTCTTCCTTTTAATCACTAAATTAATTCATAATTAATTTAAGACAAAAACTAATTAAATAATATGACTTCATATTAATATATTATAACTTATAATATATTAATAAATCATAAACATACTATTCTCATAAGATTATCCATATAAATTGTTTGGGTGAAGTGCAACCCAAATGGACCATGCCGTGTCGGGTCAAGTATATACCAAATAAGTTATGGACTTAGAAACCTTATCCAACAGTCTCCCACTTGGATAAGTCTAATAACTGTATTTGCGTATATTACTTCAGAAACCAACCAGCAATCGTAGCTCTCGAAAACTCTGTTGAACTATGAAGCGCCATTTTAGATAAGTGATCATATAATCCTCTGTTCTCATGATATCAGCCAAACAAATACATGGAACAATGTCTTACTTATTGTTTGGCAGTTGTTTCTCAATTTCTGATTTGTTTGACAAAGAACTTAACTGAACACATCAATTTAGTTCTGATCGGGCCCAGTACATCGGTCAACACAAAATCATCGAGGGCCCCAGATATCGCTTCTATTTCTAGAAGGAACATATAAACTTCAACTCATATGCTTGTTCTACTACTTGTTGAATTGTACACAAAGGCACGTTTTATAACATCAAGTTACTGATGCCTTTACATGCAATCAATGCACAACCAACTCATAAGTAACAACCCATATCTCTAGGTTTGAAGACTTATATGATATTACCGTCTCACGATCACTCGAGATAAATTCCATGAAGTGATACAAGTGAGCGTGGGTTAAATTTAATACTCATAACTTATGAGCACTCATGAATGTTGTAGCAACTATTGCTATGTCTAAACACATTTAGCCATCTACAACCTCGATTCATGACAGTCTTAATTCATACCTAGTTCCTAACATATGAACGACTGTGGAGTGTTTAATAACTTAGTCATTCGAAAGAATAATCTAGCTATTCTAGAAGTCAAAACATGCAAAGTGAAACACAATAATAATCGAATCCAATATGGTCTCAGAACCTTTTTGAATATAAATAGAACCACCTTTTATTTATCACCATATTGATTAAACATTATTCATTGTATAATGTTTCAAATAATCAACTTAATACTTGAATAAAAACAACAGTCGTCCCATGCTCCTAGCATGTATACTTTGTTTTTCTAAACAATAGTTATGCCATACTCCAAGTATGCACACTATGTTTGTCTATGATCTTTATTTTTGTGAAATAGATCAATTGAACATGATTCCAATGATGCTCATTTCACAATCCCAAATCCTTATTGTAACTGTATGAATTCCTAATTCCTACCATTTACCAAAATCTGTTAGATTTTAAACTTTTATGAAATGTTCCTCTTTTAATGATTATGCACAAAATCACAAAACATGTCAATAGTCATTACAGAGTATTCCAAAGGAGATCAACTCTATAGAAACGAAGTCTCATATTCAAAGTACATTGCTTTGAACATCCTTCTTGCATTAAGGTTTTCTAATCTTACATAGATTGAATAATTTCCACCTATGGAGACATTTTCGTAGTCACATTTTGACTATCACTTCTGAACAAGAGTGTCCTCTCTTCAGAAAAGGTCAATATGGTCCTTTCCGACAATTTACATCATACTTCCAATTGTCCCTGAGCAACCAATCTTTGGCAAACCTCAGATTGTCATCGACAATTGCTTAATCACTTTAGTCATATCCGGTTCTAGACTTTTCCCTTCTAAATGCCCTGAGCATTTGGAAAATTTAGAAATGATGAATATTATAGCACATGAAATCGATCCTATATCCGAAGCATATGGGACAAGATTCATGATGTCTCACATAAAAACATGATACTAGACCAGTCTTTTGCTACAATATTTTTTATTTCTCATGTTTTCAAAATTTAACTATGAAGAGGGATGTCGTAATCATAATCGAATTTTAATAACGCAATATATATATATATATATATATATATATATATATATATATATATATATATATATAATTTCTTTAAGTCGAGCCATTCCAACATAATATATATATATATATATATATATATATATATATATATATATATATATATATCATTGACTAAAGATGATTAAAAACTCAATCTAAGCTTTTAGAATTGAATTGAAGTATAATTTCCTCTCCCTTAATTATAGCAAAACAATTTTTCAACCCCTGCAACTTCACGAATTGAAACTTTTTTTTTTCTATAACTAACATTGCTAGCTTGCAATAATAATAATCATAATTATCATGCTCCTACTAACATGATGATTATTAGCATAACACTTATGCTCCCACTAGTACAAAGAAAGCAAGTGGATAACTTGAAAGAGTCCTAAGAGGGGTTCCAATTAGCAAGCGTGAAAACAGAATGGTCCATGATATTGTGAGGTTTTGTAATCAATACCGAAGGTTGCTATGGATGGGATTTGAGAATTCGAGCTTTAATATGTCATTAAGGAGCAACGTTTTACCGATGTTTTGACTGAAAACTTTTAGATGACTGACAAAGTCAAGTTTCCTTATGACGAGAAGAAGCAACTTTTTGATCATTTGGCTTCTCTTGGGATGGATTTAGATTGGTTTTTTTATATTAGTTTCCGAACCGTGTGCTATAATTGCCTCCATTTTGTTAGTGACTCGACTATTTTTCAGGCATCATGTGTTGAGTGCAATATTTGTTTATATAGGGATCTTTTGGGTCTGAAGCGTGATTTGCATCCTCTTACTGTGTGAGACCATCTGATTCTCAACATCAAAATCAGATTATTGTTGACCTTGATGACCTATCTTTTATGAATTGTGTATTTGAATATGTAGTGAAGATCACATGCTTACACTAGCTTAGGTTGTGGATGGGTGCTATTCTTACAGAGATTGAGTAACATCCCAAATTTGATAATATGCTTGATGACCTAGCTTCTACGGATCATGTCTTTGAAAATGGAGTGAACGTTGTAGCTTACACTAACTCAGGTCGTTGATGGGTGATGTTCTTGAAAAGACTTGGCAACATCCCAAATTTTATATCAAACACAAGGCAATTAAGTATATATGAACTTTAAGGCATGTTGTTGGGCAAAAGTAGAAATTAATAACTCAAAGTTTATTAAACGGAAACTTATAAAAAAATGAAGTAAATTAATTGTTAGTTTATTTAAAACGGTATGTATGTTAAATAATTAGGTGTTAAAGTAGAACGCTATTTTGAATTATTTCGAATTTAAAAATAAAGGGAAAAATCAATTACTTATTAGTTTTGGGTCATATTGAAAATAGAGTAAATTACACGAATGGTCCCTATGGTTTAGGGTAATTTGCGCGTTTGGTCATTAACTTATTTTTTTAACTCGGAAAATTCCTACTGTTTGTTTTTGTTACGCGCTTGGTCCATGTCTTACATAAAAAGTCTATTTTTCCCTTTATTTTTTAATTTATTTAAATAAACACACCCCTAATCTCACCCTTCTCACCTTACCTTACCTACCCCATCATTTTTTCTTCTTTAAATAATAGTCTTTTTAGGTATGATAGGGACCAAGCGCGTAACAAAAACAAACAATATGGACAAAACACGTAATAAAAACAATCAATAGGGACCTTCCGAGTTAAAAAATAAGTTAGGGACCAAACACGCAAATTACCCCAAACCATAGGGACCATTCATGTAATTTACTCTTGAAAATATATAGAAGATAAATGACTTATTTAAACGGAGGTTAAATGATGGGATCAAAAGTTGAAATCGGGGCGCACCTTATTATTTGGGTTTTTTTTTTTTTTTTGTGAGCGTGGATCGAATGTTAACAAAAGAAAAGAAAACGCTGGTTTCCTTGTGTCTGCCTGTTTACGTCTACAATCTGGAAAGAAGGGGAGACCTTCAAGGCCTCTTTGTTTTCTGTTGAGTGCGAACCAACCAGAGAATGGGAAAGAAGAATCAGAACGCAGAAATAATATAAGGGGTGCGTGATTTCTCACATTTGGTAACCCAAAATCCCTATTGTTCTTCAATTTTACAGATTCTTGAGGTAATAACAAAACCCTAGTAAGTTGAATATTCGAAATTATTCAAATAAATCTTTAAATTGGATTTGGACTCATGAAATGCTATTTGTAATGAGCTCAGAAACATGATTGCATGACAAAAACTTGAATATCTTGAATGAGACAGATTTGAGTTTTACTATCCTTTATTCAAATTGGAGGAGTTTGTTGGCTAAGCTAACAACAACATATGCTAAGAACGATATATATGAGGAACCAAAATCAAATACTTCTACGAATGTTATACGATTTTCAGTTAATGTCGGATGCAACAATTTCACATATAAATTAGTTGTCCTTAGGAAACTGCATAGCTTTAACAACATGATTCATTTGGCTTTAATTTACATGATCTTTGGGTGTATAAGTAATCAAAAGAATAGTTAAACATTGCTATAACTCTATTGGTATATGTACGTAACCACCATGTTCATTTTTCATGGATGGAAGTGTTTTCAAGTGGGACCCAGTGTAATGCATCAATGTTTAGCAAACTTGGATTTTACTTTTGTTAAAGAACAAAAGCATGTGAGATTTAATGGTTGATATATCACCATCACAAGGTCATGGACCCAAGTGCTACATATTGTTTACCAATTATATTTCTGATGATAGGTCATGACCAAAAGCAACAGTCTTTGTTAATTCCATTTCATTCCCAAAATTCACATTTCAATAATAATCAACGCTGAAAATATTTATCATTCATACACTAAACAAATTATAGAGAACTCAAAACTGTTCCTTGATCTGATTTAATACAAGTGGGAAAATTGTCTCGATTTAAATACAAATGACAAAAAAACCTAGCTGGTGGTTAATTGGTTGTAAGAATGCTGTATAGAAGTCATAATGCGCCCAACTGAGAAGCAATATCACTGAATGTATATTCACTGCATGGAATTGTGAGGCCACCCATTTGATGAACATACCCAAATTCTTGCTCTGCCTGATCTAATAACTCTTGAAATGCAGGTTGGCTTAACAACCATACAGGAACCACGAATCGCTTCTTCTCTTGCTCACCAACATAAATTGCTAAATAGCCTTTCGGGATTTCCATAGATTTGTTTCTGCTGCTTCCGTTGGATAATGATCTTCGGAGAATTTGTTTTGCTTGAATGATCCGAGGAAAAAGGATGGCCATTTTTAAAGATGGTAGTTTCTGTTCACTTCAAAAGCCTGATTGAGGATGGAAACTCTCTAAGCATGCACGTCTTCTTGATGAAAAGTTGTGAAGGATTTCAGAGGAAGTTGTGGTTGTGTTATTCATATCGAATGGTTTTTATATACAGAGATACAAGGAGATATTGATAGAGGATGGTGACATCTGGTGGAAGAAAAGGCAACTTCACATGGCTTTGTCTTCCAACCTGTAAGACAGATCCAATGTCCAATTCACCTATTAATGATAGGGCCAGATATGTTTCAAGAAATCCCCAGAGACCTGAGCCACAATTTCATGCTTGTTAGGGGGCATTACCACATTCCTCTTAATATTACATGGGACCATGATGCTTCTACTGTTTTTCATTCCCACCTTAATTTAGAATACTGGTGATACAAGTTATCTGCTTTGTTAATTCTTTTCTATACAAAAGTACATGATTAAGCCATATAATTGCTTGTGACTTTGTGGTTGTGCTATTCAAGATCATACTTTTATACAAGTTAGAAGACACAACACATGATCTTGCCTTCCTGCTGCAATGTCCCCATCTGTCATATAATTTCCTTTTTCTCACTTATTGTGCATTTGATTCTCGAATAAACCTTTATATATAGAATATGATAGAAAAAAGCTCTGGTATAATTTCCTCTCAAACACCTGCTCAACGTCTTTCTGAATACTCTCAAATTGTTTTGTTCCTCCATGATAACCCTTCAGAAAAATGGGTATTCGTATGCCTCGGACCATTCAAGCAAGACAAACTGACAAATACTCCAACGGTCTTTGTCAAATGGAACATGGACAACAGCAACGGATGTTGGAGAGCAATAAAAGAAGCGTTTTTTGATTCCCGTGTCATTGTTAAGCCTGCATTCATTACAGGACTTATTACGTGACACGGAGCAGAAGAGTTTGGATTTGACCATCCAATGGGCGGCCTAACTATCCTGTGTGGTGAGCAGACATTTTTTGATCTTGCAAGACACCTGGGAGCATTTTGATGTCAAGTTACATCATTCTATTTGTTAACACATTTTTGTAAAGCACGGATCACAAAACATTTTTCAACATGTGAGACTGATCAATCGGTTGTCCCCGTTCTATAAAATATGAATATTGAGTTGTTTGGAATACCATGTATATTCTTTAATGATATAAGATTATACTTGAAGGAGAAACAAAATTCATTGTAAATATGTTTTTCAAAAACAGTGTGTCCGCTCAATTTAAAAAATAAAAGAATCAGTATAGGGATATTAGACTTTATTTTCCTTGGTTTGCAGCCTAATATAAGCCGATAATAACACATTGTTACACCGATATGAGGAACAAATATCAAATATAAATGTTTTTTTTCATTGTCCTATATGTAACGGTCAAAATGCATAGCCAGGATTAAACATAATATTTCTACAGGTTCTCTATGATTCTTAGTTAATGTCATCATGCAACATTTTCATATATTAATTAGTTGTGGTAAGAAAATTGCATAGCTTTATCCTAGTATTCATTGGCTTTTAGTTAAATGATTTTTGGGTGTGTAAGTAATCAAAAGATTAGTTAAAAATTGTTATAATTCTATTTGTATATCTAATCACTGGGTTCATTTTTCATACGACGGGATTGTTTTCAAGTGGGACCCAATTTGGTCTTGTAATCTATCAATATTTTGCCAACATATATAACAATTTGGTTAGGGAACAAAAGCATGTGAGAGTTAATGTTTTATATATCATTATCACAAGTAATTGGACACAACTGAAGATGCATTGTTCACCAATCATTTTTAATAAGTTTGTACAACTTGATAAGAACCACGTTGTTTATTGAGTTAAAATACTAGAAGTCATAACATTACCAATTTATATTACCAAATATGTGGTCTCCCGAATAACTTCGAATTTTGAATTATGGTTTACGAATAAATGGTTTTCCCTTGAAATTTAACAACTATTTTATTCGAGATTCTGCGTTGTTTTCCTTATAACTTTGAATTTTTAATTATGGTTTATGAATGAATTGTTTTACCTTGGATATATATATATATATATATATATATATATATATATATATATATATATATATATATATATATATATATATATATATATATATATAGAGAGAGAGAGAGAGAGAGAGAGAGATCCAGTAACAAAATATTTTTGGTAGGAAGGTAACAATTTTTTTTCTACATATTTTTTTTACGAACAAAATAAATGAATCACTAGATGATTCACAAGAAAAAATTCCCAAAAAAACATCTTTATGATTCATTTTTAAGTAAATTAAGAAAAAATTCATTTTTATGATAATTGTAGTGAATAACAACAAAATCATTATATAATGAATCATCGAGATGTTTTTTTGAGAATATTTTCTTGTGAATAATCTTACGATTGAATCATCTAATGATTCATTTTGTTTGTTCCCAAAAAAAATATATAGAAAAAAAATTTCTTACCTCCTACCAAAATTTTTCTTGTTGTTTGATCTTGACTCTCTCTCTCTCTCTCTCTCTCTCTATATATATATATATATATATATATATATATATATATATATATATATATATATATATATATATATATATATATATATATATATATATGGAAATTGGAGTTTATTCTATTTTAAAAATGAAAAAATTATTCTTGAAATCAGGATGTTACAATGTGGCACAAAGAGTAACAATCTTTGTTAATTATATTTTCTTGATGCAATTTTATAAGACAAGCAAAGGCATAATGTTGAATACAATACTCTCCATTTCACTCCCAAACAAAGAATCACTTTTTTGAAATAGTTGACACAAAATTTGTTTCAAATTTATACACTCGACAAATTATAGTGAAATAAAAATTGTTAATAGATCCGATTTGGGAAACTTGTCAATATTTTTGGATTTAATTTGTCACACACATACTCAGATACTAACATGATCATTTTTTTTATGTAGATACAGTTTGAGAGGGTAAAAGATCAACTAATCACACTCATCAAAAATAGATAGCAAAAAGAGATTGAACAACTTTGCTACAACGTAGCTAACATGTTATATCTTTGTTTATATTCTCTAATATTTAATGATTTTTTAATTTTTGAGTATGTAAAGATTTTGCTTGTTTACATGTAGTCTATGCTCCATATAGTGGAAAGAAAATTTCAATGGAAATTTGTTACATGGTACGAAAGAAAGGAAAATTTTAGGAGACATAAATGTTGTTTTTTGTTGTTGTTGTTGTTGGTTTTTTTTATTTTTATTTATTTTTTTTAAACATTATAAATTGGTGAAATTTGGTGTTTTTGTGATGTTAATGGTTAATTACTTAACTTATTGGTTTGATGGTATTTTTAAATGTCTCAAACTCTTCAAAATATGGTTTGGTGGTTTTTTAACATTTTAAGGTAAGCTGTATAAATTTAGGGTTTTTAAGATGTTAATTGTTAAGTACTCACTTTATTAGTTCGTTAGTGTTTTTAAGTAAGTTATCAAAATTTGATGTTTTTAAGATGTTAATTACTAGGGAGATTTTTAAATATGCCCTTCTTAAACATCAAAATATCATATTTACCCAACTTAATTTCTAAATATCATATTTTACCGTTTATAAAAATTTTACATATCATATTTACCCTTCATAAAATTTCAAAATATAATATATGTCATTTTTAAACATTAAAATATCATATATGCCCTTCTTAAATATCAAAATATCGTATATGTACTTTTTAAACATCAAAATATCAATGGTAATACCTAAAATGTCCTCCATCTACAACATGATAATAATCAACAACAACAAAAACTAAAGAATCAAAATATGCATTCCATAGAAATGGTTGAAGAGGAGTACTTTTGTCTGTCAAAAGGCCGACATTTCAACAATTTAGAAGTTCACATTCCATTATAATAGACGTAACGATAATATTGTTAAATTTCTTAATTATTATAGTAATTTCTAAGATATAAAAATGATTATAAAATATTAAAAACATTATAAAAAAGGATTTGGGCAAACATGATATTTTAAAGGTTTATGAAGGGTGAATATGATATTGAGAAATTAAACTGGACAAATATGATATTTTGAAGTTTAAGAGGGGCATATATGAAATTCTCCTTAATTCACAAAATAAAAAAAAAAAAGTAATTGTTGTTTGTGGTTTGATTTGGCCAATAATTACACCAAACCCGCATGGTGATCACTCCTATTTGTAGGTGGTATATTTTTATGTATTAGTGATGGCTTTGCTAATTTTTCAAAAGCTTTTTTGTTAACTACATTTTTTGGTTCTTTTTCATTATTTGTGTTTGTAGAGGCGAGCAACCAAGTAACGTGTGTTTCTCGGTTGGAGGGGTATATTGCTCATCGATTTCGTCGTAGTAGTATAAACGAAGAAAGTGGATAACTTGAAGGAATCCTTATAGGGTTCCAATGAGCAAGCATGGAAACAAAATGGTCCAGGGTATTATGAGGTTTGTAATTAATACCGAAGATTGCCATGGATGGGATTTGAGAATTCGAGCTTTAGTAGGTCTTCAAGGAGCAATGTTTTACTGATGTACGTCTTGACTGAAAACTTTTAGATGACTGACAGAGTCAAGTTTTATTATGATGAGAAAAATAAACTTTTTATAATTTGGCTTCACTTGGTATGGATTTGGATTGGTTTTTTGATATTAGATTACGATCCATGTGCTATAATTACCTAAATTTTCTTAGTTACAAGACTATTTTCACACATCATGTGTTCGGTACAATATTTGTTTATATAGGGCTCTTTTGCGTCTGAAGCGTGATTTGTGTCCTCAAATTGGCGTGACACCTTCTGGTTCTCAACAATAAAATGAGATTATTGTTGACCTTGATGACTTAGCTTTGATGAATTATGTCTTTGAATATGTGGTGAAGATCACATGGTTACACTAGCTTAGGTCGTAGATAGGTGGTATTCTTGCAGAGATTGAGTAACATCCCAAATTTTATAATACGCTTGATGACCTAACTTCTACGGATTATGTCTTTGAACATGGAGTGAACGACATTGGTTACACTACCCCAGGTCGTGGATGGGTGATAATCTTGAAAAGACCTGGCAACATCCTAAATTTTATATCAAACACAAGGCAATCATGTATATAAGAACTTTAAGGAATGCTGTTGGGCAAAAATAGAAATTAATAACTCAAAGTTCAGTAAACGAAAACTATTAATAAAATGAAGTAAATTAATTGTTCATTTACTTAAATTCATATGTATGTTGAATAATTAGGTGATATAGTATAAGGGTATTGTTAGATAAATGATTGATTGATTCTTAAAAGACAAATACATAAGAATATATAAAGAATACCTAAAACCTAATGGCTAAATCCTAAATCCAAATCACTAACCCCCCCCCCCCCCCCCCCCCCCCCCCGCAGTTTTATCGGGTGAGGACTGTTAAACTGAAAAAAAAAAAAACATAAGAACTAGATGAAGATAGCGGCATTGGCGGTGGTAGAGCTGTAACAATGTGACTAACATCGATTGCTCGTCGGAGAAGAAGAGAGAAGAAGCAGCAGCCATAGGTAATTTCGTTGTAGAAAAAGAGAAACTGTCGGCATCAACAATGATGATACAACCAACAGCAGGAGAATCTAGAGAAAGGCAGCGAGAAAGAAAGAGGGCCTGAGCTGTGGCAGACAGAGCCAATTCCGGTGAGATCAGCAACGATAATGTTTATAGAGAAAGAAAACGACAACATCAGAAAAGGTTGAATCGGAAAAGAGATATAAATAAGTGGCTTGAGGATGACACAGAAGGATTAGAGACATAGGTTTTCTGAGAATGAGGTAGAAGTAGATGAGGCAGTGGAAGAAACCAATGAAAGAGCTCTAATTTGGTGTCGGTGGCTTTTTTATTATTTAACCAGAAAAGAGAAGAAAGGGAAAAATATGGAACATAATGAAGGCACCTTCGGCGACTATTTGAGAAGGTCGTCGGAGGTGGAAGTCGGTGACAGTGGGTTATGGTCCGTAGCAGGCTTTTAACCTACAACTCTGATACCATGTTAGATAAAGGATTGATTGATTGTCAAAAGACAATTACATAAGAATATATAAAGAATACCTAAAAGCTAATGTCTAAACCCTAAACCCTAATCACTAACATGTATTTTGAAATATTTTGAATTTAAACATAGAGGGAAAAATCATTTACTTATTATTTTTGGGTCATATTGAATATAAATTGAATATAAATAACTTATTATAAACGAAGGTTAACAGATGTGAACAAAAGTTGAAATTGGGGCGCACCTTATTTTCTTTTCTTGTGAGCGTCGATCGAATGTTAACTAAGGAAAAGAAAACGCTGGTTTCCTTATGTGTCGTTGGTTATGTCTACTGGAAGGAAGGGGAGACCTTCAAGGTCTCTTAGTTTTCAGTTGAGTGCAAACCGAACCAGAGAAAGGGGGAGAAGAATTGGAATGTAGAAATTATATAAAGGATGCATGATTTCTCACATTTGGTAACCAAAACTTAATATTGTCCTTTAATTTTTACAGATTCTTTACGTAATAACCAAACCCTAGTAAGTTGATTTTTTAAAAATATTCAAATAAATTTTGAAATTAGATTTGGACTCATGAAATGCTATTTGTATTGAGCTTAGAAACATGATTACATGGAAAAAACTTGAATATCTTGATTGCGACATATTTTAGCTTTACTATCCTTTATTTGAATTCGAGGAGTTTAGTGGTTAAGCTAATAACAACATATGCTAACAACGATATGAGGAACAAAAATCAAATATCAATGTTTTTTTTTCCAGTGTCCTGTACATAACGGTTAAAGAGCTTAATCATGATTAAACATAATACTTCTTTGATTCTCAGTTAATGTCGTATGCAACAATTTCACATATTAATTAGTTGTCATAAGGAAACTGCATAGTTTTATCAACATGATTCATTGGCTTTAAGGTACATGATCTTTAGGTGTATAAGTAATCAAAAGAATAGTCAAACATTGCTATAACTCTATTGGTATATGTAATCAGCATTTTCATTTTTCATGCGATGGAATAGTTTTCAAGTGGGACCCAACTTGTCTTGTAATGCATCAATGTTTAGCCAACTTGGATTTAACATTGGTTAAAAACCAAAAACATGTGAGACTTAATGGTTGATATATCACTAGGCATGTTGAAAATACCTAATACCCGATTACCCGATCCGATCCATTTTGAATTCTGGTAGATCGGGTCGGGTAAATCGAGTTTCGGGTTTGAAAATTCGGGTAATCGGATAACCCGTTATTTAAATAGGTCGGGTATTGGGTAGGTGTAAAAAAATTCGGATATACCCAAATACTCAATTTTAAAAAAATATAAAACTAAGTAATACACTAGTTATAATAACTATTAAAGGTTTATTATTATTTTACATAATTATTATTCATTATAGTTTAAACCAAATGTTATATAGCTTCATTATTTGAACGGTATATAGTAAATAAAAAAGTTATTGTTTAAAATGAAATGGAGTTTCGAACACAATGTTACAATGAAAGACATGTTAGATTTTTCTTCATTTTCTTTGTGCACTGCGGATCTTCAACTATGCACATGTTTTTTTTTTTTTTTTTTTTTTTTTGTCATTTCTTCTTTATAAATTGAAATATAGGTATATAATTGGTCCCTGTAATTTAGATAACATGCTAATTTTTTTTATTTATAACTTTTATGTAGTCACCTTTTGCATTAAATCATGTAACATGTTTGGTTAATCTGAATTTGATCAAACACTGATCATGTGCTCCATAAACTGTTTTTTTAAATCAAAATTTAAAATGGAATGCGAAAATCACCTAACATATTCTAATGACTCGTATTGTTATCGTATATGTACTTGTTAATTGTATGAAATATTTTGTTACCCAATTTTTTTATTAAAGCAACTGAAACGCAAAAAAGAGTTTAAAAAAAAATTAGTAACTGACATTTAAGCCAACTTGGATTTTACTTTGGTTAAAATAGAAAAGCATGTGAGACCTAAAGGTTGATATATCACCATCACAAGGTCATTGACCCAAGTGCTACATATTGCTTACAAATTATATTTTTGATTATAGGTTATGAAAAAACACAATTATCTCTGTTAACTCCATTCCACTCCCAATATTCTCATTTATTTAAAATTACGTGTATCTTGAATAATTAGGTGATAAAGTAGATGCGTATTTTAAAATATTTGGAAGTTAAAAGTAGAGGGGAAATATGTTACTTATATGTTACTTATGAATTTTGGGTCATTCTGATAATAAATAGAATATAAAGGGCTTTATGTAAACATGGGTTCAATGTTGGGATCCAAAGTCGGTCGAATGTTAACAAAAGAAAGGAAAACGCTGGTTTCCTTGTGTGTGCGTTGTTATGTCTACAAGTTGGAAAGAAGGGGAGACCTTCAAGGTCTCTTTGCATTCTGCTGAGTGCGACCCGAACCAGAGAAAGAGGTAGAAGAAACGGAGCATAGAAATCATATAAGGGGTGCGTGATTTCTCAGATTTGGTAACCCAAAATTTCTGTTGTCCTTCAATTTGACAGATTCTTGAGGTAATAAATAAACCATAGTAAGTTAATTTTTCGAAAATATTCAAATAAGTGTTGAAATTGGATTTGGACTCATAAATTGCTATTTGTAATGAGCTTAGAAACATGATTGCGTGGCAAAAACTTGAATATCTTGAATGCGACAGATTTGAGTTTTACTAATGTGAATTCCAATACTTAATGAAAAAACGAATAGGCCAGGGAAAACTTTGATGATAGCATGGAATTGGTATGTGAATATCACAAGATTTGTGGTAACAAATCTACTGGTGTATCGATACAAATGGGAGAATTCTAAGTAATTTACAAAGAAGAGACAAAACCTTAACAAGTTGAAAGTCGCCTGGGAGCATTTTGAAGTCAATTTAAATCATTCTATTTGCTTACACATTTTTGTAACGCACTGATCACAGACTTTTTTGCAACAGGCATTTGAAACTCATGTGTTACTTGTTCCTGTTTTATAAAACATGAATTTTCAATTGTTTTGAGTGCCCTGTAAATTATTTGATGCTATCAGCTTATACTTGAATGTGAAACAAAATTCATTGTCAAAATTTATTTTTCTTTCAAAAAAGAAGTGTGAATATAGGCATATTATATTTTTTTGTTGGGTTGTTGGCTAAGCTAACAACAACATATGCTAACAACGATATATATGAGGAACCAAAATCAAATATCAATTTTTTTTCACTCTCCTGTACGTAACGGTCACAGTGCATAATCATGATTAAACATAATACTTCTACAGATGTTATACGATTCTCAGTTAATGTCGGATGCAACAATTTCACATATAAATTAGTTGTGCTTAGGAAACTGCATAGCTTTAACTTGATTCTTGGCTTTAATTTACATGATCTTTAATTTGGGTGTATAACTAATCAAAAGAATAGTTAAACATTGCTATAACTCTATTGGTATATATACGTAATCACCATGTTCATTTTTCATGCGAAGGAATTGTTTTCAAGTGGGACCCAGTATGTCTTGTAATGCATCAATGTTTAGCCAACTTGGATTTTACTTTTGTTAAAGAACAAAAGCATGTGAGATTTAATGGTTGATATATCACCATCACAAGTTCATGGACCCAAGTGCTACATATTGTTTACCAATTATATTTCTGATGATAGGTCATGAACAAAAGCAACAGTCTTTGTTAATTCCATTTCATTCCCAAAATTCACATTTCAATAATAATTAACGCTGAAAATATTTATCATTCAAACACTAAATAAATTATAGTGAGCTCAAAGCTGTTCCTTGATCTGATTTCATACAAGTGGGAAAATTGTCTCGATTTAAATACAAATGACAAAAAAACCTAGCTGGTGGTTAATTGGTTGTAAGAATGCTGTATAGAAGTCATAATGCGCCCAACTGAGAAGCAATATCACTGAATGTATATTCACTGCATGGAATTGTGAGGCCACCCATTTGATGAACATATCCAAATTCTTGCTCTGCCTGATCTAATAATTCTTGAAATGCAGGTTGGCTTAACAACCATACAGGAACCACAAATCGCTTCTTCTCTTGCTCACCAACATAAATTGCTAAATAGCCTTTCGGGATTTCCATAGATTTGTTTCTGCTGCTTCCATTGGATAATGATCTTCTGAGAATTTGTTTTGCTTGAATGATCCGAGGAAAAAGTATGGCCATTTTTAAGGATGGTAGTTTCTGTTCACTTCAAAAGCCTGATTGAGGATGGAAACTCTATAAGCATGCACGTCTTCTTGGTGAAAAGTTGTGAAGGATTTCAGAGGAAGTTGTGGTTATGTTATTCATATTGAATGGTTTTTATATACAGAGATACAAGGAGATCTTGATCATAAAGGATGGTGACATCTGGTGGAAGAAAAGGCAACGTCACATGGCTTTGTCTTCCAACCTGTAAGACAGATCCATTGTCTAATTCACCTATTAATGATAGGGCCAGATATGTTTCAAGAAATCCCCAGAGACCTGAGCCACAATTTCATACTTGTTAGGCGGCATTACCACATTCCTCTTAATATTACTTGGGACCACGATGCTTCTACTGTTTTTCATTCCCACCTTAATTTAGAATACTGGTGATACAAGTAATCTTCTTTGTTAATTATTTTCTATACAAAAGTACATGATTAAGCCATATAATTGCTTGTGACTTTGTGGTTGTGCTATTTAAGATTATAATTTTATACAAGTTAGAAGACACAACACATGATCTTGCCTTCCTGCTGCAATGTCCCCATCTGTCATATAATTTCCTTTTTCTCACTTATTGTACATTTGATTCTCCAATAAACCTTTATATATAGAATATGATATCCAAAAGCTCCGGCATAATTTCCTCTAAAACTCGTGAGGGCTTTTACTCAAAGAGTACTGACTTTATTCAATGAGTAATGGTGGAAAACAGAAAGCCACTTGCAGGTGGGACAAAAACTGCACACTTCACTTTTGATTTGGGAGAACACACCGACTTGGAGCAACTTTTCTGGGTTTTTTTATTAAATTGCAAAAGGGAAATAGACTACGTTTATAAAAAGGAAAATGCTTCCTAAACTAATGCGGGAACTAACCCACTTCTTGATTACGCCTAAAGAAAAGGAAACATGCCCAACATGGCCTTTTGATAGAGTCAAACAACAAAATAAACATATGTTTCCCAATATACCCTCACCTAAAGAAAAGGAAACATGCCCAACATGGCCTTTTGATAGAGTCAAACAACTAAATAAACATATGTTTCCCAATATATTCAGAGTCCAGAGTCCACATTCCAAGATTTTTCTCTCATTTCCTTGAACATGATTCTTGCAAATTGTATGGTGAGGATATCAGCCTTCTGTTCATGACTTACTACATGCCATACAACAACATCTCCCCTTTCAATGCATTCTTTAATAAAATGAAACCGGGTAACTATATACTTGCTTCTCCCATGGAAGACGGGATGCTTTACTAGTTCAATAGCTTACTTATCGTCGATGTGGATTGTAACTGGACCTAATTTTTCCCCTGTTACCTCCTGGATCAACCAACGGATCCATAATCCTTGACATGTTGCTGCCATAAACTCCGCTTGACACGATGACAGTGCAACAATCCTCTGTTTCTGGGAACTCCATGTCACTGGACTTTCATTCAAGCAGAACACAATTCCACTTGTACTTCTTCTATCAACCACGTCTCGGGTGTGATTGCTATCCGAGAATGTAATCACTTCATTCTTTCTGAAGCTTTGAGGGTAAAACAGTCCATGATAGACAGTTCCCTGTAAATATCTTAGAATTCTCTTCACAACTTGATGGTGAAGTTTAGTGGGCCTTTCAAGGAACCGACTTACAATTTTCATTGCATATGCTACGTCAAGTCTAGTGTGGCATAAATATCTCAGACCACCAATGATACATCTATATTTAGTAGCATTTATGGGTTCAACATCTTCATCTTTTGTTAATTCCAGCTTGTGCTCCATGGGTACCTCCGCCCCATTGCATTCTTCCATGCCTATTTTTTTCAACAAACTCTTGGCATATGATGTTTGTTTTAATCTGATTACTTTCTCTTCTTGAGTCACCTCAACACCCATGTAGTATGATAATAGCCCTAAGTCGCTCATCTCAAATTCCTAGTTCATTTGTTTCTTGAATGTGTTTCCTCCAATTGTGTTTCCTCAAATGACAATGAGGTCATAAACGTAGATCCCTACTATCAACACATTGTCTTGTGATTTTCTTATGTACACTTACTGTTTCAAGAAGGGAAACTAGAGCGAAAACTTCTTCAAAATCAATCCATTTTTATGAACATATCCTTTCTCCACTAATTGGGCTTTGTGCTTCAAGGTGTTTCCTTTTTGGTCTCGCTGCAGGTTGATCACCCACTTGAGACCAATTGGTTTTCGACCTAGTGGCAGCTTCACTAACTCCCACGTCTTGTTTTTCTTAATGGCACCCAATTCGTTTTTCATAGCTTTTACCCACTCGACATTACTCTTTGTTGCTTCAAATGAGGTTGGTTATTCATGATCCAGAGTGAGCATATGTTCATCTTCTTGTCTATAGATATTTGATAACCAACAATATCTCTTTGGTGCATTACCACTTGTTGATTCTAAAGTTGTGGTCTTTGAGCCGGTTGAACTGGCAGGTGTAGTTGGGTTGGATGGTGAGGAAGAAAGAATGTTTATTGGAGAGTTATGAGTCGGATCTATTTGGCTCTGTTCATTTTCGAAATGGGCCTGTTGACTTCTATTGAAGAAGTTCATTGAAGTATCACATTCTCTGAAGCCCTAAGTTTCTGAAGCTGTATCATATTCTATCTGTTCACCCACCTCCTCATTGTATCCTTCCACAATCAATGGACATCCTAAATGTTCTTTAAATCATTCAGAATTCTCCCAAATCTACCCTTTGTCTTCCTCAAAGTACACATCTTTGCTCACACAAATCTTTCCAGTGTTAGGGTTATGTAATTTGTATGCCTTACTTCCGATTTCTGTTCTAAGATACACATATTTCTTGCTCCTATCTTCAAGTTTCTTGAGAAGACTTTTCATGTCTTTCGTATGAGCAATACAACCAAACACTCATAGGTTTTCAACATTTTGTTTTATTCGGTCCAACACTCGTAATGGGTTGTGTTTTCTAACACCTTTGTTGGCACATGGCTAAGAACATACATTGCATGTCTTGCTGCTTCTCCCCCATAACGTCTTCGATACTTTCTTAAACTTCAAGATTGTTCTGATCATCTGTACTACTATTCTATTCCTCCTTCCTACAACCCCGTTTTTCTGCGACTTTTAGGGTGTTGTATAGTGTCGATTGAGACCTGTTTCTTCATAATAGTCACCAAAATCTTTGGAGATAAACTGTCCTTCTCTATCTATTCTATAAGTCTTTACTCTATGACCTGTTTCATTCTTTACGGGTTACCAAAATCTTTTGAACACAACCAAGGTCTCATCTTTGTGTTCATGAGATAAATCCACATAACTCGAGTGAAATCATCTACTAGAAGCAAGTACCTTTTTCCTAATGGTGTAACAGGTGTGATTGGACCACACAAATATCCATGAACTACCCCGGTCCTTCTTGTTGCTCTAATGTTTGCTTTTGTTGGCTATGAGGTTCATGTTTGTTTCTCGACTAGACATCCCTCGCACGGACTCAAAGGAGCTCGGATACATGACAGCCTGCAAACCATATTAGGTGTTGTTTGTTTTTTTTGGAAAAAACCCTCTTCAAACCTCTTACTGTTGTGCGGTGCAGCACATGCACAACACTTTTCATCTCGCAACTGTTTGTTTTTTAGAACTCTCCGGAGTCAAAAACCTCTGCGCGTGCTCTGTTTGGCGCAGCACTTGTATTGCCTCTTCCAACCTCTTCTTCTTCTTCTTTTTTTTCTTGCTGTAATTTTGATTAATTGTTGTGGAAATTTTATTTCACCTTTTCTTTTCGTTTTTTTGTTTATTCTTGTTGAATTTTTTTTCGTTTTTTTATATTCAATAATTGATAATTTCTTAACGAAATATCATTATTTTTACTAAAATATCTTTGTTTTTTTTTGTTGAAATATCATTTTTACGTATTAAAAAATTATTTTCAGTTTATAAAATTAGTTTATTTTAGTTTTTTAATATCTACAGCAGTATGTAGATGTTAAAAAAACAAACACGCTTCTTATTACAGTCTACAGCCGTTTGGCCCACCTCTTTTACTGCAGAGGGTTACAGAGGTGGTCCGCAGACTTTATGAATTTTTGCTTCAGAAAATCAAACAACACATGAGTCTCTGACATATGTCTAAGTGAAATGAAATTCATGTGCCCTAGACAGTTATGACATAACCAACTTCTTTCATTTTCTTCACCGAGTAAGCATTTCGCTTCAACCTCATTCAAGGTTTTCTTGTACCGATGGTTTGCTGATCTTGTGACTTTCATCAGCAGCCTCCCAGTTATGTCATGAATCCACAAAAATGCTCCAAGCATGAGTATCTTATCACCCCTCCAGCTAACTGTCCAAGGTTATTATGATGATGCATAAGCTTGGGATATAATACACATCTTGAAGCAGTCTTTCTTCACCATTTTTACATAGAAATAGGATTGCACCCTTGCACTGCTAGAAAACAGCCCTTTAATGACGCACAAACAATGACACTCGCTGATAGAGGATGCGCATTCGTGTGTGCCCTATAAAATAACGTCAGTTTTGCAAAATTTGAAGAATAAAGGACACGCATTTTTGCGTGCCACTAAAATTATTGTCAGAAAAAAAAAAAAAAAAAAATGTGGGAGGCGTCTTTATAAAATGTGCGACGTCTAAATGTGTAACACCGTAAATTTCAAGGCAAAATTTTCATTTAAAATAATCATTTTATTCTTAGAAACACTTGTTTAAAATCTCATTCATAGTCGATTTACCAAACATAACTCCATTTTCACTTGCATAGAAAACCAGGATCCTCCAAAATATGACTCTTTCTCTGGTGTGTACAATCAAGCCGGTGCCGTCCCGTGATACTGAAAGAAACCTGAAAAAAAAAACATCACACAAAACACTGTAAGCACGAAACTAAGTGAGTTCCCCAAAATACCACATATAACACATATTAGCCACTCGAGGCTATAACTATGTGGGTCCGTGCACCCAAACTCTGTGAACCCTCAGGTTCTAACTCTGTAAACATGCACAACATAAATCACGCAGAAATAATGCAGTACAACACATGACATACATAGCGCACAAATACTCTATCACATAACTCTGGTTACCTACTCAAGGTAAAGTATAGTGAGAAGACTCACCTGGCAAGCAGAAAGCAGATATCCCCACACTTAAATCTCGAACTCGCCACCGCCTAACACGTAAGGCAAATACTCTCATGAATATAACTCTCGAGGCTAGAATCAATCTTCTCATGGCACCCTCTTAAGGGTAAAAGACTATTTTACCCCTCTCTTGGCCCAAAGGGCACATCGCTGACCAAACCCTAAAAGTCAACAGCCAACCCTTGGTCAAAATCAAAGTCCTCAGTCAAAGTCAACCCCTGACTCACCCTACTCGCCGAGTCAACCCTGTGACTCGTCGAGTTCCCATAATCAGAACTTCACTCAATCTGCGACCTAACTCGCCGAGTCACCCCGAGACTCGCCGAGTCCAACAACTCTGAGTCCACTCGCACATAACTCACCGAGTCATCCCTCGACTCACCGATTCTCGACTCAACCAGAGAATATCGGGACCCTTCGACAAGATTCGCCGAGACCAAGAATAGACTCGCCGAGTCTAAGGCTATCATCAACCTACTCGCCGAGTTGTTCATACAACTCGCCGCGTTCCAGGCCATCTTCATCCAACTCGCCGAGTTGTTCTTCCAACTCGTCGAGTCCCAGCTCATCTTCAAGCAACTCGTCGAGTACACCCATGTGACTCGCTGAGTACCACCGGTCTGAATCCATTCAGAAGCATTCCAGGCCATGCAACTGCTCCAAAACATAGATCTAGTCTCCTACCACTCATCCATCACGTAAAGTGGCAAACTTTACATGAATCCAAAGAGATCTAGGCTGTTTGCACATTGGGCTAGGGTTTGGGACATGTAAGCTTCACTAAATACTCCAACATAGGGACTTTCATGCTCTCTGATTCTTCTCCCTTCCAGATCTGAGGTAGCAACCTCAGATCTAACCTCTAGACTTCCCATTACATCCATAGACAAATTCCCACAAACCCCAAAATGAAGAAACAACATAACAACAGCCCAGTAACGAGATATTACCTCTAAGAGACGCCCCCAACTGCAATGTAATTCGAGTCCAAGCAAAGCCCCTTGCTCCAAGCCTTCAATCTCCCAAAATTCCTTCAACAATTACTTCTCCAAGCTCCAATCCACTCAACAATGGTGCTTCTCCGCGATTTAGGGTTTTCTGGGGCTCAAGGGGTGATAAAGAGGCTGGGAGGAAAACATAATGATCTTTATATAAGGCTCAACCCCGAGAATTAGGGTTTTCTCCACTCAGCGCCTACTCGCCGAGTCCATCTCACTGACTCGCCGAGTCGGCTATTTAACACGCGACCGAGTCGCGACTCTACTCGCCGAGTCCATCCATGGACTCGCCGAGTCACTCTTTCACAACTTACTCTTAGCCCCTTCTGTTGGATTAGTGTCTAAGTCTATAACTATTTTGGTATGTACTTGACCCGATTATGAGCATGGTCCTTTTGGGTTGCCTTCACCATAGCAATATTTAGGATGATTTAAGGAGAGAAAGGTTTAAATATGATTTATTAATATATTATGAGAATAATATATTAAAGGAGAAATCATATTGTTTAATTAATATTAGTCAAGAATTAATTGATAATTAATTTTTGTGGCTAAAAGAGATTAATTAAATTCAGGGGACTGGACTGCAATTATTGGATAATTGAGTTATTGGGCTAAGGAATACTAAAGGAATAAGGGGTGAACGAAATTATGATGGAGACCCTAGCAGCCCACACAAGTATATAAAGGACCCCTTAGGCTCCAAAAACGTGGACAACTAATTCTCTAGGATTTCTAGTCGTTTTTGGGCAGCCTCCTTTCTTCTCCTCTTCATCCAAGTTGCATAAGGTGTTTGTGACTCCATTAGAGGTGCAACACTTGAGGCACTAAGCTTTTGAAGCCAATTCAAGCAAGGAATTGATTGTTATTGCTATATAACAATCAAAGGTAATTCTATAAACCCTAATTCAGTTCATAATATGTTAGATCTAAGTTTATTAGTCTTGGATTCAAAGCATGTACAATAGAGAAACCTAGATCCAAGCATTAGGGTTTGTATGAGCACATAGGATTGTTCTTATCCTTAAAACCCATTAGTGGTATCAGAGCCTTGATTGGTTTCAGTTGTATGTGATGCTTTACTGCTTTATTTGCTGAAAAATCGATTTTTAGCCTCTGCCCGACCTGACTTGGCGAGTCAGTGGATGAACTCGGCGAGTCTGTCCCTGACTCGGCGAGTCCAGGGGTCTGACAGAGGGAATTCCGGGTTTTTGCTGCTGTTTTGACTTGGATTTGATACCTAATTCGTTTTATGAAGTTAAAATCCGATTTTTATCTTAAATTAGTGATTATCCTTGCCAAAACAATAGATAATTTCAAATCTTTTAAATAATAGTTTGTTTATATGATAAATATGGATTATTTCAAATTATTTGGTAATTATCTAATGACTAAAATAAGATTAGGTCAAATATAGATAATTATGAAATTAATTGTTTAATTTATGTTATTTGTTATTTGATCCCTTATGTTTTGAAAAGTTTCAAATACTTGCCCTCAAGTTTTGGAATTTAAATTTTGATTAAAAAGTTTAATTTTTAAATATTTAAATTCTAAACCCTAATGTTTTGAAATGTTTCAAAACTTGCCCTCAAGTTTTTTGGAATTTAAAAGTTAATTAAAAGTTTAATTTTGAAATGTTAAATTCTAAAACCCTAGTATTTTGAAAAGTTCAAATCACACCATTATGGTTTTGTTAATTAATTAAAGTGTATAATTAAAAGTGATTTAATAAACCCATAAAGTTTTTGGTTTACATTTAATTAAATTAAAAGTATAATTTACTAAGTTAAACCACCTAGTATTTTAAAAGTGTAAAATACACCTTATACTATATATAACATTAAAAGTCTAATATTATATATATGTATGAGTAAACAGTTAGTCTTACCGTTAGTAGGCCTCATTCACGAAGCTGGTCTATAAGGGGTGTTTAACGAAATTGCCTATAAAATGACGATTGAATGGGTATCCACTCTTACCCACCGCACTCTTGACTAGTGGAGGGTCGTTAGCCGAACGGGTAGGATAGGACAGAAACCTTCCATTATAAGTATAATGAAGTACAAAGTAACTAAATGCTTTTACAAATTCCCAAATCATAGTTACTTTAGGAAAAATGTGAAATTTTATGCTAACCCATGGAATTACACTTCGTACCCTTATCAAACGTTAGTGGAGCGTGTGTGGTTAACCGGCACACTAATTTGGGGATGGCATTGGTGGCGAAGGGTGGCTCGATGCTTATCATAGATCAATGGAGCTTGTGTGGCTAACCGGCACATTGATTAGGTGATAGTAGCATTGGGCGCACCACGTGATTCGTATGGGTATTCACACCTTGTTTGTGATCCTCGGCATCCCAGTCACAAATAGTAGGGCATAATCGAGATTAAACATGCCATTGAAAAGTTCAATGAATCTCAAAAGATCTAGGAGTTTCAATTCATTTAAAACTTAAACTTCCTTTCATTTTTCATGGTGGAAATTGGTAAATCGTCATCTACCTACCTTCAAATATTTTGCAACTAGATTACGGCATCCCTTTTCTAGGTTGTAGAATATTGTGTTGGATCCTCAACTTAATAACTCATTTGGGTGTTTTATTAAGGACTCAATCAACTTAACTTGAATTTTCTCCCGTTTTGTAGATGTCTAACTCTAACCGTGGTATTCCCGAATCCCAAGGAAAAAGTGTTCCAAATGAAAGTGAAAGCTTGAGTCAAAGTGAAGGATTACTGTGGACCAGCTTGATTTCACTTCCTCCTCTTCCTCCCGTTGTTCTCCCTAGCCCTAATGATCGAAGACTTGAAAGGTTCAAGATCACCGAATCCCTGTTGGAAATGGAACATCAAGATGGCAAACCTGTGTGTGCTCACATCCTAGGGATGAAATCACACATTGATAGGTTGATTATGTTGGCTGCGTCTATCTCAAATAAGTTGGCTGTGGACTGGGTTCTTCAGTCACTCCCTAAATCATATGATAAGTTCATTAGAGAGTATCATATGATGAAACTTGATGCAACCCTCATTGACTTGACTTATATGCTTATTGCTGCCGAATCAGAAATGATTTGGCGAAGTAATGGAGCATATTTGTCTGATAACTCAACCAACCATGCTTCCATGGACACCACCTGTTCCTGCTGCCAAGGAAAGGGACAATGGATACGAAGCTGCCCAAAGGACCTGAAGAATCTAAGAGATAGGAGAGTCAATAAGTATGGCTCTACTTCAGGTATAAAATCCACTATCTAACTCCATTTAAATTCCTATTCTTTATTCACAATGTGATAAGATTACATTTGCATGTTTTTGCAGGTTTAGAGAAAAGAGAGGAAGTTTGATGGAAGAGCAAGATGAGTCTGATCACGAAGAAATGGATTTCGATCGCATGAATTCGAAGATCAGATTTTGAGCTTAGGAATTTATGATAGATTTGTTAGGAGTATATGATTACATAGTTTTTCATTTGAATTTTGCATTGTAAGGACATGTTTTCCGCTGTTTTTATGAATAAAATAAATTTTGGTTTTTATCTTATTTGTTTATCCTTGCAATGAAATATATGAAAAATTGATGCTTGTGTGCTTCTATTATTAGCAAAATGGATTTGATTCTTAATTATGTTATTTGTGGAAATGTCAAAAGTTTACCAAATAGGGAGAGTTTCTCATCGTCCAAGTTTCAATTGGACAGAAACTTGGAATCATGCAATGTGTATTGTATGATGAATGAAAAACTTTCACATTTGGGAAACTTAGACTAATTCTTTGGCAAAGTGTCTATTGAAGGACAAGGAGATCAAGTACACAAGGTTGATCAAGTCCACCACAAGAGTGACAAAGACATTCTTCATGATTTACTAAGGTTTAGTAAATATGGTTATACTTATAAGATTAAGTGTAATTCTGAGTTGATTGAAAAAGTTTCAATGAATAGTAGAACGAATAAAGCAGAATCAAGTAGGCAGAAAGATAAAAGTTTCTCTATTCTAAGAAGAAGGGAGAGTACTTTTTATTGTGTTTTATGATAAGTCTTTATGATTGAGAACCATGTCTCAATAGATCCTCTAAGTGAGTCTTAGTGCAATTGCATGTCTAAGAAGAGGAATCGAGTATTGTAGAAATGGTTAAATCAATAAGTCAATCATACTTCATTCCAATATCAAGTCTTGGAGTCAAGATTGTGACAAAAGTAGGTTTATAACACTCATCAAATGTGGAACTTGAAAATTTTTCTTATTCTTTCACATTTGAAATTGGTAAGTTGTGCTGTCTTGGATAAGACAAAGACCAACTAGGACCAATTATGTGAAGTGTTTTGTCTTGATAAGAACTACACTAACTCTTGAATATTTGCTTTGTCAAGAAATGTTTCTTGACAAGAGAATCTTATACGTCAAAGAGTCAGTGGGAGTCTTAATGGTCTTGAAAGGTTTCAAGAACAAATCAAGAATAAACCTTATCGATCATCACTAGCACACGACTTGTGGTTTACAACCTATCATGCTGACTTTATTTTGTTTCTGTGCCATTCTAATTGAGTTAATTGTGTATGTGAGTTCTATGAGTTCTCATTTGAATGCATACTAGAGCCTTAGTCGATGGAAAGTACATTGATATGTAAGGACAAGTTACTAAACTACTTGGAAGACATGGTGGGCACTCGTGTTACCATAGGGCAAGAAATCAAGATTAAGAAAGTGCAGTCCATATGATTTTGGATTTGTCGCAGACCTTGGTTTTGGCAAATTCACATGGATAGGAACTCATACACCATAAAATCTAAGTGTCATAAGATTCCCTCCTTCATGAAAATGACTGTGAGAAAATGCTTTCACTAAGAGAGATTTTAAGAAGATAGCGATTGTGAAAATTGTATTCTCAAAATTCGATTATGGTTACGGCATCCCTTTCCATAGTTCGAATTATGAGATTTGGCAATTTAGTTTGAACATTTGGAACTTAGTAACATAAGTTCTAAATTGTTTAAACACACATATGAGCTATCTAAGGCAAAGGTGTATAAGTTTTATAATCTTAGATAAAGGCTTATCGAAGCATTTGGTATTAGAAATATGAATTTCAGAAATTCAATAGGCATTGTTTTCTGGAAGTTCATTTGTTTTCTGAATACATGTCAAAGCTAGTGGGAGTATAAGTGTTATGCTTATATGATAATAATCATCATGATAGTGGGAGCATAAGTGTTATGCTTGTATGATTATTATGGCGAGTATTGCAAGTTAGCAATATTAATTATATAAAAACAAAGATTCAATTTGCAAAGTTGCATGGGTTGAAAAGTTGTTTTAATATAATTAAGGGAGAGAATATTATACTTCGTTTCAAAATCTAAAGCTTAGATTGAGAAATTTTAATATTTTTCAATCAAAGGATACATTGTGTGTTCTTAAAATTCGATTATGATTACGGCATCCCTCTTCATAGTTCGAATTGTGAGAACATGACACATAAAATGTTATGGAAAAAGATTGGTAAAGTATCATATCTTTATGTAAGACATTATGCATCGTGTCCCATACGCTTCGGGTATAGGATCGACTGCAAATGTTATAATATTTGACCATTCTAAAATTTTCTAAATGTCTAGCGCATTAAGAGGGCAAAAGGACTAGAATTGGTTTTGACTAAAATAATTAAACTACTATCAAAGGACGATCCAAAGTTCGTTGAGGATTGGTCGCTTGTGAGTAGTTGGAAGTATGGTATTGGATGGACCATATCAACATTATTATGAATAGATAAGATTCTATTAAGAATGAGTTGTCATATGGCAAATGTGGAAATGTTTCCATATTGGGAGTTGGATATTAAGAATCTATGTCTAGATTAGAAACTTTTATGCAAGAAGGATGTTCAAAGGAATGTACTTTGAATGTTAGACTTCACGTCTATAGAATTGTCTTGTAACAATTTCTAAGTAAGTACTTTGTAATCTCATTAGCCAAGTCTTGGTGACTTTTGTGCTATGACTTTACGAAAGGATCGTTGCGTAAAATGTTAGAATCTAGCATATTCTAGTAGTGGAAGAACCTTGTGTTCTTACACTAATAATGGGGATTGAGGAATTGTGAAATGATAATCATTGGAAAAGTTTTCAATTGTTCTATTTCACAAAGCATGGACCATAGGAAACAAAGTGTGCATGCTTAGAGCAGGGGACAGTTGTCGTTGTAATCCAAGTAATAAGTTGATTATCCGAAACATTAAATGATAAATAATAAGTAATCAATATGGTGGATAAATAGAAGTGTTTTATTTACTCTCACAAGTTTGGGGCCATATAGGATTAAGTATTATTGTTATGTTTCAGTTTGCATGTTTTGACTTCCAGAATAACTAGGTTATTCAAACATCCACAGTCGGTCATACGTTGGGAGTAGGTATGAATAAAGACTGTCATGAATCTGTCTGTAGATTGTCTGAAGTGTTTAGACATGGCACAAGTTTGCTGCAGAGTTCATGAGTGCTTTGATAAGATTAGAGTATTGGATTAAACCCACGCTCACTTGGATCACTTCATGGATTTATCACGAGTGATTAGTGAGACGATAATATTGTATATTCTTGAAACCGAGACGTGTGAGTTGTTATTCGTTGGTCGGTTACACATTGATAATAAGTAAACGCACCAGTAACTTGGTGTTATAAAACTTATTGTTGTGTGTGATTCGATCAGTAAATGCAAGCGAGCATATGAGTCGAAGTTTATCCATTCCTTTTACCCAAAGTAGGATAAAAGTGATATCTGTGGGCCTCTCGATGATTTAATGATGACACCTAAGCGCCTGGCCAAGCCGGGACTAAGTTGATGTGTTTAATTGTAGTCTGTTGTCAGTCGTCATAAATCGGAAGTCGGGAAACAGTATAGAGAGAATGATTGAAATTCATGTCTTATGTCTATACGATATCTTGAGAATGGAGGAATATATAATCCCTTATCTAGAGGACACGCTATCTGATAAGATCAGAGTTAACAGCGGCTTTTGAAAGTTACGATTGCTGATCAGGTTCTGAAGTCATACGGAAAATAATTATTAGACTTATCCAAGTGGGAGACTGTTGGATTAGTGTCTAAGTCCATAACTACTTTGGTATGTACTTGACCCGATTATGAGTATGGTCCTTTTGGGTTGCCTTCACCATAGCAATATGTAGGATGATTTAAGGAGAGAAAGGTTTAAATATGATTTATTAATATATTATGAGAATAATATATTAAAGGAGAAATCATATTGTTTAATTAATATTAGTCAAGAATTAATTGATAATCAATTTTTGTGGCTAAAAGAGATTAATTAAATTCAGGGGACTGGACTGCAATTATTGGATAATAGAGTTATTGGGCTAAGGAATACTAAAGGAATAAGGGGTGAACGAAATTATGATGGAAGCCCATCGTATTTTCGTCCATTGCCTTATCTAGAAGGTTCCATGGGCTGCTTAGAGTTTAAGCTGTCCATTAGGGTTTTGACTGAAACCCTAGCAGCCCACACAAGTATATAAAGGACCCCTTAGGCTCCAAAAACGTGGACAACTAATTCTCTAGGATTTCTAGTCGTTTTTGGGCAGCCTCCTTTCTTCTCCTCTTCATCCAAGTTGCATAAGGTGTTTGTGACTCCATTAGAGGTGCAACACTTGAAGCACTAAGCTTTTGAAGCCAATTCAAGCAAGGAATTGATTGTTATTGCTATATAACAATCAAAGGTAATTCTATAAACCCTAATTCAGTTCATAATATGTTAGATCTAAGTTTATTAGTCTTGGATTCAAAGCATGTACAATAGAGAAACCTAGATCCAAGCATTAGGGTTTGTAGGAGCACATAGGATTGTTCTTATGCTTAAAACCCATCACCTTCAACTCTACTCTTGATATTTCGGGATGTTACAATTCTCCCCCACTTAAATTAGGCTTCGTCCTCGAAGCCTACAGCAACTCAACTCCAGAAATACTCCCACAACATGCCACCTGGCCTTAATCGGACCAGGTCTCACAAGGTATACCCATCGAAACTCGAACACACTTTCCCTTTCCTTACGGTGTCCTGACCACTGTCTCGAACCGGGCACCGGATGTACCCTCTGATAACCACACTCAACGATCCGAGAATTACCCATGAAGCATCACTGCCCCAAATCTCAACAATCACTCGACCCATAAGGGTTAGAAGCCATGAACCATCGGATCCCCGATCCGAATCCCACTCTATCCAATCCGTGACGACGGAAAGACCCACTCTTCAATCCCAGAGCAACTCCCATGAGTCCTCTTCTTGCAATCACACACTCATGCCGCACCAACCTTCGCATTCTCGGGTTAGGAAAACCCGTCACACTGATGACATCTCTAACATCCCCAGGAGAAACCACCACTACGCACACAGCCCTTGATCAGAATCAAGTTGGGAGTCCAAGACTCCATCCCTGCATCCATCCTGAGACTCGTAGCTCTACACCCGCGGAATCCCTTCCGCATCCTCAGCAGACATCCCATCATGATGTCATTCCATACCACTGTCACAGACACAATGTTCGACCACCATACTCCAAATCATCCATTCTTATTACTACTTCCACTTCCGCGAATCAACACTTTCCCCAGCAAATGAGGGTCCGACACCTCCTCCCATACAACAGCTCAAATGGTGGCATACCAATGCACTAATGATGGCTGTTGATATAGGATAACTCAACCAAGGATAAATACGTGCCGCAACTCCCTCCGAAATCTAATACACATGCCCGAAGCATGTCTTTAAGCGTCTGAATCATTTGCTCCCTCTGAGGTGTCCTCAGACATCATCATGATAAGCTCTAGCTCATTTCTCATATCCCTCTTCGAGACTGAGCACCAGGTCAGCTTTTGACTCCACAACTGAGCCTCCAAAGGTCACCCATATCATGATCCAAATATCCCACTAACTTCCTCCCCGTGACCACTATCCCGGCCCCGTGACACGCAAGTCACGAAATTCTCTTTTCCTTATGCGAGAAATTACAATCCAACCGAGGATCGTCTCAACTCTGATCTCTAGTTTCTGCTGCGCATATCCCTTGGGCATCTCACCACATTTCCCGATAGAGACGGGGACCCCAGTCTCGCCCCCGGTCCAACATCCAGGCTCCAAAAACTCAATACTAGGGCTACTCAAGCCCAAAACTCTTCCACATCATACATTGATCGGAGAACATTCCATCATCACACTCTCTTGCCATCTAGTGAGTACTACGACTCCCCGTGGTATCACAACACCCTCTAACTAGTGAGTACTACGGCTCCCCGCAGTATCACAACACTCTCTGACTAGTGAATACTACGGCTCCCCGCAGTATCACAACACCCTCTGACTAGTGAGTACTACGGCTCCCTGCAGTATCACAACACCCTCTGACTAGTGAGTACTACGGCTCCACGCAGTATCACAACACCCTCTGACTAGTGAGTACTACGGCTCCCCGCAGTATCACAACACCCTCTGACCCCACTAGCTCGTGCTCCGCAGACTATCATAGGCGGCTACCCATACTCGTCTCAAATATTCATCACAGACTCTGTAGGCTATCGACATAACAGATGCCCACCCTTGCGAAGATCCACTCTCTCAATTAATCTCCTTGGATGCCCATACTCGAAGGGCTCCCACTAGATCCATAGATACCTGATATACCACAAGTCGTCTCAACTCAAGATTCGCGAGTAACTCCGAAATAAAGATATCATACCCGGATACCTCGGAATACCCCAACAGAACATCACAAGATCCTGCCACAACCAATGATCTCCTGCCCCAAGCATCATATAGACACAATAGTACATTTCCTCTGAACCCCAGAAATAGATCGACATTTTTTTTCCACATTGCAACTTTGGTGCATCTAATTTCTCAATTGGAATACGAGAAAATGCTAATGCTACGAAATACGCTGATAATTCTCCGAAACTCATTTTCCCGCCGTTCAAAATCCAAACAAGGATACGCATACCGACCCGGGAGTTGGCTGCCCAATCATTCTCTATCTACTTGCCCCAACACTGACCAATACCAGATTCCTGACCAATAAACACCTGTCGTGGAGACATTCATCCTTCTCAAACAAGTACTTCCCGCATTAACTCACTCTGACCCCTTTCCTCGATCACCGACATCTCTGGTCTCATGATTTCTTACCGCATATCTCTATACTCCACTTATAACTGCTCTTGACAAATCTATGTTTTCTTACATACAGCACCCGACTCTCCCCCACTTAGGGTTCGAACCATCACCAAATAGCACACAACCAACCCATAACTATTTTCTCCAGAAAAATCGCACCTGCCCCCTTAAGGAAATGAATCGACCTCATATACTCTGAACCTCTGATGAACTCCTCAAGAACTTCTCGTCACGTCTGCCTCTAGTCGTTCCAAATCTCGTACCAAACAACTCAACTGCTCAATAACATCCCTGGCTCATAGACTGAACCATAAAATCATCGTACCCCTCACCTCAACTCATCAACCAACGCTCCAACACCGGGATCATCCCAAGAACAAGGACCCACTCCCATATTCAACACCCCATGGATAGAAAACTCTCTGCACCGCTAAACTCGACTGAACTCCCCACTGATACCACTACAATACAACCTACTATACTCAAATAGGTGTAGTGTGGTCCTCGACTATCTCAGTCCCAACTGACTATCTGGTCATGATAAATCACTGCCTCGCGGCACACATGCTACCTGATACTCTGGTGGGAAATCATCATCAATGACGACCTGCAGGGTTTACCCCTAAACCCAAAACTAAAACATCACGCTTCTCATATTTTTCACATGAACATAATCAATACCTCCCAGATCATAGGAGGTGACATCTCCTTTATCGACTGATCGCTCAACTCAGATCGAAATTCTCCCTTCTCACTGACTCCTTACTAAAATACTCTAAGGGGCTCTTAATCTCCCTCTCAAGGGATGCCTCTTCGAACTTACTCATGACCGGATAACCGGAGAACCACAACATCATTCACTACGAACCATGGTACTCATTCCATGACATCTCTTCTCAATATGCCCCGGTGTATGGTACCCTAACCATAACATCACTCCCCAATCCGCTCTGATGTATGGTACCCGGACCATAACATCACTCCTCAATCCACTCCGATGTATGGTACTCGAACTATAACATCACTCCTCAATCCGCTTCGATGTATGGTACTCGAACCATAACATCACTCCTCAATCCGCTCCGATGTATGGTACTCGAACCATAACATCACTCCTCAATCCGCTCCGATGTATGGAACTCGAACCATAACATCACTCCTCACTCCGCTCCGATGTATGGTACTCGAACCATAACATTACTCCTCAATCCGCTCCGATGTATGGTACTCGAACCATAACATCACTCCTCACTCCGCTCCCTAGAACCTTCAGAATACTCCCTGTATCAAGTATGGGTCCTCTGCTTTCAGTAGTACGGGCCCATACTACCTGCCACATCTACCCATACTTTCCACACGGACCATCCCAGAGCTTCTAAGTAGCTGCTCGACCTGCTCTTTCACCAATCCCATCGCGCGTGCTCGCTCCCTAGCGAAATTCTCTACTATACAAGCGCACTCATCTGGCTAGGGTTACTCCATAGGCTCTTCCGTTGTCCTCCCACTTCTTTGCTATCAGCTGCTGAAGAGCTCCTAATGATGCCAGCCATCTACCTTCTGAATATCGTCATATTCACTTGGTAGCTGACTCCCATCATCGAGAGTTCCACAAAGCACAAAGCAAGCAACATTCGAGCATCGAAGAATACATAGGACTCCCTCTCTGTGATAACTCCACATTTCCCGGCTCATCCTCGAAAGTACCACCGAACTATGTAACTCTACCCATCATGGGTTCTAACTGGATACTCTCACTCATCACATACTCAAAAGCATGACACATATAACAACGAGTCCTAGGCTAAGGCATCACAAATCAGGCCACTCTAGTCCTAACATATGAAATACCTAGCCTGTCTCTAGCATGCAATAATATCTCATAAAAATCATCATAAATATCTCATAACACAAAAGTAAGGGTATTTTGGGAAATCACCGTTCGGGCTCTGGATGATTGTACACACTGCTCTTTCTTGCTTTCTCTTTGAACTCTTATTCAATTTTAGAAGATTATTTCTTTAAAATCTTTTCTTACTTCCTCAGTTTGAGTCCAGATTTACCCGAAGGCGCATCCGAATCCCTCAAACCAACGCTCTGATACCAACTTGTAACACCGTAAATTTCAAGGCAAAATTTTCATTTAAAATAATCATTTTATTCTTAGAAACACTTGTTTAAAATCTAATTCATAGTCAATTTACAAAACCTAACTCCATTTTCACTTGCATAGAAAACCAGGATCCTCCAAAATATGACTCTTTCTCTGGTGTGTACAATCAAGCTGGTGCCGTCCCACGATACTGAAAGAAACCTGAAAAAAAAACATCACACAAAACACTGTAAGCACGAAGCTTAGTGAGTTCCCCAAAATACCACATATAACACATATTAGCCACTCGAGGCTATAACTCTGTGGGTCCGTGCACCCAAACTCTGTGAACCCTCAGGTTCTAACTCTGTAAACATGCACAACATAAATCACGTAGAAATAATGCAGTACAACACATGACATACATAGCGCACAAATACTCTATCACATAACTCTGGTTACCTACTCAAGATAAAGTATAGTGAGAAGACTCACCTGGCAAGCAGAAAGCAGATATCCCCACACCTAAATCTCGAACTCGCCACCGCCTAACACGTAAGGCAAATACTCTCATGAATATAACTCTCGAGGCTAGAATCAATCCTCTCATGGCACCCTCTTAAGGGTAAAAGACTATTTTACCCCTCTCTTGGCCCAAAGGCCACATTGCTGACCAAACCCTAAAAGTCAACGGCCAACCCTTGGTCAAAATCAAAGTCCTCAGTCAAAGTCAACCCCTAACTGACCCTACTCGCCGAGTCAACCCTGTGACTCGTCGAGTTCCCATAATCAGAACTTCACTCAATCCGCGACCTAACTCGCCGAGCCACCCCGAGACTCGCCGAGTCCAACAACTCTGAGTCCACTCGCACACAACTCACCGAGTCATCCCTCGACTCACTGATTCTCGACTCAACCAGAGAATATCGGGACCCTTCGACAAGACTCGCCGAGTCCAAGAACAGACTCGCCGAGTCTAAGGCTATCATCAACCTACTCGCCGAGTTATTCATACAACTCGCCGCGTTCCAGGCCATCTTCATCCAACTCGCCGAGTTGTTCTTCCAACTCGCGAGTCCCAGCTCATCTTCAAGCAACTCGTCGAGTACACCCATGTGACTCGCCGAGTACCACCGGTCTGAATCCATTCAGAAGCATTCCAAGCCATGCAACTGCTCCAAAACATAGATCTAGTCTCCTACCACTCATCCATCACGTAAAGTGGCAAACTTTACGTGAATCCAAAGAGATCTAGGCCGTTTGCACATTGGGCTAGGGTTTGGGACATGTAAGCTTCACTAAACACTCCAACACAGGGAATTTCATGCTCTCTGATTCTTCTCCCTTCCAGATTTGAGGTAGCAACCTCAGATCTAACCTCTAGACTTCCCATTACATCCATAGACAAATTCCCACAAACCCCAAAATGAAGAAACAACATAACAACAGCCCAATAACGAGATATTACCTCTAAGAGATGCCCCAACTACAATGTAATTCGAGTCCAAACAAAGCCCTTGCTCCAAGCCTTCAATCTCCCAAAATTCCTTCAACAATTACTTCTCCAAGCTCCAATCCACTCAACAATGGTGCTTCTTCGCGATTTAGGGTTTTCTGGGGCTCAAGGGGTGATAAAGACGCTGGGAGGAAAACATAATGATCTTTATATAAGGCTCAACCCCGAGAATTAGGGTTTTCTCCACTCAGTGCCTACTCGCCGAGTCCATCTCACTAACTCGCCGAGTCGTCTATTTAACACGCTACCAAGTCGCGACTCTACTCGCCGAGTCCATCCATGGACTCGCCGAGTCACTCTTTCACAACTTACTCTTAGCCCCTTCAACTCTACTCTTGATATTTTGGGATGTTACAGTCGTCTAAATGTGTCGCTTTATAACATTTTAATAAAACACGCGTTTTTAAGGCGGGATTTCACCTGCCTATTGAATCCCAAAAATTAACCCCCTGCCTCTTCCAATTAGCAAGAAAAAGCCCTAGGGCCTTCGTCGTCTTCTTCTTCTTCTTTATAGTTATCAATAAAAAATTAAGCAACATTCTCTTCCATTTTGATTTAGATCGATAGTTCACTAAAATGATGAGTATGTGTTTCTGGATAACGCTTCTGATGATATATGAGTTCGTCCGATTGGATGCATATTTACTATTAAATTTGGGGATTTTCTTTTATGCATCACTACCCTCTTCTGTTTCAATCATTCCAAGTTCTTCATATAACAAGGCTTCGGTGGTTTTATTAGCTAACTGTACTAAAAAAAAATCAAAAGACCCGCCTTGTTCTGATCTACCTTCATTTTCATCATTCTCTTCCTCTTTCTACATGACGAATTCAAGAACACGATTGACTAGTTTGTTAGTCTCAAATCACAAACCCAACATCAATTTTGACTTATAGAGAACCATATATATATATATATGTTGCTGGATATTGCGCACCCTCAGTTGTGTATTTTTTAGGGCTCGTTTCATCTGTTCATTGTCGCCCTACCACAAGAGATCTTATAACGTTGACCAATCCATCCCCTTCAATCATCTTTGCTATCAAGATCATATGTGTCCGCCATTTTCTTAAAGGTGCTTTCATTTTCGAGATTTCATTTAGTATCTTGGAGAAATATTACATGATCCTATCAGACTCAGGAAGAGAGCTTTAAAGCGCCGTCAAGACCGCATCCCCCAAAAATAATAGTGCTAGCTGACCTCAACATTGATCCTCCTACTGATACTGAAGCCCTCGATTGTTTTCCCAGGTCTTTCACATTTCTTTGATTTCCCTATCTTATATTACCATTTAATCTCTTAAACTCATTTTTTTGTTCTCCAATTTCATGAAAATAGTTAAGTTCAAATGTGCAATCAATTTAATGTTCGGTAAAGTTAACTCCATTTTTGTTCCCCAATCTCTTAAACTCATTTGTTTGCTCCCCAACATCAGAGTTATGGACTGGGGAGTTCAGAAGACTATGGTTCAGGGAAAGAACTTGAGGGTAAGGATTTTTGGACTGTGAGTAAACCTAAAATGTTTGTCCAGTCAATTCCTTTTTTATTTGCAATCAAACATGGGAATTGGGATTGGAATGGAGTTGAAGTCCAAATCCCATAAAATCCTATGAACCAATTGCCCCCTTAGTTATATTGTAATTTTGTTAGATCTTGATTTCTATTATTAGATTATGTATCCATGATGTTGTAGTTTTCCTTTTTATTACTTATAAATTGATATGTTTTCAGGGGAAAGATTATTGGTTCAAGAAGCAGAGTCCCAACCACCAAACAAACTAGATGAAAACATGTGGAAGAACAGGGAACACATTGAAGAAATTTACTTTCTTGCTTCATAGCTCTCATTGGCCGAAATCTGTGAGATACTAATTCTTTTATTTATTTATTTATTTATTTGCAAATCCCATCTCACCTTTTAGTTTTTATGTTTTTGTTGCTGTTGGCAGCTTCAAAAACAGTCTACACCAGAAGAAATTGAACTTGGTCAAGTTCTTAAACAACTAAATGATAAATTTTAAGTTGCATTAGAGCTTGTGGAATCCTTCCAAACAAAAAAAATTGTAATAATGTGTTCAATACAGGTTGGTTTAAGGATGATTAATGACTGATAAGTTATATGATATTGAAATTGAAAACATATGTTGATGAGAATGATAAAGGATATATTTTTTTTCTACCAAGAATAGTCAACCATGCATTGACTAAGTCAAAGACCAAAGTCAACTGGACAAAAGTTACAATTTTTTGTATTGAATGCCCTCAGTAGTCCTAGAAAGCTTGTGTAGTCTAGTTTGCAGTCCTGTCATATCCAGTTGGTATCTTATTAACTATCTGAAACTATAGGTTGTTGTTCCAAGCTCAATACTAGCAGAAGCTATGTGTATTTTCTTTGTTTTTAGTTTCTTCCTCAAGAAAACAAAGATCATATTTCATTTTCACTCTGAATAAAGGTCATACACTGTGTACTAACTTGTAAGAACTCCTTGTTAAGAATCAAGTTAGGAAGCTTTTGAAGGATGATCCTGGAAATTCTGAGTATGATGATGTGGAGAAAGTGCTTGTGGAGGTGATCTAACATAAATTTACTGTTCTCTAATTTGAATTGTTTATTGCTTGGACTTGGAATTTAACTTTTCTTTACGTATGTATCCGTTGTCTTCATAAAAAAGTGATGATCACACTAAACAGACGAAAAAAATAGGAACTCTCTTAGGTGGAAAGACATCGGTATTGTAGTGTCTCATGTTTAATTTTTTGTTTTTGTCATGTTGGTTGTTGATAGATATATACTTTTTTGTGTAGGACTCACATCTTTTGCCCCTTTCATCATATGTTTATTGAAGTAAAACTCGACCCCTTTGGCCTAGCTAAGGTTATGTCTTTTTTTTTTTTACTTAATAGGGACATGAATGCTATATATGAGTGTTTCTTTTGACTTAATGCAGATACAATGACTTAATAGAGAAGTCTTTCCCATTAAGTTGTATAAATTTTACAAATTTCCCTCGTTTGTTTTTTACTTGAATTTTCCCCAATTTTACCGTCCTTTTTTAGATATTGTTTATAGACAACACTTAATGTAGGTATTTCTTTTTGACTTAAAGCTAAAAAAAACTTAGAACCTAAACTCCAACTGATCACATGATATAGACATCGTTTTCCACATGATAAGAACAGAATATACAGTTTAACTTGGGTTTAACTCCAGATTCTAATGCAAATTAATCTTTTCTGCAGGTTTTTATCGCCTACATGATTTCTTCCAGAAGGAGAATATTCACCTTCTTTGCATCACTTTGAAATCTTGAAAAATATTACCAGCCCTAGGTATTTCTTTGAATTGCATTTTCATTTTTGAAACCACAAATATGATTTGTTTATATCTTTAAATGGGACCAGGTTTGCTAGTAAAGCCCTGATAAGGAGTTACCAAAGAAGCTTTAATAGATTTTCTCCCTATCTCTCCCAAGAAGAAAAACGAAAGTTGGCTGGTAAGTATCAATGACTAGATTTTGCTTCATTTATATTTCCTTCTTGCTTTCAGATTTTATCATGAAACAAAAATACAAGTAACAGACAAAATAATCACATAAAATTGACAAAATAATTATACAAAATTAAGAAACAAGAAAGCAACAAAACAAATGAGAAACATTTTCCAAAACAGTTACAATGGTTCAATGTTAGTATTGATCGTACACAACCTCTTAATTAATTCAGTGAGAGTGCGTTTGTACGACTACTTTTTTCCATCAATCAAAATTTCTTAACCACACATAATTTGAGATACATCAAAAACGACATCATAAACTGTGAAAACAAGAACTCGATACAATCCACATGAACTTTTATATATAATTGACTAACTGTGGATGTAGATACACACACACACACATGTATATATATATATATATATATATATATATATATATATATAGTATATGCTTTGCTAAGATTGGCTAAAACCCTAATTAAATGCAGGTTATGAAGGGAGCGTCTCCGTATTCCCATGTCAAAAGTTGCACCTCCAGACAACGAGGTCGTGGGACTTCATTGGATTTCCCATAACAATTAAACGAAGTCCCGTTGGTGAGAGCAACATGATTATTGGTGTCATAGACAGTGGAATATGGCCAGAGTTGGAGAGCTTCAATGATGAAGGCCTAAGACCAATTCCTGAAATGTGGAAAGGGGAGTGTTGTGGTGGCACAAATTTCACTTGCAACAGGTAACTTTAAGTTGAGGTGGTCAGATTTCATAAGAGTAGAGAATTGGATCAAGAACTTATTTGAGGCTGTTGTCCGGACATTTTAAGCAACCTTCAGCACTAAGGACACTCAAATATCTAATCCATAGATACAAGTATGTATTACCATTCAAGCTTCACTTTTTCATGTCATTTCACATTTTCGTATGTCAACATATCAGTTATTGTGCTATTCTGCATTTTATTCAACAAGATTCATGTATACAACATTGATGAATTGATTTTATGTGCTCTACCTTACCATGATACACAGGTTTTTGTCCGGATTGTGCAACTTATTGACACAGGCTAGGTAAGAAAAGGGTATATCCTGTTCTTCTTTTTCTATTTTCTTTTTGGAAATCTACTACAATTCGAGTGTCCACACAATTCATTCAAAAATGGCTCTGTAGGTACTTTTTAATCTTTCTAAAAATTCATGTTTTATATTTTTATTCAAATTTTGACACTTTTTCTTAAAGAATATCATGTCTCACGTGAATTTTTATTTTCAGATATTTTGCATTGAATGCAAAATTAACTATATCTTTAAAGATGTGTTTTTTAATGTTAATGTTGTGAATATCTTCTGTTGAATTTATAAAATTCCTAAAACAGAGAGAGCAGAGTCTCTTGCACGAGCAGTTTCAGGGGAGGCTTTGCCTATCGAACAGTTGGATGCATATTGCCTTGAAAATGGAATGATTCTTGCAAATTGCTTTGCTATTGGCAAATTTCTCTTTTCTTATTAGCATTTATGAAAATGGGATTATGAATTAAAATGTTTTTGACATGATCAGGAGAACTTGAGATCATATGATCTTGTATTTGATGCGGTTTATACACCTAGAAACACATGGCTATTGCAAGAGGATGTAGAGATGGGAGTTACAGTAGTGAGTGGTGTTGAGATGTTCATTAGACAAGCTCTTGGCTAGTTTAGATTGTTCACATATGGATTAGGTATTCATCTTTTATCAGCTCTAAGTTTCTATGCCATATCAATGCTAAACTGAAATTAGAAAGTATTGTGTTCATTTCTCAGAACAAAGATATAGTTACTACTACTATGAGTAAATAAGAAAGTATTTGGTACAAGAGAATCTAAGTTTCTATGCCATATCAATGTTAAATTGAAATTAGAAAGTATTGTGTTCATTTCTTAGAACAAATATATAGTTACTCATATATTACTTTATCAGAAAGGATGTTTATGATCTTCATCAAGCTGTGCTAGGTAAATACTATATTTAACATTAAGATATATTAGAAAATGAGAAATGAGTTAATTTGTTTATTTTGATTTGTTGTTCATCAAGCTGGTTGGTATGCATCCTGTTATGTGTCCAACACAACAAGGATGATGATGGTGCATTTATATCTTCTTAACCTGTTACCTAATAATTTTTCTCATCTTATTACATCATATTTCTTCATTTTTAACTCTTTAATTTATTAGTCTAATCATTATTAACTTCATTCTTGTAAAACCAGGTGTCTATGCTATATAATGATTGGTTTTCCACTTTTCACGGTGGAAGTGGATAGAGGGTTTCTCTTTCACAGTTTGTAACATCTTGTATTCAAGAAATAGTAATGTAATTTCCATAAAAAAAATTATAAATTATATTCTTTGAAAATTTTGCTAGATTGGTAGGTTTAAAAGAACAATGTCCTAATAAGAATTAATTTTAAAAGTAGAATGAAAATGACAAGTGATTTTGTGTTGTGTTTACAGGGTTGATGAAAGAGAATAGCTCTGGAGTTAGAAGAGGAAAAGAAAGCTCAAGCTGAAAGAGATAAGATGCTGCAAATGCAAGTGTTGCATTCTTCATTTCAATTGTTAGTATGAAACAGAATAGATTAGATGAATGCAAATTTGTATATTGTAAAAAACAGAATTGTATGACATTAAATTTTATGCAATGGATTGTATTTTTTGTATATGGTATTTTATTTCTATTATGAGACATTAAATTCAAATTTAATTTAAAATTTAAAAAATATATAAATAATTTTTTTTAAACATGTAATTTTACGATACGCAGAAATGCGTGTCATCTTCATTTATAACATGGCCTTTCTAGATAGGGGTTTTAATGATACACATTGTGTGTCATTAACACGCGCGTCGTAAGATTACGACACGCAAATGCGTGTCGTCTTCCTTTATGCCAGGGCCCTCCTTGATACGCATTGCATGTCATAAATGCGTGTCGTAATTGCGCGTCGTAAATGAGCGTCGTAAATGCGCGTCGTCTGAGCCTTTTACAACATGCAATGAGCGTCGTAAAAGGCTGTTTTTCTAGTAGTGTTGCCCTCTATTCGGAGTTTGGAGCCATCCCCAAACCTGACATATCTTTTTATGGTCTTATCGATTTCACGAAACTTTTCTTATTTTCCTATCATATGATTGCTAGCTCCATTGTCTAAGTACCACACCTTAGATTTGCTTGTTTCATCGCCTTTTAATCTTAACTTTGGCATGACCCTTTTCTCATTAAGAAACACCTCCTGGAACACCTTTTCAGAGTTTTATGTAGACAACAACAAAGCAGGTTCATCATTATTTGCTACTTGTGTTAAATTGGCCTTCGCCAATTTAACACCGGCTATTGAGGTGTAGCAGTTTGTGAGGGAGTTTCAGGACCTTCGCCAAACGACTGAGACTATGGCAGGGATCACTGCCAATTTTCGAGAGAGAGGTTTGTTGGATCCACAGTATATACTAGATGAGGATATGAATATGGTAAGGTATCATGACATGATGAGGGATGACATATGGGAGTTTATGAGTATGTTAGGGTGAGAGACCCTGAATGATATGATTGCTAGAGCCCGAGAGGGAGACATCAATTTGGAACACGTCGGGAAGAGAAAGTTAGAGCATATCCAAATTGTGGTGGGCTAGGAAAAGAGGCCCCAGATTCAGGATTCAGGTCTGGGAGGCCATCATGATCATGGTCGTTGTGTAAGTTTGGGAGGACCCATGAGGGAGATGTCGGGAGACATGCTGAGAATGTTTCAGTTGTGGTTAGATGGGTCATTTTAGTAGGCATTACCACTATGGGTCGGTTCCGATGTGTTTTCACTGCAACCAAGTGGGCCATAAGACAACCAATTGACCGATGTTGAGGGGTGGAGCAGTGAGTGAACCTGCTCTAGTTACTTTGAGGATCACTGACGGTCATGAGGGTAGTAGAGGAGCCCCAATCGCGAGGAGTCGAGCATTGCAGTGTCAGTCAAGGTAGGCCATAGTTTCATCAGATGTTGTCGTGGGTATGTTATCTTTTTGTATTTCTTAATCAGAGTTTCATTAGTGAGTGACATAAGAGTGATGCATAGGATTGGGTAACCTTATCGGTTAGACTCTCAAGAACCTGGTGACCGGATCAGGTGTGAGACTGACAGTCTCAACGGTGGATTAGGGGATTTTTATATCCCATTTTAGTGGAAGGTCGCCATGAATCAGAGGATTTCAGGTAAAATGTAAGTGTAAATCCTAGAATCTCAGGTTATGAGTTATGTATCGAGTTAACTTTTGGTCGAGACTATCATTAGGAGTCGTTAGTGTATTATGCAAAATCTTTAATTCAGCAACTTATGGATTAAGGAATACGTATGCCAAGGGCATCGGTTTGAGAGTTCAGAGTTAAAAGGATGTTTTCAGTTCTGATGGTAGAAGGAGGCCCTTGTGATTGTGTTTCAGAATGGTTCTACCAGTGTGGAGGTCAGGGAAGTTATGGGGCTTTGGAATTAAAGTGGTAACGTATTAGTTTGACCGTTAAAGTAGTAACCCTATTCTAAATCATTTCTTAATTCGGTGTCGTGATCGAGGAATGGATATCATAAGGCTTAGGGCCTTTGGGAAAGAGATATTTAGACCCTTTTGGGTGTGGGTAATGTAGGTTAGATGATCCAGGAGTTTTGTTTGTGATTTGAAGCCCCCGTGGTATAACTGTAAAGTGGCAGTTCGGGCTTTTTATGAAATTTGCATTTTAGCTTGGGAATTTTCAAGGCAAGGATGAGTTGGTATAAGTGTAGAGCTTCTCGTTACCTATATAAGGATATAAGGATCGTCGAAATCGGAATTAGAAAGAAGTTATGACCTTCAGAAGTTTGGCGGTTTTAGGGTTCAACCTAGTATGCAGGGCATACATGTAAGTACATTGGGCGTACTAGCCAGGGTAGTCATGGGTTCTCCTTGTAGTATGTTGGGCGTACTAGAAGTACGCATGGTGTACTCCTGTCAGACCCAAACCCTAATGTAGGCTCTTGGAACCTATTTAAGCTCCTTAACTCAACAACAAACACTCTTACCTTCGACCTCCATCCTATTAAACCCTAGCCTCCATTGGTGTGGTTCTTGAGCTTTTGGTGGTATTTCATGCATTTTGGTGCTCATTGAAGAAGAAAAAACTCCTTGGAGAAGTGTGGAATTGCTTGAAGCTTCTGGATCCAGGATTTGTGCATCTTGATTTACCTTCTGGAGGTATAAATCTTCAAACTTTATGGTTCTTTAGTATAGATCTAGATTTGGGTGGTGTTTTTGCGTGTTTTGGTCCCAATGTGTTGATCTTGTGATTATAGTTACCCTAAGAGCTTAGAATAATGGATCTTGGCATTTGTGAGGTCCCTTGATCATAAAAATGTCATATTGAAGAGTTATTGTGGAACACCCATGAGTTTGGGTGTTTATTATGGAATTTATTGACTATTTAATCCCATTAAGCCATGCAAAGGAGTAAAGTTTCCAACTTTACGTCATAATACATCTCCTTAGGGTCATATCTGAGTTTAGAAGTTCTTATCTTAACCATTAGGAGACTTTGTGGGATTTTTTAATCTCTTTTGAGTACGCTCGGCATACATAGGAGTACGCAGCTTAATGTATGGTTTTCGTATCAAATTCTTGTACTTTGTGCTTCGATAGTTGGTATGAGGGGCGTACGTTTCGAGTTTGTAAGGCGTATTCCCCAAGAATCCATTTGATCCTTTTGGGGGTGGGCCATTTGAGGTTGGACCAATTATGGAAAGGGTAAAATAGTCTTTTACCCTTTAGGAAGTTCGATTGTGGATTGGGCCTTGGATTTTGGGTTATTGGGTTAATTATTAAGCACGGTTGTATTTATTGTTAGTTGGTGCGAGGTTATCCAGTTCAGCGACCATAGCAATTGTTTGGTTATCAGCAGATTGATGTGAGTTTCCTCACTGTGTTTAGAGGGTCAAAGACACTAATGCCGACACATGGTTTGTATGCTTAGTATTCTACTTATCTGCGTGATTCTTGCGTGTGATATGTGTTTATATCTTACCAGGTAGGCCTGATGACTATCCCATATGTTATTATCTTTATGATTATTGCATGTGATTGTATGATTATGTGTTTAATTGTGTATATGTATACCGGGTGGGGCCTGATTCTAGGTGGGGTATGACGACTAAAAAAATTGTATACTGAGCTGGCTTGATGCCGGGCGGGGCGCAATGATAGGCGGGCCAACTATATGTTTGGTATGTATGGTATGTGGTATTTTGGGGAACTCACTAAGTTTCGTGTTTACGGTTTTTTTTTATCATGGTTTCAGGTATTTCCGGTTCGAAAGGGAAAGGCCCAGCTTGATTGTAGAACATCCACCCACATTTCCGTAATGTGATGATTTTTTGGATTTGTAATCTATTGATTGTTTTATTATGAGATACTTTGGATGCTTGAATAAAAGAGAACTGGTGTTTTGATTGAATTAAAATTGAAATTTTTACCTCATAATTTTTGGGACGTTACACTTCACGTCAAAACCAAACGGGTCAAATTCTATGGAAACATTGTTGTCAATAGTAAAGCGATGAGTGAATAAAAGATTTTTAATGACATTTGTAGTGTAAAGAACATTTTTCATAATTATAGGAGGAAGAGTGTAAGGAAGTGTTTGATTATCGGTGCCTTTAATTGGAATAGTGGAACCAGTACCGACAATTACACTATGAGAAAGACTGTTATTGTTATAAGATGTGAAGTAACCTATGTTGTGAGTCATGTGTGATGTTGCTCTGGTATCAGCACACCAAGTCTGATTAGGTGAGTGTAGTGCCATTGTGTGAAAAGCTTGCTCAAGATCATTTGGTGTGTAGCTGATTTCTAACGCCGGATAGGCCTACTGAGGTAGATTTCCTAGAAACCTGGGGCAACTAATTGTGGTCTAGAGGATCCATATTGCTGGAGGTCTAGAGGATCCATAGGGGCAGTAACCCCGATTGTATGTTTGCTAAGGTTGGATTGGTACCACGTCCACGCCCATTAAAAGATCATCCACGACTGTATCCTGCTCGACCCTTGCCCACGTTCACCAGAATTAGAAGGATTTCCATGTTGTTGGTTAAGGCGGATATTGTCTCCAGAATTTAGATGAGAGATTGGTGTTGCAGCAGTCAAGGCGTTAGCGGAGGTGCCTCCGGTTAGGGATGCAGCAGTAGCGACAACCTAATGAGCTTTTCGAGCTTCTTCCATGATGATTTTAGAGCGAACCTCAAAGAAATAAGGTAAGGATTTTCTTTGCTGGATGATCATCGTGACTCCTTCATAGCTTTCATTCAGACAATCAATTAGTTAAAGAACAAGACGTTGATTCTGGGTTTCCAACATTTACTAGAGGATCAGCGAGCATCTTCATGACTTGGCGGTAGGAGGAGATCTTAGGGTGGTGGTCAAGTGTTGTAGAGAAGAATTTGTTGTCAAGATGGATAACTCGAGTGCTAGATCTTGATATCTTGAAAAATGTTTTCGAGGACAGTCCATGCCTGACAAGTAGTGGTATTTGGTTTTCGAATTGTGTGCAACAAATCATTCAAAATTGTGTTATAGATCCTTCGTAATCAGAGTCGATGTGACTTGGAATCAGAAAAGGGCTACAATGGATGCGAAATAATTCTACCCATGAGGTGTACTGTCTGCTCTGCATCTCTAGTATAAATGAAATGTAAATCTATGTGCTTGTGACTTTGAGCTAGATGAGATTTTGGGTCCATTGGAGAAGAAGAAGAGAAAAAAAGGTTTATAAGGTCACAAGAGGCGGAAGTAGGGTTAATGATATTTGTGCTCTAAGGAAATTTCGTATCTATTACCATATTAATTGGTATATTTCCAGTATCTCATTCCCATGATTTTCAATTCGAATTTATACAACATCCTATCGCTATCTACAATAAAGATAAGGTCTATCAACTATAACAATACTTCCTCAATCTGAGGAAGGATATCTTCGGCTAATAAAACTAGGTGCACAAGGTTCAATCGGTAAGATACAAGTCATTAGAGATGCATTACCCAGAGATAGTTAGGCTTGGAAAGGGGAGATGCACATAGTTTCTTATAACAAAATGCAGTTTTACAATCATTGTGTAGTAAATTTCAAGCGTCAAGTATGTAACTACAGCATGTATACTAGGAGTATCTCCATGGCAAAACTCCTAGATAAGCAGAAACTCTATGTGGGGAAACTAGTATTCACTAGTTGTTTCAATAATTTTCTAAAACTCCCTTTTAATGTTATGGATTAGCCTTTACGACGGGGTGTAGAAGAGGGGGGGGGGGGGGGTGGGGGGGTGGGATACACACATGCATAGGGATTCTACCATTTTCATAAACATTGAAGATTTGTAATCTGAACCAAAAGTGGGCATCATGAAAAAAAAATTATGCATTTCTGTCCAAATTTTGTCTTGAAACGTGCCCCAACTCTTCATCTAATTCATTAAGGTAATCCTGTGTAGCCTACTGCCAACATAATAGTTTGCAGTAAGAAACACTTGTATATTTGAATAATTTTGTTTCAATTTCTCCATTGATAGTCATCATATTGTACTCCTCTAATTCTATTTCATTGAAAATCTAGTTATAAATGTGTCAGCTCCTTAGGCATCAGGTTGGATTTTTTATGTATTCTTTGAGCAGAAAATGCATACTGAAATATATAAAAAGACTAGAAGGTACAACAAATAAAAAGTAGAACTTAAAAAGAAAGAGAACATGCAGAACATCCAGTGTTCTCTGATGAAGTAACGCAAGTATTGTGTACTTCAAATGTAAATAAGATATTCCACAAGCGGAACAGAAAATTTTAAATCTTGTATGAACTACAGCCTTATTTTCCTATACTACTCTCTGTTTTCTATTTATTACTTTTTAAGCACATCATAGTTTCTGGTAATTGTTTCATGATATGTGTATTTATATCATATGCCTTAAAAAAACGATAGCATAAATTTTTTACAAGCAGGAAAATGTATTGCCACAAAAGCTCACGATCCGTTTTGATAAATCGTTCTATCATTTTATATATAGCTTTGAGACAAAAGAAACTAATATATGATGTGATTTGGTATTTCTAGGGACAAACTTCAAGGTATGTATGAAGTCACCGTATCTGGTATTTATTGTATTGCTGAATATATAGAATGTAGAACACACTTGACATGGACTAGGTGAAGCAGGTGTCAAAATGGCAGGGGCAGCAGGAGCTGTTTGAGTATGTGGCATAGGATAATTTGTTTTGCTTGAGTGATGCTGGGCATTAGGATGGCCATTTTTCAAGGAGGGTATTATATCTTAACTGAAAAAAGCAGATGGTGAATGAAAATTATCAAAACACGACTTCTTGGTGAAAAGTTGTGAGTCTGTGGTTGTGTTATACATCATCAATGGTTTTCATATCCAGAGGATATAAGGAAATTTAGATGAGGGATGGTGACATAAGGTGAAGTGGAAGCAACACCATATGCCTTTGTCTTTCCAGCTCTAACAAGGAAGAAAAAATATATAATTTATTTATGAATTCAAACTTCACGACTTTTTGCATAAACTTTTTGCTTCGACAAAAGTCCCTCATGATCCGCATCAAAAGATTGGTTTGTTATTTTATTATTATAAAAATATTTTTGTAATAAATTAAGTGCATCCTTTATTTAAATAGGCAAACGTCATATTGACTTAGACTTTCCATTGTTTAAAGCAACATCAATATATATCCCTCATGATGCTTACGAAACAAATGGTTTATTATTTTATTTTTTCTAAAACTATTTTTTATAAACAAAAACATGAGATCAAGCATATAAAATGGATTGGTAATCGATGCAATGAATTATATCCGTATAGATAATACATCACTGGCTACAGATGTTATAAAAAACTCCATAAATTTTAGCCAGAATTTTGGGTTTCATACACTACCATTAATATCACATGGGCCCATGATGCGTGCGTAGTGTTCTTCACCAAATACGAATGTTGGCCATACATTTTATCCTCTATGTTTGATTATTTTGGGTTTAAAAGCACAATTTTAAGCCATAATTCATATATATTTTCTCTGAATATATGGTTGTGATATGGAAGATCATGCCTTCTTGCAAGTTGAGAAACAAAGCACATGATATTGTCTTTCTGTCACAATGTCTCTATCTGTATTTAATTGCCCTTTTATCAACTATTGTACATTTGAACCTTTAACAAACCATTATATAAAGCATGTGATAGGCAAAGCACCAGCACACATTCCTCTGCAATTCCTCCAAAACATCTTTTAACAAAGGAAATATTCTCACATTGTTTTACTTCATTCATCAACCTTAAGAAAAATGGGTATTCGTATGCCAAGAATCATTCAAGCAAAACAAATTCTCCAACGGTCTTTGTCAATTGCAACTCGCAAGTCAACAATGGATCTACCAAAAGGATATTTTGCAGTTTATGTTGGGGAACAGGAAAAGAAGCGCTTTGTGATTCCTGTGTCATTGTTAAGACAGCCTTCATTTCAAGACTTATTACATCAGGCTGAGGATGAGTTTGGATATGACCATCCAATGGGTGGCCTCACAATCCCCTGTAGTGAGCACACATTCTTTGATCTCACAAATTGTCTGGGCGCATTATGAACTCGAGTTATAGCATTGTAGTTGTAAACAAATTTTTGTAAAGCAGTCACTGATCACTAACCTTTTTGCAACACGTGACAACTCTCGGTTGTCCAGGTTGTTTAGGATTCGAATTCAGATTTGTTTCGAATCAAGTTTGTATTATTAAACGATATAAGCTAGACTTCAATGAAAAACAAAATTCAGTATATAATGTTTTTTTCAAGAGAAGTTTTTATTCGATTTGATGGCTGTGTGTAGACAGATATGAGTATCTTATATGTATTATATATCACCTTAGTTTCCTAAGCTACAAACAGCTTATGTTTTGACTGATATGAGCAACCGAAAGCTTAAGTAATGTTGTTATTCTTTCTTTCTGGTATGTAAAACTTAGAGCGTAATGCGGAATAATACACAATAACACTATTATGTAGGAATTACACCATGATGCTGTATTAAGCACACTGCATAGATCTCTCTATAGGATACACAGTTGTAATTAAAAAGATTTTGGGTATATGAAAAAATAAAAAATATATTTAAACATTGTTATAACAGTACAAATATGTGCAGTTAATAGGCACTATTTTCACTTGAAGAAGTTGTTTCTGGAGGAACCCAACTTTTTTGCAGCTGCATCCACATATTGCATAACAAGCCAAAAAATTATTTTGGTCCATTTAAGAAACAAAACCATGTGGGAATTAATTGTTCGTATCTCTCCATCACAAAGTCGTGGGTCATAAAATACATGTAATCAATATTTATATATATATATATATATATATATATATATATATATATATATATATATATATATATATATATATATATATATATATATATATATATATAATAAACAAGGGTAACGTGTAGTTTGTGAAAAAAAAAAAAATAATTGAATACAATGAGTCATCCTATTTTTCTAATTATGAATTAATTTATTTGCGTATTAATTTCCATGTCTTTAATTAGTAATCTTATTTTTCAGTATCCTGTTCAATGTTATTTTAAATACTTAATTAGTGAGCATAAACTTTTATAAATGAAGTTATGCATATTACAAACGGGATACTAAAAAACTCATTGTTATTTGGATATTTTACAAAATAAAATATGTTTTTTTTTTTTTTTTTTTTTTATTTATTTATTTTTTCAAGTAAAAGTAATTATAATTTGGAAAAATAAACTTTAAATCAAACTCCTATGACCGACTATAATACTAATATAAGTAGGAACTTTATCATATATATGTTTGTGCATATAAGCCTATATGTGTATTTATTGTGTCAATGTTTATACGTGTATATGTGTATCTATATTTATGTGTATATGTGTAACACCGGAATCTACAAGGCTAATTTTGGAAAATAATACTTTATTTTTAAAGATCAACTAGTCGAGTTTAAGGCATAAACTCAACGACTAGGAATTACGAGTCACACGTATTTTTGAAAATCAACTCGATGAGTTGGTCGTGAATTGTGAAGCCCTAAACCCAGGGTTTTGCACCATATGTAAACACTTTAACCCCATAAGTTGGCCTCATTTACAATCTCCATTGTCCCAAACCCTAGCCACAAAACCCTAATCCACTTTTGAGAGTTATGAGCCATTTTTGTGCATCTTTTGTGATTTTGAAGAAGATTCTTGAAGAAGGAGCAAGGACGTGTATGAGGAGAGTAGATCCTGAAGTTGAGCTTCATTTCTTGTTCATCTAAGGTATAAAGCTCCTATCTTGCTTATACTATATTTAGATCTAGTTTTAGGAGGTTTTCTCCATATTTTGGTCCAAGAATGTTGATCTTTGGGACTTCAACATCCCATGTGGGAAAACCTTTCAGATCTACGGTCTATAGGGGACTTCATGATATAAATGTGCCAACTTTATACCCATTAAAATCCTATGCAGCTTGTAGACCATCTTTTTGGCCTTTTGAGCCAAGTAGTGTACCATGCGTAGTATATGCATGCAAGTAAAAATAAGAACTTTAGGTGACCAAACTGTCCCTAGAGTCCAAATCTACGGTCCTATGGCTTATCTTGGAGTCCAAACTGTCCCTAGAGTCCAAATCTACGGTCTTACGTGACATATGTTGAAGCGCAAGCAACATCACATGCCTTTGACTTTCCAGCTGTAACAAGGAAGACTACATACATACATATATATATATATATATATATATATATATATATATATATATATATATATATATATATATATATATATATATATAGAGTCAGGATCAATTAAGAAGGAAATTTTTGGTAGGAAGGTAAGAAGTTTTTTTTCTACATATTTTTTTTCATGAAAAAACAAAATGAATCATTAGAAGATTAATTTGTAAGATGATTCACAAGAAAAAATTCTCAAAAAAACATCTCAATGATTCATTTATATAATGATTTTGTTGTTATTCACTAAAATTATCATAAAAGTGAATTTTTTGTTAATTTACTTAAAAATGAATCATAAAGATGTTTTTTTAACAATTTTTTCTTGTGAATCATCTTACAAATGAATCATCTAGTGATTCATTTTTTTATTCGTCAAAAAAATATGTAGAAAAAAACTTCTTACCTTCATACCAAAAAAAATTTCTTACCGGATCTATATATATATATATATATATATATATATATATATATATATATATATATATATATATATATATATATATTCGCGAACAAACAAAATGAATCATTAGATGATTCATTTGTAAGATGATTCACAAGAAAAAATTCTCAAAAAAACATCTCGATGATTCATTTATACAATGATTTTGTTGTTATTCACTAAAATTATCATAAAAATGAATTTTTTCTTAATTTACTTAAAAATGAATCATAAAGATGTTTTTTTGAGAATTTTTTCTTGTGAATCATCTTACAAATGAATCATCTAGTGATTCATTTATTTTCTTTGTCAAAAAAATATGTAGAAAAAAAAAACTTCTTACCTTCCTACCAAAAAAAATTTCTTACCGGATCTATATCCTATATATGTATATATATATATATATATATATATATATATATATATATATATATATATATATATATATATATACACTAGCCATTTACCCGCACCAAGCGACGGGTTTAAATATTTTTTTCAGAAAATAATTTCTACCATCAATTAGTTCTTTTGCGCAAACGGTTTACTATATCTAAACAATTATCAATTAATGTCATGCTAGCAAAATCGAAATCAATAAGAATTAAAAATAAAAAGTTAGGATTCTTTATAATGTACGTGAACACATGATTACTTGTGCATTACTAAACGTGTAATACTTGTTTATACACCAAATTTGATGTATAGATTTTTCAGTGTTGTTGAGTTGTTTCTCAGGCTTTACTAACACTTTTGTATCGATAATTAGTTTTATTTTGAACCATGTTATATTTCAAGCAACAAAATGCATATATATATATATATATATATATATATATATATATATATATATATATATATTATCGGTCAGTTTTGCAGCAAGAAATAGTTGTAACGTATCAATACAAAGGAAACATGTTAAAAATATGTTGTGTTTTTTGGTTAAGATGACTAAAATTCAGCATTTGTAATTGTTTTGTGATTGTTATCTAGATTTATCTTGGCACGGTTATTCGCTTGACCGAGTCGACAAAGTAAGTCTAAATTTATATCATTAAATAATAAGATGAATTTTATCGCATCAATAAACCATTGCAAAAAGATAATGCATCGTCACATAAATATGTTACGTGTGAACAAATGGTAGAATTTGTTAACCACATGGTAAAAGAGAAAGTTGTGACCATAAGTAATTTTGGTCGTGATTTAATATTATAATGTGTGTTTAACATAACTATTTGTGTACACCGTGACTTACAGTTTTAGGGACTCTGCACACATATTACTGCAATCGGGATTTCTTCAAAAGTCATTTGACCCTATCCTTAAATCCACATATCTTTGACCTTTTAAAGTGGATTCATTCATGCATCTTCTATTGTATTTTGGGCAATGAAACTTGTACGACTTAATTTTAAGCAGAAGGTAATGATTGATAAGTAGTATATAAGACTCAGAAAAAGTGGCATTAAAACTTGATGACAATTTTAAGTTGAAGGCAATGCGGCAGGCAACGTTTTGTTTTATTTCGACGAATAGCTTAACAAATATTTAAGAAATATACATACATTGTTGTTTTGTATTAAAAATAAAAAAAAAATGTAACACATAATATAACCTCTAACAAATATAACCCATAAATTAACCAACCCAAATTGAAGAATTTAGAAATGGATTTGAATATTATTAGAAATGTGTGATTAGAGTTGAATGTGTACCTATTATCAAGGGTTTATACTCCCAATCCGAATAGCATACAAACGTAATTTCTTAAAACATGTTATTTACATTACTTGTTAAGTACCTAACATGCAAATAATTTTAGACAAAACCATATATTTATTTACAGATTTCGCTTAGTAGACATAACCTTATATTTCATACCCAATAAATGTTATTAGTTGAGACAGAAGAAGTAAAAAGAAGTTAGAAGAACCTGGTGTCGTATTATAATAATGTTTCGGTTAAATAAAATCAAACTAAGAATAACTAATTAACATGATATATTTTAACTTGTAATTCAAAGCCACATGAAACACAAGAAGAAAAATTAGATAAAGAAGAAGAACCTTGAGCCATCTAACAGAATAATATTTGCCTCCTGTTCTTTGCCTCTGCGTGGAATGTTCTTTTTTTTCTTGACTTTAGTGGGAACTATAAGTGACGTACATGGGAATAAGTGATGAGAGAATTGTATATATAGGAAACTATATTATTATGAAAAGGTGAGAATATTATGCAAATTAAGGATTTTCTAAAATTATTATAGGATGTGAGAATATTATACAAATCAGAATTGAGTGATCGAGCATAATCATATCTAAAATTAACCTAAAAAATACTAAGTTATCAAAACTTACCCAAATTTTGAATCAATTCATCACCTTCAAACCTGCAATTGCTAATTTTAGTAAATGATTGGCTAATGAGAAAAAATGGTAAATATTTACTTTACCTTTGACTTTTTCTAAGGTGTCCTCTCCGTTAACGCTAGCTTTATTCTATTTAGTTCTAACACAAGTAAATTTAGTAATTCTGGAATTGTAATTTATTGTCTTGTATTCGGAATGTCCACCCATGATACATGTATTAGCACAAATGATGATGCCATCATATTCGTAGCTTCTGTCACAAACAATCTGGGAAAAAAGATATAAAAAGTTCTTTTAAAATGAAGATGTTTGAAAGAAAAGTGAAGTTTGGCAAATAAACCAATGAAGCATACCACAAATTTGGCCATTTACATGAAAAGTGAATAAAAATTTAAGTGTGCTTCCTAAATTCCTGCAATAGAATTTGGCAGTCGGGCAAGCAGATGTTCCTACAGATCATGGAGCTTTAGAATTAGAATTGAAGCTTATTTGATTCTAGCTTCAAGATTCTTTACATTATAAACAAGGGCCTAAACATACTATGAATTATAAGAAGTTAATGGTTACAAGACCTGTCGATAAGAATGTTCCGTTCATGGTGAACAATGAAATAGGATGCAACTCCATATGTTTTATCAGGAACTCTCTATGTCAATGGGTATTGGAAATGCTTTTTGAACTTCTAAAATATCATGAGCAGGTTTCTCAGTAGAGATTGAGCTTGTTGGACATGAAAGTAATGCCTAAAAACAAAATCATAATCAGCGTAATTTCTATATTAATTATAATGCCTATATCTTCATAAACGATATACCACATTGACATGATACTTGAAGAGAGTTAAAGCATTCATCTTGACAACTTGGCTTCTTCGCAACAGCAGAGATGTTATCAACACGGGTGAATACTTCTTGAAAATATCAAATTGTTAATCATCTATTTTATAAGAAAACAAATTCAACAGTATTGTATTTGGGGAATTTGTTTTGAAGTTAACGTAATCAACAATATATTCTTGGAATCATTGAATTTGAAAACAGTTTGAATGGAAAAGCACTTGATCGACGATTAAAGTCAAAGTGAAGGATGGGGTCAGTTAGGTTTGGAACAATACCCGGTTCATCGGCACCATCAACGCAGTCACAAAATGCTTCACCGGGCAGGGTGCCCGTCGACGCTTAGCCAACGGATGGTGACGTAGGTGGGGGCAGCAGCAAGGGTTCATCACCGGAAAATTAGTGTGAGGGAAAAGAGATGGTGTATACGGAGGGTGTTGTGAGGTTGGAGAGTGGATGTTGCATCTCTAGTTGTGCGATGGTGATGTGGGAGAAAAGAGGCGCATCTGATTAGGGTTTACTGTGTATAGAAATAAGGAAATGATATTATTGTTTCTCACATTATGTTATTTTAGTTAATGTAATTAAATGGCTACGATTACATGTGTAGTGAGTAAGAAGCATAACATGATTGTATACGATGTATTGGGTTGTGTACCTCTTAAAATTCAAGAAATATTAAATATGCTTTATATAATAGTAAAGATATATATATATATATATATATATATATATATATATATATATATATATATATATATATATATATATATATATATATATATATATGTATAATTTATTTATGAATTCAAACTTCAAGACTTGTTGGAAAAAATTTGCTCGACAAATGTCCCTCATGATGTGCATCAAAAAAATGGTTCGTTATTTTATTATTATAAAAATACTTTTGAAATAAATTAAGTACATCCATTATTTAAACAGGCAAACGTCATCTTGACTTGTACTTTAATTCCATTGTTTAAAGCAACATCCTCATGATGGTTATGAAACGAAGGCTTTATTATTTTATTTTTATAAAACTAGTTTTGATAAACAAAAACATCTGATCAAGCATATACAACGATTGCTACTCACTGCAATGAATTATTTCCACTCATTGGCCACAGATGTTATAAGAAAACTCCATACATTTTAGCCTGAATTTTGGGTTTCATAGGAAGCAGAGCCACACTACTATTAATATCACATGGGCCCATGATGTTTGTAGTGTTCTTCATCACATACGTTGTATAGAATGCTGGCCATACATGTTATTCTGTATGTTTAATTCTTTTGGGTTTACAAGTACAGGTTTAAGCCATAATCTTATCTTAAAATAGATGGTTGTGATATGCAAGATCATGCCTTCTTGCAAGTTGAGAAACAAAGCACATGATATTGTTTTTCTGTCACAATGTCGCTATCTATAATTTAATTGCCCTTTTATCAACTATTCTAAATTTGCACCTTTAACCAACCATTATATAAAGCATGTGATAGGCAAAGCACCAGCACACTTTCCTCCACAATTCCTCTAAAACATCTTTTAACAAAGGAAACATTCTCACATTGTTTTACTTCATTCATCAACCTTCAGAAAAATGGGTATTCGTATGCCAAGAATCATTCAAGCAAAACAAATTCTCCAACGGTCTTTGTCAATTGCAACTCGCACGTCAACAATGGATCTACCAAAAGGATATTTTGCAGTTTATGTTGGGGAACAGGAAAAGAAGCGCTTTGTGATTCCTGTGTCATTGTTAAGCCAGCCTTCATTTCAAGACTTATTACATCAGGCTGAGGATGAGTTTGGATATGACCATCCAATGGGTGGCCTCACAATCCCATGTAGTGAGCACACATTCTTTGATGTCACAAATCGTCTGGGCGCATTATGAACTCGAGTTATAGCATTGTAGTTGTAAACAAATTTTTGTAAAGCACTCACTGATCACTAACCATTTTGCAACACGTGACAACTCTCGGTTGTCCAGGTTGTTTAGGATTCGAATTCAGATTTGTTTCGAATCCAGTTTGTATTATTAAACGATATAAGCTAGACTTCAATGAAAAACAAAATTCACTATATAATTTTTTTTCAAGAGAAGTTTTCGTTCGATTTGACAGCTGTGTGTAGACAGATATCAGTATCTTATACGTATTATCTCCTTAGGTTCCTAAGCTATAAACAGCTTATGTTTTGACCGATATGAGCAACCAAAAGCTTAAGTAATGGTGTTATTCTTTCTTTCTGGTATGTAAACTAAGAGCGTAATGCGGAATAATACACAATAATTCTACCACTCTATTTGCACGCTCGGTCAGTAATACTATTATGTAAGAATTACACCATGATGCTCTATTAAGCACACTGCATAGATCTCTCTATAGGACTCACAGTTGTAATTTAAAAAGATTTTGGGTATGTGAAAAATAAAAAATATATGTAAACATTGTTATAACAGTACAAATATGTGCAGTTAATATGCACTATTTTCACTTGAAGAAGTTGTTTTCTGCAGGGACCTAACTTTTTTGCAGCTGCATCCACTTATTGTATAACAAGCCTAAAAAATATTTTAGTCTATTTATGTAACAAAACCATGTGGGAATTAGTTGTTCGTATCTCTCCATCACAAGGTCATGGGCCCAAGTATTGTACCACTCACTTTCATTGACGTGTATGGGCCATAATAGAATTAGTACCACTCATAGATCCATGTTACCATAATTTAAGAGTATGTGCACATGGTTCAATCCGTATGATACAAGTCATCAGAGATGCGTTCTCCAGAGATAGTTAGGCTCGGATGAGGAGATGCGCACATAGTTTTTTATACAAAAATGAAGTTTTACAATGAGTGTGTAGTAGATTTGAAGCATCAAGTATGTACCTAACTACAACATAATAGGAGGTATCTCCTTGCCAAAACTCCCACATAAGAAGAAACTCTATGTGGGGAAACTAGCAATGAGTAGTTGTTTCAATAATTTTTAGGCCTAACAATCGTATCGAGTTCGGGTTGGCATGTCGCGGGTTGACGGGTCAGAATATAACAACCCAAACACGACCTATTTAAATATATATGTCACGAGTTGGCGGGTCACGGGTTGGCAGGTTTGAAACATAAACTCATATATGACCCACCAACCCATTTATTTATACGGGTTCACAAGTTGGCAAGTTCGTAGGTCAGATTCCATGAATAAATTTGACAATCAAACATGAATAAATTCTTGATGGTTGATGCAAACATATCCGAATTTTAGACACTTAAGTCTCAAACATCCAAATGAAAATTAAAAACATTCATAGAAAGTTGTTGAAACTAAACATTAATACAAACATAGATAATTCAAGTACTAAATTAATAGCCATAATTGCCATTTTTTTCTCCCAAAAAACAAAGTCACTTCTCCAACACCATTTCAACACCTGATTTAGATCACACATTGACAAAGGGGAGAGTAGGACTATGGGAGACCAGGAGACTAGAAATCTGGAAGAGGGAGATACGCTCATATACGATTTGATTTTGAGATTATTATTTAGGGCAAATGGGCAAAATGGTTACAGACTTAGCCTTACAGGTTACAACTTACGACCTTAGGCCATCCACCACGACTCAAAATGTCAAAGCAGTAAAATGGTTTATGAATCAATGGTATATATTAAATAAATATTTATTAAGTATTAATACTTGATACATAATAACATTTAAAAATAAAATAATTTTTTTTATTAAAAATATAAACGGGTTGGCGGGTCAACCCGATTATTTTTTGAGAAACCCATATATGACCCGTTTACTAAACGGGTTAGCAGGTTGAAAAACTCAACCCAAACCCATTTATTTTGTGTTGTGTCGCAGGTCGTGTAGAGAATTGCTAGCCCTAACAGTTTTCCAAAACACACTTTTAACATTATGGATTAGCGGTTAGGTAGGGGTGTAGAAAAGAGGGGGGCGGGGGGTGGTGTGGAGGGATACACACACTTAAAGATTCTACCACTTTCATATACATTGAAAATTTATAATTTGAACCAAAAAAGTGGGCCGTCATGAAAGAAAACCTTCTGTATTTGTGTCCAGATTTTGGGTTAAAACATGCCCTAACTCTTCATCTGCTACTTTACGGTAATCCAATGTTGCCTACTGCCAGAATAGTATTTCGCAGTAAAAAATAGATATGTATTTGTATAACTGTGTTTCCATTTCTCCCATGATAGCCATCATATTGTACTCCTCTAATTCTATTCCAATGAAAATCTAGTTACAAATGTGTGAGCTCTTAAGGCATCAAGTTGGATTTTTTTTTTTTTTTTTGTATTCTTTGAACAGAAAATGCATAGTGAAATATTTAAAAAGACTAGAAGGTACAACACATAAAAAAATAGAGCATAAAAAGAAACAAAACATGCAATGTTCTCTGTTGAAGTAAGGTAATTGTTATGTATTTCAAATTTAAATAATAGATTCCATAAGCTTACTAGAAATATTTAAATCTTGTACGAACTGCAACCTCATTCTCCTATACTACTCTTTTGACTATTTATTACTTTTTAAGCACAACAATGTTTTTGGTAATTGTTTCATGCTATGAGTATCTATATCATATTCCCTAAGAGTATGAAACCATACATTTTTTTACATGCATAAAAATGTTTTCCATAAAAGCTCATGATCCGTTTCGATAATTTATTGTATCATTTTATATATCGCTTTGAGACAAAAAAAAAATACTAATATATCAGGTGGTTTTGACAAGTAATGTAGTGAGGTGTCACATGTAAGGTTAAACTTTGGGTCTTGCAGCCAAAACCAGTTTTACTACCTCAAAGGATAGGGTTTTCGGTTTTTGGCTAGCATATAAGAGGGGTTTAGACCTAGGGCTTGTCTACTAGAATTTTTTTTGGTTCCTAAAGTCTCTAATAGAAGGGTTTTCAGTCAAGAGGTTTTCTTGGCCGAAAACCTTAAAGTAGTGTCCCACTTTGATTTATGTTTAGCTATTTGATCTAATTTGAGCTTCTAATAGTTTATTACGAACATGATTCTTATTGTATGCATATATGTACTCATATAACGATGCCTTTTTTGAATTTCAATAATCTATTGCAACAAGTTTACATAGAAAAATCATTTCTAAATAGATACAAACTCGACCGTAAATTTGCTAGTTGCCACATCATCCCCCCCCCCCCCCCCCCCCCCCGTGTTAAAGGAGATTTTGTCCCGAAGTTTGTTCCAGAGTGGGCCCACAATAACTTAGGAAAGAGATGTGGATACTTTTGCTTCATCTGGTCTTTGCATTCCCATGTGAACTCAAGTCCTCGTTTGGCACTCCATTGGACCTTCACAATGGGGATGCGACTCTGTTTCGTTTGTTTCACCTCACTGTCCATCATTTCAACAGGTTCCTCAATGAAATGGAGGTTTTCGTTTATTTCAATCTCGTCAAGTGGGATGACGAGAGTCTCATTAGATAGAAAATTCTTCATATTGGACACATGAAGGACGGGGTGTACATTGTTAAGCTTAGGTGGTAGTTGGAGCTTATAAGCCACCAGACCAATCATGGAAAGGATCTCGAACGATCTGATGTATCTTGGATTCAATTTTCCTAGATTTCCAAAGCATATCATACCTTTCCTAGGAGAGACCATTAGTAGTACGTGATTGCCGACTTGAAATTCCAAGGGCTTTTGTTGTTTATCCGCCTAGCTCTTTTGTCGGTCCCTGGACGACTTTAGTCGTTCCCTAATTTGGACAATCTTCTCGGTTGTCTCTCTGATGATTTCGGGACCAGTGAGAGTGTTTTTGGGTACTTGCCCTTTTGTCGGTTATATGTCTCCCACCTCAGCCTAATAGAGAGGTGATCTGCATTTACGCCATATAGGGCCTCAAAGGGAGCTACCTTGATGCTAGTGTGAAAGTTGTTGTTGTATGAAAACTCAATTAGTGGCAATTGGATATCCCATGCCTTGAAAAAGTCTATCACACATGCTCGTAGCATATCCTCCAATGTTTGGATGGTCCTCTCACTTTGCCCATCTGTTTAGGGATGGTAAGGTGTACTCATATCGAGCTAGGTTCCCAATGACCTTTGAAGTGAATGCCAAAACTGTGAGGTAAACCTACTATCTTTGTTGGAGATAATGAATATTGGCACGTCGTGTAATATTACAATCTCATTTATATAGGTCCTGGTTAACTTCTCCATTTTTTTCAGTTTCCTTTATTGGCAGTAAGTGGGTGGATTTGGTTAACCTATCAACGATTACCCAAATCGTGTCAAGTCCATTCTTTTACTTGGGCAGTTTGGTCATGAAATCCATAGTTATCCATTCCCACTTCCACTCGGGTATGTCTGGTTGTTGTAGTAGACCCGAGGGCTTCTGGTACTCTACCTTAACTTTGCCGCAATTCCGGAACTTGCCTATGTAAGTAGCGATTTCGGCTTTCATGTTCGGTCACCAATAATGTTTCTTGAGATCTAGGTAGATTTTTTCCAATCTAGATGGATGGAGTACTTTGTCTTGAGGGATTCATTCATGATCACGTCTTTGTACCCATCGAACTTCGGTGTCCAGATCTGGTCCATGAGGTAGCAGGCTCCGTTGTTTTTGACAGTAAGGTACTTGTCCATCCCTCGCAAGGCTTCGCTTGTCGTATTTTCTGGTTTCAAGGATTCCAGTTGAGCCTCCTTGATTTGCGAAGACAAGTGGGAATGGATGGTCATTGTTAGTGTTCTTACTCGGTGTTCCGAGTATTCTTTCTAGCTCAGGGAAGACAAGTAGGAATGGATGGTCATTATTAGTGTTCTTACCAGATGGTATCAGATCTCGGACTCGTAGTCGTTCAGTAGCTCTACCAATCGCCACTGCCTCATGTTGATCTCTTTTTGGTTTAGAATGTGTTGGAGGCTTTTGTGATCCATGAACATAGTCCACTTTGTATCGTAGAGGTAGTGCCTCCAAACTTTTGGTGCAAACACTACCGCTCCTAGCTCAAGATCATGCGTAGTGTAGTTCACATCATGTTTCTTTAGATTTCTTGACGCATAGGGCTATGACTTTCCCTCACTGCATGAGTACACAGCCTAATCCTTGATTGGATGCATCAGAATAGACCACAAAGTCTTCTATCCCTTCTGGGAGCGATAAGACTGGGGCGATGCATAAGACCTGTTTAAAGGTTTGGAAAGCAGCCTCTTGTTTCTTTTCCCAGATGAAGGGTACACCCTTATGAGTTAGGGAGGTGAGTGGCTTGGCGATCTTGGAGAAATTTTGTATGAACCTCCTTTAGTAACCAGGGAGGCCTAAGAATTGCCTAATCTGCATTAGGGTTCTTGGTGTTTCCTAGCCTTTGATTGCTTTGATTTTGGAAGGGTCTAAATGTATCCCTGTTTCACTGGGCACATGACCTAAACACTCCACCCTTCGGATCTAGAAATCACATTTGGAGAACTTTTCATACAGCTTCTCCGCCCTTAATGTTTCTAGAACTTGTCCCAGATGTTGACTGTGTTCTTCTTTAGTTCGTGAATACACTAGTATATCCTCGATAAATACTATCACGAAGTGGTCCAGGTAGGGTCGACAGACCCGGTTCATTAGATCCATAAATGCCACGGGCACATTTGTTAGACCGAAGGGCATCACTACAAATTCATAGTGACCATAGTGAGTTTGGAAGTCGGTCTTGGGGATATCTTCCTCTCAAACCCGTAATTTGTGGTACCCAGATCTTAAATTTATATTTGAAAAGTAGTTTTCCCCTTGCAACCGGTCGAATAGGTTGTCGATACGGGGAAAAGGGTGTCGGTTTTGATGGTTAGCTTATTTAGTTCTCGGTAATCGATGCATATGCAAAATGACCCATCCTTCCTCTTTACAAAAAAGACGGGAGCTCCATATAGTGAGAAGCTTGGCTTATGAATCCCTTGTCCAGTAATTCACTCAATTGACTGGTGAGTTCTTGCATCTCAGTATGAGCTAATATGTATGGCGACTTGGCAATGAGCATGGCTCCGAGTATCAAGTTGATCCCAAACTCGACTTGTCGTTCAGGAAGCACTCCCAGGAGGTCTTCAGGAAATATATCGGGGAAGTTACATATATCCGTGATGTATTTAATGTTCTTCTCTCCTTTCTATTTGTCGACCACATAGGCTAACAAGGCATGGTTCTTCTTGTGTAAACACTTATGTGCCCTGATACACGAGATGAGGCGAAGGTTTGTACCGGGTTTGTCATCGTATATGACCAAGGTTTTGTTGTTTGTAAGGTGAAGGTGAACGACCTTATCGTATCACAAAATTTCGGTACGGTGAGGACTTAGCCAGTCCATGCCGATGATCACTTCAAAACTCCTTATGGTAACTGACATTAAGTCGATTTAGAAGGAGTGGTTATTCAAAGTTAATGTGCACCCTATGAATACATCGTTTGTTGTTTTAGTTTTTCTAGTAGCCATTTCAACGAAAAATGTTTCGTTTAGTGTTTGAGGGTTTTGTTTGAGTAGATGTCTAAACTTATGACTCACAAAGCTTCTCTCTGCCCCACTATCAAAAAGTATGCATGCATAAATGTTATTGACGAGGAACGTACCAATGTTACTCACGATCCTTCATTGCCTCCTCATGTCCTATTGCTAGGACTATTCTTGTTCCCCCAATATTTCAGTTGTCAGTGTTTGGGCAATTCCCTTTGTGGTGGCATGTTTCCCCATAACCATAACATGCGTGACACACCCCAATATTAGTTGGTTGGATGGCATGTTGTGTTGATGCCTTGCAGTTCGAGCAGTGTGGCCTTTCTTGTTGCAGGTTGTAAATTGCATCTTCTGGCAGGCTCTGTGGTGATGAAAGGGGCACTTGTCGCACTTTTGGAGATTACCGGCATACTGCTTAATGGGTGCTGGTGCGGCAAGGCTGGTAGCAACGTGAACTGCCACAATCCGTTTCTTCTTAGAGGGTTCCTAATTTGGTTGGCCTTTTTTTCTTCCAAACTTCCTCTTGCTATAATTTCCCTTTTTCTATTCGGTGACGGAAGTCATTATGCCCTTTTGTATCCCATGGTCAATGAGCTTTTGAGCAAGCCGCTTGGCGTCGTTGAACGTTGTAGGGTTTGCAGCAATCACATTCCCTTGAGTTTGGGGAGATAGTGTAGGGTTTTGAGCATTCTAACACTCCTAAGGTGTACATGCAACCTTAGAAACCTTGGATCTATGTTTGTCTAAAATACATGCAAAATTTTATTTCCAAGGTTCTTAATCCTATCTAGCATACATGGGGAACTTTAAACATAAACGATAGCTAGAAATACATACCTTGTAGTGATTTGGATTCCTTGAAAACATTGTGAGCCTATCACCCCATGTGTGATGCCTCAAATGTCTTACACAACACCAAATGTACTTGGAATAAACTTTGAGAGAAATGTCACACTTAGAAAATCGGCTAGCCTTCTCTATTCTTTGTAGTGATCAATTTTGATGAGCATAAGTATTCTTATATAGTGTGTTACAATTAGGGTTACACCATGTAAACCCTAATTGTCATGACCTTTCATTTCCATGACCCATGGGTCCTATAAACACCATTGAGCATCCGTGGAGCATCCTATGAGCCTTAGCCCAACTTGATAATCCATGGAGCATAAAGCCCACTATACAAGTATGAGTGATTTACATAATCAACCCATATATTTAATTAGTCACCTTTTTGATCACTTAATTAATTCTAATTTAATTATTGATCAATACTAATTAAATAATATTATTAATATATTAGAACTTATAATATATTAATAAACCATAAGTGTTATTTCTCTCATTTTAGTCTATCCAAATGCATGATGCCATGTAACCCAAATGGACCATGCCAAACCGGGTCAAGTACATACTAGAAATAGTTATGGACTTAGACATCTTATCCAACAGATAGTCCCCAAATGAAACGTTATACTTTCTTGCTTTCCGAAGTGATTAATCCAGGACACAGGGTTGCCAGGTCACTAAATCTGACGGTGTAGGCTTCGATGTTAGAGTCGTCCATAGTGAGATTCCAAAGCTCCTGCTCTAACTTCTGTAACTCACCCCTAGGGTAGTACTCTTCGAGCGTCAAGATTTTGAGATCCTCCCAGCCCATCGAGTTTGCTACCGGGATTGTTAGAGCTTTGATGTGACCATTCCACCATGAAATGGACCTATCAGAAAAAGTACAGGCTGCAAATTTTACTTTTCTCTCCTCAGGGAAGGCACATATTTCAAATATTGATTTTGTCTTTTTGAACCATCGCGTTAAAGCAATAACGTCACTGCCCCAATTGAAGGGATTTGGCGTACAATTTTCAAAGTCGTTATGAGTACATTCCCTCGGGTGCCCTTGGTTTTCACTTTAATTGCAACTGTTTGTTGTATTTCCACCTCCATTGATGTTACTGCTAATTTGGGCTACCACAGCAGCCACAACAATAGTCACTGCAACTTGGAACACTGCAGTATCCATTTGCGGGGGAGGCGGCGGTGGTGATGGCGCCGATCTATTGTTCTTGCATCAGATGCATCTTCGGGGCATCATTTTCTGCCACAAGGTGGAACGACGATTAGTTTTAGATATGAGTTATGGCTCGAAATTTTTTGTGATAGAACTCCCTTGTTTTTAGTTGATATGGTGATTTCTTGTACTTATAATTGAAACTTTATTATACCAAATAATAATGAAAAGAGAAAGCATAGCAGATAACAACATCCTACAGGATAAAAACACATTTTCATTTCATTAATGATAAGATACTAGTGCATGTTTTTGAAAAAATTGACCTCTAAAAAGGTCTACAGTACATCAAAGATAAAATTTAGCAGCATAACGACCCTTCAAATAGTGTAGGCACTTGGACGTAAGGTTGTCCTACATACAAGAAATAGAAAAGGGGTAGCACCAACGCATCCCCAAAAACCTAGTATACATCAAAGTGTGAGTATGATGAAACCTATTCACGACGGGTAGTCCACTGTGGTCCCTAGGATGAAGTAGAGGCGCCTTGTAGCTCAGCCAAACGCTGCTTAGCTATGATCACTCTCTCCTCAAGTGCCCCATGCTTCTCCTAATATTCCCCTACCTCTGCTCGGGTGATGGTAAGTTCCTCGATGAGTAGATCCATGGGATAGTAATCACCGTCGAGGTATTGAGTGTGCGCGTTCGTAACCTCTATAGCATCTTTGATCTCCAAAACCCGGTTGATTGTTGCGTGCATCTGATGATCACCAATGTACAAAATCCGTTGGATCATGACGGGAAGGGCTTTGTCGGCCAGTCCCCCATGACGCAAGTCATAAAAACCTCGCTCCATACAAAAGGTTGTGCACTGTGTCTGATGTCAACTCCATCTACCAAGGTCCTCCGCCTAGTGGGGCATATGTCTGTTGGGACCCAAACGATGTGCAGGGACTCGAGCTATGTAAGGAGAATCGATGACCTTGGACTCTGCATCCTCCTTCTCCTCCTATTGTTCTTCTTCTTCTTCTTGTTCCTCTGGTTCTTCTTCCAAAATCTCCTCAGGATCCTCCACAATCGACCCTCCATTCCCCTAGTTGGGGAAGTAGGGATTTTTAGGGATATGGAAACCTGCCATCATGTCTATACGAGAATATAAGTATGAGAAGTACATGAAAATTTAACAATGTGTCAAAATAGTCCTATACTATTTAAATTATTTATGTTTGGTTCTTAGAGCTTTTTGATATAAGGTTGGTAAGTTTAGATTTGTTGTCCACCACGACCACTCCTAAACACATGTTGGTCATATCTCAAATGAATATAGTTGATCATGCTATATTTACCCTAGATATGACTACATAACTGTCTAAGTTTAATCGCGATGTATAACTCTTCTAAATACTTCTTATTATAACATTACTTTCTAAGATTCATGTATGTATGTACACTTTTATAAAATACTTATATTTTTAAAGCGTACTTTAGTTAGAGTGTTTTAGTCTCATTTTGTTTATATTTGTATATCTTGTATTGTTAGATATACTATTTCACTATAAAAGTGCTCTGATACCAATCTGCCACACCCCCGAACCAGGAGGGTGGAAATGTCTGGGGGCAGATGACATCATTGCATAGTATCACAACAGTTGTATATAAATAAAACATAGCAACCAAAACAACATACATTAAGAATACAAACTTACATAGTTTACATATTGTATTTGTTCAAAAGTCACACAACAAAGACTGTAAAGTAAAACTTCATAATGCAACAACTCCTACCCTCAAATATTTAGATACATGATTACTGATTCCTTGAGAATACCAGTAATTTTGAAAAACATCAACAATAATATTGGTGAGTTCATAAGCATTTTATTATGAAAAGGGTTTGTAACTGATTTGTTCAAAAGTAGTTTTGTATGCTTCCAGAAAATCCGACATTGTCTATAAAATTAGATGTAGTCTAATAACCAAGACTAAAAATGTATGAATGTCCTTTGTATCTTTATCATTGTAAAATAAATAAATATGTATGTTTCTAGAAAATCCAATATTTTCTTATGTATGAACTGTAGTCTTAAATCCTAAGACCAGAAAATGTAAGCAATATTGTACTGAAAGGTAGTTTATAGTTATATATTTTTATAAAACTAACGAAGTGTGAGCTTCCCGAATACCAAGATAATATTTTTAATCTCTATGTGAGTTATTATAACCATTATTGATGTGACTATTATGCTTGTACGACGTTCTTTGGGCATCGAAACTAGTAGATATTTGTCAACCTAGACTGGCCCATCTAGCGGTTGCTAACAACTTAGGTGTGGGGTTGTCAATCTCGTATAGATCTATACACAACTATCTTGCTCTCTCTCCAAAAGACTTTGGTTATAATGCAGGATTTAAAGTGTACGCTAGGTAGGTAGGGTCAAGAGAATGTCTCACTAGAGCATTAATAGATTTACGTGAACTACGACTCCCCTTTTCTTCTATAATGAAATAACTACACTTTTGAAAAATTTATCACATGTGTTTTATGACACCCAAACTATACCATTTATAGTTTGCCTCATATGCTTTTGTGTAAACTATTTATATAAACTTTATATAAATATCAAGTTGTAATCTTTTCTAGTGGTAAGATATGTTGTTTAAACAATAATTTTCTTGGGTTTTAACCCACCAAAACAATGATGACTAAAAATATGTCCACTTGTACTTGAAAAGCTATTTTTAACAAAAATCACCAAAATTTGTAGTTTTGTCCTAATCATATTTTACAGGTTAATATTTGTATCACAAAAATAGTTTATGTTTGTCAACTTTACCATCCCAACCTCATAGGTCACGATTTATATAAAAAAAAATAGTGACTTCAACATTTTTATACAAACATGTATACGAATTTCAAGTAGTAAGAATGACACATGCAAATATCCAAAGGACAAACAAAATTTGAATTATATACATATATCTATATATACACACACACACACACACACACATATATATATATATATATATATATATATATATATATATATCCGGTAAGAAATCTTTTTTGGTAGGAACGTAAGAAGTTTTTTTCTACTTACTTTTTTGACGAACAACAGAAATGAATCAATAGATGAATTAAAAATTAACATGATTCACCAAAAAAAATCTCAAAAAAACACAACGATGATTCATTTATACAATGATTTCGTTGTTATTCATTAATATTAACAGAAAATTGAATTTTTTCTTAATTTACTTAAAAAATGAATCATGAAGATGTTTTTTTGGGAATTGTTTCTTGTGAATCATTTTACTTTTGAATCATCTAATGATTCATTTTGTATGTTCGGTAAAAAAATATGTAGAAAAAAAATTTCTTGCTTTCCTACCAAAATTTTCCTTCTTATTTGATCTTGACTCTATATATATATATATATATATATATATATATATATATATATATATATATATATATATATATATATATATATATATGTGTGTGTGTGTGTGTGTGTGTGTGTGTAAGTGTGTGTGTGTGTGTGTGTTTATTATCTTTGTGTGTATCCTTCCATAAACAGAATTTTTGTGTGATCAAAATGGGTTTTAGCACATCTTATGCAAATATTTCTTCACATTCAAATAATAAAGACGAAACTAGCAAATATTCATAAGAAAAACATGTTTTGACTTGTATTCCCCCCCCCCCCCCCCCCCCCCACTAAAAGCTTGAAAGAAGATTAAGAAGATTTTGAGCCTAAGATGGAGATGATGAACTTGAAGAGCTTCTTGGAAAGGTTGGTATTCTAGTAACCTAACACACGACAATGTGTGTGTAAACATGATAATTTAACATCAAAATGCATTAACACTTGAAATCTAAGAAGAAGCTTACCAAGAACTCTAGGATCGGCCTTAAGATGATGAGTTTTGAGAGAAAATGGTCTTGCTTCTAGAGGGAAAATAATGTAGAAGTGGAAAAGAGATGGCAAGCGTGGGGTTTTCCCACTCTTGACCGAGAGTTAAAAGGAGAGGGTGGGAGTGGGTTTGTTTGTTACTTGTTGGTTACTTGGATTTCTGGTATGGATATTTGATGGTTACTTAAGTGTCATGCATGGAGTCATGATGGTTTGTAGTATGTCTTGCATGGTTGTTTGATGGACAAAGAGAAGTAAAGTAGTGAGGTGTCAAATGTATGGTCAAACTTTGGGTCTTGCCCCCAAAACTTGTTTTACTAGCTCAAAGGATAGCGTTTTCGGTTTTAGGCTAGCATGGAAGAGGTGTTTTCGGCCTAGGGGTCGTCTACTAGAAGTGTTTTCAGTTCCTAAAGTCTTTAATAGAATGGATTTCGGTCAACAAGTTTTCTTGGTTGTATACCTTAAAGCAATGTCCCATTTTGATTTATGTTTAGTTATTTGATCTAATTTAACCTTCTAAGAGTTTATTACTAACATGATTCTTATTGTATACATATATGTACTCATATAACAATGCCATTTTTGAATTTCAATAATCTATTGCAACACGTTTACATAGAGAAATCATTTGTACATGGATACAAACTCAACGCAAAATTTGCTAGTTGCCACTGTGAGAAATTAAATCCAAAAATATTTTCAATTTTCCCACCCATATAAAATCGGATCTAGGAACAATCTTTATTTCACTATAATTTGTTCAATCTACAAATTTGAAACAGATTTTTGTGTCTACTATTTTGGGAAAGTGATTTTTTGTTTGGGAGTGAAATAGAGAGTATTGTATTTATCGTTATGTCTTCGCTTGTATTATAAAACTGCATCAAGAAATATAGTTAAGAAAGATCGTTGATCGTTGTGCTACATATAGGGTAAAGACTTCGAGAGACCAAACCCTCAAGCCAGAGTTTGAATTGTTAGGCACAAAAGAAGTGGAGATGACCGACAAGTTTGCTATGAACGTAAACAATGTAGTAACATCCAAGTTTGCTTTGTGTGATATTGTACAAGAAGATTATGTGGTAAAGAATTTACTCCATTTGGTACCGTCCAAGTTTGTACAAATAGGTTTTACTATTGAACAATTCGTTGATTTAGACAACATGACTGTTGACGAAGTAATTGGAATATTGAAGGCTCATGAAGAACATGTAGAGGGGCACAACAGGCACACAAAAAACATAGAAGGAAAACTTCTCTTTACCCATTAAGAGTTGTCTGTTAGCACAAAGAAGAAGAGAGACGAAGATTTGAAGTCTTCCCAGTGAGGTAACCGACCTAACAGCAATTCTTGTGGCCAAGAGAGAGGTCATGGGAGGAGTTGTACCTCGTCCGGCCGTGGTGGGCGATGTGGTGGTTGCACCCATCACAACACAGAAGGAGGACATGGTTAATCAAACAACAGTGGCAAATAGAAGATATAGTGTTACAACTGCCAAGACCTTGGGCACTACACTTTCCAATGCAAAAATCCACGTCGTGAAAGGAATCAGAAGGCCTATTTAACACAAGTACCAGATGATGATGAACATGCTTTGTTGTCGTCTACATATAACTCTAAAAAGTTGTTCCACAAGGTGTTTCTTAATGAGAAAAGGGTTTGTTGCTGCTTTGATCAAAAATAGTTTTGTATGCTTCCATAAAATCTGATATTGTCTATAAAATTGGATGTATTCTAATAACCAAGACTAAAAATGTATGGATGTCCTTTGTATCTTTATCCTTGTAAAATGAATAAGTATGTATGTTTCCATAAAATCCAACATTTTCTTATGTTTGAACTGTAGTCTTAAACCCTAAGACCAGAAAATGTAAATAATAGTGTACCAAAAGCTATTATATAGTAATATATTTTTTTTAAAACTAATGAAGTGTGAACTTCCTGAAAACCAAGATAATATTGTTAATCCCTATGTGAGTTATTATAACCATGATTGATGTGATTGTTATGCATGTATGATGTTCTTCATGCGTTAGAATTGATAGATAGTTGTCAACCTAGACTGGCCCATCTAACTGTTGCTACTAGCTTAGGTGTGGGGTTGTCAATCTCATATAGATCTATAAACAACTCTCTCTCTCTCTCTCTCTCTCCAGGAGACTTTGGTTATAATGCAGGACTTAAAGTGTACGCTAGGTAGGTACGGTGAAGAGAATGTCTCACTAGGGCATTAATAGATTTACATGAATGACGACTCCCCTTTCTTGTATAATGAAATAACTACACTTTTGAAAATTTATCACATGTGTTCTATGACACCCAAACTATATCATTTATAGTTTGCCTTGTATGTTTTTGTGTAAACTAGTTATATAAACTTTATATAAATATCAAGTTGTAATCTTGACTAGTTGTAAGATATGTTGTTAAAACATAATTTTCTTGGGTTTTAACCCACCAAAACAATGATGACTAAAAATATGTCCACTTGTACTTGAAAAGCTATTTTTAACAAAAATCACCAAAATTTGTAGTTTTGTCCTAATCATATTTTACAGGTTAATATTTGTATCACAAAAATAGTTTATGTTTGTCAACTTTACCATCCCAACCTCATAGGTCACGATTTATATAAAAAAAATAGTGACTTCAACATTTTTATACAAATATTTATACGAATTTCAAGTAGTAAGAATGGCACATGCAAGTATCCAAAGGTCAAACAAATTTTGAATTGATAGATATTTGTCAACCTAGACTGGCCTATCTAGCTGTTGCTACTAGCTTAGGTGTGGGGTTGTCAATCTCATATAGATCTATAAACAACTCTCTCTCTCTCTCTCTCTCTCTCTCTCTCTCCAGGACACTTTGGTTATAATGCAGGACTTAAAGTGTACGCTAGGTAGGTACGGTGAAGAGAATGTCTCACTAGGGCATTAATAGATTTACATGAATGACGACTCCCCTTTTCTTGTATAATGAAATAACTACACTTTTGAAAATTTATCACATGTGTTCTATGACACCCAAACTATATCATTTATAGTTTTCCTTGTATGTTTTTGTGTAAACTAGTTATATAAACTTTATATAAATATCAAGTTGTAATCTTGACTAGTGGTAAGATATGTTGTTAAAACATAATTTTCTTGGGGTTTAACCCACTAAAACAATGATGACTAAAAATATGACAACTTTTACGTGAAAAGCTATTTTTAACAAAAATCACCATAATTCGTAGTTTTGTCCTAATCATATTTTACTGGTTAATATTTGTATCACAAAAATAGTGTATATTTGTCAACTTTACCATCCCAACCTCATAGGTCACGGCTTTTATAAAAAGAAATAGTGACTTCAACATTTTTATACAAATATTTATACGAATTTCAAGTAGTAAGAATGGCACATGCAAGTATCCAAAGGTCAAACAACTTTTGAATTATATATATATATATATATATATATGTGTGTGTGTGTGTGTGTGTGTGTGTGCTTATTATCTTTCTGTGTATCCTTCCATAAACACAATTTTTTGTGATCAAAATGGGGTTTAGCACATCTTATGAAAATATTTCTTCACATTCAAATAATAAAGATAAAACTAGCAAATATTCATAAGACAAAGATGTTTTGACTTGTATCCCCCCCCCCCCCCTAACTAAAAGCTTGAAATACTCGAAAATGGGGGTATGAAGCTCACCTTAGGTTGGTTATGTAGATGATTTGAAAGAAGATGAAGAAGATTTTTAGCCTAAGATGGAGATGATGAACTTGAAGAGCTTCTTGGAAAGGTTGGTATTCTAGTAACCTAACACACGACAATGTGTGTGTAAACATGATAATTTAACATCAAAATGCATTAACACTTGAAATCAAAGAAGAATCTTACCAAGAACTCTAGGATCGGCCTTAAGATGATGAGTTTTGAGAGAAAATGGTCTTGCTTCTAGAGGGAAAATAATGTAGAAGTGGAAAAGAGATGGCAAGCGTGGGGTTTTCCCACTCTTGGCCGAGAGTTAAAAGGAGAGGGAGGAAGTGGGTTTGTTTGTTACTTGTTGGTTACTTGGATTTCTGGTATGGATATTTGATGGTTACTTAAGTGTCATGCATGGAGTCATGATGGTTTGTAGTATGTCTTGCATGGTTGTTTGATGGACAAAGAGAAGTAAAGTAGTGAGGTGTCAAATGTATGGTCAAACTTTGGGTCTTGCTCCCAAAACTTGTTTTACTAGCTCAAAGGATAGGGTTTTCGGTTTTACGCTAGCATGGAAGAGCGGTTTTCGGCCTAGGGCCGTCTACTAGAAGTGTTTTCAATTCCTAATGTCTTTAATAGAATGGATTTCGGTGAACAAGTTTTCTTGGCTGTAAACCTTAAAGAAATGTCCCATTTTGATTTATGTTTAGCTATTTGATCTAATTTGAGCTTCTAAGAGTTTATTACGAACATGATTCTTATTGTATGCATATATGTACTCATATAACAATTCCAGTTTTGAATTTCAATAATCTATTGCAACACGTTTACATAGAGAAATCATTTGTACATTGATACAAACTCAACGCTAAATTTGCTAGTTGCCACAATGAGAAATTAAATCCAAAAATATTTTTACTTTTCCCACCTGTATAAAATCGGATCTAGGAACAATCTTTATTTCACTATAATTTGTTGAATGTAAAAATTTGAAACAGATTTTTGTGTCTACTATTTTGGAAAAGTGATTTTTTGTTTGGGAGTGAAATGGAGAGTATTGTATTTATCGTCATGTCTTCGCTTGTCTTATAAAACTGCATCAGGAAATATAGTTAACAAAGATCGTTGATCGTTGTGCTACATATAGGGTAAAGACTTCGAGAGTCCAAACCCTAAAGCCAGAGTTTGAACTGTTAAGCACGAAAGAAGCGGAGACGACTCAGAAGTTTGCTATGAACATGAATAATATAGTAACGTAAGAGCTTTGAGTGATATTGTAGAAGAAGATTATGTGGTAAAGAATTTACTCCTTGTGGTACCGTCCAAGTTTGTTCAAATAGGTTCTCCTATTAAACAATTCGTTGATTTTGACAACATACCTGTTGAAGAAGTAATTGGAATATTGAACGCTCATGAAGAACATGTAAAGGGGGACAACGGGCACACAAAAAAAAACAAAAGGAAAACTTATCTTTACCCATTAAGAGTTGTCTGATAGAACAAAGAAGAAATAGATGAAGATCTGAAGTCTTGCCATTGTGACAACCAACCCAATAGCAATTCTTGTGGCCAAGGGAGAGGTCGTGGGAGGAGTTGTACCTCGTCCGGTCGTGGTGGGCGATGTGGTGGTGGCACTCATCACAACACAGAAGGAGGACATGGTTAATCAAACAACAGTGGCAAAGAGAAGATATAGTGTTACAACTGCCAAGGCCTTGGGCGCTACACTTTCCAATGCAAAAATCCACGTCGTGAAAGGAATCAAAAGGCTAATTTAACACAAGTACCAGATGATGATGAACCTGCTTTGTTGTTGTCTACATATAACTCTAAAAAGGTGTTCTAGAAGGTGTTTCTTAATAAGAAAAGGGTCACGCCGAAGTTAAGATCAAAAGGGAATGAAACAAGCGAACCTAAGGTGTGGTGGTTAAACAATGGAGCTACCAATCATATGAAAGGAGAAGTAGAAAAGTTTCATTAAATTGATAAGACCATAAAAGGATATGTCAAGTTTGGGGATGGCTCCATAGTCCGAATATAAGGAAAGGGTGTAATCCTATTTCCTTGTATTATATCCCAAGCTTATGCGGAAACATAATAAGCTTTGGACAGTTTGCTAATGTGGTGATAAGATACTCATGCTTGGAGCATTTTTGTGTATTCATGACAGAACCAGGAGGCTACTGATGAAAGTTACAAGATTAGCAAACCGTTTGTACAAGATAACCTTGAAAGAAGTTGAACTGAAATGCTTACTCGGTGAAGAAAATGAAAGAAGTTGGTTATGGCATAACCGTCTAGGGCACTTGAATTTCACTTCACTTAGATATATGTCAGAGACTAATATGGTTCATGGGCTGCCATGTATCCAATCTCCATTGAGTCCATGTGAAGGATGTCTAGTCAGGAAACAAACTCGAACCTCATAGCCAACAGAAAAAACTATAGAGCAACTATAAGGCTCAAGTTAGTTCTTGGAGATTTGTGTGGTCCAATCACACATATCACACCATCAGGAAAAAGGTACTTCTTGCTTCTAGTAGATGATTTCACTCGAGTTACGAGGATTTATCTCATGAACACAAAGATGAGACCTTGGTTATGTTGAAAAGATTACAGGAGCTCGTAGAGAATGAAATAACTTATAGAATAAAGACTTTTAGAACAGATAGAGGGGGAGAGTTTACCTCCAAAGATTTCGGTAACTATTATGAAGAAGCAAGTCTCAATTGAAACGATACAACACCCTACACCATGCAGCAAACCGGGATTGTATAAAGGAGGAATAGAACAATAGTAGAGATGATCAGAACAATCTTGAATTTTAAGAAAGTGTCAGAAAGGTTATGGGGAGAAGAAACAAGATATTCAGTGTATGTGCTTAAATGTGTTACAATAAACGCATTAGAAAACAAAACCCCATAGGAGTATTGGACCGGAAGAAAACCAAATGTTGAACACCTACGGGTGTTTGGCTATATTGCTCATATGAAAGTCATGAAAAGTCATCTTAAGAAACACGAAGATAGGAGAAACAAATATGTGTATCTTGGAATAGGAATCGGAAGTAAAGCATACAGATTACTTGATCCCAACATTGGAAAGATTTGTGAGAGCAAAGATGTGTACTTTGGGGAAAGCAAAGGGTGGATTTGGGAGAATTTTGAATAATTTAAAGAACATTTAGGATGTTTGTTGTTTGTGGAAGGATACAACGAGGAGGCGGGTGAACAGATAGTATCTGATGCACTTTCAAAAACATAGGGCTTCAGCGAAGCTGATACTCCAATGGACTTCTTCAATATAACTCAACAGGCTCATTTCAAAAATGAATAGAGCCCACCAGATCAGGCCTATAACTCTCCAATAAACACTCTTCGGTCCTCACCATCAAAGCCTACTACACCTACCAATAACCGGCTCAAACACCACCACTTTAGAATCAACATATGGTGGTTCACTAAAGAGATATCATCGGTTGTCGGATATCTGTAGACAAAAAGATGAACTTATGCTCACTGTAGACAAAAAGATGAACTTATGCTCACTCTGGATAAAAAAGAACCAACCTCATTTGAAGCAGCAAAGAGTAATGTCGAGTGGGTAAAATTTATGAAAAACGAATTGGGTGCCACTAAGAAGAACAAGACATGGGAGTTAGTGAAGCTGCCACAGGGTCGAAAACTTATTTGTCTAATGAGGTTAATCAAATAGAAGAGAGACCCAAAAGTAAACATCTTGAAGCATAAAGCACAGTTGTGTTCATGAGTATGCAGTGTACACAAGAAAGTCACAGGATAATGTGTTGATTGTAGGGGTCGACGTTGACGACCTCATTGTCACTAGAGGAAATGATAATGAAGTAAACACATTCAAAAACAAATGAAACAGGAACATGAGATAAGCGAGTTAGGGCTATTATCAAATTACTTGAGTATTGGGATGACTCAAGAAGAGAAAGGAATCAACATAAAACAAACACCACATGACAAGAGTTTGTTGAAAAAAATTTGGCATGGAAGAATGCAATGGGGTGGAGGTACCCATGGAGCACAAGCTAGAAAAGATAAAAGATGAAGATGGTGAACTCGTAAATGCTACTGAATATAGAAGTATTGTTGGTGGTCTGAGATATTTATTCCATGCTAGACTTGACATAGCATATGCAGTGAGAATTTTATGTCAGTTCCTTGAAAGGCCCACTAAACTTAACCTCAAGTTGTGAAGAGAATTCTAAGATTTGTACAAGGAACTCTCTTTGGACCGTTTTACCCTCAAATCCCTAGAAAGAATGAAATGATTGCATTCTCGGATTGCAATTACGCCCGATACCTGGTTGACATAAGAAGTACAAATGCAGTGGTGTTCTAGTTTAATGAAAGTCCAGTGACATGGATTTCCATGAAACCGAGGTGTGTGGAACTATCATCATCTGCAGCGGAGTTTATGGTAGCAACTATGGCAACATGTCAATGAGTCTAGCTTCGTTGGTTGATCTAAGAGGTAAAGGAGGTAACAGGGGAAAAGTTAGTTCCAGTTACAATACACGTCGACAATAAGTAAGCTCTTGAACTTGTAAAGCATCCCGTCTTCCATAGGAGAAGCAAACATATAGATTCTTGGTTCCATTTTATTAGGGAATGCATTGAAATGGGGGATGTTGTTGTAAGGCTTGTTGTAAGTCATGAACAAAAGGATGATATCCTCGCCAAACCTTTAGCAAGAATCGTGTTCAAGGAAATGAGAGAAAACATTTGAATGAAGACTCTGGATTAAACAGGAATGTGTTGGTTTAATCCAAAGGGTATATTGGGAAACATATGTTTAATTAGTGGTTTGACTCTTTCAAAAGGCCATGTTGGACATATTTTGTTTTCTTTAGGCGTAGTCAAGAAGTGGGTTAGTTCCCCCATTATTTTAGGAAGCATTTTCGTTTTTATAGATGTAGTCTATTTCGCTTTTGCAATTGAACGAAAAAATTCAGAAAAGTTACACGAATTCGGTGTCTTCTCCCAAATTAAAAGTGAAGTGTGTAGTTTTTTTCCCACCTGCAAGTGGCTTTTTTCTATTTTCTACCATTACGCATTGAATAATGTTAATACTCTTAGTATAAAAGCCATCATTTTGGTATTAGAGAGCTTAACCTGGTGCATGCCCAAATACCAACCTCGTAGACTCAACATGGGAGACAGAAATGAAAGGAATGAGAAAGAAAGACCCATCATGTTGCACTACCTTGTACTCTGAAGAATATTATGCACAGGCAATAAAGATGTGTATTTTCATGCAGGCTCAAGGCGTCTACGATGCCGTTGAACCCCACACACCCAATACGGTTTTTGAAGTGAAGAAGGATAAAATAGCGTTGGTGGCCATTTATGAAGGCATACTTGAAGATTTGTTACTATCGTTGGCAGAGAAGCAAACGACTAAGTAGGCTTGGACAACACTCAAGACTATGTGTATAAGTGCAGATAGGGTAAAGACTACGGAGTCCAATCTCTAAAGGTAGAGTTTGAACTATTAAGCATGAAAGAAGAAGAGAAGATTGACGAGTTTGCTATGAAAGTGAACAATGTAGTCAGTAACATAAGAGATTTGGGTTATATTGTAGAAGAAGATTATGTGGTAAAGAAATTAGTATCTGTCGTACCATCCAAGTTTGTTCAAATAGCTTCTACTATTGAACAATTTGTTGATTTAGACAACATGTTTGTTGAGGAAGTAATTGGAAGATTGAAGGCTCATGAAGAACGGGTAAAGGGGCACACTGGTCACACAGAAAACACAGAAGGAAAACTCCTATTGACCCATCAAGAGTGGTCATATAGAACCAAGATGAAGAGAGATGAAGATCAGAAGTCATCCCAACAAGACAACCAACCCCATAGCAGTTCCCGTGGCCGAGGAGAGGTCGTGGGAGGAGTGGTGCCTGGTCCGGTCATGGTGGGCGACATGGTTGTGGTGCACATCACAATAGAGAAGGAGGGCATGTATCATCAAAAAACAGTGACAAAAGAGAAGATACAATGTTACAACTACCAAGTATTTGTGCATTACGCTTTCCAATGCAAAAATCAACATTGTGAAAGGAATCAAAATGCCAATTTAATACAAGTACCAGATGATGATGAACCTGCTTTGTTTTTGTCTACATACAACTCTAAAAAGGTGTTCCATGAGGTATTTCTTAATGAGAAAAGGGTCAGGAAAAAGTTAAGATCAAAAGGGGATGGAACAAGTAAATCTAAGGTGTGGTTCTTAGACAATGGAGATAGCAATCGTATGACAGGAGAAGAACAAAAGTTTCATTTAACCGATAAGACCATAAAAGGATATGTCCGGGGATGGCTCCAAAGCCTGAATAGAAGGCAAGGGTGCAATCCTATTTCTTTATAAAAATAGTGAAGAAAGACTGGTTCAGGAGGCATATTATATCCCAAGCTTATGCAACAACATAATAAGCTTGGGACAGTTAGTTGAAGGGGGTGATAAGATACTTATGCTTGGAGCATTTTTGTGGATTCAGGATAGAACCATGAGGCTGATGATGAAAGTCACGAGATCAGCAAACCGTTTGTACAAGATAACCATGAATGAGGTTGAAGGGAAATGCTTATTCGATGAAGACAATGAAATAAATTAGTTATGTGGATTCCTTGTAAGGCCCACTAAACTTAACCTCAAGCTGTGAAGAGAATTCTAAGATTTGTACAAGGAACTCTCTTTCGACTGTTTTACCCTTAATGATCTACAAAGAATGAAATGATTGCATTCTCGGATAGCAATTACACCCGATACCTGGTTGACATAAGAAGTACAAATGCAATGATGTTCTATTTGAACAAAAGTCCAATGACATGGATTTCCATGAAACCGAGTTGTGTAGAAGTATCATCGTCTGTAGCAGAGTTTATGGCAGCAACTATGGCAACATATCAAGGAGTCTAGCTTCGTTAGTTTATCCAAGAGGTAAAGGAGGTAACAGGGGAAAAGCTAGGTGCAGTTACAATCCACATCGACAATAAGTAAGCCCTTGAACTAGTAAAACATCCCGTCTTCCATGGGTGAAGCAGCATATAGACACTTGGCTCCATTTTATCAGGGAATGCATTGAAAGCGGGGATGTTGTTGTAAGGCATCTTGTAAGTCATGAACAGAAGGATGATATCCTTACCAAACCGTTAGCAAGAATCATATTCAAGGAATCAAAGAAAAGCTTTGAATGACGACTCTGGATTAAGGGGGAATATGTTGGTTTAATCTAGAGGTTATATTAGGAAACATATGTCTATTTAGTGGTTTGACTCTATCAAAAGGCCATGTTGGCCATATTTCCTTTTCTTTAGGTGTAATCAAGAAGTGGATTAATTCCCCCATTAGTTTAGGAAGCATTTTCCTTTTTATAGATGTAGTCTATTTCCCTTTTGCAATTGAATGAAAAAACTCATAAAAGTTGCTCCAATTCGGTCTGTTCACCTGAATTAAAAGTGAAGTGTGCATTTTTTGTCCCACTTGCAAGTGCAGTTTTTGTCAATACTCTTTGTGTAAAACCCATCAGGAGTTTGAGATGTAATTATGCCAGAGCTTTTGGCTATCATATCTCCATTCCTAATTATTGCCTCCCCTAAATGCCACATGTCATATTTCTACATCCTTTCTTTGCCATGTGGCATTCTTCTAAACGCTCACCAAATGATTTTCCCGCCTATGTATAACCTTATCAATTATCAATTTAAATAATTTCTGTTTTCTAATCAGTAACTTAATCCCAAGTTTTTTGGGATATCAATTTTTCCAACAAATCTGCCTTTAAATTTGAAACAGATTGCTATTTTTTTCTATTTTGCCATTGATCTTTGCTGCTTTCGTTTATTTTAGGGCTTGATTCACTACCCCACTTATGGATTTGTAATATAAACTCCGATCTACGAATATTTTCTTGAAAATTAGGAATTATGTGTTAGGTTAAATTCCATTTGACATTGGTTTTGTAATTTTTCAATGGAGTTCTATAAGTTACATCTCGACTTTATTATTAATTTTCCCTGTAACTTCTTTGAGAGTGGAAGAGGTTTAAGTAAGTCCAATTCCTTGCTTTTTGTGAAAGAGGTCATCTAATTCCTACATATGCATGCTCTCTTGTGTTAAAGTAAGTCTGCTTCATTGATTTTTTTATTAATCTATATGCATATGTCTATATGTGTGTTTGTAAGATTCTGTGAAAGAGGTTTATGTAAGTCCAATTCCTTACTTTTTAACTCTTTTGTCTTCTGTCAGGTACCTATCATTCGGTAAATATGAGGGAACTCAATTGATATCTCAAGAGCTAATTGTTGACTGCTTATCAGTGTACAGGTAAATTAATTTTATTTGGCAATTATGTTGTTATTCTGTATCTATATTACATACTTATGTGTGTTTTCAAGGTCTTTAAATTGTTTTTTTTTTGGTCTAAATGAAGAAGATATATAGAGAATTGGTGCTAATTTGATGCTATTTAAAGATGATTAGGTCATTCAAATAGTTTTTGGACATATTTGCCCATGTTGCTGGTGGAAACTAGCTTGTTGTACAGATAGCCAAGGATTTTAAGGCTCATGTATGCAAATTCGGGGACTTCAATACCCCCACTTGCTTATAAGGTACTTCTAAAGTTCCAGGTGGCAATCCAATGACACGAAGGATCCGGTTATATAGTTAGGGATGTAGTATCATGTTATATAGTTACGGAAAACGCTTTAATAACAATTTACAATTAGATCCCCTTAATATCAATGTATTAAAAAATTTTGATAACTTGTTTGACATGATGTTATTGGATGATATTGATTGTTTTGGTATATATCTGTTTACAAATTTTTGTATTATGCGTAAATGAGTATCGTAAAGACACATCGTGAATGCATATCGAAAACGGTTACTGAAGCTTATGACACACAAATGCGTGTTATCTTCATTTATGATAGGGGCTTCCTTGATACGCATTGCGTGTCATAAACACGCGTGTCGTAAGGTTACGACATGCAAATGTGTGTCGTCTTCCTTTGTGACAGGGACTTCCTTGATACGCATTGCGTGTCATAACTGCGCATCGTAAATGCGTGTCATAAATGTGTGTCATAAATGGGCGTCGTCTGTAGATGACGCGCAAAAGCGTGTCGTCTCTCGTTATGACAAGGCATTCCTTGATGCGCATTTCCGCATCATCTGAGCCTTTTACGACATGCATTGCATCATAAAAGGCTATTTTTCTAGTAGTGGTATTGTCGTGTCATGCTTTGTAACTACATTTGGATGAAATAAAATTAAATGGATTTGATCTGGATTGTGTTGTTTATTTTTTATGTTTATGTTACCATGTTTCTTTTTTAAATCATTTTTATTTTCTATTTCTCCAAGGTTGAAAGATGTTCAACATGACCTTTGGTGGTTTGGCATGGTTTAGGATTTCTTATTGAAGTGTAGAGCCTTTCTTTTCTGTCACATTGAGTCCCTGACATCTCAGGATTAGGATGTGTAGAGATGCTAAGCAATCTCAAATATGATACAAATGTCATTATATCACTATTTCATTCATTGGTAACTCTCTGTGTTAGTTCTAGACGCCTCAATTGCCTAAGGTACTTATTTACTTTCTGTCTTTCAAGATTTGTTACAACTTTTTTTTTTCATATAATTAGTGTTTACAGTTTGCAGTGGGTATGCCAATCATATTCATGAACCTATGGCTATATTTAGAGAGTTAAGTCCAAAAGATGTACTATCTCTACAAAAAAGAGCAAGTAAGAATTCTCTGCAAACTACATATAGTTTTATGGAGCTGAGGTATATGGAATTATGTTCCCAATCAGTGGTCCCAGTGGCTACCCAACAATACTCTATATTGGTGTAAATATATCATTTCTAATAACAAGGAATTGTTATTAAAGAAGTTATAATCTTTTTCTCTGTCATGCTTCTATAGAAACATACTTGCATGGGCTAAATATTAGCACAAACAAAGAATTTGTATTCATGTTTCATTATAAACTATCCAATTTGATATTAATACAAATGATGTCGTTTACCATCTTTTTAATAAATCAAAGTGGACGATAGAAAACTTCTTTTAAATTGATACAACATTGATTAAGGGCAGATTATTTTAAAAATTAGGTTGTTGTTGCTATAAAATGAGGGTTGTTTCTTTTAAATTGATATCGTATTAGTTGATGAGTTGTTTCTTTTACAAGTAGGTTTCTATTTAATCAAACTGGATGAGTGGCTATTTGTTTAAAAGTAGGTTGCTATTTTATGCATTTAACTTTTTGGTGCTATAAAATATGTTGCTAATTAAGCTAATAAGAAATGAAGGTTGCTCTCTTATGCATTTAACCTCCTGTTTGTGCTTTATAGTTTATTCAAAGTTATTTTTGTTACAAAATTACCCTTGTGGTCACTTTACTACTCCATGGAGAAGTCCGAAAGGTAAATACTATTATTCTATTGTCATGAAAATGTCAATGTTTGTTGTATTTTTTTAATTAAATGTGTTAACTTTTAAGAATTCACTGAACTCATATTCTTAAGTAAAAATGTTTAATTCTCTATTGAGTTTCTTTTTTATTTTCTAAAATTTCATAAAGTTATTGTTCTAATTTAGTCTGAATAAGATACGTGGTGGATTTATGCTCAATTCACTCAATTGTTAGACTTCTTAATGCTCTGTGTGTGCCAACAACAAAGAAGCAAACATACTTAGAAACTTTATAACTAAATAAGTTTAAAATTTTAAAATCCTGTAACATCCGGATTTTACCAGGTATCTTGTAAATTTAATTTTGTTGAATTGTGAGGGGGACTCGGCGAGTTGGAGCTCAGACTCGCCGAGTAGGGATGCAGATTTGGGCAATGAAGCGCGTCTGGACTCGGCGAGTCCAGGATATGGACTCGGCGAGTCTGCGCTGTGTAATGAAACCCTAAATTTCCGGGTTTGAGGCCTATTTAAGGGGCCTTATGGCCGTCATTTGTGCTCACCCAACCCTCAGTGAGAGACCCTTGTGCTCTTGAGCGATTTGTGAAGAGAAAGGAGCATTTCTTGACCTTGTGTGTGTTATTTAGCAAGAAGAAGGAGACTCTAGGCAAGAGGAAGCAAAGGAGGTTGCTATTTCGTGGATTTGGGGCTTAGATCATCACTCTAGAGGTATGATCTCGGACTATTTTCTGTTTGGTGAAGCATTATGCAATTTAGGGCTTATGATGGTCATTTATGGGATGATTTGGTGCCCATTGGTTCCCTCCTTGAGTTGAGGTTATGGATCTGGACCCATAGAGGTCCAGAGAGTCTCACTCATCAAGCTTTATGTATGACAATGGAGTCCATGACCTTGTGTTGTAGTAAATGAGTCAAAAACATCATATATGGTCATATAGAGGTTGTATGTGCATCAAGATTGTAACTTTACGTGCTAAATGAGCTTGGAGGGACTGGATCTATGGATTAATGGACTGGATCTGAGCTTTAGAGCAAGATTGAGTCAGTGCATGGCACGGACTCGCCGAGTCCGAAGAACAGACTCGGCGAGTAGCATGAATGTTGCCCGACCACACAGTGAGTGGCCTCGCCGAGTTGGGGAGGGTGGACTCAGTGAGTTAAGGGGGAGTTAGAATGGATCGGTGGATTGAGTCAAACTGGACTCGCCGAGTTGTTTTGAGACTCGGCGAGTTGAGTCGTGGTGGCCCCACAACTCATGCCAGGTGGAACTCGTCGAGTTGAGTGAATGCTCGACGTGTCAAGGGAGGATTCCAGGGAAATTGGTGTATACGCCCAGACTCGCCGAGTCGCCTTGGTACTCGCCGAGTCCGGTCAGAGTTGACCGTTGACCGTTGACCAGAGTTGACCAGTGTTGACTCCTTTTTGATAGTCAACCTTAGAGATATAAAGTGTTAATTAGAAGCATATAATGTTATAGGAGGATTAGAGCTCGGAGGATCGAGCACGAGGGATTTCCAGGATTCGTGAGATACCGAGATACGCGAGGTGAGTCTTCTCACTATACTTTACCTTGAGTAGGTAACCAGAGTTATGAGATAGAGTATTTGTATGCTATGTATGCTGTGTGTTGTACTGCATGATTTCTATGTGATTTATGTGGTGCATGTTTATCAGAGCTAGAACCTGAGGGTTCACAGAGTTGGGTGCACGGACCCACAGAGTTATAGCCTAGAGTGGCTAATATGTGTTATATGTGGTATTTTGGGGAACTCACTAAGCCTTGTGCTTACAGTGTTGATGTTATTTGTTTCAGGTACCAGTGATGACCGCGGGAAGGCGCCGGCTTGATCCGTATACACACACGTTCGGAGCTTGATATTATGATCTTGGGATTTTGTACTGTTTTGTTGGATAATTAAAATGGTTGTTTTTATGAATATCGATGGAATTATGTTTTATAAAAATTGAAAATTTTGTTTGAAAATTTTCGGTGTTACAAATTGGTATCAGAGCCTTGGTTTGAGGGATTCGGGTACACCTTCGGGGGTATTTGAACTCAAACTGAGGAATTGAAGAGATATTTCCAAATAAAACCAAAATTTTCTAAGAGTAAAAGATTTTCCAGGAAGAAACGTGTGTACGATCAGCCAGCGCCCGAACGGTGAATTCCCAAAATACCTTTATATTATGTGATAATTATTATTAATGTGATGTGTTTGCATGCTAGAGTAGGTTAGGTATTGCTAATAGGACTAGAGTGGCCTGTTTTGTGATGCCTTAGCCTAGGGAGGGGTGAGCTGCTATGAGATGCTGAGAGTAATTAGGTAGCAGCTAGGGCTTTGTGTGAGATCTATTTCAATGTGATTTAAGTATAATAGAGTACTTGGGGATTGGGATCCGAAGAGGAAGATTTGGGGTGTGTACTGAGACGGTGCGGACAGTAGTATTGGGCCCGTACTACTGAAAGCACCGGTGCGGTACACAGTCCAAATAAGAATCTTGGGATGCCAAGGATCAAGGAGGGGTGGATTGTCGAATGTAAGAGTGTTCGAGTGAAGTCTAATTATCGCATGTTGTATTTCAGAGGTTGATCATGGTGAGGACACGTCACATGCCAGAGGATGCCGGAGCTAGTGATGAGGAGATTCGACAGATCATTCATGAGGAGGTGGCTGCGGTCATCAGAGCTGAGATACCAGAGATGTTCGGGTCTATTAAGACCGCGTTGATTGAGACATTTGGCGAGCGCTATGCCGCTCTTTCTGAGGCTGCGGTTGCAGCGGCTACCGCAGCGATTGCTGCGGCAAGACCCCAGGGAGGTGATGCGACATTGTTTAGGGAGTTCAGCAACACCAAGCCACCAGAGTTTGATGGTACGTAGGATCCGGTGGCAGCTATGAGGTGGATATCTGATATGGAGGGATGCTTCTTCACTTGCTCATCCCCTGAGCATTTGAAGGTTCGGTTCGCGCTGAACCAGCTTCGCTTGGGAGCGAAGGACTGGTGGAAGTTTGTGACGGCACACTTCACACCGACTGAGCTTTCGGCAGTGACCTGGGAGAGGTTCACTAACATGTTCCGAGATGAGTACGTTCCTCAGGTGGAGAGGGAGCGTCTGACACATGAGTTTCTGACCCTCAAGCAGGGTACCGAGTCAGTTACAGCGATTACGAGGATGTTTCATGAGAGGGCGATGTTCTGCCCTGAGCACGTGTCCACCGAGCAGGCACGTATGAGCCGTTACCTGAGCATTCTGAGACGGGATATTCGGGAGTTCACTGCAAACTCCTCGTATCAGACATTTGCCGAGCTTCAGGTAAATGCTCGGAAGAGGGAGATTGAGCTTGAGACTCAGGCCAGGGAGGAGGCGGAGTCTCTAGGGAGGGATCGGCGGCCGGCACAGTCCCAGCCGGCAGCCAAGCGGGCCAAGCCCGCTGATCCCAGACCCGGGAGCCAGAAGGGCCGCACTTGTGGAAAGTGCGGCAAGGGTCACGATGGAGTCTGTCGAGCAGGATCTTGCTACAAATGTGGCAAGGAGGGGCATATGGCCAAGGACTGCCCCAAGGGATTTGCAGTGTGCTTCCACTACAACCAGACCGGACACCGGAAGGCAGAGTGTCCGCTGCTGCGCGGAGCATCTCAGGGGTCTACTCCCGCCGCCATCAGAGCTACTGCTACAGAGAGTCGGCCCGTGAAGGCCGAGGCACCGAGGGCTCGGGGGAGAGCCTTTAGCTGACTGCGGAAGAGGTCCGCGCTGCACCCAACGTTGTGGCTGGTACGCTTCCTTTTCATTATTTATTTATGGTGTTGAGATATTATGCTTATATTATGCTATGCATAGGTACCTTCCTTTGTGAATTCTGTACCTGCTTTAGTGTTATTTGACTCGGGTGCGAGTCGATCTTTTGTATCTTTGACATTTAGTCAGCATATCAGTGTTAGTCGTGGGGCACTGAGTCGGCCCCTGCGGGTTTCCATAGCCGCCGACAAAGTGATTTGTGCCACGGAGGTCCTCCGGGGATGTGTATTGGAGATTTTTGGGGTTGAGTTCCCGATCGACCTGATTCCTATTGCGATGGGTGATGTCTGTGTTATAGTGGGCATGGACTGGTTGAGCCGATTCAGCGCGATTATTGATTGCGAGCGTCAGCTGGTGACTATACGAGATCCTAGTGGGGGAGTTCTTTCGGTTTACGGCGAGGGTACACGTTCTGGATCAGCCTTTTGTTCGGCTGCTAGGGCGAGGCAGTGTTTATAGCAGGGCTATAAGTGTTTTGTGGCGTATGTGATGGATACGTGAGTGATCTCCGAGAGACCGAGTTTGGTGGATGAAGTTCCGGTGGTGCGTGAGTTTCCAGATGTCTTTCCCGAAGAGTTACCAGGTGTGCCTCCCGTGAGGCAAGTGGAGTTTGGTATCGATTTGATTCCGGGAGCCGCGCCTATCGCTAAGGTGCCGTATCGCCTTGCGCCTCCAGAGATGCAAGAGTTATCCTCGCAGCTTCAGGAGCTGCTGGGGAAGGGGTTTATTCGGCCGAGTAGCTCGCCGTGGGGAGCACCCATCCTGTTTGTGAAAAAGAAAGATGGCTCGCATCGCATGTGTATTGATTACCAGGAATTGAATAAGCTGACGGTCAAGAACCGTTACCCATTGCCGAGGATCGACGATTTATTCGATCAGTTACAGGGGGCATCTTGGTTCTCCAAGATTGATTTGAGGTCGGGCTATCATCAGGTGAGAGTGCGGGACGAGGACGTCCAGAAGACAGCATTCAGGACGCCTTATGGGCATTATGAGTTTGTGGTGATGCCTTTTGGGCTCACCAATGCCCCGGTTGTGTTCATGGACCTCATGAACAGGGTATGTCGGTGGATGTTGGATCGGTCGGTGATTGTGTTCATTGATGATATTCTGGTATATTCGAGATCTAGAGAGCAGCACGAGGAGCATTTGAGGGAGGTTCTTGGAGTTTTGAGATCGGAGAAACTTTATGCAAAGTTTTCCAAGTGCGATTTCTGGTTGCGGGAGGTCCAGTTTCTGGGACACCTCGTTAACCAGAAGGGGATATTGGTCGATCCGGCCAAGGTTGACGCAGTGATGAGGTGGGAGGTGCCAAGGTCACCCTCTGAGATCCGGAGTTTCCTTGGGTTGGCAGGGTATTATCGGAGGTTTATTAAGGATTTCTCCAAGATTGCGGTTCCACTCACCAGATTGACCCGGAAGGGTGTTACATTTTTATGGGGTCCCGAGCAGCAGGCCTCCTTTGAGACGCTTCGCCAGAGGTTGTGTGAAGCTCCGGTATTAGCTCTTCCGGAAGGGATCGAAGGTTTTGTGGTATTCTGTGATGCATCGATTTTAGGACTGGGAGCTGTGCTGATGCAGAAGGGACATGTGATAGCATATGCATCGAGGCAGTTGAAGCCTCACGAGACGAGGTACCCCACACATGATTTGGAGTTGGGGGCAGTGGTGTTCGCCCTCAAGATTTGGCGGCACTACTTGTATGGGGTTCGTTGTACGATTTACACGGACCATAAGAGCTTGAAGTACTTGATGGATCAGCCTAACCTTAATATGCGGCAAAGGAGGTGGTTAGATGTGGTCAAGGATTATGATTGCGAGATCTTGTACCACCCGGGCAAGGCTAATGTGGTAGCCGACGCGTTGAGTCGCAGGGCGGAGAGTACTCCACTGCGAAATGTATGTTTGAGATTGACCGTGATAGCTCCAGTTCTGGACGCCATTCGTGGGGCACAGGCCGAGGCTGTGCGTCCGGAGATGCAGAAGAGAGAGCGGGTCGTTGGGTTGGTTTCTGAGTTTGTATCGGATAGTCGAGGGCTTATAACGTATCAGAGCCGCATATGGGTACCGTTTGTGGGCGGTACGCATACTACATTGATGGAGGAGGCTCATAGATCGAAATTCTCGATCCATCCCGGGGCTACGAAGATGTATTTGGACTTAAGAAAGGAGTATTGGTGGCCTTGTATGAAGAGGGATGTCGCATGGTTTGTCGAGAAGTGTTTGACCTGTCGAAGGGTAAAGGCCGAACACCAGAGACCGCATGGCAAGTTGCAGCCATTGGAGGTTCCCGAGTGGAAATGGGAACAGATCGCTATGGATTTCATCACCAAATTGCCGAGGACTGCCAGAGGAGTCGATGCAATTTGGGTGATTGTGGATAGGTTGACAAAGAGCGCTCACTTTCTTGCCATCAGTGAGAGTTCTTCGGCGGAGAAGTTGGCGGAGATTTATGTGAGAGAGGTTGTATCTCGGCATGGAGTGCCGATCTCGATTGTTTCAGATCGCGATGTGCGTTTCACTTCCCGTTTCTGGAAGAAATTTCATGAGGAGTTGGGTACTAAGCTGCTTTTTAGTACCACATACCACCCCCAGACCGACGGCCAGAGTGAGCGGACGATTCAGACACTTGAGGACATGCTTCGAGCATGTGTATTGGACTTTGGGGGTAGTTGGGACACGTATTTGCCCTTGGCAGAGTTTTCCTACAATAACAGCCATCATTCAAGCATCGGTATGCCGCCTTTTGAGCTGTTGTATGGTAGGAGGTGTCGGACTCCCATATGTTGGGTAGTACAGAGATCGTGAATCAGACGACAGAGCAGATACAGCTGGTCAGATAGAGGTTATTGACCGCTCAGAGCCGACAAAAGAGTTATGCGGATAGGCGCCGGTCCAAGCTGGAATTTCAGGTCGGTGACTTCGTTCTCCTGAAGGTTTCTCCTTGGAAAGGAGTGATCCGGTTCAGGAAGAGGGGAAAATTGGGACCCCGGTTTATAGGTCCGTTTCGTGTGATTGCAAGGGTAGGCCGGGTAGCCTATCGGCTGGAGTTACCAACAGAGTTGGGGCAGATTCACAACACTTTTCATGTATCGCAGTTGAGGAAATGTATAGCCGATGAGTCGGCAGTGGTTCCATTAGAGGATATTCAGGTGGATGCAAGCCTGAATTATGCTGAGAGACCAGTGGCTATTAGGGATCGGAAGATCAAGATTTTGAGGAACAAGGAGGTACCTCTGGTATTGGTTCAGTGGCAACATCGGAGGGGATCAGAAATGACCTGGGAGCCGGAGGGTATGATGCGGGAGCAGCATCCGGAGCTGTTTTAGAGCGAGACTTCGAGGGCGAAGTCTAGTTCTAGTGGGGGAGAGTTGTAACATCCAGATTTTACCAGGTATCTTGTAAATTTAATTTTGTTGAATTGTGAGGGGGACTCGGCGAGTTGGATCTCAGACTCGCCGAGTAGGGACGCGGATTTGGGCAATGAAGCGCGCCAGGACTCGGCGAGTCCAGGATATGGACTCGGCGAGTCTACGCTGTGTAATGAAACCCTAAATTTCCGGGTTTGAGGCCTATTTAAGGGGCCTTATGGCCGTCATTTGTGCTCACCCAACCCTCAGTTAGAGACCCTTGTGCTCTTGAGCGATTTGTGAAGAGAAAGGAGCATTTCTTGACCTTGTGTGTGTTATTTAGCAAGAAGAAGGAGACTCTAGGCAAGAGAAAGCAAAGGAGGTTGCTATTTCGTGGATTTGGGGCTTAGATCATCACTCTAGAGGTATGATCTCGGACTATTTTCTGTTTGGTGAAGCATTATGCAATTTAGGGCTTATGATGGTCATTTATGGGATGATTTGGTGCCCATTGGTACCCTCCTTGAGTTGAGGTTATGGATCTGGACCCATAGAGGTCCAGAGAGTCTCACTCATCAAGCTTTATGTATGACAATGGAGTCCATGACCTTGTGTTGTAGTAAATGAGTCAAAAACATCATATATGGTCATATAGAGGTTGTATGTGCATCAAGATTGTAACTTTACGTGCTAAATGAGCTTGGAGGGACTGGATCTATGGATTAATGGACTGGATCTGACCTTTAGAGCAAGATTGAGTCAGTGCATGGCACGGACTCGCCGAGTCCGAAGAACAGACTCGGCGAGTAGCATGTATGTTGCCCGACCACACAGTGAGTGGCCTCGCCGAGTTGGGGAGGGTGGACTCAGTGAGTCAAGGGGGAGTCAGAATGGATCGGTGGATTGAGTCAAACTGGACTCGCCGAGTTGTTTTGAGACTCGGCGAGTTGAGTCGTGGTGGCCCCACAACTCATGCCAGGTGGAACTCGTCGAGTTGAGTGAATGCTCGACGTGTCAAGGGAGGATTCCAAGGAAATTGGTGTATACGCCCAGACTCGCCGAGTCGCCTTGGTACTCGCCGAGTCCGGTCAGAGTTGACCGTTGACCGTTGACCAGAGTTGACCAGTGTTGACTCCTTTTTGATAGTCAACCTTAGAGATATAAAGTGTTAATTAGAAGCATATAATGTTATAGGAGGATTAGAGCTCGGAGGATCGAGCACGAGGGATTTCCAGGATTCGTGAGATACCGAGATACGCGAGGTGAGTCTTCTCACTATACTTTACCTTGAGTAGGTAACCAGAGTTATGAGATAGAGTATTTGTATGCTATGTATGCTGTGTGTTGTACTGCATGATTTCTATGTGATTTATGTGGTGCATGTTTATCAGAGCTAGAACCTGAGGGTTCACAGAGTTGGGTGCACGGACCCACAGAGTTATAGCCTAGAGTGGCTAATATGTGTTATATGTGGTATGTTGGGGAACTCACTAAGCCTTGTGCTTACAGTGTTGATGTTATTTGTTTCAGGTACCAGTGATGACCGCGGGAAGGCGCCGGCTTGATCCGTATACACACACGTTCGGAGCTTGATATTATGATCTTGGGATTTTGTACTGTTTTGTTGGATAATTAAAATGGTTGTTTTTATGAATATCGATGGAATTATGTTTTATAAAAATTGAAAATTTTGTTTGAAAATTTTCGGTGTTACAAATCCCTTCTGATCAAGTGGGATATCTTATAATGTGAACTATGGTGCGATTTAGTGGAATATTTGTTTGTCCAAAAGAAAAAAAAAACAATTATAGTAAAATAAGGTTTAATTATAACATGTTAAAAACTTTTGAAAATGTTTATGGAATGAAAAGAAAAGGAAATATACCGGTTATATTCATAGATTAAAAATACGTTTACACGTTGCAAAATATATCATAAATTGAGAAATACATCCAAATCTTGTAATTATATCTTTTTACTTTAATGTTTTAAACTTCTTTTAAAATCTTTTTGAGGAGATGACCATTTTTTTTTAAAAGAAAATTCACTATTAGCAATAGGACACATTAGGAAATTGATAGTCATTTAAAAAAGTGGTAAGTTTGTTTAATAAGTCATCCATTCCATGATTTTCATATGAATCCATCTATTTTCATTATTTTTATATATATCCAATAATTTTATTAAAGTGATAATTTACTTTTGATGAGTAAAAAATTTAAAAGATTTTTGAATATAAATATATTTTTAATGAGCTTTACACAACCTGCTTTTACACAAGACCAGAGTAAAACTAATAATTTTATATCCAAATCATAGACTTACAAGTATAACTTCTTATATTGTGTATAAAGACAAGTTTAGAAATTTATGAAAAATTGTATGTTTTTTTTCCTTATAACATATTTTTATCAGTTATTGATAACACATATTTATTCATCATTTTGATTTGTAATTTATTTTACACTAAACAATATTATTTTCATGATTGCTTGTTTTTGTGTTTTTCAGTCAATTAAATGTTATATTACATTACATAACATGATCATTTTAGCATTACTCTAAACTTAAAGAACACTGTTTATACTTTCATACCATTTTTCATATTAATTTAAAATAACGATGATACAGTTACGAACAAAATATAAAACAGTATATAAAAAGAACTTTTTGTAAATCTTTGATTATTGACGATAATTTGTAAAGTTTGTATGTTATTATACTTTATCAAAACGTCTAGCACAGGGATTATAACCTAGTTCTATATATAAAGGATTATTAGAGAATCAAATGTACAATAAGGGAGAAAAAGGAAATTATATGACAGATGGGTTCATTGCAGCAGGAAGGCAAGATCATGTGCTGTGTCTTCTAACTTGTATAAAAGTATGATCTTGAATAGCACAACCACAAAGTCACAAGCAATAATATGGCTTAATCATGTACTTTTGTATAGAAAAGAATTAACAAAGCAGACAAATTGTATCAGCGGTATTCTAAATTAAGCTGGGAATGAAAAACAGTAGAAGCATCATGGTCCCATGTAATATTAAAAGGAATGTGGTAATGCTCCCTAACAAGCATGAAATTGTGGCCCAGGTCTTTGGGGTTTGCTTGAAACATATTTGGCCCTATCATTAATAGGTGAATTAGACATTGGATTTGTCTTACAGGTTGGAAGACAAACCCATGTGAGGCTGCCTTTTCTTCCGCCAAATGTCACCATCCTCTATCAAGATCTCCTTGTATCTCTGTATATAAAAACCATTCAATATGAATAACATAACCACAACTTCCTCTGAAATCCTTCACAGCTTTTCATCAAGAAGACGTGCATGCTTAGAGAGTTTCCTTCCTCAATCAGGCTTTTGAAGTTAACAGAAACTACCATCTTTAAAAATGGCCATCCTTTTTCCTTGGATCATTCAAGCAAAACAAATTCTCAGAAGATCATTATCCAATGGAGGCAGCACAAGCAAATCTATGGAAATCCCGAAAGGCTATTTAGCAATTTATGTTGGTGAGCAAGAGAAGAAGCGATTTGTGGTTCCTGTATGGTTGTTAAGCCAACCTGCATTTCAAGAATTATTAGATCAGGCAGAGCAAGAATTTGGATATTTTCATCAAATGGGCGGCCTCACAATTCCATGCAGTGAATATACATTCAGTGATATTGCTTCTCAGTTGGGTGCATTATGAATTCCTTACAACATTCTTACAACCAATTAACCACCAGCTAGGTTTGTTTAGTGTATGAAATCAGATCAAGGAACAGTTTTGAGTTCACTATAATTTGTTTAGTGTATGAATGAGAAATATATTCAGCGTTGATTATTTTTGAAATGTGACTTTTGGGAATGAAATGGAGTAAACAAAGATTTTTACTTTTGTTCATGACCTATCATCAGAAATATAATAGGTAAACAATATGTAGCACTTGGGTCCATGACCTTGTGATGGTGATATATCAACCAATAAATCTCACATGCTTTTGTTCATTAGCAAAAGTAAAATCCAAGTTGGCTAAACATTGATGCATTACAAGACATATTGGGTCCCACTTGAAAACAACTCCATCGCATGAAAAATGAACATGGTGATTAAATGTAACAATAGAGTTATAGCAATGTTTAACTATTCTTTTGATTAATTATACACCCAAAGATCATGCAAATTAAAGCCAACGAATCATGTTGTTAAAGCTATGCAGTTTCCTTATCTCAACTAATTAATATGTGAAATTTTTACATACGACATTAACTGAGAATCGTATAACATCCATAGATGTATTATGTTTAATCATGATTATGCATTTGACCGATACGTACACGACAGTGAAAAAAACATTGATATTTGATTTTGGTTCCTTGTATCGTTGTTATTATATAATATGCCTATATTCACACATGTTTTTCGAAAGTAAAAAAATGTTGACAATGAAGTTTGTTTCTCATTCAAGTATAAGCTTATAGCGTCAAATAATTTACAGGGCACTCCAAACAAGTGAAAATTCATGTTTTATAAAACAGGGACAAGTGACACATGAGTCTCAAATGCCTGTTGCAAAAAGGTATGTGATCAGTGCATTACAAAAATGTGTAAGCAAATTGAATGATTTAACTTGACTTCAAAATGCTCCCAGGCGACTTTCAACTTGTTAAGGTTTTGTCACTTCTTTGTAAATTACTTAGAATTGTCCCATTTGTATCGATACACCTGTAGATTTGTTTCCACAAATCTTGTGATATTTACATACCAATTCCATGCTATCATCAAAGTTTTCCCTAGCCTATTCCTTTTTCCATGAAGTGTTGGAATTCACATTAGTAAAACTCAAATCTGTCGCATTCAAGATATTCAAGTTTTTGCCATGCAATCGTGTTTCCAAGCTCATTACATATAACAATACCTGAGTCCAAATCCAATTTCAACAGTTACTTGAATATTTTCGAAAAATTAACTTACTAGGGTTTGGTTATTACCTCAAGAATCTGTCAAATTGAAGGATAACATGCTTCCTAGTGTTCAGTTCGTATCAAGCAAGGCTTACAAATATAGTTAACCAAATTAGACATTCAATTAACCTCTTGTTGATGGTCATCAAACAAGGCTCACACATTAACTTACTTATTCCCATGTTAATCCTAGTTTCACATTCGTTATTCCTAGACTTATAATCTCAATGGTCATTAAAATCATAAGAGACAAGCAATCAAGCATATGTTCATACAACTCAATTCACTTAACAATTAACAACAAATAATTATCATTAATATGTAAGGATCTTTTAACAAGCTTGGCAAGATAAATTAAACACAAACAAACGATTCAATATAGCAATTAGTCTAACAATCAAAGTTTCATTCAATCATAAACACAAAGTAAAAGGTGTTTACACCTAAATCAGAAACTAAATACAGAATAGTATCACAATGGAATGCTAAACATGGTCACGTTAACAAACCACATGATTACCGACACGTATCCGCTCTCCAACCCTTCCTATCTCCGCTCCCGTTAGCTTAACGGCCTTCCGGCCACCTCCTAGACCCTCAAAACGGCAACTATGATGTTTTCTTGTTGCACAAGTCGAAGTGGAATATTATAGATTATTAAAATTGGTGGAATGATATGGGGTATTTATAGTTGATGGAGATGGAATTATATGGAATATTAGAGTTGGATTGGAATAAGGAAACTAATGTGACTTAGGGATTAAGCAAATAAAGATAAGGAAAGTGGTGCTTGGGGAATAAGTAACTTGGAGGGAATTTCCGTCCAGCTTTTATGCTTCATCTTCAAGGCCGATTTTGGATAAGATAAGTGTCGAATTAGCCAAAAGTCCCTCTCACATAAGTCGTAGGAAATTTTATCTAGCTTTCAGAACAGTTTGAACCTCGGCAATTGTACTTATGAGTCATCAGATATACTCGAAACACTGAAGAGGGGTCAATCTGCCAACAATATCCTTTTTGCATCTTTTCAGCTCCATTCTCTTTCTTTTGCATTCCATCTCCCATTTTAACTGTAATTAAATATTTCAAAGCATGTTAAGTATATTTTAGTTCTAAATAATAATAATAAATGCTAAAATATTAATATATGTTATACATAAATATATATAAAAATACACATATCAAAATACCCCACACTTAGCCTTTGCTTGCCCCCAAGCAAATTTACTTTTATTTTACCAATATTGCACTAAACAATCCATTTAAAACTCAGCCATTATGCCAAGACCTCAACGCATGCATTTGTGTCTAAAATTTTCCTAAAGTACCCCCCCATACTTTAAATACTCACAATCTTCATAAACACTTACCCACTTTTTCCGAACAATGCTCATTTTATGCAACCCTCCCAATCCATCCGCAGAAAACCTCCTAACCTCAAGGTATTTTTAGTTGAGCAACCTAAGCATACATAATCTAGAATTACAATTTATGATACCACTATGGAGCTTTTTAGGAATTCTTCACTTTCTTAACAATTTGATCTTTGATTTCTTTGAATTCACCACCTTATTTGATTTGATTTCTTGGTATCTTCAACTTTTTGAATTTCTTGGAATTTTGATCTTTTGATCTTCACTTTATTTGCTCCAAAATTCTTCAAACTTTTTCGTAATTCTCTCTTTTTTTTTTTTTTTTTTTACATGTACCTCTCTTTTTTCACTCAAAACCTACATGCTTAAGCAGAGGCGCTCAACCTCAACCTTTATTGGTTAATGATAATAATTTTCCTGGATACATTTCAGGTTTAGGCTGCTAAACATATTGCATCCTTCAAACCGAGCGGGGTTATGTTTTTGTTCTATGATTTCACTAAAATAAGGGAAGCCACAAATGCACTATAACGTATATTGGCTCAACTAAACATTTGAGTTCTCATCGGATCATCTCATACAATATTAGCAAAATTTTAAATTATCACTAGATTTTTCTAAATTAAACTATTATTTCAAGTTTTCTTTTAAATTTTTAAATTTCCTTAAATCTAGCAATTTCCAACTATTATTTCATTTTTATAATTTACTTTTACCGACCCCCTACCCCACACTTATTTCATACAATGCCCTCATTGTATGCTAAAACAAATTAAGAACATAAAAAAGGAGAAAAAGGAACAGACTCCCCTGGGTAGTTGTGGCGAGATCGAATGGGGCTGCTACAAGTTGCTTCAAATATTGCTGAAAATTTGAAAACTGGAACTGTTGCTTCACGTCGTGTCGTCGAGTGAGGAAAAATCCATATCGCGAATAATAGCATGGTCACGACGTGGTAAGTGGTGGTCACGTCGTGGTATGTAGAATAGCAGCCTCCTCTCGCGATGAAAAACTCCCCCACAACATAGGAAAGTGTCAACCATGTCATGGCAGTCGGGATGATACTTCTACATCGCGTCAAAATAAAACTCCATGGTGTGGGAACAGCTCATCCATGCCATGGGAATCAATGTATAGTTAGAAACGCCACTCTTCGAAATAATAATCCCTCCAAATATCGACGCGCACCCCACACTTATTGAAAGTCATGGCTCTCAAGTGTCAACTACAAACCCTCACATGGTTTTTTCTCTCGTGACAAATCAACATTCGACCCCAATTATTGAAATTTCTGAAAGCATCTGAAGGGTAAAAGTTCTGCAAAGATCTGAAACATTAAGAGCATCAACATGGAAAACAAATTTTAAACAAACTAAAAATAAAAATAAAAACTCACTAAAATAACTAAAAACCCAAAATAACTAAAAAGGATATCATGATCACATGTCTTCGTCAAAATCAAACTACAATTGTTGATTAAATACCTTGCATGCAAGAGGTGGTTTGTGAAAACAAAAACTTTCGGGACCTGTCAGACTATTTCCTTTGTTTTCTTTGCACCATTAACTAATAAGTAGAACAAGAGTTGACCCAACTAGTCAAGAGTAGCAAGAGTTCAGTCTTCCACTTAACCACCTCGATACGCCTTGCTATACTACGCCTTGTGGATAGAGTTGGACAAATCACCAAAGTAGTAGACTAAACAAGTCAAGAATTCCCTAATCGCTTTCAATCTTGAAACCCATGCAAAAGGTAAAGCCAATCAATGTGTATGACCACAAATTCCTGCAAATAACAACAAGAACCTTCCCGTCAAGTGAAATGATATCAACGAAAATAAAACTAAAAAAATAAAATAAAAAACTAACTAAAATAAATAATGAATAATCAAATAAACTAAGTTAATTGAAAGCCGTTCCCCGGCAACGGCGCCAAAGAAATAGTTTAATAAATCTCAAATTAATAATTAATTAACAACTCTCGATAAAGTAACAGGAAAACAAATCTCTTCAGGTACTTTGGTTTAGACAAATTACACCTTAAAAACATAGACAATTGCATACACAAAGTTATTTATTCATGTTCACCGATTCCTAAAATGATTAGATTCGCGTTCACTATAACTAATCCTTTAACAAACAAGTCAATAAAAACAGTGATCAATTGGTTAAACTAACATGCTTCCTAGTGTTCAGTTCGTATCAAGCAAGACTTACAAATATAGTTAACCAAATTAGACATTCAATTAACCTCTTGTTGATGGTCATCAAACAAGGCTCACACATTAACTTACTTATTCCCATGTTAATCCTAGTTTCACATTCGTTATTCCTAGACTTATAATCTCAATGGTCATTAAAATCATAAGAGACAAGCAATCAAGCATATGTGTCATACAACTCAATTCACTTAACAACTAACAGCAAATAATTATCATTAATACGTAAGGATCTTTTAACAAGCTTGGCAAGATAAATTAAACACAAACAAACGATTCAATATAGCAATTAGTCTAATAATCAAAGTTTCATTCAATCATAAACACAAAGTAAAAGGTTTTTACACCTAAATCAGAAACTAAATACAGAATAGTATCACAATGGAATGCTAAACATGGTCACGTTAACAAACCACATGATTACCGACACGTATCCGCTCTCCAACCCTTCCTATCTCCGCTCCCGTTAGCTTAACGGCCTTCCGGCCACCTCCTAGACTCTCAAAACGGCAACTATGAAGTTTTCTTGTTGCACAAGTCGAAGTGGAATATCATAGATTATTAAAATTGGTGGAATGATATGGGGTATTTATAGTTGATGGAGATGGAATTATATGGAATATTAGAGTTGGATTGGAATAAGGAAACTAATGTGGCTTAGGGATTAAGCAAATAAAGATAAGGAAAGTGGTGCTTGGGGAATAAGTAACTTGGAGAGAATTTCCGTCCAGCTTTTATGCTTCATCTTCAAGGCCGATTTTGGATAAGTGTCGAATTAGCCAAAAGTCCCTCTCACATAAGTCGTAGGAAATTTCATCTAGTTTTCAGAAAAGTTTGAACCTCATCAATTGGACTTATGAGTCATCAGATATACTCGAAACACTGAAGAGGGGTCAATCTGCCAGCAATATCCTTTTTGCATCTTTTCAGCTCCATTCTCTTTCTTTTGCATTCCATCTCCCATTTTAATTGTAATTAAATATTTCAAAGCATATTAAGTATATTTTAGTTCTAAATAATAATAATAAATGATAAAATATTAATATATGTTATACATAAATATATATAAAAATACACATATCAAAGGACAACAAAAATTTTGGGTTACCAAATCTGAGAAATCACGCACCCCTTATATGATTTCTGTGCTCCGTTTCTTCTTCCTCTTTCTCTGGTTCGGGTCGCACTCAGCAGAATGCAAAGAGACCTTGAAGGTCTCCCCTTCTTTCCAGATTGTAGACAATTAGACATAACAACGCACACACAAGGAAACCAGCGTTTTCCTTTCTTTTGTTATCGTTCGACCGACTTTGTATCCCAACATTTAACCTATGTTTACATATAGCCCTTTATACTCTTTTTGATATGAGAATGACCCAAAATTCATAAGTAACATATTCCCCTCTACTGTTAACTTCCAAATATTTCAAAATACCCTTCTACTTTATCACCTAATTATTCAACATTCACGTAATTTTAAATAAATGAGAAAATTGGGAGTGGAATGGAGTTAACAGAGATAATTGTGTTTTTTCATAACCTATCATCAAAAATATAATTTGTAAACAATATGTAGCACTTGAGCCAATGACCTTATGATGGTGATATATCAACCTTTAAGTCTCACACGCTTTTCTATTTTAACCAAAGTAAAATCCAAGTTGGCTAAACATTGATACATTACAATTTTGGGTACCACTTGAAAACTATTCCATCGCTTGAAAAATGAACATGTTGATTACATATACCAATAAAGTTAAAGCAATGTTTAAATATTCTTTTGATTACTTATACACCTAAAGATCATGTAAATTATAGCCAATAAACCATGTCGTTAAAGCTATATAGTTTCCTTATCACAACTAATTAATATGTGAAATTGTTGCATACGACATTAACTGAGAATCGTAGAAGTATTATGTTTAATCATGATTATGCACTTTGACCATTACGTAATGGACAGTGAAAGAAAACATTGATATTTGATTTTGGTTCCTCATATCGTTGTTAGCATATGTTGTTATCAGCTTAGCCAACAAACTCCTCGAATTCAAATAAAGGATAGTAAAACTCAAATCTGTTTCATTCAAGATATTCAAGTTTTTTCCATGCAATCATGTTTCTAAGCTCTTACAAATAGCATTTCATGAGTCCAAATCCAATTTCAACATTTATTAGAATAATTTCGAAAAATCAACTTACTAAGGTTGGGTTATTACCTCAAGGATCTGTAAAATTGAAGGACAATATTAATTTTGGGTTGCCTAATGTGAGAAATCACACATCCTTTATATGATTTTTGCGTTTCGATTCTACTTCCCCTTTCTCTGGTTCGGTTTGCACTCAACAGAAAACAAAGAGACCTTGAAGGTCTCGCCTTCGTTCCAGATTGTAGACATAACCAGACACACACAAGGAAACCAACGTTTTCTTTTCTTTTGTTAACATTCGATCGACGCTCACAAGAGAAGAAAATAAGGTGCACCCCAATTTCAACTTTTGTTCCCATCTGTTAACCTCCATTTACAATCAATCATTTATCATCAATTTATTTTCAATAGGACCCAAAAATTATAAGTAAATGATTTTTCCCTCTATTTTTAAATTCGAAATATTTTCAATATGACCCAAAAATAATAAGTAAGTGATTAGGGTTTAGGGTTTAGCCATTAGGTTTTAGGTATTCTTTATATATTCTTATGTAATTTTCTTTTGAGAATCAATCAATCATTTATCTAACATGGTATCAGAGCTCTAGGTTAAAACCCTGCTGCAGACCACAACCCGCTATCACCGGCTGCCACCTCCAACAACCTTTTCTGATATTCGTCGGAGGTGCCTTCATTATGTTCCATATATTTCCCTTTCTTCTCTTTTCTGGATAAATAATAAAAAAAAAAACACCACTACTAGAAAAACAGCTTTTTACGACGCGCAAATGCGCGTCAAGGAAGGCCTTATCATAAAGAGAGACGACACGCTTTTGCGTGTCGTCTATAGATGACGCGCATTTACGACACGCATTTTGACACGCAATGCGTATCATTAAAATCCCTGTCAAGAAAGGCAATGTCATAAATGATGATGACACACAGTTTTGCATATCGTAAATTTAAATGTTTAAAAGAAATATATTTATATATTTATTAGTTTTTAAATTAAATTTGCATTTAATGTCTCACAATAGAAATAAAATGCTATATACAAAAATACAATCCATTGCATAAAATTTAATTTCATACAATTCTAGAGGTTTTCCCTAAATATATATAAAATACCATATACAAAATTACAATCCATTGCAAAAAATTTAAGGTCATACAATTCTAGAGGTTTTTCCTAACTATTTAACCTAATACTACATTTTATATAATTGGTTGATCTTCTCTCTTTAATTGTTATCTACAACCTGTAAATGATAAAAAATAAGCCAAGATAACAGTGTTAAAAGTTAAAACCAAATGGCACATATTAAGAAAAACTAAATCATCGATTAAATTAAAACAAAAAAAATACATTACTTAAGTAAAGAATTGAGGTTGGGTATGAGAGAGTTGAAGCCTTTTCATTGGTGATAATATAGATTTCTCAATGTCATAGAAGAATGTTTTATAGTTGGTCTGTTAGGGATGTCGAAGGGCCCACCAGAGTTTGATCTGTTTTGTCTTGTGGTTGCTGGCCATATATCTTCCCGAGGTCCTGGAGTGTCAGTGGTGTAAACCGACCAACTGCAGCAAATAAGTGAACTAGCATTTTTTGGGAAATATCGACTAAATGAACCTTTGTATATAATTGCAATGTACTTTGTTTTTTATTTCAGGATAATATTATGAAAAAGTGAGGATATCTATATATGAATCTATCATATTTAAATAGCTTTTGATAATCAAAATGAGATTACCTTTCCTTATGGGATCTCTGTTATCCACAGGTTTCATTAGACTGAAAGCAAAAACACATATTAAGTTTAAAATCAACTAAAAGGTGAGAGAGGAGTCAATGGATGATCATAAAGAGGCCAAACTGCATCGTTGCTTAGTATCTTATTGTCATCTTCGTGGCCTTTGAATCTCATTAAGGAAAATAAGTTGTGTATCATGTCATTCATTGCTTGAAAGAAGTGTATATGACTACAGTCTATAAGATTATAAGTTTAGGATACACAAGAGATGGCCACATGTGGTTGAAATAGCTCTTCCTTCGAGCTCCCTCCAGCATGCGTTACACCTCATAGTTGTGTATATGATGATCTTCAAATGATTTGATGCACCATAGTCCTTAAAACCTTTTGATTATGTATGAATGTTGGCATTTCATTTTTCTCCCTTGAAATTAATCTAACTCAAATGTTGAAATTAATATATATATATATATATATATATATATATATATATATATATATATATATATATATATGGTAAAGAAGTCAAAAACTGTGTACTATTGAGCCTATGGCAGTGAAAGCAGTATTCATGTTTTTATAAAACTTAAAAGAACAAGAATCTGGAATAGATATGATGCATATAAAGGACAAGAGATGGCATCATTAAAAGAAGATAGTGTGTGGCTAGAAATGTGCTTCCTTTAAAACCTAAATAAATTGACCACAAAGCCAAGATATATACATCAGCTTGACCTGCATGAGCCAGTGGTTTTGTGACTACACCAAACTAGCAAACATTAAAAAAAATTCCATGATGCGATTACAGAACCACAAGGTGCCTCCCTGTCAAATTACTCTTCAAATATCATTACAAATGAATGGATATGTTGAGACTTTTTAGGTTAAACCTTAGACTTTCAAATTCGAAATTAACCTGAATGATCTACCAAATTTAACCTAAAACTAGTTTATGAGAGTAGGAATTTCATAAACTTAACCTTTTCAGTGCGACAATTTGGTTGACAGTTGTGATTTATAAAACGACCCAAGTTTCCTTTAGCACAAGCATCTATAACATGAAAATAAAAACAATAAAAAAGAAACCATGTGAATAGACCTTTATGATAGGAATCACAACCGCCACTAGTTATATTTTCAGTTTTTTTATTGTTTTTAAGCTATCCAATTTTATTTATTATATTAAGAAAACTATATTAGTTGTTGGGTGATTTAACGGATGTATGAGTTGCAACCGAATGATAACTAAAACTCCAGCTTCTTCACAAGCTGCAAAGTGCTAAAGCAGCCAAAACATAATTAATAATCAAATTCAAGTATATGTTATGAGTAAGTAATAAAGTACATATAACACAATAAAGTATGATTAAGGTACCTATTATTTTAAATATTATTTATGTTATTCTTCTTCTAAAAGTATAGACCCACAATATTTTATGTTATTCTTCTGTTATTTTATTATTATTATTTTTATTGGAGGGGTTTTTTAGACATTTGAAGTACCTAGAATCCGGATAGTCCCTTTTAATCGGGAGTGGAAATAGTTTTGCCCTTTACCAAATTATAGGATAACAATATTAGTTATTTACAAAAACAGTTAAATAACAAAAAATGATTCGTATAATTTTTATATACCATTACAATAAAAATATTACATGAGGAAACCTCTTCCCAATACTTTTTGTCCCCACTGTCAAGATACAACACATCTGAATAACCTTTTGCTTTTGCTGCACCTTGCACCTTTAAAACCTACACACATTATTTTATATAAAAACATTAGAAATCTTTTTATATACGATTTTTAGGGGTTTTTTCTTTTTTACTTTCCGGGCTTAATGTGTTAAACACTCAATCTCTAAGATTTATCTTGGTTTTAAATAGCTTAATTTCCGACAAATTCAAACAACTTCTGAGCATTTCTATTAAGGCGAACTTCATCATGAGCTTGTTGTAGCCAGAAGATTCCGGAACCTTTTCTACCATGCTTCCAGTGATGCATTCCAGCAATCTGTTAATAAAACTGTGATATCCCCATTTTCACGGTTAGAAAAGACCGATTTTGTTTATGCTTTATAAAAATCAGAGTACTTCTTTTAATAAAAATGTTGCGGAATTTGTTCCTAAAAAAACATGATAAATACGTTATTAAAACATTTTCAAAGAAACGTAATCTATTCATTTCAAAACGTTTGGGATGTCATCGTTAATACAGAAACATAAGCATAAACAGAACTTACATTTATTTACACTAGTGATCTACATCTCTTTAAATCTCTCAGTCTAAAGTGACTTCGTATCAACACCTGTGATATAAATAAACTGAGTGGGTCAGGTTGGGAAACCTGGTGAGTATATAGGGCTTTCAACCCACAATAATATAATTATTATGTTTAAACAATCAAACAATCAACCCAATTACCCATCCCCATTATCTTCTTTAATCTTAAGGATCTACCCTAAGAATCAGCTATTCCTCATTCATTCATTCCTAAGGATCATCCTAAGGAATAGGCACAAAGTCCATCGTTGCCACGGTTTACAACGGGCATTAAGTCTGCATAGTCGCCAGGGTTTAGGCATCAAGTCTGCATGATCACCAAGGTTTAGGCATCAAGTCTTCATGATCACCAGGGTTTAGGCATCAAGTCTGCATGATCACCAGGGTTTAGGCATCAAGTCTGCATGATCACCAGGGTTTAGAGTACACCGGGTGAACACATCGTTCACAACACCTACAGGTTGCGAGCCTGCTAGTGTTCCACTGGACTGTCTAGAATAGTCTGTGGTTGTCATCCATACTCTGCTGAATGACGGGGCCATCATTTGGGAAAAAGGCTTCTCACATCATCCACCTCTCACCCTCACCTCGTGGTCTATAACACCTCTCAACTCATCATTCAACTCATATTCCATCTATTATATCTACCCATGTTTACCCCAACATTATCGTAGATATAAAATACATATACAGTTTAAATCGTTTAAAATATGTATAAAATTGTTCATTTAGCATAGACAATAAGTACTCAGATAATATGCACACATAGTACGTAATTTATATAAAATACTTCATATATATGTGTAAGATGAAAGTAACTATACACTCACCTGAAAGGTGGTGACTCAGCACTCGGATAGCGCTTCGATACTCTTAAAACGATTTCCTTCGATAACACCTAGTACCAATACCACTAGGGTTTAGTCTAACGATAACCGCGATAAATTAATTAGTCTGACTATTATTATTATTATATAAGCGTTAATAACACTCAATATAACTCTTAATAATAGCCCAAATAATTATTTTAAGGTCCTAATAACATTCCTATAATTATTCGAAAGCTATATTAAAAATTGCGTAAGCGTAGCTCACTTACAGCGAATTTTATCGAAAACCGAAACTTTATTTGGAGCAGCGCTTCGAAACTAAAAGACCCTTTTTCTCGAGACTCCGGAAGCCTCAGGGGCTTCCCTCGGGAGCTAAGGGGTTTTCCTAGGGTTTAGGAGGGGTTTGGAACCCTAGAGAGAGAAATAAGTTAGAGAGAGAAGTGAAAAATGGTGTGGAAAGCCGACCATCTTCGCATCTATTTATAGGGGTTGGCGGCTTCGGACTACGCTGTGCGTTCAGCAGCTACGCTGGGCGTAGTCCCGGATAAGTTTGCCAGCTTCGCACAGCTGGCTCGCAATCGGACAGGACCGGTATGCTAGGCGTACCGAACTCGGACGCGGGGCGTAAAGCGACGCTACGTTGCGTGATCCGAAGCGAAGCCTTGGTCAGCAAGCAACGGATCAGAAGCGGCCACGTCATCAACCTCTCGCAGATTTTGCAACTTTGCACTCCGACTTCTAAAAATCATATCTTTTGCATACGAGCTCTGTTTTCGACGTTCTTTATATCAAAGAGAAGGCGGGAATGTACTCTACAACTCTCGTTTAGACTTCATTGGCTAATTTTGAATTTATTTTAAATTTTATATTATTAACAGGCCGGGACAGAATTGGTTCGTTAAATCCTCATAACTTCTTCATCTGACGTCCGTTTTTGCCCATCTTTTTCTCGTTGTGCTACTTTTATCGAGATATTCGATTCTCATTTAGGTCGTGTCGGCTGAACATTATGTAAACAACATATCTCAATATTCTGTTTGCAGTACAAAAGTAATTGAACATTATGTCTTTCTTCTTTTAAAAGAATTTGTACTTGAATATTGCCCGGTGTCAATAACTCTGTAGCATGAGCAATCATCTTATTATCACAAAAAAATATTATTAGAAAATATTAAAAGTTATGTGATTAAAAATTACAGATTCGCTCACCAGTGACCAAATGATTTTAAGCACTCTGCCAATATAACCTAAAAAAAGTAACAAGTTAGAGATCTTGTTAATAATAATTTATTGAAGTATATGAAATGAGGTGGTTGAACCCGAAAGTTCCTGCAACATCTGTGCAAGTTATATGAGATGAGGTGGTTGAACCCCATTTTGCAAGCCCAAAATCGAAGAGCTGAATCAACAAAAATTGTTTATAAAGTTTAGTCATTTACTAAAATTAGATAAATGATTAATAAATAGTAAATCACCTGTGGTTCAAAATCATCATAGAGTAAATCACCTGTGGTTCAAAATCACCAGAGAGTAAAATATACATGTGATGTGTAGATAAAAAAAGTGCCTCAGCTAAACCTAGAGCACCTTTATACCTTTCAGACCATCCAAATGCAAGATATTTCTCGTTGCCTAAAAGATAATATTATGAAATAAGAAAAATGAAAAAACATGATTCCAAGTGTATGAGATTTGTGTTCTTTTTAAATGTAAAGGAACATACTATGTAACTTGTCTTCAAGGCTTCCTCTTGATAGGAAATCATAAAATAAGAGGAGATTGTTGTCTTCAAAGCAAAACCCAAACAGGGAAATGATATTTTGATGATTCATGTGACAACCCAAAGTTCGTTCCATTATTTGTAACCCGTTTTCGTTAATAAAGCCGTTAAGTTCCAAAATTTTCCGTTAACTTTGTGTTAAATAAATTATTGCGACTTCTATTAATGTTTTAAAAAGGTGTTGGAATACATTTTAAAACATTAAATATTTTCTATTTCATTTAGAAAAGATTTAGTTTTATTTATGTCGTAATTACGGCAACTTTATCGGGTGCGACCAAAAGCACCGTCTAACGGCAGTATCGGGTAGAATTCCACCGGGCCACAAACTCAACCCCTATATAAGGGATTGAGTGACATCATTTTTAGGCTTTTACTCTCTCTCTAAAAACTTTCTCTCACTACTCTCTCTAAAATCCGAAACTTAGCCAAAATCACCCAAAACAAGCTCCAAATCACTAAGGTAGCTTCCCTAACTCATGAATTAGCATCTTAGACCTTCAAATTCGGAATTTTTATGAGGAATGAGACCATAAATAAGTTTTTACGGTCTAGGAACCTCCTTAGGCCGTGAACACCTCATATGAGGGTTTTGAAGCCTCAAAACCCCTTCAAGACACTTCTAGGGCCTAGATTTGGCTTAGAAACTTGCATGCATGGACTTAGGACCCAAAAATCGTATCATATGATGTATAGACATGAGTTTACGACCCAAGCATGTTCTTGGACCATAAACCCTCATTCATGGACCATAAACTCATGTAAATGAGTCAAAATGCCCTTAAACACCTTCAAAATGCTTCCATGGGAGTGTAGAACCTCATAAACCTTCATGTGATGCACCAAAACATCCTCAAATGCATCAAACTTGAGTTTACGGCCCAAGAACATTCTTGGACCGTAAACCCACCTCCTTAGACCGTAAACACCCAACAAAGGGTGTTAAGGTGCCTTTAATCCCTTGAAAAGCTTGGTTTTGGACCTAGAATCACATGTGATTGAATTACAACCATCAAAGCCCTTAATTCATGGACAAACATGAGTTTACGATTGTAAACTCATGAATTTAAGGTATTAAACTCCCCAATAACATCTCCTTAGACCTTAAACTCATTTCCAAGGTCATTTCAAGTCTCGATCACTTCCTAAGTTATGGAATCGACCCTAGAACCTTCCCGTGTGCATTATATGACCATTTGGGATCCAAGAACCCACCACCCATGAGTTTACGGCCCTAAACTCATGGGGATATGGTCAATGGGCCGTAAACTCCTTAAGGAGTTTACTCTTGAAGAGTAAACTCCATATTTAGGCCCTACACACCCTTAGATGCTACCCGGATCACTCTTAACACTTGAATTGAAGTGTTTTCACGTCTTGGAGTGCATATTCATGTCTAATTAGTGGTTCAAAGTCTAATTAGATACAATTTCATATCATTTCATATTACATAGGAACCTTGCATGTAATCAAGCCCCAAACTGTCACATAGCATCCAAACCGTCGCGTTTTCTCGTCTGGTGAGCTCATACCCCTACCCACTTTCACTGTTTTCACTGTTTTCAGGGGGAATACAAGCAAAGTACAAGTGATACTTGTACTCAAAACTTGTTTTATATACATTGTGTTTCATACTATATATGCTTTTAACACTGACACTCGTAACAAACAACCGTTTGAACTTATAGGACACACAATCATGTTATTTGTGAATTACATTATAAATTGTTGTATTTATATTTTCACAAATGTTTTCCCACAATATAACAGTTAAAAGCATAACATTTGAACATGGTTTTGTCCTCGGTAACACTTCACAGAGATACGCAAGTGGAGGATAGTCAATTGATCTTTCAGTAGTATTACTAGTAAATTTGTTAATCCTATAATTGGAGACACGTCCTCGGTGAACACTCCACAGAGATATGCGAGTGGAGGACCACCCCCGTAACCAGAATCTCTTAGATATGGAGCGTGACTTGAGTGTATAGATCTATACGGGGCTGACTACCCCGTACCTGGCTGCTAGCTACAGCCGAATCGGAAGGTTCAAGGGTGACGAAAGTCATATAGGGTGATGGACTATTTATTGAACTAATTGGTGTATTGTATGGTTATGGAACTCGCAATTTGGATAACAGAGATTTACATATTAGTAATAATGGGTTTAGTAACTAGTTTACTTGGTATTTATTAGTTTTATAAACATGTTAAAAATAATACATTTTTAGAGTACATCTTTTACATTACATTTTGGGTTGGTGAACTAACACACACATTACAAGGATAACAAAGCTTTCAATATACATCTTTCACATTAGGAAAATATGGGATTTTCCTGGGATCACAGTTGAACATAACTAGAACAGTGTAACCTAACAGTTGACCAAACATTACTTTTAAAAAAATATGGGATTTTCTTGGGTTGTAACATTTTCAGAAAGCAAAAGGAAACTCGTAAATTTTCACAAAACAAAACCACTTATGAACTCACTGGCTTTATGCTGATTTTCAAACTGCTTGTATTCTCAGGTCCACATTAGACAGGTACCCGATGATCTCTTTTGGCGAAGACGGAGTGCGTAGAAGACTCGTCTTGTTTTTGTTTATGTATACATATGTATCACACTATAAAACTTTACTTTTGGAACAAATGTAAATTTCTATATGTAATGTAATGGTTGTTTACTTTACTTACTATGTGCATTGGATTTGATACTCAACGTGGAGTCCGCCCTGGAAATGTTTCCGCCTTCGGTTTTCGGGGTGTGACAGATTGGTATCAGAGCCCTTGTTTATAGTGAATGAAGTATACCAAACCTTACAAGGTATAAAACTATAAACACTAAGGGGCCTAAGTGCTCTGAACTAAAAGTATACTTCAAGTAAAAGTATTTTCAAAAGAATACAAGTATAACTAACCGTCGAGATCCGTAACTAGGATCAATATAGCATGGCCAACTATATTCATTCGAGACACAGCCAACATGTGCTTGGGAGTGACTGTGGTGTGCGACATGCCAAAAACTTACCCTAATATCCCAAACATCAAACTGTGGTCGTAGCGAATCATGAAATACTATGGGAGTATTTCTCGAGACAATCCTTTGTAGAAAACCTCATTCAAGCGTTATTCCCTGATCATTCCTTTAGCGATAATTTATCCATTTTGATAACTCATTCCTGCTTTATTGCTTATTCGAAATATATAATTGTCATATCTCTTGATTAAATTCGGAGGACTTATCATCCTCTCTTTCCTGATCTTATTAGATCAAGATGCCTCCAAGAAAGAGACCCAGCTCAAAGACCAACAACCCTCCGCCACCACCTTCTCCTCAAATTGACCTCGCAACGCTTCAAATAGTTATTACTGCCGCAGTGACAACCGCCGTGTCACAAATGAACCCTGGTGGTTCAGGAGGTGGTCTCCAACCCCAAAACTTAGAAGATAGCCAAGGACACCAAAAAGGGGGTTCTTATAAAGACTTCATGAGTGCGAAACCCACATCTTTTGATGGCACTGGAGGTGTCATTTCCCTCACTCGATGGTTCCTGAAAATCGAATCTATATTCGAAATCTATGCTTGTTCGGAGTTCGATAAAGTAAAGTTCGCAACTTGTACCTTCAGTGAAAAAGCCCTGACTTGGTGGAACGACTGAGTCAAATCCATGACCCTACCTGTAGCTAATGGTATGGGCTGGGAAGCCATGAAAGAACTCCTTCTGACTGAGTACTCCCCTCGGGGCGAAATACAGAAGTTAGAGCACGAGCTCTGGAACCTAAAGATGAAGGGTTCCGATCTTGCAGCGTACACCTCGAGGTTTGATGACCTGGCACCGCTCTGTCCGGGAATGGTTACCCCGGAGAGTAAGAAAATAGAAAGATTTATTTGGGGGCTGACCCAGCCAACCAAGGGACACGTCTTATTTGCACGGTCGGATACTTATGATAGTGCCAAAAGTTTAGCTCAAATTCTGATTGATCACAATGATGAAGTTGAGGAAACAACCGCCACCCCCGAACCGACCAAAACTAGTGGTGAAAAGAGAAAGTTCTGGAAGAAGAAGAAAGGCCAACCTTCCTAAGGATCCTCAAAGAAACAACAGACTGTAGCAGTCCATGCTGCCAGTACCCCCATTGTCGCTGCTTCTGTTGTTGGATCTACAGCTCAGACCCCTACCAGTAGATATGCTGGTAACCTTCCTGTGTGTGAAAAGTGCAAGTACCACCATAACCCTGGCCCCTGCCGTGAACTGTCGTGCACCAACTGCGGTAAAAAGGGGCACATGGTCCGATTCTGCAAGGCACCAGCCCAATCAGCCAACCAATCTTCTGGAGCAGGTGTTGGTCAAGCCTGCTATAACTGTGGAGAAGTTGCGCATTACAAGAGGAACTGCCCCAAGAAAGTGACAGCTGGTAATACCGGGAGAGTCCTATCCATGGGACGGGAGGAGGCAGTCGTCGATCCCACTGTTGTTTCGGGTACGTTCCTTCTCGACAACTCTTATGCTAGTATTCTTTTTGATTCGGGTGCTGAAAGAAGTTTTGTTAGTCATTCGTTCAAACAAAATCTAAAACCTAATCCCCAATGATTAACCAAAATTTTTACCGTCGAGATGGCTAACGGTGAGAAAGAAAGTGCTAGTGATGTATTCATAGGTTGTACCCTTACCCTGAACGATCATTCATTTCCCATCAATCTTATGCTAGTCTCCATTAATAGCTTTGATGTTGTCATTGGCATGGATTGGTTGAGTCCCAATCATGCTGATATCCTTTGCTACGAAAAAGCCATCCATCTCAATCTTCCTACGGGTCAGACTCTCATAATCTATGGCGATAAACTCAGCTCCAACCTTCGCATCATTTCCTGCATCAAAGCTCAGAAACTCTTGCAAAAGGAATGCCAAGCATTCCTAGCCCATGTCTGTAACACCGTAAATTTCAAGACAAAATTTTCATTTAAAATAATCATTTTATTCTTAGAAACACTTGTTTAAAATCTCATTCATAGTCGATTTATAAAACATGATTCCATTTTCACTTGCATAGAAAACCAGGATCCTCCAAAATATGACTCTTTCTCTGGTGTGTACAATCAAGCCGGTGCCGTCCCGTGATACTGAAAGAAACCTGAAAAACATCACACAAAACACTGTAAGCATGAAGCTTAGTGAGTTCCCCAAAATACCATACATAACACATATTAGCCACTCGAGGCTATAACTCTATGGGTCCGTGCACCCAAACTCTGTGAACCCTCAGGTTCTAGCTCTGATAAACATGCACCACATAAATCACATAGAAATAATGCAGTACAACACATAACATACATAGCATACAAATACTCTATCACATAACTCTGGTTACCTACTCAAGGTAATAGTATAGTGAGAAGACTCACCTGGCAAGCAGAAAGCAGATATCCCCACACTTGAATCTCGAACTCGCCACCGCCTAACACATAAGGCAAATACTCTCATGAATATAACTCTCGAGACTAGAATAAATCCTCTCATAACACCCTCTTATGGGTAAAAGACTATTTTACCTCTCTCTTGGCCCAAAGGCCACATCGCTGACCAAACCCTAAAAGTCAACGGCCAACCCTTGGTCGTAATCAAAGTCCTCAGTCTCAGTCAACCCCTGACCGACCCTACTCGCCGAGTCAACCCTGTGACTCGTCGAGTTCCCATAATCAGAACTTCACTCAATCTGCGACCTAACTCACCGAGTCACCCCGAGACTCGCCGAGTCCCATAACTCTGAGTCCACTCGCACACGACTCACCGAGTCATCCCTCGACTCACCAATTCTCGACTCAACCAGAGAATATTTGGGACTCTTCGACAAGACTCGTCGAGTCCAAGAACAGACTCGCCGAGTCTACGGCTATCTTTAACCTACTCGCCGAATTGTTCATACAACTCGCCGAGTTCCAGGCCATCTTCATCCAACTCGTCGAGTCCACCCTTGTGACTCGCCGAGTACCACCGGTCTGAATACATTCCGAAGCATTCTAGGCCATGCAACTGCTCCAAGACATAGATCTAGTCTCCTACCACTCATCCATCACGTAAAGTGGCAAACTTTACGTGAATCCAAAGAGATCTACCCGTTTGCACATTGGGGCTAGGGTTTGGGACATGTAAGCTTCACTAAACACTCCGACACAGGGACTTTCATGCTCTCTGATTCTTCTCCCTTCCAGATCTGAGGTAGCAACCTCAGATCTAACCTCTAGACTTCCCAATTCATCCATAGACAATTTCTCACAAACCCCAAAATGAAGAAACAACATAACAACAGGTCAATAACGAGATATTACCTCTAAGTGATGCCCCAACTGCAATGCAATTCGAATCCAAGCAAAGCCCCTTGCTCCAAGCCTTCAATCTCCCAAATTCCTTCAACAATTACTTCTCCAAGCTCCAATCCACTCAACAATGGTGCTTCTCCGTGATTTAGGGTTTTCTGGGGCTCAAGGGGTGATAAAGAGGCTGGGAGGAAAACATAGTGATCTTTATATAAGGCTCAACCCCAAGAATTAGGGTTTTCTCCACTCAGCGCCTACTCGCCGAGTCCATTACACTGACTCGCCGAGTCGGCCACTTAACACGCGACCAAGTCGCGACTCTACTCGCCGAGTCCGCACATGGACTCGCCGAGTCACTCTTTCCTAATTTACTCTTTTAGCCCTTCAACTCTACTCTTGATATTTCGGGATGTTACAATGTCATTAACGAGAAACAGGAAGTTAAAGACCTCGCGAGCATCCCCAAAGTCTGTAACATTCCTAATGTCTTTCCAGAAGAGCTTCCAGGAATTCCTCCCGAACTTCAGGTCGAATTTCACATTTACCTAATTACTGGAGCTACCCCCGTAGCCAAGTCTCCATATCACTTAGCTCCAGAAGAAATGTAGGAGTTATCTAGCCAACTCAACGAGTTACTCAGTAAAGGGTTCATCAGACTGAGTTCCTCACCCTGGGGAGCTCCGGTTTTATATGTAAAGAAGAAAGATGGATCCTTCCGGATGTGTATCGACTACCGTGAGCTGAACAAGTTGACCGTTAAGAACCGATATCCTCTTCCGCGAATAGATGACCTCTTCGATCAACTTCAGGGAGCCAGTTACTTCTCAAAGATAGACATTCGGTCAGGGTACCATCAGTTATGAGTTCAGGAGAGTGATGTTTCCAAAACAGCTTTCAGGACTCGGTATGGAAAATACGAGTTCGTAGTGATGCCCTTCAGTCTAACCAATGCACCGGCAGTGTTCATGGACCTAATGAACCGGGTGTGTCTTCCTTTCTTAGACAAATTCATCATTGTGTTCATTGATGGCATCCTTGTCTACTCCAGAAGTGAAGAAGACCACAAGCAACACTTGAGGTTAGTGTTGGAAACCCTTAGATCCGAGAAGTTGTACACGAAATTTTCCAAGTGTGAATTTTGGATTCGGAAGGTAACTTTCCTCGGTGATGTGGTAACCGAGGAGGGTATTCATGTGGATCCTTCCAAGATTAAAGCGATAGAGAATTGGTCGGCACCAAAAACACCCACAGAAATCCATCAATTCTTGGGTCATGCCAGCTATTATCAGAGATTCATCCATAATTTTTCCAAAATCGCCAAACCCCTAACCACTCTAACACAGAAAGGTGTACCCTTTTGTTGGGCTGAAAAGCAAGAATCCCTATTCCCAACATTAAAGCAAGCCTTGTGCAGCGCACCAGTTTTGTCCCTACTCGAAGGGATAGAAGACTTCATTGTCTATTGTGATGCATCTAATCAGGGCTTAGGCTGTGTGCTTATGCAAAGGGGAATGGATAAGAAACTTGAGATCAGAAGTGACGGAGTCTACCATTTCATGGACCGAATCTGGATTCCAAAGCCCGGAGGATTCATGGAGATTGTCATGGAAGAGGCACACAAGACCAGATACTTTGTCCACCCAGGTTCGGACAAGATGTACCTAGATCTCAAGAAACAATACTGGTGGCCGAACATGAAAGTCGAGATCGCTACATTTGTGGGCAAGTGTTTGACTTACGCCAAAGTGAATGTCGAATACCAGAAATCCTCGGGTCTGCTCCAGCAACCCGAGATACCCGAGTGGAAATGGGAGATGATTACCATGGATTTCATCACCAAGTTACCCAAGTGTTCGAGTGGGTACGATACCATTTGGGTAATTGTCGATCGTTTGACCAAATCCGCTCACTTCATTCCAATCAAAGAATCATTCAAAATGGAAAGACTCGCGCGAATCTACATCCAAGAGGTAGTTCGACTGCACGGTGTACCTACATCCATTATCTCCGATCGAGATAGTAGGTTTATCTCCATATTTTGCCAGCACTCCAGAAGGCTCTTGGAACTAAACTAGACATGAGCATGGCTTGACCGACGGACAGAGTGAGATAACTATCCAAACCCTGGAAGACATGCTTAGGGCATGTGTCATCGATTTCGGAAAGTCGTGGGACACACACTTATCTTTGATCGAGTTCTCATACAATAACAGTTACCACACCAGTATCAAGGCTGCTCCGTTTGAAGCCCTCTACGGTTGCAAGTGCAGATTCCCTCTATGCTGGGCCGAGGTAGGGGACACACTGCTAGCCAAGAGTAGATTTCCCGACAATGCTCTCACTGGTCCTGAAATCATCCGCGAAACTACCGAAAAGATCATCCAAATCTGAGAACGACCGAAAGCTTCACGTGATAGACAAAAAAGCTATGCTGATAACCAACGGAAACCTATGGAGTTCCAGGTTGGAGACCGTGTCCAGTTGAAGGTCTCACCCTGGAAAGGCATGGTACGCTTTGGAACCCAGGGTAAACTTAATCCGAGGTACATTGGACCCTTCGAGATCCTCGCCAGGATCGGTCCGGTAGCCTATAAACTTCGGTTACCTCACGAGCTTAGCAACATTCATCCCGTCTTCCACGTATCAAACCTTAAAAAGTGTCTATCCGATGAAACACTCGTGATTCCTCTTGATGAGATCGAGATAAATGAGAATTTAACTTCGTGGAGGAGCCCATCGAAATCATGGATCGTGAGATCAAACGTACGAAACAAAGTCGCATCCTGATAGTGAAGGTGCGCTAGAATGCCAAGTGGGGACCGGAATTCACTTGGGAGCGTGAAGACTCAATGAACCAGAAGTATCTGCATCTCTTTCCAAATCCATGATTTGTATCTTAATTCTGAATTTCAGGACGAAATTCCCTCTAACGGGGAGATAATGTGACAGCCTGAAGTTCGTTCCATTATTTGTAACCCGTTTTCGTTAATAAAGTCGTTAAGTTCCAAAATTTTCCGTTAACTTCGTGTTAAATAAATTATTGCGACTTCTATTAATGTTTTAAGAAGGTGTTGGAATACATTTTAAAACATTAAAATATTTTCTATTTCATTTAGAAAATATTTAGTTTTATTTAAGTCGTAATTACGGCAACTTTATCGGGTGCAACCAAAGGCACCGTCTAACGACAGTATCGGGTAGAATTCCACCGGGTCACAAACTAAACCCCTATATAAGGGACTGAGTGACATCATTTTGAGGCTTTTACTCTCTCTCTAAAAACTTTCTCTCACTACTCTCTCTCTAAAATCCGAAACTTAGCCAAAATCACCCAAAACAAGCTCCAAATCACTAAGGTAACTTCCCTAACTCATGAATTAGCATCTTAGACCTTCAAATTCGGAATTTTTATGAGGAAAGAGACCATAAACAAGTGTTTACGGTCTAGGAACCTCCTTAGGCCGTGAACACCTCATATGAGGGTTTTGAAGCCTCAAAACCCCTCCAAGACACTTCTAGGGCTTAGATTCGGCTTAGAAACTTGCATGCATGGACTTAGGACCCCAAAATCGTATCATATGATGTATAGACATGAGTTTACGGCCCAAGCATGTTCTTGGACCATAAACCCTCATTCATGGACCATAAACTCATGTTAATGAGTCAAAATGCCCTTAAACACCTTCAAAATGCTTCCATGGGAGTGTAGAACCTCATAAACCTTCATGTGATGCACCAAAACATCCTCAAATGCATCAAACTTGAGTTTACGGCCAAGAACATTCTTGGACCGTAAACCCACCTCATTAGACCGTAAACACCCAACAAAGGGTGTTAAGGTGCCTTTAATCCCTTGAAAAGCTTGGTTTTGGACCAAGAATCACATGTGATTGAATTACAACCATCAAAGCCCTTAATTCATGGACAAACATGAGTTTACGGTTGTAAAATCAAGAGTTTAAGGTATTAAACTCCCCAATAACATCTCCTTAGACCTTAAACTCATTTCCAAGGCCATTTCAAGTCCCGATCACTTCCTAAGCCATGGAATCGACCCTAGAACCTTCCCGTTTGCATTATATGACCATTTGGGATCCAAGAACCCACCACCCATGAGTTTACGGCCGTAAACTCATGGGGATATGGTCAATGGGCCGTAAACTCCTCAAGGAGTTTACTCTTGAAAGGTAAACTCCATATTTAGGCCCTACACACCCTTAGATGCTACCCGGATCACTCTTCACTTGAATTGAAGTGTTTTCACGTCTTGGAGTGCATATTCATGTCTAATTAGTGGTTCAAAGTCTAATTAGATACAATTGCATGTCATTTCATATTACATAGAAACCTCGTGCGTAATGAAGCCCCGAACTATCACATAGCATCCAAACCGTCGCGTTTTCTCGTCTGGTGAGCTCATACCCCTACCCACTTTCACTGTTTTCACTGTTTTCAGGGGGGAATACAAGCAAAGTACAAGTGATACTTGTACTCAAAACTTGTTTTATATATGTTGTGTTTCATACTATATATGCTTTTAACACTGACACTCGTAACAAACAACCGTTTGAACTTACAAGACACATTATCATGTTATTTGTGAATTACATTATAAACTGTTGTATTTATATTTTCACAAATGTTTTCCCACAATATAACAGTTAAAAGCATTAAATTTCAACATGGTTTTGTCCTCGGTAACACTTTATAGAGATACACAAGTGGAGGATAGTCAATTGATATTTCAGTATTATTACTAGTAAATTTGTTAATCCTATAATTGGAGACACGTCCTCGGTGAACACTCCACAGAGATATGCAAGTGGAGGACTGCCCCCGTAACCAGAATCTCTTAGAAATGGAGCGTGACTTGAGTGTATAGATCTATACGGGGCTGACTACCCCGCACCTGGCTGCTAGCTACAACCGAACCGGAAGGTTCAAGGGTGATGAAAGTCATATAGGGTGATGGACTATTTATTGCCCTAATTAGTCTATTGTATGGTTATGGAACTCGCAATTTGGATAACAGAGATTTACATATTAGTAATAATGGGTTTAGTAACAAGTTTACTTGGTATTTATTAGTTTTATAAACGTGTTAAAAATAATACATTTTCAGAGTACATCTTTTACATTACATTTTGGGTTGGTGAACTAACACACACATTACAAGGATAACAAAGTTTTCAGTATACTTCTTTCACATTAGGAAAATATGGGATTTTCCTAGGATCACAGTTCAACATAACCAGAACAGTGTAACCTAACAGTTAACCAAACATTACTTTTAAAAAAATATGGGATTTTCTTGGGATGTAACATTTTCAAAAAACGTAAAGGAAACTCGTACATTTTCACAAAACAAAACCTCTTATGAACTCAGCAGCTTTATGCTGATTTTCAAACTGCTTGTATTCTCAGGTCCACATTAGACAGGTACCCGATGATCTCTTTTGGCGAAGACGGAGTGCGTAGAAGACTCGTCTTGTTTTTGTTTATATATACATATGTATCACACTGTTCAACTTTACTTTTGGAACAAATGTAAATTTCTATATGTAATGTAATGGTTGTTTACTTTACTTACTATGTGCATTAGATTTGATACTCAACGTGGAGTCCGCCCCGGAAATGTTTCCGCCTTCGGTTTTCGGGGTGTGACAATTCAAAGCAATAATAATCTCAATTTCTAACATGAATTCTTTTTAGACATCTTCAGATGGTTTCAAGATTTTAAAAGCTATTTCCTTCCCATTATGTTCTCTGAAAAGATTTTAACAGCTATTTCAAAAAGGGAAGACATCCTTTGTAAACCTTACTATTCCCTCCTTTTCCTATCATGTTCTTTGAAAAGGTTCAAGAAAAGTAAATCAGCAATGATAATCCACATAAATATTATTTCAAGATGACAAATAGAACACAAACCGGGTTTGAAGTTTGATGTTTCTGATAGAAGCTCTCGACACTGAAACAATCTACAAGTGGATGAGTATTTTTCATGAAGACCCTCTAATTCTTTTGGTAAAATAATTGAATCATGATATGGGGAAGAAGATGGATCAGATTCAAATTCATCATCACACACACAAACAATTGCTCCATTTTCTGGTATTCCGTCATTTTGGTCATAAATTTGGAAATCTGAGTTTGTGATTTCAAAGGAATGTCTAGTGGGAAGCCTCATAGCCCACTGAACCATAGAGATCTGGTGGTGTGACAACCCAACATTTATCCATTATAAAATCCCGTTTTCACTAACGGAATTCGTCGCTTTATAAAAGGTTTCGTAATATTTGGAGTCGTCAATAAATAAAAATCTATTTATTTATATTTCATGTCATTATTATAAGTTGATATAACTTGTTAATGTTAATCTCGTTAAACAAATAAAGTTATATTACTTTTCAACCACTTCACCCAGGTAAAAAGTTTAACCCCGTTAAAATTCAACATCGGGTAGTCGTGTATCGGGTGCAACATCTGAGGCATATATAAAGGAAATGTATATCACTTTGTACATTTTTACCACCCAAAACCCACTCTCTCACTACTTTCTCTCTCTAGACCCAATTTCGACTCTGAAACCACGATTTTCGGCTCCTAAACGTAAGATCCTCAACCCTAACTTGTTATAAACATACAATATTGTCTTTATAACTCAAAAATCACATGATTAAGACATGGGAAAGGAGTTTACCGCCTAAGAAGCCCCTTAGGCCGTAAACACCTAAATTGTGCCAAAAGGTCCCAAATTTCCTTCTTAAAAGCTTGGATTCTAGTTAGGGGTTTTACCTAGGACTGTTTTAACATGAAAGCCATAAGTTTTAGGGCATTAAGAGGAGTTTACGGCCCAAGCACATGCTTAGGCCGTAAACACCCTTTTCCATGCAAAATGACCCCAAAAACTCTTCCAAGGCGTGTTAGAATTTAGATATGAATTTAGGGAATGCTTAGGGCCATTTAACAACATCTTTTGAGGGGTAATATAGAGTTTACGGCCCAAGAAAAAGCTAGGACCGTAAACTCCCCCAAACTACACTAAATGAAGGATTAAACCCCCAAATTTGGTCCTAGACATTCACTAGAAAATATAGGGGATTGATTTGGGGCCTTAGCATCCATTTTTGGGGAGTGAACAAGAGTTCACGGCCAAGCCTAGGGGCTTACGGCCGGAAACTCCCAAGGAGTGGCCTCTGGGCCGTAAACTCCAAGGGAGTAAACACTTGGACTCCCCCGTAACCCCTTTTTGGCCTTATATAATCCCCGAGAACCACTTCTAAGCCCTAAGACCTCGAATCAATGCTAGAATATATAAATGTTTTAATAAAAAGCATAAAATGGCTAATTTCATGTAAAATACATATTCTATATGTTAATAGGGTCTTAAAAGGTGTACAAGTCCTTATTTGGCACCAAACGCTCAACCGACACTTTCACTCGATTTACTCGATTTCAGGTGAGTTCATACCCCTTTAATGAACCTTTTAAATGTTTTTATATGTTTTAGGGGGGGGGGGGGGGGATACAAGTCAAATATACATGTTTATGAAGATTAATCACATGTGATTCACTATCCGTAGATCAAATCACATGTGATTTACCACTATGCCTTATAAAGGAATTTTGCGTTTTCAAAACTATTTTGGATAAATAAACAATTTTCTAAATGTTCCCTTTGGATAAGATTTTTATTAAATAGATTTCCTTATAAAATGTAACCACACTAATATAATTATATAAGTAAGATTTGAAGGCTTTAGGACCGATGGCTCACCTTATTTCCTGTTCTTGTTTGATTGTGGGCTTAGGGTAGTTGTTATCCATCTAACTGTCATTGATTTCTTAGTCATATATCATGTATATTAGTGTGGGTTTCGAGTAGTTTCATTCTATTTGATGCCTAAAACACTAAATTGACAAGAACCATACACACTAAATTAACTATAATATGTATAGTTAAAGCTACTACTACTCGCTACTGCTACTACTTTACACACTATAATACACACTATTACAAGTCAATATATGAATAAGAGAACACACTACAAACTAGATGAAAGACTACTACACTATAATACAAGATAAATCACTAATTCAGAAGATACACACTAACTCACTACAAGATACACTATTCGCTACATACTATGCCCAGAGTTTTCCGACAGGAAGACGACGCTACATGTATAGATCTATACGGGGCAGACAATATTACATCCCGACTGTTAACTTCAGTCCAAGCCGTGCAAGCCCTGACACTACTTCACTACACTATGCTTGACCGGGTTGGTCATGGGGTTCTCTATTACTCTCACTATCAGTCGTATACAAGGAAACACACTATATCCACACTAAAATACTAAACTAAACTATGAGTTAATATTCCGAAGTAAATTACTAAAACGCTCTTACAATAAACGGCTTTCATCAATGAAACTTACTTGCAACTTGGAGATTTTCACTCGCGATGTATTTTCTGGAAAATAGAGGATTTTCTAGGGCTTTTCTACTACTTTCAAAATGTAAATCGCAGTTTACATACTATATGTTCTAATGCATTTTATACAAAAATTCACACTAAACTCTTATGAACTCACCAGCTTTATGCTTATACTCGTTTTCAAATAACTTGTATCCTCAGGTCAAAGATAGACAGGTACAGGTGCAACATTTTGGAAGAAGATGGAGTATACAAGATCCATCTCTTATTTTTGTATTACTTTTGGTGTTTGTTGAACTATACAGAACACACTTGTAATTAAACTTACTATGAAATGAAATGGTTGCATGTTTTTTTTTTTACTATTATGAAATTGTGATGATACTGTACATGACGTCCTGCACCCCGAAACGTATTCCGCCGTTATCGGTTTTGGGGTGTGACAGGTGGACACGTGATTTATCAGATGAAATGTACTCACCGGCTCCCATAAATAAATAAATAAACCTAAATTTAACAAAAGTTTGACCTAAATCACAAAAAAGAGAGAGCAGGTTTTCCACAAGGTCCATAATCGCATAGCCCTTACTCGAAATATAAAATACTCTTGAATCATCGAGATTGGAATTCAGTAAATTACACAAAATCGAAATAAACACGATATATCTCAAGAAAAGTTATAATCGTTCAAGAAAATAAAATTTTAAGCGGCAATTAAATCTATTAGGTAATACTTAGGAACGAAACTAACCGCGATAATGAGCCAGAGATCGAGAGGCCATTGACTCGAAATTAGGTTTTTGCTTACGAAATTAGGATTTTGGTCCAAAGCTACTCGTACTTCCTCCTCCGAGTTATGTACCAGAATATACACACAGTGACTTGAAATTAGGTTTTTGCTCGCGGTGATAGTCACAGAGCGCCGGAATCTGATTGTTGTCGGAAAGTTATATAAGGATTTTGCAAGGTTTAACAGTGAGGACAGTGTGAGAGAGCTGCAAATGGTGATGATGGATGACGTGTTAGTCGATAAGGCCGATACGTCGTCGTTGTGCAGGCCTGAAGAGTCGGTGTGGGTTGGAGGTAGTGGAGATGAGTGAGGGGCGGAGATGAAGGAAAGGAGATATTAGAGAACAGATCATCGAAACAAACGTAAGAGAAGAAAGCAGCGTTTAATATTTTTGGGAATTTTATTTTCCCTCTCAAAAGAGAGACGCGCGTTTTACATAAAGTGCCCTCAGTGTTTTTTATATTTTTTACATGAGACACTAATTTAAGGGCACGCAGTAATGCGTGACCTAAATCCTTAAATTTTTTGAACAGATAACACATTGTTAGTGTCACTCTCTTTTGCGTAACATAAATCAACGTGTCGTGGCTTTCATGTCGTAAAAGGCTCTTTTTCTTGTAGTGCACCGACACCATATTAGAGCTCTTTCATCTATTTCTTCCACTGCCACATCTACTTCTACCTCCTTCTCAGAAGACCTATGTCTCTGATCCTTTTGCATCCTCCTCGTGCGACTTCTTCATATCTCTTTTCCGATTCATCCTTTTCTGATCTTGTTGTTGCCTTAATTCCTCCGATGGCAGCTTCTTCGTTGGGCAACCTGTGTTCTGTAGTCGTTTTCTTGTCTATCAACATTGCGGTTTTCGATCTCGCCAGAATTGGCTCCGTCGGCCGTAGCATAGACCCTCTTTCTTTCTCGCTGCCTCTCTCCAGACTCTTCTGTCGCTGGTTGCATCATCATTGTAGATGCGGATAGTTTTCTCTTTTTCTACAACGCTATTACCTATGGCTGTTGCTTCTTCTCTCTTCTTCTCCAACAAGCAATCAATGTTAGTCGCCATTGTTAGAGCTCTACCACCGCCGATGCCGCTATCTTCATCTAGTTTTTAAGTTTTCTTCTTTTGTTTATTTTTTCATTTTAATCGTCTCCAACTGATCAAACCGCGGTGGGATGTTAGTGATTACGGTTTAGGATTTAGCTATTAGGTTTTATGTATTCTTTATATATTCTTTTGTAATTGTCTTTTGAAAATCAATCAATACTTTATCTAACAATACCCTTATAGTTTATCACTTAATTATTCAACATACATATCATTTTAAGTAAATGAACAATTAATTTACTTCATTTTTCTATTAGTTTTCGTTTACTAAACTTTGAGTTATTAAATTTTATTTTTGCCCAACAGCATGCCTTAAAGTTCTTATATACTTGATTGCCTTGTGTTTGATATAAAATTTGGGATGTTGCCAGGTCTTTTCAAGAATACCACACATCCACGACCTGAGTTAGTGTAAGCAATGCCGTTCACTCAATGTTCAAACACATAATTCGTAGAAGCTAGGTCATCAAGTGTATTATAACATTTGGGATGTTACTCAACATCTACAAGAATGCCACCCATCCACGACCTAAGCTAGTGTGACCATGTGACCTTCACTACATATGTAAGGACATAATTCATAAAAGCTAAGTCATCAAGGTCAACAATAATCTCATTTTTATGTTGAGAACCAGATGGTGTCACGCCAGTAAGAGCATGCACATGACACTTCAGACGCAAAAGAGCCCTATATAAACAAATATTGTACTGAACACATGATGCGTGAAAATAGTCCTGTAACTAAGAAAATCGAGGTAATTATAGCACACGGTTAGGAAACTAATATCAAAATATCAATCCAAATCCATACCAAGAGAAGCCAAATGATAAAAAAAAGGTTAGTTCTTCTCGTCATAATGAAACTTGATTATGTCAGTCATCTAAAACTTTTCAGTCACGACATCAGTAAAACGTTGGTCCTTTATGATATACTAAAGCTCGAATTCTCAAATCCCATCCATGGCAACCTTCCGTATTAATTACAAAACCTCACAATATTCTGGACCATTTTGTTTCCACGCTTGCTAATTGGAACCCCTCTAAGGACTCCTTCTAGTTATCTACTTGTTTCCTTTATACTACTATGACGAAATTATGAGCAATATACCCCTCCAATCGAGAAAGTAGAAACACACGCTACTTGGTTGCTCGCCTCTACAAACACGAATACCGAAAAAGAACCAAAAAATGTAGGTAGGAAAAAAAAAAGGATTTTGAAAAATAAGCAAAGCCACCACTAATGGATAAAAAGACACCACCTACAAATAGGAGTGATCACCGTGCGGGTTCATGTAATTATTGACCAAATCAAACTGCAAACACCAATTACGGTTATTTCATTTTGTGAATTGAAGGGTGTGGTTATGTGGCCTTTTTATGTGGTTTGTAGTTTGGTATTTGACAACGTGGATTTGGCGTGATTTTCTTTCTGTGCTTTTTTATTAGCCATTAGGATTTGTTTTTTTTAATTTGCAGTTTTAAGAGTTTAAGACTATTAGTAATTAACATCTTAAAAACATCAAATTTTGATAACTTAAAAACACTAACAAACTAATAAAGTGAGTACTTAACAATTAACATCTTAAAAACCCCAAATTTATATATATAGCTTACCTTAAAATGTTAAAAAACCACCAAACCATATTTTGAAGAGTTTGAGACATTTAAAAATACAATCAAACCAATAAGTTAACTAATTAACTATTAATATCACAAAAACACCCAATTTCACCAATTTATAATGTTTATACAAAAAAAAAAAAAAAAAAAAAAAAAAAAAAAAAAAACAACAACAACAACAACATTTGTGCCTCCTAAAATTGTCCCTTCTTTCGTACCATGTAACAATTTTCTGATGAAATTTTCTTTCCAGTATATAGACCATAGACTACATGCAAACAAGCAAAATCATTACATACTCAAAAATAAAAATAAAAATTCATTAAATATTAGAGAATATAAACAAACATATAACATGTTAGCTACGTTGTAGCAAAGTTGTTCAATCTCTTTTTGCCATCTCTTTTTGATGAGCATGATTAGTTGATCTTTTACACTCTCAAAGTGTATCTACATAAAAAAAATTGATCATGTTAGTATCTGAGTATGTGTGTGACAAATTAAATCCAAAAATATTAACAATTTTCCCAAATCGGATCTATTAACAATTTTTACTTCACTATAATTTGTTGAGTGTATAAATTTGAAACAAATTTTTGTGTCGGCTATTTCAAAAACGTGATTCTTTGTTTGGGAGTGAAATGGAGAGTGTTGTATTTAATGTTATGTCTTCGCTTGTCTTATTAAACTGCATCAAGAAAATATAGTTAACAAAGATCGTTACTTTTTGTGCCACATTGTAACATCCTGATTTCAAGAATAATTTTTTCGTTTTTAAAATAGAATAAACTCCAATTTCCATATAGATATATCCAAGGTAAAACAATTCTTTCATAAACCGTAAAAGATCTCGAATAAAATAGTTGTTGAATTTCAAGGGAAAATTATTTATTCGTAAACCATAATTCAAAATTCGGAGTTATCCGGGAGACCAAATATTTGGTAATATAAATTGGTAATTTTATGACTTCTAGTATTTTAACTCAATAATCAGTGTGGTTCTTATCAAGTTGTACACACTTATTAAAAATGATCGGTGCACAATGCATAGCAGCTGTGTCCAATAACTTGTGATAATGATATACAAAACATTAACTCTCACATGCTTTTGTTCCCTAACCAAATTGTTATATATGTTGTCAAAATATTGATCGATTACAAGACCAAATTGGGTCCCACTTGAAAGAATCCCGTCGTATGAAAAACGAACCCAGTGATTAGATATACAAATAGAGTTATAAAAATTTTTAACTAAACTTTTGATTACTTACACACCCAAAAATCATTTAACTTAAAGCCAATGATTACTAGGATAAAGCTATGCAATTTTCTTACCAAAACTAATTAATTTGTGAAAATGTTGCATGATGACATTAAACAAGAATCATAGAGAACCCATAGAAATATTATGTTTAATCCTGACTATGAATTTTGACCGTTACATATAAGACAATGAAAAAACACATTTATATTTGATATTTGTTCCTCATATTGGTGTAACCATGTGTTATTATCAGGGGCGGATCCCTTTAGGGCCAGGGGAGGCCATGGCCCCCGTGCTTTTTAACCTGCTAATACTTGTATACATATATATATACTTAAATTATGTACAAGTTATTCAAAAGAGAAGGATCATGATTATAGAAACTTGAAAGGAAATCATGTAAAAATCTAAACTAGTTGAGGATATATATCTATAATTCCTAATTTGGAAGAAAACTTATTTTCCTAAAAGAAGAAGATTAAAATTTTATAGTATTTAATAACCATGGAAAGAAAAGATAAACAAAAAAATTATAAAAAAATATAAAACCTAAAACCTAAACCTTAATCATAAGTCATCGGCCGATGCCTCTCTTCTGTTATATGGTTTTTTTCTCCGGTAAGTTTCTGAGTCGATGTACCTCTGTGATCGATCGCGTGGGCTCTCAGCCTCTCTCGCTTTCACAACTCCGATCGCCGGAGCACCTACCGACTCCGGTTAATCTCTACAGTATTGCTTACTTGTAAGTCTGACACTATACATCTTATTTCGCTCTTGTCTTGTTTCTTCTTTCCCTCTTGTCTTGTTTTTTTGTTCTTTTTCTTATTACAAATTTAGAGTATTGCTTTAGGATTTTTTTATTGCTTTTTATTTACTTATCTATGAGTATACTACATTTGTAGCGTGTGGTCACTTGTACTGTGAGTCTCTATGCTACAGTGAGCATCACAATAACTCAGACTATAGCGATAGTTGCTAACCTTTGTTTTTTTTCATAAATACTTATATAATTATATATATGTTACTAAATTGTTATATACTTATAATATGTTTCTTTTCACTCAGACTATAGATATCTACTTATATATATGTTACTAAATTGTTTAGGAAATAGTTTTTGGTTTTTTTTACTATAACATTTTTTTTGCCTAATGCCTCTCTACGCCAGAATTTGATACATTGGCATGCTTTTGTTATTCATTTTATTTTGGCATTTATATTTGCATTAAGTTTAGGTGTTTAATTAGGGCTTGAGATAAATTGATAGAAAACTAATGCTTAAACAAAAAATATAAGGTTTCTTTCGTATGTTATAAATGTTATAAATGAAAACCATATTAAGCTTTTTCATATTCTTGTTTTTAAGTTTTAGTTTCGGCCCCACTCATAATATAGTCCGTGTTCCGCCCCTGGTTATTATCGGCTTATCTTAGGCTGAAACCCAAGGAAAATAAAGTCTAATATCCCTATACTGATTCTTTTATTTTTTAAATTGAGCGGACACACGTTTTTGAAAAACATATTTACAATGAATTTTGTTTCTCCTTCAGATATAATCTTATATCGTCAAAGAATATACATGGTATTCCAAACAATTCAATATTCATATTTTATAGAGCCGGGACACCTGATTGATCAGTTTCACATGTTGAAAAATGGTCTGTGATCTGTGCTTTACAAAAATGTGTTAACATTAGAATGGTGTAACTTGACATCAAAATGCTCCCAGGTGTCTTGCAGGATCAAAAAAAATGTCTGCTCACCACACAGGATTGTTAGCCTGACCATTAATGAATGCTGGCTTAACAATGACACGGGAATAAAAAAACGCTTCTTTTATTGGTCTGCAACATCCATTGTTGTTGTGTGTGTTCCATTTGACAAAGACCGTTGGAGTATTTGTCTTGCTTAAATGGTCTGAGGAATACGAATACACATTTTTCTGAAAGGTTATCACGGAGGAACAAAACAATTTGAGAGTATTCAGAAAGAAGTTGAGCAAGAGTTTGAGAGGAAATTATGCCGGAGCTTTTGGCTATCATATTCTATATATAAAGGTTTATTGGAGAATCAAATGTACAATAAATGAGAAAAAGGAGATTATATGACAGATGAGGACATTGCAGCAGGAAGACAAGATCATGTGCTGTGTCTTGTAACTTGTGTAAAAGCATGATCTTGAATAATACAACCACCAAGTCACAAGCAATTATATGGCTTAATCATGTACTTTTGTATAGAAAAGAAATAACAAAGCAGATAAATTGAATCACCAGTATTCTAAATTAAGGTGGGAATGAAAACAGTAGAAGCATCATGGTCCCATGTAATATTAAGAGGAATGTGGTAATGCCCCCTAACAAGCATGAAATTGTGGCTCAGGTCTCTGGGGATTTCTTGAAACATATCTGGCCCTATCATTAATATGTGAATTAGACATTGGATCTGTCTTACAGGTTGGAAGACAAAGCCATGTGAGGTTGCCTCTTCTTCCACCAGATGTCACCATCCTTTATCAAGATATCCTTGTATCTCTGTATATAAAAACCATTTGATATGAATAACACAACCACAACTTCCTCTGAAATCCTTCACAACTTTTCATCAAGAAGACGTGCAGGCTTTGAGAGTTTCCATCCTCAATCAGGCTTTTGAAGTGAACAGAAACTACCATCCTTAAAAATGGCCATCCTTTTTCCTCGGATCATTCAAGCAAAACAAATTCTCAGAAGATCATTATCCAATGGAAGCAGCACAAGCAAATCTATGGAAATCCCGAAAGGCTATTTAGCAATTTATGTTGGTGAGCAAGAGAAGAGGCGATTTGTGGTTCCTTTATGGTTGTTAAGCCAACCTGCATTTCAAGAATTATTAGATCAGGCAGAGCAAGAATTTGGGTATGTTCATCAAATGGGCGGCCTCACAATTCCATGCAGTGAATATACATTCAGTGATATTGCATCTCAGTTGGGCGCATTATGACTTCTATACAGCATTCTTACAACCGATTAACCACCAGCTAGGTTTTTTTGTCATTTGTATTTAAATCGAGACAATTTTCCCACTTGTATGAAATCAGATCAAGGAACAGTTTTGAGTTCCCTATAATTTGTTTAGTGTATGAATGATAAATATTTTCAGCTTTGATTATTATTGAAACATAGTCACATGGAACGCGATACGATCCGGTATGGCAACATGGATCCGGAACGTGGTTCGCTAGCTTGGACGTATCGGGTACAAGGTGGGGTAGGTTCATTTCAGTACGCCCGGTAGATCCTGGTACAGTGTATCATAGTATCCAGTACGGTGTACCATAGTATTCAATACAGTGTACCATGTTTAGAACAAAATTTTAAGAACAATTAACGTAGATTATAACATAATCACTTCAAATAAGATGTAATATTCCAGCAACTAACACTTCAAATTTTAAAACATAGAAATTCAAAGTAAATACCAGGAATTAAAAAACAGCAACAGCAACAGTTTGAAAAAAAAACAAAAAAACAGGAACATCAACACCTAAAAAACTTGAAACTAATCCATCCTTTGCCTTTTTCCATTTCCATCTGCATCAAAATCATCTCCCTCTAAGTTCTTCCACTGCAAGTCTTCATATCTTGTACTTGGCCCTTCCAAATTTGTATTTTCTGGATTCAGATCCCATTTTTTGGTTGGACCTGCTTTGTAATTTTCAGAAAAACGTGACTAGAGTCGAATGTTTGAGTGAATAAACACCAACTTGTCTGCCCTTTTACAATTTAAACGATTTCTTTTCACATATTGAATATAAGAGTAGGTACTCCAGTTTCTTTCCGCTGAGGAGCTATTAATGGGCAGTGAGAGAACTCTTATGACAACATTAGCCAAGTTTGGAGTTTCTGAACCGTAACTTGACCACCAATCAATCGCGTCCATGGTTACCACATGCATCTGTGATGATGCCATCGAATAAAGTCCTTTTCTCATGTGAAATGTTGCAAATTGCTCTCGCAACATCCGATATTCTTCTTCACTTTCAGATATTCTTTTAAACGCTTCCATGACTCCAAGTACCACTTCTTTATCTAAGTTGGGTGCTTTTCTAGCTATTCCACTAGGTGCTAACATTGAACGATAATCCGCATCATAGAATCATCGACATAAAGCAAATCCTAAACAATGTATGGAATCGTCATCTTCTCCCACCAAGCAAGCAATATTTTTTCAACTTCTAGATAGTATGAAGCATATTTGTTTGACATCACATCTTTAACTTCTCCTAACATGTTGTCCATTTTTTCGTATATTTCTCCCATTTTTGCTCCCTCGCCTTCACAAAATTTCATCAACAAAAAAATAGGTTTTGTGATCGCTAAAATACTCTCCACATCCTCCCAAAACTCTTCACTTCTAATAGTTTCAACAACCTTTGATCCAGTAATTCTAGTATTTTCATCTCCCAGTTTCACCCAATCTCTCCAAGAATTAAGGGAGATGGTTGTAGACAAAGCTTCTCTACAATCCATTAACATTTTCAATAATACCTAATGAGATGCAAATCTCATCTTTGCCACCTTTAATAACTCGAGTGTTGAGTTATCTCTAAACATGGTCAAAGCATGATTATGATTAAGAAAATATGTTACAACCACTTTTCCTCTTTTATATGTGGTCATCAACCAATAGAACGTATTTCCAAGATCATTGAAAATCAAATTCAATGTATGCACACAACAAGGAGACCAATGTGTTTGTGTACCTTTTCTATTTCTTTCCCGGCAGCCTTGCAATTCGCAGCATTGTTTGTAACGACTTGTAGGACATTGCATGGTCCTACTGTTTCGACGGCTCCAAGCAATTAGTTTGCTATTGCAACTCCAGTTTTCTCCACACCAGAAAACTCTTCTGCATTCATGAACATCGCCTCACGACTGTTAACAGCTATGACATTAATGAGTGGCTTGTGCTTTACGTTTGTCCACCCATCAGAAACAATTGAAACACCTTGCATATACCATGTATCTTTTATAGGATTTAAATCCTTTTCTACATCTCTATGGCATTCATCAAGTAAAACTGTCCTTGCTTTCTCGCTAGACGGAGGCTTATAACCGGCAGGTGCTTTGTTGATAGCACTAACCATCTCCAAAAATTGGGGATTATGTAGCACATTAAACAGAATTCCATTTGCGCAAAGCTCTCTTGTGATCTTCAAGTCAACAACGCTTCTTTCCATTACAGCAAATGCATCTTCAATAGGTTTCTTAAAAGAAGAGGAAGATTTTTTTTACTGAGTATGGAGTTCTTTAAAGCACGGGACACACCAACCTTTTCAGCATCTCGGACTTTTTTAAACAGCCTTTCACGCTTTTCACGATCATTTAGTATAACCGAACACCTTCTAATTTCAGCGGTCTTGCCCGGCATAACACCAAAAACGTGTATATGTATCCTCGTATAGGAACTAGTAAACTGTTGTTTGCAATGTTTACAAACCCACTTCTTTGCACCCCCAGTATTCTTGCTTGTTGCAGCATAAATAATGTTTACTTCCTGCAATAATGGCTTGGCATCCTTCACCTCACGAGTGTTAACTTGTTGAGTATCATCTATAAATGTGTTATCTTCAATGCTATTTTCATCTTCATCTACTTCAATATGCTCTATGTTCTCTCGGTGATCAGAAACACCTTTACCAAACACCATTTTTTTTCCTGTGAAGACTTACTTTGTCTTTTTTTATTTTTTCTATTGAGAATGTGTGGTAAAAAAAGAAAATCGATGCATAAATTAATTGTTTGTAAATGTGCAAACTGTAATCAATTTATAGTTTAATACTTTAATAATGGAGTCGTTGATTCTATAATACCGACTGAAATATCAAAATTCAAATAAATGGCTTAAATTAATGTATTGAAATCGTATATTGGTGTATATGGTTTTCTCAATGTGAATCGATGCCCCTTATAAAAAAGATATACACAATCAATTGATGGAAATTAGGAGATTTTGTTGCCAAATACTCAGTCGATCGTTCCCAGAGTACAAATGTTATTTCAGTCGGCGTCCCATGGCTTCAATCGGCATCCCATGGCTTCAGTCGGCGATCCCCAACTTCGATCGGCGATCTACATCGCCGTTCCGATATCCAAGAAAAGCGAATTTGGGGAAGGTGGGTTCAATTTTAAAATCGTTCAATCTATCGATCCAGGTCGCGTTCCCCATGCGTTTGGAACGAAATCGTACCCCGATCCAGCACGCGCGAACTCGAACGAGGATCGTGTCTAGTCAGGCGATTTATGTGACTATGTATTGAAATGTGAATTTTGGGAATGAAATGGAGTTAACAAAGATTGTTGCTTTTGTTCATGACCTATCATCAGAAATATAATTGGTAAACAATATGTAGCACTTGGGTCCATGACCTTGTGATGGTGATATGTCAACCATTAAGTCTCACATGTTTTGTTCTTTAATCAAAGTAAAATCCAAGTTTGCTGAACATTGATGAATTACAAGACAAATTGGGTCCTTCTTGAAAACAATTCCATCGCATGAAAAATGTACATGGTGATTACATATACCAGTAGAGTTATAGCAATGTTTAACTATTCTTTAGATTACTTATACACCCAAAGATTATGTAAATTAAAGCCAATCAATCATGTTGTTAAAGCTATGCAGTTTCCTTATTGCAACTAATTAATATGTGAAATTGTTGCATACGACATTAACTGAAAATCGTATAACATTCGTAGAAGTATAATGTTTAAACATGATTATGCACTTTGACCTTTACATACAGGATAGTGAAAAAAGCATTGATATTTGATTTTGGTTCCTCATATCGTTGATAGCATATTTGTTGTTAGCTTAGCCAGCAGCACAACAAAAAAAAATATAATATGCCTATATTCACCCTTCTTTTATGAAAGAAAAAAAAAATATTGATAATGAATTTTGTTTCTCATTCAAGTATCAGCTTATAGCATCAAATAATTTACAGGGCACTCCAAACAAGTGAAAATTCATGTTTTATAAAACAGGGACAAGTGACACATGAGTCTCGAATGCCTGTTGCGAAAAGTCTGTATCAGATACACCTGTAGATTTGTTTCCACAAATTTTGTGAAATTTACATACCAATTCCATGCTATCATCAAAGTTTTCCCTAGCCTGTTCCTTTTTCCATTAAATGTTGGAATTCACATTAGTAAAACTCAAATCTGTGGCATTCAAGTTTTTGCCATGCAATCATGTTTCTAAGCTAATTACAAATAGCAATTCATGAGTCCAAATCCAATTTTAACACTTTTCTGAATATTTTCGAAAAATTAACTTACTAGGGTTTGGTTATTACCTCAAGAATCTGTCAAATTGAAGGACAACAGAAATTTTGGGTTACCAAATCTGAGAAATCACGCAACCCTTATATGATTTCTGTGCTCCGTTTCTTCTTCCTCTTTCTCTGGTTCGGGTCGCACTCAGCAGAATGCAAAGAGACCTTGAAGGTCTCCCCTTCTTTCCAGATTGTAGACATAACAACGCACACACAAGGAAACCAGCGTTTTCCTTTCTTTTGTTAACATTCGACTGACTTTGGGTCCCAACATTTAACCTATGTTTACATAAAGCCCTTTATATTCTATTTATTCTCAGAATGACCAAAAATTCTTAAGTAACATATTCCCCTCTACTTTTAACTTCCAAATATTTCAAAATACCCTTCTACTTTATCACCTAATTTTTCAACATACATGTAATTTTAAATAAATGAGAATATTGGGAGTGGAATGGAGTTAACAAAGATAGCTGCTTTTTTTCATAACCTATCATCAAAAATATAATCGGTAAACAATATGTAGCACTTGGGTCCATGACCTTGTGATGGTGATATATCAACCATTAAGTCTCACATGCTTTTGTTTTTAACCAAAGTAAAATCCATCATTTGCATGGGAAAATAACAAGGTTGGTATCGAAAATTCAAGTGAGCGTGTTAATGCCTTCGAAGATCAAGATGATAATTCACAATGTAATATGGAGGAAGGGTCATATGATCCGTTTGGAATCTACGAAACAGTTGAAAAAATGAAAGAGGATGGAAGAAATGCTAAGGAAGTAAATTCAGATGTTATTGATGATGATATCCGGGTTCATGAAAGCAAGATAATTCCTATAAATGATGAGGGGCAGTTACGGAATTTACATTAAAAAACAGCGGAGCATAAATTTTTTTCCCAAGTTATATCCCCTGATCAGCAGCAGAATGAAGTTTGCTTAGGTAATGTTACTCGCCATCAACCATTGAAGGCTGGCCAGACATCAAAACAGGGGCCGGTGGTCACTGTTCCAGCAACAGTTAAGCTTTCGGCAAAGGAAAGCTGCCCGGCAGCAGGTCCAGCTCCCTCTTCAGCCTCGATTATGGATTACCCAATACATTACTCCAATGAAGGAAAAAATGATGAATGCAAGAATACTCCTATTGGGTTTGATGGTGGATTTGTTCCGGTTTCTGGTATTGTAGATTCGGAAGATAATTTAACAAACGCTCCAGGTTTTTCAAATTGTAATAGTTTAGATGGCTGTTTGGGTAATTCTTACAATAAAGGGTCTTTCTTAAGTGAGATCCAAAAAATATTGGAGATGGGAAAAGCAATGGGAGATAATTTGGAGGGGTGTTATGACCGGGTAAAAGACCTTGTTGAAGGGAACGGAGATAAAATGGTGTTGAGATGAATTGTCTCTCCATCAATATACAAGGAGTGGGTTGTAAATATAAATGGAGTTGGGTACGGAATTTATGTCTTAAACATAAGCTTAATTTGATGGCAATTCAAGAAACAAAGATGGAAGTTAATGATGTTCGTATGGCTCGTTCTTTCTGGGGTAATATTTCTTTTTCTTATGTTGTCTCTCCTTTTCGTGGAGCTTCGGGTGGTATTCTTGTTCTTTGGGATTTGGATTTTATCTATTTTAAATCCCCCCATATTTCTGATTATTTTACTGTTATCAAGGCGATATGGTCTTCTTCGGGGTTGGTGGTTATGTTTATTGCGATTTATGCTCCACCAGGGGCTGATTGTAAGAAAATTCTTTGGGATATTCTTCTTCAGCTTATTAATTATTTCCAAGGTGAATGTGTTTTGATGGGTGATTTCAATGAGGTGTGTGATGAAACGGAAAGATTTGGTACTATTTTTAATTCAAATACAGCTAGAAGCTTCAACAATTTCATTGAGTGGGCGACCATATCTGATGCTTCTCGGGGGGGGGGGGGGGGGGGGTCCTCGGTTTACGTGGAGTAATAAGTGGGGTTCAAATTTTAGTAAGTTGGATAGATTTTTAATTTCTCATGGTATTTTGGATGCTTTTCCTCATTTGACAGGTATGGTCTTGGAGAAGTACATTCCAGACCATAGATCTATTCTGTTATCGGAGCATAGAGTTGACTATGGCCAACTACTTTCCGTATCTTTTCTTCTTGGTTCAACTTGGAGGGGTTCGATGATGTTGTTAGAAATTCATGGTTCCCGAGATCAAAATTTACTCAGTGTTTCTCATCTTTGGGTTAGATTTAAGAAGAAACTTCAACTTCTTAAATATAACATTCGAATTTGGAACACTAATTCTAAGCTCAAAATGGGTTCTAAACGCACGAAGCTCCAAAAACTATCAGAATCCTATGATTCGCGCCTTATGACCGGCGGGGGAGATGCTATTTTTCGGGAGCAACAAGTTTATATTCTTAAGAACATCACGGATTTAGATCACACTGCGAATCTCGAGTTAGCCCAAAAGGCTAAAATTCAGTGGGGACATTGAAGGTGATGAAAACTCGAGTTGTTTTCATGGGGTCATAAATAGTAAGAGAAGACAAATGACTATCAGGGGTGTTTTGAAGGATGGGTGTTGGATTGATGATACAAATACGGTTAAGGAGGAATTTCGTGTTTCAGACTCTTTTTTCTAAACAGGTTGGTACTCGACCCCTTTTTTCTCATCTTTCGTCTGCTCAATTCCAATTTCTTCATGCTCCTTTTACTTGGGAGGAAATAAAGAAGGCAGTGTGGGACTCTTGCTATTCCAAAGCTCCAGGTCCTAATGGTTTCACATTTGGTTTTATAAAATGGTATTGGGATATTGTTCAGGATGATATTTTTGACTTGGTGTCTCATTTTCATATGCATTCTTCTATTCCTAAGGGGTGTCATGCTTGCTTTTTCACTATGATCCCAAAAATTAGAGACCTAAAGGTTGTTAGAGATTACAGGTCTATTAGCTTGACTGGTTGCTACTAGATTGGCTGAGGTTATTGATAGTTTGGTTAGTGTGGAGCAATCGACTTTTATAAAAGGTAGATAGACTCTAGAGGTCCGTTTCTTCTCAATGAAATTGTAGCTTGGAGTAAAGCTTCTAAAAATCCTCTTCTGCTCTTCAAAGTGTATTTAGAAAAAGCTTATGATTCTTTATCAAGGGAATACTTGCTAGAAATTATGCAAATTTTGGGGTTTAGCTCTTTTTGGTGTAATTGGATTTTGGAGATGTTGTCTTCTGCCACAGTCTCGGTCCGGGTGAATGGTTCTCCTTCCCGGGAATTTCACATGTTTAGAGGTCTGATACAGGGTTCCCTATCCCCTTTTCTTTTTGTGTTGGCCATGGAGGGTTTGCATGTGACCCTGTCTACGGCCCAGTTAGCTAATGCATTTAGGGGAATCAAAATAGGAGGAATTATAATTTCCTATATTCTTTATGTTGATGATGTTGTCCTTTTGACGGAATGGAATCAGGAGAATCTCTCCATATTGTTCGAATTCTTAACTGTTTCTTTTTTGCTTCGGGTTTGAAAATAAATATTCTTAAAAGTAAACAGTATGGAGTGGGAGTCACGGCTAATCAAGTTTCATCTTTGGCTAATTGCATGGGTGTTCTCTGGGCTCTTTTCCTTTTATTCACTTAAGGGTTCCGGTTGGTTAGAATATGGATATAATTAATTCTCGGGGTCCCATTGTTGATTCTTTTTGAAAAAAATTGGCTGTTTGGAAAGCAAAAAGTCTTTCTTTTGGAGGACGGTTGACTCTAGTTAAAGTAGTTTTGGGTTCGATTGCTAGTTACTTCAAGTCCATTTATCATGTGCCTCTTATAGTGATAAAGGATTTCAAGAGATTGAGATGAGTGTTTTTTTAGGGTGCTGATTTGGTAGATCGTCGTATGTATTGGGTTAGGAGGGTTAAAATTCTAGCCCCTAAAGAAGTTGGAGGTTTGAGGATGGGTAGTCATTTTTCCTTTAACATGGCTCTATTATTACGTTTGAAGTGGATATTTTTCATAATCCTAGTTTATTATGGGAGAGAGTGGTCAACAGAATTTATGGGTTGGGAGAGATTACTGACTCTTTGATTATAAGGAGATCATTGAAGGGTCCTTGGAATGGTATTACGAGGATTGTAGATAATCTCAAAAATCAAGGCTTTGACTTCCATAACTTAACTCCTATTAGAATTGGTGATGGAACCTATACTTCTTTTTGCCATGATAATTGGCAAGGCAATAGTCCTCTTTCGATTTCGTTTCATAGAGTTTTTCCTTTGGATATGAACCGCTCAACCAATGTTAGGGATCGTTTTATAATTTGTTGGAACACGGATGATCTTTCACGTATGCCTAGAGGTGGAATTGAAGAAACTCAGTGGCTTTCGTTTTTGGAGGTGATATAGGGTGTTCAACTTCATCAAGTCCCGGATAGACTAGGTTGGTCTCTTGATAGTTCTGACTCATTTTTTGTTGCGTTCGTGCGCCATGCGTTGGTTACTGGTTTTGTTCGTTCGGGGGATAGGGGTACACGATGGAATAATTGAGTGCCTATTAAGCTCAATATTCTAATATGGAGGATTCAACTTTCTAGTATTCCAACGGGGGAGAGATTATCGATTAGGGGTGTTATGGTTCCTTTTATCATGTTCCCTATTTGTATGGTTGCAGCTGAAACTATTGATCATATTTTTGCATGGTGCCGTCACTTAAGATATATTTGGGGTGGGGTAGCTATATGGTGGGGTTTGTCTCTCCCAACTCGGATCTCGGTGTAGTCTTTAATTAACTGGTCGGAGGCTGTAAACCTATGTAGAGGTCAAAGAAAGGCATTTGATGCGGTCATTTTTACTTCCTTCTGGTGTTTGTGGAATTTTCGTAATACTTCTATTTTTGGAACGGTTTTACCTAAGAAATCGGTTATTTTTTATGATGTTGTTGAGAAATCCTTTTTTGGGTATCTAATAGATGTAGTAGGGTAAACTTAAGTTGGATTTAGTGGCTTCATAACCCCTCTTTAGCTACCTCCTTGATGTAATCTCTCTCTAGATTTTTGATAGTTTTTGCTTTATTTTTTTAATAAATTTCAGTCGTTCCAATAAAAATCCAAGTTGACTAAACATTGATGCATTACACGACAAATTGGGTCCCACTTGAAAACTATTCCATCGCTTGAAAAATGAACATGCTGATTACATATACCAATAGAGTTATAGCAATGTTTAACTATTCTTTTGATTACTTATACACCTAAAGATCTTGTAAATTAAAGCCAATGAATCATGTCATTAAAGCAATGCAGTTACCTTATCACAACTAATTAATATGTGAAATTGTTGACTACGACATTAATTGAGAATTGTAGAAGTTTTATGCTTAATCATGATTATGCACTTTGACCGTTAGGTACAGGACAGTGAAAAAATAACATTAATATTTTATTTTGGTTCCTCATATCATTGTTAGCATATGTTGTTATTAGCTTAGCGAACAAACTCCTCGAATTCAAATAAAGGATAGTACAACTCAAATCTATCCCATTCAAGATATTCAAGTTTTTGCCATGCAATCTTGTTTCTGAGGTCATTACAAATAGCATTTCATGAGTCCAAATCCAATTTCAACATTTATTTGAATACGTTCGAAAAATCAACTTACTAAGGTTTGGTTATTACCTCAAGAATCTATAAAATTGAAGGACAATATTAATTTTTGGTTACCAAATGTAACAAATCACACATCCTTTATATGATTTATGCATTCCGGTTCTTCTTCTCTTTCTCTAGTTTGGTTTGCACTCAACAAAAAACAAAGAGACCTTGATGGTCTCCCCTTCTATCCAAATTGTAGACATAACCAGACACACACACAAGGAAACCAACGTTTTCTTTTCTTTTCTTAACATTCGATCGACGCTCACAAGAAAAGAAAATAAGGTGCCCCCCAATTTCAAATTTTGTTCCCATCTGTTACCTCCATTTACAATAAGTCATTTATCTTCAATCAATCTTCAATATAACCCAAAAATAATAAGTAAATGATTTTTCCCTCTATTTTTGAACTCGAAATATTTCAAAATACCTGTTAGTCATTAGGGTTTAGGCTTTAGCCATTAGGTTTTAGGTTTTCTTTATATATTCTTATGTAATTGTCTTTTGAGAATCAATCAATCATTTATCTAACATGGTATAGGTGCTCTAGGTTAAAACCATGTTGCGGACCACAACCCATTGGCACTGCCTTCCTCCGACGACGACCTTCTCTAATACTCGTCGGAGGTGCCTTCATTACGTTCCATATTTTTCCCATTCTCATCTTTTCTGGTTAAATAATAAAAAAGCCACCAACACCAAATTAGACCTCTTTCTGTAACATCCTGAGATTTGGCAGGTATTCCTAAACCCTCTTCTATCTTTTTCTTGTCATTTATAGTCCTTGGGGTTGGAAGTGAAGAGCCAAGATAAGTTTAAGGACCAAGTTTGCAAACTTGGGCCAAAAGGGAGTATGTTTCGCGTACATAAAAGTACGCTAAGCGTATTCAGGCCCACCTTAGTACGCTGGATGTACACTTCTATACACTGAACTCCTCTTTCTCAAACCCTAGCCTTCCCTTTTGTGTGTTTAAGCTCATTTGTGTGTTCTTGAGTGCTTTAAGAGGAAATCACTACATCAAAGAGTTCAAGGAAGAGACCAAGCTTGTAGATATGAAGTTAGCTCGTGCTCAAGAAGCTCCAGAAGGTATAAAGTTCCAAACTTTATGCTTATATGATTAGATCTCTCCATTTTGCTTTAAAAGACCCATTTCTTGTCCCAAAAACCACAAGGTGGAGCATGTTCTGTTTTGAACGAAAAGGACTTTCCTTGTAGGCTCTTAAAGAGAACTTGAATGACAAAAATGAGGTCCCATCAGCTGAATATGTCCCATGCATGGAAAATAAGGTCTTAATGGATTAAGAACAATCATTAAGAACTTTATGGACGGTCAAAGTGATAAAGTTCACGACTTTATGGATGCTAGGCATGATAGGTCTCTAGATCTGATGTTTGGGCTTAAATGTTTAAGCCATTAAGCACTTAATGAGGTTTTGACAAATTATTCAGTACCTCCAATGTACTGGGTCAACCACCCCGATGGTGGTCAACGATTGGATGAGTACGCCCTGCATATGTCCTCTGTTGGGCTTTTAACAAATGGGCTTCAGGTATTGGGCGTTTATGGACTAAATGGAATTGGACCTTTGTTGGACTTTTTAAATAAAATTTTTTGGGCCAGGTAGTGATAGTGGATCATGGGGTTAAGCCCAATTAGGAGGTTGGGCCCAATTTGGTTAATTAGCCCGATAATGGGCTTTTATATGGACTTTCAAGTCAAGGATTGGGTATTTGGGCCTTGATCCAATAATGAGAGTGGACTTAATGAATGGTGTGGACATTTAGTCAAGAATGTTATTTTGGATATTAATTTTGGTGTTTATTGTGCAATAGTTTGGGATTCCTAGTGAGCCAACAGTCATAGATTTGCAGTATTTCAGCACTACTAACGAGGTGAGTTGTCCTCATATATCAATAGGCTCTAAGGCACCAAGGTCGGCCATTTATGGATTGTATCTGGTTATGGCATGATATGATTATTGCTTTGCATCTTGGTATTTAGGATGAGTTTATGTTATGCTTAGTGACCTGGTTAGGTCAATGTCCTGGTTATAGGGCAATATTATGCGATATGTTAGTATGATCTGTTAGGCTGGTATCCTGATAGACAAGAAGGTATTATGTGTTATCTGGTATGATCTGTTTTGATCAATTTTTCTATAGACTGTTATGTGATTATCTATTATATATGCACACATGTCTGTTTGGTGGTTGAGGCTTATCTGCTTTGTGCAAAGGCCAATAGACCTGGGCATTACAACCTTTTGGCTGTGGGCCATCAGTATTCCATGCCGAGGATGATTGGACTCATCGTATGTGCGCATTCCAACCTTTTGGTTGTGGGCCTGGGGTATTCCAACCTGATGGTTGACTGGACCCATAGTATGTTGTTTATGATTGTATGTATATTATCGTGGGTATGGGTATTTTAAGGGTAGCTCAGTAAGTTATTAGGCTTACAGTTTTAGTTTGTTGTTTCAGGTACTTTTGGTGATCTTGGGGAGTCGAATACATGATTATACCATTCCTCCTGTTGTTATGATTTCATGATTTGATACTAGGATACTCTGATATTTATTATTTTGAAAACAAGTTCGTGGTCATGCCATTTGGGCTCATCAAGACATCGATAGTATTCATGGACATGATGAATCAGGTCTACAGAGCGATACTTGATCGCTCATTCATAGTGTTTATTGATGATATCTTGGTATATTTCAAGACCCGAGAGCAGCACAAAGAGCACCTCATGAAGTTACTGGGAGTTCTGAGACGAGAACGGTTATATGCTAAGTTCTTGAAGTGTGAGTTTTGGTTACGAGAGGTCTAATTCCTCGGATATCTCGTTAACCAGGAGGGGATTGGTCGATCCGACCAAAATCAAGGCAGTCATGTAGTGGCAAGTGCCAATATCTCCCTCGGATATCAGGAGTTTTTTGGGATTAGCAGGGTACTACCAGAGATTTATTCGGGATTTATCCAACATTGTAATACCCATTAATCGTCTGACGAGGATGGGGTGGATTTCTGGTGGCGCCCTGAGCAGCAGAGGGCGTTTAGACCCTCCGTCAGCGTTTCTGTGAGGCTCCAGTTTTGACTCTCCCAGAGGGAGTTGAGGATTTTGTGGTGTTCTATGATGCATCCATCATAGGCTTGGGGGCGGTCCTCATACAGAGCGGACGAGTGTTAGCCTACGCATCACGACAGCTAAAGCCTCATGAGACGAGATACCCTACGCATGATTTAGAGTTGCGAGCGGTGGTGTTCTCTTTCAAGATATGTAGAAATTACCTATATAGGGTCCGTTGTACCATATACACGGATCAAAAGAGCTTGAGACACATCATGGATTAGCCGAACCTGAATATGGGGCAACACAGGTGGTTGGATGTAGTCAAGGACTACGATTGCGATATCCTTTACCATCCGGTGAAGCGAATGTGGTGGCGGACGCCTTGAGCCGCAAGTCAGAGAGGTCTTCCACCCCAGCGATATGTATGAGGATTGTGGTGTATTCTCTGCTTGTGAGTTTCATCAGAGATGCTCAGGTTGAGGGCATGCGACTCGAGAACTGGAAGTTGGAGAGGATCAGGGGTAAGAACACCCAGTTTATGGTGGATAGTCGAGGATTATTGACCTGATGCGGTCGAGTATGGGTTCAGATGTTTGGTGGGGTCAGACAGACAGTCATGGAGGACGCTCATAAGTCTCATTTCTCTATTCACCCGGGGGCCACCAAGATGTACAAAGACCTGAGTTTGAGTTATTGGTGGCCATGTATGAAGCGAGAAATCGCTTGGTACGTTAAGAGGTGCTTGACCTGTAGGATGGTCAAGGTCGAGCATCAGAGGCCTCATGGTATGTTGCAGCCCTTAGAGATTCCCATGAGGAAATGGGAACAAATCATGATGGATTTCATTACCAAACTGCCGAGGACGGCGAAGGGGTTATATGCTATATGGGTCATCGTAGATCGATTGACCAAGAGTGCCCATTTCTTAGCTATACGGGAGAGTTCTTCGGTCGAGAAGTTGGCCGATGTGTATGTTCGCGAGATCGTTGCTCACCATGGGGTTCCGGTCTCCATTGTTTCTGAATGAGATGTTAGATTTGTTGGGTTATGAGCATTCTAACACTCCTAAGTGTACATGCAACCCTAAATACCTTGGATCTATGTTTTCTCTATTATACATGCAAATATGAATATCCAAGGTATTATCCTAAACTAGCATACACAACTATCAATATAACAAGATAGAATACATACCTCTTTGATGGAGCTTGTCTTCATGAAGCTTGAGTGCCTAGTGCCCCAAGTGTGACACCTCAAATGGTTCACAATCATCAAAACACTTAGAATAACTTAGAGAGAATTCTACACTTCATGAAATCGGCTAGCCCTTTTTTACTCTCTCTAGTATAATACTAGTGGCCGATTTTGTCAAGAATAATATGCTTATATAGTTATACAATTAGGGTAAACTCTAATTGTCATGACTTTCCATTTCCTTGGATCCATGGATTCAAATACACCTTGGAGCATCCATGGAGCATCATATGGGTTTTGGCCCAACTAGATAATCCATGGAGCATTAGCCCACTATACAAGTATGGATGATTTACACAATCAACCCATATATTTAATTAGTCTTCTTTTGATCACTCAATTAATCCTAGATTAATTCTTGATCAATACTAATTAAATAATCTCATTATTCTTATTATTAATATACTAGAACTTATAATATATTAATAACCATAAGTGTCTTATTTCTCTCATTATAGTCTATCCAAGTGCATGATGCCATGCAACCCAAATGGACCATGCCGGGTCGGGTCAAGTCTTACCAAATATAGTTATGGACTTAGACATTAATCCAACAGTCTCCCACTTGGATAAGTCTAAAACTATTATTGCGTATGACTTCAGGAACCAACTGGCAATCGTAGCTCTCAAAAGCTTCTGTCGAACTTTGACCTTGTAGATGAACTCTAACGTTTGTTAATGACTTGTCCATTAGATAAGGGATCATATATTCCTCCATTCTAGATATCATATGGACTGAGACATGGATTATAATCATTCTCTCTGTCCATTTGTTGTTTCCCGATTTCCGATTTATGACGATTGACTAATTGAACAAATCAAATCAGTCCTGGCCCGGCCGAGCACTTCCATTTGTCATCATCAAATCATCGAGGGGCCCACAGATATCGCTTTTATCCAAAGGTAAAAGGAATGGATAAACTTCGACTCATATGGCTTGTTCTACTACTTGTTGAACCATACACAAAGACACGTTTTATAGCACCGAGTTACCAAATGCGGTTTCGTGCAATCAATGTACAACCAACTCATAGTAACAACTCATATCTCTAGGTTTGAAGAATATAAGATATTATCGTCTCATGATCACTCGTGATAAAATCCATGAAGTGATTCCAATGACGCAGGTTGAATCCAATACTCAGAACTTATGAGCACTCATGAGTGTTGTAGCCATTTGTCCAATACCTTAGACCTCTACAAGCCAACCCATGACAATCTTAATTCATATCTACTTCCAACATATGACCGACTGTGGATGGTTTGAATAACTTAGTCATTCCGGAAGAATAACCTAGTTTATTCGGGAAGTCAAAACATGCAAAGTGAAACACAATAATAATTGAATCCAATATGGTCTCAGAACTTATGAATATAAATAAAACACTTTTTATTTATCACCATATGATTACACATTATTCATTGTATACTGTTTCAGCTATCAACTTTATTCTTGAATTTAAAACAATAGTTGTCCCATGCTCCAAGCATGTACACTATGTTTTCTAAACACTAGTCATGCCATACACCAAGTATGCATACTATTTTTTTCTATGATCTTTACTTTGTGAACTAGATCAATTGAACATAACTTCAATGATTCTCTTTTCACACTCCCAAATCCTTACTGCAAATGCAAGAATTCCAAATTCATGCCATTTACTGAAATCTGTTAGATTCTAAACTTATATGCATTGATCCTCTTGTAACGATTATGCACAAATTCACAAAGACTTGGCAACAATCATTACAGAGTATTCCAAAGGAGATCAATTACTTGGAAACATCCTTCTTGCTTTAACTTTCCTTAATCTTACACATAATTCAAATTTCTAACTTTGAAACATTTCCAGATTCATTTTGACTATCATTTCTGAACAAGAGTTGCCTCCTTACAGATTATGTCAATATGGTCCTTCCAGAATTATCACTATACTTCCAATTGTCCTTGAGAAACCAATCTTTGGTAAACCTTAGATTGTCCTCGACAAATGTTTAATCCTTTTAGTCATATCCAGTTCTAAACCTTTACCCTTCTTAATGCCCCAGGCATTTGGAAAATTTTAGAAAGGATGAATATAGCACATGTAATCGATCCTATATCCGAAGCATATGGGACACGATTCATGATGTCTCACATAAAGACTAAACCAGTCTTTTGCTATAACATTTCCATTTCTATTTGCCAAGTTCTCATAATTCAGATTATGAAAAGGGATGCTGTAATCATAATCGAATTTTAGAGTGCAAATAATGGACTCATATACAGAATTTCCTTATGTTGAGCCATTCCAACATGAAATTCATATATATCCTTGACTAAATGATTAAAACCTCACGATCTAAGCTTATAGATTTGAGATGAAGTATAATTTCCTCTCCCTTAATTATAGCAAAACAACTTTTCCCAATTGAAACCTTTTGTTTTCTATAATTAACATTGCGAACTTGCAATCTTTATCATAATTATCATGCTCCCACTAACATGATGATTATTAGCATAACACTTATGCTCCCACTAGCTTTGACATGTACTCAGAAATCAGCTGGACTTCTAGAAATCAATACTTTATTGACTTTCTTACCAAAGTTCAGATTTCTGATACTAGATTTCCTTGATAAGACTTTATCAATATCATACACCTCTCTTAGATAGCTCACATGTGTGTCTAAACAATTATGAAGATGGATGCCGTAATCATAATGGTTAGACCTTTTTGCCACTTCTCACAAGTCCAGGTTAGTGTGCCGGTAAACCACACACGCTCCACTAACGACTTTGAGAATGCAAATATCACAATTGCTATCTAACTAAAACCTACTTAGTGGAAGTGTTTCCTCACCATCATTTTCATGAATCGGAGAGAAACCTTATGACACTTAGATTTAATGGTGTATGAGTTCTTATCCATGTGAATTGTCATAACCATAGTCACAAGACAAGAATTATGACAAATCAAAACTTATATGGATTGAACTCAATCTTAACTTCTTGCCACCTGGCAGCTCAAGGGCCTGCCATTGCTTCCAAGTTGTTGTGCAACCAATTGAGAATTCTAAGAACTCATATGCAAAGCCAACTTTAACTGGAATGGACACAGAATATGTCAACACGATAGGTTATAAACCTCAAGTTGTGTGCTAGTGAGGAACTTCAGGTTTCATTCTTGATTATTTCTTGAGACTTTCAAGACCTTTAAGACTCCCACTGTCCTCTTGACCTATAAGACTCCCTTGTCAAACATCCAAGAGATAGTGCGGATTCTAATCAAGACAAACACTTCACATAATTGGCCTTAGTTGGTCTTTGTTTTATCCAAAACATCACAACTTACCAACTACAAATGAACAAGAGTAGGACACTTTTACTCTTACATTTGACACGTGTTTTAAACCTTCTTAAAGACATGTCACTCAAATTACAATCTTGGAGTATGACTCTAAGACTTGTATTGGAACGAAGTATGACTCATCTTCTTGATTTAACCATTTCAACAATTCAAGATCCCTTCTTCTTAGTCATAAGAATGCATTAAGACTTCCTTAGAGAACTAATTTTGATATGGTTTCTTAATCATTGAGATGATCACAAAGCTGATACTAAAGTACTCTCCCATCTTTTCAGATTTGAGAAACTTTCATCCTTCTGCCTAATTTGATTCTTCTTATCCGCTCTGCCATGCATTGGAACCTTTTCCAATGTCTCAGAGTTACACTTAAGCTTGTAAGTATAATCATATTTACTGAGCTTTAGTAAACTATGACGAATAGCCTTATATCTTTTGTGGTGGACTTAATCAGTGCACATGACTATGTACTCGATCCCTTAGTCCATTACTTGACTCACACATCCATGTGAACAAGTAATTAGTCTTAATTTTTCCAATACTTGAAAGTTCTCATTCATCATGCTATACAACTTGCATGATCCCAAGTCCCGATCCAATTGAGACTTTGGATGATGAGAATCTTTCCTTATTTGGTAAATTTATACATTACCACAAATGAAAGAATCAATTACATATTTCCACTCTTGCTATTAATGGAATCATATAAGCAACAATTTTCCCTCAAATGCCATTGTAAGGATATTTTAAAATAACTAAAATCAAAATTTTTCTTTATTTTAAAACTTTGCGGAAAACTTATCCTTACAATCCATATGAAAACTTGTTGTTATCTATTCCTAAGCAATATCTCATAACTCCTAAGAAGTAGCTCAAGAATCTGATTTTCAACCTACGCAATAGAAATCCATCTATGCGATCAGATTCATCATATTCTCTCTTGAGTTCCTTTACTTTTCTTTGATTCTTAAAACATTACCATGTGACCCAGTCACATCATGTATCAAGAATCTCAGAATAGAAACTTAACAGAGTTAGATAGTGGACTTTACCTGAAGTAGAGTCAAACTTATTGACTTTAACATCCTTAGGTAAATTTGGCAGCTTCGCAACTAATGACCCTTTCTTTGGCAATATAAACATATGGACCCTTTGATAATGGTACACGGGACTATCACAGACTTAGCTTTTCTCTTTACCATTTGGTCAACCGAGTTGACTATGGCCGATCCCTTTCCATTGGGAAGAGGATGCTTTTTTCCGTATTTCCAGTGTCACCATTGTCAATGTCCATAAAGTTTCAGGAAGTTGATCTTAGCAAATAGATAAGATCATTAAGGGTCTTGTCATAGTCTATTTCATAGGTGTCCCAAAGGAACTCACTATGTGACTTAGAAAGTGATTGAACCACCAACTTTCTCAAGACTTTGACACCCAACTCTCCCAGCTTGTCAATATGTGACTACATCTCCAAGATGTGATCACACCTAGACCTTGCCTTGCCAATAGGGCTTGAGTGACCTTAAACTTTTCAAGAACTTGTGGGTTAGGGAGAATAATTAGAGGAGGAGAAAGAAGTATGATTTCCAAGGGACATCATCTTCATTTAGGAAAGCTTGTTTCAAGAGATTTGGGAAGATCATAAATGTCTAAACCAGACATCTTTTGGGAGATATTCAAGATAGTTGATTTTAAAGTCCTTAATATGACACCCAATATGAAATATTAAGGCTAGGACCCAACAAACTATTTTATAACTTAGAAGAGGTATGCCGTAATCCAAGCTATAAAACAATTTGAAGGTAGGTGAATGACGATTCACCAATTTCCACCAAGATAAACGAAATGTATTATTAGGTTTTAATTGGTTTTTGAAACTCCTAGATCTTTTGAGATTCATTGAACTGTTCAATGGCATGTTTCAATCTCGAGTGTGCCCTTCAGGTTTTGTGACTGGGATGCTGAGGATCACAAAACAAGGTGTGAAGTAACCATGCAAATTACTTGGTACCCTTAAGTGTTTACCCCTTAATCGATGTGCCGGTTAACCACACACGCTCCATCGATACTATGATAAACATTAAGTTACCCTTTTCCTACCTTGTTAAATACGAGTTAGTGTGCCGGTTAACCACACACGCTCCACTAACCGACTTAAACAAAGTGCAAAGTGTAATTTCATGGATTAGCACCTTATTCACATTTTCCTAAGTAAATAAGATTGGGTATTATTAAGAGTTTAGTTACTTAGTATTTATCATTAATACTTTTAATGAAGGGAGAATTATAGTCCTGTCAAACCCGTTCGGCTAACGACCCTCCACCAGTCAAGCAAGCGGTGGGTGAGAGTGGACACCCATTAAGTTGCCATTTTATAGGCAACAACCTTATACCCACCTTATAGACCGGCTTCGTGAATGAGGCGTACTAGCGGTAAGACCGACTTTACTCTTATACATATATATATATATATATATATATATATATATATATATATATATATATATATATATATATATATATATATATATATTATTAACTTATAATATTATAAAGTATAAGGGTTGAATTTTAACTTTTAAAATTCTAAGGGCTAACTTGGAATTAAAGTATTCATAGGAGAAAACTTTACACATTCCAAAACTTGAGGGCAAGTTTTGAAACTATTCAAAACTAATTAATTCCATAACTTATGTGTTTAAAGTAGTTTTAATCCAAAAACTCTTCAAGTTCCATAACTTGAGGACAAGTTATGGAAGACTTTAAACTAATAAAAGAATTAACTTTTCTTTATTTTATAACTTATGGTATTAATTAAGGTTACATTTTTATTATTATTATTCTTTTTTATTTAATGAAGAGACTCTTGGTCCTCCATAACTTGAGGACAAATTATGGAGTCACAACTCCAATTAATTAGAACTAGACTCTTCATTTTGTAACCTTTACCAACTTTTATGAGTTTTATGAGTCTTTAATGTGGCTCTTCATGTAACTTGAGGATAAGTTACACAAACACATTTTATACTCAACTCTTAGATTAAAATGGATTGAAAACAACTATTTCAATTAACTTTTCTATTAATCTAAGCAACTCATAAGAACAAGATAATTCAAATCAAACTTTTTCATGTAATTACTCTAACCTTTAAACTAATACAAAACATGAATCTATTGACAACTATCTTTGAAAATGGATTAGAATGAACATTACCACATCAAAAAACAAGTTTATAAGTTCAAAAACAACTTAGTGTAATGTTCCTAATCCATTTCTAGCCAAAAACCTCGAAAATATGATGTCTGGGGTCCAACTCGTCGAGTGCATGAACACAACTCGGCGAGTTGGATGCATTTTTCCTTGGACTCGTCGATTCCCTTCATGGACTCGGCAAGTCTGCTGGGTAGACAGCAACAAAACTCGATTTTTCAGCTTCTATTGCAAGTATAACAAGAAAACAAGCCTAGGCTCTGATACCACTGTTGGGTTATGAGCATTCTAACACTCCTAAGTGTACATGCAACCCTAAATACCTTGGATCTATGTTTTCTCTATTATACATGCAAATATGAATATCCAAGGTATTATCCTAAACTAGCATACACAACTATCAATATAACAAGATAGAATACATACCTCTTTGATGGAGCTTGTCTTCATGAAGCTTGAGTGCCTAGTGCCCCAAGTATGACACCTCAAATGGTTCACAATCATCAAAACACTTAGAATAACTTAGAGAGAATGCTACACTTCATGAAATTGGCTAGCCCTTTTTTACTCTCTCTAGTATAATACTAGTGGCCGATTTTGTCAAGAATAATATGCTTATATAGTTATACAATTAGGGTAAACTCTAATTGTCATGACTTTCCATTTCCTTGGATCCATGGGTTCAAATACACCATGGAGCATCCATGGAGCATCATATGGGTTTTGGCCCAACTAGATAATCCATGGAGCATTAGCCCACTATACAAGTATGGATGATTTACACAATCAACCCATATATTTAATTAGTCTTCTTTTGATCACTCAATTAATCCTAGATTAATTCTTGATCAATACTAATTAAATAATCTCATTATTCTTATTATTAATATACTAGAACTTATAATATATTAATAACCATAAGTGTCTTATTTCTCTCATTATAGTCTATCCAAGTGCATGATGTCATGCAACCCAAATGGACCATGTCGGGTCGGGTCAAGTCTTACCAATTATAGTTATGGACTTAGACATTAATCCAACAAGATTTACCTCCTGTTTCCGGTAGAAGGTCCACGAGGAACTGGGCACATGGCTGCATTTTAGTACAACATTTCATCCGCAGACTGACGGTCAGAGTGAGTGGACCGTCCAGACCCTCGAGGATATGTTGAGGGCATGTGTCATTAACTTTGGTGGGAGCTGGGATTCCCACCTACCCTTTGTAGAGTTCGCCTACAACAACAGCTACCATTCTAGCATTTGTTCCCCACCTTTCGAGTTGTTGTATGGGCAGAGATATTGCACCACACTTTGTTGGGATGAGGTCGGACACAGGGTGATGGGACGGACGGAGGTAGTTTTGCAGACCACCGAGAAGATTCAACAGATTAGGCAGTGACTGCAAACTACTCAGAGTTGTAGGAAGAGTTACACCGATAGGCACCGATCTAAGTTAGAGTTCCAGGTGGGTGATATGTTACTCATGAAGGTTTCAACTTGGAAGGGTGTAATCCGCTTCAGAGAGAGAGGGAAATTTGTTCCCCACTTCATTGGACCGTTCAGGATTGTTGCCAGGGTTGGCAAGGTCGCATACAGGCTAGACCTAACAGAGGAGCTTAGTTGGATCCACAACACTTTCCACATCTCGCAATTGCGAAAGTGCATTATGGATCAAGAGCCAGTAGTATCATTGGATGATATACAGGTCGATGAATGCCTGAATTACGTGGAGAGGCTTATGGCCATTCTAAAAAGGAAGAAGAAGGTTCTATGGAACAAGGTCATACCTATAGTGAAGGTACAATGGGAGCATCGGAAGAGATCCGAGTGGACATGGGAGCTCGAGTTCGAGATGCGAGAGCATTACCCGGATCTATTTGCTGCAGCAGACTTCGAGGGCAAAGTCTAGGTCAAGTGGGGGAGAATTGTAACATCTTGAGATTTGGCAGGTATTCCCGAACCCTCTTCTATATTTTCCTTGTCATTTATAGTCCCTAGGGTTGGAAGTGAAGAGCCAAGATATCTTTAAGGACCAAGTTTGCAAACTTGGGCCAAAAGGGAGTACGGTGCGCGTACATAAGAGTACGTTAAACCTATTCAGGCCCGCCTTAGTATGTTGGGTGTACACTTGTATACTCTCGGCGTACTAATGTCTGGGTGAAACCCTAATATTTATGGTTTGGGGCCTATATAAGAAACATAATTAGCACCAATACCCTTCTTACCTTAGCCACCATAGATCAAACTCATTTTTCCTAAACCCTATCCTTACCTTTTGTGTGATTAAGATCATTAGTGTGTTCTTGACTGCTTTAAGTGGAAATCATTGCATCAAAGAGTTGAAGGAAGAGACCAAGCTTATAGATCTGAAGTTAGATCGTGCTCAAGAAACTCCAGAAGGTATAAAGTTCCAAACCTTATGCTTATATGATTAGATCTCTCCATTTTGCTTTAAAATACCCATTTCTTGTCCCAAAACAACAAGGTGGTGCATGTTGTGTTTTAGATGAAAAGAACTGTCCTTCTAGGGTCTTGAAAGGACCTTGAGTGATAAAACTGAGATCCTATCAGCTGAATGTGTCCCATATATGGAAAATAAGTTCTTAATGGATTAAGACCAAACATTAAGAACTTTATGGACATCCAAAGTGATAAAGTTCATGACATTATGGATCCTATGCATGATAGTTCTCTAGATTTGAGGTTTGGGCTTAAGTGCTTAAGCCATTAAGCGCTTGATGAGGTTTTGACAAATTGTCCAATAGGCCCAACGTAAATTCAGTATGCCCAACGTACTGGGTCAACCACCGCGATGGTGGTCAACGATTGGATGAGTATCCCTACGTACCCAGAGGAGTACGCCTCACGTACGTCCTCTGTTGGGCTTTTGACAAATAGGCTTCGGGTTTTTGGCTGTTTATGGACTAAATAGAATTAGGCCTTTGAAGGACTTTGTAAATAAAATATTTTGAGCCAGGTAGTGATAGTGGATTATGGGGTTAGGCCCAATTAGGAGGTTGGGCCTAATTTTGTAAATTGGCTCGATAATGGGCTTTTATATGGACTTTCAAGTTAAGGATTGGGTATTTAGGACTTGGCCCAATAACTAGAGTGGAATTAATGAATGGTGTGGACATTTAGTCAAGAAGGTTATTTTGGGTATTAATTTTGGTGTTTATTATGTAATAGTTTGGGGTGCCCGGTGAGACAGCAGTTAGAGATTTACAATATTTCAGCACTACTAGCGAGGTGAGTTATCCTCAAGATATCAATAAGGTTTAAGGCACCAAGACTGGCCCCTTATGGATTGTATCTGGTTATGGCATGATATATTTATTGGTTTGCATCCTGGTAGTTAGGATGAGTTTATGTCATGCTTAGTGACCTGGATAGGTTAATATCATGGTTATAGGGCATTATTATGCGATATGCTAGTATGATCTGTTAGGCTGGTATCTTGATAGACAGGATGGTATTATGTGTTATGTGGTATGATATGTTTTGATCAATTGTTGTCTATATATTGTTATGTGATTATCTGTTATATATGTGCACATGTTTGTTTGGTGGTTGAGACTTATCTGCTTTGAGTGAAGGCCAATAGACATGGGCATTCCAACCTGTTGGTTGTGGGCCGTGAGTATTCCCTCCCTAGTATCATTGGACTTATAGTATGTGGGCTTTCCAAGTTGTTGGTTGTGGGCCTGGGGTATTCAAACCCGATGGTTGACTGGTTCCATCGTATGTTGTTTGTGACTGTATGTATATTATCGTGGGTATGGGTATTTTGGGGGTAGCTTACGAAGCTTTCGGGCTTACAGTTTTAGTTTGTTGTTTCAGGTACTTCTAGTGATCATGGGAAGGCGAATGCATGATCGTACCATCCTTCTGCTGTTATGATTTCATGATTTGATACCGGGATATACTGATATTTATTATTTTGAAATAAACTATGTAATGTTAAATGGTTTTAAGTGTTTTGGAAAAGTTTAAATTTGGAATGATAATATGGGTGTTACACTTTCATTGGTTTCTTCTAATGCCTCATCTACTTCTACCTCCTTCTCAGATGACCCATGCCTCTGAGCCTTCTGCCTCCTCCTCGCACCACTTCTTCAGATATCTTTTCTGATTTAGCCTCCTCTGATGTTGTTGTTGCCTTCTCCCGATGGCACCTTCTCCGTCGGGCTACCTATGTTCTGTAGTCGTTTTCATTCACTATCAACATTGTGGTTGTCGAACTCGACGGAATTGGCTCCGTCTGCCGTAGCTCAGGCCCACTTTCTATCTCTTTGTCTTTCTCTAGACTCTTCTGCCGCTAGTTGCATCATCATTGTAGATGCCAACAATTTTTTTTTTCCTACAAAGAAATTACCTATGGTTGCTATTTCTTCTCTCTTCTTCTCCGACAAGCAATCGATGTTAGTCGCCACTGATAGAGCACTACCACCGTCGATACCACTATCTTCATCTAGTTCTTAAGTTTTCTTCTTTTGTTTATTTTTTCAGTTAAATCGTCTCCACGCGATCACACCGCGGGGGGGGGGGGGGGGGGGGGGGGGAAGGGGGGGTGGAGGAGCGAGGGGGATGTTAGTGATTAGTGTTTAGGTTTTAGGTATTCTTTATATATTCTTATGAAACTGTCCTTTGAGAATTAATCAATTATATATCTAGCAATACCCTTATACTTTATCACCTAATCATTCAACATACATATCATTTTAACTAAATGAACAGTTAATTTACTTCATTTTTTTATTAGTTTTCGTTTAATAAACTTAGAGTTATTAATTTCTATTTTTGTCTAACATCATGCCTTAAAGTTGTTATATACTTCATTTCCTTGTGTTTGATAAGAACTTTGGGATGTTGCCAAGTCTTTTCAAGAATACCATACATCCGCGACCTGAGTTAGTGTAAGCAATGCCGTTCACTCCCTGTTCAGAGACATAATCCATAGAAACTAGGTCATCAAGGGTATTATAAAATTTGGGATGTTACTCAATCTCTACAAGAATGCCACCCATCCACGACCTAAGCTAGTGTAACCATGTGACCTTCACTACATATGCAAAGACATAATTCATAAAAGCTAAGTCATCAAGGTCAACAATAATCTCATTTTTATGTTGAGAACTAGATGGTGTCACACCAGTAAGAGGATGCAAATCATGCTTCTAACGCAAAAGAGCCCTATATAAACAAATATTTTATTGAACACATGATGTGTTAAAATAGTCATCTAACTAAGAAAATTAAGGCATTTATAGCACAAGGTTCGAAAACTAATATCAAAAACCAATCCAAATCCATACCAAGAGAAGCCAAATCATAAAAAAGTAGTTTCTTGTCGTCATAATGAAACTTGACTCTGTCAGACATCTAAAACTTTTCAGTCAAGACATCAGTAAAAGATTGCTCCTTGATGACATACTAAAGCTCGAATTCTCAAATCCCATGCATGGCAAACTTCGGTATTAATTACAGAACCTCACAATATCCTGGACCATTTTATTTCCATGCTTGCTAATTGGAACCCCTCTAAGGACTCTCTTTCAAGTTATCCACTTGCTTCCTTTATACTACTACGAAGAAATCGATGAGCAATATACCCCTCTAAGCCAAAAATACATGTTACTTGGTTGCTCTCCTCTACAAACACAAATACCGAAAAGGAACCAAAAAATGTAGTTAACAAAAAATCTTTTGAAGAATTAGCAAAGCCACCACTGGTAGATAAAAAGATACCACCTACAAAAATGAGTGATCACTGTGCGGGTTCGGTGTAATTATTGACCAAATCAAACCACAAACAACAATTACGGTTATTTCATTTCGTGAATTGAAGGGTGTGGTTATGTGGTTTTTTTACGCGGTTTGTAGTTTGGTATTTGACAACATGGATTTGGCGCGATTTTCTTTCTGTCCTTTTTTTATTAGCCATTAGGATTTGGTTTTTTTAATTTGAGGTTTAAGAGTTTAATACTATTAGTAATTAATATCTTAAAAACATCAAATTTTGATAACTTACTTAAAAACACTAACAAACTAATAAAGTGAGTATTTAACAATTAACATCTTAAAAATCCTAAAATTTATATAGCTTACCTTAAAATGTTAAAAAACTACCATACCATATTCTGAAGAGTTTGAGACATTTAAAAATACCATCAAACCTATAAGTTAAGTAATTAACCATTAACATCACAAAAACACCATATTTCACCAATTTATAATGTTAAAAAAAAAAAAAAAAAAAACAACAACAACAACATTTGTGTCTCCTAAAATTTTCCCTTCTTTCGTACCATGTAACAATTTTCTATTGAAATTTTCTTTCCACTATATAGAGCATAGACTACATGTAAACAAGCAAAATCATTACATACTCAAAAATAAATAATCATTAAATATTAGAGAATATAAACAAAGATATAACATGTTAGCTATGTGGTAGCAAAGTTGTTCATTCTCTTTTTGCCATCTCTTTTTGATGAGTGTGATTAGTTGATCTTTTACCCTCTCAAAGTGTATCTACATAAAAAAAAAATTGATCATGTTAGTATCTGAGTATGTGTGTGACAAATTAAATCCAAAAATATTAACAATTTTCCCAAATCGGATCTATTAACAATTTTTACTTCACAATAATTTGTTGAGTGTATAAATTTGAAACAAATTTTTGTGTCGGCTATTTCAGAAAAGTGATTCTTTGATTGGGAGTGAAATGGAGAGTATTGTATTTAATGTTATGTCTTCGCTTGTCTTATTAAACTGCATCAAGAAAATATAGTTAACAAAGATTCTTACTCTTTGTGCCACATTGTAACATCCTGATTTCAAGAATAATTTTTTCGTTTTTAAAATAGAATAAAGTCCAATTTCCATATAGATATATCCAAGGTAAAACAATTCTTTCATAAGCCATAATTTAAAATTCAGAGTTATATGGAAAACAACGCATGATCTCGAATAAAATAGTTGTTGAATTTCAAGGGAAAACCATTTCTTCATAAACCGTAATTCAAAATTCGGAGTTATCCGTGAGACCAAATATTTGGTAATATAGATTTGTCATTTTATGACTTCTAGTATTTTACCTCAATAATCAATGTGGTTCTTATCAAGTTGTACACACTTATTACAAATGATCGGTGCACAATGCATAGCAGTTGTGTCCAATAACTTGTGATAATGATATACAAAACATTAACTCTCACATGCTTTTGTTCCCTAACCAAATTGTTATATATGTTGTCAATATTATTGATAGATTACAAGACCAAATTGGGTCCCACTTGAAAGAATCTCGTCGTATGAAAAACGAACCCAGTGATTAGATATACAAATAGAGTTATAACAATTTTTAACTAAACTTTTGATTACTTACACACCCAAAAATCATTTAACTTAAAGCCAATGATTACTAGGATAAAGCTATGCAATTTTCTTACCAAAACTAACTAATATGTGAAAATGTTGCATGATGACATTAACCAAGAATCATAGAGAACCCATAGAAATATTATGTTTAATCCTGACTATGAATTTTGACCGTTACATATAGGACAATGAAAAAACACATTTATATTTGATATTTGTTCCTCATATCGGTGTAACCATGTGTTATTATCGGCTTATATTAGGCTGCAACCCAAGGAAAATAAAGTCTAATATCCCTATATTGATTCTTTTATTTTTTAAATTGAGCGGACACACGTTTTTGAAAAACATATTTACAATGAATTTTGTTTCTCCTTCAAGTATAATCTTATATCGTCAAAGAATATACATGGTATTCCAAACAACTCAATATTCATATTTTATAGAACCAGGACAACTGATTGATCAGTCTCACATGTTGAAAAATGGTCTGCCATCTGTGCTTTACAAAAATGTGTTAACATTAGAATGGTGTAACTTGACATCAAAATGCTCCCAGGTGTCTTGCAAGATCAAAAAATGTGTGCTCACCACACCAGATTGTTAGGCCGCCCATTGGATAGTCAAATCCAAACTCTTCTGGTCCGTGTCACGTAATAAGTCCTGTAATTATACAAAAAACGCTTCTTTATTGCTCTCCAACATCCGTTGCTATTGTGCGTGTTACATTTGACAAAGACTGTTGGAGTATTTGTCAGTTTGTCTTGCTTCATTGGTCCGAGGCATACGGATACCCATTTTTCTGAAGGGTTATCACGGAGGAACAAAACTATTTGAGAGTATTCAGAAAGACGTTGAGCAGGAGTTTGAGAGGAAATTATGCCAGAGCTTTTTGCTATCATATTGTATACATAAAGGTTTATTCGAGAATCAAATGCACGATAAGTGAGAAAAAGGAAATTATATGACAGATAGGGACATTGCAGCAGGAAGGCAAGATCATGTGTTGTGTCTTCTACCTTGTATAAAAGTATGATCTTGAATAACACAACCACAAAGTCACAAGCAATTATATGGCTTAATCATGTACTTTTGTATAGAAAAGAATTAACAAAGCAGGTAACTTGTATCACCAGTATTCTAAATTAAGGTGGGAATGAAAAACAGTAGAAGCATCATGGTCCCATGTAATATTAAGAGGAATGTGGTTATGCCCACTAACAAGCACGAAATTGGGACTCAGGTCTCTGGGGATTTCTTGAAACATATCTGGCCCTATCTTTAATAGGTGAATTAGACATTGGATCTGACTTACAGGCTGGAAGACAAAGCCATGTGACGTTGCTTTTTCTTCCACCAGATGTCACCATCCTCTATCAATATCTCCTTGTATCTCTGTATATAAAAACAGTTTGATATGAATAACATAACCACAACTTCCTCTGAAATCCTTCACAACTTTTCATCAAGAAGACGTGCATGCTTTGAGAGTTTCCATCCTCAATCAGGCTTTTGAAGTGAACAGAAACTACCATCCTTAAAAATGGCCATCCTTTTTCCTCGGATCATTCAAGCAAAACAAATTCTCAGAAGATCATTATCCAATGGAAGCAGCACAAGCAAATCTATGGAAATCCCGAAAGGCTATTTAGCAATTTATGTTGGTGAGCAAGAGAAGAAGCGATTTGTGGTTCCTGTATGGTTGTTAAGCCAACCTGCATTTCAAGAGTTATTAGATCAGGCAGAGCAAGAATTTGGGTATGTTCATCAAATGGGCGGCCTCACAATTCCATGCAGTGAATATACATTCAGTGATATTGCATCTCAGTTGGGCGCATTATGACTTCTATACAGCATTCTTACAACCGATTAACCACCAGCTAGGTTTTTTTGTCATTTGTATTTAAATCGAGACAATTTTCCCACTTGTATGAAATCAGATCAAGGAACAGTTTTGAGTTCCCTATAATTTGTTTAGTGTATGAATGAGAAATATTGTTGCTTTTGTTCATGACCTATCATCAGAAATATAATTTGGTAAACAAATATGTAGCATTTGGGTCCATGACCTTGTGATGGTGATATATCAACCATTAAATCTCACATGCTTTTGTTCTTTAACAAAAGTAAAATCCAAGTTGGCTAAATATTGATGCATTAGATGACAAATTGGGTCCAACTTGAAAACAATTCCATCCCATGAAAAATGAACATGGTGATTACATATACCAATGGAGTTATAGCAATGTTTAACTATTCTTTTGATTAATTATACACCCGAAGATCATGTAAATTAAAGCCAATGAATCATGTTGTTAATTAAAGCTATGCAATTTCTTAGCTTATCACAAGTAATTAATTTGAAATTGTTGCATACGACATTAACTGAGAACCGTATAAGATCCATAGATGTATTATGTTCTAATCATGATTATGCACTTTGACCATTACGTAGAGGACAGTGAAAAAAATATTGATATATGATTTTGGTTCCTCATATTGTTGTTAGCATATGTTGTTATTAGCTTAGCCAACAACCAACAAAAAAAATATAATATGCCTATATTCACACTTAATTTTGTTAAAGAAAAAAAAATATTGAGAATGAATTTTGTTTCTCATTCAAGTATAAGCTTATAGCATCAAATAATTTACAGGGCACTCAAAACAAGTGAAAATTCATGTTTTATACAACAGGGACAAGTGACTCATTATCAAATGCCTGTTGCAAAAGGGTCTGTGATCAGTGCATAACAAAAATGTGTAAGAAAGTAGAATGATATAACTTGACTTCAAAATGCTCCCGATTTTCAACCTGTAGATTTGTTTCCATAAATCTTGTGATATTTACCTACCAATTCCCATGCTACCGTCAATGTTTTCCCTAGCCCATTCCTTTTTCCATTAAGTGTTGGAATTCACAATTCCATTCCAATTTGAATAAAGGTTAGTAAATCTCAAATCCGTCGCATTCAAGATATTCAAGTTTTTGCCATGCAAACATGTTTCTAAGCTCATTACAAATAGCAATTCATGAGTCCCATTCCAATTTCAACATTTATTGGAATATTTTAGAAAAATTAACTTACTAGGGTTTGTTATTACCTCAAGAATCTGTCAAATTGAAGGACAACAGAAATTTTGGGTTACCAAATCTGAGAAATCACGCACCCCTTATATGATTTCTGTGCTCCGTTTCTTCTTCCTCTTTCTCTGGTTCGGGTCGCACTCAGCAGAATGCAAAGAGACCTTGAAGGTCTCCCCTTCTTTCCAGATTGTAGACATAACAACGCACACACAAGGAAACCAGCGTTTTCCTTTCTTTTATTAACATTCGATCGACACTCAGAAGAAAAGAAAATAAGATGCTCCCTAGTTTCCAATTTGGATCCCAACATTTAACCGATATTTACATAAAGCCCTTTATATTCTATTTATTTTTAGAATGACCCAAAATTAATAAGTAACCTATTTCCCCTCTACTTTTAAATTCGAAATATTTCGAAATAGCCTTCTACTTTATCACCTAATTATTAAACATACATGTCATTTTAAATAGATGAACAATTAATTTACTTCATTTTTTCTATTAGTTTCCATTTAATAAACTTTGAGTTATTAGTTGACTTGTGTTCTTCGATATTTTCAGTTATAAAACTTGGGTACCGGTCTCTTCAAGAATACCACCCATCCACGACCTAAGCTAGTGTAAGCCTATGACATTCTCTCCATGTTCAAAGACATAATTCGTAGAAGCTAGGCCATCAAGCGCAACAATATTCTCATTTTGATGTTGAGAACAAGATGGTGTCATGGAAATAGGAGAGACAAATCATGCTTCAGGAGAAAAAGAGCCTTACATGAACGAATGTTGTACTCAAAGCATGATTCCTAAAAATAGTCGAGCAACTAAAAAAATCAAGGCAAGTATAGCTCACAGTTCAAAAACTAATATCAAAACACCAAAACAAATCTCTCTCAAGAGAAGCCAATCAGTCAAAAAATTGCTTCTTTGCCGTCATAAAGAAATTTGACTTTGTCAATCATCTTAAACTTTTCATTCAAGACATTAGTAAAGTCGTTACTCCTTTATGGCATATTCAAGCTCGATTTCTTGAATCGTGTCCATGGTAACCTCCAGTTTTGATTACGAAATCTCATAAGATCATGAGCCCATTCAGCTTCCACGCTTGCTAATTTATGAACCTCAGGTTATCAACTTGCTTCCTTTATACTGCTACGACGAACTTGATGAGCAATATACCCCTATGTAGATAGGAGCGAGTATGGTGTAATTCGATGTGATTATTGATCAAAACCAAACTACGAAACACAAGTACGATTATTTCATTTTGCGAACCGAATGGTGCGGTTTTGTGGTTTTATTATGTGGTTTTTAGTTTGGTATTTGACTGTATGGATTTGGTTTGGTTTTCTTTTTGCAGTATTTTGTGTTGTTATTCACCATGTCGATTTGGGGTTTTTACGGGTTTTTAAGAGTGTCAAAACTATTAGTAATTAACATCTTAAAAGCTTCAGATTTCCATAACATATTTAAAGCACTAACAAACTAATAAAGTGAGTACTTAACGGTTAACATCTTAAAAACGCCAAATTTAAATATCTTATTTCAAAAAGTTAAAACACCACCAAACCATATTTTTAGAGTTCGCAACATTTAAAAGCAACATCAAATGAATAAGTTGAGTAATTAACAATTAACATCTTAAAAACACTAAATTCCACCAATTTCTAGTGTTTAAACAATACAAAAACAATTTTTTTTTCTTCTAATATTTCCCTTTCATTCATCCTAAGTAACAACTTGCTATTGAAACTTTCTCAGTTTCTCTTCACTTCATCGCCTACAAGTAAACGACCAAAATCATTACATACTAAAAAATTTAAAAAATCATTAAACATAAGAGAATATAAACAAAGATATAACATGTTAGTTATGTTGTTGCGAAGCAATTCAATGGCTTTTTGCTGAGCATCATTGGATTACCTTTTATCCTTTGAAAGTTTATCTGCATAAAAAAAACTTGATAGTATTAATATCATAGTAAGTGTTTTGCGAAATTAAGTCCAAAAATATCAAGAAAAGCTTACCAATTTTTATACTCAATAATTTCTCAATCAATTCATCTATGTATTTACTCCTCATAAGATAACCAAGTTCATGATCTACTGAAGAAAATTGTATCCTATGTTGTACACAAATCAAAGGTTATGTGGGCTAGTGTTAGAAATCATATAATTATTGATGGCTCTACCACCTATACTAAATGTCGACTCAGGTTGTACTGTTGAGATCAGCATTGCCAAAACATGTCTATCTACTTTAGACAATATGGGAAATTTGACCTAATTTTCTTTCTGCCAACCCAAAAGATCAAATGTGTAACATCCGGATTTCGAGGTATGGATATCAAAACTATGCTGGAAAATATGGTTGGGCACAACGTGATGAAGGTTTCACCACAATGTGGCATATTTTGCTTGAGGCACACATATTAAATGAGTGCCACGATGTGGCACTATGTTGGCCATGTCGTGGCTACCATTTTATGCAAAACCCTAATTCTTGGGCCTTAAGCCATATTTAAAAGAAGTGATGGCTAGGGTTTCCTCCACCGTCAGCCTTCATCACATCCAAAAGAACCTTTGGTCAAATGCTTGTTCTTTGGAAGTTTTTGTATTCATTTTGCAAGCTTTTGGTGATTTTAAAGGAAGAAGAAGAAGAGTCGGTGCCTTGGTTCAACAATCAAATATTTCCCCTCACTTATGTGGGTCTTCTAGACTCTTTGTAGGTCCTCAAGCTTCCATCTTTTGATGTCTTCCTCTTTAGATCTAGGTTTTATGTCATGTTTTGGTTCATTTTGATGTGGTTTGTATGGTTTGAAGAGATAATGTTTAAACTTTATGGTTTCTGTGAGTTCCTTGAGCATCATTTCATATAGATCTAGAAATTGGGGGTGGTTGGAAGTCTTTGCATGAGTTTTAGGTCATATTTCATCTTTTGACCTAATTTTGGGAAAGGACAAGCATGGTGCGTGCTTTTCCAAAAAGTTTGTATTTTTTGGGATCATTAGGATCCCTAAAACCCTTCTGTTTGTTTTGGACCGGAGATTGTAAGGATTAAGTGCTTAGGGTGGCTTCATGCCTTAAGTGGTCATCAAGGACCTATGTTTTGAGATCTTAGTGTATTGGGATATCCTAATGGATAAAGATGGAAAATTTATCTGTGAAGAACTTAGGAAGAATCATATATGAGCTTTGGAGTTCGAAAGAATGAAGAACAGCAAATTATTTTATTAAGTTGTTTTGATGCAGTTCCAAGGACGTGGCGACTGAAGATCAACCGACAATTTTATCATTTGGCGACCATGACATGGAAAAAGGGAGGCAACGACATGGTAGCTTGCTGATGATGAGAAAACTCTTGAAGTTTAAGAAAGTTTCGGAGACGTTATGGGGAGAAGCAGCAAGACATGCAGTGTAAGTGCTTAACCATGTGTCAACAAAGACGTTACAAAACACAACCCCATACAAGTGCTGGACCAGAAGAAAACCAAATGTTGAACACCTACCGATGTGTTATTGTATTGCTCATACAAAAGTCATGAAAAGTCATCTTTGGAAACTCAAAGATAGGAAAAAAGAAATATGTATATCTTGGAACAAAAATCGGAAGTAAAGCATACAGATTACTTGATCCCAACACTAGAAAGATTTGTGTGAGAAAACATGTGTACTTTGAGGAAGACAAAGCGTGGATTTGGGAGAATTTTGAATGATTTAAAGAACATTTAGGATGTCTGTTGGTTGTGGAAGGATACAACGAGGAGGCGAATGAAAAGATAGAATATGATGCACCTTTATGTGACAACCCAAGTTGTCCCGTTACATCTCTCCGTTACCGTTAACGGAATTTTCCACTGTTCAAAAGTTCCGTTAATGAGAAGTCGTCAAGTTTAATAAACATTTCAATTATGTATGTTTATATGTCGTTAAGTCGTGAAAAAGGAAATAAAACACAGGACACACATTTTCATTCATTTGGAAAATGTCAAGTTTTATTATTACGACCACTAAATCGGGTGCGACCAAAAGCCCCGTTTAACGGCAGTATCGGGTAGAATTCCACTGAGCCCCGACTGTGAAACCTATATATGGGTGAGTGGAGTCAAATGGGAGACTTTTTACACTCTCTCTCTATACTCTCTCTCTAGACCCGTTTTCGCCCCGAATCCGCAACCAAACGCTTCCAAATTGTAAGTCCGCTTACCCTAGCCTATTCTAAACGTATTAATTTATGTTTATAGCCAAAAAAAATCATCCAAGAAGGCATGGTATAAGGAGTTTACGGCCCAAGAACACTCTAGGGCCGTAAACCCCTAAAATGGTGCCAAACATGCCTCTAAACTTGTCCATAAGCTTGGGAATAATTAGGAGATATAGCCTAGGAGTGCTTAAACATTAAAAGGCATGATTTTAGGACTCAAACAAGATTTTACAGCCCAAGCACAAGCTTAGGCCATAAACTCCTCAAAATCATGTCAAAATGTCCCAAATGTGCACCAAACTCATCCTAGGGCTTATTACATAAATTAGGGACTTATCCTCTTGAGTTTAGACACTTGAAACACTCCAAAATGATTAAAGAAAGGAGTTTACAGCCCAAGCATTTATCTAGGCCGTAAACTCCTCGAAACCCCCTCAAATGTTGGTTTTAATCACCCAAAATAGCATCAAACTTCATAAGAAAATTCTAGGAAGGCAATAGGGGCTTAAAACTTCACTAAACTCAAAGGTTGAGAGTTTACGGCCATAAACTCCCTTGGGAGAGTTCCTAGGCCACAAACTCTTGTTTAGTACCCTTAGAGGCCTCAAACCCACACATACCTTTTAGGAAAAGTGCTTGGAATAATTCTATGAACAAGCTAGAAGCATCAAACACACAAGAATAGGACCTTGGGAGTTTACGGCCGTAAACTCCCTTAAGTTGGGCCGTAAACTCCTTGTTTGGTCCATGTTGGTGTTTTAAATCCATTTACACACTTGATATGTGAGTATAGCAAAGTCCCACAACTGATAAGAGACCTTTAGCACCCGTAAACGCTACCCGGGACCCCAAACACTCAACCAAAAGTGTTTTCCACTCCTTTGAGTGTGTATAATTGTTTAATTAGTATATTATATGCTAATTGTATGTGAACATATGTTATCATATGTTAAAATAGGTCCTTGTGTGTGTTCAAGTCCTTGCGTGACCCCGAACGCCCAATCGGCACTTTCGTCGGACCTACTTACACCAGGTGAGTTCATACCCCTGAATGAACCTTTTAAATGCTTTTAAATGTTTTATAGGGGGGGAAGACAAGTTAAACATGCCAGTTATCATGTCAATCGCATATGATTGATAACCCGCATGCACTAGATTTTACCACTTTACACTGTTTTACCGAGTGGGACACTAAAATGACTTTTACCTGTTTCATAACTTTTACTTTTACTGATTTATTCAAATTCATTCTAAACTGGTTTATGAAAGATCCTCTAAGGTTTTAAATGTATTTTATGAAGGAATACAATTTATGATTTTCTCTGTACATAAAGATTTTTCATTAAAGATTTCCCTTTTCGACGTATACTTTTACTTATAAAAATACTGCTGCTTCACTTATACTTATTTTATACTCTGACTCGGTAACACTTTCACTTATACCTATAGTCGCTTATACTTGATGACGCTTATACTTATTCACGCTCTTACTTAGTGATACGATTTCTCCTTCACTTATACTGGATAACGACTTTATTCCACTTATACTTGATAGACATTCTTACATCACTTATTGTCGTCTCTGCTTCGTGATACACTTATACTTGGTAAACTTATACTTCACGACTCAGATGTTCCACTGTACTCTTATACTTCACGACTCAGATGTTCCACTGTACACTTATACTTCACGACTCAGATGTTCCACTGTACACTTATACTTCACGACTCAGATGTTCCACTGTACACTTATACTTCACGACTCAGATGTTCCACTGTACACTTATACTTCACTGTATGATACACACTCAAGCGTAGTTAGATGTATGTTTATGCTTGTATAGATGCATATAAATAATGATTGAAGGACTTAGGAAGGCTTGTCTGCCCTATTTCCTTTTCTTCGTTGAGATGTGGTCTGGTGGGATCGGATGTCCATCTGAAGGTCGTTCGATTCATTAGTTATATATTATGTATACGAGCATAGAAATACGAGTTTTCTTCAGTCAATTCAGTTAAGAATCTATACCGCTAGTCTACACTTACATAAGAAACCCACTCCCTCCTAGTAACACACTATCCTCTATTTGGGATGCATCTTCGGGACGCGGCCTTCTCCGTCGTCTAGTTGGTAACTAGAGTCTCTTGTAGGGAGAGCGGACATTGTGTGTATAGGCCTATACGAGATTGACAACCCCGCACCCTGACTGCTAGCTATAGTCCACGGCCTACCAAGCCAAGGGGTGACAAATGTCACATTATATAGATGCTTGTAGAGCGTCTAGAACTCTAGTCAGTATGGTTACGAGTATCCTGGGTTGCCTTATAATTCATGGTTTTAAGGTAACATTATTTCGTCAGCGATTTACACTGTATGCTGATGTCACCTTTTTCAGAGTCACACTGTTTTGACTTTGCTAGATGTATCTTTCATTTGATACCGTCTGGGGTCTGCAATCTCTGTATTGACCTTTCAAGATGTACCTTTCATTTGGTATCGTCTGCGGTCTGTCTTCATTGTTATGACCTTGCAAGATGTACCTTCCATTTGGTATCGTCTTCGGTCTGCGTTCACTGTTTTAGACCTTACCATTTGTACCTTTCATTTGGTACCTTCTAGGGTTTGTTTCTCCATTTGTTAGACTGAACCAGGCGTGTCGTTAGTTCGATACTTTCCTGGAGTCTATGACTCTTTTGCCTTAGTCAGCAGTCCTCACTGCTGAGGCATATGATATTCCCTGATGTCGTTGCTTTCCTCAATAATCAAATCCAGTATTTTGATAATGATAGCAATTTAGGGAAAACTACTTTTTACCCTACATCACTGACCAGTCTTGGTAGAAGGCTGCTTTTATTCAAGAAAATATAGGATTTTCTAGAAAGGACTCTAATACACTGAAATCACTTAAACTACTACTTTCTTAAGTTATTTGAATGAAATGTCACTAAATGCTTATGAACTCACCAGCATTGTACAAATGCTGATACTCGCTTTTCAAATAACTTGTATTCTCATGTTAGCATTAGACAGGTACATCCCCGGAGCTGTTGATGAAGATAGCTTTGTACTGTGCTGCATTTATTCTATTACTTGTATTACTTTAAAGTGTTGTAATGTAACCTTGTAAAACTATTACTATTAATGCAATGTTTTGTTGTACTTTGATTACTATAATGCATGTGTTGTGATACTTGACATGACGTCATCCACCCCAGAACGTTTCCGCCGTTCCAGTTTTGGGGTGTGACAGATTGGTATTAGAGCATTGTTTATAGTGAGCTAAGTATATCAATTCATAAAAGATATACAGCCTATATATACAAAAGGGATAAAACACTCTGACCAAGAATTATACTTTAAAATATAACCATATTTTACCAAAGTATAATAACATCCGGAATCTAAGCACTCGAACACAAGTATCACAAGAAGAACAAGAATAAAAGTCTTTGGATGTTGAGCACTACAGACAAATCTGGGCAGTTATGTAATCGTACGCTGGAATAAATGTAACCTGATCAACTACCTTTATTCGAGATGCGATGAACGTGTGCTCAGGAGTGATTGTGATGTGCAACAGGTCTGAAACTTACCAACTAGGATTTGCTAGAGCCAAACATAAAGTTAAAATACTATAGGAGTATTTTAGAGCGCTAAAAGATTCACACTAATCCCAGAATGACATTCAGAAGATGAGAAAACAAACAAGAATTAAAATACCATAGGGGTATTTAGAATACATAGATAACCTGGTGTGAGAACTAAAAGATCCTTATTGATATACCTATAGCTACAGAGGGTATACTTCCAAGGTTATATATAATAAGGATCCCATAGGCTAAGAATGTGTGGTTTCGCTCTATTTCCTTTTCCTCGTTGGGATGTGGTTCTAGAGTAGTATCACATATTCGAAGGCCTATCGGATCTAAGCTATATATGATTTGTATACCCTGTGTAATCGTAGCAGGACTCAATGTGGATCGTCCAGCGAAATGTTAATAATCTATTAGGATTCTTTAGACATTTCCATTCTCGCACGAACCTGTAGAAAACCCTACCCACTTCAGTGCATAACAGAAGAGTTGATTCCGACCCCGAAGAAGTTCATTCAGAAGATTTCCTGTTCGGAAATAAATGAACTGGGTCGAGACTATTGAATACACCAAGTGCCCATGTTCTTTTAGGGACATCGTTGAGAAACTCGCCTAAACTTCGGAGATTCCTAGTCATCCATCGCGAGGTGATGACACCCAGAGTTGGAATCAGAAGGAAGGCAGAGTAGAAATTCAATATGTCCATACGAGGAGGGAACCCTAGGAAACTACCCGAAGGAAACCAACGCCGATTCCAGTCAAGGATACGAGGCAGACCGAGGGAGCCAGTACGTGGAACCCCGAGAAGTGTCTTTTCCTCGTGTTCTTCACGCTAATACACCCATAAAATAATACAATTTAGTGAGTTAGTGATTACACTGCTCACGCTATGTGTTAGGTAAATCGCCTTGCTCCCGTTGCTAGTAATGCGCTTAGAGCGGATCCTCACACCTCTGTGAGGTTATTTAGCCATAAGCCCTCATGAGCCTCTCTTCCCGCAGCTTCGTTCCGAACTGTTCTCAAATCTCTCCAGACCGGAGAGTGAAACCTTTATCAGTATAAAGGTAACTTAGTAGGAACGACTCGCATCTTATGGCCTTTTTCCGATATTCATACACCCACTTCGATTACCAGGACTACATCATAGGGATGTAGGTCAACACTCAGACAACCAATACCCGAGGCACGGGAAAAAGATTATGCCTAATACGTTCATGACAGAAACGTCCAGGGTTAACCATCATCTCTCATTACCTTGTATTCCTTTCCGTGTAGGAAAAACCATGCCACTGAAGAAGCGTAACCAATCCACAAGCAAGAAACCTACTCTCCTATTTGATGAAGCTGTTGGATTAGTGTCTAAGTCCATAACTATTTTGGTATGTACTTGACCCGATTATGAGCATGGTCCTTTTGGGTTGCCTTCACCATAGCAATATGTAGGATGATTTAAGGAGAGAAAGGTTTAAATATGATTTATTAATATATTATGAGAATAATATATTAAAGGGGAAATCATATTGTTTAATTAATATTAGTCAATAATTAATTAAAAATTAATTTTGTGACTAAAAGAGATTAATTAAATATAGGGGACTGGACTACAATTATTGGATAATTGAGTAATTGGGCTAAGGAATGCTAAAGGAATAAGGGGTGAACGAAATTATGATGGAAGCCCATCATATTTTCGTCCATAGCCTTGTCCAGAAGGTTCCATGGGTTGCTTAGAGTTTAAGCTGTCCATTAGGGTTTTGACTGAAACCCTAGCAGCCCACACAAGTATATAAAGGACCCCTTAGGCCCCAAAAACATGGAAAACTGATTCTCTAGGGTTTCTAGTCGTTTTTGGGCAGCCTCCTTACTTCTCCTCTTCATCCAAGTTGCATATGGTGTTTGTGACTCCATTAGAGGTACTACACTTGTGGTACTTGCTTTCAAGAGCTAAGGAAATTCAAGGAACTAGTTGTTATTGCTATATAACAACAAAAGGTATGTATTCTAGCTTTATATATGAATTTCGAAAATTATAGTAGCATGCCAGGTTTCTTTTTGTGTTCATAAAGTTGTATAACTAATAGTGAAAACATAGATCCAATACTAGGGTTGCATGCACACATAGGATTGTTTGTATAAGACCCATCAGTGGTATCAGAGCCATTGGTTTTTGTTTTCAATTAGCTTTTATTCAAATTTGTGAACTTGACATATTAGGGTTTATGGCTAATAAACCCTAAAGGCTAGGTAATTTTCGCAATTAGGGTTGCAAAACCCTAGATGGCGATTTTTGCTAGGGTTTCCCAAATCCTTTCCTTAGCCTCCAAGATTTTGAAATCTAGGGTTATCCAACCCTTGGATTTCGAAATTACCTCCTTCCCCAAGGTTAGATCCTAAAATTTAGGGATTTGGATAATCCCATATCTTGTAAATATCTTTTAATTGTTAAATATGGTAATTAAAGATCTTGAATTATCCCATCCCTTATTTTCGAGATTTAGAGAGGGATTCAAGGGATTAGGATATCTTAGATGTATAATTGGTAATTATCCTCATGATCTAGATAATCCCTTGTGATTTAATAATTTAAATTAATTGTTTAATTTATGGTAATTATTAAATCAAGAGTTTTAATATTTAAAATTTTAATTTAAATGTCTTAAATTCGAAAATTTTAAGTGAGATTAAAACCTAATTGTTTTGAAGAGTTTCAAAACTTGCCCTCAAGTTTTGGAATTTAAATTGTTGATTAAAAGTTAATTTTGAAAGTCAAAATTCCAAAACCCTGATTTTGAAAAGTTCAAATTAAACCCTTATGGTTTTATTAAATTAATTAAGTGTATAATTAAAAGAGATTTAATAAATCCATAATGATTTTGGTTAGTTAAAAGTATAATTTAAACCACCTACTATTTTAAAAGTGTAAAATACACCCTTATACTATATATAACATTAAAAGTTTAATATTATATATGTATAACTAAAAAGTCAGTCTTACCGTTAGTAGGCCTCATTCACGAAACTAGTCTATAAGGGGTGTTTAAGGAAATTGCCTATAAAATGGCGATTGAATGGGTATCCACTCTTACCCACCGCACTCTTGACTAGTGGAGGGTCGTTAGCCGAACGGGTAGGATAGGACAGAAACCTTCCATTATAAGTATAATGAAGTACAAAGTAACTAAATGCTTTTTCAAATTCCCAAATCATAGTTACTTTAGGCAAAATGTGAAATTGTATGCTAACCCATGGAATTACACTTCGTACCCTTGTCAAACGTTAGTGGAGCGTGTGTGGTTAACCGGCACACTAATTTGGGGATGACATTGGTAGCGAAGGGTGACTCGATGTTTGTCATAGATCAATGGAGCGTGTGTGGCTAACCGGCACATTGATTGGGTGATAGTAACATTGGGTGCACCACGTGATTCGTATGGTTATTTACACCTTGTTTGTGATCCTCGGCATCCCAGTCACAAATAGTAGGGCATAATCGAGATTAAACATGCCATTGAAAAGTTCAATGAATCTCAAAAGACCTAGGAGTTTCAATTCATTTAAAACTTAAACTTCTTTTTCGTTTTTCATGGTGGAAATTGGTAAATCGTCATTTACCTACCTTCAAATATTCTGCAACTAGATTACGGCATCCCTCTTCTAGGTTGTAGAGTATTGTGTTGGATCCTAGCTTGATGTTTCATTTGGGTGTTGCATCAAGAATTCTAATCAACTTAACTTGATTTTTCTCCCGTTTTATAGATGTCTGAATCTTACAATGGTCTTCCCAAATCCTTTGGAACAAGCTTTCCAAATGAAGATGACGTTCCAAGATACGATCAAGGAAATGAGAGTCATGCTTCACTTCCTCCACCTCCTCCAATTATTCTCCCTGACCCACAAGTTCAAAGGCTTGAAAAGTTCAAGCTCACTCAAGCCCTTTTGGCAAGTAAACACAAAGATGGGAAACCTGTGTGTGCGCATGTCTTAGAGATGAAGTCATACATTGATAGGTTAAACATGTTGGGTGTCGAGATTTCAAGTGAGTTGGCTGTTGACTGGGTTCTTCAGTCACTTCCTGAATCATATAGTGAGTTCGTTAGAGAGTACTATATGATGGACCACGACGTGACCCTAATTGATCTCACCTATTTGCTTATAGCTGCTGAATCAGCAATGATTTGGCGTGCTGGTCAAGCAAATTTGTCTAGTGAATCAAACTCCCAAACTTCAATGGACACTAGCAACATTGGAAGTCCAGAAAGAACTAAGTCTGTTATTGTCCGATGTGTTGTGCCAAAGGAGTCTATTTGCTTTTATTGCCAAGAGAAGGGGCATTGGAGACGAAGCTGCCCTAATTACCTGAGAGATCTAAGAGATGGGAGAGTCAAGACGTATGGCTCTGCTTCAGGTAAAATCCATTAACTAACTCTTTTAAGTTCGTATTCTAGATTCTTAATACATGATGTGATAAGATTACATTTTGATGTTTTGTAGGATCGAAGAAAAGAAAGGAAGCTTGAGAAAAGAAGTGAGCTGAATCTGATCATGAAGAAATGGATTTCGATCGCATTACTTGAAGAATGGATTCTTGACTTACAACTTGGAGTTAGAATAGATTGTTAACATAGTTTTTCAGTTGAATTGCATTGTAAGGACAAGTTTTTTCCGCAATAAAATAAATTTTGATTTTGTCTTATTTAGTTATCCTTACAATGAAATATATGAAAAATTGATGTTCATGTACTTCTATTATTAGCAAAATGGATTTGATTCTTAATTATGGAAATGTCAAAAGTGTACCAAATAGGGAGACTTTCTCATCGCCCAAGTTTCAATTGGACACAAACTTGGAATCATGCAATGTGTATTGTATGATGAATGGAAAACTTTCACATTTGGGAAACTTAGACTAATTCTTTGGCAAAGTGTCAGTTGAAAGACTAGGAGATCAAGTACACTAGGTTGTGCGTTGATCAAGTCCACCACAAGAGTGACAAAGATATTCGTCATGATTTACTAAAGTTTAGTAAATGTGATTATACTTATAAGATTAAGTGTAATTCTGAGATTGATTGAAAGAGTTTCAATGAATAGTAGAACGAATAAAGAAGAATCGAGTAGGCGGAAAGATAAAAGTTTCTCTTTTCTAGAAAGAAGGGAGAGTACCTTTTATTGTGTTTTATGATAAGTCTTAAAGATTAAGAACCATGTCTCAATAGATCCTCTAAGTGAGTCTTAGTGCAATTGCATGTCTAAGAAGAGGAATCAAGTATTGTAGAAATGGTTAAATCAAGAAGTCAATCACACTTCGTTCCAATATCAAGTCTTAAAGTCAAGATTGTGACATTGAGTGAAAAGTTTTAAGTAGGTTTATAACACTCATCAAATATGGAACTTGGAAAAGTTTTCTTATTCTTGTACATTTGAGATTGGTAAGTTGTGATGCCTTGGATAAGACAAAGACCAACTAGGACCAACTTGTGAAGTGTTCTTGTCTTGATAATAACTGCACTGACTCTTGAATATTTGATTGTCAAGAAATGTTTCTTGACAAAGAGAATCGTATATGTCAAGAGGTCAGTGGGAGTTTTAATGTTTTGAAAAAGTTTCAAGAACAAATCAAATAAACCTTATCGATCATCACTAGCGCACGAGTTGAGGTTTACAACCTATCGTGTTGACATTAATTTGATTCTGTGCCAATCCAATCGAGTTAATTATGCATGTGAGTTCTATGAATTCTCATTTGAATGCATAAAAAGCAAGGACCTTGATCAATGAAAGTACATTGATAAGAAAGGGTGAGCTGCTTAACTACTTGGAAGACGTGGTGGGCAGCTGTGCTACCATAAGGCAAGAAATCAAGATTAAGAAAGGTCAGTCCATATGAGTTTGAATTTGTCATAAACTTTGGTTTTAACAAATTCACATGGATAGGAACAAATACACCATTTAAATCTAAGTGTCATAAGATTTCCTCCTTCATGAAAATGAATGTGAGGAAATGCTTTCACTGAGAAAGATTTTAAGAAGATAGTGATTGTAAAATTGCATTCTCGAATTCGATCACGGTTACGGTATCCCTTTCCATAATTTGAATTGTGAGGTTTGGCAATTAGTCTTAATTGTTAAGACACACATATGAACTATCTAAGGCAAAGGTGTATAACTTTAAGAAGCCTTGATAAAAGATTATCAAAGCACTAAGTATTAGAAACATGGACCTAAGAAATTCAATGGTTATTGTCTTTCTGAAAGTTAAGATGTTTATGAATACATGTCGAAGCTAGTGGGAGCATAAGTGTTATGTTTTATAGTAATCATCATGATAGTGGGAGCATAAAAGTTATGATTGTATGATTATTATGGAAAGTATTGCAAGTTAGCAATATTAATTATAGAAAAACAAAGATTCAATTTGCAAAGTTGCATGGGTTGAAAAGTTGTTTTGCTATAATTAAGGGAGAGAATATTATACTCCGTTTCAAAATCTAAAGCTTAGATTAAGAAATTTTAATATTTTCAGTCAAAGGATACATTGTGTGTTCTTAAAACGATTATGATTACGGCATCCCTCTTCATAGTTCAAATTATGAGAACATGACACATAAAATATTATGGCAAAAGATTGGTAAAGTATCATATCTTTATGTAGGACATTATGCATCGTGTCCCATACGCTTTGGGTATAGGATCGATTGCAAATGCTATAGTATTTTACCATTCTAAAATTTTCCAAATGTCTAGCGCATTTAGAGGAAAAAAAAAGGGACTAGAATTGGTTTTGACTAAAATAATTAAACAACTATCAAAGGACGATCCAAAGTTCGTTGAGGATTGATCGCTTGTAAGTAGTTGGAAGTATGGTATTGGATGGACCATATCGACATTATTATGAATAGATAAGATTCTATTAAGAATGAGTTGTCATATGGCAAATGTGGAAATGTTTCCATATTGGGAGTTGGATATTGAGAGTCTATGCCTAGATTAGAAACTTTTATGCAAGAAGGATGTTCAAAGGAATGTACTTTGAATGTGAGACTTCACATCTATGGAATTGTCTTGTAACAATTTCTAAGAAAGTACTTTGTAATTTCATTAGCTACGTCTTGGTGACTTTTGTGCTATGATTTTGCAAAGGGATCGTTGCATAAAATGTTAGAATCTAGCATATTCTAGTAGTGGCAAGAACCTTGTGTTCTTACACTAATAATTAGGATTAAGGAATTGTGAAATGAGCATCATTGGAAAAGTTTTCAGGTGATCTATTTCACAAAGCATGGACCATAGGAAACAAAGTGTGCATGTTTAGAGCATGGGATAATTGTTGGTATAATTCAAGTAATGAGTTGATTATCCGAAACATTAAATGATAAATAATGAGTAATCAATATGGTAGATAAATAGAAGGGTTTTATTTACTCTCACAAGTTTGGGGCCATATAGGATTAAGTATTGTTGTCATGTTTCAATTTGCATGTTTTGACTTCCAGAATAACTAGGTTATTCAAACATCCACAGTTGGTCATACGTTGGGAGTAGGTATGAATAAAGACTGTCATGAATCTGTCTGTAGATTGTCTGAAGTGTTTAGACATGGCACAAGTTTGCTGCAGAGTTCGTGAGTGCTTTGATAAGATTAAAGTATTGGATTAAACCCACGCTCACTTGGATCACTTCACGGTTTTATCACGAGTGATTAGTGAGACGATAATATTGTATATTCTTGAAACCGAGACATGTGAGTTGTTATTTGTTGTCGGTTGCACATTGATAATAAGTAAACGCACCAGTAACTTGGTGTTATAAAACTTATTGTTGTGTGTGATTCGATCAGTAAATGCAAGCGAGCATTTGAGTCAAAGTTTATCCATTCCTTTTACCCAAAGTGGGATAAAAACGATATATGTGGGCCTCTCGATGATTTAGTGATGACACCTAAGCGCTTGGCCAAGCCGGGACTAAGTTGATGTGTTCAATTGTAGTCTGTTGTCAGTCATCATAAATCGGAAGTCGGGAAAGAGTATAGAGAGAATGATTGAAATTCATGTCTTATGTTTATACGATATCTTGAGAATGGAAGAATATATAATCCCTTATCTAGAGGACGCGCTATCTGATAAGATCAGAGTTGACAGCGGCTTTTGAAAGCTACGATTGCTGATCAGGTTCTGAAGTCATACGGAAAATAGTTATTAGACTTATCCAAGTGGGAGACTGTTGGATTAGTGTCTAAGTCCATAACTATTTTGGTATGTACTTGACCCGATTATGAGCATGGTCCTTTTGGGTTGCCTTCACCATAGCAATATGTAGGATGATTTAAGGAGAGAAAGGTTTAAATATGATTTATTAATATATTATGAGAATAATATATTAAAGGGGAAATCATATTGTTTAATTAATATTAGTCAATAATTAATTAAGAATTAATTTTGTGACTAAAAGAGATTAATTAAATATAGGGGACTGGACTGCAATTATTGGATAATTGAGTAATTGGGCTAAGGAATGCTAAAGGAATAAGGGGTGAACGAAATTATGATGGAAGCCCATCATATTTTCGTCCATAGCCTTGTCCAGAAGGTTCCATGGGTTGCTTAGAGTTTAAGTTGTCCATTAGGGTTTTGACTGAAACCCTAGCAGCCCACACAAGTATATAAAGGACCCCTTAGGCCCCAAAAACATGGAAAACTGATTCTCTAGGGTTTCTAGTCGTTTTTGGGCAGCCTGCTTACTTCTCCTCTTCATCCAAGTTGCATATGGTGTTTGTGACTCCATTAGAGGTACTACACTTGTGGTACTTGCTTTCAAGAGCTAAGGAAATTCAAGGAACTAGTTGTTATTGCTATATAACAACAAAAGGTATGTATTCTAACTTTATATATGAATTTCGAAAATTATAGTAGCATGCCAGGTTTCTTTTTGTGTTTATAAAGTTGTATAACTAATAGTGAAAACATAGATCCAATACTAGGGTTGCATGCACACATAGGATTGTTTGTATAAGACCCATCAGAAGCTACGTTCCAAGCTGCAGTTTCAGCAGCCGTAGCAGCTATCATGGCTCACCTGAATGTTAACAATGCCAATGTTAGCAAGGTGCCCGTTGGAAATTCCAATTCTGACGATGGACAGCATCAATCCACACTTCCATACTCAGCCACCCGAGAACCCCAACTGAACCCACTAAAGAGAAAACTCAAGATAGAGGAGGGAAGTACCTCGGCTCAAGGACCTTCCAAAGGGCAACGAGCTGAGGCAGCCTGTACCCCTGTCAACCCTTCCCTCCCGACTCCAAGAAGACCGTATCTAGGAGACCTTCCCCATTGCAGCAAGTGCAGCTACCATCATCATGGTGCCTGCCGGGAACTCTATTGTGCTAGGTGCCACATGAAGGGGCATACTGCTCGTGTATGCAGAACTCCGGTGGAACGTATAACAGCAATCGCCAATACGGCGGCCACACAGGTTTGCCGCCTATGTGGCGAGTTCGGACACTTCAAGAAGGATTGCCCAACCGAAGGAAAAGACAAAGACACAGAAGGAGCCTGACACTACTACTTAGGGAGAAACGTCAAGGAACTCGGTAGATTTTTGGTACGACTCTCGATCTTAGATATCAAAGCTAAATACATTAAAAGACTAATTCAATGTAAATTCTTTCCAGCAAGGCGAAAGTCGCAGCACTGTTATAAAATTTAAAATTTATTAGGTAAAACTATAGTGGCTAAACATATATGTTACGGCCATGTATATTTAAGATGGACAGACCTAGAGTGAGCGAATGCCGCCTCATCTACTGTTCCTCGTTTGGTTGTGGATTTAGGGCGGGGTCGCTCAGTCAACAGTCCTCCCCACCTTAAATATACATGACTAGGATATGTGAGGCGATTATAGAAATGCCTTGTGAGAACCCGTTCATGAAAAGATACTCTATTCGGAAAAACTTAGAACTCTCTATAGTTCCGCGTCGACTCTATCAATCCAAGTATCCACGGTAGTGATATGTGGGACGAAACCCGAGACGCCTCGAACTTGTGTGCCTGTTCGGCACAGGACTCTATCGATCTTCACTTTATATCATGTCGGAGTGTGCTAACTTCGACGACTCTATTGATCATGGTTTGATTTCGTGCAACCGTGTGTAAATCCTTAAGTGCTGTGTAAAAAAACTTTCTCCATAGCCATATCGGCAAATAAAGGTTCTTCCGAACCTGAACCTAACTCAAATAAACCAACCTAATACGACCCGTAAAATCGTCCCTCTTATCTCAAACCTTTCGAAGTACCCACAGGAGGGTACCATACACTGTTGACCGACCCCTCGTAGTCAGATGAACACTGAAGTGAAACACACTGCAAGATACTCTAGATAACGACAACCGACCGAAACAGACTCCGTATATTTCCCCCGAGAGACCCTTCGCACCTTGCACATTAGGTTCGTGAACCTAGAGAATAGAACTCATGAGACTGACCGCTATAATCAGGTATATGCATAAGGGCAGCATATAATTGAGATCAAAAAGATTAAAGGTGTGTGTTTCCTCCCTATTCCCTGTTCCTCGTTGGGTTGTGGGTTTGGGGTGGAGTCGCACAGCTGAACGTCCCGCCGACCTCAACTGTATACTGCTCGCATACACGCGGTATTTGCGGTTAGGCTTAGTATGAGCTCTACCACGGACCTCTTAGCAAAACACCTTCACCATATTCCATAACATAGGAGCCGAAGTCAAGAAAATCACTACGGGTTGAACTCTTAAAAGTTCCGAGTGAGAAAACTCTATACTCACTAGATTTAACCTAGACCGAGAAAACCCAGAATCTCCGGATGAGTAGTTGCAGTATATGCCCGCACTACTCCGGCACTTCGTCCACCTCGTTATAGACAAGTGTTGCCTATCATCCTCTACCCTATTGCATGGAGGAAATCGTCGTCGCCCTGTAGACGATGGAATACATTCTCCGAAGAGGACACTAGAAGGCCGAGAACCACAGGATAACCTTCGCAGCTAAGAATACTTGGTAAAGTGCGAACGTAGTTGCGTTAAGCCTCGTGACCCTGATCCCGAAGAGATTATAGACTTGACACCAGCCCTGGTGTTAGTCGAAGGGTTATGCAAGAGCACGCACTTTCCACGCTAGAATAAACCACAGTCTTGGAGATTCATTGGACTGTTAGGTGTTCCACGAATACTATCTCACGCAGAGATAGTAGAACCACCTCCCGAGATAGTCCAACGTTCATCTAGTGAAACCCTAACTCCTCGATCCTCAGGGTTTCCGTATCTCAAGCTTCGTTAGTGCAGGTTCATTTTGCACAAGCGCGAGATAGACACTCTATAGCAAACCGATAACCATAGTCACGAACCCACTCGACGATCTAGAAAGTCTCTATCAGCCAGTTGAAAGAAAACACGAAACCGAAGACCACCTGAGCTTCCTAAGAACTAACCTGAAGGACTACACATCCAGTACAAGCGAGAACGTTAGGAACTTCGTAATGGCGATCACGCCAGTGTTGATCTTGCCATAGAAGTACACTATGTTCTTAGTACTGAAAAGCTCTACTCCTTTCCGAGAGCTTAGGACCATCCGAGAATCCTCATGGAAATATGGTCCAACCCATTTCAGGCCGCTACTACTTTCGGATATACCACAAAGTTCACATTCGATCAACTCACTTCTTAGACATGATACGTGAATTCCCGACAACACTCTTCGTGCTTCACTCATCTAGATAGAATCCATCGAGAACCCTAACCTTGTAGATACACCAGTTGGAACCCACTAGCTACACGAGAAGGAATCCGCATCCCGTACGCGAAAGTCTGTTGAAATGACAAACACAGACCAGAGATCACTTGGGGATGCAAGGACAACCACATAGGAAGTACTCTCTTACCTCTACTTGGCCATTCATACCTACTTCCTTGCCTAGATCTGAATTTCGGGACGAAATTCCCTCTAATGGGGGGATGATGTGACAACCCAAGTTGTCCCGTTACATTTCTCCGTTACCGTTAACGGAATTTTCCACTGTTCAAAAGTTTCGTTAATGAGAAGTCGTCAAGTTTAATAAACATTTCAATTATGTATGTTTATATGTCGTTAAGTCGTGAAAAAGGAAATAAAACACAGGACACACATTTTCATTCATTTGGAAAATGTCAAGTTTTATTATTACGACCACTAAATCGGGTGCGACCAAAAGCCCCGTTTAACGGCAGTATCGGGTAGAATTCCACTGAGCCCCCACTGTGAAACCTATATATGGGTGAGTGGAGTCAAATGGGAGACTTTTTACACTCTCTCTATATACTCTCTCTCTAGACCCGTTTTCGCCCCGAATCCGCAACCAAACGCTTCCAAATTGTAAGTCCGCTTACCCTAGCCTATTCTAAACGTATTAATTTATGTTTATAGCCAAAAAAATCATCCAAGAAGGCATGGTATAAGGAGTTTACGGCCCAAGAACACTCTAGGGTCGTAACCCCTAAAATGGTGCCAAACATGCCTCTAAACTTGTCCATAAGCTTGGGAATAATTAGGGGATATAGCCTAGGAGTGTTTAAACATTAAAAGGCATGATTTTAGGACTCAAACAAGAGTTTACAGCCCAAGCACAAGCTTAGGCCGTAAACTCCTCAAAATCGTGTCAAAATGTCCCAAATGTGCACCAAACTCATCCTAGGGCTTATTACATAAATTAGGGACTTATCCTCTTGAGTTTAGACACTTGAAACACTCCAAAATGATTAAAGAAAGGAGTTTACGGCCCAAGCATTTATCTAGGCCGTAAACACCCCAAAACCCCCTCAAATGTTGGTTTTAATCACCCAAAATAGCATCAAACTTCATAAGAAAATTCTAGGAAGGCAATAGGGGCTTAAAACTTCACTAAACTCAAAGGTTGAGAGTTTACGGCCGTAAACTACCTTGGGAGAGTTCCTAGGCCATAAAATCTTGTTTAGTACCCTTAGAGGCCTCAAACCCACACATACCTTTTAGGAAAAGTGCTTGGAATAATTCTATGAACAAGCTAGAAACATCAAACACACAAGAATGGGACCTTGGGAGTTTACTGCCGTAAACTCCCTTAGGTTGGGCCGTAAACTCCTTGTTTGGTCCATGTTGGTGTTTTAAATCCATTTACACACTTGATATGTGAGTATAGCAAAGTCCCACAACTGATAAGAGACCCTTAGCACCCGTAAACGCTACCCGGGACCCCAAACACTCAACGAAAAGTGTTTTCCACTCCTTTGAGTGTGTATAATTGTTTAATTAGTATATTATATGCTAATTATATGTGAACATATGTTATCATATGTTAAAATAGGTCCTTGTGTGTGTTCAAGTCCTTGCGTGACCCCGAACGCCTAATCGGCACTTTCGTCGGACCTACTTACACCAGGTGAGTTCATACCCCTGAATAAACCTTTTAAATGCTTTTAAATGTTTTATAGGGGGGAATACAAGTTAAACATGCCAGTTATCATGTCAATCGCATATGATTGATAACCCGCATGCACTAGATTTTACCACTTTACACTGTTTTACCGAGTGGGACACTAAAATGACTTTTACCTGTTTCATAACTTTTACTTAGACTGATTTATTCAAATTCATTCTAAACTGGTTTATGAAAGATCCTCTAAGGTTTTAAATGTATTTTACGAAGGAATACAATTTATGATTTTCTCTGTACATAAAGATTTTTCATTAAAGATTTCCCTTTTCAACGTATACTTTTACTTATAAAAATACTGCTGCTTCACTTATACTTATTTTATACTCTGACTCGGTAACACTTTCACTTATACCTATAGTCGCTTATACTTGATGACGCTTATACTTATTCACGCTCTTACTTAGTGATACGATTTCTCCTTCACTTATACTGGATAACGACTTTACTCCACTTGTACTTGATAGACATTCTTACATCACTTATTGTCGTCTCTGCTTCGTGATACACTTATACTTGGTAAACTTATACTTCACGACTCAGATGTTCCACTGTACTCTTATACTTCACGACTCAGATGTTCCACTGTACACTTATACTTCACGACTCAGATGTTCCACTGTACACTTATACTTCACGACTCAGATGTTCCACTGTACACTTATACTTCACGACTCAAATGTTCCACTGTACACTTATACTTCACGACTCAGATGTTCCACTGTACACTTATACTTCACTGTATGATACACACTCAAGCGTAGTTAGATGTATGTTTATGCTTGTATAGATGCATATAAATAATGATTGAAGGACTTGGGAAGGCTTGTCCGCCCTATTTCCTTTTCTTCGTTGAGATGTGGTCTGGTGGGATCGGATGTCCATCTGAAGGTCGTTCGATTCATTAGTTATATATTATGTATACGATCATAGACATACGAGTTTTCTTCAGTCAATTCAGTTAAGAATCTATACCGCTAGTCTACACTTACATAAGAAACCCACTCCCTCCTAGTAACACACTATCCTCTATTTGGGATGCATCTTCGGGATGCGGTCTTCTTCGTCGTCTAGTTGGTAACCAGAGTCTCTTGTAGGGAGAGCGTACATTGTGTGTATAGGCCTATACGGGATTGACAACCCCGCACCCTGACTGCTAGCTACAGTCCACGGCCTACCAAGCCAAGGGGTGACAAATGTCACATTATATAGATGCTTTTAGAGCGTCTAGAACTCTAGTCAGTATGGTTACGAGTATCCTGGGTTGCCTTATAATTCATGGTTTTAAGGTAACATTATTTCGTCAGCAATTTACACTGTATGCAGATGTCACCTTTTTCAGAGTCACACTGTTTTGAGCTTGCTAGATGTATCTTTCATTTGATACCGTCTGGGGTCTGTTATCTCTGTATTGACCTTTCAAGATGTACCTTTCATTTGGTATCGTCTGCGGTCTGTCTCCATTGTTATGACCTTTCAAGATGTACCTTCCATTTGGTATCGTCTTCGGTCTACGTTCACTGTTTTAGACCTTACCAGTTGTACCTTTCATTTGGTACCTTCTGGGGTCTGTTTCTCCATTTGTTAGACTGAACCAGGCGTGTCGTTAGTTCGATACTTTCCTGCAGTCTATGACTCTTTTGCCTTAGTCAGCAGTCCTCACTGCTGAGGCATATGATATTCCCTGATGTCGTTGCTTTCCTCAATAATCAAATCCAGTATTTTGATAATGATAGCAATTTAGGGAAAACTACTTTTTACCCTACATCACTGACCAGTCTTGGTAGAAGGCTGCTTTTATTCAAGAAAATATAGGATTTTCTGGAAAGCACTCTAATACACTGAAATCACTTAAACTACTACTTTCTTAAGTTATTTGAATGAAATGTCACTAAATGCTTATGAACTCACCAGCATTGTAAAAATGCTGATACTCGCTTTTCAAATAACTTGTATTCTCATGTTAGCATTAGACAGGTACATCCCCGGAGCTGTTGATGAAGATAGCTTTGTACTGTGCTGCATTTATTCTATTACTTGTATTACTTTAAAGTGTTGTAATGTAACCTTGTAAAACTATTACTATTAATGCAATGTTTTGTTGTACTTTGATTACTATAATGCATGTGTTGTGATACTTGACATGACGTCATCCACCCCAGAACGTTTCCGCCGTTCCGGTTTTGGGATGTGACACTTTAGATACTTAGGGATTCAAATCCAATGCACATAGTAAGTAAAGTAAAACAATCATTACTTTACATAAAGAAAAGTTTTACAATTGTTTCAAAAGTAAAGTTGTACAGTTGTGACACATAGTATATATATGAACAAAATGAAACGGGTCTTCCGAGTACTCCGTCTTCGGACAAAAAGGATCTTTGGGTACCTGTTCTAACGCTGACATGAGAACACAAGCGGTTTAAAAATCAGCATAACACTGGTGAGTTCATAAGCGTTTTTTATTTTTGAAATGTTCAAGTTTCCTTTCTGGTTCTGAAATGTTAAGCACACCAAGAAAATCCTATATTTTCTTAAAAAGGTTGGTTATTGTTTGTCAACATGTAAAGTAAAGTTGTACACTGAAAACACGTTTTCACTTGTGTAAATGTACAGTTAGGTTATCTGGTTTGACATACTGTTCTGGTTATGTACCAATGTATTCCCAGGAAATTCCCATACTTTCCTGATTGTGTGTTACCAATTGTGAAAGATGTACAGTTATCCGGTTTTTTACCCTTTTCTGGTTATATAAACATTTCCCCCAGGAAAGTCCCATACTTTCCTGAATGTTGGTTATCAATGTAAAAGATGTATTTGTAAGACGTGGTTATGTTCAATGTTTCCCCAGGAAAGTCCCATACTTTCCTGAACGTTGGTTATCAATGTAAAACATGTATTACGTAATTCATTATTACTATTGAGTAAATCTTTGTTATCCTAATTGCGAGTTCCATAACCATACGATAGACTAGATATGGCAATAAGTGGTCCACATCACCTTATGAATTTCGTCACCCTTGAACCATTTCGGTTTGGCTGTAGCTAGCAGCCAGGTGTGGGGTAGTCAGCCCCGTATAGATCTATACACTCAAGTCACGCTCTCTAAATCCAAGAGATTCTAGTTACGCGTGTAGTCCTCCACTCATGTATCTCTGTGGAGTGTTCGCCGAGGACGTGTCTCCAATCATACAGGACTAACAAATTTACTAGTAATAATATGATAGTCCTCCACTCGCGAATTTATGTGGAGTGTTACCGAGGACAAAACAGTGTACAGGTTTTATGTTCAACTGTTCTAATGTCATGCCTTTAACTGATAAAATGTGGAAAACCATTTGTGATATATATATATATATATATATATATATATATATATATATATATATATATATATATATATATATATATATATAAAACATAACAGTTTAAAATCCATTTCACAAATATATGTTTACGTGATCTGCATGTTCAAACGGTTATCAGTTGTAGCAATCAGTGTTAAAAGCATATAAGATGTGAAACACACACATGAAAACATGTTTTGAGTACAAGTAATCCCTTGTACTTTGCTTGTGTTCCCCCGTGAAAACAGTGAAAACGGGTAGGGGTATGAACTCACCAGACGAGAAGATGCAACTGTTTCGGACACTAAACGTTGGTTCGGGGCTTGTTAATACACTCCAATGAATTAAAACACCTCAAAACGAGTATCCAAAGGTATCTAATTAGACTTTAAACCACTAATTAGATAGGATAATACACTCCAATGAATTAAAACACCTCAAAACGAGTGTTTGGAGTGACCCGGGTGACATCTTCGGACGTGTAATGATGCGAGGGACTTGGGAAATAAGTTTACTCCTCACGCGTAAACTCCCTAATGGAGTTTTCGGCCATATACCCTAACACACATGAGTTCACAGCTGTGAACTCATGTTTGGGTGGTTTTTGAGTGTTTAATGGCTTGAATGGACATGGGGATTGCTAGAATGGATTTATCAAATGAAACGACCCAAAAACACGACCCAAAAATTTTCGTTTTTCACTATAATCAAAACCATAATATAAGTATCATAACATAAAACATACGCGATGTATCCCCAAAACGTAATAAAATATTGTGCGGAAAAACTATATCATACTACATCAATCCAAAACATCAAAAGACATCCCCAGGATAAAAGCTATGTTGTGGTGTGTGCGATGCTGTCACCCCGAGCTCTTCCCTTTGCTTGCGGAAGTACCTGAACCCAAAACTGAAACTGTAAGCACGAAGCTTAGTGAGCTCCCCCAAACTACCACATACCATACAGTAACATATAAACACATATTGGGCCTTGCCCACTGCATCGGGCCGAAGCCCGGAAACTGCATCGGACCGAAGTCCGGAACTGACCGGGACCTTGTCCCCTGCATCGGATCGAAGTCCGGAACTAACTGCATCGGACCATAGTCCGGAACTGACTGGGACCTTGTCCCCTGCATCGGACCGAAGTCCGGAACTAACTGCATCGGACCGAAGTCCGGAACTAACTGCATCGGACCAATGTCCGGAACTAACTGCATCGGACCGAAGTCCGGAACTGACTGACTGAACATGGCATAGCATAACACATCATCTAGCATAAACACATATACGACATACTACATCGGGCCGTAGCCCGGAACACATAATACTTAACGCATATAGCACACAAAATCCTGTTCGAGCCACGAAGGCATCGAACATACTAGCTACTGCATCGGACCTAAATCCGGAAACTACTGCTAACTGAACGGGCCGGCATTGTGGCCTTAGACCCATTCCTACTGGAAGGAAACTCACCTCGTAAGCTGGCTGCTGAGTGTGTGGCTTGGGAAGCTAGCGGCTGCTGCTCCTGAATCTCCTCGGCTACAAGTTCATAAACATACTCAATCAAATACTAAACACTGCACTTGGGGTAAAATGACTCTTTTACCCTTGGTCAAAGTTACTCTCATTTGGACTGACTCGCCGAGTTGGCCACCCAACTCGCCGAGTCCTACTCTCACTTTTCACTCTTACTCGCTGCTACTCGTCGAGTCTGGCATCGACTCGACGAGTACCCTCTTGATCCAAGAACTCAGACAATCTTCATCTGACTCGCCGAGCCGTATGAACAAACTCGACGAGTTGTTCTTGATCCTAAGAAGATTGCCTTGGACTCGCCGAGTTGATGAACAACTCGCCGAGTCCCTCCATCACTGAGTTTACCCTCAACTCGCTGAGTCCACTCCCTAACTCACCTCGTCCACTCGACACTGATAAAACTGAAGAACTCGGGACTCGCGACCCAACTCGTCGAGTCGTTCTTCCGACTCGCCGAGTTGCCGCCATGCAACTGATTTTTACTTGATTTTGTTTGAATCCAACACATACAATTGATAGATCTGGGTCCAATAAGCTGATTTACCACGTAAAGTTTCCAACTTTACGTGTACAACCTCATGAATAAGGGAAATAAGGCTAAAAGATGCACAGAATGGGTAGATCTATGGTTATCATGCAATATAACTCCAAAAAGACAGTAGATATGGGCTCTACAACACCCCAACATTCAGATCCATAACTATTTCGACTTAATAAGACGTTCATGCAAGTGTAAGGCTTGGAACAAGCATCAACTAGCTCCTAGGAGAGCTCTAATGGAAGTTTAAAGCATATAACAAGATGGAACTCCGAAAATACCTCAATTAACTCTGATTTGGCCTTGGATCTTTGCACTACAACACTTCTCCTTGCTTGTTCCTTCTTCTCCTTCTTCACACCTTCACAAAATGGCACCAAAACACATATAAGCTCTTCAAGGGAGGTTTAGGGTTCTAACACTGCGTTCTCAGGGTGAGGGAGGCGAGGATGCGGGCTATAAGGTGGTATAAATAGTGGGCAACCCGGGGATTTAGGGTTTCACCCAGACGGATGGACTCGCCGAGTCAGGGATATGGACTCGCCGAGTCCCCGGCTCACGCGTGCCCTCAGGCGCGACCCTACTCGGCGAGTCAGGCTAGAACTCGCCGAGTCCCTCTTGAAAACTTACAACAATTACCAATGAATTAACGTACCGGGAACGGGTCGTTACAATTCTCCCCCACTTGTCTCAGACTTCGTCCTCGAAGTCTGCTACGGCTGGATCTGCAAATAACTCCGGGTAGTGCGCTCTCATTTCCTCTTCAGCCTCCCACGTCCACTCAGACCCCTTCCGGTGTTGCCACTACACCTTTACTAGCTGAATTACCTTGTTCCTCAAGGTCTTGATCTTCCGTTCCAGAATCGCGACCGGTCTCTCGATATAATTCAGGCCGCTATCAACCTGGATATCCTCTAAGGGAACGACTGCCGTCTCATCCAGCAAACACTTCCTTAACTGCGACACGTGGAAGGTGTTGTGTATCTGACTAAGCTCCTCAGGGAGATCTAACCGATAAGCAACCCGACCCACCCGGGCCAAAACCCTGAAAGGACCAATAAATCTGGGGCCCAATTTGCCCCTCTTTCGGAACCTAATGACACCTTTCCAAGGTGAGACTTTCAGAAGAACCATGTCGCCCACCTGGAACTCCAAGTCCGAACGCCTCCTGTCGGCGTAGCTCTTCTGCCGACTCTGCGCAGTCTGCAGCCTACTACGGACCTGCTGGATCAACTCAGTCGTCTTGAGCACCACTTCGGTGCTCCCTATAACTCGCTGACCGACCTCGCCCCAACAAATTGGGGTCCTGCACTTCCTGCCATAAAACATCTCAAAAGGAGGTCGATCAATGCTCGCATGATAACTGTTGTTATACGAGAATTCCGCTAACGGAAGATACGTATCCCAAGTGCCCCAAAATCTAGAACACATGCCCTAAGCATGTCCTCAAGAGTCTGAATTGTCCTCTCGCTCTGCCCGTCAGTCTGAGGATGAAAAGCGGTGCTGAAATGGAGCCGAGTACCCATCTCGTCGTGGAACCGCTTCCAGAATCTGGACGTGAAACGAACATCTCGGTCCGACACCACCAATATCGGCACTCCATGACGTGCCACAATCTCCCGCACGTAGATATCGGCTAACTTTTCCGCCGATATACTCTCCTGAATCGGAATAAAATGGGCACTCTTCGTCAATCGATCCACTACTACCCATATCGAGTCCACTCCACGTGCGGTCCTGGGGAGCTTGGTGACAAAATCCATGGTGATATCCTCCCATTTCCACACGGGAATGTCTAACGGCTGCATCTTGCCGTGAGGTCTCTGGTGCTCCGCCTTGACCTTCCGACAGGTCAAACATCTCTCAACATACCAAGCGACGTCTCGCTTCATGCAGGGCCACCAATAATCAGGTCGAAGATCTCGATACATCTTCGTCGCTCCTGGGTGGATAGAAAATTGAGACTTATGAGCCTCGTCCATCAATACTTGCCGTACCCTACCCCAGTACGGTACCCATATCCTACCATGAAGCGTCAACAAACCCCGACTGTCGTAATCAAATGAAGCTACTCGGCCCACTATCCTCTCACACTTCTGCCTCTCCTCCTTGAGGCCCTCCATCTGAGCCTCCTTGATCCGCTCCAACAACGGAGTGATCACTGTCATCCTCATACACAGATCTCTGATAGGGGCCGTCGACACCTTGCGGCTCAGGGCGTCGGCCACTACATTGGCCTTCCCTGGATGATAAAGGATCTCACAGTCATAGTCCTTCAGCACGTCTAACCATCTCCTCTGTCTCATGTTCAAACTCGGCTGATCCATAAGATATCGCAAACTCTTGTGATCCGTGTAAATAGTACAGCGGACCCCATAAAGGTAATGTCTCCAAATCTTGAGGGCAAACACAACTGCCCCTAGCTCCAAATCTTGGGTAGGATAATTAGCCTCGTGAGGCTTCAACTGTCTCGAGGCATAAGCTACTACATGGCCTCGCTGCATCAATACTGCTCCTATACCTGTGATCGATGCATCACAATAGACTACGAAATCCTCTACTCCTTCTGGCAAGGTAAGGATCGGAGCCTCGCACAATCTCTGTCTGAGAGTCTCGAACGCCGCCTGCTGCTCAGGCCCCCAACGAAAAACCACCGACTTCTTGGTTAGCCGGGTGAGCGGCACTGCTATCTTGGAGAAGTCCTGAATAAATCTCCGATAATACCCTGCCAACCCCAGGAAGCTTCGAATCTCAGATGGGGACCTCGGGACCTCCCACTGCATCACGGCCTCAATCTTGGCCGGATCTACTAAAATACCCTTCTGGTTGACGAGATGACCAAGAAACTGCACCTCGCGCAACCAGAACTCACACTTGGAGAACTTTGCGAAAAGTCTCCCCCTCCTCAAAGTCTCCAACACCTCCCGCAGGTGCTCCTCGTGCTGCCCCTGTGTCTTGGAATACACCAAGATGTCATCTATAAACACTATCACCGACCGATCCAGCATCGGTCTGCACACGCGGTTCATGAGATCCATGAACGCGGCTGGGGCATTGGTCAGCCCAAATGGCATCACCACGAACTCATAATGACCATACCGGGTCCTGAAAGCAGTCTTCTGTACATCCTCATCTCTAACCCTCATCTGATGATAACCGGAGTGTAGATCGATCTTGGAGAACAAAGACGCTCCCTGAAGCTGATCAAACAAGTCATTTATCCTCGGAAGTGGGTAACGGTTCTTCACCGTTACTTTGTTCAGCTCCCGATAATCAATGCACATACGATGCGACCCATCCTTCTTCCTCACAAATAAGATCGGCGCTCCCCAAGGCGAACTGCTCGGCCGAATGAAACCCTTGTCTAACAGCTCCTGAAGTTGTGTAGACAACTCCTGCATCTCAGGGGGAGCAAGTCGATACGGTGCTTTGGCTATTGGAGCCGCACCAGGAACTAGGTCGATCCTGAACTCAACCTGCCTCTCTGGAGGTATCCCCGGCAAATCCTCGGGAAACACATCCGGGTAGTCACGAACAATAGGAACATCATCAATCGTCGTCTTGCCCTTCTCCCGGGCATCCAAGACGTAAGCTACAAAACCGGCGCAACCCTGCTGAACATAGCGCCTCGCCCTTGCGGCGGAACAAAAGATCGGTCCTCGCTGGGGCCTCTCGCCCTGAATCACTATCTCTCCCCCACTGGGAGTGCGAACCCTCACTAGCTGAAGCTCACAATCAATCACCGCCCCATTGGGGCTAAGCCAATCCATGCCCACAATAACTTTATTCCCACGCAGGGGAATAGGAACCAGGTCCACTGAAAACTGCTCATCAAATATCTGAAGGGAACACCCTCTATGTACTCTGCCGACCCTCACGGTCCTATCATCTGCTATCTCGACCTCTAATGGACAATCCAGCTCCCCTGGAGCTCTGCTAAATCTCTTGCTAAGCGCAAGCGATACAAATGATCGGGTAGCCCCCGAATCGAACAATACCAAAGCAGAAATGCCGTTCACAGAGAACGACCCTAAATAAAACATACCCACATAAGTAATACTCAACTGATATAATAACAATTTAAGATGAAGGATAGATTCATACCCGTCACCACATCAGGAGTCGCTCGCGCCTCCTCTGCTGTCATCTGAAATGCCCTGCTCTTCGCCACTAGCGCATCAGCTCGGCCCTGCCGCCCATCCGTAATCCTCAAGGTGGCAGGGGCAGGTGCAACCACCTTCCCTGCTGCAGCTAAACTGGGGCACTGGGACCTTTTATGTCCCCTCTGATTGCACTGAAAGCAAATCAGATCTGATGCTGTAACCGTAGTAGCAGGGGCCGTACAATCTCTACTCAAATGCCCAGTCCGACCGCACTTGTAGCAGCCGGAACTCCCTGCCTTGCACGCCCCCTCGTGCAATCTCCCACACTTGCTACACCGACCGTGGCTCTGCTGACTCCTAGACCTGTGATCTGAAACCTTGGGCTTTTTGCCCACACTGCCTGAACCCGAAACCGCCTCCGGTTTCCTCTTCTTCTCCATCTCGAGATCAATCTCCCTCTCTCTAGCTCTGGCAATCATGTCGTCCAGCGTTTTACAACTGGACCAGCTCACAAACATGCGGATGTCACTCCGCAACATCTCATGATAACGGGCCTTCTTCATCTCCTCATCAGCTGCATACTGAGGAACAAGAAGGGCCCTCTCCCTGAACATGGCGGTGATCTCCACCACTGTCTCTATAGTCTGGGTAAGGTCCTGAAACTCCCTAGCTAACTGCTGCACCTCAATGACTGGTGCAAACTCCGCCCGGAACCTGGTAGAGAAATCAGCCCAGGTCATGGCATCCAATGCCGCATCATCCCCGATGTCATGTCTGACCTCCTCCCACCAATCCCGTGCCCTGTCCTTCAGAAGACAGGATGCCAATCTGACCTTGTCCCCCTCGGGACACCTGCTAGTGCGGAAAGCGTTGGCCACATCCGCCAACCATCTAGTACTCGCTATGGGGTCCCGCGCCCCATGATAGTTTGGAGCCCCGCATGCCCTGAACTCCCTGAACGTAAGTGTGCGCGACCCCATCACGGCCGCCATCTCAGCACGGAAAGTACTCAATCTCTCATCCATCAGCTCTAAAATACCCTCCTTGATCGAACCGAAGATCCCAGGAGTCTGCTCCAGTATGATGCGGGTAACCTCAGAAGAAAGGAACTCTCTAGTCTGCTCATCCATCTGCCCGACCTCCGGGCCTGATCCCGATCCTGATCCCCCTCCGGCATCTGAGTTGCCGACTGCTGGTCTCGGACGCAAAACTACCATTCTGAAACATTTCATAACAACATCAGAACACTGAAATATCTCAAGGGATCATGATACTACTACTAGCTTCCTGGTCTTGTCTTGGCCTTCCTTGATTCGAGTACGGATCCTCTGCTTTCAGTAGTACGGGCCCATACTACCTTCCGCATCTATCCGTACTTTCCTCAACAACTGCCTTGACTCCACCAAGTCACTTCTACTACTGCTATTCTCTGCTACTCTCATCCTAGGCTTGCCTAGGGAAACCTCAAGCTTAACACGACTGGTCCTCAGCTGCTGTAGGTCTCCTCATAATGCCAGTTAGCCACCACCTAAACACCATCACATGTGATGAGGATCAGATAATCCTTCAAGTAAAAGATCCGTCCCTACAACGGTTGGACTCAAACAAGAGCTGCGCAATAGGGCCAGTTCCAGCACTCTGAGATTATTCAAACCTGATTACATGTGGTGTGACGTGTTCACCTAATGGCTAACTCCCAGTACTCAGAACCCCACCAAGCACGAAGCAAGCAGCATTCGGACAAGGGAACCATACTCAAGCAAAACTATCCTCGTAACAAGAAACGGCACTAGCATAGGATGCTAAACTCATACTATCAGGCATAATCTAAACAGGCTATCCTACTGCTGTCTACTCAATTCTAGCATGAAATACTCATAAAGCTGTAACACATAAGCAGGCACATAAGGCATTTTCCTAAATCCTTAGCCCTATACTAGCATGCTGTTCTACTGAAACTGAAACTGAACAAATAACTTGTATGGGTAATTTGGGAGTACTTACTTGAGCTCGGTTGACCGCATGCACACACCTCTATCTTGTTAAACAATTCTTTCTTTCTAAGTGCTTTCAAAATTCTTTTTGTAAAACATTTTTATTTTACTAAAATCTTTTATTTCCCTTAGTTTGAGTTCAGATACACCCGGAAGTGTATCCGAATCCCTTAAACCAGGGCTCTGATACCAACTTGAAACGACCCAAAAATTTTCATTTTGCACTATAATCAAAACCATAATATAAGTATCATAACATAAAACATACGCGATGTATCCCCAAAACGTAATAAAATATTGTGCGGAAAAACTGTATCATACTACATCAATCCAAAACATCAAAAGACATCCCCAGGATAAAAGCTATGTTGTGGTGTGTGCGATGCTGTCACCCCGAGCTCTTCCCTTTGCTTGCGGAAGTACCTGAAACCAAAACTGAAACTGTAAGCACGAAGCTTAGTGAGCTCCCCCAAACTACCACATACCATACAGTAACATATAAACACATATTGGGCCTTGCCCACTGCATCGGGCCGAAGCCCGGAAACTGCATCGGACCGAAGTCCGGAACTGACCGGGACCTTGTCCCCTGCATCGGATCGAAGTCCGGAACTAACTGCATCGGACCGTAGTCCGGAACTGACTGGGACCTTGTCCCCTGCATCGGACCGAAGTCCGGAACTAACTGCATCGGACCAATGTCCGGAACTAACTGCATCGGACCGAAGTCCGGAACTGACTGACTGAACATGGCATAGCATAACACATCATCTAGCATAAACACATATACGGCATACTACATGGGCCGTAGCCCGGAACACATAATACTTAACGCATATAGCACACAAAATCCTGTTCGAGCCACGAAGGCATCGAACATACTAGCTACTGCATCGGACCTAAATCCGGAAACTACTGCTAACTGAACGGGCCGGCATTGTGGCCTTAGACCCGTTCCTACTGGAAGGAAACTCACCTCGTAAGCTGGCTGCTGAGTGTGTGGCTTGGGAAGCTAGCGGCTGCTGCTCCTGAATCTCCTCGGCTACAAGTTCATAAACACACTCAATCAAATACTAAACACTGCACTTGGGGTAAAATGACTCTTTTACCCTTGGTCAAAGTTACTCTCATTTGGATTGACTCGTCGAGTTGGCCACCCAACTCGCCGAGTCCTACTCTCACTTTTCACTCTTACTCGCTGCTACTCGTCGAGTGTGGCATCGACTCGACGAGTACCCTCTTGATCCAAGAACTCAGACAATCTTCATCCGACTCGCCGAGCCGTATGAACAAACTCGACGAGTTGTTCTTAATCCTAAGAAGATTGCCTCGGACTCGCCGAGTTGATGAACAACTCGCCGAGTCCCTCCATCACTGAGTTTACCCTCAACTCGCTGAGTCCACTCCCTAACTCACCTCGTCCACTCGACACTGATAAAACTGAAGAACTCGGGACTCGCGACCCAACTCGTCGAGTCGTTCTTCCGACTCGCCGAGTTGCCGCCATGCAACTGATTTTTACTTGATTTTGTTTGAATCCAACACATACAATTGATAGATCTGGGTCCAATAAGCTGATTTACCACGTAAAGTTTCCAACTTTACGTGTACAACCTCATGAATAAGGGAAATAAGGCTAAAAGATGCACAAAATGGGTAGATCTATGGTTATCATGTAATATAACTCCAAAAAGACAGTAGATCTGGGCTCTACAACACCCCAACATTCAGATCCATAGCTATTTCGACTTAATAAGACGTTCATGCAAGTGTAAGGCTTGGAACAAGCATCAACTAGCTCTTAGGAGAGCTCTAATGGAAGTTTAAAGCATATAACAAGATGGAACTCCGAAAATACCTCAATTAACTCTGATTTGGCCTTGGATCTTTGCACTACAACACTTCTCCTTGCTTCTTCCTTCTTCTCCTTCTTCACACCTTCACAAAATGGCACCAAAACACATATAAGCTCTTCAAGGGAGGTTTAGGGTTCTAACACTGCGTTCTCAGGGTGAGGGAGGCGAGGATGGGGGCTATAAGGTGGTATAAATAATGGGCAACCCAGGGATTTAGGGTTTCACCCAGACGGATGGACTCGCCGAGTCAGGGATATGGACTCGCCGAGTCCCCGGCTCACGCGTGCCCTCAGGCGCGACCCTACTCGGCGAGTCAGGCTAGAACTCGCCGAGTCCCTCTTGAAAACTTACAACAATTACCAATGAATTAACGTACCGGGAATGGGTCGTTACATCAAATGCCTTGGATTAATTTGTATGGACTTATACACCATTTATGGGAGTTCACGGCTGTAAACATGGAGTTTACGGCCGTAAACTCCCCCAAGCTCAAACCAAAATTAATTTGAGGTTCTTAGGACAATCACATGTGATTATAGTTAATTTTCCAAGGCTTGTTATGACTTTAGGGCACCATTTAACAAAAAATTAGGATTTTACGGCCCAGGAGCATGTGCTATGGCCGTAAACTCTGAAATGGAGAGTGTTTGATGTGTTTAAGGTCCCCAAACTATTTTTAGATGGTTCTAGGTTACAAGGCATTCGAACATGTTTAAAAGAGTTTACTCCCCATGTTTGAGGTGTTTACGGCCCAAGCATATGTCTTGGTCGTAAACTCTCATTTGTCCCTCAAAATTCAAGTTTAAGGTGTTCCAAGTCTAGGTTTGTAAGCCTCAAGGTCGTATCTAAGTCCCAATGTTGGTTTGGAAGGGTTAACTTGCTCAAAAACCCCAATATTATGTGTTTACGGCCCAAGCATGCTCTTTGGCCATAAACACATGTTCCAGGTCCAAAATCACAATTTAAACATGGATTTGAAGGCCTAAGAGGTTGAATAACAAGTTAGGAAGGTTACCTCTATGATTTGAAGCCTTAAATCTATGTTTTTGGACCTTAATCTTGGATGAGGAGAGAGGTTAGAGAGAGAGTAGTGAGATGAAGCCAAAAGATTCAAATGAAGGCTTAGAACACTTTATATAGTGTCTATGTTTTGGACATGGTGGAATTCTACCCAATACCGGCGTTTAGCGGGGCTTTTGGTTGCACTCGATTAAGTTGTCGTAACCCGATATGGTAAATTCTAAAAAATGTTCCGATTACTAGAATAGGGTGATAGAATGATTTCTAAATGCATTAGGACACCCATTAAGTCACATTAGATAGGTACAAATTAATGACTTAATTAAATAACGAAATCGGAATCGGATTTGAAAACGACGATTGGTTGGTCGAATTGAATTACGAAAAGAGTTACAAGTAATGATACGGAATTTTGGGTTGTTACATTATCCCCCCGTTGGAGGGAATTTCGTCCCGAAATTCAAAGTCAAGATACGAGACAAGATACACATCATGGATCTGGAAAGAGTTGTGGATACTTCTGTTTCATTGAGTCTTCCCGCTCCCAAGTGAATTCCGGTCCCCACTTGGCATTCCAGCGAACCTTCACTAACAGGATGCAACTTTGCTTTGTACGATTAACTTCTCGATCCATGATTTCGATCGGTTCCTCCACAAAGTTGAGGTTTTCATTGATCTCGATCTCATCTATGGGAATCACTAGGGTTTCATCGGATAGGCACTTTTTGAGATTTGAGACATGGAAGACGCGATGAATGTTACTGAGTTCGTGGGGTAAACGAACTTTATAGGAAACCGGACCGATCCTGGTGAGGATCTCGAAGGGTCTAATGTACCTAGGGTTAAGTTTCCCACATTTACCAAAACGTACAGTGCCTTTCCAGGGCAAGACTTTCAACAGGACACGGTCTCCAACCTGGAATTCTAGAGGTTTCCGATGGTTATCAGCGTAACTCTTTTGGCGATCTCGTGAAACTTTCAATCGGTCTTGGATTTGGATGATCTTTTCGGTGGTTTCGCGGATGATTTTATGGACCAGTGAGAGCACTGTCAGGGACTCGACTCTTGGCTAACTGTGTATCCCCAACCTCGGCCCATCACAGAGGGGATCTGCACTTACGACCATATAGGGCTTCAAACAGAGCAGCCCTGATGCTGGTGTGGTAACTGTTGTTGTATGAGAATTCGATCAAAGATAGATGTGTGTCCCATGACTTTCCAAAGTCAATGACACATTCCCTAAGCATGTCCTCCAGGGTTTGGATTGTTCTCTCACTCTGTCCATCGGTCTGAGGATGATACGCCGTGCTCATATCTAGCTTGGTTCCAAGGGCTTTCTGAAGGGACTGCCAGAATCTGGAGGTAAACCTGCTATCTCGATCAGAGATAATGGATACAGGTACACCGTGTAGACGTACTACCTCTTGGATGTAGATTCGTGCGAGTCTTTCCATCTTGTATGATTCTTTGATCGGAATGAAGTGAGCGGATTTTTTCAAATGATCGAAAATTACCCAAATGGTATCGTACCCACTAGGAAACTTGGGTAGTTTGGTGATGAAATCCATGGTAATCATGTCCCATTTCCATTCGGGGATCTCGAGCTATTGGAGTAGACCCGAGGGTTTCTGGTGCTCAACTTTGACTTTGGCGCAGGTCAGACACTTGCCCACGAATGTAGCTATCTCAGCTTTCAGGTTTGGCCACCAATATTGTTACTTGAGATCCAGGTACATCTTGTCAGAACCCGGGTGAACAGAGTATTTGGTTTTGTGTGCCTCCTCCATGACAATTTCCCTGAATCCTCCGAACTTTGGAATCCAGATCCGATCCATGAAACAATAGACTCCGTCACCTCTGATCCCAAGTTTCTTTTCCATTCCTCTCAAGGTTTCGATCAACACGTTCTCGGGTTTGAGGGCTTCTAACTGGGATTCTCGGATTTGCATGGGTAAGTTGGAATGGATAGTCATCGTCTAGTTCTTCACTTTGTGGCCTGCACTTTCCTTTCGGCTAAAGGCATCTGCTACCACATTGGCCTTGTCGGGATGGTAACGGATTTCACACTCATAATCACTGGGTAGTTCTACCCATCGCCGTTGCCTCATTTTCAAGTCTTTCTGACCAAAGATGTGTTGCAGGCTCTTGTGATCAGTGAAGATCGTGCACTTGGTTCCGTAGAGATAATGTCTCCAAATCTTTAATGCAAAGACTACGGCTCCTAGTTCCAAGTCATGTGTGGTATAGTTGACCTCGTGTGCTTTCAGCTGTCTTGAGGCATAAGCAATCACTTTTCCTCTTTGCATAAGCACACAGCCTAAGCCTTGATTAGACGCATCACAATAGACAACGAAGTCCTCTGTCCCTTCGGGTAGGGACAGAACAGGCGCGCTGCACAAGGATCTCTTCAACGTTTGGAATGCAGTTTCTTGTTTATCACTCCAACAAAAGGGTACACCTTTCTGTGTTAGAGTGGTTAAGGGTTTGGCGATTTTGGAAAAATTCTGGATGAATCTTCGATAATAGCTGGCGAGACCCAAGAATTGACGGATTTCTGTGGGTGTCTTCGGTGCCGACCAATTCTCTATCGCTTTAATCTTGGAAGGATCCACGTGAATACCCTCCTCGCTTAACACGTGACCGAGGAGAGTTACCTTCCGTATCCAGAATTCACACTTGGAGAATTTCGCATACAGCTTCTCGGATTTAAGGGTTTCCAACACTAACCTCAAGTGTTGCTTGTGATCTTCTTCGCTTCTGGAGTAGACAAGGATGTCATCAATGAACACGATGACGAACTTGTCTAAGAAAGGACGACACACCCGGTTCATCAGGTCCATGAACACTGCCGGTGCTTTGGTTAGACCGAAGGGCATCACTAAGAACTCGTAGTGTCCATATCGAGTTCTGAAAGCTGTTTTGGACACATCACTCTCCTGAACTTTTAATTGATGGTACCCTGACCGGGTCTATCTTTGAGAAATAGTTGGCTCCCTGGAGTTGATCGAAGAGGTCATCTATTCGTGGAAGAGGATATCGGTTCTTTGTGGTTAACTTGTTCAGCTCACGGTAGTCGATACACATCCGAAAGAATCCATCTTTCTTCTTGACAAACAATATCGGAGCTCCCCAGGGTGAGGAACTCGGTCTAATGAATCCTTTACTGAGCAACTCATTGAGTTGACTGGATAACTCCTGCATTTCTGCTGGAGCTAAGCGATACGTAGACTTCGCTACGGGAGTAGCTCCAGGAATTAGGTCAATGCGGAACTCGACCTGACGCTCGAGAGGAATTCTTGGAAGCTCTTCGGGAAATACATCAGGAAAGTTACAGACTTCGGGGATGCTCGCGAGGTCTTTAACTTCATGTTTCTCGTTGATCACATGGGCTAAGAATGAAATGCACTCCTCTTGTAGGAGCTTTCGAGCTTTGATGTAGGAAATGATACGAAGATTGGAACTGGGTTTATCGCCATAGATTACGAGAGTTTGTCCCGAAGGAAGGTTGAGACGGATGGCTTTTTCGTAACAAAGGATATCAGCATGATTGGGACTCAAACAATCCATGCCAATGATAACATCAAAGCTCTTAATGGAACCTGGCATAAGATCTATAGGAAATGAGTGGTCATTCAGGGTAAGGGTACAACCTATGAATACATCGCTAGCGCTTTCTTTCTCACCGTTAGCCATCTCGACGGTAAACATTTCAGTTAGTGGCTAGGGATTATGTTTTAGGTTATGTTTGAATGCATGACTAACAAAACTCCTTTCCGCACCTGAATCGAAAAGAACACTAGCATAAGAGTTGTCGAGAAGGAACGTACCCGAAACAACAGTGGGATCGGCAACTGCTTCCTCCCGTCCCATGGTTAGAACCCTTCCGGTGTTATCAGTTGTTGACTTCTTGGGGCAGTTCCTTTTAAAATGCCCAACCTCTCCACAGTTGTAGCAAGCTTGACTAACGCCTGCTCCAGATGATTGGTTGGCCGATTGGGCCGGAGTTTTGCAGAATCGAACTGTGTGCCCCTTCTTACCACAGTTGGTACAGGATAGTTCTCGATAGGGGCTGGGGTTGTGATGGTATTTTCACTTGTCACACAGAGGAAGATTTCCAGCATATTTGCTGGTGAGAGTTGGAGCTGTGGATCCCACAACAGAAGCAGCAGCAATGGGAGTAGTAGCAGCATGGACTGCTACAGTCTGCTGTTTCTTGGAGTATTTTCACTTGTCACACAGAGGAAGATTGACCCTTCTTCTTTTTCCAGAACTTTCTCTTCTCACCACTCCTTTGAGTCGGCTCAGGAGTGGTAGTGGTTTCCTCAACATTATCGCTATGATCAATCAGGGTTTGGGCTAAAGTCTTGGCACTATCATATGTATCTGGACGAGCAGCCAAGACATGACCCTTTGTCGGTTGGGTTAACCCCCAAATGAACCTTTCGATCTTTTTGCTTTCAGGAGTGACTAATACCGGGTAGAGAAGTGCGAGATCATCGAATCGGGAAGTGTATGCAGCAATGTCAGAACCTTTCATCTTCAGGTTCCAGAGCTCGTGCACTAGTTTTTGCATTTCACCACGGGGACAGTACTCGGCTATTAGAAGTTCTTTCATGGCTTCCCAATCCATGGCGTTGGCTACGAGTAAGGTCAGAGATTTGACTCGGCCATTCCACCAAGTCAAGGCTTTATCAACGAAGGTACAGGCTGCGGACTTGATCTTATCAGATTCTGCACAGGCACAGATTTCGAAGATGGATTCGATTTTCTCGAACCATCGGGATAAGGAAATGACACCTCCAGTGCTATCGAAGGATGTTGGTTTCGCATTCATGAAATCCTTATAGGAACCCCCTCTTCGGTGTCCCTAGCTATCCTCTGGATTTTAGGGCTGGGGACCACCTCCTGAGCCACCAGGGTTCATTTGCGACATGGCTGCTACCATTGCAGCAGTCAGAACTATCTGAAGCGATGCAAGATCAAATTGAGGAGGAGGTGGTGGCAGAGAAGCATTGTTGTTGTTCTTTGAGCTTGGTCTCTTTCTGGGAGGCATCTTGATCTAATAAGATCAATAAAGAGAGAGGATGGTAAGTCCTCTATATTGAATCGATAGATATGGCAGTTATATGTTCCGAATAAGCGATAAAGCAGGAAAGAGTTATCAAAACAGATAATTTATCGCTAAGAATGATCACAGAACACCACTTGAATGAGGATTTCTACAGGGGATTGGCTCAAGAAATACTCCCATAGTATTTCATGATTTGCTTACGACACTGGTTCGATGTTTGGGATATTAGGGTAAGTTTTAGGCATGCCGCACACCACAATCACTTCCATGCACATGTTGGCCGTGTCTCGAATGAATATAGTTGGCCAGGCTATATTGATCCTAGACACGACTACATAACTGCCCAGGTTTAACCATAGTACACAACACCCAATTACTTATGTTCTGTTCTACTTGTAGTTGCGGATCACGACGGTTCGGTATACTTGTATACTTTTGAAAATACTTGTAGTTTGAAGATACTTTTAATTCAGAGCATTTAGGCCCTTTAGTGTTTATAGTTTTATACCATGTAAGGTTTGGGATACTTCATTCACTATAAACAAGGGCTCTGATACCAATCTGTCACACCCCGAAAACCGAAGGCGGAAACATTTCCGGGGTGGACTCCACGTTGAGTATCAAATCCAATTCACATAGTAAGTAAAGTAAAACAACCATTACTTTACATAAAGAAAAGTTTTACAATTGTTTCAAAAGTAAAGTTTTACAGTTGTGATACATAGTATATATATATGAACAAAATGAAACGGGTCTTTCGAGTACTCCGTCTTCGGACAAAAAGGATCTTTGGGTACCTGTTCTAACGCTGACCTGAGAACACAAGCGATTTAAAAATTAGCATAACGCTGGTGAGTTCATAAGCGGTTTTTATTTGTGAAATGTTCAAGTTTCCTTTCTGGTTCTGAAATGTTAAGCACACCAAGAAAATCCCATATTTTCTTAAAAAGGTTGGTTATTGTTTGTCAACATGTAAAGTAAAGTTGTACACTGAAAACATGTTTTCTCTTGTGTAAATGTACAGTTAGGTTATCTGGTTTGACATACTGTTCTGGTTATGTACCAATGTATTCCCAGGAAAGTCCCATACTTTCCTGATTGTGTGTTACCAATTGTGAAAGATGTAAAGTTATCCGGTTTGTTACCCTATTCTGGTTATGTAAACGTTTCCCCCAGGAAAGTCCCATACTTTCTAGAATGTTGGTTATCAATGTAAAAGATGTATCTGTAAGACGTGGTTATGTTCAATTTTTCCCCAGGAAAGTCCCATACTTTCCTGAATGTTGGTTATCAATGTAAAAGATGTATTATGTTATTCATTATTACTATTGAGTAAATCTCTGTTATCCTAATTGCGAGTTCCATAACCATACAATAGACTAGATATGGTAATAAGTGGTCCACATCACCTTATGACTTTCGTCACCCTTGAACCATTTCGGTTCGGCTGTAGCTAGCAGCCAGGTGTGGGGTAGTCAGCCCCGTATAGATCTATACACTCAAGTCACGCTCTCTAAATCCCAGAGATTCTGGTTACGGGTGTAGTCCTCCACTTGCGTACCTCTGTGGAGTGTTCGCCGAGGACGTGTCTCCAATCATACAGGACTAACAAATTTACTAGTAATAATATGATAGTCCTCCACTCGCGTATTTATGTGGAGTGTTACCGAGGATAAAACAGTGTACAGGTTTTATGTTCAACTGTTCTAATGTCATTCCTTTAACTGATAAAATGTGGAAAACAATTTGTGAAATATATATAAACATAACAGTTTAAAATCCATTTCACAAATATATGTTTACATGATCTGCATGTTCAAACGGTTATCAGTTGTAGCAATCAGTGTTAAAAGCATATAAGATGTGAAACACACACATGAAAACATGTTTTGAGTACAAGTAATCCCTTGTACTTTGCTTGTGTTCCCCCCTAAAAAAAGTGAAAAAGGGTACGGGTATGAACTCACCAGACGAGAAGATGCAACTGTTTCGGACACTAAACGTTGGTTCGGGGCTTGTTAACATGCGAGGTTCCTATGTAATTTGAAATGGTATTCAAAGGTATCTAATTAGACTTTAAACCACTAATTAGATAGGATAATACACTCCAATGAATTAAAACACCTCAAAATGAGTGTTTGGAGTGACCCGGGTGACATCTTCGGACGTGTAATGATGTAAGGGACTTGGGAAATGAGTTTACTCCTCAAGAGTAAACTCCCTAATGGAGTTTTCAGCCATATACCCTAACACACATGAGTTCACGGCCATGAACTCATGTTTGGGTGGTTTTTGAGTGTTTAATGGCTTGAATGGACATGGGGATTGCTAGAATGGATTTATCAAATGCCTTGGATTAATTTGTATGGATGTATACACCATTTATGGGAGTTCATGGCTGTAAACATGGAGTTTACGACCGTCAACTCCCCCAAGCTCAAACCAAAATTAATTTGAGGTGCTTAGGACAATCACATGTGATTCTAGTTAATTTTCCGAGGCTTGGTATGACTTTAGGGCACCATTTAACACACCATTAGGAGTTTACGGCCCAAGAGCATGTGCTATGGCCGTAAACTCTCAAATGGAGAGTGCTTGATGTGTTTAAGGTCCCCAAACTATTTTTAGATGGTTCTAGGATTTATTCCAAGGCTCTTGGTGAAGTTACAAGACATTCTAACATGTTTAAAAGAGTTTACTCCCCATGTTTGAGGTGTTTACGGCCCAAGCATATGTCTTGGCTGTAAACTCTCATTTATCCCTGAAAATTCAAGTTTAAGGTGTTCCAAGTCCAGGTTTGTAAGCCTCAAGGTCGTATCTAAGTCCCAATGTTGGTTTGGAAGGGTTAACTTGCTCAAAAACCCCAATATTATGTGTTTACGGCCCAAGTATGCTCTTTGGCCGTAAACACATGTTCTAGGTCAAAAATCACAATTTAAACACGGATTTGAAGGCCTAAGAGGTTGAATAACAATTTAGGAAGGTTACCTCCATGATTTGAAGCCTTAAATCTATGTTTTTGGACCTTAATCTTGGATGAGGAGAGAGGTTAGAGAGAGAGTAGTGAGATGAAGCCAAAAGCTTCAAATGAAGGCTTAGAACACTTTATATAGTGTCTAAGTTTTGAACACGGTGGAATTTTACCCGATACCAGCGTTAGGCGGGGCTTTTGGTCGCACCCGATTAAGTTGTCGTAACCCGATATGGTAAATTCTAAAAAATGTTCCGATTACTAGAATGGGGTGATAGAATGATTTTTAAATGCATTAGGACACCCATTAAGTCACATTAGAGACGTACAAATTAATGACTTAATTAAATAACGAAATCGGAATCGGATTTGAAAACGATGATTGGTTGGTCGAATTGAATTACGAAAAGAGGTACAAGTAATGATACGGAATTTCAGGTTGTTACACATTGGTCTCAAGTGGCTAATCAAACTGAAGCGAGACCCAAAAGGAAACATCTTGAAGCACAAAGTCGAGTTAGTGGCGAAAGGATATGTTCAGAAACAATGGATTGATTTTGCAGAAGTTTTCGCTCTAGTTTCCCGTCTCGAAACAGTAAGAGTACTCCTAGCTCTCGTAGGGAAGAATGGATGGTGGTTCCACCATCTAGATGTGAAATCGGCGTTCTTGCACGGGAAGTTGGAAGAGGAAGTGTAGGTATCGTAGCCGGAGGGCTTCGTGAAGAAAGACTCAACTGAAATTGGGTACAAATTATCCAAGGTATTGTATGGTCTTCAACAAACACCTCGGGCTTGGAACGCACGTCTAGTCAAGTACCTAAATCAAATTGGTTTTAAAATGTGTGTTCATGAGTATGCAGTGTACACAAGAAAGTCACAAGACAATGTGTTGATAGTATGGGTCTACGGTGATTACCTCATTGTAATCGGAGGAAACGAAAATGAAGTAAACACATTCAAGAAACAAATGAACCAGGAATTTAAGATGAGCGACTTAGGGCTGTTATCATACTACTTGGGTATTGAGGTGACTCAAGAAGAGAAATGAATCAGCTTAAAATAAACATCATATGCCAAGAGTTTGTTGAAAAAAATAGGCATGGAAGAATACAATGGGATGAAGGTACCCATGGAGCACAAGTTAGAATTGACAAATGATGAAGATGGTGAACCCATAAATGCTATTAAATATAGAAGTATTGTTGGTGGTCTGAGATATTTATGCCACACTAGACTTGACATAGCATATGCAGTGGGAATTGTAAGTCGGTTCCTTGAAAAGGCCCACTAAACTTCACCATCAAGTTGTGAAGAGAATTCTAAGATATGTACATGGAACTCTCAATCTTGGACTTTTTTACACTCAAAGCTCCAGAAATATTGAAGTGGTTGCATTCTCGGATTGCAATCACACCCAAGACCTGGTTGACATAAGAAGTACAAGTGGAATGGTGTTCTACTTGAACGAAAGTCCAGTGACATGGACTTCCCAGATAGAGGTGTGTTGCATTGTCATCGTGTGAAGCGAAGTTTATGGCAGCAACTATGGCAACATGTCAAGGAGTCTGGCTTCGTTGGTTGATCCAGGTTACACTGGGGAAAAACTAGGTCCAGTTACAATCCACATCAACAATAAGTAAGCTATTGAACTAGTAAAGCATCCCGTCTTGCATGGGAGAAGCAAGCAAATAGATACTCGGTTCTATTTTATTAGAGAATGCATTGAAAGGGGGGATGTTGTTGTAAGGCATGAACAAAAGGCTGATATCCTCAACATACAGTCACCAAGAATCATGTTCAAGGAAATGAGAGAAACGCTTGGAATGAAGAGTCTGGATTAAGGAGGAATATGTTGCTTTAATCCAGAGGGTATATTGGGAAACATATGTTTATTCAGTGGTTTGACTCTATCAAAAAGCCATGTTGGCCATATTTCCTTTTCTTTAGGCGTAATCAAGAAGTGGGTTAGTTCCCTCATTAATTTGGGAAGCATTTTCCTTTTTATAGATGTAGTCTATTTCCCTTCGGCAATTTAATGAAAAAACTCAAAAAAAATTACTCCAATTCGCTATGTTCTCCCAAATTAAAAGTGAAGTGTGCAGTTTTTGTCCCACCTGCAAGTGCCTTTTTCTGTTTTCTGCCATTACTCATTGAATAAAGTCAATACTCTTAATTTGTGTAAAAGCCATCAGGAGTTTGAGAGGAAATTATGCCGGAGCTTTTGGCTATCATATTCTATATATAATGGTTTATTGGAGAATCAAATGTACAATAAGTGAGAAAAAGGAAATTATATGACAGATGGGTTCATTGCAGCAGGAAGGCAAGATCATGTGCTGTGTGTTCTAACTTGTATAAAAGTATGATCTTGAATAGCACAACCACAACGTCACAAGCAATAATATGGCTTAATTAATCATGTATTTGTGTATAGATAAGAATTAACAAAACAGATAACTTGTGTCACCAGTATTCAAAATTAAGGTGGGAATGAAAAACCGTAGAAGCATCATGGTCCCAAGTAATATTAAAAGGAATGTGCTAATGCCCCCTAACAAGCATGAAATTGTGGCTCAGGTCTCTGGGGTTTTCTTGAAACATATCTGGCCCTATCATTAATAGGTGAATTGGACATTGGATCTGTCGTACAGGTTGGAAGACAAAGCCATGTGAAGTTGCCTTTTCTTCCACCAGATGTCACCATCCTCTATCAATATCTCCTTGTATCTCGGTATATAAAACCATTCGATATGAATAACACAACCACAACTTCCTCTGAAATCCTTCACAACTTTTCATCAAGAAGACGTGCATGCTTAGAGAGTTTCCTTCCACAATCAGGCTTTTGAAGTGAACAGAAACTACCATCCTTAAAAATGGCCATCCTTTTTCCTCGGATCATTCAAGCAAAACAAATTCTCAGAAGATCATTATCCAATGGAAGCAGCAGAAACAAATCTATGGAAATCCCGAAAGGCTATTTAGCAATTTATGTTGGTGAGCAAGAGAAGAAGCGATTTGTGGTTCCTGTATGGTTGTTAAGCCAACCTGCATTTCAAGAATTATTAGATCAGGCAGAGCAAGAATTTGGATATGTTCATCAAATGGGTGGCCTCACAATTCCATGCAGTGAATACACATTCAGTGATATTGCTTCTCAGTTGGGCGCATTATGACTTCCTTACAGAATTTTTACAACCAACTAACCACTAGGTTCTTTTTATCATTTGTAATTAAATCTAGACAATTTTCCCAGTTGTATGAAATTGGATCAAGGAACAGTTTGGAGTTCATTATAAAATTTTCTTTGTATGAATGAGAAACTAATTTTACCATTGACTAGTTTGGAAATGTGAATTTTTGGTTCGGAATGAAACGGAGAGTATTGTATTTATTGTTATATCTTGGCTTGTCTTATAAAACTGCATAAAGCAAAGTGAGCTAACAAAGATGGTTTTTCTTTATGTTAAACAGAGCTAGTATGCTATCTAATATTTCTTCTGGTTGACTTTTAAAGTGATTTAAAACAAATTAAGTTAATCGGGGGATGAAATATTTTGTAATATCAATTGTTAATGTTAGGAGTTATCGTATTTTAACTCAATAAACAATGTGGTTCTTCCGTTCTTATCAAGTTGTACACTTATTCAAAATGAGTGGTGAACAAGGCGTAGCAATTGGGTCCAAGAGCTTGTGATAATGATTTATCAAACATTAACGCTCACATGATTTTGTTCCCTTCGCCAAATTAAAATATAAGCTGGCAAAATATTGATACATTACATGACCCAATTTTGTTCTACTTTAAAACAATTCCATCCTTTGAAAAACCAGCCTATTCATTAGATATACGAATAGATTTATAACAATGTTTAACTACTCTTTCGATTACCTACACACCCAAAGATCATTTAAATTACAGCGACCGTTTTACTACGATAAACCTATGCAATTTTCTTACCACAACTAATAAATATGCAAAATTATTGCATAATGACATTAGCCGGGAATCACAGAATACCGGTTGATATATTATGTTTAATCCTGGTTATGCATGCATTTTGATCGTCACGTCCAAAACATTGAAAAAAACATTCATATTTGATTTTTGTTCCTCATATCGGTGTCACCATGTGTTGTTATAAGCTTAGGCCACAACCCAAGGAAAATAAATTCATATATCCCTGTATTGATACTTATTTTTTGAAATTAAGCAGACACTTCGTTTTTGAAAAAAATATATTCACAATAAATTTTGTTTTTCCTTCAAGTATAAGCTTATATTGTCAAATAATATACATGGTATTCCAAACAGGTCAATTTATATTTTACACAACCGAGACAAGTGACTCTGTCTCGCATGTTGCAATATTATCAGTGATTTACAAAAATGTGTTAGCAAATAGAATGATGTGACATGACTTTAACATGCTCCCAGGCGACATGTAAGATCAAAGAATTTCTGCTCACTACATGGGATTGTTAGGCCACCCATTGGATGGTCATATCCAAACTCTTCCTCAGCCTGATGTAATAAGTCTTGAAATGAAGGCTGGCTTAACAAGGATACAGGAATCACAAAGCGTTTCTTTTCATGTTCCCCAACATAAACTGCTAAATATCCTTTTGGTAGATCCATTGTTGATGATCGAGTTCCATTTGACGAACACCTTTGAAGAATTTGTTTCGCTTGAATGATCCGAGGCATACGAATACCCATTTTTCTGAAGGTTTATCACGGAGCAACAAAACAATTTGAGAGTAATCTCAAAGTGAAAGATGTACAGGGGTTGTTCAGAGAAAAATATGCTGGTGTTTTGCCTATCTTATGTTATATATAAAGGTTTATTGGACAATCGAAGGTACCATAAGGGATAAAAAGGAAATTAAATGACAGATGGGGACATTGCGACAGGAAGACAAGATTATGTGCTGTGTCTTTTAACTTGTATAAAAGTGTGATTTCGAATAGCACAACCACAAAGTCACAAGCAATAAGATGGCTTAATTAATCATGTACTTGTGTATGGAAAAGAATTTAACAAAGAAGATAACTTGTATTGTCAGTATTCAAAACTAAGGTGGGTATGAAAAACTATAGAAGCACCATGGTCCCATGTAATATTAAGAGGAATGTGGCAATCCCTCCTAACAAGCATGAAATTGTGGCTAATATCTATGCAACCGGATTTCTTGAAACATATCTGGCCCTATCAATAAATAGGTGAATTGGACATTGGGTCTGTTTTACAGGTTGGAAGACAAAGCCATGTGAGGTTGCCTTTTCTTCCACCAGATGTCACCATCCTCTATCAATATCTCCTTGTATCTCTGTATATAAAAACAGTTTGATATGAATAACATAACCACAACTTCCTCTGAAATCCTTCACAACTTTTCACCAAGAAGACGTGCATGCTTATAGAGTTTCCATCCTCAATCAGGCTTTTGAAGTGAACAGAAACTACCATCCTTAAAAATGGCCATCCTTTTTCCTCGGATCATTCAAGCAAAACAAATTCTCAGAAGATCATTATCCAATGGAAGCAGCAGAAACAAATCTATGGAAATGCCGAAAGGCTATTTAGCAATTTATGTTGGTGAGCAAGAGAAGAAGCGATTTGTGGTTCCTGTATGGTTGTTAAGCCAACCTGCATTTCAAGAATTATTAGATCAGGCAGAGCAAGAATTTGGATATGTTCATCAAATGGGTGGCCTCACAATTCCTTGCAGTGAATATACGTTCAGTGATATTGCTTCTCAGTTGGGCGCATTATGACTTCCTTACAACATTCTTACAATTAACTAACCACTAGCTAGGTATTTTTTGTCATTTGTATTTAAATCGAGACAATTTTCCCACTTGTATGAAATCAGATTAAGGAATAGTTTTGAATTCACTATAATTCGTTTATTGTATGAATGAGAAACTAATTTCACATTCGATTATTTTTGAAATGTGAATATCGGGAGTGGAATGGAGTTAACAAAGATAGTTGCTTTTAATCATATCCTATCATCAAAAATATAATTGGTAAACAATATGTAGCACTTGGGTCCATGACCTTGTGATGGTGATATATCAACCATTAAGTCACACATGCTTTTGTTCTTTAACCAAAGTAAATTCCAAGTTGGCTAAACATTGATGCATTAAAAGACCAATTGGGACCCACTTGAAATGGTAAGAAAAAAGGATCTGGTGATTAGATATAAGAATAGAGTTATAGCAATGTTTAACTATTCTTTTGATTACTTGTACACCCAAAGATCATGTAAATTAAAGCCAGTAAGTCATGTTGTTAAAGCTATCCAATTTCCTAGCTTATCACAACTAAATAATATGTTAAATTATTGCATACGACATTAATTGAGAATCGCAGAAAATCCGTAGAAGTATTATGTTCAATCATGATTATGCACTACGAGCGTTACGTACACGACAATGAATTAAACATTGATATTTGTTTTTGGTTCCTCGCATCAGGTGTAAGCATATGTTGTTATTAGCCTAGCCAACAACCCAACAAAAAAAAACTATAATATGTCTATATTCACACATCTTTTTTGAAAGTAAAAAAAATATTGACAATGAAGTTTGTTTCTCATTCAAGTATAAGCTTATAGCATCAAATAATTTACAGGGCACTCCAAACAAGTGAAAATTCATGTTTTATAAAACAGGGACAAGTGACACATGAGTCTCGAATGCCTGTTGCAAAAAGGTATGTGATCAGTGCATTACAAAAATGTGTAAGCAAATAGAATGATTTAAATTGACTTCAAAATGCTCCCAGGCGACTTTCAACTTGTTAAGGTTTTGTCCCTTCTTTGTAAATTACTTAGAATTGTCCCATTTGTATCGATACACGTGTAGATTCGTTTCCACAAATCTTGTAATATTTACATACCAATTCCATGCTATCATCAAAGTTTTCCCTAGCCTATTCCTTTTTCCATTAAGTGTTGGAATTCACAATTCCATTCCAATTTGAATAAAGGTAAGTAAATCTCAAATCCGTCGCATTCAAGATATTCAAGTTTTTGCCATGCAATCATGTTTCTAAGCTCATTACAAATAGCAATTCATGAGTCCAAATCCAATTTCAACATGTATTGGAATATTTTAGAAAAATTAACTTACTAGGGTTTGTTATTACCTCAAGAATCTGTCAAATTGAAGGACAACATGAATTTTGGGTTACCAAATGTGAGAAATCACGCACCCATTATATGATTTCTGTGCTCCGTTTCTTCTTCCTCTTTCTCTAGTTCGGCACGCACTCAGCAGAATGCAAAGAGACCTTGAAGGTCTCCCCTTCTTTCCAGATTGTAGACATAACAACGCACACACAAGGAAACTAACGTTTTCTTTGCTTTTGTTAACATTCGATCGACACTCAGAAAAAAAGAAAATAACGTGCTTCGCAGTTTGGATCCCTAACATTTAACCTATGTTTACATAAAGCCCTTTATATTCTTATTTATTTTCAGAATGACCCAAAATTAATAAGTAACATATTTCCCCTGTGCTTTTAAATTCAAAATATTTCAAAATACACTTTATCACCTAATTATTCACCATAATTACTTCATTTTTCTATTAGTTTCCATTTATTAAACTTTGAGTTATTAATTTCTATATATGCCCACCAGCATGCCTTAAAATTACTACATACTTAATTCACTTGTGTTCTTCGATATTTTAAATTATAGAAACTTGGGTACCCGATCTCTTCAAGAATACCACTCATCCACGACCTAAGCTAGTATAAGCCTATGAAGTTCTCTCCATGTTAAAATACATAATTCGTAGAAGCTAGGTCAGCAATGTAACATCCTGTTTCGGATCGTTTGTGATTTAGGGTTCGTGGGTTGCAACCCGGGCATGAGGAAGCCTTGAGGCTGCAACGAGTTACCAGAAGCGTAGGGCTCCTCGCCATATTTCCATGGATATGAGGTTCATCGGAAATGGACTTATAGCGAAGAAGCTATGATAGTTTGAAGTTTTGGCAAGTTTAGATCCTTATTTGAGAAAAGGTGGTATCTAAGTATGCAGGGCATACGCGTGTGTACGCTCAGTGTACTCAGGTGTGTGATTTGGAAGCGGAGCCACCTAGTACGCTAGGCTCAACGTGAAAACCCTAAATGAGTGGTGTGTCCCTATTTAAAGAACATCATGGCCTCATTTCTGGCAACCATTTCCAGCCCTAAACTCTATCAAAACCCTAATTTCCATCCCTTGAGCTTGAGTGGCCATTTGTGAGCTTCTATGCATTCTTGTGGTATTTTTTGAGTGAAGAAAGAGCATTGAAGATAATGGAGTTGGAGTCCAAGCTTTAGATATGAGCTTTTATGTGGTTGGAGCATCATTTAAAGGTATAAAGCTTAGAGCTTTCTCATCGTTTTTGATTTGTGCATATTATGGTCCATTTTAGGGTTTTTGGTCCCAAAGTTTGAAGCTTTATGAGTTGTTGAACTCCATAGCCTAATATCTGTCCTTTTGAGTGTTTTTAATGGAGTGGTTTCATAAAAATGAGGTCTTGGATGTTAAAACCACCCCATGCATGAGATATGAGCATTTTTGGGAGTAAAGAGTGAGAGTATTTGTGTTTGGCACTTCCTCATCTATGCAAAGGCTTAAAGTCATGAATTTTATGGAGTATGAGCCTTTAGGGAGTCTAGAACTGAGAGTCTAGCTATGGTCTTAACGGGTTAAGACCAAGAGAGTTCGAAAAGCAAGTCTGGTCGTACGCCGAGCGTAATTCTAGAATGCCCCACATATTCGCATACTGATCAAGTGTCCCCAATCAGGATTCATGTGTACGGTGAGCGTACCAAGGGAGGTACGCCCTGCGTAATCTTGTTGTGGGCTTTTAGGGCTAAATCTAACATTGGGCCTTAAGTGTTGGGCCTGGATTTTGGGCTTATTATGCTGGAGATTTTGATCAGAGAAATATATGTATATGTTTTGGGACTTGGGAGAGCCCATTTAGCATTAGGCCATGGTGGGCCTAATGGGCTTGGGTTATTTATAGGTTGGGGAGTGGATATCTTTAGACCTAATGAGTGAGGGTTTGGTCTTAGATCTTAATTGGGCTAATTGTGGGTTTTGGCTCAGTATTAGAGGCCGGTGTGCAACATTATAGGAGTTGTTCATCATCCGAGGTAACTCTTCTCACTATACATACCTGAGTGGTACTACTGAGTGACCGGAGGGTCTTATTTGAGTTATGTGATATTATGCATTTTTCATTGTGATTTATGCAATATTATTCTAGGGGTGGAATTAGTACAGTACCAATTCATTTTTCTCTAAACTGTGTACCGTACCAACTACAATTGGTATAAAAAAATTGTTATCGGTACCGTACCAAGTATACTTGGTACCAATTTATTTGGCTACCAACAAGTTTGGTTGGTACAAATTGGTAATGGTATATATCAACATCTTTTAATTTTCTATTGTAAGATTTAAAAACAAGCAAAGACATCGGGATTTTGATGTGTAGTATAGAAATTATTTATGTAGTTCTTTTAGTTTACAAAAGAATTCTACTGAAGTAACGCTAATGTAACGTTTTAATATTGTGCTTTAACGTAGTAATAACTATTGACTAATACGACCAAATTACTAATATAATGTTATTGAAACTGTAAACACTAAATACAATTAACAGTTAATATATATATATATATATATATATATATATATATATATATATATATATATATATCAAATGAATTGGTTGGTACGATATTACCATGGTATTCCAATTTTTGTACCATTACCGTACCAACATTGATCAATTGGTACGGTACTACCAACCAAACATGTTGGCTACCAAGTTTCTTGGTTCGGTTGGTAACATGTTGGTTGGTTTTCCATGGTACAATTTTGTCAGCCCTATATTATTCTATGCATTTTGAGAGCCTTTTGAGATCGGACCAGAGGGTCCAACCCGAACTGTGAGACCGAAGAGTCCTCACTGTGATACATGAGTGGAGGATCCAACCCGAGCTGCGAGACCGGAGAGTCCTCACTGAGACACAAGACCAGAGGGACTACACCGCGCTGTAACCATGAGAGGCTTATTATTTGTGTATATGGTATTTTAGGGAACTCACTAAGCTTCGTGCTTACCGTATTATGTGATATATGTTTCAGGTACTTCTGAAGATCGCAGGAAAGCATCGGCTTGATTGTACACACGAGATGGAGTTATGTTTGAGGATCCTGGATTTTTATTCAACCAGTATGGATATGTGTTTTGATAAACTGATACTTTGGGGTTTTTGTGAAATATGTCAATGAGAATTATGTGATTTAAAAATGATTTTTTTTTTTTAAATTTACGGTGTTACAATCAAGCGCAACAATCTTCTCATTTTGATGTTGAGAACTAGATGGTGTCATGGAAATAGGAGGAGCCAAATCATGCTTCAGGTGGAAAAAGATCCTTATATAAACGAATATTGTACACAACGCATGGTTCCTAAAAATAGTCGAGCAAATAAGAAAATCAAGGCAACTATAGCACACAATTTAGAAACTAATATCAAAACACCAATCTAAATCCCTCTCAAGAGACGCCAAGCAATCAAAAAGTTGCTTCTTTGCCGTTATAAAGAAACTTGACTCTAAACTTTTCATTCAAGACATAAGTAAAGTGTTACTCCTTTATGACATAATCAAGCTCAAGTTCTTGAATCGTATCCACGACAACCTCCAATTTTGATTACAAAATATCATAAGATCATGAACCCATTCAGCCTCCAAACTTGCTAATTGGGACCCATCTCTGGACTCCAAGTTATCCACTTGCTTCCTTTATACTGTTACGCAATATACCCCTCTATAGATTGGGGTGAGCATGGTGCAATTTGATGCGGTTATTGATCAAAACCAAACTACGAAACACAACTATGATTATTTTATTTTGTGAACCAAATGGAGCGGTTATGTGGTTTTTTATGTGGTTTGTAGTTTTATATTTGACTATGTGGATTTTATTTTGGTTTTCTTTTTGCAATATTTTGTGTTGTTATTAACCGTGTTGATTTGGGTTTTTTAATTTGTGGTTTTTAAGAGTGTCAAAACTATTAGTAACTAATATCTTAAAAACGTTAGATTTCCACAACTTATTTAAAGCACTAACAAACTAATAAAGGAGTATTTAAGGGTTAACATCTTAAAAACACCAAATTTAAATATCTTACTTTAAAAAGTTAAACACCACCAAACCATATTTTTAGAGTTTGAGACATTTAAAAGCACCATCAAATGAATAAGTTGAGTAATCAACAATTAACATCTTAAAACCGCTACATAGGGTCGGTCCTCAGGAATTAAATATCCTCAAAGACCCGAGACAAACGTGAAAAAAATGGCCCCTATCGTTATTATAAGTTGTTTCTAAATAAAAATATATAATAAAAAAAATTAAGCCTTCTACAGCTACCTACTTCCCCCCCCCCCCCCCAACCCCCTGTGCCACTAAATTACACCAATTTTCGAAGTTTAAAACAAAACAAAAAAATTGTCTTTTAGTATTTCCCTTTCTTTCATTCTTTGTAACTTGCTATTGATACTTTCTTTTCATTACATAGACTACAAGTAAACAACCAAAATCATTACATACTAAAAAAATTTAAAAATCATTAAACATAAGAGAATATAAACAAAGATATAACATGTTAATTATGTGGTAGCAAAGCAATTCAATTGCTTTTTGCTGAGCAACATTAGATTACCTTTTACCCTTTGAAAGTTTATCCGCATAAAATGACATGCTAGTAGTAATATCATAGTATGAGTTTGTGAAATTAATTCCAAAAATATCGAAAAAAGCTTACCGATTGTTATACTGATATAATTTCTTAGTAAACTCATCTATTCATCTATGTATTTACTCCTCATAAGATAACCAAGTTCATAATCTACCTAAGAAAATTGTATCCTATCTTGTGTACAACTTAAAGGTTCTTTACGACTAGTGTTAGAAATCATATATTTACTGAAAGCTCTGCCAATGGTACAAAATGTCAACTCCGATGGAACTGTTGAGATCGGCATTGCCAAAACATGTCTAGGTACTTTAGACAATATAGGAAATTTGACATAATTTTCTTTCTACCAACCCAAAAGGCCAAATATGTAACATTCAGATTTCGAGGTACGGATATCAAAACTATGTTAGAAAACATGGTTGGCCAAGATGTGGTGAAGGTATCACCACAATGTGGCAACTTTTTCTTGAGACACACATATTAAATGAGTGCCACGATGTGGCACTATGTTAGCCATATGGTGGCAACCATTTTATGCAAAACCCTTATTCGTGGGCCTTATTCCATATTTAAAGGAAGTGATGGCTATGGTTTCCTCCACACTCATCCATCATCACCTCCAAGGGACGCTTTGTCCAAACGCTTGTTCTTTTGAAGCTTTTGTGCTCATTTTGCATGCTTTTGGTGGTTTTAAAGGAAGAAGAAGAAGAAGAGTTGGTGCCTTGGTTCAACAATCAATCTTTCCCCTCACGTACATGCATCTTCTACACTCTTTGTAAGTCCTCAAGCTTCCATCTTTTGATGTCTTCCTCTTTAGATCTAGGTAATATGTCATGTTTTGGTCCCTTTTGATGTGGTTTGGATGGTTTCAAGATATAAAGTTTGCAACTTTATGGTTTCTTTGAGTCCCTTGAGCATCATATCATATAGGTCATATTTCATCTTTTGACTTAGGTTTGGGGAAGGACTTGCATGGTGCATGCTTTTCGAAAAAGTTCTCATTTTTAGGGATCATTAGGATCCCTAAAATCCTTCTGTTTGTTTTAGATCGGAGATAGTAAGGATTAAGTGCTTAATGGGTGACTTCATGCCTTAAGTGTCTATTAAGGACCTATGTTTTGAGATCTTGGCTTATTGGGATATCTTAATGGATAAAGATGGAAACTTTATTTGTAAAGCTCTTCGGAAGAATCATATATGAGATCTAGAGATCTTAAGGATGAAGGAAAACAACTTATTTCGTTAAGTTGTTTTGACGCAGTTCCCAAGACGTAGCCTTCTGGCCGCCACGACGTGGCAACTGGGGATCAACCAACTATTTTTTTCATTTTGCGACCAGGACATGGTAGCTTGATGCTGATGATTTTTTTTTACCTTCGACTTTGACTTGCAGGGCTTGACTTTTGGTCAAATTGGTAGTTCTAGAGTTTAGACTAAGATTGGACCTTGTTTGATTCAATAGGCGATATTGTCCTATTTATACGTATTTTTATCAGTTATTTCATTATATTTTAGTGGTATTTTGTTCTAAATACAATGAATTTTGGTACTTGTTTGCATAAATTACATATTTTAGCTAGAAGAAGACATTTTTGAAGACAAGGGACCAAAATAGACAAAACTGGAAGTTCGAGGGTGAAGTTTGCGAATGAAGAATAAAGAAGCCTCAAAAGCATGACTCCAAGAAATAACAACGACGTGGTAAACTCTGGCCCACGGCATGGCGTCTGGAAAAAGTGTATTACCTTGCCAATTACGATAAGAAAACTATTACCATGGTGTGGAAAGTAATTGGCCACGATGCGGTGGATAATTTTTGGGAATTTTCATCCTATATAAAGGACGAATTATAAGGCCTAGAGGAAAAGATTTTTAGCGAGAGTACTTCTGAAGAAACCCCATAAGACCTAATTTCAACGAAGATGAAGAGAGAAGAAGAGTAATTAGCAAAAAATGAACTCAAGTATTCGGTTTGCATGATGTTTAGTTTAATTAACAAATTGTTTAGTTGTTTTTCTACTCCAATCATGAGCTAATACCCTTAACTTTCATTTAGTGTAGATGAACCTCGATTTACTATAAGTTAATATTACATCTACGGATTATTAATGTTGGTTTTTACATGTGTTTACTAGATTAATCCTAACATGTTAATGTTTCTATCTCTATTACCTTGTGTTTGATTCTGTGTACTTAACTGTGTACTTAACTGGCCATTGATTGCATGAGTTCCTAGTAGTTTATTACCATTAACTTGCTACAACTAGAGATTGACCACATCCTAGTATAGGTAACAAGGTTAGTTGCTTAATTGTGTTAGAGAGCATTATTTGACCGTTATAATTGTTGGTGTTTTACCTATCTTATGTTATATAAAAAGGTTTATTGGACAATCAAAGTTACCATAAGTGATAAAAAGGAAATTAAATGACATATTGGGACATTGCGACATGAAAGCAAGATCACGTGTTGTGACTTTTAACTTGTATAAAAGTGTGATCTTGAATAGCTCAACCACAAAGTCACAAGCAATAATATGGCTTGATCATGTACTTGTGTACAGAAAAGAATTTAACATAGAAGATAACTTGTATTGCCAGTATTCGAAACTAAGTTGGCTATGAAAAACTATAGAAGCACCATGGTCCCATGTAATATTAAGAGGAATGTGGCAATGCCTCCTGACACGCACGAAATTGTGGCTAATATCTCTGGGGGTTTCTTGAAACATATGTGGCCCTATTATTAATAGGTGAATTGGACATTGAATCAGTCTTGAAGGGTTGAAGACAATGCCATGTGAGGTTGCCTTTTCGTCCACCGTATGTCACCATCCTCTATCAAGATCTCCTTGTATCTCTGTATATAAAAACAATTCGATATGAATCACACAACCACCACTTCCTCTGAAATCCTTCGCAACCTTTCACCGAGAAGACGTGCTTTGATAGTTTACATCCGCAATCAGGCCTTTGAAGTGAACGGACACCACCCTCCTTAAAAATGGCCATCCTTTTTGGGGCGGAGGAAACATTCTGGGGCGGAGGACGTCATGTGTAGTATCACAACACAGTAATTGTAAATAAGCAAACAACATCATCCATTGCATTAAATATAAACATTTTAATACAAGTGTGTTCCGTACAGTTTTAGACACCAAAAATATAATGTATATCAAAATAGTATGACGAGACTTGAATGCGCTCCATCTTCTCAAAAGCTAGCATCGGTACCTGTCTACTGATGACCTGAGAATACAAGTTATTTTGAAAGAGTTTGATCAGCATTAAGCTGGTGAGTTCATAAGTATTTTAGTGTCGTGGTTCGTTTATCAAAAACGTTTTGAACCTGTTGCAAGTATGAGTTGTAAATGTATGTAAGTGTTTGTAAATGTTTGAATCTCTCAGAAACACCTATATTTTTTGTTTAAAGTATAAAAGTAGCCCCTTTTACCAAGGCTTAATAGTTTGTATGCTCGTTTGATGTAAAAGTGTGAAATTTCCCAAGTGTAACTATCATTTAACAAAATATAGTTTGTACATTTAAGTTTAGGTGAGGCTATCACCAAAAATGCAATGGGTAAATTCTTGTAGTACGGTAGTTTCGTTTTATATGAACTACTGTGGTACTAACTACCTTAAAGCGGGTTTTTATTAAGGTATCGTGTGATAAGTTGCACCATACTATTGACTGGTAACATCGACAACGTATAGTCGAAAAATAGGTTATGATGTTTGGCACCCGTAGACCTGCCGGTCCCACTGTAGCTAACAGAAAGGTGTAGGATAGTCAATCCAGTATAGATCTATACGCAAACTCAACGCTCTCCCTCCAAGAGACTCTGGCTACAACCCGGGTCATGACAATTAAGACATGAACCCATACAGTGGATCACAATTGTTAAAGTATTCGTATGCATGTAATATAATATTACTTGTTCTAGTATCGTTGTATATGTTCTCTTAGTAATGAATATTGACTCATGAATGAACTGACTCGTTGATCTAGAAATCGTAGTAGTATGATCTCGTGTTACCCCGATGGTAACTTACAAATGATGTTTTGATAAGCATGAAAATTGGAAGTACCTTTATGTCTATACACGTATATTTGACATATAACTAATATTGAAACGACCCTCGGATAGTCACCCGAAATTCCACCAGACCACATCCAAATCGAGGAAAAGGAAATAGGATAGGTGGCTTTCCTAAGCCCTTTAAACATTATTTATACAGCTATACGTATATAGGCATGCAAATTTATAAGTAGTAAAACAAAGTTTACAATAAAGCATTTGATAAGTAAAAGAGTTTGTAAAACATTTTGAAGTAAAACAGTTTGAACAGTGATAAAATCATTGGTTTCTTAGTTATTAATCACATGTGATTAACGCCGTCACATGTGACCGAAACAATAACTATAAGTGTTTAACTTGTATTCCCCCCCATAAAACATTTAAAAGTATTTAGAATAATTAAAACAGTTGATTAAGGGGTATGAAACTCACTTGGAAATTCGAAGATAGCGAGCTCGAAAACCGGGCAGAGTTTCGTCTCGCGAAACGGATTTTTCTCGGGATTCTCGGGAATCTCGGGAGTAAAATCGACCCTCGGGACTTGAGCAAAAAGACCAGAGCTTCGGGTTTGAACGGGCACGGAAATCGAGGCAAGATCGGGAGAGAAAGAGAGGAAATGAACAACATTTTCGGAAAGGCTCGCATCCCTTTTATAGGGTTGCTGAACCGCCTCCGAACGCGGGGCGTACGGGCGTACGCAGCGCGTACCCGTGCGTCATCGCTTACGCACTTCGGACGGGACGGGTCGGATGGGACGGGTTCCTGGGTTCGCGGGTCGGATGGGACGGGTCGGTAGCTTCGCATAGGGCGACGTGGTCGATCCGAGACCCTTCATTCGAGTACGCGGGGCGTTCGAGCGTACGCGGCGCGTACTTCTGCCCTAGGCTGACTCCTCCCTCGGTATTAACCGAACTTTTAATAAAATTTATATTTAAATTATTTATCAAACTTCAAAAATTCATATCTCTTTCATACGAACTCCGTTTTCGACGTTCTTTATATCCCTGCGAAGGTGAGACTACGATCTACAACTTTCGTTTAGATTCCGTTGGCAAATTCCGAAATTATTTTTATTATTGTTTTTATTATTTAATACCAATCCATCGTTTTTAAGGAATTTCTTTGAAAACTCATAACTTTGCTATCTGAAGTCGGATTTGGGCGATCTTTTTACGTACGATCATGGTTCAAAGACATTAAATCATAGAAATAAATTAAGTAGAACTTATTTATACATTTTATTACTCATAAGTGGTTACAATACTTGACCTATTAGGTCATTACAAAGAGTTGAAATATCGGGTTGTCACATCATCCCCCCGTTAGAGGGAATTTCGTCCCGAAATTCTAAGTAAGAGAACACTTGTGGACTAGGGAAACAGATGTGGGTACTTGCGTTGCATCTGATCTTCGCGTTCCCATGTGAATTCGTCCCCGCTTAGCGTTCCAGCGAACCTTCACGGTGGGTATGCGACTTTGCTTTGTTCTCTTGACCTCACGGTCCATGATTTCCACTGGTTCCTCCACAAAATTGAGGCTCTCGTTGATCACGATTTCGTCGAGTGGAATTACGAGAGTCTCGTCGGATATACACTTTTTCAAGTTAGATACGTGGAATGTAGAATGTACGTTACGAAGTACGCCTGGTAGATCGAGTTTGTAAGCTACAGGGCCGACTCTTGCAAGAATCTCGAAAGGCCCTATGTACCTTGGATTTAGCTTCCCACGCTTGCCGAAGCGTATCAAGCCCTTCCAGGGTGAGACCTTGAGAAGGACTCGGTCCCCCACCTGAAATTCCAAAGGTTTCCTTCGTTTATCTGCGTAGCTCTTCTGTCGGTCTCTAGAGGCTTTCAATCGTTCACGGATTTGAACGATTTTCTCTGTCGTTTCCCGGATGATTTCCGGACCGGTAAGAGTAACGTCGGAAGCTTGCCCCTTTGCTAGTTGGGTATCACCAACCTCAGCCCAGCACAGAGGGGATCTGCACTTTCGGCCGTAGAGGGCTTCAAACGGAGCAGCCTTGATGCTCGTGTGATAACTGTTATTATAGGAAAACTCGACAAGGGGTAAATGAGTATTCCATGCCTTCCCAAAGTCAATCACGCAGGCTCGCAACATATCTTCCAGAGTTTGGATGGTTCTCTCACTCTGTCCGTCGGTCTGAGGATGGTAGGCTGTACTCATGTCTAGCCTTGTTCCCAGGGAATGTTGTAGTGATTTCCAAAATCTTGAGGTAAACCTACTATCTCTATCGGAGATAATAGATATAGGCACACCATGTAGCCGTACGATTTCCCTAATGTATGTCCTGGTCAGCTTCTCCATCTTGTCGGTTTCTTTGATAGGTAGGAAGTGTGCAGACTTGGTCAATCTATCGACGATGACCCATATGGTGTCAAGTCCACCCGTTGTCTTGGGCAACTTGGTTATGAAATCCATAGTGATCCGCTCCCATTTCCATTCCGGGATCTCGGGTTGTTGCAATAAACCAGAGGGTTTCTGATACTCGACCTTAACCTTTGCGCAAGTAAGGCATTTACTCACGAAGGTAGCAATCTCTGCTTTCATATTAGGCCACCAGTATAGCTTTTTAAGATCCAGATACATCTTATCTGAACCTGGGTGGACGGAATACCGAGTGTTGTGCGCCTCGGTCATGACCAAGTCTCGGAAACCACCGTGTTTCGGTGTCCAGATCCGATCCATGAAATATAAGGTTCCGTCACCCTTGGCTTCTAGATTCTTGTCCATTCCTCTGAGGGATTCACTCGTCACATTTTCAGGTTTCATGGCTTCGAGTTGGGCCGTCTGAATTTGTTTAGACAAGTGTGAATGGATGGTTATTGACAATGACTTGATTTTTCGACCAGAATATTCCTTCCGACTCAGGGCGTCTGCTACTACGTTGGCTTTACCCGGATGATAACGAATATCGCATTCGTAATCATTGAGTAGCTACCCACCTTCGTTGTCTCATATTGAGCTCCTTTTGATCGAAAATGTGTTGTAAACTCTTGTGGTCGGTAAAGATAGTGCTCTTCGTTCCATACAAGTAATGTCTCCAGATTTTCAAAGCAAACACCACTGCTCCTAGTTCAAGGTCATGGGTCGTGTAGTTAACCTCGTGTGTCTTCAACTGTCTCGAGGCATAGGCGATGACCTTACCTCACTGCATCAGGACACATCCGAGCCCTTGATTCGATGCATCGCAATAGACTACGAAGTCTTCTATTCCTTCGGGCAGGGATAGTATTGGTGCGGTGCACAAGGCTCGTTTGAGTGTTTGGAACGCTTCTTCTTGTTTCTCTTCCCAGTCAAAGGTCATGCCTTTCTGGGTCAAGGTTGTAAGAGGTTTCGCTATTCGGGAGAAGTTTTGAATGAATCTGCGGTAGTAGCCAGCAAGACCTAGAAATTGACGAATTTCTGTCGGTGTCTTAGGTGCTGACCAGTTCTCAATAGCTCTAATTTTGGATGGGTCTACGTGGATTCCTTTTTCGCTCACCACGTGTCCTAAGAATTCGACCCTCCGAATCCAAAATTCACATTTCGAGAACTTCGCATAAAGCTTCTCTTTTCGTAACGTCTCTAGAACTTGTCGCAGGTGATCACCATGCTCTTTCTTACTTCTGGAGTAGATCAGGATGTCGTCAATGAAAACGATGACGAACTGATCCAAATAAGGTCGGCATACTCTATTCATTAGATCCATGAAGACTGCTGGCGCGTTGGTCAATCCGAAGGGCATCACCACGAACTCGTAGTGTCCGTAACGGGTTTGGAAGGCTGTCTTTGGAACATCCTCCTCTAGTACTCGTAACTGGTGATATCCGGACCTCAGATCAATCTTGGAAAAATAGTTCGCCCCTTGCAGTTGGTCGAATAGGTCGTCTATGCGAGGCAGCGGGTAACGATTCTTGACCGTCAGTTTGTTGAGTTCTCTGTAGTCAATACACATGCGGAATGATCCGTCTTTCTTCTTAACGAACAAGACCGGTGCTCCCCAAGGTGAGAAACTTGGTCTTATAAAGCCTTTGCTGAGCAGTTCGTTAAGTTGACCAGAGAGTTCCTGCATCTCAGCTGGTGCTAAACGATAGGGCGACTTGGCTACTGGAGTAGCTCCTGGGACCAAGTCGATTCTGAACTCGACCTGTCGTTGCGGAGGTAACCCGGGTAGTTCTTCTGGAAAAATGTCGGGAAAGTCGCTCACTACCGGGATGTTCTTTAGTTCTTTCGTTTCAAGGCTTGTGTCGACGACGTGAGCAAGGAATGCATGGTATTCTTTGCGCAGATATTTCTGTGCTTGAATACTTGATATAATGCGAAGACTCGTACCAGGTTTGTCGCCGTAGACTATAAGAGTTTCATTTGACGGGAGGTTTAGACGGACTGCTTTCTCATAGCACATGATGTCGACGCGATGAAGGCTTAACCAATCCATGCCAATGATAACGTCGAAACTTTTTATTGAGACTGGCATGAGGTCGATTGGGAATGAATGGTTATCTAAAGTTAGGGTAAAACCTAGGTATATGCTACTCGTACTTTTGGTTTTTCCATTAGCCATTTCCACCGTGAATAGTTCTTTGAGTGCGTGTGGTGGTTGAGCAAGCATGCGAGTGAATTTATGGTTTACGAAGCTTCGCTCCGCTCCACTATCGAATAGAATGCATGCATAGGAGCCATCGAGGAGGAACGTACCAGTTACTACTATCGGGTCAGCTACTGCCTCTCCGTGGCCTATCGCTAGTACCCTCCCTGTTCCGCCAGCATTTTTCGTCTTGGGGCAGTCCCTTTTATAGTGGCCTGTTTCGCCACATCCATAGCATGTCGGGCTCGTGCCAGAGCGGGGACTTGGGTGATCGGTCTCGCCTGAGATTTACAGAATCGGACTGTGTGTCCTCTCCTGTGGCAGTTAGAGCACTGCATTTCCTGGCAGGGGCCATTGTGGTGGTAGTTGCATTTGTTGCACTTGGGCGATCTTCCAGCATACCCACCCACCGGAGTAGTTGTAGCAGCAGGGGTTATTGCGGCATGTATCGCCACAATTTGCTGCTTCCTGGCCGCCTGTTGCTTCTTCTTTTCACCCCAGTATTTCCGTTTCGTATCAGCGGGTTTGGAGAATTCCGGAATGGCTAGGGTGGTTGTGATTTCAGGGGTTTTTACTCCGTGGTCAATGAGTCGTTGTGCCAACCGTTTGGCACTGTCGAAGGTAGCGGGGTTTGATGCTAGGACATTCCCCTGATACGGAGGTACAAGCCCCCATATGTACCTTTCGATCTTTTTCCCCTCAGTGGGAACCATGTTGGGGCAGAGGGCCACCAGTTCGCTGAATCTGGCGGTGTAAGCAACAATATTGGTGCCCTTCATGGTCAGGCTCCACAGTTCCTACTCTAGTTTCTGGATCTCGCCCCTCGGGCAATATTCCTCAATCATGAGGTCTTTCATCGTTTCCCAGCCTATGTCGTTGGCTACGACAAGAGTTAGAGATTTAACGTGGCCGTTCCACCACGTTAGGGCCTTTCCTTCAAAAGTGCATGCGGTGTATTTCACTTTGCTCGCAGCAGGGCATGAACATATTTCGAAGACCGCTTCAGTCTTCTCGAACCATTGCGAGAGAGCAATGACTCCGCCGGTCCCATGAAAGGACTTCGGCTTGCAGTTGGTGAAATCCTTGTAAGAGCACTCTCTCGAGCGCACAGGGGTTTCAACTGGAATTGATTCCACCGGGGTTCCACCTCTGCTGGCATCAGAAGAGTGATACTGAGCCATGGCAGTTGCCACTGTTGCAGCTACGGCAGCATTTAGGGCTGCAGTATCGATGACCGGAGGCGGTGGAGGTGGTGGTGCAGGATTATTCCTGGGAGATTTGCGAGGAGGCATCCTTCAGCTATAAGTTTATAAAGGTAAGAAAATGGTAAGAATCAATTTGTAAGCAACGTGAGAGTGATACATGGACTAAATAACCATAGCCCAAACAGTTGTATGAGTGTTTGAAATCACAACAAAAAATGTTAGTAGGAAAACACAAATGTATAGATTTTTCCCACAATTTAGATAGATTTCAATAATACTGGTATTACTGATGTAATGAGTTTAATGACAATTGACCTAACAGTAGGTCTTACATCATACCACATAGAAAAGTTTGACAGTTCTTAGATTCCTACTTAGAGTACTGAGAGTTTACATACAAGTGCTACTTAGAGCATATATGTTAAAGGCAAATCTTTAACCTAAAAGATAATGATGTATTAGACATCATCTAACGGCGACGAATATTCCTTAGGAGGACCCTAAGGTCTCTCGTTTGACGGTCCATCTCTTGAAGGTGTTGCTCATGAGCACTTTGGCGAGTTCGGAGTTCCATGACTTCAGCTTGAGAGGCAACCAGATATTGCTGTAGGGTTCCATTGGTTCTCCGGGTCCGTTCCATGTCTTCTTCAAGACGGCGGATGCGGACTGTGTTGACACCTGAGTTGGCATCAATTTCCATGACTCGGTCGATGGCTGCTCTACCTTGCTCGACATTACGAGCTATCCTGCGGATAGTGACAGGCAGGGCTCGGTCAGCAGAGCCACCATTGATGACGTTGTGAAAGCTTCGGTCCCCAAAGTATGGTAAGGGTTGACCCTTTTCTTCACTCCAACGGTTCAAGTGGTTTGCCCATAGGGGAGTAGGATCTGGAAAAGCTGGTCGAGGGTTGTTGTTCGGGGGTTGACCTACGAGTGGTAGGTTGTTGACTTCAAGCTCAGAGTCTGATCTATCTGAGAAGCCTTCAGCTTGATGATCATCCAACGGAATTTGGTGTTCATCATCAGACTCTGCTTCGAGCCTTCCTATGTTGCCTTCATTTGGAAAGTACGGGTTGTCGTGACGGAATCCAGCCATTTAAATCTACGTGAGAAGAGAGGTATAAAGATATAGTATGTATGTAGTTAATAGCACAAAATACGCCTATAGTATTTTAAGTTTAAGTTCCACCGATCTTTTTGTGGCATTGTTGGTAAGTTTTTAGACTTGTTAACACATCACAACTATTCTAGGGCATATGCTAATCACTCCTCGGACCAGCATAGTTGATCAGGCTATGCCATTCCCATGACTGACCATACATCCCCTAGCTTACCTGTGATTTTTAACAATCGTAATACTTTTGTTTTTGTCGTTGTGACACCGGTTTTAGCATGAATGCAGACTAGTATACTTAATTAACTATTTAAAGTATAAACTCCTGGTCAGAGTGTTTTAATCCCAAATGGGTTTATAGTTTAGTATATCTTTTATGGGTTGATATACTTGCTTCGCTATAAACAATGCTCTGATACCAATCTATCACACCCCAAAACCAAGAATGGCGGAAACATTCTGGGGCGGAGGACGTCATGTGTAGTATCACAACACAGTAATTGTAAATAAGCAAACAACATCATCCATTGCATTAAATATAAACATTTTAATACAAGTGTGTTCCGTACAGTTTTAGACACCAAAAATATAATGTATATCAAAATAGTATGACGAGACTTGAATGCGCTCCATCTTCTCAAAAGCTAGCATCGGTACCTGTCTACTGATGACCTGAGAATACAAGTTATTTTGAAAGAGTTTGATCAGCATTAAGCTGGTGAGTTCATAAGTATTTTAGTGTCGTGGTTCGTTTATCAAAAACGTTTTGAACCTGTTGCAAGTATGAGTTGTAAATGTATGTAAGTGTTTGTAAATGTTTGAATCTCTCAGAAAAACCTATATTTTCTGTTTAAAGTATAAAAGTAGCCCCTTTTACCAAGGCTTAATAGTTTGTATGCTCGTTTGATGTAAAAGTGTGAAATTTCCCAAGTGTAACTATCATTTAACAAAATATAGTTTGTACATTTAAGTTTAGGTGAGGCTATCACCAAAAATGCAATGGGTAAATTCTTGTAGTACGGTAGTTTCGTTTTATATGAACTACTGTGGTACTAACTACCTTAAACCGGGTTTTTATTAAGGTATCGTGTGATAAGTTGCACCATACTATTGACTGGTAACATCGACAACGTATAGTCGAAAAATAGGTTATGATGTTTGGCACCCGTAGACCTGCCGGTCCCACTGTAGCTAACAGAAAGGTGTAGGATAGTCAATCCAGTATAGATCTATACGCAAACTCAACGCTCTCCCTCCAAGAGACTCTGGCTACAACCCGGGTCATGACAATTAAGACATGAACCCATACAGTGGATCACAATTGTTAAAGTATTCGTATGCATGTAATATAATATTACTTGTTCTAGTATCGTTGTATATGTTCTCTTAGTAATGAATATTGACTCATGAATGAACTGACTCGTTGATCTAGAAATCGTAGTAGTATGATCTCGTGTTACCCCGATGGTAACTTACAAATGATGTTTTGATAAGCATGAAAATTGGAAGTACCTTTATGTCTATACACGTATATTTGACATATAACTAATATTGAAACGACCCTCGGATAGTCACCCGAAATTCCACCAGACCACATCCAAATCGAGGAAAAGGAAATAGGATAGGTGGCTTTCCTAAGCCCTTTAAACATTATTTATACAGCTATACGTATATAGGCATGCAAATTTATAAGTAGTAAAACAAAGTTTACAATAAAGCATTTGATAAGCAAAAGAGTTTGTAAAACATTTTGAAGTAAAACAGTTTGAACAGTGATAAAATCATTGGTTTCTTAGTTATTAATCACATGTGATTAACGCCGTCACATGTGACCGAAACAATAACTATAAGTGTTTAACTTGTATTCCCCCCCCCCCCCCCATAAAACATTTAAAAGTATTTAGAATAATTAAAACAGTTGATTAAGGGGTATGAAACTCACTTGGAAATTCGAAGATAGCGAGCTCGAAAACCGAGCAGAGTTTCGTCTCGCGAAACGGATTTTTCTCGGGATTCTCGGGAATCTCGGGAGTAAAATCGACCCTCGGGACTTGAGCAAAAAGACCAGAGCTTCGGGTTTGAACGGGCACGGAAATCGAGGCAAGATCGGGAGAGAAAGAGAGGAAATGAACAACATTTTCGGAAAGGCTCGCATCCCTTTTATAGGGTTGCTAAACCGCCTCCGAACGCGGGGCGTACGGGCGTACGCAGCGCGTACCCGTGCGTCATCGCTTACGCACTTCGGACGGGACGGGTCGGATGGGACGGGTTCCTGGGTTCGCGGGTCGGATGGGACGGGTCGGTAGCTTCGCATAGGGCGACGTGGTCGATCCGAGACCCTTCATTCGAGTACGCGGGGCGTTCGAGCGTACGCGGCGCGTACTTCGGCCCTAGGCTGACTCCTCCCTCGGATAATACCGAACTTTTAATAAAATTTATATTTAAATTATTTATCAAACTTCAAAAATTCATATCTCTTTCATACGAACTCCGTTTTCGACGTTCTTTATATCCCTGCGAAGGTGAGACTATGATCTACAACTTTCGTTTAGATTCCGTTGGTAAATTCCGAAATTATTTTTATTATTGTTTTTATTATTTAATACCAATCCATCGTTTTTAAGGAATTTCTTTGAAAACTCATAACTTCGCTATCTGAAGTCGGATTTGGGCGATCTTTTTACGTACGATCATGGTTCAAAGACATTAAATCATAGAAATAAATTAAGTAGAACTTATTTATACATTTTATTACTCATAAGTGGTTACAATACTTGACCTATTAGGTCATTACAAAGAGTTGAAATATCGGGTTGTCACAATACAGAGGCAAAATGGTCAGTAAACCAAAAAAACCCCTCCAACATCTAGAAAAAATTTAAAAAGGAGCATAAATAGAACCGGATAAGATATCCTTATCACCTTGAAAATTCAGGCACCGTGAAAAAAATAATAAATAAATAAACAAATAAGATATACATTAATCAAATACTTAACTGATCATGAATAAAAGTTTAAATTTAAAGCTAAAAAGATATTCAGAAAAACATGGATTGAAAGATAATTACCACATACTCCAATAATTATCAACTTAATTGCTACTTTTTCTTCCATTCACACACACAAAAAAAAAAATAGAGACCATAGGAAAAAAAGTATTATTTATTCATCAATTAGCATACGCAGAAAATTAAGTGAAATTATATGGACAAAGAATCGATAAATCTTGTATGAAGAGATGAAAATCGTATGATACAACACACATATTCTTCTTCATTAAGTATGAGTATGTATCTCCACTCTCATTGTAGAATTGTAGTATGTGTTGTTAATTTAATCATATGTTTAATTCAAATTTTCTTGTTTTTTTTAACCGCTGAGGTCTATGCTCAGCCTCAGATTTTCACATTCAAGTTGTTTAACGTTTAATTTTTTAAAACTTACATAAATGTTGAACAAAGTGAGAAATTGTGAAAGGCATAGACCATTGCAAAGAACAAGCAAAGCTATCTATAGTGTCACTGTAGCCTTCCAAATATCCCCTGAAATTATAGATTTCATTAATTCTTTCCCTTTCATCTTTGGCACTCACAATCAACAACACATTCAAAGGTAACTTCCAGATGAGAACATAAAAATTCTTTTTATTTAAGTAGAATTGAAAATCCAAGACAGTATTGAGACAATGGATATCACACGAATATTTAAAACTTATTGAATCATAATATTTTGTATGTAATTACAGATGGATCCGCATTGAATTAAATGTTCAGACGATGAATACTTGTAGGCTCACTCTTGTCTTGATGTTATGCATATTGAAAAAAATGTTTGTGAAAGCTTTATAGCTTCAATGTTGAACACCAAGGGAAAGTCAAAAGACGGGGTTAGCGTTCGAGAAGATGATGTTGATGGCACAACTTACGTACGGTCAGATCACGATAACAGATTATGAATATGATAACCCGGTTTTGTATGGTTGAACCGTGTCCTAATCTTCATATATGATCAAACATTAGGCGTTATATTCCTCTTATATGTCCCGGTTTTATGAACGACCGAGTTCTTTTGTGTCAGATAGGAGCCGGTTTTAAAACCGGGTTCTATTTCTTTTTTCATATAGGTCTCGCTAGCTTTAGGACCCGGTTCAAAACCGGGTCTTTTAATTGATTTAACCGAGTATAAGCTTATATTCTCAAATATTATACATGGTATTCCAAACAAGTCAAAATTCACATTTTACACAATCTGGACAAGTGACTCAGTCTCGCATGTTGCAATATGATGTGTGATTTACAAAAATGTGTTAGCAAATAGAATGATGTAAAGTGACTTTAACATGCTCCCAACTTGCAAGATCAAAGAATTTCTGCTCACTACATGGGATTGTTAGGCCACCCATTGGATGATCATATCCATACTCTTCCTCTGCCTGATGTAATAAGTCTTTAAATGAAGGCTGGCTTAACAATGACACAGGAATCACAAAACGCTTCTTTTCCTGTTCCCCAACATAAACTGCAAAATACCCTTTCGGTAGATCTGTTGCTGTTGTGCGGTTTCCATTTGACAAAGACCGTTGGAGTATTTGTCTTGCTTGAATGATCCGAGGCATACGAATACCCATTTTTCTGAAGGTTTATCACGGAGCAACAAAACAATTTGAGAGTAATCTGAAAGTGAAAGATGTACAGGGGTTGTTCAGAGAAAAAAATGCTGGTGTTTTGCCTATCTTATGTTATATATAAAGGTTTATTGGACAATCAAAGGGGCCATAAGGAATAAAAAGGAAATTAAATGACAGATGGGGACATTGCGACAGGAAAACAAGATTATGTCCTGTGTCTTTTAACTTGTATAAAAGTGTGATCTCGAATAGCACAACCACAAAGTCACAAGCAATAAGATGGCTTAATTAATCATGTACTTGTTTATGGAAAAGAATTTAACAAAGAAGATAACTTTTATCGCCAGTATTCAAAACTAAGGTGGGTATGAAAAACTATAGAAGCACCATGGTCCCATGTAAGATTAACAGGAATGTGGCAATCCCTCCTAACAAGCATGAAATTGTGGCTAATATCTCTGGGGCCGGATTTCTTGAAACATATGTGGCCCTATCAATAAATAGGTGAATTGGACATTGGATCGGTCTTACAGGTTGGAAGACAAAGCCATGTGAAGTTGCCTTTTCTTCCACCAGATGTCACCATCCTCTATCAATATCTTCTTGTATCTCTGTATATAAAAACCATTCGATATGAATGACACAACCACAACTTCCTCTGAAATCCTTCACAACTTTTCGTCCATGCTTTAAGAGTTTCCATCCTCAATCAGGCTTTTGAAGTGAACAGAAACTACCATCCTTAAAAATGGCCATCCTTTTTCCTCGGATCATTCAAGCAAAACAAATTCTCAGAAGATCATTATCCAACGGAAGCAGCAGAAACAAATCTATGGAAATCCCGAAAGGCTATTTAGCAATTTATGTTGGTGAACAAGAGAAGAAGCGATTTGTGGTTCCTGTATGGTTGTTAAGCCAACCTGCATTTCAAGAATTATTAGATCAGGCAGAGCAAGAATTTGGATATGTTCATCAAATGGGTGGCCTCACAATTCCTTGCAGTGAATATACGTTCAGTGATATTGCTTCTCAGTTGGGTGCATTATGACTTCCTTACAACATTCTTACAATTATCTAACCACTAGGTTTTTTTTTTTTTTTTTTTATCATTTGTAATTAAATCAAGACAATTTTCCAAGTTGTATGAAATCGGATCATGGAATAATTTTGAGTTCGTTATAATTTTTTCAGTGTATGAATGAGAAACTAATTTTACCATCGACTATTTTGGAAATGTGAATTTTTGTTTGGGAGTGAAATGGAGGGTATTGTATTTAATGTTATATTGTAGCCGGTCTTCCATTTGACATTTAAGGTGAATAAAACTAATGAAGTTAAATGTAGCTTGTAATTCCAGCTTCTTACTGTTTTTTAATTAAGTCTCGGTGTTAAAAAAAAAAATGAATTCTAGATTTTAACTCTATAAACGGTTCGGTACTTATCAAGTTTTTTAATAAAGTCTGAATTCTGGAATTTTGTCTTAAAAATAGAGCTAGGTGGGGGAGATCTTTGTCTTGGTAGGTTGATAGCCCAATGTATTGTAGCTTGTAATTCCAGCTTCTTGCTGTTTTTTAATACTCTTTCTCTTAAAAAAATAAATAAATAAATAAATAAATAAAAACTTATAAGTTGTACCGACTTATCATCAAAAATATAATTAGTGAGCAATATGCAGAAGTTGGGTCCATGACCTTGTGATGATGATATATCAACCATTAACTCTCACATGCTTTTGTTCTTTAACCAAATTAAAATATAAGTGGGCTAAACATTGATGCATTACAAAATCAATTGAGTCCCACTTGAAAACAATTCCATCGTATGAAAAAGGGACTTGCTGATTAGATACACGAATAGAGGTGTAATAATGTTTAACTATTCTTTTGATTACTTATACACCCAAAGATCATGTAAATTAAAGCCAATGAGTCATGTAAATTATGCACTATGAGCCTTACGTACAGGACAATGAATAAAACATTGATATTTGATTTTGGTTCCTCATATCAGGTGTAACCATATGTTGTTATTAGCTTTGCCAACAAAACCAACAAAAAAAAAAGCATAATATGCCTATATTCATATTTCTTTTTTAAAATTGACTACACTTCTTTTTTGAAAGAAAAAAAAATATTGACAATGAAATTTGTTTTTCTTTCAAGTATAAGCTTATATCGTCAAATAATATACGGGGTACTCCAAACAAGTGAAAATTCATGTTTTATAGAACAAAGACAAGTGACTGAATCTCGCATACAGGGGCGGTTTTAGTATAGGGCTGATAGTGACACGTGTAACCCCTGACTTCTCTGAAAGCAGTGCAAAAATTTTCGAAATTTCTTTTCTTTTACTATCGTGCAACTTTTGATTTTCCCGTGACACCCTTACTATGGTATTTTGTGTCCGCCCCTGGTTGGTTGTGATAAGTGCTTTACAAAAATGTGTAAGCAGATGACTTTTCAACTTGTTAAGGTTTTGTCCCTTCTTTGTAAATTACTTACAATTGTCCCATTTGCATCAATGTGTTTCCTCAATTCTTGTGACATTTATATACCAATTCCATGCTATCATCAAAGTTTTACCTAGCCCATTCCTTTTTCCATTAAGTGTTGGAATTCAAAATTCGATACCAATTCTAATAAAGGTTAGTAAAACTCAAATCTGCTCCATTCAAGATATTCACGTTTTTACCATGCAATCATGTTTCTAATCTCATTACAAATAGCAATTCATGAGTCCAAATCCAATTTCAACATTTATTTGAATATTTTCAAAAAATCAACTTACTAGGGTTTGGTAATTACCTCAAGAATCTGTCAAATTGAAGGAAAACTGGAATTTTGGGTTACCAAATGTGAGAAATCACGCACACCTTATATGAGTTCTGTGCTCCGTTTCTTCTTCCTCTTTCTCTGGTTCGGTTCGCACTCAGCAGATTACAAAGAGACATTGAAGGTCTCCCCTTCTTTCTAGATTGTAGACATAACCACGCATACACAAGGAAACCAGCGCTTTCTTTTTCTTTTGTTAATATTCGATCGACGCTCAGAAGAAAAGAAAATATGGTGCTCCCGAGTTTCAACTTTTGATACCAACATTTAACCTATGTTTACAATAAGCCCCTTATCTTCTATTTATTTTCAAAATGACCCAAAATATAAGTATCAGATTTTCCCCTTTACTTTTAAATTCGAAATATTTCAACGTACAGTTCTACTTTATCACCTAATTATTCAACATACATGTCATTTTAAATAAATGAACAATTAATTTACTTTATTGTCCTATTAGTTTCCATTTAATAAACTTTGAGTTATTAATATCTATTTTTTCCCAAGAGCATGCCTTAAAATGTTCTAGATATTTTCAATTATAAAACTTGGGTACCTAGTCTCTTCAAGAATACCAACCATCCACGACCTAAGCTAGTGTAAGCCTATGGCGTTCTCTCTATGTTCAAATACATAATTCATAGAAGCTAGGTCATCAGGTGCAACAATCATCTCATTTTGATGTTGAGAACAAGATGGTGTCATGGCAATAAGAGGAGACAAATAATACTTCAGGCGGAAAAGAGCCTTATATAAACGAATATTGTACTTAACGCATGATTCCTAAAAGCATTTGAGCAACTAAGAAAATTGAGGCAACTATAGCAAACAGTTTAGAAACTAATATCAAAAAACCAATCCAATTCCCTCTCAAGAGAACCCAAGCTATCAAAAAGTTGGTTCTTTCTCGTCATAAAGAAACGGAGTCGATCAGGAATATACCTCTCTACAAATAGGGTGAGCACAGTGTAGTTCGATGCGATTATTGATCAAAACCAAACCATAAAACACAACTACGATTATTTCATTTTGGGAACCGAATGGTGCGGCTATGTGGGTTTTTTTTTTTTTTTTTTTTTTTTTTTTTTTTTTTTTTGTGGTTTGTAGTTTGGTATTTGATTGTGTGGATTTTGTATGTTGTTCTTTCTGGAATATTTTTTGTTGTTATTAACCATATGGATTTGAGTCTTTTAATTAGTGGTTTTAAGAGTTTCAAAACTATTAATAATTAGTATCTTAAAAATGTCAAATTTTAATAAATTACTTAAAACACTAACAAACTAATAAAATTGAGTATTTAACAATTAACATCTTAAAAAGACCAAATTTAAATAGCTTACATTAGAAAGTTAAAACACCACCAAACCATATTTTTAGAGTTCGAGATATTTGAAAGCGCCATCAAATGAATAACTTGAGTAATTAACAATTAACATCTTAAAAACACTAAATTTCTCCAATTTATGAAGTTTAAACAAATAAATAAATAAAAGTTTTGTCTTCTAATCTTTTCGTTTCTTTCATCCCATGTAACAACTTGCTATTGAAACTTTGTTTCCACTGCATAGACTACAAGTAAACAACCAAAATCATTACGTACTAAAAAATTAAAAAATCATTAAACATAAGAGAATATAAAAAAAAATATAACATGTTAGTTATGTGGTAGCAAAGCAATTTAATCGCTTTTTGCTGAACATCATTGGATTATCTTTTACTCTTTGAAAGTGTATCTAAAACATGATAATATTAATGTCATAGTGTCTGTTTGTGAAATTAAGTCCAAAAATATCGACAAAATCTTACCAATTTTTATACCATATAATTTCTTCGTCAATTCATCTATATCTTTACTCCTCATAGTAAAACCAAGGTCATGATCTACCGAAGAACATTGTATTCTATTTTGGGCACTATAACGTCTCAACACTACAAGAAAAGTCGTTATTAGTGACTAATTTTTAGTGACGACTTAAAATTTGGTCACTGAAAGTATCTTTTAGTCACTAGAAATTAAGTGGTCACTAAATTTTGGTATTCTTACAAATTTAATGACGAATTATATGTGGTGGTCACTAACTCAGTCACTATAATGCAAAAAAATTAAACTGTTTCTGTTCCATATCATAACAACTATTTAGTGACTAAAAATAATTATCACTATGTTAATTATATAGTGGCTAAGACTAATGATCAATATGTTAGAAGTTTAGTGACGAAAAAAGTGGTCACTGTATTGAAGGTTTAGTGACCAAAAATAATGGTCACTGATTACTTTTGTTCAATATCGCATACCTACTCTTTAGGTACTCTTTAAATGAGGAAAAACAATTAGTGACCACTCAATAGTGTTCACTGATAAATTACAAGAAAATAACATTTAGTGACCATAAAGCAGTGGTCACTGATTATATATATTATAGTTTTCAATTAATAAAAACTAAAATATTTTTAATTAATATTTTTTATTTTTGAAAATAACTACAACTTTTTTATACATAATTTTGTAAAGACTCATTACATTATTGACTGGTGTTTATCAAACATGTTTACTATAATAATATTTGAACAAAGTTGAAAAAATAAAAAGATAAACACATTAGAAAAAGTCATAGTTGTATTTATTCTTGACTAAATAAGAAGACTTGATTAATTTTGACCGACTAATTTTGACCAAATTAATTATACATAGAATTTTTTGTAAACACGATTAAATGGTTCAGTAAGGAGATAAACAAGGTTGACTAATTTTGACTATAGTACTATGCCCTAAATCGACTCAATACGCTCTCTTTTGCCCTAAATCGATACACCAACATTGACAGCATCCTGCCGACCCATTGTCGCCGGTCAATCGCCGCCGGTCCATCGCCGCTCCACACCCTCCCATTGGCGCACCTCTATTCTCCACTCGAAGTTAAAAAGGTGCTCCATACTCGCATCATCAGATTAGTCAATCGATTGAATGACTCAACTTCGTTTTCTAGGTCGGCGGTCCATCGTCCTCCACACCCTCCCATTAACGCACATCTGTTCTCCACTCGAAGTCAAACAGGTACTCCATACTTGCATGATAATATAAGTCAATCGATCGATTGACTATCAACTTCTTTTTCTAGGTTTAGCTGAGTTTTACAATCACATTTAATCAAGTTGAATCACCTTGTCATATATACACCTGTATGCCATGATTTGTGCTATTTGACTAACCTTCCCTTCCCATGAATTTGTTATGATATCCTGATCCGCTTTTCACATATAAACTTTAATTTACTTAATTTTTCACACTAAAGAGTAAAGACGCATTTCATATAGAAACCTTGGATTTCTTTTGCCTTATTGACGTCTAACCTAAAAAGTAAAAACCAACGAATTTCTAGTTGTTGGAAATTCTAAAACCTACATTGCAGATCGGAAAATCATCTCCACAAGTTCCTGCACAAATAATAAGAAAAAGGCAATCACAATTATTAAAAACAGTCAACAAATCATAATGATTTTAAACTATTAATTGGTTTGTTTGATTGGATGGAAAGGAATGGAATGAACCATTCCATTCCTTTTTCTGATTCCGTCATACAAAATAGTCAACAAATCACTTGCCATCTTTTAGTTTTTAGGGCTTGCGGAACTATTTCTTGATAAAAGCGGTAAATATATTCAATGGGATTATGCAACTTATATGAGTAATTTAGGCAGTGCTTTGTTTACTAGCATGAGAAAGGTTTTAGGCATATCCGTGTGCAAGGAGACTCCAAACTTTTTTGTATGCAGGTATATTTTTTTCCTTTTTTATTTTTGTTTCCAGTAAAAGTTACACCACTACAAATTGATATGATAGATTAGAAATGGATAGAATTGTAATATATGCCATGCTAAAAACTTCAAAAATAAAATAGTAAATGGAACATGACATTCTTTTTGTGGCTAATGATTAAAGATGTTGCCTTTAAGATCAAAATCCACATTTCCTTCACATGACACTTTATGGAGGCCTTTTTTAACTCTTTATTGTGTTTGTATTTGAAATAGAAACCTCAGATTCTACTTTTTTCTAAATATCGACTCTATAATATCTATTTCCTTCCAAGATAATGACTTCACATTTGAAGGAAAATCACATATTCTTAAACATTCAAGTATTGAGCATAAACATTTCATTTATATTAATATTAATTTAATAAGCTACTTATAAGGAAGTAATTAGAAAGTAAGTATAAAATAGGAGGTGAATAAACATAAACATAAGTTTTGGTGTTGAAACATTTTAAAGGTTTATAGTGGTGTTTATGTTGTTAATGTGGTAAGTGTTATGAAAAAAAAACAGGTGAATGGTTTGTGGAAAACGAAAACCCAGAACATGACAAGCTTATGCAAAGTAGCAAAGGAGTTGAAAGATAAGTTTGCATCTTTCCAGATTTGTCATGTTGAAAGGGTATGTATGCATTCAGACATATTATTCCTTCAGATCAGAAGTTATTATTGAATCCTAACAAGTTTATCGTATATTATATGAAATGAAAGGAGTTCAACACTGAAGCTGATCGATGCTCAAGCGAACCTGGGAGTACATCTCCAGGGTAAGAACGTCATTTCATATTTTATTTTTATTAAGAGAGAGAGAGAGAGAGAGAGAGAGAGAGAGAGAGAGAGGGTTTATAATTGTTGTATCTGGTGTTTGTCTACAACTGGAGAGGTTCAGGAGGAGGTTGACAGGAGATAGTTGAAAGGAAGGTGTGTTTTTGTCGGACTTATAGCTTAGAAGGAATGGATATTTATTCTACTCTTTTATATGTAAGTCTCATTGATATTATAACACTATAACTAAACCTCCAGAGGGCAAAATGGTAATTTTACATAATCTTTGGTCTCGTATGTTGTAGCACCTAAAGGAGGGTATGAGGTTGAGTTATTTGGCACAAGAGCTAATATTAACGGATCGATTAGCCCTAAATCACGGTAACCATTTTTAAATATATAAGTGGTTGACTTATGTCTTCTATAAGGACATATTTTTTATATTTTATTTATTTATTTTTTAAATATAAATGTGACTGGTGTGCAATGGGAAATTGCTTTAGTATGCAAAAAGACCATGAAACTGCTCTCAAGAACTTTCAATGAGCAGTACAACTGAATTCAAAAATTGCATATGCTCACACCCTTTGTGGTCATGAATATGATTTTTTATTTTTTTTATTTTTCATATTTTGAATTTGTTTTTTTTTGGATAGTAAGGGTAAAATGGTCATTTAGTCTCGTTCATATGTTTTATATTCATTCTAAAAAAGAAACAGACCTTACATATATATACAACACATTATCGAGACAAAGATCACATTATCCATTCATCCAACAACATAACGGAAAAAAATTAAACTCAATGTCCCGTTTGTGCAAAAGACGAAAATGCCCTTACCCTCATTATAAAAAATATCCATAAAAGCTTGTCCTGTGACTCCTGTCCCATGTACAATTTACAAATGCACCCTTACATCACTTTTTTTATATGCATTTATCTTTTTTTACAGATATGTGGCATTGGAGGACTTTGAGAATGGAATAAAATGTTACCAAAACGCCCTTCAAGTTGACGGAAGACATTATAACGCATGGTATGGCCTTGCGTAAATTCTCAAAACATCACTTTCGAAAGGCTCTCCAAATAAACCTCATTGCATGCCTTAAAGGTACAAAAATAATACATTCTCTTTGGTCATTTTACCCTTCTCTTTGGTCAATGATCATTTTACCCTTCTATTTAAAAACAATGCTTTCTAACAAGGAAACAATATCTTACTTTTGTTAGACTAAATGACCGTTTAACCCTTCTATTTAGAAACAATGCTTACCAACAAAAGAAACAATATCCTTCTCTTCTTTGAGTACACGACCATTTTACCCTTCTATTTAATGAATGACCATTTGACCATTCTATTTGGTAAATGACCATTTTATCATTGTATTTTGCAGGAGTCTGAAAAGTATTCCATAAGGATGCCCAACAAATGGAACTTTTCATTTGATTACTTCTATTTTGCTTTTGTGGTGTTAGCAACTCTATAATTTCATGTATAATTTAGGTGGGAAATCATCCGTTCTTATATGAAAATTTATCTGGTTATTGTTGTCGTATTATAAACATTTATAGCATTTGCCATGTCTTTTGTCTAATTGGATATTATTATATTTCATTTTAAAAATGACATTTAATATTTTAATAATTTCTTAAATATTGACCTTTTTTTTGTCTAAAAGACTAAATCAGTGACGACCTATTATAGTCACTAATTAGATAAACCAGTGACCACTTTCTATGGTCACTAATCGGATAAAACAGTGACGACTTTTATTCGTCACTAAGTAGATAAAATAGTGACGACTTTTATTGGTCACTAAGTAGATAAAATAGTGACGACTTTCACTGATTAGTAACAACATTTAGTGACGAAGCGGGTCGTCACAGATTTAGTGACGACTATATTTTAGTCACTGTTTAGTGACCATATTTATATCTGGTCACTAAATCGGTTTTGTGACGGACCTATAGTGACGAAAAGTGATGACCGAAATTTTGGTCACTAAATCATTTAGTGACGAATCATTCTATTGTTAGTGACCATTTCGCTTTGGTCACTAAGTGACATATTTTTTGTAGTGCAAATTCCAGATTAAATTTTTCATTTTTAAAATATAATAATCACCCATTTTTATAAAGTTGCATTTACATCAAACCAATTGTTTATAAGCCATAATTCGTTTGAAGCCCATCACAAATAAACACCCTTGATCCATTCCGCAAGACATGTGTTACATGCACAAATCAAAGGTTTTGTGGGGTTAGTGTTAGAAATCGTATACTTGTTGATAACTCCGCCACCGGTACTAAATGCCGACTCGGATGGAACCGTTGAAATCAGCATTATCAGAACATGTCTAACTAGTTTAGACAATATGGTTTATTTGACCTAATTTTCTTTCCAATAACCCAAGAGATCAAACATTAAGCCTTTGTTCCTTCATCAGGTAAATAGATCTCAACCCCACTTTTTTCATCTTGACCCCCATCGTCATATTTTTCAAATTCAAGCTTCAAATCAATATTCATCACACCAAAGTTACTTGACTTTTCACTAAAAGCATTGTCGTGTTTGTTTTGTAAATTCATTTTCCTCTTTAAACTTGTAATTATTATACAAATCTTCAATAGTCTTAGTCAACTTACTCTTAAAAATCTACAAATCCCTTACATAAGTCGATGTCATTCTACATTCCAGAATCTGCAACTACAAAGTAAGTATTTCCAAAACCTGGTGTACATGCCAAACTCGAGCAAAACTCCCAAGAGTGAAAATCACATATGCAATAGGACATGGAAAAAGGAAGAAGAGGAAAGCTCCTTTTAAGAGCCACAAGGGAAATGCCCATGATGGATCCTCCTCAAATGGATCCAAAGTCAAAGTCGGTTTTGCCACTCCATCATCCGATCCTAAAGAAGCAACGTGCTTCTACTTTCACGAGAAGGGGCATTGGAAATGAAGTTGACCGAAATACTTGCAGGACATCAAAGATGGGAAGATAAAACCTTCCTTCGCAAGTATTTATAATATTCAATCTAATAACTCATCACATGCTAGTTCTTGTGTCCTTGATACAAGATGTGGTTTTCACATTTGTTCAGATTTGTAGGGGCTAAGAAGAAGTAGGGATGAGGAGCATGGGAAGATGAACCTGATAATGGGGAATAGGAAATCGCCGCTTGTCACCAAGATAGGCATTTATTCTTTAGTGTGCAGTAGTGAGTAAGGTTTAGAGTTGAATGATTGTTACTACTCGTCATAAATAACGAGGAATATTATTTCTTTTCATAGTTTGTAGAAACAAGGTTTTAGATTTTCATTTAATAATGAAATTGGTTCTACTAATGTTTTCTATAATGGTACTTTATATTTTGAAGCAATGCCTTGTAATGGTGTATATGAAACAATGATGGTTGTAGACAACTTAGGGAATAATGTGATGCATATCGATTCGTCTAATGGTTTAGACAAGACATGCTTGTTTCATTGTCATCTTGGACATGTCAACAAGAGGCGTATAGCCCAACTCCAAAAGGATGGAGTCTTGGAGTCATTTGACCTAAAGTCGGATGACACCTGCGAATCTTGCTTGCTTGGAAAGATGACTAAATCACCTTTCACGTGTACTTGTGAAAGAGGTGAGGAATTGTTGGATCTCATACACACCGATGTGTGTGGGCCCTTTCGATCCACCACAAGGGATGCTAACTGTTTCTATGTTACGTTCACCGACGATTATAGCAGATATGGGTGTATCTACTTAATCAAGCACATGTCGGAAACCTTTGAAAAGTTCAAGGAGTTTAAACAAGAAGTGGAGAATCAATTGGGCGGGAAGATAAAGATGCTCAGATCCGATATGGGTGGTGAGTATCTTGGTATCGAGTTCCACGACTATCTTAAGGAATGTGTAATTGTTTCACAACTGATGTTGCCTAGGACACCGCAGCTCGATGGTGTGGCTGAGAGGCGCAATCGAACCTTTTTGGACATGGTTTGTTCCATGATGAGTTGAGTTTCGCTACCTATCTCGTTCTGGGGGTATGCCTTCGAGACCTCCGCCCATATCCTTAATCTAGTCCCAACTAAGAAAGTTACCAAAACACCTCACGAGATGTAGATAGGGAAGTTTTCCTTATTGGCACATATCAAGGTTTGGGGTTGCGAGGCTTTCATAAGACGAGAGACTCACAACAAGCTTGAACCTCGCAGTGAGCGGTGTATTTGTTGGATTAATGTCTAAGTCCATAACTATAATTGGTAAGACTTGACCCGACCCGGCATGGTCCATTTGGGTTGCATGGCATCATGCACTTGGATAGAATATAATGAGAGAAATAAGACACTTATGGTTATTAATATATTATAAGTTCTAGTATATTAATAATAAGAATAATAAGATTATTTAATTAGTATTGATCAAGAATTAATCTAGGATTAATTAAGTGATCAAAAGAAGACTAATTAAATATATGGGTTGATTGTGTAAATCATTCATTCTTATATATGTGGGCTTGTGATCCAAGATTCCTTATGTTGGACTAAGTCCATGGGGTGACCCATGGATACTCCATGGAGGTTAAAATCCATGGAGCATAAGGAATGGGTAAAGTCATGAGTTACATGGTGTAACCCTAATAGCCACCATATAAAAGAAACCCATGGCTCAAGAAATCGTGACTAATGTGTGTGTATGAGGGCTAGACGATTTCATGAAGTGTTCTAATTTCTCTCTAAGTTATTCCAAGTGCTTATGGTGTTGTATGAACCATTTGAGGTGTCACACTTGGGGCACTAGGCACTCAAGCTTCATGAAGACAAGCACTATCAAAGAGGTATGTATTTTATCTTGTTATATCCATTATTTTGTATGCTAGATTAGGATAATACCTTGGATGTTCATATTTGCATGTATAATAGAGAAAACATAGATCCAAGGTATTTAGGGTTGCATGTACACTTAGGAGTGTTAGAATGCTCAAAACCCAACAGTGGTATCAGAGCCTAGGCTTGTTTTCTTGTTATACTTGCAATAGAAGCTGAAAAATCGAGTTTTGTCGCTGTCTACCCAGCAGACTCGCCGAGTCCATGAAGGGACTCGACGAGTCCAAGGCAAAATGCATCCAACTCGTCGAGTTGTGTTCATGCACTCGACGAGTTGGACCCCAGACAGCATATCTTCGAGGTTTTTGGCTAGAAATGGACTAGGAACATTACCCTAAGTTGTTTTTGAACTTATAAACTTGTTTTTGATGTGGTAATGTTCATGCTAATCCATTTTCAAAGATAATTGTCAATAGATTCATGTTTTGTATTAGTTTAAAGGTTAGACTAATTACATGAAAAAGTTTGATTTGAATTATCTTGTTCTTATGAGTTTCTTAGATTAATAGAAAAGTTAATTGAAATAGTTGTTTTCAATCCATTTTAATCTAAGAGTTGAGTATAAAATGTGTTTGTGTAACTTATCCTCAAGTTACATGAAGAGTCACATTAAAGACTCATAAAACTCATAAAGTTGGCAAAGGTTACAAAAATGAAGAGTCTAGTTCTAATTAATTGGAGTTATGACTCCATAATTTGTCCTCAAGTTATGGAGGACCAAGAGTCTCTTCATTAAATAAATATAAATAAAAAAAAAGATAATGTAACCTTAATTAATTTCATAAGTTATAAAATAAAGAAAAAGTTAATTCTTTATTAGTTTAAAGTCTTCCATAATTTGTCCTCAAGTTATGGAACTTGAAGAGTTTTTGGATTAAAACTACTTTAAACACATAAGTTATGGAATTAATTAGTTTTGAATAGTTTCAAAACTTGCCCTCAAGTTTTGGAATTTGTAAAGTTTTCTCTTATGAATACATTAATTCCAAGTTAGCCCTTAGAATTTTAAAAGTTAAAATTCAACCCTTATACTTTATAATATTATAAGTCAATAATATATATATGTATAAGAGTAAAGTCGGTCTTACCGCTAGTACGCCTCATTCACGAAGCCGGTCTATAAGGTGGGTATAAGGTTGTTGCCTATAAAATGGCAACTTAATGGGTGTCCACTCTCACCCACCGCTTGCTTGACTGGTGGAGGGTCGTTAGCCGAACGGGTTTGACATGACTATAATTCTCCCTTCATTAAAGTATTAATGATAAATACTAAGTAACTAAACTCTTAATAATTCCCAATCTTAGTTACTTAGGAAAAATGTGAATAAGGTGCTAATCCATGAAATTACACTTTGCACTTTGTTTAAGTCGGTTAGTGGAGCGTGTGTGGTTAACCGGCACACTAACTCGTATTTAACAAGGTAGGCAAAGGGTAACTTAATGTTTATCATAGTATCGATGGAGCGTGTGTGGTTAACCGGCACATCGATTGAGGGATAAACACTTAAGGGTACCCAGTAATTTGCATGGTTACTTCACACCTTGTTTTGTGATCCTCGGCATCCCAGTCACAAAACCTGAAGGGCACACTCGAGATTGAAACATGCCATTGAACAGTTCAATGAATCTCAAAAGATCTAGGAGTTTCAAAACCAATTAAAACCTAATAATACATTTCGTTTATCTTGGTGGAAATTGGTGAATCGTCATTCACCTACCTTCAAATTGTTTTATAGCTTGGATTACGGCATACCTCTTCTAAGTTATAAAATAGTTTGTTGGGTCCTAGCCTTAATATTTCATATTGGGTGTCATATTAAGGACTTTAAAATCAACTATCTTGAATATCTCCCAAAAAGATGTCTGGTTTAGACATTTATGATCTTCCCAAATATCTTGAAACAAGCTTTCCTAATGAAGATGATGTCCCTTGGATATCATACTTCTTTCACCTCCTCCAATTATTCTCCCAACCCCACAAGTTCTTTAAAAGTTTAAAGTCACTCGAGCCCTATTGGCAAGTAAAGGTCTTGGTGTGGTCACATCTTGGAGATGTAGTCACATATTGACAAGCCGGGAGAGTTGGGTGTCAAAGTCTTGAGAAAGTTAGTGGCTCAACTACTTTCTAAGTCACATAGTGACTTCTTTTGAAACACCTATGAAACAGACTATGACAAGACCCTTAATGATCTTATCTAACTTCTAAGATCAACTTCCTTAAAACTTGATGGACATTGACAATAGTGACACAGGAAATCCAGAAAAGCATTCTCTTCCCAATGGAAAGGGATCGGCCATAGTCAACTCGGTTGATCAAATGGTAAAGAGAAAAACTAAGTCTGTGATAGTCCCGTGTACCATTATCAAAGGGTCCATATGTTTATATTGCCAAAGAAAGGGTCATTATTTGCGAAGCTGCCAAATTTACCTAAGGATGTTAAAGTCAATAAGATTGACTCTACTTCAGGTAAAAGTCCACTACTCTAACTCTGTTAAGTTTCTATTCTGAGATTCGTTATACATGATGTGACTGGGTCACATGGTAATGTTTTAAGAATCAAAGAAAAGTAAAGGAACTTAAAGTAAGAATATGCTGAATCTGATCGCATAGATGGATTTCTATTGCACAGTTTGAAAATCGGATTCTTGAGCTAATTCTTAGGAGTTATGAGATATTGCTTAGGAATAGATAACAACAAGTTTTCATATGGGTTGTAAGGATAAGTTTTTCCGCATAGTTTTAAAATAAAAGAAATTTTTGATTTTATTTATTTTAAAATATCCTTACAATGGCATTTGAGGGAAAATTGTTGCTTATATGATTCCATTAATAGCAAGAGTGGAAGTATGAAATTGATTCTTTCATTTGTGGTAATGTCTAAATTTACCAAATAAGGAAAGATTCTCATCATCCAAAGTCTCAATTGGACCGGGACTTGGAATCATGCAAGTTGTATAGCATGATGAATGAGAACTTTCAAGTATTGGAAAATTAAGACTAATTACTTGTTCACATGGATGTGTGAGTAATGTAATGGACTAAGGGATCGAGTACATAGTCATGTGCACTGATTAAGTCCACCACAAAAGATATAAGGCTATTCGTCATATTTTACTAGAGTTCAGTAAATATGATTATACTTACAAGCTTAAGTGTAACTCTGAGACATTGGAAAAGGTTCCAATGCATAGCAGAGCGGATAAGAAGAATCAAATTAGGCAGAAGGATAAAAGTTTCTCAAATCTGAAAAGATGGGAGAGTACTTTAGTATCAGTTTTGTGATCATCTTAATGATTAAGAAACCATATCAAAATTAGTTCTCTAAGGAAGTCTTAGTGCATTCTTATGACTAAGAAGAAGGGATCTTGAAATTGTTGAAATGGTTAAATCAAGAAGATGAGTCATACTTCGTTCCAATACAAGTCTTAGAGTCATACTCCAAGATTGTAATATGAGTGACATGTCTTAAAGAAGGTTTAAGAACACTTATCAAATGTAAGAGTAAAAGTTTTCTACTCTTGTACATTTGAAATTGGTAAGTTGTGATGTTTTGGATAAAACAAAGACCAACTTCGGCCAATTGTGTGAAGTGTTTGTCTTGATTAGAATCCACACTATCTCTTGGATGTTTGACAAGGGAGTCTTATAGGTCAAGAGGACAGTGGGAGTCTTAAAGGTCTTGAAATTCTCAAGAACTAATCAAGAATGAAACCTGAAGTTCTTCACTAGCACACGACTTGAGGTTTATAACCTATCGTGTTGACATATTCTGTGCCCATTCTAGTCAAAGTTGGCTTTGCATATGAGTTCTTAGAGTTCTCAATGTGTTGCACAACAACTTGGAAGCAATGGTAGCCCCTTGAGCTACCAGGTGGCAAGAAATTAAGATTGAGTTCAGTCCATATGAGTTTGGATTTGTCATTATCCTTGTCTTGTGACTATGGTTTTGACAATTCACATGGATAAGAACACATACACCATTAAATCTAAGTGTCATATAGTTTCTCTCCGATTCATGAAAATGATGGTGAGGAAACACTTCCACTAAGTAGATTTTAGCTAGATAGCAATTGTGATATTTGCATTCTCAAAGTCGTTAGTGGAGCGTGTGTGGTTTACCGGCACACTAACCTGAACTTGTGAGAAGTAGCAAAAAGGTCTAAACATTATGATTACGGCATCCCTCTTCATAATTGTTTAGACACACAAGTGTGCTATCTAAGGGAAGGTGTATGTTTTTTGATAAAGTCTTATCAAAACAATCTAGTATCAGAAATCTGAACTTTGGTAAGAAAGTCAATAAAGTATTGATTTCTAGAAGTCCAGTTGATTTCTGAGTACATGTCAAAGCTAGTGGGAGCATAAGTGTTATGCTAATAATCATCATGTTAGTGGGAGCATGATAATTACGATAAGTATTGCAAGCTAGCAATGTTAATTATAGAAAACAAAATGTTTCAATTGGGAAAAGTTGTTTTGCTATAATTAAGGGAGAGGAAATTATACTTCATCTCAAATCTATAAGCTTAGATCGTGAGGTTTTAATCATTTAGTCAAGGATATATATGAATTTCATGTTGGAATGGCTCAACATAAGGAAATTCTGTATATGGGTCCATTATTTGCGTTCTTAAATTCGATTATGATTACGGCATCCCTTTTCATAATCTGAATTATGAGAACTTGGCAAATAGAAATGGAAATGTTATAGCAAAAGACTGGTTTAGTCTTTATGTGAGACATCATGAATCGTGTCCCATATGCTTCGGATATAGGATCGATTACATGTGCTATATTCATCCTTTCTAAAAATTTCCAAATGCCTGGGGCATTAAGAAGGGAAAAGGTTTAGAACTGGATATGACTAAAAGGATTAAACAATTGTCGAGGACAATCTAAGGTTTACCAAAGACTGGTTTCTCAAGGACAATTGGAAGTATAGTGATAATTCTGGAAGGACCATATTGACATAATCTGTAAGGAGGCAACTCTTGTTCAGAAGTGATAGTCGAAATGAAATCTGGAAATGTTTCAAAGTTAGAATTTTCAATCTGTGTAAGATTAAGGAAACTTAATGCAAGAAGGATGGTTCCAAGGACTTGATCTCCTTTGGAATGCTCTGTAATGATTGTTGTTAAATCTATCTGACTTTGTGCATAATCATTACAAGAGGATCGATGCATATAAGTTTAGAATCTAACAGATTTCAGTAAATGGCATGAATTTGGAATTCTTGCATTTGCAGTAAGGATTTGGGAGTGTGAAAAGAGAATCATTGAAGTTATGTTCAATTGATCTAGTTCACAAAGTAAAGATCATAGACAAACATAGTATGCATACTTGGTGTGTGGCATGACTAGTGTTTAGAAAACATAGTGTACATGCTTGGAGCATGGGACAACTATTGTTCTAAATTCAAGAATAAAGTTGATAGCTAAAACAGTATACAATGAATAATGTGTAATCATATGGTGATAAATAAAAGGTGTTTTATTTATGTTCATAGGTTTTGATACCATATTGGATTCAATTATTCTTGTGTTTCACTTTGCATGTTTTGACTTCCCGAATAAACTAGGTTATTCTTCCGGAATGACTAAGTTATTCAAACCATCCACAGTCGGTCATATGTTGGAAGTAGATATGAATTAAGACTGTCATGGGTTGGCTTGTAGAGGTCTAAGTTGTTGGACAAAGGGCTACAACACTCATGAGTGCTCATAAGTTCTGAGTATTGGATTCAACCCGCGCTCATTGGAATCACTTCATGGATTTTATCACGAGTGATCATGAGACGATAATATCTTATATTCTTCAAACCTAGAGATATGAGTTGTTACTATGAGTTGATAGTACATTGATTGCACGAAACGCATTGGTAACTCGATGTTATAAAACGTGTCTTTGTGTATGATTCAACAAGTAGTAGAACAAGCCATATGAGTCGAAGTTTATCCATTCCTTTTACCTTCGGGATAAAAGCGATATCTGTGGGCCCCTCAATGATTTGATGATGACAAATGGAAGTGCTCGGCCGGGCCAGGACTGATTTGATTTGTTCAATTAGTCAGTCGTCATAAATCGGAAATCGGGAAACAACAAATGGACAGAGAAGAATGATTATAATCCATGTCTCAGTCTATATGATATCTAGAATGGAGGAATATATGATCCCTTATCTAATGGACAAGTCGTTGACAAAGATCAGAGTTCATCTACAAGGTCAGAGTTCGACAGAAGCTTTTGAGAGCTACGATTGCCAGTTGGTTCCTGAAGTCATACGCAATAATAGTTTTAGACTTATCCAAGTGGGAGACTGTTGGATTAATGTCTAAGTCCATAACTATAATTGGTAAGACTTGACCCGACCCGGCATGGTCCATTTAGGTTGCATGGCATCATGCACTTGGATAGAATATAATGAGAGAAATAAGACACTTATGGTTATTAATATATTATAAGTTCTAGTATATTAATAATAAGAATAATAAGATTATTTAATTAGTATTGATCAAGAATTAATCTAGGATTAATTAAGTGATCAAAAGAAGACTAATTAAATATATGGGTTGATTGTGTAAATCATTCATTCTTATATATGTGGGCTTGTGATCCAAGATTCCTTATGTTGGACTAAGTCCATAGGGTGACCCATGGATACTCCATGGAGGTTAAAATCCATGGAGCATAAGGAATGGGTAAAGTCATGAGTTACATGGTGTAACCCTAATAGCCACCATATAAAAGAAACCCATGGCTCAAGAAATCGTGACTAATGTGTGTGTATGAGGGCTAGACGATTTCATGAAGTGTTCTAATTTCTCTCTAAGTTATTCCAAGTGCTTATGGTGTTGTGTGAACCATTTGAGGTGTCACACTTGGGGCACTAGGCACTCAAGCTTCATGAAGACAAGCACTATCAAAGAGGTATGTATTCTATCTTGTTATATCCATTATTTTGTATGCTAGATTAGGATAATACCTTGGATGTTCATATTTGCATGTATAATAGAGAAAACATAGATCCAAGGTATTTAGGGTTGCATGTACACTTAGGAGTGTTAGAATGCTCAAAACCCAACAGTATTTTCATCGGCTACCCACAGAAATATTTTGGATATCGCTTCTACAGACCGAGTGATAAAGTGGTCTTTGTAGCAAGGATAGGGGTTTTTGGCGAAAGAGAACTCATATGCTAAGAGGACAGTGGAAGGCAAATTGATCTTGAAGAGCTTCAAGAGTCAAGCGGGTGAAGGAATCTCCAACACTAGCGCTCAACTTGAGGAAGAGATTCATGTTGAACCAGTTGACAAGTCCTTACCTCTAAGACGTTCCAGTAGAGTTAGTGTTCCACATGTGTTGTATGGTTTCCATATAACTACTGAAGGTGATATGTTTATCAGTGATAGTACAATAACAAATTTGGATGAGCCTAACAAGTACAAGGAAGCCATGGCAGGCCCGGAGTCTACAAAATGGAAAGCAGCAATGGACAACGAGATTCAGTCCATGTAAGAGAGTCAAGTTTGGAACTTATTTGACAATGTGTCGGTTCGTAAGACAGTCGGGTGTATGTGGATCTTCAAGAAGAAGACCGACATAGATGGGAAAGTGCATACATTTAAGGAACGATTGGTTGCGAAGAGATTTACTCAAACCCCGGGGGTTAACTATGATGAGACCTTCTCACCAGTAGCCAAGATCAAGTCTATCAGGGTTATGTTGGCTATCGATGTGTTTCATGATTATGAAATTTGGCAAATAGATGTCAAAACCGCCTTCCTTAACAGGAAGCTGGATGAAGATGTTTACATGTATCATCCATAAGGTTTTGTAGATGCTAAATACCCCAATAGAGTGTGCAAGCTTGAGAAGTCCATTTATGGATTGAAACAAGCGTCTCATAGATGGAATCTTTGTTTCGATGAGAAAGTCAAAGATTTTTGTTTTTCGAGAAGCAAGGATGAGTCCTTTGTGTATGTCAATGCTAGTGGGAGTATAATTAGCTTTCTAGTTTTGTATGTTGATAACATACTGCTCTGGAGGATCTAGGAAATGACATCCCGACCTTGCAGGAGGTTAAGTCTTAGCTTGGGAAGTGTTTCGCTCTGAAGGATCTAGGGGAAGCATCTTATATTTTGGGGATATGGATTTTGAGAAACATAAGTAGGAAACTAGTAGGACTTAGTCGAAGTACTTACTTGGACAAGGTGCTGAAACATTTTAGCATGGAGAATTCCAAGAAAAGGGAACTGCCAATCCAAAGCAATACCAAGCTGAGTAAGACTTAGAGTCCAAGTACAGATGTCGAGATAGTGGAAATGAGTCGAGTGCCATATGCTTCTGCGGTTGGCTCGATCATGTATGTTATGACATGTGCTCACCTTGATGTGGCTTTTGCGTTGAGCATGGTTAGCCGATATCAAGGGAACCTGGGTAGAGCTCATTAAATTGCAGTTAAGAACATTCTTAAGTACCTGCGAAGGACTAAGGATTGGGTCCTTATACTTGGTATGAGTGATGACTTGAAAGTGATAGGGTACAGTGACGTCAGCTTTCAGACCGATGGAGATAACTTCCGCTCTCAGTCGAGCTGGGTATTTAACCTAAATGGAGGAACAATTACTTGGAATAGTTCCAAGCAGGAGACTGTGGCTGATTCAACGTGCGAATCAGAGTACATAACAGTGAGCGAAGCGTCAAAGGAGGAATTATGGTTGAAGAATTTCATTGGAGACCTTGGAGTTGTACCAACCATAAAGGAGCCTATGGAGATTTTCTGTGATAATGGTGGGTGTCGAGACCACCAAATAAAAAAAACATTATACGACGACATACAAAAATGAATTGTAGTAGTAGTAATAGGAATCGAATCCACAGGGATTGGTTCGAATCAAATCTATGCATTCAGTTTCTACGAAATAAAAATATAAAATTATATGGGGGGTTTTCATAAGGGTAAATGCGATAAAAACTATTTTACAAAAATAACAAAATTGGAAAAATACAAAATCTATAAAATAAAACGTTCCAATATCAGGATAAATCGCAAGTTTAACTATTTGACTAATCATCATAATTTTGTGGTGCAATGGGTTTAATGGATACTTATTTGGCTATAGCAATCTAAGAAGCTTGAGATCACCTAGACTTTTTTTAGTTAATACAATGGTTAGAGAAGCTCATAACACATTTTCTTAGTTAAAGTCACAATTTCCATGAAGTATGTAATTAATGAAAATTAACTAGCATTAACATTTAAAAGTCACCAAATCCAAGAGGAAGCAAAATGTTTCACTACCATGTTGAAGAAAATATTTTCATGATTGTGTGAAAGATAAGCAATCACAAGAACCATTTGTCACTTGTTGATCTATTACGTAATCAAGAAATTAACAAACTAATTAAACACTCACATATCTAAACTCATGATTAAAAACATATGAACATAAATAGATGTTTTACTAGAAACTATTTTCATAACATACCATTAAAACCACCCAAAACTATTCCTAATTAATTAATTATTTCATAGATTCACCCAATATTAGAAATAAAAACTAACTACAAAAAATAATAATAATAATAATAATAATAATAATAACAATAATATTAAAAAGATAGAAATTATACTAATATCGATTACAAAACTTCTTGAAATCGTCACTTCTAGTTGCTTCAAAAACTTCATCCATAATCCAAGTATTAATACAAAAATTAACCTAATGACTTAATAGCAAATTATGATTGTAAATCATAATTGCAATGTCCCAAAAATAAAGAAAACAAAAGAAACGAGAGATACCCCAAAAGAGGCGTCGCACCTCCATCTGCTCTCATTAACTGTGATGCGTCAAAAAAAAATGCCCTACATTTCTTTGTTTTAATGCTGCCAATTTCTCTACTCCACACAAGACAAAAGGCCAATTAACTTTGCTCGTGGGCTGCTGGAATTAATTCATATTGGCTGCTTAATTCTTCATTTGTGGGCTGGACTCTACGTATTAGGCTGCCATATTAAATCTTCATATTGGGCTGGCTAAAGTAAAGCTGGCAGCAATCAGCGCTGCTGTTTACAAGACCGAAAAACCCGACCAAACCATGTCCGAATCAGCTTATTTTTTGTGAGATTGAAGATCAACGAGTTGGGAAGATGCTTGTAAAGTTTTAATTAAATCGGATAACTTTTGCCCATCCGTCTGATCGCTTGAAGAAAGCCGTGCAAAGCTGTCAAAATCCGAAAAATTAATTTATATCGCTTTGTTTTTCTTTGCACTCCCGCATTTGGCTATGTGATTTCGATCTTGATTGCAAGGTATTCAATGTGGCTTTAACAATGCTCCAAAATATCATCTTGCTCGTACAAATCTACACAAAAATTGTTTAAACAAGTAAAAATATTCAAAACAATAAATCTAACGATTTAATGCAAAAAAAATATTAAAAATGAAAAAAGTAAAAGAAACGATTACTAAAATATATACAAATAATCAAGCTATCAGATAATGAAGGAGCGGTTACCTTAACCAAGGAACCAAGGGGTCATGGTATATCCATACACATCAACATAAAATACCACTTCATCAGACATCAGACATCAGGTAGAAGAGGGACTCCTCGTAGTCAAGATGATATCGTCAGAGGAAAACCCAACAGATCCTCTCACAAAGAGTCTGAGCAGGGTTAAGTACTTACGACATGCGAGGAGCATTGGGATGAAGGACGATATTAGTTTTAGTGATTATATAGTTGTTTAGAAACTTGTAATAGGTAAATGTAATTGACATTTTATGATAAATAAAAGAGTTTTATTTATGAGTAAAGTTTACTATCTTGTGTCAATTGTTTACTATTGTTTTATTTTTGCATGTTTTACTTTCAGAATAATTAGATTGTTCAAATTATCCATGGTTAATCATGCTTTGGGAGTAACTTATGTGGTTAGACTGTTATAAATTGGTTTGTAGATTGTCTAAGTGTTTAGGCATAGCAAAAGTTTGCTGCAACGTTCATGAGTGCTCTTGAAATAACATTTGAGTGTTGGATTAAACCCACACTCATATGAATCACTTCATGGAATTTAGCACGAGTGATTGTGAGACAATAATATCATATAATCTTTAAACCAAGATATATGATTTGTTGTTTACAGTTGGATGTGTATGGATAATGCATAAACACATCGGTAACTTAATGTTATAAAACATGTTGTTGTGTATGATTTGATGAGTAAATAGTACAAGCATATAAGCAAAGTTTATCTGTTCCTTTTATCCTATGAGGGTAAAAGCGATATTTTGGGCCCCTCGATGATTTTGTGTTGAATTATGTTTCTGACCCGGTCAGGACTGAATTTATGTGTTAAATTAAGTTCTATGTCAAACAAATCAGAAATCGGGAAACAAACTGTTGGACATTGAGAATGATTATGTTCCATGTTATTGTCCACATGATATCTTGCAGAACGGGGAATTATATGATCCCTTATCTAAAGGACGTGTCATTGACTTGGTCAGAGTTCGCCAACGGCTTTTGAGAGCTACGATTGCTAATCGGATTTTGAAGTCATACTTGCAAGTAAAGTTATTAGACTTATCCAAGTGGGAGACTCTTGGATTAGGTGTCTAAGTCCATAACTATAATTGGTATGTATTTGACTCGATAGTAGCATGGTCCTTTTGTGTTGCCTTCACAATAGCAACTTGACAAGATGAATTATGAGAAAGAGATTGATAAATGCTTTATTAATATATTATAAGAATAATATATTAATTGAGAAATCATATTATTTAATTAGTACTGATCAGGAATTTATTTGGAATTAATTTAGTGATCAAAAGAGACTGATTGAAAGAACGGGGACTAACATTGAAAATGACTAATAGTTGCAATTGGGTTGATGGATCACCTTGGAATAAGGTTGGACGAAATCTATAAGAAGCCCATAGAGAATTCGTCCAAGGAGTATTCTAGAAGGTGTCCATGAGCTACTTAAGGCTTAAGCGGTCAAATTTGGGTTTCCACATAAAACCCTAGCAGCCACAACTATAAATAGATCCCATGGCTTATAGAATGTGGCCCCTTATGCTTCTAAGAGAACCCAAGCTGGTTTCAATAATCCTCCATCCTCTCTCTCTCTCTCTCTTGTTCATCTTTTGCTTGTTATGTTTGTGACTTTATTAGAGGTGCAACAATTGAGGCACTAAGCTCTTGAAGGTCAAGATCAACCAATAAACAAGAAAAAGGTATTCTTCTAACTTTGGTTTAGTTATTGATTTCGAAAATATGTTAGATTAGGGTTTTACTTTAGAAAATTATTATGCATGTATAACTTGAGAAAAACTTAGATCCAAAGCAATTAGGGTTGCATGTACACCATAGGAATGTTGTAATGTTCAAAACCCATCAATATATATATATATATATATATATATATATGTATGTATGTATACATATACACACACACACATAGAGAGAGAGAGATGAGTAAAAAAGGGTTTTCATTTTTTTGAATTTTGGATAGTGGCTTACTAACATCGATTCCTTCATATCATCTTGTTTGTTTGTCTAGATCTGTCTCGAGGCCTTGGGAATTGTTTCATCTATTTGTTGTTGGAAAATAACTCTATTTTCGTGATTTCCTTCTTTATCTTTGCTTATTAGATTCCAAACACTTGAAGTCATTTGTTCCAATTGTTTGATGTTTATTTTTAACCTTTAGTACATCTATAGAAGACTTTTTGTATTACTCATGTATTGGTGACAATGGATTTGAAGCGGCTCTAGTAGTCATATGGTTTTACACTCCTTCATTGATAGGTTTCCATGCTAAAGTTCTAGTGTCTAATATTGATTGATTACTTATTGTTTTGGCTTCATTATATTGGTCATATAAATTACATTAAAGTTGATTTGTTTCAATAAAAAATACCATATTTTTTTATATCCCCAAAGGTACATTTAGGCTAGGAAAGTTTATCCAAACGAAGTTTTATTTCGCAATGTTATTTACTATTATGGGTGCATTGTTTGCATTAGAATATAACCAAAGATGAATAGTTTTATAGAAACTAATAACTAAATAAACAACTATGTTGTCTATCAGAATCAATATTATCACACCCACTAGCACATAAACCTACCCCTTCTTCCACATACATTATACACATACATTCTTAATTGCATGTAAATACACATATACATACATTATACGTACATTAATTTATGTTTGCATATATACAAATACACATATACTAAATACACATACATATACACATACCAAATAAACATAAACTTATACCAAATACACACATAGATGAAAATACTCACTTTTATGAAAACATATAAACATATACCAAATACACATAGATTTACTTTTTCTAAATATGAATACACATACCAAATACACATACACATATACCAAATACAAATACACATATACAAAATATGCATACATTGATACACATATTTTCTGACTAAATTAAGTGTAAAATGAACGTGTTGTCACTAAAAAAGAGAATGATGGTGGTATTCACCATAGAACACCCGATGAAGATGGGAGTTGTGGTGGTGGTATTCCCTAAAAACTGTGGTTTGGAGGTCGAAATTGACAGAGACAACGAAGGTGTGTGACACTTGCATAATATAGAAATGAGGGGAAAAGCCCCAATGTAAAGAATGAGGTTTTAGCAATGATGAGTTTTAGTGGTAACAAAAAGAATTAGTGGCGAAATTTTGTGGTAAATGTAAGGAAAAATTTAGCGGTCATCAATGGGTACCAACCATTGGATTGAGACACAATAGCAACAAGAAAGATGCTTCCTTAAACCATCACACGGATCACAGTTTAGAGCCTTTATCGGCACTGACATTAGTTACAACATAGAAACACAGAGTTCAATTGTGCCACTAATGGTGGTATTTCTTGTAGTATATATATTTTTAATGAAAAATTTTAGGTTCGTGTTAGACGACCAATTTTTGTGATATCGTGAGTCCATTTTTTTAGAATGAAAAGTTTTAATATTCTAGCATTCATAAAAATATAATATGTGTATTAATTTTGTATTATAAAACTATATTTTTATTACAAATTTCATCGAGTTATTCTAAAATATATATAATATTAGAATGTTCTACGTATTATATTTTTTTTTCGAACACTAGAATATTCGAATATTTCATTAGAAAAAATTCGTTTCACGGTCTCACAAAATTACATCAGTGTAACACCCGGTTCTTAAAATATCTATTGATGGGTTCCCGAGATCAAGAGTAAGGGCATTTTGGTCTATTATGGGAAATGAGTTTTATTCGAGAAGGTTTCGGACTGGTGTATGTTGATAGAAGCATAGGGCTTCTCGCCACCTTCGCGTGGATATAAAGTTCGTTGGGAACGGATCTAGAATGAAGGAGTTATGATACTTTTAAGTTATTGACACTTATGGAACTTATTAGAAGAAGTTGGCAAGGAGAGGCCATGCATGCATGGGACACGCGTAGGTATGCCCATCATAGGTTGGGTTACACCCAACGTAGAGTGACGAGATGAACGCGGAGTCCCTCGACGTACGCCCAACGTAATAATGATACTTGATATAAATATGGGTAGGTGTGGAAGGTAGTATGGGCCCGTACTACTGAAAGCACAGGACCCATACGCGTATCAAGGAAGTCACAACCCCTAGGGCTAGGTTGAGAGTCGGTTCTCGGGTTAGTGGGAGGTATCTAATGTTTGCGGTGTTTTTCAGTATGGTGGTTACGAGGCATGCTGGAAGCGGATCCGAGTCGGGATCGGGAGCAGAGGAGGCGGTCAGGGTGGGTTGGCAACACCCGAGGTTTTCGGTCAGATGAGCACAGACGAGTTGGATGCTAGGATTCATGAGATCCTGCAAGATGAGGTTGCTGCTATGTTCCGGGCCGAGTTGCCGAAACTGTTTGGGTCGATCAAGATTGCCATGGTCAAGTATTTTAATGAGAGCTATGCAGCTCTTACAGAGATGGCTGCCGTGGTGGCTACAACGGCTGTAGCAACGGCAGGGGAATGAGTCGATAGAGGTTTTTAGTATCCGGACTTCGATAATACGAAGCCTCCTACCTTTTATGGAGTTCAGGACCCGATTGTTGCTATGAGATGATTATCAGACATGGAGGGGTGTTTCTTCAAGGTTCATGCCCTGCTGATCAGAGGGTTAGGTGTGCTCTGAATCTTTTGAGGCTCGGGGTGAAGGATCGGTGGAGGTTGACCATAGGATCGTATTCTGATGCGCAGCGAGCTGCAGTTTCTTGGGATCAGTTCTGAGAGATGTTCAATACTCGCTATGTCCCACGAGTTGAGAGGGAGAGATTAGCTCAGGAGTTCCTGGAGCTGAAGCAGGATTCCGACTCGGTGACGGAGATCACCAGGATGTTCACTGAGAGGGTGATGTTTTGCCCTGAGTTTGCTTCTGAGCAGGCTCAGAGGTCCCGATATCTGAGTATTCTGAAGAAGGATATCAGGCAGTTTGTGTCTACGCAGAGGTGCGAGACATTGTTGGAGTTGCAGGAAGCTGCTATGCGGCGGGAGTTGGAGATAGAGTTACAGTTGAGAGAGCAGAGGCAGACTCCGATACAGTCGCAGCCGGCACCGAAACGGTCCAAGACTGTCGATGCTAGGTTCGGTGGTGCGTTCCACAAGTACGGGAGAGGGGGGCATTATGCGAGGGATTGTCATAAGTCAGCCCCAGTTTAGGATATGAGGATTTGTTACCAGTGTCATTAGGTTGGTCACATGAACGCCAATTATCCACAACTTGTTGCAGGACCGGTGCAGACTCCAGCACTAGCCACTATGAGGATTATGGGTGGAAGTCAAGGTGGAGCAGAGCCCCCGAGGGCTCCGGGTCGTGCATTTCAACTTATAGCAGAGGAGGTCGGGGCAGAGCCGGATTCGGCTGCGGGTATGTTTCCTTCTTGATATCTTGTTATCTTATGGTTATTATGAAGTAATATATCTGCTAGTCTTGTTCGCATAATTCATGGTATTGCATTCGTTCGATTTTTCAGGTTTATGGTATTATTGAGGAATGAGTTAGTATCCAAGGGATTGATGGTCAGAATTTGGTTGTATGGTCTTGTTGTTGAGTATAGCATTCGCGATGTGAGAAGTGTTCAACTGGGAGTCTGACTCCTTTAGGATTCGAGATGTACAATGTCGGGAGAGCAGTTTTGTGAAGGTTACTCGTTCAGAGGAAAGCAGTTTATGGATAAGGAAGGTTTGGGATAGAGATGACTGTTCTCGTCCGGATGAGTCACCAGTATTTGGAGGTCAGTGTTCTAAGTGGGAAAGAATTGGAAAATTCTCAGGAGGATCGGCAAGTATTGAGGTTTATTAGCCGTTGAGATTCGACAGTGTTTCAGTCAGCCAAGAGTATGGGCTGGTGTGAGTAAGTGACAGACTAATGGGGGCAGGGAGCAGACCATGGGTTCAGGAAAGATAGTGGTTGAAGTGAGGCCTGGGATTAGGCGATGGAAAGGATTCCGGGATCGGAACAAGAGTTCGGAACCCCTAGCGGGCTAGGACAGTATGTACGGGAAAGATTCCCTGGAAGGATAGTTGGAATGATGCATGATAGTTTGAGCGGTCCGGGAAGACCAAAGGCCAGAGGGCGTACCAGTCAGGTCGAAGGCTCAGGGAACGGTCTAGACAAGCTAAAGGCCTGAAGGGCGGTCCATACATGCTGAAGGTTCTGAGAGTGGTCCAGATAGGCTGAAGGCCTGGTAAGACGGTCCGATCATGCTGAAGACTCTGTATGTGTTAGTGGATCAATATGAGGAGAATGAGGGAATATGTTGCCAGGATATGGTAATTGATATGGTCTTGCCCCAAGTATTGATCATGTTAGTGGAAGGCAGTGCATGGACCCGAGAGTCCTTGCGGGTAGAATCAGAATAGGTGAAGATCGAGAATAGCAGTTTCTCTACATGGTTAGTATGGAATGCAGTTTAGCTCAGTGGCATGCGTAGGAGCGTAAGAGTTGTTGAGTGGATTTCATGGAAAGGAATAGGTATGTAGCTCTAGAAGAAGCATGGGTCCTCCGTTAGGGGAGGAAGTGGAGTAAATGGATGACCGTCGTGCCTCAATCATTAGTAGGAGGTACTGGATTGTACCGGATATACGGAAGCACCTGCGGGTTGGCTGCTCATTGAGGTAGTGGCAATTTTGAATGATGCTCAGACATATTTTCAGTCTCCTTGGATAAAGGAGGAGGTTAGTGGCTCCAGAGTGGAGATTTGGAACAGAGGAAGGTGAGACAGCAGGTTAACAAACTCGGGAGTAGTTTGGACCGATGCTGAGGACTATATAAAAGATTTCAGTCGGAGGCCAAAGGACCTAGAGACCATGATAGAGAAGATGCAGTAGTAAGGTTGCAAGAACCTGAGTTGAATGAGTAATCAGAGTCTGCAGTGCAGTGGTTGTTCTGTAGTGTATGTTGCAGTAGGCTTAGAGGATGAAGCGTAATTTAAGTGGGGGAGAATTGTAACACACTGTTCATAAAATATCTATTGATGGGTTCCCGAGATCAAGAGTATGGGCGTTTTGGTCTTTTATGGGAAGTGGGTTTTATTTGAGAAGGTTTCGGACTGGTGTATATTGATAGAAGCATAGGGCTTCTCACCACCTTCGCGTGGATATAAAGTCCGTTCGGAACGGATCTAGAATGAAGGAGTTATGATACTTTTAAGTTATTGACACTTATGGAACTTATTAGAAGAAGTTGGCAAGGAGAGGCCATGCATGCATGGGACACGCGTGGGTACGCCCAGCGTAGAGTGACCAGATGAACGCGGAGTCCCTCGACGTATGCCCAGCATAATAGAATTACGCCCAGCGTACGTCTGTCATCCAGAAACCCTATTTAAGAGCCAACCACTATAAAAGGAACATAATGGTTCCAACCGTCGCCTCCATAAACACTCTCTTACCCTCTGAAAACCCTAGATTGCCGTCCCACCTCCATTGTTAGGTGTGTTTGACCTTGGAAAGGTTGTTTTGGAAAAGGAGAGCCAAGAAGAAGAAAAAGGAAGTTGTCAAGGAAGGAGTGGGGAGGCTGGAGCTTGTAGATCTGGAAAGGCATCATCTTCTGGAGCCCTTTTGAGGTATAAAGTCTCTTGCTAGACATTTATTTTGTGTGGATCTTGGTGTTATGAAGTTTTGACATCATTCTTGTCCCAAAAACCTCATCTTGATGTATGATTCGAGTTGGTTGAGATTAGATGTCCTTTTTGACCTTAGGAGTGGTCTTGAGTAAGAAAAATGAGGTCTGAAGGGCTTTGGTTGTCTCATATGTCATATAGATAGGTCTTAATGGATTAAGACCTTGGATTTAGAGCTTTATGGACATCCCAAGTGATACAATCTGAGACTTTATGGATCCTAGGCATGTTTGGTCGATGGATCTGAAGTTTGGGCTTAAGAGCTTAAGCTATTAAGCACTTATGAGGACTTTTAGTTCAGCGATTTTACGCCCCGTGTAAAGTGATGTACGCCCCATGTACTCACCATTTTGCTTGTACGCTTAGCGTACATGGGGGGGTGGGGGGTACGCCCTGCGTACCCTGTCTGTATGAATCATGAGTTTTGGGCCGTGGTTTGGGGCATGTTTGGGTATTTGGGATTTAGTGGGCCATCAGAAATCATATTATATGGACCAAGGAATATATTGTAGGCTTAGGATGAGGCCCATTAAGGGATTGGGTCCAATGTAGCAAATTAGGCCATTAGTGGGTCACTAGTATTGGATTAATGTCTAAGTCCATAACTATATTTGGTATGTACTTGACCCGACCCGACATGGTCCATTTGGGTTGCACATCACCGACACAATTTATATGGATAATCTTTTGAGAATAGTATGTTTATGATTAATATTAATATATTATAAGTTCTAATATATTATTATGGAATCATATTATTTAATTAGTATTGATCAAGAATTAATTTATAATTAATTAAGTGATCAAAAGGAACTAATTAAATATGGACTCTTATATATATGGAATGAGCCAAGTTCATTTAGGCTGGGCTAAGCTTTCATGGATAGGTCATGGAGTGTTTAGCCCATGGATCCTAGGAAATGAAAGGTCATGGGTTTAACCCTAGTCTCCATACTATATAAAGATGTCCTTGGTTGGTGAAATTGACACTAGGGTGGTACACTAAGAAGGGCTAGCCGATTTCACTAGTTAGAACCAAGTATCCATATTCTCTAAAAGTCTTCCAAGGTGTTTTGGTGATTTGTGATTCCACTAGAGGCTTCCACACTATTGGGGCTAAGCTCGTAAAGCTTGAAGACATCAAGCTACATCAAAAGGTATGTCATCTAACTAGTACTTTGTAGTACAAGTGCTTCATAATATGCTAGTTAGGATTAAAGCCTTGGAAAGTTCTTATTTGCATGTATTATAGAGAAAACATAGATCCAAGGTTTATAGGGTTGCATGTACACCATAGGAGTGTTAGAATGCTCAAAACCCAATAGTGGTATCAGAGCCTCGGCTTGTCTTCTTCTTATACTGGCAAAACTGCTTAAAAAATTGAAATTGTTGTTGTCTGATCATCAGACTCGGCGAGTCCATGCCTAAAAATTGATCAAATCGATCCAACTCACTGAGTTGGTTCATGCACTCGACGAGTTGGACCCCCAGACAGCATATTTTCGAGGTTTTTGGCTAGAAATGGACTAGGAACATTACCCTAAGTTGTTTTGAACTTATAAACTTGTTTTTTGAAGAGGTAATGTTCATGCTAATCCAATTTCAAAGATAATTGTCAATAGATTCATGTTTTGTATTAGTTTAAGGTTTAGACTAATTACATGAAAAAGTTTGATTTGAATTATCTTGTTCTTATGAGTTGCTTAGATTAATAGAAAAGTTGACTGAAATAGTTGTTTTCAATCCAAATTAATCTAAGAGTTGATTCTAAAATGTGTTTTTGTAACTTGTCCTCAAGTTATATGAAGAGTCACATTTAAGTTTCATAAAACTCATAAAAGTTGGCGAAGGTTACAAAATGAAGAGTCTAGTTCTAATTAATTGTAGTTATGACTCCATAATTTGTCCTCAAGTTATGGAGGACCAAGAGTCTCTTCATTAAATAATAAATAAAAAAAATGTAACCTTAATTAATTCCATAAGTTATAAAATAAAGAAAAGTTAATTCTTTTATTAGTTTAAAGTCTTCCATAACTTGTCCTCAAGTTATGGAACTTGAAGAGTTTTTGGATTAAAACTACTTTAAACACATAAGTTATGGAATTAATTAGTTTTGAATAGTTTCAAAACTTGCCCTCAAGTTTTGGAATTTGTAAAGTTTTCTCTTATGAATACATTAATTCCAAGTTAGCCCTTAGAATTTTAAAAGTTAAAATTCAACCCTTATACTTTATAATATTATAAGTTAATAATATATATATATATATATATATATATATATATATATATATATATATATATATATATATATATATATATATATATATATATATATATATAAGAGTAAAGTCAGTCTTACCGCTAGTACGCCTCATTCACGAAGCCGGTCTATAAGGTGGGTATAAGGTTGTTGCCTATAAAATGACAACTTAATGGGTGTCCACTCTCACCCACCGCTTGCTTGACTGGTGGAGGGTCGTTACCCGAACGGGTTTGACAGGACTAGAATTCTCCCTTTATTAAAAGTATTAATGATAAATACTAAGTAACTAAACTCTTAATAATACCCAATCTTAGTTACTTAGGAAAATGTGAATAAGGGGCTAATCCATGAAATTACACTTTGCACTTTGTTTAAGTCGGTTAGTGGAGCGTGTGTGACTGGCACACTAACTCGTATTTAACAAGGTAGGCAAAGGGTAACTTAATGTTTATCATAGTATCGATGGAGCGTGTGTGGTTAACCGGCACATCGATTGAGGGGTAAACACTTAAGGGTACCAAGTAATTTGCATGGTTACTTCACACCTTGTTTTGTGATCCTCGGCATCCCAGTCACAAAACCTGAAGGGCATGCATTGAACAGTTCAATGAATCTCAAAGATCTAGGAGTTTCAAATCCAATTAAAACCTAATAATACATTTCATTTATCTTGGTGGAAATTGGTGAATTGTCATTCACCTACCTTCAAATATTTTATAGCTTGGATTACGGCATCCCTCTTCTAAGTTATAAAATAGGTTGTTGGGTCCTAGCCTTAATATTTCATATTGGGTGTATATTAAGGACTTAAGATCAACTATCTTGAATATCTCCCAAAACATGTCTGGTTTAGACATTTATGATCTTCCCAAATCTCTTGAAACAAGCTTTCCTAATGAAGATGATGTCCCATGGATATCATACTTCTTTCTCCTCCTCCAATTATTCTCCCTAACCCACAAGTTCTTGAAAAGTTTAAGGTCACTCAAGCCCTATTGGCAAGGCAAGGTCTAGGTGTGATCACATCTTGGAGATATAGTCACATATTAACAAGCCGGGAGAGTTGGGTGTCAAAGTCTTGAGAAAGTTGGTGGTTCAACTACTTTCTAAGTCACATAGTGAGTTCTTTTGGAACACCTATGAAACAGACTATGACAAGACCCTTAATGATCTTATTTATTTGTTAAGATCAACTTCCTCAAAACTTGATGGACATTGACAATAGTGACACAGGAAATACAAAAAAAACATTCTCTTCCCAAGGAAAGGGATTGACCATAGTCAACTAGGTTGACCAAATGGTAAAGAGAAAAGGCTAAGTCTGTAATAATCCCTTGTACCATTATCAAAGGGTCCATATGTTTATATTGCCAAAGGAAGGGTCATTAGTTGCGAAGCTGCAAAATTTACCTAAGGATGTTAAAGTCAATAAGTTTGACTCTACTTCAGGTAAAGTCCACTAACTAACTTTGTTAAGTTTCTATTCTGAGATTCTTGATACATGATGTGACTGGGTCACATGGTGATGTTTTAAGAATCAAAGAAAAGTGACGAAACTTAAAGAAAGAATATGCTGAATCTGATCGCATAGATGGATTTCTATCGCATAGTTTGAAGATCGGATTGTTGAGCTACTTCTTAGGAGTTATGAGATATTGCTTAGGAATAGATAACAACAAATTTTCATATGGATTGTAAGGATAAGATTTTCCGCAAAGTTTTAAAATAAAAGAAAATTTTTGATTTTATTTATTTTAAAAAAAAAAATATCCTTACAATGGCATTTGAGGAAAAATTGTTGCTTATATGATTCCATTAAGAGCAAGAGTGGAAATATGAAATTGATTCTTTCATTTGTGGTAATGTCTAAACTCACCAAATAAGGAAAGATTCTCATCACCCAAGTTACAATTGGACCGGAACTTGGAATCATGCAAGTTGTATAACATGATGAATGAGAACTTTCAAGTATTGAAAAAATTAAGACTAACTACTTATTCACATGGATGTGTGAGTCAAGTAATGGACTAAGGGATCGAGTACATAGTCATGTGCACTGATTAAGTCCACCACAAAAGATTGATAAGACTATTCGTCATAGTTTACTAAAGCTCAGTAAATATGATTATACTTACAAGCTTAAGTGTAACTCTGAGACATTGGAAAAGGTTCCAATGTATGACAGAGCGAATAAGAAGAATCAAATTAGGCAGAAGGATAAAAGTTTCTCAAATCTGAAAAGATGGGAGAGTACTTTAGTATCAGCTCTGTGATCATCTTAATGATTAAGAAACCATATCAAAATTAGTTCTCTAAGGAAAATCTTAGTGCATTCTTATGACTAAGAAGAAGGGATCTTGAATTGTTGAAATGGTTAAATCAAGAAGATGAGTCATACTTCGTTCCAATACAAGTCTTAGAGTCATACTCCAAGATTGTAATTTGAGTGACATGTCTTTAAGAAGGTTTAAAACATGTGTCAAATGTAAGAGTAAAAGTGTCCTACTCTTGTTCATTTGAAGTTGGTAAGTTGTGATGTTTTTGATAAAACAAAGACCAACTTAGGCCAACTATGTGAAGCGTTTGTCTTGATAAAGAATCCGCACTATCCCTTGAATATTTGACAAGAGGGTCTTATATGTCAAGAGGACAGTGGGAGTTTTAAAGGTCTTGAAAGTCTCAAGAACAAATCAAGAATAAAACCTGAAGTTCTTCTCTAGCACACGACTTGAGGTTTATAACCTATCGTGTTGACATATTCTGTACCCATTCCAGTTAAAGTTGGCTTTGCATATGAGTTCTTAGAGTTCTCAAGTGGTTGCACAACAAATTGGAAGCAATGGCAGGCCCTTGAGCTGCCAGGTGGTAAGAAATTAAGATTGAGTTAAATCCATATGGTTTTGGAGTTGTCATTATCTTTGTCTTGTGATTATGGTTTTGACAAACTCATATGGGTAGGAACTCATACACCATATAAATCTAAGTGTGATAAGGTTTCTCTCCGATTCATGAAAATGATGGTGAGGAAACACTTTCACTAAGTAGATTTTAGCTAGATAGCAATTGTGATGTTTGCATTCTCAAAGTTGTTAGTGGAGAGTGTGTGGTTTACCGGCACACTAACTTGGAATTGTGAGAAGTGGCAAAAAGGTCTAACCATTATGATTACAGCATCCCTCTTCATAATTGTTTAGACACACAAGTGTGCTATCTAAGGGAAGGTGTATGTTTTTGATAAAGTCTTATCAAAACAATCTAGTATCAGAAATCTGAACTTTGGTAAGAAAGTCAATAAAGTATTGATTTCTAGAAGTCGAGCTTTCTGAGTACATGTAGAAGCTAGTGGGAGCATAAGTGTTATGCTAATAATCATCATGTTAGTGAATCTTTACAACTTTCACATAGTATCCCCCAACAGATCATTTAGAAAAACCACGCTTACAACAAGTCAAATCCAAGCTCAGAAACTAGCAGTGAATCCAACCATGAACTTCTTAACCTTGTAATCGGAGACCTTTAGATGGGTCAGATTTTCCTAACTACAAAATGTAATGCACCATGTTTTATAATATATGATGTATTTCCTTTATTAAACCATTTGCATACCTCTCCAATTCATGAGTTTATCTACTCTCCTTATGAGTCGAACTCAAAACCCTATTCAGGGGTAAACCAAACTTCTGATATAACAAAACACTAATGCGCGACTTTCGAATCATTCAAACTTATAGTTCTTCTTGTTATTTCCTTATCAGAATCATGTCGCCAAAGAAAAATGATCAACCCATCAACCAAACACCAACTCTTCAGATTGATGCAGCTACCTTTCAAGCTGCAGTCTCGGCTACCGTATCAGCTGTTCTGACCCACCTTAACGCTAACAGCGTGAATGTTAGCGGGATTGTTAACAATAACTCCAATCCAAGTAACAATCAAATACCTCAACGGGCAACAAACTACCACGAAACCCCGAATCCCAAGCCCAAGAATAACAAACGAAAGCTCTGGGCTAAAGCTAAAGGAAAATCACCCCAAGGGACGAGCAAAAGACAACAACATGTGGCAACCTTCGCAGCCACGACATCTGTACATCCTACTACCATCCCTTCTGGTATCCCAATTGTCCCTACACCAGCTAGGCAGTATGCCGGAAACCTACCGGAATGCAATAAGTGCGGCTTCCATCATCTAGGTAGTTGTCGTCCGTTACACTGCTTTAAATGCAACAAGAAAGGACATACTACCAATTGCTGCTGGACTCGGACCCAACACATTACCTCAAACACCAATGTCGAAATCTCTCGAATATGCCATCTATGTGGCGTAATGGGACACTTCAAGAGGGACTGTCCAATAGAGAAGGACGACGGCGAATCCGGAGGAGTTTGACCTCAGAATGGAAAGAAGCAACGAAAGAACCTACTATAGTATACGTTCACTTCCAATCGTCAGTACTATGTATGTATTTTTAAAACATGTTTAAAACTAGTGCAACTAGAGTCTTATCTCTTGCGGGATCCCGTCGGTATAGGGATGCTCGTACTGCGTATACTTACCTTTTGTAGTATACCTTATTCGCAGCAATAGTCTTATAGTAGTCTAAAGTGCTGTAACTCTGTTGATGGTTGCACGATTGTGTTTTGTCTGTAAACATCTTACGTTCAAATCTAATGTCTTTAAGTTTCCTTATGATTCCGACATTATCATATGACTTGATTCAATTTGATCCTCACAAAAACAGCTTTATACGTACATCTCTTCCTCCGAAATTCTCTTTCTAGCAAAGCCGTCATTCCAGAATACCAAAGTACTCGTGCATAGAGCACTTATTGTTTCTCATCCTTTCCGAAGAAAAATTCAACAAACCGCCCCGAAGTACCACACGTGTAGTACATCAAGTTCAATCCAAAGACCCACAGTTTCAAGCCTATTTATATACGGCTCATATACCTGAGACTATGATTGATGAACCTGGTATGGTTTCTACTATGAACTCCAGGACGGAGACTTCCCAAGACTACGAGTGATCGTGCTGCCATGCAAATAAACTTAAAAGCCCAACGCATGCCCTTTCTGTCGATTGGGACAAGGAAGACAGATAGAACAAAAGTACCTATCCTTTTCCCTTAATTCATGAGTAACCATACTCCTACATCCAAAAGGTCGTACAACGGTAACCAGCCTAAATGCAACTGATGCAACTTTCATAATCATGGACCCTGTCGTGAAATGCATTGCGTTAGGTGTAATAGAAAGGGACACACCATCTGCCACTGCAGAGAACAAGCCCAACCAACTACTCCAGTCACAAATATAGGAATAGACCGTGCTTGTTATGAGTGCGGAGTAGCGGGACACTTCCGAAGGGACTACCTGGAGTCAAACATCATGAATGCTGGTGGAGGAGGCCGAGTATTTGCAATGGGCCAAGAGGAGGCTATTGCAGACCCCACGGTTATTCTGGGTACATTTCTCCTTCATAACTTAGTTCCGTACGTTCCATTTGATAGTAGGGACGCAGAGGAGTTCCGTGAGTCACAAGTTTAAAAAAAAAATGTACTCGAACAAAGACCCCAACCATTAAACAAAACTTTCATAGTAGTAATAATGGAGATAGACTAAAAAGCACTGAAAACACACACGTAGAATGCACTATTTCACTAACGAACGTCTTACAATGAGAAGTACCGACATCAGCATTCGACGTGGATTGGTGTAGCCCTACCCATACCAGTTCCATGTGTTATAAAAGACCCTTTCACCTTAACCATCGACTAACGAAACTCAATCGATTTATAATGACAAACCCGACACAAAAACCAATTGGTTTCTACTTTTAAAACCCCGAAGTACTCATGTGAGGAATCTTTACAACTTTCCCATAGTATCCCCCAACAGATCATTTAGAAAAACCACACTTACAACAAGTCAAATCCAAGCTCAGAAACTAGCAGTGAATCCAACCATGAACTTCAAAACATAGCTGCCCTAATTCATCGAGTGAATACGCTAACATTTAGGAGAACATAAGTAAATAAACCCAAAAACCGCACGATTCCGATCGGTCGCTGTGATAGGCAGAGAAATGAAGGTCCGCTGAAACACACACATTAGGATCTAGATTCATAAAGGAACAATACGAACAAATGGACCATAAGCACTCATGCCTGCCTGCAAGTATTGGAGTCCCAGTCAAAATGCGAATTTCGAGACGAAATTCTCTCTAACGGGGGGATAATGTAACAACAGAAAAATTCATGTCAAAATTTAAAATTTTATAAAACCGTAACTAAGTATACTAAGTGGTAGATATTGTAACAAGGTTTTCATACATATAAAGAACACTAAAATCCGAGTTATAACGAAGAAGTTATGACCATTCTAAATTTCCCGACAAAACCCCGCAATACGAAGTTACGTAAAAACGCAAAGTTTCAACGAAACACTTTTTGACCTTAGGTGTCTAAATGAAAGTCATAGATATCGTCAAACCGTAACCGTACATAAAAAGAACTTCCAAATCTAACTTCGTATGAGGAAGTTGTGATTTTTCTTAGTTACAGATATAGTAGTAGACAACTAAAAACTCGAAATAGAGATCGAGAAACTTTTGGCCAAAACAACCTAAATGATAATCAAAGGGATCAACAATTGTAGCGCAACGATAAAAAGTCTGACGAAAACGGATGTCGGATGAAGAAGTTATGGAACTTTAACGGACTTTTCCTGTCCCGACCTATTAAAAATAAATTCAAAACTAGCCGACGGAGTCTAAACGAAAGTTGTAGATCGTAGTCTCACCTTCGCGTGGATATAATGAACGTCGAAAACGGATTTCGTATGAGAAAGATATGAATTTTTGAAGTTTGTTAATTAATTTAAATATAAACTAAATTAAAGCCCGGTATTATCCGAAGAAGGAGTCACCGGTACGATCCCTCGTATGCCCAGCGTACCGTTGTACGCCCAGCGTACTCGGATGCTAGGCTCCGGTTCGTCCATGTCGCTTCAATGTTTCGACCGAGGATGCACTCATGCATGACGCATGAGTACGCAACGCGTACTCTAGTACGCCCCGCGTAACACAACATCCCAAACCCCTATAAAAAGGATGCGAGGGTGCCGGCCAAAATTGCTAATTTCCTTCCTTTCTCGCGCTGAAGCTTTGCGTTTCATCCCTCGAAATCATCCCAAAGGCCCGGTTTTCATATCCAAGGTGGGAAGAAAGTTTTACACTCCCGAGACTCCCGAGATTTCCCGAGAATCTCGAGAGATCCGCTTTCTTGAGTAGAAGTTCTGCCGGTTTTCGTCACGCTTTCTTCAATCAATCAAGTGAGTTCATACCCCTTTCAAACACACTTTAAATACATTTTAAATGCTTTTATACTCTTTTAGGGGGGGGGGGGGAATACAAGTAAACATACGGTTATTATCGTGTATTTTATAAAGTTTCACTTCGCTTGTTTTACCGAATAAATCACTTGGAACTCATTACTATTATGGAAAACTCTTGTCATACTTTGTGTGCATTAGACTTATGCAAAGTATATAATGATTTCAAAGTACCTTTCATGGTTAAGTCGTTTTATACATTCTAAAAACTTATGATTTATGCTTTGTCAAACATTGTGAAAAAGGATACACTTTGCATACAAAAACTATCACTTTAATACAGGCTTAGTTGAGAATCCATGAGACGTGTATATCTTCAAACGTTACTTTTCTTTATTAGAAAGTAATGCTGCAAGTCCTGTCTATAACCAGAGTCTCCCGTTCGAAGAACGTGTCAAATGTGTATAGATCTATACGGGAAGTCATGATCCCGCGCCCTGACTGTTAGCTACAGTCCGTCTTTTGGGGTGACAGTTGTCATAACGCTGCGATGCCTGAAGAACGTCATTACAGGCATATTATGTTTAGTATGGTTATAAAACTCATCGGATATACAATTATTATGGTATTATGCTTTTATGAACGAGTGGCTATTAAAACTATTCTTCATCTAACAAATGCGATCTTCGTATAGCTTTATTATATAAAACTATGACACAACTTTTAAGAACGTCGGTTTCTTGCGATTTTCGGTCTTAGAGACTGCCAGTTATGTTAGGAAAATAAGGGTTTTTCCTATATACAAACCAAACAACTAATAGGAAAATAAGGGATTTTCCTGGTGCAATTATTTACAACTTATAACACGAACATTCATATGCATTTCATACTTTTATAAGAAAATAAGGGTTTTTCTTGGAAAACACAACAATTCGTATCTCAACCATTAGGGAAAATATGGGATTTTCTGGATCTAATACATTCACTTTCAACACAACAAATCACAACTCTTTACATTTGAAATACTGCGTTTTCTGGAAAGCATACACGAACTTTTGAATAGTGTACATTTTCTCAAAACACTACTCATGAACTAACCAACTTAATTGTTGACACTTTCTCTTTGAAATAACTTGTATTCTCAGGGAACCGCTAAGCAAATTTGGAAATCAACTTATGGGGATTAACATACTAACGTTAATTAATTCTTTTGAAAGATGTTTATGTAGTTAACTTTTGAACATGTAACGAATACAATTATGTAAACATTTTGGAAACTTTAATGTATATGGTGGTGTGTACTTTCCTTTCTATGAACTGTTATGATACTGAATATGACGTCCTCCGCCCCCGAACGTTTCCTCCGTTCTGGTTTGGGGGTGTGACAGATTGGTATCAGAGATCTGTTTATAGGGAATTAAGTATATCAAAACCATTTCTTTTTTGGTATACAACTATAAACTCAACTGGGCAAAAACACTCTGAGTAAGAGTCATACTTTTAAAATTAAATTTATTTAGTTTTTGTAAAGTAGGCATGCATTCATTTCATATTAATAACATGGTCAGTATCATAATTAAAACAATATAGAAGTATTATATATAAGTTGTGTAGTGCAGGTGTGCCTTGGGACATGTAATCGGAACTGGGATGAATGTAGCCTGATCAACTATATTTGTCCAAGGGCCGACTAACGTATGCCAAGGAGTTCCTGTAATGGACAACAAATTTAAAACTTACCAAAAGCATATCGTTAAAGAATACTAAGGGAGTATTCGAGTGCCTTCAACCCTTAAACTTAAGAGTAAATTCCATGTGCTTTAGCTTATAGTCGATTCTTAACCCTATTCTCGTACAGACTCAATGGCAGGATTCCATCACCCCAATGACCCCTACTACCCCAACCAAGGTAATGGAAAAGGGATAGAGAATGATCCTGAAGAAGGAATGCAAGAAAAATCAGACTCAGATCCAGAGAACAACAACCTACCCTTAACGGCTCCAATTCAAAATCCTAATCCTCGACCGGAATTTCATGGCTCGACGCCCCTTTGGGCAACTAACCTGAATAGGTGGAGCCGCGAACAGGATCAACTCCTTCCATTCAACGGAGACCGAAGCTTCTACAACCTAAGCGAGGGGGGCTCAGCAGACAGAGCCCTTCCTATATTGGGTCGTCGGATTTCTCGCATTGATGAACAAGGACGGACGACAATCCATCGAACTGAGGAAAATGATGCGAACACTGGAGTCAACATAGTTCGCATCCGACAGTTAGGATTAGCTCACGAGAGAATCGTAAATCGAAATGAAGCGTTGCAGAGAGAGCTAGCGGCAACTCAAACCGAAGTGATAGAACTTCGGGCACGCCAGGCAAGACATGGACAACGTATGCTCAAGATGGAGTGTCAGTTGGCAAAATCTAAGACCCATGTAGCCAGCTCACGTAACAAATAATACTTGTCTGACTTTCAAAAAAATTTCAGAGCATAAGACCTCGGATAAAGTCCTTACTTTTCTTAACCTTGTAATCAGAGACCTTTAGATGGGTCAAATTTTCCTAACTACAAAATGTAATGCACCATGTTTTATAATATATGATGTATTTCCTTTATTAAACCCTTTGCATACCTCCCCAATTCATGAGTTTATCTACTCTCCTTATGAGTCGAACTCAAAACCCTATTCAGGGGTAAACCAAACTTCTGATATAACAAAACACTAATGCGCGACTTTCGAATCATTCAAACTTATAGTTCTTCTTGTTATTTCCTTATCAGAATCATGTCGCCAAAGAAAAATGATCAACCCATCAACCAAACACCAACTCTTCAGATTGATGCAGCTACCTTTCAAGCTGCAGTCTCGGCTACCGTATCAGCTGTTCTGACCCACCTTAACGCTAACAGCGTGAATGTTAGCGGGATTGTTAACAATAACTCCAATCCAAGTAACAATCAAATACCTCAACGGGCAACAAACTACCACGAAACCCCGAATCCCAAGCCCAAGAATAACAAACGAAAGCTCTGGGCTAAAGCTAAAGGAAAATCACCCCAAGGGACGAGCAAAAGACAACAACATGTGGCAACCTTCGCAGCCACGACATCTGTACATCCTACTACCATCCCTTCTGGTATCCCAATTGTCCCTACACCAGCTAGGCAGTATGCCGGAAACCTACCGGAATGCAATAAGTGCGGCTTCCATCATCTAGGTAGTTGTCGTCCGTTACACTGCTTTAAATGCAACAAGAAAGGACATACTACCAATTGCTGCTGGACTCGGACCCAACACATTACCTCAAACACCAATGTCGAAATCTCTCGAATATGCCATCTATGTGGCGTAATGGGACACTTCAAGAGGGACTGTCCAATAGAGAAGGACGACGGCGAATCCGGAGGAGTTTGACCTCAGAATGGAAAGAAGCAACGAAAGAACCTACTATAGTATACGTTCACTTCCAATCGTCAGTACTATGTATGTATTTTTAAAACATGTTTAAAACTAGTGCAACTAGAGTCTTATCTCTTGCGGGATCCCGTCGGTATAGGGATGCTCGTACTGCGTATACTTACCTTTTGTAGTATACCTTATTCGCAGCAATAGTCTTATAGTAGTCTAAAGTGCTGTAACTCTGTTGATGGTTGCACGATTGTGTTTTGTCTGTAAACATCTTACGTTCAAATCTAATGTCTTTAAGTTTCCTTATGATTCCGACATTATCATATGACTTGATTCAATTTGATCCTCACAAAAACAGCTTTATACGTACATCTCTTCCTCCGAAATTCTCTTTCTAGCAAAGCCGTCATTCCAGAATACCAAAGTACTCGTGCATAGAGCACTTATTGTTTCTCATCCTTTCCGAAGAAAAATTCAACAAACCGCCCCGAAGTACCACACGTGTAGTACATCAAGTTCAATCCAAAGACCCACAGTTTCAAGCCTATTTATATACGGCTCATATACCTGAGACTATGATTGATGAACCTGGTATGGTTTCTACTATGAACTCCAGGACGGAGACTTCCCAAGACTACGAGTGATCGTGCTGCCATGCAAATAAACTTAAAAGCCCAACGCATGCCCTTTCTATCGATTGGGACAAGGAAGACAGATAAAACAAAAGTACCTATCCTTTTCCCTTAATTCATGAGTAACCATACTCCTACATCCAAAAGGTCCTACAATGGCAACCAGCCTAAATGCAACCGATGCACCTTTCATCATCACGGACCCTGTCGTGAAATGCATTGCGTTAGGTGTAATAGAAAGGGACACACCATCTGCCACTGCAGAGAACTAGCCCAACCAACTACTCCAGCCACAAATATAGGAATAGACCGTGCTTGTTATGAGTGCGGAGTAGCGGGACACTTCCGAAGGGACTATCTGGAGTCAAACATCATGAATGCTGGTGGAGGAGGCCGAGTATTCGCAATGGGCCAAGAGGATGCTATTGCAGACCCCACGGTTATTCTGGGTACATTTCTCCTTGATAACTTAGTTACGTACGTTCCATTTGATAGTAGGGACGCAGAGGAGTTCCGTGAGTCACAAGTTTAAAAAAAAAATCTACTCGAACAAACACCCCAACCATTAAACAAAACTTTCATAGTAGTAATAATGGAGATAGACTAAAAAGCACTGAAAACACACACATAGAGTGCACTATTTCACTAACGAACGTCTTACTATGAGAAGTACCGACATCAACATTCGACGTGGATTGGTGTAGCCCTACCCATACCAGTTCCATGTGTTAAAAAAGACCCTTTCACCTTAACCATCGACTAACGAAACTCGATCGATTTATAATGACAAACCCGACACAAACAACAATTGGTTTCTACTTTTAAAACCCCGAAGTACTCATGTGAGGAATCTTTACAACTTTCCCATAGTATCCCCCAACAGATCATTTAGAAAAACCACGCTTACAACAAGTCAAATCCAAGCTCAGAAACTAGCAGTGAATCCAACCATGAACTTCAAAACATGGCTGCCCTAATTCATCGAGTGAATATGCTAACATTTAGGAGAACATAAGTAAATAAACCCAAAAACCGCACGATCCCGATCGGTCGCTGTGATAGGCAGAGAAATGAAGGTCCGCTGAAACACACACATTAGGATCTAGATTCATAAAGGAACAATACGAACAAATGGACCATAAGCACTCACGCCTGCCTGCAAGTATTGGAGTCCCAGTCAAAATGTGAATTTCGGGACGAAATTCTCTCTAACGGGGGGATAATGTAACAACAACAAAATTCATGTAAAAATTTAAAGTTTTATAAAACCGTAATTAAGTATACTAAGTGGTAGATATTGTAACAAGGTTTTCATACATATAAAGAACACTAAAATCCGAGTTATAACGAAGTAGTTATGACCATTCTAAGTTTCGCGACAAAAACCGACAATACGAAGTTACGTAAAAACGCAAAGTTTCAACAAAACACTTTTTGACCTTAGGCGTCTAAATGAAAGTCATAGATATCATCAAACCGTAACCGTACATAAAAAGAACGTCCAAATCTGACTTCGTATGAGGAAGTTGTGATTTTTCTAAGTTACAGATATAGTAGTAGACAGCTAAAAACTCGAAATAGAGATCGAGAGACTTTTGGCCAAAACAACCTAAATGAGAATCAAAGGGATCAACAATTCTAGCACAACGGTAAAAAGTCTGACGAAAACGGACGTCGGATGAAGAAGTTATGGAACTTTAACGGACTTTTCCTGTCCCGACCTATTAAAAATATAATATTAAAAATAAATTCAAAACTAGCCGACGGAGTCTAAACGAAAGTTGTAGATCGTAGTCTCACCTTCGCGTGGATATAATGAACGTCAAAAACGGAGTTCGTATGAGAAAGATATGAATTTTTGAAGTTTGTTAATTAATTTAAATATAAACTAAATTAAAGGCCGATATTATCCGAAGAAGGAGTCACCGGTCCGATCCCTCGTACGCGCAGCGTACCGTCGTATGCCCAACATACTCGGATGCTAGGCTTCGGCTCGTCCACATCGCTTCAATGTTTTGACCGAGGATGCGCTCATGCATGACGCATGAGTACGCAGCGCGTAGTCTAGTACACCCCACGTAACGCAACCCCCCAGACCCCTATAAAACGGATGCTAGGGTGCCGACCAAAATTGCTAATTTCCTTCCTTTCTCGTGCTGATGCTTTGCGTTTCAACCCTCGGAATCATCCCAAAGGCCCGGTTTTCATATCCAAGGTGGGAAGAAAGTTTTACACTCCCGAGACTCCCGAGATTTCCCGAGAATCTCCCGAAGCTTCTACAACCTAAGCGAGGGGGGCTCAGCAGACAGAGCCCTTCCTATATTGGTTCGTCGGATTTCTCGCATTGTTCAGTATCATAATTAAAACAATATAGAAGTATTATATATAAGTTGTGCAGTGCAGGTATGCCTTGGGACATGTAATCGGAACTGGGATGAATGTAGCCTGATCAACTATATTTGTCCAAGGGCCGACTAACGTATGCCAAGGAGTGCCTGTAATGGACAACAAATTTAAAACTTACCAAAAGCATATCGTTAAAGAATACTAAGGGAGTATTCGAGTTCCTTCAACCCTTAAACTTAAGAGTAAATTCCATGTGCTTTAGCTTATAGTCGATTCTTAACCCTATTCTCGTACAGACTCAATGGCAGGATTCCATCACCCCAATGACCCCTACTACCCCAACCAAGGTATTGGAGAAGGGATAGAGAATGATCCTGAAGAAGGAATGCAAGAAGAATCAGACTCAGATCCAGAGAACAACAACCTACCCTTAACGGCTCCAATTCAAAATCCTAATCCTCGACCGGAATTTCATGGCTCGACGCCCCTTTGGGCAACTAACCTGCTCGGTTTTCGTCACGCTTTCTTCAATCAATCAAGTGAGTTCATACCCCTTTCAAACACACTTTAAATACATTTTAAATGCTTTTATACTCTTTTAGGGGGGGGGGGGGGGAATACAAGTAAACATACGGTTATTATCGTGTATTTTATAAAGTTTCACTTCGCTTGTTTTACCGAATAAATCACTTGGAACTCATTACTATTATGGAAAACTCTTGTCATACTTTGTGTGCATTAGACTTATGCAAAGTATATAATGATTTCAAAGTACCTTTCATGGTTAAGTCGTTTTATACATTCTAAAAACTTATGATTTATGCTTTGTCAAACATTGTGAAAAAGGATACACTTTGCATACAAAAACTATCACTTTAATACAGGCTTAGTTGAGAATCCATGAGACGTGTATATCTTCAAACGTTACTTTTCTTTATTAGAAAGTAATGCTGCAAGTCCTGTCTATAACCAGAGTCTCCCGTTCGAAGAACGTGTCAAATGTGTATAGATCTATACGGGAAGTCATGATCCCGCGCCCTGACTGTTAGCTACAGTCCGTCTTTTGGGGTGACAGTTGTCATAACGCTGCGATGCCTGAAGAATGTCATTACAGGCATATTATGTTTAGTATGGTTATAAAACTCATCGGATATACAATTATTATGGTATTATGCTTTTATGAACGAGTGGCTATTAAAACTATTCTTCATCTAACAAATGCGATCTTCGTATAGCTTTATTATATAAAACTATGACACAACTTTTAAGAACGTCGGTTTCTTGCGATTTTCGGTCTTAGAGACTGCCAGTTATGTTAGGAAAATAAGGGTTTTTCCTATATACAAACCAAACAACTAATAGGAAAATAAGGGATTTTCCTGGTGCAATTATTTACAACTTATAACACGAACATTCATATGCATTTCATACTTTTATAAGAAAATAAGGGTTTTTCTTGGAAAACACAACAATTCGTATCTCAACCATTAGGGAAAATATGGGATTTTCTGGATCTAATACATTCACTTTCAACACAACAAATCACAACTCTTTACATTTGAAATACTGCGTTTTCTGGAAAGCATACACGAACTTTCGAATAGCGTACATTTTCTCAAAACACTACTCATGAACTAACCAACTTAATTGTTGACACTTTCTCTTTGAAATAACTTGTATTCTCAGGGAACCGCTAAGCAGATTTGGAAATCAACCTATGGGGATTAACGTACTAACGTTAATTACTTCTTTTGAAAGATGTTTATGTAGTTAACTTTTGAACATGTAACGAATACAATTATGTAAACATTTTGGAAACTTTAATGTATATGGTGGTGTGTACTTTCCTTTCTATGAACTGTTATGATACTGAATATGACGTCCTCCACCCCCGAACGTTTCCGCCGTTCTGGTTTGGGGGTGTGACAAATATATATGAATTTCATGTTGGAATGGCTCAACATAAGGAAATTCTATAGATGGGTCCATTATTTGCGTTCTAAAATTCGATTATGATTACGACATCCCTTTTCATAATCTGAATTATGAGAACTTGGCAAATTGAAATGGAAATATTATGGCAAAAGACTGGTTTAGTCTTTATGTGAGACATCATGAGTCGTGTCCCATATGCTTCGGATATAGGATCGATTACATGTGCTATATTCATCCTTTCTAAAATTTTCCAAATGCCTGGGGCATTAAGAAGGGAAAAGGTTTAGAACTGAATATGATTAAAAGGATTAAACAATTGTCGAGGACAATCTAAGGTTTACCAAAGATTGGTTGCTCAAGGACAGTTGGAAGTATAGTGATAATTCTGGAAGGACCATATCGACATAATCTGTAAGGAGGCAACTCTTGTTCAGAAGTGATAGTCAAAATGGAATCTGGAAATCTTTCAAAGTTAGAATTTTCAATCTGTTTAAGATTAGGAAACTTAATGCAAGAAGGATGTTTCCAAGGAGTTGATCTCCTTTGGAATACTTTGTAATGATTGTTGCCAAGTCCTTGTGAATTTGTGCATAATCGTTACAAGAGGATCAATGCATATAAGTTTAGAATCTAACAGATTTCAGTAAATGGCGTGAATTTGGAATTCTTGCATTTGCAGTAAGGATTTGGGTGTGTGAAAAGAGAATCATTGAAGTTATGCTCAATTGATCTAGTTCACAAAGTAAAGATCATAGAAAAACATAGTGTGCATACTTGGTGTATGGCATGACTGGTGTTTAGAAAACATAGTGTACATGCTTGGAGCATGGGACAACTATTGTTTTAAATTCAAGAATAAAGTTGATAGCTGAAACAGTATACAATGAATAATGTGTAATCATATGGTGATAAATAAAAGGTGTTTTATTTATGTTCATAGGTTTTGATACCATATTGGATTTAATTATTATTGTGTTTCACTTTGCATGTTTTGACTTCCCGAATAAACTAGGTTCTTCTTCCGAAATGACTAAGTTATTCAAACCATCCACAGTCGGTCATATGTTGGAAGTAGATATGAATTAAGACTGTCATGGGTTGGCTTGTAGAGGTCTAAGGTGTTGGACAAAGGGCTACAACACTCATGAGTGCTCATAAGTTCTGAGTATTGGATTCAACATGCGCTCATTGGAATCACTTCATGGATTTTAATCACGAGTGATCATGAGACGATAATATCTTATATTCTTCAAACCTAGAGATATGAGTTGTTACTATGTGTGGTTGTACATTGATTGCACGAAAACGCATTTGGTAACTCGGTGCTATAAAACGTGCCTTTGTGTATGATTCAACAAGTAGTAGAACAAGCCATATGAGTCGAAGTTTATCCATTCCTTTTACCTTCGGGATAAAAGCGATATCTGTGGGCCCCTCGATGATTTGATGATGACAAATGGAAGTGCTTGGCCGGGCCAGGACTGATTTGATTTGTTCAATTAGTCAGTCATCATAAATTGGAAATCGGGAAACAACAAATGGATAGAGAGAATGATTATAATCCATGTGTCAGTCCATATGATATCTAGAATGGAGGAATATATCATCCCTTATCTAATGGACAAGTTCGTTGACAAGATCAGAGTTCGACAGCAGCTTTAAGACCTACGATTGCCAGTTAGGTTTGAAGTCATACGCAATAATAGTTTTAGACTTATCCAAGTGGGAGACTGTTGGATTAATGTCTAAGTCCATAACTATATTTGGTATGTACTTGACCCGACCCGGCATGGTCCATTTGGGTTGCACTTCACCGACACAATTTATATGGATAATCTTTTGAGAATAGTATGTTTATGATTAATATTAATATATTATAAGTTCTAATATATTATTATGGAATCATATTATTTAATTAGTATTGATCAAGAATTAATTTATAATTAATTAAGTGATCAAAAGGAGCTAATTAAATATGGACTCTTATATATATGGAATGGGCCAAGTTCATTTAAGTTGGGCTAAGCTATCATGGATAGTCCATGGAGTGTTTAACCCATGGATCCTAGGAAATGAAAGGTCATGGGTTTAACCCGAGTCTCCATACTATATAAAGATGTCCTTGGTTGGTGAAATTGGCACTAGGGTGGTACACTAAGAAGGGCTAGCCGATTTCACTAGAGAGAACCAAGTATCCATATTCTCTAAAAGTCTTCCAAGGTGTTTTGGTGATTTGTGATTCCACTTGAGGCTTCCACACTATTGGGGCTAAGATCTTAAAGCTTGAAGACATCAAGCTACATCAAAAGGTATGTCATCTAACTAGTACTTTGTAGTACAAGTGCTTCATAATATGCTAGTTAGGATTAAAGCCTTGGAAAGTTCTTATTTGCATGTAAAGAGAAAACATAGATCCAAGGTTTATAGTGTTTCATGTACACCATAGGAGTGTTAGAATGCTCAAAACCCAACAACTAGTGGGCTTGAGAAGCTTACCTAGTGTTGGGCCCTACATTTTCTGGTGTTGGGCTTAGTCATGGACCAGTTCGGGTTAAGGGTAAAATGGTCAATTTACCCTTGGAAGGATATTGTGCTTGGTCTAATGATTGTTTTGCTGCTTCAAATAGTTCGGGATTTTCGGTGAGTCGGTGATTCGGGAATCTGCTTCTTCAGTTTAGAGTTTCGGCAGTTGTGAGGTGAGCTATCCTCACCATATTGACAAGGTCTAAGGCACCAAGGCCGGCCCTTTATCGGATTATAATCCGGGTATCGTTGTTATGTTATTGCTTTGCTATGTTTTCTTCCTGGTAGTTAGGGTGGTATATGTTAGAGACCCGGTTAGGTCGGTATCCTGGTTAGGATGATATTATGTTATGTGATCTGCTCGATCGGTGTGTTTGGATGTGAATTGTTATATGATTGTATGTTTATGTGCACATGGTTGTTGGAGAGTGGATTAGGCTTGGAGAGTGGATTAGGCCGACTGAAGGACCGGTGCGGGCGGACCAGTCATACTGTAGACTCAGAGAGTGGACTAGGTGGGTTGAAGGATCGGTGCCGGTGGACCAACCATACCTCAGACTCGATGAATATGGCTAGACTCGGAGGGTGAACCAGGTGAACTGAAGGCCCGGCGCGGCGGACCAGTCTTGCAGTAGACCCGAAGTGCATCGCTGTTCTATGTTTTGTTATGATATGACTATTGGATTAGTGTCTAAGTCCATAACTATTTTTGTATGTACTTGACCCGATGGTGCATGGTCCTTTTGGGTTGCCTTCACCAAAGCAACTTGATTGGAGAAATAAATAAAGAGAGAAAGGTTATTATGATTTATTAATATGTTATAAGAATAATATATTAAAGGAGAAATCATATTTGTTTAATTAATATTGGTCAATAATTAATTAGGAATTAATTTTGTGATCAAGTGTAATTAATTAAACTAGAGGGGCTGAATTGTAATTATGTGATAGTTACAAAATAAGGTAAGGATTATCTTATTATTAGGTTGGACGAATTTAAGGTGATAAGGCCTTAGAATTCGACTATGATAAGGATTCAAGGATTATCTTATTGGTTGCTTTGTGGATAAGCAACTAGATAAGGATAATGACAGAAACCCTATCTCTACACCTATATAAAGGCCCTAAGGCTCATAAATTCGGGTATGCCTTCCCAAGAAGTCCTAAGGATGAATTCTAACCTCTCTCCTCTCTCTTTATACCTTCTCTATTTGCTCTTGGTGTTTGTAAGCCATTAAAGGAGTGACACTTGTGACTCTAAGCCTTCCAAAGTCAATACAAGGAGATTTGGGATTGTTATTGCTACATAACAATCAAGGTAATATTATAAACCTATTCTTATGTTAATATGATTACTTATATGATAGTATTAGGGATTCTTTATGTGTTCATAATGTTGTGTATCTAATAGTGAAAACATAGATCCAATTCTAGGGTTGCATGCACACATAGGATTGTTTGTATAAAAACCAACAGTAGTATCAGAGCCATTGGTTTTTTGTTTTCAATTAGCATGATACAAATGTATGAACTTGAAAAATTAGGGTTTATGGCCAATAAACCCTAGGAAGCTTGAATTTTCGAAATTAGGGTTCTTGAACCCTGATTTTCGAAATTGGTTAGGGTTTCCTAAACCCTTTCCTTAGCCACCAAAATTTTCGAATTCTAGGGTTATCCAACCTTTGATTTTCGAGATTAGCCTCCTCCCCAAGATAAGATCCTAATTTTTAGGGATTTGGATTATCCCATATCTTGTAATTATCCTTTAATGGTTATATATATGGTAATTAAAGATTATGAATTATCCTATCCCATGATTTTCGAAATCTATAGAGATATTTAAGGGATTAGGATATCTTAATTGTTTAATTGGTAATTATCCTTTATGATTTAGATAATCCCTTATGAATTAATAATTTAAATTAATAGTTTAAGATAATTATTAAATCAAGAGTTTTAATATTTGAAATTTTAATTTAAATGGTATTAAATTTTGAAAATTTTAAAGTGAGATTGAAACCTAATTGTTTTGAAAAGTTTCAAAAACTTGCCCTCAAGTTTTGGAATTTAAATTTAGATTAAAAGTTTAATTTTAAAATGTTAAATTCTAAAACCCTAGTTTTGAAAAGTTCAAATTTCACCCTTATGGTTTTATTAAAATTGATTAAATGTATAATTAAGAGAGAGTTAATAAATCCATAATGTTATGGTTTACATTTAATTAAATTAAAAGTGTAATTTATAAAATTAAACCACCTAGTATTTTAAAAGCGTAAAATACACCCTTATACTATGTATAACATTAAAAGTCTAATATTATATATGTATAACTTAAACTGCTAGTCTTACCGTTAGAGGGCCTCATTCACGAAGCTAGTCTATAAGGGGTGTTTAAGGAAATTGCCTATAAAATGGCGATTGAATGGGTATCCACTCTTACCAACCGCACTCTTGACTAGTGGAGGGTCGTTAGCCGAACGGGTAGGATAGGACGAAACCTTCTATTATAAGTATAATGAAGTACAAAAGTAACTAAATGTTTTTCAAATTCCCAATCTTAGTTACTTAGGCAAAAGTGAATTGATGCAATTCCATGAAATTACACTTTGTGCCCTTGCGAAGACGTTAGTGGAGCGTGTGTGGTTTACCGACACACTAAATGGTTCTAAGCAAAGGTAGCAAAGGGTGACTCAATGTTTGTCATAGTTCGATGGAGCGTGTGTGGTTTACCGGCACATCGAATAGGTGACTGTAACATGTGAGGGCACCATGTAGTTTGCATGGTTATTCACACCCGCTTTGTGATCCTCGGCATCCCAGTCACAAACTAGAGGGGCATATCGAGATTTAAACATGCCATTGAAATGTTCAATGAATCTCAAAGAATCTAGGAGTTTTCATAGATTTAAAACTTAAATTTATTTTTTGTTTTTCATGGTGGAAATTAGTGAATTGTCATTCACTTACCTTCAAATATTCTGCAACTAGATTACGGCATCCCTTTTCTAGGTTGTAGCATATTGTGTTGGGTCCTAGCCTTGGAATTTCATTTGGATGATTTACCAAGGACTCAATCAATCAACTAACTTGAATTCGTTTTTCTCCCGTTTTGTAGATGTCAAAGTTCGACAACTATGGTCTTCCCGAATCCCGTGGAACAAGTATTCCACATGAAGATGATATTCCACGATTCGATTGAGGAACAAGAAATCATGCTTCACTTCCTCCTCCTCCTCCAATTATTCTCCCTAACCCACAAAATTGTAAAATTGAAAGGTTCAATATCACTCAAGCCCTTTTGGCAAGTAAACATAAAGAAGGAAAGTCGGTGTGTGCACACGTCCTAGGGATGAAGTCGCACATTGATAGACTAAGAATGATGGGATCCGTTGTTAGCGAAGTGATGGTTGTTGATTGGGTTCTTCAGTCACTTCCCAACTCGTATAGTGAGTTCGTAAGAGAGTACTATATGATGAACCACGACGTGACACTTATAGATCTCACCTACATGCTTATTGCTGCTGAATCAGCAATGGTTTGGCGCAATAGAAAAGCAAAGTTGATTGGTGAATCTGCCTTCAAGACCTCTATGGATATAGACAATGGCAATGAAAGACATGTAATGATCGGAAAGTTTGATCATAAGAGAAAGGCGATGTCTGAAGTAGTTCCATGTGTTGTTCCAAAAGAGTCAACTTGCTTTTATTGCCAAGAGAAGGGGCATTGGAGACGAAGTTGCCCTAATTACCTAAGAGATCTAAGAGATGGGAGAGTCAAAACGTATGGCTCCACTTTAGGTAAAATCCACTATATAACTCCGTTAATTTCCTATTCATTGATTCTTAATACATGATGTAATAAGATTGCATTTGAGTGTTTAGCAGGATCGGTGAAAAGAAAGGAAGCTTGTTGAGAAAGCAAGATGAATCTAATCACCAAGAGATGGATCACGATCGCATGGGCTTGAAGATTAGATTTTGAGCTTAGATAGTTATGATAGAGTTGTTAGAACTTTTCTTTTTACATAGTTTTCAATGGATTTTGCATTGTAAGGACAAATATTTCCGCTGCTTTTATAAATAAAATAAATTTTGTTTGACTTATTTATTTATTTGTTTATTTCCTTGCAATAAAATCGTTATGAAAATTGATGTTTGCATATTTCTACAACGAATGGATATGATTCTTAGTTATGTTATTTATGGAAATGTCAAGAATTTACCAAATAGGGAGAGTTTCTCATCGCCCACAGTTTCAATTGGACAAAAATTTGGAATCACGCAACTTGGTTGCATGATGAATGAGAAATTTCATATTTGGAAATTAGACTAATTCGTTGACAAAGTGTCAAGTGAAGGACTAGGAGATCGAGTACACAAAGTTGTGTGTTGGTAAAAGTCCACCATAATAGTAACAAGATATTCGTAATGATTTACTAAAAGTTTAGTAAATATGATTATACTTATAGGATTAAGTGTAATTTTGAATTGATTGAAAAGGTTTAAATCAATAGGAAAACGAATAAGAAGAATCAAGTAGGCAAAAAGATAAAAGTTTCTCCATTCTAAGAAGAAGGGAGAGTAGCTTTTATACTTTATGATAGGTCTTAATGATTAAGAACCATATCTCAGTTGATCCTCTAAGTGAGTCTTAGTATAATTGTATGTTTGAGAAGAGGAATCAAGGATTGAAGAAATGGTTAAATCAAGAAGTCAATCATACTTCGTCCCAATAACAAGTCTTAAAGTTAAGATTGTGACAATGAGTGAAAAGTATTATAACATTCATCAAATGTGGAAAGTTGTGATGTCTTGAATAAGACAAAGACCAACTAGAGCCAATTTATGAAGTGTTTTGATAAAAACTACACTAACTCTTGGATATTTGTTTGTCAAGAAATGGTTATTGACAAAAGAATCCTATATGTCAAGGAGTCAGTGAGAGTTTTAATGGACTTGAAAAGTTTCAAGAACAAATCAAATAAACCTTAACGATCATCACTAGCACACGAGTTGAGGTTTACAACCTATCGTGTTGACATTAATTTGTTTCTGTGCTGTTCCAATTGAGTTAATTATGCATGTGAGTCCTATGAGTTCTCATTTAGAACGCATAAAAGGCAAAGCACCTTAATCAATGAAAGGTACATTGATAAGAAAGGGTGAGTTGCTTAACTACTTGGAAGACATGGTGGGCAGCTGTGCTACCATAAGGCAAGAAATCAAGTTTAAGAAAGTTCGGTCCATATGAGTTTGAATTTGTCTTAAAGTTTGGTTTTAACAAATTCACATGGATAGGAACAAATACACCGCTTTAAATCTAAGTGTCATAAGATTTCCTACTTCATGAAAATGATTGTGAGGAAATGCTTTCACTAAGAAAGATTTTAAGAAGATAGTGATTGTAAAATTTCATTCTCAAATTCAATTATGGTTATGGTATCCCTTTCCATGATTTGAATTGTGAGGTTTGGCAATTAGTCTTAAATGTTTAGACACATATGAACTATCTAAGGCAAAGGTGTATAAGTTCAAAAAGCCTTGATAAAAGATTATCAAAGCATTAAGTATTAGAAACATGAACTTAAGAAATTCAATAGGTATTGTTTTTCTGGAAGTTAAGATGTTTTGAATACATGTCGAAGCTAGTGGGAGCATAAGTGTTATGTTTTATAGTAATCATCATGATAGTGGGAGCATAAAAGTTATGATTGTATGATTATTATGGAAAGTATTGCAAGTTGGCAATATTAATTATAGAAAACAAGAGTTATACCTTGCAAAGTCGTAAGGGTTGTAAAGTTGTTTTGCTATAATTAAGGGAGAGAATATTATGCTTCATTTCAAATCTAAAGGATTAGGTTGAGAAATGTTAATAAATTTAGTCAAAGGTACATAGTGTGTTCTTAAAATTTCGATTATGATTACGACATTCCTCTTCATAATTCGAATTTTGAGAACATAGCAAATAAAACATTATGTGTCGTGTCTCATACGCTTCGGGTATAGGATCGATTGCAAATGCTTTAATATTTGACCATTCTAAAACTTTCAAAATGTCTAGCGCATTTAGAGGAAAAAGGGACTAGAACTGGTTTTGACTAAAATAATTAAACAACTAACAAAGGACAATCCAATGTTCGACAAGGATTGGTTGCTTGTGAGTAGTTGGAAGAATGGTATTAATGGACCATATTGACATTATGATGAATAGAAAAGATTCTATTAAGAATGAGTTGTCATATGGAAAATGTGGAAATGTTTCCATATTGGATGGACCATATCGACCTTATTATGAATAGAAAAGATTCTATTAAGAATAAGTTGTCAAATGGAACATATGGAAGCATGTCCATATTGTGAAGTAAATATTGAAAATCTATGACTAGATTAGAAACTTTTATGTGAAAGGATGTTCAAAGGAATGTACTTTGAGTGAGAGACATCATATCTAAGGAATTGTCTTGTAACAATCTCCGTTAGAGAACTTTGTAATATCCTTGGAAATAGTCTTTATGGCTTTGGTGCAATGACATTACGAAAGGATCGTTGCATAGAATGTTAGAATCTAGCATATTCTGTAAGTAGCAAGAATTTGATATTCTTACACTTATGAAAAAGGATTTGGAGTTGTGAAATGAGAATGATTGGAAATGTGCTCAATTTTTCTATTTCACAAAAGTAAGAACCATAGGTAAACATTGTGTGCATGCTAGGAGCATGGGACAAGTGTAATAATTCAAGTAAGAAGTTGATTACCCGAAAAGACAAATAATGAGTAATTGGTATGGTGATAAATAAAAGGAGTTTTATTTATATTCAAACGTTTGAGGCCATATGGGATTAGTATTATTCTTGTGTTTCACTTTGCATGTTTTGACTTCCAGAATAATTGAGTTTATTAAGAATAATCGAATTATTCGAACAGGCCACAGTCGTTCATATGTTGGAAGTAGATATGAATGAAAACTGTCATGAATTGGTGTGTGGATTGTCTAGAAAAGTATTAGACATAAGCAAATGTTTGCTGCAACGTTCATGAGTGCTTACGAATATGATTTGAGCATTGGATTAAACCCATGCTCACTTGGATCGCTCCATGAATTGTATCACGAGTGATTTGTGAGACGATAACATCTTATATTCTTGAAACCGAGATGTGTGAGTTGTATCTTGCGAATCGGTTGCACATTGATAATATGTAAACGCACTAGTAACTTGGTGTTATAAAACATATTGTTGTGTGTAATTCGGTGAGTGAGTGCAAGCGAGCATTGTATCAAAGTTTATCCGTTCCTTTTATCCAAAGTAGGATAAAAGCGATATCTTTGGGCCCCTCGATGGTTTAGTGATGACACACGTAAATGCTCGGCCGGGCTAGGGCTAATTTGATTTGTTCAATTAGTCTGTCGTCATAAATCAGAAATCGAGAAGTAGTACAAAGAGAATGATTAGAAATCATATCTCATATGATATCTAGAATGGAGGAATATATGATCCCTTATCTAAGGACACGCGTATATGATAGGATCAGAGTTGACAACGGCTTTGGAAAGCTACGATTGCAGATCAGGATCTGAAGTCATATGCAGAATAGTTATTAGACTTATCCAAGTGGGAGATTGTTGGATTAGTGTCTAAGTCCATAACTATTTTTGTATGTACTTGACCCGATGGTGCATGGTCATTTTGGGTTGCCTTCACCAAAGCAATTTGATTGGAGAAATAAATAATGAGAGAAAGGTTATTATGGTTTATTAATATGTTATAAGAATAATATATTAAAGGAGAAATCATATTTGTTTAATTAATATTGGTCAATAATTAATTAGGAATTAATTTTGTGATCAAGTGTAATTAATTAAACTAGAGGGGCTGAATTGTAATTATGTGATAGTTACAAAATAAGGTAAGGATTATCTTATTATTAGGTTGGACGAATTTAAGGTGATAAGGCCTTAGAATTCGACTATGATAAGGATTCAAGGATTATCTTATTGGTTGCTTTGTGGATAAGCAACTAGATAAGGATAATGACTGAAACCCTATCTCTACACCTATATAAAGGCCCTAAGGCTCATAAATTCGGGTTTGCCTTCCCAAGAAGTCCTAAGGACGAATTCTAACCTCTCTCCTCTCTCTTTATACCTTCTCTATTTGCTCTTGGTGTTTGTAAGCCATTAGAGGAGTGACACTTGTGACTCTAAGCCTTCCAAAGTCAATACAAGGAGATTTGGGATTGTTATTGCTACATAACAATCAAGGTAATATTATAAACCTATTCTTATGTTAATATGATTACTTATATGATAGTATTAGGGATTCTTTATGTGTTCATAATGTTGTGTATCTAATAGTGAAAACATAGATCCAATTCTAGGGTTGCATGCACACATAGGATTGTTTGTACAAAACCCAACAATGACATGTTATGTGTATGGTATATGTGGTTGGTATTTTGGGGGTATCTCACTAAGCTTTCGGGCTTACAGTTGTGGTTTAAATGTTTCAAGTACTTCAAGAGACCGTGGCAAGGCAAATGCGTGATCGTACCGCTCCTCATGATTTATGTGTTTATGATGTGATTCTGGGAAATACTCTGATAATAAATGTATTGAAAACATTTTTTTAATGACTTTATGAAATTGAGTTGTTTTTTAAAAATTTAAATTGGTTGGAATTTTTATGGTCGTTACAATCTGTCTCAAACACATCAAAACTAAAGGGGTCGGAACCAAAATATAAAAAATCATATACAACAAGTTTTTCTTTTAAAAGTTATAATGACTTTCCATTTTAATACTCGATATATACGAAAGGTAGCTAACACTTAACACAATCTAATAAAATAACAATTCCAAATTAAATTTGCTACTAGTTTTTTTTATATATATTTTTTATTTTTAATTCTTTTTTTTTTTTAAAACTTAGTGACATTGCTTTTATAGTAACCGATTATACTCAACGGACAATTAATAATTTAACAAATATTAAAATAAAGTAGCTATTAATAAACACATTTTTATCAAACAAAAGCGTTCTAAACATCTAATTTAATTTTGTTGGATTGTCATCGATTTAAAAAAAAAAAAATAACAGGTTTTGGATGGATTAAAGTGCATAAGCTGATAACTAAATTCAGTATGTTTTTATAACTAAAAACAAAATTCTTTTTAGATTACCCTCATAACCTCATAACTAGAACTTGGTTAACAATAAATTTGTAGAGAGAAATTTTTTTATTAGATTATTATATTATTAATAAACTAATTGGAAATTATAAGGAAACGATTATTAATTGGATATAGATAGTTGATTTGTTAATTTATTACGTGGTTAATAAATTAATATAAGATCGGTAGTTAAATGACTGATTTATTAATGTTAAAAATTAATTTGAAATCAATAAGATTTAATTAATTATTAGATAGAATTAATCGGAATTAATTCGAAATGAATTGGAATTAATTAAAGGTGCAATGAGTGAAGTATAATTGTTTATAGTTGAGCATGGAAAGGAAATTTTAAATGGTTCTATAAGGTGGATGGTTTTTGTGGGGTTTTAGTTTTTAGAAGCCTCCTAGAGTTGGTAACGATAATTGCCTTGAATAACTAAAATCTGAATATTTTATTATTCAAATCAAGGTTTATCCCGTAGATCCCCTACACTACTACAAAAATGCCCTTTAATGACACGTATTGCGTTTTGCAAAAGGCACAGATGACATGCAAATGCATGTCAAGAAATTCCCTGTCATAAAGGAAGACGACACGCGTTTACGTGTCGTAAACTTACAACGCGCATTGTGTGTCAAGGAAGGCCCTGCCATAAATGAAGATGACACACACTTTTGCGTATCATAATTTTAAATGTTTAAAAAATATATTATCTATAGATTTACTAATTTTCAAATTAAATTAGCATTTTATGTATCATAATACAAAATAAAATAGATATACAAAAAATACAATCCATTGCATAAAATTTAATGTCATACAAATAATCGTTCCAATAGTAGATAAATGTAACACATCAAATGTGAAGGAGATCAAAGTCATCAACAAATTGTAGTATAACCACAAGAACTTGTTGACCACCTTCGTATCATCTAAGCTACTTTGCTTGACACTATGCACATCAACAAAACCTGCAAATATGAATCATGCATCCATATTGAGAAAGCAAAGTATACTATTTCAATGTGGTCCTTTTTTGGTTACTCTTAAAAGCTACATCGGTTTTGTAATACCGTAGACTTTCAAACAAAATTTTTATTTTCAAAATCACATAATTCTCATAACACATTACATAAAAATTCCATTTATTTAATTTACAAAACACAACTTCATAATTGTTTGATTAATAATCCAGGATCCTCAAAACATTACTCTTTCTCTGGTATGTACAATCAAGTCGGTGCCTTCCCGCGATCCTGATAAGAACCTAAAACACATATCACATAACACGGTAAGCACGAAGCTTAGTGAGTTTCCCAAAATACCACACATATCACATTAGCCACTCACGGCTAACTCAATATGACCCTTCGGTCAATGTGTCCCAGTGGAGACCCTCCGTTCCCACAACTCGAATGGACCGTCTGATCCAAACTCAATAAACTCATAATAATAATATTCATCATAAATTACAAAGACATAATGCAGAATATCACAATACATAGGTAAGCACATAAGACATCCCAGTCACACAAAGATACCACTCATGCTACTGCACCGACCTCTAACACTAGACCAAAATGCACAATTACCTCTTTAAGATCTAAGTTCAAATCCTCACTCATTAGGTCTAAAGGTAGTCCACTAACTAGCCCATAAATAACCTAAAACTCATTTGGCCCATCAAGGCCCAATAATGAATAGGCTCTCCTGAGGCCCAACTCTCAAGTCCAAGTGACAAGCCCAAAACAAGGGCCCAAGGCATATATATATATATATATATATATATATATATATATATATATATATATATATATATAGTATTTTTCTGCTCAAAATCTCAAGTACACAAGCCCAAAGATCCAGGCCCAACCCTTAAGACCCAAAATATTATTTAGCCCAAAAATCCCACAATGAGGTTACATGGGGCGTACCTCCCTTGGTACACTCAACGTACACAAGCATGCACGAAAGCTGATTAGGGACACCAACCCAATACGTGGGGCATACTAGGATTACGCTTATCGTACATCTAATATGGCTTTTCTCACTTTCTTGGTCTTAAGCTGTTAAGACCTTAACTCATATCACAAATCTGGACTCACTAATAGCTCTTACTCCATAAAGTCAGTTACTTTAAGCCTTTGCATGGCTGATAAGGTCACAAACACACAAAATCCTCACTCTCTTAACTCAAAATGCTCATATCTCATGCATGGTTTGATTCCAACGTCCAAGTCTTCATTTTTTTGACACTACACCATTGAATACACTTAAAGGGGTTGATCATAGTCTCTAGAGCTCAGTATCTCATAAAGTCTTCAACTTTTGGGACAAAAACGCTAAAATACTCTACTATGATGCACAAATCGAAAGAGTGAGATAGCTTGAAGCTTTATACCTCTATATGAAGCTCCTAACATAGATATGCTCAGATCCAATGGCCTGGACTCTTACTCCTTTTTCTCTAGAGCTTCTTCTTCATTCCAAGAACACACATGATCAATCAAAGGCTCTCAAATGCACTCACAAGCTCTATGAACGAAGGTTTAGGGTTTAAGAGGTTTTGTTGTCTGAGAATGGTGGCCAGGAATGAGGCCATCATATCCTTTATATAGGGAGACACCCTAAATTAGGGTTTTCACTCTGGGCCTAGTACCCCCGTCATACCCTCTGGTACACCCAACGTACTAGGTGGCTCCGCTTAAAAGTCATGAACATAAGTACGCTAAGCGTACTCACACATACGACCAACGTACTCAACTGCCACATTTCTCAAATAAGGGACCTATCTTGTCAAAACTTTAAACCTCCATAGATTCCTCGATATAACTCTTTTTTAGTGAACCTCATATCCACAGAAAGGTGACGAGAATCCCTACGCTTCTAGCAGCTCGTCGTAGCGCCGAGGCTTCCTCATGCCTGGGTTGCAGGCGATGAACCCTTATCACGGACGATTCGAAATAGGATGTTACAGGTTTTTATGTTTTTTTGATATAGGGGTGGTCTTATTGGAATAATAAAGGATAAAGAAAAAGGTTTTTACGAGTTTAAAGATGTTACAGTTATAGGGGTGGGCATAAAATCCTTAGAGGTCTATACTCACCAAAGATATAGTTTTAAAGTCGCTTAATCATAGAATGAAATAACTGATCTTAAAAGATCCTTAGTGAGTTGTAAGTATTAATGTTATTTATAGTGAAAAGATATATGATATTAAAAGAAAAGGATGAACAATTAAAACCTTAACAAGTGTAGTGGTGTTGATTATGATGGCATGTGCAAAATTAGAAAAGATCTAGTGAATCATCATGTAAACTCAAGAACACAATGAGTAAATAAATCTGCGTAAGCTCATATTAGATCTATAAATGATATACAAATGGGTTTGTATAAATTTCTCTCTCTAGTCTAACACTCAAAAATGATCATTTTAAATATGAGTGTCACTCACTTCCTATTTATAGGAAAGAAAACTCATTTACACATCAATAAGGGTAAGCTACATCCAAGCATGACTTTGCACCCTAACATTCTCCCCTCAAAGTTAAGACTGGATGTCCCGACTTCAGTCTCCAACGATCTAGCGCGATCAAGACCAAACTCCCCCTCGAAGTAACACCGGTCTTCAAATTCACAAATAAATATTCGAAAAACCCTCTTCGAATACCCATCATTCTCCCCCTTTTTATAATCAAAAAATGATTATAAAATCCATTAAGGGTGAGAAGCAGCCGAGGTATAAACTTCACAATACTCCCCTTGATGTGTACCAATAATGAATCACCAATAATCTTGCACGGAAAAACAATCACGAAAAAGCCTCAAAAAATTTCCAATTTGTGAAAAATTTGACTTTTTTTGGGTGAAAGTTGCAAGATTTTCCAAAAACCGGGTAGAAATTGTCATTTTCTGAATTCCGCAGGGCCCGTTGCACCAAAAACCACCTAATATGCGAAACTCTATCCTATTTGCGAAACTGGGCATAAAGCGTAAATTCGCACAAACAGTAGTGACCAGAACTGTAGAATCTTCATTTTCTCAGAAAGTAAGCCCAATTTCGAAGTTGGGTATTTGCTGCCAACTTTTTGAAACTTTGGGGACTCATATAAAAAATTCTGCATTTTTTTACTTCCAAAATGTCGAAAATATGTCCTGATGTCGAATTTGGACTAATGCTGCCAAGCTTTCAAAATTTCAGGGAGCAATTTTGATAATTCTGCCTTATTTCTTCCAAATTATCGAAAATTACCTCAAATGTCGAAATCAGATAAAATTTGTCAAACTTTCAAAATTATAAGGACTGATTTCGAAATTTCTGTGTTTCTTCCTTTTTCCCAATTCGTGTATCAGGTAACGAAAATTTTTGGTCGCTACAAAACCTTAGTTAGTCAGCATCAAAATTTCAAAACTATCGACACCAAAAACGAATTTGTAAGTTTTCAAACATCGACTTCCAAAATTTTCGTTAGTAAGGCAAACCCATTTATCAATCGAATTTCTTCAAAGGATTTCACAGCCTTCATTCCATATACGCCAATCGATATTTGTTCATCACCAAACGATCGAAGTCAACCTGGAGACAATCAATTTTTGACACTAGTATAAAGCCTTCGTTGCTGACATATCAATGCTCTACATCAAGTTTTCGATTCCAATCAATATCAAACCCAAAATTCAATAGGTAACCATCGACATCTCCATATTTTGAAACTTTCATAGATAAATTTGAACAACCTGATGCAATATACCAAAATCAATCGATCTAACTTTGACTCCAAAAAGTCAACTTTCAAACTAATTCCAATTCATTAGCCTTTGAAATCATCAATCGACTAATCCAGTTCGTTAACATCAAACTAAAGTTGACTTGCTAAATCAATATTTAACTCCAACTCAAGCCTTCGATTGCAGTTATCAGTTTGAAACAACATTCTCAAATTATCGACTAAATTTCATTATCTGCCATTGAGATTGAATTCAACCGTTTATGATTCGTTTTTAACTTCCAAAGGTATTTTAAATCAATCTTGCAATCATTGACTTCAAAGCAATCGGTCTGTTCGCTTCGTTTTACAACTCCTCCCATTCCAGTCGATGTTCTAAAGCGAAACTCCAATCCTTCGAAATTAGGATAACGACTCCAATACACAATTAGAACCAATAACCAACATCAGTCTATCTTTCCCAAAACATCAAGGCTTTGACTCAAAACCAAACTCGATCCGTCGATCAATACCAATTTTGATTTTCAGATTTCTCTAGCTATCAATTTTGAGTTTTAAGTTTAACCTCAATGGAACATACAAGTAATTGAAGTGTTATGATGAGGAACGGACGAATTGTTTAATGTCTAATTAATGGATTCTTTGGGGTTTAACAGTGAATTTGGATCAAAACTATTATAGACTTAGTAATTTTCATGAAAAGTAAAGGACTTGATTTTAAATTGGATCGAATGATTGAGTTTGATCAAAACAGGTCAGGAAAATCGGCTTAACAACGAATGAAAAAGGTGACAACTCAATTTTGGATGAGATGATCAGTGAATATAAAAAAATTGATATAATATGATTTTTATTTTTGAAATTTGATCTAAACAAAAATAATTGGATCAACAATGCGGTTGAAACAGATTATATCCAATGAGACAAATCGATCAAAAATAAAAAAATGCAAAATTTGAATCAAATTCATGGACGTTTAGGAATCCATTTGAGAATTTGAGATATCTTTTTGACGAATCGAGTTCCATTTTCAAGGAATGAATCAAATTTAGAAGATCTTGGTTCTTTTATTGGAACGAGAAAATCTCCAATTTAAACATTGTACCACCCATTATGCGAGATGTACAACTCGTTGTTCATGTTCTTCAACAATCCAAGAACATCTTCAAAAGAACCACCAACACATTTGGGTTTTGACTTCAAATATAATGCAACCTTTGGAGATTGTTGCTTTGGAACCCAAATTTATTTCACGGATTTTGGATTCACAATAACATTCGACGATTTTTATTGAATAAACCCACTTGTTCTTCTATTTAATCTTCTTATTCTTTTTCTTTCTCATCTTTTTGCATCTTGAAGACTTGATTTGATGAACAAACCCACTTTCCACAACTTCAAGTTTGTGAGTTTGAATCAAATATTTTGGAGTTTGATACTTGTGATTTTCTTGGATCACCGGCTTTCGATAAGGAATCATTCCTTCAAACGAATCACAAGAACACAAAATATCATCGGTTTGAACTCCAATCGAGCAAAAAACTTTTTCATCATGAGAATTAACTTGAACTCCTTTTTATTGAACATCAAGAACATCACATTGAACTCCATTGTCTTTAACTTCAACAAACTTAAGAGCACGAAGATCATTTGGGTTTTCAATTAGAGAAAAGTATTTCTTATTAAACAAATCTCTTTATTCTCCTTCCTTTTGATTTCTACTACGAACTAATATGGACAAGGCAATTTGATTAAAGCATACAATCTTATAAAGTGGTTGAAAAGTCAAGCTTTCATGCTCATCCTTCAAACCTCCATAAGAAACCATATTACCCCATGAAATCAACTTGCTCAACACCAACCCATAAAATCGATCTTCATTGACTTTGTATTTGATATTTTAATGATCACAATCCAAGAATCATATGTAAAATCCCCCATGATGACAAGAACTTGAAAATTTCTAGAGAGAGAAAGTGATTTTTAATGATTTTTCTAGAAAGAGAAAGTAAAAATCACTTGAATTCTAGTGAAGAAAATGGAACTATGAATAGAATCAAAGATGAATTCAATTTCTAGAATCCAAAAAACTCTCTAAAACTCAAAGATCAAAGATAAAAAATGAATCACCAAATCAAGAAAGCCATCAAGGATTAATTCTTGATCAAATCAAGAACACTCGCTCTGATACCAATTGTAGTGGTGTTAATTATGATGGCATGTGCGAAATTAGATAAGATCTAGTGAATCATATTGCAAACTCAAGAACACAAGGAGTAAATAAATCTGTGTAAGCTTATATTAGATCTAGAAAGGATATACAAATGGGTTTGTACAAATTTCTCTTTCTAGTCTAACACTCCAAAATGATCATTCTAAATATGAGTGTCACTCACTTCCTATTTATAGGAAAGACAACTCATTTACACATCAATAAGGGTAAGCTACATCCATGCATGACTTTGCACCATAACAACAAGAGAAGTTTAAAATAAAAGAGCATGAAGTACTCGCCTTTTAAAAAAGGAAGTCATTTTTGGCTGAGGTGTTGCCTACAAGGAAAAAAGTTCTACATTATGAAAAGGGTTATATGCAAGAAACAACAAAGCACTTCTATTGATTTGTTTGTTATAGCATCCAACTTTCATTTTTTCCTATGAAAGCATTCTACTTTAAAAAATCTACCTAATTATAAAATTATATCCAAATACAAAGCAATGTTCACTAGTGTACTTGGATATAACTTTCATTTTTCAGAGTAGAATATCCCAATAAGAATAAATGTATGTACAATGCTATAATTGAGTAGATTTTTCAAAGTACAATGCATTTAGTCCTTAAGCAAATGACCAACAGAAAGGACAACTATGAACTATGGTGTAGCTTAACAAACAATCAAACATGGATTTGTATTTGCATGAGATTTTAAATGGATTTACGACACTTAAGGAAACAAATCAAAATAATACTTGATGAGAGTGATAGTTAGCTTTACAAGTCTCATTTCCTCACCAAACCAGTATGAATGGTAAAAAATCATTCCATTAGTAAACTATAACACCCATTCTTGAATGATATCACATATACCTTTTGATTCCTAGGATAGGAACCATAAGCCATTCTGCTGTAGGAGTCAAACATAGTCAAAAGATTACAACAAAGTGAGACTAATTTGAAGGAATGATGGAGAAACTAAATAACTTTACCAAGGTCATCAATATTGGGAATTGTTGAAGAAATAGCTAGGAAACACACATGGGCCAATAGACTTGTTTGCATTTGAGGACTTTGACTAATCATTTTGATTCTACTAACAGTTGCCTCTAAAGCTGCTCTATAAGGATAAATTAACAAAAGAACTTCATCAATAAGTACTACTGGATATATCACTAAAAAAGCTTAGGCCACCATCTTTGATGCCAAATCTAGTCATTGCATCAAACTTCTACAGATGAACATCTTTAAGTGCTATGAAATATGATAGAAAAGGAAACTACAAAAGTAAATCCATATAATATTACAACCTCACGATTAGTCAATATGATATTTGCCTCTTGTATGCTCTTTATATTGTAATATTCATTATCCCCAGTCAGCTCCAAGCAATTTATCTCCCATGACCCCAGCTTCTGATTCCAACTCCTGAGCTTCTCTTGTACCAAAGCTTTGGATGGGGATATATATATATATATATATATATATATATATATATATATATATATATATATATATATATCAAGACCAAAAATACAATAAAATAAAGGGAAATAAAACCCTTTTGCATAAAAAATTTATTAATAATTCAAGAGAACATGACAACACATTCTCAAGATCTAAATCATAGCAGGGTTTGAATCAATGTGAATTGCAATATACTTATGAAGTACCAACGGTTATAACATGACATTGGGCTGAAAAACTAAATGATTATTATGGAAATAGTTCAAAAGAAAGCCAAATTTGGTATGTAGCTTACTGTTTTTAGGGTTCACTTTGTATGAATAAATCTTCCTTCCTGGGTGATGAACTTAGATAGAAGTCATAAGATGCATAACTCAAAAAAGCACCATCTTCCCACTTCGAGTTGGTGTTGAAACAGCCATGTTGATGTTGGAGTGGAAGCAAGCACAAAAGCGTTCACTCTGCAGAAAGTTAAAATACCGGTAATATAAGAAATCGATGTCCTGAACAAACAACATGAGGTCACCGACGAAGAGGCGCGTATGGGCCTGAGCAAAAATCCCTAGAATTCATATGGATGAAAAAAGCAAAAAAGCATTCACTCTGGAGCGAGTGGCAATACCTGTAATTATAAGCACCGTCTGCACACTTCCAGTTGGTTCGCTTTTGTGAGGTCCTGAACAAAAAGCCCTAGAATTTAGTAGGATGCAGTTGAAGTGGGAGATATGAGAGAACATAAATAAAAAGAAGAAGAGGCACGTATGAGCCCGAGGTCACCGACGTTGCAAGGCTTTGTGTGGAGCTCGTGTGGAATGATTAGTGAAACATCTGATGAATTTTTTATATGGTTTGTGAGGGTTGGATGTGGGGGAAGATTAAAGGCCTTGACGATTTTGTGAAGAAGGTGGAGGCATCGCTAGAGGGTAGAGGGGTTACTTCCATATAGGAAAAGGGGAGATAGAACAAGGCGGGGTTTTGAATTTTTTGGATTTCATTTCCCCCTTGGTTATAACACGCGTTCTTGAAAAAAATTGTAAAACGACACCTTTACATGACACACATTTAAGACAAGTGTCCTCCGTGTTTGTATATATTTTTGTTGGACACTAATTTTAGGGAATGCACAAATGTCTGTCCTCTATTCTTCAAATTTTGGAAAGCTGACATTATTTTTAGGACACACAAAAAATGCGTATGGTAAATGAGTGTGTGTCATTGTTAGCGTGTCATTAAAGGGTTGCTTTCTAGTAGTGCTAGGTATAATTATCTTCCCTTCGGTCACTATTTTCATGGCTCCCACTTCCTAAATGGTTGTGAACAAAAATTATACATCTCTCCTATCTCTCCTCTTGACTTCTAATTCTAAGGTTTGGGTGTGAGTCATTAAAGGCATCATCTTTTTGGCGTTAAGCTTTCCAAGACCATCAACTACAAAGGATTGAAGCGATTTTCTTAATACAACAAATCAAATGTATTTTACCCTAAATTGATGAGTTCGATTATATTAGGGTTCTTGTTAGTTATGTTTCTCATAGTATGTTATATTTAATGTGTTATGACATAGATCCTTTAAGTTTCATGTGTCCTTAAGTGTTAAGTGAAATTCCACAAGCACATTTTTTTTTTAATATAAAACTAATCAACCATATTAGAGCTTTGGTGTGTCTAACATTGAAAGTACATGAGATAAATTGAACAAATCTGAAATTTTTCGAAAATATGTTCTCACGACATGACAGAGTCTTTTTCATAACGTGAGCTCAGTCTAAACCGGAGATTCGGGATTTTCTGCCTAATTTGATTTGTATGGTTGAATTATGGTAATTTTCTGATTTGAATGCTGCTAAAATCTGATTTTTTGCATATCTTAGATAATTAAAATAAAACACTAAATGTTATGAGATATTCTTAAATAAGATAATATTTAATTATAAGATTAATTGAAATTATCCTTATGGATTTAATAATTAATTTAATTATAAGACTAATTAAAAGATAATTGTAAATCCATGATAGGTTTAATGTGCTTGTGGAATTGAACTTAACACTTAAGGGCACATGCAACCTAAAGGATCTATGTCATACACTTTTAATGCAACATACTATGAAAAACAAAACTTGATTAACCCTAATATAATCTAAATATAATACAAGAATTACAATTACATACATTTGATTTGTTGTAGTAAACAAATCACTTTAATGCTTCCTTTGAAGACGTTGGAAAGCTAGCACCAAACACATAATACCTCTTATGGATCACACCTAAACCCTAGAACTAGAATACAATTGAGGAGAGAGAAGAAGAAGGAAATTTCATTCATATGCTTCTTTGAAAGAAAAATCATGAAAATCATATCGTAATGGGTCATATTCATAGTTTAGGTAACTTAAGGTCAAAGCAAGATTTGAATGAATTTCAATCCAAATCATTTCCTTATATGTATCCAAGAGGATTCCGGAAACCCCAAGGAGGCTCCCAAAACCATCCTTCCTTAAATGGTTCTAGAATTGCATTTGTTTTTTTTTTGTTAAACTATTGAACAATTACAATTCATCCTTGCACTTTTAATTAATCGCTTTTAACCCCCAAAATAATTTTAGATTAATTTTAATTAGTAACTAATCAATTCTAGTTGATTTCGTATGAATTTATTAATCATATAAATAAACAAATCAATTATTTAACAATTGTTGTCATATTAATTTATTAATCACATAATAAATTAACATACCAATTGTGACAACCCGGAACTATTCTGTCACCGTAAACCGTTTTCCATTAATAAAACTCGTTCTTATTTAACTTTTACGTTAATATTTGTGATCAAACTAATAAAATTTGTACTTTTACTATAACTTAATAAGGATTGGAATAAATCAAGAAGGCGGGAAACACCTTAAATATCATTTTAAGAAAATTTTAGTTACGAACAAGTTAAAATGTGACCATTTAATCGGGTGCAACCATAAGCCCCGTTTAACATCGGTATCGGGTAAAATTCCACCAAGCCACAAACTCAACCGTATATAAGGGTTGAGTAGTCACCAAGTTATAACTTTTACCACTAAAATCCCTCTCTCTCTACTCTCTCTCTTCAAGGCCCGATCCTCTCGAAATCCGCTAGTTTCCGCTCCAAACTGTAAGTACACTTACCCTAGCTTGTTCTACAACCCATGGCATGTAATTATAGCTCAAAAATCGTCTAAGAAGGCCAAGATTAAGGAGTTTAGAGCCCAAGAACACTCTATGGCCGTAAACACCTAAAAATGTGCCAAAATGGTCCCAAATCCCTTCCTTAGGCTTAGACGCTAATTTAGAACATATCCTAGAAGTTTTTTAACCTTCTAATCTTGTGTTGAGAGGCTTAAAATAGGGTTTACGGCCCAAGAATATCCTTAGGCTGTAAACTCCTTTAAACCATGCAAAATAAGCCTTGAACCCCCTAATTAGCCTTATACCTTCACCTAGAAACACATAGGTGTGAACAAATGACCTCAAAATCAAAGATTGGAGGGTGCAAAAGAGTTCACGGACTAATACATGGGGCTTACAACCGTAAACTACCAAGGAGTGGTCCTAGGACCGTAAACTCCAAGGGAGTACTCCTTTAGAACCTTAAGCACCCCTATAGCCTTGTATTTTGCCTTAAAATCACTTCTAGAGCCACAAGAGACTTGAAAACGCACCAATACACTCCTACCATGAGTTTACGACCGTAAACTCATGGGGGAGGTGGTCCCTCAGCCGTAAACTCACCTAAGGTGAGTTTGTGAGGACTAAACTCCATAGCGAGGCCTAAAACTCCTTCCTTGCAACCCAATAGCCTTCTAGCACTTAACCATAGAGCTTTTATTCACATAAGTATGTCTATATGTGTTTAATTAGTGTTTAAATCACTAATTACTTGAAAAAATATGTCTTCATATGTTACTAGGGTGAGAAAGTGTGTAAAAGTCTTTACTTGGCACCAAACGCTCAACCGACATTTCCACCAGATCTACTCGCTTCAGGTGAGTTCATACCCCTTAATTAACCTTTTTAAATGTTTTTACATGTTTTAAGGGGGGGATACAAGTAAATGCAACAAATTCTACTTACTAAGCATATGTGATTTATAACTTACAACCAAAAAGGATTTTCTATACTTTTAGCTATTTGTCAATAAAACTGTTTTAAATATTCATCAAACACATTTTTCTAAACTAAATTGTGGTTAAACTACTTTTAATTTGTATTTAAATTACTCTTCTTTTAAACTATATCCACTTCAATATGTTTTAAATATTCATCAAACACATTTCTACTACTCTCAACATTTATTTCAGCTTTTATATTACTTGATTGTAAACACTTTTATACAAGAAATGACACTAAAATCTTATGAACTCACCAGCTTTATGCTGATACTCATTTTCAAAATAACTTGTATCCTCAGGTCAAAGATAGACAGGTATTGTGCAGCTTTTGGGAAGATGGAGCATATACAAGACTCATCTTTTATTTTTGTTATATTTTTGGTGTCTATCAACTGTACATAACACGTTTGTATCTTAAATTTACTATATTAATGAAATGATTGTTGTCGCTTGTTTTTACTATTATGCAATTGTTATGATACTGCACATGACGTCCTCCACCCCAGAACGTATTCCGCCGTTCTCGGTTTTGGGGTGTGACACCAATGATCTATTTCCAATTAATATATATTAACCACATATATATATATATGTGTGTGTGTGTGTGTGTGTGTGTTTGTGTGTGTGTGTCTCTCTCTATATATATGTATATATATATATATATATATATATATATATGTGTGTGTGTGTGTGTATATATATGTATTAACAAATTAATTCTTCATAATTTCCAATTAGTATATTAATCATATAATAACCTGATAATTATCCTCTCTTTACAAATGTCATTCTAACCAAGATCTAGTGATGATGGCAACCCAAAAAGAACTTTACTTGTAATTACAAGAATAAATGAATTTAGTTAATTGCTTAGATACCTTAATCCAATAGTATGTTAATCTATGAAAATGCACATCATTTCTTAATGAGTCTTTAGTGGAGCGTGCATGGTTAACGGCACCCTAATGTGGGACTATAAAGATGAAATTATGAAACAAATCGTGTTTATAATTATTGATGGAGCGTGCATGGTTAACTGACACATCAATAGGAGATTATAAATCTATTGAGGGTGCTTGAGTGATTTGCATGTTTATTCACATCTTAAATGTGATCCTCGACATCCCAAACATAATTGGTAAGAGAATAATTCGAGATTAAACATGTCATTGATGGTTCATTGAAAATCTTAAAAGATTTAGGAGTTTCATGTGATTGAAATTCGTAAAATATTTCTACCTACCTAAAATAGTTTTGTGTTCTAACTACGTCACCCCTCGTCATATTACGAAAGGAAAATATGGATCCTAACCTTAATTTAAATATTTGGGTGAACAATTAAAGATTAAAATCAGCTAAGTTGAATTCTATCTTTACATACTTTAGATGTCTTATGAAGATGAAAATTGTCTTCCCCGTTCTTATGAAAATGGCTTTCCTCAATCTTCTGGAAACGGTCTTTTACATTCAAGTCAAGGTGAATTTGTCTTTCTTTCTTTACAAAATAGTGGAAGTGGACAACATCTTTTTTTTTTTTTTTAACTCTTCCACCTCCTCTCCCAATGTCATGTTTTCCTCAAGTTGAAAGATGAGACTACTCAAGCCCTATTGGTGTGTAAACACGAAGATGGAAATTTTGTGTGTGTGCATGTTCTAAAAATGAAATCGTACATTGACAAATTGGAAAGAATATGTGTTGTATTCCTGAATGAGCAATGAATTGATTTGGTTCTTATCTCACTTCCTAAGTAAGATAATTAGTTCATTGAGAAGTTTCACATGAAGAATCTCGATGTGAACCTAATTGATCTGACACATATGTTGATGGTTGATGAGACATAAATGCTTAAGAACACAATTAAAACGGTAATGCTTATAGGGTGTAATTTCAAGGTTTCCATGAATATTAACAATGGTAACATTTGTGGTCAAGAAAAGGTTTCTCTTTACAATCGAAAAGGATCGGTCAAGGTTAAAGTGTTTGATCATACGGTAAAGAGAAAGGTTGATTCTAAGATCACTTACCCTTAGGTATTTACCTACAGATTACATACAATAGTTTTGTTCTATTTTTCGATGTTCAAATGTCGTTTTTCGTTTTATTTTGTTTCACAACATTATTATACTTTCATTACTTAGTTTTCATCAAGTTATACACAATATATATGTACGTACAACCACCGTTTGCACCATTTTAACCCATTACATAATAAATAATACACAAACTATATATATTTGTTCTTGAACCACAATTCATTCAACATATAATACATGCATACGAGTGTGTATGTATGTGTTTGCGTATATATATATATATATATATATATATATATATATATATATATATATATATATATATATATATATATTCTTTTTTACTAAAAATAACACACATTTATACAAATAAAAATGATAAAACTTTGAATGAGTAATGGGTTCAAATGGTGCATACGGTCGTAGTTTATATTATGTATAACTTAATCAAAACCAAGTAATGAAAATATAATAATGATGTGAACAAAATGAAATGGAAAAAATAACATTTGACCTTCAAAAAATAGAACATACACATATAAAAGACATATACATATAATAATAATAATAATAACAATAATAATAATAATAATAATAATAATAATAACTTATTAAAAAAACATAATACTTATGACTTTAGAAATAAATATAATAATAATAATAATAAATAAATAAATAATTATAAATGTAACTATAAAATTAATAATAATAATAGAAATTAAATAAAAGATACTAGTAATAATCTAGAGAAAGAAGAGGCAAATAAAAATGTTTACCAATGATTACCTACCAAATTTGAAAATATTCCGTCTTTTTTCTATTTCGTAGGTATTGGGTACTAAATTACCTAAAGAATACTTACAAAAAGTTGAAAGTTTTTGTAGATACTTTGTAGCAAATCACATATCGAATAACTATTAGCTATTCTCTAGGAAATCCGTTATTAAATTAGGGCAACTTTATTTTTAGGCAATCTATTGCTATTCCGTAGGTATTTTCCTACGAAAAAACTCTCGGTAGGTATTTTTGTAGCAGCTTACCCCGTTTTCTAGAAGTGGAATGAATTAAGAGAAACGCTGATCTGAAAGGCTGAAAAGTGAAGGTGGCAATTGAATATCGCGTAACACACGCTTGTTCTCTAAAAAACACAGAAGATGAAGAAATGGGGAGAAAAGATGAGAGAGATTGGAAGAGAAACCATGTATAAGATCCAGTTGCGTAAGAAGAGGGGCTAAAAAAGGCACACTTTAGTCCTCGATCTTTCTAGATTCTGTTTTTTTCTAAATATTATGGAGAATCATAAAAGGTCCTATGTATCATTTTTCTTATCACAGAGTTTACGAAATGTCTAACCATTCTTAGAGTTTATATCCTCATAATCAAATATTGACATATTTTACATTGATTGTATTTCAGTGGCATATTTAACAGAGAAAACAATATTGTCAATAAGTTTTCATGAGCGAAACTTGAACTAAATTTTAGTAGATGAATATGAAATAATTGCACGTCAACTTGTATGGTCTGAATGGTCTGAAGTCAATAAAATATTTCCATCAGCTCTCTAAAAGTACTTTAATGTGATAAAACATGTTGCTCTTATATTGCAGTACCTTCGCGGGTGGCAGTTGGATGCAAGTGTTATCCAAAATGACTGGGCTTAAAATTACATAGGTATGTTAAGATTTGCATACTTCATACATGCAATTTGTTATAACTTATAAAAGCGAAGAAGAACAATCATCATCTTGAAATCCAGGGAGTTAATGAGGAAAGGGTATAGGCTTAAAACTAAAATAAGGTACCAAATGTACTGTACATTAATCATATTTGTGGATATGACTCAAATAGTCATAAAATGTTTTTTTTGTAAACTTAAAATTTATGTAGCCTACAAAAGAGAGAGAGAGAGAGAGAGAGAGAGAGAGAGAGAGAGAGAGAGAGAGAGAGAGAGAGAGAGAGAGAGAGAGAGAGAGAGAGAGAGAGAGAGAGACTATGCATGAATGTACAACAAGAAATAACATATATTTTATAAAATGCATCAAAACATCTTAATATGGTTTTAGTTTTCATTTGATGAGGGAATTCCTACTTATTAAGAGCATACATATTTAAGAGTTGCTTAAACATTTTATTTCCCATTACAAATTTTCACTTCAAGATTTTTCTTGCACCGATTTCAGTGGTGGCGGGCATGGCACTGGCGGTGGTGGCGGTGGTGGGCATGGCTTTACAACTGGTGATGGTGGAGGATGCACTATTAATGGTGGATGAGGTGGCCTTTTAGCAGTTGGTGGTGGAAAAATTACTGGAGTAGGTGGTGGTTTTGTGACCCGTGGTGGTGGTGGTGGCGGTGGTGACGCATAGTGTGGATAAATTGGTGGCAAAATTACCGGTGGCATAGGATGAACAGGTGGATATATTTTAGGTGGCATTTCTACTGGTGGAAACAAAAGAGGTGCTCTTGGCCAAAAAGGTGGATGTACAAATGGTGGTTTTACTATTGGTGGATGTACAAATGGCGGAAGTACCAACGGTGGGTTGTCAATGGGTGGATGTATAAATGGTGGTTTGACGATGGGTGGATGTACGAATGGTGGCTTTGGGAAATAAGGTGGTTTAACAACGGGTGGATGACCGAATGGTGGCTTTGGGAAATAAGGTGGGTTAACAACAGGTGGATGGCTGAATGGTGGCTTTGGAAAATAAGGTGGTTTAACGATGGGTGGATGTATGAATGGTGGTTTTGGGAAATAAGGTGGTTTAACGACTGGTGGATGTACAAATGGTGGCTTTGGGAAATAAGGTGGCTTATCGACCGGTGGATGTACGGATGGTGGCGTTGGGAAATAAGGTGGTTTAACGATGGGTGGATGTACGGAGGGTGGTTTAGTTGTGGGTGGAGTCGGACTAGGTGTGGTGGTTGGTGGTTTAACGGTAGGTGGATGTAGAAATGGTGGTTTAGGGGAATAAGGTGGTTTAATAGTTGGAGGAGCAGGACTAGTGGTTGGGGGTTTTGGAAAGGAGGGTGGGGATGATTGTGGTGGTGGTTTATACACTGGTGGGGTTAATTTTGGTGGTGATGGTTGTGGTTTGACGATAATTGGTGGGAGATATGGTGGTTTAGTAGGTGGAGATGGTGGTTCACATGTTGGACAAGCGATAGATAGAGTCTCCAAGTTCAAAAGGAGCATAACCAAAAAACCCCATTGAAACTTTCCCATTTTGGGCAAGAATGTCGTAGTGATGATTGAATAAAGGACTCCTACCTTTGTATAAATATGCAATGCATGGTTGATTGGGTTTCTCAATAATTTTACATTAATTACCATATTACCCTTAGCTAAATTTATTAGCAAATAGTTTAGAAAAAGAAATTATTTATGACCATACACTATTTTCAGTCTTCAAGTCTGAAACCTAAAATCAATTCGAAATAAAATAATTGAAGATATAGAAAAAAAAATCGTTATCCGAATTGGAACATTATTCTGAGTTTAATATTTTATTTATTTATTTATTTTTATTTTTCTTGTCAAATGGATCCCACATCACGACTACGAAAACTTTATGACACTCTATTTGATCTACACGAGTTATGTTGCTTGGTAAATAAAAATGACTACAATTATTTTCTCTTATTTTATTTCAATAAAAAAGTTATGTTACACATTTAAAATTTTATATGTTGGACAATTAAATTATAATAAACATCAAACTCGGCAAATACCTGTACATTGCGGAAAAATCTAATAAATTTTTTTTGTTGTCATGAATTATAAAATAATAATTTTAGTGTTATATATATAAAAAGTATTTTAAATATTTTAATTATAGGATAACATAAAGATATATTAAAACTAAATCATCTTAATCGTTTTTATATGTGAATTATGCATGAAAATAATTAAATTGTTTTTTATTTATCATTATTTTTTAACTATTATTAAAGATAATTAATTGAGATAGATATTTATATTTTTACCATCACAATAGTGTGTATATATATATATATATATATATATATATATATATATATATATATATATATATATATATATATATATATATATATATATATATATATATATATAAAACTGATGGATATTATGCAAAACAAAAAATTCTATGTGTATGCAACCCCAAAAAATTTTGATTTATGTTTTCTTTAATTGAACATACAACTTGAACAACAAAATAGATACTCTAATCTTCTAGCATATTTTGGAAATACACAAAATAAGGGTTAGAAGAATCATACATTGATTATTATGTAGTAATAACAACTCAAATCATTGTGTTGATGAAGTCTTGAGAGCAAGCATCATAAATGTCACGTCTCTAGTAGTTCACACCCAACACTAGGGTTTAGGTTGTTTATATAATGTAGTCTGAAAATCCTAGCTAAATCGTAATCCAAAATTATCCTAAACCGGACAGTTATTAACTTTCTTATTTATCCACAAAAGACTATTCTAGAAACCCTAAGGCATATAAAAACCGTCCATAGCCTATAGAGGGTTATAGATTTCCTCTCGTCTCTAGTAGTTCACACCCAACACTAGGGTTTAGGTTATTTATATACTGTAGTCTGAAAATCCTAGATAAATCGTAATCCAAAATTATCCTAAACCGGACAGTTATCAACTTTCTTATTTATCCACAAAAGATTATTCTAGAAACCCTAAGGCATATAAAAACCGGCCATAGCCTATAGAGGGTTATAGATTTCCTCTTGCTCAACTATTGAAAAATTGCACTTCAGTCCTTACACTATTAGTTAATTCTTTTAATATCAAAATTAATTCCAATTATTTTTTGATTAAATATTATTTAAATATTACTATTTCTAATTACTATATTATTTTCATAATATATTAATAAATCATTTATTTCAGTGTATTAATCAAATAATAAATCAATCTCTTTCTACAAAATCATCATGTCTAGTTGCTAGTCTTGATGGCAACGCAAAAGGACTGTGCTACTATAAATTCAAGTATATATCAATTATAGTTATAAGCTTAGACACCTAATCCAACAATCTCTCACTTGGATAAGTTTAATAACTATAATTGCCAATATATTCTTCTAAACTGATTAGCAAATTGTTGCTCTCAAAATTCGTTGTCAAACGTTGACCTAGTTACTTACGTGTCCTAAGATAAGTGATCATATAATCATTCGTTCATCAAGATATCATGTGGATATGAGAGATGGAACATAATCAATCTTATTGTCCAATACTTTGTTTCCTGATTTCTGATTTGAAATGACAAAGAACTACTAAGCGAACACATCAATTTAGTCATGCATGGATCCTACACTATAAGTCAGCAACAAATCATCGATGGGCCAAAGATATCGCTTTTCCCCCTAAGGATGAAAGGAACAGATAAACTTTAAATTATATGCTTTTATTATCTACTCATCAAATGACGTACAACATTACATTTTATAACATCAAATAATTGATGCATTTATGTATTATCAATGCACAACCAACTCATAAACAACAACTCATATATTTCCATTATATATTATAAGATATTATATCGTGATAAATTCCATGAAGTAACTTTCTGAGTGTGGGTTAATCCAATACTTAAGTTCTCCATTTTAAAGTACTCATGAATATTACAACGATACCATTGCTATGTCTAAAACCCTTTAGAAAATCTACAATTCAATTCATGACAGTCTTGATTCACTACTTACTTTTGTAAGTATGATCGACTGTGGATGTTTAAACAATCTAATTATTCGGGAAGTAAAACATGCAAAATGAAACTCAAAATAAATAATAGACAGAAGGTAGTGATCCAACTCATAAATTAATCTCCATTACTTAATCACTAAAAGTCAATTACGTTTATTTCATTAAAAGTTTCTAAATATTTATATAACTACTAAAAATAATATCATCCTTCAGACCAATGTTCCTAGCATGATGAACGTACTTGACCCTACTCAGACCCTTTGTGAGGAGATCTGCTAGATTCTCTTCTGAGGATACCCTCTTCACGATGAGGTGACCTTATTCTACTCTATGTATAATGAAATGGTATTTTCTATCAATGTGTCTTGATCTACCATGATCTCTTGGTTCCATTGTTAAGGCAACCACCCCTTCATTATCACAGAAAATCTCCATTGGCTCCTTGATGACTGGAACAATTCCATGGTCTCCGATGAAGTTCTTCAACCAAATAGCCTCCTTTAATGCTTCGCTTGCCATTATGTACTCTGGTTCACAGATAGAATCAGCCATTGTCTCCTGTTTGGAACTTTTCCAAGTTACCGCTCCACCATTAAGGGTAAACACCCAACCAAATTGGGAACAAAAGTTGTCTCTATCTGTCTAAAAACTGGTGTCGCAATACCAAGTTACTCTTAAGTTATAACTTCCACCAAGCACAAGGACCCAATCCTTAGTTCTTCACAAATACTTAAGAATATTCTTAACTGCTATCCAGTGAGTTCTACCTGGATTTCCTTGATAACGACTGACCATGATCAAAACAAAAGCCACATCAGAGTGAGTACATGTCATAACATATATGATAGATCCAACGACAAAAGCATATGTAAATCTACTCATTACTACTATCACTGCATCAATACTCGGTCTCTGAGTCTTATTCAATTTGGTATTACTCTGTATAGGTAATTCTCTTTTCTTGGAATTTTCCATACTAAAACTCTTTACTACCTTATCCAAGTATGTACTTTGACTATGCCCAATCAAACTTTTACTCCTATCTCTCAAAATCCTTATCCTTAGAATATAAGCAGCCTCTCCCAGATCCTTCATAGCCAAAAACTTTCCAAGCCAAGAGTTAACCTCATGCAAAGTTGGAATGTCATTTCCTATAAAAAGTATGTCATCAACATACAATGTTAGGAAGGATAATATACTCCCACTAGCTTTGACATATACATAAGATTCATCTTCACTTCTAGAGAAACTAAAATCTTTGACCTTCTCATCAAAGCAAAGAATCCATTTGCGATAAGCTTGTTTCAACCCTTAGATTGATTTCTCACGCTTACACACTCTATCAGGCTACTTTGCATCTGTAAAACCCTCTATCTGACTCACGTAAACATCCTCAACCAACTTCCCATTAAGGAAAGCAGTTTTGACATCCATTTACCAAATTTCATAATCATGAAATGCAACTATGGCCAACATTACCCTAATAGATGTTATCTTGTCCACTGGTGATAAAGTCTCGCCACAGTCAACCCCTGTGGTTTGAGTAAAGCATTTCACAACCAGTAGATCCTTGAAGGTTTGTAACTTTCCATACATGTCGGTCTTCTTCTTTGCACACAACTCTCTTACGAACTGGTACATTGTCAACCAAATTCAAAAACTTGATTGTCATACATTGTAATATACACGTTCAGTTATCGTGTTTTGTAATTTTTAAAAGTAAATAATATTATGAAATATTATATGATTATGAGCGTTGAGTTCTAATAGATAGTTTTTACTAGAATTGAAGTAAAACTATGTTTAGAATCATTCAGAAAAGTATTGGAAGTATTATGAGATTCCAATAAAAAATCAACTATTGAAATTAATGAAAATATAAAGTTGGAAATAAAAAAAATATATTATTGAAAGTTGTAGATTACCTCGTTAGAAACATTTAGGCGAAAACCTTATTGAAATCCGAACTATAATGAGGAAGTTATGATCTTTTTTCGAAGTTTCAGTATAGAAGTAGACAGCTAAAAACTCAAATAAAGATTGAGTGATTTTTAGCCGACACAACCTAAACGAGAATCAAATGTCTCATTAATAGTAATACAACAGTCAAAAGACTTGCAAAAATGGACGTTGGATGAAGAAGTTATGAATTTTTAACGGACTTATCCTATCCCGGCCTGTTAAAAATATAACTTTAAAATTTAATTCAAAATTAGCCAACGGAGTCTAAACGAAAGTTATGGAGTATAATCTCACCTACGTGTGGATATAAAGAACGTCAAAAACAGAGATCATATGCAAAAGATATGTATTTTTGAAGTTTTGGGCACAAAATTCGAGGCTGGTCTGAAGCCACACGCCTAGCGTAGTTCGCACGTCATCGACCCGGTGCCATCCACGTTGCCCTTTCCTTCGCACGAAGACACGTATTACACCTGCATGACATGTCCGAGGCACAAGATTTGAGCAGCTGCCATGCCTCATACACCCAACGCACCGAAGTACGCCCAACGTACTACGAGGCTTCGACCAAGTATAAAAGGCACGAGAGACTGCTCAGTTTTAGGTTACAAATTCTTACATCTTTCACTATCCACTCTCCTTTTTACCTACTTTTAACCCCCCGAGGTCCCGATATCATCCCCGACACCCAAAGAAAGTCCCGACACTCCAAAGTTCCCGAGAAAATCATATTTTCAAGTCGAAACTCTGCCCGCGTGAGGCTGGTTTTCAACTAAAATTCCCGGTTTCATCACAAAAAATCATTTTTAGAGTCGAAGTGTTTCCCAAATTATCATTTATTCCTTCGGTTATTTCATGGTGAGTTCAATATAAGGACAATTGTATGTTATGTGTTATATATACAATGTACTTTCCCGTGTTATATCGGATTTATGCCTTTGGCCACGTAGAGCATGAATTGTATAATTTTTGGTATTGGCTTTGTGCCATTGGCCATGTAGAGGATGACTTGTATAACTTCTGGTATTGGCATAGGGCTATGTAGGGCTGAAAGCCTATATATTCTAGCAAAATGATAATCCGAAATTGTATTTTCTGTGGCATTTGGGCTGAAGCTTTATTGATGTATATCAAGTATTGAAATTTTTATGTCTCATTGATTGTAAATCATTGAATTAGATTGTTGGTTGATATGGAAAACCTGTCATATGATAAACATAAGCCTTTATTGTTCTTTGTCCCTTTTTGCTTCTGTCATATTGATATGTATATGGCATAGCATTATATTGTAACTGTTATTGAATTCACTAAGCATCACATGCTTATCCCTCTTAATGTTTAAACTATTGCAGGTGATAAGCATCCAATATAGTTATATACTATTGGAAGATTTAGAATAGTTTATACTATTACTTTTGTACTTGGGTTTACGTTTGTATAAAATCTTTAATATCCTGGGTAGTTATGTAATGTACTAAAACTGAGTCGGTTTGTATCCAGTCTTTTGTAATCAAACTATCAACGTAAATAATGTTTATAAATATGCATGTAGCATCTTTTGGAGTAACTTAGTAATAATATGTTGTAGTTTTAGAAAGGGGTTCTATCATACATGGACTTGATCTCGTTGCCCATTGCCTCTTTCCATTTGACCGACTTAGGGCCTTCTATGGATTCCTGGTAGTTAGCTGGTTCATCTAAATTTACCACTGTATTATCATTGATAAATGTATCACCTTCTACAGTAATATGGAAACCATACAACTCTAGTTGTATTCTAACTCTAGTGGAATGCCTAAGAGGTAATGAATCGTCAATGGGTTCACATGTAATTTCTTCCTCAGGTTGAGCCCAAGTATTATCAGAAGTTCCATCATCATTTGACTCTTGAATTTCTTCAGGATCAATGGTACTCCCACTATCCTCTTTGCATATGAGATCTCTTTCTCGAAAGACTCCCCTTCGTGCTTCAAAGACAATGATCTCACTACGTCTGAAGAAAAAAAATATTTAAAGGACTTCAGTGTGTAGCAGATGAAAATCCATCTCTCACTTCGAGGTTCAAGCTTGTCGTGAGTCTCTCGTCTAACGAAATCTTCACAACCCCAAACCTAGATATGTGCCAACAAGTGAACCATCCATGTCCAAATCCTGTGAGGTGTTTTGGCAACCTTCTTTGTTGGGACAAGATAAAGAATGTCGGTGGTAGTCGTTGGTGCATAACCCCAAAATGAGATTGGAAGTGAATATCGACTAATCATGGAACAAACCATGTAAAAATAGGTCCGATTATGCCTCTCAGCCACACCATTAAGTTGTGGTGTCCTAGGAGGAGTGAGTTGTGAAACTATTCCACATTCCTTGAGGTAGTCGTAGAACTCGATACTAAGATAGTCACCGATTGATTATCGACTTCTTACTTAAACTCTTTAAATTTTTCAAAGGTTTCTGACTTATGCTTGATTAAGTGGATATAGTCATACAACTATAAGCATTAGTAAAATTCAGATAGAATCGATTTGCATCCCTTGTAATGGATCCGAAGGGCCCACACAATATATGAGATTTAGTAATCCTTCACCTCTTTCACAAGAACTAGTGAAAGGTGATTTCATCATCTTACCCAATAAACAAGACTCACATGTGTCATCTGACCATAAGTCAAATGATTCAAACACTCCATCCTTTTGGAGTTGGGCCATGCATTTCTTGTTGACATGTCCAAGACGACAATGCCACAAGCACACTATGTCTATACCCTTATACAAATCACTATGAAAAACACTATTTACAAACTTTTCTATAATCATCACAGTTTCATACACACCATCACAAGGTAAAGATTCAAAATAAAACACACAATTTTTATAAGCAGAAATAGAAAATTTCTTCTCATTAAAAGAATATCTAAACCTTTTTTAAATAAAGCATGAAATGAAATGAAGTTTCGTGTCATATCTGACGAGTAGCCGTAATTTATTAAAACTAAACCTAATCCACTACTAAGTATTAAGCTATAAACTTCAATCTTGGTGACAGGTGACGATCTTGTAACGTCATAAATTTCAAAACCAATTTTTTCATTTTTACAATCATTAAAACATTGAGTAATAAAATTTAGGTTCCAATGTAACAATTTAGTCACGACCAAATACATAACAAGATCACAAAACGATTTCCTCGAGTGTGTGTACGATCACGCCGGCGCCTTCCCACGGTCCTCGCTAGTACCTGGAACACATAACACAACAACTGTAAGCATAAATGATTAGTGAGTTCCCCAAAATACAACCTACGCACATACGCCTTTCCAGGCCTTGACCTTCCGGTCCATGTGTCTCAGGGGACTTCCGTCCCGACTGGGTAAACCTTCCGGTCCTACCCACGTCAACCTTATGGTCCATATGACCACGCCTTCCGGCCCATAACATTTTGCCTTCCGGCCCATACCAAGCATATCACACATGACACATATAACGAATAACTTATTACACATAAGGCATATATCTCATATCACGTTCGACCTTCCGGTCACACAGTCAAACCCTTCCGAGTACAGTATAGTGAGAAGACTCACCTCGTATGTCTCGCTAATTCGTGAACCCTGGAAATCACTCGTGCTCGAACCCCCGAGCTGTAATCCTCCTATGACATCATGAATCTATAATTATTACTTGTACCACTAGGGTTGACCATTCTTATTAAGTCAACACTGGTCGACTTGGTCAACAGACTTTGGTCAAATTGGCCGGACTCAGCGAGTGCACTATAGTGACTCGGCAAGTCTACACGTTTCCTCCAACTCGCAAGGATTTCCCCTTTGACTCGTCGAGTACTTCCCTGACTCGACGAGTTCCACCTGGGCATGAATCACGGGGCCACCGCGACTCAACTCACCGAGTCGCAAGGACAACTCGGTGAGTCCCCACTCGACTCGGTCCACTTGTCAAAACCTTTCTAACTCTCTGTGACTCACTGAGTCACCCATAACTCGGCAGGACTACACACTGAGTGGTCACAAGGACAATCTTCAAGCGACTCGTCGAGTCTGTTCTTCAAACTCGGCGAGTCCATGCCATGCATCAGCTAAAACTGGCTTTTGCGGTCAGATCCGTTCCATACACACATAGATCTGGCCTTCCCAAGCTCATTTGTCACGTAAAGTCTCAGTCTTGGTCACCATGCAACGCATACAAGGCTCATTTTGGAGAAATAACCTCTAATATGGAAACCCTAGCTTCCAACTCAAAAGAATGGACATAAAGCTTGTCATTTAGGGCCTTCTGGACCTGCTAAGGTCCAGACCTAGGTTCCATATCTCCATGGGACCTTTCATACTTTCAATTCAAGCCAAATAAGGCAAGAAGAAACCCTAAAATTGACGCATCAACCAAAATACGAAGTTTTAGCTCTGAAAGTTACCTCAAGAAGGTTCCCTTGATGAAATAGAAGCAGATCCAAGCTCCCCAACTCTTCAAGCTTGATCTTCTCCTTCCTTCTTGCAAAAATCACACAAAATGATGAACAAATGGCCTCTTATCACACTCACAAGGTCTCTCATCCGTATGGGTGCACTTAGGGCTCAAGGTGGCCGCAAATGAAGGCCATAAGGTCCTTTAAATAGGGCTTAGGACCAAAAGATTAGGGTTTCATTAAACAGCGCGGACTCACCGAGTCCATCCCTTGGACTCGCCGAGTCCAGACGCGAACCTCCGTCCAAAACTGCGACCCGACTCGGTGAGTTCGACCTCCAACTCACCGAGTCCTCTCACAGAATACAAAAAATATGAAAGTAAAGATACCTGGGGATCCGGGCTGTTACAATTCTCCCCCACTAGAACAAGACTTTGCCCTCGAAGTCCCGCTAGGCAAATAGCTCCGGATGCTGCTCACGCATCTCACGTTCCAGCTCCCAGGTCATCTCTGATCCCTTCCGATGCTGCCACTAAACCAATACCAGGGGTACCTCCTTGTTCCTCAAAACCTTGATCTTCCGATCTCTGATGGCTACTGGTCTCTCAACATAATTCAGGCTCGCATCCACCTAAATATCTCCTAATGGAACTACCGTCGATTCGTCGGCTATACACTTTCTCAACTGCGACACATGGAAAGTGTCGTGAATCTGCCCCAACTCTGCTGGCAAGTATAAACGGTAGGCTACCCGGTCCACCCTCGCGATCACACGGAAAGGACCAATATATCGGGGCCCCAACTTGCCCCTCATCCTGAATCGAATCACTCCTTTCCAAGGAGAGACCTTCAGGAGTACAAGATCACTAACTTGAAACTCAAGCTCGGACCGACGTCTGTCTGCATAACTCTTCTATCGGCTTTGAGCGGTCAACAACCTCTTCTTGACCAGCTAAATTTGCTCGGTCGTCTGAAGTACGATCTCCGTGCTACCCATAACCTACTGTCCTACCTCACCCCAACAGATGGGGGTGCGACACCTCCGCCCATACAACAGCTCAAAGGGTGGCATACCAATGCTCGAATGATGGCTGTTGTTATACGAGAACTCTGCTAAAGGTAGATAGGTGTCCCAGCTTCCTCTAAAATCCAACACACATGCCCGAAGCATGTCCTCGAGCATCTGAATCGTCCGCTCACTCTGACCGTCTATCTGGGGATGATATGTAGTACTGAAATGTAACCTAGTACCTAACTCCTCATGAAACTTCTTCCAGAACCTGGAAGTGAAACGCACGTCACGGTCCGAAATAATCAAGATCGGCACTCCATGCCGTGATACTACCTCCCTCACATATAACTCGACCAACTTCTCCGCAGAAGAGTTCTCGCTGATGGCTAGAAAATGAGCGCTCTTCGTCAGCCGATCCACGATCACCCAAATCGCATCGACTCCCCTCACAGTCCACGGTAACTTGGTGATGAAATCCATTGTGATTTGTTCCCACTTCCACTCGGGAATCTCTAGCGGTTGCAGCTTACCGTGCGGTCGCTGGTGCTCGGCCTTGACCTGCCGACAAGTCAAGCACCTCTCGACAAACCAAGCGAAATCCCTTTTCATACAGGGCCACCAGTACTCCTTCCTGAGATCCAAATACATTTTCGTAGCACTGGGATGAATCGAGAATTTCGATCGATGTGCTTCCTCCATCAACATAGTAAGCGCACCGCCCACAAACGGTACCCAAATCCGACCCTGAAAAGTCATAAGCCCTCGACCATCCGTGATGAATCCTGATACCTGACCTACAACCCGCTCCTTCTTCAGATGTTCTGGCTTCGCAGCCTCTACCTGAGCTCCTCGAATAATATCCAAAATCGGGGTCAATACCGTCAATCTCATGCAAATATCTCAGATCAGGGCGCTATCCGCCCTACGGCTCAATGCGTCGGCTACCATATTAGCCTTGCCCGGATGGTACAGGATCTCACAATCGTAATCCTTCATCACATCCAACCACCTCCTCTGTCGCATATTCAGATTTGGCTGATCCATCAAGTACTTCAAGCTCTTTTGGTCTGTGTATATCGTACACAGAACCCCATATAAATAGTGTCGCCAGATCTTGAGGGAAAACACCACCGCCCCTAATTCCAGGTCGTGGGTGGGATATCTCGACTCATGAGGCTTCAACTGCCTAGAAGCGTACGCTATCACATGACCCCTATGCATAAGCACTGCCCCAAACCCGATATAGAGGCATCACAGTGCACCACAAAATCCTCCATCCCTTCCGGGAGAGCAAGCACCGGAGCCTCGCACAATTTCTGACGAAGCGTCTCGAATGAGGACTGCTGCTCCGATCCCCATGAAAACGTAACACCCTTCCGGGTCATCCTAATATATGGCACAACGATGTTGGAGAAATCCTTGATAAACCTGCGATAATATCCAGCCAAACCCAGAAAACTCCTGATCTCGGTGTGCGATCTCGGCACCTCCCACCTCAACACCGCCTCAATCTTGGTCGGGTCGACCAATATCCCTTTCTGGTTAACAAGATGCCCGAGGAACTGGACCTCTCGTAACCAGAAATCACACTTGGAGAACTTGGCATACAGTCTCTCCGATCTCAAAACCCCAAGAATCTACCTCAAATGTTCCTCATGCTGATCCCTAGTCCTCGAATACACCAAAATATCATCGATGAATACGATCACCGACCGATCCAGCATCGGCCGGCACACCCGGTTCATAAGATCCATGAACGCGGCCGGGGCATTGGTGAGCCCAAAAGGCATCACCACAAACTCATAATGTCCATAGCGAGTCCTGAAAGCAGTCTTCTGGATATCTTCCTCTCGAACCCTCATCTGATGATACCCCGACCTCAAGTCAATCTTGGAAAACCAAGATGCCCCCTGCAACTGATCGAACAGATCTTCGATCCTAGGTAACGGATACCGGTTCTTAACCATCAACTTGTTCAACTCCCAGTAATCGATACACATCCGGTGTGAACCATCGTTTTTCTTGACGAACAAAATCGGCGCTCCCCAAGGTGAGCTACTCAGTCGAATGAATCCCTTCCCCAACAGCTCCTGTAGCTGCGAGGATAACTCTTGCATTTCCGGTAGAGCGAGACGATAAGGCGCCTTGGCGATGGGCGCCGCTCCCGGAACCAAATCGATACGAAACTCCACTTGCCTCTCTGGAGGCACACCCGGTAACTCTTCGGGGAACACATCCGAAAACTTGCATACAACCGGAACGTCATCAATCGAATTGGGCCTCCCCACGGCCACTCGAGTATCCATCACATAGGCTATGAATCCATTACAGCCCTGCTGCAAACTCCGCCTTGCCCTGGCAGCCGAACAAAACGCCGACCCACACCGGGTCCCCTCGCCATAAACCGTGAGTACTCCCCCACTAGGGTCTCAAATCATCACCAGCTGTCTCTCACAGTCAATGACTGCTCCAAACTTACTCAACCAGTCCATGCCCAAGATAACACAGACATCTCCCATAGCTATAAGAACCAAGTCTATAGGGAACTCGATCCCAAAAATCTCAAGCACGCATCCTCGAATCACCTCAGTGGCGTATACCGCCTTCTCATTTGCTATAGCAACTCGTAGGGGTCGACTCATCACCTCCCGATTAGTACCGATGTGCTGGCTAAAAGCCAACGAAACAAAAGACCGACTCGCACCCGAGTCAAATAATACCAAAGCAGGCACATAATTCACGAGAAAAGTACCTACGCATATCATAATATAAGCACAATATCTCAGCATAAAGGTAAATACATGAAAGAATACATACCGACTACGACATCAGGCACCACGCGGACCTCCTCCGCAGTCAACTGGAAAGCTCTCCCGCGAGCCTTCAGAGCCTCGGCCTTCACTGGCCGAATCTCGGGAACCCTGGCAGCAGGCGTAGATCCCTGGTGAAGCTGGGGGCACTCGGCCTTCCGATGGCTGGTCTGGTTGCAATGAAAGCAAACCATGAATCCCTTGGGGCAATCCCTGGCAATGTGCCATTCCTTTCCACACTTGTAGCAAGCACCCGATCGACATGCCCCCTCGTGACCGTTGCCGCACTTTCCGCAAGTGCGGCTCTTCTGACCTCCAGATCTCGAATCAGCGGACTTGGTCCGCTTGGCTGCCGGCTGAGACTGAGCCGGCCGCCGATCCACCCGTTGAGACTCGGCCTCCTCCCTGGCCTGGGTCTCCAACTCGATCTCACGCTTCCTGGCATTCACCTGAAGCTCAACAAAAGTCTGGTATGACGAGTTCGATACGAACTCCCGGATATCCCTCCTTAGTACTCCCAAATACCGACTCATCCGAGCCTGTTCCGCGGACACCTGCTCGGGGCAGAACATCACCCTCTCATGAAACTTCCGTGTGATCACCGTAACAGAATCATTACCCTGCTTGAGGGTTAAGAACTCCTAAACCAACCGTTCCCTCTCCACCGGGGGAACATACTCGTCTCTGAACATAGCAGTAAACCTCTCCCAAGTCACAGCTGAGACCTCTGCCAGCGTGAAGTTCGCCGTCACGAACTTCCACCAATCCTTTGCTCCCAGGCGGAGCTGGTTCAAGGCAAACCGTACCCTCAGATGCTCCGGACATGAACAAGTGTAGAAGCATCCCTCGATATCAGCAATCCATCTCATCGCAGCGATCAGATCCTGCGTCCCGTCAAACTCCGGTGGCTTCATGTTGCTGAACTCCCGGAACAGCAACGAGTCACCTCCCTGTGGTCTGGCAGCGGCCACAGCTGCGGTAGCTGCAGTGGCGGCCGCCTCAGTCAACGCGGCGTACCGCTCATTAAATGTCTCCATCAGCGTGGTCTTAATAGACCCAAACATCTCCCGAATCTCGGCCCGGATCGCTGCAGCTACCTCCTCATGAATCATCTGACGAAGCTCCTCGTCAGTCACACTACTCGTACCAGGTCTGTGTCGTGGTCCAACCATGATGTCTCTGAAATACAACATAAAAATATCAGAGACTCTATCGGGCATAATCGCACTCGATAACGCAGTCCTACTCAGTCTCCGATACCCAGGGATTCTTACTTGGGCTGCCCACTGACCCGGTGTCCTTGGTAGTATGGCCCCAATACTACCAATTACACCGCGTCAGTATTCACCCCAAGTCCTCCTCCCCAAACCCCGAATCCTGAGTACTATATTCTTGTCATACACTAGTTACCCACTCGCTCTCAAACACCTCATAGAAGCAGGTTTCCCTAGACTAAGGCATCACAAAATCAGGCCACTCTAGTCCTAATATGTATACCTAGTCTACTAGCATGCGTATCATATCATATCATCTCATAACACATATTGTAAGAGTATTTTGGGGATTTTACCGTTCGGGCGCTGGCTGACCATACACAGTCTTTCTTATTTGGTTGTCTCAAAATCACTTATCAAATTTTTGTTGATTTATTAATTAAAATTTTCTCAAATCCCCGGTTTGAGTTCAGTTATGCCCGAAAGTGTACCCGAATCCCTCAAACCAAGGCTCTGATACCAACTTGTAACGTCATAAATTTCAAAACCAATTTTTTCATTTTTACAATCATTAAAACATTGAGTAATAAAATTTAGGTTCCAATGTAACAATTTAGTCACGACCAAATACATAATAAGATCACAAAATGATTTCCTCGAGTGTGTGTACGATCACGCCAGCGCCTTCCCACGGTCCTCGCTAGTACCTGGAACACATAACACAACAACTGTAAGCATAAATGCTTAGTGAGTTCCCAAAATACAACGTACGCACATACGCCTTTCCAGGCGTCGACCTTCCGGTCCATGTGTCTCAGGGGACTTCCATCCCGACTGGGTAAACCTTCCGGTCCTACCCACGTCAACCTTACGGTCCATATGACCACGCCTTCCGGCCCATAACATTTTGCCTTCCGGCCAATACCAGGCATATCACACATGGCACATATAACGAATAACTTATTACACATAAGGCATATATCTCATATCACGTTCGACCTTCCGGTCACACAGTCAAACCCTTCCGGGTACAGTATAGTGAGAAGACTCACCTCGTATGTCTCGCTAATTCGTGAACCCTAGAAATCACTCGTGCTCGAACCCCTGAGCTGTAATCCTCCTATGACATCATGAATCTATAATTATTACTTGTACCACTAGGGTTAACCATTCTTATTAAGTCAACACTGGTCGACTTGGTCAACAGACTTTGGTCCAATTAACCGGACTCAGCGAGTGCACTATAGTGACTCGGCGAGTCTACGCGCTTTCTCCAACTTGCAAGGATTTTCCCTTTGACTAGTCGAGTACTTCCCTGACTCGACGAGTTCCACCTGGGCATGAATCACGGGGCCACCGCGACTCAACTCGCCGAGTCGCAAGGATAACTCGGCGAGTCCCCACTCGACTCGGTCCACCTGTCAAAACCTTTCTAACTCTCCGTGACTTACTGAGTCACCCATAACTTGGCAGGACTACACACTGGGTGGTCACAAGGACAATCTTCAAGCGACTTGTCGAGTCTGTTCTTTAGACTCGGCGAGTCCATGCCATGCATCAACTAAAACTGGCTTTTGCAGTCAGATCCGTTCCATACACACATAGATTTGGCCTTCCCAAGCTCATTTGTCACGTAAAGTCTCAGTCTTGGTCGCCATGCAACACATACGGGGCTCATTTTGGAGAAATAACCTCTAATATGGCAACCCTAGCTTCCAACTCAAAAGAATGGACATAAAGCTTGTCATTTGGGGCCTTCTGCACCTGCTAAGGTCCAGATCTAGGTTCCATATCTCCATGGGACCTTTCATACTTTCAATTCAAGCCAAATAAGGCAAGAAGAAACCCTAAAATTGACACATCAACCAAAATACGAAGTTTTAGCTCTAAAAGTTACCTCAAGAAGGTTCCCTTGATGAAATAGAAGCAGATCCAAGCTCCCCAACTCTTCAAGCTTGATCTTCTCCTTCGTTCTTGCAAAAATCACACAAAATGATGAACAAATGGCCTCTTATCACACTCACAAGGTCTCTCAGGCGTATGGGTGCACTTAGGGCTCAAGGTGGCCGCAAATGAAGGCCATAAGGTCCTTTAAATAGGGCTTAGGACCGAAAAATTAGGGTTTCATTAAACAGCGCGGACTCGCCGAGTCCGGACGCGAACCTCCATCCAAAACCGCGACCCGACTCGGCGAGTTCGACCTCCAACTCGCCGAGTCCCCTCACAGAATACCAAAAATATGAAAGGAAAGATACCTGGGGATCCGGGCTGTTACAGATCTCATATTCCGCATGATCAAATTCATCCTTACCATTCTCCACATCCTCACTTCTTGTCCCCTACAAATCATAAAAAATGTGAAACCCACATCCTGTATCAAGGACCCAAGAATGAGAATAAGATGAGTTATTAGATAAGATAGCGTAAATACCTGCCAATGTTGGCTTCACCTTGCCATCCTTGATATCTTGCGAGTATTTCAGGCATCTTCATTTCCAATGCCCCTTGTCATTGTAATAGAAGCAAGTGGCCTATTTGGGGTCAGAGATAAGGGGAGCATCAGAATTCGATTTTCCTTTGATTCTTGTACTTGACGACCTAGATTGGGATTCTCCCTTCTAGTTTTGTTTGGGAGGACATTTCCTTTTCTTTTCTTTACCTTGCCCAATGGCAAGAACAAGTGCACTTGTAGGAGATGAGGCAATACCTTTTCTCTACATTCATTCTTTAGCTGTTCAAAGGAGGTTGTGTAATTGTGACATAGTAGTTTCATTATCGTTGTTCAAATGTTAGGTCAATATGAACTGATCATAACAACTTGGCAGAGAGTTCAACATTATGTCGATCGCCAGCTCTTCGTCAAAATTCACATTGAGCTTGATTAGCCTATCCATGTATCATTTCATTATCGAATCCTGGTTGCTCACATACTCCCCATCCTTCATCTTGCTAGCAATGAGGGACTTTACCACCTCGTACTTTTCTTTACGAGCTCGCTTATTGTATTTCTTCACAATGTCCTTGTTCATCTCGTACAACCAGTAACCTCATCGTGCCTTTGCAATTCTGGAGTCATTATCGCCACCATGATGCACACAACTTTTATGGCATCATTATAGTGTTTTTTGTAGGATACCACTTCTTCAATTGTGGCCTTTGTTTTGTCGATCTCATCCAAAGGTTTTTCAAGGACGTATTCGTTGTCTTCGAAGTGAAAAGTAATTTTGATGTTGTGCATCCAATTGTTGTAGTTGGTTCCGTCCAATTGCACCATTGAGCAGATGTTCAACAGAGAGAAGCCAAAAATGTGACAAGGAGGGGTACTATGCGAGGTATTGCCTCCAGCAGGGCGCAGCCCCGAGTTCCAGGATTTTCTATCATTGTGATTAGTTTGGCCATGTGAATGTCAACTATCCATTGCTCGTCACCAAGCCAGCGTAGGCCCCGACGCCAGCTACTTTGAGGATCACTGATGGGCACCAGGGGAGGGTGGATCCCCCGAGGGCTCAAGGTCACACTTTTCAACTCATTGCCAAAGAGGCCAGAGCAGCTCCAGATGCTGTAACTGGTATGTATCTATTAATTATTGTGTTGATTACATTTTGTGTTATGCTTATATATATATATATATATATATATATATATATATATATATATATATATATATAGCCTCTAATAGGTACATTCCTAGTGAACTCTTTGTCTGCTCTTATGATGTTTGACTCGGGTACAAGTCAATCTTTTGTATCTCATCTTTCAGTATGGAGTTTGATATGCCTATTGGGGAGTTAGAGTGTCCATTGCTAGTTCTATCGCCAACAACTACAAGGTTTCTGCATTTACGGTATATCAGGGATGCGTGCTTGAGATCTTTGGGGTGCCTTATACGATCTATATGATCCCTATACCCATGGGGGATGTATGCGTGATAGTAGGTATGGACTGGATGATCTGGTTTGGTGTCATGATTGATTGTGAGAGCCAGTGGGTTGTAATTTGAACCACAAGTAGGGGAGAACTTGTTATTTATGGAGAGGGCACTAGGGTTGGTTCAGGGTTTTGTTCAGAAGCCAGGGCTCGACTCAATATTCAGTACAAGAGTGTAGGTTATTTGGATTATGTGGTTAACACTCAATTTGGGGATCAGGTTTCAGTTTTAGAGGTTCTAGTGGTTAGAGAGTTTACTGGTGTATTTGTAGAGGAGTTGCCCGGTGTGCCTCCCGTAAGGCAGGTTGAGTTCAGGATTGACCTTGTGTCGGGTGTGATCTCGATCGCCAAGGCGTCGTATCACTTGGCACCGCCTTAGATGTGGGATTTATCATCTCAGCTGCAAGAGCTTCTAGGCAAGGAGTTCATCAGACCGAGCAGTTCTCCGTGGGATGCGTTCATATCGTTCGTTAAGAAGAGGCATGGTTTGCACTGGATGTCCGTTGATTATCTGGAGTTGAATAAGTTAACGGTGAAGAATTGTTATCCCCTCTCTAGGATTGATGACCTCTTTGATCAGTTGTAGGGAGCATCTTGGTTCTCCAATATACATATGTGGTCTTCGTATCATCAGGTTAGAGTGAGAGAGGAGGACGTGGAAATGATCGTGATCCGGACTTGTTATGGGCATTACGAATTCATGGTGATGCCATTTAGCTAACCAATGCACCTGTTGTGTTTATGGTTTTGATGAATTAGTTATGTAGGTCGATGATCGATCGATCCATTATTGTATTTATTAATGATATCTTGGTGTATTCCAAGACCCGAGAGAAGCATGAGGAGCATCTTCTCTAGCTTCTGGTGGATTTAAGGCGAGAATGACTTTATTCTAAGTTCTTGAAGTGTGATTTTTGGTTACAAGAGGTCCAGTTCCTGGGGCACCTCGTTATCCAAGATGGGATTTTGGTCGATCCGACCAAGATCGAGGCGGTGATGTAGTGGGAGGTTTTGAAATCTCCTTCCGATATCAAGATTTTCTTAGGTTTAGCAGGGTACTATCAGATATTCATTCAAGATTTCTCAAGGATTGTGGTACCCCTCACTCATCCCACGAGGAAGGGGTGGATTTTCGATGGGGCCCAGAGCAGCAGTCGATATTTGAGACTCTTCGGCAGAGGTTAAGTGTGGCCCCAGTATTAACCCTCCCAGAGGGAGTTGAGGATTTTGTGGTATTCTGTGATGCATCAATCAATGGTTTGGGGGCAGTCCTCATGCAAAGAGGAAGGGTGATTGCTTCTGCTTCACAGCAGCTGAAGTCGCATGAGGCGCGATATTCGACGCATGATCTGGAGTTGGGAGTGGTGGTGTTCGCCCCCAAGATTTAGAGGCACCATCTTTATGGGGTCTGTTGTATTGTCTACACTGATCACAAGAGTTTGAGGCATATTATGGATCAACCAAACCTAAACGTGAGGCAGCGCAGGTGGGTTGATGTATTCAATGATTATGACTGCGAGATCCTTTACTATCTAGGTAAAGCGACCGTGGTAGCGGATGATTTGAGTCGTAATTCAGTGGGGTCTTCAGATTGGGTGATGTGTATGAGAATATCGATTGATTATCTACTTTTGGGTTTGATCAAGGAGGCTTAGGCTGAGGGAGTTTGGAAAAGAGAACTGGACGAAAGAGTGGATCAGAGGTGAGATTGATAGATTTGTCACGGATAGTCGAGGGTTATTGACCCGCTGTGGTCGGGTTTGGGTCCCAGTTTCTTGTGGGATCAGGCAGGTTGTGCTGGAGAAGGCTCATAAGTCTCATTGTTTCTATTTATCTTGGGGCCACCAAGATGTATCGGGATTTGGGATTGTGCTATGGGTGGTCGTGCATGAAGAATTGGGCACGAGGCAAACCTTCATCATTGCTTATCATCGGTATACTGACAAAAAAAGAGTGAGATAACGATACAGACCCTTGAGGATATGTTCTAGGCTTATGTTATCGATTTTGGTGGGAGCTGGGATTCCTACCTACCTCCTGCGGAGTTCTCCTAGAACAATAGTCAGGAGCTCAGTCAGGGTTGGCAAGGTTGCTTATAGGTTGGAGCTATCTGAGGAGCTCAGTCAGGTTTACAACACTTTCCACGTTTCGCAGCTATGAAAGTGCGTATTGGATGAGGATGTAATGGTTTCCTTGGATGATATTTAGGTCGATGAGCACCTGAACTATGTTGAGAAGCCGGTAGCCATTCTGGAAAGGAGGATGAAGATCTTGTAAAACAAGGAGGTACCTTTGGTAAAAGTACAATGGCAACATCGGAGAGGCTCCGAGTGGACCTGGGAATCGGAGATTGAGATGCAGGAGCATAATCCACAGTTGTTCACTGCAGCAAACTTCAAGGAGGAAGTCTACTTCAAGTGAGGGAGAATTGTAACATCCCAATGTTAAGGTACTTCTAAATTCATCCCTATAATTTTATATATGGAATTTTTGTCCCTATGTCTCAAGAGAAATTGCCTTGAAGCCCTAGTGGTAATTTTGTAATTATGGCAGGAGAAGTACGCCAAGCGTACATGTGTGTATGCTACGTGTACTAGGTCACACCCTAGTACACTGGGCATACACTTATGTACGCGGGGCCTACTAGCTAAATAAGGAAACCCTAAATTTTTGGGTTTAGGCGGTATTTAAGCAACATTAACCCTCATTTCTCTTTACATTTCCAGCCTCCATCAGCAAATTTGCGTTCTCTTCCAATCCCTAGCCACTTTTGAGCTCTTGGAAGGTTTAGTGTTAGTTTTTGTGTGTTCCAAACGAAGAAGAAGGTGGTGGTGAAGCTTGGAAGCTTAAAGAAAGCTTGGATCTGGGAGTTTTGTATCCTTCTCCATCATTAGAAGGTATAGTGTGCATACCTTGATTGTCTTATTTTCTAGATCTGTATCTTGGGTGTTTTTATGTTACTTTTTGGTCCCAAAAGTCTCATATTCTTCATGGTATGTTCTTGTCGATTTGGGTTGTCCTTTGATACCCTAAGGGGGGTCCAAAGCCATAAAAATGAGGTCCTATTTGTTAGTTTTTCTTGATGCATCTTGTAGAAGGTCTTAATGGCTTAAGACCTTGTGTTAAGAACTTTTTGGACTTGTAAAGTCATAAATTTGGAATGTTTATGACTGTATAGTGTATTTGGGCCTTAGATATGAAATATGGCTTAAGTGCTTAAGATATTAACCAATTATTTAAGTTTGGAGGCTGCTAGGGTACGCCACGCATACACTGGAGTATTCCCTACGTACTCGTTCAACCACCCCGATGAAGAGCCAACTGTTCGGATTCGCGTACGCCATGCGTACATCTGGAGTACGCCCTGTATACTCGCACCGGTCAGCCTTGTTGAGTTGACTCGGTTAAGTTGACTCTGTTGGGTTGATTCAGTTGACTTCGTGGGTTTGACTAGTTGACTTTGACCAAGTTTTACCTTGACGGTATTTTGGGATTTTGATGGAAATAGTCACTTGGTGGAAATAGGTATTGGTTAGAGAGCTGAGATTCGAAGTCAAGCCTAATCAGTTATGTTCAGTTTGCGAGGTGAGTTTTCCTCACTGTAGTTTTGGGTCGAAGGCACCAAGGTCAGCCCTTTGGATTGTTATCCTAATTTATCACATGATTTTATGTTATAGTTATCTGTATGATATGCATCCTGGTATGTAGGACGATGCTATGCTTAGTGATCTGTTAGATCTGTATGATTGTCTGTATATGTTAGCTAGAGTTTGATATGGTATATGTTGATATGTGATGGTGTGTAGGTTGAGGCAGTCATGCTTTGTGCTGAAGGCCAAGATACCCAAGGCGTCCCGGATAACCTGTACGCCAGAGCGACATACCAGTCATGCCGAAGGCCGAAAGAACATTCTAGATAGGATGAAGGCCCGGTGAGGTGTCCCAATCATGTTGAAGATTCTGTGAGCGTACCATATAGACTGTAGACCGGTGGGGCGTTCCAATCATACTGAAGGCTCTGTGTGCATTCTGTTTGTGGTTGTTATTTTTATGTGTTGTGTTGGTACTTTGGGGGAACTCACAAGCGTTGTCTTACAGTTTTGGGTTATCTTTCAGCCTGACCCAAAGGACCGGAAACTCGGATTACCCGAAACCCGGATAAAATCATTCTCTAAACCCGGGACCCAAACCGGTTCTACATATTTTTTCTCTAACGGTTCCAGTTCTGGTCCGATTTGGCCCGATTTTCTGGTTCTAAATCTCATCCTTACTTTCAGGTACTTTGTTCCGGTCCGATTTGGCCCGATTTTCTGGTTCTAAATCTCATCCTTACTTTCAGGTACTTTAGAGGATCGCGGGAAGGCGAAGGCATGACCGTACACACCCTCATGTTTTGGACTTATGATTTTGGGAAACTCTGATATAGAACATGTTTTGAAAACTATGTTTTAAACAATTTGTATTTTGGGTTGGTTTTAAAAATTTAAATTTTTGTGATTTTTATGGATGTTACACTAATTTCCAATACAAGACCTCTAGCATTTGTTGCAAAAGAAAAAAAACCAACAAGATGAAATCAAAAGTAGCTGCTAAAGATTCTGATTCAAATGGTACTAATGATGAGTTCACTAGTCAGGAGAAGGCTTTAATGCTTATCAATCCTAACAAATTTTTTTTAGAAAAAATTCTCAAGGTTCAGATGCGACAATTATAGAAGATATTAGAGTGGAGGAAAGACTTTCAAGGGAACTAATGAAAGCTATACGAAAACCAAGAATGAAGGATACAAGGGTTATCAAAAAGAAGATGATAAGAAAGAAAAGAAGTAGCTTGGGGACTCAGGATTTGATTATAACTATTGCAACGACAAAAACCATTTCAAAAAAGTGCATGTTGAGGATACAAAATCAGAAGAAAGAAAAGGAAAAAGATGAAGCCTATTATTTCCAAGAACTTGAAGATCTTCACAACTTGAAGCTCACTGGAAAAACATTAATTGTCGAAGAAAATGCCAGTGACAGTGGAAACATAGAGGTATGGTCAACTGATTTGGAAGATGATGAAGTTTCAAAGTTAACTTATGGTGCTTACTATGTTGTGAACAAGGTGGATGATGAAAGCAGTGTAAAACGTTTCATTCTTAAGAGTGTGAGTTTGAGGAGTCAAAAGTATTTCTTAGATGAAAATGTAAGTTCAGATATGTACATGTTTACAAAACTGTTAGAGAGCATGTGGAGGTGAGCGAGAAGCTAACCGACAAGGTACACTCTACCCTTAAATCTTTAAATATTCTCTCATTAGGATTCTGAACTAACTGATTTAAGAAATAATGTTTATGAGTTTAGTGAAAGTTGAAAATGGAATCACATAAGTTTTACAAATCTTGATGGCGATCTTAGAAGGATTACCTTTATAAATGAGGAAAAAAGAATAAGAATTGAGGAATTGCAGGTTGAACTATCTAGGGAAAAGGACAACGTTATTTTAATAGAAATAAGATACTAAGATTTTAATGAAACAAAGAAGTATATTTTGTCAAATACCTCGTCGCCTGTACAATAACATTTCACAACTTTTTTTGAACTGTAATACTGCGAAAGAGATGCATAGAAAGATGTTTCCCTTTTTAGAATATCAAGATGAGGAAATAGATGTTGAGTGTTATAGATGTGAATCTTTAATTCCATCTAATGAATCCTTGAGTGATTCAAATAGGGTTGTAATAGAAAAGATTGAAGAATTTTTTATATCAAAAGAAAATAAATTCACGATGAAAGATGTGCTAACAGAAGAAGACAAACAACAAATCAAAATGAAATCAATTGATAATTATAACTTGTTACGGAAGAAATTAAATTTATAAGAAATCATGATTCTACGATTGATTTTAATTTGATGAAAGCGAAATGAGTGAAATATCAGTTGAGGATGAAGTTGATTGTTCTTCTTATGTGAAACCTATTGATGAACCAAAAAAGAATCTAATTTTTAGTCAATTGAATTTGAGCAATTTTTTGAAAAATGAAGAATTAAGAATTTGTTGAAAATTAAGTATTCAAGCCTTAATATGATGTCTGGACTTTAAAGAAGATCGATGAACCAAGATTAGGAGAGTTTACTAATTTAAAGTTCACTGTTTTGAGGGGATCAAACAATGAACAATTTGTATTCACATGTATTGATCTTGCGATCATGAATCCCTATGATTGGATTGTGTTATTTGGTATACTGAAAAAGAATGAATCTAAATTTGGATCTCAACTCCAACATTTGAAGAAAATGATCAGATTTTATGTTACTGAGTTATGCAAGATGGATATTGTATTACCATTATTTTTCACCCATTTTGTTTTTTTTGTTTTTTTATTTGTAGAACATTCATTTGAAAAAATGTTAGCATGAGTCTTATTTTGAATATTATGAAAAATCACCCATGTTACTTTATTATGAAACAAGCTCATCAAAATAAATGTTCTCAAAAACAGAATGTAATGAAAAAATGTTAGCATGAGTCTTATTTTGAATATTATATTTTAATATTAGATCTATATTAATTATTTAAAACCTAGCCCTGTGTCTTGTCATACCCCAAAACCAAGAACGTCGGAAATGTTCTGGGGCGGAGGACGTCATGTAAATTATCACAACACAGTATAACAGTAAATAAGCAAACAACATTATCCATTGCATTTGATATAAAATTTTAATACAAGTGTGTTCTGTACAGTTATAGACACCAAAAAGTAAATCAAAATAATAAGATGAGTCTTGAATGCGCTCCATCTTCTCAAAATCTCGCATCGGTACCTGTCTACTGACGACCTGAGAATACAAGTTATTTTGAAAGCGAGTATCAGCATTAAGCTGGTGAGTTCATAAGTATTTTAGTGTCGGTGTTTGTATCAAAACATTTGAACCTAGTTATAAACATGAGTTTGTAAACATTTGTGATATAAGTATGTGAATGTTTGTAAGTGTTTGTAAGTGTTTGTAAAAGTTTGAATATCTTAGAAAAACCTATATTTTCTATTAAAAGTAGCCTTCTACCAAGGCGTAACTGTTTTGTATGTTCGTTTACTGTAAAAGTGTGTAATTTTCCCAAGTGTAACTATCATTGTCAAAATATAGTTTGTACATTAATGTTTAAGTGAAAAGATCACTAAATATATAAAGGGTAAATTAATGTAGTATTGTAGTGTTGTACTATAGGAACTACTGCTGTACTAACTACCTTAAACCGGATTTATATTAAGGTATCATGTGATTAGTTGTACCATACTATCGACTAGGTAACAACGACAAATGTAGGTCATAAAAAGGTATGACGTTTGGCACCCGCAGACCTGCAGGTCCGGCTGTAGCTAGCAGCAAAGTGAAGGATAGTCAATCCAGTATAGATCTATACGCAAACTCATGCTCTCCCTCCAAGAGACTATGGCTACAACTCGGGCCATGACATTGAAGGCATGCTCCGATACAGTGGATCACAATTTGTTAACGTATTCATGTATATGTAATGTATTGTTACTCGTTCTAGTATCGTTGTATATGTTCTCTTTCTAGTATAGTTGTATATGTTCTTCTTCTAATATAGTTGTATATGTTCTTCTTCTAGTATAGTTGTATATGTTCGTCTTGTAATGTAATGTATATGTTCTCATAGAAATAAGTACTGACTCATGAATGAACTGACTCATTGAACATCTCATTGATCTAGCAATTGTATAAGTATTATCCCGTGCTACCCATATGGTAACACATTAATGAAGTAACTGGTACGTATGAATCTGGAAGAAATTTTATGACTATATATGTATACATGATATATAATTAATATTGAGATGACCTTCAGACGGCTACCCGATATCCCACCAGACCACATCTCAAGCGCGAAAAGGAAATAGGGCGGACGACCTTCCTAAGCCTTTTAAACATTTCTTATATAACTATACATATACGGGCATGCAATTTATAATAAGTATAAAAGATTTTAAGTAAAAGTAATTGATAAGTAAAAGAGTTTGTAAAGCAGTTTGAAGTAAAACAGTTTGAAAAGTAGTAAAATCATTTGTTTTGTAGTTATTAATCACATGTGATTGATTTAATAACTATAAGTATTCAACTTGTATCCCCCCATAAAAGCATTTAAAACATTTATAGTATTTCAAAGGTTAGTTAAAGGGGTATGAACTCACCTGTAGTAAGTGGATTGGATTGAAATGTCGGATATGGTGCTAGGTGGCAAATGAGGACTTGTACACACGTACGAGCCTAGTTTTCATATAGTAAGCATATATATATATATATATATATATATATATATATATATATATATATATATATATATATATATAACTAATTAGCCAAAATATAACTAATAAATTAAGTTGGGACACTCTAGAACATGAAAACACTTTGTATAAGTGTTATAAGTCCTAAGGATTGCATCTAAGTGGTTGTGGGACAAGGCTAAAGGGGTTTAGGGTTCCAAAGGACCCTATACATGAGTTTACTCTTCAATGACCCTCACACAAGGAGTTTACGGTCGTAAACCCTTGAGTTTACGGCCATAAGCTCCTAATATTAATGTAATTTTGTGTTTTGAAGTGTTACATGATTCCTAGAAGCAATTCTACTTGGTGGTTTAATCCTTGGAAGAGTTTAGGGCATTAAGACACTCCTTTTAGGAGTTTATGGCCCCAAGGCCATTTCCTTGTGAGTTTACTGCTGTAAACTCATATGGAAAGGGGTATTTTTATGTTTTGAAGTCCCATTCTCATCTAGGATAGGTTCTAGACAATTATCTAAGGCTAATGAAGGCCTTAGGCTCACTTTGGTACCTCCCCCCCCTTTGATGTTCATGGGACAAAGACCAAATCCATAAGATATTATGGCTGTAATCTCTCTTTCGGATTGGCATATGATGATTTAAGGTCCCTATATTAACCAGGAATAAATCGAGGCTATTGTCCAAGGCTTTAGGAGTGATTAAGGCACTCTTTGGCCTTTGAGTTTGGAGTTCACGATCCAAGAACTTCTTGGGCGGTGAACACCTAAATCTTGGTGTTTATGGTTGATTTCTAGTCATAAATACACCTTCATACAAGCATAAGGTAGTTGTATATCACGGGGGAAGGTCTAGGCATCATTTTACCCTTATAAAAGAGTTTACTCCCCAAGGTGTTCTTTGGTGGTAAACTCTCGAATCTTGAACTTTTGGTATGAAATCTATGTTATTAAACCCAATATATGCCATATAATACAACTAGAGAGAGTTACTCACGATTCAGGATGAAAACCCGAAGATCCGTGAGAGAGAAATGGATTTTCTTTAGTTAGAAATGTAACTAATGAAATAATTTGGTTAAGAATCATATATATAGTCATGGGATTTTTGGCAGAGAATATTTTTATTCAAGAAATGAACTCTAATATCATAGAGTTTTGAAATAACAGAGTTGCACGAAGCCCTAGTGCATCCTCTCTCCTGATATCTCTTTAAGTGTAAACCCTGAAATACTCAAACTTATACGGAAATGTCTGAAAATTTATTGCGACTGTTCTAACTTCTATTGACTTGATAATGTTTGTACATAATGGAAATTTCATGTTGTCACATCATCCCCCTTTAGAAGGAATTTCGTCCCGAAATTAGAATTTAAGAAAATAAGAAGTTACAAAATAACTAAGCGTAAAGATGAGGATATTTCAGTTTCATCTGATCCTCATGCTCCCAAGTGAATTCTGGTCCTCGTTTGGTGTTCCTGCGAACCTTCACAATCGGGATGCGGCTTTGCTTTGTCTGCTTGACCTCACAGTCCATGACCTCTACTAGTTCTTCCACGAAGTTGAGGCTCTCGTTGATCTCGATCTCTTCGAGTGGGATTACAAGAGTCTCTTCGGATAGACACTTTGTCAAGTTAGAGATGTGGAATATAGAATGTGCGTTATGAAGTTCATCGGGTAGGTTGAGTTTGTATGCTACAGGGCCGATTCTTGCGAGAATCTCGAAATGCCCTATGTATCTCGGATTGAGCTTCCCACGCTTACCGAAGCGTATCAAGCCCTTCCAGGGTGTGACTTTAAGAAGGACTCGGTCTCCCACCTGGAATTCCAAAGGTTTCCTTCGTTTGTCCACATAGCTTTTCTGTCGGTCTCTAGAAGCTTTCAATCGTTCATGGATCTGAACGATCTTCTCTGTTGTTTCTCGAATGATTTTCGGGCCTGTGAGAGTACTGTCCAAAAATTTCCCCCTAGCTAACTGGGTATCACCCACTTCAGCCCAACACAGAGGGGATCTGCACTTCCGGCCATAGAGGGCTTCAAATGGAGCAGCCTTGATGCCCGTGTGATAACTGTTATTGTAGGAAAATTCGACAAGGGGTTAATGAGTATCCCATGCCTTTCCAAAATCAATCACACAGGCTCTCAACATATTTTCCAGTGTTTGGATGGTCCTTTCACTTTGTCCATCGGTCTGTGGATGGTAGGCCGTGCTCATGGCCAACCTTGTTCCTAGGGAATGTTGTAGCGACTGCCAGAATCTTGAGGTGAACCTACTATCTCTATCGGAGATAATGGATATAGGTACACCATGTAGTCATACGATTTCCCTAATGTATGTTCTTGTAAGTTTTTCCATCTTGTCAGTTTCTTTGATAGGCAGTGTGCAGAATTGGTCAATCGGTCGATGATGACCCGTATGGTATCATGTCCATCCGTTGTCTTGGGCAACTTGGTTATGAAATCCATAGTGATCCGCTCCCACTTCCATTCTGGAATCTTTGGTTGTTGTAGCAAACCGGTGGGCTTCTGATACTCGACCATAACCTTTGCACTAGTAAGATTTACCTATGAAGGTAGCAATCTCTGCTTCCATGTTAGACCACCAGTATAACTTTTTGAGATCCATGTACATCTTTTCTGAACCTGGGTGGATGGAATACCGAGTGCTGTGCGCCTCGGTCATGACTACGTCTCTGAAACCACCTAGTCTTGGGGTCCAGATCCAGTCCATGAAATAATAAACTCCGCCACCATTAACTTTTAAGTTCTTATCCATTCCTCTCAGGGATTCACCTACCACGTTTTCAGGTGTCAAAGCGTCGAGCTGAGCAGCTTTAATTTGTGTGGACAAGTGTGAATGGATAATCATAGTCAAAGATTTGACTTTACAACCAGAATATTCATTCCGAATTAGGGCGTCAGCTACAACATTGGCTTTACCCGGATGATAAAGAATTTCGCATTCGTAGTCACTGAGTAGCTCGACCCACCGTCGTTGTCTCATGCTGAGCTCTTTCTGGTCAAAAATATGTTGCAGACTTTTGTGGTCTGTAAAGATAGTTCTCTTCGGACTGTAGAGGTAATGTCTCTAGATCTTCAGAGCAAACAAAACTGCTCCTAGCTCAAGATCGTGTAGTTGACCTCATGTGTCTTCAGCTGTCTCGAGGCATAGGCCATGACCTTACCTCTCTGCATCAGAACACACCCGAGCCCTTGATTCGATGCATCGCAATAGACTACGAAGTCTTCTATCTCTTCGGGGAGGATAGTACTGGTGTGGTGCACAAGGTTCATTTGAGCGTTTGGAACGCTCTCTCCTGTTTCTCTTCCCAGTCAAAGGCCACGCCTTTCTGGGTCAGTGTTGTAAGAGGTTTCACAATTCGGGAGAAGTTCTGTATGAACCTGCCGTAGTAGCCAGCGAGACCTATAAATTGACGAATTTCTGTAGGCGTTTTCGGTGCTGACAAGTTCTCAATTGCCTTAATTTTGGATGGGTCCACATGGATTCCTTCTTCGCTTACCACGTGTCCTAAGAATTCGACTCTTCGGATCCAAAAGTCGCATTTAGAGATCTTCACATAGAGCTTCTCCGTTCGAAAAGTTCCTACAACTTGTCGCAGGTGATCGCCATGCTCTTCCTTACTTCGGGAGTAGATCAAGATGTCATTTATGAAGACAATGACGAACTGATCCAAGTAAGGTCGGGATACTCTATTCATTAGATCCATAAAAACTACGGGCGCATTGGTCAATCCGAATGGCATCACCACGAACTCATAGTGTCCGTAACGAATTCAGAGGGCTGTCTTTGGGACATCCTCCTCTAGCACTCGTAACTGGTGATATCCAGATCTTAGATTAATCTTCGAAAAGTAGTTCGCCCCTTGCAGTTGGTTAAATAGATCGTCTATGCGAGGCAAAGGGTAACGATTCTTGACCGTTAGTTTGTTGAGTTCTCTGTAGTCGATACACATACGGAAGGATCTGTCTTTCTTCTTAACGAACAAGACCGATGCTCCCCAAGGCGAGAAACTTGGTCTTATAAACCCCTTGCTAAGCAGTTCGTTAAGTTGACCAGATAGTTCCTACATCTCAGCTGGTGCTAATTGGTAGGCCGACTTGTCTACTGGGGTAGCTCTTGGGACTAAGTTGATTTTGAACTCGACATGTCGTTGTGGAGGTAATCCAGGTAGCTCTTCTCGGAAAATGTCGGGAAAGTCGCTTAGTACTGGAATGTTTTTTAGTTCTTTCGTTTCGAGGCTCGTATCGACGACGTGATCAGGGAATGCATGGTATTCTTTACATAGATACTTCTGTGCTTGAATACTTGATATAATATGAAGACTCACACCGGGTTTGTTGCCGTAGACGATAAGAGTTTTGTTAGACGGGAGGTTTAGAAGGACTACTTTTTCTTAGCTCATGACGTCGGCGCGATGAAGACACAACCAATCCATGACGATGATAACATCGAAGCTTCTAATCGAGACCGACATAAGGTTGATTGGAAATGAATGGTTATCTAGAGTTAGGGTTCATCCTAAGTATATGCTATTTGTACTTTCTGTTTTTCCATTATCCATTTCTATTGTGAATTGTTCTTTAAGTATGTGTGGATGTTGTTTAAGCAGGCGAGCAAATTTATGGTTCACGAAGCTTCACTCCGCTCCACTATCGAACATAATACATGCATATGAGTTATCGAGGAGGAACGTACCAGTCACCACCGTCGGGTCAACAACTGCTTCCCCATGGCCTATTGCTAGTACCCTCCCTGCTCCGCCAACATTCTTCGCTTTGGGAAAGTCCCTCTTATAGTGGCCCACCTCGCCGCATCCATAGCAGGTCTGGCTCACGCCAGAGCCGGGGACTTGGGTGATCGGCCTCGTCGGAGATTTACAGTAATGGACTGTGTGTCCTTTCTTGTTGCAGTTAGAGCACTGCATTTCACGGCAGGGGCCGTTGTGGTAGTTTCATTTGTTGCACTTAGGCAAATTTCCAGCATACTGCCCCACCGGAGCAGTAGCAGCAGTAGCGATTATTGCGGCATGCACTACCACAAATTGCTACTTTTTGGCTGTTCGTTGTTTCTTCTTTTCCTCCCAGAACTTCCACTTAGTGTCAGCGGGTTTGGAGGGTTCCGAGATGGCTAGGGTTGTTTTTTCCGCAGGGGTTTTGACTTCGTGGTCAATGAGTCTCTGTGCCAGTCGCTTGGCACTGTCGAAGGTAGCAGGGTTTGATGATAGGACATTCCCCTGATACGGAGGCACTAGCCCCCATATGTACCTCTCGATCTTTTTCCCTTCAGTGGGAACCATATTGGGGCAGAGGGCCACCAGTTCACTGAATCTGGCGGTATGCGACTATGTTGGAGCCCTTCATGGTTAGGCTCCACAGCTCTTGCTCCAGTTTCTGGATTTCTCCCCTTGAGCAGTATTCCTCAATCATGAGGTGTTTCATGGTTTCCCAACCCATGTCATTCGCCACTACTAGAGTTAACGCTTTAACGTGGCCGTTCCACCACGTTAGGGATTTTCCTTCAAAGGTGAATGCGGCATATTTGACCTTGCTTGCAGCAGGTCACGAACAAATTTTGAAGACTGATTCAGTCTTCTCGAACCATTGCGAGAGGGAAATGACTTTGTCGGTTTCCTGGAAGGACTTCGGCTTGCAGTTGGTGAAATCCTTGTTGGAGCACTCTCTCGAGCGCACAGGGATTTCAACAGGAATAGAGTCAACAGGGGTTCCACCTCTGCTGGCATCAATAGAGTGATACTGAGCCGTGGTAGTTGCCACTGCTGCAGCTACGACAGCATTCAGGGCTACAATATCGATGACCGGAAGAGGAGGTGGTGGAGGTGCAGGGTTATTCCTGGGAGATTTGCGACGAGGCATCTTTCGGCTATAAGTTTATAAAGATAAACACAATGGTAAGAATAAATTGTAAGTTGGGTGAGAGTGACACATGTACTAACTAACCATATCCCAACAGTTGAATGAGTGTTCGAGAACACAACAAGGAATATTAGTAGGAAAACACAAGTGTACAGATTTTTCCCACATATTAGGTAGTTGTCAATAATACTGGTATTACTGATGTAATAAGTTCAGGGAAAATCGACCTAACAGTAGGTCTTACATCATACCATACAGAAAGTTTGACTATTCCTAGATTCCTAGTTAGAGTACTGAAAGTTAGGAATATTTTACAGACAAGTGCTACTTAGGGCACAGATACTAAAGGCTATTCCTTAACCAAAGGACAAAGATGTATTAGACATCTTCTAACGATGATGGGAATTCCTCGGGCGAACCCTGAGGTTTGCCACTTGACGGACCACCTATTGAAGGTGTCTTTCATGAGCCCTTTGACGAACTCGAAGTTCTATGACTTAGGCTAGGGAGGTAGCCAGCTGTTGCTGCAGGGTCTCATTGGTTCTCCAGGTCATTTCCATTTCCTCTTTGAGATGGTGGATGCGGACTGTGTTGTCACCAGAGTTAGTATCAATCTCCATCACTCGGTCGATAGTTGCTCGACCTTGTTCACCATTACGAGCTATTCTGCGGATAATGACGGGCAAAGCTCGATCCGCAGAGCCACCTTTGCTGAGGTTGTAAAAGCTTTGGTGCCCAAAGTAAGGTAAGGGTTGACCCTGTTCATCGCTCAAGCGATTCAACTTGGTTTCCCACAAGGGTGTAGGACCTGGGAAAGCTGGTCGGGGGTTGTTATTTGGGGCTTGACCTACTAGCGGTAGGTTGTTGACTTCAGGCTCAGAGTCAGATCAATCAAAAAAGCATTCTGTGAGGTGATCATCCAAAGGGATTGGATGGTCATCTTCGGGATCTTCTTCGATCCACCCAGCATTGCCTTCATATGGGAAGTATGGGTCGCCATGATGGAATCCAGCCATTTTAAATCTACGCGAGAAGAGAGGTATAAGAATCTAGTGTATAAGTAGCTATTAGTAGTACAAAATACCCCTATAGTATTTTAAGTTTAGGTTCTACTATTCTCTTTGTGGTATTGTTGGTATGCTTTTAGACTTGTTAACATATCACAACCATTCTAGGGAAAATGCTAATCACTCCTCAGACCTGCATAGTTGATCAGGCTATCCCATTCCCAGGACTGACCATACATCCCCGAGCTCACTTGTGATATTTAACAATCATAATATTTGTGTTCTTGTCATTGTGACACTGATTTTAGTATGAATGCAGACTTGTATACTTAATTAAATATTTTAGTATTTAAAGTATAAACTCTTGGTCAGACTGTTTTAATCCCAAATGGATTTATAGTTAGTATATCTTTTATGGGTTGATATAATCAATTCACTATAAACAATGCGTTGATACCAATCTGTCACAACCAAAAACCAAGAACGGCAGAAACGTTCTGGGGCAGAGGACGTCAGGTAAAGTATCACAACACCTTATAACAGTAAATAAGCAAACAACATTATCCATTGCATTAAATATATAATTTTAATAGAAGTGTGTTCCGTACTGTTATAGACACCAAAAAGTAAATCAAAATAATAAGATGAGTCTTGAATGCGCTCCATCTTCTTAAAAGCTAGCCTCGGTACCTGTCTGCTGACGACCTGAGAATACAAGTTATTTTGAAAGCGAGTATCAGCATTAAGCTGGTGAGTTCATAAGTATTTTAGTGTCGGTGTTTGTGTCAAAACATTTGGATGTAGTTATAAACACGAGTTTGTAAACATTTGTGATATACCTATGTGAATGTTTGTAAGTGTTTGTAAAAGTTTGAATCTCTTAGAAAAACCTATATTTTCTATTAAAAGTAGCCTTCTACCAAGGCGTAACTATTTTGTATGTTCGTTTACTGTAAAAGTGTGTAATTTTCCCAAGTGTAACTATCATTGTCAAGATATAGTTTGTAGATTAATGTTTAAGTAAAAAGATCACTAAATATGTAAAGGGTAAATTAATGTAGTACTGTAGTGTTATATTATAGGAACTATTACTATACTAACTACCTTAAACCAGATTTATATAAAGGTATCATGTGATTAATGGTACCATACTATCGACTAGGTAACAACGACAAATGTAGGTCGTAATAAGGTATGACGTTTGGCACCCGTAGACCTGCAGGTCCGTCTGTAGCTAGCAGCAAGGTGTAGGATAGTCAATCCAGTACAGATCTATACGCAAACTCACGCTCTCCCTCCAAGAGATTCTGGCTACAACTCGGGCCATGACATTAAAGGCATGCTCCGATACAGTGGATCACAATTTGTTAACGTATTCATGTATATGTAATGTATTGTTACTCGTTCTAGTATCATTGTATATGTTCTCTGACTAGTATAGTTGTATATGTTCTTCTTCTAGTATAGTTGTATATGTTCTTCTTCTAGTATAGTTGTATATGTTCTTCTTCTAGTATAGTTGTATATGTTCTTCTTGTAATGTAATGTATATGTTCTCATAGAAATAAGTACTGACTCATGAATGAACTGACTCATTGAACACCTCATTGATCTAGCAATTGTATAAGTATTATCCCGTGCTACCCATATGGTAACACACTAATGAAGTAACTGGTACGTATGAATCCGGAAAAACTTTTATGACTATATATGTATACATGATATATAATTAATATTGAAACGACCTTCGGACGACTACCCGATATCCCACCAGACCACATCTCAAGCGCAAAAAGGAAATAAGGCGGACGACCTTCCTAAGCCTTTTAAACATTTCTTATATAACTATACATATACGGGCATGCAATTTATAATAAGTTTAAAAGAGTTTAAGTAAAAGTAATTGATAAGTAAAAGAGTTTGTAAAGCATTTTGAAGTAAAACAGTTTGATAAACAGTTAAAAGAGTAGTAAAATCATTGCTTTTGTAGTTATTAATCACATGTGATTGATGTAATAACTATAAGTATTCAACTTGTATTCCCCCTCCCCCCCCATAAAAGCATTTAAAACATTTAAAAGTATTTCAAAGGTTAGTTAAAGGGGTATGAACTCATTTGTAGTGAGTGGATTGGATTGAAATGTCGGATATGGTGCTAGGTGGCAAATGAAGACTTGTACACACGTACGACCCTAGTTATCATATAATGAACATATATATATATATATATATATATATATATATATAACTAATTAGCCAAAATATAACTAATAAATCAAGTTGGGACACTCTAGAACATGAAAACACTTTGTATAAGTGTTATAAGTCCTAAGGGTTGCATCTAAGTTGTTGTGGGACAAGGATAAAGAGGTTTAGGGTTCCAAAGGACCCTATACATGATTTTACTCTTCAATGAACCTCACACAAGGAGTTTATGGTCGTAAACCCTTGAGTTTACGGCCGTAAGGTCCTAAGCTTAATGTAATTTTGTGTTTTGAAGTGTTACATGAATCCTAGAAGCAATTCTACTTGGTGGTATAATCCTTGGAAGAGTTTAGGGCATTAAGACACTCTTTTTAGGAGTTTACGGCCCCAAGGCCATTTCCTTGTGAGTTTACTTCTGTAAACTCATATGGAAAGGGGTATTTTTACGTTTTCAAGTCCCATGCTCATCTAGGATCGGTTGTAGACAATTATCTAAGGCTAATGAAGTCCTTAGGCCCACTTTGGTACCCCCCTTTGATGTTCACGGCACAAAGACCAAATCCATAAGAGATTACGGATGCAATCTCTCTTTGGGATGGGCATTTGATGATTTAAGGTCCCTAAATTAACTAGGAATAAATCGACGCTATTGTCCAAGGCTTTAGGAGTGATTAAGGCACACTTTTGCCTTTGAGTTTGGAGTTCACGGTCCAAGAACTTCTTGGGCCATGAACACCTAAATCTTGGTGTTTATGGTTGGTTTTTAGTGTTAAATACACCTTCATACAAGCCTATGGTAGTTATATATCACGGGGGAAGGTCTAGGCATCATTTTACCCTTATAAAAGAGTTTACTCCCCAAGGTGTTCTTGGGCGGTAAACTCTCGAATCTTGCATTCTTGCTATGAAATCTATGTTATTAAACACATTATAAGCCATATAATACAACTAGAGAGAGGTACTCCCGATTTGGGATGAAAACCCGAAGATCCGTGAGAGAGAAATGGCTTTTCTCTAGTTGGAAATGTAACTAATGAAATAATTTGGTTAAGAATCATATATATAGTCCTGAGATTTTTGGCAGAGAATGTTTTTATTCCAAAAAGGAACTCTAATATCATAGAGTTCTGAAATAATAGGGTTACACGAAACCCTATTGCATCCTCTCTCCTGATATCTTTTTAAGTGTAAACCTTGAAATACTCAAACTTATACGGAAAAGTCTGAAAATTTACAACGACTGTTCTAACTTCTATTGGCTTGATAATGTTCGTACATAATGAAAATTTCGGGTTGTCACACGTGTATCCCTTACTCGTAAGGTAGACACCCATGGATGGGTTCATCACTAACCCGTAAGGTAGACATCCCACATGCAGGTCTATCACTAACCTAAACACAAAACACAGTCACTACTAATTGACCAGTCCAACCCTTCCCAACTGGGTTCAGCACTAACCCAAGAGATAAAAACGTCATTCACTAATAACATGACCAAATTGACCCAATGTTTTAAGTGAGGCACGACTCTGACCCGTAACAATGCCCCCGATGTACTGCGTTCGCTACTCCAATGATGCAAATATATGCATGTTCTTTGTCATTCAATAATGGTACTTATAATTGTTTCCCATCAGTATAAATTGTTGGGTTTTAAGCATTATAACACTCCTATGGTGCACATGAAACCCTAGATGCTTTGGATCAATGTTTTCTCTGATTATACATGCATTTCAATTTTGAAAAGCATACATCCTAACTAGCATACAATAGAGGGTATACAAGATAAAAACCAAGTTAGATGAATACTTCTTGATGTAGTTTGTAGTTCTTGGCCTTAGAAAGCTTTATCACCTTAAGTGTGATGCCTCTAATGTGTCACACACACCAAATGCAAGAGGGGGCTTGAGAGAATAGGCTAGTTAGCTCAAAATTGATTATCACTCTCATAGAATGAATGGGAAACCGATTTTAGCTCTAGGTGGTTTGATTTTATAGTGTTACAAAGGATAGGTTTCATCCATGCAAATCCTAATGCACCATGACCCTTCATATTTCTTAGGCTCCATGGGTTAAACATCCATGTACTATCATATTGGTTTAGCCCATCCTAATCAACCAGGGATCATTAGCCCACACTATAAGAATTTTTGATTTACTTAATTAGTCCCCATATATTTAATCAGTCTCTTTTGATCACTAAATTAATTGCATATTAATTCTTGATCAATACTAATTTAATAATATGATTTCTCAATTAATATATTATACTTATAATATATTAATAAATTACAAATAACCTTATTATCAAAAGTCCGTCCTATCGAATTGCACTGGTGAAGGCAACCCAAAAGGACCATGCTACTATCGGGTCAAGTACATCCCATTTATAGTCAAGGGCTTAGACACCTAATCCAACATTCTCCTACTTGGATAAGTCAAATAAATATAGCTGCAAAAGCATCTTCAAAATCCAATTAGCAATTGTAGCTTTCAAAATCCAGTGTCGAACTCTGACGTAGTCAGTGACACATCCTTTAGATAAGGGATCATATACTCCTCTGTTCTTCAAGATATCATGCAAACAAATACATGGAACATAGTCATCCTTATTGTCTTGCAGTTTGTTTCCCGATTTCCGATTTATATGACATAGAACATAATTGAACACATCAATTTAGTTCTGACCGGGACCCGACACATAAGTCAAAACAAAATCATCGAGGGGCCCAAGATATCACTTTTAATCTTCTTAGGATAAAAGGAACATATAAGCTTCGAATTATATGCTTGTACTAACAACTCGTTAAATCATGCACAACGATACGTTTTATAACATCAAGTTATTGATGTGTTTTCATGTCATCAATGCATAACCAACTTGTATTCAACAACTCATATATCTTGGCTTGAAGACTATAAGATATTATCGTCTCACAATCACTCGTGATGAACTCCATGAAGTGATTCAGGTGAGCGTGGGTTTAATCTAATATCGAAATCTTATTTCGAAAGCACTCATGAATGTTGCAGCATACTATTTCTATGTCTAACACCTTAGACAATCTACAAGCGAATTCACGACAGTCTAACCTCATAACCTAGTTCCAAAGTACGATCGAGTTTGGATAGTTTGAATAATCTTATTATTATGGAAGTCAAAACATGCAAAAGTGAAACAATAGTAAATAATTGACACAAGAAGTGGTACTTTCTGTCGATATGCCTGGATCTACGATGATCTCTTTGTTTCTTGGTTAAGGCAACTACCCCTTCATTATCGCCAAAAATCTCCACAAGCTCCTTTATGGATGGCACAACTCCAAGGTCTCCGATGAAGTTCTTCAACCATATCGCCTCCTTTGATGCTTCACTCGCTGTAATGTGCTCTGATTCACACGATGAATCAACTACAATCTCATGCTTGAAAGATTTCCATGTTACTACTCCTCCATTTAGAGTAAATACCCAGCCCGAATGAGAGCGTAAATTATCTTTGTCGATTTCAAAACTCGCATCACAATGCCCTGTCACTCTCAAGTCATCACTCCTACCGAGGGTAAGAACCCACTCCTTAGTCCTCTGTAGGTACTTAAGAATGTTCTTTACTGCAGTCCAGTAAGCTTTACCAGGATTCCCTTGATATCTTCTGACCATGCTAAAAGCAAAGGCCACATCAGGGCGAGTAAAAGTCATAGCATACATGATCGATCCAACTACTCAAGCATATGGTCCTCGACTCATCTCCTCCGTCTGAGCTTCTATAGACGGACTCTGAATCTTACTCACTTTGTTATTGCTTTGGGTAGGTAAGTCACCTTTCTTGTAATCCTCCATGCTGAAATGCTTCAACACCTTGTCCAAGTAGGTACTTTGACTAAGTCATATTAATCTTTTACTCCTGTTCCTCAATATCCTTATCCCTAGAATATAGGCAGCTTCTCCACGGTCCTTCATAGTGAAACACTCCAAGCTAGCACTTAATTTTCTGCAAGGTTGGAATGTCATTTCCTATGAAAAGCATGTTATCTACATACAATACCAGAAAGCTAACTATACTCCCACTAGCTTTTACATATACGCAGGACTCATCCTCGCTTCTCGAAAAACCAAACTCTTTCACATTCTCATCAAAACAAAGATTCCATCTGCGAGATTCTTTTTTCAATCCATGGATGGATTTCTCAAGCTTACACACTATATTAGGGTACTTTTCATTGAAAAAACCCTCTTGTTGACTCATGTAAACATCTTTAGCCAATTTTCCATTAAGGAAAGTGGTTTTAACATCCATTTGCCATATTTCATAGTCATGAAATACAACTATGGCAAGCATAACCCTTATAGATTCAGTCTTCGTACTGGTGAGAAGGTCTCATCATAGTCAACTCCCTGAGTTTGAGTAAATCCCTTTGCAAACAGTCGTGCCTTGTATGTGTGTACTTTCCTATCCATCTTGGTCTTCCTGAAGATCCATTTGCACCCGACTGTCTTACGACCTAGTACATTGCCAACCAAGTTCCAAACTTGATTGTCATACATTGACTGGATCTTGTTGTCCATTGCCTCTTACCATTTAGCAGACTCGGGGCCAGCCATGGCTTCCTTGTAGTTGATAGGTTCATCTAGATTTATAAATGTACTATCACTGATAAATGTATCACCTTCAGTTGTCATATGAAAAGCATATAACACAGGTGGAAGACTAACTCTACTGGAACGTCTCAGAGGTACGGACTAGTCAATCGGTTCAACAGGAGTTTCCTCCTCGGGTTGAGCGATAGTGTTTGAGGTTCCTTCATCACTTAACTCTTGAAACTATTCAAGGTCAATTTTCTCCCATTGTCCTATTGGCTTATGAGTTCTCTCTCTCTCTCTCTCTCACACACACACACACACACTCTCTCTCTCTCTCTCTCTCTCTCTCTTGCTCTCGAAAGACTCCTCTCCTCGCAACGAAGACAACATTATAACTCGGTCTATAGATGAGATATCCAAAGGATTTATATGTGTAGCCAATGAAATACATTGCTCACTATTAGGTTTGAGCTTTTTATGAGTCTCACGTCACATGAAAGCCTCGTAGCCCAAACCATGATGTGATCCAAAGAGGGAACCTTCCTTGTCCACATATCGTGAGGTGTTTTGTCAACCTTCTTAGTATGGACTAGATTAAGGATATGGGCAGCAGTCTCTAAGGAATACCCCCATAATTGGATAGGTAATGAAGCTCGACTCATCATGGAAAAAACCATGTCCAACAAGGTTCGATTGTGCCTTTCAGCCACACTATTCAACTGCGGTGTCCTAAGTGGCATCAACTGTGAAACATTTCCACATTCCTTAAGATAGTCTAGAAACTCGATACTAAGATACTCACCACATCGATCAGATCGAAGCATCTTTATCTTCCTGCCCAATTGATTCTCCACTTCTTGCTTAAACTCTTTGAACATTTCAAAGGTTTCTAACTTATGCTTGATTAAGTAGATATATCCATATCTGTCATAATCATTAATAAAAGTCACATAGAAGTGGTTAGCATCCCTTGTGGAAGTTCTGAAGGGTCCACACACATCAGTGTGTATGAGATCCAACAAACCTTCACCCCTTTCACAAGTACCAGTTAAGGATGACTTGGTCGTCTTTCCAAGCAAACAAGATTCACAAGTGTCATCCGACTTCAAGTCGAATGACTCCAAAATTCCATCCTTTTGGATTTTGGCTATGCGCTTCTTGTTGACATATCCAAGATGACTATGCCACAAGCATGCCATGTCCAAAACATTGGACGAATCAATATTCAACACATTATTTCCTAGGTTATCTACAATCATCACAATTTCATATATACCATTACAAGGTAATGCTTCAAAATAAAATGTACCATTATAATAAGCATTAATACTACCAATTTCATTATTAAAAGAAAAGGTAAAACCTTGTTTATATAAACTATGAAAGGAAATAATATTTCTCACCATATCCGACGAGTAACAACAATTATTCAATTCTAATTCTAACCCACTACTAAGCAATAAAGAATAACGTCCAATCTTGGTGACAGGAAACATTTTCATATTTCCCATGATTAAGTTTATCTTCCCATGCTCCACATCCCTCTTCCTTTTAGTCCCTGCAACTTGGAACAAATGTGAAATCCACAACATGTATCAAGGACCCAGGAATTAGCATGTGATGACTTATTAGAAAGACTAGTGTAAATACCTGCAAAGATGGGCTTTATCTTTCCATCCTTAATGTCCTTCAAGTATTTGGGGAAACTTCGTTTCCAGTTCCCTATATCAAGATAATGGAAGCACTCCGCTTCCTTTGGATTGGTAGAGGGATTAGCAGAACCAACATTCATCTTCTTCCCTTTCCCATGTCCATTTGTCAGAACAGGGGCAACAACAATAGTAGGAGTAGGTACAATCGACTTGCCTTTCAAGTTGCTTTTTGTAGTTATTAGAAGGCCTTGAAGCTTGCTAAGAGTGACCTCCTCCTTGTTCATATGATAGATCATATGAAACTGATCATAACAAGAAGGGAACGAATGTAGGATGATATCAATGGCCAACTCCTCATCTAAGTTCATATTAAACTTCAGCAATCGGTCCACATATCTTTGTGTCTTTTGCAAGTAGGTCGTGATGGACTCTCCATCCTTCATTTTGGTTGTGATCATGGATGCAATGATCTTGTACCTCTCCTACCGAGCACTTTGATGGTACCTTTCCATGAAATCTTGGTTCATTTCGTATGTCCAGAAGTCCTCATAGGAGTTTTGAAGCTCAACAGTCATGGTAGCAATCATAATACACGACAACTTTTTCGCGTCCCTCTCATGAACCATGTACTCCTCGATTTGTTTGGGAGTAGCAGTTTGTTCATCAATCTCCTTCAGCTCTTTATTGAGAACATATTCTTTGTCCTCATAGTGAAGGGCCATACAAATGTTTTTGAACCAATCGTTAAAGTTTTACCCATCAAAAGATAGTTCTCCCAACCAAATTCATGAGGGAGAATGAGCGAGAAGGGTTGGAGCTTGAAGCATTGTTTGGGATAGATATTTGAAAACAAAGAAGAACAAAGTTTATATTATATGAGAATCCTTAATATCACACCTAAATGAAATATTAAGGCTAGGACCCAACACAGTATTTTACAATTCGGAAGAGGGATGTCGTAATCCAATTGTAAAATATTTGAAAGTAGGTAAATGAAGATTTACCAATTTACACCATGAAAAACAAAATTGATTATTAAGTTTTAAATGGACTGAAATTCCTAGATTCTTTTGAGATTTATTGAAGTTTTCATTTGCACGTTTAAATCTCGATTGTGCCCTTCAAGTTTGTGACTGGGATGTCGAGGATCACAAACAAGGTGTGAATAACTATGCAAATGTGCTTGGTACTCTTAATGTTACAAATCACCTAGTCAATATGACGGTTAACCACACACGTTCCATTGATCTATGATTAACATCAAGCTACTGTTTCCACCCCTGTTACTCCCAGATTAGTGTGTCGGTTAACCAGACACGCTGCACTAACGACTTAGCAAGGTGCAAAGTACAATTTCATGGAATATCACCATTTTCACATTTTTCCCAAAGTAACTAAGATTGGGAATTTAATAAGATTTATTTACTTTATAATTATCATTATACTTACAACGAGAATTAATGACCTATCCTACCTGTTCGGCTAAGGAACCTCCACCAGTCAAGGAAACGGTGGGTGAGAGTGAACACCCATTAAACCACTATTTTATAGGCAGTAACCTTATACCCCTTATATATATATATATATATATATATATATATATATATATATATATATATATATATATATATATATATATGTTATTAAACTTATAATATTGTAATAGTATAAGGGTTGAATTTTAAACTTTTAAAAATCTAAGGTTTCGAATTAAATGTTTCATTACTGAGATGTTACAAATTCCAAAACTTGATGGCAAGTTTTTTAACTCTTAAAAACTTCTGGTTTCCATAACTTATGAAAACTTATGAGTTTTAATTTTCATGAATGAGAATCTTCGTATAACTTGAGGAAAAGTCACAAAACTCACTTCACGAACAACTTAGATCAATTTTAACGAACAACATTATCATATAATTTCACTATTGATCTAATCTAACTCATAGCAAGGCAATTCATATCAAATAATAGAAATAATTATCTTATTATTTTAAAATATAAAATTTGTCCTTTAACTGGATGACGATCATCATTACCAAATCAGAAAATATGATTTTTATGATTACAAAACAGTTTGTAGTAATGATCCGAATCCAATTCTGGCAAAAAACTTGAAATTATGCAACTAGAAGCCTCTACTCAACGAGTACATGAACTGGACTCATCGAGTTGCCCTTTTAGTCACTGAACTCGTTGAGTGAGGCATTCGACTCAGCGAGTTCCTCAGTCAGAGGCCACAAATCATTTTTTTAGCTTTGCAAAATAACCAAGCATCAAATATAATAGAAAACAAACCTAGTTCTAATACCACTGTTGGGTTTTAAGCACTATAACACTCATGTGATGCACATACAACCTTAGATGCTCTAGATCTATGTTTCTCTAATTATACATGCATTTCAATTTTCCAAAGCATACATCCTAACTAGCATACAATAGAGGGTATACAACATAAAAACCTAGTTAGATGAATACCTCTTGATGTAGTTTGTAGTTCTTAGCCTTAGAAAGCTTTAGCACCTCAAGTGTGATGCCTCTAATGTGTCACAAACACCAAATGCAAGAGGAGGATTTAGAGAATATGCTAGTTATCTCAAAATCAATTATCACTCTATTAGAATGAATGGGCAACCAATTTTAGCTCTAGGTGTTTGCTTTTATAGTGTTACAAAGGCTAGGGTTTCATCCATGCAAAACCTAATGCACCATGACCCTTCATATTTCTTAGGCTACATGGGTTAAACCTCCATGGACTATCATGTTGATTTAGCCCATCCTAATCAACCATGGATCATTGGCCCACACTATAAGAATCTTTGATTTACTTAATCACTCCTCTTATATTTAAATAGTGTCTTTTGATCACTAAATTAATTCTAAATCAATTCTTGATCAATACTAATTAAATAATATGATTTCTCAATTAATATATTATACTTATAAGATATTAATAAATCATAAATAACCTTATTCTCAAAAGTCCATCCTATCAAATTGCATTGGTGAAGGCAACCCAAAAGGACCATGCTACTATCGGGTCAAGTACATCCCAATTATAGTTATGGGCTTAGACACCTAATCCAACATAAAATTCCCACCCAAACATGATAATTTATCCAGCGCCATCACTATGACAATATCACTCCAGTCCTCGAACACCTTGGTGTCCATGAACCATGTCCTGAATGGTGGTCTAGAAAAACCACTTGCTGTCAAAACCCTTACATCAAAATAGTAAACAAAAAGTATAGCATCAAGGAAACATCATTCACGTCAATATTTCATTCACAATTAGGGTACATGAAACCTAAGCAATGTAGGTTCGGGCCAATCCCTCTAAGATATGGAATTCATAACAAGTACTTTAAATAATCACAAAGATTGACTCACCTTTGTCAAAAAGCACTCTTTCCACACTTGAACAATTGTAGTACTTGAGGTATCAAGCTTTCCCGTTATACAATAGAAATAAGTAGATTACTATAAGTATAAAAGATCAAAATAACAATTCTATACACCAAACATGCAAACTAGTTACTAGGCCAACTTCGTAGATTTTGAACTGGAACAGTAGCCTTTTCAAGGCTACTTTAGCACCACCAAAATATGTAAAAAATACATTTTCTTTTCATATTCCAGTAGTTTAGAATTTTATCTTTTCAGGAAGTTGTCATACAAGTTCATACAATGTTTCTAGAATTTTATATGAACATTACAAGGCCGCATATATGTGCAACTAAATTCTCAATACAAAGTGGAAATGATGATTTTCACCATGGTTAGATACAACATTAGGACTTGGGAAACGCCAAGGACAAACTAAACTCAAAGTTTTAACTTTGATAGTTTACAGATCCTAAATCTGAATCCCGATGATTTTTCTATTTTTTTTTTTACAAAATAGAGGCAGAATAGACATTTTCCTTCAATTCCCAGTTTTAAGTTTTAAGGGTTAATTGAAATCTTAACCCCTTAATCCCTAACCAAATATGACTTTAAAGATAAAAAATTAATTCTTAACAGCATCAACATTTCAAAAAGTCAAAAGGACAATTTCAATTTCAACCCACTCATTCTTCCTGTCCGTGATATGCGGTGCTGAAATGCATCCGGGTATCCAACTCCTCAAGATATTTCTTCTAAACCCTGGAAGTAAAACGAACATCCCGATCTAAAAATATCAATGTTGGCACCCCATGTCATGCCACCACCTCTCGAACGTAGACCTCGGCCAATTTCTCCGTGGAAGTGCTCTCACTTATAGCCAGGAAGTGATCACTCTTCGTCAACCGATCTACAATAACCCATATTGCATCGACACATCGCACAGTCCTTGCTAACTTTGTAATTAAATCCATGGAGATCTGTTCCGACTTCCACAGGGGAATATCCAAGGGCTGGAACTGGCCATGGGGATGCTGGTGCTCTGCCTTGACCTGATGATAGGTCAATCATCTCTCGACTACCCATGCCGCATCTCTCTTGATAATCCTTTTTCAAGTCCAAATACATCTTGGTGGCCCTAGGATGGATCAATAATCTTGACATATAGGCCTCCTCCATCAAAATATGTCGAGCTCCACCTGAATATGGCACCCATATCTGCCCATGGAAGGTCATAAGCCCCCGACTATTAGTCACAAACTCAGAAATCTGTTGAATCACCCGTTTTCTTTAACGGTTCTTTGGTCTCATGGACACCTCTTGGGCCTCTTAGATGTTATCTAAGACTGGAGTCATCACTGTCATCCTCATATACACATCACAGATCAGAGCACTCGCTGCCCTACAACTTAGGGAGTCGGATACCACATTAGCCTTGCCAGGGTGATACAAAATCTCGCAGTCATAGTATTTCACTACATCCAGCCACCTCCTCTGTCTCATATTCAAGTTGGGCTGATCCATAATTATAGTGGTGCCAAATCTTAAGGGTGAATACTTCCGTCCCCATCTGCAATTAATGGGTGGGATACCTCGTGTCATGAGGCTTCAGCTGCCTCAACGAATATGCTATCATGTGTCCCCTCTGCATCAACACGACACCCATCCCAGATATGGATGCATCACAGTACACTACAAAGTCCTCTACTCCCTTTGAAAGAGCTAACACTGGGGCTTCGCACAATCTCTGGCGAAGAGTCTCGAATAAAGCCTCCTGTTCAAGCCCCCAAACAAAAGTAACACCCTTCCTGGTCAATTTGGTGAGAAGAACAACATTTTTGGAGAAATCTATGATAAACCTCCGATAGTAACTCTCCAGACCCAGAAAACTCCTGATCTCGGATGGGAATCTTGGCACCTCCCATCGCATAACTGCCTCAATCTTGGACGGGTCGACCAAAATCTCATTATGGTTAACAAGGTGTCCAAAAAACTGGACCTCTCCCTAACTAGAAATTACACTTGGAGAATTTGGCATAAAGCCTCTCCATCCTCACTACCCCAAGAATCTCTCGCAGATGCTCATCATGTTGTTTACTAGACCATGAGTACACCAATATGTTATCGATGAACACTATCACCGACTGATACAACATAGGCCTGCACACCCGGTTCATGAGGTCCATGAATGCTACAGATCTAGTTTCCTCACTATACACTATAGGTACTGCCCCACTAGGGTCTCGTATGGTCACCATCCAATGCTCACAATCAATCACGTCTCCCAAACGACTCAACCAATCCATGCCCACTATGACACAAACATCACCAATCGTTAAAGGAACAAGATCTATCGAAAACTCAGCACCGAAAATCTCTAGTATACATCCCCGAAATACATAAGTGGAAAAAACTGTATGTTCATCAGCTATAGAAATCCTCAGTGGTCGATTCAACGCCTCGTGCCTAACACTAATGTGACGAGTAAAGGATAAGGACACGAAAGATCGACTCGCACCCGAGTCAAATAACACCAATGCAGGCACAAAATTGACAAGAAAACTACCTATATGAAACATAGTACAAGCATAAACAAATCTAAAAATAACATCAATAAGGAGATACGTAACAGCAACAACATCAAGCACTGCGCAGACCTCCTCCACAGTCAGCTGGATTGCTCTCCCACGGGATCTCAGAACCTTGACCTTCCCCGGCCGGCCATTAGTAACGCATAAAGTAGCTGGAGCAGAAGTCCGTGCTGGTCCCTGAGTGAGCTGAGGACACTCGGCCTTTCGGTGGCTAGTCTGGTTGCAATGAAAGCAAACCAAAAATCCCTTGGGGAAGTCCTTCACCATATGCTCCTCATTGCCACATTTGTAGCAAATACCTGCTCGACAAGATCCCTCATGACTCTTTTTGCAATCGCCAAAAGTTCGGCCCTTCTATCCTCCTGCTCAACAATTCATGATTCCTCTCCTTAGCCAAACAAATGCATTAAGGTGTCTTTAGAGGATCAATTGTGATGAAATTTTTATAATCACTAAGATAATCATAAAACAAGATACTCAACTACTCTCCCATCTCTTCAAATTGGTGAAACTTTAATCTTTCTGCCTAATTTGATTCTTCTTATTCATTATGCCAATACTTGAAACCTTTCGAATGTTTCAAAATTACACTTAAACTTGTAAGCATAACCATATTTACTAAACTTTAGTAAATCATAAAGAATAACCATATTAGCCTTTGTGGTGGACCTGACCAGCACACAACCTTATGTACCCGATTCTTTAGTCCTTCAATTGACTCACATATACATGTGAACAAGGAATTACTCTTACTTGACAAAAGATGAAAAATCTCATTCATTATACAATGCAAGTTGCATGATTCAAAGTTTCTATCCAACTGAAACTTGGGCGATGAGAATCTTTCTTTATTTGATAAATTATGACACTACCACAAATGAAATAATTAAATCCATTTTCCAATATTGCTATCAACGAAATCATATAAACGATGTTTTTCACAAATGTCATTGTAAGGATACTTATAATAAATAAAATAAAAACTTTTTCTTTTATTCTAAAAAATTGGGGAAAAATTTATCCTTACAATGCAAATACATATGAAAACATGTTGTTATCTATTCCTAACTAATATATCATAACTCTTAAGCAGCAGCTCAGAATTCTGATCATCGAACCATGCGATCGAAATCTATCTATTGCGATAAGAATCAGGTTACTCTTTCTTTAAGCTTCCTTACTTTTCTTTGATTCTATAAAACATCAAAATGTAATTACATTACATCATGTATTAAGAATCTCCAAATAAGAAATTAATAGAGTTAGATAGTGGACTTCACCTGAAGTAGAGCCAGACCTTTTTGACTTTACCATCCTTATGATCTTTCAGGTGACATGAGCAAATTTGCAACCAATGTCCCTTCTCTTGGCAATAGAAACATATGGACTCTTTGGAAATGGTGCACGAAACTATCTCATAATTAGCCTTTCTCTTTACCATTAAGTCAAATGACTTGACCATGGTCGATCCCTTTCTATTAGGAAGAGAAAGCTTTTCTGGACTTTCAATGTTACCATTACTAATGTCCATGGAAGCATGGGAAGTAGATCTTCCAATCAAATTTGCTGAACCATTGCTTATTCAGTAGAATCGAGCAAATATGCAAGATTATTAACGAACATGTCATGTTCTATCACATAGCAGTCCTTAAAGAACTCACTATATGACTTGGGAAGTGATTGAAGAACCCAGTTAATAGTCAACTTCCTTAAGATTTTGACACCCAACTCTCCCAGCTTGCCAATATGTGACGTAATCTCCAAGATGTAAGCACATATAGACATTGCTTGCCAAATAGGGATTGAGTGACCTTGAACTGGTGGGTCAGGGAGAATTATTAGAGGAGGTGGAGTAAGTGAAGTATGATGTCTAGTCTTAGTAATGCACAACAAAGGGATTGATCTTTCACCTTGATTGCCATTTGGGATATCATCTTCTTTAGGAAAGCTCTATCCAAAAAGATTTGGAATACCATAGTTGTCTAAACTTAGACATCTATGAGGGAGAAATTCAAGTTTCAGTTGATTTAAGTCCTTAAAATAACACCCAATATGAAATATTAAGGCTAGGACCCAACAAACTATTTTATAACTTGGAATAGGTATGCCGTAATCCAAGGTACAAAATATTTGGAGGTAGGTAAAGGATGATTTACCAATTTACACCATGAAAAACAAAATAAATTATTAAGTTTTAATTTGATTTGAAACTCCTAGATCTTTTGAGATTCATTGAAATTTGAATGACATATTTACATCTTGATTGTGCCCTCTCATGTTTTTGACTGAGATGCCGAGGATCACAAATAAGGTGTGAATAACCATGCAAATTGATTTGTTACAATTAATTTTATCACCCAATCTATGTGTCGGTTAACCACACGCGCACCACCGATCTATGATAAAACTTAAGTCACCCTTTGCCACACATTGTCAGTCCCATGTTAGCGAGCCGGTTAACCACACACGCTCCACTAACGACTTAACAACGGTGCAAAGTGTAGTTTCATGGGTTAGCACCAAATTCACATTTTCCTAAGTAACTAAGATTGAGAACTTATAAGTGTTTAGTTACTTAGGGTTTATCATTATACTTTTACTGAAAGGAGAATTATAGTCCTTTCCTATCCATTCGGCTACCGACCCTCCACCAGTCAAGGAAGCGGTGGGTGAGAGTGGACACCCATTAAACAGCCATTTTGTAGGCAGTAACCTTATACCACCCTTAGAGATTGGCTTCATGAATGAGGCCTAGTAACGGTAAGATTGACTTTATCTTATATATATATATATATATATATATATATATATATATATATATATATATATATATATATATATATATATATATATATATATATATATATATATATATATATAGCCATTAAGTTTTAATATTATAATAGTATAAGTTTGAATTTTAAACTTGTAAAATTTCCTAAGGTTTCATTTGGATTTAAAGTATACATGGGGAGGTAACTTTGCAAATTTCAAAACTTGAGGGCAAGTTTTTGAAACCTTTCAAAACTCTTCAATTTCATAACATATGAGTTTAATATAGGTTTTTAAAACTTTTAGTGAAGAGACTCTTTAACATCCATAACTTGAGGACAAGATATGGAGTTCATAAAACTATTTATGAAGAAAAGTCTCTTCAAGTTTCTTAACCTATGGTTTTACTAACTTTTTTAATGAGACTTTTCATATAACTTGAGGACAAGTTACAAAAAAAGATATTATGAATAACTTTTAGATTAATTTGGATTGAAAACAACTATCACAAACATGTCTAGCAATATTCATAATCTTGATTAAACTCATATAAACAAGACAATTCAAATCAAACAATTTTCAAGTAATTAGCCTAATCATTAAACTCATACAAAACATGAAACTTTTTACAAATATCTTTTGAATTGGATTAGAATGATCAGTACCACATCAAAAACATGTTTTATAAGTTCAAAACAGTTTAAGGTAATGATTCTAGACCAGTTCGAACCATAAAACTCGAAGTTATGTTGTCTAGAGGTCCAACTCGTCGAGTGCAGGAACGAACTCGACGAGTTGGATGAATTTGTGCATGGACTCGATGAGTCCATCAGTGGACTCGGAAATTCCAATGTCCTGAATAGTAGAAAATCATTTTTTATCAGCATTTTTCAGCAATTTGTATCAATTATAATTGAAAACAAGCCTAGGCTCTGATACCACTATTGGGTTTTGAGCATTCTAACACTCCTAAGGTGTACATGCAACCTTAAATACCTTGGATCTGTGTTTTCTCTATTATACATGCAAACTTGAATATTCGAAGGTATTACCATAACTAGCATATAATCATATGTTAGTTGCATAACAAAACTAGATAGAATTACATTCCTTTTTCTTGTGGTTGATTATTTGGAGGTTTAAGAGCCTAGCACCAATAATGTGAATGCCTCAAGTGGAATCACAAATCACCAAAACAACTTGGAAGAACTTTGAGAGAATATGGAACTTAAAGAAATCGACCACCTTTTCTTTCACACACACACACACAATAGTGCCAATTTTGTGAGCCAAGGACCCCTATATATAGTATGAAGGATTAGGGTTACATCCATGTAAACCCTAATACCCATGACCTTTCATTTACATAGGATCCATGAGTTAAAATCTCCATGGACTATCCATGAAGTTCCATACACTCTTAGCCCATCCTAAATAAACCTTGGCTCATTCCATATACATGTAGAGTCCATATTTAATTAGTCTCTTTTTTATCACTAAATTAATTTCAAATTAATTCTAGATCAATACTAATTAAATAGTATAATTTCATATTAATATATTATAACTTATATTATATTAATATATCATATGTAACCCCTTATCTTAAAAGTCTATCCATACAAATTGTTCCAGTGAAGTGCAACCCAAATGGACCATGCCGGGTCGGGTCAAGTCATGCAAATTATAATTATGGATTTAGACACTAATCCAATAGTAACTTTTATATTAAAGAAACACAAGTGTTAAAACCTTGTAAACAATCAAAGAATGTTGAAGAGATGAGAGATAGATTTATTCAAAAGGATCCATGGGGTGTCGTACACAAAGTTCATGAAGGGAGACAAGTGAAGAATTGTATGTTTTTTCTCCAAGACAAGCACTACTACAAATCAGATACACTTACTGGAATCCTTACCAAAGATGAGATTTGCAAGTTAAATTCCAAAGATTGTCTTAAATGCATCTCAAATATGCTTTGCTGGTGGATGAAAGTTCATATTGTGATTCTCGGATTAATTCCTAAAGTTTTTTATGCAGCCAAGTGAAGACTGATTTCACAACTCAACACAAAGGCGAGATTGGATGCATTCGCAGATTTTCCAGGTGAAAGTTATTTGGATAATCTTCACTTGGATATGTTATACTTAGGCTTTGTAGTTTATGTTAGCTTATTCTGATAGTTGTGTTAGCCTAGGTGTCCTGACCTCGTTAGTCAGAGCCCAACTGGTTTCCTTGTATACTATATAAGGGTAGTTATTTGGTAGTGAAGAATATATTTTGAGAGGTTTCTTGCTTCATTCTTGTGACATCCCCATTTTTACGGCTAGAAAGGACCGATTTTATTTATGCTTTATAAAAATCAGAGTACCTCTTTTAATAAAAACATTGCGGAAATTGTTCCAATAAAAACGTGATACTTACATTATCAAAGCATTTCCGAAGAAATATACTTATATTCATTTTAAAACATTTGGGATGTCATATTCAATACAAAAACATAATCATAAACAGAACTTACATTCATTATCACTAGTGATTTATATCTCCTTAATCCCTAAGTGTAATATAGCTTCATATAGACACCTGTGATACAAATAAACTGAGTGGGTCAGGTTGGGAAACCTGGTGAGTACATAGGGTTTTCAACCAACAAGAATACAATTATTATGTTTAAAAATCAAACAATCTACCCAATTACCCATCCCCATTATCTTCTTAAGGATTTACCCTAAGAATCAGCTACTCCTCGTTCATTCATTCCTAAGGAAAGGACAAGAAGTCCATCGTTTCCGATGACACAATTGTCACTTAGGCGCAGCTACCAGAATTGTGACATTCTCTATGAGGTGCTTCTACCGGTATTTTCTTTTAAATGCTACTATCATGGTTATAATGTTCTCTATTAGGCACAACTGCCGATACTATCCTCAGAACACAACTGCTAGGATGTTTATCGTAGATCTAAAACATCTACAGATTTTGGCGCAACTGCTAGTTCTCCTCTATAGGGTACTAGGTCCATTGCTACCAATGTTCACCTATAGGGCACTAGGTCCACACTACTAATATTCCTCTATTTCAGCCTTCATCCCTCATCATGTAACACCCGTATAATTCAAGCAAATTTTAAACTTTTTAAAACGTTTAAAAAGCATTAAGTTATTACAGTTTACTTTCAAAATAATTTAAACATCAAAGCATTCCCAGAATCAATCATGAAAATGTAAGGAGGTGCACGATCACGCCTTCGCCTTCCAACGATCATAAGAAAACTTAAAACAATAATCGATAAATGTAAGCTCGAAGGCTTAGTGAGTTTTCCCCAAAATACCAACCTCAAATAACCAAACTCATATCATCTCATCAAATACAAAACAACATGCATAGTGAGCCTTCAGGCTGACTGGACCGCTCTCCAAGCCTTCGGCACGTTTGGACCACCCTCCTTGGGACCTTCAGCCTATCCGAACCGCTCGCTGGGTCTTCGGTCGGACTTGATTTGCCCGACCCGGGCCTGCAGTCTACCCGGTCCCCCCAAGGTGTCTTGGCACTACAACAAACAGCAGTATCTACCTCAACCCTTCCCCAAACCAATAAACATCTGCACATAAATATCATACACTATTATACAATAGAAAAGAGTCGTACAGATCTAACTGATCTCTAGCATAGACACCATCCTACAACCAGGATATATATCAAAAAAATTAATAGCATCACAACCATCCTGAACCAGGATGTAATTTAACATAGCAACCATCCTAAACCAGGATGTAATCCAATATAGCAACCATCCTAAACTGGGATGTAATATAACATAGCAACCATGCTAAACCGGGATGTAATCTAACATAGCAACCATCCTAAACCGGGATGTAAATCATAAAGGGTCGGCCTTGGTGTCGTAGACCTTGTTGATATAGTGAGGAGAACTCACCTTGCAACCGCCGAATCGAATCACGAAAGCACAATCCCGAAGTACTGCTTAAAAATCCAACACCTATAGCCATTAATTACCGTTGACATAAATATCCAAATTACATTAATAGCCCGGAAGGTCAAACTCAAAGTCCTTAGTCAAATTCAACCTTTCGATTGACTCTACTCGCCGAGTCACCCCATGACTCATCGAGTTCAACAATCTCCTAGTCTCATCCTGACCAACTCACTGAATCACCACTAAACTCACTACTTTGAGTCTTAACCATAAAAGGTTGAAGGTTCTACTTGTGACTCGCTGAGTCGTAGTATAGACTCGCCGAGTTGTTCTTCAACTCGTTAAGTCCAAGCTCATCATCATATGACTCACCATGTTACTACGCGACTCAATCCTAAAAACTTGGCCCAACTCGCCGAGTCATCTCCCAGACTCACCGAGTTCATACGTGCATGTCGAAAATCGAGAGAGTCAGAGCTACTCCTTTGCTCCAAACAAAAGATCTTGGTCTCTAGAGTGCATTAGCAACATAAAGTTGCTACCTTTACATGCTTCATGCCCTATTACTCCAAAACCAAGCTAGAAAGGAACTTAATTCATGGGGAATGGCTTTTGCATAAGAACTGGAAAGGCTTTCTGCATCAATGATCCACATAGAACTCAGATCAGTAGTTTATGTAAGGGTAGTTTCGTTGTAATGAGTTGAAGCCTTATATGTACTCTTTGTATGATTTGTTATCTATTTTACTAAGGCATGTATTCGAAGCTTATTTTTCTAGTCCTCAGTATATTTTTTATATGCTTTTATTCTTCTATAAATAGGAGTCTTTACTAGAGTTAGAGAATGTTTTGATAGTCTTGTCTATTTTGCACTCTGTAACCAAAAAGCATAACATTAAGCTGAATCAAGATCTTATTTACATCGGTGTTCAATCTTACATACATTTCTGATTTCAAACTCTGATTAATATTCAAACTCGATACTTTGATTCTTTATTTGGTATCAGAGCAGGAATCATATCTCTGATCTGATTTTCATCTTTTCAAAAGTTTTTAAATCAATTTTTTTTGGTTTAAAAGTTTCTACACTTTTTGAAAAGTGAAAAGTTCATTGGATCTAAGTCTGTGATTTGATTATGCACTTGAATTGTTGAATTGAGTGTTCCTCTAGTAATTTCGATTGAATTAACTAGTTTCCTATTAAATTCTCAAATTTTCTTCAAAATTCTCAACGTTTTTTTCTGTACAACAACGGCATCATTCAATCTTAATTCCATGACTTCATTTTCGCATTTGTTAGGATCATCAACGAAAATTCCAATGCTAATCCCTAAGTATTACGATCAGTGGGTTGATCGTATGAAGGATTATCACAATTGTTTAGATGAAGAATTTTGGACTTGTATTTCTGGTAATCTCAATCCTCCATCGAATGTTCAACCACTTGGAGCGTCTTCTGGAAGTTCTAGAGTAGAGAATCAAACTAATCGTATGAAAAAGCTGGAGAAGAGATGCATGAGAGAGCTATGAGGAGATTTGGCTCCAATTGTGTACAACTATGTGAGGAGTTGTAAAAATGCAAAGGAGATCTTGAACAATCTAAAGGAGAAATTTCAAGGAAGTGAGAAGACAAGATTTAACTTATTGAAACAATGCTTGGTTGAACTAAAAGACTTCAGACAGAAAAATAGTGAAACTATTGAGGCATATTACGGTCTACTGAATGAATTAATTTATCAATGCAATCGATATGGAATCACCAGATCAATCATGAAGTTCAATATTATCTACGTTATAGGTATGAGAAAGGAGTGGCAAAATGTAAGCATGATGGTCAAAAATCAACAGAGCTTTGATACGTCAAATTTGAATGACGTGTACAATTAGTTAAAATCACACGAAAAAGAAGTGAACGAAATTGCTGAAGAAACGAATGCGAGTTTGGGAGGTCCACTGGCTTTGGTTTCAAAAATGACTGAGAAAGAAATTCATGAGAAAAGTGATTCTGATGGAGAAGAGGGATTCATCATGAATTCTGATGATGAAGCGATAGCATTTTATTCAAACAATCATGTCAAAAAGTTCTCCAAAAAGCCATTCAATTTGAGGATTAAGTCAGCTGAGATAAAAGGAAGTTTTGTGAATAAAACTGCAAGTGATGAGAAAAAGGATGAGAAGAAGGATGTGAAGCTTGTTGAGGGAAAGATTGAGAAGAAGTTGAAGGGAGATGATGGAGTAGACTGTCACTATTGTAATGGGGCTAATCATCTAGCCAATGATTGCATGTCGAGGAAGAAAGATGAGAAGAAGAATAAGGTAAAAGATGAAGCTTATTATGCTGAAAGACTAGAGGAAGTTTGTGTGAAGGCGAAAAAATTATCGTTGGTTGCCATGGGTGAACAAGAAGATGATGGAACTTATCAGGTCTGGTCATATGGATCAGATGATGAGGAGCTGTGAAATCCAACACATGGAGCAATGTTTGCAAAGATAGAGGAGGAATCTGATGAAGAAGCATACAAAGTAAAAGGAAGATGCTTCATATCAAAGGCTGCAGACAAATTTCCAATGACAACAAAGGTACGCAATATTCTTGAATCTTTTAATATTCCAGTATATGCTTATAATTCTGAATTGGTATATTTTGATGAAACTGTTACTTATTTTGATTCAATTGTGGTGTCTGCTAGCAATGAGGCTAAGAAGCTTTCTATGAAGTTGTTAGAGATAGAGAAGAAGTTAGATTTGAAAAACACTAAAGTAGATTGTTTAGAGCTTCGGATTACGAATATTATGGTTGATAGGGATAATTTGTCAAGTGAAATAAAACTGTTGTTAGCACAAAGAAACGTTTACTATAATTCAACTAAGGGATTGTATGGGAAATTAACAGAATTACATCATTCTTGCGAAATAAGTAAAGTACAACATAGAAAATTATTGTCTTTTTTAGCTTACGAAAGTGCTAAGGTAGATAATATTTCGTATGATTGTGATAAAGAAATAGCTGAATTTGACAAAGTTCCTGATGATAGATATACATATGGAATAGTCAAAGTAGATGAATGCCTTGATAGTACTGAATTAGTTAATATTGTAAATGATATTTTGACTAAGTCTGAACAAATTCAAATTTTGAAAAAGACTGAAACTTCAACATCTGATTCTCAATCTAATTTTACTGATATTGACGATAATTCTAACAATATCAGTGAAATTAGTAATCTTGAGGATGTTGATTGTTCTTAGTTGTCTATTATTAATGTTGCATCATCATCTAAAGGGAAAGTAAAAGTTAATGATTTGTTGGTTAAGATTGATGTCACACCCCGAAAACCGAAGGCGGAAACATTTTCGGGGCGGACTCCACGTTGTCTATCAAATCCAATGCACATAGTAAGTAATGTAAAACAACCATTACATTACATATAGAAATTTACATTCATCAAAAGTAACGTTGTACAGTGTTTATACATATGTATATATAAGCAAAAACAAGACGTGTCTTCAACGCACTCCATCTTCGCCAAAATGGATCATCGGGTACCTGTCTAATGCGGACCTGAGAATACAAGCAGTTTAAAAATCAGCATTAAGCTGGTGAGTTCATAAGCAGTTTTTTTCTGTGAAAATGTACGAGTTTCTTTCTGGTTTCTGAAAATGTTACGACCCAAGAAAATCCCATATTTTCTTAAAAGTAATGTTTGGTTAATTGTTAGGTTACACTGTTCTGGTTATGCTCAACTGTGATCCCAGGAAAATCCCATATTTTCCTAATGTGAATGATGTCTATTGAAAACCTGGTTATCCTTGTAATGTACGTGTTAGTTTACTAACCCGAAATGTAATGTAAAAGATGTACTCACCGAACCAAAATGTAATGTAAAAGGTGTACTATGAAAATGTATTAGTTTTAACACGTTTATAAAACTAACATATACCAAGTAAACTAGTTACTTAATCCATTATTACTATTATGTAAATCTCTGTTATCCAAATTGCGAGTTCCATAACCGTACAATAGACTAATTAGGGCAATAAATAGTCCATCACCCTATATGACTTTTGTCACCCTTGAACCTTTCGGTTCGGCTGTAGCTAGCAGCCAGGTGCAGGGGAGTCAGCCCCGTATAGATCTATACACTCAAGTCACGCTCCCTATCTAAGAGATTCTGGTTACGGGGGCGGTCCTCCACTCGCGTATCTCTGTGGAGTGTTCACCGAGGACGTGTCTCCAATTATAGGATTAACAAATTTACTAGTAATAATACTGAAAGATCAAATGACTATCCTCCAATTGCGTATCTTTGTGAAGTGTTACTGAGGACAAAACCATGTTCAAAAGTTATGCTTTTAACTGTTATAATGTGGGAAAACATTTGTGAAGATATAAATACAACAATTTATAATGTAATTCACAAATAACATGATAGTGTGTCCTGTAAGTTCAAACGGATGTTTGTTACGAGTTTCAGTGTTAAAAGCATATATAGTATGAAACACAATGTATATAAAACAAGTTTTCAGTACAAGTATCACTTGTACTTTGCTTGTATTCCCCCCTGAAAACAGTGAAAACAGTGAAAATGGGTAGTGGTACGAACTCACCAGACGAGAAAACGCGACGGTTTGGATGCTATGTGACGGTTCAGGGCTTGATTACGCGCGAGGTTCCTATGTAATATGAAATGATATGCAATTGTATCTAATTAGACTTTGAACCACTAATTAGACATGAATATGCACCGCAAGACGTGAAAACACTTCAATTTAAGTGTTAAGAGTGATCTGGGTGACATCTATGGATGAATAGGACCTAGATATGGAGTTTACTCTTCAAAAATAAACTCAATGAGGAGTTAACGGCCTATTGACCATTTTACCATGAGTTTAAGGCCGTAAACTCATGGGTGGTGGGTTCTTGGATGCCAAATGGTCATGCAATGCACACGGGAAGGTTCTAGGGTAGATTCCATGGCTTAGGAAGTGATCAGGACTTGGAATGGCATTGGAAATGAGTTTAAGGTCTAAGGATATGTTCTTGGGGAGTTTACTACCTTAAACTCATGAGTTTACAACCATAAACTCATGTTTGTCCATGAATCAAGGGCTTTGGTGGTTCAAGGTTAATCACATGTGATTCTATGTCCAAAACCAAGCTACTCAAAGGGTTAAAGGAACCTTAACACCCTTTGAGGGGTGTTTACAGCCTAAGGTGGTGTGTTTACGGTCCAAGAATGTTCCTGGGCCGTAAAATCAAGTTTATCCCATTTGATGACGATTTGGTGCATCACATGAAGGTTTATGAGGTTCTACACTCCCATGGAAGCATTTTGAAGGTGTTTAAGGGCATTTTGACTCATTAACATGAGTTTATGGTCCATGAATGAGGGTTTACAGTCCAAGAACATGCTTTGGCCTTAAACTCATGTCCATACATCATATGTAATGATTTTGGGGTCCTAAGCTCATGCATGCAAGTTTCTAGGCCGAATCTAAGCCCTAGAGGTGTCTTGGAGGGGTTTTGAGGCTTCAAAACCCTCATATGGGGTGTTCACGGCCTAAGGGGGTTCCTAGACCGTAAACACTTGTTTGGTATCATTCCTCATAAAAATTCCGAATTTGAAGGTCTAAGATGCTAATTCAATAGTTAGGGAAGTTACCTTAGTGATTTGGAGCTTGTTTTGGATGATTTTGACTAATTTTTGAATTTGAGAGAGAGAGAGAGAGAGAGAGTAGTGAGAGAAAGTTTTTAGAGAGAGAGTAAAAGCCTCAAAATGATGTCACTCAATCCCTTATATAGGGGTTGAGTTTGTGGCCCAGTGGAATTCTACCCGATACTGCCGTTAGACGGTGCTTTTGGTCGTACTCGATTAGGTTGCTATAACCCGATATGGTAAATTCTAGAAATATTATGATCACTAATATGGGGTGTTAAAATGATTTCTAATTGTATTAAGACACCCATTAAGTCATTTTAGATCAATACAAAATGATGACTTAATTAACCGGTGAAATCGGAAATCGGATTTGAAAACAACGATTGGTTGCTTGAATCGGACTACGAAAAGAGTTACAAGAAGTGGTACGAAATTTCGGGTTGTTACATTATCCCCCTGTTAGAGGGAATTTCGTCCTGAAATTCAAAGTTAAAACACAAGACAAGATACAAATCATGGATCTGGAAAGAGTTGTGGATACTTCTGTTTCATTGAGTCTTCCCGCTCCCAAGTGAATTCCGGTCCCCGCTTGGCATTCCAACGAACCTTCACTAACGAGATGCGACTTTGCTTTGTACGTTTGACTTCTCAATCCATGATTTCGATCGGTTCCTCCACAAGGTTGAGGTTTTCATTGATCTCGATCTCGTCTATGGGAATCGTTAGGGTTTCATCGGATAGGCACTTTTTGATATTTGAAACATGGAAAACAAGATGAATGTTACTGAGTTTGTGAGGTAAACGAAGTTTATAGGCAACCGGACCGATCCTGGAGAGGATCTCGAAGGGTCCAATGTATCTACGGTTAAGTTTTCCACATTTGCCAAAACGTACAGTGCCTTTCTAGGGCGAGACTTTCAACAGGACATGGTCTCCAACCTGGAATTCTAGAGGTTTCTGACGGTTATCAGCGTAACTCTTTTGGCGATCTGGTGAAGCTTTCAATCGGTTCCAGATTTGAATGATCTTTTCGGTGGTTTCGCGGATGATTTCAGGACCAGTTAGAGCACTATCGGGGACTCGACTCTTGGCTAACTGTGTATCCTTCACCTCGGCCCAGCACAGAGGGGATCTGCACTTACGACCGTATAGGGCTTCAAACGGAGCAGCCCTAGTGCTGGTATGGTAACTGTTGTTGTATGAGAATCCGATCAAAGATAGATGTGTGTCCCACGAATTTCCAAAGTGAATGACACATACCCTAAGCATGTCCTCCAGGGTTTGGATTGTTCTCTCACTCTGTCCATCGGTCTGAGGATGATACGTTGTGCTCATATCCAATTTGGTTCTAAGGGCTTTCTGAAGGGACTGCCAGAATCTGGAGGTAAACATGCTATCTCGATCAAAGATAATGGATGCAGGTACACCATGTAGTCGAACTACCTCCTGTATGTAGATTCACGCAAGTCTTTCCATTTTGTACGATTCTTTGATCGGAATAAAGTGAGCGGACTTTGTCAAACGATCGACAATTACCCAAATGGTATCGTACCCACTAGGAGACTTGGGTAGTTTGGTGATGAAATCCATGTTAATCATCTCCCATTTCCATTCGGGAATCTCGGGCTATTGGAGCAGACCCGAGGGTTTCTGGTGCTCAACTTTAACCTTGGCGCAAGTCAGACACTTGCCCACGAATGTAGCTATCTCATGTGACAACCTGATATTTCAACTCTTTGTAGTGTATTGTAACCATTTTTGAGTTAATCAAAATAAACGTTGATAATAAAATGTCCAAAAAGTTTCTATTTAACTACCTGCTATGTTTTATATCATTAAACCGGGATTGTAAGTAAAAGAGAATGCCAAAACCCAACTTCGTATATTGAAATTAAGATTTTTCCAATTTCGGCTTAGCATCAGACAGCTAAAAACTTGAATCGGAGATCGAGCGACTTTTTGCCGGAATGACCTAAACGAGAATCGAAGGTCTCGACAATGGTAATTCAGCGGTAAAAAGTCTGACAAAAACCGACGTCAGATAAAGAAGTTATGAATTTTTAAAGAAAATCCTTAATCACGTGATATTAATAAATAAATAATAAAAATAATTTCGGAATTTGCCGACGGAATCTAAACGAAAATTGTAGAGCGTAGTCTCACCTTCGCGGGGATATAAAGAACGTCGAAAACGGAGTTCGTATGAAGAAGATATGAATTTTTGAAGTTTATTAAATAAATTATATATTTATTTAATTATAAATTCTTGGTATTATCCAAAGGAGTCAGCACCTAGGGCCGAAGTACGTGCCGCGTACCCTCGTACGCCCCGTGTACTAAAGGCCAACGCCTAAGATTGTCCACGTCCCGGTCTATGCGAAGCCTAGCCTGTCCCATCCAAAGTCCGAGGCAGTCGAGGACTCGGTCATGCGTGACGTACGCGTACGCCCCGCGTACGAGCGTACGCCCCACGTATGGAGGCGGTTCCAACCTCCTATAAATAGGATGCGAGGGTTCTCGGAAAATTTGCTCATTCTCCCTTACTTTTCTTGCGTTTAACCTCGTTTTTCGTGCCCGCACTACCCCGAAGGCCTGGTCATTTTGTGCAAGTCCCGAAGGTCGATTTTACTCCCGAGATTCCCGAGAATCCCAAGGAAAATCCGTTTCCCGAGATGAAACTATGCCCGGTTTTCCATCTCGCTATCTTCAAACTTTCAAGTGAGTTCATACCCCTTAATTAACCCTTTTAAATATTCTAAACGCTTTTATATGCTTTCTAGGGGGGGAAATACAAGTAAAACACACGACTACTACCGAGTGTTATATATAAAGATTATTATACACTTTTATAAAGTGGAATCATGTGTGATTTATAAACTTTATAGGGAACTCCCGTATACAAAAATATATTACAATGGATTCTATCTTTAAAAACTTCAAATGGTTGTAATGCATGTATAAACTAAACATTTTCTTAGATTTAAAGTATGTTGTGTCTATCTTAGACGCTACAAAAATCTATCTTTTCATAACAAGTGATTCTTTTCTAGATATTCTAAAAACAAACGAGGCACACTGTTAGAAAACTATAAAAGGTATAGTTTTATGAAGATATTGCTAACTTTTACATACTAGAAACACGATTTTCGAGAAATCACTTTCATGTACAATAACAAACGAACATTTCAACACGTAAATCTGTTTTTATACTATGGCTCTGTGAGACATTTACTTCACATACGTTCGAGTACACATTTCAAGTCCTGTATTATATACCAGAATCCCTTGGAGGGGGAGCATGGTGTTTGTCTATAGATCTATATGGGCTTGACAACCCGCGCCCTGACTGTTAGCTACAGTCCGCCGTTTGGGGTGTGAAAAACGTCATAACATTCCAACGCCTGAAGAACGTTGTGTATAGGCAATCCGAGTCAATAGTATGGTTATAAAGCTCACAGATGGTATTAAAAATACATTGATTTACGAGGTTTTCAAACATATTGGTTACTTTTACACTTACAAGCATTTTGGAAACAAACTTTAGTCTAAAAGGAAGACTACTTTTATACTGGTAGAAAATACAGGATTTTCTAAACACAAACAAACAAGGACAAGATATTTCGTTTCATACAAATATTTTGGAAACAAACTTTAGTCTAGAAGGAAGACTAGTTTTATACTAGTAGAAAATACAGGATTTTCTAAACACAAAGAAACAAGGACAAGATATTTCGTTTCATACAAACATTGCCATTAAATACTTATGAAAGTCACCAGCTTAAATGCTGATCTACTCTTTCAAAATTACTTGTATGTCCCAGGGATTCAGTAACTACAGGTATCATTATGCTTTTGATGAAGAGATGCTGCGGCGCTAGTTTAGTCTCATATTTTGACATCATATTTGTAATTGATTTTTAACATGTAACATTTGACAAATGTAAACTGTCAATTATATATATATATATATATATATATATATATATATATATATATGATGGTTGTATTGCTTTCTTTACTATGTATTCACTTGTTACGCTACCACATGAAGTCATCCGCCCCTGAACGTTTCCGCCGTTCAGGTTTGGGGGTGTGACAGATTGGTATCAGAGCAATGTTTATAGTGAACTAAGTATATCGAACCACATAAGATATACAAACTATAAATGCTTAAGGGAATAATACTCTCTGACAAAACAATTTTATTTACGCCTAAGCCGCGTTTCGTGTAACTTAAAAATGTTAGTTCATTCAAGTACAAATACATGCATATAACACATTACTTTCATGTTTATTAAATATACAACAAGTATTTAGACAAATTGGACACTACGATTAAGACTCGATATATGTAATCAGATTTGGGACAAATATAGCGTGATCAACTATATTAGCCCGAAATCGGACCAATGTATATCGAGGAACGCTCGTAGTGAGCAACAAGTCAAAACTTACCAAAAACATCACAAAGATCGAACACAAGAATTTAAATACTATAGGAGTATTTGGTGCTTACGCTAGATTAATTAGTATTACATGTCTCATGTTTTATTCAAATCTTATAACCTTATTCTCGTATAGTTAAATGGCTGGATTTCACCCGCATGGAGACCCCTACTACCCACAACAAGGCAACAAAGGATGGATTGAAGAGGATACGGAGGAGGACGAAGAGCCTATTGAGTTGGATGGCAGGGACGACTCCAGGACAGACTCAGAACCGGAAATAGTCAACCCTCCACCCATTAGGAGGAACTTTCAAGGACCGACTCCCGTCTGGGGAAGTCACCTCATCCACTGGAGCCAACAACAAAGTATATGCTCTCCCTATGGCATGTGCCGAGATTTCTACGATGTCCGAGGTGGAGGTTCAACCGATCGGGCACTCCCGGTCATGGTGGGCAAACTTGCCAATCAGTCCTACCAATCGGGGGTTCAAGCAAACCGAATCCGAGAGGTTAACGTGGAAGTACAAATCCACACGGCCGATATCAACCGCCTAGAGATGTTGCAGAACGACATCCACTTCCACGCCGAAGCATGCAAAGCACAAGCAAATGCAGCCTTCGCAGACTTGAGGGAACAACAAGCCACCCTTGATAGGCGCCTTATGGACTCGAAGCAATCAGATGCAGAATCGAGCTCCAAGCGCAACACGCGTCGCAAGTAGTACTTGCGAAAATCCTCAAATTTTGTTATAACTTAGGACTTCGGCTAAAAGTCTTTAAATTTCTCGAACTTTGTAATCGGAGACCCTTATAGGGGTCAAATTTTCATGATCGTTGTATCAACTTTTATATTAATATAAGTGACACTATTATTACTACGTTGAGTATTTCGTTCAAACCTTGAAAAAGATTCGAGAAACCAAATACTTATTTCATACTTTCACTCTTACAAATAACTTTCATTTTTCTATGCTATCATCTGTTGTTGAACCATGGCGATTTGGTTCATGAGACACATTCATTTGTCACTTATTCTTATCCATATCATGATCTTTTAAACGTATAGTTAAAGATGCCTCCACGCAGGAATACAAGACGTAACCCTATCAATGAAACACCGATACCACCACCACCTTCACCTCCTCAATTTGATGCTATCATGTTCCAAGCAGCAGTCACCGCAGCGGTAGCAGCTGCCATGTCACAACTAAATAACTCGAGTACTAATGACTCGAGAACTGGCACACACCTTTCCAACCATGGCGAGAGTCATGGGCAACCCCGAGAATGCACTTATAAGGACATTACTAATGCCAAACCCCATATGTTTTATGCAACTAGTGTTGTGATTGCTCTAAGACAGTGGATTGAAAGGACAGAAGCAGTCTTTGAAATCTACTCCTTCCCCGAGCACAGCAAAGTCAAATTTGCAACCTTCACACTCATTAATAGAGCTTTGACTTAGTGGAACGGCCACGTTAAAGTACTTACTCTAATTGTGGCAAACTCCATTAGCCGGGAGAACCTCAAGGCCATGATGATGAGAGAATACTGCCCAAGGGGAGAGATTCAAAGGCTCGAACATGAACTCTGGACTCTCGGAATGGTTGGTACCGACATCGCAACATATACCAACAGATTCTACGAGCTGGCAATCCTTTGCCCAGATATGATTGCTCCTGAGAGAAAGAAAATAGAGAGGTACATATGGGGACTGACGACCGAATTACGGTCAAGCGTGTTAGCCTCCAAACCTGACACCTTTGAAAGTGCTAAGGAACTGGCACAATCTCTGATTGACTACGGAGGCCATCGGAACTTAACTGTTTCTGCACCAGAACCACAGAGAGGAAACAACAACAACAACAACAACAGCAACAACAACAGGAAGAGAGTATGGAATAAAGGGAAGGGTGGGTCTTCCCAAGAACCCGCAAAGAAACAACTGGTTTCGGTAAATGTTGCCACGGTACCTACTACAACTCCTACAAATACCTACCCAAGAAAGTCTTATGAAGGTAACCGTCCAAAGTGCACCAAATGCACTTACCACCACCATGGACCTTGTCGGGAAATGCAGTGCGCCAAATGCAACAGAAAGGGACACACAGCCTGTTTCTACAAGGAGCCCGCAAGACCAATCACGCAAGTCCCCAGTGCAGGTATAGGCCAGACTTGCTACGGTTGTGGCGAGGTGGGCCACTACAGGAGGAACTACCCTAAGGCAGCAGGCACCAGCGGTGTAGGACAAGTTTTGACTATAGGCCACGACGAAGCTATAGCAGACCCAACTGTAGTTGCGGGTACGTTCCTCCTCGATAATTCATATGCATGCATATTATTCGATAGTGGAGTGGAGAGAAGCTTCGTTAGTCAAAACTTTATTCACTTACTTAAACGTAAACCTATCAAACTAGAAAAATCATTCACTGTAGAGATGGCCAACGGAAAAACCGAAAACACTAACTACATATACAAGGACTGTACGTTAACTTTAGACGGTCATTCTTTCCCAATCAATCTCATGCCGGTTCCTATTAAAAGTTTCGACGTCATAGTCGGTATGGATTGGTTAAGTCTTCTTCGTGCCGACATTATGTGTTTTGAAAAAGCAGTTTGCCTTAATCTTCCTAACAACGAAAAATTAGTGGTTTACGGAGACAAATCAAGTACGAACCTTCGTATCATTTCGTGAATCCAGGCTCGAAAGTGTTTACGGAAGGATTGTCGAGCATTCCTAGCGCACATCGTCGATACAAGCCAGGAACCGAAGGACATCAAGAACATTCTAGAAGTACGCAATTTTCTAGATATCTTTCCAGAAGTACTACCAGGATTACCACCATAACGCCAAGTCGAATTCAGAATCGACTTAGTTCCAGGGGCTACCCCAGTAGCGAAATTGCCTTATCGTCTAACACCAGCAGAGATGCAAGAACTTTCCAGTCAACTTAATGAACTCCGCAAAAAGGATTCATAAGACCAAGTTTCTCACCTTGGGGAGCACCGGTCTTGTTCATAAAGAAGAAGGATGGGTCGTTCCGTATATGCATCGACTATAGAGAGCTGAACAAACTTACTGTCAAGAAACGTTATCCTCTACCCCGCATTGACGATTTGTTTGATCAACTTCAAGGAGCAAACTACTTCTCGAAGATAGATCTACGATCCGGATATCACCAATTACGGGTACTTGAGGGGGATATTCCCAAGACAGCTTTCCGAACATGTTATGGGCACTACGAATTTGACGTAATGCCATTTGGATTAACCAACGCACCAGCGGTATTTATGGACTTAATGAATAGGGTATGCTGTCGCTACTTAGATCAGTTCGTCATTGTTTTTATCGATGATATACTTATCTACTCCCGAAGTAAGGAAGAGCATAGTCAACACCTACGAAAAGTCCTAGAAACACTACGATCGGAGAAACTCTATGCGAAGCTCTCTAAATGCGAATTTTGGATTCTAAGAGTCGAATTTTTGGTCCACGTAGTTAGTGAGAAAGGGATACATGTGGACCCCTCCAAAATCAAGGCCATCAAGAACTGGTCGGCACCAAAGACACCTACAAAAATTCGTCAATTTCTAGGTCTCGCTGGCTACTATCGCAGATTTATAAAGAACTTCTCTAGCATTGCGAAACCTCTTACTACATTAACCCAGAAAGGCGTGTCCTTTGACTGGGAAGCAAAACAAGAAAGGGCGTTCCAAACACTGAAACAGGCCTTGTGCACCGCACCGATACTATCCCTCCCTGAAGGGATACATGACTTCGTAGTGTATTGCGATGCGTCTAATCAAGGACTTGGTTATGTTCTTATGCAGAGAGGGAAGGTTATTGCTTATGCCTCCCGACAGCTTAAGACCCACGAAGTGAACTATACGACACACGATCTCGACTTAGGAGCAGTAGTATTTGCTCTGAAGATATGGAGACATTACTTATACGGAACAAAGAGCACTATTTTCACCGATCACAAGAGCCTTCTGCACATTTTTTATCAGAAGGAACTCAACATGCGGCAACGACGATGGGTTGAGTTACTCAATGACTACGAATGTTAAATTCGTTATCATCCTGGCAAGGCCAACATGGTAGTTGACGCCCTCAGTCGAAAGGAATACACTGGTCAGAGGGTTAGATCTCTGACTATGACTATCCATTCCCACTTATCCACACAAATTAAAGAGGCACAAATAGAAGCTTTGCGACCTGAAAATGTGGCGGGTGAATCCCTATGGGGAATGGAAAAGAATCTAGAAGTCAAGGGTGGCGGAGCATATTATCTTATGAACCGAATCTAGACGCCGAAACATGGCGGGTTCAGAGACGTAGTAATGACCGAAGCACACAACACAAGGTATTCCGTTCACTCGGGTTCAGATAAGATGTATCTGGATCTTAAAAACTTGTACTGGTAGCCTAACATGAAAGCAGAAATTGCTACCTTCATAGGTAAATTCCTTACTTGCGCTAAGGTTAAGATCGAGTATCAGAAACCTTCAGGATTACTACAATAACCGGAGATACCTTAGTGATTTGGAGCTTGTTTTGGATGATTTTGGCTAATTTTCGAATTTAGAGAGAGAGAGAGAGAGAGTAGAGAGAGAAAGTTTTTAGAGAGAGAGTAAAAGCCTCAAAATGATGTCACTCAATCCCTTATATAGGGGTTGAGTTTGTGGCCCGATGGAATTCTACCCGATACTGCCGTTAGACGGTGCTTTTGGTCGTACTCGATTAGGTTGCTATAACCCGATATGGTAAATTCTTGAAATATTCTGATCACTAATATGGGGTGTTAAAATGATTTCTAATTGTATTAAGACACCCATTAAGTCATTTTAGATCAATACAAAATAATGACTTAATTAACCGGTGAAATCGGAAATCGGATTTGAAAACAACGATTGGTTGCTTGAATCGGACTACAAAAAGAGTTACAAGAAGTGGTACGGAATTTCGGGTTGTTACATTATCCCCCCTTTAGAGGGAATTTCGTCCTGAAATTCAAAGTTAAAACACGAGACAAGATACAAATCATGGATCTGGAAAGAGTTGTGGATACTTCTGTTTCATTGAGTCTTCCCGCTCCTAAGTGAATTCCGGTCCCCGCTTGGCATTCCAGCGAACCTTCACTAACGAGATGCGACTTTGCTTTGTACGTTTCACTTCTCGATCCATGATTTCGATCGGTTCCTCCACAAAGTTGAGGTTTTCATTGATCTCAATCTCGTCTATGGGAATCGTTAGGGTTTCATCGGATAGGCACTTTTTGATATCTGAAACATGGAAAATAGGATGAATGTTACTGATTTTGTGAGGTAAACGAAGTTTATAGGCAACCGGACCGATCCTGGAGAGGATCTCGAAGGGTCCAATGTATCTAGGGTTAAGTTTTCCACGTTTGCCAAAACGTACAGTGCCTTTCCAGGGCGAGACTTTCAACAGGTCATGGTCTCCAACCTGGAATTCTAGAGGTTTCCGATGGTTATCAGCGTAACTCTTTTGGCGATCTCATGAAGCTTTCAATCGGTTCCGGATTTGAATGATCTTTTCGGTGGTTTCGCGGATGATTTCAGGACCAGTTAGAGCACTATCGGGGACTCGACTCTTGGCTAACTGTGTATCCTTCACCTCGGCCCAGCACAGAGGGGCTCTGCACTTACGACCGTATAGGGCTTCAAACGAAGCAGCCCTAGTGCTGGTATGGTAACTGTTGTTGTATGAGAATCCGATCAAAGATAGATGTGTGTCCCACGATTTTCCAAAGTGAATGACACATGCCCTAAGCATGTCCTCCAGGGTTTGGATTGTTCTCTCACTCTGTCCATCGGTCTGAGGATGATACGTTGTGCTCATATCCAATTTGGTTCTAAGGGCTTTCTGAAGGGACTACCAGAATCTGGAGGTAAACATGCTATCTCGATCAAAGATAATGGATGCAGGTACACCATGTAGTCGAACTACCTCCTGTATGTAGATTCACGCGAGTCTTTCCATTTTGTACGATTCTTTGATCGGAATAAAGTGAGCGGACTTTGTCAAACGATCGACAATTACCCAAATGGTATCGTACCCACTAGGAGACTTGGGTAGTTTGGTGATGAAATCCATGTTAATCTTCTCCCATTTCCATTCGGGAATCTCGGGCTATTGGAGCAGACTCGAGGGTTTCTGGTGCTCAACTTTAACCTTGGCGCAAGTCAGACACTTGCCCACGAATGTAGCTATCTCATGTGACAACCCGATATTTCAACTCTTTGTAATGGCCTAATAGGTCAAGTATTGTAAACATTTTTGAGTTAATCAAAATAAACGTTTATAATAAAATGTCCAAAAAGTTTCTATTTAACTACCTACTATGTTTTATATCATTAAACCGGGATCGTAAGTAAAAGAGAATGCCCAAACCAGACTTCGTATATTGAAATTAAGATTTTTCCAATTTCGGCTTTGCATCAGACAGCTAAAAACTCGAATCGGAGATCGAGCGACTTTTGGCCGGAATGACCTAAACGAGAATCGAAGGTCGCGACAATGGTAATTCAGCGGTAAAAAGTCTGGCAAAAACCGACGTCAGATAAAGAAGTTATGAATTTTTAAAGAAAATCCTTAATCACGTGATGTTAATAAATAAATAATAAAAATAATTTCGGAATTTGCCGACGGAATCTAAACGAAAGTTGTAGAGCGTAGTCTCACCTTCGCGGGGATATAAAGAACGTCGAAAACAGAGTTCGTATGAAGAAGATATGAATTTTTGAAGTTTATTAAATAAATTATATATTTATTTAATTATAAATTCTTGGTATTATCCAAAGGAGTCAACACCTAGGGCCGAAGTACGTGCCGCGTACCCTCGTACGCCCTGCGTACTCAAGGACAATGCCTCAGATTGTCCACGTCCCGGTCTATGCGAAGCCTAGCCTGTCCCATCCAAAGTCCGAGGCAGTCGAGGACTCGGTCATGCGTGACGTACACGTACGCCCCGCGTACAAGCGTACGCCCCACGTATGGAGGTGGTTCCAGCCTCCTATAAATAGGATGCGAGGGTTCCCGGAAAATTTGCTCATTCTCCCTTACTTTTCTTGCGTTTAACCTCGTTTTCCGTGCCCGCACTACCCCGAAGCCCTGGTCATTTTGTGCAAGTCCCGAAGGTCAATTTTACTCCCGAGATTCCCGAGAATCCCAAGGAAAATCCGTTTCCCGAGATGAAACTATGCCCGGTTTTCCATCTCGCTATCTTCAAACTTTCAAGTGAGTTCATACCCCTTAATTAACCCTTTTAAATATTCTAAACGCTTTTATATGCTTTCTAGGGGGGGAAATACAAGTAAAACACACGACTACTACTGAGTGTTATATATAAAGATTATTATACACTTTTATAAAGTGGAATCATGTGTGATTTATAAACTTTATAGGGAACTCCCGTATACAAACATATATTACAATAGATTCTATCTTTAAAAACTATAAATGGTTGTAATGCATGTATAAACTAAACATTTTCTTAGATTTAAAGTATGTTGTGTCTATCTTAGACGCTACAAAAATCTATCTTTTCATAACAAGTGATTCTTTTCTAGATATTCTAAAAACAAACGAGGTACACTGTTAGAAAACTATAAAAGGTATAGTTTTATGAAGATATTGCTAACTTTTACATACTAGAAACACGATTTTCGAGAAATCACTTTCATGTACAATAACAAACGAACATTTCAACACGTAAATTTGTTTTTATACTACGGCTCTGTTAGACATTTACTTCACATATGTTCGAGTACACATTTCAAGTCCTGTATTATATACCAGAATCCTTTGGAGGGGGAGCATGGTGTTTGTGTATAGATCTATACGGGCTTGACAACCCGCGCCCTGACTGTTAGCTACAGTCCACCGTTTGGGGTGACAAACGTCATAACATTCCAACGCCTGAAGAACGTTGTGTATAGGCAATCCGAGTCAATAATATGGTTATAAAGCTCACAGATGGTATTAAAAATACATTTATTTACGAGGTTTTCAAACATATTGGTTACTTTTACACTTACAAGCATTTTGGAAACAAACTTTAGTCTAAAAGGAAGACTACTTTTATACTGGTAGAAAATACAGGATTTTCTAAACACAAACAAACAAGGACAAAATATTTCGTTTCATACAAACATTTTGGAAACAAACTTTAGTCTAGAAGGAAGACTAGTTTTATACTAGTAGAAAATACAGGATTTTCTAAACACAAACAAACAAGGACAAGATATGTCGTTTCATACAAACATTGTCATTAAATACTTATGAAACTCACCAGCTTAAATACTGATCTACTCTTTCAAAATTACTTGTATGTCCCAGGAATTCAGTAACTACAGGTATCATTATGCTTTTGATGAAGAGATGCTGCGGCGCCAGTTTAATCTCATATTTTGACATCATATTTGTAGTTGATTTTTAACATGTAACATTTGACAAATGTAAACTGTCAATTATATATACATATATATATATATATATATATATATATATATATATATGTATATATATATATATATATATGTATGTATATGATGGTTGTATTGCTTTCTTTACTATGTATTCACTTGTTACGCTACCACATGAAGTCATCCGCCCCTGAACGTTTCCGCCGTTCAGGTTTGGGGGTGTAACTGATTGGTATCAGAGCAATGTTTATAGTGAACTAAGTATATCGAACCACATAAGATATACAAACTATAAATGCTTAAGGGAATAATACTCTCTGACAAAACAATTTTATTTACGCCTAAGCCGCGTTTCGTGTAACTTAAAAATGTTAGTTCATTCAAGTACAAATACATGCATATAACACATTACTTTCATGTTTATTAAACATACAACAAGTATTTAGAGAAATTGGACACTACGATTAAGACTCGATATATGTAATCAGATTTGGGACAAATATAGCGTGATCCACTATATTTGCCCAAAATCGGACCAATGTATATCGAGGAACGCTCGTAGTGAGCAACAAGTCAAAACTTACCAAAAACATCACAAAGATCGAACACAAGAATTTAAATACTATAGGAGTATTTGGTGCTTACGCTAGATTAATTAGTATTACATGTCTCATGTTTTATTCAAATATTATAACCCTATTCTCGTATAGTCATATGGCTGGATTTCACCCGCACGGAGACCCCTACTACCCACAACAAGGCAACAAAGGATGGATTGAAGAGGATCCGGAGGAGGACGAAGAGCCGATTGAGTTGGATGGCGGGGACGACTCCGGGACAAACTCTGAACCGGAAATAGTCAACCCTACACCCATTAGGAGGAACTTTCAAGGACCGACTCCCATCTGGGGAAGTCACCTCATCCACTGGAGCCAACAACAAAGTATACGCTCTCCCTATGGAATATGCCGAGATTTCTACGATGTCCGAGGTGGAGGTTCAGCCGATCGGGCACTCCCGGTCATGGTGGGCAAACTCACCCATCAGTCCTACCAATCGGGGGTTCAAGCAAACCGAATCTGAGAGGTTAACGTGGAAGTACAAATCCACACGGCCGATATCAACCGCCTAGAGATGTTGCAGAACGACATCCACATCCGCGCCGAAGCATGCGAAGCACAAGCAAATGCAGCCTTCGCAGAATTGAGGGAACAACAAGCCACCCTTGATAGGCGCCTTATGGAGTCGCAGCAATCAGATGCAGAATCGAGCTCCAAGCGCAACACGCGTCGCAAGTAGTACTTGCGAAAATCCTCAAATTTTGTTATAACTTAGGACTTCGGCTAAAAGTCTTTAAATTTCTCGAACTATGTAATCGAAGACCCTTATAGGGGTCAAATTTTCATGATCGTTGTATCAAATTTTATATTAATATAAGTGACACTATTATTACTACGTTGAGTATTTCGTTCAAACCTTGAAAAAGATTCGAGAAACCAAATACTTATTTCATACTTTCAGTCTTACTCTTATCCATATCATGATCTTTTAAACGTATAGTTAAAGATGCCGCCACGCAGGAATACAAGACGTAACCCTATCAATGAAACACCGATACCACCACCACCTTCACCTCCTCAATTTGATGCTATCATGTTCCAAGCAGCAGTCACCGCAGCGGTAGCGGCTGCCATGTCACAACTAAATAACTCGAGTACTAATGACTCGAGAAATTGCACACACCTTTCCAACCATGGCGAGAGTCATGGGCAACGCCGAGAATACTAATGCCAAACCCCATATGTTTTATGCAACTGGTGGTGTGATTGCTCTAAGACAGTGGATTGAAAGGACAGAAGCAGTCTTTGAAATCTGCTCCTGCCCCGAGCACAGCAAAGTAAAATTTGCAACCTTCACACTCATTAATAGAGCTTTGACTTGGTGGAACGGCCACGTTAAAGTACTTACTTTAATTGTGGCAAACTCCATTAGCCGGGAGAACCTCAAGGCCATGATGATGAGAGAATACTGCCCAAGGGGAGAGATTCAAAGGCTCGAACATGAACTCTGGACTCTCGGAATGGTTGGTACCGACATCGCAACATATACCAACAGATTCTGCGAGCTGGCAATCCTTTGCCCAGATATGATTGCTCCTGAGAGCAAGAAAATGGAGAGGTACATATGGGGACTGACGACCCAATTACGGTCAAGCGTGTTAGCCTCCAAACCTGACACCTTTGAAAGTGCTAAGGAACTGGCACAATCTCTGATTGACTACGGAGGCCATCGGAACTTAACTGTTTCTGCACCAGAACCACAGAGAGGAAACAACAACAACAACAACAACAACAGCAACAACAACAGGAAGAGAGTATGGAATAAAGGGAAGGGTGGGTCTTCCCAAGAACCCGCAAAGAAACAACTGGTTTCGGTAAATGCTGCCACGGTACCTACTACAACTCCTACAAATACCTACCCAAGAAAGTCTTATGAAGGTAACCGTCCAAGGTGCACCAAATGCACTTACCACCACCATGGACCTTGTCGGGAAATGCAGTGCGCCAACTGCAACAGAAAGGGACACACATCCTGTTTCTACAAGGAGCCCGCAAGACCGATCACGCAAGTCCCCAGTGCAGGTATAGGCCACACTTGCTACGGTTGTGGCGAGGTGGGCCACTACAGGAGGAACTGCCTTAAGGCAGCAGGCACCAGCGGTGTAGGACAAGTTTTGACTATAGGCAACGACAAAGGAATAGCATACCCAACTGTAGTTGCTGGTACGTTCCTCCTCGATAATTCATATGCATGCATATTATTCGATAGTGGAGCGGAGAGAAGCTTCGTTAGTCAAAACTTTATTCACTTACTTAAACCTAAACCTAGCAAACTAGAAAAATCATTCACTGTAGAGATGGCCAACGGAAAAACCGAAAACACTAACTACATATACAAGGTGTGTACGTTAACTTTAGACGGGCATTCTTTCCCAATCAATCTCATGCCGGTTCCTATTAAAAGTTTCGACGTCATAGTCGGTATGGATTGGTTAAGTCTTCTTCGTGCCGACATTATGTGTTTTGAAAAAGCAGTTCGCCTTAATCTTCCTAACAACGAAAAATTAGTGGTTTACGGCGACAAATCAAGTACGAACCTTCGTATCATTTCGTGCATCCAGGCTCGAAAGTGTTTACGGAAGGATTGTCGAGCATTCCTAGCGCACATCGTCGATACAAGCCAAGAATCGAAGGACATCAAGAACATTCCTGAAGTACGCGATTTTCTAGATATCTTTCCAGAAGTACTAGCAGGATTACCACCACAACGCCAAGTCGAATTCAGAATCGACTTAGTTCCAGGGGCTACCCCAGTAGCGAAATTGCCTAATCGTCTAGCACCAGGAGAGATGCAAGAACTTTCCAGTCAACTTAATGAACTCTGCAAAAAGGATTCATAAGACCAAGTTTCTCACCTTGGGGAGCACCAGTCTTGTTCGTAAAGAAGAAGGACGGGTCGTTCCGTATGTGCATCGACTACAGAGAGCTGAACAGACTTACTGTCAAGAACCATTATCCTCTACCCCGCATTGACGATTTGTTTGATCAACTTCAAGGAGCAAACTACTTCTCGAAGATAGATCTACGATCCGGATATCACCAATTACGGGTACTTGAGGGGGATATTCCCAATATAGCTTTCCGAACTCGTTATCGGCAATACGAATTTGACGTAATGCAATTTGGATTAACCAACGCACCAACGGTATTTATGGACTTAATGAATAGGGTATGCCATCCCTACTTAGATCAGTTCGTCATTGTCTTTATCGATGATATACTTATCTACTCCCGAAGTAAGGAAGAGCATAGTCAACACCTACGAAAAGTCCTAGAAACACTACGATCGGAGAAACTCTATGCGAAGTTCTCTAAATGTGAATTTTGGATTCGAAGAGTCGAATTTTTGGTCCACGTAGTTAGCGAGAAAGGGATACACGTGGACCCCTCCAAAATCAAGGCCATCAAGAACTGGTCGGCACCAAAGACACCTACAGAAATTCGTCAATTTCTAGGTCTCGCTGGCTACTATCGCAGATTTATAAAGAACTTCTCTAGCATTGCGAAACCTCTTACTACATTAACCCAGAAAGGCATGTCCTTTGACTGGGAAGCAAAACAAGAAAGGGCGTTCCAAACACTGAAACAGGCCTTGTGCACTGCACCGATACTATCCCTCCCCGAAGAGATAGATAACTTCGTAGTGTATTGCGATGCATCAAATCAAGGACTTGGTTGTGTTCTTATGCAGAGAGGGAAGGTTATTGCTTATGCCTCCCAACAGCTTAAGACCCACGAGGTGAACTATACGACACACGATCTCGATTTAGGAGCAGTAGTATTTGCTCTGAAGATATGGAGACACTACTTATACGGAACAAAGAGCACTATTTTCACCGATCACAAGAGCCTTCTGCACATTTTTGATCAGAAGGAACTCAACATGCGGCAACGATGATGGGTTGAGTTACTCAATGACTACGAATGTGAAGTTCGTTATCATCCTGGCAAGGCCAACGTGGTAGCTGACGCCCTCAGTCGAAAGGAATACACTGGTCAGAGGGTTAGATCTATGACTATGACTATCCATTCCCACTTATCCACACAAATTAAAGAGGCACAAATGGAAGCTTTGCAACCTGAAAATGTGGCGGGTGAATCCCTACGGGGAATGGAAAAGAATCTAGAAGTCAAGGGTGGCGGAGCATATTATCTTATGAACCGAATCTAGACGCCGAAACATGGCGGGTTCAGAGACGTAGTAATGACCGAAGCACACAATACAAGGTATTCCGTTCACCCGGGTTCAGATAAGATGTATCTGGATCTTAAAAACTTGTACTGGTAGCCTAACATGAAAGCAGAAATTGCTACCATCGTAGGTAAATGCCTTACTTGCGCTAAGGTTAAGATCGAGTATCAGAAACCTTCAGGATTACTACAACAACCGGAGATACCAGAATGGAAATGGGAACGGATTACTATGGACTTCATAACCAAGTTGCCCAAGACGACGGGTGGACTCGATACCATATGGGTCATCGTCGACAGGTTGACCAAATCCGCGCATTTCCTACCCATCAAGGAGACTGACAAAATGGAAAAGCTTACAAGAACTTACTTAAGGGAAGTAGTGCGACTGCATGGTGTTCCGATATCCATTATCTCCGACGGAGATAGTAGATTCACTTCAAGATTCTGGCAGTCACTACAAGGTTCCCTGGGGACTAAGCTAGACATGAGTACAGCCTACCACCCACAAACAAACGGGTAGAGTGAGAGAACGATACAGACTTTAGAAGATATGTTGAGAGCCTGTGTGATTGACTTTGGAAAGGCATGGGATATCCATTTACCCCTTGTCGAATTTTCATACAACAATAGTTATCATACAAGCATAAAAGTTGCTCCGTTAGAAGCCCTCTATGGTCGAAAGTGCAGATCCCCTCTGTGCTGAACTGAAGTTGGGAATACCCAGTTAGCTAAAGGAAGAGTTCCTGAAAGCACTCTCACCGGTCCGGAAATCATACGAGAAACAACAGAGAAGATCGTTCAGATTCGTGAACGATTGAAAGCCTCTAGAGACTGACAGAAAAGCTACGCTGACCAAAGGAGGAAACCTTTGGAATTCCAAGTAGGAGACCACATTTTATTAAAGGTCTCACTGTGGAAGGGTTTAATATGCTTTGGAAAACGGGGGAAACTAAATCCAAGATACATAGGGCCTTTCGCGATTCTTGCCAGAATTGGCCCTGTGGCATACAAGCTTAACCTACCGCGTGAACTTAGTAACATACATCCAACCTTCCACGTCTCAAACTTGAAAAAGTGTTTGTCCGATGAAACTCTTGTTATTCCACTCGACGAAATCGAGATCAACGAGAGCCTCAACTTTGTGGAAGAACCAATAGAAATCATGGACCGAGAGGTCAAACAAACAAAACAAAGTCACATACCCATCGTGAAGGTTCGCTGGAACGCCAAGCGGGGACCTGAATTCACATGGGAACGCGAAGATCAAATGAAACAAAAATACCCTCATCTCTTTCATGTTCACTAGTGTCTTTACTACTTTGAATTTCGGGACGAAATTCCCTCTAATGGGGGGATGATGTGACAACCCGATATTTCAACTCTTTGTAATGGCCTAATAGGTCAAGTATTGTAAACATTTTTGAGTTAATCAAAATAAACGTTGATAATAAAATGTCCAAAAAGTTTCTATTTAACTACCTACTATGTTTTATAACATTAAACCGGGATCGTAAGTAAAAGAGAATGCCCAAACCAGACTTCGTATATTGAAATTAAGATTTTTCCAATTTCGGCTTTGCATCAGACAGCTAAAAACTCGAATCGGAGATCGAGCGACTTTTGGCCGGAATGACCTAAACGAGAATCGAAGGTCTCGACAATGGTAATTCAGCGGTAAAAAGTCTGGCAAAAACCGACGTCAGATAAAGAAGTTATGAATTTTTAAAGAAATTCCTTAATCACGTCATACTAATAAATAAATAATAAAAATAATTTCGGAATTTGCCGACGGAATCTAAACGAAATTATATATTTATTTAATTATAAATTCTTGGTATTATCCGAAGGAGTCAGCACCTAGGGCCGAAGTACGCGCCGCGTACCGTCGTACGCCCCGCGTACTCAAGGCCAAGGCCTCGGATTGTCCACGTTCCGGTCTATGCGAAGCCTAGCCTGTCCCATCCGAAGTCCGAGGCAGTCGAGGACTCAGTCATGCGTGACGTACGCGTACGCCCCCCATACGAGCGTACGCCCCTCGTACGGAGGCGGTTCCAGCCTCCTATAAATAGGATGTGAGGGTTCCCGGAAAATTTCCTCATTCTCCCTCACTTTTCTTGCATTTTACCTCGTTTTCCGTGCCCGCACTACCCCGAAGCCTTGGTCATTTTGTGCAAGTCCCGAAGGTCGATTTTACTCTCGAGATTCCCGAGAATCCTGAGGAAAATCCGTTTCCCGAGACGAAACTCTGCCCGGTTTTCCATCTCGCTATCTTCAAACTTTCAAGTGAGTTCATACCCATTAATTAACCCTTTTAAATATTCTAAACGCTTTTATATGCTTTCTAGGGGGGGAAATACAAGTAAAACACACGACTACTACCGAGTGTTATATATAAAGATTATTATACACTTTTATAAAGTGGAATCATGTGTGATTTATAAACTTTATAGGGAACTCCCGTATACAAAAATATATTACAATAGATTCTATCTTTAAAAACTATAAATGGTTGTAATGCATGTATAAACTAAACATTTTCTTAGATTTAAAGTATGTTGTGTCTATCTTAGACGCTACAAAAATCTATGTTTTCATAACAAGTGATTCTTTTCTAGATATTCTAAAAACAAATGAGGCACACTATTAGAAAACTCTAAAAGGTATAGTTTTATGAAGATATTGCTAACTTTTACATACTAGAAACACGATTTTCGAGAAATCAGTTTCATGTACAATAACAAACAAACATTTCAACACGTAAATCTGTTTTTATACTACGGTTCTGTGAGACATTTACTTCACGTACGTTCGAGTACACATTTCAAGTCCTGTATTATATACCAGAATCCCTTGGAGGGGGAGCATGGTGTTTGTGTCTAGATCTATACGGGCTTCACAACCCGCGCCCTGACTGTTAGCTACAGTACACCGTTTGGGGTGACAAACGTCATAACATTCCAACACCTGAAGAACGTTGTGTATATGCAATCCGAGTCAAAAGTATGGTTATAAAGCTCACAGATGGTATTAAAAATACATTGATTTACGAGGTTTTCAAACATATTGGTTACTTTTACAATTACAAACATTTTGGAAACAAACATTAGTCTAGAAGGAAGACTACTTTTATACTAGTAGAAAATACAGGATTTTCTAAACACAAACAAACTAGGACAAGATATTTTGTTTCATACAAACATTTTGGAAACAAACTTTAGTCTAGAAGGAAGACTACTTTTATACTAGTAGAAAATATAGGATTTTCTAAACACAAACAAACAAGGACAATATATTTCGTTTCATACAAACATTCTCATTAAATACTTATGAAACTCACCAGCTTAAATGTTGATCTACTCTTTCAAAATTACTTGTATGTCCCAGGGATTCAATAACTACAGGTATCATTATGCTTTTGATGAAGGGATGTTGCGGTGCCAGTTTAATCTCATATTTTGACATCATATTTGTAATTGATTTTTAACATGTAACGTTTGACAAATGTAAACTTTCTATTATATATATATGATGGTTGTATTGCTTTCTTTACTATGTATTCACTTGTTACGCTACCACATGAAGTCATCCGCCCCCAAACGTTTCCGCCATTCAGGTTTGGGGGTGTGACATCTCAGCTTTCATGTTTGGCCACCAGTATTGTTTCTTAAGATCCAGGTACATCTTGTTAGAACCCGGGTGAACAGAGTATTTGGTTTTGTGTGCCTCCTCCATGATAATCTCCCTGAATCCTCCGGACTTTGGAATCCAGATTTGATCCATGAAACAATAGACTCCGTCACTTCTGATCTCAAGTTTCTTTTCCATTCCTCTCAAGGTTTCGATCAACACGTTCTCAGGTTTGAGTGCTTCTAACTGGGCTTCTCGGATTTGCATGGGTAAGTTGGAATGGATAGTCATCGTCTGGTTCTTCACTTTGTGGCCTGCACTTTCCTTTCGGCTAAGGGCATATGCTACCACATTGGCCTTGCCGGGGTGGTAACGGATTTCACACTCATAATCATTGAGTAGCTCTACCCATCGCCGTTGCCTCATGTTCAAGTCTTTCTGATCAAAGATGTGCTGCAGGCTCTTGTGATCAGTGAAGATTGTGCACTTGGTTTCGTAGAGATAATGTCTCCAAATCTTCAATGCAAAGACTACGGCCCCTAGTTCCAAGTCATGTGTGGTATAGTTGACCTCGTGTGCTTTCAGCTGTCTTGAGGCATAAGCAATCACTTTTCCTCTTTGCATAAGCACACAGCCTAAACCTTGATTAGACGCATCGCAGTAGACAACGAAGTCCTCTGTTCCTTCGGGTAGGGACAAAACAAGCGCGCTGCATAAGGCTCTCTTTAATGTTTGGAATACGGTTTCTTGTTTATCACTCCAACAAAAGGTTACACCTTTCTGTGTTAGAGTGGTTAAGGGTTTGGCGATTTCGGAAAAATTCTGGATGAACCTCCAATAATAGCCAGCGAGACCCAAGAATTGACGGATTTCTGTGGGTGTCTTCGGTGCCGACCAATTCTCTATCGCTTTAATCTTGGAAGGATCCACGTGAATACCCTCCTCGCGTATAGCTTCTCGGATCTAAGGGTCTCCAACACTAACCTCAAGTGTTGATTGTGATCTTCTTCGCTCCTGGAGTAGACGAGGATGTCGTCAATCAACACGATGACGAACTTTTCTAAGAAGGGATGGCACACCCGGTTTATCAGATCCATGAACACAGCCGGTGCATTGGTTAGACCGAAGGGCATCACTACGAACTCGTAGTGTCCATACCGAGTCCTAAAAGATGTTTTGGAAACATCATTCTCATGAACTCGTAGCTGATGGTACCCTGACCGAAGGTCTATCTTTGAGAAGTAGCTGGCCCCCGAAGTTGATCAAAGAGGTCATATATTCGCTGAAGAGGATATCGGTTCTTAAGGATCAACTTGGTCAGCTCACGGTAGTCGATACACATCCGAAAGGATCCATCTTTCTTTTCGACAAACAATACTGGAGCTCCCCCGGGTGAGGAACTCGATCTAATGAACCCTTTACTGAGAAACTCATTGAGTTGACTGGATAACTCCTGCATTTCTGCTGGAGCTAAGCGATACGGAGACTTCACTACGGGAGTAGCTCCAGGAATTAGGTCAATACGGAACTCGACCTGATGCTTGGGAGGAATTCCTGGAAGCTCTTCGGGAAACACATCAGGAAAGTTACAAACTTTGGGGATTCTCACGAGGTCTTTAACTTCTTGTTTCTCATTGATCACATGGGCTAAGAATGCAATGCACTCCTTTCGTAGGAGCTTCCGAGCTTTGATGCAGGATATGATACGAAGATTGGAACTGGGTTTATCACCATAGATTACGAGGGTCTGTCCCAAAGGAAGATTGAGACGGATGGCTTTTTTGTAACAAAGGATATCAGCATGATTGGGACTCAACCAATCCATTCCAATGATAACATCAAAGCTCTTAATGCAAACTGGCATGAGATCTATAGGAAATGAGTGGTCATTCAGGGTAAGCGTACAACCTATGAATACATCGCTAGCGCTTTATTTCTCACCGTTAGCCATCTCGACGGTAAACGTTTCAGTTAGTGGTTGAGGATTATGTTTTAGGTTATGTTTGAATGCATGACTAACAAAACTCCTTTCCGCACCCGAATCGAAAAGAATACTAGCATATGAGTTGTCGAGAAGGAACGCACCCGAGACAACAGTAGGATCAACGACTGCTTCCTCCCGTCCCATAGTTAGAACTCTTCCAGTGTTATCAGTTGTTGACTTCTTGGGGCAGTTCCTTTTAAAGTGCCCAACCTCTCCACAGTTGTAGCAAGCTTAACTAACGCTTGCTCCAGATGATTGGTTGACCGATTGGGTCGGAGTTTTGCATAATCGAACTGTGTGCCCCTTCTTACCACAGTTGGTACAAGATAGTTCTCGATAGGGGCCTGGATTGTGATGGTATTTGCACTTGTCACACAGGGGAAGATTACCAACATATCTACTGGTAGGAGTTGGAGCTGTAGATCCCATAACAGAAGCAGTAGCAACGTGGGTAGTAGCAGCATGGACTGCTACAGTCTTCTGTTTCTTGGAAGATCCTTGGGAAGATTGACCCTTCTTCTTCTTCAAGAATTTTCTCTTTTCACCACTCCTTTGAGTCGGCTCAGAAGTGGTAGTGATTTCCTCAACATCATCGCTATGATCAATCAGGGTTTGGGCTAAAGTCTTGGCACTATCAAAGGTTTCCGGACGGGCAGCCAAGACATGACTCTTTGTCGGTTGGGATAACCCCCAAATTATCCTTTCGATCTTTTTACTCTCGGGAGTGACTAATCCCGGGCAGAGAAGTGCAAGATCATCAAATCGGGAAGTGTATGCAGCAATGTCGAAACCTTTCATTTTCAGGTTCCAGAGCTCGTGTTCTAGTTTCTGTATTTCACCACGGGGGCAGTATTCGGCTATCAGAAGTTCTTTGATGGCTTCCCAGCCCATGGCGTTGGCTACGAGTAGGGTCAGAGATTTGACTCGGCCATTCCACCAAGTCAAGGCTTTATCAACGAAGGTACAGGCTGCAAATTTGACCTTATCAGATTCCGCACAGGAACAGATTTCGATGATGGATTCGATTTTCTCGAACCATCAGGATAAGGAAATGACACCTCCAGTTTCATTGAAGGATGTTGGTTTCGCGTTCATGAAATACTTATAGGAACCATTGTTTCGTTGTCCCTGCCTGTCTTTGGGGTTTTGGGGCTGGGGACCACCTCCTGAGCCACCAGGGTTCACTTGCGACATGGCTGCCACCATTGAAGCAGTTAGGATTGTCTGAAGCGATGCAAGATCAAATTGAGGAGGAGGTGGTGGCGAAGAAGGATTGTTGTTGTTCTTTGAGCTGGGTCTCTTCCTGGGAGGCATCTTGATCTAATAAGATCAAGAAAGAGAGAGGATGGTAAGTCCTCTACATTGAATCGATAGATATGGCAGTTATATGTTCCGAATAAGCGATAAAGCAGGAAAGAGTTATTAAAACAGATAATTTATCGCTAAGAATGATCATAGAACGCCACTTGAATAAGGCTTTCAACAGAGGATTGGATCGAGAAATACTCCCATAGTATTTCATGATTTGATTATGACAATAGTTCGATATTTGTGGTATTAGGTTAAGTTTTAGGAATGTCGCACACCACAGTCACTCCCAAGCACATGTTGGCCATGTCTCGAATGAATATAGTTGGCCAGGCTATATTGGCCCTAGACACGACTACATAACTACCCGGGTTTAACCGTAGTACACAACACCCAATTACTTATGTTCTGTTCTACTTGTAGTTACGGATCACGATGGTTCGGTATACTTGTATACTTTTGAAAATACTTGTAGTTTGAAGATACTTTTAATTCAGAGCACTTAGGCCCTTTAGTGTTTATAGTTTTATACCATGTAATGTTTGGTATACTTCATTCACTATAAACAAGGGCTCTGATACCAATCTGTCACACCCCGAAAACCGAAGGCGGAAACATTTTCAGGGCGGACTCCACGTTGTGTATCAAATCCAGTACACATAGTAAGTAATGTAGAACAACCATTACATTACATATAGAAATTTACATTTGATCAAAAGTAAATTTGTACAGTGTTTATACATATGTATATATAAAAAAAAAACAAGATGTATCTTCAACGCACTCCGTCTTCGCCAAAATAGATCATCGGATACCTGTCTAATGCGGACCTGAGAATACAAGCAGTTTAAAAATCAGCATAAAGCTGGTGAGTTCATAAGCGGTTTTGTTCTGTGAAAATGTACGAGTTTCCGATCTGGTTTCTGAAAATGTTACGACCCAAGAAAATCCCATATTTTCTTAAAAGTAATGTTCGGTTAATTGTTAGGTTACACTGTTCTGGTTATGCTCAACTGTGATCCCAGTAAATCCCATATTTTCCTAATGTGAAGGATGTATACTAAAAACCTGGTTATCCTTGTAATGTACATGTTAGTTTACCAACCCAAAATGTAATGTAAAAGATGTACTCACCGAACCAAAATGTAAGTAAAAGGTGTACTATGAAAATGTATTAGTTTTAACACGTTTATAAAACTAACATATACCAAGTAAACTAGTAACTTAATCCATTATTACTATTATGTAAATCTCTGTTATCCAAATTGCGAGTTCCATAACCATACAATAGACTAATTAGGGCAAATAGTCCATCACCCTATATGACTTTCGTCACCCTTGAACCTTTCGGTTCGGCTGTAGCTAGCAGCCAGGTGCAGGGTAGTCAGCCACGTATAGATCTATACACTCAAGTCACACTCCCTATCTAAGAGATTCTGGTTATGGGGGCGGTCCTCCACTCGCGTATCTCTGTGGAGTGTTCACCGAGGATGTGTCTCCAGTTATAGGATTAACAAATTTACTAGTAATAATACTGAAAGATCAAATGACTATCCTCCACTTGCGTATCTCTGTGAAGTGTTACTGAGGACAAAACCATGTTCAAAAGTTATGCTTTTAACTGTTATAATGTGGGAAAACATTTGTAAAGATATAAATACAACAATTTATAATGTAATTCACAAATAACATGATAGTGTGTCCTGTTAGTTCAAACGGATGTTTGTTACGAGTTTCAGTGTTAAAAGCATATATAGTATGAAACACAATGTATATAAAACAAGTTTTCAGTACAACTATCACTTGTACTTTGCTTGTATTCCCCCCCTGAAGATAGTGAAAACAATGAAAATGGGTAGGGGTATGAACTCACCAGACGAGAAAACGCGACGGTTTGGATGCTATGTGACGGTTCGGGGCTTGATTACGCGCAAGGTTCCTATGTAATATGAAATGATATGCAATTGTATCTAATTATACTTTGAATTACTAATTAGACATGAATATGCACCCCAAGACGTGAAAACACTTCAATTTAAGTGTTAGGAGTGATCCGGGTGACATCTATGGATGAATAGGACCTAGATATGGAGTTTACTCTTCAAAAATAAACTCAATGAGGAGTTTACGGCCTATTGACCATTTTAACATGAGTTTAAGGCCGTAAACTCATGGGTGGTGGGTTCTTGGATGCCAAATGGTCATGCAATGCACACGGGAAGGTTCTAGGGTAGATTCCATGGCTTAAGAAGTGATCGGGACTTGGAATGGCATTGGAAATGAGTTTAAGGTCTAAGGATATGTTCTTGGGGAGTTTACTACCTTAAACTCATGAGTTTACAACCGTAAACTCATGTTTGTCCATGAATCAAGGGCTTTGGTGGTTCAAGGTTAATCACATGTGATTCTATGTCCAAAACCAAGCTACTCAAGGGGTTAAAGGCACCTTAACACCCTTTGAGGGGTGTTTACAGCCTAAGGCGGTGTTTTTACGGTCCAAGAATGTTCTTGGGTCGTAAACTCAAGTTTATCCCATTTGATGATGATTTGGTGCATCACATGAAGGTTTATGAGGTTCTACACTCCCATGGAGCAATGTTTGCAAAGATAGAGGAGGAATTTGATGAAGAAGCATACGAAGTAAAAGGAAGATGCTTCGTATCAAAGGTTGCAGACAAATCACCAATGACAACAATGGTACGCAATATTCTTGAATCTTTTCATATTCCAGTACATGCTTATAATTCTGAATTGGTATCTTTTGATGAAACTGTTACTTATTTTGATTCAATTGTGGTGTCTGCTAGCAATGAGTCTAAGAAGCTTTCTATGCACTTGTTAGAGATAAAGAAGAAGTTAGATTTGAAAAACACTAAAGTAGATTGTTTAGAGCTTCGGATTACGAATATTATGGTTGATAGGGATAATTTGTCAAGTGAAATAAAACTGTTGTTAGCACAAAGAAACGTTTACTATAATTCAACTAAGGGATTGTATGGGAAATTAACAGAATTACATCATTCTTGCGAAATAAGTAAAGAACAACATAGAAAATTATTGCCTTTTTTAGCTTACGAAAGTTCTAAGGTAGATAATATTTCGTATGATTGTGAGAAAGAAATAGCTGAATTTGATAAAGTTCATGATGACAGATATACATATGGAATAGTCAAAGTAGATGAATGCCTTGATAGTACTGAATTAGTTAATATTGTAAATGATACTTTGACTAAGTCTGAACAAATTCACATTTTGAAAAAGACTGAAACTTCAACATCTAATTCTCAATCTAATTTTACTGATATTGAGGATAATTCTAACAATATCAGTGAAATTAGTATTCTTGAGGATGTTGATTGTTCACAGTTGTCTATTATTAATGTTGCATCATCATCTAAAGGGAAAGTAAAAGTTAATGATTTGTTGGTTAAGATTGATGTCACACCCCGAAAACCGAAGGCGGAAACATTTTCGGGGCGGACTCCACGTTGTGTATCAAATCCAATGCACATAGTAAGTAAAGTAAAACAACCATTACATTACATATAGAAATTTACATTGATCAAAAGTAAAGTTGTACAGTGTTTATACATATGTATATATAAAAAAAAAAACAAGACGTGTCTTCAACGTACTCCATCTTCGCCAAAATGGATCATCGGGTACCTGTCTAATGCGGACCTGAGAATACAAGCAGTTTAAAAATCAGCATAAAGCTGGTGAGTTCATAAGCAGTTTTGTTCTGTGAAAATGTACGAGTTTCCTTCTGGTTTCTGAAAATGTTACGACCCAAGAAAATCCCATATTTTCTTACAAGTAATGTTTGGTTAATTCTTAGGTTACACTGTTCTGGTTATGCTCAACTGTGATCCCAGGAAAATCCCATATTTTCCTAATGTGAAGGATGTATACTGAAAACCTGGTTATCCTTGTAATGTACATGTTAGTTTACCAACCCGAAATGTAATGTAAAAGATGTACTCACCGAACCAAAATGTAATGTAAAAGGTGTACTATGAAAAATGTATTAGTTTTAACACGTTTATAAAACTAACATATACCAAGTAAACTAGTTACTTAATCCATTATTACTATTATGTAAATCTCTGTTATCCAAATTACGAGTTCCATAACCATACAATAGACTAATTAGGGCAATAAATAGTCCATCACCCTATATGACTTTCGTCACCCTTGAACCTTTCGGTTCGGCTGTAGCTAGCAGCCAGGTGCAGGGTAGTCAGCCTCGTATAGATCTATACACTCAAGTCACGCTCCCTATCTAAGAGATTCTGGTTGCGGGGGCGGTCCTCCACTCGCGTATCTCTATGGAGTGTTCACCGAGGACGTGTCTCCAATTATAGGATTAACAAATTTACTAGTAATAATACTGAAAGATCAAATGACTATCCTCCACTTGCGTATCTCTATGAAGTGTTACCGAGGACAAAACCATGTTCAAAAGTTATGCTTTTAACTGTTATAATGTGGGAAAACATTTGTGAAGATATAAATACAACAATTTATAATGTAATTCACAAATAACATGATAGTGTGTCCTGTACGTTCAAAGGGTTGTTTGTTACGAGTTTCAGTGTTAAAAGCATATATAGTATGAAACACAATGTATATAAAACAAGTTTTGAGTACAAGTATCACTTGTACTTTGCTTGTATCCCCCCCCCCCCTGAAAACAGTGAAAACAGTGAAAATGGGTAGGGGTATGAACTTACCACACGAGAAAACGCGACGGTTTGGATGCTATGTGACGGTCCGGGGCTTGATTACGCGCGAGGTTCCTATGTAATATGAAATGATATGCAATTATATCTAATTAGAAATTGAACCACTAATTAGACATAAATATGCACCACAAGACGTGAAAACACTTCAATTTAAGTGTTAGGAGTGATCCGGGTGACATCTATGGATGAATTGGACCTAGATATGGAGTTTACTCTTCAAAAATAAACTCAATGAGGATTTTACGGCCTATTGACCATTTGCCATGAGTTTAAGGCCGTAAACTCATGGGTGGTGGGTTCTTGGATGCCAAATGGTCATGCAATGCACACAGGAAGGTTCTAGGGTAGATTCCATGGCTTAGGAAGTGATCGGGACTTCGAATGGCATTGGAAATGAGTTTAAGGTCTAAGCGTATGTTCTTGTGGAGTTTACTACCTTAAACTCATGAGTTTACAACCGTAAACTCATGTTTGTCCATGAATCAAGGGCTTTGGTGGTTCAAGGTTAATCACATGTGATTCTATGTCCAAAACCAAGCTACTCAAGGGGTTAAAGGCACCTTAACACCCTTTTAGGGGTGTTTACAGTCTAAGGCGGTGTGTTTACGGTCCAAGAATGTTCTTGGGCTGTAAACTCAAGTTTATCCCATTTGATGATGATTTGGTGCATCACATGAAGGTTTATGAGGTTCTATACTCCCATGGAAGCATTTTGAAGGTGTTTAAGGGCATTTTGACTCATTAACATGAGTTTATGGTCCATGAATGAGGGTTTACGGTCCAAGAACATGCTTTGGCCGTAAAATCATGTCCATACATCATATGTTATGATTTTGGGGTCCTAAGCTCATGCATGCAAGTTTCTAGGCCGAATCTAAGCCCTAGAGGTGTCTTGGAGGGGGTTTGAGGCTTCAAAACCCTCATATGGGGTGTTCACGGCCTAAAGGGGTTCCTAGACCATAAACACTTTTTTGGTCTCATTCCTCATAAAAATTCCGAATTTGAAGGTCTAAGATGCTAATTCATGAGTTAGGGAAGTTACCTTAGTGATTTGGAGCTTGTTTTAGATGATTTTGGCTAATTTTCGGATTTTAGAGAGAGAGAGAGTAGTGAGAGAAAGTTTTTAGAGAGAGAGTAAAAGCCTCAAAATGATGTCACTCAATCCCTTATATAGGGGTTGAGTTTGTGGCCCGGTGGAATTCTACCCGATACTGCCGTTAGACGGTGCTTTTGGTCGTACTCAATTAGATTGCGGTAACTCGATATGGTAAATTCTAGAAATATTCCGATCACTAATATGGGGTGTTACAATGATTTCTAATTGTATTAAGACACCCATTAAGTCATTTAGATCAATACAAAATAATGACTTAATTAACCGGTGAAATCGGAAATCGGATTTGAAAACAACGATTGGTTGCTTGAATCGGACTACGAAAAGAGTTACAAGAAGTGGTACGGAATTTTGGGTTGTTACAATTGATACTAATGAACCCTCAACTTCGAAAGTTTGTCATTTAGACTTCATGGAAATCAGAGATATTCAAACAGATGATAGTGATGATAAAAAAGATGAGAAACTTTCGAAGGAAAAGGAATTTTCAAAGGATGAAGAAATTCCTCGCATTGTAGTTGACCAGGTGTATGATGATACACAAAAGTATGAAAAAGTGTTGAATGAACAAGGTGCTCATTACCTTGAAACAAATACTGTGGTGTACCCGATTTTCAAGTGTACAAATGATGTTATTTTTCCAAACCAAGTATTCGTAACAACTGGAAATTTTGAAAATGTCAAACTAGAATTCAAGAAATTGGTGGAACAAGAGAATTTGAAAACATCAGATGAAGGGTTCTTCGGAAATCAAAGCACAGTTGAAAACAACCTAACGAAGAATTCATATGTTTTTCAAAGACAAAAATCACAGAGAAAATGGGTTGAAAAATAAAAACTTGAGAAAGAAGTCACCAAACCAATTTTTTGAGGAAACGAAAAGTGGTATCAAATTAAATTCAAAAGAATTCAAAGAACAACTTAAAAAATTTTCAAAATAAAATAATGTTTCAAAAACACAAGCAAGAAATAATATATTTTGGCAAACAATCATGTCTCTAAAAACATCAACTGAATTGTCGAAACCAATTAAGATTGTGAATTCAGAAAATTATTCAGACAAAAAGAAAATTCCTGCTAATCCAAGCAAAAATGTGTCTGAATTAAAATCACCAAAATATATTTAAAAAGTGAAAATTTCATCTTTTTCAAAAGGAGAACAAATTTATCGTCCAACAACTCATTCTAAGTTTGAAGTGAAAACATCACCAAAGTTTTCGAAAGTGTCAAAACCTAATATTTCAAGGAAAATTTCAGAAATTCATTGAATTCTAATTCACCAAAGTTTTTTTTCTCAATGTCAACATTTTAAATCAACAGTTGATACTTCCTATGCTGAATCTTTTGTTTCAAAACCAAAATTTGATTTTGTTCCACAAAAGCCAAATTTTCGTAATCATATGAAGAAACAAACATTGAAAGGTTTGCATGAAAAAGGGATAAATCCAAGAAAGAATATTCATCACCGGCTTGAAGGATGAGGAAAAATTTATCAATCAAGTAAATACTGGAAAGAAGAAATCAACAAAGCTTATGAGAAGTATGTGAATACTTCTTCAAATGGAAGTTCGTCATCAAAGTATTCGAATATCTTGGTGAAAGCATGGAAACCAGTCACAAAAGCGACGACCGTACAATCACAAACTCAGAATATCAAGGTTGATGTCAGTATACATATGAAACCAACAAAACCATATGTTTCAATCCCTACAAATGGAGATGTGAACATTATTAATAGTCTCAAAACTAAAGTTTGTGATTTAGTCAAAAGTAATTCTTTCAAATCTTTGTTGTAATCTAATTTGCAAGGACCCAAAAAGCCTTGGGTACCTAAATTCTTTCAATGATCGCGGTACTTTGTGACGAGCAATATGATAAAAAATGGTACATTGATAGTGGTTGCTCTCGTCACATGACTGGGAAGAAGGAGAATCTTAGAGACTTTCGAAGCATGAAAAATGTTGGAGTTGTTAAGTTTGTAAATAATCAAAAGTGTCAAGTCAAAGGATATGGGAAAATAACGAATGGTCAATTCACAATGAATCAAGTTGCTTATGTTGAAGGTTTACAACACAACTTGATAAGTGTATCACAACTTGTGGTAGGCGCTGGAAATCAAGTACTTTTTAACGAAAAGGGATGATTATTTCAAATGTCAAAAAAAAAAAAAGTTTTGCTTAAATCCAAATGGAAAGGTGACATGTTTACTTTGGACAACAATCCAATTGTGGGTAAACCTGTTGTATGTCTTCTTTCGAAAGCTACATCAGATCTTAGCTGGCTATGGCAACGAAGACTTTCACATCTCAACTTTAGAAATAAAATATCAACAAACTTGTTGTGCAAGATTTGGTAATAGGTTTACCTGTACTTAAATTTGATAATGATTCTTTATGTGCAGCTTGTGCAGTCGGCAAGAAACATAAACAAGGTCATTCGATCACAATTGATTCGAAAATGGTCGATCCACTGGAGCTTTTACATATTGATTTATGTGGTCCTTCAACAGTTCAACACTCAATACCAAATGGTATATCTTAGTTATTGTTGATGATGTTTCAAGATTCACATGGGTTTATTTTCTCAGATTAAAATCTGAAGTGGCACAAATCATGATTGTTTTTATAAAGAAAATGGTAATAACTTTGAAAAAGCTTGTTTGCAAAATCAAGAGTGATCATGGAACTAAATTTAAGAACAACGTTCTTGATTCATTTTTAGTGGAAAAAGGCATTTCGCATAATTTCTCTTTTCCATACACTCTTCAGCAGAATAGTATTGTTGAACGAAGAAATTGATCTTTATGGGAAATTGCAAGCACTATGTTGGTATATGCGAACTTACCACAATATCTTTGGGCTGAGGCTGTATCCACTGCATGATTTACTCAGAACAGATCTTTCATTCATGGGCGTTTTAATATTACACCTTACGAAATACTAAATAATCAGAAACCTAATGTGAAATTCTTCCATGTCTTCAGATGCAGGTACTTTATTATCAATCTCATAGATAACCTTTCGAAGTTTCATGCTAAAGCTGATGAAGGGATTTTGTTGGGGTATTCGCATAAGTCAGTGGCATATCGTATATTGAACAAGCGCATACGAAATGTGGAAAAAAATTTTAACCTTACATTTGATGATTATTATATAAAACAATATGCACAACAATTTAAAAATCATCCAATTTTGAAAGAAACCGAAGATGAATCTGAACCAATGCAAACGTTGGATATTGATTGTGATTTGATATTTGGAATTTCAGATCATGTTGGACATGTTGAAGAAAAAGCTACAGATAATCATATCCCTGAACTTTCGAAGCTAACTAACGGTTCAACATCATCTCCTTAAGAGTTATGTGAAAGTATGCAAAATGATCCGATGGAGGGGGAGCATTTGGATTCGAACACTCTGATCGAAGGGGAGGATTCTTTCAAGGGGGAGAATAAGAGATAAAATGTTGATGTTGAGGGGGAGAGATTATATACTAATGTTGAGGGGGAGCTATTACAAAATAATGAAAATTATCATGACGTTAATGATGTTTGTTCAATTGCAGGCTCAAATAATGATGAATTGTACGAAGACGCACCTCTGGACTTCAATCCAGCTTATCCACCAATGGACAAATTGACAAAAGACCATCCTAAGGAGAAAATAATTGGTAATCAACAAGATGGAGTCTTAACAATGGCTCAAATTCGTGCAAAGAATGAGGTATTAAATAGTCATCAAGAGTTTTGCATGTTCAATGTTTTTATCTCTAAAATTGAACCAAAGCAATAAAGCATGTAATGGAACACTTAGATTGGGTTGTTGCAATGCAATCTGAATTTTATGAATTTAAACGAAATAAGGTTTGGAGATTAATTCCTAAGCCAAATGATGTTTCAATTGTTGGGTTAAAATGGATTTTCAAAAATAAAACTGACAAAGACAGGAATATCATTCGAAATAAAGCCAGACTTGTTGTTAATGGATACTCTTAACAAGAAGTAATTGATTATGAAGAAACTTTTGCCCCTGTCACAAGACTCGAGGCAGTTCGTATATTTTGGCTTATGCAGCTCACAAATACTTCGATGTTTATCAAATGGACATGAAATGTGAATTTCTAAATAGAGAACTCGAAGAAACTGTCTATGTGGAACAACCTCCAAGTTTTCTTAACGAAGAACATCCTGATTATGTTTATATCTTAGATAAGGCAGTTTATGGTTTGAAACAAGCACCACGAGCCTAGTATGCAACTTTTACTTCATTTTTAAATTAATCAAAATTTTAAAAAGAATCAATTGACCCCACATTATTTCATAAGAAAGTTGGGAATCATATTATGCTTGTTCAAATTTATGTTGATGATATTATCTTTTGCTTAACTGACCCTGCTTTGTCTAAAGAATTCAAAGACTTGATGAAAAGTAAGTTCGAAATGAGCATGATGGAAAAAATTAATAATTTTCTTGGTTTAAACATTTGTCAAAGCAGAGAAGGAATCTTCCTTAATCAAGAAAAAAATACGAAGAATTTGCTAGAGAAGTTTGGATTAATGAATAACACAAAATTACGAGTTCCAATGGAAATTGACATCAAACTGACTCCATCGTTAGATAAAGCTGTAGTTGATATCACTTTATACAGAATCATGATTGGATCTATACTATATTTAATTCCTAGTAGACCTGATATCATGTTTTCTGTATGTAATTGAGCTAGGTATCAATCAAATCCACGAGAACAACATCTCACTTCTGTAAAGAATATATTTCGTTATTTCAAAGGAACTCTTTCTCTAGGATTGTGGTATCCTTCGAATACGGGGTTCTTTGTTCAAGCATATTTGAATGCAGATTTGGGAGGTTGTAACCTAGATAGAAAAAGAACAAGTGGAGGATTTGAATTTCTCGATGGTAAGTTGGTGAGATGGAAATCGAATAAACATACATGTGTTTCAATCTCAACGGCTGTAGTTGAATATGTTGTTGCTGCTGCATGCACTTCACAAATAATATGGATCCAAAGTCATTATGTGATTATGCAATTAACATGAAAAAGGTTCCTTTATATTGTGATTCACAAAGTGAAATAAGAATTTGTCATAATCATGTGCATCATTCAAAGACTAAACATATAGCTCTTCGTTATCATTTCATCAAAGATCATGTGGAGGATGGAATTATTGAAGTACATTTCGTGAAAACAATTGATCAGTTGGCTTATATTTTCACGAAAACTTTGGATGAAAAATCGTTTGTACGAATTTTGGAAGAACTGGGGATGATTAATGGAAATTCAATTCCATGCGAAAAAGACAAACAACAATTACAAGAAAAAGACAAAGCAAAATCATTCAGTATTCAGAGGTTAATGTTCATAGTCAACTCTTCGAACGCTTCGAATTCTTATGATTGGTATTCTTCTTAGCTTGGTAAAATTTCGAATGATTGCAACGAGTACTTTTAATTGTTTTGTTCTTTATTTTTGAAAAATCAAAAACATCAAAAAGATTTTCTTATTATTTTGTTCTTAATTTTTGAAAAATCAAAAGCAACAAAACGATTTTGTTTCTTCTTTCTTGTTAAGTACTGTGTTGCAGATATTCAAGAAGATAAAAAGAGGATAAGGATTATGGTTCTACGGTTAGGTAAATCTATCATTCTATTCTTTGAATTTCAAATATTTTTTTAGACTAGTTAAGATGTCCCTAGAAGCATGCTGCAACATGTTGTCCGAAGCCTCGAAATGACTCAATGTTTAAAAGCCTTAATGAAATTTTCATACGAAGATTTCTTCCCAATTAGGCTTACATTCACATTAGTCCAATGAGTTACCTTACTCTTCTCACATGAGTTAAGAGTTTACTGTTTGGTCCAAAATAACAGAGGTACATGTTCTTTCGTATACCAATATTTTTCATCTTAAAATTCTTACACTATCACACACGAAGACATATGTCCAAGAAGTTTCTGATCAAACCAATCGAAACTTAGATAGATCACAAATCTGTATTTATGATAATACATCATGAGACCGTGATGGAAGTGAAACCCAATTCAATTAACCTTTAAGGAATTGACGGGCAACTTAGTTCTAGATTTTAACGAAACATTTGTTTCTGTACCTTCATTCGAAACTACAAATCATATTTATTTCTTATGAGTGGTCTTGATCAAACATTCGAAACCTACAATGTTTTTTACACAACAGGATCTAAAATATAATTTTTTTTCTTGAATATTATTTCAGTGTGAGTTTTATCCGAAATTCGATGTTACATAAAAGTTATTCAAAGCAAACTTGTCACTGACTACACTGGTCAACCAAGTAATTTATGTTACAATTACTCACCTTATGTTTAGGTTGATATGTAACGAAATTCACTAAACCACCTCAAAAGCCTTTTAAAAGAAGCCCTTCGATACTTATTTACAAGTATTTGATTGTAATTCATGGGAAAAAATACAAGTATTGATTATCTCTCTTGATAATTAATGAAGCAATCTTTGTCCAGGGTTTTAACTGCCTTCGTGTCAACTTGAATTTTTGACATCATTGAATATCCAAAAAATATTAAATTTCTTCTCATATTTATTCTTTCACACACTACACACACGAAATCCTTGAGATTCTGAGTAACACCAACTTAGGCTAATGATTTCAAGAATGTGGAAAATAACTTTACTTTGAAACCTTAAAGTAAATGGGTAATCAACCCCAATTGACAAAGATAAGTGATTTCAAGAAGTCAGGACTTCCGAGTGTTTGGAATTTTTTGTTTGACATTTTTCTCAAATGTTTAACTGGAAGAATTGTTGTGTTGGACAAGGGAGGATGGAAGTTTATGCGATGGTCGTAGGTTTATAGTATGATCTTCAAGTTGATTACTCTACTCAATTATGGAAAGAGTTCTTGAAGAGTATTGAGAACACGAATGCTCTTCGTGGCATTTCGTGTGCTCAATATTGGAGTTTGATTCTGCAATATTTTTATGAGAAGGAAGGAATTTTGGTTCTTGCAGATGAAGAAAAAGTTGTGTTCCATGTCTATAGTTGTCCGAAGGATGCAACTGATGATACTGATGAATTTCCAATTGTTGCCTGCATTCCTGATGCCATGCTGAAAAGAGTTGATCCTACCAACACAGTTCTAATCACTTACTTACAAACCATCGATACTTCTGTTAAAACTGGGGTTCTTTTGGCTAGAGAAGAAGATAAGAAGACTAAATGTTCAAAGAAGGTTGCTGCTGAATCTTTTGAGAAATTTGTCAAAGAATCTAAATCTACAAAGAGTCTGAAGAAATTAATGATTACAAAATCCAAACCAATCAAACCCGAAGTTGTTGATGTTGATACACCATCCACTCAAAAAGGAATCATTCCTTCGAAGACTGGTGTTTTTCGAAGAATCAATATGAAATCAAAACATAAGAGTCGACCACCTCTAACAAATATTGTTCGCAAACCACAGGTTTCACATCAAAGAGTTATCTTTCGTGAGATTCCTGCACCTGCTTCACCATCGTCTAAGAAGCGAAGGGTAACTGATATGGCCAAATACATATAAAATAAGAAGAAGAAGAGTAGGGTGATCATTTCATCAGAGTCTACTGCTGATGAAAATGAAACAATTCCAGAAACACCAGAAGCTGATCTTTAAAAAGATTCTTCTCATCTTGCGTCAACTGATGTAATACCACCCGAAGTTTCGGTTGCCAAGACAGTTTCTGTGGAGGCACGAACTTCTGACATTTTTGTAAACATATCTCATATGGATGCAAATGTCACATTGGGTGAGGATGCTTCACATATAGGAGACAAAGGTAAACCTTCGGATGTTACCCCATATATTATTGTTTCTTTACCTCCACAACTTACACATGTCATTCCTACTACATCTACAATTGATTCTCCTACCTTTGAAAACATCATCAAACAACCAATAACATCTCTTTTTTCTTCACAATCCACTGATCCACCTACCACCACTTCACTAATTCAAGATTCTTCTTTCATTGAAACTGAACATGAGTTCGAAGGTTTTGGAGGGACATTTGAAAATCTAGAGTTTGATGAAGAAGAGACTGACTTCCCAGATCACATGCTCATGACAATGAAACAGTTCAAGATATTGAATACAAAACTTAATTCAATTCTTCAATCTCAAGCTGATCTTGGGGGAGGAAATTCAGTGACCAATCTTGAAGTGGATGGTTTGTTAATGATGGTTGAAGGGAGGATTTCTTTGAAAGATTTAGGAATAATAAAGATTCTGAGTCTCGTCTCCTGGAGAAAATTGATCTTTGTGATCATAGTAATGAGATGAGGGTCAATGCTCATAAATCTACTTTTGAAAGTGATCTGAAGGAATGAAAGTTGGTTGCAAAGGAGAGACATGTTTTATTTATTGAAGATATGAAGAAAGTCAGAGAAGATGTGAATTATAAAATCCAAGAGCTTAGACAAGATATTGAGAAAGAGATTGCAAATGTTCGTACTGAATTTGCATGTCTCATTAAAAAGGTAGACATCATTTGTGATGTAGTTCCCAGGTTTGCTAAGTTGTATGAAAGTATGAGTCCTCAAATTGCTCAACTTTCTACAACAGAGAACAAGAATTTCATGGAGGTTTTCACTATGTTAAAGGAGCTTAAAACATTATCTTCAACACTTGCTTCGTCTTCTCTGTTATCCTATGAAGATCTTATCAACAAATTTTCTAAATTCGAAGCCTTACTTGTTCAACAACCGACTCCTCTTTCACGAATATCTACCCTTCTTCCCACAACAGATGCCCCACCTGCTAGTCCAGGGGTGCAAGGGGAGAAAGGAAAATCAAAGGTTCGAAGGCTGGAGGCGAAGATGCGAAAGTGGTGGGAAAGGTGTTTCCTTCTAAGATCCCAACATCAAAACCAGTGATGACAACTGCTGGTCCTATCTTTTCAATAATAGTTACAACTATGCCAATCACAAGACCAATTTCGAAAGGAATTGTGATTGGTAAATCTATTGATACTGGTGGAAGTGATACGAAATCAAAAGAAGTGATAGAGGAATCTGTTTCGAAGGCAAGGGGAAAGTCAATACCTATTGAAAAATCTAAAGAAGAGAAGAAGGTAGAGGCTGAGGCAGAAATGGAAAAGATGAGAATGATTCAAAGCATAATGACTCAAAGGGCTAGTGATCCTCCTGGCATGAACAAGGGTGATCCATCAAAGAACTACAATTATGAAATAATTGAATCCAAAGTTGCATTCAATCACATGTATTCATTTGAGAAGAAGCCTACACAGAGTTATATTGTCACGAATACGGATGCAAGCCAGTTGGACTTCGAAATTAATGAAATGATGTCCATCATGCGTCATTTTAAAGTAGAAAGCAAATTCAAGGAGAAGGATGAAGGTACTCAAATGAAGATTATATTTCATGTGGTTCTTGCGAAGCCTGAAGAAGAAGTATGGTCCTTGACAAAGATTAAAAAGGTCATTAGCATAAAGAATGATGTGGTCTTCGAAAACATAGTCCAAACATGAAGTATAGTGTGACCAGGGAAAATGGTAATGTGTGCAAGTTTACAATTCCTGAATTTCCTTTGACGAACTTGTATGATCTTATACAAGTTGTATTACTACTGAAGGAAAGGTCTTTTTCATATCTTCAAAACAAAGAGCCTGATGAGTACAAGATGGGAGTTACTTACATCAAGATTTTTATTGAAAATTATTATGAATGTTTAGCATTGACTGATGTGGAGTTGGCTACAACTAAAGGTCTAGAAGTTATAGCACCTATGGCTCCTTCGAAGACTCAAGCAGACTTAAAGAAATATGCTGATGGTGAAATCTGGTTGAAGCCTTTTGGCTTAGTCTTCTCTGGAAAGGACAAGTCAGGAAAATCGAAAAGGTTTTTATTCCAGGCGAGTAAGGTCGAAATATATTCTACTTCACAATATACAAAATTGATTGTTCGTATGAATCATTGCAAGAAGAATAACGAAGGAGACAAGAAGGAACTGGAGAAGATTATCTCTTGGTATACTGAGATACGAAGAGTAATGTTGTACTCCATTCAATTACTTACAAACTGAAGTCTTCAACTCTGTTTACAAAGGGGGAGAATGTAAGGGTAGTTTGGTTGTAATGAGTTGAAGCCTTATACGTACTCTTCGTATGATCTGTTATCTATTTTACTAAGGCTTGTATTCGAAGCTTATTTGTCTAGTCCTTAGTATATTTTTTATATCCTTTTATTCTTCTATAAATATGAGTCTTTGCTAGAGTTAGAGAAGGTTTTGATAATCTTGTCTAGTTTGCACTCTGTAAACCAAAAAGCGTAATATTGAGCTAAATCAAGATCTTATTTAAATCGGTGTTCAATCTTACATACATTTCAGATTTCAAACTCTGATTAATATTCAAACTTGATTCTTTGATTCTTTAGTTTCAACTCTAGATCTAACTCATGCACCAAGATCGCATCAATATTTCTCCAACCAAACCCTAAAACTCAATGAAAATGGAACTAGAAAGGAGAAGGCCAAGGATAACGATTCCTTACCTCTAAAATGACCTCCTACTGAAGTATAATCCAGATCTCTTCATGTCTCCTTGATCCAAGCTTCTTGATCTTCAAGATCCCTTCACAAATCACTCCAAATTGCTTCCAAGGTTTCTCAGAAGCGAAATTAGGGTTTCTGGATCTCAAACGGAGCTAAGGGGATGAGGGGAGGACATTAAGTCATTTAAATAGGGTGAAAACCTGAAGAATAAGGCTTTTCCTCATCCAGCACCGACTCGTCGAGTCCAGCCGCTAACTCGGCGCATTAGGCCACTTAATCACGTGCCTGACACTCGCTTCGACTCAATGAGTTAAGAGACCTACTCGCTGAGCCCCTTCCTTTATTTTCATATAGCACCCTTCAGCTTCTTGCTTCTGAACTTGAGATGTTACAAATCATTCATCTACCCATGTTTTACCCAACATATTTTGTAGATATAAAATACATATACAGCTAAAAACATTTAAAACATGTATAAAATTGTTCATCCAGCATAATCAGCAAGTATTCAGACAATATGCACACATAGCACGTAAGTTATATAAAATACTTCATATCTATGTGTATGATGAAAGTAACTATGCACTCACCTGAAAAAGTGGTGATTCTACCCTCGAACTGCGCTTCTTTATCTCAAAACAATTATCCCTCGACAAAACCTAGTATCAAGATCACTAGGGTTTAGTCTGACGTTAACCGTAACTAATTAATAGTCCAACTATTATTACTATTATATAAGCGTGACACAATACTTTTCACCTACTATATACAGATGAGGCCAAATATGGAACACCGGTGGGCAAGATCATTTTGGCATATAAGCACTTCTAAATCCAGCAACCCATGCGACCCTCCAAACCGGAACCCCCGTACCACGAGTGGTTAAAAAGATATTATAATGGCGTCATATAACCCATAATAATAGCCTAATTAAATATTCTAAGGACCTAATAACATTACTATAATTATTTAAATGCTATATTAGAAATTTAATAGGCGTAGCTCACTTACAGCGGGTTTTAAAGAAAATGGGGTTTTGCTTGGAGCAGCGTTTCCGAACCGAAATACCCTTTTTCTCGGGACTTCAGGAGCCTTCGGGGCTTCCTTCGGGTGCTAGGGGTTCCCTAGAATTTAGGGGGTTCGACTGGGTTAGAGAGAGAAAAAAGTTATAGAGAGAAGTGATTTTGGAGTGAAAAAGTCGGTAGCCTCGCACTTCTATTATAGTGGCTAAACCTTGGACTATGTTGGGTGTAGACCTTGGTTACACTGGGCATAACTTCGGATGAGGTTGCTACATGGCGATCTCCGTATGGTGCGAAATAGATGTCTTGGAACCCCATGAAACTGAAGTACGTTGGGCGTACTCCATTTCGGACGTCGGGCGTAATGCAAAGGGTGGCGTGTCACTCATCCGAAGCGAGTCCTCCGATCAGCAATGGACGGTCCAGATGCTGCCACGTCGTCAATCTTGCAATAGGCTTCGCATTTTCAAGTTCCAACTTCAAAAATTCATATCTTCCTCATACGTGCTTCGTTTTCGACGTTCTTCATATCCACACGTAGGCGGGAACGTACTCTAAAACTTTTGTTTAGACTCCATCGGCTAATTTTGACTTTATTTCAAAAGTTATATTATTAACAGGCCGGTACAGGATTGCTCCATTAAAAACTCAAAACTATTAATGAGATCCTCATTTCTCGTTTAGGTTGCGTCCACTAAAAACCGCTCGATCTAATATTCGAACTTCGGGTTGTACACTGCTAAGTCGAAACTTCAAAAAATCATAACTTTCTCATACGAAGTCAGATTTCGGCACTCTTTTTATGGACGCTCTCGGTTTAACGTATTCTACGAATTTCTTTTAGATCGCTAAGTCCACAAATCTCTCTATCGTAAATTCACTGTTTACGCTACCCGGTGTTGTGTGGGTTCCGTCGTGAAACTTTGGCAGGTCATAACGTATAACTCGGATTTCGACGTTGTTTATGTGTACAGAACCCTTGTAACATATACTACAACTTGGTTAATATTAATCCTTCATCAAAAACTAATTTTTGATACTTATCGTCTCTAAATTGACTAGTTCGGATCTACGGGCGTTACAATTGTAATCGTATGCCTTTTACTCTCTAAATGAAAGACTAGATCTTATCTACATCTATGTGTTCTTTCAATTATGTCATGTATTTGTTGATTTCATTCTTATAGAATCTATCGATCCTATCAATAGTCAAAATGGGATTCTTTTTCCTCTTTTTTTAGACTTACGTATCTAAGGCGCCCTAATAAAAGTTGAAGACAAAATGAGAATAACTTTAATTCATATCTCATGTTCAACATGATGTATATAACAAATGGATAATTAATAAATTACCTTATACATCAATTGAATCCTTCAGCTTTTAGGAATTAGATCTTGTTGAATGACAATTCATCATTTGTTGTAAGGGCTGTAAAAATGTTATTAGACGTTCACTATTCTCTATATCAATATATATATATATATATATATATATATATATATATATATATATTGAGTCTTGTGTAATTAAATGTGAGATTGTTGAACCTATATGCTCAAGAATCATGTTAGAATGATATTTTTTTAATAACATATGAGCGTATAGGGTCACACCAATAACTAGTAAACGCTAAGTAAATATTTATAAAGATTTAATCTTAAAAAATATTTAAAACTATTGAAATTAATTAGAAATTATGTATTTATTGATATATTAATTTTCAATGTCAAGTATCCAAATATATCATAAGTTATGATTTATTATGTCATGTACATCTTTTTGGAATAGAAAGAGTTTTGAGTTTGTATCATCACTACATTAACTTCCAAGCTCTTAAGAGGAACCAAAGTATTTAAAGGTTGCAAGTTCTTTCTTCCTATGGTTGTATTAATATTTACATACGTGAAAAAATTATCGTTAGTGGGATAAAATAGTTTATGTTTATTCAATTTTTTTAAATTTTCCGTTGCCAACTTTAGTGTTTTTTGAAACCGATTTTTGAATAAAACTCAACACTTGTTTCATCTAATGCTTTTTATGAACTCATTTGGGCAGAGAATAAGGAGATTGAGAATGATCTTAGGTGCATAAGCGAACCCCAGTATGGCTCACCTCAAAATGTTTTTGTTCTTAATTAAAAGGGCAACAATGCAATAGATATGTAGTTTCTATTAAGTTTTATTAAAAAATAGTCCAATTATACTCACAACATTAGACGTAACTAACAACGGAAACATTTTTTTTGAATAAACTAAAACCATATTATACCCCCAATGATCATTTTGCCAGAACTTAGAAATATTAAACATAACCAAAGATGAAGAAAGTACAACAATCTTCGATTATTTTGATTCTTTTTGATAATTAGGAAGTTGATAAAGATACCTTTAAAACTCCAAGTAAAAGTTATCTATAATGTATCCACCAAGAACTCTATTAACCACAAAAAAATATGATAGTAAACATTTGTAAAAAGTTCATTTTAAGCTTTAGGACTTATACTAAATAAGTTCTTAAAGAGAAACAACCTTATGAACTAAGAACAAGCAACAAATTGCAAGAAATATGACAAGGAAAAAATCCCTTCATACCTACGGCCATACATGGGAGAAAAGAAGAGAAGAAGTTGTTTAAAAGAAACTAGGTAACCATGCTTGATTATCCCTTTATTTTATACATCAAAGTGTGTACAAAAAAGCAAGATCGTAAAGTGAAAGGGTAAGGTTTTCACTTACAAACTAGGGTAACATGAATAAATAAATGAAAAGTAATCATATGCCCTTTTGTTTATTCATTTTTGTCCTTCACCGAGTAGGGACACAGATGAAGTCTCTTTTACTTCAAGCAACTAGCTAGTTTCATATGTAACCATTTGGTTACTCTATGTGACCAAAAAGTTGTACATAACATTAATAATCGTATCATATGATATATATATATATATATATATATATATATATATATATATATATATATATATATATATATATATAAACTAGTTTTGTTCTCTTTATTATTTTTTTTTCTAGAAATAATAATTCCAAATATATTGGTAGATATTATTTTCATAAAATAATGTTTTTCCAATTAAATACAAACATTGATAACTATTAATAAACAAATTATATTAAAAAATAATCAATTAGTAGTAACTTGGTATAAAGTGTTACCCAATAGGATCTGATGGGACTAATAATATTATTCTATAATGACTCTTGTGCATGTAAGATCTCTTAATTTTGTTTGAGAAAATTATATGAATAAACTTTAAAATAATAGAAGAAAAAACTATGCATCTTCTTTATGAATTTAGAAATTTAAAACTACAAGCCCTATGACATTTTAGATGATCATTTCGAATAAAAATGTATTTCTATGAACAAATTTGAAAGGGAAAACGTCCACAAATATATTCAAGAAGTAAATGTTATATTCCTTCATTGGGCAAATATCATAAAAACCCTCAAGTTTTCAGAGTTTTATCGGTTTTGCCCAAAGTTGAATTTTATGTTCGTTTTTACCCTAACATTTTCCAAAACATGTTCGGTTTTACCCTTTTACCGGTGATAACAAGTTAGCATTATATTAACTTCGCAAAAAAACCATTATGCTTATAGTTTTTTTTACGTTTTTATCCTTAAGTTTATAATTTTTTTACACTATTACCCTATGTATTTTTTTTCCTTATTATACGTATTCAAGCATAAAAATCATATTTATTTATGAAAAAAAAAATTAATTAAATATTGTATTTACATTTTTTTAAGATTATTTCTTTATATATATATATATATATATATATATATATATATATATATATATATATATATATATATATATATGGTTTATCCAAGAAAAAAAACTCATACGCACACACACACATATTGTGACAACCCGAAGTTCATTCCATCAATTGTAACCCTATTCGTTTATATATTCGTCGTTTTCGATTTCGTTGTCGTAACGTCATTAAATTAAGTCATAATTATGGGACTTCTATTATGACTTAATGAGTGTCTAAACATGTTTAGAACTCACATTATCACTTCATATTAGTGATCGGAAACATTTTAGAATCGACCATATCAGGTTACGGTAACTTAATCGAGTGCGACCAAAAACACCAAATAACGCTGGTATCGGGTAGAAATCCAATGTGTCCAAAACGTAGACACTATTTAAAGTGATCTAAGCTTCCATTTGAAGCTTTTTCTCTCTCTCACTACTCTCTCTCTCTCTCTCTAACCTCTCTCCTCAATCCAAATTCAAGGTTCAAAAACACCAATTTAAGGCTCAAATTCATCAAGGTAACTTCCCTAACTCATTGTATACCACCTTTAGCCTTCAAATCTGAGTTCAAACAATCAATTAGGACCATGTTCATGTGTTTACGGCCCTGGAGCATGCTTGGGCCGTAACACACATTTCAGGGTTTTTTGAGCCTTTAAACCCCTCCAAACCAACTTTGGACCTTAGATATGACTTTATGGCTTACCAATTCGGACTTGGAACACCCGAATCATGGTTTTTGAAGAGTAAACATGAGTTTACTGCCCAAGAACAAGCTTGGGCCGTAAACTCGTCATTCATGAAGAGTAAACTCAAAACCAAGTGTTTAAAAGCCATTTAAACACACCATTAGCCTTGGAATAAATCCTAGAACCAACTAAAATCAATTTGGGGACCTTAAAGATAATAAAAACCCTTAATTTGAGAGTTTACGGCCATAACCCCCCAAGGAAAGTTTCCAGGGCCGTAAAATCATTTAGATGAGTCAAATGGTGCCCAAAATTCATCCTAATGCTTGTATAAATTATTAGAATCACATATGATTAGTCTAAGGCCATTAAATCATCAATTCAAGGGGGTATAGAAGCTTACGGCTGTAAACTTCTTTTTTAGGGCCGTAAACTCCCTTTGATGGTCCATTTGGTGGTAAAACTTATTCCTATGCCTTAGATTAATTCATAGCAACCCTTCTCATGTGTTAATTGACCATTTGGCACTATAAAATCCCATATTCATGAGTTCACGGCCGTCAAATCATATAGGCATGGTCTTAGGGCCGTAAACTCCCTAAGGATTTTACTCTTGAAGTCCCAAATCAATATCCAAGACATACACATTCGTAGATGTCACCCGGGTCACTCCAAACACTTGATTTGAAGTGTTTTTGCTCATTGGAGTGTATTATCATATCTAATTAGTGAATTAAAGTCTAATTAGATACATTTGTATACCATTTCATATTATATAGGAACCTCGCACGTTATCAAGCCCCGAACTGACACATAGCATCCAAACCGTCACGTTTTCTCGTCTGGTGAGTTCATACCCCTACCCATTTTCAATGTTTTCACTGTTTTCATAGGGGAATACAAGCAAAGTACAAGTAATAATTGTACTCAAAACTTGTTTTATATACGTTGTGTTTCATACCACATATACTTTTAACTCTGACAGCCGTAACAAACAACTGTTTAAACCTACATAACACATTATGATGTTATTTGTGAAATACATTATAAATTGTAGTATTTATATTTTCACAAATGTTTGTACCACATTATAACAGTTAAAAGTATAACAATTGAACATGGTTTTGTCCTCGGTAACACTCCACAGAGATACGCGAGAGGAGGATAGTCATTTGATTTTTCAGTATTATTACTAGTAAATTTGTGAATCCTATAATTGGAGACACGTCCTCGGTGAACACTCCACAGAGATACGCGAGTGGAGGACCACCCCTGTAACCAGAATCTCTTAGATAGGGAGCGTGACTTGAGTGTATAGATCTATACGGGGCTAACTACCCCACACCTGGTTGCTAGCTACAACCGAACCGAAAGGTTCAAGGGTGACGAAAGTCATATAGGGTGATGGATTATTTATTGCCCTAATTAGTCTATTGTATGGTTATGGAACTTGCAATTTGGATAACGGAGATTTACTATACAGTAATAATGGATTAAGTAACTAGTTTACTTGGTATATGTTAGTTTTATAAATGTGTTGAAACTAATACATTTTCAGAGTACATCTTTTACATTACATTTTGGGATTGATGAACTAATACACACTTTACAAGGGTAACCAGGTTTTCAGTATACATCTTTCACATTAGGAAAATATGGGATTTTCATCGGATCTCAGTTGAACATAACCAGAACCGTGTAACCTAACAGTTAACCAAACATTACTTTTAAGAAAATATGGGATTTTCTTGGGTCGTAACATTTTCAGAAACCAAAAGGAAACTCACACATTTTCACAAAACAAAACCGCTTATGAACTCACCAGCTTTATGCTAATTTTCAAACTGCTTGTATTCTCAGGTCCGCATTAGACAGGTACACAATAATCCATTTTGGCGAAGACAGAGTGCGTAGAAGACACGTCTTACTTTCGTACATATATACTATGTATCACACTTGTACAACTTACTTTTGAACAAATGTAAACTTTTATATGTAATGTAATGGTTGTTTACTTTACTTACTATGTGCATTTGATTTGATACTCAACGTGGAGTCCGCCCCGGAAATGTTTCCGCCTTCAGTTTTCGGGGTGTGACACACACACACACACACACACACACATATATATATATATATATATGTGTGTGTGTGTGTGTGTATGTGTGTGTGAGAGAGAGTTTTTTATTGGATAAACCTTTTAAGATGTAAAAAAACAAATTAATATGTTTTTAGAACTACAAATACGTATTTTTTATAAATATACATATCAATATAAAAACTTGTCCATTCATAAACATGTTTATATAAGTATATACATATATTTTTAGAAGTGTAAATATATATATATATATATATATATATATATATATATATATATATATATATATATATATATATATATATATATATATATATATATATATATATATTTTGATATATGTTTTGGTAAGTATAAATATATTTTTAGAAGTATTGATACATATTAATATATAAAAATGTAAAAAATATGTATTTATACTTCTAAAAACTATATCTTTAAAACACATATTCGTAAGTCTAAAAATATTATTTATCTTTTTAAATGGTATAACCATGCAAAAACACACACACACAAACAAATATAATATATATATATATATATATATATATATATATATATATATATATGACATTAACCCTTCCTTTATTCTTTGTGAACATAATGAAAATTTGCCGCCATGATAATAAAAGTTCATGAATATTTTTCGTAAGATTTTCATTGAGTTTTGAAAACTCATGAGGAAGAAGTTACGGAGTTGATATATGAAATATCATTTGGAGGTCCTCTTGCATTAGTATCAAAAGAGGTTATCGTCCACATTTAGAGCTAGTGGGTACGGTATTGAGAGTTCATATTTCTTTTTTTCTAAAACACCATAGCCTTTCTGTTCATTTTCTCCAATCAATCAAAGAGTGCATATGTATTTAGCTTGATTGTTCTTACTTTAAATTCTACATTTTCAATGTCATTTGAATTCTTGATTGGACATCATTCCTATAAAACTTACTTTTCATTCTATAATGAAGTCATAATCAAATTATAATTCACAATTATATATATATATATATATATATATATATATATATATACACACATATATATACGTGTGTGTGTGTGTGTTTTGAAGTTAGCATCTTTTATAGCTCTATACATAAGGATCTTCTTATAAATTTATTATATCATGTACATTCTCTTAATTCTTCTTAAGTACTCTTAGAATGTTCTCAAATTCATCTAGTGACTTACCTAGGTGTCCAATTGGTATCATATGATATGTTCACAACATAATCATATACCTAATCTTATGCTTAATATACTATAAATAAAGGATTGATTTTCCAATCAAACTAAACATAAATCATTTTATCTTGATCAAACCTTTGTGCTAGGTCCTTTTGAGGATAGCTTAAAATGGTTCCATGTGACAACGCCAAGAATCCTCTAAAGGGATCTTCTATCTTGATCTCGTTCAAGATATTGCCAACATATGTATAAAGACTTTAAAACTTTAACATTATATGTCTCTATCCCTATAGATTTTACATTCGAAGAATGTATCTTTTCATTCCTAAATCTTTCATCTCAGAAACCCATTATGAGTCAAGGTGAAAAAGCATGTCATGGTTAGATTGTAATTTGTAACGCCCGTAGATCAGGGCTAGTCAATTTAGAGACGATAAGCATCAAAAATGACTTTTTGATGGAAGATTATTTAGAAGGATTAACCTTAACTACGTTTTAGTATACGTTACAAGGATTCCGTACATATAAAGAACGCCGAAATCAGAGTTATAACGAAGAAGTTATGAAGTTTCGAAGTTTCGTGACAGAACCGGTACGACGCTGAATGACGTAAACAATGAATTTATGATAGAGCGATATCTAGCCTTAGTGATCTAAACGAATATTGTAGAATTAGTTAAAATGAGAGCGTTCATAAAAAGAATGCCCAAATCTGACTTCGTATGAGGAAGTTATGATTTTCCGAAGTTTCGACTTAGCGGTATGCAGCCCGAATACACGAATATGAGATCGAGTGATTTTTAGCCGAAACAATCTAAACGAGAATCGAATATCTCGTTGATAGTAGTCCAACGGTAAAAAGATAGATGAAAACGGACGTCAGATGAAGAAGTTATGAATCTCTAATGGAGTTTTCATGTCTCGGCCTACTAAAAATAATATAAAAGTAATATATTTATAATATATTAAAAATAAAGTCAATTAGCAAACAGATTCTATAAGAGAGTTGTAGAGCATATTTTCACCTACACATCGATATAAAGAACGTCAAAAATGGTGTTCGTATGCGAAAGTTATGACTTTCTGAAGTTCTGGGCGTGAACCCCAAAGTTGTATTAGTGGCCACGACATGGAAATAGTGCCCACGACGTGGCATATTTTCTGATGCCTCCTGAAGTTTGGTAGACCCAACTTGCGATGACGCATATAGTGACGACGAAGCCCACGACGTGGAAAATGAGAAATTTGACTTATAAATAGATTTGAAGGGGAAGTCGGACAAGGTTGCTAATTCACCCTTCTCTCACCGATATTACCTCGATTTATGTGCAAAGAAGTACCCCTAAATCCCTGGTATCATCCCGAGACCCAGAGCAAGTCCCGAAGATCCCGAGAAGAAAAGATTTTTCGACCCGATGCTTTGCCAGCGAGAAGCCTGGTGTGTGAAGATCTTCCAGATTTACCAAATAATACTACTTTACAAGTCGTAGTGTTGTCCGAGAATCGTCTAATCAAGTGAGTGTGTAGTTACTTTCTTCTAACACATATATACAAAGTATTTGCGATGAAATACGTGCTACGTGTTTATATATTGTTTGTTTATTTGAGATGGGTGGAATGAATGTTTTATATGGGTTTTAAATTAGTTACCTACATATATAATTTATATCTACAAATATGTTGGGTAGAACATGGGTAGATGAAATAGTTGATGTGTGATGAAAGTTGCATGTTGAGTAAACCTTGGCGACTATGGAGTTAGCGCTTGTTGAGTAAATCTTGGCGACTATGGAGTTAGCACATGTTGGCTAAACCTTGGCAACTATTGAGTTAGCACTTATTGAGTAAACCTTGGTGACTTTGGAGTTAGCGCTTGTTAAGTGAACCTTGGTGACTATGGAGTTAGCGCCTGATAGCTATGGATTTAGTACCTGATAGATAAACTTTGGCAGCAATGGACTTCGTGCCAATTCCTTAGGAATGAATGAATAAAGGATAGTTGATTCTTAGGGTAAAACCTTAAGAAATAAAGAAGATAATGGGGATGGGTAAATGGGTTGATTGTTTGATGATTAAATATAATAATTATATTATGCTCACCAGGCTCCCAAGCCTGACCCACTCAGTTTTCTTTGCATTACAACTAATGGCACAAGGGTATAAGTTGGTGGACTAGACGAGAGATTTTGGATTATAGATCAGTAGTTATAAATAACTGTTGTAAGGTCTATTTTATATTGTTTATGCTTTTGGTCTGTATCGGAACATGACATCTCGAGATTTTGTTATTTAATGAAAATACATTTCTTTAAGAAATGATTTGATAAAATTTATTTTATCATATTTTACTTTGGGAATGAATTCTGCAACTCTTTTAATCAAAGGATTACTCTGATTTTATAAAACAAAGCATAAACAAATCGGTCTTTTCTGGCTGCGAAATTGGGGATGTCACTTAATTTCTCATGATTAGGAATATCATTATGATCTCACTAGTTCTTAGTTAATACAAATGTCATCTTCATTTTGACATTAAAGTACGCCTTGTATTCATATATTAAAATGATGATTCCAACCTTGAGATGTTTGTTTTATATTCACATGTGGATCTTAAGCTTTACAAATTTTGTTAGGATAACATGCATTAAGAAAACCTCCAGTCTAAGCTATATAGATATCCTAGAGTAGGTTTCTATTAAGAAAACTGATTTTTCTTGAAATATATTTGTTATATTTCATATTAAAAATATGTAGCTATGGTAAATAATATCCTTGTCGATCTAATCATAGCAACTTTTGAGAAGGTTTTGTCATAGTCAATGTCATGAGTATGATAACGACCATATTGAATGACGCGAGTACGTGAAAACCCTTTCATAACAAGCCTTGCTAAATGTGTACAGATATCCATGTATGTATTTTTTCTAAAGGAATCTCATGCTCCTTATAGCCTTGCTATAGAGTGGAATACTAATCAAGCTCATACTTGATTATTATACATTGATTACATCTCAAATATTATCACTCAAAGCCATTCAATATGATTCAAAATCTGATATAACATTTTGTTAGTTTATGGATTTTCCAAAAATCATCAAGTAAACTCATCAATGAGAGATTCCACATTTCTCAAGTCATGGATGACTTCCAACAATAATGCGAACAATTTTTTATGAAAATCTATTATTCATGTTTAAGAACTTTTTAGTGCCTGCTACTACATTACGCTATGGTTCTTAAGCTACTTCAAGTTCCATGTGCCACCTACTTGCTTTGTCATTAAATGCTTGCTTGCTACTAACTCAGTTTTTACTGGAATAAGGGTACTTATTCTTGGCAGGCTTATATATAATACTCTAAGAAAATATTAGAGTATTCTACAAATATGTAATTAGTAGATTTTACGATTATAAGCATTATTCTAATATAGACTTTAAATCATAAAATGTTAAGTAATATAAGGATGGAGCCTTTCCATACAAAATCTTAATAAATGATATTGTCTACTTGTTAGTTGGCTATTGTATTTTAACTATAAGTAGTAGTGATTAAGGTGTAGTCCCAATAGCATAAAGGAAGATATTTATATTGATTAGAAAGTAAACTTTATCCAGTAAGGTTTAGTACAAGCTTAATTATCACTAAGGCTTTAGATGGTATTACTGGTTTATACCTCTATTTTATATTTGAAAACTTCAACGTAGTTTAAAAATTATGTTTTAACATTTAAAATATAATTTATAACTAATATAGTTGTTAATAAAGTTGATTTGGTATCTTGTGCCAAATCATAGACATTTATTTGAAATAATGTCATACATCACAATTCGTATAGTTTCTTAATATTTATTTTCTCTATAATTTAGTGAAAATACCATTAGGAATATTTTATATATGAATAAGATCCACATATGTCAAATAAACTACATTATTTTCCTTCAAATATCCCTTTCTTCAAGGTGGAATATGTGTATTTCAAATTTATTTACTGAAGATAACAATGTCTTAGATTACTCTGGTTCGAAACAAGTTTATGTCAAAAGTGTTGACCTATGTAACTTGTAATGTGGAAAAAACTATTACTTACTTTATAATTCTATTAAGAGATCTAATCTCATGAATAAAATTTTGTCATTTCAGAACATGAGCATTATCGTTATGAAAAACGATTTAAGTAAATAATCAAACTTTAATAAATCGATTGAGACATATATTTAGACATGCTAAATTAAAACATACATTTTTCCAAAATAAACATTATTTTACAATACAAGTACATTATTTTCTAAGAATAAGTTATAAATTAAACTCCACGAGTGAAGTTCCAACTTGCATCTGCTCAGCTGGTTACTCTTCTGTAATTATTTGCAACCAAGTTACAAATATTAAATTGACATTTAAGCACCAAGTAATTGAGTGTTAAATGAAGAAAATAAGTTTTATCTAGTAGATACTTGAATTACTAGTCCCTTCCAGACTTTCTTTTAAAATATAGGAGTAGTTCCTTTTTCAAGTATCATGTTTCTTCACAAAAGAATTATCCATCTGTGTCGGACATTTTGGATTTTATGGGCTTAAAGGTATTCATTCCATAAAATACAAGCATTTTAGATCACACATGGCGAACCTTTTAGCTTTGCATTATTCCATTGTTTGAACTGACTTAAAACAAAATATCATTATATTGTTGGAATATTTGCATAACCTGTTATATCATTAGATATACATCTAAATTATCTAGGACTTGCTGGAAGTCAGGAATAATTGTTCCTAGTATGATGTAAGAAGCATATTAAGTATCATAATGACTCCTTTACTAGGTATCATGGGAGACAAGAATAAACAAATGAAAAGCAATCGCATGCCCATTCTTTATTCATTTTCGTCCATCATAAACTAGTGGACAAAATCTATGTCTCTTTTACTTTAAGCAACTAGCCAGTTTCATATGTAACCAATTGGTTACTCTAAGTCACCAAATATATATATATATATATATATATATATATATATATATATATATATATGTATATATATATATATATAACTAGTTTTGTTTTCTTTATTATTACTTCCTAGAATTAACAATTCCCAATATAGTGATAAATATTATTTTCATAAAATAATGTTTTTCCAATTAAATACAACTATTGATATTAATTAATAATCAAATTATTCTAATAAATAATCAATTAGTGGTTACTTATTATAAGGTGTGACCATATATGATCATATGTTATTAATAATATCATTCTATAATGACTCTTGGGCATATAAGATCTTTCAGTTTCGTCTGAAAAAATTATATGAATGAACTTCCAAATAAAAGAAGAATAAAACTATGACTTTTCTTTATGTATTTCTAGATTTAAAACAAAAATCCCGATGAGGGTTTAAATGATGTTTTTGAGGAAATATTGTGTTTCTATGAACAAACTTGAAAGGGAAACGTTCACAATGATATTCAAGAAGTAAATGTTACATTCCTTCATTCTTTGCGAAAAGAACGAAATTTTGTTTTCATGATGATAAAACGTCATGAACAAATGGACCACTATTATTTGTATGACTTGCATTGTGTTTTGAAAACTCATGAGGAAGAAGTTATGGATTTGATATCTATAAAGTCATTTGGAGGACCTCTTGAATTAGTATCAAAAGAGGTTATTGTAAAAATCCAGAGTTAGTGGGTATGGTTTTAAGAGTTTGTGTTTTTTATAAACACTTTAGCCTTTATGTTCATTTTCTCCAATCAATAAAGAGTTTTATGTATTTAGCTTGATTGTTCCTACTTTAAATTCAACATTTTCAATGTTTTTTGAATTCTTAATTCAACATAACTTGAGTCGTCTCTATGTTGTTTCTTGGTTAGGATTTTAATCAAAGTGTTTATATATTTAAATGGAATTAAATACATCCAAATACATATGAAGTGTATAATTCATATAAAATGTCAATTTATATGATCCTTAACGTTTGGAATATTAGTTGTTGGAAATTGTATTTGGAAATGCAAGTTGGCTAGTTTCCATTATTCCACATTGGTGAGGGACCAAACATTTAGTGGATTTGTAATTCTCTTCTTAGGATAGGCCTTCAAATACTTTAAGTGGATCAAGATATGGGCCAAACCCTCACGTACGCCTAGCCTAGTTGATGTCGCGAATGCACAAAATGGCATGATTTATGTGCACTTGCACTTGACACAATACATTTTTCATTGGAAGTTGGGGAGCTTTTATTTTTAGTAGGTTTGGGATCCATCGAGTTGGACCAAATCGGATTTACGGAAATTACGTCGCAATAGTGGGCTCATGCCACGATTCATGTCGGAATATTCATGAAAGTCCATAAAACGGATTGCTTGGAGAACAATACGTCACCCTACAGTTTCTAGGGGCCAACCATAAGGGTTTTTTCTGCCTTCTAGGGTTCCTGCAACTATAAATATGCCTCTAGGAGTTGTATTGACTATTACGCAAATTGAGCTCTCTCTACTATCTGCAATTTCTTCCATCTCTCCGAGTAATCACTTTGCATTTTCATCTTCCATATTTGTTAGAACGAAGAATAAACTACATCAAATATTAGGTGCCTATGCTGAAGTTTACAGTCATAGAGTAATGTAAAAACATTTAAGGACAGGAAGTTCTTCCATGCAACCATTTACCAGTCAATGATCTGAAACCATGAGTTTGTTTTTACTTTATTCTTTTGTCTTTTAATTCCGTTTGATAACGTTACAGCCTGCTTTTACTCCTTTTTTAAAAGTAGATATGTTCAAGAAGAATCAATCTAATTTTTGGATGAAACTTGGTAACAATAATAATAATAATAATTGAACTTATTATCTTGCGACATCTCAAACCTTTATCCTCAATATTATTCGTTAGTTTTTTGCTTTTGTAAAAACGTGTTAGATATTTAACCATATATCAATCTAATTGTTTCTTTGTCGATACTAAATAATTCGTTACAATGCTAATTATCATATTGTTTAAATATCAATTTTGAAATTCAATAATCTTAAAGGTTTTTATTATGATATAAATTTCAAACTTATGGACACCAAAATCTCATCTGCTAATTTTTAACACATGACAAAAAGTTAGCCCAAATTGACCGATTCGATGGTCAAAACATATGTGTTTTCCAGATTACAACAAAAGATTTTGGACAGTGGAATTTACACATAAACACTTAAGGGTACATGTGACCTACAACTTCTATGTAGTTTTCACTATTAAAACAACATAGATTATGAAAAAAATTCTAACCTACTAGAATCGAGAGTACATGGGTTAGAATTATACCTTCAACAACAAACATGTGATACTAGAAAGCTTCTTGTAGATCTCCTTGGAAATTCTAGCTCCAATAGTGTGGTAGCCTCTAATGTGTCACATCAAACCCTTAGGAAACCCTAGGATCGATATTTAGGATAGAGTGAGAGTATAAAATGTGATATCTTCTTTTGAGATGGTAAAGGACCAGTTTTCACAAGGGTTATGACCCTTTATATAGCTTTCAAATAACCCTGGAATCCTAGATTTAAATATTAAAATAATGGTATATTAATCTGATTAAAAATACAGTTTCCTTATCTAATTCGGGAGGCTTCCAAAACCCTTCATAAGCTCCTTAAAATTGTACATAGGAAGGAAGGATCCAGAAAGAATTTCCTTCTTTTTTCAACTATTGAACAATTCCAATTTAACTCTTGCACCTTTTAACTAATTTTAATTAACCCACAATTAATTCCAGTTAATTCTGATTAATTCTTAATTACTAATTGACTATTTCTAAATAATGTATTAATCATATAATATATTAATAAATCACTTATCTCTCCCTCTTAACATCAATCCAATCCATTTCCTAGTTACGAGGGCAACCCAAAAAGGACTTTACTTTTACTCACTATGATTATACAAGTTTAGTTAAGACCTTAGACACTTAATCCAACAAGAATGAAACCTGTTGGGCCGATAAGGTCAAGTTCATGCTTATGTGTTGAAGCTTGCCTATGTTTTGGAACATAACTTTCCACTAATGCCTTCTAATCCAATTCCCGGAGCGGGAAAGATTGTGGATCCAAATCTCATCTTTTATATGGAGAAACAAAGGGTTCAACATATAGAGTCTGAGGAATTGTGTGTGGACCATATCAAGAACTCACTATTTAATCATCTTTATGATCTGTACGTTTTGGTCACACATGAGAAAGATTTTTCGAAAGCCTTAGAATTCAAGTACAAGGAACGTGAGGAAGGTTTCCATCTCTCTACTAGATAATTGATGACAAACCTATAATGGAGCAAGTGCACGAACTCCAAGTATTGTTTAACAAACTAAACTTGCTTTCCATCTCTCTACCAGAACTTTTTTTGGCTAGTGCGATTATCAAAAAACAGTAACCCTTATGGAAAGACTTCTCTAGAAGATTGATGCATAAATCTAAGGAATACTCCTTGGAATATCTAATGAAGCACCGTCTCATTAAGGATCAAACTCGCATCAGGGATAAGCATGGTAAAGTCGGACCGAGTGTGCATCACTTGTCAGCAGGGGCTTATAGCCATAAGGGCAAGTCTAGAGGGACATAACAAAAGGAACTAGGGACCAAAGAAATAAGAATTCAAGAAACTAGATAATTAGAACCCTAACTCAATGTTGTAGAGGGTCTTACCTTGCTACGTCTATGAAGATATTGTTCATTATGTGAGAGAATGAAATGATCGCAAATCAAGACCAACGACACATGATTCGAGCATGTTACCGACCTGGTGGCCTGTAACATCGAGTTTCTGGATGTGTATTATTTTGAGGGATTATAGAGAGTAAATTTAACCATGTTAAGGGCTTGGGGTTCAAGGTAATAGAGTTTAGACCCTATTGGATGTTGACGATGTGGGATAAGTGATCTAAACATAGAATTGTACTTTGGAGCTAAGAGGAGTAAAATGGGAAAAGTAATATTTTAGATGTCTTGAATGAATTATGATTTTATTTCGGTATGTTTTTAATCATAAGCGATAAAATAGAATTGTGGGGCTCGTCAATAACTTCGTGTGGATACAAAGATCGACCAAATCGGATTTGAAAAAAAGAAGTTATGACCGCTTTAAGTTAGAGTTGTGAAGTTATCCCCTACGATGAGCGTAAGAAGGTCACCAACGCTAAGTGTGGGAGGAAATGTTGATCAAGATCTATTTATGGTATGTACTTGACCCGACCCGGCATGGTCCATTTGGGTTGCATGGTACCATGCAATTGGATAGACTAAATGAGAGAAATAACACTTGTGGATTGTTAATTAATTATAAGTTCTAATATATTGATAATATTATTTAATTAGTTTGATCAAGAATTAATTTAGAATTAATTAAGTGATCAAAAGATAAGTAATTAAATATATGGGTTGATTATGTAAATCATCCATAACTTGTATAGTGGGCTAAGAGGCTCCATAAATTATCAAGTTGGGTTCCACCCATAGGATTCTCCATGGGAGTTACAAACCCATGGGTCATGGAGATGAAGAGTCATGACACATTAGGGTTTACATGGTGTAACCCTAGATGTCTCAACACTATATAAGGAACCCATTCTCCACCAAAATCGGCTACACATGAACAAGTGACGGCTAGGCTGATTTTTGCAATTGTAAGATTCTTTCAAAGTTTACTCCTTTGCATTTGGTGTTGTATGAAGAATTTGAAGCATCACACTTGGGGTGCTAGGCTCACAAGGTTTCAAGGATCATAAGCAACAACAAGGTAAGTTATTCAATCTTCCATTCAAGTTAAAAATTATTCCCCATGTATGCTGGATAGGAATATAACCTTGGAATTCAACTTTGCATGATAATTAGACAAACATAGATCCAAGGTTATTAGGGTTGCATGTACACTTAGGAAGTGTTAGAATGCTCAAAACTCATTAGTGGTATCAGAGCCTAGGCTTGTTTATTTGTTATTTGTGCAAAACTGTTGAAAAAAGTTGATCTTGTGCTATATGCCTGCTGAACTCACCGAGTCCATGCAGGGAGTCACCGAGTTCATGTGTAAGTTCATCCTACTCGCCGAGTAGGTTCGTGCACTCGACGAGTAGGAGCCTCAGAATGCAGATTTTCGACTTTTGTTGCTGGAAATGGACTAGAAACAGTACCCTAAACTGTTTTTGAACTTGAAAACTTGTTTTAGATGGTGTAATGTTTATGCTAATCCATTTTCAATGGCAATTATCAAAATTACAAGTTTTTAAGTGTAATTTTTGATTCTTGAAATGTTTATATTCATGTTCTTGAACTTATGAAGATTAGATGATCATAGGAATTGTTTGTAACCTTCATAGTAGTTTAGTTCATGATCATAATGTGTTTTAGTGGAGTCCATAACTTGTCCTCAAGTTATGGAAAACCAAAAGTCACACTTTTACTAAAGCCATTAAAAGAACACAAGAGTTATAAAAAATGAAGAGTCTTCATTTTTATGACTCAATTAATTCATAAGTTATAAGAAATGAAAAGTTTTGTAAGTTTACAAAACTTGCCCTCAAGTTTTGGAACAAGTAAAGTCTTAATTAAAACTTTAGTTCCAATCCTTAGAATTTTAAAAGTTAAAATTCAACCCTTATACTTTATAATATTATAAGTTAATATATATATATATATATATATATATATATATATATATATATATATATATAAGATCAAGTCGTCTTACCGCTAGTACGCCTCATTCACGAAGCCGGTCTATAAGGGGGTATAAGGTTGTTGCCTATAAAATGGCAACTTAATGGGTGTACGCTCTCAACCACCACTTCCTTGATTGGTGGATGGTCATTAGCCGAACGGGTAAGACAAGGACTTATAAATTCTCACTAAAAGTATGATGAATATTACAAAGTAACTAAATGTTTTATTAAATTCCCAATCTTAGTTACTTTAGGAAAAATGTGAATAAGGTGCTAATCCATGAAATTACACTTTACACTTTGTTTAAGTCGTTAGTGGAGCATGAGTGGTTAACCGGCACACTAACTTGGACTTAACAAGGTAGGTAAAGGGTGACTTAAGGTTTATCATAGTATCAGTGGAGCGTGTGTGGTTTACTAGCATATCGATTGAGTGATAAATTTTAAGGGTACCAAGTGATTTGCATGGTTACTTCACACCTCGTTTTGTGATCCTCGGTATCCTAGTCACAAAACCTGGAGGGCACACTCGAGATTGAAACATGTCATTGAAAAGTTCAATGAATCTCGAAGAATCTAGGAATTTCTAATAACCAATTAAAAACCTAATATCAATATTTCGTTTTCATGGTGGAAATTGGTGAATCGTCATTCACCTACCTTTCAAATATGCTATAACTTGGATTATGACATACCTCTTCTAAGTTATAATATATTGTAATTGGATCCTAGCCTTAATATTACATATGGGTGTTTTATTAAGGAATCTCTTAGTATCTAAACTAATCTTGTTCTCTTCATTTAGATGTCTTCAAACAACGCTGCTTCTGGCTCTAATCCTAAAAGCCCCTTTACCCTTATGAACTTGTGTGGGAAAGTCACTTTTGATGGATCCAACTTCAATGAATGGATCAAATACATCAGGATGATTACCCGCTACGAGGACAAAGAATATTTCCTTAATAAGGAGCTTAAGGAGATTGATGAGACCACTGCAACTTCTCAGGAGATCGCACATGAAAGGGATGCTACCAAAGTAGCATGCATAATGATGGCCACGATGACAACGGAACTCCAAAAGTCCTATGAGGACTTATACCCTTTTGAAATGCACCAAGATCACATGGAAAGATACCATGAAAGTGAATGAAAAGAGAGGTATGAAATCATCTGCTCCATGATAACAACATTAATGATGGATGGAGAGTCGGTCACGAGTCACATGAAGAAAATGCAAAGGTATGTAGATCGGTTGCTGAAGCTTAATGTGGACATCCCTGAGGAACTTGCAATAGATATCATTTTGCACTCCTTACCATCGTGTTATGATCAATTCCGGATGACATATCACATGAATAAGGAAGAGGTCGCACTCAGCAAAGTTCATGGACTTCTCAAGACTGCAGAAACAGGTCTTAAGGGGAAGTTGGTTGTTAACACTCCTACTCCAAACTCCGCCCCGGTTTTGGAAATTGGGAAAAGTCGAGGGAAGAAGAGGAAGAGCTCTTCTAAGGGTAACAAGGCTAGGACGCTTGATGGCTCGTCTTCAAGGGGAAAAATAGAGGTTTTGTCACTCCTTCTTCTGACCCAAAAGAGGTTGAATTCTTCTATTGCCATGAAAAGTCACATTGGAAGCGGAACAGCCCAAAGTACCAGCAAGATGTGAAGGATGGGAAAGTTAAACCCAACCATGCAGTTATTTACACTATCTTATCTAATAACTCACCCCATTCTAAATCTTGGGTCCTTGATACCGGTTGTGGTATTCATATTTGTTCTGATTTGCAGGGACTAAGAATAAGTGAGAATGTGGAGCAAGGAAGAATAAACTTAATCATGGGGAATAGGAAAGCTTTACCTGTCACCAAGATTGGAGTTTATACTTTATCACTAAGTAGTGAGTTTAATTTAGATTTGAATAAATGTTGTTATTCGCCATAAATCACAAGTAATATTATTTCCTTTCATGCATTATATAAACAAGGTTTCACCTTTTCATTTGATAATGAAGTTGGTTCGATTAAGGCTTTCTTTAATAATATTCTTTATTTTAAAGCATTACCTTGTGATGGTGTGTATAAAACTGTATCTCTGGTTGATAACTTAGGAAATAATGTATTGTGTATTGATTCTGTTAATGATAATAACCTGGATAAAGCATCATTATGGCATTGTCGTCTTGGATATATAAACAAGAAACGCATAGGTCAACTCCAAAAGGATGGAGTCTTGGAGTCATTTGACCTAAATTCAGATGATAGTTGAGAATCATGCTTACTTGGAAAAATAACAAAGTAACCCTTCACATGTTCTTGTGAGAGGGGTGAAGGTTTGTTGGATCTTGTACACACGGATGTGTGTGGGCCCTTCAAACATGCCACAAGGGATGCTAATCGTTATTATTTGACTTTTACTGATGATTATAGTAGATATGGATATGTATACTTAATCAAGCATAAGTAAGAGACTTTCAAAAGGTTTAAAGAGTTTAAACAATAAGTCGAGAATCAATCGGGTAGGAACATTAAGATGCTTCGATACGATCGAGGTGGTGAGTATCTTAGTTCAGAGTTCCTCGACTATCTTAGGGAATGTGGGATTGTCTCGCAACTGACACCTCCCAGGACACCGCAGTTGAATGGTGTGGCTGAGAGGTGTAATCGGACATTTTTGGACGTGGTTCATTCCTTGATGAGTCGAGCTTCTCTACCAATCTCATTTTGGGGGTATGCCTTAGAGACTGCCGCCCATATCCTTAATCTGGTCCTTACAAAGAAAGTTGCCAAAACTCCTCATGAGATATGGACTAGTAAAGTACCCAAACTAGACCACATCAAGATTTGGGGTTACGAGGCTTTCATGAGACACGAGACTCATGATAAGCTCGAACCTCGAAGCGAGAGGTGTATTTTCATCGGCTACGCACAACAATCTTTTGGTTACCTCTTCTACAGGCCTAGTGAAAATGTGGTCTTTGTAGCTAGGAGGGCGTTCTTGAGAGAGAGAGAGAGAGAGAGAGAGAGAGAGAGAGTTCATAAACCAAGGAAACAGTGGGAGGCAAGTTGACCTTGAAGAAATTCAAGAGTCAATCGGTGAAGGAACTTCAAACCCTAACACTAAACTTGAGGAGGAAACTCATGTTGAGCCAATTGACAAGTCGGTACCTCTGAGGCGTTCCACAAGGGTTAGGAATGCACCTGAGCATTACTATGGATTCCATATGACTGCGTAAGGTGATACACTTATCAGTGATGAGACACTGATAGGTCTGGATGAACCTAACAGTTACGCGGAAGCCATGGCAGGCCCTAAGTCAGCCAAATGGAAAGAGGCAATGGACAGCGAGATACAATTCATGTATGACAATCAAGTTTGGAACTTGGTTGAGAATGTACCTGGTCGTAAGACTGTAGGGTGCAAATAGATCTTCAAGAAGAAGACTGACATGGATGGTAATGTACACACCTATAAGGCACGACTGGTTGCAAAGGGTTTCTCACAAACTTCGGGAGTTGATTATGATGAAACCTTTTCTCTAGTGGCCAAGATTAAGTCTATTAGGGTTCTGTTAGCCATAGATGCATTTCATGACTATGAAATTTGGCAAATGGATGTCAAAACAACTTTCCTTAATGGAAAGTTGGCTGAGGATGTTTACAAGAGTCAGCCAAAGGGTTTTGTCAATACAAAGTACCCTAATAGAGTGTGTAAGCTTGAGAAATCCATTTATGGATAAAGCAAGCACCTTGCAGATGGAATCTTTGCTTTGATGAGAAAGTCAAAGAGTTTGGCTTTTCTAGGAGTGAAGATGAATCTTGTGTATATGTCAAGGCTAGTGGGAGTATAGTTAGCTTTTTGGTATTGTATGTGGATAACATACTACTCATAGGAAATGACATCCCAACTCTATAGGAAGTTAAGGCCTGGATTGGGAAGTGTTTCTCTAGGAAGGACCTAGGAGGAGTTGCCTATATTCTAGGGATAAGGATCTTGAGAGACTGGAGTAAATGACTAATTGGACCTAGTCAGAGTACCTACTTGAATAGGGTGTTAAAGAGATTCAACATGTAGAACTCTAAGAAATGAGAGTTACCTATCCAGAGTAATGCCAGATTGTGTAAGACACAAAGCCCTAGTATTGAGGCTGAGATAGCAGAAATGAGTCGAATACCTTATGCTTTGGCTGTAGCATCGATCATGTATGTTATGACATGTATTTGACCTGATGTAGCCTTTACCTTGAGCATAGTTAGCAGGTATCAGGGGAACCCTCGAAAGGCACACTGGATTGCGGTAAAGAATATCCTCAAGTACCTACGGAGGACTAAGGATTGGGTCCTTACCCTCGGTGGGAGTGAAAACTTGAGAGTTGTAGGGTATAGTGATGCTAGCTTTCAAACTGATAGGGATAATTTCCGCTCTCAGTCAGGCTTGGTCGTTACCCTATACGGAGGAGCAATTTCTTGGAAGAGTTCTAAGCAAGAGACAGTGGTTGATTCAACTTGCGAATCAGAGAATATAGCAGCTAGCAAGGCAGCAAAGGAGGCGATATGGATGAAGAACTTCATTGGAGACCTTGCAATTGTACCAGCTATTAAGGAGCCAATGGAAATTTTCTGTGATAGTGAGAGTGTTTTTGCCTTAGCCAAGGAACCAAGGGATCATGGGAGATTCAGACACATCGACGAAAATACCATTTCATCAGACATCGAATAGAAGAAGGACTCCTTGTGGAAAATAGGGTATCATCGGATGAGAATCCAGCAGATCCCCTCACGAAGGGACTGACTCGGGTTAAGCATCTCCAGCATGCTCTGAGCATAGGGCTGAAGGATGATATTAGATTTAGTAGTTAGATAACCTTGAAATTTGTAAAGTGTAATTGACATTAGATGTTGAATAAAAGGTGTTTTATTTATAAGTAAAGTGTCACTATCTCTTGTCGATTGTTTACTATATTTCTTTTGTATGTTTTGACTTTTAGAATAATTATGTTTGGTATATCATATTATTCAAACCTCCACAGTCGGTCATATGTCGGAAGTAGGTATGAATCAAGACTGACATGATTGGTTGCAGAGGTCTAAGGTGTTGGACATGGCTACAACAATCATGAGTGCTCATAAGATCTGAGCATTGGACTCAACCCACGCTTACTGGAATCACTTCATTGAATTTATCTCGAGTGATCATGAGATGGTAATATCACATATGTTTTCAAACCTAGAGATATGATTTGTTACTTATGAGCTGGTTATGAATTGATTGTATGTAAAGGCATTGGTAACTCGATGTTATAAAACGTGCTTTTGTGTATAATTCAATGAGTGGTAGAACAAACATATGAGTCGAAGTTTATATATTCCTTGTTGGATTAGAAGCTGATATATGGGCCCCTCGATAATTTTTTTTTAACATATGTACCGGGCCTGATCAGAACTAAGTTGATGTGTTCAATTAAGTTATTTGTCAAACAAATCAGAATTCGGGAAACAAACTGTTGAACAATAAGTAAGACATTGTTCCATGTATTTGTCCGGCTGATATCTCGAACAGAGAATTATATGATTACTTATCTTAAATGGCGTATCATCATCTTCTCAGTTCTGAGAAACCTTGAAAGAGCTACTATTGTTGATCGGTTCTTGAAGTCATACTTGCAGTTATAGTAATCCAAGTGGCAGACTGTTGGATAAGGTGTCTAACTCCATAACTATTTCTGGTATGTACTTGACCCGACCTGGCGTGGTCCATTTAGGTTTCATGGCACCATGCAATTGGATAGACTAAATGAGAGAAATAACACTTGTGGATTATTAATATATTATAAGTTCTAATATATTAATAATATTATTTAATTAGTTGGATCAAGAATTAATTTAGAATTAATTAAGTGATCAAAAGATAACTAATTAAATATATGGGTTGATTATGTAAATCATCCATAACTTGTACAGTGGGCTAAGAGGCTCCATGGATTATCAAGTTGGGTTCCACCCATATGATGCTCCATGGATGCTCCATGGGAGTTACAAACCCATGGGTCATGGAAATGAAGAGTTATGACACATTAGGTTTACATGGTGTAACCCTAGATGTGTCAACACTATATAAGGAACCCATTCTCCACCAAAATCAGCTACACATGAACAAGTGATGGCTAGGCCGATTTTTGCAATTGTAAGATTCTTTCAAAGTTTAATCCTTTGCATTTGGTGTTGTGTGAAGCATTTGAGGCTTCAGACTTGGGGTGCTAGGCTCACAAGGTTTCAAGGATCAAAAGCAACAACAAGCTAAGTTATTCTATCTTCCATTCAAGTTAAAAATGGTTCCCCATGTATGCAGGATAGGAATATAACCTTGGAATTCAACTTTGCATGATAATTAGACAAACATAGATCCAAGGTTATTAGGGTTGCATGTACACTTAGGAAGTGTTAGAATGCTCAAAACCCACCAGAGCGTAGCCGCAGTAGATCAACACCCCAAATCTTGCGTTTTAAGCCCTATTTGAAGGCTGTAATTCCTTAAGATCATCCTCATTCTCAATGTCCACCCTCCTAAAATGTTCCTTAAAAAGTCTAACAACCAATTATGAGTTTTGGAGAGTTTAGAAAGTTTTGTGTGCTTTTTTAAAGAATAAGGTCTTTGTAGAATCAAGTGTAAAGCTTCAAGGTGGGTAGATATGTGATTTGCAAGGCAACATCTATATATGGAAGGTTTAAAGCTTTCATTTTGATGGTTGTCTTTTTTAGATCTAGTATGGTTATGAGTCTTCTCACTATACAATGTAGGATGCTAGTTGTCTTTTTGATACTTACATGGAGGACCAGGGTGTAGCCCTTGGTATATGTATGAAAGACCAAGGTTTGGCACCTAGAAATTGTATCAAGGACCAGGATGTGGCTCCTAGAAATTATATGCGAGACAAGGGTCCCCCCGCCCAACAATTATATGTGGGATGTTAGTTATCTTTGTGATGATTTCATGGAAGACCGGGATATGGCTCTTGGAACTTGTATGTAAGACTAGGGTTTGGTCCCTGACGTGACAACGAAACACCATGATTTGGCTAATGGTTGATAGTGACCAATGGGAAGGGCCCGATTTGACTATACAATAGCACCTGATGGATGTTTCTGCACTAATTATTAATGTTTTACAATGATGTTTGAAAGATACATTTTACTCTGATTGTTTTTGGAACAAATGCTTGTATGGATTTGATGGGTTTAAAATGAAATTTTGATTTATATATTTGGGAGGTTAAAGTTGGTATCAGAGCCTTGTTTGAGGAATTTAGGCACAACCTCAGGTGTGTATGAACTCAAACTAAGGAATATATAATATTTTTTAATTAAATAATTTTTCTAAAAATATTTTTACAAAGAAAGGTGTGTGATACGTGCAATCGGCCAAGCTCAAATAAGTGATTCTCATAATCATCAGCTCGAGTGTGTCAGTTATATTTACTTCAAATTGAGGTGAGTCTTATCACTATGCTATGTAGAATCCTAGTAGTATTTGTGATACTTGTTTGAAAGACCATGGGAGTAGTCCATGGAATTTGTATGAAAGACCATAGGGTAGCCCATGGCATTTTAAGGAAAGACCATAGGGTAGCCCATGGAATTTCAGGGGACGACAATGGAGGTAGCCCATGGAAATTATATGTATGGTATATCGTCTTTTGGTGACCTCACTAATCCATGTGCTTATGATTTTGTGGTTTAAATACTCTTAGGTATTTCAAGTTCCAAAGGGAAGGGCTCGACTTGACTACACAACATCCCTTAATGACTTTATGCACTATTTATTATCATTATGCTCTAATGTTTGAGATACACTTTATCATGATTGATTTTGGAACAAATACTGTATGGATTTGAAGGGTTGAAAATGCAAAAAATTTAATAGTATTTTTGGATGTTAAATGGCCACTTTGAACCATGGAGAGATTTTCATAATCTTTTCTCTTATTCGATCAATCACGACTCTAGGATGGCTCATTAACACTAGAGCTACTGTTCATGTTTGTAGGCAACGAGAAAGCTTCTGTACTTATTGTCCAGTAACATCGGTGATGATCATGGCCTGTATAGATGGTCATATAGTTGAATTTCAAGGCATAAGTGATGTTCTCTTGAAGTTCACACGAGCTAGCTAGGTTACCCTTCGACATGTTCTTCATGTACCTACTATCTTCAAGGGGTTGGTTTCTACTTACAAGTTCGACAAGGGTAGGTTCTAGATGAATCTTGAGAAAAGCAAAATTGTGATCACTAAGGGAAAAATGTATGTTGGGAGGATGAAAAATTGTGCATGAATGTATTTTCTTTTCTTTAGTGATGGTTTAAGTGTTGAAAATGTGTCTAGTGTTACTTCAAATTATGTAACTAATGGAATGATTACTAATATGAATGAAATGAACTTTTCTATTTATTGGTTTCTTTAATTTCTTTATGGCATAAACATTTGAGACGCACAGATGTTAAAAAAAATCTGAAAGAATCCAAACTAAATGAATGATAAAATATGACACAAAAGATTTTGAAAATGTGAAACTTGTATGAAATCAAAGTTTAAAAAGAAATCATTTATATTAGTTAAAAGGAATACATCATCACCTGAGTTAATTTATTCTGATATATGTGAACTAAATTGAATACTTACTCAAGGAAAAATGTATTTCATCGCATTTTGTGATGACTCTAGTCGATATCTACATGTTTATCTGCTAAGATCAAAAGATGAATTTTTTAATCCATTTAAACTGTATAAGGATGGAGTCAAAAATCAATGTTCGCTTAAATAGAGGTAGAGAATATTTCAACCAAGTGGTTGACATATTCTACGAAGAGAATGGAAGAAAACATGAAATAGCTTCACCTTATACTCCCCAACAAAATAGTTTGACTAAAAGAAAGAAGAGAAACCTTTGTGATATGGTTAAGTGCAGGTTGAACTAATCTGGTCTACAAAACAATTTGTAGAGGGAATCATAATCGACTTCTTGCTATCTTCATAATAAGATCACTAGTCATGTGATTCCTAGAAGTCCATTTGAGTAGTGGAAAGGGAGAAAACCTAACCTAGACTATTTTAAAGTGTGGGGGTGTGTTTCCAACTATAGGGTAGTCGATTATTAAGAGAACCAAATTGCGAGCTCGAGCTACGAAGAGTGTGTTCATTGTATATGCTCAGAACATCAAGGCTTATCGATTATTGGATGATGAATCTGGTGTTGTCATAGAATCCAGAGAAATGGAATTATTCGAAGATATCTTTTCAAAAGATGTTGAAACACACACCCAATAATTTGCCCAAGTACTTCTCGATAAAATTTTCGACCTTCTTAGCTTTTAAAAGAACCAAAGAGAATTACAGGGGTTAGAAAAGAAAAAAAGTCTAAGATATGATTTTTACTCTTACTTGGTTGAAGGTACTCAAACGAAAGTGATGAGAAAGGTCATTTTTCCATCAATTTAGACGACGATCGCGACCTTAGCTGAATCCATGGGATGTAGAGATGCTTCTTTGTGGAAGGAAGCCATTGATGTCGAAATGGATTCAGTTATGGAAAAAAAACTTCAGAGTTAGCTGATCTACGTTGGGGAGACCAATACAATCCAAATGGATATTTAAGAGAAAGTATCATCTAGATGGATCCGTATATATGTATAAAGCAAGATTAGTTGCAAAAGGGAACAATCAATGAGAATGGATCGATTATTTAGATACTTATGCCTCAGTTGCTAAGATTAGTTTAATTAGATCTCTCATAGAAATATCAGCTTTGAAAGGACTATACATTCATCAAATCGATGTGAAGCAACCTTTCTAATTGGTTATGTCAATGTGGAGATTTATTTGAAGCAGCCTGAAGCTTTCGTGATACTTGGACATGAAAATAAATTGAGTGTGTAGACTTATTAAATCCCCGTATCGTTTGAAACAAGCTCCCAAACAATGTCATGGAAAATTTTGACACCATTATTACTGCTTTTAGATTTCAACGCAATACAACTGATAAGTGTGTTTATTCCATTTGCACATATGAATACATCGTTGTTATCTGTCTTTATGTCGATGCTTTGTTCATCATTGGTACTCACCTAGAAGGTACCCTTGAGACGAAGAAATACATATCCTCAAAATTTTAAATGAAAGATCTTGGAGAAGTTGATACAATTCATAGTATAAAGGTGAAAATGACAAGCGGTCAGATATTTCTCTATGTCAATCTCATTATATAGAGAAAATGATGACAAAGTTTCAACATTTGAATATTAAGGAGTTCAAAACTCCTTTTGATTTGAGTGTGAAACTAAATGTGAAAAATGGTCGAGCGGTGGCTCAACTAGAACATGCCACTGCATTTGGGAGCATGATGTATGTCACACACTGCACTCGACATGACATCGCATTCACTGTAAGCAAACCTAGTCAATATATTCTTAATCCGACGAAGGAGCACTGGAAGCATGTGGGTAGAGTATTGGGATACCTGAAAAGAACAAGTGCTTTTGAATTTATGTATTCTTCATCTTACTGAATACTAGAAGGTTATTTTGATTCTAGCTGGATAGATCACACCTGTGATTCAAAATCCATAAGTGGTTGGATTTACACTCTAGATAGTGGTCTTGTTTCTTGGGAGAGCAAGAAAGAGACGTGCATAACTCATACAATGATGAAAACAAAAATAATTTCCTTAGTATCAGTAGACAAGACACAATGTGGATTCAATTTCTAGTCATGGATATCCGTCTGTGAGATATTCCATTGCCATCTATACTCGTGTATTGTGATAGTGAGGCCACACTGTCTAAAGTGTACAATGCGGTATATAATGGAATGTCAAGACATGTAGATCTGTGACACAATTTTGTGAGACAACTAATTGATAGTGGTACCATCAAAGTTGTGTATGTCAAGAAAACTAGAAACTTGACGTGATCCTTTTACCAAACCTTTGATGAGAGATTTGGTTACATCTACCGTACAAGTCATGGGTTTAAAACCACAATTGAATCTTTTAGTGATAGAAACCCGACTTGACATTAGTGCTCCTAATTGTCAAGTTTAAAGGGTAATAGTGAAGTCATTAACGATAGATGGTATTATCATTAACGATAGATCCATGTGAGGTAGGATAGTACGTCATTGCCAAAAATGAGGTTAAGTCAAGGATTTTAACAAAATTTCGGAGAAGTCTAATTAAAAAATATGTTGTAAAACTTTGCCTATATGATCCACATGAGGTGCGGCCTAAAGAGATGGTTGGTGGTGTATCTCTTAAAGGGTAATGAAAATGATTTTAGCACATTACTATATTAGTGCTCAACGAAAATGCAAAGATGAAAGTTGATGTGTGGGGGTAAACCGGGCAGTTACAAGGTTCTTGGTTTAAACCTGTAAGGATACCACAAAAATTGGTATCCACTTGTTTTTCTACATAAAAAAGGATTTAATCTTTTTGACACACAAGTGACATCATCTGTCTGAGTGAAATGAAACGTTCCAACTTGGTAGGGGATTGTTAGAAATTATAGTGGGAAATGCAGGTTGGTTAATTTCCTATTATCCCACAATGACAGAGGAAGAAACATCTGATCGGTTTATAATTCTCTTCTCTTGTTAGGCCTTTAAAGGCTTTAAGTGGATCAAGAGATAGGCCAAGCCCACACTCATGCCTAGCCTAGTTGATGTTGCGAATGCGCAAAATGGTGTGATTTAGGCATACTTGGCACTTTGTATGACACATCGGTTGCTGGGAGCTGATGAGCTTTTAGTTTTAACAGGTCAAGATCTGTTGAGTTGTACCAAACCCGTTTCATGGAAATCACGTCGCAACAGTGCCACGATTCTCGTCGGAATATTTTGGAACGCCCAGAAAAGGGTTTCTAGGGGCCAGCCATAGGGTTTTTTTTTTGTTGCATTCTAGGGTTCCTGCAACTATAAATATGACTCGCTAGGAGCCGTATTGACTACCACAAAAAATTGAGCTCTCTCTACTATCTGCAATTTCTTCCATCCTTCCGAGTAATCACTTTCTGTTTATTCTTCTTCTATAGTTGATAGACCGAAGAATAAATTGCATCAAATCCTAGGTGTTTACGCTGAAGCCTAAAACCGTAGAGCAACGTAAAATTCTTTAAGGATATTTGTGCAGTCGTTTACCGGTCAATGATCTACAACTACGAGGTTGGTTTTACTTTCTTGGCTCGTCTTTTAACTTTGTCTGATAACGGGACAGTCTGCTTCTACTATTTTCTTATAATTATATTTGGTCGTGAAGTAATTTGAATGATCAATCTAATTTTTGGATGAAACTTGGTAATAATAATAATAATAATAATAATAATAATAATAATTGAATTTATTATCTTGCGACATCTCAACATTTATTCTTCAATATTATTCGTTAGTTGTTTGTTTTTGTGAAAACGTTTTGGTTATTTAATCATAAATATTATCTATCTATCAAATGTTTGTTTGTCAATACTATATAATTCATAGTTGATAATACTAATTATCTGATTGTTTAAATATCAAGTCTAAAATTAAACATTTGATTTTGTAGCAAGTGTATATAAAAAATACTTGTACTGCTATTAAGATTGAAGAGTTACATTCTTAAAGAAAATTCATATGGACAAAAATGCAGTTTGTCGAAGTGCTTCATTTCATTCAAATTTTGATTGATACATGCCAAAATTTGCGTTATCTTCACATATACAGACACCATGTAACTCATGCCGACAGAATCACAATGTATAATCACCATAGCATATAATGACAATTTAAGTTGGTCAAATTGAAAATGACGTCATTTTATACAAATATATATGGATCTTGTGTCCCGACAATTTTCTACTCGACATTTAACAACTCAAAATCAATTTGTAGGTGAAAAAAATCAACAAATGGAGAGTTGGTCAAAATTTTGTACATATATATATATATGTGTTTGTCCTTGATTGACGGTCAAAATTATTCAAGCTAAAATGGTTTCCAGCTATTTGAACACTAAAACATATAATAATAGATTTTTTAATGATTTTAATTACTTCATAATAAGAAAACACTACGATAAAATGGCTGATATTAATAAAAAAAAAAAAAAAAAAAAAAAAAAAAAAAAAAAAAAGTGGTATCGGTTTTTCTCAAGGTTCTAAATAACGTAAGGCGTGACTTGACGATAATATCAAGCCTAAAGTTTTTCTGAGCCTTGACGAGTTATGACGTTTGTAATGCATGACTTAAGGCGACAAATTTCTATATAATTAATATTTTTATATGTATTTTCAACTATTATTCATTTTTATACACATATATGAGTTAAGGCGGCGTTTTGGTAAAACCTGGCATCAGGTGCGAGCCTTGGAGTCGTGTCGTGTAATGACAGAGCCATGACAAACTTTTTAGAACCTTGGTTTTTCTACGTTTAACGATATTAAATTTCTTAAGAAAGTGACATAAAAAATGTTTTTGATTTATCAAATAAGATTTGAACTTTTAAACATCTAATAGATCCAAAATTATGGAAATGAACGATACCACGAGAAAATTGTATATTTAGTCAAAAACACTAAATATTTGGTAGAAAATAATCAAAAAAAAAATTGAAGTTGCAAATATAGCCACCAAAATCACAGATGGGAATGGTCCATCTGCGAGTTACCCATCTCATCTAAGAATGTACAAGTAGCTAAAGCACAAACATGTTTTAGCCATTTGTACATTTGCAGATGGGGTTTTTGTTTTTTTTTTTTTTTTTTTTATATATTTTTGTGTATATATAAGGAAGAATCAAGCTAAAATCGCAGATGGACAGTGTCCATCTGCGATTTCCTCTCAGTTTGATATGCTATTTTGTGGTATTTTTTTCATTTGTTTTTATTTTTTTTTTAATTTTGACTATGAAATCAATGTGTTTGACTATGAAATTAATGAGTTTGTTGAATAAATATAAGGAAAATTGCCTAGAGAGAGAGTTTCTGTAAGTTGAATAGAGAAAATGAAGAAAAAAACGTGTTATACAAAAAAATAAGGGAAATCGTAAATGGAAACCAAAATTGCAAATGGATTAATCCATATGCGAAGGTACAAGTACCTAAAGTACATCTATGCTTTAGTGCTTTAGTTACTTGTACCTTCGCAAATGAAATGGTAAATTCACAGATGGATCATTTCCATCTGCAAAATCAGTAGCTATTTTCGTAATAATTATTTTTTTTTTTTGCTAAATTTGCAAGGTAACTAATTTTTTTTTTTTACTATTTTTGTAATATTCTCCTATACCACTTCATAAAAATTATAATTTGCTATTACCTTAACATTATTAGCTTACAATTTGTCATAAAGCAGAGTCACACAACATTGATATCCTTATACTAATTTGTTGTTATTTAACTGACTTTAGTTTTTATACATACTTAATCATTAAAGTTCTGCTTTTTTTAAACATTTAGTCACAAAAATTTAGTCATTAATTTTTTTTATACGTATTATATATATATATATATATATATATATATATATATATATATATATATATATATATATATATATATATATATATATATATAGATGTTGGTTATTCTATTTTAACTAATTATTGTATGGATATCGTATATTATAAGAATGATAAAGAAAAATGTGTTGTTTGATAATATAAATACGTTTAATCTTACATAACTATTATCATTAATACACATTCTCACTAATTAAATCGTATATAAGGTTATTATACATTTATTATTATTATTCTCATTTCAATCAAAATGTTTGTCAGAATGTTTATTGGGACGTATTCTGTCATAATGAAAATAAGTGAAAAAACATGTTTGAGAAATAAATAATAATTAGCGAGAATGCATGAAAATGACAATATTTTTGTATGTTTGAACGTATTCGCATTTCTAAACAACTTATTCTCTTAGTAATTCTCATAGCATACGATATCCGCACAATAATTAGTTAGAATACTTGAACCTACCTACCTCTCTCTCTCTCTCTATGTGTATATATATATATATATATATATATATATATATATATATATATATATTACATGCCTCGTAGCCACTTCATAAGAACAAACGACATTAGCGTCAAATTTGTGCAAAACAAATAAGGATTTTGGTCTAGACATAATCCTTGTCGATAATTGTCTAGTAATTCGGCCACCCAGCCCCGAGCCCAACATGCCTCAAGCTAGTCTTGCTACCTGACGGTCGATTTGGAATACCCCGGTCAAGTCATCAAACGACAAAAGAGCACTTGCAAGCTCGAATGCTAGAGCACACACCACTACCACTGGTGTTGTTAAGCGAGTCACGACTTAGACATGAGACAAAGGTACGATGCATCATACAATGCCATTGTCCTTATCCGGGTCTAACCCATGTGCCCCCTAGACTGTGATATGTGCCAAACACCCCATTATAAAAAGGCAACACACTTAGAAAGGTAAAAGGATCTTACTCTCCACTCCATTAATATACTTATACACTTACATCCATCAAAGACTAACTTGACCATCAAAGCATTCTCCCGTTTCCTTTTTCCCAGAGCACGTCTGATGAATTATCTATTGTCGTGATTCAGATTTATATGTCACCATGAAGTTACACTAACGAAGCATCCACAAAAGATCAACATCAAATCTTTGGCATCATATGTTGTTGAGACAAGCACAACAAAAGGTCAACAAAAAGTCTTCCAGTAATGGCGACTCAAGAAGAAGGTAGTACTAGTGGCGCAACCGAAAGCCCAATTTGACCCATGACTTCAGTCGAACTAGTAACAATGGAAACAACACAAATAACAATGTCATTCACTGCCAACATCCCAACACCGAAAAAACTGATAAACCAATTATAGAACCTAGCGCTTACTTCGGTGTGTACACAACAACCAACTCACACAAATATCAGATTCAATACATCATAAGTGCTAAACTTATACCTACTTTACAACTACAACAACCAATCCCCACCATTACAGATAGTAGTAGGATCGCAGTTCAACACGCTATTGCCCTCCAGAATAAGACCCTATCCAACATTCTTAATATGAATAGCATGACCACTAACCACAACAACTAATAAAGATACTCGTCACTCACACCACTCACCAATGTAATGCCAACAACAAGAAGCACTTTCTTCTAGTTCATGTCAAACCCGCCATTTTTATTTAGTACGTCCCTATTATTATCAGCCATGCACTTTCTGAATACAAATCCCTAACTACACCACGGGTACGCTGCCTCTACACCATTTATTTATCTACTTAGAGCACTTCTATTCACCAACCATACTTCCCCCATTGCCAAGGAAACACATCAACAACCATCCAAAATATAGGTTAAACTGAACACACAAAAACAGTAAAAAAAAAGGGGTTTTGATAATTAAATCATCTCAAAATATTGGTTAACTACTAAGTGCAATGGATATTTATTAATTATTCACCGATTCCTAATATGATTAGAATTTATGATCAATAGACAAATCCTTTAGTAAAACAGGTTCATTTATTTATTGATCAGGTGGACAAACAAACAAGCATACTAGTTTTAAGTTCGAATTATGCAAGAGTTGAATAATAAATTGATATTAATGATCATAATATCAGTTATATACAAGAATGGTCATCACATATTGATGGGTTTTATATAAACAATCCTATGTGTGCATGCAACCCTATATTTGGATCTATGTTTTCACTATTAGATACACAGCTTTATGAACACAAAAAGAACCCTAGCATGCACCTAGGTATTTTGAAAACTTGATAGTAGAAGGGATTACATACCTCTTGTTGTTATACTGTAAAAACAACACAAGTCTTCAATCTCCTTGTCTTGGAAAGCAAGTACCACAAGCGTAGTACCACTAATGGCTCATAAACACCAAAATCAAATGGAGAGGGGGGGGGGGGGGAAGAGGAAAAAATCTGCTCTAGGTCTTCTAGGGATCAAGTGGCCGATTTTGCTAGGCCTAAGGGATCTTTATATAGGGTAGAGATAGGGTTTCATTCATTATCCTTATCTGGTTACTTGCACACCAAGCATCCCATAAGATAAGCCTAGAATCCTTATCTTGGACGACTTCTAAGGTCTTATCACCTTGAATTCATCCACCCTATCCATAGGGCATCCATTTCCCTAATTTGCAACTATCACATAATTACAATTCAGCCCCTCTAGTTTAATTAATTACTTTTGATCATAGAATTAATTCTTAATTAATCATTAACGAATATTAATTAAACAAATATGATTTCTCCTTTAATATAGTATTCTTATAATATATTAATAAATCATAATAACCTCTTTCTTTATTATTTCTCCAGTCAAGTTGCTATGGTGAAGGCAACCCAAAAGGACCATGCACAACCGGGTCAAGTACTTACCAAATATGGTTATGGGCTTAGAAACTAATCCAACAGTCTCCCACTTGGATAAGTCTAGTAACCATAAAAGCAAGTATAAATCGATTAGCAATCATAGCTCTCAAAGATGTTGTTGAACTCTGATCTTATCAGCAACCTCTCCTTTAGATAAGGGATCGCATAGTCCTCCGTTTTAGATATCGTGCGGACAATCTCATGGAACATAGTCATACTTATTGTCCAGCAGTTTGTTTCTCGATCTCAGATTCATTTGACATAGACCTTAATTGAACACATCAATTCAGTCCTGTCCGGGCCTGACATATAAGTCAAATCAAATCATCTAGGGGACTTGATATCGCTTTTACCCTCTTAGGATAAAAGGAACAGATAAACTTCGACTTATATGCATTTACTATTCACTAATAAAATTATACACCACAATGCGTTTTATGACATCAAGTTACTGATGCGTTTTTACATTATCAATGCATAACCAATTAGCAAACAATAAACCATATATATTGGTTTTAAGACCATATGATATTACCGTCTTGTGATCACTCATGATAAATTCCATGAAGTGATTCCAGCAAGCACGGGTTTATTCCAATGCTCAAAACTTATTCATAAGCACTCATGAATGTTGTAGCAAACCTTTGTTATGTCTAATACCTTTCTGACAATCTACACACCAATTCATGACAGTCTTCATTCATACCTACTTCCAACATATGAACGACAATGGACCGTTTGAATAATTCAATTATTCTTAATTAACTTAATTATTCAGGAAGTCAAAACATGCAAAGTGAAATAATAGTCAAACAATTAACATAAGACAATGACTTTACTTATAAATAATACTCCTTTATTTAATCATCAAATGTCAATAACATTTATCTATTACACGTTTCTAAACTATCTAATCCAAACTAATATCGTCCTTCAGCCCAATGCTCCTAGCGTGCTACAAGTGCTTAACCCTCCTCAGTCCCTTCATAAGTGGATCTGCTGGGTTTTCCTCTAACGATACCCTCTTTACTAGGAGAAGTCCTTCTACCCAATGTCTAATAAAGTGATATTTTATGTTGATGTGTCGAGATCTACCATGATCCCTTGGTTCCTTGGTCAAAGCAACCGCTCCTTCATTATCACAAAAATTTTCCATAGGCTCTTTTATGGCAGGTACAACTCCAAGGTCTCCCATGAAGTTCTTCAACCATATCGCCTACTTTGATGCTTCATTCGCTACAATGTACTCTAATTCGCACGTTGTGACATCCCCAAAATCACGGCCAGAAAAGACCAGTTTCATTTATGCTTTTAAAATAATTTCAGAGTAAATCCTTTTGATTCAAAAGAGTTGCGGAATTTGTTCCCAAAACAAAATATGATAAAATAAACTTCATCAAAGCATTTCATCAAGAGATGCTTTTCATTATATAAAAATATTCGGGATGTCATGTTCCGATAAACAGACCAAAAGCATAAACAACAAATGATAGACCATACAACAGTTACATATAACAACTGGTCTAATATCAAAAGATCTTGATAATTCATCCAACTTATGCTCTCGTGCCACTACATGTAATACAACAAACACTGAGTGGGTCAGGCTTGGGAACCTGGTGAGCATATATGGTTTTCAACCCACAATAATTAATTATATTTAATTTTCACCAACCAACAATAACCTGATTATCCATTCCAATTATCCTCACTTTACGTCCCTAAAACAACATCTATTATGAGGAAACGGGGGGATAGAGTACACCTGTGAACACATCGTTCGCAACACCTACAGGTTATGAACCTGTTAGTGCTCCACAGAACTGTCTAGAATGAGTACGTGGTCGTCATCCATAGTCCGCTAGATGGCTAGGTCAACAACAATAACATTGAGGCCTCTCATCAGTTTATCACACATCAACTATCTACCCAAGTTCTACCCAATTATTTTTAGATAACAATATACATATGCATACATATGCAACTTAAAAACTGATAAGATATTCATTTAATACTCGTTCCAGATATACAGATTCATTCCAAGTAACAAATAATATATATCTATATACACATAGCACGTATTCACTCGGAGATACTTTATATTGACATGTTAGAAGAAGAGGAATATACACTCACTTGATAAGAAGATGATCAGATAGCACTACGGCTTGTAGAAGTAGTATCCATCGGTACATCTGGAAGATCTTGACACACCAGGGTTCTCGCAGGCAGAGCTTCGGCTCGGAAACTCTTTTCTTCTCGGGATCTTCTAGCTTCGGGACCCGCTTCGGGTCTCGGAATGATACCGGGGCTTCGGGGGGTTAAAATAAGGCTTAGAGAGTGTATCGAGAGTGGGAAAGTAAGAGAGGAGAAACCTAAATCGGCTGCCCTTGATTTCTATTTATAGGGTGAATTTTCTGGGTTCACGTCGTGAGTTTCTAATCCTCACGTCGTGGGGCTTAATTGTCACTGCATGCGTCACTCGTCCACTTGGGTCTGCTAGCTCCAAAAGGGTCAAATCTCTAAATTCACGTCATGAACTCTAACACAGTACCGTGTTTCGTGCCTCGAACTTCATAAATTCATATCTTCCGCATACGAGCTCCGTTTTCGACGTTCTTTATATGCACGCGTAGGTAAAAACAAGATCTACAACTTTCGTTTAGACTCCGTCAGCTAATTTTGACTTTATTTTTATTATATGTGTCATATTACTTTTAGTAGGCTGGAACAGGAAAACTCCATTAGAAAATCATAACTCCTTCGTCTGACGTCCGTTTTCGTCTATCTTTCCGACACTGCACTAGTATTGATGAGATATTCAATTCTCATTTAAAAGTGTGACATCCTTAATATAATGGCCAGAAAAGAACGTTTTAATTTATATTTTTAAAATAATTTCAGAGTAATCCTTTGATTAAAACAATTGCGGAATTTGTTCCCAAAACGAAATATGAGAAAAATTAGATTTACCAAAGCATTTCTTAAAGAAATGTATTTTTTCATTACATTAGAATACTTGGATGTCATGTTCCGATAAACAGACCAAAAGCATAAACATTTCAATACAGACCTTACAACAGTTATTTACAACAACAGGTCTGTAATCCAAAATATCCTGACAAATTATCCAACTTATGCTCTGGCACCACTACCTGTAATACAAAGAAAACTGAGTGGGTCAGGCTTGGGAGCCTGGTGAGCATATAGGGTTTTCAACCCAAAATAAAAAATTATATTAATTTCATCAACCAACAATAACCCAATTACCATTCCTGTTATCCTCACTTTACGTCCCTAAACACTTTTCTCAAGGGACCTAATCTAAGAATATTTCATTGGGCGACAACACATGCTTCAGGGGTTTCCAACAATAGATGTCAAATAAGGCAAGCATGAGGTGGATAGAGTACAACGAATGAACACCCAAGTTCATTAACACCTATAGGTGGTAAGCCTGCTAGTGTTCCACATGACTGTCTAGAAAAGTTTGTGGTCATCATCTAAACTCCGCTAGATGACTGAATCAAAAACAACAACATCGAGGCCTCTCTTCATTTTAACACACATCAACTATCTACCAATGCTTTACCCAACACTTCTGTAGATAAAAATACATATACGGTTTAAAATTGGTATAAAACATTTATTCAACACTTATTTCAAATAAACAAATAATGTACAAACACATAACACGTATTTCAAAGAAAATACATCATATTTATGTGTTAGAAGAAAGTAACCACACACTCACACGTATAAACAACAATATATATACACATAGCACGTATTTTATAAAATACTTCATATCTATGTGTAAGATGAAAGTGACTATACACTTACTTGATCAGAAGATGATCGGACAACACTACAACTTGTAAAAGTAGTATTCTTCGCTAGATCTGGAAGATCTTCACAAAAATCAGCTTCTCACGGGTACAGCTTCGACTCGGGAATCTCATTTCTCGGGATCCTCGGGGCTTCGAAACTTGCTTCGGGGATCGGGAATGATACTAGCGCTTCGGGATAATTCTGGCACGAAAAATGAGGCAAAACAGGAGAGAGAGAGATAAGAGATTTTGGTAAAAGAAGTCAGCTGCCCTCGCATGCCTTTTATAGAGGCTGAAGCCTCGCATTACGCTGGGCATAATGCTCCAGTACGCGAGGCTTACCCCGGATTCTTCATTGCATGTGTCATCCGATAACTTGAGTGCGAGGGGGTCACGCTTCAGTGTATGTTGGGCGTACATCTCTACACTGGGCGTAGTTCGGATAGGATCAGCGACTCCTTCGGATAAGCTTTGGTATGTGTGCCAAGATCTTCAAAAATTTATAACTTTCGCAAACGAGCTCCGTTTTCGACGTTATTTATATCCATGCGTAGGTGAGAATAAGTTCTACAACTTTTGTTTAGACTTTGTTGGCTAATTATTTATTTTTATTATATTATTTTTAGTAGTCCAGGATAGGAAAACTCCGTTATAAATTCATAACTTTCTTCATCCGATGTTCATTTTCGTCTGTCTTTTTACCGTTGGACTACTATCGATGAGATATTCTATTCTCGTTTAGATTGTTTCAGCTAAAAACCAGTTGATCTCAAATCGAGTATTCAGACTGCATACTTCTAAGTCGAAAGTTTGAAAAATCATAACTTTCTCATACGAAGTCAGATTTGTGCGTTCTTTTTATGCACGCTCTCGGTTTAATGTATTATACAACATTCGTTTAGATATCTTTCTATCCTAAATTCATATTTTACGTCATTTGGCGTTGCCGGTTCCATCGCGAAACTTCGACAGGTCATAACTTATTCGTTATAACTCGGATCTCGTCATTCTTTATATCTCTGAAATCTTTGTTTCGACCACTACAACTTTATGTAAAGATATCAGGCCTTTCTCATAACTTAATTTTGACGCTCATTTTATTCTTAATTCATTAAATTATAATAATTAAGAAAATAAACACATAATTCACATAATCCTCAAATATTTCATCATTAATACTTCAAAAAGAGTTACAAGGGTCAACCTAGACTATTACATCAACGTTAATGCCTAGCCTAGAAACACGGGCATTATGGAAAGTTTTGGCTAAATATCGCTCGATCTCATATTCGAACTTCGGGCTGTCTACTGCTAAGCTGAAACTTCGAAAAATCATAACTTCCTCATACAAAGTCAGATTTGGGCGTTCTTTTTATGTACGCTGTCGGTAGAACATATTCTACGACTTTCATTTAGATTACTAAGGCTAGATATCACTCTATGTCAAATTCATACTTTACGTCATTCAGTGTCGTGTAGTTCTGTCACGAAACTTCAACATGTCATAACTTCTTCGTTATAACTCGGATTTCAACATTCTTTATATATTCAGAAACCTCATCACGACCACTACCACATCGGTCATAGATATCTGGATTAGCTAACATTTCATTTTGATGCTTATTTTTATCCTTAATTCATTTAAGTAACACAATTAAGCACTACACACATAATACTCAAATAATACATCTCTATTATTTCAAGACGGGTTACAAAGGTAGACTATTACATCGCTATTAATGACAAGCCCAAAAACACGGGTGTTACAATTGTCTCCACCTTAGAATGATTCCATCTTCAGAATCACACATCAACAAACAAATGCGGATAACAACTCATCACGTCACTCTCCGTTTCCCAGGTGAGATTTGGCCTATTCATATGTTTCGAACAGACAAACACTAACTCGACCATCTTGCATCGTAACTTCATAGTCTTTCAGTCAATGATTGCCTCCGGTTCTTCAATTAACCTCTTGTTTTCATCAATTCTCAACTCCGAAAGTGGAATCATGTCAGGAACTTCTCTCGTGAACTTCCTCAAATAACACACATGAAAAGTGTTATGAATACCATTAAGTTCTTCTGGTAGTTCTAGCTTGTAAGATTGGTTCCCAATCCTTTGATTAACTTTAAACGGTCCAATAAACCTTGGACTTAACTTTCCCCTTTTTCCAAATCTTATAAGTCCCTTCCACTGCAAGACTTTAAGCAAAACCGAATCTCTAACTTCAAAAGTCATCGGTCTTCGCTTGTTGTCATCATAGCTCTTTTGACGATCCTGAGCTGCTAACATTCTTTCCCTGATTATTTTCAGCTTTTTAGCGGTTTCATGAACCATCTCAGGTCCCATAAACTGATTTTCCCCAGCCTCAAGCCAACAAGATGGCGTACAACATTTTTGTCCATACAAAGCTTGATAAGGTGCCATCTTTATGCTCGAGTGGAAACTATTATTGTAGGAAAATTCTACCAAGGCTAAATGTTCATCCCAATTACCTTCTAATTCCAGGGTACATGTCTCAGCATATCTTCTAGTGTTTGTATCGTTCTTTCACTATGACCATTAGTTTATGGATCGTAAGCTGTACTTAAACATTACTTGGTACCCATTTCCACTTGTAGACTTTTCCAAAACCTTGAGGTGAAACAGCTGTCACGATCTGATACAATCGTTAACGGAACACCGTGAAGCCTCACAATTTTCTTCACGTAAGAATTCACAAGCTTATCCATAGACCATTTCTCATTGGCTGCTATGAAATGCACACTCTTAGTGAAGCGATCAACAACCACCCATATCATGTCATGACTATTCTTCATTCTGGGTAGTTTAGTGACAAAATCCATAGCAATGTCTTCCCATTTATCCATAGGCACAGGTAAAGGTTCTAAACTCCCATATGGTTTCTGATGTTGCGCCTTGACTCTCGCACATGTCACATACTCCGCCACATACTTTGCAATGTTGAGCTTCATCATCGACCACCATTAATAGGGTTTCAGGTCCCTATACATTTTAGTGCTTCCAGGATGAACTGAGTACACGGTTTTTTGAGCTTCTTCCATAAGAAGATCTCTTATTACTACTAATAAGATCTTGGAATACCTTCAGTCAATGACCGTTTGTACCAAACACCAACGTTTTGCCAAAACGTTCCTCCTTTCGGTCATTCTTCTCAAAATCTTCTTCTTGAGGTTTCTTTATACTCTCTAAAATTTTCGAGACAACTTCTATTCTCAATGCTCTTGGCCTTTTTCTTTCAAGATTGAGTTTCCGACTTAGAGCATCAATGAAAATGTTTGCTTTACCAGGGTGGCAAAGTATCTCACAGTCGTAGTCCTTACGTAACTCTAGCCAGTGTCGTTGCCTCATATTCAATTCTTTTTGACTAAAGAGATATTGGAGACTCTTATGATCAGTGAAAAGTTTGCACTTTGTGCCATAGAGGTAATGCCTCCATATCTTTAGAGCGAAAACTACCGCTGCCAACTCCAAATCATGAGTGGGGTAGTTCCTTTCATGCTCTTTCAGTTGTCGAGATGCATACACGATCACCTTATCTCTTTGGTCAAAACACAACCCAATCCAACAACAGAGACATCGCTATAAACAGCAAAGCCTTCAACTCCATCGGGTAGACATAGAATCGGTGCCTCACATAGCTTCTTCTTTAACAACTCGAATGCTTCTGTGTGCTTATCACTCCAAGCATAAGCAACTCCTTTGTGGGTCAAAGCTGTTAATGGACTAGCGATTGAAGAAAAGCCTTAGACAAACCTTCAGTAATATCCAGCTAATCCTGAAAAGCTTCGTATCTCCGTGGGACTTTTCGGTTGTTCCCACTTCATCACAGCTTCAATCTTTGCTGGATCAACCATTATCCCTTCTTGGTTGACCATGTGACCCAAGAATTGGACTTCTCGAATCCAAAAGTCACATTTGGAGAACTTAGCATACAACTTCTCCTTTTTCAATACTTCTAACACTTCTCGCAAGTGTCTACCATTCTCCTGTTGGCTTTTTGAGTCAATCAGAATGTCGTCTATGATCACTATCAAAGATTTATCTAGGAACGGATTACTAACCTGGTTCATTAAATCCATGAATGTTGTTGGAGCATTGGTTAGTCCAAACGACATAACCAAAAACTCATAGTATCCATATCGCATTCTGAATGTAGTCTTCTCTATATCCTGCTCTTTCACCTTCATCTGATGATATCCTGACCTTAGGTAGATCTTTGAAAAATAACTTGAACCTTGTAGTTGATCGAACATGTCATCAATCCGCGGCAAAAGATATATATTCTTTATTGTTGCCTTTTTCAACTCTCTGCAATCGATGCACATTCTCATACTTCCATCTTTCTTCTTCACGAATAACATCGGAGCTCCCCAGGGTGATGAACTAGGTCTAATGAAACCTTTGTCCAATAACTCCTAAAGTTGCATCATCAGCTCCTTCATCCCCGTCGGTGCTAATCAGTAAGGTGTTTTTGCTATTGGCGTCGTCCCGGGTAACAAGTCAATATGGAATTCTACTGTAACAACCCGTTCCCGGTATGTTAATTCATTAGTAATTGTTTCTAAAGTTTTGCAAGAGGGACTCGGCGAGTTCATAGCCTGACTTGCCAAGTAGGGTCGCGACTTCGAGCACGTGTTAGCTGGTGACTCGGCGAGTCCATATCCCGGACTCGGCGAGTTCGTCCGTCTGGGTGAAACCCTAAATCCCCGGGTTGCCCACTATTTAAGCCACCTTATAGCCCCCATTCTCGCCTCCTTCACCCTCTAAAGCTGTGAGAAAACCCTAGTTCATCCTTGAGAGTTTGTAAGTGATTTTGTGTGATTTTGTGAAGGCTTGAAGAAGGAGAAGAAGAAAGGAGCAAGGAGAAGTGGTGGAGTGCCAAGATCCAAGGGCAAATCTGAGTTATTTGAGGTATTTTCGGATTTCCCATCTTGTTTTATGCTTTAAACCTCCATTAGAACTCTTCTAAGAACTAGTTGATGCTTGTTCCAAGCCTTGTGTTTTCATGAACGCCCTAATAAGCCGAGATAACCTTGGATCTATTCATTGAGAAGTCCCATAGTCCAGATCTATTGCCTTTATGAGGATACTTTGCATATTAACCCTAGATCTATCCCTTTTATGCATCTTTTAGCCTTATTTTACCTTATTCATGGGTTGTACACGTAAAGTTGGAAACTTTATGTGGTCAACCAGCTTATTGGACTAAGATCTATCATTTGCATGTGTTGGATTCAAGCAAAATCGGGTGAAAAGCAGTTGCATGGCGGCAACTCGGCGAGTCGGGAAGAACGACTCGGCGAGTTAGTCACGAGTCCCCGATTCCTTCATTTTTGCAGTGTTGAGTGGAACCAGTGAGTTAGAGAGTGGACTCTGCGAGTTGAAGGTAGACTCAGTAATGGAGGGACTCGGCGAGTTGTTCATACAACTCGGCGAGTCCAAGGCAATCTTCTTAAGATCAAGAACAACTCGTCGAGTACGTTCATACGGCTCGGCGAGTCGGATGAAGATTGTCTGAGTTCTTGGATCAAGAGGGTAGTCGTCGAGTCGATGCCATACTTGACGAGTAGCAGCGAGTAGGATTGAAAAGTGAGAGTAGGACTCGGAGAGTTGGGAGGCCCAACTCGGCGAGTCAGTCCAAATGAGAGTGATTTTGACCAGGGGTAAAATAGTCATTTTACCCAAGCACAGTGTTTAGTATTTGATTGAGTGTGTTTATGGACTTGTAGCCGGGGAGATACAGGAGCAGCAACAGTTAGATTCCAGAGCCACACACTCAGCAGCCAGTTTACGAGGTGAGTTTCCTTCCAGTAGGGACGGGTCTAAGGCCACAATGTCGGCCCGTTCAGTTAGCAGTAGTTTCCGGACTTTGATCCGATGCAGTAGCTAGTATGTTTGATGCCTTCGTGGCTCAGACAGGATTTGTGTGCTATGTTTTATGTGTTATGTATTATGTGTTCTAGGCTACGGCCCGATGTAGTATGCAGTATATGTGTTCATGCTAGTTGTTATGTTATGCTACGCTATGCTCAGTCAGTTAGTTCCGGACTTCAGTCCGATGCAGGGGACAAGGTCCCAGTCAGTTCCGGACTTTGGTCCGATGCAGTTAGTTCCAGACTTCGGTCCGATGCAGTTAGTTTCGGACTTCGGTTCGATGCAGTTAGTTCCGGACTTCGGTCCGATGCAGTTAGTTCCGGACTTTGGTCCGATGCAGGGGACAAGGTCCCAGTCAGTTCCAGACTTCGGTCCGATGCAGTTGTCGGGCTTCGTCCCGATGCAGTGGGCAAGGCCCAATATGTGTTTATATGTTATTGTACGGTATGTTGTAGTTTGGGGGAGCTCACTAAGCTTCGTGCTTACAGTTTTAGTTCTGGTTCTAGGTACTTCCGCAAGCAAAGGGAAGAGCTCGGGGTGACGGCATCGCACACACCACAGCTTTAGCTTTTAGCCTGGGATTGATTTAGTCTGTTTTGATTTGACGTAGTATGATACAGTTTTCCGCACAGTGTTTTCTATTATGTTGGAATACATCACGTATGGTTTTATTATATGACACTCTGATTATGGTTTTGATTATATCGAAAAACGAAATTTTTGGGTCGTATTTTTGGGTTGTTTCAAGTTGGTATCAGAGCCCTGGTTTGAGGGATTCGGATACACTTCCGGGTGTATCTGAACTCAAACTAAGGGAAATAAAAGATTTTATTTTAAAAATAATAAAAACGTATTAAAAAGAGAATTTTGAAAGCACTTAGAAAGAAAGAATAGTTTTTAACAAGATAGAGGTGTGTGCATGCGGTCAGCCGAGCTCAAGTAAGTACTCCCAAATTACCCATACAAGTTATTTGTTCAGTTTCAGTTTCAGTAGAACAGCATGCTAGTATAGGACTAAGGATCTAGGAGAATGCCTTATGTGCCTGCTTATGTGTTACGGCTTTATGAGTATTGCATGCTAGTACTGAGTAGACAGCAGTAGGATAGCCTGTTTAGGTTATGCCTGATAGTATAAGCTTAGCATCCTTTGCTAGTGCAGTTTCTTGTTATGAGAATAGTTTTGCCTGAGTCTGTTTCCCTTATCCGAATGCTGCTTGCTTCGTGCTTGGTGGGGTTCTGAGTAATGGGAGTTAGCCATTAGGTGAACACGTCACACCACATGTGATCAGGTTTGAATAATCCCAAAGTACTGGAACTGGCCCTATTGCGCAACTCTTGTTTGAGTCCAACCGTTATAGGGACGGGTCTTTTACTTGAAGGATTATCTGATCCTCATCACATGTGATGGTGTTTAGGTGGTGGCTAATTGGCATTATGAGGAGACCTTCAGCAGCTGAGGACCAGTCGTGTTGAGCCTGAGGTTTCCCTAGGGCAAGCCTAGGATGAGAGTAGCGGAGAATAGCAGTAGTAGAAGTGACTTGGTGGAGTCAAGGCAGTTCTTGAGGAAAGTATGGATAGATGTGGAAGGTAGTATGGGCCTGTACTACTGAAAGCAGAGGATCCGTACTCGAATCAAGGAAGGCCAAGACAAGACCAGGAAGTTAGTAGCAGTGTCATGATCCCTTGAGATATTTCAGCGTTCTGATGTTGTTATGATATGTTTTAGAATGGTAGTTTTGCGTCCGAGACCAGCAGTCGGCAGCTCAGATGCCGGAGGGGGATCAGGATCGGGATCAGGCCCGGAGGTCGGGCAGATGGATGAGCAGACCAGAGAGTTCCTTTCTTCTGAGGTTACCCGCATCATACTGGAGCAGACTCCTGTGATCTTCGGTTCGATCAAGGAGGGTATTTTAGAGCTGATGGATGAGAGATTGGGTATTTTCCGTGCGGAGATGGCGGCCATGATGGGGTCACGCACACTTACGTTCAGGGAGTTCAGGGCATGCGGAGCTCCAGACTATCCTGGGGCGCAGGACCCCATAGCGAGTACCAGATGGTTGGCGGATGTGGCCAACGCTTTCCGCACTAGCAGGTGTCCCGAGGGGGACAAGGTCAGATTGGCATCCTGTCTTCTGAAGGACAGGGCACGGGATTGGTGGGAGGAGGTCGGACATGCCATCGGGGATGATGCGGCATTGGATGCCATGACCTGGGCTGATTTCTCTACCAGGTTCAGGGCGGATTTTGCACCGGTCATTGAGGTGCAGCAGTTAGCTAGGGAGTTTCAGGACCTTACCCAGACTACAGAGACAGTGGCGGAGATCACCGCCAAGTTCAGGGAGAGGGCTCTTCTTGTTCCTCAGTATGCAGCCGATGAGGAGATGAAGAAGGCCCGTTATCATGAGATGTTGCGGAGTGATATCCGCATGTTTGTGAGCCGGTCCAGTTGTAAAACGCTGGACGACATGATTGCTAGAGCTCGGGAGAGGGAGATTGATCTCGAGATTGAGAAGAAGAGGAAACTGGAGGCGGTTTCGGGTTCAGGCAGTTTGGGCAAAAAGCCCAAGGTTTCAGATCACAGGTCTAGGAGTCAGCAGAGCCACGGTCGGTGTGGCAAGTATGGGAGATTGCACGAGGGGGCGTGCAATCATAGGAGTCAGCAGAGCCACGGTCGGTGTGGCAAGTAGGGATTGTACGGCCCCTGCTACTACGGTTACAGCATCAGATCTGATTTGCTTTCAGTGCAATCATAGGGGACATAAAAAGTCCCAGTGCCCCAGTTTAGCTGCAGCAGGGAAGGTGGTTGCACCTGCCCCTGCCACCTTGAGGATTACGGATGGTCGGCAGGGCCGATCTGATGCGCCAGTGGCGAAGAGCAGGGCGTTTCAGATGACAGCAGAGGAGGCGCGAGCGACTCCTGATGTGGTGACGGGTATGTATCTTTCCTTCACCTTTTAATTATCATTATCGTTTGAATATTACTTGATGATATGTTTTATTTAGGGTCGTTCTCGGTGAACGGCATCTCTGCTTTGGTATTGTTCGATTCGGGGGCTACCCGATCATTCGTATCGCTTGCGCTTAGCAAGAGATTTAGCAGAGCTCCAGGGGAGCTGGATTGTCCATTAGAGGTTGAGATAGCAGATGATAGGACCGTGAGGGTCGGCAGAGTACATAGAGGGTGTTCCCTTCAGATATTTGATGAGCAGTTTTCAGTGGACCTGGTTCCTATTCCCTTGCGAGGGAATAAAGTTATTGTGGGTATGGATTGGCTAAGCCCCAATGGGGCGGTGATTGATTGTGAGCTTCAGCTAGTGAGTGTTCGCACTCCCAGTGGGGGAGAGATAGTGATTCAGGGCGAGAGGCCACAGCGTGGACCGATCTTTTGTTCCGCCGCTATGGCGAGGCGCTATGTTCAGCAGGGTTGCGCCGGTTTTGTAGCTTACGTCTTGGATGCCCGGGAGAAGGGCAAGACGACGATTGATGATGTTCCTATTGTTCGAGACTACCCGGATGTGTTTCCCGAGGATTTTCCGGGGATACCTCCAGAGAGGCAGGTTGAGTTCAGGATCGACCTAGTTCCTGGTGCGGCTCCGATAGCCAAAGCACCGTATCGACTAGCTCCCCCAGAGATGCAGGAGTTGTTTACACAGCTGCAAGAGCTGTTAGACAAGGGTTTCATTCGGCCGAGCAGTTCGCCTTGGGGAGCGCCGATCCTGTTTGTGAGGAAGAAGGATGGGTCGCATCGTATGTGCATTGATTATCGGGAGTTGAACAAGGTAACGGTGAAGAACCGTTACCCACTTCCGAGGATAGATGACTTGTTTGATCAGCTTCAGGGAGCGTCCTGGTTCTCCAAGATCGATCTACGCTCCGGTTATCATCAGATGAGGGTTAGAGATGAGGATGTACAGAAGACTGCTTTCAGGACCCGGTATGGTCATTATGAGTTCGTGGTGATGCCATTTGGGCTCACCAATGCCCCAGCCGCGTTCATGGACCTCATGAACCGTGTGTGCAGGCCGATGCTGGATCGGTCAGTGATAGTATTCATAGACGATATCTTGGTATATTCCAAGACACAGGGGCAGCACGAGGAGCACCTGCGGGAGGTGTTGGAGACTTTGAGGAGGGAGAGACTTTTCGCGAAGTTCTCCAAGTGTGAGTTCTGGTTGCGCGAGGTGCAGTTTCTTGGTCATCTCGTCAACCAGAAGGGTATTTTGGTAGATCCGGCCAAGATAGAGGCCATGATGCAGTGGGAGGTCCCGAGGTCTCCATCTGAGATTCGGAGCTTCCTAGGGTTGGCAGGGTAATATCGGAGATTTATTCAGGACTTCTCCAAGATAGCAGTGCCGCTCACCCGACTAACCAAGAAGTCAGTGGTATTTCGTTGGGGGCCTGAGCAGCAGGTGGCATTCGAGACTCTCAGACAGAGATTGTGCGAGGCTTCGATCCTTACCTTGCCAGAGGCAGTAGAGGACTTCGTAGTCTATTGTGATGCTTCGATCACAGGTATGGGAGCAGTATTGATGCAGCGAGGCCATGTGGTAGCTTATGCCTCAAGACAGTTGAAACCTCACGAGGCTAATTATCCTACCCACGATTTGGAGCTGGGGGCAGTTGTGTTTGCCCTCAAGATTTGGAGACATTACCTTTATGGGGTCCATTGTACTATATACATGGATCACAAGAGCTTGCGATATCTTATGGATTAGTCGAGTTTGAACATGAGGCAGAGGAGGTGGTTGGACGTACTGAAGGATTATGACTGTGAGATCCTTTATCACCTAGGGAAGGCCAACGTGGTGGCCGACGCCCTAAGCCGCAAAGTGTCGGCGGCGCCTATCAGAGATCTGTGTATGAGGATGACAGTGATCAATCCGTTGTTGGAACGGATCAAGGAGGCTCAGATGGAGGGTCTCAAGGAGGAGAGGCAGAAGTGTGAGAGAATCGTGGGCCGAGTAGCTTCGTTTGATTATGATAGTCGGGGTTTGCTGACGCTTCATGGTAGGGTGTGGGTAGTGTACTGGGGTGGAGTACGACAGGTGTTGATGGACGAGGCTCATAAGTCTCGGTTTTCTATCCACCCCGGGGCGACAAAAATGTATCGAGATCTTCGACCTGATTATTGGTGGCCCTGCATGAAGCGGGACGTCGCTTGGTATGTTGAGAGATGCTTGACCTGCCGGAAGGTCAAGGCGGAGCACCAGAGACCTCACGGCAAGATGCAGCCGTTAGACATTCCCGTGTGGAAATGGGAGGATATCACCATGGATTTTGTCACCAAACTCCCCAGGACCGCACGTGGAGTGGATTCGATATGGGTTGTAGTGGATCGGTTGACAAAGAGTGCCCATTTTATTCCGATTCAGGAGAGTATATCGGCGGAAAAGTTAGTCGATATCTATGTGCGAGAGATTGTGGCACGTCATGGAGTGCCGGTATCGGTGGTGTCAGACCGAGATGTTCGTTTCACGTCCAGATTCTAGAAGCGGTTCCACGACGAGATGGGTACTCATCTCCATTTCAGCACCGCTTTCCACCCTCAGACTGACGGGCAGAGCGAAAGGACGATTCAGACTCTTGAGGACATGCTTAGGGCATGTGTTCTAGATTTTGGGGGCAGTTGGGATACGTATCTTCCGTTAGCGGAATTCTCGTATAACAACAGTTATCATGCGAGTATTGATCGACCTCCTTTTGAGATGCTGTATGGGAGGAAGTGTAGGACCCCGATTTGTTGGGGCGAGGTCGGTCAGCGAGGCATCGGGAGCACCGAAGTGGTGCTCAAGACGACTGAGTTGATCCAGCAGGTCCGTAGTAGGCTGCAGACTGCGCAGAGTCGGCAGAAGAGCTACGCTGACAGGAGGCGTTCGGACTAGGAGTTCCAGGTGGGAGATATGGTTCTTCTGAAAGTCTCACCTTGGAAAGGTGTCATCAGGTTCCGGAAGAGGGGCAAGCTGGGCCCCAGATTTATTGGTCCTTTCAGGGTTTTGGCCCGGGTGGGTTGGGTTGCTTATCGGTTAGATCTTCCTGAGGAGCTTAGTCAGATCCACAACACCTTCCACGTGTCGCAGTTGAGGAAGTGTTTGGTGGATGAGTCAGCAGTCGTTCCCCTAGAGGATATTCAGGTTGATAGCAGCCTGAATTATATTGAGAGGCCGGTCGCGATTCTGGATCGGAAGACCAAGACCTTGAAGAACAAGGTAATCCAGCTAGTGAAGGTACAGTGGCAGCACCGGAAGGGGTCTGAATGGACGTGGGAGGCTGAGGAGGAGATGAGAATGCACTACCTGGAGATATTTACAGATCCAGCCGTAGCAGACTTCGAGGATGAAGTCTGAGATAAGTGGGGGAGAATTGTAACGGCCCGTTCCCGGTATGTTAATTCATTAGTAACTGTTTTTAAAGTTTTGCAAGAGGGACTCGGCGAGTTCATAGCCTGACTCGCCGAGTAGGGTCGCGACTTCGAGCACGTGTTAGCTGGTGACTCGGCGAGTCCATATCCCGGACTCGGCGAGTCCGTCCGTCTGGGTGAAACCCTAAATCCCCAGGTTGCCCACTATTTAAGCCACCTTATAGCCCCCATTCTCGCCTCCTTCACCCTCTAAAGCTGTGATAAAACCCTAGTTCATCCTTGAGAGTTTGTAAGTGATTTTGTGAAGGCTTGAAGAAGGAGAAGAAGAAAGGAGCAAGGAGAAGAGATGGAGTGCCAAGATCCAAGGGCAAATCTGAGTTATTTGAGGTATTTTCGGATTTCCCCTCTTGTTTTATGCTTTAAACCTCCATTAGAACTCTTCTAAAAACTAGTTGATGCTTGTTCCAAGCCTTGTGCTTTCATGAACGCCCTAATAAGCCAAGATAACCTTGGATCTATTCATTGAGAAGTCCCATAGTCCAGATCTATTGCCTTTATGAGGATACTTTGCATATTAACCCTAGATCTATCCCTTTTATGCATCTTTTAGCCTTATTTTCCCTTATTTATGGGTTGTACACGTAAAGTTGGAAACTTTACGTGGTAAACCAGCTTATTGGACTCAGATCTATCATTTGTATGTGTTGGATTCAAGCAAAACCGGGTGAAAAGCAGTTGCATGGCGGCAACTCGGCGAGTCGGGAAGAACGACTCGGCGAGTTGAGTCGCGAGTCCCCGATTCCTTCATTTTTGCAGTGTTGAGTGGAACCAGTGAGTTAGAGAGGGGACTCTGCGAGTTGAAGGTAGACTCAGTAATGGAGGGACTCGGCGAGTTGTTCATACAACTCGGCGAGTCCAAGGCAATCTTCTTAAGATCAAGAACAACTCGTCGAGTACGTTCATACGGCTCGGCGAGTCGGATGAAGATTGTCTGAGTTCTTGGATCAAGAGGGTAGTCGTCGAGTCGATGCCATACTCGACGAGTAGCAGCGAGTAGGATTGAAAAGTGAGAGTAGGACTCGGCGAGTTGAGAGGCCCAACTCGGCGAGTCAGTCCAAATGAGAGTGATTTTGACCAGGGGTAAAAGAGTCATTTTACCCAAGCACAGTGTTTAGTATTTGATTGAGTGTGTTTATGGACTTGTAGCCGGGGAGATATAGGAGCAGTAGCAGTTAGATTCCAGAGCCACACACTCAGCAGCCAGTTTATGAGGTGAGTTTCTTTCCAGTAGGGACGGGTCTAAGGCCACAATGCCGGCCCGTTCAGTTAGCAGTAGTTTCCGGACTTTGATCCGATGCAGTAGCTAGTATGTTTGATGCCTTCGTGGCTCAGACAGGATTTGTGTGCTATGTTTTATGTGTTATGTATTATGTGTTCCGGGCTACGGCCCGATGTAGTATGCAGTATATGTGTTCATGCTAGTTGTTATGTTATGCTACGCTATGCTCAGTCAGTTAGTTCCGGACTTCAGTCCGATGCTGGGGACAAGGTCCCGGTCGGTTCCGGACTTTGGTCCGATGCAGTTAGTTCCGGACTTCGGTCCGATGCAGTTAGTTCCGGACTTCGGTCCGATGCAGTTAGTTCCAGACTTCGGTCCGATGCAGTTAGTTCCGGACTTCGGTCCGATGCAGATAGTTCCGGACTTTGGTCCGATGCAGGGGACAAGGTCCCAGTCAGTTCTGGACTTCGGTCCGATGCAGTTGTCGGTCTTCGTCCCGATGCAGTGGGTAAGGCCCAATATGTGTTTATATGTTATTGTACGATATGTGGTAGTTTGGGGGAGCTCACTAAGCTTCGTGCTTACAGTTTCAGTTTTGGTTTCAGGTACTTCCGCAAGCAAAGGGAAGAGCTCGGGGTGACGGCATCGCACACACCATAACTTTAGCTTTTAGCCTGGGATTGATTTAGTTTGTTTTGATTTGACGTAGTATGATACAGTTTTCCGCACAGTGTTTTCTATTATGTTGGAATACATCACGTATGGTTTTATTATATGACACTCTGATTATGGTTTTGATTATATCGAAAAACGAAATTTTTGGGTTGTTTCATCTACTTGCCGATCAGGCGATAATCTAGGAGGATCTTCGGGAAACAGTTTCGGATAATCACACACCACCAGAATGCTCTGCACCTCTTTCTTCTTTTTCTTAGCATCAATTAAGAATGCTAGATACGACGTACATCCTTTGGCCAAACACTTTCTGGATTTCATCAATGAAATGATTCCAGAATTCACTTTAGGTTTGTCCCCATACACCATAAATGACTCTTTCCCTGGTGGGTTTACTTTTAATATCTTCTTTCTGCACAATATTTCGGCATCACTGGCGCTAAGCCAATCCATTCCCAACATGATGTCGAAACTGTTTAGTTGGATAGGCAATAATTCCTCGTCAAACTTATTCCCATTGAAGTTAATTAAGATGTTTTTCATACGACGACTAATAGGTACAAACTTGCCACTTGCAACTTTGACTAATAAGGTATTATCTAGTCTATCAACATGCAAAGATAGTTTTCTACCAAATTCATGCGATACAAAGGAGTAGTCAGCTCCATAATCAAATAAAATTTGGCAGGCAATTTGTTTACGAAAAAGGTACCTGAAGCAACATCAACTTCATCTTTAGCAGCTTCCAGTGTCATCTGGAATGTTCTCGCCTTCGGATTTGGTAGAATATGAGGTCTAGTTGCCTCCTTCTTCTTCGGCCAATCCCTCGAGATGTGACCCTCCTCACCGCAACCATAGCAAACTTTTTTAGTGAGGGTGCATTCGTTAGCATAGTCCCATGGCTTTCCTCATTTAAAAGATGTGGCCACTACCTCACATTTTCCATGATGCTTCTTCTTACATTTTTCGCACCATTTCGCATCACTTCCTCCTCCTCTGGAACTAGACTTCGAGAACTTGTTTTTCTTGTTGGACCCTGAAGGTCCATCGAACTTCTTCTTTTCACCAACCTCTGACCTCTCCAGACCTTGCTCCCTGATTTGTATCTCAACATTCTTAGCAGCCCAGATGGCAGCTTTCAAGGTCGTTGCTTTCTTAACCATTAGACCAAAGTCTGCTGGTAAACCGCGAGCAAATTTGTTGACCTTTGTTGGTTCAGATGGAACTAGGTATGGAATAAGTTTCATCTTCTCCGTGAAACTTGCAGCGCATTCAGTAACGCTCATGTTTCCATTCTGAAACTCGTTATTGATTTCCAGAAGGTCCTGCTCTGAGCAGTATTGTAATTTCAACTGTTCCACAAAGTCTTACCAAGACATCTTAATAGCTTCTCCCATGGGCATCGAGTCAGCTAGTAACTTCCACTAGCTTAGTACCCTAGATTTTAATAGAGGGATTACAAGAGCGGTCTTCTGTCAGTTGCTGCACTCGCAACTTTCAAACATAGTCTCCATTTCGGAGATCCAATTAATCACTTCCACTGACATCGGGCTTCTGGATAGACATGGTGGTTTGGATGCCATGAAATCCTTATACTTGCACCAATGCACATCATTGCCTTTATACTGGTTATTCTGCCTAACAATCGGTGGGTCGTCTTAACCAATAATCCCACTAAAGTTTCCTCCTTCAGACTGCCCTCAATTTAATTCGGCTCTTCGACTTGAATTGACAGTTCTTTGCTATTCTGCCTAAGCAAATGTTTGGTTTCCACCATCTGACGATCCAGCATCATCTGAATCATCAATTGCACTCCAACCATTGTTATTGGCTCAGGTGCTCTTGCTGAAACAACTACTTGCTCTATTACAGGTATTTGATTCCTGTTTTCATCCACGTTTCCAACTCCAGTCCTTGTTCTCACCATCTTTTATCTATACACCGAATAAGGTGAAGTTTAGATCCTTAATCACGATAGATAATTAAATCATCCTTATCACTCTGAAACGTTTACATGCTAGTTCTAATACCGTAGACATACGCTTAGAATCCTAAACACATAAGGTCTCCAGATCCAGTTGGCAACAAACCGTAGATCTGAACAAATAATATCATATATGGCAACATATAACATTTAGCACATAAAAGCATTTTAGGCAGCTTCCTAAAATATACTAGTGCTCGTGTCTATAATATCACAGACACTCATCTCACAATCTTCGCTTAGCATTCTAACTTTAAGTCTAGAAATCCTACAAATTCCTAGTTCACTTAAACTAATGCTCAGATACCAACTGTGATATCCCTAAAATCACGGCCAAAAAAGACAAGTTTCATTTATGCTTTTAAAATAATTTCAGAGTAAATCCTTTTGATTCAAAATAGTTGCGGAATTTGTTCCCAAAACAAAATATGATAAAATAAACTTTCTCAAAGCATTTCATCAAGAGATGCATTTTCATTATATAACAATATTCGGGATGTAATGTTCCGATAAACAGACCAAAAGCATAAACAACAAATGATAGACCATACAACAGTTACATATAACAACTGGTCTAATATCAAAAGATCTTGATAATTCATCCAACTTATGCTCTCGCGCCGCTACATGTAATACAACAAAAACTGAGTGGGTCAGGCTTGGGAGCCTGGTGAGCATATATGGTTTTCAACCCACAATAATTAATTATATTTAATTTTCGCCAACCAACAATAACCCGATTATCCATTCCCGTTATCCTCACTTTACGTCCCTAAAACAACATCTATTATAAGTAACCTAATCTAGGATTTTTCATCGGGACGGACATTACTGCAAGGGGTTTCCTCAACAATAGATGTCCTAAAGGCAACCATGAGGGGGATAGAGTACACCGGTGAACACATCGTTCACAACACCTACAGTTTATGAACCTATTAGTGCTCCACAGAACTGTCTAGAATGAGTACTTGGTCGTCATCCATACTCCGCTAGACGGCTAGGTCAAAAACAACAACATTGAGGTCTCTCATCAGTTTATCACACATCAACTATCTACCCAAGTTCTACCCAATTATTTGTAGATAACAATATACATATGCATACATATGCAATTTAAAAAATGATAAGATATTCATTTAATACTCGTTCCACTTATACAGATTCATTCCAAGTAACAAATAATATATATCTATATACACATAGCACGTATTCACTTGGAGATACTTTATATTGACATGTTAGAAGAAGAGGAATATACACCAATGTTTTAAAAATCGGTTTTTTAATTGAACCGGTATGACGATCGGTTCCCGGTTTAACCGGTTCGACCGCCGAGTGAACTGGTTTTTATATTTTTCATGTTTTTTTATATTTTTTTACACATACATACATATATGAATTATGAATTTGATGTTTACAAGTTGAAACATTAAAAATACACGTATAAATAAGTTTTAAATGAATCCAAATACATTAAAATAACACATAACCATAAGTTTTAATGTTTTACATCAATCCATATACGCCAAAAAGAAAATAAAATATAATATCGAAACCAAATATAATTTTAGATGAATATAACTACATCAAAAAACTTTATAACATTTGTCATATGTTTTTAATTAGAGAAAACTAAATAGTTTTGAAAAAAAATCATCAAAGTTTATTACGTAAATGATTTTTTTTTCATATGTGTTTATTCGGTTCAACCGGTTTATTTTGACCGGTTCAACCAGGTTTTTCTAAACACCGGCCGGTTCAATCCGGTTCAGAAATTAATATAAAACCGGTGATAGTTGAACCGCTCCCTCCACCGGTTCCCGGTCCAACCGGTTCAAACCGGTTTTTAAAACATTGATATACACTCACTCGATAAGAAGATGATCAGACAGCACTACGGCTTGCAGAAGTAGTATCCTTCGGTAAATCTGGAAGATCTTGACACACCAGGGTTCTCGTAGGCAGAGCTTCGGCTCGGAAACTCTTTTCTTCTCGGGATCTTCGGGCTTCGGCACCCGCTTCGGGTCTCGGGATGATACCGGGGCATCAGGGGGTTAAAATAGGGCTTAAAAGTGTATCGAGAGTGGGAGAGTAAGAGAGGCGCAACCTAAATCGGCTGACCCTTGATTTCTTTTTATAGGGTGAATTTTCTGCGTTCACGTCGTGAGTTTCTAATGCTTACATCGTGGGGCTTGATCGTCACTGCATGCGTCACTCGTCCACTTGGGTCTGCCAGCTTTGGAAGGGTCAAATCTCTGAATTCACGTCGTGAACTCTGACACAGTACCGGGTTTCGTACCCCGTACTTCAGAAATTGATATCATTCGTATACGAGCTCTGTTTTCAATGTTCTTTATATTCACACGTAGGTAAAAACAAGATCTACAACTTTTGTTTAGACTCCATTGGTTAATTTTGAATTTAGTTTTATTATATTATTTTTAGTAGGCCGGAACAGGAAAACTCCGTTAGAAAATCATAACTCCTTCGTCTGATGTCCGTTTTCGTCTATCTTACTGTCGTTGCACTACTATTGATGAGATCTTCAGTTCTCATTTAGAAAGTTTTAGCTAAATATCACTCGATCTCATATTCGAACTTCGGGTTGTCTACTACTAAACTGAAACTTCGAAAAATAATAAATTTCTCATACGAAGTCAGATTTGGGCGTTCTTTTTATGTACACTCTCGGTTTAACATATTCTACGACTTTCATTTAGATTAATAAGGCTAGATATCGCTCTATCTTAAATTCGTATTTTACGTCATTTAGTGTCGTGTCGGTTCTATCGTGAAACTTCGACAGGTCATAAGTTCTTCGTTATAACTCGGATTTCAACATTCTTTATATATTTGGAAACCTCGTCACGACCACTACCACATCCTTCATAGATATCGGGATTATCTAACATTTCATTTTGACGCTTTTTTTATCCTTAATTCATTTAAGTCACACAATTAAGAACAAAACATATAATACTCGAATAATACATCTCTATTATTTCAAGATGGGTTACAAAGTTTAAACTAGACTATTACATCGCTATTAATGACAAGCCCAATAAAGATTCTGACGAAGTCCTATTAGTCTCGTACTTTAGTCTCTCATTATCCTTATTCCCAAAATATAGGAAGCCTCTCCGAGGTCCTTCATAGCGAAGCACTTCCCATGCCAGGACTTAACTTGCTATAGTGTTGGGATGTTGCTTCCTATGAGTAGTATGTCATCGACATACAATATGAGAAAGCTAACTATAATCCCACTGGATTTGATATATACACATGATTCATCTTCGCTTCATACAAATTCAAACTCTTTGACTTTTCATCAATGCAAAGATTCCATCTGCGAGATGCTTGCTTAAGTCCATAAATGGACTTCTCAAGCTTGCACACTCTATTGGGATGCTTCGCATTGAAAAACCCTCTGGCTGATCCATGTAAACATCCTCAGCCAACTTCCCATTAAGGAAAGCGTTTTTGACATCAATTTGCTATATTTCATAATCATGAAAAGCAGGAATGGCTAGAATCACCCTAATAGACTTTATTTTGGCAACTAGTGAGAAGGTCTCATCATAGTCAACTCCGGGAGTTTGAGTAAAGCGCTTCCCAACCAATCGCGCCTTATACATGTGCACATTCCCATCCATGTTGGTCTTCTTCTTGAAGATCCACTTGCACCTAACCATCTTATGTCCGGGCACATGGTCAACCAAATTCGACACTTGGTTGTCGTACATGGACTGAATCTTGCTGTCCATCGCCTCTTTCCATTTTGCAGACTTCGGGCCTACCATGGCTTCCGTATAGCTATTAGGTTCATCTAAATTTATTAGTGTACTATCACTAATATACATGTCCCCTTCTATAGTAATATGAAAACCATATAACTGGGGTTAAACTTTAACTCTTTCAGAACATCTAAGAGGTAAGGATTCGTCAATCGGTTTAACCGGACTTTCCTCCTCGGGTTGAGCGTCAACGTTAGAGGTTCCTTCATCGCTCGACTCTTGAATCTCTTCAAGATTTATTTGCCTCCCACTATCCCCTTGGCTTATGATTTCTCGCTCTCGGAAAAACCCTATCCTTGCAACGAAGACAACATTATCACTCGGTCTATAGAAGAGATATCCAAAGGATTTCTACGGGTAGCCGATGAAAATACACCGCTCACTATGAGGTTCGAGGTTGTTGTGAGTCTCTCGTCTTACGAAAGCCTCGCAACCCCAAACCTTGATATGTTCCAATGAGGGAGTTCTCCTTGTCCACATCTTGTGAGGCGTTTTGGCAACCTTCTTTATAGGGACTAAGTTAAGGATATGGGCGGTAGTCTCTAAGGAATACCCCCAGAATGAGATAGGTAGTGAAGCACGACTCATCATGGAACGAACCATGTCCAATAGGGTTCAATTACGCCTCTCAGCCACACCATTCAACTGTAGTGTCCTAGGCGGCGTCAATAGAAAAACTATTCCGCATTCCTTGAGATAGTCGTGGAATTCAAGACTTAGGTACTCTCTTCCTCGACCAGATCGAATCATCTTGATTTTTGTAACGTCCGAAAAACACAACCAATTTAAAATTTTCAAAACAACCCGGTTTCCATTAAAATGTTTACAAAAAGGTTTTCAATACAATTCATTTAAGTATTCCCAGAATCACGTCGTTACGAAATCATAAGGAGCGGTACGATCGCGCCTTCGCCTTGCCACAGTCTCCTGAAGAACCTGAAAAACATTAAACCACAACTGTAAGCCCGAGAGCTTAGTGAGATACCCCCAAGATACCAACCACGCATACGCCCTTCCAGGCTACGACCTTCCGGTCCAACACATATAAATCATACATAACATAACAGAACATAGAACAACCATGCATATCGGGTCTAACGTGACTGGTCCGCCGTATCGGGCCTTCAGTCCTTCGGATCCATCCTCCGGGTCTAGTCATGTCCTTCGAGTCTACAGTGGGGTTGGTCCGCCCGCATCAGGCCTTCAACCCACCTGGTCCACTCTCTGAGTCTACAGTGTGACTGGTCCGCGCGCATCGGGCCTACAGTCGGCCTGGTCCACTCTCCGAGCCTCGGCACGTCTGGTCCGCCCTCATGGGGCCTACAGCCTATCCGGACCGCTCGCTGGGCCTTCGGAACAACCGGTCCGCCCTGGGTATCTTGGCCTACAGCACAAAGCAGGACCCGCCTCAACCCATCTCCAGTCCAAACAACCATGTGCACAAAACATACATTCATATAACAGTCATAACCAACAAACCGAGTAAACAGATCACATAGCATATCATTACTCTAACCGGGCTACCGACCTACCCGTTCACTAGCATAGCATTACTCTGCATATCGAGGACTGACCTTTACAAGGTCCCCTAACATGTACCATCCTAACTACCAGGATGCAGACACAATCAGCAATAACATGATAAACGTAACTGAATCTCAATACAATAAAGGGCCGGCCTTGGTGCCTTAGACCCTGTTGATATAGTGAGGATAACTCACCTCGAAACTGACGGCTGAAAAGATAAGATCCCGCTGCTTCCAACTCTGACACAACTCCTCCACTGAACATCAACAATAACCCAATAAATACCCATAATTACCGAAATACCCCTGGAAGACAACTGATCAACCCTGGACAAGTCAAAGTCAACTCCTGACAGACCCTACTCGCCGAGTCAACCCGATGACTCGCCGAGTCCTTATGCTCAGACTTCCCTCACTTAGCGACCCAACTCGCCGAGTCACCCCAAGACTCGTCGAGTGCAACAACTCTGAGTCCACTCGCACCCAACTCACCGAGTCATCCCTCGACTCACCGATTCGTCGACTCAACCAGGAATATTGGGACTTCCTCGACATGACTCGCCGAGTCCGACTGGACTCGCCGAGTCCAAGGCAATCTTCAACCTACTCGCCGAGTTGTTCTTCCAACTCGTCGAGTTCAAGGCCATCTTCAAGCAACTCGTCGAGTCCACCCATGTGACTCGCCGAGTTCCACCGGTTCGAATCCATACAGAAGCATCTCAGGCCATGCAATTGATCCAAAACATAGATCCAGCCTCCTACAATCCATCCATCACGTAAAGTGGCAAACTTTACGTGAATCAAACGAGATCTAGGCCATTTTCACCTTAAACCCAAGGTTTGGGACATGATAGCTTCACTCATAGCACAAAGGTTGGGACTTTAATGCACTCAATGACTTCTCCACTCCAGATCTGAGGTAGCAACCTCAGATCCATCCTCCAACACCAAAATGTCACACAACCAAGCATCCCACACAACCCCAAATGATGAAACTAGAAATGCACAGCTTAAGGACGAAGATATTACCTCCAGAAGATGCCTCAATAACAGCTAAACACGAATCCAAGCAAAGCCCTTTGATCCAAACCACTTCTCCTTCAAGATTTCTCCAAGCAACACCTCTCCAAGCTCCAATTTGCTCCACCAATGCTCTTCTCCACGAGATTAGGGTTTCTGGAACTCAAGGGGGAATAAGAGAGGCTGTGGAGGAGTATAATGCTCTTTATATAGGGCTCAACCCTGGAATTTAGGGTTTTCTCCATACAGCACCTACTCGCCGAGTCCAACTCATGGACTCACCGAGTAGGCCACTTGACACGCGACCATGACCGCGACCTGACTCGCCGAGTCACCCATGGACTCGCCGAGTCACCCTCTAAAACTTACACTTTCAGTCCTTCCACTCTACTCTTGCGATTCCGGGATGTTACAATTCTCCCCCACTTAAATTAGGCTTCGTCCTCGAAGCCTTCGGCATCTCATCTTCAAATTACTTCCCACGACGCACCACTTGACCTTGACCGAACCAGCCCCTCAAAGTACAACCATAGAACCAGGAGCTCACTTTCTCCTTCCATACGGTGTTTCCACCACCTACTCAAACCGGCACCCACTGTACCCTCCGATAACCACACTCAACAACCGAGAATTACCCATAATGCCTTATTGCTCCAATTCTCATCTTTCACTTGACTCGTATGGCTATAGAGCTACGAACCCTCGGATTCCCGATCCAAATTCCACTCTACCCTTACCATGACGACCGAAAGACTCATTCTTCCATTTCGGAGAAACTCCCCCGAGTTCTCCTATCGCAATCACACATACATGCCGATCTAGCTCTAGCAGCCTCAGGTATGGACAATCTGATATACTGACAATATCCTCAATATCCTCCCAGGATAAACCACTGATACATACCCAGAACCCTGATCAGAATCTCATTGAGAGTCCAAGACTCTTGCTCTGCATCCCTTACAAACTCCTCTCCCTGGCTCCACGACGCGATATTCCCTCTGCGCCCAAAGCAACAGATCGAGTCGAATGAGCTTATTTTCTGCCGCCGCAACACACTACTCAAAGACCATCGACGGACCACAATGATCGCAACTCCACACTGCCGCTTTCACTTCCGTGAATTCGCACTCCCTTTCTGGAGTTTCATTCCTCCCTCTTTCCTTACCAAGGAAACCACTCGCCTGCTCGCTCATCATGACAGGCACCCTGGTGCTCAACCTACGCCACATTACCTCCTTACAGCGTACTCAACCTCCATGCATTACCGCTACTCTGACTCTCATAACAAGGACTCTCAAGCCCATGCACTACCTTCACTGCTCAAGATCGCTCGCCGGGCCAGACCTCCCAATGTATTCCCACTGCAACATACGCAACCCATAACCTCCAACCGATCTAACATTACCCGCAGAGTCTTCAGCATGACTGGACCGCCTCCCCGGGCCTTCAGCCAATCTGGACCACTCTCAGAACCTTCAGCCAATCTGACTGGACCGTCCTCCGAGCCTTCGGCCTGACTGGTACGCCTACGGCCTTCAGTCTATCCGGACCGCTCAACAATCACTCATTATTCCGAACTATCTCTTCAGGAAATCCTCCCGTGCATACCGTTCTAGTCCTCTAGGGGTTCCGAACTCTATCTCCATCCTACATACTCGATCCCGGCCTGCCCCCACGCCTTCCTCAATCAACTGCTCTAGGTCTGTATTCCGCCCCGCACGCCTGTTACTCACTCATACGAGCCTGCTCTCGACTAACAGAAATACCGCTGAATTTCCCAAGCAGCTAAACAACCTCTCAGGCCCAACGATCATCCGGAGAATTTCCAATTCTCCCCCACTTAAGACACTGACAGATAGTCACCGGTTGCCATCATCGATCTCCCCAAGCAACCTTGCAGGAATCAACACATGCACTAAAAATGTTTTTCACCAGCACCAACAACTTTCATACAATCATGTTCCCATGCTGCACAACCTGCTCGAAAGGAACCCAATCTTCAACTATCAATTCCTCAGACTACCGAATCTAACTGTCCTTCAAACCAACGCCGCATCCGCCACCAATCCTCACAAAGATAATCTACGATAGCTCGAAGTACAAACCCATAACCATAACGATCCCCCCAGGGAACACAAGATACTAAAACGAAATCTCGATCACAACTCGCCAAACCCTCAAGGAACAATGAATACCAGACGAAACCCGAAACGCAATTCCATAACCAACCAATGAAACCAGCAGATATCAATACTCTACAAAAATAATCAAAACAGCAGAAAGAACATACCCGAAGCAGCAAGCTGAAGAACACGGCCCTAAGCCCTTGGGGGCTCTACTCCACTCTGACCTCCACCTGTGATCCTCAACGTAGCCGGTGCTGGAGCCTGCACCGATCCCGCAGCAAGCTGTGGACAGTTGACCTTCAAATGTCCCACCTGATGACAATGATAGCATATCCTCAAATCCCGAACCGGCACTGACTGCCGACAATCCCTCGCATAGTGTCCCTCCTTCCCGCACTTGCGGCATGCTCCACCGGACCGACAAACCCCGGCATGACCCCTTCCACACTTTCCACAGACGTGGCCACCCTGATCTCCCATCCTGGAATCAACGGTCTTAGACCGTTTCGTCGCCGGCTGCGACTGAACCGGAGCTTGCCTCAGCTCACGCATTTGCAACTCAATCTCTAACTCACGCCGCCTGGCGGCCTCCTGCAACTCCAGCAAGGTCTCGCACCTCTGCACAGACACAAACTGCCTGATGTCTCTCTTTAGCATGCTCAGATATCGGGACATTTGAGCCTGCTCCGAAGCGAACTCAGGGCAAAACATCGCCCTCTCAGTAAACATCCTGGTGATTTCCGTCACCGACTCCGAATCCTGTTTCAACTCCAAGAACTCCTGAGCCAACCTCTCCCTCTCGACCTGCGGAACATAACGAGTGCTGAACATCTCTCTGAACCGATCCCATGAAATCGCAGCCCTCTGCGCATCCGAGTACGACCCCGTGGTCAATCTCCACCAATCCTTTGCTCCGAGCCTCAACAGGTTCAAAGCACATCTCACCCTCTGATCAGTAGGGCATGAACACGTGAAGAAGCATCCTTCCACATCTGATAACCATCTCATAGCAACGATCGGATCCTGAAATCCATCAAAAGTGGGAGGCTTCGTATTGTCGAAGTCCCGATACTGAAAACCTCTACTGGCTCCTCCCCCTGCCGCTGCTACTGCTGCGGTAGCCGCCGCGACAGCCGTCTCCGTGAGAGCTGCATAGCGCCCATCAAAATACTCCACCATGGCGGTCTTGATCGACCCAAACAACTCTGGCAGCTCAGCCCGAAACAATGCGGCAACCTCATCATGCAAGATCTCACGAATCCTCGCATCCAACTCATGCGTACTCATCTGGCTGACAACCTCGGGTTGTACAGACCCACCCGAAACTCCCTCTCCGGCTCCTGATCCTGACCCGGATCCACTCCCAGCGTGCCCTGAAATCTCCATACTGAAAATAAAACACCAAATCTCAGACATATTCCACTATCCCGGGAACCGACTCACATCCCAACCCTAGAGGTCATGGTTTCCCTGATACGCGTATGAGTCCGTGCTTTCAGTAGTACGGGCCCATACTACCTTCCACACCAACCCATATTTGCATGAAGTACTCCCACAACACCCTAGTGACACACATAACAACGCTCTATCCTCACAACTAGAGGAACACTAGAAATCTCTCACAAGAACCCTAGGCTAGCAGGCATCATAAATCAGGCAACTTATCAATGAATCCTGAAGATCCCTAGCCTAACTCTAGCATGCTGTTCTATCAAAGCTCAATAAAACAATTGCCATGTATGGTATTTTGGGGTTACTTACTGGCTCCGGCTGATCGTACCTCCGCGTCCTCCTTTACTTATTTGAAAACCATTTTAATTTCTCTTTTTGAAAACTCTCCTCGATTTGAGACTGGAGTCACACAAGTGTTCCTCCAATTCACTCAAACCAAGGCTCTGATACCAAATTGTAACGTCCGAAAAACACAACCAATTTAAAATTTTCAAAACAACCCGGTTTCCATTAAAATGTTTACAAAAAGGTTTTCAATACAATTCATTTAAGTAATCCCAGAATCATGTCGTTACGAAATCATAAGGAGCGGTACGATCGCGCCTTCGCCTTGCCACAGTCTCCTGAAGAACCTGAAAAACATTAAACCACAACTGTAAGCCCGAGAGCTTAGTGAGATACCAACCACGCATACGCCCTTCCAGGCTACGACCTTCCGGTCCAAAACATATAAATCATACATAACATAACAGAACATAGAACAACCATGCATATCGGGTCTAACGTGACTGGTCCGCCGTATCGGGCCTTCAGTCCTTCGGATCCATCCTCCAGGTCTAGTCATGTCCTTCGAGTCTACAGTGGGGTTGGTCCGCCCGCATCAAGCCTTCAACCCACCTGGTCCACTCTCTGAGTCTACACTGTGACTGGTCCGCCCGCATCGGGCCTACAGTCGGCCTGGTCCACTCTCCGAGCCTCGGCACGTCTGGTCCGCCCTCATGGGGCCTACAGCCTATCCAGACCGCTCGCTGGGCCTTCGGAACAACCGGTCCGCCCTGGGTATCTTGGCCTACAGCACAAAGCAGGACCCGCCTCAACCCATCTCCAGTCCAAACAACCATGTGCACAAAACATACATTCATATAACAGTCATAACCAACAAACCGAGTAAACAGATCACATAGCATATCATTACTCTAACCGGGCTACCGACCTACCCGTTCACTAGCATAGCATTACTCTGCATATCGAGGACTGACCTTTACAAGGTCCCCTAGCATGTACCATCCTAACTACCAGGATGCAGACACAATCAACAATAACATGATAAACGTAACTGAATCTCAATACAATAAAGGGCCGGCCTTGGTGCCTTAGACCCTGTTGACATAGTGAGGATAACTCACCTCGAAACTGACAGCTGAAAAGATAAGATCCCGATGCTTCGAACTCTGACACAACTCCTCCACTGAACATCAACAATAACCCAATAAATACCCATAATTACCGAAATACCCCTGGAAGACAACTGATCAACCCTGGACAAGTCAAAGTCAACTCCTGACAGACCCTACTCGCCGAGTCAACCCGATGACTCGTCGAGTCCTTATGCTCAGACTTCCCTCACTTAGCGACCCAACTCGCCGAGTCACCCCAAGACTCGTCGAGTGCAACAACTCTGAGTCCACTCGCACCCAACTCACCGAGTCATCCCTCGACTCACCGATTCGTCGACTCAACCAGGAATATTGGGACTTCCTCGACATGACTCGCCGAGTCCGACTGTACTCGCCGAGTCCAAGGCAATCTTCAACCTACTCGCCGAGTTGTTCTTCCAACTCGTCGAGTTCAAGGCCATCTTCAAGCAACTCGTCGAGTCCACCCATGTGACTCGCCGAGTTCCACCGGTCCGAATCCATACAAAAGCATCTCAGGCCATGCAATTGATCCAAAACATAGATCCAGCCTCCTACAATCCATCCATCACGTAAAGTGGCAAACTTTACGTGAATCAAACGAGATCTAGGCCATTTTCACCTTAAACCCAAGGTTTGGGACATGATAGCTTCACTCATAGCACAAAGGTTGGGACTTTAATGCACTCAATGACTTCTCCACTCCAGATCTGAGGTAGCAACTTCAGATCCATCCTCCAACACCAAAATGTCACACAACCAAGCATCCCACACAACCCCAAATGATGAAACTAGAAATGCACAACTTAAGGACGAAGATATTACCTCCAGAAGATGCCTCAATAACAGCTAAACACGAATCCAAGCAAAGCCCTTTGATCCAAACCACTTCTCCTTCAAGATTTCTCCAAGCAACACCTCTCCAAGCTCCAATTTGCTCCACCAATGCTCTTCTCCACGAGATTAGGGTTTCTGGAACTCAAGGGGGGAATAAGAGAGGCTGTGGAGGAGTATAATGCTCTTTATATAGGGCTCAACCCTGGAATTTAGAGTTTTCTCCATACAGCACCTACTCACCGAGTCCAACTCATGGACTCGCTGAGTAGGCCACTTGACACGCGACCATGACCGCGACCTGACTCGCCGAGTCACCCATGGACTCGCCGAGTCACCCTCTAAAACTTACACTTTCAGTCCTTCCACTCTACTCTTGCGATTCCGGGATGTTACAATTTTCCTATCCAATTGATTCTCCACTTCTTGTTTAAACTCTTTGAACTTTTCAAAGGTTTCTGAATTTTGCTTGATTAAATAAATATACCCATATCTACTATAACCATCGGTGAAATTCACATAGAAGCGGTTTGCATCCCTTGTGGTGGATCGAAAGGGACCACACACATTGGTGTGTATGAGATCCAATAGACCCTCACCCCTCTCATAAGTGCCAGTGAAGGGTGACTTGGTCATCTTTACAAGTAAATAAGACTCGCACACGTCATCATCCCTAAGGTCGAATGACTCCAACACTCCATCCTTTTGGATTTGGGCTATGCATTTCTTGTTAACATGTCCCAGACTACAATGCTACAAGCATGCTTTATCCATACTATTTGAAAAATCCACACACATTACATCATTTCCTAGGTTATCTACAACCATAACAGTTTCATAAATTTCATTACAAGTCAATGAGTCAAAATATAAAACACCATTTAGATAAGCATAAATCGAACCTTTCTGATTATCAAACGAATATCTAAATCCTTGTGTAAACAAACCATGAAATGAAATGATGTTTCTTCCCATATCTGGAGAATAGCAATAATTATTTAAATATAAACCTAATGCATTACTAAGCGCTAAAGAATACGCTCCAATCTTGGTGACAGGCGACGGTCTTCTGTTGCCCATGACTAGATTTATTCTTCCATGCTCCACATCGCTATCTCTTCTTAGACCCTGAAAATCAGAACATATGTGAAAACCACATACTGTATCAAGAGCGCAAGAAATAGCATGTGATGAATCATTAGATTTTATTGTGTAAATACTTGCGAAAAGCGGCTTGATCTTCCCATCCTTGATGGCTTGTAGATATTCCGGGCAGCTTCTCTTCCAGTGCCCTATTTTGTGGTAGTGGTGGCACTCTGCCTCCTTTGGGTTTGAGTTGGGCTTAGCAGAACCAACTTTGGTTCCACTAGAAGAGGTACCATCTTGGGGCTTTCCCTTGTGGTGGCTCTTTTAGGGAGCCTTCCTCTTCATGCCCTTCCCTTGCTTAATGGCCAAAACAGGAGCAGCGGGTAAAGTGGGAGTTGATGCAACAGACTTTTCCTTGAGGTTTCTCTCAGCAGTCCTTAGGAGCCCTTGGAGTTTGCTTAAGGTGACGTCTTCTTTTTTCATATGGTAGGTCATCCTAAATTGGTTGTAGCACGAGGGCAAGGAGTGGAGAATGATGTCGATAGCCAAATCTTCCCCAAAGTTAACATTTAACTTGCGAAGACGATCAACATACCTCTGCATCTTTTGTAAATGCGAGTTTAGGGACTCTCCACTCCCCATCTTAGCGGTGATCATGTTGGTGATGATCTCATAGCGCTCTTTCCTTGCGCTTTGGTGGTACCTCTCCAACAAATCTTGGTGCATTTTGTATGGATACATGTCCTCATAGGACTTTTGGAGTTCAAGATTCATAGTGGCCAGCATAATGCAATGAACTTTCGTTGCATCACGCTCGTGGGCCTCAAAGATGGCCATTTCTTCGGGAGTAGCGATTTCTGGATTGATCTTTTCAAGCTTCTCGTCGAGGAAATATTCTTTTTCCTCGTAACAAGAAATCATGCGAATGTATCTAATCCATTCGTTGAAATTTGATCCATCAAACGTCACTTTTTGACATAGGCTCATTAGTGATAATGAACGAGGAGCAGCGTTGTTTGCATTTGCGTTAGACATCTGCAAATAGAAAGGAACAAAGTTTAATTAGAATTGAATGCCTAATTAAACACCTAAAATGAAAAATTATGGATAGGATCCAACAACATTATTTACATATTAGAAAAGGGATGTCGTAATCCAACATGCAAATAATTTGGAGGTAAGTGAATGACGATTCACTAATTCTTCATCATTAAAAAAATAAAAGGCTTAAGTTTTAAATGTATTGAGAATTCCTAGATTCTTTTGAGATTCATTGAACTTTTCAATGGCATGTTTAAATATCGATATGCCCCTCTAGTTTGTGACTGGGATGATGAGGATCACCAAGCGGGTGTGAAAAACCCTGCAAATGTACATGGTGCCCTCATTATTACAGTCACCTATTCGATGTGCCGGTTAACCACACACGCTCCATTGAACTATGACAAAAAAAATGAGTCACCCTTTGCCACTTTTTCTTAGAACCAGTTAGTATGCCGGTTAACCACACACGCTCCACTAACTTCTTAGCAAGGGTACAAAGTGTAATTTCATGGGATTGCATCAATTCACTTTGCCTAAAGTAACTAAGATTGGGAATTTTGTAAAACGTTTAGTTACTTTATAAAGATTCATTATACTTATTAATGAGGAGAGGATTTCCTTATCCTACCCGTTCTGCTAACGTCCCTCCACCAATCAAGGAAGTGGTGGGTGAGAGTGGACACAAATTAGATGTCTATTTTATAGGCCACAAGCTTATACCCCCATTATAGATAGGCTTCGTGAATGAGGCCTACTAATGGTAAGACTACCATTTTAGTTATATATATATATATATATATATATATATATATATATATATATATATATATATATATATATATATTAATCTTGTAATAATATAATTATATAGGGTGTATTTTGAACATTTTAAAATACTAGGGTTTCAATTTCAATTTTAAAATTTTTGAAATTTAACAACTTTAATTAAAATTTTAAATATTAAAACTCTTGAATTAATAACTATCTTCATTAAACAATTAATTTGAATTATTAAATCATTGAGGATTATCTTAAATTAAATAATTAATTTATCCTAATCCCTTAAATCCCTCTAGATTTCGAAAAACATGGGATGGGATAATTCAAAATCTTTAATTACCATATTTAAAAATTAAAAGACAATTACATGATACGGGATTATCCAAATCCCTAAAATTTAGAATCTTATCTTGGGGAGGAGGCTAATCTCGAAATTCAAGGGTTGGCAAACCCTATAATTCGAAATCTTGGGCACAAAGGAAAGGGTTTGAAAACCCTTATCAAATTTTCGAAAAACAGGGTTCAAGAACCCTAATTTCTAAATCCTTGCCTCCTAAGGTTTATTGGCCATAAACCCTGAAGTGTCAAATTCATACAATTGTATAATTCTAATTGAAAACAACTAACCATATTCTCTGATACCACTGATGGGTTTTATACAAACAATCCTATGTGTGCATGCAACCCTAGATTTGGATCTATGTTTTCACTATTAGATACACAACTTTATGAACACAAGAAGAACCCTAGCATGCACCTAGGTATTTCAACATCTTGATAGTAGACGGGATTACAAACCTCTTTTTGTTATATTGTAATAACAACACAGGTCTTCAATCTCCTTGTCATGGAAAGCAAGTACCACAAGTGTAGTACCTCTAATGGCTCACAAACACCAAAAGCAAAATGGAGAGGCAAGAGAGAGAGGGAAGAGGCAAAAAAACAGCTCTAGGTCTTCTACGGATCAAGTGGTCGATTTTCCTAGGCCTAAGGGTTCTTTATATAGGGTGGAGATTAGGGTTTCAGTCCTTATCCTTATCTGGTTACTTGCACACCAAGCAGCCCATAAGATAAGCCTAGAATCCTTATCTTGGACGACTTATAAGGCCTTATCACCTTGAATTCATCCACCCTATCCATAGGGCATCCATTTCCCTAATTTGCAACTATTACATAATTACAATTCAGCCCCTCTAGTTTAATTAATTACTTTTGATCACAAAATTAATTCTTAATTAATCATTGACCAATATTAATTAAACATATATGATTTCTCCTTTAATATATTATTCTTATAATATATTAATAGATCATAAAACCCTTTTTCTGTATTATTTCTCTAGTCAAGTTGCTTTGGTGAAGGCAACACAAAAGGACCATGCACAATCGGGTCAAGTACTTGCCAAATATGGTTACGGGCTTAGACACTAATCCAACACATTTAAGGTCACACATTAAACTTACCAACTTTTCTATTTAACCATGGGTTTATGGTTAAAATCCAAGTCATACAAATCTAATCATCATAAATTCATATGATTCAAGCACATCAAGATAAAAATTGTAACACTCAGTTTCGAATCGCTTCATTATTCGGAGTTGTGACCCGATCATCATTTTTTATAAGGCTTAGGGCCTTGCAGAAGAAAAGATTTAGCCCATTTTGGATGTGGGTGTTATAGTCTAAGTGATCCGGGTGTTCATTTGTGTTTCAGAGCCCAAGGGTATAATCGTAATTTGATAACTCAGCCCTTTATAAATTTTGGGTTTTTGTTCAGAAAGTTCCTAGGCGAAGGTGATTTGATAGAAGTGTAGGGCTTCTTCTTACCTTTCCGTGGATATAAATTTCGTTAGAAACGGACTTAAGACGGAGGAGTTATGGCCATTTGATGATCATAAGAATCGGAGCATTGTCGAGTATGCGGAGCGTACTCACCAAGTACGTGGGGTGCAATGGGGTAAATGATTGTGGGTCCTCTTTGAGTATACCAAGCATAATAAGGGTTACGCGGGGCATACTCCTTTCAGTTAAAAACCCGAATTTTTAGGGTTTTACCCCTATTTAAGCATCTTCTCTTTCTGAGTCTTGAATCTTATCAACCTCCAAGCCTCCTATAGCAAAATATTCAACCATTAGCCACCATTTTGGAGTTTTAAAGCTTTTGGGTATAATTTTGGTGTATTCTTGAGCATTTGAGAAGGTTGAAGATGGTTGAAGGATCATCTTTTGGAGTGGGGTTGTAGATCCAAAAGTTTCTCATCCTTTTCCATCTACTGAAGGTAAAAAACTTCCATCTTGGCATCTCTTTGGTTAGATCTTGTTTGGAGTGGTTTTTGGTCCCTTTGGTTTGTATTTACGAGTGTTAGCTTGTCTCAAGAGCTGGACACTATATGTGGACGTTTAAGCGTCCCAAATGCATAAAAATGTGATCTTGGTAGTTGATATCAACTCATGCATGTGGTTTAGCCTTTTTGATGAAGTTGGAAAGTAAGAACTTAGATTTGGGACCCATTAAGCTATGCAAAGCTTAAAGTTAACAACTTTATGGATTAAGGCGTGTTTTGGGTCTTGATTTGATCATTGGATGCCTTTGCTTAAGGCACTAAGTTGTTTTCTAGGTTGGTTATGGGTTGGGCCTGTACACGGGGCGTACTGAGTTTCTTGTGCATATGCTTAGTATACCCACTGAGTACACATGGCATACTCAATCATAGCAGACTTTGCATTTTGGGCTCCAAGTTTGGTATTTCTTTTGGGCTTGGATGTTTGAGTTATTAATGAGCCATCTGAGTGCAAGTGCTTTGGACTAGGAAGAATGGTTGGGATTTAAGGTAAGGCCCATGTAACAGTTTGGGCTTTGGAAAATTAGGCTATAGTTTGCCCTTGGTTTATTGTTTGGCTTTGGGGCCTTTTAGATTGTGATTTGGGTATTATCTTGTACCAAGCTAGGTTAGGGGTAAAATAGTCTTTTTACCCCAAGTATGGATTTATGGACATGGATTAGAACCCAATTGTTTATTGGGTGTTGTTTTCATTTTGACAGTTCAGGGATCTGTCAGCCAGCATCCATGGATTTTCTGTATGATTCGGCAATACGAGGTGAGTCTCCTCATTATGGTTAGCGGGTTGAAGGTACCAATGTCAGCCCATGGTTTGTTATGCATAGTATGCTTGTTGTCTGGATGACTATTTCATGTATCATGTGTTTTATGTTTACCGAGCAGGGATCGATGTTGGGAGGGGCCTGATGAGTATACTGTATGCTAGTTATTTGTATGTGTTTTTATGTTACCGCCTATGACCCGATGACGGGCAGGGCCCAATATATGTGTGTATGCTATTTATATCTATGATTATGGCATGTGTTATGTGTGTATATGTTTACATGTTTATATGTTTATATGCTTATACTAGGATGAGCCCAATGTCAGGCGGGGCCTGATGACTGACATATCAGTTTACCGAGCGGAGCTCGATGCCGGGCGGGGCCCATTATGTGATTTTATGTATGTGTGGTATGAGGTATCTTGGGAACTCACTAAGCTTCATTATTTTGGGACATTACAAGTTGGCATCAGAGCCTTGGTTTGAGGGATTCGGACATACTCTCGAGTGAGTCTGAAATCAAACTGAGGATTTTGTAAAGTTTTTCAAAAATTAAAGAAAAATGATTTAAAAAGAGAAAAACAAGTTCTCTAATACAAGAAATGGTGTGGTTCATGCAATCGACCGAGCTCAAGTACATTTTCCCAAAATACCCATACATGTTATTGTTGGGTTATGAGCATTCTAACACTCCTAAGTGTACATGCAACCCTAAATACCTTGGATCTATGTTTTCTCTATTATACATGCAAATATGAACATCCAAGGTATTATCCTAATCTAGTATACAAAATAATGGATATAACAAGATAGAATACATACCTTTTCATGTAGAAAGTCTTCATGAAGCTTGAGTGCCTAGTGCCCCAAGTGTGACACCTCAAATGGTTCACACAACACCAAATACACTTGGAATAACTTGAGAGAATTCTACACTTCATAAAATCGGCTAGCCCTCTCTAGAATAATACTAGTGGCCGATTTTGGGAAGAATAATATCTTTATATAGTGTTACAATTAGGGTAAACCCTAATTGTCATGAATTGCCATTTCCTTGGATCCATGGGTTCAAATACACCATGGAGCATCCATGGAGCATTATACGGGTTTTGGCCCAACTAAATAATCCATGGAGCATTAGCCCACTATACAAGTATGGATGATTTGTACAATCAACCCATATATTTAATTAGTCTTCTTTTGATCACTTAATTAATCCTAGATTAATTCTTGTTCAATACTAATTAAATAATCTTATTATTCTTATTATTAATATACTAGAACTTATAATATATTAATAACCGTAAGTGTCTTATTTCTCTCATTATAGTCTAGCCAAGTGCATGATGCCATGCAACCCAAATGGACCATGCCGGGTCGGGTCAAGTCTTACCAATTATAGTTATGGACTTAGACATTAATCCAACAGTCTCCCACTTGGATAAGTCTAAAACTATTATTGTGTATGACTTCAGGAACCAACTGGCAATCGTAGCTCTCAAAAGCTTCTGTCGAACTCTGACCTTGTAGATGAACTCTGACCTTTGTCAATGACTTGTCCATTAGATAAGGGATCATATATTCCTCCATTCTAGATATCATATGGACTGAGACATGGATTATAATCATTCTCTTTGTCCATTTGTTGTTTCCCGATTTCCGATTTATGACGACTGACTAATTGAACAAATCAAATCAGTCTTGGCCCGACCGAGCACTTCCATTTGTCATCATCAAATCATCGAGGGGCCCACATATATCGCTTTTATCCCGAAGGTAAAAGGAATGGATAAACTTCGACTCATATGGCTTGTTCTACTAATTGTTGAATCATACACAAAGGCACATTTTATAGCACCGAGTTACCAAATGCAGTTTCGTGCAATCAATGTACAACCAACTCATAGTAACAACTCATATCTCTAGGTTTGAAGAACATAAGATATTATCGTCTCATGATCACTCGTGATAAAATCCATGAAGTGATTCCAATGAGCGCGGGTTGAATCCAATACTCAGAAGTTATGAGCACTCATGAGTGTTGTAGCCCTTTGTCCAACACCTTAGACCTCTACAAGCCAACCCATGACAGTCTTAATTCATATCTACTTCCAACATATGACCGACTGTGGATGGTTTGAATAACGTAGTCATTCCGAAAGAATAACCTAGTTAATTCGGGAAGTCAAAACATGCAAAGTGAAACACAATAATAATTGAATCCAATATGGTCTCAGAACTTATGAATATAAATAAAAGACTTTTTATTTATCACCATATGATTACACATTATTCATTGTATACTGTTTCAGCTATCAACTTATTCTTGAATTTAAAACAATAGTTGTCCCATGCTCCAAGCATGTACACTATGTTTTTCTAAACACTAGTCATGCCATACACCAAGTATGCATACTATGTTTGTCTATGATCTATACTTTGTGAACTAGATCAATTGAACATAATCTTCAATGATTCTCTTTTCACACTCCCAAATCCTTACTGCAAATGCAAGAACTCCAAATTCATGCCTTTTACTGAAATCTGTTAGATTCTAAACTTATATGCATTGATCCTCTTGTAACGATTATGCACAAATTCACAAAGACTTGGCAACAATCATTACAGAGCATTCCAAAGGAGATCAACTCCTTGGAATCATCCTTCTTGCATTAAGTTTCCTTAATCTTACACAGATTGAAAATTCTAACTTTGAAACATTTCCAGATTCCATTTCGACTATCACTTCTGAACAAGAGTTGCCTCCTTACAGATTATGTCAATATGGTCCTTCCAGAATTATCACTACACTTCCAACTGTCCTTGAGCAACCAATCTTTGGTAAACCTTAGATTGTCCTCGACAATTGTTTAATCCTTTTAGTCATATCCAGTTCTAAACCTTTTCCCATTCTTAATACCCCAGGCATTTGGAAACTTTTAGAACGGATAACTATAGCACATGTAATCGATCCTATATCCGAAGCATATGGGACACGATTCATGATGTCTCACATAAAGACTAAAACCAGTCTTTTTCTATAACATTTCCATTTCTATTTGCCAAGTTCTCATAATTCAGATTATGAAAAGGGATGCCGTAATCATAATCGAATTTTAGAACGCAAATAATGGACCCATATACAGAATTTCCTTATGTTGAGCCATTCCAACATGAAATTCATATATATCCTTGACTAAATGATTAAAACCTCACGATCTAAGCTTATAGATTTGAGATGAAGTATAATTTCCTCTCCCTTAATTATAGCAAAACAACTCTTTCCCATTTGAAACTTTTGTTTTCTATAATTAACATTGCTAACTTGCAATACTTATCATAATTATCATGCTCCCACTAACATGATGATTATTAGCATAACACTTATGCTCCCACTAGCTTTGACATGTACTCAGAAATCAGTTGGACTTCTAGAAATCAATACTTTATTGACTTTTTTACCAAAGTTCAGATTTCTGATACTGGATTGTGTTGATAGAACTTTATCAAAATCATACACCTTCCCTTAGATAGCACACTTGTGTGTCTAAGCAATTATGAAGAGGGATGCCGTAATCATAATGGTTAGACCTTTTTGCCACTTCTCACAAGTCCAGGTTAGTGTGCCGGTAAACCACGCACGCTCCACTAACGACTTTGAGAATGCAAATATCACAATTGCTATCTAGCTAAAATCTACTTAGTGAAAGTGTTTCCTCACCATCATTTTCATGAATCGGAGAGAAACCTTATGACACTTAGATTTATATGGTGTATGTGTTCTTATCCATGTGAATTGTCAAAGCCATAGTCACAAGACAAGGATAATGACAAATCTGAACTCATATGGACTGAACTCAATCTTAATTTCTTGCCACCTGGCAGCTCAAGGGCCTGCCATTGCTTCCAAGTTGTTGTGCAACACATTAAGAACTCTAAGAACTCATATGCAAAACCAACTTTAACTGGAATGGGCACAAAATATGTCAACACGATAGGTTATAAACCTCAAGTTGTGTGCTAGTGAGGAACTTCAGGTTTCATTCTTGATTAGTTCTTGAGACTTTCAAGACCTTTAAGACTCCCACTGTCCTCTTGACCTATAAGACTCCCTTGTCAAACATCAAAGAGATAGTGTGGATTCTAACCAAGACAAACACTTCACACAATTGGCCTAAGTTGGTCTTTGTTTTATCTAAAACATCACAACTTACCAACTTCAAATTAACAAGAGTAGGACACTTTTACTCTTACATTTGACACGTGTTTTAAACCTTCTTAAAGACATGTCACTCATATTACAATCTTGGAGTATGACTCTAAGACTTGTATTGGAACGAAGTATGACTCATCTTCTTGATTTAACCATTTCAACAATTTCAAGATCCCTTCTTCTTAGTCATAAGAATGCACTAAGACTTCCTTAGAGAACAAATTTTGATATGGTTTCTTAATCATTAAGATGATCACAAAACTGATACTAAAGTACTCTCCCATCTTTTCAGATTTGAGAAACTTTTATCCTTCTGCCTAATTTGATTCTTCTTATCCGCTCTGCTATGCATTGAAACCTTTTCCAATGTCTCAGAGTTACACTTAAGCTTGTAAGTATAATCATATTTACTGAGCTTTAGTAAACTATGACGAATAGCCTTGTATCTTTTATGGTGGACTTAATCAGTGCACATGACTATGTACTCGATCCCTTAGTCCATTACTTGACTCACACATCCATGTGAAGAAGTAATTAGTCTTAATTTTTCCAATACTTGAAAGTTCTCATTCATCATGCTATACAACTTGCATGATTCCAAGTTTCGGTCCAATTGAGACTTGGTGATGAGAATCTTTCCTTTATTTGATAAATTTAGACATTACCACAAATGAAAGAATCAATTTCATACTTCCACTCTTGTTATTAATGGAATCATATAAGCAACAATTTTTCCTCAAATGCCATTGTAAGGATATTTTAAAATAACTAAAATCAAAAATTTTCTTTTATTTTAAAACTATGCGGAAAAACTTATCCTTACAATCCACATGAAAACCTTGTTGTTATCTATTCCTTAGCAATATCTCATAACTCCTAAGAAGTAGCTCAAGAATCCGATTTTTCAAACTACGTGATAGAACTCCATCTATGCGATCAGATTCAGCATATTCTTTCTTTAAGTTCCTTTACTTTTCTTTGATTCTTAAAACATTACCATGTGACCCAGTCACATCATGTATCAGGAATCTCATAATAGAAACTTAACATAGTTAGATTAGTGGACTTTACCTGAAGTAGAGTCAATCTTATTGACTTTAACATCCTTAGGTAAATTTGGCAGCTTCGCAACTAATGACCCTTCCTTTGGCAATATAAATATATGGACCCTTTGATAATGGTACACGGGACTATTACAGACTTAGCCTTTTTCTCTTTACCATTTGGTCAACCTAGTTGACTATGGTCAATCCCTTTTCTTGGGAAGAGAATGCTTTTTCTGTATTTCCTGTGTCACATTGTCAATGTCCATCAAGTTTTGAGGAAGTTGATCTTAACAAATAAATAAGATCATTAAGGGTCTTGTCATAGTCTGTTTCATAGATGTTCCAAAAGAACTCACTATGTGACTTAGAAAGTAGTTGAACCACCAACTTTCTCAAGACTTTGACACCCAACTCTCCCGGCTTGTCAATATGTGACTACATCTCCAAGATGTGATCACACCTAGACCTTGCCTTGCCAATGGGGCTTGAGTGATCTTAAACTTTTCAAGAACTTGTGGGGTAGGGAGAATAATTTGGAGGAGATGAATGAAGTATGATTTCCATGGGACATCATCTTCATTTAGGAAAGCTTGTTTCAAGAGATTTGGGAAGATCATAAATGTCTAAACCAGACATGTTTTGGGAGATATTCAAGATAGTTGATCTTAAAGTCCTTAATATGACACCTAATATGAAATATTAAGGCTAGGACCCAACAAACTATTTTATAACTTAGAAGAGGTATGCCGTAATCCAAGCTATAAAACAATTTGAAGGTAGGTGAATGACGATTCACCAATTTCCACCAAGATAAACGAAATGTATTATTAGGTTTTAATTGGTTTTGAAACTCCTAGATCTTTTGAGATTCATTGAACTGTTCAATGGCATGTTTCAATCTCGAGTGTGCCCTTCAGGTTTTGTGACTAGGATGCCGAGGATCACAAAACAAGGTGTGAAGTAACCATGCAAATTACTTGGTACCCTAAATAAATTACCCCTCAATCGATGTGCCGGTTAACCACACACGCTCCATCGATACTATGATAAATATTAAGTCACCCTTTACCTACCTTGTTAAGTCCAAGTTAGTGTGCCGGTTAACCACACACGCTCCACTAACTGACTTAAACAAAGTGCAAAGTGTAATTTCATGGATTAGAACTTTATTCACATTTTCCTAAGTAACTAAGATTGGGAATTATTAAGAGTTTAGTTACTTAGTATTTATCATTAATACTTTTAATGAAGGGAGAATTATAGTCCTGTCAAACCCGTTCGGCTAACGACCCTCCACCAGTCAAGCAAGCGGTGGGTGAGAGTGGACACCCATTAAGTTGCCATTTTATAGGCAACAACCTTATACCCACCTTATAGACCGGCTTCGTGAATGAGGCGTACTAGTGCTAAGACCGACTTTACTCTTATACATGTATATATTATTAACTTATAATATTATAAAGTATAAGGGTTGAATTTTAACTTTTAAAATTCTAAGGGCTAACTTGGAATTAAAGTATTCATAAGAGAAAACTTTACAAATTCCAAAACTTGAGGGCAAGTTTTGAAACTATTCAAAACTAATTAATTCCATAACTTATGTATTTAAAGTAGTTTTAATCCAAAAACTCTTCAAGTTCCATAACTTGAGGATAAATTATGGAAGACTTTAAACTAATAAAGAATTAACTTTTTCTTTATTTTATAACTTATGGAATTAATTAAGGTTACATTATTTTTTTTATTTATTTATTTAATGAAGAGACTCTTGGTCCTCCATAACTTGAGGACAAATTATGGAGTCATAACTCCAATTAATTAAAACTAGACTCTTCATTTTTTGTAACCTTTGCCAATTTTATGAGTTTTATGAGTCTTTAATGTGACTCTTCATGTAACTTGAGGACAAGTTACACAAAAACATTTTATACTCAACTCTTAGATTAAAATGGATTGAAAACAACTATTTCAATTAACTTTTCTATTAATCTAAGCAACTCATAAGAACAAGATAATTCAAATCAAACTTTTCTATTAACAATTATCTTTGAAAATGGATTAGCATGAACATTACCACATAAAAAAAACAAGTTTATAAGTTCAAAAACAACTTAGGGTAATGTTCCTAGTCCATTTCTAGCCAAAAACCTAGAAAATATGTTGTATGGGGTCCAACTCGTCGAGTGCATGAACATAATGTTGGATAAGGTGTCTAAGTCCATAACTATTTCTGGTATGTACTTGACCCGACCCGGCATGGTCCATTTGGGTTGCATGGCACCATGCAATTGGATAGACTAAATGAGAGAAATAACACTTGGAGATTATTAATATATTATAAGTTCTAATATATTAATAATATTATTTGATTAGTTTGATCAAGAATTAATTTAGAATTAATTAAGTGATCAAAAGATAACTAATTAAATATATGGGTTGATTAAGTAAATCATCCATATCTTGTATAGTGGGCTAAAAGGCTCCATGGATCATCAAGTTGGGTTCCACCCATAGGATGCTCCATGGATGCTCCATGGGAGTTACAAACCCATGGGTCATGGAAATGAAGAGTCATGACACATTAGGGTTTAACCCTAGATATGTCAACACTATATAAGTAACATGATCTCCTCCCAAATCGGACACACTAAGTAATAGAGGGCTTGGCCGATTTTGAAGAGTGTGTGTTCTCTCAGAAGTTCTTCCAAGAGCATTTGGTGTTGTGTGAAGCATTTGAGGCATCACACTTGGGGTGCTAGGCTCACAAGGTTTCAAGGAACACAAGCAACAACAAGGTAAGTTATTCTATCTATACTTTATGTTAAAATTGTTCCCCATGTATGCTAGATAGGAATATAACCTTGGAATTCAACTTTGCATGACAAATTAGACAAACATAGATCCAAGGTTATTAGGGTTGCATGTACACTTAGGAAGTGTTAGAATGCTCAAAACCCATCAGTGGTATCAGAGCCTAGGCTTGTTTGTTCTTATTTGTGCTTAAAAGTTGAAAACAGAATCGGAAATTTGCTGTCTGCGAATGGACTCGTCGAGTCTATAGGGGGGACTCGTCGAGTCCATGTGTATCTTCAACCAACTCGGCGAGTCATGTTCATGCACTCGGCGAGTAGGGTCGAATGAGTGCAGAATTTCGATTCAGTTGCTGGAAAATGAATTAGAAACATTACCCTAAACTGTTTTAGTAAATGTAAACTTGTTTTTGGTGGTGTAATGTCTTGCTAATTCATTTACAACAACTAGTTATCAAAAATTACAAAGTTTTATGTAATTTTTGATTGTGTTCATATTCATGTTCTTGTTCTTATGATGTTTTAGATGATCATAGGAATTATTTGTAACCTATTTGGTAGTTTAATTCTTGATCATAATGTGTTTTAATGGAGTCCATAACTTATCCTTAAGTTATGGAAAACCAAGAGTCACACTTGAGTTAAAAACCATTAAGAAAAACACAGAGTTATAAAAATGAAGAGTCTTCATTTTATTACTCTATTAAACTCATAAGTTACAAGAAATGAAAAGTTTTGAAAGTTACAAAACTTGCCCTCAAGTTTTGGAACAAGTAAAGTTAAGTTAAAACTTTAAGTTCCAACCCCTAGAATTTTAAAAGTTAAAATTCAACCCTTATACTTATATTATGATAATTTAATAATTATATATATATGTATAAGAATAAAGTCATCTTACCGCTAGTACGCCTCATTCACGAAGCCGGTCTATAAGGTGGGTATAAGGTTGTTGCCTATAAAATGGTGACTTAATGGGTGAATATTCTCACCCACCGCTTGCTTGACTGGTGGAGGGTCGTTAGCCGAACGGGTAAGACAAGGACTTATAAATTCTCATTCAAAGTATGATGAATATAATAAAGTAACTAAATGTTTATTAAATTCCCAATCTTAGTTACTTTAGGAAAAATGTGAATAAGGTGCTAATCCATGAAATTACACTTTACACTTTGTCTGAGTCGTTGGTGGAGCGTGTGTGGTTAACCGGCACACTAACTTGCACTTAACAAGGTAGGTAAAGGGTGACTTAAGGTTTGTTATAGTATCGGTGGAGCGTGTGTGGTTTACCGGCACATAGATTGAGTGATAAACTTTAAGGGTACCAAGTGATTTGCATGGTTACTTCACACCTCGTTTTGTGATCCTCGGCATCCCAGTCACAAAACCTGGAGGGCACTCCCGAGATTGAAACATGCCTTTGAAAAGTTCATTGGATCTCAAAGAATCTAGGAATTTCTAAAACCAATAAAAACTAAATATTTAATATTTCGGTTTTCGTGGTGGAAATTGGTGAATCGTCATTCACCTACCTTTCAAATATGGTATAGCTTAGATTACGGCATACCTCTTCTAAGTTATATTATATTGTGATTGGATCCTAGCCTTAATATTACATTTGGGTGTTTTATTAAGGACTCTCTTAAATCTAAACTAAACTTGTTCTTCTTTTTCAGATGTCTTCAACTAATGCTTCTGGCTCGAATCCTAATGGCTCCTTTACTCTTATGAGTATATGTGGGAAAGTCACCTTTGATGGATCCAACTTCAATAAGTGGATCAGAAACATCAGGATGATTACCCGCTACGAGGACAAAGAATATGTCCTTGACAAGGAGCTTAAGGAAATTGACGAGTCCACTGCAACTCCCCAGGAGATCGCTGACTTTCATACTCATGAAAGAGATGCAACCAAGGTGGCTTGCATCATGTTAGCCACCATGACAGCTGAACTCCAAAAGTCTTATGAAGACTTCTACCCTTATGAAATGCACCAAGATTTGATGGAAAGATACCATCAAAGTGCACGACAAGAGAGGTACGAAGTCATCTGCTCCATGATAACAACCATGATGAAGGACGGAGAGTCCGTCACGAGCCACATGCAGAAAATGCAAAGGTATGTGGATCGTTTGCTGAAGCTCAATGTGAACTTCCCTGAGGAGCTTGCAATAGATATCATTTTGCACTCCTTACCATCGTGCTATGATCAATTCCGCATGACATATCACATGAACAAGGAAGAGGTCACCCTCAGCAAACTTCAGGGACTTCTCAAAACCGCAGAAATAGGTCTTAAGGGGAAGTCGGTTGCTATCACTCCTACTCCAGACTCAACTCCGGTCTTGGCAATCGGGCAAAGTCGAGGGAGGAAGAGAAAGAGATCTTCAAAGGGTACCAAGGCTCGAACCCTTGATGGCTCTTCTTCAAGTGGAACCAAGAAAGGTTTCATTACTCCTTCTTCTGACCCAAAAGAGGCTGAATGCTTCTATTGCCATGAAAAAGCTCATTGGAAGCGGAACTGCCCAAAGTACCAGCAAGATGTGAAGGATGGGAAAGTCAAACCCAACCATGCAGGTATTTACACTATCATTTCTAATAACTCACCCCATTCGAAATCTTGGGTCCTTGATACAGGTTGCGGTATTCATATTTGTTGTGACTTGCAGGGACTAGGAAGAAGTGAGAATGTGGAGCAAGGAAGAATAAACTTAATCATGGGGAATAGGAAAGTTACACCTGTCACCAAGATTGGAGTTTATACTTTATCGCTAAGTAGTGGGTTAAATTTAGATTTGAATAAATGTTGTTATTCGCCAGAAATGGCAAGAAATATTATTTCCTTTCATGCATTGTACAAACAAGGTTTCACCTTTTCGTTTGATAATGAAATTGGTTCGATTAATTCTTTCTTTAATAATGTTCTTTATTTTAAAGCATTACCTTGTGATGGTGTGTATGAAGCCGTATCTATTGTAGATAACTTAGGAAATAATGTTTTGTGTATTGATTCTACTAATAATAATAACTTGGATAAAGCATCATTATGGCATTGTCGTCTTGGACATATAAGCAAGAAACGCATAGGCCAACTCCAAAAGGATGGAGTCTTGGAGTCGTTTGACCTAAAGTCAAATGATAGTTGCGAATCATGCTTACTTGGAAAAATGACAAAGTCACCCTTCACAGGCTCGTGTGAAAGGGGTGAAGGTTTGTTGGACCTTATACACACGGATGTGTGTGGACCATTCAAACATGCCACAAGGGATGCTAATCGTTATTATTTGACTTTTACCGATGATTACAGTATATATGGATATGTCTACTTAATCAAGCATAAGTCAGAGACTTTCGAGAAGTTTAAGGAATTTAAACAGGAAGTCGAGAATCAATTGGGCAGGAACATTAAGATGCTTCGATCCGATCGAGGTGGTGAGTATCTTAGTTCAGAGTTCCTCGACTATCTAAAGGAATGTGGGATTGTCTCACAATTGACACCTCCCAGGACACCGCAGTTGAATGGTGTGGCTGAGAGGCGTAATCGAACCTTGTTGGACATGGTTCGTTCCATGATGAGTCGAGCTTCGCTACCAATCTCATTCTGGGGGTATGCCTTAGAGACTGCCGCCCATATCCTCAATCTAGTCCCTACAAAGAAAGTTGCCAAAACTCCTCACGAGATGTGGACTGGTAAAGTACCTAAACTAGACCACATCAAGATTTGGGGCTGCGAGGCTTTCGTGAGACGCAAGACTCATGATAAGCTCGAACCCCGAAGCGAGAGGTGTATTTTCATCGGCTACCCACAACAATCCTTTGGTTACCTCTTCTACAGACCTAGTGACAATGTGGTCTTTGTAGCAAGAAGAGGAGTCTTTCGAGAAAGAGAGTTTATAAGCCAAGGAGACAGTGGGAGGCAAGTTGATCTTGAAGAAATTCAAGAGTCAAGTGGTGAAGGAACTTCAAACTCTAGCCCTCAACTTGAGGAGGAAACTCCTGTTGAGCCAATTGACGAATCTGTACCTCTGAGGCGTTCCACGAGAGTTAGGAGTGCACCTGAGCATTACTATGGATTCCATATTACTGCAGAAGGTGAGACAATTATTAGTGATGAGACACTAGTAAGTCAAGATGACCCTAACAACTACGAGGAAGCCATGGCAGGCCCCGAGTCTGCTAAATGGAGAGAGGCTATGGATAGCGAGATACAATCCATGTATGACAATCAAGTTTGGAACTTGGTTGAGAATGTACCAGGTCGAAAGACTGTAGGGTGCAAATGGGTCTTCAAGAAGAAGACCGACATGGATGGTAAAGTACACACTTATAAGGCTAGACTGGTTGCAAAGGGTTTCTCTCAAATTCCTGGAGTGGACTATGATGAGACCTTTTCTCCGGTAGCCAAGATTAAGTCTATTCGGGTTCTGTTAGCCATAGCCGCATTTCATGACTATGAAATTTGGCAAATGGATGTCAAAACCGCTTTCCTTAATGAAAAGTTGGCTGAAGATGTTTACATGAGTCAGCCAGAGGGTTTTGTCAGTAACGAGTACCCCAATAGAGTGTTTAAGCTTGAGAAATCCATTTATGGATTAAAGCAAGCACCTCGCAGATGGAATCTTTGCTTTGATGAAAAGGTCAAGGAATTTGGCTTTTCTAGGAGTGAAAATGAATCTTGTGTATATGTCAAGGCTAGTGGGAGTATAGTTAGCTTTTTGGTATTGTATGTGGATGACATACTACTCATAGGAAACGACATTCCAACCCTGTAGGAAGTAAAGTCCTGGCTTGGAAAGTGTTTCGCTATAAAGGACCTTGGTGAAGCTGCCTATATTTTGGGGATAAGAATCTTGAGAGATCGGAGTAAAAGACTAATTGGACTTAGTCAAAGTACCTACTTGGAGAAGATTCTGAAGAGATTTAGAATGCAAGACTCCAAGAAAGGAGAGTTGCCCATCCAGAGTAGCGCCAAGTTGAGTAAGACACAAAGCCCTAGCACTGAGGCTGAGATAGCATAAATGAGTCGAGTACCTTATGCTTCGGTTGTAGGTTCGATCATGTATGCTATGACGTGTACTCGACCTGATGTAGCCTTTTCCTTGAGCATGGTTAGCAGGTTTCAGGGGAACCCTGGCAAGGCACACTGGACTGTGGTAAAGACTATTCTCAAGTACCTACGAAGGACTAAGGACTGGGTCCTTACCCTCGGTGGGAGTGATGACTTGAGAGTTGTAGGGTATAGTGATGCTAGCTTCTAGAGTGATAGGGATAACTTCCGCTCTCAGTCGGGCTGGGTCTTTACCCTAAATGGAGGAGCAATTTCTTGGAAGAGTTCCAAGCAAGAGACAGTGGCAGATTCTACTTGTGAATGAGAGTATATTGCAGCTAGCGAAGTGGCAAAGGAGGCGTTATGGCTGAGGAACTTCATTGGAGACCTTGGAGTTGTACCAGCTATTAAAGAGCCAATGGAAATTTTCTGTGATAGTGAAAGTGCTGTTGCCTTAGCCAAGGAACCAAGGGATCACGGGAGATCCAGACACATCGACAGAAAATACCATTTCATCAGACATCGGATCGAAGAAGGACTCCTCGTGGCAAAGAGGGTATCATCAGATGAGAATCCGGCAGATCCCCTCACGAAGGGACTGACTCGGATTAAGCATCTCCAGCATGCTCGGAGCATAGGGCTGAAGGATGATATTAGATTTAGTAGTTAGATAATCTCGAAATTTGTAAAGTGTAATTGACATTTGATGATGAATAAAAGTGTTTTATTTATGAGTAAAGTGTTGCTATCTCTTGTCAATCGTTTACTGTATTTCTTTTGCATGTTTTGACTTCCAGAATAATTTTGTTCGGTATAACATATTATTCAAACCTCCACAGTCGGTCATATGTCGGAAGTAGGTATGAATCAAGACTGTCATGTTTGGTTGTAGAGGTCTGGGACAAGGCAACAACAATCATGAGTGCTCATAAGTTCTGAGCATTGGACTCAACCCACGCTCACTGGAATCACTTCATGGAATTCTATCTCGAGTGATCGTGAGACGGTAATATCATATAAGTCTTTCAACCTAGAGATATGATTTGTTACTTACAAGTTGGTTATACATTGATTGTACGAAAAACGCATTGGTAACTCGATGTTATAAAATCGTGCTCTTGTGTGTAATTCAATGAGTAGTAGAACAAACATATGAGTCGAAGTTTCTCTGTTCCTTCTTGGATTAGAAGCTGATATCTGGGCCCCTCGATGATTTTGTTTTGACCTATGTACCGGGCCCGGTTAGAACTAAATTGATGTGTTCAATGAAGTACTTTGTCAAACAAATCGGGAATCGGGAAACAAATTGTTGGACAATAAGTAAGACATTGTTCCATGTATTTGTCCGACTGATATCTAGAACAGAGGATTATATGATCACTTATCTTAAATGGCGTACCATCATCTTCTCAAGTTTCGAGAAACCTTGTAAAGAGCTACGATTGCCGATTGGTTCCTGAAGTCATACTTGCAATAATAGTTACTAGACTTATCCAAGTGGGAGACTGTTGGATAAGGTGTCTAAGTCCATAACTATTTCTGGTATGTACTTGACCCGACCCGGCATGGTCCATTTGGGTTGCATGGCACCATGCAATTGGATAGACTAAATGAGAGAAAAAACACTTGGAGATTATTAATATATTATAAGTTCTAATATATTAATAATATTATTTGATTAGTTTGATCAAGAATTAATTTAGAATTAATTAAGTGATCAAAAGATAACTAATTAAATATATGGGTTGATTAAGTAAATCATCCATATCTTGTATAGTGGGCTAAAAGGCTCCATGGATCATCAAGTTGGGTTCCACCCATAGGATGCTCCATGGATGCTCCATGGGAGTTACAAACCCATGGGTCATGGAAATGAAGAGTCATGACACATTAGGGTTTAACCCTAGATGTGTCAACACTATATAAGTAACATGATCTCCTCCCAAATCGGACACACTAAGTAATAGAGGGCTTGGCCGATTTTGAAGAGTGTGTGTTCTCTCATAAGTTCTTCCAAGAGCATTTGGTGTTGTGTGAAGCATTTGAGGCATCACACTTGGGGTGCTAGGCTCACAAGGTTTCAAGGAACACAAGCAACAACAAGGTAAGTTATTCTATCTATACTTTATGTTAAAATTGTTCCCCATGTATGCTAGATAGGAATATAACCTTGGAATTCAACTTTGCATGACAAATTAGACAAACATAGATCCAAGGTTATTAGGGTTGCATGTACACTTAGGAAGTGTTAGAATGCTCAAAACCCATCACATAACTCGGCGAGTTGGATGCATTTTGCCTTGGGCTCGTCGAGTCCCTTCATGGACTCGGCAAGTCTGCTGGGCTGACAGCACCAATTTCGATTTTTCAGCTTCTATTGCAGGTATAACAAGAAAACAAGCCTAGGCTCTTATACCACTGTTGGGTTATGAGCATTCTAACACTCCTAAGTGTACATGCAACCCTAAATACCTTGGATCTATGTTTTCTCTATTATACATGCAAATATGAACATCCAAGGTATTATCCTAATCTAGCATACAAAATAATGGATATAACAAGATAGAATACATACCTTTTCATGTAGAAAGTCTTCATGAAGCTTGAGTGCCTAGTGCCCCAAGTGTGACACCTCAAATGGTTCACACAACACCAAATACACTTGGAATAACTTGAGAGAATTCTACACTTCATAAAATCGGCTAGCCCTCTCTAGAATAATACTAGTGGCCGATTTTGGGAAGAATAATATCTTTATATAGTGTTACAATTAGGGTAAACCCTAATTGTCATGACTTTCCATTTCCTTGGATCCATGGGTTCAAATACACCATGGAGCATCCATGGAGCATTATATGGGTTTTGGCCCAACTAAATAATCCATGGAGCATTAGCCCACTATACAAGTATGGATGATTTGTACAATCAACCCATATATTTAATTAGTCTTCTTTTGATCACTTAATTAATCCTAGATTAATTCTTGTTCAATACTAATTAAATAATCTTATTATTCTTATTATTAATATACTAGAACTTATAATATATTAATAACCGTAAGTGTCTTATTTCTCTCATTATAATCTATCCAAGTGCATGATGCCATGCAACCCAAATGGACCATGCCGGGTCGGGTCAAGTCTTACCAATTATAGTTATGGACTTAGACATTAATCCAACAGTTATCTGTTATGCGTTGATTGTGAATCTGTGAATCGCATGGTAGCTAGGGCTAAGGATCTGCTCATTTTTTCATGATAGAATGCTAAGAGAGATGCCTTAGTATTCCTATTGTATGAGCTTGTAGACTTGCATGCAAATTCTGATAAGCGAGTGATAGGTTGGCCTGATATGCGATGCCTAGTAGCCTCGGGAGCATGGGATGCTGGTTTGGGTATAATCTGGATGTGTAAGGCAATCAGTAGTAGGAGTGGGACCTCTTAGTATAAGTTGTAGTATGTGGCATTGGAGTGCTATTGCTCGAATGTTGCTTACTTTGTGCTTTATGGAACTCTTAGGTGATGAGAGTTAGCTACTAAGTGAATATGTCAAATCACATGTGATAAGGGTTGAATAATCTCAAAGTGATGGATTTGACCATATTGTGCAGCTCTTATTTGAGTCTAACCATTGTAGGGATGAGTCTATTACTTGAATGATTATCTAATCTTGGTTGCATGTGATTGTATTTATGAGGCGGGTGACTAGCATTATGAGGAGTTCTTCAGCAGTTGATAACAGTGTGAGGTCGGGAACCTTGGAAAGCTTAGGTATTGCTTCAGTGGGTTTTGTTGCGCTCGGTAGCGAGTGTTTAGTGTATGGATTTGACAAGGTGACTTAGAGGATTCGATAGGATTCTTATGGAAAGTATGGATATGTGTGGAAGGTAGTATTAGGCCCATACTACTGAAATCATAGGATCCAGACATGAATCAGGGAGAGTCTTGGAGAATCTAAGAAGCCTTTGGGAGGAGGATTCTTGGGTATATTTGGATCTTTTGCATGTTGTTTAATAGGATTCAGATGATGGTTCCGACTCAGGAGTTGGTTCTGAGTCGATCGATGTGCAACGGCAGGAGTTCATCTCATCGGGGATTACTTGCGGTCTTTTGGATTGGACCTTGGTGGTCTTTTGTTCATCCAAGGAAGGGATTTTAGAGCTCTTTGATGGTCATCTTAGGGCCTTTCGGGCCGAGATTGTGGTAGGGCAGTTGGGGGCTCCTCTGGAGCCCAAATCTTGTGGATCTTTAGAATCCTTCAATAAGAAGGATCCTATTGTTAATTATTGTCATTTGGTATTGGAGGTGAGCTTTGCGCCATGTCCTCAGGATGGTCAGGGTAACTTAGGAGGAGGAGGTAAGGATTTCCTTCAGATGTTTTTGTGGGTATGCCATCTTCTGTTTTCTTTTGGGTTGTTATCGAGAATTTGTATTGCATTGGAATTTTGCTTGGGTTTGGGTAAACAATATCTCAGGTTGATTTTCTTCTATTGTCTGTAATATATTATCAAGGATTGTGATATGCTATTATGCAAGCCGAGATTCTTTAACGAATCCTTCACGGGTCGTATCCTGTTTAGTGAGTTTTAGCGTGTTCAGTTGTTGCTTCGGGTTTTGTCGGGATCTATTTAGGGGTATTGTTTGGAGGATATTTGGTCGGGGTTAGCAGCTTAGTCCTCCAGTGGAGTTAGGGCTCAGTGGTTTTATCATATGTTCTGGTATGATCGACGGTTGTCTATGGAAGAACTTTTGGGTTCAATCACTACCGTTGCTAGGAGAGGAGCGGTAGCAGGAAGATAGTAGTCTCAGTTACATGAGTTGCTTAGTATTTGAATGTTTCAGGGGAGTTGTATATTCGCATGGGTTGTATACGATTAGAGTTCAGTGGTTCTTTGATAATGGAAGTTGGGGTGAAGATTCGTCAGTTAGGGTAAGCGTTATGGTTTCTAGTCGCCAACATAGGAACTTAGGGAATTTTTATGTTATCATGGGAGGTGAATTGGAGTATCAGGCTAGCTAAAATTTCAAGTGTATTCTTTAGGATTTCGAAATTTGGGCGATTATTGAGTTCGGATAGTAATGGAATGCTAGTATCGAGTAGCGCAGGTCATTGGAGGTTCATGTTATATGAGGTTGATGGGTCGGGAATCCATCGTATCTAAGAGGTGAAAGAAGTTCATTGAATCCAAGTTGGGGAGAATCGATCAAGATTTCTAGGAGTTTGGAAGGGTGTGGAACTAGGTCAAGCTTCACATCCTGGTTAGCAGAAAAGACAGCCCAAGTCATTGTTTAGACTGAGGTTGCGTAAGTGGGAGTTCAGGAAACTTCCAAGTGTTGGTCGGCATCTCCTTTATTATGCATAGCAGGCTTGAGGGCTTTGGAATTCAAGGTATGACCAGAACATATGATTGGATGCAGTTTGATGTAGGTTTCAACTCAGGATGCATGGGGTTGTGATGGTTTTGGTGTGGTAAGGCAATGGATGGTACCCATGGTTGGCTAGAAGTGTTGTAAGGAAACGATGGGATCGTAGAATTCACCAGTTTGAGGTAGACTATTGTTGGAGGTAGTCATGAGCGTAAAAGGGAAATCAGTTCATGCCTTGGGCATTCCGGTCAGGATTGTCGAGGAGTATTTGAAACATCCTAAAATACGACCCAAATTTTTTTGTTTAAATAATACTAAAACCATAACATCGAATGCCATAAAATAAAAATCATACGTCAATATCTCAAAACCATAAAAAAGTGTCGTGATAAAAACTGTATCAACTGTCTCAAGTCATATCTAAGAAAAACTAAACCAACTCCCATGATAAAACTGAAGCTGTGGTGTGTGCGATGCCATCATCCCGTGCTCTTCCCTTTACTTGCGGAAGTACCTGAAACTAAAACTAAAAATGTAAGCACGGAGCTTAGTGAGCTCTCCCAAATTACCACATACCATACAATCAAATAAACACATATTGGGCCTTGCCCACTGCATCAGACCGAAGTCCGGAACTAATCAGGGTCTTGCCCTCTGCATCGGACCGAAGTCCGGAAACTGACTGGGACCTTGACCCATGCATCGGACTGAATTCCAAAACTAATTGCATCGGATTGAAATCCGGAACTGACTGGGACCTTGTCCCCTGCATCGGATCGATGTCCGGAAACTGACTGAGCATAACATAGCATAGCATAAACATATCAACTAGCATAAACACATATACTACACATTGCATCGGACCGAAGTCCTGAGCACATAACACAAGGACATGCTTGAATCACAAAGACATCAAGCACACTGAACTACTAGATCAGGACCAAAGTCCGTAACTACTGCTAACTAGACGGGTCGGCATTGTGGCCGTAGATCCGTTCCTACTGGAAGGAGAACTCACCTCGAAAGTTGGCTGTTGAAACTCTACTCAGGAACTGTCTGCTGCTGCACCGGTCTCTCCCGGCTACAATTCCCATAAACACACTCAATCAACTACTGATAACTATACTGAGGGTAAAATGACTATTTTACCCCTGGTCAAAGTCAATATCCTGGTCAAAGTCAACATACAGTTGACCCGACTCGTCGAGTTGGGCCGCCAACTCATCGAGTCCCTACTCTTATTTATCATTCTTGCCTGATAATACTCATCAAGTTTGGCATAGACTCGACGAGTTCCTCCTCGAAACTAATAAACAGTCTATCTTCATCTGACTCACTGAGTTGTATGAACAACTCGACGAGTTCTTCTTCATCATAAGAGCATTCTAGCCTGTGACTCGCCGAGTAGTATGAACAACTCGTCGAGTCTGTTCTTGAGGCAAGAAGATTGCCCTGGACTCGCCGAGTTAGGGAATTGACTCGCCGAGTCCCTCCATTATTGAGTCTGACTTCCGACTCACTAAGTCCACCTCCAACTCACTGGTTCCACTCAGCATAACCCAAAAGGGGAAAAATCGGGGACTCGTGGCTCGACTTTCCGAGTCTAAAGAACAAATCGCTGAGTCGCTTCCATGCAAACACTCTATAGTCGATTCTGATCAATTCCATTGCATTGAACTTATATATTTGGGTTCCGAAGGCTTGTTTCGCATGTAAAGTTTCCAACTTTACGTGTGTATATGCATCAATGAAGGTTCAAAGGTTCTAAAGGGACCAAAAGTGTAGATCTAGGGCTTTTTATGCAAGAATGGTCCCACAAAGGCACTAGATCTGAGCATCTAGAGCTCAGACATGGATAGATTAGATGCTTATTCATCACCACATGTTCTCTATACTACTACCAAGCCAAAAATGGAAAAACAAGCCAAATAATAGATCTAATTGAAGAAGGATAAAGGTTTCTGCTTGATACCTCAAAGAAGAATGTAATGCAACAAGGAAATCGGATCTACTTTGCTCCCCTTTGATTCTTCCTCTTCTCTTCTCTTCTTCTAGCTTTAAATGCACCAACAACTTGGACAATATGAGAAATCACACCAAAAAAGATAAGGAACGACTAGGGTTTTAGTATGGAACTCTTTGTGGGTGAGGGAGGATGATTAGTGCACAAAAAGTTGTTTAAATAAGGTGAAAACCCTTAGTTTTAGGGTTTCATCCAAACTGGCGGACTCGCTGAGTCGCCAGATCCAAACACGTGCTTATCCCATCTCTATTCGAAGAGTTGGGCTACTGAATCATCGAGTCCCTATTGAAAACTTGAAAAATTAGATATTTAAATACATACCAGAATTAGGGCATTACAACTCTCCCCCACTTGTCTCAGACTTCGTCCTCAAAGTTTGTTGTTGCTGAATCTGGGAACAGAACTGGGTAATGCTCCCTCATCTCCTCCTCTGCCTCCCACGTCCACTCAGACCCCTTCCAATGTTGCCACTGCACCTTCACTAACTGAACCACCTTGTTCCTCAAGGTCTTCGTCTTTCGATCCAAGATCGCTACGGGTGTCTCAATACAATTCAGGCTGCTATCAACCTGAATATCCTCCATGGGTACTAGTGCTAACTCATCCACCAAACACTTCCTCAAGTGAGAAACATGGAAAGTGTTGTGGATCTGGTTAAGCTCTTCCGGTAGATCTAACCGATATGCAACCCGACCCACTCAAGCCAAAACTCGAAAAGGGCCAATGTACCTGGGGCCCAACTTGCCCCTCTTCTGGAACCTAATAACACCCTTCCAGGGTGACACCTTCAGGAGGACCATATCGCCCACCTAGAACTCCAAGTCTGAATGCCTCCTATCGACGTAACTCTTCTGACAACTCTGTGCAATCAGCAGTTTACTACGAACCTGCTGAATCAACTCTGTCATTTTGAGCACCACTTTGGTGCTCCCGATGACTCGCTGACCGACCTCGCCCCAACAAATCGGGGTCCTGCACTTCCTCCCATAGAGCATCTCGAAGGGAGGGCCGTTAATACTCGCATGGTAACTCTTTTTATATGAGAATTCTTCTAACGGAAGATACGTATCCCAACTGCCACCAAAATCTAGACACATGCCCAGAGCATGTCCTCGAGAGTCTGAATCATCCACTCACTCTGCCCGTCCGTCTGAGGGTGGAAAGCGGTGCTGAAATGCAGACGAGTACCCATCTCGTCGTGAAACCACTTCTAGAATCTGGAAGTCAAACGGACGTCTCGGTCTGACACTACCGATACAGGTACTCCATGCCGTGCCACAACCTCTCGCACATAAATATCAACTAGCTTCTCAGCCGATATGCTCTTCTGGATCTGTATAAGATGAGCACTCTTCGTCAATTGATCCACAATAACCCAAATAGAATCCACTCCATGTGCGGTCCAGGGAAGCTTAGTGATAAAATCCATGGTGATATCCTCCCATTTCCACACTGGAGTATGTAACGACTGCATTCTTCCGTGGGGCCTCTAGTGCTCTGCCTTGACCTTCCTGCAGGTCAGGCATCTCTCCACATACCATGCGACATCCCGCTTCATGCAGGGCCACCAATTATCGGGTCGAAGATATCTATACATCTTTGTCGCCCCAAGGTAGATGGAAAATTGAGACATATGGGCCTCATCCATCAACACCTGCCGTACCCCGCCCCAGTACGGTACCCAAACTCTCTGATGAAGACTCAACAATCCCCGGCTATCATAATCAAAAGAAGCTACTCGGCCTATGATCCTCTCACACTTCTTCTTCTCTTCCTTGAGGCCCTCAACCTGTGCCTCCATGATCCGCTCCAACAACGGATTAATCATTGTCATCCTCAAGCATATATCCATGATCGACACCACTGCCGTGTTGCGGCTCAAGGCATCGGCCACTATGTTGGCCTTCCCCGGGTGATAAAGGATCTCACAATCGTAATCCTTCACCACATCTAACCACCGACGTTGCCTCATGTTAAGATTCGGCTGGTCCATGAGGTATCCCAGACTATTGTGATCCGTGTAGATGGTACAACGGACCCCATAGAGGTAGTGTCTCCAAATCTTGAGGGCGAACACCACTGCCCCCAACTCCAAATCGTGCGTTAGATAGTTAGCCTCATGAGGCTTCAACTGTCCGGAGGTATAAGACTGCCGCATCAACACTGCCCCCATATCTGAGATTGATGCATCACAGTAGACTACAAAATCATCCACTCCCTCTGACAGGGTAAGAATCGGTACCTCGCACAATCGCTGCCTGAGGGTCTCAAATGCCGCCTGCTGCTCAGGCCCCCAATGAAACACCACTGACTTCTTGGTCATTTGGGTGAGTGGTACTGCTATCTTGGAGAAATCCTGGATGAATCTGATGAGATGAAAATTCTCTTTGATCGTGTAGATCTTACACAGGTTTATCAGAATCATGCAAACAAAAGAATGAACCAACAATGAGCTGAATGATTCAATAGATTCACGGCTCAGCAGAGCTCGATGAAGAACTTCCGTTGTAGAGGATTTTAGGGTTACAATCGATAGAAACAAAAATGTTATGAATGATCGACTAAAACAGCTACGTACCAAGATGCATGCAAGCATCTATAAATACTAAAACCCTAATAATTAAATCACAGATTGACAAGACCAATCTGGATACAAAACTGGGCTAAGGAACGAGCCCAAGACACAACATAAAATAGACCCAACAATCTCCCCCTTTGCGTCAATTGGGGTGAGACCTTACTTCGGCTTACTTGCACCTGCGGCACCAGCTTTCTTCACAGTCTTGAACAAGCAAGGAATAGTGGCCAAAAGTGTTTGTCGGAAATGAATATACCAATTGATCATGTCATTGAAGTATTTCTTATCACTTTCAGAATTCTGCTTGCATCGATTGATGATCCCCAGAACATGCTCCAACCAGGAAGTGGTGTAAAGATGTTTTTCAGCCAAAGCGAATAGGCATTTATGACCTTCTGCCCTGGTGAACATGACTGAGTTTCGCTTTGGATCAATCTTCCCCATCTGCATTATATTCAAATCACTTGTAGAACCAACTGGAGTGATAGTAGGCTTCTTTTTTAGTACACTTGCAACTTCTTGATCCAACTTGGCAACCTCCAAAATGTAACACACCAACATCCTCTTCAAATGATATATGATCGGCCCATATTCCATTTCATTGATAAGGATGATGTTGTGAAGGATTATCCGGTCATGAGGATTTAGATTGGGAAGATCAGCGAGAGAGATGGCATTCGGTTTTTTCGGACCCCCTCAAGACCTTGAATCTGACATTTGTGAAGTTACCCTCCCGAACGGGTTTGAGGACTCGAACTTTGATAATCTTCTATGCACTCCATGTCTGATACTGACGTTGAGCAGTCCTTAGATAAAAATCGATAAGTTCCCTATCAACCTTCGGGTGAGGATGAGGGACTTCAGCTATGTAGAAGAATGCATGAAAGATGAAAGCTTTTCGGGTCAAGGGCATGTCAAACTGAGAATCAACCGAATTGACCCAGTCCAAGGAGATCACGGGTTCAAGCTAAAGGATGATGGGGGACTCGATAGCTTCTTTGAAAACCTCTTCAAGAGTCCAAGGAGGGAATAGGGTTTTTCAGCTTTCAAGGAGATCATGAGCCTCCTTTATCTTCCTTTCATTAGCTTCGGCCTCCCTAGCAATCCGAACATTTGTATCAAGCTCCTTCTCCCTGGCATGTTTCTTCAGAATGACAGCAATAGTTTCTTTATCTTCACTTCCATCACTGTCATTAAGAACCTGTTTGCCTTTGTCTTGAGCACCCGAACCTGATGCAGGAACAGTTGTTGGTTCGGCTGCTTTAGATGGAACTAATGAAGAAACTGGAAGTGGTTGAGATTGAGCTCTGGAAATAGGAGGAGGTTGAGATTGAGTTGTGCCCTTTGAAGTCTTTTCTCCCACTTGTTTCGGATGGTCCACTTGCTCAGGAAGCCCCTCAATTCGGCTAAGCAAGGCAATGGCAGGAGCAAGCTTCTCAGCAAGAGTTCGCCTAACCGAGTAGTTGAGAATCGGAGCATGAGCTTCAATGATATTGGAGAGGGCTCCGTGGACATCCAAAACACAACTTTTGACAACAACTTTTTCCGACCGAAGAGAATCGACCTCCTTCTCTGCTTGGGATAGTTGATGACTTATAAGTTGGAGCTTAGATGTTTTGCGGGCAAGCTCATCCCTTGAAGAATATTTCGTTGCAAGGGTTTATTGGAACTTGAGTAGATGATCTTCAATGGATAACTGAAAACACTGGTTGTCTTCTTTGAGGGTTTGACGAAGACTGGCGAAATGCTGTTTTTCTGTTTCTAGGGAAGTGGCCAGCTTCTCCACAACCGAACTAACCTTTGTGGCATTAGTTTTGGCTGCCCCCTGCAAAGACTCCAGAAAGATGTTAGCATCTTGAAATAGTTTTTTGACTTTTTCGGTCGCCGCATCACAAGCCTTTGTTGATTTGTCAATAGCAGCAGTAGCGGAGTTGATTGAGGCTTCATGTTCCTTGGTGAAAGTATCCACCATCCCCTTAATGGCAGCTTCCAAGATATGGGACTTTGAGGAAGAGGAAGAAGCGACGAGATTATCAATCTTCTCGTGGAGTTCCTTGATGTGCTTTTTGGTGACAGGAGCATCATCATCATCATCGCTTTGAACCTGGTAGAGGCTGTAGTAAATGGAATCGAAGGTCATATCTTCCCCTCCTAGAAATGTCTCGGTTTCGGCTGAGTGAGTGGGAAATAAAGGTGATGTGGATGGTCCAGTTGCGGGAGTAGGTTCGGGTGCTGAAGTTGGTTCAGGTGTAGATGTATGTTTGGGTGCTGAAGTACGATCCCCCGTATCAGATACGTTGGTTCAAACTCCTGTAGTTGTTGTTGTGGTGGCTTCAGAGAAAATGGGTGGTGGTATAGGAATACAAGTGGGTGGAATGTGAGTAGACGTAGTTATGGGGGGAATAAAAATAAATGAGGTTATGATGGGAATGGAAACAGATATAGTGATAGGTGGAGAAGAGATAGGTTCGGTTGTAAAAGGTACCTCATGTATAGGAGAACGGGGATGAGAGTCGCCTCGAATCGACTCTTCATATTCCGAACCTTCATCGTCTGAATCGCTCGAGGAAGAAGAAAGAAAAAGTTTACGCTTAGGTTGTGTTTTCTTCTTCTTCAGTGGAGGTGATTAGGCTACTTTTGTTAACTTTCTCTTCCTAGGAGTAAGGCCTTTTGCTCCTTTTGCTGCTTTCTTGATTTTCCCCTTCTCTGGTTTCTTGACCCTAGTAGTATCTTGTCTGCTTCATTAATAGAATAAATCATCTCAGGTGTCAACTCTCTCGGACCCGAAGGAGGAAACTCCTTGTAGGTTTTGAAGATTCGGCTCTCCTTGGATACACACTACTAGAAAAAAGGCCTTTTACGACGCTCATTGCGCGTCGTAAAACACTCAGACGACGCGCAAATGCGTGTCAAGGAAGGCCCTGTCATAAAGAGAGACGACGCGCTTTTACGACGCGCATTTACGACGCGCATTTACGACGCGCGGTTACGACACGCAATGCGTATCAAGGAAGGCCCTGTCATAAAGGAAGACGATACGCATTTGCGTGTCGTAACCTTACGACGCGCGTGTTAATGACACGCAATGCGTATCAAGAAAGGCTCTGTCAAGAAAGGCCATGTCATAAATGAAGATGACACGCATGTTTGCGTATCATAATTTTAAATGTTAAAAAAAATTATTTTTTATAGATTTACTAATTTTCAAATTAAATTTGCATTTAATGCCTCACAATATAAAATAAAATATCATATACAAAAAATATAATCCATTTCATAAAATTTAATGTCTTACAATTCTATTTCTTACAATATATAAATTTACATGTAAAAACATCTCTACAGTCTACATGTTTCATGTTTGATTTCCATCTTTTATCGTTTTTAAAAACAAAAGTTCTAACAAGAAACCTTCTTTTAGTAATGCAAGTGATGCTCTTGATAAGCTGATATTCTTAAGTGTAACGGATCCCTCATTACTTGGAGATGCTGGTGAGCTTGAAATCCAAATTAAACCTGATCCAGAAAAAGGGACAATCACAATATCATAAGATTACTTACTTCTTCATATATATGTTAGTAAGGATGAGAATGAAGGTAAACAAGTTCAAGTTATCAAGTGATTTGTAAGTTTTGTGTTAATGTAAAAGAGAAATAAAAAAAATATACAAGACATAAAAGAAACATCATTAATTTTTTTCAATTGAGTTAACCGTCTTAATATGGAACTTCCAAGTTAGAAAATAAAAGTAAGGGCTTTGGTAAATAATGGTGAACTAATTAATTAAATGGTTCCTACCTCTTACTCTTAAATGTTAAAACTTAAAAGAATGTAAGATTGTTTAAGCATCAGTTCCAAGGCCATGATTAATTCAGAAGTTGTACCAAACACACAGGATGGTTACTAATTCAGATGTGGATGGTTACTAATTTAGATGTAACAACTGAATACTTTCATTCGAATGTTACTAAAGAGTTGAAAATGTATTCAAAAAAAAAATAGGGACATTAGAATATTAATTGTAGCAAACACCTTATTAAAGTTGAAAGTGAATGTATAAACACACTTTAATTTTAAGTAATTTTTATCACTTGAGTGTTATACTTTGTTCAAAATAATCCATGTCGACCTAATTCATGATTTTAGGTTCTACCGGCCGACAAATTCAACCGCTTAACTAGGAACCAGTCACAGGTTAGGTAGCTCTTAAAACCGGTTATAAATAGCCAGTGAAAACCAACCGGTTAAACTTCATAATTGGGAGAGATGATGATAGTAGGCCCAGTTAGTTAAAGGTTTGAAAAATAAGTCCTTGAGTAATACTAGAATATGGCTTACCTCATGTTTTGGCTTTTATAAACTAAACAAACTATGACAGTTTCTTAGAAGCAATATTGTGGGAGTGGAGGGACTAATATTTCATTTTTTTACTCATTTAAAAAACAGATCGAATATCTTTCTATCCCTTTCACCCTTTCACCCACTTATCAAATATGAGATTTTTTAATTAATGACTACACCTTTGCTTTTCTTAAACCCAAACATTAATAAGAAAACACAATAGCAACTTTGCTTTTCGTAAACCCAGTCACAAATAAAAAAGCTATATAACACAATATTGTTGGAACTTGGAATCGCATTATCTGTATGGAATATCAATGTACTTTCATTGATTTTTTTTATTAAATAAAAAAACAATTTTTAGTGACATATCATTTGGTAAAGAAATCAAACCTCTGTCCAAAACCGATGAATCAATGGAAGGATGATACCCTGTTTCGAATACCGATGCTAACAAGGCCAACATCTTTCAAAAGCCCGTCTTCACGTTCATAGTGGTAGCAAAGAACATGCCAATAGCCATAAAGTTCACTAGCCTTCTGTTCTTTCCAATCCTGCATTTGTTTTTTGTTTTGTTAATGATTATAATAATTGTACTTCAGGAGCTGAATCTATAAAAAAAAAAAAAAAAAAAAAAAAAAAAAAAAAAAAAAAAAAAAAAAACAGTTATAACAGAAAACATGTAAGTGACTAAATGGATTAAATGATGAAAGTAAAAGTTTTTTTTTCTATATTTTGCCACGTTGTTAAAAATGTAAAAAGTTGGGAGTTTGTAAATTAGGAGATACCTTGAATATTATTACACTTGCAATGATTGTTAGTGAAGTTGGCAACTTCAAAGGTTTATAAATTACGATAATACCCTTTTAATACATGTTAAACAAAATCTAAATATGTAACAAAAGAGTAAAACTCTAGGAATGTAATTTCTACTTCCATATTCACAAAGGAACATGAACATTACCTTGTTAAGATAATTCAACTGTGTAATCACACATAACACAGCAACAATAACAAATACCTATGTTTGAGGATATGAGATCTGATTGATCCCTCTACAATAAGCTTTACTGCAATACCAATGGCCTTTATGCTTACAACCTACAAAATGAGATAGGGGTACTTTAGTTAAATCAAAAAAGGACAAAATTTAGTAATGCTTATGCTTGTGGTGGAGAAAACAAATGGTAGCAAAGAACATGCCAATAGCCATGAATGTCAAAGTCAGCCTGCATTTGTTCTAATCCTTGAACTGAGTCATTCAAAAGGAAACAGCATGACTGCAAGCCAAAATCAAAAGATCCTGAAATCAAATGGAGAAGTAAATATACAAAATACATTTTCTAGGGACAAGGGTAGAAATGGAAACAACAGTACCTGTAATACGCGACACTGAAAAGTCTTTGGCGCATGTGGAAGTGAACTCAAAAGAACCAACAGAAGTTATGAGTGCTCAAAGTGATGTTGTGAGTCATAGAAGTTTAGTCCCTCATCTATTGTGGATGCATTTAACTGGTACCAAAAGATACTATTTTTTAGTTTGTTAAAAGGGGAAAAAAATTCATATATACAATACTGAATATGAAGTCATACCGAGGCGCCCAATAAAGCCAGGTAGGCATTGTTAGTCATAAGCCGGTTAGGTGCTGCCTGAAAAGCCCTTTGCAAAGCATAACGTAGAATTGAAACTTTATCTTCAAACATAGAAGTTTAGGCGCTGCCTGAAATGCCCTTGCAACCTAAAATTAGAGTACATTACAAAAATGGTCTATGTGCTTTCTGATGTTTATCATGTTTGGTCCAAAGTTGGTGCATTTTTCAGTTATGGTCCTAATTTCAAGGTTTCATTTCAATTTTAGTATTTATTTCAAGGTTCCAAGGACTGAAACTGTAAAAGAATTCAATTTTTGACTAAACATGGTTAACACAGGAACCATTTTGTAAGTTCCTGCCACTTCCTTGATCAAATAAGCACTAATATGTATCAACTAAAAACATAAACACACCTAATCAACCATCGATGAATTAACTTACATATATACACATAAATATATGTTCATACCTGGTTTGGAGTGAAGAAGGCCATGGCTAGGGGAATTAGCCTAGGGGGAGGAATGCTCAATTCCATTCCTTCACACGCAATCACATTTAGAGCTTCACGCCCATAAAACTACCTCTCGATATTCAACTAGTCCTTATCTTGATGATCTAAAGTAGCATCAAACATATCGAACATTGAAGAGAAATGAAAAAGAACCTCCTTGAAACGAGTCACAAAAAACAGAGAACTATAAGAGCGTGAGGTGAGATTTTGTGAGGTGAGATTTGAGGAGGTGAAGTGTGAAGAAAGCTATGGGGGCTAGGTTTCCTTTACGATTCTAGGGTTTGATGAATTGTGTTAATCGAACAATATAGCCTAGGCGACAACTGCTTACTCTTTCATGGGACCTTAAACACCGAGCATACACCGGCGTTCAACGCTCTCAGGATTACGACCTAGCAATCTGATTGCAGACGCAGCATTCTCCTGACCTTCTGTGGATTGAGAAATGAAGGAGAAGAAAATGTAGAGAGAGAAAAAAGTATGAGAACCATTTGAAGAAGTTAACGAATTCAGATGAGAAATTAGGGCTCGTATGAAGCGGTATCTCTTTCGTCGAGAACCCCTGTGGGTTTGATCTGCTCAAAAGACGGGATCATATTGTGATTCTGTTGTGGGAAAAAAGAGGATTGGTGATGTTATTAGGGTTTTTTCGGTATTAGAGTGAGAGAGATAGAGAGAGAGAGAGAGACAGAGAGACAGAGAGAGAGAGAGAAGAAGAACGATGGAAATAAGGCGGAGGGTAACAATGGCGGCCTTTCAAAATTTTGGGATTTTTGTTTCCCCCAGCTGCAAAACAAGAGAACGCGCCTTTCATTAAAAAAATATAAAGCGACATTTCTAGACGTCACCCATTTTTAAATAAGTGCCCTCCGTGTTTTTATTTTTTTTTGTTCGACATTAATTTTAGGGCACGCATAAAAGCGTGTCCATTATCCTTCAAATTTTAGAAGAGATAACATGATTTTTAGGGCACACGCTTTTGCGTATCGTAAATCACCGCGTGTCATTGTTTGCGCGTCATTAAAGGGTTGTTTTCTAGTAGTGACACCAGCATACATGGACTCTGGAATTGATCCAACAAAAATGAATTTGGATGGATCAGTTACAATAATCTTGGTGGTATGAAACACACCAATCGAGGAAAGAGGAGAATTGGCCACAGTGGGGCACGATATTTGTCCATAGCCCATTTGGTGACGATGGTCCAAAACCTGGCATAAGAGATTTCAGTGTGCCGAGAGGTAGAGCCGAGGCTTTGAATCAACTGTTGCCAAAGGACCGAGCCCTAATCGAGGTTGATCCCATTGTACAGACCATAAAGGAATGTCATGAATAATCGGTTGGCCCCGTCAGAACCTACACTCTGCTCAGATAAACCCTTGAATAAGATCGTGAAAAAGCCATTCCATTGAGGAGGAAGGCATGACTTCTTGAATTTCGTCACTGTCGTAGGGATTTCAGTGTAAACCATGTTGTAAAACATGGAGAAAAGTTGACCCACAGAGATTGAATCAGGGTTAACCCTCGATTCGTCAGGTTCAAACCCTAGAAGCCAGCAAAATCACTGCTTGGAGATGGAGGATTTGTTGTCAAGAATGTCGAAGTAGATACGATGAACAGATTTGTCATAGTGAGCGGTGGAGAAAACCTGCGAGAGACATTCCATAGGCACGATTTCAACCTTGGAGAGTGAGAGAATTAGTGGAGAGTATTTGAGACACTCCACTATGGGATACATAAATGCATCATAGGAGATTGTGTTGAGATCGATGACCAGGCTTTACTGAGGTCTGATTGGAAGAATGGTAGATCGAGAAGAGGTTTCATGGACTGAGGAGGAATCCGCCATTGTTGAATGCTTCAAAGAAGAAGATGAACAGTATGAGAAAAACCTTTGGTTGCTTTGTGGGTTGCGATGAAGAGGGAAAACATCCAGGGTTGAACCCTTTATATCGGTTATGGAGGAGAGAGAAAAATTTGGCCCCAAATCTTCTTGGAACTCGGAACGGCGCTTGATGTGATTGAAAATTGACAGTTAGCGTCCCCGATGATTATGCATGAGAGAGAATATTGTTTCCTTTTAGCACGCGTTCCCGTCAAATCACTGTTGAAACTGTTAATCTTCCGGCTGAGTCATCATCTTATCTTTTAAATGAGCTGTCATCAGTAAAGAAAAGCAAGGACATATAAAAACCACAGCATTTCCATGTTGAGTACATTATTAATAACTGAAGCTTCATAAGGGAAAGTAGCTGGTAGAGAACCAAAACAGACTATTGGAAAATCAAAGATTTCCGTGCATAGAGTGTCAAAGATAAGGAAATAAAGCTATATGTACGTGGGAATTTGTGATGTCAATAAAGACACGAAACAATGGATCCCGGGCACGAATCACTTCCTTCAAAGTCAAGAGAGACTTTAAAGTGTCTGTGTGGTTTCCCGTTGAATTACGATCAAGCACTTGTTAAGAAGTTTTGAAAGGCATCTTTTGATGAGGCTTAGAAGGGTGGATTTCGCTTCAGTTCAGAATTCCGGATCTTGACATAAGATCGAAACCGAACGAAGTACCTGTGAGACCGATGTGATCTGTCGAACAAGTAGGTTTGGATTATATTTAGTGACTTGCTGGAAATGTTTGGTATGAAATCCCAAAAAGAAAATTTAAACTGGATTCTTAAGGAAGAAATATTATGGTATCTAACAATTTCATAAGAATCACACAAAAAGAAAATTTGAGATTTCATGGTACAACCACTTGGGTGGATTCGTTATTTCATGGGTGAAAGCTAGAGCAATTTTAATTGTTCATCGTCAATGCATTGTGGGTATTGAATTGTGGGTTTCACTTAGCACATAGTGACACGAAGCTAAGATCATAAACACAGAGATTGTGTAACCATAAACCTCAGTGGTTATATCTGAGAGTCTCAAGGGTTACATAAATGAACCAAAATATAATGAAGAAAAGTGTTTGAGGTGTTGTAAAAAAACCAAAATAGTGACCAAGCAGAAAACTCTTAACTTATATGAGAAAAGAGTAAGGTAGCTCATGATTAGAATAAATTTAACAGCCTAATTGGGAAGACAAGGTTTGTATATACCCATTTAGTAAGGCTTTATTCAAAATCAAATGAGGCTTTGGATAACATGCAGCAACGTGCTTCTAGGGACACTTAGCTAGTAAAAAGTGTGAGAATGATACCTGCCCCATCAACATTCCAGAAACCGCTAACGTGAATAGAAGTAAAGACAAAAAAAATATATAAATTTTTGGAGTTTTGATATGTAAGTAAAGAGAGGAACAAAACAAAAGTATGCAATCAAAGACATCACCTTTTTTTTAAGATAAGCGAAAACAAGTTTAGTGGGACCGAACCCGAAATAGACCGAGCGTTCGGTTCATTTCGGTTCCCGTGTGAACCACACCCGAAATAGACCGAGCGTTCGATTCATTTCGCTTTCAAATTTTAGTTTTGAGAAGGTGTTTTTGGTACTGACTCTGATTCTATCATACCTAGGCCTTGCAGGATTTTATTGAAACTTGCTTCAAGAAGGGCCTTGATGAAGATGTTGTCCAGTTGATTAGTGGTTCGAACAAAGTGAATTTCGACGTGTCCATCTTCCACATGATCCTTAATAAAGTGATACCTTAGTGCTATATGCTTGGTCTTGGAGTGTTGCACTGGGTTATGACATATCCTAATTGCACTTTCTAAGTCACAATATAGTGGGATCTTTTTCATATTGAGTCCATAATCTCGGAGTTGGCTTTGGATCCAAATCACTTGTGATGTGCAGGAGGCAGCTGCAATGTACTCTGCTTCGGCTGTAGATAGAGAAACACATGTTTGTTTCTTCGATTGCCAGCTAACTAACTTTTCGTCTAGGAATTGGTAGCCTCCTGTGGTGCTTTTTCGGTCTTGACCGCATCCGCCTAAGTCTGCATCTGAGTAGACTTGGACAAAGAAGCCTGAGTTTGAGGGATACCAGAGACCGAGAGAGGTGGTTCGCTTCAAATACCGAAAAATATTCTTCACTGCCAGCATGTGTGGTTCACGAGGATTTGATTGAAACCTGGCACAATAGCATACTGAAAACATTATATCGGGACTACTAGTTGTGAGGTATATTAGGGAACCAATCATTTGGCGATATAGCGTGATGTCAACAGCCGGTTTCTCCAAAGAAGGTGTGAGCTTGGTGCCGAACGCCATAGGGACTTTGACCTTTGAGTCTCCCATCATGCTGGATTTAGTAAGGAGAGTCTTTGTGTAGGCTTCCTGGTTGATAAAGATTCCTTCGGGTCCCTGTCTAATATTTAAACCAAGGAAAAAGTTAATCGGACCCATTGAGCTCATTTCAAATTTAGTCTCCATCAACTTCCTAAATTCAGCTATTAGGCTGGGATTCGTGGAGCCGAAGATGATATCGTCGACATAGATTTAAACAATCATAAGGTGGTTACCTTATTTTTTACGAAAGAAGGTTGGGTCAACCGAACCTTGTTTAAATTTAGATATCTTTAAAAACTTAGTTAAAGTTTCATACCACGCCCTAGGAGCTTGTTTCAGACCATAAACTACCTTATCCAAGATGTAGCAGTGATTTTGATGCTTTTCATTTAAAAAACCAGGAGGTTGTCCCACGTACACGGTTTCTTCAAATTTGCCATTCAGAAAGGCACACTTCACATCCATCTGGTAGACCTCAAAGTTCTTATGTGCGGCATAGGCAAGAAATATTCGAACTGATTCCAATCTTGCAACTGGAGCGAACATCTCTTCGTAATCGATTCCTTCTTCCTGGCAATATCCTTTCACCACAAGCCGAGCCTTATTTTGGATAACATTTCCCTCTTTGTCCAGTTTGTTTCTGAATACCCATTTGAGACCGACAACTGATGCATCTTCTGGTGTTGGAATAAGTCTCCAGACCATATTTCTTTCGAACTCATTGAGTTCGTCTTGCATTGCCTGAACCCAATCAGAATGATCAAGAGCAATATTGACGGTTTTTGGCTCTATTTTGGAGATGAACGAGTTAAACATGCAGAATTCTACTTTGGAGAATAGAGTAGTTTGCTTCGCTTTTAGTTGTGATCGAGTTAGAACCTTTTCTGATGCATCAAGAACTATTTGAGATGCACGGTGATCTCTGGTCCATTTGATGAGAGCAGGGTAATTTGGATGATAAGAGGGATCCAACTCAGCATTTACTTCTTCTTCCAACTCTGATTGTAAATCACCATCATAAAGCATATCGGAATTGTCATCAAACGTCACATAATAGGTTTCTTCAATACATTTAGAACGCTTATTCAGAACCCCGTACGCCTTTGAAGTAACAGAGTATCACAGAAAGATGCCTTCATCAGCTTTGACATCAAATTTTTTGCGATGCTCTTTGGAGTTGAAGATGAAGCACCTCGAGCCGAACATATGGAAGAACTTGACATTCAGCTTCCTGTTGTTAAGAATCTCATAGGGGGTGAGAGAGGAACGCTTATTGAGATAAGACCAGTTTTGAGTGTAGTAAGTTGCAGCAATGGTGTCTGCCCAGAAATATAGAGGAAGACAGGTAAAACTCAGCATGGTTCAGGCTGCCTCACCCAGGGATCGGTTTCGCCTTTCAACAATTCCGTTCTGTTGAGGAGTATAGGGGGATGAGAAATTGTGACTCGTGCCATTTTCTGCTAAGAAATCTTCCAGTTCTTTGTTCTTGAATTCTAGTCCATTGTCGCTCTTGATGTTTCAAACGACTTTTCTCAGTTGCACTTCAACCTGCTTGATAAAGATCTTCAGCTTCGGAGTTGCCTTAGATTTGAGTTTTAGAAAGAACACCCAAGTAAACCTTGAGAATTCATCAACAACAACAAGGATGTATTTGTTACCGCCAATGCTCTCAATTGATGATGGACCACATAATTCGCTGTGAAGCAACTCAAGTGGTTCAACAACTTTTGTATTTATGATTGTTGGGTGACTTTGGCGACTTTGTTTCCCCATTTCACAAGCAGCATGTAAATGTTCTTGATCGAACTTGAGCAGTGGAAGACCCCGAACATGATCACCGATGACTAGCTTGTTGATGTCTTTGAAGTTGAGGTGCGAGAGCCTTCGGTGCCACAACCAGCTTTCGTCTAAATGAGCTTTAGACAATAGACATATGGCATGTTTTCCTTTGATTGGGTTGAGATTCAGAGGGAACATTTCACCTTTTCGTTCTGACTTGAGAATCACTTTGTTGGTCCTCTTCTCTATTATTTCTGAACCTTCGTCATCGAACGAAACTTTGAGCCCTGTACCTCCCACCAGTTGAGACACACTGATGAGGTTATGCTGCAATCCCTCTACATAAGCCACCTTCCTGATTGTAAAATCTCCATTGGTTATCATCCCATAACCCTTGATCGTTCCATAGGAGTTGTTACCAAACTTGACGTTACCACCTTTTTGAAGGGACCGAAACTCCCTTAGTTCTTCCTTTCTTCCTATCATGTGACGCGAGCAGCCACTATCTATGTACCATTCTTTGTCGCATTGCTCGTCACTTATAACCTGCAGAAATTAAGCAGATTTAGGAACCCAAAGTTTCTTGGGTCCTTGTGAGCCTTTCACAGAAACAGGAATAGCAAGAGAAGCATCAACAAGATAAGTTCGTTTTGTTAAGGTTGTTTTATCTTTCCTCTTAATAGTAAACACTTTGATTTTATTAGGGTTAGTTTAAAGTGTTTTGGATTTAGGTTCAGTAGTTTGGACTTTAGCTTGCTTTCGGTCTTCATTTGCTGAGGAAATCTTACTTTTTCCTTTCAAATCCTTCGTCGATTGTGAGCTTGGTGTAGGACGCGAATTAGGCTTAGAAGAGGAATGAGAACGAGAAGAATTAGAGGAATAGAATTTAGAATGAGAATCTTTCCTGACTTCAGGTTTGAAATGATCCTTTTGGTTTTGATCATTTGAGGGACCGAAGCTGAACCTTCGGTTGCTATTTGTTGATGGGCTGAAACTGCCTTTTCGGTTGTTGTGAGGTTTGGACTGAAACTGGATATTCTGCTATAAAAGCTTGATGGACTAAACTCAGGTCTTTGTCTGTTGTTGTTTGGTGGAACGAAACCGGGTTTTCGGTTGCTGTTGCTATCAGGACAGAACCTATTCATTCGGTCTTGTGTTTTCTATTGCCCGAAAGTCTTCTTTCGGTTCTTTTGATCCAACCAACCGAAGCTCCTTTTATTTTTATTCTCTTCTCCTTTTGGGTTGGAGTTTCTATTAAAGTGAGTGTAGTAGGATTTTGGGAGCGCCAAAATTGCTTTCACTCTGAGAGATTTTTCTTGTATCTCAGATTCCTTTGGTGTTTTTGATTGTTCACCTGTTTCGGTTGTTTGTGAATATTTGCCATCTGTTTCGGCTTCTGAACAACAGGTTCACTTTTCATGGAAGAGGTTTCGCTTGTTGAGGGGACGTATTCCACTGGAACCTCTTTTGTTCCACTGGTACTGGGTACATCATAATTGGTAGGTTTATTTAGTCGTTCTGCCACGTATCTACCTTTCGCCTTCCATGATGTTCGCTCTGACAAACCAACTGTTTCATTTGCATTGTCTATCGGTGCAGACCAGAAATACTCATCATAACCATCTGCATTATCTTCATTCAACAGCACAGTGAGTTCGGCTGTCTGATGTTCGGTTACTCCTGTGACCTTATAAACTTGATTGGGAGTTGTTCTTACCTTTTGGTAAACAACGACTTTTTCTTTAAGCACTGGGGACTTACTTTTGGATAAACGAGCGAATTCCACAGAATTTTCAGAAATCAAGTTTTTGTGGTTTTCAGCTTCGCTCTTAATAAACTCTAAATAGTCAACCTCATCCTCTACAGAGATTTCACTCATGTCATCGTCCTCATTAAGTTCAGATGCATTTTCAACATCAATTTTATTTTCTGGACTTAATTTGGTACTCAATGAGTCAAATTTTTGTATGGTTTCGGCTCTGAGTTTCAACTTGACATTTTCGTCCAAAAGGTCTTTGAGCATGTCCTTATGGTCTTTGGACTTAATAAATGATTCAATTTTGTCCAGACCAAACATATAAGTGGGACTTACATAATCTGAAGATACAACACTTTCACAGTTGTATGCTTCGGCAGCAATTTCATCCTCCTTTAGCTCAAGAAAGAGCAAAATCATGCGATGTATTTTTTGGCCTATTTCACAGTCCAAATGCAGTTGTGTAATGTTAGTATAAAGTCTTTTTGCAATCAAACAAAAAACGTTTCTTTGTTTTAACAATTTAAGACTGTCTCTTTGCAAATATATATTTTCATCCCTAGACCTAACCAGCTCCAACTCCTTCTGCTCAATCCACATTCTTTGCTCCTCGCTCTTGGATGACACCCTGCTCATTTGGTCAGTTAGATTAGAATTCATGACACGTGGTTGAGTTAAACAACTATCTAGATTTGAAATTCTTGAATTTAAGTTATTTCATTCTTTTTCATATGATGCTTGTGGGATTTTAAACGAAACAAAAATGGATTGTACCTTCTTGATCAGTTCATCAAGTTCATTAATCTGCACACTAAGAGTCTTCGCTGTAAATCACACATCCTCTCGCTCCTTAGTCACTTCGTTTCCACCATCAGTATTGTATCCCCTCATCTGATATACATCTGTCACCATCAAGCATCTTCCACTAGCGTCACCACTCTTCACCACATAAGCCTTTCCATGAGTAGGCTTTTCACTTCATCATCTTCTGAGTTGGTCGACCATACCTGTACGCCACCGAGCTCATCATCATCTACCGAACCCTGCACAATTAGAGCATTCATAGAGGGATTAGTAGCAGCTTTCTTCCTTTTAATCTCCTTCAGTCTTTTCAGAAGACTCGCTTCGTCATCCTTCTCATCATCCTTCTCTTCCATTTTCTTCAATACGCAATCTTTTGCGTAGTGATTTTTCCTTCCATTGGAAAACCAGTTGACACCAGAATCAGCTTCACCCTTCGCTTCTTTCTTTGGTTCTTCAACCTTCGGCTCCTATTTTGCTTTCTCAGAGCTGTAGCTTCCTTGCCAGTTTCGGTTCTTGTTGGTAGGACACTTCTTCTTGATGAACCTCCTAGGATTTGACATCATCATGGCAAAGTCTTCAGATGTCAGATCGTAGTCTCCCAGATTCAGATCTTCTTCTTCTTCTGCCGCGCTCTTACCCTTTGACAGAAGGGCCAAGGACCCAAAGTTTGAGACCACGCTTTTCTCTTGTAACAAAGTCTTTTCCTGGGATTTCAGAATCCCCACAAGTTTCGCCAAAGAATATGACTTAAACTGCTCATGTGCTTTAATTGTTGACACAACCGCCCTCCATTCGGGTCTTAATCCATTTAAGAAAGTGACCTTCTGTTCGATGAGCTCTCTTTCTATATCATGTTTGATCATCTTACTGAGAAGATGATTGAACCGATCGAACATTTGTGTAACAACCTCCTTTGGCTTCTGTTTGAACTCTCCAAATTGTGAGAGAAGTAGGGTCTGAATCGAGTGCTCCAGATCTTCATCTGTGGAATACAGATCTCGCAGCCGATCCCAGATTTCCTTTGTTGTACCACATGAACTTACCAATCGAAACATGTTAGATTGAAGGGCGAATCGAATTAGTCTCAATGCTTTAATGTTGCATTGGAACTTTTCATTTCCATCCTGAGCGACATCCTTCACATCTTTTAAGAGATCATTGTACTCCTTCTGAGTTTTAATGATTCTTGAAGTGCTTGAATGAGCGAATGGGACAACTATGATTGCTTCCCATATCAGATACCCATTATCTTCCAATCCAATAACGTAATCTTCAAAATGGTGTGTCCACACTTCGTAGTCTTGAACGTAGAGGATTGGGATCTTGGTTGTTGATCCGATGTTGTTAGAGATGTTGATGGGATTAAATTGAGAATCGTCCATGCTTGATCGTTTAAGCTGTTATAAGATCAGACTTTGTAATACATAATATTAGGGCAAGATTAATAATTAATGAGATAGTCAATTAAGGAGTGACGGATCAATAAATATCAATGAATGCAGAATGAACCCTAATCACTTCTTTGACAGAAGTGATGTGTATGAATTATACAGCCTCCTGCTCTGATACCAATTGATGAGATGAAAATTCTCTTTGATCGTTTAGATCTTACACAGGTTTATCAGAATCATGCAAACAAAATAACAAACAAAAGAATGAACCAACAATGAGCTGAATGATTCAATAGATTCACGCCTCAGCAGAGCTCGATGAAGAACTTCCGCTATAGAGGCTTTTAGGGTTAAAGTCGATAGAAACAAAAACGTTATGAATGATCTACTAAAATAGCTATGCATGCAAGCATCTATAAATACTAAAACCCTAATAATTAAATCACGGATTGAAAAGCCTAATCCGGATACAAAACTGGGCTAAGGAACGAGCCCAAGACGCAACACAAAATAGACCCAACAGAATCTCCTGTAGTACCCTTCCAAACCTAGGAAGATTTGAATCTCTGATGGAGACTTTGGGACCTCCCACTGCATGACGGCCTTTATATTGGCCGGATCTACCAGTATACCCTTCTGGTTGACGAGGTGCCCAAGGAATTGCACCTCGCGCAACCAGAACTCGCACTTGGAGAACTTTGCGAAAAGTTTCTCCCTCCTCAAGACCTCTAGCACCTCCCTCAGGTGTTCCTCGTGTTGCTCCTGAGTCTTGGAATAAACCAAGATGTCATCGATGAATATAATCACAGACCGATCCAACATCGGCTTGCAGATGCGGTTCATGAGGTCCATAAACATGGATAGAGCGTTGGTGAGCCCAAACGACATCACCACAAACTCGTAATGACCATAACGGATCCTAAAAGCCGTCTTCTAAACATCTTCACCGCTGACCCGCATCTGATGATACCCGAAGCGCAGATCAATCTGGGAAAACCAAGATGCTCCCTAAAGCTGATCGAACAAGTCATATATCCTCGGGAGTGAGTAATGGTTCTTCACCGTTACCTTGTTCAATTCCTGGTAATCTATGCACTTATGGTGCGACCCATCCTTCTTCTTCACAAACAGGATCGGGGCTCCCCATGATGAACCACTCGGTCTGATGAAACCCTTGTGTAACAGCTCCTACAACTGTGTAGACAACTCTTGCATCTATGGAGGAGCCAACCGATACGGTGCCTTGTCTATCGGAGCCGCACCAGGAACCAGGTCAATCCTAAACTCAACTTGTCTCTCCAGAGGTATCCCAGGCAATTCCTCTGGGAACACGTCCTGGTACTCTCGCACCATTGCTACATCATCTACTGTCAACGTACCCTTATCCCAAGTATCCATCACATATGCGACATAACCTGCGCAACCCTGCTAGAAGTAGCGCCTCGCTCTCGCTGCTGAACAAGGAATCAGTCCGTGCTATGGCCTCTTGCCCTGAATCACTAACTCTCCCCCACTTGGAGTGCGAACTCTCACTAGCTGTAAGTCGCAATCAATCACTGCCCCATTGGTGCTTAGCCAATCCATGCCTACGATGACCTTGTTGCCTCGCAAAGGAATAGGGACCAAGTCCACCAAAAACTGCTCATCGAATAAATGTAGTGAGCATGCCTTATGCACCCTCGCGACCTTGGGGGTCCTATCATCGGCTATCTCCACCTCGAGTGGACAATCTAGCTCCCCCGGAGCTCTGCTAAACCTCTTGCTAAGTGCAAGCGAAACAAACGATCGGGTAGCCCCCAAATCAAACAAGACTATAGCTGATATGTCGTTCACTAAGAACGACCCGATATATAGAAACACATAACTATAAGAACAATCAACAATCAATAATACTAAAGAGATGAAAGGAAATACATACCCATCACCACATCAGGAGTCACTCCCGCCTCCTCTGCTGTCATCTGAAAAGCTCTACTCTTCGTCACTGGCGCTTCACTTCAGCCCTGACGGCCGTCTGTAATCCTCAATGTTGCATGGGTAGGTGCTACCACCTTCCCTATTGCTGCTGCTGTCAAACTCGGACACAGGGACTTTTTATGTCTCCTTTGATTGCAATGGAAGCAAATCAGATCTGATGCTGCGGTGACAGTGGTAGAAGTTGGAAAATCTCTGCTCATATGCCCAGTCCGACCGTACTTGTAGCAGCAAGAACTCCCTGCCTTGCACGCCCCATCGTGCAATCTCCCACACTTTCCACACTAACCGTGGCTTTGCTGACCTCTAGATCTGTGATCTGAAACCTTGGGCTTCTTTCCCGAACTCCTTGTACCAGAAGCCACCTCTGGCTTTCTCTTTCTCTCGATCTCAAGGTCAATCTCTATCTCACGAGCCCTAGTAATCATGTTATCCAACGTTTTACAGCAGGACCGACTCACAAACTAGCGGATATCACTCTGCAACATCTCATGATATCGGGCCTTCTTCATTTCCTCATCAGCTGCGTATTGAGGAACGAGAAGGGCCCTCTCCCCGACCTTGGCGGTAATCTCTGCCACCGTCTCTGTAGTCTGAGTAAGATCCTGAAACTCTCTGGCTAACTGTTGCACCTCAATGACCGGTGCAAACTCGGCTCTGAACCTGGTAGTAAAATCAGCCCAAGTCATAGCATCAAGTGTTGTGTCAACTTCGATGACGTGCCCAATCTCCTCTTACCAATCTCGTGCCATGTCCTTCAGAAGACAGGACGCTAATCTAACCTTGTCCCCCTCGGGAAATCTGCTAGTGCGGAATGCGTTGGCCATATCTGCCAAACATCTAGTACTCGCAATGGGGTCCCACGCCTTATGATAATCTAGAGCTCCGCATGCCCAGAACTCCCTGAAAGTGAGCGTGCGTGATCCCATCATGGCCGCCATCTCAGCACGGAACGTGCTAATCTTCTCATCCATCAACTCGAAGATACCCTCCTTGATCAAACCATAGATAACCGGAGTCTACTCAAGTATGATGCGGGTAACCTCTATGGTGACAAACTCCTTGGTCTGCTCATCCAACTGCTCGACCCCTGAGTCTGATCTTGATCCCTCCCTGGCACCTGAACTGCTGCCTGCTGGTCTAGGGTGTAAAACCACCATTCTGAAAACACATTACAATAAACATCAAAACACTGATATATCACGAGGGATCATTACTACTATAGGTTTTCCGGTCTCATCTCAGCCTTCCTTGATTCAAGTACGGATCCTATGCTTCCAGTAGTATGATCCCCTATTACCTTCCATATCTATCTGTACGACTCCACCGAGCCACTACTACTGCTACTGATCTCAGCTACTCTCATCCTAGGCTTGCCCTAGGGCAAATCTCTGACTCAACAAAACCAGTCCTTAGCTGCTGAAGGCCTCCTTTTAATGCCAATTAGTCATCACCTAAATACCACCACATGAGACGAGGCTCATATAATCCTTCGAGTAAAAGACTCATCCCCACAACGGTTGGACTCAAACAAGAGCTGCGCAATAGGGCTAATTCTAGCACTCTGAGATTATTCAACCCTGATCTCATGTGACGTGTTGTATTCACCTAATAGCTAACTCCATCACTCGGAGTCCCACAAAGCACAAAGCAAGCAGCATTCTGACACAGGAAACTAATCAAGAAACTCTATTCTCATAACAAGAAACTGTACTAGCATACAAGGCTAAGTTCGTACTGTCAGGCATAATCTAAACATGCTATCCTATTGTTGTCTACTCAATACTAGCAGGCACATAAGGCATCCTCCTAAATCCTTAGCCCTATTCTAGCATGTTGTTCTACTGAAACTAAAACTGATAATCATAACAAAAACTTGTATGGGTAATTTGGCAGTACTTACTTGAGCTCGGCTGATCGCATGCACCACACTCTTTTTCTCGTTTTCAAAACTCTTTTCTTTGTAAGTCTCTTTCTCAAAAATTCTATTGAAAATATTTTTCTTTCGAAATTCTTTTTACTATTTCCTTAGTTTGAATTCAGTCACACCCGTAAGTGTGCCAGATTCACTCAAACCAAAGCTCTGATACCAACTTGAGACGTCGCAAAATACGACCCAATTTCTTTTAAATAATAATAAAACCATAACATCGAATTCCATAAAATAAAAAACATACGTCAATATCGCAAAACCATAATAAAGTGTCGTGATAAAAACTGTATCAACTGTGTGAGGTCATATCTAAGAAAAACTAAACCAACTTCCAGGATAAAACTAAAGTTGTGGTGTGTGCGATGTCATCATCCCTAGCTCTTCCCTTTACTTACGGAAGTACCTGAAACCAAAACTGAAACTGTAAGCACGAAGCTTAGTGAGCTCCCCCGAACTACCACATACCATACAATCAAATAAACACATATTGGACCTTGCCCACTGCATCGGACCGAAGTCCGAAAACTGCATCGGACCGAAGCCCGGAAACTGACTGGCGCCCTGTCCCCTGCATAAGACCGAAGTTCGAAACTAACTGTATCAGATCAAAATCTGAAACTGACTGGGTTGAAGTTTGGAAACTGACTGAGCATAGCATAGCATAGCGTAAACATATCAACTAGCATAAACACATATACTACACAGTGTATCGGACCGAAGTCCGGAACACATAACACAAGGAAATGCTTGAATCACAAAGACATCAATCAGAATGAACTACTACATCGGACCAAATTCCAGAACTACTGCTAACTAGACGGGTTGGCATTGTGGTCGTAGACCCATACCTACTGGAAGGAAAACTCTCCTCAAAAGCTGGCTGTTGAAACTCTACTCGGGAACTGTCTGCTGCTGGTCCGGTCTCTCCCGGCTACAATTCCCATAAACACACTCAATCAACTACTGATAACTATATTGAGGGTAAAATGAATATTTTTATCCCTGGTCAAAGTCAGCCTCCTGGTCAAAGTCAACATACAGTTCACCCGACTCGTCGAGTTGGGCCACCAACTCGTCGAGTCCCTACTCTTATTTCTCATTCTTGCCCGCTAATACTCGTTGATTTTGGCATAGACTCGACGAGTTCCTCCTCGAAACTAATAAACAGTCTATCTTCATCTGACTCGCCGAGTTGTATGAACGACTCGTCGAGTTCTCCTGCATCATAAGAGCATTCTAGCCTGTGACTCGCCGAGTAGTATGAACAACTTGTCGAGTCTGTTCTTGAGGCAAAAAGATTGCCCTAGAATCGCCGAGTCTGGGCATTTACTCGCCAAGTCCCTCCATTGTTAAGTCTGATTTCCGACTCACTGAGTCCACGTCCAACTCACTAGTTCCACTCGGAATAATCCAAAAGGGGAAAATCGGGGACTCGTGACTCGACTCGACGAGTCTGAAGAACAACTCGCCGAGTCGCTTCCATGAAAACACTATACAGTCGATTATGATCAATTCCATTGCATTCAACTTATAGATCTGGGTTCCTACGCTTGTTTCACATGTAAATTTTCCAACTTTATGTGTGTGTATGAATCAATGAAGGTTTAAAGGCTCTAAAGGGACCAGAAGTGTAGATCTAGGGCTTTTTATGCCAGAATGGTGCCATAAAGGCAGTAGATCTTAGCTTCTAGAGCTCATACATGGGTAGATCAGATGGCTATTCATCACCACATGTTCTCTATACTACTACTAAGCCAAAAAGGGCAAAAAAAAAAGCCAAATAAGCACTCTAATTGAAGAAGGACAAAGGTTTGATCTTGATACCTCAAAGAAGACTGTAATGCAACAAGGAAATCTGATCTACTTTTCTCCCCTTTGATTCTTCCTCTTCTCTTATCTTCTTCTAGCTTTAAATGCACCAGCAACTTGCACAATATGAGAAATCACACCAAAAATGATAAGGATCGGCTAGGGTTTTAGTATGGAACTCTCTGTGGGTGAGGGAGGCTGATTAGTTCTCAATACGTTGTTTACATAAGGTGCAAACCCTTAGCTTTATGGTTTCATCCAGACTTGCGGACTCGCCGAGTCACCGGCTCCAAACACGTGCTTATCCCGTCTCTACTCGACGAGTCGGGCTACTAACTCGTCGAGCCCCTCTTGAAAACTTGAAAATTTAGATATTTAAATACATACCAGAATTGAGGCGTTACTGTATTACTCTCTGTTAGATTGAGGACCATTAGGGTCAGAGGTGGAGTCGAGCCTATGTAGCTCTAGTGGGGTGGGACCCATGGGTGAGTCCCGTGTGATTATGGTAATCCAAGTGGGACATGGTAGAGACCATTGGGTCAAGGTTTTAGATCTTGAGTTGCAGGATTAAGTATATAGTTATTGTGTGGTGTATAGGGGTTTATAGGCTGGGTAGCCTTGTTATTTAGACTCTTAGGAACCTGGTGGTTGGACTATGTACGAGACTGGTAGTCACAATGATGGTGTGGGAACCATTATATCTCGGTCTGGTGAGGGTTGTAGTGAATCAAAAGGCTTTGGGTGAAATGCAAGTGCTGATTTATGGATGTCGGGTTCTAAGTTAAGCATCGGGTTGGTTTTTGGTTGATATCTCGAGTTAGGAATAACAAATGTTTATGTGCAATTTTTCTTTTTAGTAGGGTAAAAATCAGGGTATCTATATGCCAAGGGCATCAATCGAAGGGTTCAACGGCAAGCAATGAATTCGATTTTGATGATAGATCAAGCCTTTGTGATTGTGTCTTGGATTGGTTCTATTCGTGAAGGGCATCAAGAGAAGTCAAGGCCGTATTATTGATTCAGATATAGTGTGTGGAGTCACTTATTAATCATATAATATGTTAGGTCACTTGCAGTTTGAGTTAAAATAATTTCAGAGTAAAAGATTTGATCTTGTTGTGCAGCTCTCATTTGAGTCTAACCGTTGCAGGGATGAGTCCTCTACTCAAAGGATTATATGAGATTTCTGTCAAGTATGAGTGTTGCGCTACAATAATGGTCAGTGATTTTGTTTCCATCAGAAGCATCAAGTAAATCAAGGGTTGGAAGCGTTTTGTTTAAGGCTTGGCTTCAATGAGGTTTTGTCCTAGATGTGGTATAATATGGGTGGTCTGTCGTGGAGTAAGGTTGGTTTTCTTCTCGGTATTATAGATTCGACTTCCTCGGGTTGGAAAGTTATGCTTGGGTTGGGTTCGGTTTCCTTGGGAAAGCTATTTTATGCTCATGTTTGTAATTGTATCCCTCAGAATGTCGGGCTTCTCGAGCATGGTAAGGAATGATTTCGAGGATGAAATCGAATTTAAGTGGGGGAGAGTTGTATCATTCAGTTTTGAATCGCATCATTATTTGGATTCATGACCCGATCATCGGTTATCATAAGTCTTAGCGCCTTGGGGAAGAAATTATTTCGGCCTTTTTGGATGTGGGTGTTATAATTTAAGTGATTCGGGTGTTCGTTTGTGTTTCGGAGCCCAAGGGTATAATCGTAATTTGATAACTCATCCCTTTATAAATTTTGGGTTTTTGTTTAGAAAATTCTTAGGAGAAGGTGATTTGATAGAAGTTTAGGACTTTTCTTCACCTTTCCATGGATATAAACTCGTTGAAAACGGGCTTAAGCCGAAGGAGTTATGGTTATTTGAAGATCTTAAGAATTGGGGCTTGCTCAAGTACACGGGGCGAACACACCAAGTACGCGGGGCGTAATGAGGTAAATGATTGTGGGTCTTCTTCGAGTATGCCAAGCATACTAAGGGGTACACGAGGCGTATTCCCATCGGCTAAACACCCTCATTTTTATGGTTTTACCCCTATTTAAGCATCTTATCTTTGTGAGTCTAGACCCTTTTCAACCTCCACGCCTCCTAAGCCCTAATATTCAACCTTTAGCCACCATTTTGGAGTCCTTAAGCTTTTGTGTGCGATTTTAAAGTATTCCTGAGAATCTGAGGAGGTTAAATATGGTTGAAGGATCATATTTTGGTGTGCTTTTTGGTCCCTTTGGTTTGTATTTATGTGTTTTAGCTTGCCTCAAGAGGTGGACAGTAGATCTGGATGTTTTAGGTGTCCTAAATGCATAAAAATGTGAACTTGATAGTTTATACCAACTCATGTGTAACACCCTTTTCATAAAATAAATAAATAAATGTATAGAAGCCCTAAAATGAATAATAATTGAGCGAGACGTTAGGTTCGAGGAGTTAAAAGTCATAATTACAGAAGTCAGGGTGCGTTTGGTAATTAATGGACTTAAATTGTAAATATTTGAAGGCTTAATGGTTTATTGGTAATTTAGGGATTTATTTAGAAAGGAAATCATAGAATCAGGGGTAAAAGGGTAAATAATGGATTAAAATGAAAAGATCCCATAGGGACGGACCATAATTGTAATTATGGTAAAGATGTCATATGGTCAGGTATATATGTATCTTTCCTTCACTGGTAACCCTAATCCTAGGAACCTTGAGTCAGCTGCCAACCCACCCTATATCTCCCGTTTGCGGCCACACCTCACGACTCCTCCATCACCGATCAGTGTTCCTCGTCTGTGAAGTTGGAGGGCCACCAAGATATCACCGCTGCCGCCAGTAAAGCCAAGAATGCCAATTAGAGGGTCGTAGAACCCCTTCAGCCGCCGCCAAGGGCCATCAAACCCTCTCCGTCCTTCTCCCTCTCTTTCTCCCGCCAACAGCCGCACGTAGCTTGGAATGAACCACCATGTTAGGTGATTGGGCACTAGACGGGGGAAACTGTCATTGAGTTAGGACTATAGCACCACCAGAAGCGCTGTCGCTGCATCCATTTTGTGACCATTGAAGTCCCGCCATCGCTACTAGTTGCTGGAAATGCTATGCGTAGACGGAAAGCCATCAAGATCAGGAAAGAAAGCCTTTTTTCATTGTGCAAATCGGGAAGCGATGTTGCGACGCTGCTGCTGCCTCTCCGGAGGTTCTTTCGCCGCGAATGTCGAAGGTTGGTCATTGTGCTTCCATCTTGGGAAAAGGTTGTAGTGTGTGTGGCTGTATTATTTTGTTAGAGTGTTTTACTTAGCTAGAAAAAGATCAAGATCAGCCGCCGCCACCACCTTGAGGTGGTGGCTACCATCTTGTACCGTTGCCGGCCACCACTAGAGTGGTTGTGTGTGTGTGTGTTAGTGTAGTGTCTGTGTATATTTGAGATTTTATTGTAAATTGTAAAATTAGAATAACGAAAGGAAAAATCAAACCACCACTATAGGATGGTGGCTTCCGCCTCCTGCCGCCACCGACCGCTACGTCAGGTGGCGGTGTGCCTTGTTGGATAGTGACTAGTTTGGGATGTTTGGACAAGGGACTAAAACCCTAATGGGCCTTGTAAGCCCTCATGGGCCCAATAAAGCTTAATGGACCTAAAAGCCCAACCATGTGACTAATGGGCTTAGTGAAACCCTAAAGGGCCTAGTAGAATCATAATGGGCCCAATGAACCTTAATTGTTCAAAGGACCTAGCTAATGGGCTAGTATTTGGGTTGGAAAAACTATAATGGAAATAAAACCCTAATTTGGGGAATTAATTGGGAGACACGGGAAATATTTTATAACTGGAGATATTAAATAATAATCATTGGAAAAATATAATCTAAGCAATATTGGACTTAATGGATTAAGTCCTTAATGGGTTAAGTGATAAACACTTAACCCTAATCATTATTTTATGTGAAAACCCTGATTTCACTTGGGTTTATTATTGGGCATTTCAATTTAGCCTTGATGATTGGATTATTAATGGACCATCCAAGATCAAGAAAATGGATTAGAATAATTAATGGGCTTTGAGGTAAGGCCCATATGAGGAGTTGGGCCTAATTTGGTAGATTAGGCCATGCATGGGCCATAGTTTGAGCCTTTATGATTAGATGATGGGCCATAGGAGTTGGACCAAATGGTTGGCCCTTATGGTAAGACCTTATAAAGGTTTAGGCCCAACTTGGAAAATTGGGCCATATATTGGTCTTTGATTCATAGTTCACTTTGGGCCTATGGATTGGACCTTGGGCCTGAATAAATACAAACTTAGGGTAATGTAGTAATTATCCAAGTATTTATTGATGGTTATGGGTTGGGACCCAATTATCAATTGGGTGTTATTTTGGTGTTGACAGTTCAGGAATCTGTCATCCAGCAACTTGGGTTGTGTCTGCGTGACTTCAGCAATGTGGGGTTATGTCTTCGGTACATCAGTAGTGTGAGGTGAGTTTCCTTCTAGTAGGAACGGGTCTACAACCAGAATGCCGGCCCGTATAGATATCAGTAGTTCCGGACTGCGGTCCGATGCCAGGGCGGTCCCGAGAAGTAGTTCAGTATTCTTGATGTCTTTGTGATTCAGACATGTCTATGTGTTATTTGTTCCGGACTGTGGTTCGATGCAGTATCTATTATATGTGTTATTGTTATATGTTATGATTATGTTATGCTATGTTCCGATAGTTTCGGACATCGGTCTGATGCAATGGGCGAGGCCCTACTCAGTTCTGGACTTCAGTTCGATGCAGTTGGTGAGGCCCTAGTTAGTTTTGGACTTCGGTTCGATGCAGTGGGTGAGGCCCTATTTATTTCCGGACTTTGGTCCTATGCAGTGGGTGAGGTCCTAGTTAGTTCTGGACTTCGGTCCGATGCAGTGGGCGAGGCCCTAGTTAGTTTCGGACTTCGAATGTTGTTTATTTACAAATGTTTTACAAAGTGTTTAATTGAAAATGAAACTTTTTGACTTGAAAAATTAGGTCATTACAATATCCATGCATGGACCCGCATATTTCCATGCACTAAAGATTCCTCCTTTCTCTTATACTCCAAAGCAACGACAGTAAAGGAGTTTAGACACCACCTTCTCTCTCACTTTTCCCACTTCCCTCAAAACTCATCTTCAAGGCAAGAAGAATGATCTTGCTAGAAGGGAAAATATCCTCAATTTCTCCCTAGAGTTGTAATGGAAATTCCTCCACTCACCTAATATTTTATTATATTTCAAGATGAATCCATATTATTTTATTCATAATAATATGTGATGATCATCCTTAGGAAAGCATCCCTCCTAGGAAAGTTCCTCATCTCAACAAGAGTTTAAGCTTGAGATCTTCACTCCATAACTTCAAACAACTCCTCAACCAACTCAAGGTGACCTTCATACCCCACCTTTTTCAATGTTTTAATGTTTTTGGGGGAGAGTACAAGTCAAATCTTGCCTAAACTCTTAAATGGGTGAGCTTCATACCCCACCGTTTTCAATGCTTTAATGTTTTTGGGGGAGAGTACAAGTGAAATCTTGCCTCAACTCTTACATGATTGCATATATACATATGTTTGTATGTGTGTGTGAAATATTATTAAATTAATATTTTAGCAATATACTCATGAACGTAGGAATTCTCAATTTCATAAAGAATAGAGGATACTTTGTACAAAAGAGCCTCCCAACTATTGGGTGTGTTCAACTTAACCCTTTTATCTATGCTTTCATGTCTAGAGATAAAAGTTATAATAGGAATCTTGATAAGTGGACACCATTTCTAGTCATTTTCGAAAATGGAAACTTTGTGAACTATCTGCAAACTATCAGGGTGTATTCAATAAATCTTCGATACAAAAGTTTCCGTCAAGAAAATATATAAATAGAGCCTTTATGACAGAAATATTTGCATGCCGTAAGCTGCTGTCATGAAACCTCCAAGAACATAAGTAATGTTCTGTATGTCATAAAACAGAAAACGCGTGTCATAACCGGAAGTTATAAATTTATATAAATTATAACATGACACTTTTTCTCTTGACTAAAATGACTCATTTTTCAATAAACGAAAAGGAATGAACACGAGCACCCAGTTAACGAGCACAATCAACGATACGAAACGAGAACGATATTTCTATTCAAAGAGTAGTAGACAGGCCAAAGGTTGTTAATATTCTAGTCAGACAAATCTCAAAAGTACCTAAATATGAAAATATTAGTGCACGTCTAAGCCTGTAAGGTGTTATAGCTAGAGTCTCCTGGAGGGAGAGCGGGAATTTGTATATAGATCTATACGGGTTTGACACCCCGCACCTTCGTTGTTCACTACAGCTAGACAGGCCAGTCTAGGGTGACAAATGTCTTTTCCAAACCGAGGGTGCCTGAGAAACGCCAAAACAGGCATTCCGTCAATTTAGTATGGTTATAACAAACCACTAGAATATGTTATATTAACTAGAAATTTATGTAAGGAAGACCTCATAAATAAATTTTGGGACGTTGTGTTGACTGTCCAATACGTGATAGATGATGGTCCGCATTTGTTGCGTTGACTGTCCTTTCTTTTCACCATGTAGAATGTCCACAATTTCCACGTTGATTCTTTCTCCTAACAAGTATACAATCATAATACTGCTATTTTTAAAAACTAAAAAGCGTAGGACTCTATGGAAAATGATTTTCTACGATTTCGATAACAATAAACTCGAACTTACGAATATTTTATAGCAGAAAATATAGGATTTTCTGGAGAAAACGGTTTTCTACGATTTTGATAACGATAAACTAGAACTTAAGAATATAGCAGAAAATATAGGATTTTCTGGAGAAAACAATTTTTCTACGATTTCGATAACAATAAACTAGAACACACACTCAATTTTACTGGATAAGAGGAACAAGATTTTCAACCATATTTCCTTTTTGAAAATAAGGGATTTTTCTTGAAGCGGTTGATTATTACTATTCAAAACAACTATTCTCGGACACAACTCACTTTCACAAATTACAATACTTTTCCAAGCTTACTCCTTATAAGGATGAACAAAAGTAATGTCATACACACATATATCCATGATTTTCAAGGCAAGACTTCAAACGATTTCATAGAAAATATCGGATTTTCTGAAAGTACAATGAGAACGATTCTAAAACAAGTGTAAACGATTTTATACAAAAAATGCTTATGAACTCATGAACTTTTTAGTTGACGCTTTTCAAAACGACTTGTATTCTTAGGGATCTAGTAAGCAGGTAACAAGAGATGCTGATGCAGGACTATTTAACTGAAGTTTGGATTTTCTGCTTATGTATCTTTTGTGTAACTCGAAGAACAAATACAATATGTAAACAATGTAAGTTTTTTATCTCATTGTATGATGTTTGGATTGCTTGGTTTCATGTATATTCAACTGTTATGATACTGCACAATGAAGTCACCTGCCTCCGGACGTTTCCGCCATCTGGTCTAGGGGTGTGACAGATTGGTATTAGAGCATTGTTTATATTGAACTGGTATATCTAGCCATACGAGATATACAACTATAAATACAATGAGACTAAAACAAACTCTTCCTAAAAGTATACTTTAAGAAGATAAGTATTTTATAAAAGTATACATAATTACTAACCCAGTATCATAACGAGAAAAAACCAAAAGTAACTAAAGGTTGAACACTATAGTCAAACCTGGGCAGTTATGTAATCATATATGGGATAAATATAGCCTGATCAACTATATTTATTTGAGATATGACCAACATGTGCTTGGTAGTGATGGTGGTGTTGCAACAAACCTAAAACCTAACAACTATGCGCACAAGAGAATACTAGAATTCGAACATCAAGTTAAAATACTATAGGAGTATTTTAGGATACTATAAACCCCCCTCACACCTAAACTATCCCCGTGTATCTTGAGTCACGACTCTTGCGCACACGACGTAATTGAAATTCCTCACCAAAACCTCTACTACCCTATCACGGTGATTTGCGGATGGAGCAAGGAAAGACCAAAAGAAGTTTAAGAGGAAAATCCAGAAGGGACCCTAAGGGATACCCAGAGATGAATTGTGAAAGGGAGAATTCCGACTAAGAACCCAGCAAGGATAAAAGTGCCAGGGAAACCCTTGACGAGCTTTACCCAACTGAGAGTAGATCTGAGACCCTTTCACCTTTCTCTTCCCAGATACGTAACTACCCGATATAAGTGGCTCTGGAATCAACATACCTAGAAATAAAATGATACCCATGCAAAAACAAGTTGAGCAATTGACTCATACCCGGTTCAAGTCACATCTCCACAAAAGACAATCTAATCACAATCACCGCGCACCGAACTCCGATAGCCAACACCCTTACAAATCAGGCATGATCTCTGTCTAGACCACAAGTAACCTGAATTGACTATCATTTTTCAACTCTCCGTCATGGAGTAATAAGGACCATAAGCAAAGCCCATTGTGCAACAGTGTAAATCCGATCCCCCACGAGTAACAAGAAAACCATTCCAAATGCCTTACGAAACCCACCAGTAGGACCAGAGAACTATGTAGACCAAATACACTCCTTAAAATAGGAAATGGTCATTTGGAGACCACAACTCATAGCAATCAAGGCTCGGACAGCCTTAGCAGCGTAACGAATACAAAAAGGGCACCCTTAATATAAGTGAAATGGCCAAGCACTTTGCACACCAATAGTGGATCACGACACTACCCGCCTTAGGTTCGTACTGCCCATAATCGCAACCCGTAGTAGTAAACCAAGTGGAGTACATCCTCCAAAAATCCATACAACCAAATCCGTTAACAATACTGCCAACTATGTGTTGTTTTGATAGACTTAATGTCATGCAATATATGTATCCACTCAATACCATAACTGCATCATGGGGATGTAGGTTGTCACGATTAATACCAGTACGTTAAGATTTTAAGAGTAAACTCACTTGAAAGTAACCACGAGTACTCACAAGCTCACTTTTCGTGTGCAACAGAGTTATGTCTTCTCATGAAGGTAACCAGTACCTCAACCATGCATCGATCCTAGGAATAGACTCTGCCACTTCCCAAGCCACTGTAACAGCAGGCGTGATAGCTATCATGGCATACTTCAATGCCAACGACACAAGCGAAGTTAGAAGCAATGTTGGTAACTTCAACCGTAACAACAACCAAGGAAGCCAACGAAGAACAACTCACCCATGCACTCAAAGATCTAAACCTAAGAACAAGAAATGAAAGTTCAAGAAGGAAAAAGGAGGTAGTTCGACTCAGAGGCTTACTAAAAGGCAACAAGTGGGACCAATCCCTACCCCTACTAACCCTATTCCTCCCACATCAAGATAATCATACCTTGGGAACAATCCACCCTGCAACAAGTGCAAATACCATCATTAGGGAGCCTGCCAGACATTTCGTTGTAAAAGGTGCAACAAGATGGGACACACCTCCCGTTACTATAAAAGGTGCAACAAGATGGGACACACCTCCCGTTACTATAAGGCCTCGGCCCCATGCATCACTCCTGTTGGATAAGGTGTCTAAGTCCATAACTATTTCTGGTATGTACCTGACCCGACCCGACATGGTCTACTTGGGTTGCATGGCACCATGCAATTGGATAGACTAAATGAGAGAAATAACACTTGTCGTTTATTAATTATTATAAGTTCTAATATATTAATAGTATTATTGAATTAGTATTGGTCAAGAATTAATTTAGAATTAATTAAGTGCTCAAAAGATAATTAATTAAATATATGGGTTGATTGTGTAAATCATCCATAACTTGTATAGTGGGCTAAAAGGCTCCATGGATTATCAAGTTGGGTTAAACCCATTGAATGCTCCATGGAAGTTACAAACCCATGGGTCATGGAAATGAAGAGTCATGACACATTAGGGTTTACATGGTGTAACCCTAGATGTGTCAACACTATATAAGGAACTCATTCTCCACTAAAATCGGCTACACTAAGAAACAAGAGGGCTAGAGCCGATTTTGCAAGTGTAAGATTCTCTAAAAGTTTACTCCTTTACATTCGGTATTGTGTGAAGCATTTGAGGCATAACACTTGGGGGGTTCTAGGCTCACAAGGTTTCAAGGATCATAATCAACAACAAGGTAAGTTATTCTATCTTTCATTCAAGTTAAAAATGTTCCCCATGTATGCTAGATAGGAATAAAATCTTGGAATTCAACTTTGCATGATAATTAAACAAACATAGATCCAAGGTTATTAGGGTTGCATGTACATTTAGGAAGTGTTAGAATGCTCAAAAACCATCAGTGGTATCAGAGCCTAGGCTTATTAGTTTGTTATTTGAGAAAAATTGTGTTAAAAAATCAAAACTGCATGCTGTCTTATCAGTGAACTCGCCAAGTCCACGGGGGGACTCGACGAGTCCATGGGGGGACTCGACGAGTTCAAGTGTATGTTCAACCTACTCGTCGAGTAGGTTCATGCACTCGACGAGTAAGAGGCCCTGGCAGCAGATTTTCGACTTTTGTTGCTGGAAATGGACTAGAAACATTACCCTAAACTGTTTTGGTACTTGAAAACTTGTTTTAGTTGGTGTAATGTTTATGCTAATCCATTTGCAATGGAAATTATCAAAATTACAAGTTTTTAAGTGTAATTTTTGATTCTTGAAAGTGTTCATATTCATGTTCTTGAACTTATGAACATTAGATGATCATAGCAATTGCTTATAACCTTCATGGTAGTTTAATTCATGATCATAATGTGTTTTAATGGAGTCCATAACTTGTCCTGAAGTTATGGAAAACCAAAAGTCACACTTTTATTAAAGTCGTTAAAAGAACACAAGAGTTATAAAAATGAAGTGTCTTCATTTTTATTACTTAATTAATTCATATGTTATAAGAAATGAAAAGTTTTGAAAGTTTACAAAAACTTTCCCTCAAGTTTTTGAACAAGTAAACTCTTGAGTAAAACTTTAGTTCCAACCCTTAGAATTTTAAAAGTTAAAATTCAACCCTTACACTTTATAATATTATAAGTTTATATATATATATATATATATATATATATATATATATATATATATATATATATGTATGTATGTATGTATGTATAAGATCAAGTCGTCTTACCGCTAGTACGCCTCATTCACGAAGCCGATCTATAAGGGGGGTATAAGGTTGTTGCCTATAAAATGGAAACTTAATGGGTGTCCACTCTCACCCACCGCTTCCTTGATCGGTGGAGGATCGTTTGCCGAACGGGTAAAACAAGGACTTATAAATTCTCATTAAAAGTATGATGAATATTATAAAGTAGCTAAATACTTTTATTAAATTCCTAATCTTAGTTACTTTAGGAAATGTGAATAAGGTGCTAATCCATGAAATTACACTTTGAACTTTGTTTAAGTCATTGGTTCCCACCTTACAAACCCTGTCCTCTGCAAATAGACATTTGTCTTACTCAACCGAATAATAAAACTCTTTCAGTCGATAACGACGAAATCCCTATCAACCAGATGCGTAAGTTCTGGCATAAGAAATACCACCGGCTACGATTAAGCCAAACAAAACCCATCCTCAAGGATTGATACTCCCTACCCTGAATCAGAGACATGTTCAACCACCAGTAAGGAACTTGCAAAGGTCGACCTACCATTAGCTTGGAAAAACCCTAGGGAGAAAACTCCTAAGATAATCAAAGACTCATAATGTGACAACTCAAATTCTATTCCGTTGCATAACCCCGTTTTCACTAACGGAATTCATCGTTATATATAAATTCCCGTAATATTTGGAGTCATCAATAAATAAATATCTATTTAGTTATATTTCTTGATGTTATCATAATTAATTATAACTTGTAAGTGTTAACTCCGTTTAACTAAATAAAGTTATATTACTTTTCAACCCCTTCACCCGGGTAAAAAGTTTTAATCCCGTTAAACTTTAGCTTCGGGTAGTCGTGTACCGGGTGCAATACCCGAGGCATATTTAAGAAAATTTGATGCCACTTGAACACTCTTTACCACCCTCTCACTCTCTCTCCCTACTTTCTCTCTCTAGACTCGATCCCGACCCCGAAAACCGCGAGTTCCGACCTCCTAACGTAAGAGGTTCTTCCCTATCTTGTTCTAAACGTATTCCATTGCATTTAGAGCCCAAAAATCATAAGATTTAGTGGAATATATGGAGTTTACAGCCTAGGAAGCCTCTTAGGCCGTAAACACCCCAAAACTTGGCCAATGTCCCGTTTTTACTTCTTATAAGCTTGTAAACTAATTAAGGGATATACCTATATGAGTTTGGACATGAAAACTTAAGATTATAGAGCCTAAAAGGGAGTTTACAGCCCAAGCCTATGCTTAGGCCGTAAACACCCAAAACCCTTGGTAAAAAGTCCCAAAAACTCATCTAAGGCCTTGTAGAATTTAGTTATGAATTAAAGGGATGCTTAGGGCCATTAAACAACAAACTTTGAAAGATATTTTGGAGTTTATGGCCCAAGGCTAAGCTAGGACCGTAAACTCCCCTAAATTCAATCAAATGAAGGTTTTAACCCTCCAAATTGGTCCTAGGCATTTACTAGAAAATTAGGGAATTGAATTAAGGCCTTAACAGGCACTTTTGGAGGAGGACAAGAGTTTACGGCCAAGCCTAGGGGCTTACGGATGTAAACTCCCAAGGAGTGTCCTTTGGGCTGTAAACTCCAAGGGAGTAAACTCTTGGACTCCCCCGTAAACCTCTCTTGGCCTTGTACCATTCCCGGGAACCCCCTTCTAAGCCCTAAGACCCCGAATCAATGCTAGAATACCTAAATATGTTAATGAAAAGCATAAAATGATTAATTTCTTATAAAATACATATTTCATATGATATTAGGGTCTTGAAAGGTGTACAAGTCCTTATTTGACACCAAATGCTCAACCGACACTTTCACCCGATTCACCCGATTTACCCGATTTCCCCGATTTACTCGATTTCAGGTGAGTTCATACCCCTTTAATGAACCTTTCTAATGTTTTTATATGTTTTAGGGGGAGGGATACAAGTCAATTTTTACATGTTTATGAAAATTAATCACATGTGATTCACTATCCGTAGTTCAAATCACATGTGATTTACCACTATGCCTTATAAAAGGATTTTACGTTTTCAAAACTATTTTGAATAAATAAACAACTTTTTAAATGTTCCCTTTTGACAAGATTTTTCCTAAATAAATTTTCTTATAAAATGTAACCACACTAATATATTTATATAAGTAAGACTTGAAGGACTTAGGACCGATAGCTCGCCTTATTTCCTGTTCTTGTTTCATTGTGGGTTTAGGGTAGTTGTTATCCATCCGACTGTCATTGATTTCTTAGTTATATATCATGTATATTAGTGCTGGATACGGGCATTTTCATTTCATCCGATGCTTAAACCACTATATTCGTAAGAACTATACACACTAAGTTAACTATAATAGGTATAGTTAAGGCCATTACTACTCGCTATAACTACTACTCTACCCACTATAATACACACTATTACGGGACGATACACTAATAAAAGAACATAATACGAGCCATACAAAAGGCTACTACACTATAATACAAGAAAAGGCACTAAACAGAAGATAACACACTAACTCACTATGAGATACTCTATTCGCTACATACTATGCCCAGAGTTTTTCCGACCGGAAGACGACACTATATGTATAGATCTATACGGGGCAGACACTATTACATACCGACTGTTAACTTCAGTCCGAGCCGTGCAGGCCCAGGGATGCCACTACTTCACTACACTGTCTATGACCGGGAAGGTCATGGGGTCCTTTATTGCTCACACAATCGGAAACATACAAGGAATACACTATATCCACACTAAAATACTAAACTAAAGTCTAATTTAACATCCCGAAGTAAACAAATATCTATCACTAAAGGGAGTTTGCACCTCTTTTACTAACTACAGGCATATCCTATCTTATTACATTACTTATTGGAGATTCCATAATATACTTTTACAATAAACGGTTTTCAAAGATGAAGATTACTTGTTTCTTAAAGGTTTTCACTTACAATGTATTTTCTGGAAAATATAGGATTTTCTAGGTTTTTCTACTACTTATGAATGTGAATTGCAGCTTTTCATACTATGGGTTTTAATGCATGTTATACAAAAACTCACACTAAACTCTTATGAACTCACCAGCTTTATGCTGATATTCGTTTTTCAAAATAACTTGTATCCTCAGATCAAAGATAGACAGGTACAGGTGCAGCATTTTGGAGAAGGTGGAGCATACAAGATCCATCTTTTATTTTTGTATTACTTTTGGTGTTTGTTGAACATTACAAAACACACTTGTAATTAAACTCACTATGTAAATGAAATGGTTGTATGTTTCTTGTTTTTACTATTATGCAATTGTGATGATACTGTACATGACGTCCTCCACCCCGAAACGTATTCCGCCGTTATCGGTTTTGGGGTGTGACAGATTGGTATCAGAGCATTGTTTATAGTGAATCAAGTATATCAACCTATAAAATATATACGAACTATAAACACTTTGGGACTAAAACACTCTGATCAAGAATATATAATGTTAAGCATTTAAAATATTTAACTAAGTATATATATATATATACACACACCACTATAAAATACAGAAGTCAATATCGCACTAGAACAGAACAAAAGTATTAATATTGTTGGATAGCACAATTGGACTTAGAGACATATGGTCACATTTGGGAGGATGTAGCCTGATCAACTACGTTTTCCTGGGAGTGACTAGCATGTGCCTAAGCTTGGTTGTGGTGTTACAGCAAGTCTAAAACTTACCAACAGTACCACAATAACGTTAGCATAAGAATACTATAGGAGTATTCTGTACCTCTAAAACATACATGCGTGAGAACTAAAAAGGGTCGTTACTAGTGGAGTAATAGTTGCTAAATGGATACTTTCCGATTACATGTGACTAGGGCGTTATAGACTTAGAATCTGTGATCTTTGCTTTACTTCCTGTTCCTTGTCTGGTTGTGGATTTAGAGTTAGGGTCACTTATTTGACGGACTATCCTGCCCCAGTCACATGTAATTAGTTTGCATTATGCAAGTATTGGTCTAACTCGTGACGATCATCTTATAATTATTTTATGTTAGTGCATCTATTAATCTTCTTTTCCCCTTTTCTCGCATAGATATCATGGCTGGCTTCCACCTTCTACGCGACTCGTACTATCCAAACCAGGGCAATGGAGGATGGCTCGATGAAGAGTCGGACGATGATCACCCAATCCCTCTGGATGACCACCGAGCAGAAGGCTTTTCGGATAACTCCGACTCCAAGCCAGAAGTTAATAACCTACCTCCCGGAGCTCTAAACCCCAACCCTCGTCCGACATTTCAGGGTCCCACTCCTATGTGGGCCATATCCTTGCACCGATGGAGCGAGGAGCAGGGCCAGCCCTTACCTTACAATGGAGATCGAAGCTTCTACAACATAAACGAAGGAGGATCAGCGGACCGAGTTCTACCCATCATGGTCCGAAGGATCGCCAGGAATGTTGAGCAGGATCAAGCAGCCATTGGTCGAGTTGTAAAAGTAGATGCCAAATCGAATCTCAACACTGCTCGCATCCACCAACTCGAAGAAGCCGTGGACAGGACAAGGAGGACCAATGAGGCTCTGCAGCATCAGCTAGCTGCATCCCGAACCAAAGTTGGGGAACTCCGAGCACGTCAAAGGATTCATGATCGACACCTTCAAGAAGTTATGAGTCAGCTAGCGGATCTGAGGGTTCGCCCAACAAGTAACCGTCGCCAGTAAAAGACGTCTAGTACCCCACTCTTTTGTTTAAAGGACTAGCCTTTCCTCTCGATGTTCTGTAGATCTCTTGTCTGTAAACATTTCTAGCTTAAAAGTACTCTAACTCGACCTCTAAACTGCCAACATTTTCTCTATGGTTTGATGTAACACCTACTGTTAGGTCAATTTTCATGAACTTGTGTTACATCATTAATACCAGTGTATAGGCAGTTAACTACTCTATTGCTATGACCCTCATTCTAATCTTGAATTATGTGATTTAATCCATGAAACACTCTATTCATATTCGCAATAGACTCTTACTATTCCTATCATTTATATGGTCTTCCAGTGAAAGATGCCTCCACGAAAGCGTCCAAGCAGGGGAAGACCAGAAACTCAAAACCCTCCTCCACCACCTCCTCCTCTGCACTTCGATCCAGTGTTGTTTCAAACGGCTGTGACTGCAGCTGTGACAGCAGCCATGGCTCAAGTGAACTCCGGTGATGCGAGCGGTGGCAACTCTAGATTTGGTGAAGTCCATCAAAGAGTGTAGGGATGCACTTATAAGGACTTCATGAACTGTAAACCTACCTTCTTTGATGGTACCGGAGGAATTCTGGCATTGTCCCAATGGTTCGAAAGAACTGAAGCTGTCTTTGAAATGTGCTCTTGCCCCGAAGAGAGCAAAATCAAGTTTGCAACTGCCACCCTCACTAACAGGGCATTGACATAGTGGAACGGCCATGTCAGTGCACTCTCCTTGGTTACAGCCAATTCCATGGGCTGGGACACTCTAAAGGATCTCATGAGAAAGGAGTACTGCCCTAGGGGAGAAATTCAGAAACTTGAGGAGGAGCTTTGGAACCTCAAGATAAAAGGGACCGACATAATAGCGTATACGGACAGGTTCTGTAACTTGGCGGCTATGTGTCCCAATATGATACCATCCGAAAGAAAGAAGATTGAACTGTACATCTGGGGTTTAGTGCCCCCGTATCGAGGAAATTTTCTAGCCTCACGCCCTACCACCTTCGATAGCGCCAAGGAATTGGCCCAGAGTCTGATCAATCATGAAATCTCTTCCACTCCAGCAACAGCAACCACAACTACCACTGCACCACCCGATTCATCTGACAGAAAGAGGAAGCGATGGGAAAAGAAGAAGGGCAAGAAGACTCAAACCTCCTCTAGGGACCAGCAAATTATGGCGGTCCATGCTGCCACTACTCCAGCCGCTCCTGCACCGCCAAAGCCTTATAGTGGGAATCTGCCCAAATGTCCAAAGTGTCCTTACCACCATAACGGCCCCTACCATGAATTGCAGTGTTCCAAATGCGGTCGGAAGAGCCATATGGTGCGATTCTGCAAAGCCCCTCCCAAACCTATTTCTCAAGTTCCCGGTTCGGGAGGGACCCCGACGTGTTACGGCTGCGATGAAGCTGGTCACTTCAAGAAAAACTGTCCGAAGGCTGCAAATGTTGTGGGAAATGGAAGACTACTCGCTATTGGTCACAATGAAGCAGTGGCGGATCCCACAGTAGTCACGGGTACATTCCTTCTCAACAACTCTTATGCATGTGTCTTATTCGATAGTGGTGCCGAAAGAAGCTTCGTAGACCAAAACTTTAAACACTTACTCAAACAAACCCCTCAACCACTAAAAGAAACATTCGTCGTAGAAATGGCTAACAGGAAGACCGAAAGCTCTAACGAAATCTACGTAGGTTGTACCCTCACGTTAGACGATCACTCATTCCCAATCGATCTCATACCAGTCTCAATCAAGAGTTTCGATGTCATTGTTGGTATGGACTGGTTGAGTCTTTATCGTGCTGATATCTTATGCTTTGACAAAGCCATTAGCCTAAATCTTCTGAATTGTGAAACCCTATTGATCTATGGAGATAAACCCAGTATGAGTCTTCGTATCATCTCCAGTATTCAGGCTCAGAAATACTTACGTAAGGAATACCGCGCCTTCCTTGCTCACGTCGTCGACACAAGCCAGAAATCAAAGAACCCAAAAGACATCCCCTTCGTATGTGATTTCCCTGATGTCTTCCCAGAGGACCTTCCATGTTTACCTCCCAAACGTCAGGTTGAGTTCAGAGTCGACCTAGTTCCAGGAGCTACTCCCGTAGCTAAGTCGCCCTATCGTCTAGCCCCTGCCGAGATGCAGGAACTATCCGGTCAACTTAATGAACTGCTCAGCAAGGGCTTTATAAGACCAAGCTTCTCACCTTGGGGAGCTCCAGTCTTGTTCGTGAAAAATAAGGATGGATCGTTCCGTATGTGCATTGATTATAGGGAACTCAACAAACTCACAGTTAAAAATCGCTACCCTCTCCCTCGTATCGACGATCTATTCGACCAACTACAAGGAGCGAGCTACTTCTCCAAGATTGATCTTAGGTCTGGGTATCACCAGTTACGGGTACTTGAGGAAGATGTTCCGAAGACAGCCTTCCGAACCCGTTATGGGCACTTCGAGTTCTTAGTGATGCCCTTTGGACTGACTAACGCCCCCGCAGTATTCATGGACTTGATGAATAGGTTGTGACGTCCATATCTAGATCAGTTCGTCATCGTCTTCATTGACGATATACTCGTCTACTCTCGCAGCGAGGAAGAACACAAGGATCACTTACGACGAGTCCTAGAAACCCTACGGTCAGAGAAGTTATATGCGAAGTTTTCTAAGTGAAAATTTTGGATCCGAAGAGTTGAATTCTTAGGACACGTGGTTAGTGAAGACAGAATCCACGTGGATCCCTCCAAAATTAAAGCTATTGAGAATTGGTCAGCACCGAAGACGCCTACATAAATTCGCCAATTTCTAGGCGTCGCGGGCTACTACCGCAGATTCATTCAAAACTTCTCTCGGATTGCGAAGCCTCTCACCATGTTGACACAGAAGGGTGTATCATTCGACTGGGAAGAGAAACATGAGAAGGCATTCCAGACCCTGAAGCGAGCCCTATGCATCGCACCGGTATTATCCCTTCCCGAAAGGACGGAAGATTTTGTCGTATACTGTGATGCATCAAATCATGGGCTTGGTTGTGTCTTGATGCAACGAGGTAAGGTCATCGCCTATGCCTCAAGACAACTAAAAACGCATGAGGTGAACTACACTACTCTCGACCTCGAATTAGGAGCGGTCGTCTTCGCACTAAAAATCTGGAGACACTACTTGTATGGGATGAAGAGCGTGGTGCACACTGATCACAAGAGCCTCCAACACATACTAAACCAGAAGAAGCTCAACATGAGACAACGCCGATGGGTCGAACTACTTAACGATTACGATTGTGAAATTCGATATCACCCGGGAAAAGCCAACATTGTAGCAGATGCCCTGAGTAGAAAAGAGCATTTTGGTCGAAGAACCAAATCGTTGACAATGACTATCCATTCGCATTTGTCCTCACAGATCAAGGAGGCTTAGCTTGAGGTCTTGAAGCCTAAGAATGTGACGGGAGAATCCCTGCGCGGAATGGATAAGAGTTTGGAGGTCAAGCGTGACGGAGCATACTATCTCATGGATCGAATCTGGACTCTGCGCCATGGAGGTTTCAGAGATCTGGTCATGAAGGAAGCACACAACACTCGATACTCCGTCCACCCAGGTTCAGATAAGATGTATCTGGATCTCAAAAAAAATATACTGGTGGCCTAACATGAAAGCGGAGATTGCTACCTTTGTGAGTAAGTGCCTTACTTGCGCGAAGGTCAAGGTCTACTATCAAAAGCCATCAGGACTCCTCCAACAACCAGAAATACCGTAATGGAAGTGGGAGCGGATTACAATGGACTTTATAACCAAACTACCCAAGACAACGGGTGGGTTGGATACCATTTGGGTCATCGTCGACAGATTGACCAAGTCTGCACACTTCCTACCCATCAAGGAAACAGACAAGATGGAGAAACTCACAAGAACATACATTAAGGAAATAGTATGGCTGCATGGCGTCCCTATATCTATTATCTCTGATAGAGAAAGTAGGTTTACCTCAAGATTTTCGCAATCACTACAAAAGGCACTAGGGATGAGGCTGGATATGAGTATAGCCTACCATCCGCAGACTGACGGAGAAAGTGAGAGGACGATCCAAACTCTAGAAGATATGCTGCGAGCTTGCGTGATCGACTTCGGTAAATTGTGGGATACACACTTACCTCTTGTGGAGTCTTCCTACAACAACAGTTATCATACGAGCATCAAGGAAGCCCCATTCGAAGCCCTCTACGACCGGAAGTGCAGATCCCCTCTGTGCTGGGATGAGGTGGGTGATACTCAGTTAGCTAAAGGACGAGTTCCTGACAGCGCTCTCACTGGTCCGGAGATCATTCGAGAAATGACCGAGAAGATTGTACATATTCGTGAATGATTAAAAGCCGCTAGGGATTGACAGAAAAGCTACGCCGACAAACGAAGGAAACCCTTGGAATTCCAAGTGGGAGACCGAGTCCTTTTGAAGGTCTCGCCCTGGAAGGGCACGATACGCTTCGGAAAGCATGGAAAGCTGAATCCAAGGTACATAGGTCCTTTTGAGATTCTCGCTAGAATTGGCCCTGTAGCTTACAAACTCAACCTACCCCACGAACTAAGTAACATACATCCTATCTTCCACGTCTCAAACTTGAAGAAATGCCTGTCCGACGAGACTCTTGTGATTCCACTCAACGAGATCGAGGTCAATGAGAGCCTCAACTTCGTGGAAGAGCCTGCGGAGATTATGGATCAGGAAGTAAAACGAACGAAACAAAGCCGCATCCCAATTGTGAAAGTTCGGTGGAACGCCAAGCGGGGACCAGAATTTACTTAGGAGATCGAGGATCAAATGAAACTCAAATACCCCCATCTCTTCGCTTAGTAGCATTGTAATACTTACCTGTATGAATTGTAAATTTTGGGATGAAATTCCCCTAACGGGGGGATGATGTGACAACCCAAATTCTATTCCGTTGCATAACCCCGTTTTCACTAACGGAATTCGTCGTTATATCTAAATTCAAGTAATATTTGGAGTCATCAATAAATAAATATCTATTTAGTTATATTTCTTGATGTTATCATAAGTAATTATAACTTGTAAGTGTTAACTCCGTTTAACTAAATAAAGTTATATTACTTTTCAACCCCTTCACCCGGGTAAAAAGTTTTAATCCCGTTAAACTTTAGCTTCGGGTAGTCGTGTACCGGGTGCAATACCCGAGGCATATTTAAGAAAATTTGATGCCACTTGAACACTCTTTACCACCCTCTCACTCTCTCTCCCTACTTTCTCTCTCTAGACTCGATCCCGACCCCGAAAACCGCGAGTTCCGACCTCCTAACGTAAGAGGTTCTTCCCTATCTTGTTCTAAACGTATTCCATTGCATTTAGAGCCCAAAAATCATAAGATTTAGTGGAATATATGGAGTTTACAGCCTAGGAAGCCCCTTAGCCGTAAACACCCCAAAACTTGGCCAATGTCCCGTTTTTACTTCTTATAAGCTTGTAAACTAATTAAGGGATATACCTATATGAGTTTGGACATGAAAACTTAAGATTATAGAGCCTAAAAGGGAGTTTACAGCCCAAGCCTATGCTTAGGCCGTAAACACCCAAAACCCTTGGTAAAAAGTCCCAAAAACTCATCTAAGGCCTTGTAGAATTTAGTTATGAATTAAAGGGATGCTTAGGGCCATTAAACAACAAACTTTGAAAGATATTTTGGAGTTTACGGACCAAGCCTAAGCTAGGACCGTAAACTCCCCTAAATTCAATCAAATGAAGGTTTTAACCCTCCAAATTGGTCCTAGGCATTTACTAGAAAATTAGGGAATTGAATTAAGGCCTTAACAGGCACTTTTGGAGGAGGACAAGAGTTTACGGCCAAGCCTAGGGGCTTACGGATGTAAACTCCCAAGGAGTGTCCTTTGGGCTGTAAACTCCAAGGGAGTAAACTCTTGGACTCCCCCGTAAACCTCTCTTGGCCTTGTACCATTCCCGGGAACCCCCTTCTAAGCCCTAAGACCCCGAATCAATGCTAGAATACCTAAATATGTTAATGAAAAGCATAAAATGATTAATTTCTTATAAAATACATATTTCATATGATATTAGGGTCTTGAAAGGTGTACAAGTCCTTATTTGACACCAAATGCTCAACCGACACTTTCACCCGATTCACCCGATTCACCCGATTTACCCGATTTCCCCGATTTACTCGATTTCAGGTGAGTTCATACCCCTTTAATGAACCTTTCTAATGTTTTTATATGTTTTATGGGGAGGGATACAAGTCAATTTTTACATGTTTATGAAAATTAATCACATGTGATTCACTATCCGTAGTTCAAATCACATGTGATTTACCACTATGCCTTATAAAAGGATTTTACGTTTTCAAAACTATTTTGAATAAATAAACAACTTTTTAAATGTTCCCTTTTGACAAGATTTTTCCTAAATAAATTTTCTTATAAAATGTAACCACACTAATATATTTATATAAGTAAGACTTGAAGGACTTAGGACCGATAGCTCGCCTTATTTCCTGTTCTTGTTTCATTGTGGGTTTAGGGTAGTTGTTATCCATCCGACTGTCATTGATTTCTTAGTTATATATCATGTATATTAGTGCTGGATACGGGCATTTTCATTTCATCCGATGCTTAAACCACTATATTCGTAAGAACTATACACACTAAGTTAACTATAATAGGTATAGTTAAGGCCATTACTACTCGCTATAACTACTACTCTACCCACTATAATACACACTATTACGGGACGATACACTAATAAAAGAACATAATACGAGCCATACAAAAGGCTACTACACTATAATACAAGAAAAGGCACTAAACAGAAGATAACACACTAACTCACTATGAGATACTCTATTCGCTACATACTATGCCCAGAGTTTTTCCGACCGGAAGACGACACTATATGTATAGATCTATACGGGGCAGACACTATTACATACCGACTGTTAACTTCAGTCCGAGCCGTGCAGGCCTAGGGATGCCACTACTTCACTACACTGTCTATGACCGGGAAGGTCATGGGGTCCTCTATTGCTCACACAATCGGAAACATACAAGGAATACACTATATCCACACTAAAATACTAAACTAAAGTCTAATTTAACATCCCGAAGTAAACAAATATCTATCACTAAAGGGAGTTTGCACCTCTTTTACTAACTACAGGCATATCCTATCTTATTACATTACTTATTGGAGATTCCATAATATACTTTTACAATAAACGGTTTTCAAAGATGAAGATTACTTGTTTCTTAAAGGTTTTCACTTACAATGTATTTTCTGGAAAATATAGGATTTTCTAGGTTTTTCTACTACTTATGAATGTGAATTGCAGCTTTTCATACTATGGGTTTTAATGCATGTTATACAAAAACTCACACTAAACTCTTATGAACTCACCAGCTTTATGCTGATATTCGTTTTTCAAAATAACTTGTATCCTCAGATCAAAGATAGACAGGTACAGGTGCAGCATTTTGGAGAAGGTGGAGCATACAAGATCCATCTTTTATTTTTGTATTACTTTTGGTGTTTGTTGAACATTACAAAACACACTTGTAATTAAACTCACTATGTAAATGAAATGGTTGTATGTTTCTTGTTTTTACTATTATGCAATTGTGATGATACTGTACATGACATCCTCCACCCCGAAACGTATTCTGCCGTTATCGGTTTTGGGGTGTGACACATAAGGTTAACTATATCACACAAACTCAACCTTGGGGACCATAGCACCAACACTTAAGGCCCTGAAAACTCTACTTCTAGGACACTAAGATCTCGATCCCTAAAATACCATTCAAAAAGCCTCGCCAAGAAAATGTCCGATGACCCATAGTCTCCAATTAACCTAAGAGCTCAGTTTAGACATTTTACATCCCATGTATTCAACACGCTCCATCAATTTATGACAAACATCGAGTCACCCTTTGCCACCTTTGATTAGAGCCCAATTAGTGTGCCAGTTAACCATACACGCTCCACTAACGTCTTAGCAAGGGTATAAAGTGTAATTTCATGGTATAGCACCAACTCCACATTTTCCTAAAGTAACTAAGATTTAGGAAATTATAAAAACATTTAGTTACTTCGTATTCATTATAGTTATAATGGAAGTTTGCATCCTATCCTACCTGTTCGGATAATGACCCTCCACTAGTCAAGAGTGCGGTGGGTAAGAGTGGATACCCAATGGCGGTCATTTTACAGGACGCTTCCTTAAACACCCCTTATAGACCAACTTTGTGAATGAGGCCTACTAACGGTATGAATGACATTTTACTTATACATATATAATATTAGACTTTTAATTTTATATATAGTATAAGGGTGTATTTTACACTTTTAAAATACTAGGTGGTTTAATCTATTAACAAATTATACTTTTAATTTGATTAACTTAAACCATGTCATTATGGATTTATTAACTATCTTTTAATTATACATTTAATTAACTTAATAAAACCATAAGGGTGTAATTTGAACTTTTCAAAAAACTAAGGTCTTTGAATTTAATATTTCAAAAATAATACTTTTAATTTAAATTTTAAATTCCAAAACTTGAGGACAAATTTTGAAACCTTTCAAAATATTAGGGTTTAACTATTTAAATTTCAAAACTAAAACCTTTTGAGTTCAAATTTAAACTATAAAACCTAAGGGGTGTAATTTAAAATCTTTTCTAAATTACTAGGTTAAATATTTGAATCAAAATAATCATATATTATCCAAATTTAACCAAATCCATCAATTTTGATAAGGATAATCATTCCAAACTTAAAAAAATCGATTTTAGACAATAAAAATGAGTTTTGGTAATTACCCACATCAAAAACTGGCCAGAAAATCGAAAATCCTGGCAATAGAACAATCAACTCGTCGAGTTAGGCTCTGAACTCGTCAAGTTCATGTTCTAGACAGCAAAAAAATTCGATTTCCTGATCTTCGACAATTCACGATTGCATCTATCCACTAGAAAACGACCTAGGCTCTGATACCACTGATGGGTTTTGAGTACTACATCAATCCTATGGAGTACATGCAAACCCTAAAGCTTTGGATCTAGTTTGTCTAATGAACATGCAATAATCATCCAAAGCTCATAAACCCTAGATCTAGAAGATAGTAATCGATATTATCATAATAAAAGGGTTTGGATTTTACCTTGATTGTTATGTAGTAATAACAATCTCAATTCCTCTTGATCTTGACTTTTGAAACCTTAGTGCCTCAAATGTTGCACCTCTAATGGAGTCACAAACACCATGGACAACAAGATGAACTTAGAAGAAGAAGGAAGAGCCACAAAAACGTTCTAGGGTCCTCTCAAAGAGTTGGTCACGTTTTTGGGGGGTTAGGGGTTCCTTATATAGGTAGGATATTAGGGTTTTCAAGTAAGAAACCCTAATTTGACTGCTTATGCCATAAGCAACCCATGGACTCCCTCCTTAGAGGCCTTGGATGATCTCTTATGGGTTTTCCCATATTCGTCCCCTCCAACTTCTATTGAGTCCATTAGCCCATTTATACAACTATCTTATAATTACACAATTAGTCCCCTTTATTTAATTAATCTCTTTTAGCCACAAAATTAATTCTTGACTAATATTAATTAAATAATATGATTTCTCATTTAATATATTATTCATATAATATATTAATAAATAATAATTAATCCTCTTTCTCCTTAGTTCATCCTATCAGTTGCTATGGTGAAGGCAACCCAAAAGGACCATGCTCACAATCAGATCAAGTACATACCAAAATAGTTATGGGCTTAGACACCTAATCCAACATTGTTTACGTTGACCATTAATTGCGACTTTGACCAAGGGTTGACTAGTTAACTTCTGGGGTATTTAGTAAATTGGAAATTTATGGAAATGGTCCTATGGTAAATATTGGTGGTGGAGTTCGTGTCCATGGTTCGAGAGTTTTAGATTATCACTTTGATTCTACAGTTGAGAGGTTAGTTTTCCTCACTTTGATTCTATAGTTGAGAGGTGAGTTTTAGATTGTCCAGATATGTTATATGCTCGAGAACTATTATGATCCGTTAGATTACTATCCTGGTAAAAAGGATGTTATATACTGTTATGATCTGTTAGATCAGTATGTTATATGTTGTTATGATTCGTTAGATCGGTATCCTGGTACATAGGATGTTATATGTTACTATGATCTGTTAGATTGGTTTGTCTGTCTATAGATTGTTATGTGATTAGCTGATATATGTGCACATTTTGATTGGTGGTTGAGGCTTATCTGCTTTGTGCGAAAGCCAATACTGGTATTCCAACCTGATTGTTGTGGGCCATGAGTATTCCATCCCGATGATGATTGGACTCGTAGTATGTGGGCATTCCAACCTATTGGTTATGGGTCAGGGGTATTCCATCATGAGGATGATTAGACCCATAGTATTTTGGCAGTCCAACCAGATGGTTGAGCGCCTGGGGTATTCCAACCTGATGGTTGACTGGACCCACAGTATGTTGTTTATGATTATATGTATATTGTTGTGTGTATGGGTATTTTGGTGGAACTCGCTAAGCTTTGGGCTTAAAGTTTCAATTTGGTTTCAGGTACCTTAGATGATCGCGGGAAGGCAAAGGCGTGATTGTAAATCTCCTCACATTTTATGACTGTGTTTCTGGGATACTGTGATATAGAACTATTTTGAAAACAGATTTTTAATAACTATTGGTTTCTAAATGTTTTAAAAAGTTTTAAATTGGCTTGAATTTTATGGTTGTTACATTTGTTGGTACTTACATAAGTACGTGAAGAAGTGTCTCACAAATGACTGTTATGGTTGTTACATTTTATGGTTGTTACATTTGTAATTGTTGTTACATTTTATGGTTGTTAAATTAGTAATGTGTAAGTATTATCCTTCCATAGTATTCACGTAGTTCAAAATAATTATGTCTCTAAATAATTATTTTTGTATTGTATCTCGAAGTGCTAAAATAGTATGTATGTCTCATAAACTATACCTATTATAGTTTATACAAATGATCCATTGTACTGGAGAATCCTTTATATGAACGTTATCATTTTTACTATGATAATAAAATGAATAAAATAATTATATATGTATTTTTATATAATTATACACTTTCGCTCAACATGTTACAGAATGGTTAAAGTTCTTATAAACTATTTATATATTTTTTATTTATTGAAAAATCCATTTTTACCCGTTTCATATATATATATATATATATATATATATATATATATATATATATATATATATATATATATATATATATATTATTGTAGAAAAACCATAGTGTATTTGTACGAAAGATTTGTGTGTGATAACTCAAATTAAAATAAAAGTATAAATATATATAATTTGGTTATATTATTAAAATAATATAATGGGTGATTAATTAGGAGTAACAGGGTTTAATAAAGGAGAAATAATGAGCTTTAAACCCTCAAAACCACCACCCATAATGATGTAGTAAATTCGAGCATCTAAATGGGTTTTAGTAGTTAAAATCTTAGGCATTATATAAAGCTCGAAAACCCACTTGAATTGCAAGAAAAGGTTGATAATCAATTGAGAAATCGGAGAAAGAAAGTGTGAAAATTTACAGAGCTTTCTAGCAAATTAAGGTATGATTCTTTGATTTTAGCTTTGTGTAGTCATTTGATTAGGGTTATACGTCTACATTAAGCATCTAATGTATATGTTCTGGCCAATAAGAGTTTAATTGATGAAAATTTTTAAGTGTTTGAATTTTGATAAAAAGCTTGAATCCATATTAATTCGAGAGTATTCCTGAAAATAATTTATTATTACCTTTGGTAAGAAGCGGAGATGATTAATGTTGGTTTTACAAATTAATTTTACATAAATTTTGAAGCGTCAAATTGATAAAAAAAAAAATGGCAAAAAAATAGTGTCAGGTAAAGAAGAAATGAAATTCGGGTTTTGTTTTGGGTGGGTAGCAAGAACGGTCAAAACAACGTAGTCAACTGTGTACTTTTTATTTTTGAGGGATTCAAATTTACAGAAAGAGTCCCTCTGGTTTTGATCAAGTTTTTTGTTTCAAAGAAACGGCAGCATTCTTTTTATTTTGAATTAAAAACTAAAGTTACAAAAAAGTCCTCTAACTATTAACATGTTGACAATACTAAATTCTTTTATACAAAAATAAGAAAGCCAAAAATGGGTCATCAAATTTTACTAAACAGCTAGTTTTTATTCTTATTATTAAAACCAAACATGTTTGTATTTCAATGTTTCAATTATTTTAATATATGAGTATTATATTTGAGAGTGAAACTTTATTTATATGCAAATATTGATGCAACAAAAGATAATACTTGTACTAAAATTATTACGTATGTTTTAACAAACGTAGATAGTGATTATTTTGATTGACCGAACGAGACACATGGATAGTTGAACCAAAATGAACACGTAGGATTTTTTTCTAGAATTGTGGCCTTAGAAAACATGTAGGCTAAATGTAAGGTGTGTGTAGCGTAACACGCTTCGGTTAAGGCCTAACGTCATCAATGTGAGTTTTCTCGTGTTCTGTGATTGTTCGCACATAAATGTTTGTCATGCGTTTATTATGTGGTTTTTATTTATTTATTCATAGTATATTTTATGATAAGTATGGTTGTCTGAAAATGTTATTTTGAGTTGTTTATCTATTGTGCGTTTTTTTTTGGTGTCATGTTTAGTGCGAACGGGTGGGGTGTTTAATCGTCGTGAGCATGACGGATGTGTGTGATCGGCGGGGATGGGAATTGAGATTTATACTCATTTCCTTGGATATTTAAAATACTTGAGTACAATGGATGATGAGTTGTCTCAAGGAGAAGGGAAATGAACCTTTAGTTCTTTCTCTAGATAACTAATCGTCCCCCTAAATTATGTTATCGGATGATATGTTTTGTTGTATGATTTATTGAAGATATATAATAAAACTATATGTTTTTTAAGTGATGGACATGTATGTGCAACACGAACTCACTAGGCCCTAGGCTTACCCATTTAGAAACTTTAAATGTGCGCAACCCAAGAAACTATTTAGCTAGTGACAGACAAAAGGATGAGGAGGATAAATTACGAAGACAACAAAGGAATTTTGCGAAGACGTAACACCCGAAGTTGTTCAATTGAAGACTTTATTTATTTTATCTTGCTTCCGCTGTAGTTTAGTCTATAAGTAAATTTAGATTTGATCTTGGGAGATGTTGGAACGATTATTTGTTATATAATCTATATATGAAAATTGGGGTGTTACATTGTATGTATACATTCCTGAATTTGGTAATAAAGATATTTCGTGTATTTTAGCATTCTCACATAAAACATAAGAAAGTATATATATATATATATATATATATATATATATATATATATATATATATATATATATATATATATATATATATATATATATATATATATATATATATAACGATTTGTATTTTAACACAAGTTTTACTTATGTTTTAACTGTATTCGCCCCACCCCCCCAACCCCCCCCCCCCCCCACCCCTTAATTGTTTTAATATGTAAGTGTTTATAAAAACACTAGATTATTTAGGAAAACTTACCAAGATCTCATAGGAATCAACTATGTAAAATAGCTTTCTAGGAAAAGCGTGAAGGTGTTCTTGAGAAACTGATGAAAATTTGAAGGTGTTAATCACATTCTTGGGAGTAAATTGAAAGAGTTTGTGAAGGTGTAATTGCGAAATGAGGAGGTGATTTCGATTTAATATGTATATATATATATATATATATATATATATATATATATATATATATATATATATATATATATGGGGTAAATAGTGATGTGACATTTGCCTTGAAATGTGTAATTTATCAAATTAGTAAGTGTGCCACAGTTTAAAATCAAAGATTTCGGCCTATCTTCACCGAAATCATAGGTGATTTCGGTCCAAGCTTCAACCGAGAACCTAGTCTTCGGTCTAGGGGATCTCAGTCCAAAGGGATCTCGGTCATGGGAGGGATTTCGGCCTAGGTGTTCTCGGTCTAAGAAGTGTTCTTAGCCAAGGCTTGTGATTTTGATTCTCAATACTGAAAACCCTTAAAGTGCGGTATAATTCATTATTTAATTTTAACTATTCAACTTTTGTTGGAACAATTGACATTTATTTGACTTTTAGTGACCTGAAATAACCATTTGTTACAGGCATCAACGTCTTGGTCATCCTACCTCAGCAACTATCAAGTCTATTTTAAAGTCCAATAAATTAGATTTTTCTTTTAGTGAGTCTTTAATTTGTGATATGTGTCAACATGCAAAGAGTCATCAACTTGCTTAAAATAAGTATTTTCATGTTACTTCTTCACCATTTGAGCTTATTCACACAGATGTTTGGGGACCAGCTCAAGTTTCTAGTGGTGGTTTTAAATATTATGTTAGATTTTTTGATGATTATAGTCGTTACACTTGGATTTATCTTATTAAACGTAAATATGATGTTGAAGAAGTATTATTCACTTTTCAAAATCATTTTGAGCGCCTTCTTAATGCCAAAATTCGCACCATCCAATCTAATTAGGGTGGTGAGTATCATAAACTCCACCAATATTTTCATAAATGTGGAATTGATCATCGTGTGTCATGCCCGCATACATCTCAACAAAATGGTATGGCAGAACGCAAACATCGAAATATTTTTGAAATAGGTTTGGCTCTTTTAGCACATTCTTCCATCTCCTCTTCGTTATTGTGATGAAGCATTCTTGACAGCATGCTACTTGATCAATCGAATTCCTATTCATATTATTGAAAACTCTACTCCTATTACACGTCTTCTTCATATTGTTCCTGAATATTCATTTTTGTGTACTTTGGCCGAGTCTCCATAAATATAATGCTCATAAGCTTGTTTTTCTATCCACTCTATGTGTCTATCTAAGGTACAGCTCAATGCATAAAGGGTACAAGTGTCTAGATAAAAAAATGGTCATGTTTATATTTAGAGGGATGTAGTCTTTGATGAGTCTAGGATTTCATTTGTACATCAGTCATACACTCTACACCTCTAACAATAACTCATGGTGTCTCATACCCTCAATCTGAACCAAGTATTGTGAATGACCACATGTCTATATATGACTTGTCTTTATTATGTGCTAACTCTTCTCATGCAGCTACAGCCCAAGCACTACACACTACATGGTCATCCATGCTCAATGCTTCATCTATACCAATTCCAATAATTTCACCAACTCCTTTGACGATTTCTCAACCAATGCCAACTACTTTATCAGCTGCAAACAACACCGTTGCCATAGTGCAGCTGCTCCTCAGGTTGTTTCTAATGATTCTGGTTCAGTCTAACCAGATCCGGTTAGCCAATCTTCACCTTCGGTCATCCCACCTCCACTTTGGGTCATAACTCGAGCAAGGACAGGAAAAACATGTCCTAAACGGTTCATTGATGGCACCATTCTTTATATTCCCAATCGTCAAGCCTTCTTTGTTGAGCCCAAGTCACATATCTTAGCACTGTCAGAACCAAAGTGGCGGAAAGCTATGGAAGCCGAATTTAAGGCACTACAGGAAAACCATACATAGGTCTTGGTCCTAAGAACTCCTGACGTCAACATTATGGGGTGTAAATAGATATTTAAAACAAAACAAAATCACGATGGCTCTCTTGCTAAACACAAAGCCTACATAGTTGCTCGTGGATTCACCCAATGATATGGTGTAGATTATTTAGATACCTTTAGTTCCATTGTAAAACTAGCCACAATTAGCTTGATTCTTTCTCTTGTTGTTTCCAAAGGTTGGCACTTATCATCAACTTGTGTACACCTTGTCATCTTCATTTCCTATTAAGGACCTTAGTCACCTCAATTATTTCGTAGGGATTGAGGTCTCTCACAATTCAGGGGGGGAGAACCTTATTACAACACAAGTATGCATTGGGTCTTCTTTGTATAGCTCACATGGAGAATTATAAGAATGTATCAACTCTTATGTCTATTACAGATAAACTTTCAAAGGATTATGGGAAATTACTAAGTGAAAATGACCCATTTAAGTATCAAAGCATGGTTGGAGGATTACAATATTTCACATGGACAAGACCAGATATCTAGTTTGAGGCAAATAAAGTTTTTCAATATCTTGCAAAACCAACATACATACATTAGGAAGTTGTTAAACAAATACTTAGATACATAAAAGGCATGGTAAATATGGGACTTTATCTAATGAAGTCCAACTCTACACTACTAACTGTATTCATAGATGCTAATTGGGCAAGTTGTGTAAACTATCGCATGTCTACTGGAGGGTTTGTTGTATTTCTCAGTCCAAATTTGATTTCATGGAGCTCTCACAAGCAAACTACAGTTTCTCATTCAAGTACAGAAGCATAGTATAAAGCTTTGGAAAATGACATTGTCGAAGTGTTGTGGGTCTAATCGTTGCTTAAAGAGCTCGGGGTTTATCAACCAAGGCCACCGATTTTATGGTGTGACAATTTAGGAGCTACCTATCTAACTGTAAATCCTATTTTTCATGCTTGTACCAAACATATTGAAGTGGATTTTCACTTTGTCAGAGAGAAGGTAGTCATGGGAGCTCTGGATGTTCGTTTTATCACTTCTAATTATCAGTTAGCAGATAGGTTTACCAAGCCAGTTACATGTAATCTGTTAGATCTAATCAAGTACAATCTTCATCTTGTTTCAGTTAAGATTGAGGGGGAATGTAAACAAAAGGGTCATCTACGATAGTTTCAAATATACATTAGATAATGTATTGGTTGTATTTATCTATTCTTATGTTGTATCAAATCCTATTATATAGAAAATATCCAATGTAACTATATATATATATATATATATATATATATATATATATATATATATATATATATATATATATATATGGGAGAGCTCATGCGAAAATGCAAATGATTTGCGAAAAAACGAAAACAAATAAAACCTATAAGATTGTGTCACCTTAACCTTATATTTTGAACAATAATTCATCCAAACTTTCAACTACATGATGATAATCGATGATACGTGAGAAATTGTTTCATATTTTCAAAACATGTTTTTGAGATTTTTATTATAAAAACTTGAATTTAAAAGTGGTTAAGGATGTAAAAAAACGGTTGTTCAAACCACCTTTAAATCTATATTACCATAACATCTTCCAAGGTAAATTTATTATCTTTAATTTATTGCTAATAAATTTAATTTCTAAAGTGCATGTGTTTGATTTTTATAAGATAAAATTTGTTTTGTATTCTCGCAAAATATTTATGTTTTCGCATAAAGTTGTATATATATATATATATATATATATATATATATATATATATATATATATATATATATATATATATATATATATATATATATATATACACACACACACACACACATACCATCTGCCTACAGGAGATTTAAGCCTAAATATTATTTTTCCATTGTGGGGTGAGGAGAAGAACAAGAGAGGGAACACGTTTTGGAAGGAGAGGAGGCCGGTTCTAAGTATGGGACTGACTTTTAATATTTTCCAAGTAATTATCTCTTGAACTTGGTATAATTACCTTTTAATCCAAGGGATAGTTACCACTAATTCAAATAATCACATATTAACACTTAAACTGTTTAAGTTTACTACTTTCTAATTAATCTATCGTCTTATGTTTAAGTTTATTGCTTTCTAATTAACCTATCATCTTAGGATGGATTAACAAACTACTCATTCTAGTCTTTCTTTTTTCATCTCAAGCTTAAATCATAGTATATATGTCTATAACTCAAAAAAACCCTGCTATTTAGTGAAAATCATAAATTTGTCGTGACCATAGACATATTTCCAACAACTTTAATAGTTGTCATCAGTCAATGAGTTTTAACAAACGAAGATCAATCATAAAATTTTGTTTTAAATATTTTATAAAATAAGCGATGCGAGGTTGGTTGTATGGCAGTTAGAGGTACAAAACTATGAGTTTTGATTCGTAAAACTAGTTTAACCGGTTTTAGTTATAGTTAATTCGGCTTTTTCAGATAATTTTAAAAGTGAAATTGCATTAAAAAAACTGTTTTTTCAGTTAAAAAACTGGTTCGATTTTGTTCTTTTAGGAAAAACGATAAAGAAAACCTGGAAAAAGAAACAGTTTCAAGTTTCATAAAAATATTTTTCTAACTGCCTATTCAATTTTAACCTCACCGATAAAAATACCGGTTCTTGATCTGTACGTCTGATGGCAGTGGACCATAAAGGCATAAACTACATAGTCTTGTTGTTAATGGGCCTTTCTTTAAATTAATGATGGGCCCTTCAGTCTCACTATTTCTAATTGTAATTCGTATGTTCTAGTAAACACGATGTTTATTTTTCATAGAATCTTTAAAATTCTTTTTCTTTTATGAAAGTAAGAAAACTTTATTGTTGTAAGAAATATATAAATTTATTTACGCAAAACACGATGGGTAATAACCGATTTTTTTTTTGTCTCGTGTTGACCACTTTTTTGTACCAAATAAATCATTGAACTTTTATTTTTTTGTTCAAATGTCATACAAATTCATCGGATAAGTAGAATGCATGTTCCGTTAGCGAGTATTATTTAGTTATCTTCTTATTCATAATCTTTATACTAAATAATATACATATAATTTCTTTTGAAAGAAATAAAGTTATTGTGTGTATATATGCCCGTTGATGCCTTATTAACATTAACACCGTTTCGAACACAAGCGGTACATTCCAAAGGAATCGGTATTCGCACATTTTTACCCGTGGCCATGAACCTCCTTTGGATTTTCATTTACTCAACTCTTTCTCTTTCATTCCGAAACGAAAAAGAAGAAAAGAAGGAAAAAAAAAACAAAACAAAATAGAATTTGTAACATATTATCCTCTTATGCAAGATTGCACTACAATTAATATAGCAAATAAGATAGAAATGGGGATGACGAGTTTGTCCCAAATCTCAATCCCGTACCGGTATCGTACTGGAACCAATATCGAACCGTACCAAATTTAAAAATATGAGACGGTATTTGGTACTCCAAATACATGAAATTCGGGAATCGGTACCACCGGTACCGGTACTAGTACCAAAAACTAGTACCGTTCTCGGTGCCGATACCGGTAATGTTAATTTGGTTCGGTACTCGGAATTGACTTTTTACCAAATTCGGTTTTCGGGAAATCGGAAACGGTACGGGTCGGTACCGGTTCCGTCCCACGCTCACCCCTAGATAGAAATATTTCTAAACTAGATTTCAAATCACAGTACAGTATCCTCTCTAATAAATGAAGGTTTTTTTGCCACATGTCTTTTTCTCATTCATTTTGCCATATGGCATTTTCTAGAATTTTTGAAATTTTTATTTTCCACTTGTCATTTTATTGATTGTCATTTTTATAAACTAAAATTTCACATTTAATATGTAAGGTAATATATATGTAATGTATTTATTAGAAATGATTTATATATGTAATGCATTCAATGTATTAAAGCCTCATTAATTTTAATAATTCAAAATTTTTCTTTTTTTCATATAAATTCAAACTTCTCAAATTGTTGAAATTTTATATTTAATTTTTTTAAAATAAACTCATGTAATATATGGATCTCACACCTAATTTTATATGATATTATTCATTCTCAAGAAGTCACAAAAGATAAAAAGGATAAACTTATTATCAAATATTATTTAAAATATTATATATATATATATATATATATATATATATATATATATATATATATATATATATATATATATTGAAAAGCAATCCTTTGGGTCACAATAATAGAGCACAAACATGATATGATAATCTTAATTTAAAGTAAAAGTGAACCATCAAAAGTCAAAATTGTTGACCTTTTACATTCCATTGAAAATGGTGGACATTTATATTCTCTAAATTGACCATTTGCGATGCGGTTTTTAGTGATTCCAACCCAATCTATGAGAGAATCCAACCCTTCCTTATGTCAAAAAGACATTTAACATGTTACCCCCATGTCATTTCATCACTCACGAGTAACGTCCTTTTCTATTGTACTTCATAAACTTTATCTTTCTTTCTTTTGTTTCAATTTGGAACCCTAATGTTTACTTTTCATTCATTTCGAACCCATAAGATTAGGGCTGTAAACGAACCAAATGAACACGAACAAGGTCTTGTTCATGTTCGTTTGTTTAAGTTAACCGAACAACAAACGAACACGAACGGATAAACGAACGAGATTTTCTTGTTCGTGTTCGTTCGTTTAACAAATTACTTTGTTCATGTTCGTTCATTTATGTTCGTGAACATGCTAAACGAACATAAACGAACAAAGATTAAAAAACACAATTAAACATATATGAACATAAACGAACATATAATATAGCAATATAATAAAAAATAATTGAATATAGATGAATATAAATAAACTTAAACGAACGAACATAAACGAACGTAAATGAACATCGTAAACGAACGTTCACGAACATAAATGAACGAACGAGACCATTGTTCATGTTCGTTCATTTAACTAAACGAACGATAATTTTTGTTCATGTTCGTTCATTTATTAAATAAACGAACATAAACGAACTTCCCGCCGAACAGTTCATGAACGGTTCGCCGAACGTTCAGTTCGTTTACAGCCCTACATAAGATTCTATCTAATCCCAAACTACAAGTAATAAAAACATACAACAATTTAAAAAAAAAAAAAAACACACCCATTATAGAAGTCACAAAAAAAAGTTTATAGAATTCTATAAGTAAATTATTAAAATAAAAGATTTTTTTAGCAGTTGAATATATTAAAAACCACAATACCCTAACAAAGAGTTAATGCTAAAACGAAACAATTCCATTGATATTTTCAAATGGGATTCTCAAGCCATAAATTCCAACTAATGTGGAGTTTATGCTTCCAAGGTATCACCCAAATAAATGCAAAAACAAATGCAAAAACAACAATATCATCAAATAATCTATCATGTTTAGGTCTTGACTTGTTAATCACATACTTGTTTCTAAATTTTCATATAGGCCATTAAGTTGTGAATAACATAATCTCATAAACTATTTTTTTAGTAAAAGTCAAGTTACCGAATCCATGAAAGAATGAAACCCACCATTCGAGCTCAACAAAGAGCTATTAATATTACACCATCGTTAGCTTTGGCAACAACATTCCATATGATCTTAAAATTAAAAGTTTTGTAAGTAGAGTAACTAGCGTACCCAGGATTTTGTTTTAGGGTAGGGATGAGCAGTTTATCCCAAATCCCGATCCCATACCGGTACCGTATCGGAACCGGTACCGAACCGTACCGAATTTAAAAATATGAGACGGTACTTGGTACTCCAAACACATGAAATTCGGGAATCGGTACCACCGGTACCGGTACTAGTACCGAAAACCAGTACCATTCCCAGTACCGGTACCGGTGATGTTAATTCGGTTCGGTACTCGGGATTGACTTTTGACCAAATTCGGTTTTCAAGAAATCGGGAACGGTACGGATCGGTACCGGTTCAGTCACACGCTCATCCCTATTTTAGGGTATGCCAAATATTATATAATGTAACATCCCAAAAATGAAGTCTAAAAATTTCGTTTTAATTTAATAATAAAACCATAGGCATCTAACATCATATAAAAATCATAAACAGTCTATCTCAAAATATCATAACAACTGTCAAAATATCAGAGTACAAACATCCAAGCTGAACAAATGGTGTATGCACTGCGATCATCCCGAGCTCCTCTTTTGAAAGCAGAAGTACCTGAAACCAAAACTGAAAACCGTAAGCACGAAGCTTAGTGAGTCTCCCAAACTACCACATACCATACACATAATCATGCTACTGAGAGATATAGGCCCCGCCCATACACAAGGAGATACAGTCCCCGCCCACACTCCGCTGAACAGGAGATACGAGCCTCGCCCACACTCCGCTGACTAGGAGATACAGGCCCTGCCCATACTCCGCTAGTCATAAAATATATACAACTACTACACAAACAACAAGTATCACTAAGCATATAAATATGTGCCATATCAGCTATCTATGAGATACAGGCCCCAGCCACACTCAGCTACTATGAGATACGGGCCCCGCCCATATTCTATGAGATACGGGCCTCGCCCACACTCACATTCCTAACAACACATACAAGTATCACACAGACAATAAGTATAGCAATCCAATAATCTGACTGATATCTATACTCAGATAATAATGAGATACGGGCCTCGCCTAGGCTCAACTACTAACATATCACATAAACGGGTCAACCTTGGTGCCTTAGACCCGTTCCTACTGAAAGAGAACTCACATCGCACTGCTGAAGTCACACGAATAAATCCTAGGCTGCTGGCTGACAGATCATCAAGCTATCAATATCCAAATAAACCCAATTAATAATTCGATCCCAAATACATATCCATAAATCCTTGCTTAGGGTAAAAAACTATTTTACCCCCAACTTAGCTTGATTCAAGCCCAAGGCCCAATCCAAAGGCCCAATAGTCTGATAATCAACTAAAGCCTAACTATGGCCCATTTTTCTAAATTGGCCCAAACTCTTCACATGATCTTACCTTAAGGCCCAACCATCTATTTTGGTCAAACACTTGGCAATCCAATAGTCCAATACCTCATACTCTTCAAGGCCCCAATATAGCCCATCTATGGCTCAATTTTCTAAATTGGGCCCAAGCCTATCCAATGGGCCTTATCCTACAGTCCAGTCCAATACTCCAGTCCTTATACTTATTCTTGGATGGTTCATCACTAGCCCAAAACATCTAGGCCCAACTCCAACCCAACAAAATTAGGATTTTCACATGAAATGATGATTAGGGTTAAGTGTTCTCACTAAACCCATTAAGGACTAAACCCATTAAGTCCATTTTTTCACTAAGCCATCATATAATGGAGCCGACAGGAGTCATAACTTCAATCCACTGGTCTCCAACCGGAAGCAGCGACGTGATGGCGTTCCAGTGGCGAGGTGGCTTCGTCAGATCGGAAAACGAACGAGGAGGAGATGGCGATTGTGAGGTAGCGGTGGCTGCAATAGAATAGTATATTTAGGGTTTCATGACTCCAACATATCGGGAGGGAATAGCCATTGGGTTCAAGTCTCGTATCCCTTCAAACTTTAATTCAATTGTCTAATATTAGTCTCTCCCCACCACACTGTTTTCAATTTAACTCCAAAACATACACTTTAGCCCTATCCTCCATAAAGTCTTTCATAATAAGTCCATAATTTACCAAATCCACCCGAACTTCTGAAATCCTTTTCAAAAATAGTCCCTTAATTTATTAAACATCCCTCAACCTCCAAAATCTTTACAAATTAATCTGTAAGTTACATTTTAACCCCCTAAAAACATCACCTTGCTAAATTATTCCACATTTTGGGCCATTTATTCATTTAATAACTTTATATATTTATTTATTAAATAAATAGGATGTTACATATATAATATGAATGAGTGGCAAAAAATTCAAAGGATAACAAAATGTATCTATATATACATTCTTAACTAAATTGTTTATTTTAAGTAGCACACGATGTTGTCTTGCATCATTAAAATAATCTAAAATGAAATCTAATCGACATAGACAACACCGTTTTCTCTTCTACTAATTTCAAGTTTAGAATGGAATATGCCATATCATGTCACACCTTAAAACCAGAATGGCAGAAACGTTCGGGGGTGGAGGACGTCATGTTTAGTATCACAAGACATGCATCATAGTAATCAAAGTAAATAAACAACCATTCAATTAGAAAGAAAGTGTTTACAAAGTATGCGTTCACAAACATGGAATACATAAGCAAATAGAAAAACAAGGCTTGAAGCTATACTGCTCCATCTTCTAAATTCCCAGTGCGAGTACATGTCTACTAGTTTCCTGAGAATACAAGTTATTTGAAAGAGTTTATCAGCAATTAAGCTGGTGAGTTCATAAGATTCCAGTGATGTAAGTAAGTTGTATAAAGCTTAGTAAATTGTAAGTTATGTTTTAGAAAAGTTTGCATGTTCCTCCAGAAAATCTTATATTTCCTGCTTTGATGAAAGATAAGTAAAAATGACTCTACAATCCTTTCTATGAGTACTAAATGGACACAAGTTATATAAAACTTAGAGTGAACAAGCAATCAATTGTGTGTATCTGCCCTAAGCCCACAACCAAACAAGGAACAGGAAATGTGGCGGATGACACACATCCCATTGGTTGTTAGATCATTCTTGTATATAACCCTGGTGTATTCACTTGGTACTCACGAAGTTAATTGTAATAGTTTCTTTATATTTAATGAAAAGATTATTTAAGAAAACCCTTATTTCTTATAATAAAATAGTAACCACAGTGGTTCCTTCTATAATAACTTAGTTTATACTAACTATATATAATCTAATATCGAATAGATAGTTACTTGTGTGAATCTACACTAAGCCCACAACCAAGCAAGGAATAGGAAATGAGGTGAAAGGTGTTGGATTAATGTCTAAGTCCATAACTATAATTGGTAAAACTTGACCCGACCCGGCATGGTCCATTTGGGTTGCATGGCATCATGCACTTGGATAGACTAAAATGAGAGAAATAACACTTAAGGTTTATTAATATATTATAAGTTCTAATATATTAATAAGGTTATTTAATTAGTATTGATCAAGAATTAATTTGGAATTAATTAAGTGATCAAAAGGAGACTAATTAAATATATGGGTTGATTGTGTAAATCATTCATTCTTATATATGTGGGCTTGTGATCCAAGATTCCTTATGTTGGACTAAGTCCATGGGGTGACCCATGGATACTCAATGGAGGTTAAAATCCATGGAGCATAAGGAATGGGTAAAGTCATGAGTTACATGGTGTAACCCTAATAGCCACCATATAAAAGAAACCCATGGCTCAAGAAATCATGGACTATGTGTGTGTGTGAGAGCTAAACGATTTCATGGAGTGTTCAAGTTTCTCTCTAAGTTATTCCAAGTGCTTATGGTGTTGTGTGAACCATTTGAGGTGTCACACTTGGGGCACTAGGCACTCAAGCTTCATGAAGACAAGCACCAACAAAAGGTATGTTATTCTAACTTGTGTCATTCAAAGTTAGGGTTACATGTACACTTAGGAGTGTTAGATTGCTCAAAACCCAACAGTGGTATCAGAGCCAAGGCTTGTTTTCTTGTTGTACTTGCTTAAACTGCTTAAAATCGACTTTTGGTGCTGTCAGACCAGCAGACTCGCCGAGTCCATGAAGGGACTCGACGAATCCAAGGCAAAATGCATCCAACTCGTCGAGTTTGTTCGTGCACTCGATGAGTTGGACCCCCGGACAGCATATTTTCAAGTTTTGGTGCTGGAATTGGTCTAGAATCATTACCTTTGACTGTTTTGGGCTTATAAAACTTGTTTTGAATGTGGTAATGATTATGTTAAACCAATTTCAATGTTATAATAAAAGTTTCAAGTTTATATGTGTTTATGTTATTCTTGAAAATTGTTGATTATGAATAATCATGCTTATGAGTTTTGTTACATCATAGGAATTGTGTGCAAATAGTTTGTTGATATAATTCATGATCTTGTTGAAAATTGTATGGAGTTCATAACTTGTCCTCAAGTTATGAATTTTTCAAGAATTTTATGTTCCCTTGATTTATGAGTTAGTTTAGATTGATAATGAAAAAATTATGTTTTAGTTGTTTTCAATCCATATTAGTCTAAAAGAGGTTCATAAAATATGTTTTTGTAACTTGTCTTCAAGTTATGTGAAAAGTCATATTTATGAATCTTAAAAACTCATAAAAGTTTTGTAGGTTACATAAAATGTAAGAGTTTTTTCCATTAAATACTTTAATGACTCCATAACTTGTCCTCAAGTTATGGATGTTGAAAAGACACTTCTTTAAAGTGTTTTTAAAGAATAAGGGGTTACATTAAAATGAAGAGTCTTCAATTTAATGAACCATTAAACTCATAAGTTATGATTTAAAGAGTCTTGAAATAGTTTCAAAACTTGCCCTCAAGTTTTGGAATTTGAAAAGTTACTCCTCATGTATACTTTAATTCCAAATTGAACATTGAAATTTTAAAAAGTTTAAAATTCAACCCTTATACTATTATTATAATTTTAATTATATAGATATGTATAAGAGGAAGTCAATCTTACCGTTAGTAGGCCTCATTCACGAAGCCGGTCTATAAGGGAGGTATAAGGTTACTGCCTATAAAATGGCAGTTTAATGGGTGTCCACTCTCACCCACCGCTTCCTTGACTGGTGGAGGGTCGTTAGCCGAACGGGTAGGAATGGACTATAATTCTCCCTTCATTAAAAGTATAATGAAAAATACTAAGTAACTAAACACTTATAAAATCCCAATCTTAGTTACTTAGGAAAATGTGAAAAGGTGCTATCCCATAAAATTACACTTTGTACCTTACCAAGTCGTTAGTGGAGCGTGTGTGGTTAACCGGCACACTAACATGGACTAGTAAGAGTGGCAAAGCGTAACTTGACCTTATTATAGATCGGTGGAGCGCGTGTGGTTAACCGGCACATCGATTAGGTAATATTGTTAAGGGTACCAAGTCAATTTGTATGGTTATTCACACCTTGTTTGTGATCCTCGGCATCCCAGTCACAAATTTGAAAGGGCACAATCGAGATTCAAACATGCCATTAAAAAGTTCAATGTATCTCAAAAGATCTAGGAGTTTCAAAACCAATAAAACCTAATAATAAAATATTTCGTTTTCATGGTGGAAATTGGTAAATCGTCATTTGCCTACCTTCGACTATTTTATAATTTGGATTACGGCATCCCTCTTCCAGTTATAAATAGGTTGTTGGGTCCTAGCCTTAATATTTCATATTGGGTGTTATATTAAGGACTTTAAATCAACTAACTTGAATTTCTCCCATTGTAGATGTCTAGTTTAGACAGCTATGGTCTTCCCAAATCTTTAGGAACAAGCTTCCTAATGAAGATGATATCCCAAATGGCAATGAAGGTGAAAGATCAATCCCTTTGTTGGGCATTTGTGGGACCAGAAATCATACTTCACTTAATCCACCTCCTCCAATAAATCTCCCTATCTCACAAGTTTTAAGACTTGATAAGTTCTAAGTCACTCTATCCCTATTGGCAAGCAAAGTTTATATGTGCCTAGATCTTGGGGATTAAGCCACATATTGACAAGTCGTGAGAGTCGGGTGTCGAAGTCTCGAGGTAGCTGGCTGCTGACTTAGTTCTTCAGTCACTCCCTGATGACAGGTCGCGACAAGACCCTTAATGATCTTACCTATTTGCTCGATGATGCTAAATCAGCAATGATTTAGAGCATTAGTAAAGCAAATTGGATTGGAAGATCTACTTTCCAAAATCTATTTGGACATTGAAAATGGTGACATTGGAGGTCCAGGAAAAACTTTCTCTTCCCAATGGAAAGGGATCGGCCATAGTCAACTCGGTTGACCAAATGGTAAAGAGAAAGGTTAAGTCTGTGATAGTTCCATGTACGTTTCCAAAGAGTCCATATGATTCTGTTGCCAAAGGAAAGATATTGGTTGCGAAGCTGCTAAATTTACCTGAAACACCTTAAGGATGGTAAAGTCAATAGGTTTGACTCTACTTCAGGTAAAGTCCATTGTCTAACTCTATTAAGTTTCTATTATGAGATTCTTATTGCATAATGTGACGAGGTCACATGTTGATGTTTTAAGAATCAAAGAAAAGGTAAAGAAACTTAAAGGAAGTATATGTTGATTCTGATCGCGAAGATGGATTTCGATCGCATGGTTCGGTGATCAAAATTTTGAGTTATTACTTAATAGTTATGATATATTGCCTAGGAATAGATAACAACAAGTAAATTATTAAAATAAAAGGTTTTTTTAGTAGTTGAATATATTAAAAACCACAAGACCCTAGCAAAGAGTTAATGCTAAAACGAAACAATTACATTGATATTTTCAAATGGGATTCTCAAGCCATAAATTCCAATTAATGTGGAGTTTATGCTTCCAAGGTATCACCCAAATAAATGCAAAAACAAATGCAAAAACAACAATATCATCAAATAATCTATCATGTTTAGGTCTTGACTTGTTAATCACATAGTTGTTTCTAAATTTTCATATAGGCCATTAAGTTGTGCATAACATAATCTCAGAAACTATTTTCATATTGGGTGTTATATTAAGGACTTTAAATCAACTAACTTGAATTTCTCCCATTATAGATATCTAGTTTAGACAGCTATGGTCTTCCCAAATCTTTAGGAACAAGCTTCCTAATGAAGATGATATCCCAAATGGCAATGAAGGTGAAAGATCAATCCCTTTGTTGGGCATTTGTGGGACCAGAAATCATACTTCACTTAATCCACCTCCTCCAATAAATCTCCCTATCTCACAAGTTTTAAGACTTGATAAGTTCTAAGTCACTCTATCCCTATTGGCAAGCAAAGTTTATATGTGCCTAGATCTTGGGGATTAAGCCACATATTGACAAGTCGTGAGAGTCGGGTGTCGAAGTCTCGAGGTAGCTGGCCGCTGACTTGGTTCTTCAGTCACTCCCTGATGACAGGTCGCGACAAGACCCTTAATGATCTTACCTATTTGCTCGATGATGCTGAATCAGCAATGATTTGGAGCATTAGTAAAGCAAATTGGATTGGAAGATCTACTTTCCAAAATCTATTTGGACATTGAAAATGGTGACATTGGAGGTCCAGGAAAAACTTTCTCTTCCCAATGGAAAGGGATCGGCCATAGTCAACTCGGTTGACCAAATGGTAAAGAGAAAGGTTAAGTCTGTGATAGTTCCATGTACGTTTCCAAAGAGTCCATATGATTCTGTTGCCAAAGGAAAGATATTGGTTGCGAAGCTGCTAAATTTACCTGAAACATCTTAAGGATGGTAAAGTCAATAGGTTTGGCTCTATTTCAGGTAAAGTCCATTGTCTAACTCTATTAAGTTTCTATTATGAGATTCTTATTGCATAATGTGACGAGGTCACATGTTGATGTTTTAAGAATCAAAGAAAAGGTGAAGAAACTTAAAGGAAGTATATGCTGATTCTGATCGCGAAGATGGATTTCGATCGCATGGTTCGGTGATCAGAATTTTGAGTTATTACTTAATAGTTATGATATATTGCCTAGGAATAGATAACAACAAGTTTTCCATATGGATTGTAAGGATAAATGTTTCCGCAAAGTTTTAAAATAAAAGAAAATGGTTTTGATTTTATTTATTTTAAGTATCCTTACAATGGCATTTGTGAAAAATGTTAGTTATATGTTTCCATTGATAAGCAATATGGGTAAATGGATTTGATTCTTTCATTAGTGGAAGTGTCATAATTCACCAAATAAGGAAAGATTCTCATCACCCAAGTTTCAGTTGGATAGAAACTTGGAATCATGCAAGTTGTATTGTGTGATGAATGAGAATTTTCATCTTTGGTAAATTAAGACTAATTCCTTGTTCACATTTGCATGCGATTCAAGTGAAGGACTAAAGGATTGGGTGCACTTGGTTGTGTGTTGGTCAGGTCCACCATAAAGGTTGATAAGAATATTCATTATGATTTACTAAAGTTTAGTAAATATGGTTATACTTACAAGTTTAAGTATAGTTCTGGATCATTGGAAAAGTTTCAATGATAAACATAATGAGTAAGAAGAATCAAATAAGGCAGAAAGATAAAAGTTTCTCTAATCTGAAGAGATAGGAGAGCACTTGAGTATCTTGTTTTATAATTATCTTAGTGATTATGAAACCATGTCACAATTGATCCTCTGAGGACACCTTAGTTCATTTTGTTTGACTAAGGAGAGGAATCGTGAATTGTTGAAATGGTTAGATCAAAAGATAAGTTATACTTCATTCCAAAATTAAATCTTAGAGTCATACTCCAAGATTAAGCCTTGAGTGATATAATCTTAAGAAAGGTTTATAACACTTGTTAAATGTTGAGTAAAATGTGTTCTTACTCTTGTACATTTGAAATTGGTAAGTTGTGATGTTTTGGATAAAACAAAGACCAACTAAGACCAATTGTGAGAAGTGTTTAACTTGATAAGAATCTGCACTAACTCTTGAATATTCGTTTTTGTCAAGGAATGGTTCTTGACAAAGAGAATCTTATATATCAAGAGGTCAGTGGGAGCCTTAAAAGGATCTTAAGATAGATTCAAGAACTAATCAAGAGTTTTGTTAATCACTAGACCACGACTTGAGGTTTGTAACCTATCGTGTTGACATATTCTGTGCCCATTCCAGTTAAAGTTGGTTTTGCATTGGAGTTCTAAGAGTTCTCAACTGGTTGCATAACAACTTGGAAGCAATGGCAAGCCCTTGAGCTGCCAGGTGGCAAGAAATTAGATTGAGTTCAGTCCATATGAGTTTGGATTTGTCATTATCCTTGTCCTATGACTATGGTTTTGACAATTCACATGGATAAGAACACATACACCATCAAAATCTAAGTGTCATAAGGTTTCTCTCTGATTCATGAAAATGATAGTGAGGAAACTCTTTCACTAAGTAGATTTAAGTGGATAGCAAGTGTGAAGTTTGCATTCTCATGTCGTTAGTGGAGCGTGTGTGGTTAACCGGCACACTAACTAATGAGAATGGCAAAGGTTTTGACTCACATGTGAGCTATCTAAGGAAAGGGTTAGACTCCGGGTGTATGATTTGATAAAGTCTTATCAAGACAATCTAGTATCAGAAATCTGACTGATTTCTAGGTACATGTCAAAGCTAGTGGGAGCATAAAGTGTTATGCTAGATAGATAATAGTCATTATGCTAGTGGGAGCATGATGATTATGTTGCAAGTTAGCAATGTTAATTATAGAAAACAAAAGTTTCAACTCGCTTTGAAAAAGTTGTTTTACTATAATTAAGGGAGAGAAATTTATACTTCATTTCAATTCTACAAGCTTAGATTGAGATTTTAATCAACTTTAGTCAAGAATATATATGAATGTTATGTTGAAATGGTTCAACATAAGGAATTTCTATATATGTTGCTTTCTCAAAATTCGATTAGGATTACGGCATCCCTCTTCATATGATTACGAAATGGTTCAATATATATGAATGTTATGTTGAAATGGTTCAACATAAGGAATTTCTATATATGTTGCTTTCTCAAAATTCGATTATGATTACGGCATCCCTCTTCATAGTTCGAATTATGAGAACATGGCAAATAAAATATTATAGCATGAATAGTATCCCATATGCTTCGGATATAGGATCGATTGCATGTGTTATAATATTCATCCATTCTAAATTTTCCTAATGCTTAGGGCATTAAGAAGGGAAAAGGGATTAGAACTGGATATGACTAAGATGATTAAGCAATTGTCGAGAACAATTTGGGGTTTTCCAAAGTTTGGTTACTCATGGACAATTGGAAGTATAGAGTAAGGATATTATTGACATATTTTGGAAAGAGGCAACTCTTGTTCAAAAGTGATGGTCAAGATGGGAATATGGAATTGTTTCCATAGGTGGAAGTTATTCTTTGAATCTATGCAAAGAAGGATGTTCAAAGGAATGTACTTTGAATTTGAGACTTCATCTCCATGGAATTGCTTTCCATTGGAATACTTTGTAATGTTTGTTGCCAAGTCTTTGTGACTTGTGTGAATATCATTACAAGAGGATCATTGCATAGATTACGGTAAATGACAAGAACTTGGTATTCTTAAATTTACAATAAGGATTGGGATTGTGAAATGAGAATCATAGAAGTCGTGTTCAATTGATATACATTTCACAAAGAGATGACCATATGTAAACATAGTGTGCATAGTTGGAGTATGGCATAGCTATTGTTTAGAGAAACATAGTATGCATGCTTGGAGCATGGCATCACTACTGTTTCAATTCAAGTACTAAGTTGATTAATCGAAACATGAATAATGAGTGATCAATATGGTGCTTAGATAAAAGGTGTTTTATTTAAGCTCAAAGTGTTGAGGCCATATAGGACTAGTATTATTTTGTGTTTCACTTTGCATGTTTTGACTTCCAGAATAACTAGGTCATTCTCCCGAATGACCAAGTCATTCAAACCATCCACAGTCAGTCATATGTTGGAAGTAGATATGAATCAAGACTGTCATGAATTTGGCTTGTATGATTTGTCTAAAGTGCTTTAGACAATGCAATAGTTGCTACAACGTTCATGAGTACTCATAAGGGCTGAGTATTGGATTCAACCCACGCTCATTTGGATTCACTTCATGGATTTTATCATGAGTGAATCATGAGACGATAATATCTTATATTCTTCAAACCTAGAGATATGAGTTGTTGACTATGAGTTGGTTATACATTGATTGCACGTAAACGCATTGGTAACTCGATGTTATAAAACGTGCCTTAGTGTATGATTCAACAAATAGTTAGTACAAGCATATGAGTCGAAGTTTATCCATTCCTTTTACCTTCGGGATAAAAGCGATATCTGTGGGCCCCTTGATGATTTGATGATGACAAATGGAAGTGCTCGGCCGGGCCAGGACTAATTTGATTTGTTCAATTAGTCAGTCGTCATAAATTAGAAATCGGGAAACAACAAATGGACAGAGAGAATGATTATAATCCATGTCTCAGTCAATATGATATCTAGAATGGAGGAATATATGATCCCTTTTCTAATGGACAAGTCATTGACAAAGGTCAGAGTTCATCTACAAGGTCAGAGTTCAACAGAAGCTTTTGAGATCTACGATTGCTAGTCGGGTTTTGAAGTCATACCTGCAATAATAGTTTTAGACTTATCCAAGTGGGAGACTGTTGGATTAATGTCTAAGTCCATAACTATAATTGGTAAAACTTGACCCGACCTGGCAAGGTCCATTTGGGTTGCATGGCATCATGCACTTGGATAGACTAAAATGAGAGAAATAACACTTAAGGTTTATTAATATATTATAAGTTCTAATATATTAATAAGGTTATTTAATTAGTATTGATCAAGAATTAATTTGGAATTAATTAAGTGATCAAAAGGAGACTAATTAAATATATGGGTTGATTGTGTAAATCATTCATTCTTATATATGTGGGCTTGTGATCCAAGATTCCTTATGTTGGACTAAGTCCATGGGGTGACCCATGGATACTCCATGGAGGTTTAAATCCATGGAGCATAAGGAATGGGTAAAGTCATGAGTTACATGGTGTAACCCTAATAGCCACCATATAAAAGAAACCCATGGCTCAAGAAATCGTGGACTATGTGTGTGTGTGAGAGCTAAACGATTTCATGGAGTGTTCAAGTTTCTCTCTAAGTTATTCCAAGTGCTTACGGTGTTGTGTGAACCATTTGAGGTGTCACACTTGGGGCACTAGGCACTCAAGCTTCATGAAGACAAGCACCAACAAAAGGTATGTTATTCTAACTTGTGTCATTCATAGTTTTTTATGCTAGAATAGTACAATACCTTGGAAAGTTGATATTTGCATGTATAATAAAGAAAACATAGATCCAATGTATTTAGGGTTGCATGTACACTTAGGAGTGTTAGATTGCTCAAAACCCAACAAAAGGCACACATCTAACTATCTATCGGGTATTAATTATATATAACCCTGATGTACAAACCAAGGTACTATGGAGTTAACCACTTAAGGTCCTTTAAGTTACACTGGTTTAATAAAATGGATTAAACCCTTTATTGGTAAGTTTCTAGTTTTGTATACCAAAAGTTCTGATTTGGAAAGTATGTTTTGTACTAGAAAATTGTGCATTCATTTAGTGTCCTATGACCTGACCTATACCTGGTACCCCTTATAATAACTTAATGTATACGAAACATATATATATATATATATATATATATATATATATATATATATATAACTAAGATCGAATGGATAATAGGTTGGGTTAGTCCGCTCTAAACCCACAACCAAACAAGGAACAGGAAATGAAGCGGAAAGCAAACATCCTATTACCTGTCAAATCCTATGAGTATATATCCCTTGATGTATACATTAAGGAATCATTGGGTTAGCATTATGGTCCCTTTCTACTGAATGTACTAGACTCGACTGTTCTGATTGTCGTTTGTAAAATGTAAGTTTTCCCTAGTTTATAACTATCTTGACTCGAAAATAGGTTGCATTAACTTTAAAGTGGAACTGTCACTTTATGAAAGTAATGGGAAAATTAAAGTACTCAATTATCTTTTGAATTAGCATCCTGGCGTACTGATTACCTTAAAGCATGTTTGTTTTATTAAGGCCATAATGTGAAGGCTAGTCCCCATACTATACGCTCTCCCTATCAAGAGATTCTCGGAACCAAACGCAACTTCTGCAAAATAGTTGATAGGTCGTGTAATCCACATTAAAGATATGTGATCATGTATACCCAATATAACTATCGCCTTTTGTTTAGAACAATGGTTTAGTGATTCATTGGTATAATTAGATCCTGTAGTAGTTCTATGCTATAGCAACTTAGTATGTTCGTCTTATTATAGTATCTTAGTATGTTCTTCCTGTTATCGTGTATTGTATCTAGTATGAACTGAACCTCTAAACTATACCCATTATAGTTTACTAGTATGTTTACTTGAACTGTTATTGAAAAGACTCATTTATCTACTAAGTTATGTTTGTACTTTAAAAACGGAGTTTTGTTAAACTATAAAGCAACATAACTTTAAAAGAGTTTTGAAATGTTTTGATCGCTTATATAAGACATAAGCAATCTTTTGAAAGATGTTTATAACAAACATTTACACAATTATCATTGTGTTCAACTTGTATTCCCCACTTTAAAGCATTTAAAACAGTTTAAAAGATTAATTACAGGGTATGAACTCACCTGATGTGGGTGATTCAAACGAATATGTGTTTAAGGATAAGAAGCTCCACGAATGAAGTCCCGAGACTTAAAAAATCCTAAATGACATATAATGACATATATTGACATAAATATAGTGTTTTGAAGAAACCAAATGCAAAGAAACACCTCACAGGACTAGGAAACACTTTGACCAAGTGTTGGAATCACATGTGATTCAACTAAGGGATGTTTAAGGCCAAGAAAAGGTGTTTACGGCCAGGGTGTAAACTCATGGCCGTAAACTCATGGAAATGTGCATAAGAGGTTGTTTGAATGCTAGGGAAACTTGAGGGACCATTGCTCTTTACAAGGATGAGCAAAATCATTGTTTTGGAGGGTGTTGAGGTGTTTACGGCCACACCATAAACCCTATGGCCGTAAACTCTCCAAATGGTCTCATCTAGGGTCATAAAGGCAAGGAGTTTAAAAGGTTCAAGTGTTCTAAGGGTTAACAAGGGTCTAGAGGTGTTTAAGGCTCAAAACACCACACTTTCAAGGGTTTACAGCTAGGGTGTAAACTCATGGCCGTAAACTCTCTTTGATGATGAGTTTCATGATGTTTTAAAGCTATAATCTAGTGGTTCAACTATATAACAAGCTAAGGAGAGAGTACTTACGATATAGAGGCTTGAAATGGTGATTAAGGTGCAAGAACACTAGTGTGTGTTCTTGGTGTTTCTTGAAGATCTAAGAAAAGATGATTTCCATGGATGAAATCATGAGATGATACTAATTAATGAAGGATATCAACTAATCAAAGGTTAGAACACTTACATATGTGAAGATCTAGACAGAATACCTGATGATACTTGAAAGGATTTGGGAGTATTCTTGAGGTTAGAATGTAAGAAATGGCTAGAAATGACCAAAAGCCATATATATGGGCTTCGGTTTACGGCCACATGAGTTTACGCTCAGGGTGTAAACTCATGGACATTGTGGTTGTGAACTCCTTAGGATGAGGTTAAAGCTTGATTTGTTGTACTAGGTACTTCCTAACACTTATTTCTTAAGTGTACTAGGCTAAAACTCCTTAGAATGACCTTTAACAAGGCTAGAACTCATTAGAAATGAGTCTGACACTCAGTTGAGTTGACTGACTTAGCTTTCAAAGCAAAATTTTTAGGTTGTCACATATCACAACCCTAATTCCTTTTATTTAAGATATATATATATATATATATATATATATATATATATATATATATATATATATATATATATATATATAAAACCTTAATTTTGTGTGTTGGTCAAGGCGCACTCTTATCCTATATTAGCTACACCCCTGAGTAGAGTGCACTTTGTATTGATTTATAATGTTGAGTGGTCAAATTAAAAGTTTATAAAAAATTACAATCTTGTCTATCACAATTTACCCATGTATTATGTGAAGTACACAATCTGAACCACTAAAAAAATAAGAAGTATAACTTCAAACTCTTGTCAAGTGAATTTGTTGACTCATTTTTTCATTGTTTGTAGGATGAACTATCAAAATATTTGTCCACATAAAGAATAAAGAAAGATGTAAACTACATTTTGATAGCATTATAGTTTGTATAAAAAGAATGCGAAGCTTGAAGTCCAATGTAACGGGTAGGATTATCTTTATAAATTATGTTTATGTTAATTAACTCTGCTCATGAAAAAACTTAGGCTACAAAAACTAATGTGAAGACTACTTTTATATATCTATAGACTCCATCCGCTTAATTATCCATAATAATGATTGAAGATAATATCAACCATAACATTTCTACGAATGTCTCTATGTGTATGTGTGTGTTCTCCTAATTGAAGTAAGGGTAAACGCAACCATGAGTGCCCTATTCAACCAATGGCCAATATGGGGATGTAAATTCAAATGTTCTCATTAATGCAAGAGAACTAAAGTGTGGACTTAATATCAGAAGTTATTTGAAAAAAATAAAGTCAAAATAAATATGTTTTTTTTAACAACAGAGAACATTTATAAATTTAAAAAAAAAATAATAATAAAAAAAAAATAAAAAATAATAAAAATAAAAAAATAAAAATACAGCGGAAGGTTGGAAAGATACAAACGTGTCTCAATTTCATGGTAACTTAGATCCGTAATTTTCGAAAACGATGTCACTCAACTACGAAAGCAGTGTAGTATATATCCTAGTCGTCAATTACGGAACTTCAAGTGTAACATCAAGGTTTTTTAACACAATAAATTCCCTATGGGCAAAGCTCTAGAGACAACAATGTAAATAAATTTTATTTTGTTTTATAAGTAATTAGAGTCGAATAACGTTATACTTCAAACTTAAAATGGAAAACAAATGTGTATAAATAAAACTAGTTTATGATATAAAATCTTCTTTTCACCTTCATGTCTTAGAGCTTAGAAGTACTTTATAGAAAGTAAATCTTACAAGAAATTCACATTTTATATTGGAATAAAAAAAACAATAATCAATTATACGATGGGATGTAATCATGTAAAGCCTTTTTCATATATATATTCAGGGGGTCTAATTAAACAAATAGAAGACTTATGGGGTAAAATGTCATGGAAATTAAAGTATGAGAGGGATTGTGCAAATTTACAAAGGACACGTATCAAAGTACTGTGCGAGTACGATATATTGCGGGTATGAGTACTCTCGTTGACTCGCTTTACAAAGATTGTTACATTTTGAAGACCAGTTCAATGTATGATAAACATTTACGTCGATGGATACAATACTTTAAAGAAGATATAATTAATTAAAGTTGACGTTAAAGAAAATAATGAAAAGTAGGGTTTTTCAGAAAAAGATCAATTTTTTCGGAACATGTAATTTCAAAACTAATACATGTTCAAATACAATGTTCTAGTTGGCATGAGCGTGGCGTGACCAGAAGATCAAATTAATCTCAAACTCGTATACGAGGCATAACGAGTCATGAATTTTTCATGATGTGACTTAAAGCGATATTTTGTATATGTATAATAAGAGAAATCATATAATTGTAGATTTATAAAATATATCGTTTTTTAGAAGAGTTATATAAACTGCTAACAACAAAAAATTAGCAAAAACTCAATGATGTCATTTGCGATCTGAAAAAAATAACAAAAAAAAAAAAAAAAAAAAAAAACTCATGTCATAATACGTCTTGGCATACCTTGGCCCGCATATGCATGTTTTATGCTAACACCATCGCCATGCAGATTTTCGAGATGGTGTACTCATGCATAACGTCATGGCGCATCTTTAGAACTAATCGTGTATCTGACCCGAATTTAATGGTCCTATATTTATACTTTGTTTTCGGCGTATTGTACACATCAGATCATGGAATACTATGTCATTCTCTATTTGTTGATGAAAATAGTTTCAGATGATGAAGAGGTTGTGGTGATGTTGTTCTCTTTACTTATATGTTTTTGTTAATGTTCTATCGATTTGGATAACATAAACCCGTCAGCTAATTTTTTTTTTTTTTTTTTTTGGAGTACGATGACCTTGTTCGGAACACATATAACTAGTCAGGAAGTCGTTGACTTTAGGGTCAAATACATACATGTCTGGTAATCATCAATAGTTAGTCTTAGTTAGCATTAATAATGAGGATACGTGGCATTTATTTAGTAGAAATGTGTGTTTAAAACACGATGAACAGATTTAGAACATACAAAACTCATCTGAAATGCGCAAAACTGGTTAGAACACGCTTCCAAAATGTTTTATGTCAAAACTTGTTTTACTATTATTTTCAACATGACCGTGTGTATAAAGTTGTACTTACAATGGCTTGCAAACCTGACTTGGGTCAGGACATTCTTCAAAGGCTAAAATGTACCATTACATATGATGAAAGGCCCCAACTTTCATATTTTTGAAAGACCCAAACTTTCATATTTCATACTATCATTATGCTATTTGCATATTCATAAAATCAATATTTTACATTGATATAAAGGATTTACAAAATATTGGATACAAACCTTCTATTATAAAGTGTTATATATATATATATATATATATATATATATATATATATATATATATATTACATAACTACCCACGATGTTGTAATTTATACAAACATAAAAAGTAGTACAAAAGTACTATTACAAACTATTCTACATCTTTCAATAGTATATAAACATACTAATTATTTATCACCTGCAATTGTTAAACATTGATAGGGTAAGTGGTGACGCTTAGTGAGTTCAACAAATAGATACAATATAATGTTATGTCATATATATATATATATATATATATATATATATATATATATATATATATATATATATATATATATATACACTTCAATGTGGCAAAAGCAAAGAGGAACAACAACAAGTATGTGAGATCATGTGACAAGCGTTCATATCAATCAAAGACATTATTCAAAGATATTCTTTTCAATTCTTGATATACATCAATAAAGCTTTGGCCCAATTGGCATAGAAGACATGCAATTTCTGATTAACATCTTGTTAGATTTCAGGCTTATAGTCCCATCTAACCATTTGCCAGTGCCATAGAATATAAGTCATTCTCTTACGGAGACATGATCTACATGGCCAGAGGCTACGTACCAGTACCAATGTGAATCTAAGTCCTTTCACTGATCACATGGTCAAAGGTATTACAATTGCTATAAACATAGCGAATAACACGAGAAAATAACTCAGAATGATAATACTGAAAAGCACGTAGCACATATAACACATAACATACAATTGTTCCTATATATTGAACTCACCTTAAGTTAACCGGGGGTTAAAATAGTAATTTGGACAACACTTCGGCTTTAAATATGCCTTTCTATGTTGAAAATCGGGAGTTTGTTTGAAAACCGGGCTCTGCGAAGGTAGGGCTTCAAAACCGAAAAGATAAAATTTTCCGGGCTTCTCGGGGGTCTTGGGACGAGTTTCGGGTGCTAAAATTGATTTCAGAGCTTCGGGGAAAGTTAATATGAAGAAAATATGGAAAGAGGGGCTAAAAGTGTCAAATTTTCAAAGTTAGTCGGCAAAGTTTGCAGGTCCTCTTTATATAGGGCCGAGGTTCGGAAGTCTGCGGCTGGGAGGAGTCCACGTTGCACCTGCGAAGTTCGGTCCGGAAGCAGCTCGGTGGCTCGGACGTGGCTTCTTCGTGCGAGCATCGGTGGCGAAGGCGAGGGATGTGCAGGGGCGAGGCTCGGACACGAGGGCGAGGCGCGTTGGAATTCGATAGGCTCGCACTTCGGTCGAATAGCAGAGCGCCACGCGTCGGACTCCGGAAGCAGGCAGCTAAGTATTTTGGTCCGGGCCATGTCTCCAGTGACGCACCTGCTTTGTGCGAGGTGACGTGGCCGGTTACTATTCATGCGAAAATTTTCGATTTTCGTGCCCCGAACTTCTAAAATCCATAACTTTTGCATACGAGCTCCGTTTTTGACGTTCTTTATATGCACGCGTATCTAGAATTATGCTCTACAACTTTCGTTTAGATTTCGTTGGCTAATTTTGACTTTAATTTTAATATTATTATTTTTAACAGACCGGGACAGGAAAATCCGTTAAAAATTCATAACTTCTTCATCCGACATCCATTTTCGTCAGAATTTTTACCGTTGTACTACGTATGACGAGACCTTCGATTCTCGTTTAGGATGTATCGGTAAAATATCACTCAATCTAAAATTCGAGTTTTTAGCTGTCTACTGCTAAGTTGAAACTTCGAAAAATCATAACTTCCTCATACGAAGTCAGATTTTGGCGTTCTTTTTATCGAATTTCTCGGTTTAACGAATACTATGACTTTCATTTAGATTACTAAGGCTAAAAAGTAGTTTATCAAAAACTCACTTTTTACGTCATTCGGCGCCGTGCCGGTTTTGTCGTGGATCTTCGGTTGGTCATAACTTCTTTGTTATAACTCGGATTTTGACAAGGTTTTCGCCTACAAATTTCTAACAAGATTCTCTACAACATCAAATAATAAAATTTTACTTATTTAAACTTTCATATTTTCGCTAAATTTCACTATTTGGTTTTTAATTGGAATGTCATAAGACTTCCAATATTTTCTGAGTGATGCTAAACATAGTTTTACTTCATTTCTAGTAAAAACCATCTGTTAGAACTTAACACTCAATTTTTACATAATATTTCACAATTTTATTCAATACAAAACACGATTTTAAAACGTGTATGTTACATATGACGCACTTTTTGAAAGATCTATATACCCAATAGTCTTTATAAAATGATATTGCAATATAATATATGATCTTAAATGATCATACTAACAATAACTTGATGCAAATATATTATTTATAAGAATTTTATTCTTATATATATACACACACACACACACAAGAGTCACAAAGACAACTAAACATGCAAAGATAACTAGCTGTCTAGACTAATATAAACATGCAACAGTCACAAAGACAACTAGCACAAACTAGTGGGCCGACATTGGTACCTTCGACCCACAAGTATAGTGAGAGAATCGTCTCATTCTGAAGTCATACAAACGAATCACACACTCGAGCTGCCTATACTAAAACTCCCCATACTAAACAACACATCATAAAACCCTAATTAGAATTAGGTAGCAACCCCAAATCAAAAGCCTTAGTTTCTGATTGACCTACTTGGGTAAAAGACCATTTTAACCTTCAATGGTTAGGACCCACCCCTCTTAACCTAACATTCACCTTGACCAAAAGTTGGTTTTCTTAAGTTACACCATGCGTACTCTTGCTATACGCCCTGCATAGAGCCTTCCGATGTATAAACAGGATAAACTAGGCTACACGTTGTATAGCCAGGATTACCCCTTGCTTGATTATCTTGCTTGCCAACTTTCATATTAAGACTTTAATACCTTAAGACTAAATGTCTAACTCTCAGATTTGAACCTAATAGACGTATTAAATGATAAAGTCACAAACTTTATGCCTTTACATGGCTCAAAAGGGAACAAAACCAACCCCTAAGTCAAAAACCACTCAAAAACTCAAGAGTTCATGCATGGATGGGTTAGAGTGCACAAGCTCCCATTTTTATGACTTCTTAAACTCAAAACCAATAGAACATGGTGCTCATAAGGTATGAAGTAGCTTCCACTCCATAAAACCAAGGTCTTGGGACCAAAACTATAACAAATCATGAGCTAACTTAAGATCTGTCAAAAGGAAACATAAAAGATTCAAGATTTATACCTTTTGGGGCTGAATAATGCAAGGTAGACTCTATATCTACAAGCTTGAGCTTCACCAAACTCTAAAGGTGGATTTCTCCTTCTTCAAGATGCACCACATAGAAGACAATCCTACACCCGACATCCATAGTCCTACCTATGTCCAACATAGAAGACAAACCTACACCTAGCATTGGACCATTTAGCAAAAAAAAAAAAAAATTAATGCATAATTTTAAAAGGTAAATACATAGGAAACAGGTGTTACATGTAATTCATGTATAATAATCAAATACGTGCATGATTAATCTTCCTCGCTATAGCAAGGCTAGAAGGAGTAATAGATTCTAAGCAAAATTACAAAAATGGTCCCTGTGGTTTACCAAAAGTCACAAAGTCAGTCTCTGCTAATTTTTTTTTATGTAAATGGTCCTTGTGGTTTGCAAAACTTGCATAGATGACCCTTTTTAGTAACTCCGTTAAGGAAAGGGCATTTTCATCTTTTTAGGTATAAAGGGACTAAATTCGTGATATATAATAAACCATAAGGACCATTTTTGAAATTTGTTTGAAAAAATAATTATATGACTGAAGGATGGGAGGAGGGATCAAACCTCAGACCTCCAACTATTAAATGACCAAAGTTTTAACCAGTTTGGATGCATATATATTTGGTTTATATGTTCCAATTACTAATTTATATAATAAGTAGAACGTTAAAACATAATCAATAATTGAATTACAAAACACATTTTTTTACGTATTTTTTTAATAAAGGAAAATGTATTTTCGTATTGTAAAAAAATTACAAACAATTTGTATGCATTTTTATGTATTTATTTTACATCAAAATGTATTTTTTGGCTTTAAAAAATACGGTTTCGTATAAAAAATACGTTTTCCTAAAATATATATATTTTGTATATCTTTAAAAAATACGTTTTCGTAAAATATATTTTTTAATGTCTTTAAAAAATACGTCTTTGTATAATAAATACATTTTTATAAAATATATTTTTTTTATTTGTTTGAAATAATAATAATAATAATTAACACCAGTTTTAAAGCTATCGATCCAAAAGAATTTATAAATTGTTTTATGTAATGAGTAGTGTTATACGAAAACGTATATTTTAAAGATATAAAACAATATATTTTACAAAGGATAAAAAAATGAATTTTGTAAAATATATATTTCGTAAAATAATAATAATAATTAACACCGGTTTTAGAACTATCGATCCAAAAAAATTATATATTTTTTTATGTCATTAGTAGTGCTAATTATTATTATTTCAAAGACATAAAAAAATATTTTACGAAAACGTATTTGTTATACAAAAACGTATTTTTCAAATATATAAAAAAATATATTTTATGAAATACGTTTTTAAATACGAAAATGTATTTTTAAAGACATATAAATATATATATTTACAAAAACATATTTTTTATACGAAAACGTATTTTTTAAAGATATAAAATATATATATTTTACAGAAAAAAAAATTTACGAAACCGTATTTTTTAAAGACAAAAAATACATTTTTATGTAAAATAAATACATAAAAATGCATACAAATTGTTTGTAATTTTTTTATAATACGAAAATACATTTTCCTTTATTAAAAAAAATTATGTAAAAAAAATGTGTTTTGTAATTTATTTATTGCTTATGTTTTAACGTCCTACTTATTATATAAATTAGTAATTGGAACATATAAACCAAATATACATGCAGCTATGGCTGTAAACGAACCAAACAAACACGAACAAGGTTTTGTTCATGTTTCTTTGTTTAAGTTAGCCGAACAACAAACGAACACGAACGGATAAACGAACGAGATTTTTTTGTTCATGTTCGTTCGTTTACCAAATTACTTTGTTCATGTTCGTTCATTTATGTTCGTGAACATGCTAAACGAACATAAACGAACAAAGATAAAAAAAAACGCAATTGAACATATATGAACATAAACGAACATATAATATAGCAATATAATAAAAAATAATTGAATATAGATGAATATAAATAAAGTTAAACGAACGAACATAAACGAACGTAAATAAACATCATAAACGAACGTTCACAAACATAAATAAACGAACGAGACAACTGTTCATGTTCGTTCATTTAACTAAACGAACGATAATTTTTGTTCATGTTCGTTCATTTATTAAATAAACGAACATAAACAAACTTCCCGCCGAACTTGAAACACCCCAAAATACGACCCAAAAATTTTTGTTTAATAATTACTAAAAACACCATGATAATATCATAAGGTAAAATTCGTACGTCAATATCTCAAAAACAATAGCAAAGTGTTATGAGTAAACTGTATCAAGACTGTATCAATCACATCTATGAAAACCAAAACAACTCCCAGGACAGTTGAAGCTGTGTGTGTGCGATGCCATCAACCCGAGCTCTTCCCTTTGCTTGCAGAAGTGCCTGAAACCAAAACTGAAACTGTAAGCACGAAGCTTAGTGAGATCCCCCAAACTACCACATACCATATAATACATATAAACACATACTGGGCCTTGCCCACTGCATCGGACCGAAGTCCGGAAACTGCATCGGACCAAAGTCCGGAACTAACCAGGGCCTTGCCCTCTGCATCGGATCGAAATTCGGAACTACTGAGGCCTTGCCTCCTGCATCGGACCAAGGTCTGGAACTAACTGCATCGAACCGAAGTCCGGAACTGACTGCATCGGACAGAAGTCCGGAACATACTGAACATAGCATCACATAAGCATATCAACTAACATGAGCACATAGATAGCATACTACATCGGGCTGTAACCCGAGACACATAACACAAAATCCTGTCTGAGCCATGAAGGCATCAAACATACTAAAATCTGCATCGGACCGAAGTCCGGAAACTACTGCTAGCTAAACGGGCTGGCATTGTGGCCTTAGACCCGTTCCTACTGAAAGGAAACTCACCTCGTGATCTGGCTGCTGAGTGTATGGCTCCGGGAACTATCTGCTACTGCTCCGGTATCTCCCCGGCTACAATTCCACAAATACACTCAATCAAATTACTAATAATTGTATTGGGGTAAAATGACTCTTTTACCCCTGGCTAAAGTCAACTCTCCTGGTCAAAGTCAACTTTACAGTTGACCTGACTCGCCGAGTTTGGCCGCCAACTCGCCGAGTCCCTACTCTCATTTCTCAACCCTGATCGCTGCTACTCGTCGAGTATGGCATACACTCGATGAGTTACCGCTCTATATCAACACTCAGGTCATCTGCATCCGACTCGCCGAGTCGTATGAACAACTCGACGAGTTGTTCTTGAATCATAAGAAGATTGCATTGGACTTGCCGAGTTGTATGAACAACTCGTCGAGTGCCTCCATTGCTGAGTCTAACCTCTAACTCACTGAGTCCATACACTACTCACTGGTCCCCACTCGGAATCACTCAAAGGGGAAGAATCGGGGACTCACGACTCGACTCGCTGAGTCTTATGCATGCAACTTCTAAAAACTCGATTCTGCTCAAAACCACTGCATACAATATATAGATCCGAGCTCCTAAGGCTGGTTAACCATGTAAAGTTCCCAACTTTACGTGTACAAAAGCATACAAAAGGGTATAAAGGCTAGAAAGACACTTGGAAGAGTAGATCTAGGGCTATCATGCAAAATGGCTCCATAAAGTTGATAGATCTATGTTTTTGGAACTGAAACACGGCTAGATTCGAAAGCTAATCCATCCAATATGATTTCTCAACTATGAACAAGCTAAAGAATGGGCTAAATATGCTTATAAAGGGGAATCTATCAATAAAACGGGGAGAAACTGATCATTACCTCAAAGTACTCTGAGATGGGAGCAAGGACTTGGATCTTCTTCTTCTTCTTTTGGATTTAGCCTTCTTCTCCTCTTCAAAACTTCAAGAATTACACCAAGAATGCTCAAAAACTCAATGATATGATTAGGGTTTGCTTAGATAACGTTTTGGGGATGACAGAGGTGAGTTTGGGGCTGATAAGGTGGTTTAAATAGGGTGCAAACCCGGGAATTTAGGGTTTCTACCTGGCAGGCCGACTCGTCGAGTCCCGAATATGGACTCGCCGAGTCGCCAATCTATAAGCTGATCAAAAACGCGACCCTACTCGACGAGTCAAGACATAGACTCGCCGAGTTCCTCTACAAACTTTAAAAAAATAAATACTAGAAAGCAACATACCAGAGACGGGTCGTTACAGAACAGTTCACGAACGGTTCGCCGAACGTTCAGTTCGTTTACAGCCCTACATGCAGCCCAACTGGTTATGGCTTTGGCCATTTAATAGTGGAGGTCTTAGGTTCGATCCCTTCCCCCATCCTTCACCCAAATAATTATTTTTTCAAACAAATTACAAAAATGGTCCTTGTGGTTTACCATATATCACGGATTTAGTCCCTTTATACCTAAAAAGACTAAAATGCCCTTACCCTAATGGATGAATACTAACGGAGTTACTAAAAAGGGCTATCTGTGCAAGTTTTGCAAACCACAAGGACCATTTGCATAAAAAAATTAGCGGGGACTGACTTTGTGACTTTTGGTAAACCATAGGGACCATTTTTGTAATTTTGTCTAGATTCTATTAGAAAAATACATACATGGATATCATACACATTTAGAAAGGCTTGTTATAGAATGATTTTATCATACTCGTTTCATTGACTATGATCCTTATCATACTCATGACATTGACTATGATGAAAACTTTTCACAAGTAGCTACGATTAGATCAACACATATATTATTTACTATAACTTCATACTCTTAAATATAAACTATAACAAATAGATTTCAAGAAATACCACTTCTCTTAATAGACATCTACTAGAAAACATCTATATAGCTCATCCTGGAGGTTTTCTTAATCCATGGTATCCTAACAAAATGTGTTATGTTTAAGATCCACTTGTGGATATAAAACAAACATCTCAAAGTTGGAATCATCATTATAATATATAAATACAAGGTGTAGTTTTATATCAAAATAAAGTTGATGTTTATTTTTAGTAAGAACTAGTAGCATATTGATATTCCTAATCTTGTATGAATGAGACATACTTAATCATGAAAAATTACATTCCGACTATGCAAGGTCGTTTTCACCTTAACTTGGAAAGTATTTTTAAAATGAAAGACTTAGGAATGACAAAATACCTTCTTGGAATATAAAATCTATAGAGATATATAAAAACGAATGTTAAAAGTTTTAAATTCTTTTGCATGAATTAACAATATCTTGAAAGAGGTCAAGATACCAGATTCTTTTGGAGGATTCTTGGTATTGTCACATGACACCATTTTGAGTCTGTCTCAAAAGGACCTAACACATAGGGTTGAGCTAGATGAAATGATTTATATTCTATTTGTTTGGAAAATGAATCCATCATTTATGTCATATTATGTACAATATTGGATATACGATTATGTTATGAACATATCATAAGATACTAATTAATTGAATACATCGTTAAGTCACTAGATGACTATAAGAACATTCTAGGAGTACTGAAGAAGAACTGATAGAATGTACATGAGATAATCATTTTAGAAGAAGATCATTATGTAAAGAGCTACATAAATTGTTGAAGATGATACTTGCATCTCTCTTTTAAGGCAAACCAGTTTCTTTGTCTTAAGAGCTAAAGAGATTCTTTTATAAGAAGAATACTATCGTCTTATAAAGTTGATTTATTGTTGGTGGATATCTCTAAGAACTTCTACCTTGAAGTTTCATGCCACACTTCATCAACTGCCAATCTCCCATGAAAATCAAAGTCTTCAAAGGTTATAACACTTTTTTTCTATGATTGTTTTTATCTTTCTAAGTCTTGAAAAATGATCTTTTGGCAGGAATAAAACTAGTTTTATTTTGTTCAAATATGAAGTCTTCTATTGCTATGTTTTATATTTTGAAACAATTTTTGAATAAAATACCAACACCGTGACAACCCGAAAATATTTGCCTTGTAAGTCCAGCCATTCAATTCAACCATGTGCCAGACTCGTTTCTGCTAGCTTTTAGCATTTTTTTAGAGTCCGTTTAAGGGTTCAAAGCTCAGTACATTCAAGCATGGGGTATAGGATCAAGTTGCTAAAGTTCTTCGCGTTGAAATTGAGCCGAACACTCCATCCAAGGGAGTGTACGGCCGTACACATGGTTGTGCGACCGTATACCCATCTTGACCGTATACTCACCCCCATATGTAGAGCATCCCTCCATTTCTAGTCATTCCTCTCATTTCCAAGTCTAGAAATCGGATTCTCTCTCAACTATCATTGAGTTCTTCATACTAGATCATAAAAAACGTAAGTGTTTCTTCCATCTTTGAGTTTTTATCCTTCTTAATCATGTATCACCCTTTGATTTCATCCATGCAAATCATCTTTTTGGGTAGATCTTCAAGATCTTCATTTTTCACCAAGAACACACACTTGTTCTTGGTGGCCGTGAACCCTCCTTCAAGCCTCCAAATCGTAAGTATCCTTCCCCTATGCTTAGTATACATTAGGATCTCTTGTTAAACACCTTAGAAATGACCATTTCGCTGGAACAAAAGGAGTGCGTCGTACACCCCTCAAAACACCCCAAAAGGGCTTCCAAAATGCCAACTTAGTTCATATTCTTGTTGAGCATGAGACCTACTAGTTTCCCCATTGTTGAATCACCCTTTTGTGTATATTTTACCATGAGTGTACAACCGTACACTCCATGGCCGTACACCCATGGCCGTACACACCAAGTTGTGGCCATAAACACCCTTTTGATGAATCACATGTGATTCTAACACTTAGTCCAAGTGTTTCTTAGTCCCTAAGGGTGTTTCTTTGCATGGTTGTTGCTTTAAACACTAAATTCATGCCAATATATGCCAATATATGTCATTAGGAATCGTTTGTGTCTCGGGACTGCATTCGTAGAACTTCTCATCCTTACATGCGTATTCGATTAAATCACCCACATAAGGTGAGTTCATACCCCTATAATCAATCTTTTAAACTGTTTTAAATGCTTTGGGGTGGGGGGGGGGAAATACAAGTTGGACATAATGATAATTGTGTAAATGGTTGGTTATAAACATTTTTTAAAGGATTTCTTATGTATTTATAAGTGATCAAAACATTTCAAAAACTATTTTAAAGTTATGTTACTTTATAGTTTACAAAACTCCGTTTTTAAAGTACAATCATAACTTAGTAGATAAAATGAGTCTTTTCTTCTAGTCAGTATTAGTTCAAGTAAACTATAATAGGTATAGTTTAGGGGTTCAGTTCACACTAGAACATAGAGATCATACTATAAAGAGAAACAGGGAGGTAGATACAATATTCGATAACATAGAGAACATACTATAAAAAGAAACATGGAGGAAGATTACAATACACGATAACAGAAAGAACATACTAAATACTATAACAGAAGAACAAATCATGATTAACAACATTATACCAATGATCACTAACTCATTGTTTTAAACAAAAGGTGATAATAAATATGGTATACAAGATAAGTTTAATGTGAGACTACTTCATGGCTTAGCAATTTGTTTGCTGAAGTCACGTTTCGTAACCAGAATCTCTTGCAGGGAGAGTATATAGTATGGGTACGACTTATCACATTATGACCTTAGTAAAACAAATTAGTTTTAAGGTAATCAATACTTCAGTTGTGTCATTTTAAAAGACAACTGAAAACTTACATCAATACAAGCGACAAACAGGTCAGTCGAGTCATAGTACATTCAGTAGAAAGGGGCCTAAAATGCGAACTTTTTGATTCCTTAGTTTATACATAAGGAATATATATTAATCGGATCCGACAGGTAGTAGGATGTGTGCTTTCTGCTTCATTTCATGTTCCTTGTTTGGTTGTGGGCTTAGAGTAGATTCACCCAGCCTACTATCTACCTGATCTTCGCTATATATTTATTCTGTATACACCAAGTAATCATAAAGAGTACCAAGTATGGGCCAGGTCATAGTATACAAATTTAATACACCGTTTTCTAGTACAAAACATACTTTTCAAATAGAACATTTAGTAGAAAAAACTAGAAACTTACTAGTAAAGGGTTTAATCCATTTTATTAAACCAATATAACTTAAAGGACCTTAAGTGGTAAATTCTACAATACCTTAATTTATACATTAGGGTTATATATAATTAATATATGATAGGTAGTTGGATGTGGTTTTCCGCTTCATTTCCTGTTCCTTGTTTGGTTGTGGGCTTAGGGCAGATTCACACAATTAACTATCCGTTTGATATTAGATTATATATAACTAGTATAAATTAAGTGATTATAGAAGGAACTATTGTGGTTACTATTTTTACTAAAGGAAATAAAGGTTTTTCTTAAAGAATGTTTTCATCAAATATAAAGGAACTATTACAGTTAACTATATGAGTACTAAGTGAATACGCCAATGTTATATACAACGATGATCTAACAAAAAATGAGATGTGTGTCTTCCGCCTCATTCCCTGTTCCTTGTTTGGTTGTGGGCTTAGGGCAGATTTACACAACCGATTGTTTGTTTACTTTGGGTTTTATATAACTTGTATCCATTTAGTACCCATAGAAAGGATTGCAGAGTCATTTTTACTTATCTTTCATCAAAGCAGGAAATATAGGATTTTGTAGAGGAACATGCGAACTTTTCTAAAAAGAACTTTCAACTTACTTTACATCACTAAAATCTTATGAACTCACCAGCTTAAATGTTGATCTACTCTTTCAAAATAATTTGTATTCTCAGGAAACTTGTAGACAGGTAAGCACACTGGGATTCAGAAGATGGAGTATAGTAGCTTCATGTCTTGTTTTGTTATTTACTTTTGGATTCAATCTTTTGTGAATCACTACTTGTAAACACTTTAATATTAATATAATGGTTGTTTGTTACTATAATTGCTATGATAAAGGTGTTGTGACACTAAACATGATGTTCTCCACCCCTGAACATTTCCACCGTTCCGGTTTGGGGGTGTGACAAACATTTTTCAACATTCATGTTTTGGGAGGGGGTTGATGTACCCATGGACGTCAAGGGTCACCCATTTTTTATTCATCACATGTTGTTCAAGGAGGTTGTTGTCGATCTATGGTCTAATGTTGATGAAATTTACTTTTATTTAGGCGACTACGAGCTCTACTTTGATAATAGTATTATGGTTGATAACGAGTTATAGTTTGGTGACTATTTTGCAGCTCGTTTTGACGGCAACGTTGTTCCAAAACCAATTGTTTCCATTTGTCCTTGCAGTTGACATGGTGAAAGTTAGTGACTTAGAGGACATCTTTAATAACTCACTTGATGAGCTATCCGACGAATATGTGATACATGTATCCTTGTTATATATGTTGAGAGGTGGTTATATGGCAGATACCAGTGGCGGAACCAGGATTTTGATATGGGGGTACAAGCATTGTCAATATATATTATTCGTAGTTATTCAATATCGGACATTAAAAAACATGTTATAATTTCTTTAGTTGGGGGTATAATAACATGAAAAATGTTTATAAATACTATATATATATATATATATATATATATATATATATATATATATATATATATATATATATATATATAATTTTTTGGGGGTACTGTAGTACCCCCAACGCCCCGTCTAGCTCCGCTACTGGCAGATACTCCTATCAACTCATGAAGGACAAATTTCCTTACACTTGTATTCGGTTTGCTCACCTACCATTTATTTTAGTTTAAGGTAGTTGCAATTTATTATATTTTTTGTCTGATTCATCAACTTATTTTTTGCCATAAATACTCATGCATACGATAGTTTGAGATTGCATGTTCAAACAAATGTTGATTGTATTTAACGAAACTAAGCAACATATTCACTACACCCATCCAAGAGCATGGCACATACAGACATATATCGTGCATGGATTTATGTATGCTTTTAAGGTAAAATATTATTTATTTTGAATTAATATTGTTTTAGTATAATTATCTTTGGTAATACTTTGACATATTAATTTGATAGATTTGGATCATGGAGACATTTTCATAATGTAGGAAATTTGGTAATATTGTTTCTAGGTATGTGTAACCCTAATTTTAATACAATTTCATCTTCTGTTTGACGTTTTGATTGTAATTCTACTTTTAATTATAATGCTTTATTTTGATCGTATTAGATTCGGAGCTTTTAATTAAAATAGAAAGATTGTAAAAATTTAATATATGTGATTTTTGGCATATTTACGGAAATTACGTAATTGGAGAGCTAACAAATGTTTTTAATCGATTTAATTTTCTAACTTTTAGCTTATTTGTTGTAGACGAGATGATCAATAAAAAGTAAAATCAAGCTCAAAAGATTCCAAGAATCAAACAAAAACAGGCACATTTGACAAGGTTTTAAAAGCACTCAAAAACAAAAATATGGAGATTTTATTTATTAGGATTGAAGAAAAATAGTGGAATTTGCTGATTATGAATGTTTGATTTTTAGGTTTAATGGTTTGTCACTTAATCGTAGTTTTCATTGTTGAAATTTATACATGTTCATTATTAAATATTCATACATGATTTGTTTAATTTTAAAGAATAATTGTTTTGTTCATATGTATGCCCGTGACTAATTTTGGGGTTTTTGGAGACAATATTCATCCATGAACACATATTCATCTATAAACATATGTTTACAGATTAACATGATAAAATACATATAATTGATATTTATTTTTTATCATAAACTTTATATATGTTCAATTATAAAAATTCATGAATATTAAACATCAATATTCACATATGAACATTAATCATCATTGTTCACGTATGAACAATATTCATATATGATCATAACATTCTTATATGTTCGATTATGAATATTTATGAATGTTCATATATTTAGATGAACATTAATCATCATTATTCACCAATGAACATTAATCCTAATTAGATTTTTAATGGTTGTTTTTTTCTTTTGTTGATTCATGCTATTAGAAATTTTTATTATAATTGATGCTTGAATTTTTTATTCATGTTATGTTAAGTTTGATTTCAAATAAATGCTACACTTAAAGCATATTTAATGGTTATACTACAAATAAGGTGTTTTTTGTTTTTCGAAGCGAAAATGTTTTAAGTCTGTGGACCACTTTTGTAATCCTCTATAGCAGAAGAGGTGGAATAAAAGGCTGTAACATTTAATAAAAAGTTTGTTTGTTTTTTAACGTCAGCAGACTGCTGCAGTAAGTTAAAGTAAGGTACGAAGAGGTTTGAAGCAGTTGGTTTAGTGTTGCGCCACGCAGCACACGCGCAACAGTTTTTAAGTCAAAAGTCTTCAGGAAAACTAACACTTGTGAAAGGTCAAGTGTTGCGCGTGTGCTGCACGGCGCAGCAATAAGTGGTCTGAAGTGGTTTTTTTTTTTAAAAATAAAATAAACAATACCTAAGTATCATCTCATAATTCCATTAATATTGATCTATACATAAAGCACTACTCCAATGGTAAACTTATTTAATAGTTTTTTTTTTTTTTTTTTTTTTTTTTTTTTTTTTTTTTTTTTTTTTGATAAATTTAACTATTTTATCCTTATCTTTCTAAAATATTTTATAAAACCTTCACGTTTAGGTAATCTATTTTTAACCAAAATAAAATATTTAATATGAATATATAAATAATAATATATTGATTCATTATTTATGAAAATAAAATAAGAAAAATAATATTATATTATAGTTCAAAAATAAAATAAAACACACTGAAAATAATATATTATCATCACAAAAACTATATTTTATAAATAATATGTTATTAAATATTTAATTAGTAAGAAAATAAAAAATATTTAAAACTAAGTTATTGTGAAAGGACTAAATTGAAATATTGCTAAAATAGAAGGGATTAATATTTTTCAAGTTGTGAAACTATATTGACCACTCAATATTTATTGAGTGGTCAAAATAAAAAAGCAAAAAAGCATTCATTTCCAATGACATTAAGTGCTCATTTAAAAAAAATGAATAATAATAAACTATAAAATAACCTGAAAATGCTCTTAAGAATACAATTAATAAACTATTATTTTATTTTGTTTAAATTAAATTATTGTTTTATCATCATACTCTTTTTATCCTAAATTGATCTAATGGTCAAAACATTTTTGAACCCACCTCTAGATAACTCTCCTTAATCGACATTATCAACATAATCCACCCTTCCATCCACATACTTTCTTCCAAACTTGTTGGTGAAGATCCCACCATGATTGATTCTCATTGTAAAGATTCCAGTAAAGCCCTCTACGCAATATATTATTTGATCAAAATGGTTAAAAGAAGTTTAAATACCTCAATATTTATCCTTTAACTTAAAATCTCATACTTACTATACATCTCCTTCATATCCATACTTCTCTCTTTGATATGTATGAACCATGATTTACTTTCTAGCAATCACAACATCTTCAATCCATATTTGATGTTTGATACTGTGCCTAATTTATATATACTTTTTATTTTTTTATGTCTTAATAAATGATGGCCATTCTTATGTTGAAAATGATTTAAAAGGACAAGATTATTTAATTTATGATTTTGCACTAATAAAGTTGATGACTTTTCATAAACATTAAACGGATGACAGCCCCACACTTACTTGCTAGACCTTTTTTCTTTTTTTAAATCTCTATCATTGATAGTGAGTGGCATTGAACAATGAACACCATTCGTATTTAAGCAATGATGATTTTTCTCTTATTTCTTTAAGAACTTATTATAAATATCAAAAAGAATGATATTTGAGTGGTTTCCACTTTTCCTTGATGTAATATAAATATCATTAAAAAATTAGCGACGGATTAAAAAGGGAAGAAAGAATAAATGACTAAAATTATTTGATAATAACATAATTAAGATATAAAAGTAACAAAGTAATAATGTCCGATTAATGTCATCTACTTTTTTCAACTCGGGACGACTCGGACTGAGTCAAGTTACAACTCATCTTCGCCAATCTCCCAAACAAAAAACAATCACACACAACACAGGTGAAAAGTATTTGAAACTAATCCTAACTACTTCTACTCTGGAAAAAATTTAGAATAGTAGTTAGATTATCAAACTCAAACCGAGTTGACTCATTGACTAACTCGCTACGTATATTTCAGTTTTACATTCTAATACACTGATCCATGGAGGAGCGGCTTAGATTCACCTACGTAATCCACGTGGCAGCACCTCTGAAAATCCTCGAGATTTACGTGACGACTCGATTTTTTGTTGTTACCGACTTCCGGTCGAGATATGAACCGGAGGATCTCTTCGAACTCCGATTCTTCACACGGAATCGTCAACGGACCGATGTTTGTGAAACCGTATTCTTCTTCGGCATCCATCAGAAGCTTTTGGAAAATCGGATGATTCAAGTACGTCGCTCGCACGATGAACCTTCTGCAATTGATTCCGACGCAGATCGCTACGTGTCCAGCCGGCACATCACTTGCGATGCACCGCCGTGAAGATGAAGAGGATCGACGGCGCCAACGGCGGAGCATCTGGCGGACTCTGACAATGTGGTGGATCCTGCTTGACTTCTCGATCGCCGGTGACATCTTGACGTCGGAGTCGGAGGGAGCGTTTCGTTTTTTTGGGTGTAGTTGTTGTGTATGAGTTTTCTGTTTGGGTTTCCGTTAAAAAAAGAGAAGTTGGTTTTATAGGGGTAGTAATTTGTAAATTGACAATATTGCCCCTAGGGTACTTGATATTTACATGGGTTAATGGATTATGTTGTTCGCCATGTGCGGAAGGGTACTGGACTACAGCCCTACAAATCCTGGTCCCGTTGATTATTTGGTTTTTCGGTTTAAATGCATAAAGTTTGAATTTGAATAAAAAATTTGGATTTAAGTTTTTATTTATTAATGTAGCATTACATATTTTTACAAAAATATATAATAATGTGGATTCTTTTAAGGAATATTGTAAAAAAATAAATAATAACTCTTATTTTTATAACTTAATTTTTTTTACGGGTTTTTACTAGTAATAACTGTATTCAACTTTCTAATTTTATCATCTTTAGATTTTATTGTAGGTTTTCGAGGCTTTTTTTTTTAAATGAAATTCATAAAAAAAACAAATCATTAAATTTCCAATTTTTCTATGTTTTGCCGATTTATACTAGGTATTATTTATTTTTTCGATTTACCTCATAGTAACTTGTTCTTCGATGTTTTACTTCTATTTTTTTCGATTCACATTGTATGTGAATTTTTTTTGACGTGACATACAATATTTTTTAAAAGAGATCTGACATAACATGTTAACGTCTTCTGAAAAAAAATAAAAAGATTGGTGAGAAGGATAAACGAACTCGAAATCATCAGCTATATGCATGTATCTTACCGGTGAACCAAATATAGTTTATATAATTAATGCTCCTTTAATTAATTAATTAATATATATATATATATATATATATATATATATATATATATATATATATCATTAATTACAAAAAATATAATTCACGTATTGTTAATTGTATATATTTTTATTATTAAAGTAGCGTTAATTACAAAATTGTTGTTATACACCCGAGAGGTCACGTTAGTTGTAAAAACATTTCATTTTCCACCATAAGCTGACGTCTGGATAAAATATGAATGTCATGCTCTCCAAACTTCAGCAAATCCCTAGGATCAACAAGACGAATATGATCCTTTTTCAATTTGAGTACAACAGACGTTGCAGCCTCATCATATACCCAATATAGTAAATCATTCAAAGTGGCATCATGTATACGCAGAGTAATAGGGATTCTTTTCACTTTATTTGTAGGCGGCCACATAACATTCACCATAGTCTTGTTGGTGTTGGGATCAATGACACCCATGACCTTTTTGACGAATGATGATGCTGTTTTCAAGCCTTTAAAGTTCTGCTTCGCTTTGTCTTCCAGGAATTTCTTAATTGCCCATGCCATAGGATCATTTGTTGGATTGTGGAACGGTGCGTGCACCAACTCTGTAAGATTAACTTTTGTCCAAGACACAGAGTCAACCATATTCACATAGTACTCAATGTTTCCGCTCTTTTGCGTTACAATCTACATCTTCTTATCAGCTTCATATCCCCACATATGAATTCTAGAACGATCACCATATCTGTCAGCAAAATTTCTTTTACCAATTTCTTTGATAAACATGTTTGGGTGATCACCAGGTGCATTCTGATCAGAGTTTTTCACCAGAAACATTTTGCCTTTCCTTTTTGTCAACTTTTCTCTACTTCTCCTTTCTTTCTTCAGCTGTGGCAGGGCCAGAAGACAAAATTTGATCAAGGTTAGAATCTGGGGCAGGACGAACCTCGACTCTTTCAAATGTCTCTAAAGCTATTCCAAGATAAGAACTTGAAGTCTTAAACTCGTCACCAAATTGTACAATTAAATTTTCCTTGAGAACAAAATAGAGTTGTCAGCCCGCTAAGATTGGCTTGAAGGTCTTAAATCTGCTTACTCTTTTGAGAATTTTCCTTTTCAAGTTCAGAAACTCTCACATCCAAATTACCAATCAACAAATCCTTCTGAATGCACTCCTGCTTCAAAATCACGATCTCTTGTTTTAGCTCAGAAATAGTTTGTTGAGAGTCTTCATCACCTCTTTGCCCAAAGCCAATATATATTCCCTTTTCTTTTGACTGGGGAATAGAGTCTTGAAAAGCAAGTAACTTGGCTAGCTTGATAGATGCAGAATCGTGCTCTAGAGGTAGTGGGGTAGAAGAACTTCCAGAGGAAAAAGTTTCCTCATCAGTTAGGAAGTCTTCGACATGAAATAGGCTTTGATCTGATAGGTTTTAGGTAAAACAAATAAACTAGAAAAAATTCCTAAGATCACATGCAACCTACTTTAGATCTATGTTTTAACTACTGAACATATAACTTTGAATTGAAAAACAAGAACCCTAAGAGAGGAGACTATTTGTGAAATTAACCAATTAGGTTTTTACAGTTACATACCTTATAATTGTTGTAGAAAATAGTTGATACTCCTTTGATCTTGATCGTCTTGGAAGCTTAGCACCACAAATACAATGCATCTAATGGAATCACACCAAGAGCTAGCAAGACGGAAAATTATGAGGGGAGAGGCTAGGGTATGTAATTTTCGGCCTAGGGTTTCTTCAAGAGAAAGAGTGCCGATTTTGGGAACCAGGAGGCTCCTTATATAGCTGAGGTAGCTAGGGTTTAAGGAAAACCCTAATGTTCCTTTGCTTAGGGATTACGCTTATCCAAAGCTCTTATCCAAACCCCTTAGATGAAATCATTAGGGTTTCCCCTATAGATTTCATCCACCCCCTTCCAAAGAGGTTTTGGAACCTTCCACTCAACTATTTGATAATTGCAAACTATTACTTGTACTTTATAATTAATATAATTAACCTCAAAATCAATTCCAATTAATTTCTGGCTAACCATTAATTAAAACTTTTGACTTCTAATTAACATATTAATCTTTTAACATATTAATAAACCATTTATATTAATTTATTAATCTTATAATAAATAAATATCTCTCCTTTCATAATTTCCTTATCCAATTGTTAGGTTTGAGGCAACCCAAAAGGACTGTGTTGCTATCAATTCAAGTACATACCAACTATAGTTATGGGCTTAGACACCTAATCTAATAGTCTCCCATTTGGATAAGTCTGTAACTATAATTGCTAGTATGACTTCTAAATCGACCAGCAAATTGTAGCTTCCAAAAGCTGCTGCCGAACTCTGATCCAATCAGTAACATGTCCTAAGATAAGTGATCATATAATCCTTCATTCTACAAGATATCCTTAGACATAAGACATGGAATGTAATTAATCTCTTTGTACAATTACTATGTTTCCCGATTTCTGATTTGTGATGATATAGGACTTTAATTGAACATATAAATTTAGTCCTGGCTGGGCCCTTCACATAAGTCAACACCAAATCATCAAGTGGTGCACAGATGTCGCTTTTCCCGTTTGGGAAAAAGGAACGAATAAACGTTGACTCATATGCTTGGATCTTTTACTCATAAAACTATACATGACAATACGTTTTATAACACCAAGTCACCGATGCGTTTTCGTATCACCAATGTATAACTGACTTGCAAATTATAACTATTATATCTCCGTTTCAAGATTATAAGATATTATCGTCTTAATATTACTCGTGATGAATTCCATGAAGTAATACTCTGAGCGAGGGTTTATCCAATACTCGCATCTCAATTTCTAAGTACTCATGAATATTGCAACAGTTCTATTACTATGTCTATCCTTAGACAATCTGCAATCCAATTCATGATAGTCTTAATTCATTACTTACTTCCAAAAGTATGAACGACTCATAAATAATACTTTATTAATTAATCACCAAAAGTCAATTACATTTAGTTTGTTACAAGTTTCATAATCAAAATAATCTAACTTCTAAAACTAATATCATCTCTCAGTCCAATGCTTCGAGCATGCTGAATATGCTTAACCCTACTCAGACCCTTTGTGAGGGGGTATGTTGGGTTATCCTCAGATGATACCCTCTTTACGACAAGATAGCCTTCTTCTACTCTATGTCGTATGAAGTGGTACTTTTTGTCGATATGTTTGGTTTTACCATGATCTCTGGGTTCCTTTGTTAAGGAAACCGCTTCTTCATTATCGCAGAACAGTTCCATAGGTTCCTGGATGGTTGGAACAACTCTGAGATCTCTGATGAAGTTCCTCAACCAAGCTGCTTCTTTCGACGCTTCACTTGCTGCTATGTAATCTGATTCACAAGTAGAATCAACCATTGTATCTTGCTTGGAACTTTTCCAAGTAACTGCTCCTTCGTTCAGTAGAAATACCCATCCAGATTAAGAAAGGAAGTTATCTCTATCCGTTTGAAAACTGGCATCACTGTAACCATCTACTCTCAAAATATCATTGCCACCAAGTACAAGGACCCAGTCCTTAGTCCTTCATAAATACTTGAGTATATTCTTGACCGCTATCCAATGAGCTCTACCCATATTTCCCTAATAGAAACAGACCATGCTCAAAGTAAATAAACCATAACTTTTCTGTTGAAAGCTGATGTTTAAGTTTAGATTATGTTTTGGTGTTGTAACTTGTAACCCCCCACCCCCCCCCCCCCCCCCAAAAAAAAAAAAAAACTTGAAGAAAACATGAAAATGTAGGGGTATGAACTCACCTGAGTGGTTTTGTTGGTTGTTTTGAAGAGACATTGAGATGTTTTCAAGCTTAAACGCTTAATTGGAGTTGATAATTTCCTTGAGAATAATGTTATCCTAGGGGTTTAACACATTTTTAATGTGTGTGTAAATATGATGAAACCAACATAAAAATGTATATGAGTACTAGAGGATCACGAAAATGCTTACCACAAGGTTAAGAACACACTTGAAGAATTTTGAACTTGAAAGATATATTGTTTTGGTTCTTGAGAGTATTTGGTGTAAGAGAGGAAATAGAAATGAAAGTGGTGGAATGATTCAAGGTGGATTTATTCTTAATGTAAGGATGTATAGTGAGTTGATATTTTCATTGTGATCTGTTGGGTATTTCATGGGATACTGTTGGGTAATACTTGCATGGGAAAATGGTGGAACATCATTTCATAAAGTCAAACCTTATTATCTTCATTATTTGGCCAACGTCACTTTATGATTAAAATAATATAATATCTTTAAATTATAGATATTATATTATGCACATATGTTTTAACCTTTGAACTGACATAAAATAGGAGTTTCGAGGGTCTAAATTACGGAAAATACAAGTTTGATGGAATTCCCAACGTCAAAATGTCTTCAAATGACGAAAAGGTCCGAAACAGTCTAAAATCCGGAGTCACATAGCAATTTCCGAAGTCAAGCAGTGATTTTCGGAACCAGCCTTCAAATTTCGGAGTCAAACCATGAGTTCCGAAGTCATTCTTCATGTTCCGGAGTCGAACAGTAGATTCCAGAGTCGAGGGTTGCGAAGTGAGCTCATTTCTGGAGTGGGTTCCTTCCGAGGTAACGAAGGCTTTTGGTCCGAAGTCGCGAGATTGTTCAGTTCCTTTAGGAGGTCTGAAGTCAGAGGCTTCGGAATGGTAAGAGAGGGTTCTGGAGTCACTTAGAAGTTCCGGAGTCAGAAGGTTTCGAGATCAGGAGGTTCCGTGGTGAGAAGTGTGTTTTTTGTTATCAAGAGAGATTTGAGAGATATTTGAGATATAGAGAGATATTTGGTAGAGATTTGAGATACATAGAGAGATTTGAGATAGTGAGAGATATTTGGGAGGGATTTGAGGTAGAGAGAGGTATGGGAGAGAGATATATACTTTGTATTATAATTGTAAGACATACATCAGGAAACAAAACTTTAAACCTTAATGTCTTAGTACAAGTCGAGTTGACTGCGTTGACCTGTTGACTTTGTTTGACCTAAATTTTCCGGTTGGTACAATATGTATATTATTGCACTCTGGTATTCAAGAATCCTAATATTCTGTTACATACAACTTAAAGTGTTGTTCATACAATTTAGGAACCATAAGGTGTTTGTTGGGCTCAAGAATATATACATTCTATATCATATACACATTCTCTTAGAATTTCAAATTGTAATTGTGCTTTTAGTTTTATGTATTCTACGTATTCTGTTAGAATATATTCTTGCAGAATAAAACCTATGTATTCTACCAGAATATATTCTATGTATTCTCTCATATTTTAATCATCATTAGTATTTGTTGTATTTGTGATACGAATGGCAGGAAGAATGTGTTGAAGACCTAATAGGAAAAACTTAAAGAATGAATAAAATTTGATCATACTCACATTTTAATAATGTTGTTATCTTTTAAGAATTTTGTTCATTTTGTTGGATTATTCTTTTAGAATATGTATAATTATATTAAAATGTATAAGACTTTTAGTCTGTAAGAATATGTATGAATTTGTATTTAAGTTCTAATGTATAAGAATATATTAGAATGTTTTTATTTCTCAACTTCGGATTTAAGAATTTTGTTATTCTTCAATAATATTGTAACACTCTAAAGATTCAAACCAATTTAAACTTTTCAAAAACAACCCAGTTTCGTTAAATTATTACAAAAAAAGGTTTTCAATACAATTATTATCAGAGTCTTCCCAGAACCATATTGTAAAACATAAACATGAGAAGCGGTATGATCACGCCTTCGCCTTGCCACGGTCTCCTAAAGTACCTGAAAAACATTAAACCACAACTGTAAGCCCGAAAGCTTAGTGAGATACCCCCAAAATACCAACCACATATACCACGCATAACATATCATAACCGAACAGAATAGCCATGCACTTCGGGTCTGCTGTGTGACTGGTCCGCCGTACCGGGCCTTCAGTCCACCTGGTCCCCCCTCCGAGTCTAGCCATATCCCTTGAGTCTGCAATGTGGTTGGTCCGCCCGCATCGGGCCTTCAACCCACCTGGTCCACTCTCTGAGTCTACAGTATGACTGGTCCGCCCGCATCGGGCCTTCAGTCGACCTGGTCCACTCTCCGAGCCTCGGCACGTCTGGTCCGCCCTCATGGGGCCTACAGCCTATCCGGACCGCTCGCTGGGCCTTCGGGATAACCGGTTCGCCCTGGGTTTGTTGGCCTACAACACAAAGCAGGACTCGCCTCAACCCAACCCCATTCAAACAACCATGTGCACATAAACATACAATCATATAACAATTCATATCCAATCAAACCGATCTAGCAGATCACATAACATAACATACTCTAAACAGAATATCGACCTAACCGGTCACTAGCATAGCATCATCCTATATACCAGGATACCGACCTTAACCAGGTCTCTAACATATGCCATCCTAACTACCAGGATGCAAACATAGCAAAGCAACAACATAACACGATACCCAGATTACAATCCGATAAAGGGTCGGCCTTGGTGCCTTAGACCCTGTTGATATAGTGAGGATAACTCACCTTGCAACTGCTGACTGAAAAGATAAGATCACGCTGCTCCAACGTCCGACACGAACTCCACCCCTGATAATACCAAAAGATTGAACCCAATAAATACCAATAATTACCAAAATGCCCTTGGAAGTCAACTGGTCAACTCTTGGTCAAAGTCAAAGTCCTCAGTCAAAGTCAAACTTCCTGACTGATCCTACTCGCCGAGTCAGCCCGTTGACTCGCCGAGTCCCTCAACTCTGAAAAATCCCATCTCAACTCACTGAGTCATCCCTTGACTCACCGATTCTCAATTTAACCAGAAAAGGCTAGGACCTCAAGACCAGACTCGCCGAGTCCAAGAACAGACTCGCCGAGTCCAAGGCTATCTTCAACCAACTCGCCGAGTTGTTTTTCCAACTCGTCGAGTTTCTTCCTATCTTCATGCAACTCGTTGAGTACACCCATGTGACTCGCCGAGTTTCCAAGCCATGCAGGGGTTCCAATCCATAGATCTACTCTTCCACAAGCTACTCCTCATGTAAAGTTGCAAACTTTACGTGAATCCAAAGAGATCTAAGCATAATATACTCTAGGGCTAGGGTTTAGGACAAAAGAACTTCACCAACGACTCTTGAGCATAGACTTTATGGCTTTCTGGATCATTAACCACCTAGATCTGAGGTAGCAACCTCAGATCTTACACCAAACTTGAGATGGACCTCATTCATACCACAAAACCCCACAATTTGATAGATCTAGATGCACAAAAGCTCAAACACTAGATTATGACCTCAAATGAAAACTCCAACTGAAGAATAAGCTAAATCTCTGCAAAGTCCCTTGCTCCAACCTTCTTGTTCTTCACTTCCCCTCCAAGATTTCCTCCTCCAAGGCTCTATATGCTCTCCAACTCTCTCACAACCGAAAGCTAGAGTTTCTGGACTTCAAGGGAAAGTAAAGAGGCTGGGGAGAGGGTATCATGTTCTTTATATAGGACTCAACCCCCGGGATTAGGGTTTTCCCCATACAACACCAACTCGCCGAGTCCACCCATGCGACTCGCCGAGTTGGTCACTTAACAGGCGACTCAACTCGCCGAGTCTATCCATCGACTCGCCGAGTTGACCCTCTTACTTACACTATTAGCCCTTCAACTTTACTTCTGAATTTCCGGGATGTTACAAATATTCTAATAGAATAAAATTCTGAAAGAGCATCATTCTAACAAAAAAAATCTGACAGAATATAATCGATTCTATTTACAAATAAGAAAAATATAATCGATTCTATTTACAAATAAGAAAAATACAAAAAAAATCTGACAAAAAAAATCTGACAGAATTATTTTTTTTCAATTTTAAAATAAATTTTGGTAAAAATGTTTTTTTTATATCCCATTAATAAGAAAAATACAAAATCGAATATTTATTTCTTTTTTGGTAATTGGTCCTAAATTTAAGGGATTTGGATTGATTTTTATTTATTTTAATTTAATTAAAATATACAATTACTAATATGCCCTTATATATTGATTGGTTCAGAATTGTTCTCGCGTTCTCAATCTTTTAGGTGTTCTCATTTGATCATTCCCATATATATATATATATATATATATATATATATATATATATATATATATATATATATATATATATATATATATATATATATATAACGATTTTATTCACTGTATTCTCCGATCGTCATACCTATTTTCATAAAATATCAGATTTTTTTTTTTTAAATTTATTCTGAAGATGGTGTTTTATATGTATCAAAAGTTAATGACAATGGTTTGGAAACAAATCAACTATTTGAGATTAAGTATATTTGGATGAATATTATTATTACAATGTCCTTCATATGCTTTATTTGACGGAATAAGTATTGAAAGATTAAAAATTACAAAGTGTAAAACAACATTCAAATAAATATTCTTGGAACTTCGTTCGTACACGTACCATATGTACCCCTTCACTGAATCACACGATTTCAATTGCAATTGTTAGGAATCATAGTGAGTCAAGAAATCACTAAATATACTTCGTAATAAAGTAATGGTCATATCAAGTTTCTTAAAATTTGGGTTAGATTGCTCACTATCTCGAGTCACTAAATAGATGCCCCTCTTTACTATTGTTGATTACTTTTTATCGCTTATTCTTATTCTTCGTCTTCTTGCTTATATATTATATGTGTATTTGGAAAGCAATATTGTTTTTTGATTACTTTATATTCTTATATGTATTTTTAAAAATGTTTATACAACACACAAACGAGAAAAAACAAAACAAAAGAATCACGATGATAAATGAGTATTCATATCATCATATGAGAGGAGAATCATCTTTTTGTGTTATGCTTTAAAAGGGTATTTTAGTATTTTTCATGAAATTCAAGATAAGAAATTTGAAGCATGCAACGAAGTACGCAGATGTTTTCAACGTTATTTCATCATAAGCAGAGAGTCGCAACTATTTTTTTTTTTTAATTTTTTTTTTTTTCATCTTCACCGGTAAATTTACCAAAAAAAAAAAAAAATCCAATTTTGATGTATATCCATATTTTAGAATGTAGAATTTACTGTATTTAGGAGCTGAGACTGTTTATTGAGCTTAACAAATACTAATTTTTTATATATATAAATATGTTTATCTTGCTTATATAGTTAATGGTTAAGAAAAAGAGTTTTTGAAAAAGTGTTTGAATTCATTTATTTCGTCGTGAAAAATATTTTGATTAGCTTAGTTATGTAAAAAAAAAAAAAAAAAAAAAAAGAGGGGGGGGGGGGGGGTGGGTGGGGGGGGGGGGGTTAGTTTTGAGAACATGACACTTTTATCTCTTTAAGGTTATAAGTTATAATCTCTTTCAAGAAATCATAATTTTTAGCTTATATACCTTTTTTCACCTATTTGTTTTTTAGAAAATTAATAAATTCTTATACAAATTACCAAGAAAATATGTTTTTATTAATGTGAATACGTTCAATCTCACAGAACTATTGGTATTTTAATGGATTCTTACAAATTCTAATTCATTTTTGTTCTCATTCATCGTTTTTTATTTATTTTAATTCTTACAGAATACGAACTCAATAAACACCCAGATAAAATTATGACATTATGACAGAATGAGAATAATAAAAAAGTGTATGATAATCTTATAGATGATTTAATTAGTGAAAATGGTTAATAATTAAAATAATTATATAAGATTGAACGTATTCATATTATCAAACAACATATTTTTTTTGTAATTCTCATAGAATAGCATTATCCACACGTCCATACAATAGATGTCAATCCACATTTGAATATATATATATATATATATATATATATATATATATATATATATATATATATATATATATATATATATATATATATATATATATATATATATATAAGGAATTCAGTGAACTTTCTAAGAGGTTGGCAGAAATGGTCCCTTGATTATATGTTTTGTTCCAGTCTGGGATTGCTTTTGCTATACACTGTTTTATGGAATTACTTGTTTTCTTTGTAAATGTATTTTTTATCTTAGCGTTTCTCGATCCTCCTCGACAGTTTCCGTTCGTATCCTCCTGATGAAAAAGATCTGAGCCGATGAGAAATGACATCGGTTCACCAGTTGAAACCGGAGGTTGTGGGTTACGCCTTTTAATTTCCCGATCCTTTCACCATCTTCCTTTTACCTATGCTCTAAATTCCACCGTCTCCCCAACCCTCTTCGTCTTTACAATTCATACAATAAATTTCCCAGGTGGTTTGGAGTCGGATTGTTTCCACCTACCACCACCGTCTCATTACTTCTTGTCTGTTTTAGCGGCCATCATCTTCGTTTTTCTTTGCGTCTTCTTGTATGATCCTTCTTGATTTGATTAGGGATTTGATTTCCAACAAACCACTGCTCAAAAGCTAGAAGATCAGTCTGATTCTCCGCAACAAGAACTCGATTTCTGGTCGGCGATAAGGGCTTTGAATTCCAATCAGGTTTTCACTTTTTCTTTCGGTCTCGAGCCTATATCCATTTGGGGTCGTCACCGCTAAAGGCTTCTGGTTTAAGTGTCTTTCTCACCTCCTACCACAGAGTTCACTCTAAGGTCGCTGTTTTCTACCTTATCTGAGGTCTGCAAACCTCTTGCATTTGTTGTGTGGGGGTTATTACCACCACGTTTGTCACACCCCAAAACCGGAACGGCGGAAACATTCTGGGGTGGATGACGTCATGTCAAGTATCACAACACATGCATTATAGTAATCAAAGTACAACAAAACATTGCATTAATAGTAATAGTTTTACATGGTTACATTACAAGACTTTAAAGTAATACAAGTAATAGTATAAATACAGCGTGGTACTAAGCTATCTTCATCATCAGCTCCGGGGATGTACCTGTCTAATGCTAACCTGAGAATACAAGTTATTTGAAAAGCGAGTATCAGCATTTTTGCAATGCTGGTGAGTTCATAAGCATTTAGTGACATTTCATTCAAATAACTTAAGAAAGTAATAGTTTAAGAGATTTCAGTGTATTAGAGTCATTTCCAGAAAATCCTATATTTTCTTTAATAAAAGCAGCCTTCTACCAAGACTGGTCAGTGATGTAGGGTAAAAAGTAGTTTTCCCTAAATTACTATCCTTATCAAAATATTGAATTTGATTATTGAGGAAAGCAACGGCATCAGGGAATATCATATGCCTCAGCAGTGAGGACTGCTGACTAAGGCAAAGAACCATAGACTCCAGGAAAGTATCAAACAAACGACACACCTAGTTCAGTCTATCAAGTGGAGACACAGACCCCAGAAGGTACCAAATGAAAGGTACAGCTGGTAAGGTCTAAAACAGTGAACGCAGACCGAAGACGATACCAAATGAAAGGTACATCTTGCAAGGTCATAACAGTGAAGACAGACCACAGATGATACCAAATGAAAGGTACATCTCGCAAGGTCAAAACAGTGAAGACAGACCGTAGACGATACCAAATGAAAGGTACATCTTGTAAGGTCAAACAGAGATAACAAACCCCAGATGGTATCAAATGAAAGATACATCTAGCAAGGTCAAAACAGTGTGACTCTGAAAAAGGTGACATCAGCATACAGTGTAAATCGCTAACGAAATACCGTTACCTTAAAGCCATGAATTATAAGGCAACCCAGGATACTCGTAACCATATTGACTAGAGTTCTAGACGCCTTACAAGCATCTATATAATGTGACATTTGTCACCCCTTGGCTTGGTAGGCCGTGGACTGTAGCTAGCAGTCAGGGTGCGGGGTTGTCAATTCCGTATAGGCCTATACACACAATGTACGCTCTCCTTACAGGAGACTCTGGTTACCAACTAGACGACGGAGCAGGCCGCGTCCCGAAGATGCATCCCAAATAAAGGATAGTGTGTTACTAGGAGGGAGTGGGTTTCTATGTAAGTGTAGACTAGAGGTAGAGACTCTTAACAGAACTGACTGGAGGATTTCCTGTATGTCAATATCCATATACATAGTATATAAGTAATGAACCAAACGACTTTCGGACGGCTACCCGATCCCACCAGACCACATCTCAACGAAGAAAAGGAAATAGGGCGGATGAGCTTTCCTAAGTCTTTCAATCGTTACTTATATGTATCTATATAAGCACAGACGTACAACTAACTACGACTGCGTGTGTAATAATTGAAGACATATTATCGTGGTGTGAATTCATATAGTGTGGAATAACATAATCGTAAAGTATAAGTGTATCAATTATAAGTGATTCTTGTGAAGTAGGAGTGTCTAACGAGTGAAGTAGGAGCGGTCGCAAGTGAAGTAGAAGGGTCGAACAAGTATAAGCGTATCAAGAAGTAGAGGCGACAATAAGTGCAGCGAGGGCGTATCAAGTATAAGTGAAGTAGAGTAGATATCCAGTATAAGTGAAGTAGAGTCGATATCAGGTATAAGCGAAGTAGAGTCGATATTACTAAGTAAGAGCGTGAATAAGTATAAACGTCATCAAGTATAAGCGACTATAGGTATAAGTGAAAGTGTTACCGAGTCAGAGTATAAAATAGGTGTAAGCGAAGCAGCAGTATTTAACAAGTAAAAGTATACGTCAAAAAGGGAAATCTTAAATGAAAAGCCTTTATGTACAGAGAAAATCACAAATTGTATTCTTTTGTAAAATATGTTTAAAAACCTTAGAGGATCTTTCATAAACCAATTTAGAATGAATTTGGATAAATCGGTATAAGTAAAAATCATTATAGTGTCCCACTCGGTAAAACAGTGTAAAGTGGTAAAATCTTGTGCATGCAGGTTATCAATCACATGCGATTGACATGATAACTGGCATGTTTAACTTGTATTCCCCCCTATAAAACATTTAAGAACATTAAAAGGTTCATTCAGGGGTATGAACTCACCTGGTGTAAGTAGGTCCAACGAGAGTGTTGTTTGGGCGTTCGGTGTCACGTAAGGACTCGAACACACTCAATGACCTATTTAACATATGATAACATATGTTTACATACAATTAGTACATTTCATGCTAATTACACAAATATATGCCCTCAAAGGAGCGGAAAACACTTTTGGCTAAGTGTTTGGGTGTCCCGGGTAGCGTTTAAGGGTGTGAATGGCTAAGGAATGGAGTTTGCTATCCAAGAATACCCCCTTAATACATATTTTACGGCCCAGGGACTACTCACCATGAGTTTACAGCCGTAAACTCATGGTGATGGGTTCTAGGGTGTTTTAAGGCTTCTAGCTTGTTCATGGGATTTTTCTAAGGACTTTTCATAAAAGGCATGAGTGGATTTGAGGCTTCTAAGGGCATTATATTGGAGTTTACGGCCTATGAACACTCCCATGGGAGTTTACGGCCGTAAACTCTCATACCTTGGATTTTGTGAAGTTTAAAGTCCCTAATGCCTTTCTAGTGATTTCTAATGAAGTATGATGCTATTTTGGAGGATTAAAACCATCATTTGAGTGGGTTTTGGGGAGTTTACGGCCTAGATAAATGCTTGGGCCGTAAACTCCAAATCAAGCCTCATTTCATTGTGTTTAAGTCCATAGATCCTTTCTAACATTTTATAGAAATAGTCTAAGGCCATTTAGGGGGTAAAAACCACACTTTTGGGCACATTTAGGGGTGTTTACGGCCTTGGTATAGACCTGGCCATAAACTCCTTTTAATAATTCATTTTGGAGTGTTTCAAGGGTCTAAACTCAAGAGGATAAGTTCCTAAATTATGTATGAAGCCCTAGGATGAGTTTGGAGTGCATTTGGGACCATGACTTGGGGAGTTTACGGCCTAAGCATGTGCTTGGGCCGTAAACTCTTCTTTGAGTCCTAAATCCATGCATTTTAGTGTTTAAACACACCTAAGCTATATCCCCTAATAGTTTCTAAGCTTGTGGTCAAGTTTAAAGGCATGATTGGCACCATTTTAGGGGTTTACGGCCCTAGAGTGTTCCTGGGCCGTAAACTCCTTATTCCATGCCTTCTTGGATGATTTTTGGGCTATAAACATAAATCACTATGTTTAGAATAAGCTAGGGTAAGCGGACTTACAATTTGGAAGCGTTTAGTTGCGGTTTCGGGGCGAAAACGAATCTAGAGAGAGAGTATAGAGAGAGAGTGTAAAAAGTTTCCAATAGGCTCCACTCACCCTTATATAAGGTTTTGAGTCAGGGCTCCGTGGGATTTTACCCGATACTGCCGTTAAACGGGGCTTTTGATCACACCCGATTTAGTGGTCGTGATAATAAACTAATATTTTCCGAGTAAATGGAAATATGTGTTATGTATTTTTATTTCCTTTTATCACGACTTAACGACATATAAACATACACAATTGAAATGTTTGTTAAACTTAACGACTTCTCATTAACGGAACTTTTGAACAGTGGATTATTCCGTTAACGGTAACGGAGAAATGTAACGGGGCAACTTGGGTTGTCACAACGTTATTACTATATATGTTTTCTATTACACTATCGTAAAAGAAGGAAAGGGGTTCTCGATTCCCCTATTTTTTTTTGTGGTCACGTAAACAAAAGAAGATGAGGGCAGCTGTCGATGGCGGTGTTGCTGCCACAATCATATGTTTTTTTTTTTTTTTGTTATTTTGCTTTTGCTGATTTTTTTATGTTTGTTTGATTTCTTCCACCATCACCTCCAAATGGACTATGATTGATGTTTAGAGACTAATTTTTGATGTTTCATGGAAACAAACTTTTTTGGGACCATCGACAACCAGAAACAGCTTGTGTAGCTTCAATTTTCATCATTCTAAAGGACGATTCTTTTTTCTCTTTTGACTTCTATCGGAATAAATTTTGGTTTATGCTTAATATACATCACTCTAAACTCCATATTGAGGAAGCAAACAGTTAATGATGAAGCTTATGCACCACATATAGTTGCTAAAGGAAAATATGATTAAAGAAGTGATTTCAACTTGGAAATGTTACTTCCTTCTACCAATTGGGTGATGAGGGCATGGCATCCCCCTGATGAAGAGCTCCTCACGCGTTCACGTTTAGATGGTGTTGTCTTTATGTACATTTTTATCTTCAGGTTACTATTTTTCATTCACAATAAACCATTCAAATTAGGTTTGTTATATCATTTAAATACAAGCTAATCTAATCTTTTTTCTTCATTACAGTTTGAAGTTATTATGTTTTGTTGGGATAGTTGGCCTTTGTGTTCCTTTGCTTATTAATTATATGGGAAGTCATATATTTATTGATTTTTCAGACTTCACAAACAAATCCTTCGAATCATTTTGTATTTCAAATGTCAATGATGGATCCAAAAGGTGATTTTTACTACTTTCCCATTTTGATTCTTCAATGGTTAACTCCGATCACATTATTTGGAACTTTTGAAGGTTATGGATTCACATTGGTGTGGTGTATGCCTTCATTGAATTTGTCTACTATCGTCTTTATGTTGTAAACATTCTTTTGATCAATAGATAATCATGGTTTTTTGGTTGTATGGAATGGAATAAAACATTTTAATGGAATAAGTTATTACATTCCATGATAATGTTTGGTTGGTGGTAGGAATTGAATTGTTTAACTCTACAATATACATTACGGAATTATAACTAATAAATTATTTATTTTAAAAACCAAGAAATAAAATATACTAAAAGCTTATCAAAACTTGAATAAGATTATAATATACAAACATGTTTAAAAAAAATATATACATATCATACAGATTACAAAAATAAAAATGGGTTAAACAATACTTTTTTTCTTTTACAAAAATAAAAATGGTTCGGTTGGCTGCATGGGAGGCCGAATACATTTCAGTAACTTGAATTTTGGTATACATTTGGACAACCATATAACAAGTAAGGATAATCATATGAAAAATTTTCTTTACAATTATGTAAAGGTCGTTCCTTTCTATTTTACGTGTGTTGTTTACTTCGAAATAATTGTAAATCATGGCTAACGAGAGCCCAAGGTACCACCACCAGAAGAAGTTAAATTTCTACTATTTCAAAGTATTAGTTTCTTAGTCATAAAATATTAACACCGATTATTGATATTTGTTTATACACTTCACTTACTTCAACAAGACATAACAAAAAGAGGGTATGGTCTTCATTTGTTACGAGGTAATTCAAAAATTATAATTTTTTTAAACATATATGAATCCACCTCTAGTTTTTTTCATTTAAAGCACAACATTCAGACACAAATAAATTTATAAAAAACTTTACAAAAAAAATCCATGACAATATTTTTTTTTTCAGGTGCAACTAGATGCAATTTTGCTTACTGAAATTTGGGCAACAAAGATGGCAATGATCTTCGACTTTATGTTGGAACTATTCTCTAATACGGCTACTAGAAAAGAAAACATAAACAAATTCAAGTGCTCTTCATGATTTTTCTTTTATTTTTATTTTTTTTTAATTTTAAAGGTTATCGTCCTATTATTACATTTGATGTTATTGCACCGTTTTTCTTCTTCACAAGTCTGTTTCTTTTCTGATATGGACAAACTGTCTAAATGTAATTAAATGACCATTTTATCATTTTGTTTTTAACATGCATATTTACTGTGACAAATGGGCTCTTGCTGTATGTGTTAACGACATAATATCTCCCATTTTATAATAAGCTATGTCAACTTTAAATGTAAGAAATATAACAATATTAGATGATAACAAAAAGTTGTATCGTTGAAATAACTAATGTTAGAATAGATATATAAGAGAGCGATGCCACACCCAATGGAGATAAGCGTCCTAGCAAGGGTAGAAAATGTGATACCAAGATGGAAGATTGTTCCTAAAATAGATGACATTGATGTTGCATTTAGAGATCATGCTTAAGAGAGAGTAGATGAGGTTGAACAAGAGTTAATTGGGTAGAACTGAAGATATGTTGGGAAAATTAGGGTTTGTGGTGGAGATCTGGATACCAACTTGGATCGTGATATCACTTTCCGAACTGATATTTCTACCTTATGCGTGGGTTACAAGAAATTCAACGTAGTATAATCCAAGCGGACACCTACGTTTCTAAGCACATAAAACGTAAGTGGGACCCCAGCCAGGGGCAGAGCCCCTTGGACCCCTCTAGGGGTGTTGCCCCTTTGGAAACCCCGGACCCGAGGGCTCTGCCCCCGGACCCCCAACTAGTTATCGAACCGGCTTCTGACTCGATCTTATACATGTGTGCACTCCGTGCAACCCCATACATGTATTAGAGTACAAATCATGAAGCCCCTTAGCTCACATGTTAGTTCTAGTTACTTAAAATGACATGGTGATACTAAAATCACCAACAAGATAGTCAGAGATATTTTTAACGTTATATATATATATATATATATATATATATATATATATATATATATATATATATATATATATATATATATATATATATATATATATATATATGATGTAAACCCACTTGAGTTTTTTTTTTTTTTTTTTTTTTTTTTTTTTTTTTTTTTTACCATTTTTTGGTAGTTTAATTGTTTATAGGGTTGTGTTTTCGTGAGCATAACCTTCAAGCAAACGAGATTTTGCTTTGTATGTAGTCACTTGGTATCAGCCTATCAGGAGAGAAAGAACTAAGTGAGCTTCAAAAGAATTCAAATGTAGTTGAGATACTTAAAAGGCATTTTATTTTCTTTGAGTTTATTTCTTTTCCTTTTTATTATTATTTTTTGTATTAAAATATGTTAACAAATCCATACCACGCAAAGCGGGGTTCCTTGTCTACTTATCATTAAAATAAATAATTAATTGTGCATCTCTCGATACGACATAAATAAAAAAAGAATGACCAATAAAGATGTTAGGCATCTGTGAAAAAGAATGTTGCTGAGATTGTAAAAAATTCTAACATTCATTTTCATTGAAATATATATGATCATCGTTATATATATATATATATATATATATATATATATATATATATATATATATATATATATATATATATATATATATATTTACTATCTTATAAAAGAAATCTAACTATTTCTAAAAATTGATTGATTATAATAATAATATTTTTTTAAGACGTCCAAATGATGAAACTGATAGTACAAGTAATCATTAATAAAATAATATTAAATTTTAACCACATTTTGAATTCAAAAATTTATCATAAAATCTCCTTATATTTCTCAACAATTTGATATGGTTCCCTTAAATCCCGGATTCATTCAAATTTTGAACCCTTTTAGATATCCTTAAATTTAGCATGTTGATTCAAAATATTCCTCCAATCGCATATACTTTTTTGTTCCCTCCTCTGCTATAAAGTCCACTGTCCAGGAACAAAAAATGACTTCATCTCCCAAATAACACCATAGTTTGATTATTTTATCTTCGACATGTACTTTCTTTTGTAACATAACATTTTTGTAGATCAAACATATCGCCGAAAGAATTTACACGCCCCGCCGCTTTGCGCGGGTACACTGCTAGTATATATATATATATATATATATATATATATATATATATATATATATATATATATATATATATATATATATATATATATATATATATATATCCCGTTTAAAGAACAAAGAAAAATGAAAAGTGTGTGAATCCTCAATCCCCCCATTAATTTTATATTTTACCATTCAAAATTAAATAATTCAAAATATGAAATGATCTAAAATTTGTTTTTTAAACAATAATTTTATTTAATTGGATATACTATTGATCATAAATCATATGATTTAAAAATTATATAATTCAAAATGTTACGATGCAAAAGACTTCGATTCAAAATTTTAAAATAAAAAAAATAACAATTCAAATATAGAATTCAAAATGTTATGATGCAAAAGACTTCGATTCAAGATTTTAAAATAAAAAAAAAATAACAATTCAAATATAGTATGAACGAATAATAATATGACAGTTATTATTTTCTTATTTAAAACTTTTATAAATTTTAAACATTAAAAGTCAAACCAATAATTAGTTGATATATATAAAAAAAAAATTTTAAAAACGTTACAACAAAAGTAAAAAAAAACACTAGTAACTTCAAATATAAAGTAAAAACATTAAAATTAAAAAATAAATAGTTTTTTAATAAACAAAAAATAAAAGAAAAAAACCTTAAAACCAAATATGTATGTATTTCATTTTTTGAAACTTTTTTTAAATATATAAATTTTTATTAAAAAAATGAAAAAAAAAAAGAATAGAACCACCTAAATGACATTTCATGGAGATTCGTCGTATATGATTAAATCCTCAAGTACGTATTACTTAGGACGTGCATCGAATGCGAATGCGTCATGTCGAAGTATTGAGTTTGATGTTTATGTGCTTAACGAAGTAGGTGATGGAGAATTGTTGTCGCAATCCTCACTATTTTTTCAGTTGGATCCACATCATATATATATATATATATATATATATATATATATATATATATATATATATATAGGGCGAGGTTATAATGTGGAAGGACAATTATTATGTAGTTGTGTGGACAATGCTATTTTATCTGAATTACTAAAAAAATAAGTTGTTTAATAATGCGAATACGTTTAACTTATACAACTATTGTCATTTTCATGCATTCTCTATAATTCTTACTCGTTTTTGTTTTCACACAACATTTTTTACTCATTTTCATTATTATAGAATACGACTCAATAAATATTCTGACAATACTATGATCGAATGAGAATAATAATAAAAAATCTATAATAACCATATAAACTATTTAATTTGTGAGAATGTGTGATAAACGACAATAGCTATGTAAGATTGAACGTATTCATATAATCAAATAAAATATGTTCTTTGTCATTATCACAGAATAGCAATGTTCACACGTCTGCATAATAAATGTGAATCTACATTTTAATCTAGCTCTTCTCTCTCTCTCTCTCTCTCTCTCTCTCTCTCTCTCTCTCTCTCTCCCTCTCACTCTCACTCTCACTCTCTGTATGTATATATATATATATATATATATTTTATATTCGGCTTTTTATGAATTAATGCAATTTATAACATAATCGTATTCACTTGATATATATATATATATATATATATATATATATATATATATATATATATATATATATATATATATATATATATATATATATATCACACATTTTATTCACTATTCTATATTATCAAAGGCACGTTTTTCCTTTCAGTCAAGAGCATTTGAAGACTTTCAGCATGAAGAACACTTTCATAGTAGTCTTTCTTCTTGCAAGTATATTGGCTTCTTATGGTAAATTTATATTCCGTTATGTTAATAAGAATTAATTGTTATTATTTATATAATATAACTGGAAAAAAATATTATTTCTCCAAATTGCAGGAAATGCTATGCCAAGTGAAGAAAATGGAATTTGTAGTAAAAATTATCTAATGTATTGTTTCAACCTAGCTTGCGATCAGAAGTGTAAACGAGAATGGGATAAAGATTCTTCCGGGAAGTGTAAAAATGCATTTAAATGTGTATGCACTAAAGAATGTTAGCATGTATAAGTTTATGGTTGAAAATATAATAATAAAATAATATTGCATCAAGTAAAAATAATTATATCGTTATGATTTATAATATGCAATTATACTTCTTTTCGGGGGGGGGGGGGGAGGGTGGTTTTATACATATATATATATATATATATATATATATATATATATATATATATATATATATATATATATATATATAATAGTAGATATTGTGGTACACATATGCTATTTTAGGCTTTTAAATTTCCAATATAATTCTCCATAGTTACATGTGTCCATATTTATTAAGTTATGACATAAATATGGACTAACAAAATTTTGAATTCCTTACATATTTCCTTATAAAAATATTAACATTAGAAATATAATGGTTTATGTGAAATTATGTTAAATACTAAGATGCATAGACTTATACTTATCTTGCCAACTATTCAAAATTATTATTACGGTCATTAGTAAAAAAATATATATTACCATAAAGTTTTGGATTTAACAATGAATTATTTCCGTAATCATATATATATATATATATATATATATATATATATATATATATATATATATATATATATATATATATATATATATATAATAGTAGATATTGTGGTACAAATATGCTATTTTAGGCTTTTAAATTTCCAATATAATTCTCCATAGTTACATGTGTCCATATTTATTAAGTTATGACATAAATATGGACTAACAAAATTTTGAATTCCTTACATATTTTCTTATAAAAATATTAACATTAGAAATATAATGGTTTATGTGAAATTATGTTAAATACTAAGATGCATAGACTTATACTTATCTTGCCAACTATTCAAAATTATTATTACGGTCATTAGTAAAAAAATATATATTACCATAAAGTTTTGGATTTAACAATGAATTATTTCCGTAATCATATATATATATATATATATATATATATATATATATATATATATATATATATATATATAATAGTAGATATTGTGGTACAAATATGCTATTTTAGGCTTTTAAATTTCCAATATAATTCTCCATAGTTACATGTGTCCATATTTATTAAGTTATGACATAAATATGGACTAACAAAATTTTGAATTCCTTACATATTTTCTTATAAAAATATTAACATTAGAAATATAATGGTTTATGTGAAATTATGTTAAATACTAAGATGCATAGACTTATACTTATCTTGCCAACTATTCAAAATTATTATTACGGTCATTAGTAAAAAAAATATATATTACCATAAGGTTTTGGATTTAACAATGAATTATTTCCGTAATCATGTCACTATATTTAAAACTTTTATTGCAATATCAACAATATGTCTGGTTCTAACTATTCTCTTGATAACTACTTTTTCTATATTTGCAATAAAGTCACTATGTTGACCAAATTTGCAATTTTTGCATTTTTTTTTCAATTATCTCATTATATTTACAATTTTATTGTAATATTAACTAAATGACATTTACCATCAATCTAACACATTACCAAATAAATGATATGACAATATTGTGACGTGGAAGCCACATCATGGACGTGCATCGAATACGAATGTGTCATATCCAAGTATTGAGTTGAGTAAATTACACAAATGGTCCTTATGGTTTGGGGTAATTTACACGTTTGGTCCCTAATTTATTTTTTTAATTTAGAAGGTCCCTATTGTTTGCTTTTATTACATGTTTAATCCCTACTTTGTGTTTTTATTACGTGCTTGATCCTTGTCTTACCTAAAAATATTATTATTTAAATAGGAAAAAATAGTGGGGTAGGTAAGGTAAGGTGAGGAGGGTGAGATTGTGGGTGTGTTTATCTTAATAAATTAAAAAACCAAGGGAAAAATAGTCTTTTTAACTAAGACAGGGACCAAACGCGTAACAAAAACAAACAGTAGGGACCTTCCGAGTTAAAAAAATAAGTTTGGGACCAAACGCGCAAATTACCCTAAACTATAGGGACCATTCGTGTAATTTACTCTATTGAGTTTGATGTTTATGCGCTTAACAAAGTAGGTGGTGCAGAATTGTTGTCGCAATCCTCACCATTTTTTCAGTTGGATCCACATCATATATATATATATATATATATATATATATATATATATATATATATATATATATATATATATATATATGTGTGTATATATATATATATATATATATATATATATATATATATATATATATATATATATATATAAATCAATGTTATAATGTGGATGAACAATTATTATGTGGGCGTGTGGACATTGCTATTCTATGAGAATTACTAAGAGAATAAGTTGTTTAGTAATGCAAATACGTTCAATCTTACATAAATATTGTGATTTTCATGTATTCTCTCTAATTTTATTTGTATTTGTTTTCACAGATCAGTTTTCACTCATTTTCATTATTAGAGAATACGACTTAATAAATATTCTGACAACATTATGATAGAATAAGAATAGTAAAAAAAAAATCTATAATAACCTTATAGACAATTTAATTAGTGATAATGTGTGATAATGGCAATAGTTATGTAAGATTGAACATATTCATATTATCAAACAACATATTTTCTTTGTCATTCTCACATAATAGTACTGTTCACACGTCTGCACAATAGATGCGAATACACATTTGAACCTAGTTCTTTCTTTCTTTCTTTCTTTCTCTCTCTCTCTCTCTATATATATATATATATATATATATATATATATATATATATATATATATTACATTATTTATGACATCATATATTTTATATTCAACGTTTTATGAAGTAATGGAATTTATAACATAACCATATTCACTTGATATATATATATATATATATATATATATATATATATATATATATATATATATATATATATATATATATATATATATATCACACATTTTATTCACTATTCTATATTATGAAAGGTAATTTATATTCCCTTATGTTAATAAGAATTAATTGTTGTTACTTATATAATATAACTGTAAAAGAAATATTATTTTTCCAAATTGTAGGAAATGATACGCCAAGTAAGGAAAATCGAATTTGTAATAAAAATTATCTAACGTATTGTTTCAAACTAGCTTGCAATCATAAGTGTAAACGAAAATGGGATAAAAATTCTTCCGAAAAGTGTAAAAATGCATTGAAATGTGTATGCACTAAACAATGTTAGCATGTTTAGGTTTATGGTTGAAAATATAATAATAAAATAATATTGTATAAAGTAAAATCAATTATATCTTTAAGATTTATAATATACGATTATACTTCTTTGGGAGGGGGTTATATATATATATATATATATATATATATATATATATATATATATATATATATATATATATATATATATATTAGATATTATGGTACAAATATGCTATCTTAAGCTTTTAAATTTCTAATATAATTCTCCATAGTTACATTTGTTCATATTTATTAAGTTATGACATAAATATGGACTTGCAAAGATTTGAATTCCTAACATATTTCCTTATAAGAATATTAACATTAAAAATATAATGGTGTATGTGAAATTATGTTAAATACTAGGATGCAGCGACTTATACTTATCTTGGCAACTATTCAAAATTATTATTACGGTCACTAGTAATAAAAACTATATTACCATAAAAAGTTTGATTTGAAATTGAATTCGTTCTGTAATCATGTGACTATATTCAAAATTTTGCTGCAATATTAACAAAATGACTGGTTCTACGTATTCTCTTGATAAATACTTTTCACAAATTGCAATAAAGTCACTATGTTGACCAAAATTACAATTTTGACATTGTTTTTTCTCAATTATGTCATTATATTTACAATTTTATTGTAATATCAACCAAATGACATTTTGATCAATCTAACACATTACCAAATAAATGATATGACAATATTATGACGTGGAAGCCACATCACACCATCAATCTAGCATTGCGTGCACAAAATAAAAGTTAGTTTGACCGACGGCCGTGGTGTGACCCTCTATAAAACACGGTACGACGAGACGAAAAAATCCCTAAAAAGGAGGGTCATCAATCCTCTTTTCTTTCCACAAATTCTTGCAACTCTCTCTCATCTTCTCGGGATTTCAGTTCATCGTGATTCAACTTCTCGTTCTGTAATCTTGTTAGGGAAGCTCCGGGGATTTCGAAAAGATAATTAACAAAAACAAATTAAACATCAAGGTTCTACTCACGAGAGTAAGTTACACTCACTATTATCTAACATACTTAGTTGTTTCAAGTATATTTAGGTGGATTAGTCTATTCATGTAACTCCATTCCTACAATCTTCATATTCTAAGATACAAAGTATAGTGAGATAACTCACATAGATATTCTTGAAACAACTAAGTAGGTTAGATAAGAGTAAGTGTAACTTACTCAATTTGATGAGGTTCAAATAGTTAGAATCACAAATTCGAAATTTACTTCATTTCCTTACTTATCCGTTCTAAAACCTCAAGAGTTTTACTAACTAGATTACAGAACAAGAAGTCCTCCCACGATGGACCAAATTTCCATCTTACGTCACATATGGAATCAGGTGCATTTAATAAATCTTGTTGCAGAACATAGAGGTGTGATGTGGCTTCTACGTCACAATATTGTTATCTCATTTAATTTGGTAACATGCTAAATTGATGGTAACCAGTCATGTAACACCCCAAAAATTATGGACCAAAAATTTCATTTTTAATTAAATGTTTTGCAAAAACTTTAGTAACAAAATATCATTCAACCATATAATCTAATAATTTAATAAAACATGTCCTGCGTTTGTAAACCAAAACATAAATCATAATAATAATCAGAGTACAAATCCCATAATGGCTCATAGTGTGGAAAAACAAGAACGGGTGTGTGATATGCCGCTACCGTGTCAACTCCTTCCCCTTGGCTGAAGAGGTACCTGAAATAACAACTAAAAACTGTAAGCACGAAGCTTAGTGAGTTCCCCCAACGTACCACATACCAAATAACAATATAACATACAGTTATTGTCAGGCATTTTTGGGTGCCCGACCTACCCCTTCGGTCCTCTCGACCGGATAATGACTAGCATATCTGGGTGCTGGTCTCCCTTCGGTCCTTTCGACCTGATACTGACTAGCATATCTGGGTGCTGGTCTCCCTTTCGGTCCTTTCGACCGGATACTGACTAGCATATCTGGGTGCTGGCCTCCCCTTCAGTCCTTTCGACCGGATACTGACTAGCATATCTGGGTGCTAGTCTCCCCTTTGGTCCTTTCAACCGGTAACTTGCGGACTATCTCCCCTACTATCGCTAGCACATAGCATCATATCGTACAAACACATAAACATAACACAGGTAGTGGCAATCCTAGATGAATATCATAGAGACAATCATCTAATCATACAAATCCTACTAGTGGGCCGACATTGTGGCCTTAGACCCACCGCTATTGGAAGGTAACTCACCTTGAAGTAACTGTTGAAAGTCTGCTTGCTGAGCGCCTGCTGAACCGGAACTCCCGGCTACAATTTCCATAAACACTAAGTCAGATACTGATAACTAATCTTAGGGTAAAACGACTATTTTACCCCCGGTAAAAGTCAACATCCTGGTCAAAGTCAACTTCCTGGTTGATCGGACTCGCCGAGTTGGCTCGCCAACTCGCCGAGTCCCTTCCATCTATTCTGGTTCTACACCCGTTTCTACTCGTCAAGCTTAGTGAAGACTCGACGCGTTCTTCCTCGATGCATACATACTAAGTCCAAATTCATCTGACTCGTCGAGTCTAAGGCAATCTTCATCGAACTTGCCGAGTTGCTCATCATACTTGCCGAGTCCACGACTATCTTCATAGGACTCGCCGAGTCCATCATTCTACTCGCCGAGTACATTCAGTCCTTTTTCCATACAGACCTGATTTGAGCCATGCAGCGGCTCCAAACCACAAATCCAGGCTTCTAGGGCATGCTTATCATGTAAAGTTGCAAACTTTACGTGCATGCATAGCTTTAGAGGCTTCAAATGCCTTAACCAAGCTCTTAATGGGTTCTAAGCTCAAGAGGGACCTAAATCACCAATATGACCGAAGCTTAACACTTCAAGAAGGTAATGAGAGTCTAGATTCGAAGTATAACCCAACCATAAGGTTTCTCTTCAAGGATTTGCGGTTTTAGGGTTTAAAAGCAGCAATTTAGGGACAAACAAGATCTAATAGGTAAATAACCAAGATGGAAACTTTATTACCCGAATGGATGAACACAAATGAATGTGTTTAGGATCAAAGTCCCCTTCATTAACCTCTTCAACTTCTCCCTTCTTCCCCTTGTTCCAAAGTGCACAAAAATTCCCTTCACAAGGCAACAAATCACTCAAACTCACCAATGGAGGCCAGGGTTTCGATAAGGATTGCTCTGAGGGTGATGGGGGGGGGGGGGTGGTGAGATGGGGCTGAAAGGGTGCTTAAATAAGGTGCAAACCCTAAGGATTAGGGTCCCCTCCTGATTGGCCTACTCACCGAGTCTAGGCGCGGACTCGCCGAGTAGATCACTTAAAGCCCGCATCCACTCGACATCTACTCGGCGAGTTAGGGCTACAACTCGCCGAGTAGCTCTTCCCAAAAGAACATTTAATTAAAATAAATGCATACCAGGAACAGGACGTTACAATTCTCCCCCACTTATCTTAGACTTCGTCCTCGAAGTCTGCTGTCTCCAGAAACAACTCGGGGTAGTGCTCCCTCATCTCCTCCTCCGCCTCCCATGTCCACTACGAACCCTTCCGGTGCTGCCACTGCACCTTCACCAGCTGGACCACCTTGTTCCTCAAGGCCTTCGACTTTTGATCTAAAATTGCAACTGGTCTCTCGATATAATTCAGGTTGCTATCAACCTGAATATCCTCCAAGGTTAAAACTGCTGACTCATACACCAAACACTTTCTTAACTTAGAAACATGAAAAGTGTTGTGGATCTGGCTAAGCTCTGCTGGAAGATCCAATCGATAGGCGGCCTGATCCACCCGAGCCAAAACCCTAAAAGGGCCAATGAAACTAGGGCCCAACTTGCCCCTCTTCCGGAACCTAATGACACCCTTCCAGGGTTATACCTTCATGAGGACCATGTCACCCACCTGAAACTCCAAGTCTGAATGCCTCCTGTCGGCGTAACTCTTCTACCGACTCTGCGCAGTCTGCAGTCTACTACGAACCTGCTGAATCAATTCTGTCGTTTTAAGCACCACTTCAGTGTTCCCAATGACACGCTGACCGACATCGCCCCAACAAATCGGGGTCCTGCACTTTCTCTCGTAGAGCATCTCGAAAGGAGGACGGTCAATACTCGCATGGTAACTGTTGTTATACGAAAACTCGGCTAACAGAAGATACGTATCCCAACTGCCGCCAAAATCTAGCACGCATGCCCACAACATATCCTCAGGAGTCTAGATGGTCCGCTCACTTGGGCCATCCGTCTGCGGGTGGAAGGCAGTGCTGAAATGTAAACGAGTGCCCAACTCATCATGAAACTTCTTCCAAAACCTGGAGGTAAAGCGCACATCTCTGTCTGAAATCACTGACACTGGCACCCCATGTTGCGCCACTATCTCCCTGATATAGATGTCGGCCGAGATGCTCTCCTGAATTGGAATAAAATGGACACTCTTTGTCAATCGATCCACGATGACCCATATAGAATCCACTCCTCGCGCGGTCCTGGGAAGCTTTGTGATAAAATCCATCGTAATATCCTCCCACTTCCACAATGGGATTTCCAACGGTTGCATCTTGCCATGTGCTCTCTGATGTTCCGCCTTGACCTTCGTGCTGGTCAAGCACCGCTTGACGTACCAAGCCACCTCCTGCTTCATGCAGGGCCACCAATAGTCCAGACGAAGATCCCTATACATCTTCGTTGCCCCGGGATGAATGGAGAATCAGGATTTGTGCGACTCCTCCATCAAAATTTGGCGCACGCCCTCGAGGTATGGCACCCATACTCTGCGGTGTAATGTCAATAATCCCCTTCTGTTGTAGTCGAAGGAGGAAACCTGACCTACTATGCGCTCACTCTTCCGATGTTCCTCCTTCAGGGCCACCTGCTGGGCCTCCCAAATCCGCTCCAAAGCGGAGTCACCATTGTCATCCTCATGAAAATATCCCTGATTGGTGTCGCCTTACGGCTAAGTGCATCGGCCACCACATTGGCCTTCCTCGGGTGGTAAAGGATCTCGCAATCATAATCCTTCACCACATCAAGCCACCAACACTGCCTCATGTTCAAATCCGGCTAATCCATAAGGTATATCAAACTATTGTGGTCCGTGTAAATGGTACACCGAGGTAATGTCGCCAAATCTTGAGGGCGAAGATCACCACCCCTAACTCTAAATCATGCGTCGGGTAGTTCGCCTCGTGAGGCTTCAGCTACCTCGCAGCGCAGGCTATGACGTGCCATCTCTGCATCAGCACCACGCCCAACCCTGAAATGGAAGCATCACAATATACCACTAAATCCTCTACGCCCTCTGGCAGGGCTAAGATTGGTGCCTCGCACAACCTTTGTCTCAGAGCCTCGAACGCTGCCTGCTGCTCAGGCCCCCATTGAAAGACTACAACTTTCTTAGTTAACCGTGTCAGGGGTACGACTATCTTGGAGAATTCCTGAATGAATCTCCGATAGTATCCCGCTAATACAGGAAACTCCGAATCTTGGATGGAGACTTCGGAACCTCCCATCTCATCATGGCCTCTATCTTGTCCGGGTCGACCAATATACCATTCTGGTTGACAAGGTTTCCAAGGAATTGCACCTCGCGCAACCAGAACTCGCACTTGGAGAACTTAGCATACAAGCTCTCCCTCCTCAGAGTCTCCAAAATCTCCCTCAGATGCTCCTCGTGTTCCTCCTGCGTCTTGGAATAAACCAAGATATCATCAATGAAAACTATCACAGATCGATCGAGCATCGGTCTGCATACGCGGTTCATGAGGTCCATGAACGCGGTAGGAGCATTGGTGAGCCCGAACGGCATCACCACGAACTCATAATGGCCATAACGCGTCCGAAACGCAGGCTTCTGCACATCCTCCTCTCTTACCCTCATCTGATGATTACCTGAACGCAAATCAATCTTGGAGAACCAAGATGCTCCCTGCAACTGATCAAAGAGGTTATCAATCCTCGGGAGCAGGTATTGGTTCTTCACCGTTACCTTGTTCAACTCCCGATAATCTATACACATCCGATGCGACCCGTCCTTCTTTTTCATAAATAGGATCGGGGCTCCCCATGGTGAACTGCTCGGTCTAATGAATACCTTGTCTAAAAGCTCCTGTATCTGTGTAGACAACTCTTGCATCTCAGGAGGAGCCAATCGATATGGTGCCTTGGGTATCGGAGCCGCACCAGGAACTAGGTCGATCCTGAACTCTACCTGACGCTCCAGAGTATTCTAGGAAGCTCCTCCGGGAACACATCAGCATAGTCTCGCACCACTAGAACTTCGTCCACCGTCGCCTTACCCACCTCCCGGGTGTCTACAACATAGGCGACATATCCCGCGCAACCCTGCTGAAGGTAGGGCCTAGCTCTCGCTGCTGAACATACTATGGGTCCATGTTGTGGCCTCTCGCCATAGATCACCAAATCTCCCCCACTTGGGGTCCTGACTTGCACTAGCTGCTGTGCACAAACTATCACCGCCCCATTAGGGCTCAACGAATCCATGCCTATAATCACCTTGTTCCCATCCAACGGAATTGGAACCAAATCAACCAAGTAGCGATCTTCGAATATCCTCAGAACGCAATCTCTAAACACCGCTGATGCACGCACCGATTGATCATCGGCGATCTCTACTTCTAAAGGGCATTCCAACGTGCCTAAAGACTCAGAAAACATCTTGCTAAGCGCAAGAGAAACAAACGATCGGGTGGCATCCGAGTCAAACAACACCTGAACAGGGATACCGTTCACATGGAACGATCCTAAAGCATATACACAGAGCACATATCAATAATATAACAACATGAAAATGAAATAGAGTGAAAGAATCATACCTGTCACCACATCGGGTGTGGTGCGTTCCTCCTCGGTAGTCAACTAAAACGCCCGGCTCCTCACCACTGGAGCCTCTGCTTTGCCCTGTCAGCCATCCATGATCCGCAGGGTCACTGGAGCTGGCGCCTTTACTGGCACCGATACTGCTGTCAACTGGGGGTAACTAGCCCTCTTGTGGCCCTTCTGGTTGCAATGGAAACATAGCAACTCGGACGTCTGTACCACAGGCACAAGGGCGGTACAATCCCTGCTAAATTGCCCAGACTTGCCACACTTATAGCAACCTGACGATCCCGACCTGCACGCTCCCTCGTGCGCCTTTCCGCACTTCCTGCAGCGGCCCCGCTCCTGTTGGCCTTTCGGCCCCGCATCTGGTCCCTTGGGCTTCTTCCCTGAAGCCCCTATAACATGACCCTCTTCCGCCTTCTTCTTCCGAATGTGCTCCAGATCTATCTCCCTCTCCCTTGCCCTGGCAATCATGGAGTCCATGGTAGGACAAGCTGAAAAATTGACATGCTCCAGGATATCAGCTCGTAGCATATCATGATAGCGGGTCCTCCTCATATCCTCATCTCCCGCGTACTGGGGCACCAACAACTCCCTCTCCCGGAACTTGGCGGTGATCTCCACCACAGTCTCCGTCGTCCGCCTCATATCTAAAAACTCCCTGGCCAGCTGCTAAAGCTTGATAGCTGGTGCAAACTCTGCCCTGAACCTGGTCACGAAGTCCGACCAGGTCATAGCCTTGACAGCCAAGGCTCCCAACGAGTCACCAACGGACTCCTACCAATCCCTAGCTCGATCCCTCAGACATCCTGCTGCAAATCTCACCTTCGACCCCTCAGGGGAGAAGCTAGTCAACTATGTAGACTCAATGTCTGCAATCCATCGCCTGGCAGCTATGGGGTACTTTGCCCCGTGGAAATCCAATGCACAACTGCCCCTGAAGTCCTTGAAGGACAGTGTGCGAGATCCCGACTGGCTAGATGCCATGTCGCTCCTGAACGCTTGAAGGTGATCCTCCATCAGCTCAATTATCCCTTCCTTGATCGACCCGAAGATAATGGGGGTCTACTCAAGGATGCCCCTGGTGATCTCTGACTTGATGAAATCGCGTAGCCTCTCATTCACCGGCTCGAAACCTGATCCCAAACCCGATCCCTCCCCTGAACTGCCAACTTCTGGTCTAGGGCGTAACACCACCATTTTGAAACACAACATAATAAACGTCAGGAACACTGATATATCTCGAGGGATCACTACTACCACAAGTTTCCTGATCTCGTCTCAGCTTTCCTTGATTCGAGTACGGATCCTTTGCTTCTAGTAGTACGGGCCCATACTACCTTCCACATCTATCCGTACTTTCCTCAAGTACTGCCTTGACTCCACCAAGTCACTATTACTGCTAATAATCTCTGCTACTCCCATCCTAGGTTTGCCCTAGGGAGTTCTCTGACTATACCCGATCCAGTCATCAACTGCTGAAAGCCTCCTTATGATTCCAATTAGCCATCACCTGAATACCATCACATGCGACGAGGCTCAGATAATCCTTCAAGTAAAAGACTCGTCCTTATGACGGTTAGACTCAGACAAGAGATGCGCAATAGGGCCAAGTCTAGCACTCTGAGATTATTCAACCCTGTTCGCATGTGACGTGACGCATTCGTCTAATGGCTAACTACCATCACTTAGAGTCCCACAAAACACAAAGCAAGCAACATTCAGACATAGGAGACTACTCAAGCAATTCTATCCTCATAATGGGAAACTGTACAAGCATACAATGCTAAGCTCATGATATCAGGCATAACCTAAACGGGCTATCCTACTACTATCTACTCAACCCTAGCATGCAATTTTCATATACTGAAGCACATAAAGCATGCACATAAGGCATCACTCCTATATCCTTAGTCCTATTCTAGCATGCTGTTCTACTGAAACAGATAAACATACATAAACTTGTATGGGTACATTGGGGAATACTTACTTGAGCCCGGCCGGTCGCGCACATAACACACTTTGTTCCTTCTTAAGATTCTTTACTTAACCTTTTAGAAAACATTTTTCATTTTCAAAATCTTGTAATCCCTTGATTTGAGTTCAGACACCCTTGAAGGTGTGTCCGAATCCCTCAAACCAGGGCTCTGATACCAACTTGTAACACCCCAAAAATTATGGACCAAAAATTTCATTTGTAATTAAGTGTTTTGCAAAAACGTTAGTAACAAAATATCATTCAACCATATAATCTAATAATTTAATAAAACATGTCCCGCGTTTGTAAACCAGAACGTAAATCATAATAATAATCAGAGTACAAATCCCATAATGGCTCATAGTGCGGAAAAACAAGAACGGGTGTGTGATATGCCGCTACCACGCCAGCTCCTTCCCCTTGGCTGAAGAGGTACCTGAAACAACAACTAAAAACCGTAAGCACGAAGCTTAGTGAGTTCGCCCAACATACCTCATACCAAAGAACCTTAAAACATACAATTATTGTCAGGCATATCTGGGTGCCCGACCTACCCCTTCGGTCCTCTCGACTGGATAATGACTAGCATATCTGGGTGCTGGTCTCCCCTTCGGTCCTTTTGACTAGATACTGACAAGCATATCTGGGTGTTGGTCTCCCCTTCGGTCCTTTCAATCGGATACTGAGTAGCATATTTGGGTGTTGGTCTCCCCTTCGGTCCTTTCGAACGGATACTGACTAGCATATCTGGGTTCTGGTCTCCCCTTCGATCCTTTCGACCGATAACCTGGGGACTATCTCCCCTACTATCGCTAGCACATAGCATCATATCGTACAAACACAGAAACATAACACAGGTAGTGGCAATCCTAGATGAATATCATAGAGACAATCACCTAATCATACAATTCCTACTAGTGGGCTGGCATTGTGGCCTTAGACCCACCGTTACTGGAAGGTAACTCACCTCGAAGTAGCTGCTGAAAATCTGCTTGCTGAGCGCCTGACTGCTGAATCGAAACTCCCGGCTACAATTTCCATAAACACTAAGTCAGATACTGATAACTAATCTTACGGTAAAACGACTATTTTACCCCCGGTCAAAGTCAACATCCTGGTCAAAGTCAACTTCCTAGTTGACCGGACTCGCCGAGTTGGCTCGCCAACTCACCGAGTCTCTTCCATCTGTTCTGGTTCTACACCCATTTCTACACGTCGAGCTCAGCGAAGACTCGACGCGTTCTTCCTCGATGCATACATACTAAGTCCAAATTCATCTGACTCGCCGAGTTGAAGAACAACTCGTCGAGTCTAAAGCAATCTTCATCGGACTCGCCGAGTTTCTCATCCAACTCGCTGAGTCCACGGCTATCTTCATAGGACTCGCCGAGTCCATCATTCTACTTGCCGAGTACATTCAGTCCTTTTTCCATACAGACCTGATTTGAGCCATGCAGCGACTCCAAACCATAGATTAAGGCTTATAGGGCATGCTTATCATGTAAATTTGCAAACTTTATGTGCATGCATAGCTTTAGAGGCTTCAAATGCCCAAACCAAGCTCTTAATGGGTTCTAAGCTCAAGAGGGACCTTAATCACCAATATAACCGAAGCTTAACACTTCAAGAAGGTAATGAGAGTCCAGATCCGAAGTATAACCCAACCATAAGGTTTTTCTTCAAGGATTTGGGGTTTTAGGGTTTAAAAGCAACAATTTAGGGACAAACAAGATCTAATAGGTAAATAACCAAGATGGAAACTTTATTACCCGAATGGATCACCACAAATGAATGTGTTCTGGATCTAAGTCCCCTTCCTTGACCTCTTCAACTTCTCCCTTCTTCCACTCGTTCCAAAGTGCACCAAAAGTCCCTTCACAAGGCAACAAATCACTCAAACTCACCAATGGAGGCTAGGGTTTCGATAAGGATTGCACTGAGGGTGATGGGGGGGGGGGGGGTGAGATGGGTCTGAAAAGGGTGCTTAAATAGGGTGCAAACCCTAAGGCTTAGGGTCCCCTCCTGATTGGCCTACTCGCCGAGTAGATCACTTAAATCCCGCATCCACTTGACATCTACTCGGCGAGTTAGGGCTACAACTCGCTGAGTAGCTCTTCCCAAAAGAGCACCTAATTAAAATAAATACGTACCAGGAATGGGGTGTTACAAGTCGTTTAGTTGATATTGCAATAAAACTGTAAATATAGATTACAGGCCAAGTGTCACAACTAGCATTTTTGGCTAGAAAATTCTATGTATGTATGATCAACTATTGTGTAACCTGTAACTTTAAGATGATGTTATGCACAATGCTCTTTAAAAACAACTATCTGAATCGAAACTCATTCGTGAAGCTCAAAACCTGATTCAATGCACCTCATATACACAACTGTGGGTTTGAAACCCTAATGTCCCGGTTCAAACTCGATTTGGATCTAGATCCTCTTATTGGGCCTAATGGGCAGTAAACTCTCAATTTGGTTATTTTCGGCCAAGGAACCCCATTTGGGATCTAATTGGACCTACATTCATTAAACTATTGCATTTTGGTCCATATTAGGCCTAAAGTGTCTCACTTTCTCTACATGGGTCATAATGGGCCATAAATGTTTTCTTAAGCCTCATTGGAACGAAAACCTAATTTCTTTATCATTTTTGGGCCGTAAACCCTCATATGGTCCCAATGGCCAGAAAAATTCAACATTGGGCCTTGTAATTCCAAGGATATTCAAATCAAGCCCAACATCTAGGCTTCATCTCTTTCATTCTCACTCTCAGCCCACACGCACAAAAAAAAGGGAAAAAGATGGAGATTTATTAAGATGACACCTCCTTATAACATGGAGGGTATCCATGCTAATTATATCATAAATATCCAAGCTTAAACCATAATCCTTCATGTAATAACCATCTTTCAAATCCATCTCTTCTCCTTCTTTAACTATCGGCCCACTCTCCACCTTTCACACTCCATTCAAACTTCAAACTTATAAAAATTCTCTCTACACGCTCAAGAAGCCTTTCATCTTCCCTCCAAGAAATTCGTGTGTTTGTATGTAGATGCAAGGATTCACCACCAAAAATCCACTCATTGTCGTAAGCTACTTCCACTTAAGAGGTTTAACTTCATGTTATGTTAAACTTATTACTCTTTAACTCTTCAAAACATGATTTATACATCTTGAATCTCCTAGAATTCGAAGACCTCTTCAGAGAAGTGAGCTAGGCCGAAATCTCTCTCATTCTTCACCAAAAACCGAATCCATCAAACCAAAGTGAGTTGATACCCCCTATTTTGGGTTGTACTATGTTTTCGGGGAGAATACAAGTTGTTTTGTGTAGATCTATGAGTATCTGCATGATTATGTGTGTTTTTAATGATATAAGTTGTGATTATGTGTTATAAACTTCATAAACTCGAAAATATGCTAAAATATGATGATATTTGTAGAACATAACACTTGATACAACTTATTGTGCAAAAAAAGGTTTAAAACATTTCTAGGTTTCTTAAAACTAAGATAATCGCATATGAGGGCCAAAAATGACAAAATAATCAAAAGTGAAGTTATTATATATAACTCACAGTTTTAAGAGACCAAAAAGGATTTATTTTGGTAAATATGAATCTTTACGGTATTTATGATTTTAAAAGGGCTAAAAGTGTAAATTTTCACAAATGGGCCTCATATTGGGCTTTTACAGTTTTTGGGCTATGTTTATAAATTTTTGGAGTTTTGTGGGCTTGAGTTTCATTTAAAACAAAGTTGAGCCAAAAACGTTATTTTTCGGTTATAAGTGCTGAAAATGATAATTTTATCAAACTTGGGCCAAAAAGGATAAATACTATGCTTTTGGGCTGAAAATGTAAAACTTCATACAGTTGGGCCGAAAATGATATTTTTGACAAAATTTGGTTAAAAATGTTATTTTATTTGAAACTAGCCTTAAATGTAAACTTTTGGTCTTATGGGACCTAAAAAGTCAATTTTACAAACATATGCCTACATTGTAAATTTTTAGTCTAATAGACCAAAAATGTCAATATTACAAAAGTGGCCATTTTTATGTCATTTTGGAATATGATGGAACAAGAACGAACATTACAATAACAAAGGAGTCAAATATGTTAAACTCACTTTTATTGGGCCTAAAATATACATTAGATGCTTAGTGGGCCTTAGTTGTCCTTTTGCATGCTTATTCGGCCTTGAATATACATTACATGCTTAGTGGGCCTTAGTTGTCCTTTGGCATGCTTATTGGGCCTGGAATATACATTACATGCTTAGTGGGATTAGTTGTCCTTTTGCATGCTTATTGGTGTGACAACCCGAAGTTTGCCCCACCGCCATAACCCGCTTCCTTCCATAAAATTCGTCTTTTTCGGATTGTTTCCGTTTAAGTTATAAATTAAGTCATTATTTTGGAGACTTCTATTATGACTTAATGGGTGTCTAAACATGATTAGAACTCATTTTATCACTCCATATTAGTAATTGGAAACATTTTAGTTTCGACCATATTGGGTTACGCCATCTTAATCGGGTGCGACCAAAAGCCCCGTTTAACGTCGGAATCGGGTAGAAGTCTACCGTGTCCATAACTAAGAACATATTTAAGGTGGTTTAAGCTTCCATTTGAAGCTTTTACTCTCTCTCTAATCTCTCTCTAACTCTCTCCTCAAACCAAATCTAGGTTCCAAAAACATCAAATTTAGGCTTCAAATCTTCAAGGTAACTTCCCTAACTCATAGTATAGTACCATTAGCCTTCAATTTCGTGATTAAACTTTGATTTTGGACCTCAAACATGAGTTTATGGCCAAGGAGCATGCTTGGGCCGTAAACACCTAATAAGAGGGTTTTTATGCCTTTAAACCCCTCCAAACCAATTTTGGGACTTAGATACGACTATATGGCTTACCAATTCGGACTTAGAACACCCTAATAATCATTTTTGAAGAGTAAATATAAGTTTACTACCCAAGAACATGCTTGGGCCGTAAACTCATCCTCATGGAGAGTAAACTCAAAAATCTAGTGTTTAAAAGCCATCTAAACACACCATTAACCTTGGAATAAATTCTATATCCAACCAAAATCAATTTAGGGGCCTTAAACATGATGAAATCCTTCCATTTGGGTGTTTACGGCCATGACTCCCCAAGAACAAGTTCCAGGGCCGTAAACTCCTTTTCATAGGTCAAATGGTGCCTTAAATTCATCCCAAGGCTTGGAAGTTTGAATCACATGTGATTGTTCTAGCATCACCAAATAAATTAAGGATTGAGCATGGGGGAGTTTATGGCCGTAAACTCCATGTTTACTGCCGTAAACTCCAATATATGGCCCTTAAGTGAGTTTAATCCATTCCAAGGCCCTAGATTAAAACGTAGCTAATTTTCCCAAGTGTTATCATGCCATTTAGCACCATAAAACCCCCAACCATGAGTTCACGACCGTGAACTCATGTGGTTATGGTCTTAGGGCCGTAAACTCCCTAAGGAGTTTACTCTTGAAGTCCCAACTCATTATCCAAGCCATACACGTCCGTAGATGTCACCTGGGTCACTCCAAACACTTGATTTGAAGTGTTTTCGCGTCTTGGAGTGTGTAATCATATCTAATTAGTGATTTAAAGTCTAATTATATACATTTGTATACCATTTCATATTACATAGGAACCTCGTGTGTTATCAAGCCCCGAACCGACACATAGCGTCCAAATCCATCATGTTTTCTCGCCTGGTGAGTTCATACCCCTACCCTTTTTCAATGTTTTTCACTGTTTTCAGGGGGGGGGGGGGGGGATACAAGCAAAGTACAAGTAATACTTTTACTCAAAACTTATTTTATATGTGTTGTGTTTCATATTACATATGTTTTTAACACTGACAAATCATAGCAGATAACCGTTTGAACTTGCAGATTTCATTATCATAGTATTTGTGAAAAACGTTATAAATTGTCGTATTTTATATTTTCACAAATGGTTTTCCTCATTATAATAGTTAAAAACATAACCTTTAAACTTTGAACAGGAAACTTAATATATTGTTTTATCCTCGGTAACACCCGACAGAGATACGCGAGTGGAGGATAGTAGATAAAACTTTTGTATTGTCCTTAATAAAACACCCCTAGACACGAGTGTGAAGGACAGGTATCATTGGAACTTAGTCAGGTCCTAGTTACTACTCCCCCTAGACACGAGAGTAAAGCACCAATAGAACATGATTTCCGTATTGATGATTTCAGTTTTAAATTCATGAATCTTAAGATTGGAGACATGTCCTTTGCAACACATCCTTGGCACGAAAGTGGAGGACCGCCCTCGTAACCAGAATCTCTGAAAAGGGGAGAGCGTGACTTGAGTGTATAGATCTATACGGGACTGACTATCCCGCACCTGGCTGCTAGCTACAGCCGAACCGAAAGGTTCAAGGGTGACAAAAGTCATAGAAGATATTGGCCCCGACTCGAGTCAAATCTAGTCTGTAGTGTGGTTATGGAACTCGCAATCAAGATTATGAAAACTTTATACTTATTTATTAGTTTTATGTACATCATAAAACTAATGTACACTTAAAGGTAACCAAACTTTCAGGAAACTTCGCACACACACACTTTAAGTGTGGTAGATACTTGTACGTTACTTTCAGGTTCGAAAACACTTCACAATCACTTTAGGAAAATATAGGATTTTCTTGGGATAACAGTTGAACATAATCAGAACCGTACAATATAACAGTTAACCAAACATCACTTTTAAAAAAATATGGGATTTTCTTGGGTTGTAACATTTTCAGAAACTAAAAGGAAACTCATACATTTTCAGAAAACAAAACTGCTTATGAACTCACCAGCTTTATGCTGATTTTCAAACTGCTTGTATTCTCAGGTCCGCATTAGACAGGTACCCGATGATCCTTTTGCCGAAGACGGAGTGCATCGAATACACGTTTGCTTTTGTTTATATATACATATGTATAACACTGTACAACTTTACTTTTGAACAAATGTAAATTTCAATATGTAATGTAATAGTTGTTTACTTTGCTTACTATGTACATTGGTTGCGATATTCATGACGTCCTCCACCCCGGAACATTTTCGCCTTTGGTTTCGGGGTGTGACAATTGGGCCTAGAATATACATTACATGCTTATAGGGCCTTAATTGTCATTTTTCATGTTTATTGTGCCTAGAATATATATTACATACTTAGTGGGCCTTAGTTGTCCTTTTGCATGTTTATTGGGCCTGGAATATACAATACATGTTTAGTGGGCCTTAGTTGTCCTTTTACATGCTATTGGGCCTGAAACTTACATTACATGTTTATTTGGGCCCTTGTAGTCCATTTACATGCTTGTGACTTTGTACATTCACATACATACACTTTGGACCTTGTATACATACAACATAATCGGAAAAATATTATTTACTACGTTAAATAGTTTGATACATTAGTCACGTAAATTAAGTTAAGTTTCTTGTGAGCCACGTATTTCTCCATACCTATCTAGGTTACAACCTCAAGTCCTGTAGTTATAACCAGAGTCTCCTGGAGGGACAGCAGGAGTTTGTGTATAAATTTACAATGGGGTGACACCCCAAGCCTAAGCTATTCGCTACAGTTAGACTAGGTCAGTCTAGGGCGATAAACCTTTCCTTAAACAAGTCGGCGCCTAAAAAATTTCATGGCAGGCAGATCAGCCATATCAAATATGGTCATAACGAACTCACAGAGAAATTAACTCCATTATAAAATTTACAGAATACATTTTCAGTTTGGTAACACGGTAACATATATGCACTGGTACTCATTCTTAGGGCGTTAAGACCACAATGTTTTATAAACAGACATTATCGGATTGTCTGGGAAAAACATAAAACTATACAATGTCTTCTACTTACAACCGAAAATATCAGATTTTCTGGGATCATTCACTTTGTAAGATTTCAAACATTAACACACATGCATTAATACAAGATCGAACACAAACATTTCAAATCGTTTTGCAGAAAATATCATATTTTCTAGTGTTTAGAAAGTAAAACAAAATTTTTAGTCAAACATGCTTATGAACTCACCAGCATTATATGTGTTGATGTTTTCAAATTAACTTGTATTCTCAGGGAACCGTTAAGCAGAAAGGTCGACAGGGACATGTGGAAAATTTCATATTTTGTATCATCGTACATTAACTATTTGTTCATGTAATATTTAATACTATACTTGATGTAAACAATGATGGTTGTATTTTGAATGTATGATGATGGTGTTTGTCATGGTTATTTTATATTCCAAGACTAAGTCACTTAACTCCCGGACATTTCTACCGTACTCTTCGGTCCGGGGGTGTGACAACAAGAGTTTACTTCATTTCCTTACTTATCCTTTTGAAACCTCAAGAGTTTCACTAAGTAGATTACAAAACAAGAAGTCCAATCACAAGGGACCAAAATCTCGAGAGGGAGAGAAAGTTGGAAGAATTGGTGGAAAGAAATGAGGAGGGGTCCCCTTCCTTTTATAAGGAGGTTTTTTTTTTTTTTTTTTTTTTTTTTTTTTTTTTTTTTTTTTCGCCGATACCATGGGTTAGATTGGCTTTTCTTTCGTGGACACAATGTTGGACATGCGGAGTCTGGTGCATTTAATAAATCTTTTTGCGACACATAGAAGTGTGATGTGGCTTCCATGTCACACTATTGTTATCTCATTTATTTGGTAACATGCTAAATTGATGGTAACCGGTCATTTGGTTGATATTGTAAGAAAACTGTAAATATAGTGATATAATTGAAAAATAAAACACAATGTCAAAATCGTAACTTTGATAAACATAGTGAGAACCGATCATTTGGTGGATATTGTAACAAAATTATAAGTATAGTAACATAATTGCGAAAAAAAGCATTGGTGTCAAATTCAAAATTTTATGGTAATATAATGACATTTTTGAAATCTGCTCTTAATATTATTATATATAATGAAAATAAAAGTTTTTATGTAGTATAGTTTTATGTTTTTATACATCGGATATAAAATTTTTTTATTTCATATTTTGGCCAAAAATTTAATTTCATCTCACATACTTTGGCCATAAAACTTTCTCATATTAGTAGATTTGGTGCCTTAACTTCTTACATTTGTAATCGAAACCCTATGTAAAATATTACTTTACACCCGTTACTTTAATTAAAAATGTAAAATTGTAGGCGTATAAGTCATATATATATATATATATATATATATATATATATATATATATATATATATATATATATATATATATATATATATATATATATATATATATATATATATATGCAAAAAATATAGAGATATTTCATGCATATGTAGATGTGCATGTTGGGATGTCGAAAGCAACAAAATGAGATTATGAAAATATGATAAAATATGAAGCAATGTAAATACACTATGTGCTTGTTTGATAAGGGGTAATAAAGAAGGGAGAGGAACGAAGGATTCTCGTGTGTTTTGCACCTTTTTTTGGCTAAGGTCCAAAAATATTTTGATGGTTTTAGTGTGGTTTTAAAAGTCGTTTGGCAACCATTTATGCATACTGAAATGACTATTTTTTTTCTTTATTTCTTATTTATGAATTACTGATTATATTTTGTGTTTATTGTTATTTTTATTTGTATTAATTATAGTCACTATTTTTATTCCTTAGAAAACCCTAAAAACACCCCTTATGATATGTTTCCTATCTCTCACTCGGCATTTATTTTTTTGATGACACAAATATCACCACCGCCTCCTAGCTCATCATATATCCCCCTCTCCACCGCCTATGTAACTTCACCGCCTCCCACATGCTCTGACAACTCCCCTTTACATTCATCTTCCATTTTCTTCTCAGTTTTTTATATCTCATCTCTCGCCGATGATGTTTGAAAAATCAAGGGGAAAACCCCTCCATCACTGCCATGGGGAATACCCTTCTATCCCTTTCGATCATCGAGTGGCCACTGCCCACCATATCATTTCCTACTATAATTGTTTGACCTCATTCCCTTGGTCTTCTTCAGTTACTATTCCATCCCTAGCCACCTCCTTATTCTCGTTAATACCTAAAACTTCCCTCACTAATGTTTTAGAATGGTTAAGCATATCGGGTTTCAAGAGTCAACGTGACATAATCACACACATTCCTATAAATACCTAGATAAAGAAGACATTTCAAAAATATGAAAACCCAAATGACAAACAAGTTTCAGAAAGATAAAGGCCTAAATTAAAACCATCAGTGTTAAGTCTGTTTGATTAAGGTATCTAAGCCAATAACTAAATTGGTATATTCTTGAATTAGAAGAAAAGTCCTTTTTGGGTTGCCCTCAAAACTAGTAACTAATTAGAATGAAAGTTGGAGATAGAGGATAATTTGTTAGTTTACTATATGAATAATAAACTAATTGGAAATTGAAATATATGATTTATTAATATATTATATGATTAATATATTATTTGGAAATAGTTATGATTAATTGATTAATTAGAATTGATTTGGATTTAATTATAAGATTAATTAGCATTAATCATTCAAATGACTCTTTGTTTTTTCATGGGAGTTTCCTTGAGCAAGTATAAATAGGACACCATGGATGCCATATTTTCGACACACCTTTACTTGCTTTCTTAGAGTTGAATTCATGCTCTAGTATCCTCTCTCCTCAAGTCTTATTGATACTAGAGTTTTGGGTACAAGCCATTAGAGACATCCATTTCTTTGGTGCTAGCTTTCGAAGATCTAGAAGAATAATTCTACTTTGATTATTTACAATAATACTCAAAGGTATGTAACCTTAATTTTACGTATGAATTTAGATTTCATAGTTTCTCTCCAGGGTTCTCTTGATACCCATATTTAGTTGCTATCAATAGAGAAACATAGATCCTTTCTAGGTTGCATGTAAACTTAAGGGTTAAGTGTTTTTCGGTCACGTGTAAATTTTGTTTATAACCTAGAAAACTCATCTGTGGTATCAGAACCATAAGTTTGCTATTTGATTGTGCATTAAAACGAATTGATCAAAAGAAATATATGGGATTATGATTTCATTTGAATGATTTAAATTAATTGTTTAATTGGTAAATAATTATTTAATCCATGAAATTAAATTATATAATTAATTATTTAGTTGAGAAATATTATGATTTAAATTTATTTAATTATTAGTTTAATTAAGATAAAAGATTAAATCATCATTTAGATTAAAATTAATTATTATTAGTTGTTTAATTCGAAAAATATTAATTTTAAGCCCTCATATTTTAAAAAATTTAATATACACCTTATACAAGATATATGATTAAAAGTTTAACATATTATATGTATACTATACGTCAGTCAAATGGCTAGTACGCTTCATTCACGAGGCCATACTCTAAGGTGGTTTTAAGGAAATGACCTATAAAATGACCGTTGAATGGGTGTCTATTCTCAGCCATCGCTCCCTTGTATAGTGGAGGGTCGTTAGCCGAAATAATTTGACAGGACATAACCTCTTAAAAGTATAATAATATTAAGTAACTAAACCTTATATAAATCCCACTCTAGTTACTTTTACGAAAAATGTGAAATTCTATGCTATTCCATGAAAATACACATTGTTTCCTTATTGGTGAAGCATGTGTGGTTAACCGACACACTAATTTGGGACTATAAAGGCGAAATAGTGAAACAAATCATGTTTATAATTGTTGATGGAGCACGTGTGGTTAACCGGCATATTAATGCGAGATCATAAATCGATTGAGGGTATTTGAGTGGTTTTGTAGGGTTATTCACATCTTCATTGTGATCCTCGGCACCCAATTACAATTGATAAGAGCATAATCGAGATTAAACATGTCATTGATAAGATTCAATTAATCTCAAAAGATCTAGGAATTTCATGTGATTGAAATTGGTGAGATGATTCTACCTACCTAAAATACATTTTAATTTGATAACAGTATCCCTCTTCAAAATTCGGATAAAAAAATACGGATCCTAGCCTTAATTTAATTATGGGTTAATAATTAAGGTTTAAAATCAACTAATTTGAATTATCTCTTCTCCCAATATTAGATGTCAAATCACGATAATAATGGTCTTCTTCGTTCTTATGGAAATGATTTTCCTCAATCTTCTGGAGATGATCTTCCACCTTCAAGCCAATGTGAACATGTATTCCTTTCCTTAGGAAATGAATGAACTGGACATCGTCTCTCTTCAATTCTTCCACCTCCTTCTCCTCCTTTGACTCTCCTAATGTCATGATTTGAAAGATATGAAACAACTCAAGCCCTTTTGGTATGTAAACATGAAGATAGAAATTCTGTGTGTATGCACGTTCTTGAAAATGAAGTCGTACATTGCCAAATTGAATAGGATAGGTACCATATTTTCAAGGGAGCTAGCTTTTGGTTTGGTTCTTATATATATATATATATATATATATATATATATATATATATATATATATATATATATATATTCCTAATTCGTATGGTCAGTTCGTTGAGAACTATCATACGAGGAATCTCGATGTGACCCTAATAGATCTGACCCAAATATTGGTGTTTGTTTAGGCAGAAATGTTTAAGAACAAATCTGAAGCAGAGATGCTTATAGGGTTTGATTCCAAGGTTTCCATGGATATTAGTAATGATGACATTGGTGATCCAAAAAAGATTTCTCGTCCCAGTGGAACGGGGTCGTCTACGATGTTGAGTACAAAGTTATCCATGTATGACTTTGTAAATGGGTTGACTTTTGTAGACCCACTTGCATGTGGTAAAGTAGCCTTGTGACATGAGAGATAGAGAGATAGAGACATGTAAACAGCTCTATATAAGGTGGGTTCATATAATTTGTAGAGGTGTACTTGAGAGATGTAAAATTAAGAGTGTTGGTGTGTCTTAATTATGTAGATTTAGATATAGATCTTTTTTTATAAGACCTTTCAGAATCGAATGCATCTCTTAAACACCCAAATCACCGTGTTCTTTGTGTGTTCCTTAATTCCGCATGCCATATCAATGCTTATAATTCACATCAATTGGTATCAGAGCGAGTCTTCGAAGATCAAAGTGATTTTTTGAAGAAGTGGTTCTCGATTTGGCAACAATCATCACAATTGGAACGTTTATGGTGAGTCTCTTGATGACCTATCTAATTCCCTTTGATTCGTGCATTGCGTTCTTGAATTTTTGATCATCTTGAATCATTGGATCTAATCCGTTTCAAATCCTTTGTTGATTCAACAAAAAATATATTTAGATCAAGCCCAAAAACAAACATTAATTTTATTTTAAATCTCATTTTTATTTGTTGTTCATCTGATTCATAATTGGAAGCACATAATTTTGAATGTTTTTCTTCATTTGATCCAAAATATTTAGCCCAAACAATAATCTTTAATCCTTACTGTTCATATCATATAATTGAGTCTGATTAAAACTGATCCGATGAACTACATTCACTCATTCTCAGTTGTTCGCTTCTTGAGTCTTTCTTGGTCTATCAATGCCATTTAATTAACTAATAATTTTTGTATATTGAGTGCAAATCAATATTTATCGTCTTTTAGTTTCTTTTCGCATTGACTTTGCATCAAATACATACAGTCTATCGATGAGATTCAAACGAAAACTCAAAATTCGATCATAACTGCAATCTTACTTGATATCGAAATTAATTGTTTAAAGTTATTCTTGATTCGAAATTGATCATCGATTGTTTGAAGTTGATTTTTGGTTCTACTATTCAATTTCAGTCTTTGACTAATTTTGATTGTCGTATATTCTGGAGTCGATGGTTTATTAGGTTACATGTTCTTGGTGTCGACTTCACTTGACATCAGTACGAATCAAGATTGGATTTGATTAGAGTTGATAGTGCTAAAATTTGGATTTGATTTTGATAAGTGTTTGTTAACAGGATCGATTTTGTTGATTTGGTTTAAGTTGACTTTTTGAAGTCAAAATCAATGTTCTTGAGAAATCAGAATTGGAATCAAGTGAAAAGGAAGATAAAACTGATTTGTATTTGATTTCGAAACCAACCTGATATTTATGTTTGGTAATTCGATTGGAGTTATAAGGTCGATTTTTGAAATCGATTTGGATAAGCTGAGTCGTTCGATGTTCATGTTGTTAGTTTTGGAACGGAGTTGGAAAGGTTGATCATAATGGATGGGTATCGATCATCAAAAATCAAAGGGTTCTTTTGGTTTCAAAAGATTAATGGTTGATTCTGATACTTCAATTTTGAGTCAATTGATGGGTTCGACAGTCGGCTATGCTGGGAATGATGGTTGATGATTCTTGAATGAAAAGCGAAAGAAGATAACTTTGTGTCGATATGGATTTCGATGGTCCATTATTCGAAATCACTATTAGTTCATATTTGTTTGTCTATGGGTATTGAGTGGGAAGCAAAAGATATTGATTTGGGTTAGTCATAAAATGCGAATACATGTTGATGGGAAAATTCAATTTTGGGGTCTCATATTCTTGATTTTAAAGGGTCGATGTTTGGAAGGCTTGATTGTTAATTGTGAAGGGATGATTGTTTCGAAGGATTGATATTGTGAGAGTGGAAGTTTTCGTTACTTGGGTTACGAATTGAAGAAGAAAACAAACTTTCGAAATTTGTCACTAAACATTGTCCTGTTTCGAAAACACATGTTTCGAATTTGGTGCTTGAAGTTTTGAAAATATGACAAAATTGATCCAATTTCGAAATTGTGACAAAAATAATGAAGAATGATGAAGTTTCGTTTCGAATCCCTGAAGTTTTTTGGAAGTGGCAGAATTTAACTAAGTTTCACATTGGGCTGAAAATTCTGAGAAATGTGATAATTTTTGTCAAAGGCGGTCTGTGAACGAAGTTAAAAATTAAAGATTTTTTAGATTTTTCAGATTGAAGCAAAATGTTTATGCCATGTGTTAGGGGGCGTTTTGGATAGAAAAATTCCAAATTGAGCACTCTTTTTGGTTTTATAGTCATTTTTCAATTATAAAAGGGGGGAGAGATATAGATACAGAAATTCGAAAGTTGAATTTTTCATAGTACGCAAGCTTGAAGACCGAAGTGACATCGAGTATTTGATGTTTATGAAATGATTCGCTTGGAGATTCGGAAGTGATTTCAATTCATGGGGGTTTGGACTTATTGAAGATTTTTGGGGTGTGCTTTTATGCTTGACTTTAGGGTGAATATTTAGAAATTGAGGACCTCCTAATTATCCGCTGATGCTCGGATTATATGGTTTCACATTCTAGAACCCGGATTGAAAAATCATTGAATGATTGAAGATTTGAAATTCATCTCTACATGTGTCACGCTTGAGGCTTGGTTCGTGAAGTTGCTTGATTTTGGAAGATGTGAAGCGGGTCATCCCTTGCTAACTTTGAGGGGGAGAATGTTTGGTACAAAGTTATCCATGTATGACTTTGTAAATGGTTTGACTTTTATAGACCTACTTGCATGTGGTAAAGTAGCCTTGTGGCATGAGAGAAAGACAGAGAGAGAGACATGTAAACACCTCTATATTAGGTAAGTTCATACCACTTGTAGAGGTGTGCTTAAGAGTGTTAGTGTGTGTTAATTATGTAGATTTAGAACTAGATCCTTTTTTGTAACACCTTTTCATAATTGAATGCACCTTTTAAACACCCAAATCACCGTGTTCTTTAATTCCGCATGCCAAATCAATGCTTATAATTTACATCATAAGTTCAAACCGTTTCAATGTATGGTTAAGAGAAAGGCTTGTTATGGGATCGTTCCATGTATTACACCTAAGGATTCCATTTGTTTCTACTGCCAATTGAAGGGACACTGGTTGCGAAGCTGCCCAAAGTATCTGAAGGATCTCAAAGATGGTAAAGTCAATTTGTATAACTATACTTCTAGTACATCCATTATCTAACTCGATGGTTTTATAAGTTCCTATTCTTAGTCTCTTAATAAATAATGTGATGATCACATTTTGATGGTATTCAAGGATCTAAAAGGAATACGGAAGCTTAAGTGAAGTGAGCAAAATCTAATCGTGGGAAATGGACTTCGGTCAGATGGTTCGGTGGTCAGAATTTGGAGCTACTGTTAGTGAGTTAGGATAATTTAATAGATTCCTATTACTCTTCAGAAATGTCTAGAAATACATTTTTTTTTTCATTTTATGCATTGTAAGGACAAGTTCAAAGTTTCTTTTTGGCAATAAAATGAAGTTTTGGTTTACGTAGTTGCTTTATCTTATTTCCTTGCAATGGCATTATTGAAAGTGTACGTTATGTTTCTAATAATAGCAATATTAATTATGGATTTGATTCTTATGATATCTCTTGTGGTAATATCATAATTAACCAAGTGAAAGGAAATCTCATCACCAACTAGACTGGTAATTGGAATTGTACAATTCGAATTGTATTATATATGAGATTCTTGTTCATTGGATAATTAGGACTTAAATCATTGTTCACATGCTTATGTGAGACAAGTAAAGGACTAATGGATGTAGTACATGTTGATATGCACTCTTCAGATCCACCACAAGGGATGATAACTATATTCTTCAAGATTTATTGATGTTTTAATAAATATGGTTTTGTTTATAAGATTAAATAGAATTATAATACCTTTGGAAAGTTCAAAGAGCAGCTGAAAGAATAGAAGAATCTATCAGGCAGAAAGATAAAAGATTCTCCAATCTAAAAACAAACGATCTTAGCCGATGAGAAACGACATCAGTTCACCGGTTGTAACCGGAGGTCATGGGTCACGCCTTTTACTTTCTTGATCGTTCCACCGTCTTCCTTTTATCTGTACTCCAAACTCCATCGTCTTACTTTCTTGATCCTTCCACCCTCTTTGTTCCTGTTTTCGATTACACTATCGTAAAAGAAGGAAAGGGGTTCTCAATTCCCCTACGTTTTTGTGTGGCCACGTGAACAAAAGAAGATGAGGGCGGTTCTCGATGGCGGTGTTGCTGCCACAATCGTATGTTTTTTTTGTACTTTTCTTCTACTGATTTTTTTATGTTTGTTTGATTTGTTCCCACCATTGGCTCCAAATGGACTATGATTGATGTTTAGAGACTAATTTTTGATGTTTCATGGAAACATACTTTTTTGGGACCATCGAGAACCAGAAATAGCTGGAGTAGAGCTTCAATTTTCATCATTCTGAAGGACGATTCTTTTTTCTCTGTTGACTTCTTTCGGAATAAATTTTGGTTTATGCTTAATATACATCACTCTAAACTCTATAACGAGGAAACAAACAATTAATGATGAAACTTATGCACCACAGATAGATGCTAAAGGAAAATATGATCAAAGAAGTGATTTCAACTTGGAAAGGTTACTTCCTTCTACCAAGAAATTATTTATTTTAAAAAACCAAGAAATAAAATATACTAAAAGCTTATCAAAACTTGAATAAGATTATAATATAAAAACATGTTTAAAAAAAGTATATACGTGTCATACAGATTACAAAAATAAAAATGGGTTAAATACAATTTTTTTTTCTTTTACAAAAATAAAAATGGTTCGGTTAGCTACATGAGAGGCTGAATACATTTCAGTAACATGAATTTTGGTATATATTTGGACAACCATATAACAAGTAAGGATAATCATATGAAATTTCCTCTTTACAATTATGTAAAGATCATCCCTTTCTATTTTATGTGTGTTGCTTACTTTAAAATAATTGTAAATCATGACTAACCATAGACCAAAGTACCACCACCAGAAGAAAGGTAAATTTCTACTATTTCAAAGTATTAGTTTCTTAGTCACAAAATATTAACACTAATGATATTTGTTTATACACTTCAGGTACTTGAACAAGATAAAACAAAAAGAGGGCATCACCTTCATTCGTTATGAGGTAAATGAAAAAATATAATTTTTTTTTGAAATATATGAATCCACCTCCAGTTTTTCCTTTAAGGCACAACATTCAGACACAAATAAAATTATAAAAAAACATTACAAAAAAACATCCATGACAATATTTGTTTTTCATTTAAGGCACAACATTTAGAAGTAACTCTTTTTTCTCTTTAAAAAAACAAAGTTCTTAAATTTTTATTGTATACAACGAGCACAATCATGATTTTTTTTCATTTTTAATTTTATAAAAATTGCAGAATTTTTTGTTTTCCAAAATTTGGAAATTTTAATTTTAAGAAATATTAGTTTTTATAAAATATAATTGATTTTTTTATCCAAATTCAGAAAAGCAAAAGATATATAGAGTTCTTCATAACGTTGTTTTGTTGAGTTTTTAAAAGAAAATTGATGAAACAAGAAATCGAGTATGTAATGAATCAGAGTAACAAATGATCAAAAGTAATATTGCGAGATTTGAACACCGATGTAAATATGATTTCTGGTTCAGCTCTATTACGCTCATATGGTTTTACAGAGTACAAGATATAATTCTGATCAAAAGACCTCTATCTAACTCTAGTAAACACTCCTATTTATAGAAGAGAAAAGTGTACAAAAAATATACTAAGGACTAAACATTAAGCTTCGAATACAATGCCTTAGTTAAATATATTATAATCCATACGAAGAGTACAAAAGACTTCGACTCATTACAATCCCAAAATACCCTTACAATCTCCCCCTTTGTAATTAGAGTTGAAGACATCATCTTAAGCTCCTTCTTGTCTTCCTCATTATTCTTCCTGTGATGATTCTTACGAACAATTAAGTTCGTATATTGCGAAATCGAATATCTTCCTACTTTACTAGCTTGAAACAAATATTTCTTCGATCTACCAGACTTATCCTTCCCAGAAAAGACTAAACGAAAAGGTTTCAAGCAGATTTCCCCATTAGCATATCTTTTAAGTTCTGCTTAAGTCTTCGAAGGATTCATGGGAGCACTTATTTCACGACCCTTTGCTGAAGCCAACTCCACATCTTTCATTGCCATACATTCATAATAATTTTCAATGAAGATTTTGATGTGAGTAACTCCCAGCTTAAACTTATCCGACTCAGTGTTTTGCAAATAAGAAAATGACCTTTCCTTCAGAATTAATGCAACTTTTATAAAATCATACAAATTCATCAATGGAAAGTCAGCAATTGTGAATTCATGTGCACTTCCATTTGCTCTCACCACTGTATATTTCAAATTTTGGATTGTGTCTTCGAAGACCACATCCTTCTTTATACTTATCACTTTCTTGATCTTTGTTAATGACCACACCTCCTCAGTAGGCTTCGCAAGAACAACATGAAATCTGATCTTCATGTGTCTTCCTTCTTCCTTCTCTTTGAATTTACTTTCAACTTTGAATTGTGGCATGATAAACATCATTTCGTTTATAGGGAAATCCAGCTAACCTGCATTTGTATTCGTGACAAGATAGCTTTGCTTGGGCTTTTTATCAAATGCGTACATGTGATTGAATGTAACTTTGGGTTCAATCATTTCACAATTGTAATTCTTCGAAGGATCACCTTTGCTCAAGCCAGGAGGGTCACTGGCCCTTTGAGTCGTGATACTTTGGATCATTCTCATTTTTTCAACCTCAGCCTCTACCTCTGCTTTCTTTTCCTCCTTTGATTTTTCAATTAAAAATTCTTTACCTTTTGATTTTGATCCAGACACAACATCATCAACTTTTGGCTTTGAAGCACTTCCTCCAATGTCAGCAGATTTACCAATCACTATTCCTTTCGGTTTAGTAGTTGGTACAGTTGTTACAACTGTCGAGGTGATTGGACCAGTTGTTGCCATTAATGGTTCTGTTGTTGGGATTTTTGAAGAGAATACCTTCCCTACCACTTTCGAATCTCCTCCTTCAGTCTTCGATCCTACAAAAAAAAATTTCTCCCGCTTTCACCCGTGTGCTAGTAGGTGGGGCATAAGTAGATGGAAGAAGACTGGAGATGCGTGACAAAGGAGCTAGTTGTTGGATAAGTAACTCTTCAAACATAGAAAATTTCTGGATCAGATTTTCTGAAGATAACATAGACGCAGTAGACTTGGAAGATAGACTTTTAAGCTCTTTTAAAAGTTTGAACACCTCCACGATTTTTTTGTTGTCATTGGTTGAAAGCTGAGATATCTAAGGGCTCAGACTTTCGTATAGCTTTGCAAACTTCGTTACTGCCTCACAAATAATGTCCACCTTCTTGTTGAAGGAATCAAACTCCGTTCGAACAACATAAATTTCTTTCTCCATATCTTCTCGTAACTCCTGAATTTTGAAATTTACATCTTCTCTCACCTTCTTTACATCCTGGATAAACATCACATGCCTCTCTTTTGCATCTGCCTTCAAATCTTTCAAGTCAGATGCAAATCCAGACTTCTGAGAATTCACTCTTAATTCATTATTTTGGTCAGAATGATCTATCTTCTCCAATAAGCTAGACTTTGAATCTTTCAGCATTCCAGAGACTTTTGTGGTTAATCTCCTTTCAAGTAATGTCAGCATGCCATCAACTTCAAGGCTATATACAGAATGACCTCCCCCAAGATCAGCTTGAGATTGAATAATATAGTTAAGCTTCGTATTTAAGATTTTAAATTATTTCATCGTCATGAGCATATGATCCGGGAAGTCAGTTTCCTCCTCATCAAATTCCAGATTCTCAAAAGTTCCCCCAAAACCTTCAGATTCATTTTCAGTATCCATGAATGAATATTTTATTGGAGAAGTAGTGGTTTGTGGATGAGTTGATTGTGAAGGAAAAAGAGTGTTAAAAGGTTGTGAAATAATGTTTGCAAAAGTGGAGAATTTGTTGTGGATGTTGTATCTGTGAAGGTAAAGAAATGAATGAATCTGAAACCACATTCGAAGGGTTACCTTTTGTTGCTTTATTCGAATCATCCTCACCCATGATGACATTTGTATCCATATCAGATATGTTTACAGGGATGTCTGAAATTCGAGCCTCCACAGTAACTGTCTTGGCAAACAAAACTTTGGGTGGTGTAATAAAAAATGTAACCACGTGAGAAGAATATTTAAGCAAATCTACCTCAGGTGTCTCAGAAATAGTTTCACCCTCATCTGCAGTAGATTCTGAGGTAAGAATCACTCTTCGCTTTTTCTTCTTGGAGAGTTGTTTTGCCATATCAGCAGCCAATCACTTTTTCGAAGAAGGAGAAGCAGGGGCAGGTATTTCTCTAAAAATCACCCCTTGATGAGAAACTTGGGGTTTACGAACAACTTTTGTACTAGATGATCGATGCTTGTTCTTCGACTTCATCTTGATTCATCTCAATACACTAGTCTTCGAAGGAACGACTTCTTTTTCAGTTTCCTGGGTATCAGGAATAATAGGCTCCGACTGAAGTGGCTCAGGTTCGATCATAGGAACCTGCTTCATACTCTTTGATGTCATAACCTTTGTACCCGGAAACCCAGCATCAATCTTCTTCGCCTTCTTCGACTTCTTTTTAGTTTTCTATTGTAAGAGAATCCCAGTTTCCACAGAAGTATCTATGGATTCTAAGTAAGAAACCACGACTGGGTTTGAAGGATCAATCCTTTTTAACATGGCGTCAGGGATACGAGCAGCAAACAGAAATACATCTAAATCATCCACTGCATCCTTCGGACAACTATAAGTGTGAAACACAACTTTCTCCTCTTCCACTGGAACTAAAATACCTTCATTTTCATAGATATGCTACAAAATTAGACTCCAATATCGAGCACACGAAATGCCATGAATATCATTCGTGTTTTCGATACTTTTCTGAAACTCCTTCCACAGTTGTGTTGAGTAATCAACCTGAAGATCATTGTACAGACCAACAACCATGGCGTACACCTCCATTCTTCCCTTATCGAGCCCGACCGTTCTACCAGTTAAACACCGAAGAAATATACCAAATAGAAAATTCCATACACTTGGTAACCCTGACTTCTTGAAGTCACTAATCTTTGTCAATTGGGGTTGATGACCCATTTCATTGAACATGTCTACAATTTGTGGAAAGGTAAAAGTAAAATATGGTGGTGAATTCGGTATAAAAAGGACATCGGATGAAGACAGACGAAAATGGACATCGGATGAAGAAGTTATGAGATTTTAACGGACCAATCCTGTCCCGACCTATTAAAAATATAACTTTAAAAATAAAGTCAAAATTAACCGACAGAGTCTAAACGAAAGTTGTAGAGTATGTCTCCATGTACGCGTGGATATAAAGAACCTAAAAAATGGAGTTCGTAAGAACGAGTTATAAATTATAATAGCATATTTACTTATTAAAATAAAATATAAATCATATATACGTACACATATATATACATATGTACATATCATTAGAAAGGTATCGACGATGCGGTCATTATAAGACTAATGTTGAGTTCTTTCGACATTAGTGTAGTACAAATATCATTAAACCCATTTAAAATAGCATTATAGAGGGGTGTTTAGTTGTTTATATAACTAAAATGTCATTAAGTAATTATGGAGGGTAGTTTTTGAAAATTCAATTAGTATAAATAAGAGTCTTGGGCTCTCATATTTCTTGCACCATTCTCTTGATTCAAGAGTCTTTCTCTTCTTATCCCCCGAGCATTTCGGTCCCTCTTGATTCGACTTTTCTTTCTGTAGTTTTAGTATAGTAAGGTGAGTGCTGAAGCGCTGCACGAATCTTTCTTAGACTGATTCTGTGTCGAAGTTCTGCCCCTGCAGAGCCCGACTCCTAGCTAAAATCCCGTTGTAAGTAAGTTATGCTTACCCTATTTTAATATAGCTTATATTTAAAATTAATATTGTTATTATGAACTTATAATAAATATTTGAGCTATTATTATGACTTATATAAGTGTCGTTATAATATCTTTTAACTACTCGCGGTACGGGGAATCTGGTTTAAAGGGCCGCATAGGGTTGTTGGATTTCAGAAGTCCTATATGCCAAAATGGTCATGCCCTCCGGTGTTTTATGTCTGGCCCTTGTCTGTACATAGTGGTTGGAAAGTATTGTTTAAACGCTTATATTATAATAATAATAATAATAATAATAATAATAATAATAATAATAATAATAATAATAATAATAAGACTAATAATTAGTCACGGTAAATATTAGACTAAAATCTAGTGGTAATAATACTAGGTTTCGTTGAAGGAAATTATTTTAAAGTGAACGAAGCGTTGTCCGAGTACCGAGTCACCACCTTCTCAGGTGAGTGCATAGTTACTTTCATCTTACACATAGATATGAAGTATTTTATATAAATTACATGCTATGTGTGCATATTATCTGAATACTTGTTGTCTATGCTGGATGAACGATTTTATACATGTTTTAAATGATTTAAACTCTATATGTATTTTATATCTACGATAATGTTGGGCTAAAATATGGGTAGATGTAATAGATGGAATATAAGTTTGATGACGAGTTGAGAGTTGTTATAGACCACGAGATGAGGGTGAGAGGTTGATGATGTGAGAAGCCTTTTCCCAAATGAGTGGCCGCGTCATTCAGCAGAGTATGGATGACAACCACAAATTATTCTAGACAGTCCAGTGGAACACTAGCAGGCTCGCAACCTGTAGGTGTTTTGAACGATGTGTTCACCCGGTGTACTCTAAAACTTGGCGAGCATGTAGACTTGGTGCCTAAACCATGCGATCAAGCAGACTTGATGCCTAAACCCTAGCGACTATGTAGACTTAGTGCTCGTTGTGTAAACCTTGGCGATCATGCAGACTTGATGCCTAACCCCTAGCGACTATGCAGACTTAGTTCCTGTTTTGTAAACCGTGGCAACGATGGACTTCGTGTCGATTCCTTAGGATGATCCTTAGGAATAAATGAATGAGGAATAGCTGATTCTTAGGGTAGATCCTTAAGAATAAATAAGATAACGGGGATGGGTAATTGGGTTGATTGCTTAATTGTTTAAACATAATAATTATATTATTGTGGGTTGGAAACCCTATGTACTCACCAGGTTTTCCAACCTAATCCACTCAGTTTATTTATAACACAGGTGTTGTTATGAAGTCATATTACACTGAGAGATTAAGGAGATATAAATCACTAGTGATAATGAATGTATGTTCTGTTTATGCTTATGTTTATGTATTGACGATGACATTCCAAATGTTTTAAAATGAATAAAAATACTTTTGCTTCGGAAATGCTTTGATAATGTATTTATCATGTTTTACTGGGAACAAATTCCGCAACATTTTTATTAAAAGAGGCACTCTGATTTTCATAAAGCATAAACAAAATCGGTCTTTTATGGACGTGAAAATGGGGATGTCACAGTTGGTATCAGAGCATTAGTTTAAGCGAACTTGGAATATGGAGTTATTTCTAGACTTAAACTTAGAATGCTAAGTGATGATTGTGAGGTGTGAGCACTAGATTATCTTAGGGATTGTGCCTAGAATGCTTTTATGTGCTGAATGCTTTGTGCATGATATGCTGTTATTTGTTCGAATCTATGGTCTATTACCAACCGGATCTGGAAACCTTATGTGTTTAGGATTCTAAGCGTTTAACTACGACATTAGAACTAGCATATAAACGTTTTGGAGTGATAAGGACGATTTAAACATCAATCCTAAATAAAGATCTAGATTCACCTTATTCGGTATATAGATCAAGATGGCGAGGACCTGTAGCGGAAACGTGAATGAAAATGGGAACCGAAACCAACCCCCAGTGATTGAGCAAATATCAGTTGTGGTAGTCGCTGCTGAGCCAATACCAATGGCCGAAGTGCAAGCGATGATCCAGGCAATGTTGGATCATCGAATGGAGGAAACCAGATATTTGCTCCAACAAAATCGAGAGATAGAGACCATACAGATCGAACAACCCTAGTTGAACGAAGGGCAGACTGAGGAAGGAAACTACAGTGGGACTGTTGGCCAATCCAACCCACCAATAGTTAGGCAAAACCACCGGGATGGAGGAAATGACGGATGTGGATGCAAATACAAGGATTTCATGGCATCCAAACCACCGAGTCTATCCGGAAGCCCGATGCCGGTAGAAGTTATGAACTCGATCTTTGAGATGAAGACGATGTTCGAGAGTTGTGAGTGTAGCAACAGGGGAAAGACCGCTCTCGCGGTTCCTCTATTGAAATATGGAGTACTAAGCTGGTGGAAGCTACTAGCCGATTCGATGCCCAAAGGAGAAGCGAGCAAGATGTCATGGGAAGATTTGCTGGTGCAATTAAAGATGCAATACTGCTCTAAGCAGGATCTTCTGGAGATCAATAATGAGTTCCAGAATCTACAGAAGGGAAGGATGAGTGTCATCGAGTACGCTGCAAGTTTTACGGAGAAAACGAAGCTTGTTCCTTACCTAGTTCCAACTGAGCTCTCCAAGGTCAACAAGTTTGCCCATGGATTACCAGCAGACTTTGGACTAATGGTCAAGCAAGCAACCACTTTGAAAGGAGCCATCTGGGCAGCCAGGAATGTTGAAACCCAGATTAGGGAAAAGTGTCTAGAGAGAGCGGAAGTTGGCAAGAAAAGGAATCATGAAGGATCTTCAAAATCCAACAAAGTAAGGAAATTCTCAAAGACTGAAGGAGGAAGAGGAGGTGAAACCAAGTGGTGCGAGAAGTGTAAAAAGAAGCACTTCGGGAAATGTAGCGAGGAGGTGACTTGCTACAAATGTGGAAAGACAGGGCATTACGCCAACAAGTGTGCGTCCAACAAGAAGGTGTGTTATGGATGTAACAAAGAAGGTCATATTTCTAGGGACCGCCCAAAGAAAAACGAGGCAGCAAGGCTAAACACGCCACCAAGGCCAAGGGCATTCCACATGATCCTCGACGAAGCATAAAACAATGCAAGGAACCAAGGATGAGGAATTCATACCCGAAGATCAAGCTATGAGGTAGCCAAAGAGATATAACCATATAATGTAGCGTATTAGAGGCATAGTCTAGGGTGAACTTGAAAACCTATGTAATAGTTTCAAGAAATAATAAAGCCTTCGTTTTGTTATTTGATGTGTTAAACTGTTATGTAATTTTCCTATATGGTGACTTGGGGACTGCGAGACAATACTTGGGATGAGTATGAGTAGGTGTGAAAGGTAGTAGATGCATATACTACCTGAAGCACATGACTCACGCTTGGATCAAGGAAAGTCACAAGGTTACCAAGAAGCCTATAATTAAGTCCGTTTTATTCAAGCATGTCGTTAACATCATTTCGATAATGACTAAGAATATTGTTGTTATTCAGACCCTAGTGGTCATATCAAATTGAGTTCGACCACGATGAGTATGTTACGTCATTCAGAGAACCAAGTTCGATGTGGCATCTGACTTAAGCCAGAACATTGAAGTGAGAGATAATCAAAGCGATTAATAGAAGTATCATGCTCGTTATTAAAGAAGTTAGTAACTAGAAATGCTACATGTTAAAATGTGATTCTGTGACATTAGAGCATGAAGGAAGGTATATTCCATTCTAGAATTTGACTCTAAGAGACCTGAGTCTGAGCGTTGCAACATACGATGAGAGGTCATTAGAATACGACACATTGATCTATAATAGTAATAAAAGAACTTATATTAAGTTCGTATCCGGTGAGGATCGAGATTGTGACTTAATGTTCATAATTTGGAGTCTAACGTGAGATAGGGAGCAAGTGCAAGATCGAGCACCGCCTGCAGTCAGGAAGTCTTAGAGTTAGATACTCGTTCGAAGAAACATCAAAGTTATGGTTATAACTTAGGATGAAGAGATAACGTATGGGGTCATCATGTGAGCCCTGTTTTGTTAATGATTCCGGGACGTAATCATCCTAAGGGGGAGATAATTGTAAGGCCCGTAGATCCGGGCTAGTCTATTTTGAGGCAATAAGTTTCGAAAACGACTTTTCGTAAAAAAAGATAATTTATAATAAATAGTATTAAACAAGTTGTAGTATATGTTACAAGGTTTCCGTACATATAAAGAGCACCGAAATCTGAGTTATAACGAAGAATTTATGACCCGTCGAAGTTTAGCGACGGAACCGACACGACACCGCGAAGTTGTAAATAGTGAATTTATGATAGAGCGACTTTCAGCCTTAGTAATCTAAATGAAAGTCGTAGAATATGTTAACATGAGAACATCCATAAAAAGAACGTCCAAATCTGACTTCTTATGAGGAATTTATGATTTTTCGAAGTTTCGGCTTAGCGGTGTACAGCCCGAAGTTCGAGTATTAGATCGAGCGGTTTTTAGCCGACACACCCTAAACGAGAATCGAAGATATCGTTATTATTAGTGTAACGATAAAAAGACAGACGAAAATGGACATCGGATGAAGAAGTTATGAGATCTTAACGGACCAATCCTGTCCCGGTCTGTTAAAAATATAACTTTTAAAATAAATTCAAAATTAGCCGACGGAGTCTAAATGAAAGTTGTATAGTACGTCTCCACCTACGCGTGGATATACAGAACGTAAAAACCAGAGTTCGTATGAACGAGTTACAAATTATAATAGCATATTTTCGTATTAAAATAAAGTATAAATCATATATACGTATACACACACACACACACACACACATATATATATATATATATATATATATATACATATGTATATATCATTAGAAAGGTATCGACGATGCGGTCATTATTAGACTAATGTTGAGTTCTTTCGACATTAGTTTAGTACAAATATCATTAAATGCATTTAAAATAGCATTATAGAGGGGTGTTTAGTTGTTTATATAACTAAAATGTCATTAATTAATTATGGAGGGTAGTTTTTTAAAATTCAATTAGTATAAATAAGAGACTTGGGCTCTCATATTTCTTGCACCATTCTATTGATTTAAGAGTCTTTCTCTTCTTATCCCCCGAGCATTTCGGTCCCTCGTGATTCGACTTCTCTTTCTGTAGTTTTACTATAGTAAGGTGAGTGATGAAGTGCTATACGAATCTTTCTTAGAAAGATTCAGCGTCAAAGTTCTGCCCCTCCAGAGCCCGACTCCTAGCTAAAATCCCATTGTAAGTAAGTTATGCTTACCCTATTTTAATATAGCTTATATTTAAAATTAATATTGTTATTAGGAACTTATAATAAATATTTGAGCTATTATTATGACTTATATAAGTGTTGTTATAATATCTTTTAACTACTCGCGGTACGGGGAATCTGGTTTAAAGGGCCGCATAGGGTTGTTGGATTTCAGAAGTGCTATTCGCCAAAATGGTCCTGCCCTCCGGTGTTTTATGTCTGGCCCCTGTCTGTACATAGTGGTTGGAAAGTATTGTTTAAATGCTTATATAATAATAATAATAATAATAATAATAATAATAATAATAATAATAATAATAATAATAATAATAATAATAATATTAATAATTTTAATAATTAGTCACAATAATTATTAGACTAAAATCTAGTGGTAATAATATTAGGTTTCGTCAAAGGAAATCATTTTAAAGTAAACGAAGCGTTGTCCGAGTACCGAGTCACCACCTTCTCAGGTGAGTGCATAGTTACTTTCATCTTACATATAGATATGAAGTATCTTACACATATATATGAAGTATTTTATATAAATTATGTGCTATGTATGCATATTATCTAAATAGTTGTTGTCTATGCTGGATGAACGATTTTATACATGTTTTAAATGATTTAAACCGTATATGTATTTTATATCTACGATAATGTTGGGGTAAAATATGGGTAGATGTAATAGATGGAATATGAGTTTGATGATGAGTTGAGAGGTGTTATAGACCACGAGGTGAGGGTGAGAGGTGGATGATGTGAGAAGCCTTTTCCCAAACGATGGCCGCATCATTCAGCAGAGTATGGATGACAACCACAAATTATTCTAGACAGTCCAGTGGAACACTAGCAGGCTCGCAACCTGTAGGTGTTGTGAACGACGTGGTCACCCGGTGTACTCTAAACCTTGGCGACCATGCAGACTTGGTGCCTAAACCTTGGCGATCATGCAGACTTGATGCCTAAACCCTAGAGACTATGTAGACTTAGTGCTCGTTGTGTAAACCTTGGTGATCATGCAAACTTGATGCCTAACCCCTGGCGACCATGCAGACTTAGTTCCTGTTTTGTAAACCGTGGCAACGATGGACTTCATGTCGATTCCTTAGGGATGATCCGTAGGAATAAATGAACGAGGAATAGCTGATTCTTAGGGTAGATCCTTAACAATAAAGAAGATAATAGGGATGGGTAATTTGGTTGATTGCTTAATTGTTTAAACATAATAAATATATTATTGTGGGTTGAAAACCCTATGTACTCACCAGGTTTGCCAACCTAACCCACTAAGTTTATTTATATCACAGGTGTTGTTATGAAGTCACATTACACTGAGAGATTAAGGAGATATATATCACTAATGATAATGAATGTAAGTTCTGTTTATGCTTATGTTTCTGTATTGACGATGGCATCCTAAATGTTTTAAAATGAATAAAAAGACTTTTTCTTCGGAAATGCTTTGATAACTTAGTTATCATGTTTTACTGGGAACAAATTCCGCAACATTTTATTAAAAGAGGCACTCTGATTTTCATAAAGCATAAACAAAATCGGTCTTTTCCGGCTGTGAAAATGGAGATGACGCAGCCTGGTAATTAATACCCTGAATCTTCATGATCGGCAGAGAAGTAACATCCTCACCTGTGTGAGAAAGAGTAGCGTCAGGATTTGCAGTCGCCATTTTTAGGGTTTTAGAGCAGATGATTATCAGAGAAACTTTAGTAAGATGAAAGCGTAAACTGATAAAGAACCCTTGAATCCCCTTTTATATGTGACTCTTCAATTTAAAATCAAAGTGGGATATGCATTTAATGCTTGTTGACGTGTCATTGAGAAAAGCGCATCATGATGATGATAAAGTAACCATGCATCAAAAAGTAACTGTCACATCGCCTTGAAAAACGGAAGTAATATAAAACGTCTCCTCAAATAGCCTGTATTTATCGACTCAGTGGAATTGTAACCATCAAAACCCCTTCGGATGGAATATAGGCTCTTTCACTTTTGGGTTGAAAAGGGAAGTGATATGCCAGATGTTTGAAATCATCAGCCTGAGTTGGTGTTACTCAGAACCTCAAGGATTTCGTTAGTGCAGTGGGTCAACATAATAAATATAAGAAGCAAAGTAAAACAAAATTTTTGGGTATGTAGTGATGTTAAACCTACAATTTGACACGTAGGCAGATAAACCCCGGGCAAAGGTTGCTTCGTTAATTATCAAGAGAGATAATCAACAACTTGTGTAGTTTCCCGTGAATTACAATCGAATACTTGTAAATAAGTATCGAAGGGCTTCTTTTTCAAGGTTTCAATGGGTGGCATACGAATTTTGTTATATATCAGCCTTAACATAAGGTGAGTAACTGTAACAGAAATTACTTGTTTGACCAGTGTAGTCGGTGACAAGTGTGCTTTGAAAAATATTGAATGTAATTTTGGGATTCGAAGTAAACTCACACGTAAATCATATTCATGAAAAAAAAATTGTCCTGGATCTTATTTGGTAACAAACACCATGGGTTTCGATTGTCTGATCAAGATCACTTATATGAAATGAATATGATTTGGAGTTTTGAAAATAGGTACCGAAACAAAAGTTTCGTAAAGTCTGGAACATAGTTCCCCGTCAATTCCTTAATTTGCAAGAAATTTGGGTTTCACTTTCATCACAGTCTCATGATGTCAGATCATTAACATAGATTGTTGATATGTCTAAGTCTCGATTGGTTTGATCAAAGACCTCTTGGACATATGTCTTCGTGTGTGATCGTGAAAGAAATTTTAGATGAAAAAGATTGGTGAAGATCCGAAGTGTATCTCTGTTATATTTGGACCAAAGAGAAAACTCTTAACTCATGTGGGAAGAGTAAGGTAGCTCATTGGACTAATGTGAATATAAGCCTTATTAGGTAGAAATCATCGTACGAAAATTTTCATTAAAGCTTTCAAACATTGAGTCAATTTCAGGCTTCGGTCAACATGCAACATCATGCTTCTAGGGACATCTTAACTAGTTTTTAGAAAAAAAATTGAAATTCAATGATGGGAAATTTATACCTGACCCTAGAATCTGCAAATATTTGCCTATTCACATCTTCAAGAATAGCTACAACAAAGTACTCAAAAGAAAGAAGAAATAAAATCTTTTTGTTGTATTTGATTTTTTGAATATAAAGAACAAAATATTTTTGATGTTTTTGATTTTTCGAAAATAAAGAACAAAACAAAATGAAAATATTTTTGATGTTTTTGATTTTTCGAAAATAAATAACAAAACAAAATAAACGAAAGTACTTGTTGTAATCCTACGAAGTTTTAAAATGTGATGAAAAATATCAATCATATGAATTCAAAGCATACAAAGAATGACTTATGAACAGTAACCTTATCCGTTGATGACGTGTCGGTGAATTATCATTATCGAACCTTTAATCTCCTTTTTCGCATGAAATTGAATTACCATCAACCATTCCAAGTCCTTCCAGAATCCTCATAAACGATTTTTTATCTAATGCTTTCGTGAAAATATCATCCAACTGATCAGTTGTTTTCACAAAATGAACTTCAATATTCCCATCCTCTACGTGCTCTTTTATGAAGTGATAACGAAGAGCAATGTGTTTGGTCTTCGAATGCTACACGGGATTACGAAAAATTCTTATTACAATTTTTGAATCACAATATAAAGGAATCTTTTTCATACTAGTTGGATAATAATGTAATTGACTTTGAATCCATATTATTTGTGAAGTGCATGCAGCACCAGCAACATATTCAGCTTCGGCCGTTGAGATAGAAACATATGTCTGCTTTTTCAATTGCTCGCTTACCAACTTCCCATCAAGTAATTGACAACCACAACTAGTGCTTTTCTGTAACGCCTGTGTTTCTAGGATAAAAGCATTAATAAAGTTGTAATAGTCTAGGTCAACCTTTGTAACTCATTTTGAAGTAATAAAGAGGAATTATGTGAATATTATGTGAATTATACGCTTATTTGCTTAATTATTGTGATTTAATTAATTAATAATAAAAATAAGCATTGAAAATATATATAATAAAAAGCTGATATCTTTTAAGAAAGTTGTAGTGGCTGAAACAAGGATTCCGGAGATATAAAGAACGTCGAAATCCGAGTTATAACGAAGAAGTTATGACCTGTCGAAGTTTCGCGACAAAACCGGCACAGCACCGGGAAGCATAAAAAGTGAATATTACGATAAAGTGCTTTTTAGCCTTAACAATCTAAACTAAAGTCGTAGTATTCGTTAAACCGAGAAGTTCGATAAAAAGAACGCCCAAATCTGACTTCGTATGAGGAAGTTATGATTTTTCTAAGTTTTAGCTTAGCAATAGACAGCTAAATACTCGAATTTAAGATCGAACGAAATTTAGCCGACACAAAAATGGACGTTGGATGAAGAAGGTATGAATTTTTAACGGATTTTTCTGGTCCGGTCTGTTAAAAATAATAATATTAAAATTAAACTCAAAATTAGCCGACGAAGTCTAAACAAAAGTTGTAGAGCATGATTTTAGCTACGCGTGCATATAAAGAACGTCATAAACGGAGCTCGTATGCGAAAGTTATAGATTTTAGAAGTTCGGGGCTCAAAATTCGGAAATTTTCGCATGAACAGTAACCGGACACGTCAGCTCGCACGAAGCTGCTGCGTCACCGAGGACGTGGCAGAATCCGGACCAGACGCGTGTCGCAAATCCCTCGGACCGAAGCCTCGGCCAATCAGAAGATGCCTCGTGGCAGACGCGTGTCCGAACCTCGCAGAGACACGTCCGAGTCTCGCTGCCGCCTCAGTGTCTCACCTCGCTGATGCCACGCGCCTCCTCCCCTCGCAGCCACGCCTCCCTTCGTCACCGAACTTCGCAAGCAGCTACGTGGAAGCCTCTCAGCCACGGAGACCTCGGCCTCACACCCTATAAATAGTGGGGCTGCGAGATCTCCCGACTACTTTTGAAAAGTTGTCATTTTACACCCCCAAACTTATATTTTGACTATTTTGACTTCCCCCGAAGCTACGGTATCATTTCTATAGCCCGGAATACATCCCGAAGTGCCCAAAAACCCGGAAAATTATATCTTTTCGGTTTTGAAGCTCCAACTCTCGCAGAGCCCGGTTCTCAATAAAACTCCCGGTTTTATCAGAAACGATCATTTTAAGGAACGAATTGCTGCCCGATTATCATCAAATCAAGTGAGTGTATTGTCACTTTCATCTTACACATAGATATGAAGTATTTTCTATAAAATACCTGTTATGTGTAATTATATTGATTGTTTATTTGAGATGATTGTTGAATACAATGTTTTATACAAGTTATAAACTGTATATGTATTTTATCTACAAATATGTTGGGTAGAATATGAGTAGACAAAATAGTTGATGTGTGTTAAAATGATGAGAGGCCTCGATGTTGTTGTTGTTCCAGTCATCTAGCGGAGTATGGACGACGACCACAGACTCTTCTAGACAGTCCAGTGGAACGCTGGCAGGCTCGCAACCTGTAGGTGTTGTGAACGATGTGTTCACCGGTGTACTCCATCCCCCCTCATGGTTGCCTTTAGGACATTTATTGTTGAGGAACCCCCTTAGTAGTAGTGTCCATCCCGATGATAAAATCCTTAGACTAGGTCCCTTGTATAGGTGTTTAGGGACGTAAAGTGAGGATATCGGGAATGGGTAATCAGGGTTATTGTTGGTTGATGAAATTAATAAATTTATTGTTGATCGATGAAATTAATAAATTTATTATTATTTGTGGGTTGAAAACCCTATATGCTCACCAGACTCCCAAACCTGACCCACTCAGTTTCTGTTTTACAGGTAGTGGACTCAGAGCATAATTATGATGATGATGAGGGACTTTTGGATTACAGGCCATTAGTTGTAAATAACTGTTGTAAGGCTTATAATGTATTGTTTATACTTATGTACTGTATCGAACATGACATCCCAAGTCTTTTAATGAAATACATTACTAAGGAAATGATTTTGATAAATCTTTATCATATTATTGTTTTGGGAGAAATTCCGCAATTCTTTTATTAAAAGGTTACTCTGATGTAGCACCTGGTTTCCGGTATGTGAATTTTATTTGTGCATTGCCCTAATTTAGCCTTGGACTCGGCGAGTCATAGGGTCCGACTCGCCGAGTAGGGACGAGACTCAGGACACGTTTTAAGTAGGCGACTCGGCGAGTCCACATCCTGGACTCGGCGAGTCACCGCTGCTGGATGAAACCCTAAGTTTCAAGGGTTTGCACCCTATTTAAACTCTCATTCCGCCCCAACTCGTCCCCATTCACCCCCAGAACTCCCCCAACATCGTTTTCCCTTGTTTCCTTGAGAGTTTGAGGTGTTCTTGGTGTGTTCTTGAAGGTTTTGAGGAGTAAGAGGAGTAGATCAAGAAGAGGAGAAGGAGATCAGCCATCTTTGTGTCATTTCAACATTTCCCTTGAGGTATATCTCGTTTTCCCCTGTTTCTATGCTTAGGATGTGATTTGGGACACTCTTGAGCAATTCTCCAAGCTTGTTTGTGCTTAAGGACTCGTAATAAGTGGATTAACCTTTAGATCTAGGCAATATTGAGCTCCAGGAGCTCAGATCTGTGAGCTTTATGGCCCCATGTGGCTTGTTCATCCTAGATCTACCCTTTTGAGGCATTTTGCACCCTAAAATCCACATTAGTGAATATCCACACGTAAAGTTGGAAACTTTACGTGTGATTTGTGTCCTAGAAGTCCAGATCTATGAATGGCATGGACTGAAACCGAGTAAATCTGTGTATTTGGTGGATGCATGGCGACGACTCGACGAGTCGCATAGGTGACTCGGCGAGTCTGGTCACGAGTCACCGATTTGGTCCCTTCTTCATGTGTCGAGTTGAGCCATGAGTCACAGGGGGTGACTCGGTGAGTTGGAAGCTGAACTCACCCATGTTAGGACTCGGCGAGTCAATGCCCTGACTCGGTGAGTCCAAGGCAATCTTCATAGATCAAGAACAGACTCGGCGAGTTGTTCATACAACTCGACGAGTCTTAGCATAAAGTGTTCATCGGATGAAGATGAACTCGACGAGTTGTTCATGCAACTCGGCGAGTGGGATGAAGGAGTTGAACGTCAGTTAGAAGGTGAACTCGTCGAGTCATAGCCCGACTCGACGAGTAGAACCAGGGACCCAGGACAATGGTTTGCTAGGGACTCGGCGAGTGGTGATCCACTCGGCGAGTCGGGTCAACTGAAAGTTGACTCTAGCTTTGGCTTAGAGCTAGACCGGGGGTAAAATGGTCATTTTACCTAAAGGTCAGTTAGCAGTGTTTGATTGAGTATGTTGTGGGAATTGCAGCCGGAGGACTCCCGGAGCAGCAGCAGTCAGTTAGTTCCCGATCAGTTCAGCAGCTACTTTGAGGTGAGTTACCTTCCAGTAGCAGTGGGTCTAAGGCCACAATGCCGACCCACCAGTAGGAGATGTATGATAGATGATTGTCTTTGTGATATCATCTAAGTTTGCTATTACCCGATATGTTATATGCTAGCATGATATGTTGTGTGTGATAGTAGTAGAGTTTGGTTGTTAGGACCGAAGGGTAGTCAGACACCCTAGATATGTCTGACAGTATGTGATGATATGTTTGCATGCTGACTTGTTATGTTATATGTGATCGTAGTGGTAGGGGGTGAAATAGTCCCCGAGGATCGGTTGTTAGGACCGATGGGTAGTCAGCACCCCAGAATGGCTTGACATGGGTAGGCAGCACCCCAGAATGGTTTGACACGGGTCAGACGGCACCCCAGAATGGCCGTATGGGTAGGTCGGCACCCCAGAATGGCCGTACCGGGTAGTCAGGCACCCCAGAATAGCCTGGCAGTACGTATGTTATGTGTTTGTATGGTGTGCGGTACGTTGGGGGAACTCACTAAGCTTTGTGCTTACGTTTACAGTTTTGTTTTCAGGTACCTCTGCATCGAAGGGGAAGGAGCCAGCGCGGTAGCGGCACGTCATACACACACCCTTCGGTTTCCGCATTTATGAGATTTACTGGGATTGTACTATGATATTTCGATGGGATGTATGGTTTGACTTTTTAGAACATGGTTGCGATGTGTTATGGTGTGAACAAACAATGTTTTTATTTATTAATGTTTTCTAAAAGTAATACCTTAAAAATGAAATTTTTCGGACGTAAAAATTGGGTCGTTACAAGTTGGTATCAGAGCCCTGGTTTGAGGGATTCGGACACGCCTTCAGGAGTGTTTGGACTCGAATCGAGGGATTGAAGGATTTTTTTTCCAAAAGAAATTGTTCTTTAAAACCCGGAAAAGAGTCACAAGAAAGAGTAAAGTGTGTGACGTGCGCGACCGGCCGAGCTCAAGTAAGTATTCCCCATAGTACCCATACAAGTTTATGTTATGTTTATCAGCTTTATGAATATTGCATGCTAGAATAGGCTAAGGATCTAGGAGTGATGCCTTATGCGCCTGTTTATTTGTTACAGCTTTATGAATATTGCATGCTAGAATTGAGTAGACAGCAGTAGGATAGCCTGTTTAGGTTATGCCTGATAGTATGAGCTTAGCATCCTATGTTAAGTGTCGTTTCTTGTTCTAAGAACAGTTTTGGCTTGAGTCTGTTTTTCCTTATCCGAATGCTGCTTGCTTCGTGCTTGGTGGGATTCTGAGTAATGGGAGTGAGCCACTAGGTAAACACGTCACACCACATGTAACCAGGGTTGAATAATCCCAAAATGTTGGAACTGGCCCTATTGCGCAGCTCTTGTTTGAGTCCAACCGTTGTAGGGACGGATCTTTTACTTGAAGGATTATCTAATCCTCAGTACATGTGATGGTGTTTAGGTGGTGGCTAACTGGCACTATGAGGAGACCTACAGCAGCTGAGGGCCAGTCGTGTTGAACTTGGGTTTTCCCTAGGGCAAGCCTAGGATGAGAATAACAGAGAGTAGCAGTAGTAAAGGGGAGCTGGTGGAGTCGAGGAATTCCTCGGAGAAGGTACGGATAGATGTGGAAGGTAGTATGGGCCCGTACTACTGAAAGCAGAGGATCCGTACCCGAGCCGAGGAAGGCCAAGACGAGACCAAGGAACCTGTAAGTAGTTGAGATCCCTCAGAAAGTAGCAGTACCACTAATGATTATTATGATGTTTTGCAGAATGGTGGTACTTCGACCGAGACCGACAGATGGCGGGTCAGGAGAGGGGTCAGGTTCGGGATCTGGCACCGAGCCGATTGAGGAGAGGCTACGTGAGTTCATCACGTCGGAGATCACTAGGGGCATCCTTGAGTCGACCCCCATCATCTTTGGGTCGATCAAGGAAGGGATCGTGGAGTTGATGGAGGATCGCCTACGGGCATTCAGGAGTGACTTGGCCTCTAGCCAGTCAGGATCTCGCACACTGTCCTTCAAGGACTTCAGGGGCAGTGGTGCGCCGGATTTCCATGGGGTGAAGGACCCCATTGTCGCCAGGCGGTGGATTGCGGATATTGAGTCCGCCCAGTTGACCAGCTTCTGCCCCGAGGGGTCGAAGGTGAGGTACGCAGCAGGGTGTTTACGGGACTGGGCCCGAGATTGGTGGGAGTCAGTGGGTGACTCGTTGGGAGCCTCGACTATCGAGGCAATGACCTGGTCGGACTTTGTGGCTAGGTTCAGGGCAGAGTTTGCGCCAGCGGTCGAGCTTCAGCAGCTGGCCAGGGAGTTTCTAGACATGAGGCAGACGACAGAGACCGTGGTGGAGATCACCGCCAAGTTTCGGGAGAGGGCTTTATTGGTGCCCCAGTATGCAGGTGACGAGGATATGAGGAGGACTCGTTACCATGATATGCTACGAGCTGACATTCGGGAGCATGTTAGCTTTTCGGCTTGCCCTACCCTGGACTCCATGATTGCCAGGGCTAGGGAGAGAGAGATAGATTTGGAGCACATCCGGAAACGGAAACTTGAGGATGGTCAGGCATCAGGGGCTTCGGGGAAGAAGCCCAAGGGATCAGATGGGAGGCCAAAAGGCCAATCGGGACCGAGACGCTGTAGGAGGTGCGGCAGGCCGCACGAGGGGGCGTGCAGGATGGGATCGTCAGGCTGCTACAAGTGCGGCAAGTTTGGGCATATCAGCAGGGATTGCACTGCTCCTGCGACAGTTATTCAGACATCGGAGTTGCTGTGTTTCCAATGCAACCAGAGGGGCCACAAGAAGGCCAATTGCCCCATGTTGACAGTTTCAGCGCCAGCTCCAGCGACCCTGCGGATCACGGATGGCCGTCAGGGCAAGGCGGAGGCTCCAGTGGTGAGGAGTCGGGCATTTCAGTTGACTGCTGAGGAGGCACGCGCCGCGCCCGATGTGGTGACGGGTATGATTCCTTCCTTCTATCTTTTATTTTACGTTGTTATGATATTGATATGTGCTCCGTGTGTATACATGTGTATTAGGATCGTTCCATGTGAACGGCATCCCGGTTCAGGTATTGTTCGACTCGGGTGCATCCCGATCGTTCGTTTCTCTTGCTCTTAGCAAGAGATTTCATGAGACTTCAGGCGAGTTAGATTGCCCGTTAGAGGTAGAGATTGCTGACGATCGATCGGTGCGAGCGTCGATGGTGTTTCGAGATTGTGTCCTGCGACTGTTTGAGGAGCGTTACCTGGTAGACTTGGTTCCCATTCCATTGCGTGGGAACAAGGTGATTATTGGTATGGATTGGTTGAGCCCTAATGGGGCAGTGATAGATTGCGCACAGCAGCTAGTGTGAGTCAAGACCCCAAGCGGGGGAGAGTTAGTGATTCATGGAGAGCGGCCGCAGTGTGGACCCACTGTATGTTCAGCAGCGAGGGCTAAGCGCTACCTTCAGCAGGGATGCGCGGGTTATGTCGCGTATGTGATGGATACCCGGGAGGCGGGTAAGGTGACCGTGAGCGAGGTCCCGGTGGTTCGAGATTTTGCTGATGTTTTCCCCGAGGAACTACCTGGGATACCTCCGGAGCGACAGGTGGAGTTCAGGATTGACCTCATTCCCGGTGCGGCTCTGATAGCCAAAGCACCATATCGGTTGGCTCCTCCCGAGATGCAGGAGTTGTCTACGCAGCTGCAGGAGCTGCTGGACAAGGGATTTATTCGGCCGAGCAGTTCACCCTGGGGAGCCCCGATTTTGTTCGTAAGAAAGAAGGACGGGTCGCATCGGATGTGTATAGATTATCGGGAGCTGATCAAGGTAACGGTGAAGAACCGATACCCGCTTCCAAGGATTGACGACCTATTTGACCAGCTTCAGGGAGCATCTTGGTTCTCCAAGATTGACTTGCGTTCGGGGTATCATCAGATGAGGGTCAGGGAGGAGGATATGCAGCAGACTGCGTTTCGGACGCGCTATGGTCATTACGAGTTCGTGGTGATGCTGTTTGGGCTCACCAATGCTCCTGCCGCGTTCATGGACCTCATGAACCGCGTGTGTAGACCGATGCTGGATCGGTCTGTGATAGTCTTTATCGATGATATCTTGGTCTATTCCAAGACTCGGGAGGAACACGAGGAGCATCTGAGGGAGGTATTGGAGACCCTGAGGAGGGAGAGCTTGTACGCCAAGTTCTCCAAGTGTGAGTTTTGGTTGCGCGAGGTGCAATTTCTTGGATACCTCGTCAACCAGAATGGGATTCTGGTTGATCCGGCCAAGGTCGAGGCCGTGATGAGATGGGAGGTCCCGAAGTCTCCATCCGAGATTCGGAGCTTCCTGGGATTGGCGGGCTACTATCGGAGATTTATCCAGGATTTCTCCAAGATAGCCGTACCCCTGACACGACTGACGAAGAAAGCCGTGGTCTTTCGGTGGGGACCCGAGCAGCAGGCTGCGTTTGAGATGCTGAGACAGAAATTGTGTGAGGCACCAATCCTAGCCCTGCCTGAGGGCGTAGAGGATTTTGTGGTTTACTGCGATGCGTCCATTTCGGGGTTGGGTGCAGTTCTGATGCAGAGGGGGCATGTCATTGCCTACGCTTCGTGGCAGCTCAAGCCTCACGAGGCAAATTACCCGACGCACGATTTGGAGTTGGGGGCGGTGGTCTTTGCCCTCAAGATTTGGCGGCATTACCTCTATGGGGTTCGGTGTACCATCTACACGGACCACAAGAGTTTGAGGTACCTCATGGACCAGCCGAATCTGAATATGAGGCAGCGGCGGTGGTTGGACGTGGTGAAGGATTATGATTGCGAGATCCTTTACCACCCGGGGAAGGCCAATGTGGTGGCCGATGCGCTTAGCCGCAAGACGGTGCCGATCAGGGACGTCTGTTTGAGGATGACTGTGGTGACTCCCCTGTTGGAGCAGATTCGGGAGGCTCAACAGGAGGCTATCAAGGAAGAGCATCGGAAGAGCGAGCGTGTAGTGGGTCAGGTTTCCTCCTTTGATTATGATGGCAGAGGGCTTTCGACATTACACCGTAGGGTATGGGTGCCATATCACGGTGGTGTGCGTCAGATTTTGATGGAGGAGGCGCACAAGTCCCGATTTTCTATTCATCCCGGGGCGACGAAGATGTATAGGGATCTTCGTCTGGATTATTGGTGGCCTTGCATGAAGTGGGATGTGGCATGGTACGTCGAGCGGTGCTTGACCTGCAGGAAGGTCAAGGCCGAACATCAGAGGCCGCATGACAAGAGGCAGCCGTTGGACATTCCACTGTGTAAATGGGAAGATATCACGATGGATTTTATCACAAAGCTTCCCAGGACCGCACGGGGAGTGGATTCGATTTGGGTCATCGTGGATAGATTGACCAAGAGTGCTCACTTTATTCCGATTCAGGAGAGCATATCGGCCGAAAAATTGGCCGACATCTATATCAGAGAGATTGTGGCACGGCATGGGGTGCCAGTATCGGTAATCTCGGACAGGGATGTGCGTTTTACTTCCAGATTCTGGAAGAAATTTCATGACGAGTTGGGCACTCGTCTGCATTTCAGCACCGCCTTTCACCCGCAGACAGATGGTCAGAGTGAGCGGACCATCCAGACTTTGGAGGACATGTTGCGGGCGTGTGTTCTGGATTTCGGTGGTAGCTGGGATACCTATCTTCCTTTGGCTGAGTTCTCCTACAACAACAACTATCACGCGAGTATTGACCGACCCCCGTTCGAGATGTTGTATGGGCGGAAGTGCAGAACCTCGATATGTTGGGGGGAGGTCGGCCAGAGAGTCATGGGAAGCACCGAGGTGGTGCTAGAGACGACCGAGAAAATCCAGCAGGTGCGGAGCAGACTTCAGACTGCACAGAGTCGGCAGAAAAGCTACGCCGATAGACGCCGATCCGACTTGGAGTTCCAAGTCGGGGATATGGTCCTCCTGAAAGTGTCGCCTTCGAAAGGTGTCATTCGATTCAGGAAGCGGGGCAAGTTGGGCCCAAGGTTCATCGGGCCGTTCAGGGTTGCAGCCCGGGTGGGCAAGGTGGCGTATAGGCTGGATCTGCCAGCCGAGCTCAGTCAGATCCACAGCACCTTCCATGTTTCGCAGCTGCGGAAGTGTCTGGTGGACGATTCAGCAGTAGTACCATTGGAGGATATTAAGGTTGATGACAGCTTGAATTACATTGTGCGCCCAGTCGCAATACTTGATAGAAAGACCAAGACGTTGAGAAACAAGTGGGTAGAGCTAGTAAAGGTGCAATGGCAGCACCGCAAGGGTTCGGAATGGACTTGGGAACCGATGGACGAGATGATGGAGCACTACCCCGAGCTGTTTCAGGACCAGGCAGCAGACTTCGAGGATGAAGTCTAAAATAAGTGGGGGAGATTTGTAGCACCTGGTTTCCGGTATGTGAATTTTATTTGAGCATTGCCCTAATTTAGCCTTGGACTCGGCGAGTCATAGGGTCCGACTCGCCGAGTAGGGACGAGACTCAGGACACGTTTTAAGTAGGCGACTCGGCGAGTCCACATCCTGGACTCGGCGAGTCACCGCTGCTGGATGAAACCCTAAGTTTCAAGGGTTTGCACCCTATTTAAACTCTCATTCCGCCCCAACTCGTCCCCATTCACCCCCAGAACTCCCCCAACATCGTTTTCCCTTGTTTCCTTGAGAGTTTGAGGTGTTCTTGGTGTGTTCTTGAAGGTTTTGAGGAGTAAGAGGAGTAGATCAAGAAGAGGAGAAGGAGATCAGCCATCTTTGTGTCATTTCAACATTTCCCTTGAGGTATATCTCGTTTTCCCCTGTTTCTATGCTTAGGATGTGATTTGGGACACTCTTGAGCAATTCTCCAAGCTTGTTTGTGCTTAAGGACTCGTAATAAGTGGATTAACCTTTAGATCTAGGCAATATTGAGCTCCAGGAGCTCAGATCTGTGAGCTTTATGGCCCCATGTGGCTTGTTCATCCTAGATATACCCTTTTGAGGCATTTTGCACCCTAAAATCCACATTAGTGAATATCCACACGTAAAGTTGGAAACTTTACGTGTCATTTGTGTCCTAGAAGTCCAGATCTATGAATGGCATGGACTGAAACCGAGTAAATCTGTGTATTTGGTGGATGCATGGCGACGACTCGACGAGTCGCATAGGTGACTCGGCGAGTCTGGTCGCGAGTCACCGATTTGGTCCCTTCTTCATGTGTCGAGTTGAGCCATGAGTCACAGGGGGTGACTCGGTGAGTTGGAAGCTGAACTCACCCATGTTAGGACTCGGCGAGTCAATGCCCTGACTCGGCGAGTCCAAGGCAATCTTCATAGATCAAGAACAGACTCGGCGAGTTGTTCATACAACTCGATGAGTCTTAGCATAAAGTGTTCATCGGATGAAGATGAACTCGACGAGTTGTTCATGCAACTCGGCGAGTGGGATGAAGGAGTTGAACGTCAGTTAGAAGGTGAACTCGTCGAGTCATAGCCCGACTCGACGAGTAGAACCAGGGACCCAGGACAATGGTTTGCTAGGGACTCGGCGAGTGGTGATCCACTCGGCGAGTCGGGTCAACTGAAAGTTGACTCTAGCTTTGGCTTAGAGCTAGACCGGGGGTAAAATGGTCATTTTACCTAAAGGTCAGTTAGTAGTGTTTGATTGAGTATGTTGTGGGAATTGCAGCCGGAGGACTCCCGGAGCAGCAGCAGTCAGTTAGTTCCCGATCAGTTCAGCAGCTACTTTGAGGTGAGTTACCTTCCAGTAGCAGTGGGTCTAAGGCCACAATGCCGACCCACCAGTAGGAGATGTATGATAGATGATTGTCTTTGTGATATCATCTAAGTTTGCTATTACCCGATATGTTATATGCTAGCATGATATGTTGTATGTGATAGTAGTAGAGTTTGGTTGTTAGGACCGAAGGGTAGTCAGACACCCCAGATACGTCTGACAGTATGTGATGATATGTTTGCATGCTGACTTGTTATGTTATATGTGATCGTAGTGGTAGGGGGTGAAATAGTCCCCGAGGATCGGTTGTTAGGACCGATGGGTAGTCAGCACCCCAGAATGGCTTGACATGGGTAGTCAGCACCCCAGAATGGCTTGACACGGGTCAGACGGCACCCCAGAATGGCCGTATGGGTAGGTCGGCACCCCAGAATGGCCGTACCGGGTAGTCAGGCACCCCAGAATAGCCTGGCAGTACGTATGTTATGTGTTTGTATGGTATGCGGTACGTTGGGGGAACTCACTAAGCTTTGTGCTTACGTTTACAGTTTTGTTTTCAGGTACCTCTGCATCGAAGGGGAAGGAGCCGGCGCGGTAGCGGCACATCATACACACACCCTTCGGTTTCCGCATTTATGAGATTTACTGGGATTGTACTCTGATATTTTGATGGGATGTATGGTTTGACTTTTTAGAACATGGTTGCGATGTGTTATGGTGTGAACAAACAATGTTTTTATTTATTAATGTTTTCTAAAAGTAATACCTTAAAAATGAAATTTTTCGGACGTAAAAATTGGGTCGTTACATCTGATTTTGAAATAAAGTATAAACAAAACCGGTCTTTTTTGGCCGTGAAATTGGGGATGTCACAGTTGGTATCAGAGCATTAGTTTAACCGAACTAGGAATTTGTAGGATTTCTAGACTTAAACTTAGAATGTTAAGCAATGATTGTGCGGTGTGAGCACTAGTATATTTTAGGAAAGATGACTAAAATCCTTTTCTGTGCTAAATGTTATGTGTTTGCTATACATGATATTATTGTTCGGATCTATGGTCTGTTGCCGACCAGATCTGGAAAACCTTATGTGTGTAGGATTCTAAGCATATGATTACGATATTAGAACTAGCATGTAAACGTTTCAGAGTCTATAGTGAATAAAGATCTAAATTCACCTTATTCGGTGTATAGATCAAGATGGCAAAGACCCGTAGCAGAAACGTAAACGCAAGTGGGGATAGGAACCAACCCCCAGTGGTTCAGCAAATACCTGTTGTTGAAAAAGTTGCACCTAAGCCAATCACCATGGCTGGAGTTCAAGCCGTAATTCAAGCTATGCTAGCTGAACAAAGGGAAGAAATGAGACGAATTCTCCACGAGAATAGGGACGAATCTACCATACATGTTGAACCGATGGAGCCAGTTCCCGAACAATCCGAGGAAGGAAACTACAACCACCAAGTGAGTCAAATAGGGACTCAAGGTGAGCAAAGGGATGACCCAGAAGGGAGAAACAACAAGGATGGGCGGATGTACAATAATTTCTTGGGTGCGAAACCACTAAGTCTCTCAGGAAGCCCAAAGCCTGTTGAGATCATGGACTCGATCTCCGAGATGGAAATGGTGTTTGAAAGTTGCGATTGCAGCGAGAAGCAGAAGACTATCTTCACTGTGAGGCAATTGAAAACTGGAGTCTTGAGCTGGTGGAAGCTATTGGCAGATACAATGCGACGAGGAGAAGCTCTGAAAATGTCGTGGGATAAGTTCTTGGAACAACTGAAGGCGCAGTACTGTTCAAAGATAGATCTCATTGATCTGAACAATGAGTTCCAAAATTTGAAAAAGGGGAAAATGAGCATCGATGACTATGCTATTGCATTCACGGAAAATATGAAGTTGTTTCCATACCTAGTGCCAACCGAACTTTCCAAAATTGAGAAGTTTGCAAACGGAATGCCGGCTGACTTTGGCCCAACAGTCAAGATGGCAACCACTCTGAAATTAGCCGTTCGAGCAGCTAAGAATGTGGAGACCTAACAAAAGGAAAGAGGTCTAGAAAGGGCTGAGGTTGGTGAAAAATGGAAGTTCGATGGATCCTCGAAGTCCAACAAGAAGAGTAGATTCTCGAAGTCTGGTTCGAGTGGAGGAGGATCATAAGCGAAGTGGTGTGAGAAGTGTAAGAAGAAGCACTATGGGAAGTGTGATGGAGAGGTCACTTGTTTCAAATGTGGAAAGCCTGGGCACTATGCCAACGAATGCACATTCACTAAGAAGGTCTGTTATGAGTGCAACGAGGAGGGGCACATTTCAAAAGATTTCCCAAAGAACAAGGAGGCAGGAAGACCCAACATACCACCAAAGCCGAAGGCGAGAGCCTTCCAGATGACGCTTGAGGCTGCAAAGGAGGCAACAGACATCACTTCAGGTACCTTTCTTGTAAATAGTTTTCCTGCAAACATACTATTTGTTTCCGGTGCCAACTACTCCTTTGTGTCGCATAAATTTGGTGGAAAATTAGCATTACCTATAGAAAAACTTGATAATGCCCTGATTGTAGAAGTTGCCAGTGGCAAATTCGTACCTTTTAGTAATCATATTAGGAACATTGTCATTGACCTAAACGGAAACACATTCCACGAAGAGCTATTACCCATAGAGTTAAATGGTTTCGACATCGTTTTGGGTATGGATTGGCTTAGCGCCAACGATGCTGAGATTCTTTGCAAGAAGAAGATTGTAAGGGTGAACCCACCCGGAAGAGAATCATTTATGGTGTATGGGTACAAACGCAGAGTGAATTCTGGAATTATCTCCTTGATGAAAGCCAGGAAATGTTTTTCCAAAGGATGTGTGTCGTACTTGGCATTCGTAATTGATGCTAAGAAGGAGAAGAAAGAGGTGCAGAATATACCGGTTGTATGTGACTATCCAGAAGTCTTTCCCGAAGATCTTCCCGGATTACCACCTGATAGACAAGTGGAGTTTCGTATAGACTTGTTACCAGGAACAACACCGATAGCAAAGGCACCTTACCGATTAGCACCGAAGGAGATGAAGGAGCTCATGACGCAACTTCAGGAGCTATTCGACAGTGTTTTCATTCGACCTAGTTCATCACCCTGGGGAGCTCCGGTGTTATTCGTAAAGAAGAAAGACGGAAGCATGAGAATGTGTATTGATTACAGAGAGCTGAACAAAGCAACGATAAAGAACAAGTAACCGTTGCCAAGGATCGATGACCTGTTCGACCAGTTACAGGGTTCGAGCTATTCTCAAAGATCGACCTTAGGTCGGGATACCATCAACTAAAGGTGAGAGAGCAGGATATCGAAAAGACTACATTCAGAACGAGATACGGACACTTTGAGTTTTTGGTTATGTCATTTGGGCTAACCAATGCTCCTGCAACATTCATGGATTTGATGAACAGGGTTTGTAAACCATTCCTTGATAAATCTGTGATAGTGTTCATCGACGACATTCTCATCTACTTGAAAAGCCAACAGGAGCATGAAAAGCATCTACGTGAAGTGCTAGAAGTTTTTAAAAAGGAGAAATTATTTGCAAAGTTCTCCAAATGTGAATTTTGGATTCAAGAAGTCCAATTCTTGGGTCATGTGATTAACCAAGAAGGAATAATGGTTGATCCAGCAAAGATTGAAGCTGTAATGAAGTGGGAACAACCAAAAAGTCCTACGGAGATCCGAAGCTTTTTAGGATTAGCTGGATATTATCGAAGATTTATCCAAGGATTTTCTTCGATAGCCACTCCATTGACCGCCATGACCCACAAAGGAGGTACTTATACTTGGAGTGAAAAGCATAAGGAATCCTTTGAGAAGTTGAAGAAGAAATTATGTGAAGCACCAATTCTTTCTTTACCCGAAGGAGTTGAAGACTTTGCAGTCTATAGTGATGCATCTGGAGTTGGGTTAGGTTGTGTTCTGACCCAGCGAGATATAGTGATAGCATATGCATCAAGACAACTGAAGGAGCATGAAAAGAACTACCCTACTCATGATTTGGAGTTGGCAGCGGTAGTTTTTGATTTAAAAATATGGAGGCATTACCTCTTTGGTACGAAGTGCAAACTTTTCACTGATCATAAGAGTCTCTAGTATCTCTTTAATCAGAAGGAACTGAATATGAGGCAACGACGTTGGTTGGAATTAATCAAATACTACGACTGTGAGATACTTTATCACCCTGGTAAAGCAAATGTTGTTGCTGATGCTCTCAGTCGGAAAGTCAACCTTGAAAAGAAAAGGCTAAGAGCGTTGAGAATTGAGGTTGTCTCAACAATTGTGGAGAGTATAAAGAAAGCTCAGGAAGAAGCTTTAGAGAAGAATGACTGAAAAGAAGAACGTTTGGGCAAAACATTATTATTCGGTACAAACAACCAAGGGTTGAAGGTATTCCAAGATAGGATTTGGGTACCTAAGACGAGAGGAGTAAGAGATGTTCTGATGGAAGAAGCTCACAAGACCATGTACTCGATTCATCCCGGCAGTACGAAAATATATAGGGATTTAAGACCCTGTTACTGGTGGCCAACGATGAAGCTCGATGTTGCTAAGTATGTGGCCGAATATGTGACATGTGCAAGAGTTAAGGCACAACATCAGAAACCATATGGGAGTTTAGAACCTTTACCTATACCCATGGGTAAATGGGAAGACATCACCATGGATTTTGTGACTAAACTACCCAGAACAATGAGCGGTCACGACATGATTTGGGTGGTCGTGGATCGTTTCACCAAGAGTGCACACTTCATTGCAGCCAATGAAAAATGGTCTATGGATAAGCTTGCGAATGCTTACGTGAAGGAAATTGTGAGACTTCACGGTGTTCCTCTAACAATTGTATCAGATCGTGATAGTCGTTTCACGTCACGATTTTGGAAAAGTGTACAAGAGGAAATGGGTACCAAGTTGTGTTTAATTACAGCTTACCATCCACAAAATGATGGTCAGAGCGAAAGAACAATACAAACACTTGAAGATATGCTGAGAGCATGTACCCTGGAATTCCAAGGTATCTGGGATGAACATTTACCTTTAGTAGAATTTTCCTACAACAATAGTTTCCACTTGAGCATAAAGATGGCACCTTATCACACTTTGTATGGACAGAAGTGTCGTACGCCGTCTTGTTGGCTTGAAGCTGGAGAAAAGCTGTTTATGGGACCTGAGATAGTCCATCAAACTGCTGAAAAGTTGAAAATGATTAGGGAAAGGATGTCAACACCTCAGGATCGTCAAAAGAGCTATGCTGACAAGAAAAGAAAACTGATAACATTCGAAGTTGGTGATTCGGTTTTTCATAAAGTCTCGCCGTGGAAGGGACTTATAAGATTTGGTAAAAGGGGAAAGTTAAGTCCAAGGTTTATTGGACCATTCAAAGTTCTTCAGAGGATTGGGAATCAAGCTTACAAGCTAGAACTACCAGAAGAACTAGATGGTATTGATAACACTTTCCATGTGTGTTATTTAAGGAAGTTCACAGGAGATATATTCCCAATATCTGAGTTAAGATTGGATGAAAGCAAGAGGTTAATCGAAGAACCAGAGGCAATCGTTGACTGTAAGACTAAAAAGTTGCGACGCAAGATGGTCGATTTAGTGCTTGTGCAATGGAAACATACGAATGGGCCAAATCTCACCTGGGAAACGGAGAGTGACATGATGAGTCGCTACCCGTATTTGTTTGCCGATTTGTGATTCCGTGGACAGAATCATCCTAAGGGGGAGAGAATTGTAACGCCCGTGTTTCTAGGATAAAAGCATTAATAAAGTTGTAATAGTCTAGTTCAACCTTTATAACTCATTTTGAAGTAATAAAGAGGAATTATGTGAATATTATGTGAATTATATGCTTATTTGCTTAATTATTGTGATTTAATTAATTAATAATAAAAATAAGCATTTAAAATATATATTATAAAAAGCTGATATCTTTTAATAAAGTTGTAGTGGCCGAAACAAGGATTCCGGAGATATAAAGAACGTCGAAATCCGAGTTATAACGAAGAAGTTATGACCTGTCGAAGTTTCGCGACAAAACCGGCACGATACCGGGAAGCGTAAAAAGTGAATATTGCGATAAAGTTCTTTGTAGCCTTAACAATCTAAAATAAAGTCGTAGTATTCGTTAAACCGAGATGTTCGATAAAAATAACGCCCAAATCTGACTTTGTATGAGGAAGTTATGATTTTTCTAAGTTTTAGCTTAGCAATAGACAGCTATATACTCAAATTTAAGATCGAGCGAAATTTAGCCGACACAACCTAAACGAGAATCGAAGGTCTCGTCAATAGTAGTACAACGGTAAAAGGACTGACAAAAACGGACGTCGGATGAAGAAGGTATGAATTTTTAACGGATTTTCCTGTCCCGATCTGTTAAAAATAATAATATTACAATTAAACTCAAAATTAGCTGACGAAGTCTAAACGAAAGTTGTAAAGCATGATTTTAGCTACGCGTGCATATAAAGAACATCAAAAACGGAGCTCGTATGCGAAAGTTATGGATTTTAGAAGTCCGGGGCTCAAAATTCGGAAATTTTCGCATGAACAGTAACCGAACACGTCAGCTCGCACGAAGCTGCTGTGTCACCGAGGACGTGGCCGAATCCGGATCAGACACGTGTCGCAACTCCCTCGGATCGAAGCCTCGGCCAATCAGAAGATGCCTCGTGGCAGCCGCGTGTCCGAACCTCACAGAGACACGTCCGAGTCTTGCTGCCGCCTCCGTATCTCGCCTTGCTGATGCCACGTGCCTCCTCCCCTCGCAGCCACGCCTCCCTTCATCACCGAACTTCGCAAGCAGCTGTGTGGAAGCCTATCAGCCACGGAGACCTCGGCCTCGCACCCTATAAATAGGGGGGGCTGCGAGATCTCCCTACTACTTTTGAAAAGTTGTCATTTTACCCCCCTAAACTTATATTTTGACTATTTTGACTTCCCCCGAAGCTACGGTATCATTTCTATAGCCCGGAATACATCCCGAAGTGCCCAAAAACCCGGAAAATTATATCTTTTCGGTTTTGAAGCTCCAACTCTCGCAGAGCCCGGTTCTCAATAAAACTCCCGGTTTTATCAGAAATGATCATTTTAAGGAACGACTTGCTGCCCGATTATCATCAAATCAAGTGAGTGTATTGTCACTTTCATCTTACACATAGATATGAAGTATTTTCTATAAAATACCTGTTATGTGTAATTATATTGATTGTTTATTTGAGATGATTGTTGAATACAATGTTTTATACAAGTTATAAACTGTATATGTATTTTATCTACAAATATGTTGGGTAGAATATGAGTAGACAAAATAGTTGATGTGTGTTAAAATGATGAGAGGCCTCGATGTTGTTGTTGTTCCAGTCATCTAGCGGAGTATGGACGACGACCACAGACTCTTCTAGACAGTCCAGTGGAACGCTGGCAGGCTCGCAACTTGTAGGTGTTGTGAACGATGTGTTCACCGGCGTACTCCATCCCCCCTCATGGTTGCCTTTAGGACATTTATTGTTGAGGAACCCCCTTAGTAGTAGTGTCCATCCCGATGATAAAATCCTTAGACTAGGTCCCTTGTATAAGTGTTTAGGGACGTAAAGTGAGGATATCGGGAATGGGTAATCAGGGTTATTGTTGGTTGATGAAATTAATAAATTTATTGTTGATCGATGAAATTAATAAATTTATTATTATTTGTGGGTTGAAAACCCTATATGCTCACCAGGCTCCCAAGCCTGACCCACTCAGCTTTCTGTTTTACAGGTAGTGGACTCAAAGCATAATTATGATGATGATGAGGGACTTTTGGATTACAGGCCATTAGTTGTAAATAACTGTTGTAAGGCTTATAATGTACTGTTTATACTTATGTACTTTATCGAACATGACATCCCAAGTCTTTTAATGAAATACATTTCTAAGGAAATGCTTTTGATAGATCTGTATCATATTATTGTTTTGGGAGAAATTCCGCAATTCTTTTATTAAAAGGTTACTCTGATTTTGAAATAAAGTATAAACAAAACCGGTCTTTTCTGGCCGTGAAATTGGGGATGTCACATCTTCCTATCAAGATTACATCCTCCCAAATCTGCATCTGAATAAGCTTGAATAAAGAATTCAGTATTCGAAGGGTACCACAATCCAAGCGAAGATGTTCCTTTGAGATAACGAAAGATATTCTTTACAGTAGTGAGATGTGGTTCTCGATGATTTGATTGATACCTAGCATAGTTACACATAGAAAACATGATATTAGGTCTACTTGCTGTTAAGTAAAGTAAAGATCCTATCATGCTCCTGTATAGAGTTAGGTCAACAGAAGGTTTATCTAACGAAGGAGTTAGTTTTATGCTGGTTGCCATTGGTACTCGTAACATTGTGCTATTCATCATCCCAAACTTTTCCAGTAAATTCTTCGTATATTTCTCTTGATTTATAAAAACATTCTCTATTCTGACGAATGTTTAAACCAAGAAAATTGTTAATTTTACCCATCATGCTCATTTTGAATTTACTCTTCATCAGGTCTTCAAATTCTTTAGACAAAAGAGGGTTAGTTGAGCCAAAAATAATGTCATCAACATAAATTTGAACAAGCATTAAATGATTCCCAACTTTCTTACGAAATAATGTGGCGTCAACTGATCCTTGTTTAAATTTAGATTGCTTCAAAAACAAAGTAAGAGTTGCATACCAGGCTCGTGGAGCTTGTTTTAACCCATAAACTGCCTTTTCTAAGATATAAACATAATCAAGATGTTATTTGTTTACAAAACTTGGAGGTTGTTCTACATAAACTGTTTCTTCGAGTTCTCCATTTAGAAATGCACATTTCACATCCATTTGATATAGATCAAAATCTTTGTGAGCTGCATAAGCCAAAAATATACGAACCGCCTCGAGTCTTGCAACAGGAGCAAAAGTTTCTTCGTAAGCAATTCCTTCTTGTTGAGAATATCCTTTAACAACAAGTCTGGCTTTGTTTCGAACAACATTTCCATCTTGGTCGGTTTTATTTTTGAAAATCCATTTTAATCCGACAATTGAAACATCATTTGGCTTAGGAGTTAACCTCCAAACTTTATTTCATTCAAATTCAGACAATTCAGATTGCATCGCAACAACCCAATCTTAGTGTTCCATTGCAATATTAATTGTCTTTGGTTCAAATTTTGAGATAATAACGTTGAACATGCAAAACTCTTGATGAACATTTAATACCTCATTTTTCGCACGAATTTGAGCTCTTGTTAAAACTCCTTCTTGTGGATTACCAATTATTTTCTCCTTCAGATGATCTTTTGTCCATTTGTCCATTGGTGGATAGGCTAGATCGAATTTCAAAGGTGCATCTTTGTACATTTCTTCATTTTCAGATCCTGCAATCGAACAAACATTATTAATATCATGATAATTTTCATCATTTTGATTTAGCTCCCCTTTAATATTATAATTTAATTGCTCCCCCTCAACAACATCATTTTTCTCTCTCATTCTCCCCCTCGAAAGAATGCTCCACCTCAATTAGAGTGTCTGACTCCAAGTGCTCCCCCTCGACTGGATCATTATGCATACTTTTTCTCATTTCTTGAGAAGATGATGTTGAGTCATCAGATAGTTTTGAAACTTCAGTGACATGATTATCAGGAGCATTGATTTTAGCATTTTCAGCATAATCTGAATTACCACAAATCAAATCTTAATCAATGTCCAATGATTGTATATCTTCAGAGTCAGTTTGATTTTTTTGTAATATTGGATGATTTTCAAAATGTTTATCAGATTGTTTGACATAATAATAATAATCAAAAGTAATATTGAATGTTTCTTCCATTTTCGGAGTTCGTTTGTTGAGCACACGATAGGCAACATCATTATGCGAATATCCAAGGAAAATCCCTTCATCAGCTTTCGCTTGAAATTTCAAAAGATTATCCTTAAGATTCATAATAAAGCACTTGCATCTGAAAACATGAAAAAATATCACATTAGGTTTTCTGTTATTGATGATTTGATAAGGAGTAATATTAAAACAACGATGGATGAAAGTTTTGGAATAGTGTCTAAGGCTGCAACTATATTAGGCAAGTATTTCACCTGATTGTGCATGGTCCTTTTGGGTTGCCTTCACCATAGCAACTTGATAGGATGATTTATTAAGAGAGAGTAAATATTATTAGTACATTATGAGAATAATATAAAGAATAATATATAGTTATTTGATTAATATAAGTCATAGATTAATTAGTATTAATTTGGTGACTTAAGGAGATTAATTAAATAAGAGGGTATAAACTGTCAATTGTTTGATAGTTACACTTTAGACTGTAAATCCTTATTGGATAGAGGATGGACGAATTCTAGGGCATGGGATAGCCTCAAATTCATCCAAGGGTTATCCAAAGTAAGGATTAGGATCACTTAAAGTCTAAGTTATCCAATTAGGGTTTAAGCTGTAACCCTTAAGGAGTCAACAAGTATAAATAGACCCTATAGGATAGAGAATTTCGGAACCCCACCTAAAGTAAAGATACTCTGGCTGAATTCCTCCTCTCTCCTCTCTCTCAAATCATCCTCTTTGCTAGTTGGTGTTTGTAAGCCATTAGAGGAGTGATAATTGTGACTCTAGAAGATCCAAGACAACAAGATCAACAAAGAACTCAAAGGTATGATTATAGATCTGTTTCAATATTGTTATTACACCTAAATAGTCATTAGAAGTCTTGGATTCAAAGCATGTTTGATTAGAAAGCCTAGATCCAAGCATTAGGGTTTTGCATGCGCTCATAGGAAAGTTCTTATGGCTAAAACCCATCAGTGGTATCAGAGCCTAGCTTGGTTTTCATTGAATTGTTGCTTGATTGTATGAAACTAAACTGAAAAATTCGATTTTCATGTTTCTGAGTCATGGACTTGGCGAGTTCCAAAGTGGACTCGACGAGTAGGCCTGAATCGGCGAGTCCCTTTGTGTACTCAGCGAGTCCGAGCGTCAGGATTAGCCAAAAACGGGATTTTTTCATATTTATCTTATGGAAACTTACCTTAATCATATTAGATCAACCCTAATCCGATTTTGTGATATATATGACTATATTTTTGATCTAATTGAAGATAATTATCAATTAATAAAATATTTGATATCCTTATATGATAATTATTAATCAAATATAGATAATTATGTGATTTAGATTATTTGTTATTTGATCCTTTATGTTTTAAATGTTTAAAACTTGTCCTCAAGTCTTGAAATTTATGTTTTGTGATTAAAAGTTTAATTTAGACAATTTAAATTTCAAACCCTAGAATTTTACAAGTTTAAAATACAACCCTATACTAATATAATATTACAAGATTAATATATATATATATATATATATATATATATATATATATATATATATATATATATAAAACTTAAATGCTAGTCTTAGCGTTACTAGGCCTCATTCACGAAGCCGGTCTATAAGGTGGGTATAAGGTTGCGACCTATAAAATGGCGCTTAATGGGTGTACACTCACACCCACCGCTCGCTTGATTGGTGGAAGGTCGTTAGCCGAACGGGTAGGATAGGGCAACCTCATCCTCTCATTAAAAGTATAATAAGAAATACAAAGTAACTACATGTTTTATTAAAATTCCCAATCTTAGTTACTTTAGGAAAAGTGAATTGATGCAATCCCATGAAATTACACTTTGCACCTTGCTAAGAAGTTAGTGGAGCGTGTGTGGTTTACCGTCACACTAATTGGTTCTAAGCGAAGGTGGCAAAGGGTGATTCATTGTTTATCATAGTTCGATGGAGCGTGTGTGATTAACCGGCACATCGAATAAGTGATCGTTACAATGAAGGCACTATGTGAATTTGCATGGTAATTCACACCCGCTTTGTGATCGTCCGTATCCCAATCACAAACAAGAGGGACATATTGAGATTTAAACATGCCATTGAAAAGTTTCAATGAATCTCATCCAAACCTAGGAATTCTCAATACATTTAGGACTTAAAGTTATGTTTTTCATGGGGGAGAATTAGTGAATCGTCATTCACTTACCTTCAAATTGTTTGCATATTAGATTACGGCATCCCTTTTCTAATGTGTAAATATTGTTGTTGGATCCTAGCCCTAATTCTTCTTATTGGGTGATAATTAGGGATTCATATTCTAATCTATCTTTGTCCTTTCTACTTGTAGATGTCGAACACCAACAATGCTGTTGCGAGTTCTTTCACTTTGATGAGCCTTTGTCAAAAGGTCACCTTTGATGGAACGAACTTTTGCGAATGGATAAGATACATTCGCACGGTTGCTCGCTATGAGGATAAGGAGTATGTCCTCGATGAGAAGCTCGAGAAAATCAACCCCAAAATCGCTACTCCCGCCGAAATCACCGCTTTCGAAACTCACGAGCGTGATGCAACGAAAGTGCATTGCATCATGATCGTGACTATGAACTCCGAATTCCAAAAGTCCTACGAGGACATGTATCCGTACGAAATGCATCAAGACTTATTGGAGAGATACCATCAAAACGCGAGACAAGAGCGTTATGAGAGTTTCACGAACATGATTTCCGCTAAGATGGGTCATGGAGAATTTCTTACCGTGCACTTGCAAAAGATGCAAAAGTATGTCGACCGCCTTCGCAAGTTAAATGTTGACTTTGGGGAAGACTTGGCGATCGACATGGTGCTTCACTCTTTGCCTCCGAGCTACAATCAATTTAGGATGACCTATCACATGAACATAGAAGAGGTCACCCTAAGAAAACTCCAAGGTCTCTTGAGGGTCGCTGAGAGCAACTTCAAGGACAAGTATGTTGCACCAACTCCCAATCCGCCCGCTGCTCCTGTCTTGGCAATTGGACAAGGAAAAGGAATGAAGAGGAAGGCTTCTTCAAAGAACCATTGCAAGGTTAAAGCCCGAGATGGTGCTTCTTCTAGTGGGACCAAAGTTGATCCCGCTAAGCCCTGCTCTAATCCGAAAGAGGCAGAGTGCAACCACTGCCACAAGATAGGACATTGGAAGAGAAGCTGCCCGGAATACCTGCAAGCCATAAAGGAAGGAAAGATCAAGCCATCTTTTGCAGGTATATATACAATTAAATCTAATGATTCCCACAATACTTCTTGGGTTCTTGATACCGGTTATGGTTATCGCATTTGTTCTAATGTGCAGGGACTAAGAAGAAGTAGAGACGTGGAGCATGGAAGAATAAATCTAATCATGTGGAACAGAAGATCGTCGCCTGTGACCAAGATTGGAGTGTATTCTTTAGTTCTTAGGAATAGTTTATCTTTAGATTTGAACAATTGTTGCTATTCGCCAGAAATGGCTAGAAACATCATTTCTTTTCATGGTTTGTTTAGACAAGGTTTTAGATTTTCTTTTAATAATGAGAATGGTTCTATTTTAGCTTATCTAAGTGGTGTCTTTTACTTTGAAGCTATACCATGTAATGGAATTTATGAAATTGTTATGATATTTTGATAACTTAGGAAATGATATTTTGTACTTGGATTCTTCCAATAGTATGGATAAGGCATCCTTATGGCATTGTCGTCTTGGACATGTCAACAAGAAACACATACCCCAACTCCAAAAGGATGGAGTGTTGGAGTCATTCGACCTTAGGGAAGATGACACATGCAAGTCTTGTTTACTTTGAAAGATAACTAAGTCACCCTTCGATGGTATGTGCGAAAGGGGTGAGGGTCTATTAGACCTCATACATACCGATGTGTGTGGACCATTTAGATCTACACGAAGGATGGTAACCGCTTCTACGTGAATTTTACCGATGACTATAGTAGATATGGGTATATCTACTTAATCAAGCAAAAGTCAGAAACTTTTGAAAAGTTCAAAGAGTTTAAGAATGAAGTGGAGAATCAATTGGGCAGGAAGATCAAAATGCTTCGATCCGATCGAGGAGGAGAGTACCTAAGTCTTGAATTCCACGATTATCTAAAGGAGTGTGGAATAGTTTCACAATTGACGCCACCTAGGACACCACAATTGAATGGTATGGCAGAAAGGCGTAATCGAACCTTGTTGGACATGGTTCGCTCTATGATGAGTCATGCTTCGCTATCTATCTCCTTTTGGGGGGTATGCCTTAGAGACTGCCGCCCATATCCTTAACCGAGTCCCTACTAAGAAGGTTGCCAAAACACCTCACGAGATGTGGACGGGCAAAGCTCCTTCGTTAGCACATATCAAGGTTTGCAGTTGCAAGGCTTTCATAAGACGAGATACTCACAACAAGCTCGAACCTCGTAGTGAGCGATGTATTTTCATCGGCTACCCGCAGAAATCCTTTGGATATCTCTTCTATGGACTGAAGGATAATGTTGTCTTTGTTGCGAGGAGAGGAGTTTTCCGAGAGCGAGAACTCATAGGCCAAGGAGATAGTGGGAGGCAAATCGATCTTGAAGAGATTCAAGAGTCGATAGATGAAGGAACCTCAACCGCTGGCACTCAACCCGAGGAGGAAACTCCGGTTGAACCGATTGACATATCATTAGCTCTTAGACGTTCTGAGAGAGTTAGGTTTCAACCCCAGTTGTATGGTTTTCATATTACTACCGAAGGGGAAATGTATATTAGTGATAGTACACTAATAAATCTTGATGAACCTAATAGCTATAAGGAAGCCATGACAGGCCCAGAGTCTGCAAAATGGAAAGAGGCAATGGATAGCGAGATCCAATCCATGTATGATAACCAAGTTTGGAATTTGGTTGATAATGTGCCTGGACATAAGACCGTTGGGTGCAAATGGATGTTCAAGAAGAAGACCGACGTGGATGGAAAAGTACACACGTTTAAAGCGCAACTAGTTGCGAAGGGCTTTACTCAAACTCCCGGAGTTGACTATGAAGAGACCTTCTCACTAGTTGCGAAGATAAAATCTATTAGAGTGATGCTATCTATTGCTGCATTTCATGATTATGAGATTTGGCAAATGGATGTCAAGACCGCTTTCCTTAACGGGAAGTTGGCTGAGGATGTTTACATGGCTCAGCCTGAAGGGTTTGTGGATCCGAAGCATCCGAATAGAGTGTGTAAGCTTGAGAAGTCCATTTATGGACTAAAGCAAGTGTCTCGCAGATGGAATCTTTGCTTCGATGAGAAAGTTAAAGAGTTTGGATTTGTACGAAGCAAAGATGAATCGTGTGTATATGTCAAAGCCAGCGGGAGTATAGTAAGCTTTCTCGTTCTATATGTCGATGACATATTACTCATAGGAAACGACGTCCCGACTCTGCAGGAGGTTAAGTCCTGGCTTGGGAAGTGCTTCGCTATGATGGACCTCAGAGAGGCTTCCTACATTTTGGGAATAAGGATAGTAAGAGAAAGAAGTAAGAGACTAATAGGACTTAGTCAGAACACTTACTTAGAGAAGGTACTAAAACGTTTTAGTATGGAAAACTCGAAAAAGGGAGAATTACCGATACAAAACAATGCCAAGTTGAGTAAGACTCAAAGTCCGAGTACCGAAGCCGAGAAAGCTGAAATGAGCCGAGTTCCATACGCTTCCGCAATTGGCTCAATCATGTACGCTATGAGTTGTACTTGCCCTGATGTAGCCTTTGCTTTGAGCATGGTTAGTAGATATCAAGGGAATCCAGGCAGAGCCCATTGAGTTGCGGTGAAGAATATCCTTAAGTACCTTCGGAGGACGAAGGAATGGTTCTTAGTCCTTGGAGGGAGTGATGAGTTGAAGGTGCGAGGGTATAGTGACGCTAGTTTTCAGACCGACAGGGACAACTATCGTTCGCAGTCGGGCTGGGTCTTTACCCTGAATGGAGGAGCAGTAACTTGGAAGAGTTCCAAGAAGGAAACCCTAGCTGATTCAACGTGTGAATCAGAGTACATCGCAGCGAGCGAAGCGTCGAATGAGGCAATATGGCTAAAGAATTTCATTGGGGATCTTGGAGTTGTACCTGCCATAAAGGAGCCCATGGAGATTTTATGTGATAATGAAGGAGCGGTTTCCTTGACCAAGGAACCGAGAGATCATGGTAGATCACAACATATCGACAGAAAATATCACTTTATTAGACATCGTGTAGAAGAAGGACAACTTGTAGTGAAGAGAATATCATCGGAAGATAACCCAACAGATCCGCTTACGATGGGACTGAGTAGGGTTAAGCATCTGCAGCATGCTAGGAGTATTGGGCTGAAGGATGATATTAGTATAGATTAGATAGTATTAGAAACGTGTAATAGATAAATGTAATTAACATTTGATGATTAAATAAAGGAGTTTTATTTATAAGTAATGTTACTATCTTATGATTAATTGTTTAACTATTGTTTCACTTTGCATGTTTTGACTTCCAGAATAATTGAGTTTATTAAGAATAATCGAATTGTTCAAATAGTCCACAATCGTTCATATGTCGGAAGTGAATATGAATGAAGATTGTCATTAATAGGTATGTAGTGTGTCTAAATGGTGTTACACATAGCAAAAGATTGCTGCAACATTCATGAGTGCTTATGAACTAGGTTTGAGCATTGGAACAAACCCGTGCTTGCTGGAATCACCTTATGGAATGTGATAGTAAATGGGTGATCGCAAGACGATAATATCATATAGTCTTAAAACCTAGATATATGGTTTGTTATTGGTTAATTGATTGTACATTGATAATGCGAAAACGCATTGGTAACTCGATGTTATAAAACGCATTGTTGTGTGTAGTTGGTTAATGAATAAGTAAATGCATATAAGTCGAAGTTTATCTGTAACTTTTATCCTATGAAGGAAAAAGCGATATCTCGGCCGCTCGATGATTTGATTTGACTTATGTGCCGGGCCCCGTCAAAACTGAATTGATGTGTTCGATTAAGTTCTATATCAAATAAATCGGAGATCGAAAAACCAAATGCTTGACTAACTATTCCATAGTATTGTCAGCATGATATCTAACAGAGGACTATATGATCCCTTATCTAAAGGACAAGATTGATTAGATTAGAGTTTGACATCGTCTTTGAGAGCTACGATTGCAAATTGGAATGTACCTGCACATATAGTTACTAGACTTATCCAAGTGGGAGACTGTTGGAATAGTGTCTAAGGCTGCAACTATATTAGGCAAGTATTTGACCCGATTGTGCATGGTCCTTTTGGGTTGCCTTCACCATAGCAACTTGATAGGATGGTTTATTAAGAGAGAGTAAATATTATTAGTATATTATGAGAATAATATAAAGAATAATATATAGTTATTTGATTAATATAAGTCATAGATTAATTAGTATTAATTTGGTGACTTAAGGAGATTAATTAAATAAGAGGGTATAAATTGTCAATTGTTTGATAGTTACACTTTAGACTGTAAATCCTTATTGGATAGAGGATGGACGAATTCTAGGGTTTGGGATAGCCTCAAATTCGTCCATGGGTTATCCAAAGTAAGGATTAGGATCACTTAAAGTCTAAGTTATCCAATTAGGGTTTAAGCTGTAACCCTTAAGGAGTCTACAAGTATAAATAGACCCTATGGGATAGAGAATCTGGAACCCTAGCTAAATTAAAGATACTCTGGCCGAATTCCTCCTCTCTCCTCTCTCTCAAATCATCCTATTTGCTAGTTGGTGTTTGTCAACCATTAGAGGAGTGACATTTGTGACTCTAAAAGCTCCAAGACAACAAGATCAACAAAGAACTCAAAGGTATGATTCTAGATATGCTTCAATATTTTTATTACACGTAAATAGTCATTAGAAGTCTTGGATTCAAAGCATGCTTGATTAGAAAGCCTAGATCCAAGCATTAGGGTTTTGCATGCGCTCATAGGAAAGTTCTTATGGCTAAAACCCATCAGAAAGATCTATTCCGAGTAAAACATGCTATGGATATTGCTTCAGCCCAAATATATTATGGAAGATTCGCATAGGCCAACATTGTTCTTGCAGCTTCGCATAGAGATTGATTTCTCCGCTCAACAACACCATTTTGTTGTGGTGTATATGGAGATGAAAAATTATGCAAAATGCCTTTATCCACCAAAAATGAATCAAGAACCTTGTTCTTAAACTCAGTTCCATGATCACTTTTTATCCTTCGAACCGTCTTCTTCAACATTTTTTCCATTTGTTTGATAAAGTTAATTATGATTTGTGCAACTTCTGACTTAAGCCTGAGAAAATAAACCCACGTGAATCTTGAAAAATCATCAACATTAACTAAGATATACCGTTTATGGTTGAGTGTTGAAACTGTCGAAGGACCACATAAATCAATATTTAAAAGCTCCAGTGGTTCAACAATCTTCGAATCAATTGTGATTGGATGACCTTGTTTATGTTTTTTGCCAACTTCACATACTGCACATAAAGAATCATTATCAAATTTGAGTATTGGTAAGCCTCTTACTAGATGTTAAAGAACAAGTTTATTGATGTTTCGAAAGTTGAGATGTGAAAGTCTTCGATTTCATAGCCGACTTAGGTCAGATGTTGCTTTTGAAAGAAGGCATACAACAGGTTTGCCTACAATTGGATTGATGTCCAAAGTAAACATATCACCCTTCCATTTGGATTTCAGCAAAACTTCTTTTGTATTCATATTCGAAATGACGCTACCTTCTTCATTAAAAAGTACTTGATTTCCAGTGCCTATTACAAGTTGTTATACACTTATCAAGTTGTGTTGTAAGACTTCTACATATGGAACACGATTCACCGTAGATTGTCTATTTGTGATCTTCCCATATCCTTTGACCTGGCACTTCTGATTGTTTCCAAACTTGACAACTCCAACATTTTGTAAGCTTCGAAAGTCTCTTAGATTCTCCTTCTTTCCAGTCATGTGAGGAGAGCAACCACTATCAATATACCATTTGTTATCGTATTGCTCGTCACATGGTATCTGCAATCATTGAAAGAATTTAGGTACCCAAGGCTTTTTGGGTCCTTGGAAATTAGGTTTGAATAAAGAATAACTGTTGACAAAATCACAAAACTTTAATTTTGAGACTATTAATAATATCGACATTTTCATTTGCATGGATTGAAACATAAGGTTTTGTATGTTTCGTATGTATACTTACAACACCCTTCACATTCTGAGTTTGTGATTGTTCGATTTTCGCTTTTATGACTGGTTTCCAGGCTCTTACCAAGATATTCGAATCTTTTGATTACGAACTGCCATTTGAAGAAGTATTGACATACTTCTCGTATGCTTCATTGATTTGGTCTTTCGAATATTTGCTTGATTGATAAATTTTGCGCTTCCCTTCGAGCCAGTGATCAATATTCTTTCGTGAAGCTGTGCCTTTTTCGTACAAAGCTTTCATTGTTTGTTTCTTCGTAAGATTAGGAAAATTTTTCTTTTGAGGAACAAAATCAATTTTTGGTTTTCAAACATATGATTCAACATAGGAAAGATCAACTGTTGATTTAAAATGTTGTCTTTGAGAAAACTTTGATGTCGATTTTTTTTTTCAATTTTTGAATTAGTTTTTGGACGATAAACTTGTTCTCTTTTTGAAAAAGATGAATTTTTCATTTTGAAAATAGACTTTGGTGATTTTGATTCAGACACATGTTTTCTTGAATGAACAAGATTTTTCTTTGTGTTTGAATTTCTTTCTGAATGAACAAGATAATTCTTTGATGGTTTTCTAGATTGGATTGTTTGCCAAAATATTTTCTTTCGAGCTTGTCTCTTTGAAAATTGATTTTCTTTTGAAAAAATTTCAATTTTTTCTTTGAATTCTTTTGAATTTAATTTTACTCCGGTATTTATTTCTTCAAAAGTTGGTTTATTGACTTGTTTTTCAATTTTTGATTTTTCCACCCATTTTCTCTGAGATATTTGACTTTGAAAAACATAAGAATTCTTTGTTAAGTTGTGTTGAACAGTGATTTGATTTGAGAAAAACCCTTCTTCTGATGTTTTCGAATTATCTTGGTCCACCAATTTCTTGAATTATGGTTTGACTTTTTCCACATTTCCAGTTGTTACGAATACTTGATTTGGAAACACAACATCATCCAAACACTTGAAAATTAGATACACCACTGTATTTGTTTCAAGATAATGAGCACCTTATTCTTTCATCACTTTTTAATATTGCTGTGTATCACCATACACCTGATCAACTACAATTCGAGGCATGGTGTCATCTTTGAACAATACATTTTCCTTCGAAAGTTTCTCATCTTTTTCATCATCACTATCATCTGTTTGACTGTCTCAGATTTCCACGAAGTCCAAATCACAAACTTTCAAAATTGAGGGTTGTTTTGTATCATTCTTAACAAACAAATCATTATCATTTTCTTTCCCTTTAGATGAAGATGCAATATTAATAATAGACAACTGAGAACAATCAACATCCTCAAGATTACTAACTTCACTAATATTGTCAAAATTATCTTCAATATCAGCAAAGTTTGATTAAGCGTCAAATGTTGAAGCTTTAGTCTTTTTCAAAATTTGAATTTGTTCCGACTTGGTCAAAGTATCATTTACAATTTCATCTAAATCATCAGTATGAAGATTTTCATTTACTTTGACAATTCCATATCTATACCTATCATCAGGAACTTTGTTAATTCAGCTATTTCTTTCTCACAATCATACAAAATGTTTTCTAGCGTAGCTCTTTCATAGGCTAGAAATGGTAGCAATTTCCTATGTTGTTCTTTATTGATTTCGCATGAATGATGTAGTTTAGTTAATTTTCCATACAATCATTTAGCCGAATTACAGTATATGTTCCTCTGTGCTAACAAAAATTTAGATTCACTAGACAAGTTATCCCTATCAACCATGATATTCGTTATTTGAAGTTCTAAACAATCTATCTTAGCAATTTTCGAATCTAGTTTCTTATGTGTCTCCAACAATTGAACAGACAAGTTCTTAGCCTCATTAATAACAGATACCGTAATTGAATCAAAATAAGTAACAGTTTCATCGAAAGATACTAATTCAAAATTATAAGCATGAACTGGAATATTGAAAGATTCAAGAATATTACGTACCTTTGTGGTCATTGGCGATTTGTCAACGGCTTTTGATACGAAGCATCTCCCACGAACTTCGTATGCCTCCTCATCTATTTCTTCCTCCATCTTCGCATACATTGCTCCATGGGTCGGATTTCGCATCTCATCATCATCTGATACAGACGACCAAATTTGATAAGTTCCATCTTCTTCTTGTTCACCATGAGCAACTAATGAAAGACTCTTTGCCTTCGCACGCAACTCCTCCAACTTTTCCACATAATACGCTCCATCTTTTGTCATATTCTTTTTCTCATCTTTCTTCCTTAGCATGAAATCATTAGCTAAATGATTAGCCCCATTGAAATAATGACAGTCAATCATAACATCTCTCTTCAACTTCTTCTCTGTTTTTCCCTCAATAACCTTCACATCTTTCTTTTCTTCCTTCTTCTTCCCATCACCAGCACTTTTACTCAAAAAATTCCCTTTTGTCTCAGATGACTTTGCCTTCGGATTGAATGACTTTTTGAAGAACGTTTTCACGTGATTGTTTGAATAGAAAGCAATTGCCTCATCATTTGAGTTCACAATGAACCCTTCGTCTTCATCTGACACATTTTTCTCATCATCCCTTTCAGATATCTTTGAAACCAAAGCTAGTGGCCCTCCCAAACTTGCCTTCGATTCTTCTGCAATTTCATTCACTTCGCTTTCATGTGACTTAAACTGATTGTACAAGTCATTCAAGGTTGATGTATCAAAGCTCTGTTGATTCTTAGTCATCATACTTACACTACGCTATTCCTTACGAAGACCCATAACAAAAATTAAATTGAACTCCATGGATGATCTGGTGATTCCATATCGATTACATAGATAGATTAATTCATTAAGATGACCGTAATAAACCTCGATTAATTCACCGTCTTTCTTTTTGAAGTCCTTAAGTTCCACCAAGCATTGTTTCACAGAATAAACTTTTGTCTTCTCACTCTCTTGAAAATTTTCTTTAAGATTGTTCCATATCTCCTTTGCAGTTTTACAACTTCTTACGTAGTTGTAAACAATAGGGGGCAAAGCTCCTCTCAGCTCTCTCATGCATCTCTTCTCCAGTTTTTTAAGACGATCAGATTGATTCTCTACCTCAGAATTTCCAAAAGAAGAACCAATTTGTTGAACATTTGACGGTGGATTGCGATCTCCAGAAATACAATTCCACAATTCTTCATCCAAACCATTGAGATAATACTGCATACGATCAACCCATTGATCGTAATACTCAGGACTTAGCATAGGAATTTTGGTGGATCAACCTAAAAGATGAGAGAATGAAGTCATGGAATTAAGATTGAAAGACGCCATTGATGTACGGAAGAAAACCTTGACAATTTTTGAAGAAACTTTAAGAATTTGACAACAAACTATATGATTCAAATCACAATCACTAGTAGGACACTTGATTCAATGGTTCAAAAGCATAATCGACTCACAGACTTAGATCTAATGAATTTTTCACTTTCAAAAACTGTGGAATTTTTTAAATCAAAAAGTTGATATAAATTTTTTTTGAAAAGATGAAAATCAGATCAAAGATATGATTCCTGCTCTAATACCAATTGATGAAACAAGGAATCGAGTATGTAATGAATCAGAGTAACAAATGATCAAAAGTAATATTGCGAGATTTGAACACCGATGTAAATATGATTTATGGTTCAGCTCTATTACGCTCTTATGATTTTTCAGAGTACAAGAGATAATTCTTATCAAAAGACCTCTATCTAACTCTAGTAAACACTCCTATTTATAGGAGAGAAAAGCGTAAAAAAATATGTACTAAGTACTAAACATTAAGCTTAGAATACAATGCCTTACTAAAATATATTATAATCCATACGAAGAGTACAAAAGATTTCGACTCATTACAATCCCAAAATACCCTTACAAAATTTTTTAGAAATACTATTATGGATTGTTCGTTCAGTTTAAATGATTATAACTTTTTATTAAAAAATTAATACATTTCATTTTTCTTGCACCAAATTAAAAATTATTTTATATGTTTATTATATATCATCTATTGTGAATTTTTGTAAATAAATTTTAGAAAATAAGGTCGTTGATACAAAACTTTATTTTTTAAGATTACAAGTTTTTTTAATTTATTTTTAGATATTGAATACAATATGATCCAAAATAATTTGATTTAAAATATTTACGATTCGAAAAAATGGAATGATTGGATATGTTTATGATCTGAAAATCTTGTGATTCAAATATTTTATGATCATTAATTTTATATTTATGATTCAAAATTAAATGATTCAAAATATATAATAATCCAAAATTTGTTTTTTGAACAAAAAAGCTTTATTTAATTGGATATATTATTCAAAAATTATATAATCCAAAATGTTATGATGCATAATACTTCTATTCAACATGTTAAAATAAAAAAATAATACAATTTAAAAACAGTATGAACGGAAAGTATTATGATAGTTATTATTTTCTTGTTTAAACCTTTTATAATTGTTAAACATTAAAGCTCGAACCAATAATTAGTTGACACATATAAATTTTTTTATAAAATATTAAAACAAAATTAAGAAAACACTAGTAACTTCAAATATGTAGTGAAGACATTAAAATTAAAAAATAAATAGTTTTCTTAAATACAATTAAATAAACAAAAAATAAAAGAAAAAACCTCAAAACCATATATATATATATATATATATATATATATATATATATATATATATATATATATATATATATATATATATATATATATTTCATTTTTTTGAATTTTTTTAAATATATAATTTTTTTTATAAAAAGAGCAAAAAAAGAATAGAGCCCACTTAAATGATATTCCATCAACATTCGTCGTACGTTATTAAATCATCAAGTACGTATTACTTACCATGGGCGTGCATCGAATGCGAATGCATCATGTCCAAGTATTGAGTTTCATGTTTATGCACCTAACGAAGTAGGTGGTGGAGAATTGTTGTCGCATTCCTCACCATTTTTTCAGCAGGATCCGCATCATATATATATATATATATATATATATATATATATATATATATATATATATATATATATATATATATATATATATATATATATATATATATATATATATATATATATATATATATATATATATATAAAACGATTTGAAAATTGAAAACATTCTTTCATTTTTAAAAACAAACATATTTCAAATATATATTCTCCAAAGTGTCATGAAAATCAAATGTCATAACAATATCAAATCCCAGAATCTCAAATATCTCTCCATGAGTGTGTACAGATCATGCTGGCGCCTTCCCACGATCCTCACCAGTACCTAAAACACCTAACACATAACACTATAAGCATAAATGCTTAGTGAGTTTCTCAAAATACCACATACAACACATATTAACCACTCGAGGCTATAACTCTATATGAACGTCTAGTCAATGTGTCTCGGTGGGACCCTCCAGTCCCATAACTCTGTGGACACTCAGGTCCTTACTCTATGGACCCTCTGGTCCTAACTCTGTAAACTCTGAATCATACACAACATAAATCACATAGAATAACACAGTGCATCACAGCATACTAATAGCATATAAGCTACTCTATCACAAATCTAATTACCACTCTACGTAATGTATAGTGAGAAGACTCACCTCAAGTAACTTGGATAAATCTCGAACTCGATATACAGATTTAGCCTCCACCTAATCACCTAAAATAAATACTCATAATCAATTCGACTCTCAAAGGCTAGACTAACCCCTCTCTAAATTCTCTCAGAAGGGTAAAAGACCATCTTACCCCTCTAATGGTTCAACGGTCCAAATGTTGACTAAACCCTAAAAGTCAACGAAATACAACCCTCCAGAGTACGCGATGCGTAACAATTCTATTCGTTGGGCATACTCGGATACTTCACAAAATCGAGGAGCTCACCCCCTACACTGTGCGTACTAGGATTATGCCCAACGTGCGTCCCAGTCTTATACTCTTTTTGATTTTTGGTCTTAAACGGTTAAGACATAAGCTCAAATTCCAGATCTGACTATTCTAAGGCTAAATAATCCATAAAGTTGAAACCTTTCAGCCTTTGCATGGCTGTGAAGGTCACCAATCACTCCAAATACCATTCATTTTTCCTTCTTAAGCCCTTATCTCATGCATGACTTAATCTTAACGTCTAAGATTGGATTTTTATGAGCCTACAACACATATTACACAGGAATAGGGCAGATCTAAGTTTATGGAGACCCTTTGCTCATAATGTCTCCACCTTGGAACCAAAAACCCAAAAAATGGGTTGATAAAGCACAAATCAAAGATGACAAGGAAAGCTTTGAGCTTTTTACCTCAAAGTGAAGCTCCAACCTCTGTAGAACTCAGATCTATGCTTGTCCTCCAACTTCTAGCTTCCACAATGGGATCCTGTTCTTCTTCACCACGACAAAATGACACTTTTAAGCTTAAGAACACACACACAAAAAAGGTTTTAATGGGGTTTTTTCTCTTAGGGTTTCACTCTATGTAATATGATGGCTAGGGTAAGGACCATATCATTCCTTCTATAGTCCTAAAGTCTCATTTAGGGTTTTGCATCTGAGCCAGTTACGCCCAATGTAACTTTGGCACACCCAACCTACCTAATTGAGTCCACGTCCATAATAAGCGCATGAGTACGTCCAGCGTACTCGTTTGCAACAGTTTTCATTTAAGGGCAAAAATTGATAATTTGGTAAAGAAGAAGGGTTAAATAGATATACCTCAATCTCGAGATGTTACATATATATATATATATATATATATATATATATATATATATATATATATATATATTGATGAGTTTAAAAACAAAGTTAAAGATCGATTAGATCAATGAAACAGGTAGATGAATGACTAAGTAAACAATTAAGAACAAGCTAATGAATCAAAAGGTGTCGAATGATTCAATAAACAATCCTCAGAAGAGCTCGATGAAGAACGTCAACTGTAGAGGATTTTAGGGTTTACAATATTCAATGAGAATGACGACTGTTACTATACGCATACATGCATGCATATATTTATAATCAAACCCTAATAGTTTTTCTAACAAAAATAACGCTAATCTAGCTGAACACGGATTCACAAGCCCAATCCGGTTGTAAAACAAAAGGGCCCAAGACGCAACTCTATTATCTTCAACAATCTCCCCCTTTGCGTCTTTGGCACAGAGTCTTCATTCTCTTTTAACAGCAGAAGGCTTCTTTACCGTTTCAAAAATTCTCGGTATTATAGCCAGAATGTGATGCCTGAAGGTGATATACCAACAAAGCATATCAGTGAAGTTCTTCTTGTCTACTGTTGAGTTCTGCTTGCATCGGTGAATGATATTTATAATATGCTCCAGACAATCTGTTGAAAACAGAGGTTTGTCTACCAAAGCAAACAGAAACTTATGCTAGTCGCCTCTGGTGAACATGACCGTTAGATTGGAAGAATCAATTTGCCCTACCTTCATTTTATGAACATCTCCTGTCTTGGAAGTAGGCTTAACGGTTGGTTTCTTGTTCATGATCTTTGCTATTTCCTGATCCATAGTGGCGAGCTTATGGATGTAGGAAGCCAACATTCTTTTGAGATGTTTAAGAATCGGTTCATACTCTCTATGATTGGAGAGAAGAATGTTGTATAGCAGAATCCAATCATGCGGATTCAGACTGGGAAGATCTGCCAGAGAAATGAGATGTTCTGTGTTGGCCGTTCCTCTGTTGATTTTGAAATTAACGTTCACAAATTTCCCAGCCTGTGTTGGTTTCAGTACCTTGACTTTAATAATCTTCTGAGCACTCCATGTCAAGTACTGCAGTTGACCATACTTCAGATAGAAATCTATTAACTCTCTGGCAACCTTCAAGTTCGGATGAGGGACATCAGCAGTGACATCAAAGCAATGAAATGTAAAAGCTTTTCGCGTGATTGGCATGTCAAACTGCGAGTCTTTTGTATTTTCACACTCGAAGGATGCAATCGGTTCCAACCAATATATGGAGGGAAACTCAATCGCTTGAGTGATGAGTGTGTCTTTGTCCCATTCTGGGAACAGAGTCTTCTTGGCTTGTATGGCATCCTCATCCTCCTTGGTCTTTCTTTCCCTAGCCTCGGCCTCTCGAGCTATCTTAAGAGTTTCATCTAGCTCTTTGTCCCTTTTCTTTCGTTGAAGAGCTTCAGTGATAGTTTCATCTGAATCTGACTCGCTCTCAACAAGGACTTGTTTCCCAGAACCCGAAGCTACATTAACCTTCGGTTCTGTCTTTGACACACCTTCCTCTCCCCCTTGTCGCGGAAGAACAAGCTTCTCCGAGACACCCTTCATTTCGCTTAAGATGTTAATTGCAGGAAGGAGTTTAACCTGGAGATGCTGTCTGATAGTAAGGGTAAGGAAGGGATCATGAGTGTCAAGAACACTTGTCAACATATTCTTGACATCACCAGCGCAACCTTGAAGAACTGCCCGCTGAGTTTTTAGCAAATAAATTTCTTGTTGTGCCTGGGCCAGTTGTATCTTTTGTAGGTCAATAGTTGCCTGATGCTTGACAAGATCTTCCTTTAGGGTGCTCTCTGCTGCTAGAGAAGCAAAACGTGAATCCAAAGATTTGAGAAATGATGTGGATTCAGTTTTGAGGTCAGCACGCAGAGCCTCAAATTTGGAGGTTTCACCCTGAAGGGTAGCCGAGAAAGAGTCAACGGACGTCTGAAACTTGGCCGCACTGGAATCTGCATGAGCTTTTAGAGAATCAAGAAAGATCTGAGTTGTGTGAACAACCTCAAAAACTTCCTTGGTGGCTTTGGAGCATGAAGCAGCTAAGTTGTCGATGGCATTAGTTGAACGATCCAGAGCGTCAGTGTACGTCTTGATCGCAGACTCAATGAAGGCTTTTAGCACAACACCCCCGTAGGCTTTATTATCAGCTAGCAGACTGTCGAGTTTGTTGTGAATTTCTTGAATCTGCTGACTAGTGACAGGGGTATCGGCATCAGTGTCTGTGGGAATCCGGTATGGGTTATAATAAAGAGAGTGGTACTCTTCATCATCGCCGCCCAAGGTGGCACCGGAGTTGGAGGATGGAGAAGGAGATGGGGGAATGTTAATGACCGGGGTTTCAACCACAGTAGCAGCCCCTGTATCAGATACATTGACTGTTACTGGTGGTTGGGAAGAGGTGATAGTAACGGATTCGGTGATAATTGGTGTGGAGATAGAGGATGAAGGGTGAGTAACAGAGAAGGGAATGGTTGGTTCTGTTGTAGTGGGAGGGGTTGTTATAGGAACAGAAAGTGGGACCTCCTGTGTTAGTGATTGGGGTGGTGTAGGAATTTTAGGGGAAAAGGGAGGAGTGGGTGATTTGGTAATTTTGGGAGATGTAGGTGGAGAGGGTGATTTGGGAATTTTGGGAGATGCTGGTGGAGAGGGAAGATGAGAGCCTGCGGGAGAAGATGGTTGTTGAGGAGACTGAGCAATTGTAGTTTCGGTTGGAGGAGCAGCAGCGTCTGTGTCGGATGGGTCATTAGGAGCAGAGCCAGGAGAAGGAGACCCTTTGGCTCTTTTAGCCATCTTCTTGACCTTCTTAGACTTGGACTGAGAAGGTTCCTCTGCATCAGATTTGCGTTTGGAGGATCTGTGCTTTCTCTCCTTCTTTGGTTCAGTTTCTTTCTTCTCTGTTTTCTCCTTTTTGCTTGCCCTCTTGCCACGGTTGGCAGGTTGATTGAGGGCGTCGAGTGCAGCTCTTTGTTCATCGGACAGAACCCTTGGAGGCAAGGGTGTTCTGGTGCTATAGTCAGCCATGATTTTGCTGTGAGGCGTGACGCACCTATACATGGATTCAGGAATCAATCCATAATGGAGAAACTTACTTGGATCAAAGACGATGATCTTCTTGGTGTGGTAAGAGGCAATTGAAGCCATAAGAGCATCCTTCATCACCGGGATTTCAAGGGAATCCATGGCCTTCTTGGTAATAAGCGTCGAGAAACGGCCGCATGATATCTTAGAGTACCGTGTAGTGGTGTTGAGACTCTGAACTACTTGAGACCAGATTATGGAGCCATAATCTAGATTGATGCCGTTGTAAAGACCATACAAGATGGTGAGAAACCCTTTACTCGTGGTGTCAGAACCACCACACCTCTCTGCTAAACCCTTAATCAGAAGGGTAAGCAATCCGTTCCACTGAGACGGAAGACAGGATTTCTTGACTTCGGCGATAGTAGTAAGAACATCCGTATACCCCATTTCGTACATCATTGAGAAGAGTTGAGTAGTGGTGATAAAATCCGGTGAGATGACGGAAGAGTCGACTGCAAGCCCTTGAAGAGAGCAAAACCTTATTTTGGACACAGAGGTTTTCTTGTCGTGGATGGTGAAGTAGATGCGATCTTTGTGTTTGTCGTAGTTTGCCGTTGTGTAGACTTGAGAGAGCAGGGACATTGGAACGGCTTCCACCTGCATGAGTGCCAACAACAATGGGGAATATTTTAGGCATTCCACCATGTGTAGCATGTATGAATCATATAAGAACGGGGTCATCTCTATAATCATATTCTGATTAGGTTTGATGGAGAGCAGAGATGAAGATGCAGTTTGATCTTGTGCAGAAGAAGAAGTCGCCATTGTTGAGTTGTGGAAGAAGGTGAACTGTGGAAACTTTTCAGCGAGATAATTCGTCGGAGGTAAATGCCAAAGAACACGGTCACCTCGTATTTCTACCGGTTACTGGAGAGAGAAAATCGTGATGATGAGGAAACCATAACGTCGCCTGAAAAAGCGCGATTGGAAGTTATGGTGTATCCCAGGAATACGTCAGCACACGTGGGTGTGAAACGAATCAATTGCACGCGCCCAAATCATTTTTGTACCGTTTGAAATTCCTTGTGCCCTTGTTTGGTTACAACTGAAACTTAAAACCATATACGAAACAGTAGAATGTTGGAAAAAATTAATTTTCGTGCATAGGAGTGTGAAAGATAAAGAAATAAATCAAAGGTGTTTGGGATGTGAGTGTTGTCTATGAAGAAGACAGAAAGCGGAAGATTCCGGGCAAGAATCGCTTCCTTCAAAGCCAAGAGAGACTTGAAGTGCTTGTGTGGTTTCCCGGGAAATACGATCAGTTGTCTATTAATAAACAATGAAAGGCATCTTTTGATCATGGGCTGAAGGGTGGCTGACCTCTAACCGAACATCAAGTCTTAACATAAAACTGAGTGTTGGCAGAGATACCTGTGAGACCGATGTGATCTATTGAACAGGTAGGTGAGAATTATCTCGTGACAAGCATAGGATAGACAGAAATCTCAAATAAAAATAAACTGGACCTCTTTGGGAAGAAATGTCTTAGGTGGAGACGATTTCATAAAAGATCACACAAAAAAAAGAAAATGAGATTTCCAAGTAAAATCTTGAGTATATCACTCACCGTCAATTCATTTCAGGTATTGGATTTTGGGTTTCACTTAGAACGTGGTAAACGAATCCAAGATCATAAACACAGAGGTTGTGTAACCATAAGCCTCAGTGGTAAAGACCGAAAGCATCAAGGGTTACTTTGGGGAATCGAAGGTAAATGAAGAAGTTGAGGAGGTGGTTAAGAGACCGAACGTACCTTCTGCTTCAGAATAGGGACAAAGCAGAGCAACTCATGTTTCAAATGAGTAGAGTAAGGTAGCTCTAGACCGAGTGTGAGAGAATAGCCTGATTGGGAAGAAACGATAGGTATAGATCGAATCATTAAGGCGTACTCAAGGTCATAGAGGCTTGCGACAACATACATCAGCATGCTTCTAGGGCCGTCTAACTAGTCTGAGAGAGATAAAACATACCTGGGTAAACACTACAAAAGTTGATGCTTGTATTTACCTGTGCAAAACATACACCGACCAGGACTTGCAAGTAGTGGAAGTAAGTAAAAAAAAAAAAAAACGGAATAAAACAGAAGAATAAAATGTTTTTGTAATTTTGAGATTTTTCTGAAAAATAAATAAAAACAGAAAGATAAAATGTTTTTGTAATTTTGGGATTTTTCTGAAAAATAAATAAAAACAGAAAGATAAAATTATACAACATAAAAAATGATGAAGCAGAGAGAGACCGAGCGATCTGGGGATTTCGGTGACAATTTCAGAACAGAGATGAACCGAGCGGTCTGCCTAGTTCAGTTCCAGTAAATCATCAAAGCAGAGAGAGACCGAGCGGTCTGTTTGCTTCGGTTCCTTTAAATCTTCAGAGTAGAGAGAGACCGAGCGGTCTGTTTGCTTCGGTTCCTTTAAATCTTCAGAGCGGAGAGAGACCGAGCAGTCTGTTTGCTTCGGTTCCTTTAAATCTTCAGAGCAGAGAGCAACCGAGCGGTCTGTCTCTTTCGGTTCTTGATACTTAGATGGAGATATGAGGATTTGGGACCGATTCTCCAACCATCATACCCAAGCCTTGTAGAATTTTGTTGAAAGTCGTTTCAGGAAGAGCTTTGGTAAAGACATCGGCCAATTGATCAGTGGTTCTAACAAAGTGTACTCCAACGTTTCCGTCTTCCACGTGATCTTTGATGAAGTGATACCTCAGTGCAATGTGCTTGGTCTTGGAATGCTGCACTGGGTTATGACAGATCCTAATTGCACTTTCAGAGTCACAATATAGTGGGATCTTTTTCATATTGAGTCCATAGTCTCGGAGTTGACTCTGGATCCAAATCACTTGAGAGGTACAGGAAGCAGCGGCAATGTATTCGGCTTCAGCAGTAGACAGTGACACGCATGTTTGTTTCTTTGACTGCCAGCTAACCAACTTCCCATCGAGGAATTGGAAAACGCCAGTGGTGCTTTTCCTGTCGAGACCACAACCACCATGGTCTGCATCTGAGTAGGCTTGAACGAAGAAGCCTGAGTTAGAAGGGTACCACAGACCTAAAGAGGTAGTTCGCTTGAGATAACGGAATATGTTTTTCACTGCAAGCATATGAGGTTCCCTTGGATTTGCCTGAAATCGAGCACAGTAACAAACGGAAAACATTATGTCAGGTCTGCTAGCAGTAAGATACATTAGAGAGCCTATCATCTGACGATAAAGGGTAAGATCAACAGCCGGTTTGTCCAGGGATGGAAAGAGCTTAGTGCCGAATGCCATTGGGACTTTGACCTTTGAATCTCCCATCATGCCAAATTTTGCTAAGAGATTCTTTGTGTAAGCTTCCTGGTTGATAAAGATGCCTTCAGGTCCCTGTCTGATATTTAAACCAAGAAAAAAGTTAATGGGACCCATTGAGCTCATTTCAAATTTAGTCTCCATCAGCTTTCTGAATTCAGCTGTTACGCTTGGATTCGTGGAGCCAAAGATGATATCATCGACGTAAATTTGAACTATCATAAGGTGGTTACCTTCCTTTTTGCGAAAGAAGGTTGGGTCAACCGAACCTTGTTTGAATTTGGACATCTTTAAAAATTTAGTCAACGTTTCATACCAAGCCCTCGGTGCTTGTTTCAGACCATACACAGCTTTATCCAAGATGTAACAGTGATCAGGATGCTTTTCATTCACGAATCCAGGAGGTTGCTCCACATACACAGTCTCTTCGAGATCTCCATTGAGAAAGGCACACTTGATGTCCATTTGAAAGACCTCAAAGTTTTTGTGAGCAGCATAAGCAAGAAATATTCTTACTGATTCCAGCCTAGCTACCGGAGCGAAAGTCTCTTCATAGTCAATGCCTTCCTCCTGACAGTATCCTTTGATGACCAGACGAGCTTTGTTTCTGATAACATTCCCTTCCTTGTCGAGTTTGTTCCTAAAGACCCATTTAAGACCAACAACCGAGGCATGAGGAAGAGTTGGAATAAGACGCCAGACCTTGTTCCTTTCAAATTCTTTCAGTTCGTCTTGCATTGCTTGAACCCAATCAGAGTGATCAAGAGCAGTTTTAACTGTCTTTGGTTCAACTTTGGATACGAATGAGTTAAACATGCAGAATTCGACTTTTGAGTACAAGGATTCTTGTTTTGCCTTGAGTTGTGATCAGGTCAGAACTGTTTCTGAGATATCACCGACAACTTGAGAAATAGGATGATTTCTGGTCCATTTGGTGAGAGGAGGGAAGTTTGGATCAAAGGATGGATCCAATTCAGCATTTATCATCTCTTCTGGTTCGGACAGACTGTCGAAGTCGAATGATTTATCAGCATGCTTCCCCTCGACATGTGATCCTGCAGGAATGTCTTGTGAATCTTGAGCTATAGGGGTTTCCTGAGGTGATGATCTTTCGGGTGTTGATGAACCTACGGTTGGAGAGGCTCTGTCGATTGGTGAGACACTCTCGGTTGGAAGTTGAAACCACAGCTCCCCCTCAACTTGTGAACTTGGCTGGGATGCAGGTGGATCCTCCCCCTCTACTGATGCATTGTGTTGAGGAGGGTCTTGTGAACTCGATTCTTCTTCATTCATTCTTCTTGCAGCATCGTCAATAAGTTGCATCAAGTTATCTACCCTGTTGTCTGCTGCATTGGCTTCAGAAAGAGTGGCCTTTTCTGGTTCATCAAAAAGCTCCATGAATTTCTCGAATAGATTGGCAATTGAGGCTGTGACTTGGCCAGTTTGAGGAAAGATTTCTCCAGCTGTGTCTTCGTTGGCCTGTAGCTTCTTAACATAGCTATCATCAAAAGTCACGTAGTAAGTTTCTTCGATCTTCTTTGAACGCTTGTTTAACACTCTGTATGCTTTGGAAGTAAGAGAATAACCCAGAAATATCCCTTCATCAGCTTTGACATCAAACTTGTTGCGGTGTTCTTTGGAATTGAAAATGAAGCATCTGGAACCGAACACATGGAAAAACTTCACATTTGGCTTCCTGTTGTTGATGATCTCATAAGGAGTGAGAGTGAAGCGTTTGTTAAGATACGACATGTTCTGTGTAAAACAAGCACCAGAAATAGCATCAGCCCAAAAATATAAAGGTAAGGAAGCAAAACTTAGCATTGTTCGGGCAGCTTCACATAAGGATCGGTTTCGTCTTTCGACAATTCCGTTCTGTTGAGGTGTGTAGGGAGCAGAGAAGTTGTGACTGATCCCTTTTTCTTCCAGGAATTCTTCAAATTCTTTATTTTTGAATTCCAACCCATTGTCACTTCTGATGTTGCGAACGACCTTCTTCAGCTGAACTTCAATCTGCTTGATGAACACTTTTAGCTTGTGAGTTGCTTCAGATTTAAGCTTCAGATAGAACACCCATGTAAAACGTGAAAAGTCATCAACAATAACAAGAATATACTTGCTACCACCAATGCTTTCTACAGAAGATGGACCACATAAGTCAATATGAAGTAATTCCAGTGGTTCAATGACTTTAGTGTTTATTATGGATGTGTGACTTTGACGACTCTGCTTTCCCATTTCACATGCAGCATACAGATGATCTCTATCATATTTGAGCAATGGGAGACCCCTCACATGACTTCCAGTGACAAGTTTGTTGATATCTTTGAAGTTGAGATGAGAGAGTCTTCTGTGCCATAGCCAGCTTTCATCAGATGGTGCCTTGGATAACAGACAATTGGCTGGGTTTCCTTTGATTGGTTTGAGATTTAGAGGAATCGTTTCACCTTTGCGCTCTGATTGGAGAATAACTTTGTTCGTCTTCTTCTCAATAATTTCCGAACCTTTATCATCGAATGAGACTTTGAGACCTGTACCTCCAACAAGCTGAGATACACTGATGAGATTGTGTTGTAACCCCTCTACATATGCAACTTTCCTGATTGAAAAATCACCGTTTGTAATCATCCCGTAGCCTTTGATTGTTCCGAAGGAATTGTTCCCAAATTTGACATTTCCACCATTTGAAAGAGATCTGAATTCCCTTAGTTCTTCCTTCCTCCCTGTCATGTGACGCGAGCAGCCACTGTCAATGTACCATTCTTCGTCATACTGCTCGTCACTGATAACCTGCAAAAATTAAGCAGATTTAGGAACCCAGAGCTTTTTGGCTCCTCGTGAGTTGTTTGCGGGATTAGTAAGAGAGATGTCAACAACATATGTCGTTTTTATTAGTGTTTTATCGTCTTTTCTTTTGATGGTGAAAACTTTGATTTTATTTGGAATTAACGGTTTTGGAATTGATTTTGATTCAGTATCTGAAACCTTCTATTTCCATTTTTGATCAGCTGAAGACTGAGATTTTTGAGAAAAAACAGAGTGGACTTTAGGATGAGAGGAGATAGAGGATTTTGTGGAGTTAGAAGAGTTAGGAAGAGATGACTCAGAACGGTATGACTTCTTGATTGAAGAACCTAGGTGACTCTTCTGCTTTTGACTAAGGGTAGGACCAACTTTAGAGTTTTGACTTCTTTTATTTCCCGAACCGAACCTATGTTTTTGGTTGAAATCATTCTCTGAACCGAATCTATTCGTTCGGTTGTTGTTGTGCTCTGAGCCGAACCTCTGCTTTTGGTTGTTGTTCTTCTCAGAACCGAACCTCTGCTTTCGGTTGTTGTTTTGCTCAGAACCGAACCTCTGCTTTCGGTTGTTGTTGCTCTCCGTCGATCCCTCAGGATTTTTCGCTGGTTTTAAATTCCTATCATGATGTGAGAAATAGGCATTTTGCGATCGCCAAAACTGTTTTCTTTTGGAGAGATTTTTCCTGTATCTCTGATTCCTTTCCCGTTTTTGACTTCTCATCTACTTTGGTCGATGATGGACGTTAGCTTTATGTTCATTGGTTGAACCACTCTGATCCGATGTTGTTTTGCTTGGAGATGTGACTTCTTTTGCAGGAATTTCTTTCTCTTGAGGAACATATTTCGTTCCACTGGTACTTGCCACGTTGAAGCAATCAGATTTATTTAAAGGTTCTGGAACGTATCTGCCTTTGCTTTTCCATGAAGTCCTTTCAGACAGACCTACCGTTTCATCAGCATTGTCAATGGGAGCCGACCAGAAGAACTCATCACAGCCATCAGCATTGTCTTCGTTCACAATAGCTGTTAGTTCAGCAGTCTGATGTTCGGTTACACCAGTGACTTTGTATACCTGATTCGGAGTGGTCCTAACTTTTTGGTATACAACTGCCTTCTCTACAAGAATCGGGGACTTTTTTTGGGACAACCAAGCGAATTCCACATAATTTTCTGAGATGAGATTTTTGTGGTTCTCAGGTTCATTTTTGACAAATTCTGAGCAATCAACTGTGTCTTCTACAGAAATTTCACTCATGTTATCGTCCTCATTAAGCTCAGATGCATTTTCAACATCAATTTTATTTTCCGAGCTTAAGTTGACATTCAGTGAGTCAAATTTTTTTATAGTTTTGGTTCTAAGCTTCAGTTTATCATTTTCATCCAAAAGATTTTTGAGCATATTCTTGTGGTCCTTGGATTTTATGAAAGATTCAATTTTGTCCAGTCCATATAAATATGTTGGATTAACATCCTTAGACGAAATAATACTCTCACAATTAAATGCATCAGCATCAATTTCATCTTCCTTAAATTCAAGAAAGGGTAAAATCATGCGATGAATCTTTTGCCCTATTTCACAATTTAAATGAAGCTGAGTAATATTAGTATAAAGACGTTTGGCAATCAGAAAAAAAACATTTCGCTGTTTCAAAAGCTTTAAGTTATCTCTTTGCAAGTAGATGTTTTCATCTTTTATTTTGATTAACTCTGACTCCTTCAGTTCGATCCACATCCGCCGTTCCTCACTCTTCGAAGACACCCTGCTTAATTGATCAGTTAGGTTAGAATTGGTGACCCGAGTTTGACTTAAACTACTATCCAGATGAGAGATTCTTGAATTAACATTTTTTAATTCCTTTTCATATGAGCATTGTGGGACTTTAAATGAGACAAAAACTGATTGTACCTTCTTGATCAGATCATCAAGTTCGCTGAACTGCTCGCTGAGTGGTTTGGCGGTAAAGCATAGATTCTGCTGTTCTTTGTCTTCATTCCCACCATCAGTGTTGTATCCTCTCATCTGAGACACGTCGGACACCATCAAGCATCTTCCTCCACTGCTTTCTTCTTTCGCTACATAGGCCTTTCCATGAGAAGGCTTCCTCACTTCATCATCTTCAGAATCGGTTGACCAAACCTCCACGCCACCGAACTCATCATCAGCTACCGAGCCCTGCACAATTAAAGCATTCATGGAAGGGTTAGCAGCAGATTTCTTCTTCCTTAACTCATCAAGCTTTTTCATCAACACAGCATCTTCATCATTTTCTTCATTCTTTTCTGCCATCTTTTTGAGGACACAATAATAGCAGCTCACTCCAGAATCTCCTTCAGCTTTCTGTTCCTTCTTTGCTTCTTCAGCTTTCGGTTCATCTTTGACTTTTTCAGTGCTATTGTCACACCCCCAAACCAAGGATGGCGGAAACGTTCGGGGGTGGAGGACTTCATGTATAGCATCATAACCACAATTTCAATAGTAATTCAAGCAAACACAACCAACATATATATAATTGAAAAGTTACATCACTTGTATGAATTACATGTTTCAAAAATCAATTACAATATGTTGTCAAAATATGAAAAGTTTGACGCCTCAACGTCCCATCCTCAAAAGCACTTGGTAACCCGATTAATGTTTTCCTGTGAATACAAGTTGTTTGAAAAGTGTCAACACAAGGGTTGGTGAGTTCATAAGCTTTTATTAATAATCTTATTAGAAGTCTTTCACATGTAAATGTCGCGTTGTTTCAGAAAAATCCGATATTTTCCTTGAAATCCGAAGAATGTAGCCTTACAACCAAAGACTAGAATGTATGAGAAGTCATCGTTTCTTAGTAGAAATGTTGTGAGTTTAAAATGAAATGGAAAGTAAATTTATTCTATCAACCTAAAACCTACTTTGGTTTTTATGCAACCCCGTAAACTTTATGAATTGTTGTCTCCCTAAGTGAGTCGCTATAATCATACTGTGACTATGTGAACCTGCCACAACGTTTCTCAGGCGTCGCGAAAATGAAATGACATTTGTCACCCGTAGACCTGCAGGTCCAACTGTAGCTAGCAGCAAGGTGTGGGGTGTCAATCCCAATATAGATCTATATACAAGTATCACGTTCTCCCTCAAGGAGATTCTGATTATAACTACCAGGAATTATATCCCGCACTCGGACGTACGGGGAGATAGAGAGATAGAGATCGAAAAAAATAGAGAAACTCACAATATAGGATAACAAGTTTACGATAATTGTGTGTGAATATAAATATTTCTTGTATGAATGTACCTTTCTTGTATGAGTGCGTAGAGTGATGTATCATAAACTATACCTATTATAGTTTATCTAAAATGTATGTACTATGTATGAACCCTTTTTATGGAAATGTAACTAGTGTTGTGAATTTATCAGAACATAGATTAACTTTCGTGAAATGTGTGCGAATAGAAATCTTTCTTGTATGAATATACCCTTCTTGTACGAGTGCGTAGAGTGATATATCATAAACTATACCTGTTATAGTTTATCTAAAATGTTTGTAATATGTATGAATTCTTTTATGAAAATATATTAGTATTGTGAATTTATCAAACTATACCTCTTATAGTCTAATAATACGTGTTCCAAAATGAATGAATAATATTTAATATTTAATATGAATGTCTTAATTCCAGTTCATAATGATAAACTAACATGGAAACACATTCAAATATTAGAACTTATGATTATACACTTTGCTCAACATAATACAAAGTGTTATGATATTTACATGCTGTTGGCTAACTTTAGCCATTCTGCCCTGTATTTGGAAAAAATCATAGAAAAATCATACGAAGTCGAAAACTAGATCCGTAAATTTTGAGAGTTCACAAAATGTGTCTAGTTTGCTCATAAATTTTATCTCAATTTATAATGACCTCTAACTTGGGTGAAAAAGTCCAAAATCACAGACTGGTCCGGATTGTTGTTTGAAATGATAGGCAGTTTTGTAAAAATCACCATAAATTGTAGAAAAATCGTATGGAGATGTGCAAGTAGCCATTTTAAAGCTAAAAACTCGAACTATTTTCACCTTGTACAGTTTTGAAAACAAAAATGTTTAAGATGCCCAAGACAGTCCGTGAATGGAGTTGAACTTTTCTGATGAAGGCTGTTAGAAAAATCTAGTTATATTCTTAGTGTTTTAACTTGTATTCCCCCCCTGAAAACTTGAGAAATCATGAAAATGTAGGGGTATGAACTCACCTTGAGTGATTTCAGTAGATGATTGTTGAAGAATGGAAGTGTTTAATTCAAGAACACTTGGAGATGCCTTGAAGGTTTTCGAGAATCTAACATCATAGTTAGGGAGTTTGTGTAAGCAACCAAAGATTTGAGTAGAATGAAGCGAAATAATAATAGGGAGGATGAATTTTTACTTACTAAGTGTGGAAGAACACTTGAATCCAGCCTTGGATCTCGAAAATTTGTGTAGAAGAGTTTGAGAGAAAGAGTGATGTTTGTTACTTAGTGGGATGAGAGAAATGAGAGAAAATGAGGAGTGTGGTTGATTGTTCCAGCTCAAAAACGTGGGAGTGAGTGAAATTTGAGCGTAAGGGAACATTGAAGTGACATAGGTAAGGTGGGGAGGTATGGCTGGTCATAGAGTGGGTGTGGGGTGGTTGCTTGTGACTGCGGATCAATGACACTGCTTTGAATGCGAAGTTGGATTTAGCTTTGCTATAAGTTTCAATCGATTTTGAAATTGAGTATTGTTCGCATTTGTATGAGTGTAGTCGATGAATCGATAAAGCAAGAACATATGAGTTTTGATTCGCAATTGGATTGATGATTGAGGGATGATTCGTGAAGAAAAAAACGCGAAGTCAAGGACTATGAAACTGTTGTTTGCAAGAATTTAAAAACTCGATTGTGGAGTTGTTGATGCTCATTTTGCGAAAGTAAAACAATCGAGTGTTCGCATCTATGAATCAATTTGAAGTCAATTGGGTTAATATTCGCATATGGGTTCAACATATGAATTTTTGATTTCGCAAGTTTAGAGTTCATGAACTAAACTGTGTTCGCATTTTTTTTTTGGAATGAAAATTTTGTGAATCGCATTTGATTTATTTGGTTAAAATGCGAAGGTGATTAATGCGAAGGGATGCGAAAGGTGTAAAAATGAAAATGCGAAGTATTTCTCAGTAGAATGCGAATTGGGGAAGAAAACAGAAGATTTCAATTATTGTCCCTGGAGTTTCGCATTTTTGGAATGAAAATTTTGTGAATCGCATTTGATTTATTTGGTTAAAATGCGAAGGTGATTAATGCGAAGGGATGCGAAAGGTGTAAAAATGAAAATGCGAAGTATTTCTCAGTAGAATGCGAATTGGGGAAGAAAACAGAAGATTTCAATTATTGTCCCTGGAGTTTCGCATTTTTGGAATGAAAATTTTGTGAATCGCATTTGATTTATTTGGTTAAAATGCGAAGGCTTAGGAAATTTTTTTAACACAAACTTTTCTCCTGTGATGTTTTCCCATTATCATAACAAGTTATACAATACGAACATAACACTTACCCTAATACATAAGGTTTAATAGAGTTGACCGGCTTGACTTGATGACTTGACTTGACTCAAGATTGACGATTGTCACAGCTATAGCTTCCTTGCCAGTTTCGGTTCCTATTTGTGGGGAATCTCTTCTTGATGAATCTCTTAGGATTTGACACCATCATAGCATAGTCTTCAGATGTGAGATCATAATCATCCAACTTGAGATCTTCGTCCTCTATCACAGCTTTGCTTTTCGACAGGAGTGCTAATGAACCCAGACTTGAAACCAGTTTCGCCAAAGAGTAGGATTTGAATTGCTCGTGTGCTTTAACTGTGGACACAATTGCTCTCCACTCAGACCTGAGTCCATTTAAAAAAGTAACCTTCTGTTCGATTGAAGTGATCAAACGTTTGAGTTACTGTTTCTTCTGTTCCTTGCTTGAACTCACCAAACTCAGACAAGAGTAAGGTTTGAATGGAGTGTTCAAGATCTTCATCTGTAGAGTACAATTCACGTAGCCTGTCCCATATCTCTTTAGCAGTTGTGCATGAACTTACCAGCCTAAAGGTATCGGATTGAAGAGCAAATCTAATCAATCTTAGCGCTTTGATATTGCACTGAAATTTAACTTTTTCATCTTGCGCTACATCTTTAACATCTTTCAGGAGATCATTATACTCCTTTTGAGTTTTAATAATCCTTGAAGTTGCTAAATGAGAAAACGGTCCAGAGATAATTGCTTCCCAGATGAGGTATCCATTATCCTCAGATCCTATGACATAATCTTCAAAGTGATTCGCCCAGAATTCATAATCATGGGTGTAGAGGATGGGAATCTTTGTCGTTGATCCAATGATGTTTGAAATATTGATGGGATTGGATTGTGACTCGTCCATAATTGATCGAATAACCTGTTCAAAGATCAGACTTGTAATATGTCGAATTAGGGCAAAGATAATAAATATTGAGATACGTCAATTATGGGATGACGGCTCAATAAATATCAATGAATGCGGAATAACCCTAATCGAAGCTTTTTCACAGAAAAGAAGTGTGTGGATTACACAGCCTCCTGCTCTGATACCAATTGATGAGTTTAAAAACAAACTTAAAGATCGATTAGATCAATGAAACAGGTAGATGAATGACTAAGTAAACAATTAAGAACAAGCTAATGAATCAAAAGGTGTCGAATGATTCAATAAACAATCCTCAGAAGAGTTCGATGAAGAACGTCAACTGTAGATGATTTTAGGGTTTACAATATTCAATGAGAATGACGACTGTTACTATACGCATACATGCATGCATATATTTATAATCAAACCCTAATAGCTTTTCTAACAAAAATAACGCTAATCTAGCTGAACACGGATTGACAAGCCCAATCCGGTTGTAAAACAAAAGGGCCCAAGACGCAACTCTATTATCTTCAACACACACACACACACACACACACACACACATATATATATATATATATATATATATATATATATATATATGGCAAGGTTATAATGTGGATGGATAATTATTGTGTGTGTATGTGGACAATGTTATTCGATGAGAATTAATAAGAGAATAAGTTGTTTAGTAATGAGAATACATTCAACCTTACACAAATATTGTCATTTTCATGCATTCTCTCTAATTCTTATTCGTTTTTGTTTTCATACATCATTTTTCTCTCATTTTCATTTATAATGAATATGACTCAATAAACATTCTAACTACATTCTGTTAGAATGAGAATAATAAAAAAAAATCAGTAATAACATTATAGACGATTTAATTAGTGAGAATCTGTGAAAACGGCAATAGCTATGTAAGATTGAACGTATTCATATAATCAAAAAACATATTTTCTTTGCCATTTTCACAGAATAGCACTGTCCACACATCTGGACGACAGATGTGAATCCAAACTTGAACCTAGCTCTTTTCTCTCTCCCTCTCTCTCTTATATATATATATATATATATATATATATATATATATATATATATATATATATATATATATATATATATATTCAACATTTTATGAGTAAAAACAATTTATGAATCGGGGCACTCTCCGCTCTGCAGCTCAAGCATCGCCCACCACCTTAGCCTTGCCCGGGTGGTACAGGATCTCACAGTCATAGTCCTTTACCACATCCAACCTTCTCTTCTGGCGCATGTTCACGTTGGGCTGATCCATCAGACACTTCAAACTCTTATGGTCCGTGTATATGATTTATCAAACCCCGTAGAAATAATAGCGCCACATCTTGAGGGCGAACACCACTTCCCTCAACTTTAAATCGTGGGTGGGATACCTTGTTTCATACGGATTCAGCAACCTCGTTGTGTATGCAATCACATGACCCTCTACATAAGCACTGTACACAACCCTGAAATAGACGCATCGCAATACACCAAAAAATCCTCCATTCCCACCAGAAGGACCTCAAGTAAAAGCGACGCCCTTCCGGGTCAATCTGGTGAGGGGAACGACAATCTTGGAAAATCACTAATAAATCTCCGATAGTAGCCGGCCAACCCCAGAAAACTACTGATCTTGGTAGGGGATTTCGGCACTTCCTAAGTCATAATGGCCTCAATCATGGCCGGGTTTACCAAGATCCCATTCTGATTAGTGAGGTGCGCCAAGAACTGGACCTTTTGTAACTAGAAATCATACTTCGAGAATTTGGTATAAAGTTTCTTTGATCTCATCGCTCCAAGAATCTCCTTCAGATGATCCTCATGCTGCTCTCTGGATCTTGAATACGCTAGCATATCATCAATGAACACAATCACCAATCGATCAAACATCAACTTGGTTACTCGGTTCATGAGATCCATGAACGTTACTCGTGCATTAGTGTGCCCAAAAGGCATCACTACGAACTTGTAATGCTTGTGACGAGTCCTAAACATCGACTTCTGGATATCCTCCTCCTGCACCCTAATGTGATGATATCCAGACCTCAGGTCTATGTTGGAAAACCAAGACGCCCCCTGCAGCTGATCAAATAGGTCATCGATCCTCGACAATGGATAACGGTTCTTGACCGTCAACTTGGTCAACTCCCGATAATCGATGCACATCCAGTGCGAACCATCCTTTTTCTTGACAAAAAGAATCGGTGCTCCCCACGGCGAGCTACTCGGCCGAATAAATCCCTTTCCCAACAGCTCTTGGAGCTGTGAGAATAACTCCCGCATCTCCGGTGGTGTAAGGCGATAGGTGCCACTCCCAGGAGTAAATCAATGCGAAACTCCACCTGCCTCTCGGGAGGCACACCATGTAACTCCTCAGGAAACACATCCGTAAATTCTCTCACCATCGGAACCTCAACAACATAACACAGTCTCACTAAAACATATTGTGTATCTGGTACATACGCCAGAAAACCCATGCACCCTGCTGCAGGCTCTGCCTCGCGTGAGCTGCCGAACAGAATGCTGACCCAGATCGGGTACCCTCACCGAACACTGTAATCACTCCCACACTAGGGTTTTGGATGGTCACCAGCTGATGCTCACAGTAGATCATAGCTTCAAATCGTCTAAACCAGTCCATGACCACGATGGCATATACATCCCCCATAGTGATAGCTACCAAATCTATCGGAAAATCGGCTCCACATATCTCCAGCACACATCCTCGGATCATATCAGTTACAAAAACAACATGCTCATCAGCTCTGGATACTCTCAAATTTCGACTCAACACCTCTTGCTGGATACTGATCTGATGACTAAAAGCTAGCGATACAAAGGACCGACTTGCACCTGAGTCAAACAACACAAAGCAGGTACAGAGCTCACAAGAAAAGTACCTAAGCATAACACAGATAAGCAACATACATAAACAAAAGAGTAAGAAGGAATCACATACCAGCCATGATGTCGGGTGATGCGCAGACCTCCTGCGCAGTCAACTGGAAGGCTCTACTGCGAGCGCTTGGCGCCTCTTCCTTCACTGGCTGACTCTCGGTAGCTCGTACTGCAGCAGGGGCAGATCTCTGCGGTGCACCCTGTGCTGATCCTCGCAGCTGTGGACACTCGTCCTTTGATGCCCAGTCTAGTTGGAGTGGAAGAAAACTTTAATTCCCTTAGAGCAATCGTTAGCCATGGGCCCCTCCTTGCCACACTTGTAGCAAGACCCTGCTCGATAAGTCCCCTCATGACTCTTGCCGCACTTACCACAAGTACGGCCCCTATGGTTCCTTGGTCTCGAATCGGCGGGCCTTGCCCGCTTGGCAGCCGGCTGGGACTGTGCTGGTCGTCAATCCTTCCCCTGAGACTCTGCCTCCTCCCTAGCCTAAGTCTCGAGCTCAATCTCCCTCTTTCGAGCATTTTCCTGGAGCTCGGAAAATGTCTGGTACATTGAGTTTTCCACGAACTCACGAATGTCTCTCCTCAGTATACTTAGATATCAACTCATGCATGCCTACTCAGAAGACACAAGCTCAGGGCAAGAAATCGCCCTCTCGTGAAACATCCGAGTGATTATAATAACAAACTATGTTCTCAGCTTGAGGGACAAGAACTCCTGGGCCAACGGTGCCCTTTCCACCAGGGGAACGTATTCATCACGAAACATGGAAGTGAAATGCACCGTCACAAACTTCCACCAATCCTTCACTCCCAAGCGAAGCTGCTTCAGTGCGGACCATACCCTCAGATGCTCCGAACATGAAAATGTGTAGAAGCATCCCTCAATGTCAGAAATCCATCTCATCACAACTATCGGATCCTGCGTCCCATCAAACTCTGGTGGTTTCGTGTTGCTGAACTCTTGGTATAGCAACGAGTCACCTCCCTGTTGCCTCGCTGCAGTGACAGCTGTGGTGGCTACAACAATGGCAGCCTCCGACAGAGCAGCATATTGCTCATCAAACATCTCAATCAAGGTTGTCTTGATAGACTCAAACATCTTCAGAATCTCCACCCGGATGGCTGCGGCCACCTACTCATGAATCAGTCGGCGAATCTCCTCATCGCTAACAACACTGCTCTCTGGAGTGTTGCGTGTCCCAACTGTGATGCCTCTTAAACACAATATAAAGAAATTAGAGACTCGCTCGAGTATACTCACACTCGATAACTTAACCCTACTCGTTCCTTAGTACCCTAAGGATTCTTACTTGGAACTCCCACTCACCCGATGTTTTCGGTAGTACGGGCCCTATACTACCTTCCACACCACATTAGTACTCACCCCAAGTCCTCCTCCTAGGATCCTAACTTGCAAGTACTCCATACTACTCTGAATCCACCCTACTCTCTAGCAAGCCTCTCATAAGCTACTCTCTGCTACCCAAATGCACTAAAAGCAACTCACAGTAACAGAACTCTTAGGCTAAGGCATCACAAATCACGCCACTTTAGTTCTAAAATATGAATTACCTAGCCTACTCTAGCATGGATAATTCATTTCATAATATCATAACACATAATGTAAGGGTATTTTGGGAAATCACCGTTCGAGCGTTGGCTGATCGTACACACTGCTCCTTTATGCTTTTCTCAAAATCTTTTTCTCTCTTTTTTTTGAAAAAAAATTGTTTCTTTTATAAAAAATCTTCTCAAATACTCAATTTGAGTTCAGGTACGCCCGAAGGTGCATCCGAATCCCTCAAACCAAAGCTCTGATACCAACTTGTAACGACGCGAAAATTCAAAAAAAAAAAAAATCATTTTTAAAAACAAACATATTTTAAATATTAATTCTCCAAAGTCTCATGAAAAACAATGTCATAACAATATCAAATCCCAGAATCTCAAATATCCCTCCATCAGTGTGTACAGATCATGCCGGCGCCTTCCCAAGATCCTCAATAGTACCTGAAACACATAACATATAACACTGTAAGCATAAATTCTTAGTGAGTTCCCCAAAATACCACATACAACACATATTAGCCACTCGAGGCTATAACTCTGTATGACCCTCTGGTCAATGTGTCTGGGTGGGACCCTCCAATCCCGTAACTCTATGGACCCTCAGGTCCTTACTCTATGGACCCTCTCGTCCTAAATCTGTAAAATCTGAATCATACACATCATAAATCACATAGATTAACACAGTACATCACATCATACTAATAACGTATAAGGTACTCTGTCACAACTCTAATTACCACTCAAGGTAAAGTATAGTGAGAAGACTCACCTCGGGTAACATGGATAAATCTCGAACTCGATGTACAGATCTAGCCTCTGCCTAATCACCTAAAATAAATACTTGTAAGGGTCGAAGTCTTATAAAGAGTCGAATAGTGTTTAGTCTATTTCGTATGTAATATATTTGGTAAGTCACTTTAATGTCGAAGCTTAATGGTCTTAGACTTAGTATTTTTTGTACCTCTGATTCCTTATAAATAGGGACTGAGCTTAGATTTAAAGAAACAAATTTTCAACTTCATTATCTGTTTTTGTAATCGAGCTTATTAAAAGTAATACAAACTTCAAAATCTTGTTCTTAATCGATTTTTCAAATACAATTCAACTACAATTGATATTAGAGAAGGAATAAAACTGCATTGATCTGATTTTCATTATGAATCATTTGATTTTGAGTCATTCTTTTTGTCTAAAAAGTTTCCGCGCTTTTGGTTTTGAAAATCGCGTCTGATCTACAGATTTGATTAGATTATGCATTAAAATTGTATAATCGAGTGATCGATTATAAGTTTCTGATCAACTTGTTTGATCAAACTTCAAATTCATCAACTTCTCTCTGATTTCTGATTTTTTATCGTGTGTTCATCAATGACGAACTTCAATATGAACACAGTGAATTCATATTCCCATCTGCTTGGATCAACAACCAAAATTCCAATGTTGATTCCAGAATACTACGATCAATAGGCTGATCGTATGGAAGACTACATGAATGGACTGGATGAAGAGTTGTGGAATTGCATCAATGGAAAATTTCAACCTCCATTGAATGTTCAAAACATATGTTCATATGGAACTGCTTCTACGATTGGAGATCAACAAACAAGACTGAAGAACAACGAAAAGCGATGCATGAGAGAGTTGAGAGGTGCTTTGCCACCTGTTGTTTACAACTACATTCGTGTTTGTAAAACTGCTAAAGAGATTTTGAATACTCTCAAAGAAAAGTATCAAGGAAGTGAGAAGACTAAGATCAATTCTATTACGTAGTGTTTGGTGAACTGAAGGAGTTCAAACAAAAGGAAACTGAAACAATTGAAGTCTACTATGATCGTCTGAATGAGGTTATCTACAGGCGCAATCACTATGGAATTATAAGGTCCTTAATTGAGTATAATCTTACTTTTGTTATGGCACTAAGGTTGAAATGGAGGAGTGTTAGTATGATGATGAAAAATTAACAGAGTTTCGACAGTTGATCTTTGAATGATGTATATAATCAGCTAAAGACACATGAAAGTGAAGTATCCGAAATAATGGAAAAAGCGAAACAGAGTTTAGGTGGACCATTGGCTCTTGTTTCAAAACTGTCTGAGGTGGAATATGCTGAAATGGTGAATTCAGATGAAGAAGGGTTTCTCTTGAATTCGGATGATGAAGTTGTAGCTTTTTACTCGAATAATCGAGTTAAAAAGTTTCTCAAAATGCCTTTTAATCCTAAGGGAAAGCAGAGGGATGTAAAAGGAAATTTTACGAAGTCTGGTGAAGAAGAGAAAAAGAAATTTGAAAAGTCTGAGAAGATTGATGACAAGGTTAAAGAGTTTAAGGCATAAAAGAAATTTAAAATGGGATTCTGGTGTAGATTTTCATTAATGTAATGGTGCGAATCACTTTGTAGTTGATTGTATGCTTCGAAAGAAAGAAGAAAAGAAGAATATATTATGTTAAAAAACTGGAGGAAGTTCATGAGAAGGCCAAGGGATTGTGTATTGTGGCAAAAAGAGAGAATGAATATGAAGAAAGTGTTGGAATAGTGTCTAAGGCTGCAACTATATTTGGTAAGTACTTGACCCGATTGAGCATGGTCCTTTTGGGTTGCCTTTACCATAGCAACTTGACAGGATGATTTATAATGAGAGAGGAAATATTATGAGAAATATTATAAGGAATAATAATATTGTTATTTGATTAATAGAAGTCATAAATTAATTAGGAATTAATTTGGTGACTTAAAGAGATCAATTAAATAGAAGGGCATAAACTGTCAAGTGTATGATAGTTGTACTTTGGACTATAATCCCTTAAGGATATAGGGGGACGGTGTTGAGGACTTTGGATAAACCTTGAAATCATCCAAGGCTTATCATTAGGGTAATTGGATTGCTTAGGTCCTAAGTTATCCAATTAGGGTTTAAGGGTGAAACCCTAGAAGCCTTACAAGTATAAATAGACCCTAAGGGTCATGGAAAATTGGCACCCTTGTCTCTAAAGGAACCTGGCTGATTTCTTCCTTCCCTCTCCTCTCTCTATAATCATCCTCTTGCTGGTTGGTGTTTGTAAGCCATTAGAGGAGTGATAATTGTGAATCTAAGCTCCAAGGATAAGAAGATTCAAGCAAGCAACTTAAGGTAATCTTCTAGATCTGTTTTTCTTATGTTATTACCTAGATCTATTGTTCAAAAGTCTTGGGTTCAATGCATGTTCAATTAGAGAAACCTAGATCCTAGCATTAGGGGTTGTATGTGCACATAGGAATGTTCATATGACTAAAACCCATCAGTGGTATCAGAGCCTAGATTGGTTTCTATTGAATTGATGCATTGGTTGCTTGTTTGATGCTTGCAAAATTCGAAATTTGTCACCCTGCCTGATGAACTCGGCAAGTTCCATAGTGGAATTGGCGAGTAGGCCTCAACTCGGCGAGTCCATTGTGGTACTCGGCGAGTTCGAGCGTCAGAAAGAGCTAATATCGGGATTTTTTTGTTGTTTATCCTTTGGATACTTATCTTAATCATGTTAGGTCAATATAAATCTGATTTTAAGATATATTTGAGTATATTCTTGACCTAATTGAAGATATTTATCAATTAATTAAATATTAGTTTCCTTATGTGATAATTGATTAATTATTTTAATTAAGTTGGTAAATTGTTTTGCAAGAAATAATTAAATAAATCAAATATGGATAATTATGTGATTAAATGTTAATTTAGATTATTTGTTATTTGATCCCCTATGTTTTGAAAAGTTTAAAACCTGCCCTCAAGTTTTGAAATTTATGTTTTGTGATTAAAAGTTTAAATTAGACAATTTAAATTTCAAAGCCTAGAATTTTACCAGTTTAAAATTCAACCCTATACTAATAGAATATTACAAGATTAATATATATATATATATATATATATATATATATATATATATATATATATATATATATATATATGTATAATTAAAATGCTAGTCTTACCGTTAGTAAGCCTCATTCACGAAGCCGGTCTATAAGGTGGGTATAAGGTTGCTGCCTATAAAATGGCGCTTAATGGGTGTACACTCACACCCACCACTTGCTTGATCGGTGGAGGGTCGTTAGCCGAACGGGTAGGATAGAGCAACCTCATCTCCTCATTAAAAGTATAATATGAAAGACAAAGTAACTACACAGTTTTCAAAATTCCCAATCCTAGTTACTTTAGGAAAAGTGAATTGATGCAATCCCATGAAATTACACTTTGCACCCTTGCTAAGAAGTTAGTGGAGCGTGTGTGGTTTACCGGTACACTAATTGGTTCTAAGCAAAGCTGGCATAGGGTGATTCATTGTTTATCATAGTTCGATGGAGCGTGTGTGGTTTACCAGCACATCGAATAGGTGATTGTTACAATGAAGGCACCATGTGAATTTGCATGGTAATTCACACCCACTTTGTGATCCTTGGTATCCCAGTCACAAACGAGAGGGGCATATCGAGATTTAAACATGCCATTGCAAAATTTTAATGAATCTCATCTAAACCTAGGAATTCTCAACACATTTAGACTTAAAGTTATGTTTCGTGGTGGAGAATTAGTGAATCATCATTCACTTACCTTCAAATTGTTTGCATGTTAGATTACAACATCCTTTTTCTAATATGTTAATATTGTTGTTGGATCCTAGCCCTATTTTTTCTTGGGTAATAATTAGGGATTCAAATTCTAATCTATCTTTGTCCTTTCTATTTGTAGATGTCGAACACGAACAACGTTGCTGCTAGCTCATTCACATTGATGTGCCTTTGCCAAAAGGTGACTTTCGATGGGACGAACTTTAGCGAATGGATAAGATACATTCGCACAATTGCTCGCTACGAGGACAAGGAGTATGTCCTCGATGAGAAGCTCGAGAAGGTCAATCCAGAAATCGCTACTCCGGCTGAAATCACCGCTTTTGAAACTCATGAGCGTGATGCAACGAAGGTTCATTGCATCATGATAGCCACTATGAACTCCGAATTCCAAAATTCATACGAGGACATGTATCCGTACGAAATGCACCAAGACTTGTTGGAGAGATAGCACCAAAATGCGAGGCAGGAATGTTACAAGATTTGTTCTGAATTGCACGGACTAAGAAGAAATAGGAATGTGGAGTATGGAAGAATAAATCTAATCATGGGGAACAGAAGATCGTCGCCTGTGACGAAGATTGGAGTGTATTCTCTAGTTCTTAGGAATGGTTTATGTTTAGATTTGAACAATTGTTGCTATTCGCCAGAAATGGGAAGAAACATCATTTCATTTCATGGTTTGCTTAGACAAGGATTTAGATTTTCTTTTAATAATGAGAATGGTTCTATTTGTGCTTATCTAAATGGTGTCTTATATTTTCAAGCAATACCATGTAATGGAATTTATGAAACTGTTATGATTGAAGATAACCTAGGAAATTATGTTTTATGCATGGATTCTTCCAATAGTATGGATAGAGCATCCTTGTGGCATTGGACATGTCAACAAGAAGCGTATAGCACAACTCCAAAAGGATGTAGTGTTGGAGTCATTCGACCTTAGGGAAGATGACACATGCGAATCTTGTTTACTTAGAAAGATGACCAAGTCACCCTTCACTAGTGCATGTGAAAGGGGTGAGGGTTTATTGGACCCAATACATACCGATGTATGTGGAACCTTTAGATCCACCACAAAGGATGGGAACCACTTCTATGTGACTTTTACCGATGACTATAGTAGATATGGGTATATCTACTTAATCAAGAAAAAGTCAGAAACGTTTGAAAAGTTCAAAGAATTCAAGAATGAAGTGGAGAATCAATTGGACAGGAAAATCAAGATGCTTCGATCTGATCAAGGAGGAGAGTACCTAAATCTTGAATTCCACGACTATCTAAAAGAGTGTGGAATAGTTTCACAATTAACGCCACCTAGGACACCGCAATTGAATGTTGTGGCAGAAAGGCGTAATCAAACCTTGTTAGAAATGGTCCGCTCTATGATGAGTCGTGCTTCACTGTCTATCTCATGCTGGGGGTATGCCTTAGAGACTGCCGCCCATATCCTTAACCGAGTCCCTACTAAGAAGGTTGCCAAAACACCTCACGAGATGTGGACGGGGAAAGCTCTCTCGTTAGCACATATCAAGGTTTTGGGTTGCGAGGCTTTCGTAAGACAAGATACTCATGACAAGCTCGAACCTCGTAGTGAGAGATGTATTTTCATCGGCTACCCGCAGAAATCCTTTGGATATCTCTTTTATAGGCCGAAGGACAATGTTGTCTTTGTTGCGAGGATAGGAGTTTTCCGAGAGTGGGAACTCATAAGCCAAGGAGACAGTGGGAGGAAAATCGAGCTTGAAGAGATTCAATAGTCGATAGATAAAGGAACCTCTACCGTTGGCCCTCAACCCGAGGAGGAAACTCCGGTTGAACCGATTGACGAGTCCTTACCTCTTAGACGCTCCGAAAGAGTTAGAGTTCAATCCCCAGTTTTATGGTTTTCATATAACTACCGAAGGGGACACGTATACTAGTGATGGTACACTAATAAATCTAGATGAACCTAATAGCTATAAGGAAGCCATGGAAGGCCCGGACTCTGCAAAATGGAAAGAGGCAATGGACAGCGAGATCCAATCCATGTATGACAACCAAGTTTGGAATTTGGTTGATAATGTGCCCAGACGTAAGACCATTGGGTGCAAATGGATCTTCAAGAAAAAGACCGACGTGGATGGAAACGTACACACATATAAGGCGCGATTGGTTGCGAAGGGCTTTACTCAAACTCCCGGAGTTGACTATGATGAGACCTTCTCACCAATTGCGAAAATAAAGTCTATTAGAGTGATTCTAGCTATTGCCGAATTTCATGATTATGAGATTTGGTAAATGGATGTCAAGACCGCTTTCCTTAACGGGAAATTGGATGAGGATGTTTACATGGATCAGCCATAGGGTTTTGTTGATTCGAAGCATCCAAATAGAGTGTGTAAGCTTGAGAAGTCCATTTATGGACTTAAACAAGGATCTCGCAGATGGAATCTTGGCTTCGATGAGAAAGTCAAAGAGTTTGGATTTGTACGAAGCGAAGATGAATCATGTGTATATGTCAAAGCCAGTGGGAGTATAGTCAGCTTTGTCGTTTTGTATGTCGATGACATACTGCTCATAGGAAACGACATCCCGACACTATAGGAGGTTAAGTCCTGGCTCGGGAAGTGCTTCGCTATGAAGGACCTCAGAGAGGCTTCCTATATTCTGGGAATAAGGATAGTGAGAGAACGAAGTAAGAGACTAATAGGACTTAGTCAGAACACTTACTTAGATAAAGTACTAAAACGTTTTAGTATGGAAAAGTCGAAGAAGGGAGAATTACCGATACAATATAATGCCAAGTTGAGTAAGAGTGAAAGTCCGAGTGCCGAAGCCGAAATAGCATAAATGAGCCGAGTACCATACGCTTCCGCAGTTGGCTCAATCATGTATCATATGACTTGTACTCGCCCTGATGTAGCCTTCGCTTTGAGAATGGTTAGTAGATATCATGGGAACCCTGGCAGAGCCCATTGGATTGCGGTCAAGAATATCCTTAAGTACCTTCGGAGGACCAAGGAATGGTTTTTAGTCCTCGGAGGGAGTGATGATTTGAAGATGCGAGGGTATAGTGATGCCAGCTTTCAGACTGACATGGACAACTACCGTTTGTAGTCGGGCTGGGTCTTTACCCTAAATGGAGGAGCAGTAACATGGAAAAGTTCCAAGCAGGAAACCGTAGATGATTCAACGTGCGAATCAGGGTACATTGCAGCGAGTGAAGCGTCGAAGGAGGCAATATGGTTAAAGAACCGAGGAACCGAGGGATCATGGTAGATCTCGACATATTGACATAAAATATCACTTTATAAGACATTGTGTAGAAGAAGGACAACTTGTGGTGAAGAGGATATCATCAGAAGATAACCCAGTAGATCCGCTTACGAAGGGATTGAGTAGGGTTAAGCACTTGCAGCATGTTAGTATAGATTAGATAGTATTAGAAACGTATAATAGATTAATAGATAAATGTAATTAACATTTGATGATTAAATAAGAGAGTATTATTTATGAGTAATGTTACTGTCTTATATTAATTGTTTAACTATTGTTTCACTTTGCATGTTTTGACTTCCAGAATAATTGAGTTTATTAAGAATAATCGAATTATTCGAATTGTCCACAATCGTTCATATGTTGGAAGTAGGTATGAATGAATATTGTCATGAATTGGTGTGTAGGTTTTCTAAATGGTATTAGACATAGCAAAAGTTTGTTGCAATGTTCAAGAGTGCTTATGAACTAGTTTTGAGCATTGGAACAAACCCGTGCTTGCTGGAATCACCTTATGGAATGTGATAAAAGGGTTATCGCAAGACGATAATATCATATGGTCTTAAAACCTAGATATATGGTTTGTTTTTTGTTAATTGGTTGTACATTGATAATGCGAAACCGCATCAGTAACTTGATGTTATAAAACGCATTGTTGTGTATAGTTGATTAATGAATAAGTAAATGCATATAAGTCAAAGTTTATCTGTTACTTTTATCCTAAGAGGGTAAAAGCGATATCTTGGCCGTTCGATGATTTGATTTGACTTATGTGCCGGGCCCGGTCAGAACTGAATTAATGTGTTCGATTAACTTCTATGTCAAAGAAATCTGAGATCGAGAAACCAATTGCGAGACAAATTGGTTCCATAGAATTGTCAGCATGATATGTAAACAGATGACTGTACGATCCCTTATCTAAAGGACAAGATTGATAAGATCCGAGTTTGACAGTGTTTTTGAGAGCTACGATTGCTATTCGGTATATATAGTTACTACACTTATCCAAGTGGGAGATTGTTGGAATAGTGTCAAAGGCTACAACTATATTTGGTAAGTACTTGACCCGATTGAGCATGGTGCTTTTGGGCTGCCTTCACCATATCAACTTGACAGGATGATTTATAATGAGAGAAGAAATATTATGAGAAATATTATAAGGAATAATAATATTGTTATTTGATTAATACAAGTCATAAGTTAATTAGGAATTAATTTGGTGACTTAAAGAGATTAATTAAATAGAAGGGCATAAACTGTCAAGTGTATGATAGTTGTACTTTGGACTATAATCCCTTAAGGATAAAGGGGGACAGTTTTGAGGACTTTGGATAGACCTTGAAATCGTCCAAGGCTTATCATTAGGGTAATTGGATTGCTTAGGGCCTAAGTTATCCAATTATGGTTTAAGGGAGAAACCCTAGGAGCCTTACAAGTATAAATAGACCCTAGGGGTCATGGAAAATTGGCACCCTTGTCTCTAAAGGAACCCTGGCCGATTTCTTCCACCCCTTTCCTCTCTCTATAATCATCCTCTTGCTAGTTGGTGTTTGTAATCCATTAGAGGAGTGACAATTGTGACTCTAAGCTCCAAGGACAAGAAGATTCAAGCAAGCAACTTAAGGTAATCTTCTAGATCTGTTTCTTATGTTACTACCTAGATCTATTGTTCAAAAGTCTTGGATTCAATGCATGTTCAATTAGAGAAACCTAGATCCAAGCATTAGGGATTGTATGTGCACATAGGAATGTTCATATGGCTAAAACTCATCAGAAAGTAGCACTTATCAGATTTGGTCATCCGGGTCTGATGATGAGGAGATGAGGCATCCTACTCATGGAGAAGAAGAGGATATATCTAGACATTGGTTTGTTATGAGGTCAAGTGACAAATGTCCTACGACAACTAAGGTACGTTCTATACTCGAATCTTTTAATATTCCTTTACATGCATACGATTACTAAATAATTGCTTTTGATGATACTGTTGCTTACTTTGATGCTATTGTTGTGTCTGCTAGTAACAAGGCAAAGAAACTTAATAATGAATTGCTTGAGACTATATAGTTGCTAGACGTGAAATGTTGCAGGGTAGAGTATCTAGAGTTACAATTACAAAATGTCAATAATTATAAAGAGAATATAGATAAAGATATAAGAATGTTGTTGGCACAATGTAACATCTATTGTAACTCTGCAAAATGTTTATGTGTCAAGTTAACTGCTTTACATCATTCTTATGACATTAGCAAAGAACAACATCGTAAACTGTTTCCTTTTCTTGCATTCGACAGAGAAAAAGTTGATGTCATGTCATATGATTGTGAAAACATAATAACTGATTTTAACAAGGTACCAGACGATAGGTTTGCATATGGCGTTGTTAAGATAGTTGAGTTTTTAAATGTTGATGAATTGTTTAATATTTTTAATGAATGCTTGACAAAAGATGAACAAGTGAAAATTTTGAAAAGAACCGAACATTCGAAACTTGATTCACAACTCAATTTTGCTGATGTCGATGAGAATTCAGATATTCTTAGCGAAATAAGTGAAATAAAAGAAGAAGAAAGTATTGATTGTTTTCAGTTGTCTATCATTAACATCACATCTGAGGTCAAAGGTAAATAAATTATTAAAGATTCGATGGTTGAGGATGACATTGGAAAACCCTCTACTTCAAAAGTTTTTGACTTTGAAGATGTGGAAGTTTGAGACAGTCAGACAGATAGTAGTGATGATGAGGAGGACGAAGTTAAATCTTCGAATGTTTGTAAGACAGAAAAGAAAGTTTCAACTGAATCTTTAATTCCAAGAGTTGTTGTTGAACAAGTGTATGGAGACATGAAAAACTTCGACAAAGTGATTAGTGACAAAGGAGCACATTTTATGGATACTAACATAGTTGTGTATCCAAATTTTACATGTACTGATAACATTGTGTTTCCAAATCAAGTGTTTGTCACTACTGGAAATGCAGAGAATACAAAGCCATAATTCAACAAATTGGTCGAAGAATACAATAAGCATTCAACAGATCAAGGATTCTTTGAAAATTAAAACACTGTTGAAAACAACCTCACTAAAAATTCGTATGTTTTTCAAAAACAAAAACCAAAACAAAATTGGGTTGTTAAATCTGAAAAAGAAAAAGAAGTTGTTACAAAAGATGTTGTTGATTCAACTCCAATTGTGAAACTTAATTCAAATGAGATCAAAGTGCTTGTTGATAAGTTTTCAAGAGAACACAAAGTTTCAAACAGATAGGCACGAAAGGTAATTTTTTGGCAAGTAGTGTCTAATGAAAAACTTGCTCTAACTAAATCCAAAGTTTCTTATGAGAATAACAGTGTTTCAAAATCCAAATTAACATATATTTCAAAAACAAAAAGCTTTCAAAAGCCATTTGTCACAGATAAACAAAGAAACACGTCTTTTCATCAACTAATGAATGTAATAGACACCTTTCCAATTAATCAAAAAGGTTGCTCATGTTCGAAAATTTGATAACATTCAAAAGTATGAGACATCACAAGAGGTTGTGAATGATCGAACATTTAACAATGTTCGAAAATCAACGAATAGTCAACCCATTACAAATGAAAATTCCAAATCAACAGTAACATTTACACATAAAAGCCAAATTATCCAAATCCTCCAATCACAAAACCAACAAAGGTTTCATGTTCAAAGGGAAAATCTAAAGTTCATTCCATTAATCATTGTCTTGAGGGACAATGAAAAAGGTATCAGTCTTGAAGGTTCTCTCAAGTTCAGATCAAAACAACTTATGGAAAGTATTTGAATGAGTCAACAATGGGAAGTTTATCTTCTCAAGATTCGAATAATCCAATTCAGAGATGGAAACCAATTAACAAATTAAGATGAATTGAGAAGCCTGAGGTGCAATCTAATGAAAATCCAAAACTATTGAAAAGTTACATTTCAATATCTTTAGATCTTTAGATAATGATGTTGATTTAATTGATAGTATCAAGGAAAAAGTTCGAACTTGGGCTTTTCAGTTCTAAAATTCACTCTTTGTTTCAAGCTAATAACCAAGGACCCAAAAAGCCTTGGGTACCTGAATTCTTTAAATAAATGTAGGTACTATGTGATGAGCAATATGATACGAAATCATACATTGATAGTGGTTGCTCACGTCACATGATTGGAAGGAAGGAGAACTTAAGAGATTTTTGAAGTCTTGAAAATGCTGGAGTGGTGAAGTTTGGTAATAATAAAAAAAGTCAAGTAAAAGGATATGGAAAAGTCATAAATGGGCAATTCACAGTTAATCAAGTTGCATATGTGGAAGGTCTTAAACATAATTTGATTAGTGTTTCGCAATTAGTTATGGCCACTGGAAATCAAGTGTTGTTTAATGAAGAAGGGAGTATAATCTCAAATGTCAAGATGAATGAAGTGTTGCTAAAGTTGTAACGATATGGCAATACATTCACATTGGATATTAAACCAATTGTGGGCAAAGCATCTGTTTTTCTACTTTCGAAAGCATCAAATGATGTTAGCTGGTTATGGTATAGACGATTGTCACATTTAAACTTTCGAAAGCTAAACAAGTTGGTTACAGAGGACTTAGTTCATGGTCTTCCTACGTTAAAAATTGATAATATACTCTTTCTGCAACTTGCGAACAAGGAAAACAACATTGCAAAGGACATCCTATCATGATAGATTTGAATATTGTTGAACCATTGGAACTTCTTCCCATAGACCTTTTTGGACCTTCTATTGTTGAAACACTCAACAAGAAATGATAAATTTTGGTTATTGTTGATGATTTTTCACGTTTCACATGGGTATTTTTTTTAGGTTAAAATCTAAAGTTGCTCAAACAATGATTGATTTTATAAAAAAGATAGAGATGATTCTGAAGAAGAATGTTCGAAGAATAAAGAAGTATAATGGGTCAGAGTTTAAGAATAACATGCTAGATTCGTTCTTATCTGAAAAGGAATTTCGCATAACTTCTCATCACCACATACACCACAACGAAATGATGTTGTTGAACGAAGGAACAGATCATTGTGCGAGGCTGCGAGAACAATGTTGACATATGTGAATCTTCCTCAATATCTATAGGATGAAGTCGTCTCTACAACATGCTTTACACTGAATCGTTCTTTTATTCATAGAAGATTTAACATCACTCCTTATGAAATTATAAATAATCAAAAACCGAATGTGAAATTTTTTCATGTTTTTGGTTGTAGATGTTTCATCATGAATCTTAAAGACAATCTTTCCAAGTTTCAAGCTAAAGCCGATGAAGGAATCTTTTTGGGATATTAACATAATTCAGTTGCATATCGAGTGTTGAAGAATCGAACTCGCAAAATTGCAGAAACTTTTAATCTTACCTTCGATGATTACTATCTTAAACAAGTGGAAAGAAAGTTTGAGCAATAACCAATCCTTGTTGAATCAAACAATCAAATTGAAAGTAATAAATCAATGGATTTATATTATGATCTAATTTTTGGTGTTTCGGATAGGGTAATTCATACGGAAGTTCATGCTGTTGATAATCAAACATCCGAATCTTCAAAACATACTGATGATTCAACACTTACTTCGGATATTACTAAAAATGGTGAAAGTATGCTAGATGCTCGTATGTAGGGGGAGCATACGACAATACCTCTAAATGTTGTGGGGGAGCATCCTTTCGAGTGGGAGAAGAGTAGTATAGATCGTGAATTTGAGGGGGGGGGGGATCAAAATGTTAATCATGTTGAGGGGGAGCATGATGATTTAGATAGAATGAATCTTGATCAAAATGATGAATTTCATGAATTTGATGATAATATTTCTATGGCAGGTACTGAAAATGAAGAAATGCATGACGATGCACCATTGGAATTTGATCCAACATATCCACCACTTGAGAAATGGATGAAGGATCACAAAAAGAAGAAATAACAGGTAATCCACAAGATAGAGTTTTAACGAGAGCTCGGATTCGTGCGAAAAATGAAATATTAAATTTCAATCAAGAATATTGCATGTTTAATGTTTTTATTTCGAAAATAGAGCCAAAAACAGTTAAGATTGCTATGCAACACTCAGATTTGGTTGTTGCTATGCAATTTGAACTTGCTGAATTTGAAAGAAACAAGGTTTGGAGACTTGTTTCAAAACCTAATGATGTTTCTATTGGATAAGGTGTCTAAGTGCATAACTATATCTGGTATGTACTTGACCCGACCCGACATGGTCCATTTGGGTTGCATGGCACCATGCAATTGAATAGATTAAATGAGAGAAATAACACTTGTGGTTTATTAATATATTGTAAGCTCTAATATATTCATAGTATTATTTAATTAGTTTGATCAAGAATTAATTTAAAATTAATTAAGTGATCAAAACATAACTAATTAAATATATGGGTTGATTTTGTAAGTCATCCATAACTTGTATAGTGGGCTAAGAAGCTCCATGGATTGTCAAGTTGGGTTAAACCCATAGGATGCTACATGGGAGTTACAAACCCATGGGTCAGCACTATATAAGGAACTCATTCTCTACCAAAATCAGCTACACATAGAGAAGTAAGGGCTAGGCCGATTTTTAGAGTGTGTGTATTCTCTCAAAGGTCATTCCAAAGGCATTTGGTGTTGTGTGAAACATTTGAGGCATCACACTTGGGGTGCTAGGCTCACAAGGTTTCAAGGATCATAATCAATAACAAGGTAAGTTATTCTATCTTTCATTCAAGTTAAACATGTTCCCCATGTATGCTAGATAGGAATATAACCTTAGAATTCAACTTTCCATGATAATTAGACAAACACAGATCCAAGGTTATTAGGTTTGCATGTACAGTTAGGAATTGTTAGAATGCTCAAAAACCCATCAGTGGTATTAGAGCCTAGGCTTGTTTGTTTGTTATTTGTGCAAAATTGTGTTACAAAACTCAAAATAGCTTGCTGTCTGATCAATGAACTCACCGACTCCATGGGGGGGCTCGATGAGTCCAAGTGAATATTCATCCTCCTCGTTGAGTAGGTTCATGCACTCGACGGGTAGGAGGCTCTGATAGCAGCTGTTCAACTTTTGTTGCTGGAAATGGACTAGAAACATTACCCTAAACTGTTTTGGTCCTTGAAAACCTGTTTTAGATGGTGTAATGTTTAAGCTAATCCATTTACAATGGCAATTCTCAAAATTACAAGTTTTTAAGTGTAATTTTTGATTCTTGAAAGTGTTCATATTCTTGTTCTTGAACTTATGAAGATTAGATGATTATAGGAATTTCTTGTAACCTTCATGGTAGTTTAATTCATGATCATAATTTGTTTTAATGAAGTCCATAACTTGTCCTCAAGTTATGGAAAACCAAAAGTCACACTTTTATTAAAGCCATTAAAAGAACACAAGAGTTATAAAAAATGAAGAGTCTTCATTTTTATTACTCAATTAATTCATAAGTTATAAGAAATGAAAAGTTTTGAAAGTTTACAAAACTTACCTTCAAGTTTTGGAACAAGTTAAGTCTTGATTAAAACTTTAGTTCCAACCCTTAGAATTTTAAAAGTTAAAATTCAACCCTTATACTTTATAATATTATAAGTTAATAATTTATATATATATATATATATATATATATATATATATATATATATATATATATATATATATATATATGTAAGTATAAGATCAAATCGTCTTATGGCTAGTACGCCTCATTCACGAAGCCGGTCTATAAGGGGGGTATAAGGTTGTTACCTATAAAATGACAACTTAATGGGTGTCCACTCTCACCCACCGCTTCCTTGATCAGTGGAGGGTTATTAGCCGAACGGGTAGGACAAGGACTTATAATTTCTCATTACAAGTATGATGAGTATTATAAAGTAACTAAATGCTTTTATTAAATTACCAATCTTAGTTACTTTAGGAAAAATGTGAATAAGGTGCAAATACGTGAAATTACACTTTACACTTTGTTTAAGTCATTGGTAGAGCGTGTGTGGTTAATCGACACACTAACTTGGACTTAACAAGGTAGGTAAAGGGTGACTTAAGGTTTATCATAGTATCGGTGGAGCGTGTGTGGTATACTGGCACATCGATTAAGTGATAAACTTTAAGGGTACCAAGTGATTTGCATGGTTACTTCACACCTAATTTTGTGATCCTTAGTATCGCAGTCACAAAACTTGGAGGACACACTTGAGACTGAAACTTGAGACTGAAACATGCCTTTGAGTTGGACATGGCTACAACAATCATGAGTGCTCATAAGTTCTGAGCATTGGACTCAACCCATGCTCACCAGAATCACTTCATGGAATTTATCTCGAGTGATCGTGAGACGGTAATATTATATAAGTCTTCAAACATAAAGATATGATTCGTTATTTATGAGTTGGTTATGCATTGATTGCACGAAAAAGCATTGGTAACTCGATGTTATAAAACGTGCCTTTGTGTATAATTTTATGAGTAGTAGGAGAAACATATAAGTCGAAGTTTATTTGTTCCTTCTTGGATTAGAAGTTGATATATGGGCCCCTCGATGATTTTGTTTTGACCTATGTACCGGGGCCGGTCAGAAATAAGTTGATGTGTTCAATTAAGTTCTTTGTCAAACAAATCGAAAATCGGGAAACAAACTGCTGGACAATAAGTAGGACATTATTCCATGTATTTGTCCGGCTGATATCTAGAATAGAGGATTATATGATCACTTATCTTAAATGGCGTATCATCATCTTCTTACTTCTGAGAAACCTTGAAAGAGCTACGATTGCTGATCGGTTCCTGAAGTCATACTCGCAGTTATAGTTATTAAACTTATCCAAGTGGGAGACTATTGGATAAGGCTTATAAGTCCATAACTATTTCTAGTATGTAGTTGACCCAGCCTGACATGGTCCATTTGGGTTGCATGGCACCATGCAATTGGATAGACTACATGAGAGAAATAACACTTGTGGTTTATTAATATATTATAAGCTCTAATATATTAATAGTATTATTTAATTAGTTTGATCAAGAATTAATTTAGAATTAATTAAGTGATCAAAAGATAACTAATTAAATTAAGTTGGGTTAAACCCATAGGATGCTCCATGGGAGTTACAAACCCATGGGTCATGGAAATGAAGAGTCATGACACATTAGGGTTTACATGATGTAACCCTAGATGTGTCAACACTATATAAGGAACTCATTCTCCACTAAAATCGGCTACACATAGAAAAGTGAGGGCTAGGCCGATTTTTAGAGTGTATGTATTCTCTCAAAGGTCACTCCAAGGGCATTTGGTGTTGTGTGAAGCATTTGAGGCATCACACTTGGGGTGCTAGGCTCACAAGGTTTCAAGGATCATAATCAACAACAAAGTAAGTTATTCTATCTTTCATTCAAGTTAAAAATGTTCCCCATGTATGCTAGATAGGAATATAACCTGGGAATTGAACTTTGCATGATAATTAGACAAACATAGATCCAAGGTTATTAGGGTTGCATGTATACTTAGAAAGTGTTAGAATGCTCAAAAATCCATCAGTTTCGATTGTCGGACTAAAATGGATTTTCAAAAATAAAACCGATAAAGATGGGAATATTATTCGAAATAAAGCTAGGCTTGTATTAAAGGTTATTCGCAACAAGAAGGTATCAATTATGAAGAAAATTTCGCCCTGACGCAAGAATCGAGGTTGTTCAAATATTTTTAGCCTATCCAACACACAAAGACTTTGATGTTTATCATATGGATGTCAAATGTCTATTCTTGAATGGAGAGCTCGAGGAGACAATATATGTTGAACAACTACCAGGTTTCGTTAATGAAGAATATCCTAATCATGTTTACATTTTAGATAAGGATGTGTATGGATTAGAACAAGCACCAAGAGCATGGTAGGCAACTGTTACCAATTTCTTAAAACAGTCAAAATTTAAACAAGGATCAGTTGACCCACATTATTTCGTAAGAGAGTTGGAGAATTTGAAAATCTGATGAAAAGTAAGTTCGAAATGAGCATGATGGGTAAAATCAACAATTTTCTTGGTTTGAATATTAGACAAAACAGAGAAGGAATTTTCATCAATCAAGAGAAATACACGAAGAATTTTCTTAAAAAGTTTGGAATGACTAATAGCGCGTAGCTATGGGTGCTAATGGTAGTAGGAACGAGGTTAACACGTTCGTTAGATTCACCGGCTGTTGATCTTACCTTGTTTCGAAGCATGATAGGTTCTCTACTTTACTTAACTGCAAGTAGACCTGATATCATGTTTTTTTTTTTGTAATTTTGCAAGGTATCAAGCAAATCCAAGTGAACCACATTTAATAGCTGTAAAGAATATTTTTCGTTATTTCAAAGGAACAATTTTGTTAGGATTGCGGTATCCTTTGAAATCAGGATTTTATATTCAAGCCTTCTCGAACGCAGACCTTGGTGGATGTACTCTCAACAAAAAAAGTACAAGTGGAGGATGTTAGTTATTGGATGGGAAGTTGGTGAGTTAGCAGTCGAAGAAACAAACTTGTGTAGCTATTTCTACTGCTGAAACTGAATACATTTTTACTGCTACTTGCACTTCTCAAATAATTTGGATTCAAAACCAATTGCGTGATTGTGCAATTAACATGAAAATGATTCCATTGTACTGTGATTCACAAAGTGCTATTCGCATTTGTCATAATTCAGGTCAACATTCAAAAACAAAACACATTCCTCTTCGTTATCATTTTATAAATGATCATGTGGAAGATGGTAACATTGAAGTTCACTTTGTAAAAACTACTGATCAACTTGCCGATATTTTCACTAAACCACATGATGAAAAACCCTTTGTGAAAATTTTAGCAGGTTTGGGTATGTTAGATGCAAATTCAGCACCAGGATCAACTATACAAGATTAACGAAATGATGTTGGTGAAAAAGGTGTCGATTCAGAGACTTGTTGTATTAACCATTCAGAGGTTACTATGCATTAAGAGGCTTGGACACGCTTCGTGTTCGTATATTGTAACTAAAACTTTTTGGGTGTTTGGTAACATTTTTTTTGGTTAGCATTTGTTCATTGAAAAACAAAAATCGAAAAACCAAAAAGATTTTTTTAAAATTTTTGAAAATTTAAAAACAACAAAAAGATTTTATTTTGTTATTTGTTTTCTTTTCAAAAATATAAAATCACAAAAATATTTTTGTTACTTTGTTATTTTTTGTGTGTTTTGTTATTTTTTGTTTGTTTTGTTATTTTTTTGTGTCTTCAAGAACATTTACACGTCAATCTTTCAAAGGGTCGTGCTTATGTTTCTAAGGGAAGGTAATTTTATTCAATCTTTGTACTAGTTAAGATGTCCCTAGAAGCATGCAGGAACATGTCGACCCAAGACTCTACTGACTTTATGTGTGTTACGAAAGCCTTAATGAAATTTTTGTACGGAAATTTCTTCCCAATTAGCCTTATATTCACATTAGTCCAATGAGCTACCTTACTCTTCTCAAATGAGTTAAGAGTTATCTGTTTGGTCTATATATTAGAAAGATACATTCGAATCTTAGCCAATCTTTTTCATCACAAATTTCTTAACACATTTTACACACATATACACATGTTCAAGAGGTCATTGATCAAACCAATCGTGACTTAAACATGTCAAAAATCTGTGTTAATGATCTTAAATCATGAGACCGTGATGCAAGTGAAACCCAATTAAACGACCTTATTCAAGAATTGACGGGCAATTATGTTCCAAATTCTTACGAAACGCTTGTTTTTGTTCCAACTTTTCATATACTCCAAATCACATTCTTTCGTATGAGTGGTTTTGATCGAATATTCGAAGCCCACGACATTTGTTTCCCAACAAAATTCAGTTTAAATATTTTTCTTTGAATGTGATTTTCGTATGAGTATCAATTATTTTCCTTAGTCACTTTAATAAAATTTCCACATCCACTGGTCACTGACTACACTGGTCAAACAAGTAATTTTGAATACAATTACTCACCTTATGTTTACGCTGATATGTAACGAAATTTGTATACCACCCATTAAGCCTTTGAAAAGAAGCCCTTCGATAGTTCTGTATAACTATTCAATTGTAATTCACGGGAAAATGCACAAGCTGTTAGTTATCTCTCTTGATAATTAACGAAGCAACCTTTGCGCGGGGTTTAACTGCTTTCGTGTCAAATCATTTGACATCACAGACCCATTTTTTTTTAAATTGCTTCTTATCTCTTTTCATTGAATCACTGCACTCACGAAGTCCTTTAGGTTCTAAGTAATACCAACTTAGGCTGAAGATTTCATAAGACTGGAAAATGACTTCGTTTCAAATCCAAAAAACAAAAGAGCCCAACCTCCAATCCGAAGGGTGTGATCTTATCCACAAGTACTCACGCACAATCTAAAAGTAACCGTTTGGCAACTTGGTCCTAGTTTCAAGGACCTTTATCTGACATAGCAACAATAATGGCTACAGGCGTGTAATTGAAGGTGAGACATGACATGATCATAATGAAAACGGTTCATATTATCTTGGAGTTACATATAAAAGGGAATTTCTTTTCCATTACTCATTACACGTTGAAGATTCCTGAAAACTGAAAAATCCCTAATTCTCTAAAAGCTCTCAAACCACTCAACAATGGTTGCTGCTTTATCTTCAAACACTGAAGAAGTTGCTTCTCAACCGATGATGAAGATTCAAAGCACAAACTATCAGGTTGAATCGAATGTCTCGTTGTATCTAGAAGAACTTAAAATGCTGATACTTGTCTTGAAGAGATTTGTTTTGGCTACTGCGATGTTCAACTCCTTCGTTGTTCCAATATCTTGGTTGTCCATGGCTGCTTCTACTTCAACATACAAAAAATCCATATATATATATCATTACCTTTAATTTGGTAAATGAGAAACGTTTTCATCCCATCAAGAAGATGTTTTCGTAATTTTTGGAGATTCCCAATTCACCACGATTCTTCAAACCTACAAACCCTCAAATCATACATATGTTCAATGATATTGGTCACCATCCACTACTTGAAAAGATAAGCGATTTCAAAAAGTCTGGGCTTCCCTGTATCTGGAATTTCTTGTTTAGAATTTTCCTACGATGTTTAACAAGTAAAAGTGTGGGTCTTGACAAAGGAACACTAGAGGTCTATGCAATGGTAATGGGGTTATATTACAACTTGAGTGTGGACTATGCTATTCAATTATGGGAGGAGTTCACGAAAATTTTGGTAAGAACAAGTGTGGCTAAGGGAATTTATTATGCCAGATACTGGAGTTTGATCTTGGAAAAAGTATATGAGAAAGAGGGGATTCAAGTCCATGATGGTGAGGATACTGCTGAATTCACAACGTATCAATTTCCAAAGGCAGTTGTAGATGATGAGAATATATTTACAAGTGTTGCACGCATTCCTGATGTAATGCTCAAGAAGGTGAATCCTACTCATAAGATTCTTGTGAGGTATCTGAAGAATGTTAACCTAGATGTGCCAACCGGGGTGTTACTTGAAGTCGAAGCAGGATCTTCAAAGCGATCGAAGAAGAAGAAGTATGATGGTCATGAAGTACAAGCTCCAAAGTCAAAATCTTCATCCAAGAAAGTCAAGGTTGATGATACGAAGCAAGTAGAAGAGTCTGAAGATCAACCTTCGAAGAAGGATGTTCCTTCAAAATCAGGAGTTCTTAAACGGTTACGGAAAATATCATCTAAACGAATTTCATCTGATGAACCTCAGACGGTTCATAAGACTTAGGTTAACTGCAAAGGAGTTGTTATCCATGAAATTTCTGCTCCTGTTTCTCCATTGTCCAAAAAGAGACGTGCTTAAGATGTTTAGAAGCGTATCACATCAAAACGGATCAAGCGAAAAAGTGTAATAAGAGACGATTCCTCAGAGAACGAAGTTGTTCCTGATACTCCTTTGGTTTTGACTCTACCTATGGTAAATTCTACTCCCATCACTTCTTTAGTTTCAGATGCTTCTACTATTTCACCTACATCAACTATTCCATTCGAAATAGTGCTAACCAAGTCAGTTCATGAAGAGGTTGCTATTTCTAATATCATTGCTAATGTATCTGAAGAGTGTTGATATTTGACAGCCTATTATTCTTTCTTTTTCATTACCACCCATCAATTCTACTTCGTTTGGTTCATTACCACTAATCATTCCACCCATATCTACATCTATTTCATCTCCATTGTTCGAAACTATGCTTTAACAAGCTATCACTACTCTTTTTCCATCCCAATCCACAGAAACACACAAACCTCATTCCGATGATGAAACAGAAGGTGGAGGTTTCGGAGGAACTTTTGATGAATTGCACTTTGATTTGGAAGAGGAGGAGATTCCTGGACATATGTTAATGTTAGGAAAGTAATTTAAAATCTTGAACATGAAGTTAAACTCTATTCTTCAGTCCTAACTTGATTCTGGAGTTAAACACTCGGTTTCGGGTATTGAAGTAGGTGTTATGTCAAAAGCTGTTGTACGAAGACTTCTTGAAAAGATAGATGAATCTGATCATAGTAATGAAAATCGAGTAAGGACTCAAGGAGGGAACTTTGAAGGAGCTTTGAAAGAATTGAAATTTGTTGCGAAGGAACGTCATGTTCTTTTCGTAAAAGATGTTAAAAAGGATTGAGAAGATGTCAACTTAATGTTGGAAGAGTTGAAGAAGGAAGTTTCTCTAGAGATTACTAATATGCATTCTTAGTATAATTCAATTCAAGAGAAGGTCAATATCATTGCAGGGGCAGTTACAAATTTTATCAAGACTTTTCAAGACACTGTGCTGCAGTTCGAATCTAAAGCCACCAACGAAAAGGATCAGTTTGCGAAGTTGGTAGAGTTACTTGCTGACTTGAAAAATGTTGTGTCAAAGCCTGCTCAAGAGTCCTTTTTAACTCCTGAGTTTCTTACTCAGAAGCTGAATGTGATTGATCAATTCATTCAGAAGGCTGTTGCTCCCATATTGAAGTTTGCTCAAATGTTACCAAAGAATGCCCCACCTGTTGTCACAAGGATGCAAGGGGGAGAAAACAAAGTGAGCAAAGGGACTAATGTGAATAAAAAAGGATAAGGTGAGAAGAAGACAATTGAATATTCGAAAGTTGTTGGAAAAGTGATTTCTATACAAATTGCTATTTCAATCCTAATGAAATCTAACCCAATCTCAACAACTGTCATAACCACAAAACCGATTACGAAACCAAAAGGGATTGTGATTGGTTCGACTGTAGATGGGGTTGGTTCAAGTCCTACAAAACCGAATCTTTATTTGAAAGATAGAGGGAAAGGTGTTTTAATGGAAAAGTCAATAGAAGAAAAGAAATCAGAGATTGAGGCTGAAATCGAACTTCAAAGACATATCCAAAGTATTTTGAGGCTAAGGGAAAATGATCCACCAAGTATGGACAAACGTGATCCTACGAAGCTATATTCGTATGAGTCATTCTTTTTGTCTCAAAATCAAATGATTCAGAATGAAAATCAGATAAATACAATTTGATTCCTGCTTTGATACCAATTGTAGTTGAATTGTATATGAGAAATCGATTAAGTACAAGAACAGTGAAAATGTTAGGGGCTAAATTCTAAACATGAGTGTTTTCTTCCCTAATTCATTTGTTTCACAGTGACACATGAAGCTTCATTTGTTCACTTCGTACAAATCTCAGGCATGCACGAAACTTTATGAACTTCACTTCGTTAATCAGGTACGAATCGTGTAGGATCCATGATAACGAAGCGTGAATTCACACCCTTCGTTAATCAATTGCACGAAAACCTAATACCAACACCTTCGTTTTTACATATCCAAGACTTTCGCACATTGAACATCTGTTCGTCATCAAAGTATCACAAAAATGAAGCCTTCTACAGTTGCCAAAATAAAATTTCATTCCCAGTAAAATACTTAATGTCGGATCCAAGTGACATCTAACTAGTCGATTTCAATCAGTCCTATTCCTTAATCGATTTCCAGATGAGAATTATCATCCATTGATTCGAAAGTTTACTCTATAAATCGCACAACAAACTCCAATTTAGACATCGACACATCAAAACATAATTCCTTACCAAGTCGATCTTTCCCAGTTCGTTTCTAACTATCGATTCTCATATAGCCTTCCCATTTGACATCGACCTGTAACCATTCGAATGTAAACATGATTCTCATATTAACCAAATCGTGAACTCAAATCGACTACCTGCTTTCTTTCCAAATTTGTGTTTTCAGATGTTAATCCAAAACATTCAAAATCAATTTCCATCCTCCCATCTGTTATCAAAATAACAATCGAATAACCCATCTGTCAAACCTTCAATAAATACATCAAAACACTAAGACCCCAAAAACAAATTCCAAGGTATTCCCAGTACACAATCAAACCAATCGAAATCATACAATTCCATCTTTTGATTATGAAGTTTTAATTTTCGACTCTTGAATATACGAATCCAAATTCAAACTCGAATTCCTCAGTTAATTTTGAGTTGTTGTTACTTAGCCACGAACAAAAACTAACTTTGACTTATAGCTTGACTTTCGATTTCAAGCAATTCCAAATCAACGCACAAATCTAATGACGAATAGATGAAAGTACATGTCAACTACCCTTCATCTGTACGACCAGGAAAATCAAAATCGATTAGCCAAAGCAAAGCTCGATATATCCATACATCAAACGATCGATTATCAGTCTTTGTTATCGCTACATGGATTTTCAACCAATATCAACAAAAGACGTCGAAATATACAAACCCAACATCATTACTCAACAATCGATCAACGTTAAGCAACGAGAATCAATACTATCAACGAATTTGATCAGCATATTTGTGAATTAATATTGACTCCAAAAGTCAAAATCAAATGGAATGTTCACTTGTTAATATTGGATAAAATATTCAACAACTAATACAATAACAAAGAAAAAATATATTTGGGCTTAGAATAAATTTATGAACAGTATCAATCGAAATTTTTAGGCTCAAAATTCAGTAAGAAATGAATTATATGTTGTACTGGGCTTCCAAAGAAAATATGGATGAGCAGTACAAAAATAATATTTGATTTTGTTTTTTTTTTTTATGATTTTATCTAAAAAAAATATTTGGATCAATCGATGGGGTTGAAACGGATTTGATCCAATGAAGCAAATCGATCAAAAATTGAAAAACGCAAAGTACGAATCAAAATCATAGAATTTTTGGAATCCATTTGAGAATTTGAGATACCTTTTTGACGAATCGAGTTCTATTTTCAACGAACGAATCGAATTTAGAAGATATTGGTTCTTTTGTTGGATTAAGAAAATCTCCAATTTAAACATTGTACCACCCAGTATGTAAGATGTACAACTCGTTCTTCGTGTTCTTCATGAAACCAAGAACATCTTCAAAAGAACCACCAACACTTTTGGGTTTTGACTTCAAATTCAATGCAACATTTGGAGAATGTTGTTTTGGAACCCAAAGTTGTTTCACAAATTTCGGATTCACAACATTTGATGATTTTTGTGAGTAAACCCGCTTGTTTTTGCGATTGATGTTCTTCTTCTTTTTCTTTCTCTTCTTTTTGCTTCTTGAAGACTTGATTTCATGAACAAACCCACTTTCCACAACATGAACATTTTGAGTTTGAATCAATTCTTTTGGAGTTTGATACTTGTGATTTTCTTGGATCACAAGCTTCCGATAAGGAATCATTCATTCAAACGAATCACAAGAACACAAAATATCATCGGTTTGAACTCAAATTGAGCAAAAAACCTTTTCATCATGAGAATCAACTAGAACTCCTTTTACCTGAACATCAAGAACATCACATTGAACTCCATTGTCCAGAACTTCAACAAACTTAAGAGCACGAAGATCATTTGGGTCGAAAATAAGAGAAACATGTTTCTTTTTGAACAAATATTTTTCTTCTCCAATCTTATCACTACTACATGTTGATATGGACCATGTAATATCAGCCAACCATTTCATCTCACAAAGTGGTTGAAATATCAAGCTTCCATGATCATCCTTCAATCCTCCATAAGAAACCATAGTTTCCCAAAAAAATCAAATTGTTTAACAATAACCCATAATATTGATCTTATTGACTTTGTATTTGATACCTTCAACGATCACAATCCAAGAATTGTAAGGCAAATTCACCATGATCATAAAAAGTTGAAGATTCCTAGAGATAGAAAGTGATTTTGAATGGGTTTTCTAGAGAGAGAAAGTGAATATGAACCAAATTCTAGTGAGAGAAAGTAGTACAAACAAGTATTCTAGAGAGAGAAAATCGAATAATAGATCAAATCCAGGAAAAATTCAATTTCTAGAGCACACAACCCTCTCAATATATGAAGATCAATAAGAACATGAAGAATCACCGAATCAAGATAGCCATCAAGGATCAATTTTTGAGCAAATCAAGAACACCTGCTTTGATACCAATTGATGTGGTGTTGATTAAGATGGCATGTGCAGAATATGAAAGATCTAGTGAATCATCATGTAAAATCAAGAACACAAGGAGTAAATAAATATATTTTAAGCTCTCATTAGATCTAGAAAGAATATACAAATGGGTTTGTACAAAGTTTATCTCTCTAGTCTAACACTCCAAATGGTTCATTACATAAAATGAATGCCACTCACTTCGTTATAAAGGAAAGGCAACTCATTACACATAGAAGTGTGTAAAGACTCATGCAAACATGGCATTGCATCCTAACAATACTCATAATCAATACGGCTCTCAAAGGCTAGACTACCCCTATCTAAATTCTCTCAGAAGGGTAAAAGACCATTTTACCCCTTTAATGGTTCAACGGTCCATATATTGACTAAACCCTAAAAGTCAACTCTCCAGAGTACGTGGCACGTCAAAATTCTGTACGCTGGGTGTACTCAGATACTTCACAGAATTGGGGAGCTCACCCCCTACGTTCCACGTACTGGGATTACGCCCAACGTAAGTTACAGTCTTATACTCTTTTTGATTTTTGGTCTTAAACGGTTAATGTTGGGTTTTGAGCATTATAACACTCCTAAGTGTACATGCAACCCTCAATACCTTGGATCTATGTTTTCTCTATTATACATGCAAATATGAACTTTCCAAAGTATCCATCCTAACTAGCATAATAACATGATTCATAAGAATATATCATGTTAGATTTACATACCTCTTTGATGTAGAAAGTCTTCATGAAGCTTGAGTGCCTAGTGCCCCAAGTGTGACACCTCAAATGGTTCACACAACACCAAATACACATGAAATGACTTGAGAGAAATTGGAACACTTCATAAAATTGGCTAGCCCTTTCGATCACTCATAGTGGCCAATTTTCTCCAAGAATAAGATCATTATATAGTTAGGGTTACACCGTGTAAACCCTAATTGTCATGCCCTTTCATTTCGATGATCCATGGGTACAAATACACCATGGAGTATCTTATGGGTTTTAGCCCAACTTGACAATCCGTGGAGCATTAGCCCACTATATAAGTATGGATGATTTACACAATCAATCCATTTTTTTAATTAGTCTTCTTTGATAACTTAATTAATCCTATATTAATTTTTCATCAACACTAATTAAATAATCTTATAATATATTAGCAAATCTTAAGTGTTATTTCTCTCATTATAGTCTATCCAAATGCATGATGTCATGCAACCCAAATGGAGCATGCCGCGTCGGGTCAAGTCTTATCAATTATAGTTATGGACTTAGACATTAATCCAACAATCTCCCACTTGGATAAGTCTAAAACTATTATTGCGTATGACTTCAAGAACCTCACTAGCAATCTTAGCTCTCAAAAGCTTCTATCTAACTCTGACCTTGTGGATGAAATTTGACCTTTGTCAATGACTTGTCCATTAGATAAGGGATCATATATTCCTCCATTCTAGATATCATATGGACTGAGACATGGATTATAACCATTCTCTCTGTCCATTTGTTGTTTCCCGATTTTCGATTTACAACAACTGACTAATTGAACAAATCAAATCAGTCCAGGCCCGACCGAGCACTTATATTTGTCATCAGCAAATCATCGAGGGGCCAACAGATATCGTTTTTATTCCGAAGGTAAAGGGAATGGATAAACTTCGACTCATATGGGTTGTTTTACTACTTATTGAATCAAACATAAAGGCACGTTTTATAACATCGAGTTACCGAATGCGTTTTGGTGCAATCAACATACAACCAACTCATAGTAACAACTCATATCTCTAGGTTTGAATAATATAAGATATTATCCTCTCATGATCACTGATGATAAAATCCATGAAGTGATTCCAATGAGCGCGGGTTGAATCCAATACTCAGAACTTATGAGCACTCATGAGTGTTGTAGCCCTTTGCCCAACATCTTAGACCTCTACTAGCCAACCCATGACAGTCTTAATTCATATCTACTTCCAACATATGACCTACTATGGATGGTTTGAATAACTTAGTCATCCAGAACAATGACCTAGTTATTTTGGAAGTTAAAACATGCAAAGTGAAACACAATAATAGTTGAATCCAATATGGTATCAAAACCTATGAACATGAATAAAACACCTTTTATTTATCACCATATGATTACACATTATTCATTGTATATTGTTTCAGCTATCAACTTTATTCTTGAATTTAAAACAATAACTGTCCCATGCTCCAAAAATGTACACTATGTTTTCTAAACACTAGTCATCCCATACACCAAGTATGCATACTATGTTTGTCTATGATCATTACTTTATGAAATAGATCAATTGAACATAACTCCAATGATCCTCTTTTCACAGTCCCAAATCCTTACTCCAAATGAAAGAATTCCAAATTCATGCCATTTACTGAAATCTATTAAATTCTAAACTTACATGCATTGATCCTCTTGTAATGATTATGTACAAAGTCAAAAAGAGTTGACAAGAACCATTACAGAGCATTCCAAAGGAGATCAGCTCCTTGGAAACATCCTTCTTTCATTAAGTTTCCTAATCTTACACAGATTGAATAATTTCTAACTTTGAAACATTTCCAGATTCTATTTTGACTATCACTTCTGAACAAGAGTTGCCTCCTTAGAGATTATGTCAATATGGTTCTTCCAGAATAATCACTATACTTCCAACTGTCCTTGAGCAACCAATCTTTGGTAAACCTTAGTCATATCCAATTCTAGATCTTTTCCCTTCTTAATGACCCATGCATTTGGCAAATTTTAGAAAGGATGAATATTGCACATGTAATCGATCCTATATCTGAAGCATATGGGACACGATACATGATATCTCACATAAAGACTAAACCAGTATTTTGCTATAATATTTCCATTTCAATTTGCTAAGTTCTCATAATTCAGATTATGAAAAGGGATGTCGTAATCATAATCAGATTTTAGAACCCAAATAATGGACCTATATACAGAATTTCCTTATGTTGAGCGATTCCTACATGAAATTCATATATGTATATATATATATATATATATATATATATATATATATATATATATGTATGTATGTATGTATGTATATATATATATATATATATATCCTTGACTAAATACGACTAAAACCTTAATCTAAGATTTTAGATTTGAGATGAAGTATAATTTCCTCTCCCTTAATTATAGTAAAACAACTCTTTCCCACTTGAGACTTTTTGTTTTCTATAATTAACATTGCTAACTTGCAATACTTAGCATAATTATCATGCTCCCACTAACATGATGATTATTAGCATAACACTTATGCTCCCACTAGCTTTGACATATACTCAGAAATTAGCTGGACTTCTAGAAATCAATACTTTATTGACTTTCTTACCAAAGTTCGGATTTCTGATACTAGATTGCTTTGATAAAACTTTATCATAATCATACACCTTATCTTAGATAGCTCACAGGTGTGTCTAAACTATTTTTAAGAACTATGAAAAGGGATGTTGTAATCATAGTCTTGATTGTTTAGACATTTTCCACTTCTCACAAGTCCATGTTAGTGTGCCGATAAACCACACACACTCCACTAACGAATTTGAGAATGCAAATATCACCATTGCTATCTAGCTAAAATCTACTTAGTGAAAGTGTTTCCTCACCATCATTTTCATGAATCGGAGAGAAACCTTATGACACTTAGATTTAATATTGTATGTATTCTTATCCATGTGAATTGTCAAAACAATATTCACAAGATGAGGACAATGACAAATCCAAACTCATATGGACTGAACCCAATCTTAATTTCTTGCCATCTGGCAGCTCAAGGGCATGCCATTGCTTCCAAGTTGTTGTGCAGCCAATTGAGAACTATAAGAACACATATGCAAAGCCAACTTTAATTGAAATGGGCACAGAATATGTCAGCACGATAGGTTATAAACCTCAAGTCGTGTGCTAGTGAAGAACTTCAGGTTTTATTCTTGATTAGTTCTTGAGACTTTCAAGACCTTTAAGACTCCTATTATCCTCTTGACATATAAGAATTTATTGTTAGATATTCAAGAGATAGTGTGGATTCTAATCAAGACAAACACTTCACACAATTGGCCTTAGTTGGTCTTTGTTTTATCCAAAATATCACAACTTACCAATTTGAAATATACAAGAGTAGAAAACTTTTACTGTTACATTTGACAATTGTTTTAAACCTTCTTGAAGACATGTCACTCAAGTTACATTCTTAGAGTATAACTCTAAGAATTGTTTTTGGAACGAAGTATGAATCATCTTCTTGATTTAACCATTTCAACAATTCAAGATTCGTCTTCTTAGTCATAGGAATGCACTAAGATTTCCTTAGAGAACTAATTGTGATATGGTTTCTTAATAATTAAGATGATCACAACAACTGATACTAAAGTACTCTCCCATCTTTCCAGATTTGAGAAACTTTTATCCTTATGCCTAATTTGATTCTTCTTATTCCATCTGAGATACATTGGAACCTTTTCCAATGTATCAGAATTTCACTTAAGCTTGTAAGTATAACCATATTTACTGAGTTTTAGTAAATTATGACAAATAATCTTATCAATCTTTTGTGGTGGACTTGACCAGTGCACAAGAATGTGTACTCGATCCCTTAGTCCTTCACTTGACTCATATATACATGTGAAAAAGGAACTAGTCTTAATTTTCCAAAGATGACAAATTCTCATTCATCATGCTATATAACTTGCATGATTCCAAGTTCCAGTCCAATTGAAACTTAGGTGATGAGGATATTTCCTTATTTGGTAATTTAGACATTACCACAAATGAAAGAATCAATTTCATATTTCCACTCTTGCTATTAATGGAATCATATAAGCAACAATTTTTTTGACAAACGCCATTGTAAGGGTACATAAAATAAATAAATAAAATCAAAATTTTCCTTATATTTTTAAAACTTTGCGGAAAACTTATCCTTGCAATCCATATGAAAACATTTTGTTATCTATTCCTAAGCAATATCTCATAACTCCTAAGAAGTAGCTCAAGGATCCGATCTTCAAACTATATGATAGAAATCCATCTACGCGATCAGATTCAGCATATTCTTTCTTTAAGTTTCTTCACTTTTCTTTGATTCTTAAAACATCACCATGTGACCCAGTCACATCATGTATCAAGAATCTCAGAGTAGAAACTTAGCAGATTTAGATAGGAGACTTTAATTAGAGTAGAGTCAACCTTATTGACATTAACACCCGTAGGTAAATTGGCAGCTTCACAACCAACGCCCCTTCCTTTGTAAATTTAACATATGGATGCTTTGGTAATGGAACATGGGACTATCATAGACTTAGCCTTTCTCTTTACCATTTGGTCAATCGGGTTGACTATGGCCGATCCCTTTCCATTGGGAATAGAGAGCTTTACTTTATATCCAATGTCATTATTGCCAATGTCCACAAGTTTTAGGAAGTTAATTTTAGCAAATAGATAAGATCATTAAGGGTCTTGTCATAGTCTATTTCATAGGTGTCCCAAAGTAACTCACTATGTGACTTAGAAAGTATTTGAGCCACCAACTTTCTCAAGACTTTGACACCCAACTCTCCCGGCTTTTCGATATGTGACTACATCTCCAAGATTTTATCACATATAGACCTTTGCTTGCCAATAGGGCTTGAGTGACCTTAAACTTTTCAAGAACTTGTGGGTTAGGGAGAATAATTAGAGGAGGTGAAAGAAGTATGATTTCCATGGGACATCATCTTCATTTAGAAAATATTGTTTCAAGAGATTTGGGAAGATCATAAATGTCTAAACCAGACATCTTTTTGGGAGATTTCAAGATAGTTGATTTAAAGTCCTTAATATAACACCCAATATGAAATATTAAGGCTAGGACCCAACACAATACTTTTATAACATGGAAGAGGGATGCCATAATCCAAGCTATAAAATATTTGAAGGTAGGTGAATGACGATTCACTAATTTCCACCAAGATAAACGAAATGTATTATTAGGTTTTAATTGGTTTTGAAACTCCTAGATTCTTTTGAGATTCATTGAACTTTTCAATTGAATGATTCAATCTCGAGTGTGCCCTTCAGGTTTTGTGACTGGGATGTCGAGGATCACAAAACAAGGTGAGAAGTAACCATGCAAATATACTAGATACCCTTAATATTTACCCCTTAATCGATGTGCCGGTTAACCACACACGCTCCACCGATACTATGATAAATATTAAGTTACCCTTTGCCTACCTTGTTAAGTCTAGGTTAGTGTGCTGGTTAACCACACACGCTCCACTAACCGACTTAAACAAAGTGCAAAGTGTAATTTTATGGATTAGCACCTTATTCACTTTTTCCTAAGTAACTAAGATTGGGTATTTATAAAAGGTTTAGTTACTTAGTATTTATCATTAATACTTTTAATGAAGGGAGAATTATAGTCCTTGTCCTACCCATTCGGCTAACGACCCTCCACCAGTCAAGGAAGCGGTGGGAAAGAGTAGACATCCATTAAACAACCATTTTATAGGCAGTAACTTTATTCCCCCCTTATAGACCGGCTTTGTGAATGAGGCCTACTAACGATAAGAATGACTTGCTCTTATACTTACATATAAATATTATTAACTTATAATATTATAAAGTATAAGGGTTGAATTTTATCTTTTAAAATTCTAAGGACTAACTTAAAAATTAAAGTATTCATTAGTGAAAACTTTTCAAATTCCAAAACTTGAGGGCAAGTTTTGAAACTATTCAAAACTAATTAATTCCATAACTTATCTGTTTAAAGTAGTTTTAAATAAAAGACTGTTCAAGTTCCATAACTTGATGATAAGTAATGGAAGACTTTAAACTAATAAAAGAATATACCTTTTTCTTTATTCTGCCCGTGTATCAGTCAAATCCGTTTGATGGTGCGGAATCCCAATCAAACGGATGATGTCAGATCAAATAGAAGAGAAGGAGAAGAAGAATATTATGAATCTTGAATGTATTGATAATATGAATTAAGTTCCTTACACAAGATTCACCAACACAAAAGTTCCTTTCTCTCTAGCCGTAAACTCCTTCGAGTTCATCAATCCTACTCCTCACCCTAACACCTATATTTATACTTGGAGAATATGGGCTTGGTGGACATGGGCCGTAAATGGGTTTACGGCCGTAAGGTGTTTACGGCCGTAAACTCAGCCGTAAACATGACCGAAAACTCTACAATTATTACACAAAAATATAATTGCCTAGAAAATCAAAGTATAAACCATATTTTGACCTAACAATCTCCCCCTTGGTTTATAGCTTTCTTTTCTTAATTGACCCACCAATCTCCCCCTAAAAAGTAGCTGGCTCTTCTTGTTAATCTTCATTAGGAACTTGGCTTCAGCATTAAGCTTCAAATTCTTCACAGCATCAGGATGAACATATGAATCTTCCATGAATGTGCATTCAGCTTGAGAATCTTTAGAGATAACTTCAGAGAGAACAAATCTTCTGGATCACTTCAGCAGGTACAAAGATAGCAGCAGACCGATTGAGGAGGCTTCAATGCAATCCATCACATATTCTTCAATTGCAGCTTCACCTTGCTTCTGGGGTTGAAAGATTGAATTTGAAAGAATGATCTTCATTTCTTGCTCCTTCGAATGAGAATTCTTCGATGCTCACGGACGAGGCTTTGGCTCAGAAATCTTCAACACAAACTCTATGAGTCTTATCTATACCTGAAATCACTTTTCAAGACAAAACAAAACTAAAAGAAAACTTAGCACACAAATTAAAATAGAAACAAAAATATTTTTTGATTTTTTTGATTTTTCTGAACAAGAAATAAAACAGAAATAACAATATTTTTGGATTTTTTAATTTTTCTGATTTTTTTGTTATTTTTAATTTTTAATTCTCCCCTAATATTTAAATTAGAAGAAGCTATAATAAATTTAACAAAAATAAAATGATATCTAACTTTAAGAGAGATTTGGGATCAAAGTTTTTTAGACAGCCTTTATCCACTTTTCGGTACCTTCGATATTCACATCTTTGTCTGGTCGATCGTCGGTATTGTTGTCCACTTAAACACGAAAAATTTGTGACAGATTTAGGACATACTATTTGTTACAAGATATGATGAACTTAAAAACCTAAAATTTATATCTGATCCTAATTTCTTAGATACTATATCTTAAGGTACATTCATCTGACGACGACCAGGGATATTGTTGTCCACCTAAATTGAGCTGCGAGATCTATAGACAATCTGTATGTGTTCAATTTTAAGTGTACTGGAACGTGTTTCCTGCTTCCTGATATGCCCCAGCCATCAAGAACTTCCAGAGTACTCCTTACACCGGGTGAGCAGACAACCATTCAGAGAGAGAAGAGATTCAGAATTCTATTGCTAACTACTTTAGAGGGGTTGAGAAGAAGAAGGTTGCATATGCTGTGTACCAGGTCGGATTAGAAGTCGCGCAAAGGAGACAACATATGACTAATAGATAAGAAGTATTTCACACATTTATATATAGCCTGCAGAGAAATAGAGTTGCATATGTTTCAATCCAGGTCGGATCTCTTCCAATCACGCAAAGGATGCAACATATGACTAACAGACGGAAAGAAAGAAAATGATATTCTACAGACCTAATTTATCGGAATTTACCAGTCGCCCCATCCAACCGGAATTAAGGACAGAATCCGCACATCGAGGAAAAGTTAAGTCACGGTTCCAAGTACGGGTTCAATTAATGTGACGAGTAGATTCCCATATATATCTCCCTGCTCAACCTATCTGAGCATCGTATTGTTAGGCTGAGTGGATCTAACTAGGTCAAGATTTGTCAAGTCTATAAATTTCCTAAGTTCAACTCTGCCTAGTCATGTCCATTTTAAAAATTTTCGTGCCTACCGATGCATCAAGTCAGAGCATAGACCCTTCAACTTCGTGTACATTACGCAGACTCAGGTTGCTTGTTATCACTTGATAATATCACTTCCCAAAACATCTCCCTCAAACACATTTCATAACCAATATATTTTTTATTTTCTGATTTTCTGATGTTTTTGGATTTTTTAAAATTTTAAAATTTTTGTTTTGTTTTTATTTCTCCCCCTAAATTTGTGCATAGGAGAGAAACGAAAGTAAATGCGCAAATTTAAACTATCCTAAAACAAAAATTAGTCTTTAAAACGAATCAGATTAAGAAAAACTCAGGAGTATAGAGAAGAAAAACGCAAACCGTAATTCACCGATTGAATCTGCATCCAGAAGGTCTGAGAATAGCAAGCATAATCTCAGAATAGATCCAAAAATTCTTCATATCATTAAGCACTAACCCCATGTGATCCCTTCCTTTCTTCCTTTCCCGCAAAGGACACATTCTCGCAAACAATGTTCTGAGTGTTGTACAATTGAGAGATGCCTCATATCATGTGCCTGGAACAACTACTACCAACAAACCGAAGTCTGATGATATGCCTCCATAGCTGCTCCGTCACAGAGCGGGATTAGTTGGTCTTTGGAACCCAGTCCATTTTGAAACTGGGCCGACCTTTGTCATCAATGCAGGGTACTCTCTCCCATGACATATCCTGCTTATCACAAACAGAAGACGATGAAATATTAGAGTCGTTAGTTGATTTGGGAGTTTTCACCTTTGGTACCCATCTATATTCGGGCTTAACCCATTTCTTGTTCGATCCGATGGGTGCCTCGGCACTTGATTTGGCACTTGAAGCCGATCTTCGAGATGACTTTGACCTAGCTGGTCTTGGCTTCACTGGAGCATCTCTTGAACTAGACTTATGGGCCGACATTCCCTTCTTGTTCTTGGGAGTTAGATGCTTGGCCTTGTGCGCATTCCAGTCATCATGGTCTGAACATGACCTTGAGGGGTTTCCTTTGGAGTATCTCCCACTTGGCACATTTTTCCATCCTTGTGCATAGTAGGGAACGTATGCACGATTAGGACAATTTCTGGCAATGTGTCCAGGTGTTCCACAATGAAAACATGTCTTTTTCTTCACTGTGAAGTTGTTTCTTCGTGCCCCTGGTGGCGTATCCTTGCCTTGTCTCTTGTTGTTCCCACATGCACACTTGCCACAAGAACTTTGTTGCGTTGGAATTGGTGGCCTGTATTTCTCAACGACAGGTTGATCAGAAGCAGCTGAGTTCGAAGCAACAGACTCAGAGCTCAAAGAGACATTTGTTTGATCAATAGTGTTCTCCTTGTTCTCATATTCTGCTACTTTACCTGCATATGAAGTAGCAACATTAGTATCTTCAAAATTAAGAACTCCTCCTGACACAAATCCAACTCGTTTTCCATATTGAAGATGCGCCTCTTTGTCAATTTCTTCTTGTTTCATAGGGATGGATGTGTAGTTATGATTGTAAGGAGGAGGTACACTATCATATTCTAGACCCTTGTGTTGATTCCTTTTAAACTGCATGCTTTGGTCTATCATATTTGCAACCACCTCACTTGAGAAATCATATTTTCTAACATCAAGTTTGGCAGTTTCAAACTTTCCTATTAAAGATTCAACTTCAGCCACTAGCTCAACATTTTGTTTGACTACATAATCATAGTTTTCACATTTGTTACTGTAGTCTTCCTGAAGTTTCTTAAAGTCCTTGGTTTTTGCTTCTAATTCAGCCTTCAGGGGTTTCTATCCTTTCCTGAGTTGATATCCTTTATATCTCAGGTCCTCAACTTCCCCTTTTAATAAATCAATTTGTTCCCGAAGAAATTTAATCGTATCTTCACATAATTGAGAACATGAAACTTCACATGAATGTGAACACGACACTTCATTGACCGGAAGGTTTGCTGAACTCATTGTTTTTCGACAATTCAAAGCGTTAAGTTCTTCAATTATATCAGCCATACTAAGACGATTGAGATCTTTTGTCTTCTTGATGTCAGCCACATCCATGTCCCACGATTTTGGAAGTGAATTCAACAACTTTTTGTTGATCTCGGACTTAGTCAAGAAGATCCCGGCTATATTCATCTCAGTAGTGAGTGTAGTAAATCGCTGCAACTGAGTTTCGAGCGTTTCTCCAGGGACAGAATCGAAAAAGTTGAAATTTTGTCTTAACATATGCTGACGAATTTCTTTCATTTTTTCAACTCTCTCGTAGACCTTAAAATCAATAATAAAAAAAAAACTAGAAGCTAAAATAAAAATTAAACGTCAAATTTAAAATGCCCTTTTTTTTTTTTTTTTTAAATCAACCTTAAAAGTCAAATTAAAAAAAATCAAACTTGAAAAGTCAAACCGAAAAGCTAAATTTGAAGTTTTAAAAGTTAAACGAAAAAAGCAAAGTTTAAAGTCAAAGGTCAAACTTGGAAGTCAAAATCAAAACTTGAAATAAAAAGTTAAAAATAAAATTCAAAAATTATAATTATTATTTTATTTTATTTTGGATGAAAAAGAAATTTAAAATTAAAAGAGATTTAGTTTTTGGGCTGATGCGACTGGAAGTGTTTAAGAATTAAAAACGGAATCGTTATAACAGTTTATTCCTTGGTTCAACTGGTAAGACGGAGGAATGGAAGATCTAATAGACCCGGCTTCGATCCTTGCCAGACGCAAAGCTGTTGCCTTTTTATTGAGGCGCTTGCAGCTAGCTGCTGTTGAGCCGAGCCGCGATTCACCAAGCCGAGTCGCTAGCCGCCACGCCTGAGCCGAGCCGTCTTCTACCGAGCCAATCTGCCGAGCCGAGCCGCAAACTCCGGAAACCCTAACCGTAAACGCAAATGCCGCTGCCGGCCGTAAACAACAGTTTAAGATTACGTGAAAATTCGACTTCCAAGCTCCAAAACTCAATCAAAAACCCCTTTTTATGAAAAATACAAAGAACAAACCCCCTTTATTTTTGCGAGATCTATCCAAAAACGCAAAAATATTTCGAAAATAAGATCAAATATTGCCCCAAATAGAGTTTACGGCCCAAGAACTCGGTGTTTACGGCCGTAAGCTTGGACTGTAAACACAGAATATTCAGATTCCAAACAAATTGTAAAACCTTTTGACTGATACAACCTTGCTCTGATATCAATTGTAAGTCCCTAATCTGCCCGTGTATCAGTCAAATCCGTTTGATGGTGCGGAATCTCAATCAAACGGATGATGTCAGATCAAATAGAAGAGAAGGAGAAGAAGAATATTATGAATCTTGAATGTATTGATAATATGAATTAAGTTCCTTACACAAGATTCACCAACACAAACGTTCCTTTCTCTCTAGCGGTAAACTCCTTCGAGTTCATCAATCCTACTCCTCACCCTAACACCTATATTTATACTTGGAGAATATGGGCTTGGTGGACATGGGCCGTAAATGGGTTTACGGCCGTAAGGTGTTTACGGCCGTAAACTCAGCCGTAAACATGACCGAAAACTCTACAATTATTACACAAAAATATAATTGCCTAGAAAAGCAAAGCATAAACCATATTTTGACCTAACATATGGAATTAATTAAGGTTATACATTTTATTACTTAATGAAGTAACACTTGAACCACCATAACTTGAGGACAAGACACTTCATTTTTGTAACCATTGCTAACTGTTATGAGTTTTCTGAAACTTAAATGTGACTTTTCATATAACTTGAGGACAAGTTACAAAAACACATTTTAGAATTAACTCTTAGATTAAAATGGATTGAAAACACATAATTAACTTTTCTATTAATCTAAGAAACTCATAAGAACAAGAAAATTCAAATCGAACTTTTTCATGTAATTAGCCTAATCACTAAACTAATACAAAACATGAATCTATTAACAATTATCTTTGAAATTGGATTAGCATGAACATTACCACATCAAAAACAAGTTTATAAGTCCCAAAACAGCTTAGGGTAATGTTCCTAGTCCATTTCTAGCCAAAAAACTCGAAAATATGCTGTCTGGGGCTCCTACTCGTCGAGTGTATCAACCTACTCGATGAGTAGGATGATTTTCTTCATGGACTCGATGAGTTCATCAGTGGACTCGGCGAGTCCAGTACCCAGAAAGCCAGAAAATTGATTTTTCAGCATTTTTCAACAATTTGTATCAAGTATAATTGAAAACCAGCCTAGGCTCTGATACCACTGTTGGGTTTTGAGAATCCTAACACTCCTAAGTGTACATGCAACCCTAAATTGTCACACCCCAGAACCGAGAATGGCGGAATACGTTCTGAGGTGGAGGACTTCATGTTCAGTATGATAACAATGCATAATAGTAAAAAACAAGTAACAACATTCATTACATCAATGTGTTAATTGTAATCCATGTGTGTTCTGTACATTTAAGTAGACACCAAAAGTATGAACAAAATTAAAAGATGAGTCTTAATGTGCTCCATCTTCCCAAAAGCTGCATTAGTACCTATTTAATTTTGACCTGAAAATACAAGTTATTTTGAAAACGAGTATCAGCGTAAAGATGGTGAGTTCATAAGTAGTTGAAAGTAGCTTGATTCATAGAAAATCCTATATTTTCCAGGAAGAGTGGTATTTCACCAAAACTAGGTTATTTGTAAGCTCGTTTCTTTATAAAGGTAATAGTCTTCTCGTGAGAGTGTCAATAATGAAAATAAAGTTTTAAACTCGTTCATTACAGAGAAGGAATTGGGTTTCACTCCAGAAACGCCCCTGCTGGTTAAATGTAATAGTGAATGTAACTCCGGATAATATTAATTTTGTATACACCTCGGGATGTGTTTTTAAATAGAGTTTGAATGTGAGCTCGTATGAATTCATACTGAGTGTTACTAGTACAGTGGCCGACCCTCTGGGTCACCAATAGTGTAGTAGTATTTGTCATCCCTGGGCCAAAAGGCTCGGACTGTAGCTAGCAGTCGAGATGGGGGAAAATCCATCTCGTATAGATCTATACACGTAGTGGTCGCTCTCCTTTCAGGAGACGATGGTTAACCGACGATCGCATACCGATAGGTCGTATAGAGAGATAGTGCGTCACATTCTGTTATAGTATTTTTTTACGCATGGTATATAGTGTTCTCTTAGTATACTATGTATTGTCCTCTTGATGTAGTTTATAGTATTTCTTCTTATAGCGGGTAGTGTTCCTTTAGTATAGTGTATAGTGTATAGTGTATGGTCGTCTCTTCACATCGTGCATTGTACATATAGTCTTGTAAGTGTATTGACCATAGTGTGTATCATAGTAATATAAAAAATGAGTGGTAATCCTTAACTATACCTATTATAGTTAAATTTGAATAATCGATTTAGTGTCTTCGATATGTAGAAGTATCGAGCTAGAATGAAAACTTTTATATCTAACTCCAATATACAAGATATCTAACTAAATATTAAATGACAGTCGGACAGATAATGTGACAACCTGAAACTTCTAAGCATGTAATTGATCTGTGTTTCATCACTAAAACTTGAGTTCATTATCTTTTGTTACATATTGTGGTTCCATATGGGTGCTCTAGACTTAGTATAACCTAGATATAAGTCCTAGGAAGGGCTGGAAAGTGCTTTAGCATCACAAAATCGGGCCAAACACACCAAATAAGGTGTGTGCGGCCACACACCTGTGTGTACGTCCGCACACCCAACCGCACTCACCCTCAACCTCACACTCAATCCCTTATATGGATGGATACCCCTTCATTCATTCATTTGGATGTGTCTCTTCCCTCTCTCTACTTTCTCTCTCTAAAATCATCAACCAAGAACACTTGGAAGGGATCATAATTGTGATCTACTCCATCTTCAAGCTAAGTATAGTGGTAAACACTTGAATCCCAAGCTTAAAACTCATCATGTTCATCACCCCTTGAAGGTGTACGGTCGCACACCTTCACATGCGGGCAGCATACATTCAAATCTCCCAAGTGTGAAGAGCAAACACTTCAAAATCATCATATGGACTCAAATGAGGAGTATACGGCCACACACTCCTGTGTACGACCGCAAACACCTTCTGTACGGCCGCACACTCTTGTGTGGTGCCTCACACCCTCCTGGCCGCACTCCCCAGTCACACACTCGTTTTCAAGACCATACACCCACTCTAATGCCCATTGTTGGCCCTAACCTTGAATAAATCATTAAGTCTGGATCATAGGACACTTATTCTTAGTAATTTCAAGCCCTAAGGATGTTTTCCCATCATGTTTAGTCAATAAACACCTTAGTTCTAACTCATTTATGTGTCGTCACATGAATAATAGGGGCCATAGGCGTTCAGGGCATCCGTTGACACTCGAACCCTACATTAAGCGGTGAGTTCATACCCCTACTCTTTTTTGTGGTTTTCACTGTTTTCAGGGGGAATACAAGAAAAGTACAAGGAATACTTGTACTTTAAACTTGTTTTTACATGTGTTGCGTTCCATAACTCATATGCTTTTAACACTGATAATCATAACAGATAACAATTTGAACTCGCAAAACACACTATCGTATAATTTGAGAAAAACATTATAAAATGTTGTATTTTATATTTTCACAAATGGTTTTCCACATTATATTAGTTAAAAGCATAACCTTTGAACTTGAAACATGAAACCTAGTACATTGTTTTGTCCTCGGTAACACTCCTCAGAGATGCGCAAGTGGAGGATCATCGTTTGCATCAGTACCTTTCTATAACATTACTAGTAAATTTGTTATTCCTATAAAAAGGAGACAAGTCCTCGGTAACACTCCACAGAGATACGTGAGTGGAGGACCGCCCCCGTAATTAGAGTCTCCTAGAGGGAGAACGTGACTTAAGTGTATAGATCTATATGGAGCTGCCTACCCCACACCTGGCTGCTAGCTACAGTCGAACCTAAAGGTTCAAGGGTGACGAAAGTCATAAGGTGATGTGGACTACTTATTGCCATATCTAGTCTATCGTATGGTTCTGGAACTCGCAATTTGGATAACAGAGATTTACTAAATGGTAGTAATGAACAAGTAATAATGTTTACTTTACATACATTAGTTTTATATACGTGTTAAAACTAATACCACTCACAAGAACAACCAGGTTTTCAGTATACATCTTTCACATTAGTAACCAACATTTAGGAAAATATGGGATCTTCCTGGGGTAATACTCGTACATAACTAGATTCGTATAACAGATTTAGACAACTAAACTTTACAATTTACAAGGGTAAACATGTTTTCAGTATACATCTTTTACTTTACACTTTGGATTTGATAACCAACTTTTAAGAAAATATGGGATTTTCTTGGTGTGTAACTTTTCAGAAACATAAACAAAAAGGAACTTGTACATTTTCAGAAAACAAAACCGCTTATGAACTCACCAGTGTTATGTTGATTTTCAAACTGCTTGTATTCTCAGGTCCGCATTAGACAGGTACCCGATGATTCCTTTTTGGCAAAGACAGAGTGTGTTGAAGACTTGTCTTACTTTTGTTCGTATATACTATGTATCACTCATGTACAACTTTACTTTCAAACAAATGTAAACCATTAAATATGTAATGTAATGGTTGTTTACTTTACTTACTATGTGCATTGGATTTGATACTAAACGTGGAGTCAACCCCGAAAATGTTTCCTCCTTCAGTTTTCGCAGTGTGACAGCTAACCTAATACCCTAAGCTCACAATCAAACAAGAACAGGAAATAAGGTCTGTTATTGGTTCTAAGTCCTTCAATACCTATTTATATAAATATATTAGTGTATATATGATTTGGAAATAAATTTTAGGTTTTGAAAAAATTAAAATGGTTTTAAGACAATTGATTTCTGAAAATGATTTTGATAAACGGTTATAATAATTTCTTGTGAAAACACTTTAAAATGTAAAAATACTTATGACAGTAAGCCATCAATCATGTGTGAATAGTTTTGCAATATATTGGATCCAACATGTATCCCCCCCCCCCATAAAACAATTAAAAACATTTGAAAGGTCAAATAACAGGTTATGAACTCACCGTTTGATGTAGGATTCAAGTGTGTTATTGTTATGAGTGTCGAGTGTCAACGGATGCTCTGAATGCAAGTAGCCCCTATTAATCATATGGTGACACATATATAAGTTAGAGCTAGGGTGTTTCATGACTAAAATGATGAGAAATTTCCCTAGGGACTTGGAATCACTAGGACTAAGTGTCTCGTATTCTACACTCAATGATTTATGCAAGTTTAAGGCTAAATATGAGTATTAGGGTGGGTGTATATCCATAAAAATGAGTGTGCGGCTGGGGAATGCGGCCAGACTTGGGTGTGAGTCTACACACTAGAGTGTGCGGCCGTACAGGGTGTGTGTGTGTGTGGCCGTACATAGGGGTGTGCGGCCGTACACTCCTTGTTTGAGTCCTATGTGTCAATTTTGTGGCCATACTCTCACTTTGGAGGGTGTTTTGAAAGTGTGCGGCTACATGATGAAGGTGTGCGGCCACACTTCTTCAAGGAGTGAAGAACACGAAGAACATTTTGAGTTTTGGGCTTGGATTTAAGTGTTTTACCTCTATAACAAGTTGAAAGATGATGTTCTTCCCATTTTGGAGGCCTTCTAGGTGTTTTTAGGTGATGTTTTTAAAGAGAGAAAGTAGAGAGAGGAAGAGAGTGCAGCCAAAAGTGAATGGAAGGGGTTCTCTACTATATATAGGGTCGGGTGTGAGGCTGAAGGGGTTTGCGGTTAGGTGTGCGGTTGGCTGGCCGCACACACTAGTGTGCGGCCGCACGCACCCCTCTTGGTGTGTTTGGCTGGATTTTACGATGTAACACCCTTCCTAACTCTTCCTATGGCCCACGTTTATGATATAATAAGCCTAAGACACTCGAGCGGACCCAACATATTGCTAAAAGATGCTAATTTCACATGAATTATGGATATATGGATCGATTTCACAATGTAAAAGTGTCGGGTTGTCACATTCTCCCCCGTTAGGGAAATTTCGTCCCGAAATTTAGAGTTCAAGCAGTTAAGTTATTACAAATAACTAAGTAAAAAGATGAGGGTATTTACTTTTCATTTGATCTTCGCGCTCCCTAGGGAACTCCGGTCCTCGTTTGGCATTCCAACGAACTTTCACTATAGGGATGCGGCTTTGTTTCGTTCGTTTGACCTCTCGATCCATAATCTCCACCGGTTCTTCCACAAAATTAAGGCTCTCGTTTATCTCGATCTCGTCGAGTGGGAGTACAAGAGTCTCTTCGGATAGACACTTTTTCATGTTTGAGACGTGGAATGTAGGATGTATGCTACTAAGTTCGCGAGGTAGGTTGAGAATGTAGGCCACGGGGCCGATTCTAGCGAGAATCTCGAAAGGCCCTATGTATCTTGGATTTAGATTTCCACACTTTCCAAATCGTATCATGCCTTTCTAGGGTGAGACTTTCAGAAGGACTCGGTCTCCCACCTGGAACTCCAAGGGTTTTCTTCGTTTGTCTGCGTAGCTTTTCTGTCGATCTCTAGCGGCCTTTAATCTTTCACGAATCTGAACAAATTTCTCGTTCGTTTCTCAAATGATCTCTGGACCTGTGAGAGTACTGTCAGGTATCCGTCCTTTAGCTAACTGGGTGTCACCCACCTCAGCCCAACACAGAGGGGATCTGCACTTTCGGCTGTAGAGGGCTTCAAATGGGACTGCCTTGATGCCCGTGTGGTAACTGTTGTTGTAGGAAAACTCGACCAGAGGTAAGTGGATATCCCACGCCTTACCAAAGTCGATCACACTGGCTCGCACCATATCTTCCAGAGTTTGGATGGTCCTTTCACTTTGTCTGGCGGTCTGCGGATGGTAAGCTATACTCATGTCCAACCTTGTTCCTAGGCGCTTTGCAGCGATTACCAAAATCTTGAAGTGAACCTACTATCCCTATCGGAGATAATAGATATAAGAACACCATGTAGTCGAACAATCTCTTGGATGTAGATTCTTGTAAGGTTATCCATCTTGAAAGTTTCTTTGATTGGTAGTAAATGGGTGGATTTCGTCAGTCGGTCGACAATTAACCAAATGGTGTCATACCCACTTGGAGATTTGGGTAATTTGGTAATGAAATCCATTGAAAAGATCTCCTATTTCCACTCAGGTATCTTGGGTTGTTGGAGCAGACCCGAGGGTTTCTGACATTCAATCTTCACCTTGGCACACGTCAGACACTTGCCCATGAAGGTAGATATCTCAGCTTTCATGTTTGGCCACCAATATAACTTTTTGAGATCGAGGTACATGTTGTCTGAACCTGGGTGAACGGAGTACTTGGTCTTGTGAGCTTCGTTCATGACCACCTCTCTGTAACCACCGAACCTTGGGGACCAGATCCGGTCCATGAAACAATAAACTCCGTCTTCTCGAGTCTCAAGATTTTTATCCATTGCTCTCAAAGTTTTGTTTATGACGTTTTCTGGTTTCAGGGCTTCCATCTGGGCTTCATAGATTTGCGCGAATAAGTGAGAATGGATAGTTATTGTCAGTGATTTAACCTTTCGGCCAGAATATTCTTTCCGACTCAGGGCTTCTGCTACTACATTGGCTTTACCCGGGTGATATCAAATTTCAAATTCGTAATCGTTGAGTAGTTTGACCCATCGTCGTTGTCTCATATTGAGCTCTTTCTGGTTAAGTATGTGTTGGAGGCTCTTGTGATCGGTCTATATCGTGCTCCTCGTACCGTGCAGATAGTGTCTCCAGATCTTAAGAGCGAATACAACCGCTCCTAATTCGAGATCGTGTGTGGTGTAGTTGACTTCATGTATCTTCAGTTGTCTTGAAGCGTAGGCGATGACCTTACCTCGTTGCATCAGAACACAACCGAGTCCCTGATTAAACGCATCGCAATAAACCACAAAAATCATCTATTCGCTCAGGAAGGGATAGTATCAGCGTGGTGCATAAGGCTCGTTTTAGAGTTTGGAATACCTTCTCCTGTTTCTCTCCCCAGTCAAAAGTCACACCCTTTTGGGTTAATGTTGTAAGAGGTTTTGGGATTCGGGAGAAATTCTGAATGAGCCTGCGATAGTAGTCTGCGAGACCTAGAAATTGATGAATTTCTATAAGCGTCTTCGGTGTTGAGTCCTATGTGTCGATTGTGTGGCCATACTCTCACTTTGGAGGGTGTTTTGAACGTGTGCAGCCACATGATGAAGGTGTGCGGCCGCACTCCTTCAAGGAGTGAAGAACATGAAGAACATTTTGAGTTTTGGGCTTGGATTTAAGTGTTTTACCTCTATAACTAGTTGAAAGATGATGTTCTTCCTATTTTGGTGGCCTTCTAGGTATTTTTAGGTGATGTTTTTAGAGAGGGAAAGTAGAGAGAGGAAGAGAGTGCAGCCAGAAGTGAATGGAAGGGGTTCTCTACTATATATAGGGTCGGGTGTGAGGCTAAAGGGGTTTGCGGTTGGGTGTTCGGCTGACTGGCCGCACACACTAGTGTGCGGCCGCACACACCCATCTTGGTGTGTTTGGCTGGATTTTACGATGTAACACCCTTCCTAACTCTTCCTATGGCGCACATTTATGATATACTAAGCCTAAGACACTCGAGTGGTCCCAACATATTGCTAAAAGATGCTAATTTCACGTGAATTATAGATATATGGATCGATTTCACAATGTAAAAGTGTCGGGTTGTCACATAAATACCTTGGATCTATGTTTTCTCTATTATACATGAAAATATGAACTTTCCAAGGTATTCATCCTAACTAGCATAATAACAGGATTCATATGAATATATCAAGTTAGAATTACATACCTCTTTGATGTAGAAAATCTTCATGAAGCTTGAGTGCCCAGTGCCCCAAGTGTGACACCTCAAATGGTTCACACAACACCAAATACACATGAAATGACTTGAGAGAAATTATAACACTTCATAAAACTGGCTATCCCTTTATATCACTCATAGTGGCCAATTTTCTCCAAGAATAAGATCATTATATAGTTAGGGTTACACAATGTAAACCCTAATTGTCTTGCCCTTTCATTTCCATGATCCATGGGTACAAATACACCATGGAGCATCCATGGAGCATCTTATGGGTTTTAGCCCAACTTGACAATCCATGGAGCATTAGCCCACTATATAAGTATGGATTATTTACACAATCAACCCATATATTTAATTAGTCTTCTTTTGATCACTTAATTAATGCTAGATTAATTCTTGATCAATACAAATTAAATAATCTTATAATATATTAGCAAACCTTAAGTGTTATTTTTTTGATTATAGTCTATCCAAATGCATGATGCCATGCAACCCAAATGGACCATGTCAGTTCAGGTCAAGTCCTACCAGTTATAGTTATGGACTTAGACATTAATCCAACAGTTAAGATATAAGCTCAAATTCCAGATCTGACTATTCTAAGGCCACTTAATCCATAAAGTTGAAACCTTTCAGCCTTTGCATGGTTGTAAAGGCCACCAATCACTCCAAGCACCTTTCCTCTTACTTTATTAAGCCCTTATCTCATGCATGACTTAATCTCAACGTCCAAGATTGGATTTTTATGAACTTACAGCACATATTACACTGGAATAGGGCATATCTAAGCTTATGGAGACCCTTTGCTCATAAAGTCTCCACCTTGGACCCAAAAACCCTAAAAATGGGTCCATAAAGCACAACTTAAAGATGACAATGAAAGCTTTGAGCTTTTTACCTCCAAGTGAAGCTCCAACCTCTGTAGAACTCAGATCTAAGCTTGTCCTCCAACTTCTAGCTTCCTCAATGGCCTCCTCTTCTTCTTCACCACCACGAAATGGCACTTTCAAGCTTAAGAACACCCATACAAGCTTATAACAGGGTTTTTCTCTCTTAGGTTTTTAGTCTCTGAAATATGGTGGCTAGGGTAAGGACCATATCATTCCTTTTATAGTCCTCAAGTCTCATTTAGGGTTTTGCATCTGAGCCAGTTACGCCAGCGTAACTTTGGTACATCCAGCGTACCTAATTCAGTCCGTGTCCATAATAAGTGCATGAGGACGTGCAACGTACTCTTCAGTATGCCTAACGTACTAGTTTGCAACGATTTTCACTTAGGGGCTATATACATATATATATATATATATATATATATATATATATATATATATATATATATATATATATATATATATATATATATATATATATATATATATATATATACTAGCCGTTTACCCGCGCCAAGCGACGGGTGTGACAATGGTGGTTGAATGCTGAAAGATGAATTAAACCCTAGAAATGGAAACGTCAGCAATATATATCCAAGATTTGTGAACAGAAATTGCGAGATTTGGGAAAATACGGATATAAGGAATGAACATGGTCAAAATAGCCTAAGAATAAGGGATAAGAGATTTGACCATTTCAACTGTTGACCTCATATACTCTACTCTTTTTGTAATGCATAAATTGATTGTACAAATGCATTGTATGTTTGTACGACTTAAAATTCAGCATTTGATCAAAAATGCTTTATAAGGTAATTAAGATATATATATATATATATATATATATATATATATATATATATATATATATGTATATATATATATATATATATATATATATATATATATAGAGAGAGAGAGAGAAGAGAGAGAGTTAGGTTCAAATGTTTTAGACAAATATTCTGTTCCTAAATGCACCAATCAGAAATTAAGAAGAAATTAAATATTAATTAAATAAAAAATCGCATTTTCATTTTTTTTTCCATTCAATTAATGATATCATTTAATAAAATCCTTTTGGTTATGGAAACAAAATAAATATGATTGACATACCATCTCTCTTATATCACACGGTCGTTGTTTTCACCCATTTGTACATCGTTTATAAAAGAAAAAGAAATCAGGAGAGTCGACTGTTTCACTAGCGGCATCAGACGAAGACTACACAATCGGCGCAAAAATCAGACGACTCCACCACCGCTTACACTATCCTTCCCTGTGGTTACCGGCTTGCAATTCCATTCCATAGTAAATAGGTTTGTTTCTTCGTTTGTACCTACTAGCTAATTTCTACAATTTTAATTTTTTGTTTTAAAATTTAGTAATGATGTTGAAATATATAGTTATTAATATGAATTTGATTTTGCTGGTTCTGAATTGGAATTTTTATCATTCATGATTCATAGAAATTGAGGTGATTTAGGGAGTGCCCTAAAAGTGTTTGATGAAATGCCGAAGAGAAATATGGTTAGATGGGTATTGATTGTTTAACATGTAAGAATGACTTTCTTTCCTCGTCATTAGGTGTTATTCTTATTCTTAAGTTGTTTTCATTCTTTAAAAATGTGTATTCCATTCTTTAAGAATATGTATTTCATTCTTTAAGAATATTCAGTAACTAATATATTCTTTTATTTAAATAATGTGTAGAGAGTATTATAATCTTGAAGAATCACATAAGAACGATTCTGCCAGAATTGTGTTTTCTGGTATAATCACATAAGAATGATTTAGAATGTTTTTTTATATAGAAATATGATTGCAAATAGCAAATCACATGCTTTTAATTCTTTATAGTGGCATGTAAAGTTATAACTAACATAGTCTATTCTATGTATTCTGCGAGAATGTATTCTATGTATTATGCAAGATTGTATTTTATATATTCTACCAGAATGTATTATATATACTCTGCCAGAATGTATTAGTTAACAAATATAAAACCCTTACTTAAATTTCACATGCTTTTAAATTACCTCAAATGATTGGATCGGAATCAATTTCACATGTTTTGTTCGTTGGGTATATTCTTGATAATACAAATTTTTTAAGAATATTCAAAACCATTCTGCAAGAGTCGTGTATTGTGTAAGAATATTATTGTTGTATTCTGATAGAATTGTAGTTAATTATTTATATGTTTAATGTGCGGTTATTACATGTGTATCAGTTCAAAATATTTAACAATATTTGGCAATGAATTTGTGATAGGAATGGCTTGAAGAATGGATTGAAGACTTGATGGGAAAGGCTTGAAGAATGAATCAAAGAATGATCACACGTAGTGTTTAAGAATGTTGTTATTTTTTAAGAATGACACTTGTTATTCTTTCAGAATGTTGTTATTATTTAATGAATCATAATCGTACAATGTAATTATTTGGTATATTATTAGTTCAAGAATCGATTTTATGTACTCTTACATAAAGTTGTTATTATTCAGTGAATAGATTTTGTACATTCTAACAAAATGTTATTATGACAAAATATAGCATTCTAACAAAATGTTATTCTGACAGAATAAATTCGGTTACTATAAAAAATACTTTAGAATTAATATTGAATTACTTTTAAAAAATCAGATTTTTGAATATAGGAAAATTAATTATCCCCAAATTTCCAAAAATTTCCTTTTTTAAATATATTTCATTGTCCAAAATATCCTAATGCTGAAATTTGTGAGATTAAATTGATTATTTTTAATTAGTTAACAAATATAAAACTCTTACTTAAATTACCTCTAATGATTGGCTTAGAATCAATTTCACAGGCACACAATACTTAGTAAAAACAAAATAACCTATGCTTATATATATATATATATATATATATATATATATATATATATATATATATATATATATATATATATATTAAGTTCTCATTAGATCCAGAAAGAATATACAAATGGGTTTGTACAAAGTTTATCTCTCTAGTCTAACACTCCAAATGGTTCAGTACATAAAATGAATGCTACTCACTTCCTTATAAAGGAAAGGCAACTCATTACACATACAAGTGGGTAAAGCCTCATCCAAGCGTGACTTTGCACCCTAACAATACTCATAATCAATACGGCTCTCAAAGGCTAGAATAACCCCTCTCTAAATTCTCTCAAAAGGGTAAAAGACCATTTTACTCCTTTAATGGTTCAATGGTGCAAATATTAACTAAACCCTAAAAGTCAACAAAAGTTAACCCTCCGGAGTACGCGGAACGTAACAATACTGTATGTTGGGCATACTCGGATACTTCACAAAATCGGGGAGCTCATCCCCCTACGCTGCGCGTATTGGGATTACGCCGAGCGTAAGTCCCGGTCTTATACTCTTTTTGATTTTTGGTCCTAAACGGTTAAGACATAAGCTCAAATTCCAGATCTGACTATTCTAAGGCCACTTAATCCATAAAGTAAAAAACTTTCAGCCTTTGCATGGCTATAAAGGTCACCAATCACTCCAAACACCTTTCCTCTTACCTTATTAAGATCTTATCTCATGCATGACTTAATCTCAATGTCCAAGATTGGATTTTTATGAACCTAAAACACATATTACACTGGAATATGGATGATCTAAGCTTATGGAGACCCTTTGCTAATAAAGTCTCCACCTTGGAACCAAAAAGCCTAAAAATGGGTCCATAAAGCACAACTCAAAGATGACAAGGAAAGCTTTGAGCTTTTTACCTCCAAGTGAGGCTCCAACCTCTGTAGAACTCAGATCTAAGCTTGTCCTCCAACTTTTAGCTTCCACAATGGCCTCCTCTTCTTCTTCACCACCACGAAATGGCACTTTCAAGCTTAAGAACACACACACATGCATATAACGGGGTTTTGCTCTCTTAGGGTTACACTCTATGTAATATGGTGGCTGGGGTAAGGACCATATCATTCTTTTTATAGTCCTCAAGTCTCATTTAGGGTTTTGCATCTGAGCCAGTTACGCCAGCGTAACTTTGGTACGCCTAGCGTACCTAATTTAGTCTGTGTCCATAATAAACGCAAGAGTACGTGAAGTGTACTCTTCAATACACCCAACGTACTAGTTTGCAGCACTTTTAACTTAGGGGCTAAACTTTACCATTTGGTAAAGAAGAAGGGTTAAATAGATGTACCTGAATTTCGAGATGTTACATATATATATATATATATATATATATATATATATATATATATATATATATATATATATATACATACATACATATATATATATATATATATATATATATATTATATGAGAATTAATAAGAGAATAAGTAGTTTAGTAATGCAAACACGTTCAACCTTACACAATATTGTCATTTTCATGCATTCTCTCTAATTCTTATTTTTTTTTGTTTCCATACATCATTTTTCACTCATTTTCATTCTTACAGAATACGACTCAATAAACATTCTGATTACATTATGATAGAATGAGAATAACAATAAAAAAATCTTTAATAACCTTATAGGTGATTTAATTAGTGAGAATATGTGATAACATCAATAGCTATGTAAGATTGAACGTATTCATATAATCAAACAATATATTTTTTTTGTCATTCTCATAGACTAGCACAGTCCACACGTCTGCACAATAAATGTGAATCCACATTTGAACCTAGCTCTTTTCTCTCACCCCCCCTCTCTCTCTCTCTCTCTCTCTCCCTGTATATATATATATATATATATATATATATATATATATATATATATATATATATATATATATATATATATATATATATATATATATATATATATATCAGATATTTTATATTCGGCATTTTATGAATTAATGCAATTTATAACATAACCATATTCACTTGATATATATATATATATATATATATATATATATATATATATATATATATATATGTATGTATCAGACATTTTATTCACTATTCTATATTATCAAAGGCACATTTTTCCTTTCAGTAAAGATCATTTGAACACTTTCAGCATGAAGAACGCTTTCATTGTAGTCTTTCTTCTTGCAAGCATATTGGCTTCTTATGGTAAATTTATATTCCTTATGTTAATAAGAATTTATTGTTGATACTTATATAACATAATTGGAAAAAAAATATTTCTCCAAATTGCAGGAAATGCTATGCCAAGTGAAGAAAATGGAATTTGTAATAAAGATTATCTAATGTATTGTTTCAAGCTAGCTTGCGATCAGAAGTGTAAACGAGAATGGGATAAGGATTCTTCTGGAAAGTGTAAAAATGCATTTAAATGTGTATGCACTAAAGAATGTTAGCATGTATAGGTTTATGGTTGAAAATATAATAATAAAATAATATTGCATCAAGTAAAAACAATTATATCGTTATGATTTATAATATACAATTATACTTCTTCCCGCGGGGGGAGGGGGGTTATATATATATATATATATATATATATATATATATATATATATATATATATATATATATATATATATATATATATATATATATATATATATATATATATATATATATATATATATATATATATATATATATATATATATATATAGTAGCCGTTTACCCGCGCCATGCGACGGGTGCGAATAGTTTTTTTTTTTTTTTCAGAAATTAATTCTATAGACGATTAATTTTTTTTTTTTGCATATAGTTTTCTACATTTAAACAATTATCAGTAAAATTCATAACATGAAATGAATAAGAATTAAAACAAAAGTTGATGTTCTTTACAAATATATGTGAACACATTATTTATTTTGCATTATTAATCGTGCTAACATTTTTCTATACATCACATTTTATGCGTAGACTTTAATATCATTGAATTGTTTATCTGACTTCTCTAATACTTTTGTATTGACAAATAATATTTATCTGTAAAATGGCACATTAAGTTAATCATGCGAGAAAATCGATTTTGGAATATAAATAGCTACATTTGGACTTGTTTGTCAATGAGCTTTATTGATTGTCACTACGAAACATAATCGAAATCGAAATTGTTTTCTCTTCAGATTGAATGAAAAATAGAAGTATGTTGATGTTTTTGTTAAAAAAAGGTGTTGTTTTGGATTAAAAATAAATGCACATTGTTACGCGCCAAGCATCAGGTGCAAATAATTTTTTTTTCAAAAATTAGTTTCTAGAGACGATTAGTTCTTTTGCGCAAATAAGCTTACTACATCTAAACAGTTACCAATAAGAGTCATGTTAGTAGAAATGAAATCAATAAGAATTAACATAAAAAGTTGGGATTCTTTATAAATGTACATGAACACATGATTGATTGTACATTATTAATCGTGCAACACTTTTTGTGATTGATTGTGAATTATTAAGCGTGCAACACTTTTTATGCACCACATTCATTCTGTTAACTTCACTATTGTTCAATTGTTTGCCAGAGTTCACAAATACTTTTGTATAGGCCTGTGATATCCCTTTGGACAGTGCCACATAATATTGGTCATGTGAGAAAACTAATTTCTGAAGATACATACCTATATTTTGAATTATTTGTCCCTTGACTGTCATCATAAAACATAATCGAGTTGGAAATTATTTTCTATTTAGCTTGAAATATCAGATGTCATCTTCAGACGAACATAGAAGAATTATTGACAAAAATACCCTCTTTCCAACATGTTGACCAAGAGTTATTTCGGTTAAAAAATCTGTTGTTTCTAGAGTTCAAAAGAAAAATATATTATACGAAGTTGTCTAACTGTCTCTCCTTTTGGACACACATTTCAAAGAACATGAAATCAATTCCATGACTAATGTTGTTGGTGAATCACGATGGATGCTACGGGAATTGAATGCGTGGAGCGGTGAATAGTTTTCTTTTTGCGTGTAATTTTATTTCGGTTGCAAAGGATATACAATCCTTGTAGTTTCCCTTTAGGCAATTTTTGATACGTTTCTTAATATTTTCAAATGTCTACGATGCATGTAGTTTCAATTTAGATAATTTTTTATATGTTCATTACTCTTTTCTAACAATTTATTAGTCATTTGGTGTTTTGTTTACAAATGATATAAATGAGTAATCTAACACTTTTAATAGAACATTAAAATTTAATCCAAATATAACATTTGTTATTTTGGATTGACTAAAAATAGAACATTCAAAATTGTCGGTTGTCCTAAAATACAAGTTTTTTGTATTTTTAAACAAATTGATGCAAATCTTGTTATTAGTTAATGAAGTTGTTTATAAAATGTTAATAAATATAAAAGTAATGACAATATTATACACGATAGTAATACTAATATATTATGATATTCAGATATGAATTCTGATATGTACTATTTTGTATTTGAAATTTGAAATTATTTTTTAATAAATTTTTATTATTAAATATAGTTAATGCAAAATTTAAACCAATAAAGAGTTTTTTAGTCAAATAGCCCTGTACCCGATAAAATGTTGATAAAATGAATAAAACATCTACTCAAAGTCTAGAAACATATGTGCATCCTAAAAGATAATTCAGTCTTTTAAACAATTTCAAATATATTGTTCTTCATAGGAGTAAAACATTTCAGCATCAAAAATAAATGTCTCAAATGAACACTCACACCAAAAGACACCACATACACTTGTGGTTGTTGAACGCCCCAAAAACTCCAAAACTCAATTTTGAATATTATCTAACCCATGCTCACGGCCATTGAATGTGTTGTTTACCTATCATTAGAAAAAAAAAAGTCCCTTCATAAAAGAATTACAAAGTAAGAGTCGATATTCGATCACTGGACCATTTAGTCCAACTCAAACCTCCTATTTTATCCTGTCTTCTAAATCCAAAAAAAAAAAAGTTGAATTTCATTTGTTGTCGTTAATGGAAATTTGGACCCTTCAAGATTAAGGCCCAGTGCAACCTGCACACCTTCATGGTAGGCCCAGCCTTTTAATATCACAAAGAATCATTTTCTTTCTTGGTTTCCTCCAAATTCTTTAAGAAACTTCAACTTTAAAAATCAAATTTTAGAGTTACAACAAACACCAAAAATGTAAAGGAGAATAGAGAACCAATTACAATGTGTGAAGAATCAAGCACTTATAATCAACTTTAACCCCTTTGGGACAAAGGTGCCAAACCAATAGCAATGATAATATGTTTATGACTTTTCCGTATTTAACCTTTTGTGAACATGGTAATGACCGAGCCTGAAACAAAATAATTTTAAGGTTAAAATTGTAATGATTTACAAGAAACAGGTTAACAGCAATATGCCAGCCTAAAAAATTCATAGCAACAACCGAAATGGATAGTTGCATCATGAAATTAAGGGACAAATGGAAAATTACACCAAACAATTCAGATGAAAAAACGACAATATGCAGGTCAGAGGACAAATATTAAAACTCAGTTAATGCCTTGGTGGTTAATTGTCCCCAAAGGCCAAAACATTTGCCAAGAAAACCATCATATGATCCTCATTCAGCTTTAGTGACACTATTGACTTTTGCATATCTCTACAAGTGATGAAGGACATGAAGCTTACACCCTTCTTCATTACAAAAGAAATCTTTGAATTATTCAAGGTTACACATAACCTAAAGTATTAAAGAAACATAGAGTAATTATTTATATAAATATGATCAAACAAAATATAAAAAATTACCCAAATAATCGGTAAATTTTACGGATTATGTAGTGACAAACACAAAACCACCATGAAGGCTTCTTCTCTTTGCAACTCTATTTCTATATGCCCCACCCTTATGCTAAAAAACAAAAATAAGAAAACATCATTACATAGAAAGTAACACAAACATAAGAAAAGAAATGTATAATGATAACTTTTAAAATAAATAAATAAAATCATTAGCCTTCAGCAGTGTATAAGGATTGACAAACACTAACCCTGCAAAGAGGACTGTCATAACTATGTTCACACTTAATCTAATTGTTCATAGTCAACCTAAAATCAAAACATAGAAATATCATACCACAAATATTAAGAAAATCATGATAGATTTGTGAAAACAATATTGACTAAAATGTAACAAACAGTACTTTCTACCATATTTCTTCATATATCGATTTTCCCGATTTCATTGTTCGGTTCTAAAATATAAAAAAAATATATGTGATAAGATCTATATGATAGTCTTAAAATCGAGTGTACAGAAAGGGGGATGATTTTACCAAGTTCTTAAAACATTATCAGATGAGAAGTGTGCAGGGGAGAAGGAGATCCAGATTCACGATCAAAACCTATAAAGAGAAAACAAAAATTTGATAAGTAAGGTATAAACACATAAATATCTTATAGTACTTATTGTGAACAAATCAAGAAGAAAGCAACAAATCTAAACAGGGAAAAGTCTGTGTAAACCAATCAAGAAGAAACTGATTCAATCATATACAAATAAAACCCTAGATTTTGTTTAAATCTAGAAACTCCAACCATAACTTCGTTTCTCTTCCAGTGTACGATGGCAAACCGTGCTGGTGGCATGTGTGTGCGCATACAGACAAATTATCACACCCCGAAACCGAAGCCGAAAACATTCCGGGGCAGAGGATGTCAAGAATATCGCAACCAATGTACATAGTAATCATAGTAAACACAAAACATTACATTACATATGAATAATGACATTTTTTTGAAAACAAAGTGTTACAAAGGTTATACATATATCATATGAATAATAGTTAAGATGAGTCTTCTGTACGCTCCGTCTTCTCCAAAAGATCGAGTGTACCTGTCTAATATGGACCTGAGAATACAAGCAGTTTGAAAATCAGCATAAAGCTAGTGAGTTCATAACAGGTTTGTTTTCTGAAAATGTACAAGTTTCCTTTGGTTTTCCGAAAAGTTTGTTATTCAAGAAAATCCTATATTTTCTTATAAGTTTAGTTGAGTTATCCGTTTATTATACGTTCTGGTTATGTACAGTTTGTTATCCCAGGAAAAACCTTTATTTTCCTAAAAGTAAAGTTTAGTTATTGAATCCAAATGTAATGTACAATTATCTGACATACTTGTTGCATTAGTTAGGTATTCTGATATCCTAGTTATTTTACACTCGAATGTATCCAGAGGCGTGCTTTCGTATTTTTATTTCCTATTCCTATTCATATTCATATTTGTAATCCTATTCATATTCCTATTCCTATTGCTATTTGTATTTGTATTTGTATTCGTATTTGTATTCGTATTCGTATTTGTATTCGTATTCCTAATCATATTCATATTCGTATTCGTAATCCTATTCCTATTCCTATTCCTATTGCTATTTGTATTCGTATTCGTATTCGTATTTGTATTCGTACTCGTATTATTCCTAGTTGAAATTACATATTCGCTCTGTCCCTAGTTGTACTTTCGTATTCGCTCTGTTCCTAGCTGTACTTTCATATTCGCTCTATTCCTAGTTGTACTTTCGTGTTCACTCTGTTCCTAGCTGTACTTTCGTATTCGTTCTCTTCCTAGTTGTACTTTCGTATTCGCTCTGTTCCTAGTTGTACTTTCGTATTCGCTCTGTTCCTAATTGTACTTTCGTATTCGCTCTGTTCCTAGCTGTACTTTCGTATTCACTTTGTTCCTAGTTGTACTTTTGTATTCGCTCTATTCCTAGTTGTACTTTCGTATTCGTATATGTATTAATCGTAATTGATGATTTGTATGAATTATTCGTAAATTAGGAAATATAACATAGATTATAACACTTTATAAAGGAATTTACATTTAGTCTGAAAGTTTATTCTGTAATTCGAACCATTGGTTAATACGATTTTTTGAGAATAAAGGCATACAATTTATGAAACATTTGAACTGAAAGTAATAAGTTTAAGTGCAAGATTTTCTTGTACTTTTGCTTGTATTCCCCCTTGAAAACAGTGAAAAACATTGAAAATGGGTAGGGGTATGAACTCACCGGTCGAGAAGCGTGTCGGTTTGGGTGCTAAACGTTAGTTCGATCCTTGATAATGCGTGAGGTTCCTATGTAATATGAAATGATATACAAATGTATTTAATTAGACTTTAAATCACTAATTAGATATGATTTTACACTCCAAGATGCGAAAACACTTCAAATCAAGTGTTTGGAGTGACCCAGGTGACATCTGCGAACATATATGGCTTGGATATGGAGTTTACTCTTCATGAGTAAACTCCTAACGGAGTTCACAACGCTAAAGACCCATTCCCCATGAGTTTACGGCCGTAAACTCGTGGTGCGGTGTTCTAGGGTGCCTAATGGTCTTATATCACTTGGGAAAATTAGCTAAGACCAATTCTAGGGTAAAGGAATGGATTAAACCAATATATGGAGCATTTAATGGAGTTTACAGCAGTAAACTAATAGTTTACGGCTGTAAACTCCCCCACACACCTTCCTTTGATGTTTTCGTGGTCCTAGGTCATTTACAAGTGTTCATAGCTAAATCTACAAGCCATAGAATGAATTTAAGGCACCATTTGACTAAGTTATAGGAGTTTACGCCCGACGAACCCATCCTTGGGGGTTTTACGGCTGTAAGCTCCTATGGGGTGGTTTTCATTAAGTTTAAGGCCTCTAACTCATTTGTGGTTGCTTCTAGACTTTAATCCAAGGCTTAGGAGGTGTGTAAGTGGCAATTTAACACCTTAGAAGGAGTTTACTACCCATGAATGGGTGTTTACAGCCCAAGCATTTTCTTGGGCAGTAAACTCATGTTTAATCCTCTAAAAATGAGTTTAAGGTGTTCTAAGTCCATTCCAATAAGTCCTTAAGGCATATCTAAGTTCCAAAGGTGGTTTGGAAGGGTTTTTGGGCTCCAAAACCCATTTTATGTGAGTTCACGGCCTAGGACTATTCTAGGTCCGTAAAATCGTGATAATGGTCCTATTCCATAGTTTGACCACGAATTTGAAGGCCTAAGATGTTATACTAGGAGCTAGGATAGTTACCTTGATGATTTGGAGCCTTAATTTGATAATTTTGGACTTAGAGTTTGGATTTGAGGAGAGAAGTTAGAGAGAGAGTGAAAAACCTTCAAATGAGGCTTAATAAAATTTATATATGGTTCGGGTTTGGGACACGGTGGAATTCTACCTGATACCGACGTTAAACGCGGCTTTTGGTCGCACCCGATTAAGTTGTCGTACCCCGGCGGGACCAATACTAAAAATTTTCAATTTAATAATTTGGGCCGTTGACATGAGTTTCTAGGGAGTTTGGACACTCATGAGATTATAATAAACAAATAAATCTAAATAACTTATCCCAAAAACAAAATCGGAACGAATTGCTAAAGACGGGTTTTACGGACGGAACGGGTTACGGCGATGGAACAACTTCGGGTTGTCACATTATCCCCCCGTTAGATGGAATTTCGTCCCGAAATTCAAACTTTAGATACAATTTATGGATTCGAAAAGAAATATGGATACTTCTACTTTTTTGGATTTTTGCACTCTCAAGTGGATTCGAGTCCTAGTGTGGCTTTCCTATGAATCTTCACTGTTGGGATCTGACTTTATTTCGTACGTTAATCTCTCGATCTCTGATTTTGATTGGTTCTACCATGAGGTTCAGACTTTCGTTGATTTCGGTCTCATCAAAAGGATTACTAGGGTTTCATCGGGTAGGCACTTCTTAAGGATAGAGACGTGGAATACCGAATGGATGCTGCTAAGTCCTGAGGGTAGTCGGAGTTTGTAGGCTACGGGATCAATCCTAATGAGGATTTCGAAAAGTTTTATGTACCTTGGGATACGAGTTTCAGAATGTAACATGCCTTCTTTCTCATCGTTAACTATCTCGATGGTAAACATTTCGGTTACTAGTTGAGGACTATGTTTATGAAGATGTTCGAATGAATAGCTAACAGTTTATCTTTGAGTATTAGAATTGAAACTTATTGCACGCATAAGGGTTGTCGAAGAGGAATATACCCGTGGCAAGGGTGGGATCGGTGGCCGTCTCACCTTGTCCTATAGCTAGAACTCTTCCAGTGTTTCCAGCTGTTATTGTCATGGGGCAGTTTCTCTTATAATGCCCGACTTCGCCGCAACCGTAGCAGGCCTGACTGATACCTGCTCCGGAGACTTGATTGTTTGATGTTCTGCAACTTCGCGCAAGGTGACCCTCTTGGCCACAATTTTTGCAAAATTTCACATGATATGGACCGGGAATGCGGTGGTGGTAACTTCATTGGTTACACCACGTGAGAATACCAACATATCCGGTGATTGGTGCTTGGGCTGGAAAACCGACGATAGAAACAGCAGCAGGGGTAGTGGCAGCGTAGACTGACACTATCTACCGTTTCTTCGAGAACTCGTGTGAAGGCTGACTTTTCTCCTTTGTCTCCCAAAATTTTCTCTTCTCACCACTTCTCTCTGTCGGCTCAGGAGTGGTGGCTGCTTTCTCTATGTGCTCACTATGGTTGATCAAGATTTGCGCTAGGCATTTGGTGCTGTCGTATGTATCTGGCTTCGCAGCTAAAACGTTCGCTTTGGTTGGCTGGGTCGACCCCCAGATGAACCTCTCAACCTTTTTGCTTTCCGGGGTAACCATCCCCGGACAAAGAAGTGCCAGGTCGTCAAACCTTGAAATGTAAGGGGCGATATTGGGACCTTTCATATTCAGGTTCTAGAGTTCATGCTCCAGCTTCTATATTTCGCCCCGAGGGCAGTACTTTGCATGCAGAAGTTCCTTCATGACTTCCCAAACCATAGCATTGGCTACAGGTAGGGTTAGAGATTTAACTCGGCCGTTCCACCAAGTCAGAGCTTTATCGGCGAACGTGCAAGCAGCGAATTTCACCTTGTCGGACTCTGAACAGGTACAGATCTCGAAAATAGATTCAATTTTCTCTAACCACCTAGTTAGGGAAATGACACCTCCTGTGCCATCGAAGAATGTGGGTTTTGTATTCATAAAGTCCTTATAGGAACACTCCTTCCGGTGTCCCTGGCTACCTTCCTTGTTTTGGGTTTGGGTACCACCCCTTGAACCACCGGGGTTTATGTGAGACATGGCGGCTGTCACTGCGGCATCAATAGCTGCCTGGAACACGATAGGATCAAATTGAGGAGGAGGTGGTGGCGGAGGGTTGTTGTTGTTCTTTGAACTAGGTCTCTTTCTCAGAGGCATCTTGATCTAAAAGGATCAGGAAAGAGAGGATGGTAAGTCCTCTGAATTGAATCAAGAGATATGAAACAAGGGATATCTCTTTATGACAGACATAAAATTCTATTAAGCGATAAACTAGGAATGAGTTATCAAAGCAGATAAACTATCGCTAAAGGAATGATTGATGAGCAACGCTGGGATGAGGATTTCTATAATGGATTTGGCTCGAGAAATACTCCGATAGTATTTCATGATTCACTGCAACGACGGCTCATTGTTTGGGTATTGGGTAAGTTTTAGGCATGCCGCACACCACAGTTACTCCCAAGCACATGTTGGTCGTGTCTCGAATGAATATAGTTGGCCAGGCCATATTGATCCTAGACACGACTACATAACTGGCCAAGTTTAACCACAACGTACAACACCTATTTACTTATGTTTTGTTCTACTTGTAGTTACGGATTTCGACGGTTGGGTATACTTTGTACACTTTTCAAAATACTTATATTTTGATGTATACTTTTAGTTCAGAGAACTTAGGTGCCTTAGTGTTTATAGTCTTATACCATGTAAGGTTTGGTATACTAGTTCACTATAAACAACGTTGTCACACCCCGCAACCGAAGGCGGAAATGTTCCAAGGTGGAGGACGTCATGAATATTGCAACCAATGTACATAGTAATCATAGTAAACACAAAACATTACATTACATATGTGAAACATCCCAAAATACGACCCAAAAATTTTTGTTGAATAATTACTAAAACACCATGATAAAATCATAAGATAAACTCGTACGTCAATATCTCACAAACAAAAGTAAAGTGTTATGAGTAAACTGTATCAAGACTATATCAATCACATCTATGAAAATCAAGACAACTCCCAGGACAACTGAAATTGTGGTGTGTGTGTGTGCGATGCCATCAACCCGAGCTCTTCCCTTTGCTTGCGGAGGTACCTGAAACCAAAATTGAAACTGTAAGCACGAAGCTTAGTGAGCTCCCCCAGACTACGACATACCATATAATACATATAAACACATACTGGGCCTTTTCCACTGCATCGGACCGAAGTCCGGAAACTGCATCGGACCAAAGTCCGGAACTAACCAGGGCCTTGCCCTCTGCATCGGATCGGGATCCGGAACAACTGAGGCCTTGCCTCCTGCATCGGACCAAAGTCTGGAACTAACTGCATCGGACCAAAGTCCGGAACTGACTGCATCGGACAAATGTCTGGAACATACTGAACATAACATCACATAAGCATATCAACTCACATGAGTACATAGATAGCATACTACATCGGGATGTAACCCGGAACACATAACACAAAATACTGTTTGAGCCACGAAGGCATCAAGCATACTAGAATCTGCATCGGACCGAAATTTGGATACTACTGCTAGCTAAATGGGCCAGCATTGTGGCCTTAGACCCGTTCCTACTGAAAGGAAACTCACCTCGTTATCTGGCTGCTGAGTGTGTGGCTCCGGGAACTATCTGCTGCTACTCCGGTATCTCCCCAGCTACAAATCCACAAATACTCTCAATCAAATTACTAATAACTGCATTGGGGTAAATGACTCATTTACCCCTGGCTAAAGTCAACTCTCCTGGTCAAAGTCAACTTTACAGTTGACCTGACTCGCCGAGTTGGGCCGCCTACTCGCCGAGTCCCTACTCTCATTTCTCAACCCTGCTCGCTGCTACTCTTCGAGTATGGCATACACTCGACGAGTTCACGCTCTATATCAACACTCAGGTCATCTGCATCCGACTCGCCGAGTCGTATGAACAACTCGACGAGTTGTTCTTGAATCATAAGAAGATTGCCTTGGACTCGCCGAGTTGTATGAACAACTCGTCGAGTCCCTCCATCACTAAGTCTGCCCTCCAACTCACTGAGTCCACTCTACCACTCACAGGTTCCCACTCGACATCACTCAAAAGGGGAAAAAATCGGGACTCGCGGCTTGACTCGCCGAGTCGTTCTTCTGACTCACCGAGTCGCATCCATGCAGCTGCTCAAAACTCGATTCTGCTTGAATCCAGCGTCTAAAACTTATAGATTTGGGCTTCTTAGTTCGATGAACACGTAAAGATTCTATCATTACGTGTACATAAGCATCCAAGAAGATAATAAGGTTCAAAAAGCATGATAAAGGCTTGATCTAAGGTTCTCATACAAAGCAACTTCAAAAAGGCAATAGATCTGGGCTCTACAACTCCCAAATGAACAGATCTAAGAATATCTTGACCTATTAAGGCATCCAACCAACTATAAGGTTGGAAAAAATACATCAAACTAACCCTAGAAATGTTCTAATGGAGATTTTAAGCATAAAACAGGAGGATTCCGAGAAATACCTCAAAGAACTCTGATTTTGACCTTGGATCTTTGCTCTACACCTCTTCTCTTTGTTCCTTTCTTCTTCTTCTTCTTCAAGCCTTCAAGAATCCACACAAAGACACTTCAATCAATCAAGGGATGGGTTTAGGGTTTCTCACAGCACTCTGAGGTGAAGGAGGCGAGTTTGGGGCTGATAAGGTGGTTTAAATAGGGTGCAAACCCGGAGATTTAGGGTTTCAACCTGGCAGGCCGAATCGCCGAGTCCCGAATATGAACTCGCCGAGTCGCCAGTCCATAAGCTGATCAACAACGCGACCCAACTCGATGAGTCGGGACATAGACTCGCCGAGTTCCTCTACAAACTTAAAAAAAAAAAAATACTAAAAAGCAACATACCAGAGACGGGTCGTTACAACTCTCCCCCACTTGACTCAGACTTCCTCCTCGAAGTCTGCTGCTGCTGTTACTGCATCTGCAAATAACTCGGGATAATGTTCTCTCATCTCATCTTCAGCCTCGCACGTCCACTCAGACCCCTTCCGGTGCTCCCATTGCACCTTCACTAGCTGAATTACCTTGTTCCTCAAGGTCTTTGCCTTCCGATCCAGAATCACGACCGGCCTCTCGATATAATTCAGGCTGCTATCAACCTGAATATCTTCCAAGGGAACAACTGCTGACTCATCCACCAAACACTTCCTTAACTGAGACACATGGAAAGTGTTGTGAATCTGACTAAGCTCTACTGGAAGATCCAATCGATAAATAACCCGACCCACTCGGGTCAAAGCCCTGAAAGGACCGATGAACCTGGGACCCAGCTTACCCCTCTTCCGAAACCTGATGACACCTTTCCAAGGTGAGACTTTCAGAAGGACCATTTCGCCTACCCGAAACTCTAAATCTGAACGCCTCCTATCGGCGTAGCTCTTCTGCCGAATTTGTGCAGTCTGTAGTCTCCCACGAACCTGCTGAATCAACTCGGTCGTCTTGAGCACCACTTCCGTGCTCCCAATAACCCGCTGACCGACCTCGCCCAACAAATCGGGGTCCTGCACTTCCTCCCATAAAGCATCTCAAAGGGAGGTCGATCAATGCTCGCATGATAACTATTGTTATACGAAAATTCCGCTAACGGAAGATACGTATCCCACCTGCCCCTGAAGTCTAGAACACATGCTCGGAGCATGTCCTCGAGAGTCTGAATCGTCCTCTCACTCTGCCCGTCCGTCTGAGGGTGGAAAGCGGTGCTGAAATGAAGACGAGTACCCATCTCGTCATGGAACCGCTTCCAGAATCTGGATGTAAAATGGATGTCTCGTTCTGACACCACTGATACCGGCACTCCATGACGTGCAACTATTTCCCGCACATAAATATCGGCTAACTTTTCCGCCGATATGCTCTCCTGGATCGATATGAAATGAGGACTCTTCGTCAACCGATCCACTACCACCGAAATCGAATCTACCCCTCGTGCGGTCCTGGGAAGCTTAGTGATAAAATCCATGATGATGTCCTCCCATTTCAACACGGGGATGTCTAACAGCTGCATCTTGCCGTGAGGCCTCTGATGTTCTGCCTTGACCTTCCTGCAGGTCAGACACCTCTCTACATACCAAGCAACATCCCGCTTCATGCAGGGCCACCAATAATCGGGTCGAAGATCTCTATACATCTTCGTTGCCCCGGGATGGATAGAAAATCGAGACTTATGAGCCTCATCCATCAAAACCTGCCCTACTCCGCCTCCGTACGGTACCCACACTCTCCCATGAAGGGTCAACAACCCCCGACTATCATAATCGAATGCAGCTGCTCGACCCACAATCCTCTCACATTTCTGCTTCTCTTGCTTGAGGCCCTCAACCTGAGCCTCCCTGATCCGTTCCAACAACGGAGTAATCACTGTCATCCTCAAACACAAATCTCTGATAGGGGCTACTATCACCTTTCGACTCAAGGCATCGGCCACTACGTTGGCCTTCCCTGGATGGTAAAGGATTTCACAATCATAATCCTTCAGCACATCCAGCCATCTCCTTTGCCTCATGTTTAGACTCGGCTGATCCATAAGGTATTTTAGACTCTTGTGATCCGTGTAGATGGTACAACGGACCCCATAAAGATAATGTCTCCAAATCTTGAGGACAAACACCACTGCCCCCAGCTCCAAATCGTGCGTTGGATAGTTAGCCTCGTGAGGCTTCAACTGTCTCGAGGCGTAAGCTATCACATGCCCCCGTTGCATCAACACTGCTCCCATACCTGTGATTGAGGCATCACAGTAGACTACAAAATCCTCTATTCCCTCGGGCAGGGAAAGAATCGGAGCCTCGCATAACCTTTGCCTGAGGGTCTCGAATGTTGTCTGCTGCTCAGGCCCCCAACAAAACACCACCGACTTCCTAGTCAGTCGGGTGAGCGGTACTGCTATCTTGGAGAAATCCTGAATGAACCTCCGGTAATACCCTGCCAACCCCAGGAAACTCCGAATCTCGGATGGAGACCTCGGGACTTCCCACTGCATCATGGCCTCTATCTTGGCCGGATCTACCAATATACCCTTCTGGTTGATGAGGTGGCCAAGGAACTGCACCTCACGCAACCAAAACTCGCACTTGGAGAACACTGCGAAACGCCTCTCCCTTCTCAAAACTTCTAGTACCTCCCTCAGGTGCTCCTCATGCCGCTCCTGAGTCTTGGAGTACACCAAGATATCATCTATGAATACTATCACAGACTGATCCAACATCGGTCTGCATACGCGATTCATGAGGTCCATGAATGCGGCTGGAGCATTAGTGAGCCCAAAAGGCATCACTACAAACTCATAATGACCATATCGGGTCCTGGAAGCAGTCTTCTGCACATCTTCTCCTCTAACTCGCATCTAGTGATATCCGGAGCGTAAATCGATCTTGAAGAACCAAGACGCTCCCTGAAGCTGATCAAACAAATCATCTATCCTCGGGAGGGGGTAACGGTTCTTCACCGTTACCTTATTTAGCTCCCGGTAGTCAATGCACATACGGTGCGACCCATCCTTCTTCTTCACAAACAAGATCGGCACTCCCCAGGGTGAACTACTCGGCCATATAAAACCCTTGTCTAGCAACTCCTGCAGCTGCGTAGACAACTCCTGCATCTTAGGGGAGCTAACCTATATGGTGCCTTGGCTATCGGTGTCGCACCAGGAATTAGGTCGATCCCAAACTCGATCTATCTCTCGGGAGATATTCCTGGTAAATCCTCCGGGAATACATCCGGAAAGTCTCATACTACCGGAACATCATCCACTATCGACTTGCCCTTCTCCCGGGCATCCATAACGTAGGCTACATAGCCGGCGCAACCCTGATGAAAATAGCGTCTTGCCCTTGCGGCTGAACAAAGAACTGGTCCACACTGTGGCCTCTCGCCCTGAATCACTAACTCTCCCCCACTGGGAGTGCAAAGCCTCACTAGCTGTAACTCGCAATCAATCACGGCCCCGTTGGGACTCAACCAATCCATGCCCACTATAACCTTATTCCCTCGCAGGGGATTAGGGACCAAATCCACCAAAAACTGCTCGTCGAACAACTGAAGTGAACATCCTCGGTGTACCCTGGCGACCCTCACGGTCCTATCATCTACTATCTTGAACTCTAGTGGACAATCCAGCTCCCCAGGAGCTCTACTAAATCTCTTGCTAAGCGCTAGCAATACAAACGATCGGGTAGCCCCCGAATCAAATAATACTGTAGCAGAGATGTCGTTCACAGAGAACGACGCTATACAAAACATATAACCATAAGCAATACTCAATAATAATGACAATAATATAGAGATGAAAGGAAAATACATACCCGTCACCACCTCAGGAGTCGCTCGTGCCTCCTCTGCTGTCATCTGAAAAGCTCGACTCCTAGCCACTGGTGCCTCTGCTCGGCCCTGATGGCCATCTGTAATCCTCAAGGTAGCAGGGGCAGGTGCAACCACCTTCCCTGCTGCAGCTAAACTCGGACACTAGGACCTTTTATGTCCCCTCTGGTTGCACTGAAAGCAAATCAGATCTGATGCCGCAACAGCGGTAATAGGAGCCGTACAATCCCTACTCAAATGCCCAGTTCGACCGCACTTGTAGCAGCCCGAACTCCCTGCCTTGCACACCCCGTCGTGCAATCTTCCACACTTGCCACATCGACCGTGGCTCTGCTGACTCATGTATCTGTGATCTGAAACCTTGGTGTTTTTGCCCGAACTGCCTGTACCCGGAACCGCCTCCGGTTTCCTCTTCTTCTCCATCTCAAGGTCAATCTCCCTCTCCCGAGCCCTAGCAATCATGTCATCCAGCATTTTACAGCTGGACCGACTCACAAACTGGCGGATATCACTCCGCAGTATCTCAAGATAACGGGCTTTCTTGATCTCCTCATCAGCTGCATATTGAGGAACGAGAAGAGCCCTCTCCCTGAACTTGGCAGTGATTTCCGCCACTGTCTCTGTAGTCTGGGTGAGGTCCTGAAACTCCCTGGCTAACTGCTGCACCTCGATAACCGGTGCAAACTCCGCCCTGAACCTTGTGGAGAAATCGGTCCAGGTCATGGCATCTAACGCTGCATCATCTCCAATAGTATGTCCGACCTCCTCCCACCAATCCCGTGCCTTGTCCTTCAGGAGACAAGACACCAATCTAATCTTGTCCCCCTCGGGACACCTGCTCGTGCGGAAAGCGTGGGTCACATCTGCCAACCATCTCGTACTCGCTATGGGGTCCCGCGCCCAATGGTAGTCTAGAGCTCCACATGCCCTGAATTCCCTAAACGTAAGTGTGCGCAACCCCATCATGGCCGCCATCTCGGCAGGGAAGGTGCCCAGTCTCTCATCCATCAGCTCTAGAATACCCTCCTTGATCGAACCGAAGATCACAGGAGTCTGCTCCAGTATGATGCGGGTAACCTCAGAAGAAAGAAACTCTCTGGTCTGCTCATCCAACTGCCCGGCCTCCGGGCCTGATCCTGGTCCTGATCCCCCTCCGGCATCTGAACTGCCGACTGCTGGTCTCGAACACAAAACTACCATTCTGAAACGAATCATAGCAACATTAGAAAACTGAAATATCTCAAGGGATCACTGACACCAATACTAGTTTCCTGGTCTTGTCCCAGCCTTCCTTCATTCGAGTACGGATCCTCTGCTTTCAGTAGTACGGGCCCATACTACCTTCCACATCTATCCGTACTTTCCTCAAGAACTGCCTTGACTCCACCAAGTCACTTCTACTACTACTGATCTCTGCTACTCTTATCCTAGGCTTGCCCTAGGGAAATCTCTGACTCTATTCAAAACAGTCCTCAGCTACTGAAGGGCTCCTCGTGTCAATAATTAGTCATCACCTGAATACCATCACATGTGATGAGGCTCAGATAATCCTTCGAATAAAGGACTCGTCCCTACCACGGTTAGACTCAAACAAGAGCCGCGCAATAAAGCCAAATCCAACACTCTGAGATTATTCAACCCTTGTCACATGCGATGTGCCGTATTCACCTAATGACTAACTCCCGTCACTCAGAGTCCCACAAAGCATGAAGCAAACAACATTCGGATACAGGAATTTACTCAAGCAAATCTATTCTCATAACGAGATACTGTTCTAGCATACAATACTAAGCTCATACTATCAGGCATAACCTAACAGGCTATCCTACTACTGTCTACTTCAATACTAGCATGCAGATCTCGTGAAGCTGAAACACATAAAGCAGGCACATAAGGCATCCTCCTAGATCCTTAGTCGTATTCTAGCATGCTGTTCTACTGAAACTAAAACTGATAAACATAAAGTAACATGTATGGGTAGTTTGGGAGAACTTACTTGAGCTCGGCTGATTGCATGCACCACACCCATTTCTCTTTTTTTTTTTTTTTTTTTTTTTTTTTTTTTTTTTAATTTTTTTCACTTTTTCTAAAACTCCTTTCCTAATACTTTTCAAAAAAAAAATTGTTTTCTTTTCTCAAAATATATATTTTTTTTCTAAACATGGTTTTTCTCTTGAAAACTTTATACCACTTCCTTAGTTTGAGTTCAGACACACCCAAAAGTGTGCCCAAATCGCTCAAACCAAGGCTCTGATACCAACTTGAAACATCCCAAAATACGACCCAAATTTTTTTTAATAATTACTAAAACACCATGATAAAATCATAAGATAAACTCGTACGTCAATATCTTACAAACAAAAGTAAAGTGTTATGAGTAAACTGTATCAAGACTATATCAATCACATCTATGAAAATCAAGACAACTCCCAGGATAGCTGAAACTGTGGTGTGTGTGTGTGTGCGATGCCATCAACCTGAGCTCTTCCCTTTGCTTGCGGAAGTACCTGAACCCAAAACTGAAACTGTAAGCACGAAGCTTAGTGAGCTCCCCCAAAGTACCACATACCATATAATACATATAAACATATACTGGGCCTTGCCCACTGCATTGGACCAAAGTCCGTAAACTGCATCGGACCAAAGTCCGGAACTAACCAGGGCCTTGCCCTCTGCATCGGATCGGGATCCGGAACTACTGAGGCCTTGCATCCTGCATCGGACCAAGGTCCGGAACTAACTGCATCGGACCGAAGTCCGGAACTGACTGCATCGGACCGAAGTCCGGAACTGACTGCATCGGACAGATGTCCGGAACATACTGAACATAGCATCACATAAGCATATCAACTAACATGAGTACATAGATAGCATACTACATCGGGATGTAACCCGGAACACATAACACAAAATACTGTCTGAGCCACGAAGGCATCAAACATACTAGAATCTGCATCGGACCGAAATCTAGATACTACTGCTAGCTAAACGGGCCAGCATTGTGGCCTTAGACCCGTTCCTGCTGAAAGGAAACTCACCTCGTGATCTAGATGTTGAATGTGTGGCTCCGGGAACTATCTGATGCTGCTCCGGTATCTCCCCGGCTACAAATCCACAAATACACTCAATCAAATTACTAATAACTGTATTGGGGTAAATGACTCTTTTACCCCTGGCTAAAGTCAACTCTCCTGGTCAAAGTCAACTTTACAGTTGACCTGACTCGCCGAGTTGGGCCGCCAACTCGCCGAGTCCCTACTCTCATTTCTCAACCCTGCTCGCTGCTACTCGTCGAGTTTGGCATACACTCGACGAGTTCCCGCTCTATATCAACACTCAGGTCATCTGCATCCGACTCGCCGAGTCGTATGAACAACTCGACGAGTTGTTCTTGAATCATAAGAAGATTGCCTTGGACTCGCCGAGTTGTATGAACAACTCGTCGAGTCCCTCCATCACTGATTCTGCCCTCCAACTCACCGAGTCCACTCTACCACTCACAGGTTCCCACTCGACATCACTCAAAAGGGGAAAAAAATCGGGACTCGCGGCTTGACTCGCCGAGTCGTTCTTCCGACTCGCCGAGTCGCATCCATGCAGCTGCTCAAAACTCGATTCTGCTTGAATCCAGCGTCTAAAACTTATAGATCTGGGATTCCTTAGTTCGATTAACACGTAAAGATTCTATCTTTACGTGTACATAAGCATTCAAGAAGATAATAAGGTTCAAAAAGCATGATAAAGGCTTGATCTAAGGTTCTCATACAAAGCAACTTCAAAAAGGAAATAGATCTGGGCTCTACAACTCCCAAATGAACAGATCTAAGAATATCTCGACCTATTAAGGCATCCAATCAACTATAAGGTTGGAAAAATACATCAAACTAACCCTAGAAATGTTCTAATGGAGATTTTAAGCATAAAACAGGAGGATTCTGAGAAATACCTCAAAGAACTCTGATTTTGACCTTGGATCTTTGCTCTACACCTCTTCTCTTTGTTCCTTTCTTCTTCTTCTTCTTCAAGCCTTCAAGAATCCACACAAAGACACTTCAATCAATCAAGGGATGGGTTTAGGGTTTCTCACAGCTCTCTGAGGTGAAGGAGGCGAGTTTGGGGCTGATAAGGTGGTTTAAATAGGGTGCAAACCCGGAGATTTAGGGTTTCAACTTGGCAGGCCGACTCGCCGAGTCCCGAATATGGACTCGCCGAGTCGCCGATCGATAAGCTGATCAACAACACGACCCAACTTGACGAGTTGGGACATAGACTCGCCGAGTTCCTCTACAAACTTAAAAAAAAAAATACTAAAAAGCAACATACCAGAGACGGGTCGTTACAATATGAATAATTACATTTGTTTGAAAGCAAAGTGTTACAAAGGTTATACATATATCATATGAACAATAGTTAAGACAAGTCTTCTGTACAGTCCGTCTTCTCCAAAAGATCGTGGGTACCTATCTAATATGGACCTGAGAATACAAGCATTTTGAAAATTAGAATAAAGCTGGTGAGTTCATAAGAGGTTTGTTTTCTGAAAATGTACATGTTTCCTTTGGTTTTCTGAAAAGTTTGTTATTCAAGAAAATCCCATATTTTCTTATAAGTTTAGTTGAGTTATCCTTTTATTATACGATCCAGTTATGTACAGTTTGTTATCCCAGGAAAAACCCTTATTTTCCTAAAAGTAAAGTATAGTTATTGAATCCAAATTTAATGTACAATTATCTGACATACTTGTTGTATTAGTTAGGTATTCTGATATCCTAGTTATTTTACACTCGAATGTATCCAGAGGCGTGCTTTCGTATTCTTATTTCCTATTCCTATTCATATTCGTATTCATATTCGTATTCGTTATCGTATTTGTATTCGTATTCGTATTCATATTCATATTCGTAATCCTATTCCTATTCCTATTGCTATTGCTATTTGTATTCGTATTCGTATTTGTATTCGTATTCGTATTCCTATTCATATTCGTATTTGTATTTGTATTCGTAATCCTATTTCTATTCCTATTCCTACTGCTATTTGTATTCGTATTCATATTATTCCTAGTTGAAATTACGTATTCACTTTGTTCCTAGCTGTACTTTCGTATTCGCTCTGTTCCTAGTTGTACTTTCATATTCGCTATATTCCTAGTCGGACTTTCGTATTCGCTATGTTCCTATTTGTACTTTCGTATTCGATCTGTTCCTAATTGTACTTTCTTATTCTCTCTGTTCCTAGCTGTACTTTCGTATTCGCTCTGTTCCTAGTTGTACTTTCGTATTCGCTCTGTTCCTAGTTGTACTTTCGTATACGTATTCGTATTAATCCTAATTGATGATTTGTATGAATTATTCGTAAATTATGAAATATAACATATATTATAACACTTTATAAAGGAATTTACATTTGTTCTGAAAGTTTACCCTGCAATTCGAACCATTGGTTAATACGATTTTCGAGAATAAAGGCGTACAATTTATGAAACATTTGCACTGAAAGTAATAAGTTGAAGTACAAGATTTTCTTGTACTTTTGCTTGCATTCCCCCCTAAAAACAGTGAAAAACATTGAAAATGGGTAGGGGTATGAACTCACCAGTCGAGAAGCGTGTCGGTTTTGGTGCTAAACGTCAGTTCGAGGCTTGATAATGCGTGAGGTTCCTACGTAATATGAAATGATATACAAATGTATCTAATTACACTTTAAATCACTAATTAGATATGATTATACACTCCAAGATGAGAAAACACTTCAAATCAAGTGTTTGGAGTGACTTGGGTGACATCTACGGACATATATGGCTTGGATATGGAGTTTACTCTTCAAGAGTAAACTCCTAACAGAGTTCACGGCCCTAAAGACCCATTCCCCATGAGTTTACGGCCGTAAACTCATGATGGGGTGTTCTAGGGTGCCTAATGGTCTTATATCACTTGGAAAAATTAGCTAGGATCAATTCTAGCGTATAGGAATGGATTAAACCAATATATGGACCAATTATTGGAGTTTATGGCAGTAAACTAAGATTTTACGGCCGTAAACTCCCCCACACACCTTCCTTTGATGTTTTGGTGGTCCTAGGTCATTTACAAGTGTTCATAGCTAAATCTACAAGCCATAGAATGAATTTAAGGCACATTTGACTAAGTTATAGGAGTTTACGGCCCAGGAACCGATCCTTGGGGGTTTTATGGCTGTAAGCTCCTATGGGGGTGGTTTTCATTAAGTTTAAGGCCTCTAACTCGTTTGTGGTTGCTTCTAGACTTTAATCCAAGGCTTAGGAGGTGTGTAAGTGGCAATTTAACACCTTAGAAGGAGTTTACTACCCATGAATGGGTGTTTACGGCCCAAGCATGTTCTTGGATAGTAAACACATGTTTACTCCTCTAAAAATGACTTTAAGGTGTTCTAAGTCCATTCCAATAAGTCCTTAAGCTATATCTAAGTTCCAAAGGTGGTTTGGAAGGGTTTTTGGGCTCCAAAACCCATTTTATTTGAGTTCACGGCCTAGGACTGTTGTAGGGCCGTAAAGTCATGATAATGGTCCTATTCCATAGTTTGACCACAAATTTGAAGGCCTAAGATGTTATACTAGGAGCTAGGATAGTTACCTTGATGATTTGGAGCCTTAATTTGATGATTTTGGACTTAGAGTTTGGATTTGAGGAGAGAGGTTAGAGAGAGAGTGAAAAAGCTTCAAATGAGGCTTAATCAATGAAAGAACATAATTTTGTGGTTTGAGCTAGGCATCATTTTGTATAGATGATAGTGTCTTTGTTGAAGTGATTATGTGTTGTAGTGTAATGTGTGCTGCCACACATGTGTGTGCGGTACCACACATGTGTTTGGCTGCACTCTCTTGTGCTGGCGTGAGGAGTACTATTTATAGCAACTGAGGTGTGTCAGATTGTACTGATTTTTGCTGGTGTCAGAACTCTGCTGCAGTTGTACTTTTCTCAAGATGTACTTGACATTTATTGAATATAGATGTGTGCATGCTTGATTTTACTTCTTCTTCTTCTACATCTCTCCTTTATTATAATTAACTTCATTGATTACTGAATTGGATCTCGCAAAAATAAGGGGGGTTACTTCTTTGCATTTTTTATAAAAACGAGTTTTTGATCGAGTTTTAGAGCAAAAAAGGGTGAAAACGTCGTTTTTTTCGCGAATCTGTTGAAGGTGTGCGGCTCAGGGAGTGCGACTCGCGTTGTGTACACTTACAAAAAATTAAAGAAATTTTTGAGGCTCCCAAGATTTGAACTTGGGACCTATAAGTAGTATACCACGCATCTTACCAGTTGATCTACTGAGGAATTTGTTAAACATCTCGCTTGCTTAAGTTATATACACTTTGAAAGCAACAACGTTCACTTAAATCTATAAAGAAAGGATTTTGCATCTGCAAGGAATCGATCTTACGACCTCTAGTTCATCAACCTTGCGCTCAACCAGCGAAGTCTTTATGTCGTCCCTTCAAAGTTTAAATCATAACCAATTCTTCTCGGATTCAACTTTCGAATTTTGACATTTTAAACCCAAAAAAAATTCAAATTTTATTTTTTAAAATCCCTTTTCAACCCAAAATTTTTTATTTTAATTTTTGACTTTGACTTTAAAATTTTAAGTTTGACTTTTTAATTTTGACTTTTAAGGATTGACGTTCTCGGTTTTTAAGTCAAAGGGCAATTTAAAAAAATAAAAAATAAATAAATAAATAATGAGTTCCACATCAATTCCGGTAAATGAAGTTTCATGTACTCCATCTTGTAAAGCTACAATTAAATTTCATCGCGAACAAATTGATTTGCTAAAAAGGGAAAATGAGGACCTCAAATACGAAGGCTATACTCTAAGGAAATGTCAAAAACCTTTAAAAGCACAATTAGAGGCCAAGACTAAGGACTTTAGGAAATTACAAGAAGATTACAGCAACAAGTGTGAAAATTATGATCACATTAAACGCAAACTTGCTGCTATAACTGAGGAACTTGACGCTTTGAAAATAAAGTGTGGAAAAACATATGTTGGTTTTAAAAATTACACTACATCAAGTAAGACAGTCGAGTCCTTATTTGAAAATCAATTGAAATTCAAAGGTAATCAAAACAAGGGTCTAGGGTATGATAGTGTTCCTCCCCCTTTCAATCATAACTATATATCCATACCTTTGACTCAGGAAGAGATTGACTGAGAACCATTTATGGTATACGGTAAACCAGTTGTTGAATAGGCAATTGAGGAGGTTGAGCTGAACAAGACTAATGCTTCTACTTCTTGTGCAGGCAAAGTAATAGAGGATGAGAACGCGGAGAGTTCTACTGAACAAACAAACGACTCCTTGAACTCTGAATCTGTTGCTTCGAACTCAGTTTCTTCCGATCAACCTGCTGTTGGTAAATACATGCCACCATTTCAAGCTAAATAGAGTGCCTGTTGCAACTATGCATGTGGGAAAAGCAAGAGACAAGGCAAAGATACGCCACCAGGGGCAGGAAGAAACAACTCCACAGTAAAGAAAAAGACATGTTTTCACTGTGGAACACATGGACACATTGCTAAAAATTGTCCTAATCGCACATGCGTTCCCTACTATGCACAAGGCTGGCAGAACGTGCCAAGAGGGAGATTTTCTAAAAGAAACCCCTCAAGGTCACGTTCAGACCATGGTGACTGGAATGCACAGAAAACTAAGAATCCAACTCCCAAGAACAAGAAGGGAATGTCGGCCAAGAAGCCAAATCCAAGAGATGCTCCCGTGAAGTCAAAATCAAAGTCATCTCAACGGCCAACATCAAGTCCCAAAGCAAGTACTGAGCCACCCATCAGATCGAAAAAGAAATGGGTTAAACCCAACTACAATTGGGTTCCAAAGGCTCACTCTCCCAAATATTCTAACGACTCTAATATTTCTTCATCTTCTGTTTGTGATAAACAGGATATGTCTTGGGAGAGAGTTCCTTACACTGATGACAAAGGTCGACCCAGTTTCAAAATGGACTAGGTTCCAAAGACCAACTGATCTCGCTCTATGCTGGAGCAGCTATGGAGGCATATTATCAGACTTTGGTTTGTTGATAGTGGTTGCTCCACGAACATGATAGGAGACATCTCTCAACTATACAACACTCAGAACAATGTTTGAGAGTATGTGTCCTTGCGGGAAGGGAAGAAAGGAAGTGATCACTCACGGGTTTGTGCTTAATGACATGAAGAATTTTCGGATCTGTTCTGAGATTACGCATGCTGTTCTCGGACCTTCTGGATGAAAATTCAATCGGTGACTTACGGTTTGAGTTTTCTTTTCTATACCCCTAAGTTTTTCTTAAGTTGATTCGCTTTAAAGACCAAATTTTGTTTTAGGATAGTTTAAATTTGCACATTTACTTTCGTTTCTATCCTATGCACAAATTTAGGGGGAGAAATAAAAAAAACCAAAATTAGAAAATTTTAAAAAAATTAAAAAAATAATATGTTGGTTATGGAATGTGCTTGAGGGAGATGTTTTGGGAAGTAAGTGATAACAGGCAACCTGAGTCTGTGTAACGTACCCAAAGTTGAAGGGTCTATGCTTTGGTTTGATGTGTCGGTAGGCACGAAAGATTCTAAATGGACATGACTAGGCAGAATTCAACTTAGGAAATCAAATGACTTGACAAATCTTGATCTAGATAGTTCCGTTTAGCCTGACAATACGACGCTCGGATAGGTTGAGCAGGGAGATATATATGGGAATCTACTAGTCACATTAAATGAACCTGTATCTGGAACCGTGGTTTAACTTTTCCTCCATGTGCGGATTCTGTCCTTAATTCCGGTATTGATGGGGCAACTAGTAAAGTCCGATAAATTAGCTCTATAGAAAATCATTTTCTTTCTTTCTGTCTGTCAGTCATATGTTACCTCCTCTGCGTGATTGGAAGAGATCTGACCTGGACTGTAACATATGCAACTCTATTTCTCTGGATATTATACCTATACATATATGAAATTCCTCTTATATGTTAGCCATATGATGTCTCCTTTGCATGACTAACAATCCAACCTAGTACACAACATATGCACTATAAGTGATAATACTTTGAATCTATCTTCTCCCCTAATGATGGTATACTCATCCGATGTAAGGAGTACTCTGGAAGTCTTTGATTACCGGGGCATATCTGGAAGCGGGAAACATGTTCCAGTACAATTAAAATTGAACACTCAAAGATTGTCTATAGATCTCGCTGCTCAATTTAGGTAGACAACAATATCCCTGGTCGTCGTCAGCTAATGGTCCTTAAAATATAGTAAGATATAGTATCTAGAAACTTAGGATCAGATATAATATTTAGGAATTTAAGATCACATTGTCTTGTCACTTATAGTATGTCCTAATTTTATCACAATTTTTCGTGTTTAAGTGGACAACAATACCGACAATCGACCAGACAAAGATGTGAATATGAAAGGTACCGACAAGCGAATAATGGTTGTCTAAAAACTTTGATCCCTAAACCTCAACAGGTTAAAACAATTTATATAGGTTTAAATTGATTCTTGTCATCAATAGTATTTTCAATCTCATTTTATTTTTTATTTTTATTTATTTATTTATTTTTATTTTATTTTATTTTTATTTTTTATTTTATTTTAAATTTTTTTCTTGAATCTTTGAAATTAAAACTCTATTAATCCTCAAAATAATTCATTTTTGAGAAAATAGTGAAGTGAAAGGGGTTTTGGGATAAATAATTAGAGGAAAAGGGGGAGAATTATTTTCATATATATAGTGTGCATGTGCGGTGAAAATCATATAGTCACTATTCCTGCTTCAACAGCACACACATATTTACTCTCTCAAACTCTTTAAATTTCCATGAAGTTTTTTTGTGAAAACAACCTTTTTACTCGGTAATTTTCATGAACACGGCTGAATTTTTAATTACTTTCACAAAAAATTTTATAGTTTTCTGTTGAATCATCATAAAAATTTGTTTATCTTCAAGTGTAACCGCACACGGTGTGTGCGGCTAACTGTGTGCTGCCACACTCCTTCATGAATAAGCGTGTGCGGCTGACCGTGTGCTGCCACACTTTCTCATGAACAAATGTGTGCAGCTACATCATTCTTATATGTTGCCCTAATAATTTCATGTGTTAACTTTAAGATTAAAATGGGAGACATAGAGTTCGCTAAAGCTCATAATTCTGCAATTTTTCTTGAAGATCCTCCTGCAGCCCACAGTGACTTGAAATTCATTGTGGATGGTTTGAAGAAATCATGCTTGGTTCATTGCTTAGCTACAAATCCTGCTATCTACCAAAGTTTGATTAAGGATTTCTAGAGAAATGCTGATGTAAAGAAGAATGATCGAGGTGAAAATTTCTGGACACAACAATCGAAGACAAGAAAATTCTAGTTACAGAAAGCATCATCAGAGAATGTCTTTAAATTGAGGACATACCTGAGTACCTCATGGAGATTGACGTTCATCAAATTGAGAAAGTTTTAGAGCATATGGGATATGAAGGAACTTTTCCTCCTACAATCAAAAAGCTGCTTCCTCCATGCTGGAAGCTTTTGGCTCATGTGTTCGTGAGTTGCGTTTCTAGCCGGAGATCAGGAGCTAACGAGATTTCTCTAGCCAATACTGGTGTCATTGCTGCATTGGCAGCAGGTTTTGAGTTTAATTTCTCAAAATTCATAATGAATGAAATGATACTAAATATTGAAGGAAGCAAAAGAGACAAATTTTGTATGTATCCAAGATTTCTAGAAATCATGCTTAACGTAACTCACCCCAAGTTGCAGAGAGGAAATGATACTCTGGATTTCAAATCCATTGGTCCAAGTGCCTTTGGATTAATGAAGCAAAAGAGAGGCGGAAAATTTGTATTTGAAGGAAAATTTCAATTAATAAAATTTGAAATATTTAAAGAGGATGTCAGAGAAGAAGCAGCAGATCAATCCATGCCGATGGAAAATGAAGACACTCATCAGTCTCCCTCCGAGCCTGTAGTGGAGGAGATTCATCACTCTCCCAGAACTTGTGTAGCTAATGAGCATGATTATCAGAAAGCAAATGATTCAATATCTTCTCCAGGGGATGATGACGATGATCTTTATGAAGATGTAGAGTTTTTGAAAGAAATCTACTTTACAGGAATCAATGATGACATTCCAACAAACATAGAGTTTGATTTTGGTGATGAAGATTTTGATCCTTTTTTTGATATTCCCTGCAGCCGTGCAACTAAAGTCAATGAAGTTGCTTCTCTAGCAACCAAGACTAGAGATGAAGGAAATTCTCTCAAAATTATGCTCTCTACCTCAAAGCCCTTGGAAATCACAACAAGTCAAGGAGATGTGACATCAGAGATTCCTCCCTCTGTGTCACCTGTCTCAACATCAACTCTAGTCATTTCTATGTTATCTGAACCTCAAACTTCTTAGACCTCAATAAGAACAAGCCAATCTCTTGCAAGTCTGGAGGTACCCTCTATGAAATGTGCTCCTCAAATTATTTCAACAATCACTGCAGCCACTGCTCACTCTCCTTCAAAGCAGACTGATGAAGGTCCAAGCACCATGTTCGAGATTGGTGGATCCTCTTCTATTCCAGAATATTCTCCAACACGACCTTCTCTTGATGAAGCATCTATCAGATTAGTAAAACATTTAGCTCAATCTAGTCCAACCTCTTCACGTGGAAAAGGAATATCATTTAACGAGGGTCGGACAGATGATGACAAATCATCTTCATCTGATCTCCGAGAAGAAATTGGAATTCTCCATCAACAGCTCATTGAAAAGTCAATTCAGATGGATCAGCTTTTTGCACATATTTTTGAGCTCAGGGCAAAAGATGAAGAAAAGACCAAACAAATCAAGGATCTACAAACGAGTCTTGGTTCTATTCTAGAAAATTATTTCAATCTCAAGAATGTATTGTACGATGCTTTTGGTGAGAAAGTCAAAGCCCTCTTCCAACAGCCTCATGGAGTAGTTGATCCTCCTTCTGTTCAATCACCTCCTACAACTGATGATCTACCTATTGACCCACTTGTTCCAAGAACAACTACCATTGTAGATATATTTGAAAAGGAACCTGAAGGAAGCAGAGCCAGAATCACAATCAAGCAGGGCAAAAGAATTGTAACTACAAAACAAAGCGAAGGCCTTTTATTCATGAAAACTCTAATGAAAATCGCAAAACAAAAGACCCTGTCTTGACAGTAACAGATTTGAAGAAAAGAAGGTTCGGTGATGAGTATGGTGAAAGGACAGGCATCCGAATGTGGGCCTTTGATCCAGTGACGAATTTGCAGGTTGTAAAGCGAAAATCAGGAGCATCTAAATGTTACAAAAGCACCCATGATTTCAACTCTTGGACCAAAACTAATCTAGTTGAATTATCCAGGGCCCCATTCCATAACCCCTCTGAAGATCCTAATGCTTCAAATTTTAAAAGATTTCTCGACAGACAAGTCAAAGAGAACTTTCCTTCAATGAAGACTGCCAAAGCCCTATACAAAAAGGACAAAGATGTTCTTGATCCAGAAACAGGCGAACCCATGAAGATTATACTTTGGCCTGCAACTAAGAAACAAAAGGAAATTCCTATTCCTCAACATTTTTATGAGGGATATCTAGATGACATGGAATTTTGGGCATATGATGACGAAACAGCTACTGCAGCCATCAAATTGAAGAATCGAGAACATATTCTGAGATTGATTATTGCTAAAGATCTTCTCCGCTTCAGAGAAAGGGATATACGAACTTTGGCCCGTCATCAAATCATTTGCAAAAAGGATGTCATGGAAGCTGCTGCTAAAGAATACACTGCAATGGTAGCTACAATTATAAATGGAAGATTGTGGATGAGATCAATGGGGAGATCAGATCTGAGGTTGTTTGAGAAGCCCACTGAGGAGCCAAAGGAGTGAAGACAAGACTATGCTAGTCTCAAACCAAGTGGGAGACTAAAAGAACATAATTTTGTGGTTTGAGCTAGGCATCATTTTGTATAGATGATAGTATCTTTGTTTACCCGAATTGATAATTTGGGCCGACTTATTTGGCAGCACTCTCTATGCTAGTGTGTGCGGCCGCACACAGTGTGTGCGGCAGCACACATGTGTTTGGCTGCACTCTCTTGTGCTGGTGTGAGGAGTACTATTTATAGCAACCGAGGTGTGTTAGATTGTACTAACTTTTTGCTGGTGTCAGAACTCTGCTGCAGTTGTACTTTTCTCAAGATGTACTTGACATTTATTGAATATAGATGTGTGCATGCTTGATTTTACTTCTTCTCCTTCTACATCTCTCCTTTATTATAGTTAACTTCATTGATTACTGAATTGGATCATTAAATTTGGGACTTATAATCAACTTTATATATTGTTCGAGTTTGGGAAACGGTGAAATTCTACCCGATACCGACGTTAAACGGGATTTTGGTCGCACCCGATTAAGTTGTCGTAACCCGGCGGGACCAATTCTAAAAAATTTCAATTTAATAATTTGGGCCGTTTACATGAGTTTCTATGGAGTTTGGACACTCATGAGATTATAATAAACATATAAATTTAAATAACTTAGCTCAAAAACGAAATCGGAACGAATTGCTAAAGACGGGTTTTACGGGTGGAACGGGTTACGACGATGGAACAACTTCGGGTTGTCACACAAATGGAGAGAGAAGGAGAATATAAAAAGGGTAAAACCTACAAAAAATAATAAAGGAAATACACAGAGTTATAACTCCATCATGAAATTATCGAGTGAAAGCCCCAAACCTAAACCTAAATAAAAATTGAACCCATATCTAACCTTCAGATGCATATTCATATGAACCTATAATATGTGCATGGCAGCGTGAAATAATGGTGCGGCAATTGGCGGTCGTTGCTGGAAAACTGGGGTGGGTCGTCGTCGTTGCTGAAGCAGACGGAACAATACGAAACAAAGTCGGTTAGGTATAACATGAAGTAAAAGGATGATTCCACACTAATTTATAAAGAGATGGGGCTGAGTTTCTAGGGGATTTGGAGATTCAAATTTGAAAGTAACTATAGTTCCTTGATCTGTGCTAGGAATCGTTCCATACAGATAAAAAGGGAAAAATTTCGATATACAGGGAGGAGATAACAGGGTCAGGATAAAGAGAGAGAGGAGGGAATGGATTAGATATATTTAGATTTCAAAAGTCATGTTGACTCATTGTAATCAAAAAGTATGATTTTTTTAAAATTTAAATCCTCTATATTGGGTAAGATAAGGATGTAGATTTGAATGTTTCAATACTAATTTTACATTTGTACTTAATGCATTGTATTTTGTAATTTGTTGCTAAATGTTTGTACATTTAGCTTAAAGGATTGGACGTCTTAAATCTATTTTTAGAAATAGTAAGGTTTGTATAATAAGATGGTATATATATATTAGTAATGAAATAATTGTTCTCACTAACTAGCCCCCCTTTTTTATATGCTTACAATGTCTATGTAGTATACCTGGTAATCCTCATGATTACTTGGTGTATACAGTATATATATATATATATATATATATATATATATATATATATATATATATATATATATTACTACTTTATAATACATACATATCAAAGGCCCCACAAGATTTTAAGACTAAGATCTTAAAACTAATGAGAGAGATTATAGGTCTTTAGATGTTATTTGGATGGTATAGATTAATAGTTGATGATCCATGTAAATGGATTTAAACCAATCGAAATCACCAATATCAAATGTACTAATTTTTTTGCATCAGGTATCATACATCATGCTTAAACAAACACAATCGCAATAGGATTAGGATCACATGTTATTACACAACCTGAACACTCTCTTTTTAAAGTCACCTTATCTCGCTTCCCTGATACCGATATCTCCATGAACCTCCTCCTAACGTCACCACCAAGGTGCTGTTTGTTTTTCTGAAGCCAAAATGTCTGCAGTCTGCGGACCACATCTACAAGCCTCTGCAGCAGAAGATGTGGACCAAACATCTGCAGTCTGCAATAAGAAGACTGTTTGTTTTTTAATGTCAGTAGGCTGCTGAAATAAACTGAATTTTAAATAAAATTATTTTACAAACTTAAAATGATTTTTCAACACCAAAATTTTAATAATAATAGTCTTATCACATTGAAAATAAAATTCATGCAACTAAATTAGTCATACAATAAAAAAAACTTGTTTTACAATAACAATTTCATTTAAAACAATTCAATCTATGTTGAGCATCAACTGATCAGCAATTTCATCCCGTAACTGAGTCATATATTCACGGTCTGCTGCAGTACCATGTGTTGGAATCCCGTCTTCATCATCATCAATGGCCACATTGTTATTTCGAAACAGGACATTGGGTTCATCGTATCGTGCGAAATACTCATCACTCAATCCTTCTTTTCTTTATTGGTCAATGCACGTCTTTGACGAAAATCTCCAAGCCAATACCTCACATTACGATAAGGGGCCATAAATCCTCGAGTGTGTGCATACGCGGCATCACAAAGATAATATTTTTCTGAAAAAAATGCAAAACACGAATCAATTTTCAAATTAAGATAACAATATTTAAAAAAAAAAAAAAAACAAAACCTTACCTGGTGGTGGAAACGGGAATGATGCTTGTGGATCGGCTATTGCTTCTGATAATATTCTAGAGTCATGCGCTACCCCTTCCCACCCGGTCACAACAAAAGTAAAAATCATATTGAAGTCACAAATTGCCAATACGTTTTGGTAGCAATCTCCCTTTCCCCTACTTCTATATAAGTCTTGTTTCTTAGCAAGGACAACAGCATGTATCAAAGTGCCATCAAGTACACCAACTGCTCCTTTGAAAACCCTTCGTAGCCTCCTATTATGTCCTGGAATGTTTGGATTCGGATTAAAAGATGTTGGTACTATAACATCTTGTGCGAAAAGCATCATTTTTTCCAACACTTCATAAAAAAATTTATGAATTGTTTGCTTCGAGTGTTGAAATCTCCACTTGATAATCACGTAACGTTGATTATGTCCGATCATCATCAAAAACATAGCCATCTTTTCCTCAACTGATACATGTTTGCTGTCCTTTAATGAGTAATTTGCTCTAAAATGAGCACATAGTCATACGAAAGATTCACGGGACATGCGTAATACTTCAACACATTGTAAACGATTACGGTGTAATAACTCCAATGTGTATTCATGTCCCGTCATTTCCGAATCATTATCCTGCAATCGTGTCACACCCCTCTTCCAAAAATAACGGATGTATAGGTACATAAGAATTACGAGAAGTAACTTTTGATCGTGATCCATATGAACCTAAAATCAACAAAGTAGAACTTTAAAAAACATTACATAAACCATATTTCAAGTATCAAATAAACATTCCATTAATCATATTTCAAGTACCAAAAAAAACATTACATGAACCATCTTTCAAGTATCAAATAAACATTCCATTAATCATATTTCAAGTACCAAAATAACATTGCATAAACCATAGTCCAAGTAGCAAATAACAAACAATAGTTCCAACAAGGGCAAAAAGACCTAACAAAATAGTTCCAACAACGCCAAAAACATTTAACAAAGTAGTTCCAACAAAGCAAAAAGACATAACAAATAGTTTCAACACTAGAAAATCATCGAACAATCTTTCCATCCTTCAAAACTCCTAAACTGGTACCCGTCATCTCAAGTGACCCTCGTAATATCTCGGGAACATCGGGCAAACGCATCCACATCTCTCTCATGTTCATGGTTCCTCCAAAAATATGATATACGACAAAGCTTAAAGGATCTGTAGGGTCTAACTGAAGGACCTCTAACTTCTCTAAACACTGAGGAATTGTATACCCTTTAGTCAAACTTTGTAGCGCTTTCTTCATTTCAAATGCTAAATCGTCAGCAGTAATAGAAGTTCCATCAGGTGAAGAAGCAGACAGTGAGGCACTAGGAGCTACAGGAGTTGAGGGTTTAGCCCTTTTGTTGGGGATACCGGATGGTGTAGCAGTATATGGTGAAGCAGTAGAAGGTGAAGCTGCAGAAGGTGAAGCAGCAGAAGGTGAAGCAGTAGAAGGTGGTGGCTCATGATGAGAAGTGTCAACACCATCATCATCCATTGCATCAAAAGGGGTGGCGGTGATCTGAAGTGGTGGAACACGATAGGAGGATGCGCCAGCTACTGATGATGATTGGGTTGAGTAACTCCTAAAATTACCAGTGGCACTATTTCCATCAAAAAGACGTGCACAAAGATCTAGAAAATGCAGTGGAATTGTTCTCAAAGAAGCAGCTTTCGGATGCCCCTAAACCCAAATGTAACAAGAAATAGTATAAGAATATTTGGCAACTTCAAACGTAAATGTTATATATATATATATATATATATATATATATATATATATATATATATATATATATATATATATATTATTGTATATTAATGTGTATGTAGCTTCTTAAAATCATCCCACTCCTCGGCTGTTAAATTAAAAGTGTTTGTTTGAGAATTGTATATATTACCGGTTTTGTTTTTTAAATATACCCATCCAGTGTATTTAGCTTTTAGATTGTCATATGCGTTTTTCATTTGTTTTTGAGTCAACTCAACCCCAAATTTCTCCTTAAGAACTCTTCCAAGCCTTATCCATGAATCTTTCTGCAAACTCAATCCTTTTCTACCAACACTCTCTACATCTTCAATACAAGTATCCAATAAGCATTTTAAATGCTCATTGGTCCATTGTTGTTTTTCTCCCATTTCTAATAACCAATATAACATAGACAAATATTATTTCACAGCATTATATCATCCACAAATCGAAAAGGGCTACCTATTTAGGGAATTGAAAGGGTAAGTTTGTAATTTTGTTTTATTTTCAATGATAATAATGTGTAATTTTGTTTTATTTTCACAACATTATTTCAATAAATTTTGTTTTAGTAAACTTTTTATTTTCACGACAAATTTGTAATTTTGTTTTATTTTCAATCATAATAATGTGAAACTTTTTATTCAATCATAAATAACCTCAATTAGAGTGTTTTAATTCAAAGTTTTCTAAAAAACTTTATAAATCAAAATCATTAGTACCAACACACATCCAAAAAGCTAGTGAGTTTTCCAATTTACTTCTATCAAATAAACAAAACTTATGACTATTTTTGACGCTTTCTATCATATACATATACACAATCAACAATCATATACATATAGACTATCATATACATATACACAATCAATAATCATATATATATATATATATATATATATATATATATATATATATATATATATATACACAATCAAAACTCATATACACATAAACAATCACAATCAACAATCATATACATATACACTATCATATACATATACATATACACAATCATATACATATACACAATCAATAATCATATATATATATATATATATATATATATATATATATATATATATATATAGACACACACACAATCAAAACTCATATACACATAAACAATCACAATCAACAATCATATACATATACACAATCAAAAATCATATACACATAAACAATCACAATCAACAAGATAATATGTTATCTTTTGCTTCACAGTTATGTATATTGGCTTCCAATCAAAGAAAAATATAAATCCAATTTGTTTACAGGTAAGATTTTCAATTTGCTGGGAATTTGGCTTTCAATTTTAGCAAGAATATATTATAGATTATACACCTCCAAGATTTTCTGTGAAACAAGGATGTGAATCAAACAAGAAATTGAACAAGGATGTGAATCAAACAAGAAATTGAAGAATCAAACAAGTTGAATTGAAATTGAAATTAACAGAGAGAGAGTGGAGGTGACAGACCCGATTGCTCGCTATTTTAGGCTTTACCCTTGCTGTTCGCTCGCTGCTGCAATCGATCGACCCGATTGATCGTTGGTTTTGATCGGAGAGGAGGGCTGCAATTGACGATGATGTTCGGCGTTCGCTGCAAGATGGAGTCATCGAGGTTTTTTTTGGGTGAGGCTGGGAGGTTGGACGACGAATGGAGGCGGAATCCAAAAAAAAAGTGTTTTTTTTAGGGCAAAGGCATTGCAAACTTTAGAAGTGGCTATCTCATATCTGTGTGGTGAAGACCTCGCGCAGACGTTTTTATGTCTGCGCACTTCAGAAAAACAAACGGACTGCAAACCATTATGTCTGCGCCTGGTCTGCGCCTCGCAGATAGAAGAGGTAACGCAGACCTGCAGACAAAAAACAAACACCCTCCAAGTGTTAGTTCCAAAACCCACATGCATCAGACGTCACTTCCAACCACCACTACCACTAGCTGAATACCACCGGTTCTCTTTCCCGGTTTCAATGCTACTAGTTTAAACTCTGTCTCTAAAGCACCTTCGACACCATGTACAACAACAGCCAAATACAATTTTTCATTCTTCCTGACCACCATTACATCGAAATAATCATTTTATTTCTTAGTTTGTAGCTTTATTATCCTTTTTAGATCTGAGAAAAATAGGAAATAGAAGAACAAAGGGATGAGTAAGGGAGAGATATAGTCTTCTAAATCTGGTATGATAAAGTTTTTCAGATCCAACGTCTCTGCACCACTGCACCTCCTTTAATTGTACATTGTCATAATACCACCGTCATCATTGCATAGCTGTTATCACTACACCAACTACGACCGCCATCATAAACCTCCGTCACAGTACCCAGTTTAGGGATGGCAACGGGGCGGGTTTGGGACGGGTTTTGGTAATCCCGCCCCCATCCCCGAATATGAAAATCGATCCCATCACCGGCTCAATTCCCAACGGGTATCCGTTTACAAACACTATCGGGTCTGCGGGTATCCCAACGGGGTAACGGGGATCCCCGTTTAACATTCAAATTAAAAATAATTTTGATGAAATGAGAATACAAACCATTAGACTTAGTGATGCAAACATAAATTCATATCCAAAATAATTTTGATAATTTACAAAACTACTAAGAGCATACATATTTGTTCTGATACATAAGTGGTTACTAGTGGCAACAAAAACAATAAAGACACTAGCATTCATAAACCATAATATCACTATTACTCTAAGTAATATGAATAAAAAAATGTCAAAACACTAGCATTACAAATAAACACGAAGCTATCTCAAGAAATTATCTTTAAATTGTTCACAACAAAGAAGATAACTCAAAGAAATTAATATACATACATACATATATATATATATATATATATATATATATATATATATATATATATATATATATATATATATATATATATAATCATATTAACGGTTTCAGGTAACGGGTTTCGGTTTTGGTTTTGGTTTCGGGCAATCGGGACGGGTATTTTGTTTACCGTCCCCGTAACCAAACCCACGAAAATTTTCTAAAAGCATACCAAACCCGATCCCGACCCCAATTAACCGACCCCAAACCCGACCCTAATATGTCGGTTTTCGGTTTTCACCATCGCGTTCGGTTTCTTTTGCCATCCCTAACCCAGTTGCATCTTCAAGCTGACATTCATATCTGTTTAGATCTAAGTTATTTATCATCAAATTTTTTCTATGTTGAAGTGCTTATAATATGGGTAAGACAAATGTTTATAGATTTTAGTTAGGTCTATGTAGACATGAGCTTGTAGTGTATACAATAAACAACTTCATAGATCTAGAATGTTTACAAGAATGTTTGGATGGAGAAATAGTTGGTTTAGTTTGTACCTTATAGATTTTTGTGTATACGTTTGATATCGTTCTTTTTTGTTTCTGGTTTTTGTTATTCAGAAAATGTTTTGAGGTAAAGATACATTTCTTAATATAGAACCATTATGATTTATGTTAACTAAAAATATATAACCATCATTTATAATACATATTAGTTTATATCAGTTACTAACATTATATAAACCGGCTAATTAATTTGGTATTTAAAAAAATCGAACACGTATCCTACAAAATATTATTTTAAGTTAATGTTAATACTTAACAAATATAATAACAATAATAAACAAATAATTCTTGATGTAAATTTTACATAATTATGTGCAACTTTTTTTTAATGTTAAATATGAGTTTATTTTTTATGACGTTTCTTTTACCAATGTTGTTATGTTTAAGAGTACTAAGCAGTAAGCACTCAAAACTCAAAAGTGTATTTTCCCATTAATACAAATGTTTAATAATTAGCTACATCATAATTAAATACTATTATTTTTCTAAAAATATTATATACAAAATAGTACTTTTTCCATTCCTATGATATTTGTATTACTAATTCCCATTTTATAGTACCAAATTACCCTTCTCTACCATGGTTAATATATTTAAAAGATTTTGTATCAATTATGGTTGATACAAGTAACTACTTTTACAATTTTTTTTCAAACTTACATATTTAACAAATAAGGAAATAACCATCTTCAATATGCTAATGTTTCTTTTCAATGGTTAGTATTATGGTCTCTCGTGATAAGATAATATAAGAAATTAGAAAACCGAGTATCTAGCACAACTAATTCCAAGCAGTTTTGGGATCGGTTCAAAAATCTAGAGAACCAGGGTAGCTGGTTTTGGTTTTAGTTTAGATTCTAATCCGGTTTATCAAAATCATGAAGGTAAAACAGAAGATCTAATAGGAAAATTTATCGATGATATGTTGAAAGCATTTGAACGTATATGTGGTATATCGATAAGTTTTATGTGATATGTAAAAGATAATTTTGTACAAATATTATTGATATTTGTTTGAATGGTAATGATATTTTTTGATGTATTATGTGTTTTGTTGGAACAAGACAAATTTCGATGCATTTTGGACATTTTGGAATATGGCATGATATGTAATATACAATTGTATATAAATATTAATAATATTTGTTGATAAATTATGTCATCTATCACATAAATGATTATATAATCAAATTTAATACATTTTTATTGCATATTTCCCAAGGTTGTAAAAATCGTTCGACGTTAGCTAGTCGGTGGACTAGGTTTAAGGGGTTAATCGGTTAGGCGGAGATTAATCGGGGACCATTAATTGCTAATTTGTTATATTTTAAAAAATTAAATAGGACTAATATCATATAAAAGTTCATAAATACCACTAATATCATAAAAAAATAGGTTAATATGATAAATACAACACTACTGACACCTCAAATAGTTTCTATTGAGATATAACTTCTTCAAAGTATTAAAATTTCATCGGGTTCTACTGTTTCAGTTATTTTGTATGCATGGATTAATCGCTAGGCGTTCTCTAATCGGTTGAGTAGTGTCTAGGGATTAATCTGAGATTAATCGGAACCTAATCGGGATTTTTACAACATTGATAATTCCTTAAGATTTCTAACTTTTTTAAGTTATTAATAAAAATGTATATGAATTAACGGTTGTCTACAAATTGCATCTCTATAACTTATAAATACAAATATCTGTTTGAGAATGTATCCGAGTGATAGTTAGGGGTTAATTTATAAGTAAACATCATCCAAATGCATGTGGCCAAGTAGTGGTAGACGGAAAGATGCCCTTGACCAAAGGTACAAGGTTCAAGTTATGTTTGAGAAGAAACTAATCAATCTAGCCCACTAGTATATATATATATATATATATATATATATATATATATATATATATATATATATATATATATATATATATATATATATATATATATATATATATATATATATATATATATATATATATATATAAATATATAATATAGATCCGGTAAAAAATTCTTTTTTGGTAGGAAGGTAAGAAATATTTTTTCAATTTATTTTTTTTGCGAACAAAACAATTGAATCACTAAATGAATCAATAATAACATGATTCACCAAAAAAATCCCGAAAAAACATTTCGATGATTCATTTTTATGATGATTTTGTTGATATTCACTAAAATTGTCATAAAAGTGATTTTTTTTATTTACCTAAAAATGAATCATAAAAGTGTTTTTTTTTCGGAATTTTTTCTTGTGAATCATCTTACTTTTGAATCACCTAATGATTCATTCCATTTTTTCGCTAAGAAAATATGCATATAAAAAATTTGTTACCTTCGTACTAAAATAATTTTTATTATTTGATCTTGATTCTCTCTCTCTCTCTCTCTCTATATATATATATATATATATATATATATATATATATATATATATGATCTTGACTCTCTCTCTCTCTCTCTCTCTATATATATATATATATATATATATATATATATATATATATATATATATATATATATATATATATATATAGACAGAGAGAGAGAGAGAGAAAGTGTACATATTATGGTACAAACATGATATTTTAAGCTTTTAAATTTCCAATATAATTCTCCATAATTACATTTGTCCATATATATTAAGTTATGACATAAATATGGACTTACAAGATTTTGAATTCTTAACATATTTCCTTATAAAAATATTAACATTAGAAATATAATTGTTTATGTAAAATTACGTTGAATACTAAGATGCACAGATTTATACTTATCTTGCCAACTATTCAAAAGTATTATTACGGTCACTCATAAAACAAAATAATATTTTGGATTTGACATTGAATTCTTTCCGTAATCATTTTGCTATATATATATATATATATATATATATATATATATATATATATATATATATATATATATATATATATATTCAACCAAATGACATTTACCATCAATCTAACACATTACCAAATAAATGATATGACAATATTTTGACGTGGAAGCCACATCACACCATCAATCTAGCAATGCGTGCACGAAAGAAAAGTTAGTTTGACCGATGGCTGTGGCGTAACCCTCTATAAAAGGCGGTGCGACGAGACAAAAACCTCCCTAAAAAGGAGGGTCACCAATCCTCATTTCTTTCCATAAATTCTTGCAACTCTCTATCCCCTTCTTGGGATTTCAATTCGTTGTGATTCATCCCCTTCTTGAGATTTCAGTTCATCGTGATTCAACTTGTCGTTCTGTAATCTAGTTAGCGAAGCACTGGTGATTTCGAAAAGATAAGTATAAAAAAAAAGTAAACATCAAAGTTCTGCTTACAAGAGTAAGTTATACTTACTATTGTCTAACAAACTTAGTTCTTTCAAGAATATTTAGGTGGATTAGTCGATTCATGTAACTCCATTCCAACAATCCTCGTATTCAAAGATATAAAGTATAGTGAGATAACTCACATGGATATTCTTGAAACATCTAAGTAGATTAGTTAAGAGTAAGTGTAACTTACTTAATTTGCTGAGGTTCGAATAGTTGGAAGCACAAATACGACGTTTACTTCATTTCCTTAGTTATCCTTCTGAAACCTCCGGAGTTTCACTAACTAGATTAAAGAAAAGGAAGTCCAATCATGAGGGACCAAATGTCGAGAGGGAGAGAAAGTTGGAAGAATTGGTGGAAAGAAATAAGGAAGTGTCCCCTTCCTTTTATAAGGATGTTTTTATCTCGCTGACACCATGGGTTAGACTGGCTTTTCTTTCGTAGACGCAAAGTTAGATGTGTGGAGTCAGGTGCATTTAATAAATCTTGTTGCGGCACATAGATGTGTGATGTGGCTTCCATGTAACAATATTATTATCTCATTTATTTGGTAACGTGCTAAATTGATGGTAACCAGTCATTTGGTTGATATTGCAATAAAATTGTAAATATAGTGACATAATTGAGAAAAAACACAGTGTATAAATTTTAATTTGATAAACATAGATACTTAATTGCAATTCGGGAAAAGCGGTTACTGGGAGGACAGAGAGAATAGATCATTTGGTTGATATTGCAACCAAATTATAAGTATAGTAACATGATTGCAAAAAAAAGCTTCGGTATCAAATTCAAAATTTTATGGTAATATAATCACATTTTTGCAATTTGCCCTTAATATTATTATATATAATAAGAACCAAAATTTTTATGTAGTATAGTTTTATGTTTTTATACATGGGTTATAAAAGTTTTTTATTTCATATTTTGGCCATAAATTTACTTTCTTCTTTCATACTTTCGCCATAAAACTTTCAAATATTAGTAGATTTTGTGCCTCAACATCTTACATTTTTAATCGGAATCATTTGTAAAATATCACTTTACACACGTTACTTTAATTAAAAATGTAAAATTGTAGGTGTATAAGTCATATATATATATATATATATATATATATATATATATATATATATATATATATGAGAATTAATAAGAGAATAAGTAGTTTAGTAATGCGAATACGTTCAACCTTACACAAATATTGTCATTTACATGCATTTTCTCTAATTCTTATTTGTTCTTGTTTTCATACATCATTTTTCACTCATTTTTATTCTTACAGAATACAATTCAATAAACATTCTTACTACATTCTGATAGAATGAGAATAATAATAAAAAAATCTATAACAACCTTATAGATGATTTAATTTGTGAGAATTTGTGATAAAATTAATATCTATGTAAGATCGAAAGTATTCATATAATCAAACAACGTATTTTTTTTTTTTTTTTTTTTGTCATTCTCACATAATAGCATTGTCCACACGTCTGCAGAATGGATGTGAATCCACATTTGAAACTAGCTATTTTCTCTCTCTCTCTCTCTCTCTCTCTCTCTATATATATATATATATATATATATATATATATATATATATATATATAAGATATTTTTTATTTGGCATTTTATGAATTAATGCAATTTATAACATAACCATATTCACTTGATATATATATATATATATATATATATATATATATATATATATATATATATATATATATATGTATATATATCACACATTTTATTCACTATTCTATATTATCAAAGGCACATTTTTCCTTTCAGTAAAGATCATTTGAACAGTTTCAGCATGAAGAACGCTTTCATAGTAGTCTTTCTTCTTGCAAGCGTATTAGCTTCTTACGATAAATTTATATTCCTTATGTTAATAATAATTTATTGTTGATACTTATATAATATAATTTGAAAAAAAAAATATTTTTCCAAATTGCAGGAAATGCTATGCCAAATGAAGAAAATGGAATTTGTAATAAAGATTATCTAATGTATTGTTTCAACCTAGCTTGCGATCAAAAGTGTAAACGAGAATGGGATAAGGATTCTTCCGGAAAGTGTAAAAATGCATTTAAATGTGTATGCACTAAAGAATGTTAGCATGTTTAGGTTTATGGATGAAAATATAATAATAAAATAATATTGCATCAAGTAAAAACAATTATATCGTTATGATTTATAATATGCATTTATACTTCTTCCCGGGGGGGGGGGGGGGGTATATATATATATATATGTATGTATGTGTATATATATATATATATATATATATATATATATATATATATATATATATATATATATATATATATATAGTAGATATTATGGTACAAATATTATGTTTTAAGCTTTTAAATTTCCAATATAATTCTCCATAATTACATTTCTCCATATTTATTAAGCTATGACATAAATATGGACTTACAAAATTTTGAATTCTTAACATATTTTCTTAGAAAAATATTAACATTAGAAATATATTGGTTTATGTGAAATTATGTTAAATACTAAGATGCAAAGATTTAGACTTATCTTGCCAACTATTCAAAAGTATTATTAGAGTCAGTAGTAAAACAAAATTATATTTTTGATTTGACATTGAATTCTTTCCATAATCATTTCGCTATATTAATTTTTTTTTTGCAATATAACACAAAATGACTAGTTCTACCTGTTCTCTCGGTAACTACTTTTGCCAAATTGAAATAAAGTCACTACGTTGACCAAAATTGCAATTCTGACACTGTTTTTTCTCAATTATGTCATTATATTTACAATTTTATTGTAATATCAACCAAATGACATTTACCATCAATCTAACACATTACCAAATAAATGATATGACAATATTGTGATGTGGAAGCTGCATCACACCATCAAACTATCATTTCGTGCACGAAAGAAAAGTTAGTTTGACCAATGGCCATGGCGTAACCCTCTATAAAAGGCAGTGCGACGAGAAAAAAACCTCCCTAAAAAGGAGGGTCACCATGTCACACCCCGAAATCGAAGGCGGAAACGTCTAGGGGCGGAAGTGACTTCATGTGAATATCATAACCAATGTACATAGTAAGCGAAGTAAAACACAAAACATTACATTACATAGATTTCATTACATTAGTTGAAAAGTAAAGTGTTACAAGTTTTCATAGATACATAAGTTTAAACAAAAGAAAGACGTGAATTCCATTCGCTCCGTTTTCTGCAAAAGGACACAGGGTACCTGTCTAAGTAGAACCTGAGAACACAAGCATTTTAAAACTCAGCATAAAGCTGGTGAGTTCATAAGTGGTTTGTTTTTATGAAAATGTACAAGATTCCTTTTGTTTTCTAAAAATGTGACGACCCAAGAAATCCTGTATTTTCTTAAAACTAAAGTTTAGTTGTTCTGTTATGTTACACGGTTCTGGTTACGAATTGTGATTACCCTAGGAAAATCCTATATTTTCCTAATGTGAAAGATGTGTACTGAGAACCTGATTAACCTTGTGAAGTATGTGTTAGTTTACCAACCCAAAAATGTAATGTAAAAGATGTATACTGAAAACCTGCTTATCATAGTAAACTAATTCTTATGGTTATTAATTTACTATATCCATTATTACTGAAAAGTAAATCTCTGTTATCCAAATTGCGAGTTCTATAAGCATAATAAAGACTAGATATGACTTGAGACGAGGCCAATTATAGGAGTTTATGGCCCAGGAACCCATTCTTGGAGGGTTTACAGCCGTGAACTCCTTATGGAGTTGTTTTCATCAAGCTTATGGTCCCTAACTTGTTTGTGATTGCTTCTAGACTTTATTACAGGGCTTATGAGGTATGTAAGTTGCATTTTAACACCCAAAAAGGAGTTTACTCCCCATGAAAGGGTGTTTACGGCCCAAGCATGTTCTTGGGCAGTAAACTCATGTTTACTCCCCAAATGTTGAGTTTAAGGTGTCCTAAGTCCAATCCAATAAGTCCTTAAGCCATATCTAAGCTCCAATGGTGATTTGGAAGGGTTTTGAGGCTCAAAAACACCATTTATATGTGTTCACGGCCCAAGAGTGTTCCAGGTACGTAAACACATGTTTGAGGTCCTAAATCATGATTTGAACTCGAAATTGAAGGCTAAGGATGTTGTACAAGAAGTTAGGATGGTTACCTTGGTGTTTTGAAGCTTGAAATGAGTGATTTTTGGATGAAATTATTGAATTAAGGAGAGAGGTTAGAGAGAGAGAGTGAAAAGGCTCCTAACCGAGGCTTTTGGTCGCACCCGATTAAGTTGTCGTCACCCGATATGGTTGAAACTAAATTTTTTCTAATTACTAGTTTGGGACATTTTCACATGTTTTCAACACGTTTGGATACTTACAAGGTCAAATAAAAGTCTTAACTTAATTGACCTAATCCAAAAACGAAATCGGAATAATTTGATTAAAACGAGTTTTACGGACAAAACAGGTTGCGGCGATGGAAAAACTTCGGGTTGTCACATTATCCCCCCGTTAGAGGGAATTTCGTCCCGAAATTCAAAGATTAAGATACAAGTTATGGAAGAAGGTGCGGATGTTTCTGCTGTATTGGGTCTTCGCACTCCCAAGTGAATTCAGGTTCTTGCTTGGAATTCCAGCGAACCTTCACTAACAGGATGTGGCTTCATTTCGTACGTTTGATCTCTCAGTCTATGGTCTCAATTTGTTTAGGAGGAATTACTAAGGTTTCATCAGACAAGTACTTCTAAATATTCAGGATATGGGAGATAGGATGGATGTTTCTAAGTTCTGAAGATACTCGGAGTTTGAAGGCTATGAGATCGATGCTTTCCATAGTGTATCTTGTCTTTCCAGGGAGAGACCATTAACAGGACACGATCTCCTACCTGGATTTTCATAGGTTTCCATTGTATATTCGCGAAATTCTTCTATCGATCTAGTGAAGTTTTCAATTGTTCTCGGGTCTGGATGATCTTCTTGACGGTTTCGCGGATGATTTCAGAACTAGTGTGGGTATTACCGAGGAATCAACTCTAGGCTAGCTGTGTGTCTCCTACCTTGACCTAACACAAAGGAATCTGTACTTTTGACTGTAGAGGTTTCCAAATGGTGTAGTCTGGATACTGGTGGAATAACTGTTATTATACGAGGGCTTGATCAAAGGTAAAGGGGTATCCCAAGTCGCTCAGTAATTTATGGCACATGATCCCAGCATGTATTCCATGACCTGAATAAGTCTCTAACTCTGTCCAATTGTCTGAGGATGATAAGTTGTACTCATGTCTAGCTTGTTTTTGTGAGTTTTCTAAAGGAATCTGCCTAAATCTTGAGGTAAACCTGCTATCTCTACCAAAGATAATGGACATAGGTATACTATGCAGTCGGACTACTTCTTTGATGTGGGTTTGCGTGAGTCTTTCCATCTTGAATGATTCTTTGATTGGAAGGAAGTGAATGGATTTTATCGAAGGATTGACCATTTCCAAATGGTATCATAATCACTTGGGAAAACTGGATAACTTGATGGTGAAGTCCATGTTGGTCATCTTTTATTTCCATTTGGGTATCTCAGGCTGCTGGAGCAATCCCGAGGGTCTCTAACTAGGCTTCTTAGGTTTGAGAGAGTAAACGGGTACATAAATTTGTTGTCAATGTCTTAGTCTTGCTGCCTAAGCTTTCATTTTCGGCTAAGGGCGTCTTATGTTCATGTCTTTCTGATTGAAGCCATGCTGTAGTCTCTTAAGATCAGTGAAATTCACGTACTTGGTTCCATTGAGATCATGTCTCTCATTCTTCAGTGTAGGGACTGCTGCTCCAATTTCCAAGTCGTGAGTTGTATAGTTAACTTCGTGTGCCTCTTGTTTGTCTCAAAGCATGAATGACAACTTTTCCTTCTTGCTTAAGTACATGATCTAAACTCTGATTGGACGTACTGTAAAGGATAATGAAGTCCTCTGTTTCTTCTGGCAGGGACAGGTTAGGTGTGATGCATAAGTCTTACTTCAATGCTTGGAATGATGTATCTCACTTTTTACTCCAACATAAAGGGTACACCTTTCTGTGTCAGAGTAGTTAAGGGTTTGGTGATTATGGAAGAATTTTCTAAATGGGTCTGCAATACTAGTCTGCGAAACCCAAGAATTGACAGGTTTTCTATGGGTGTCTTCGGTGACAACCAATTCTCTATTGCTTCGACCTTAGGAGGATTCATGTGTATGTCTTCATCACTCACTACATGACCAAGGGAAAAGTGTTTGACTGAAGGGTATCAATACGAACTCTTAGTGATCATATCGAGTCCTGAATACTATCTTGGAAACATTATCCTCGTGAACTCGTAGCTGATGATGTCTTGACCTAAGGTATATCTTCGAGGAGTAGCTAGCTCCTGGATTTTATCGAAGAAGTCATCTACTCGGGAAAAAGGATATCAGTTTTGATGGTGAACTCATTAAGTCGACTGGATAACTCCTGCATTTCTGCTGGGGCAAAAATGTTACAGAGATTTGGCTGCGAATGTAGTTCCATGGATTAGATTGATACGAGACTCGATTTGGCGTTCGGGAGGAATTCTCGGGAGCTCTTCGGGAATATATCAGGAATACTACAGTTTTCGGGGACGCTTTAGAGGTCTTTAACTTCTTGTTTCTCGCTGATTGCATGGACTAGGAATACCTAACACTCCTTTTTGCAGAAGTTTTCGAGCTTTGATACAGGAAATGATGCGAAGATTTGGGCCAAGCTTGACACCATATATCATGAGGGTCCGATCAGAGGGAAAAATTGAGACGAATAACTTTTTCATAACAAAGTGTATCAGTATGATTAGGACTCAACTGATACATACTAAAGATAACATCAAAGCTCTTTATTGAAACTGACATTAGGTCAATGAGGAAAGAATGTTACTCGAGCTAAGGATACAGTTTAGAGATAAGTCGTTAGTGTACTCATTCTCACTGGTAACTATATTGACGACAAATGTTTTAGTTATTAGACGAGGGCTATGTTTACGAAGATATTTGAATGAATGACTAATAAAACTTTCTTGACACTAGATTTGAAAAAGATGCGAGAATAAGAATTGCCGAGAAGAAATATACCAGCGGTGGTGGTCGGATCAGCGGCTGCCTCCTCTTGCTTTATTGCTAAAACTGTCTCGGCGTTGTTGACGTTGTTGGTGGTTGCTGCCTTTGGGAGTTTTCTCTTGAAATGCTCGATATCTCCACAACTATAGCAAGCCTGTCTGGTACTCGATCCGGAAGCTTTATTGATTAGATGAACTGGTGTTCTGCAGGTTCGAGCGGAGTGGCCCTTTTTGCCACAACTTTTGCAGATCAACTCACGACATGGGCCAGGGATATGATGGTGATAACTGCACTTGTGGCACCAACGATGATTGCCAGCATACCCAGTGATAGGTTCTTGAGTTGTAGGCTCAACAACTGGAGTAGCGATAGCTTGAACTATAGACACAACAACAGGAGTAGTGACAGCTTGAACTGCCACAGTTTCATGCCTCTTGGAGGGTCCTTGGGAACTATGGCCCTTTCGCTTTTTCCAGAAAACCTTCTTACTCTTATTACGCTCATTCTGATGCACCTGAACATTTTCATGGTTTTGGGGTTTGGTGTTACTTCTTGGTCCACCGAACCTGTCAGGGCACAAATATGTCACTACGACAATCACTGCAGCAAAAACAGCCAACTGGAACATCACATGGTAGAATCGAGAAGGAGGGTTATTGTTACTTGAACTGGATCCTTTCTTTGAAGACATTTCGATCTAAAGTAATTAGGAAAAAGAGGATGGTAAGTCCTCTGCATTAAATCAAGAGATATGAAACAAGGGATATCTCTTTAAGACAGACATATAATTGTATTAAGCGATAAAGCAGGAATGAATTATCAAGGTAGATAAACTATCGCTAGAGGAATGGTCGAGGGTGTCACACCCCGCTAAAGCGGAAACGCAAGGTATGACAGCGATAACGGTTTCATTGCAAAAGATAAAGATACATCACCATACCAGTATTTAAAAGTTTACAACCCATAGCTTAAAAGAAACAAAGTACAAGTTTTTCCAAAACAACATTGATCAAAATATAACTTCATAATAGCTTCAACACGATGCAACATGCTCTATGATGATGAATCTCTACATCCACTTAGTAATTATTTCCTGAAAAAGCATGTAAAACGAGCGTCAACTATGAAAATAGTTGGTGAGTTCACAAGTTTATAAAATCGAGCGTAAAATAAGGCTTTTCGTAAATACAAGTACATTGCTGCAATGATAAACAAGTTGATTGCTATTAATGAATACAAGTTTATTACTATAACGAGAAACGAGTTTGTATGTGTATGAGCAAACAATGAGTCTCAACCAAAAATATGACTGAAGCCCTATCGAGATCTATGCTTATCGTTCCATAGATGAATATGGTATCATGCACTCCAGCGATTCGGGCGAGTGAGGAGTTGTCAGTTCCTAATAGCGCTATCCATAATGACCATTGGCTCAAAGAGTTAATGCGTAGAGATAAGGGAAGGGCCTTAGTACGATAAGTTCTCATGTTCCGTGTTGCATAGACATACATAAAGAAACATCGCAATACAATAGCAATCATGTTTGATAATAATCAATTTAAATACAACATGCAAACAATAGTTTTTCTGGACATGCTTTTCCACCCCAAAACATAAAAACCGAAAATAGGGGAGTGCGTGAATACTCACAATATGCTAAATATAGCAACCAAGTTTATACGAGTTAAATAAATACAACGGATATAAATAGTTTAGGACATGCTTTTCCACCCCAAATCATTTAAAAACATAAAATAGGGGATTGGTGAATACTCACAATGTTTCGTGTAGGCACAAGTGGTGTCTCGGAATGCACCAACGTCTTACTACCGGGATCCTACGACATCAAACACACACTAGTGAGTTTCCATGTCGAAATCTAATGCTAATATACTAAACTCTACGTATAGGGAAATGCCAATTTATGTTTTAGTATTGGATTTTATATCAATTGGTTACACTTTTTCTGAACTAATGAAATTCTACAAGTCGTGCGATTAATTACAACTTTGGAAGGTTAATTTTCCAAATTTGAAGTCTCTATAACAACATAAATTCACGAAAAATAGCATTCGAGGAATAAAAATTCTCAAATTTTTTATTTAACTGTTATTACACAATACTAAGCTGGGAAAAATATAAAAATGGATTTCCAAGCTGTTTGATTATATTTTATGATTTATGGGCATTTATTCCAATAAAAATTGAAATAAATAGAAAACAGTTTCCAAAATTATCCAAACTTTTTATTTAATTGTTATTATACATAACTAGGCTTGGAAAAATATAAAAGATATTTTTAAGTGGGTATTTCTATATTTCCTTGTTTTATTCCTTTAAATAGTCATAAATTAAAGAAATAATATTAAACAGTTAAAATAAATCACCATAAATTTTTGTAACATCATCTACAGTATAAATAACCTGGGAAAAATATTAAAATTGGTTTTCATAATGTATAAACTGGTTTTGGGTATTTATGTGTATTTAAGTGTATTTAGTGCAATTAACTTTAGAAAATAAGAGAAAAATAGTTTACAGTAGAGAAAAATCCTCAAAATTGTTATGTAACCTCCTACTGTACAATATGATATCCTGCTAATTTTTCATGAATTTTGGATATCAGAACTATTTTTCCCATTTTTAGACCATTATAATTACCAAAAATTGGGAAAAATAGTAAGACATGATGAAAAATCTTGAAATTATTTTCTGAAGTCACCATTCATAGGTAAGGTATGCAAAAATGGTTAGATACAATTTTCACATTCTCTAAAGTGGTTTTGTGATTTATTAGGTCCTAAACAAAAGAAAATCGGAAATCATATTAAACAGTAATAAAAATTGATGAAATTTGGTGAGGGGTCATGATTCACCATAAGGATCATCCATGAATTTATTCAGGATTTATTGACATTTGGAATTATTTTATGTGATTTATGCCCTTGGTTTTAGCAATAATTTTAATAAATCAAGGAAATAATAAAAGGTTTTGGTATTTTACAGATTATCACATGCATGTGAGGGCTTTCAAAAGGAAAAATGTTAAAAATGTATTTAGAAGAGAAATGAGGGTAATGAATCTAAACAAATTAAGAAAGGTTGCATGCAATGATGCATGAAATGTAGATGTGGCTGAAGTTCATGAATTTGTGTAGCCCATTCAGTGGGGTTTTAAACCACCAAATTTTAGCCATCATTCACTAGATATGTTAAGTTTCTAAGGTAGTTTTCCTCAGATTTATGATTGGGTTTAAGGCCATTGATCATGCAAGACAAAAATAGTGATCACAGAAAAAGAGCTGTATGCGCAACCATTTTGTAAAAATTGCCAAAAACCGGATATTTAATATTTTACAATGAGACCAGTTGGGTTTGAAAGTTAACGCGTGGAACTATCCAATACAAAAAGAATATCATGATTTGGTTAAGTAATGATCGAGTTATGGCCGTTCAAACTCGAACAAAGTAATCTGACAGATTGCATGTTTGTTTTTGTGCATTATTAGGGTATTTTGACAAGAACATCATGCATGCCTTTGGTAAGGTACGATTTCTAACACATGCATGGAGTGAATGAGCATACAAGATTTCTAGCCATGGAAAGGCATAGAATCCGAAAAGTAGAGAAAACTATGAAGAAGAAGAAGTTTAACCATGAAACTATGGGAGAAGATGATGTTGTTTACCTTGGTTATGATCTTGAGGGAAGTAAGAACACTTCAAGGTCTTCTAAATCTCGAAATTTGGCAGATGAATGAGAGGATTTTCGTGGGTTAGAGAGAGAGAAAGGAGAAGAGTTTGTGTGAGAAGAGTGGAGTGTAAGAGAGTGAAGAGAGAAGAGGTAGTCTGAGGTTTTTGACTTAATGATTGTGTTTTGGGAAGAGAGAGTGCATGGTGAGGGGAGAGTGGCAAGCTTTATCATGCATTAGGCCTCCTCTCTCCAAAATTTTAAACTTTATAAAATTCCCTCTAATTTCTTTTATAAAACCCTAACTTTTATAAAAATATTTATTAAGCAATTCTTGATTTGTTTTAATATCTTGTATTTAACCAATAATTTATGACTAATACTTGATAATTTAATTTCTATTTCATTGATTATAATTCCTAATTTGATTAATAAAAGATTGCTATTAGAAAGTTTATAGCCAAATTTTATAAAGTTTTTAATCTTTATAATTTATATGTTTGGATTTTTAGCTCTTTAGGTTTTTTTTTTTTTTTTTTTGGAATATTGTTTGAAATTCATCAACATGTTGAAGTATAATTAGAATGTTTGAATTTATTTTTAGGGTTTTATACCTTATTTCAATTATAACAAAGCTTGAAGCTTTATTCTAATTATAATCTTGGCATTTCATATTGTAGTTAAGCAACTTACTAGAATTGTAAGTGTCAACTATATTAGTCCTAGATCTTAGTTGGATCCTAGTTTATGCAAGAATTTTGACCTAATTTATACTACTAGGTCATGGCATGTTGTGCATGAATGGTATTTATAAGGATGCACGAGTCCGAAAATGACCTGAATTGGCAGTTGTCACAGAGGGGCAACACTTGAATGAGAATTTTTTTACAACAAAGTTAGATCTAGAAATACTCCCATAGTATTTCATAATTCGCTGTGACGACGGCTCGTTGTTTGGCGTATTTGGGTAAGTTTTAGGCATGCTGAACACCACAGTGACTCCCAAACACATGTTGGCCGTGTCTCGAATGAATATAGTTGATCAAGCTATATTGACCCTAGACACAACTACATAACTGCCCAGGTTTAACCGCAACATACAACACCTATTTACTTATGTTTTGTTCTACTTGTAATTACGGATCTCGGCGGTTAGGTATACTTGTATGTTTTTGAAAATACTTATATTTTAAAGTATACTTTTAGTTCAGAGCACTTAGGCCCCTTAATGTTTATAGTCTTATACCATGTAAGGTTTGGTATACTCAGTTCACTATAAACAAGGGCTCTGATACCAATATGTCACACCTCGAAACCGAAGGCGCAAACGTCTCGGGGTGGAGGTGACTTCATGTGAATATCATAACCAATGTACATAGTAAGCGAAGTAAAACACAAAACATTACATTACATTGATTTCATTACATCAGTTGAAAAGTAAAGTGTTACAAGTTTTCGTAGATACATAAGTTTAAACAAAGAAAGATGTGACTTCCATTCACTCCGTCTTCTGCAAAAGGATGCGGGGTTCCTGTCTAAGTAGAACCTGAGAATACAAGCATTTTAAAAATCAGCATAAAGCTGGTGAGTTTATAAGCAGTTTGTTTTTATGAAAATGTACAAGATTCCTTTTGTTTTCTAAAAATGTTACGACCCAAGAAAATCCCATATTTTCTTAAAAGTAAAGTTTAGTTGTTCTGTTATGTTACACGGTCCTGATTACGAATTGTGATTACCCCACGAAAATCCTATATTTTCCTAATGTGAAAGATGTGTACTAAAAACCTGATTAACCTTGTGAAATGTGTGTTAGTTTACCAACCCAAAAATCTAATGTAAAAGATGTATACTGAAAACCTGATTATCATAGTAAACTAATTCTTATGGTTATTAATTTAATATATCCATTATTACTGAACAGTAAATCTCTGTTATCCGAATTGCAAGTTCTATAACCATACTAAAGACTAGATATGACTCGAGACGAGGCCAATATCTTCTATGACTTTTGTCACCCTTGAACGTTTCGATTCGGCTGTAGCTAGCAGCCAGGTGCGGGATAGTCAGTCCCGTATAGATCTATACACTTAAGTCACGCTCCCTACCTAAGAGATTCTAGTTACAGAGGCGGTCCTCCACTCGCGTATCTATGTGGAGTGTTCTCCGAGGACGTGTCTCCAATTTATAGGAATAACAAATCTACAAGTAATAATGCAGAAAGTCCTGTTTAATTTCTATCTAAAATGACTATCCTCCACTCGCGTATCTCTGTGGAGTGTTACCGAGGACAAAACTATATACTAAGTTTCATGTTCAAAGTTCGAAGGTTATGTTTTTAACTATTATAATATGGAAAACCATTTGTGAAAATATAAAGTACAACAATTTATAACGTTTTTCACAAATACTATGATAATGTGATCTGTAAGTTCAAACGGTTATCTGTTATGATTATCAGTGTTAAAAACATATGTAATATGAAACACAACACATATAAAATAAGTTTTGAGTACAAGTATTACTTGTACTTTGCTTGTATTCCCCCCATTAAAACAGTGAAAAACATTGAAAAAGGGTAGGGGTATGAACTCACCGGACGAGAAATGTGTTGACGGGGATGCTAAACGTCAGATCAAGGCTTGAAAACGTGTGAGGTTCCTATGTAATGTTAAATGATACACAACTGTATCTAGTTGGACTTTTAAAACACTAATCAGATACGATTATACACTCCAAGATGCGAAAACACTTCAAATTAAGTGTTTGGAGTGACCCAGGTGACGTTTATGGACATGAATGGCTTGGATATGGAAGAGTAAACTCTAAGGAGTGTTCACGTCCCTAAACACCACATCCCCATGAGTTTACGGCTGTAAACTCATGGTGGGGTGTTCTTATGAGCTAAATGGCCTTAAATCAATAGAGGGGTGATACTAGGTTTGGGTCTAGGGCATTATAAAGGAATTAAATCAACCATGTGAACTAATTGATGAGTTTACGGCCGTAAACTCTCACCCACATCATTCTTAAGTTCTTTGAAGGTCATAGATTAATCACAAGTGATTCTACTCAATTTTACAAGCCAAGGGGGTGAGTTTAGGGCATCAAACAACGCATTTATAGGAGTTGGTGGCCCTGGAACCCATTCTTGGAGGGTTTACGGCCGTGACCTCCTTATGGAGTTGTTTTCATCAAGTTTATGGTCCCTAACTTGTTTGTGATTGCTTCTAGACTTTATTCCAGGGCTTATGAGGTGTGTAAGTTTCATTTTAACACCCAAAAAGGAGTTTACTCCCCATGAAAGGGTGTTTATGGCCCAAGTATGTTCTTAGGCAGTAAACTCATGTTTACTCCCCAAATGTTGAGTTTAAGGTGTCCTAAGTCCAATCTAATAAGTCCTTAAGCCATATCTAAGCTCCAATGGTGATTTGGAAGGGTTTTGAGGCTAAAAAACACCATTTATATGTGTTCACGGCCCAAGAGTGTTCCAGGGTCGTAAACACATTTTTGAGGTCCTAAATCATGATTTGAACTCGAAATTGAAGGCTAAGGATGTTGTACAAGAAGTTAGGATGGTTACCTTGGTGTTTTGAAGCTTGAAATGAGTGATTTTTGGATCAAATTCTTGAATTGAGAAGAGAGGTTAGAGAGAGAGAGAGAGTGAAAATGCTCCAAATGAGTCTTAATTCACTTTAAATATGGTTTGAATTTGATACATGGTGGAATTCTACCCGATACTCATGTTAACCGAGGCTTTTGGTCGCACCCGATTAAGTTGTCGTCACCCGATATGGTCGAAACTAAAATTTTTCTAATTACTAGTTTGGGACATTTTCACATGTTTCCAACATGTTTGGATACTTACAAGGTCAAATAACAGTCTTAATTTAATTGACCTAATCCAAAAACGAAATCGAAATAATTTGATTAAAACGAGTTTTACAGACGAAACGGGTTGCGGCGATGTAAAAACTTCGGGTTGTCACACACCAATCCTCATTTCTTTCCATAAATTCTTGCAACTCTCTCTCCCCTTGTTGAGATTTCACTTCATTGTGATTCAACTTCTCATTCTGTAATTTAGTTAGCGAAGCACGAGGGATTTCGAAAAGATAAGTAAACAAAAAAAAGTAAACATCAAAGTTCTGCTCACGAGAGTAAGTGAGATAACTCACATGGATATTCTTGAAACAACTAAGTAGGTTTGTTAAGAGTAAGTGTAACTTACTTAATTTGCTAAGGTTCGAATAGTTGGAAGCACAAATTTGATGTTTACTTCATTTCCTTACTTATCCTTCTGAAACCTCAGGAGTTTCACTAACTAGATTAAAGAACAAGAAGTCCAATCATGAGGGACCAAAATCTCGAGAGGGAGAGAAAGTTGGAAGAATTGGTGGAAAGAAATAAGGGAGGGTCCCCATCCTTTTATAAGGAAGTTTTTTTTCTCGCCGATACCATGGGTTAGATTGGCTTTTCTTTCGTGGATGCAAAGTTGGACATGTGGAGTCAGGTGCATTTAATAAATCTTGTTGCGGCACATAGATGTGTGATGTGGCTTCTGATGGGTTTTATACAAACAATCCTAAGTGTGCATGCAACCCTAGTTTGGATCTATGTTTTCACTATTAGATACACAACATTATGAACACAAGAATAAAACCCTAATGTACATTGCTATTTTCGAAATTAACATACAAAGGTTGATTTACATACCTCTTGTTGTTATATTGCAATAACAACTTAAATCTTCAAATCCTAAGTCTTGAAAGCAAGCACCACAAGTGTAGTGCCTCTAATGGGTCACAAACACCACAAGCAATTGGAGAGGCTTAAGATAGAGGAGGGAGGAGTTGGAATTCGTCCTTGGGACCTCTTAGGAGCATGTACACGAATTCACAAGGCCTAGGGGTCTTTATATAGGGTTTAGATTAGGGTTTAAGTCCTTATCCTTATCGAGTTACTTGCCCACCAAGCAACCACAAGATAAGCCTTGAAAAAACCCTTATCCTCTTATCCTTGGACGATTTTAAGGATATCCTTATCCTTAAATTCGTTCATCCTTTAACAAGGATAAATATTGCCCTATCTTGCAACTATCTTATAATTACAATTCAGCCCCTCTAGTTTAATTAATTACACTTGATCACAAACTTAATTCCTAATTAATTATTGATCAATATCAATTAAAAAAAATATGATTTTTCCTTTAATATATTATTCTTATAACATATTAATAAATCACAATAATCTCTCTCTCTATTTAATTTCTCCAGTCTAGTTGCTTTGGTGAAGGCAACCCAAAAGGACCATGCACAACCGGGTCAAGTACTTACCAAATATGGTTACGGGCTTAGACACTAATCTAACAGTCTCCCACTTGGATAAGTCTAGTAACCACAAATGTAACGTGCAACCCGATTAGCAATCGTAGCTTCAAAGATGCTGTCAAACTTTGATCTTATCAGTAACCTGTCCTATAGATAAGGGATCGTACAGTCCTCTGTTAGATATCATGCTGACAATTCTATGGAATGATTAGTCAAGCATTTAGGTTTCTCGATCTCTGATTTATTTGACATAGAACTTAATCGAACACATCAATTTAGTTCTGACCGGGCCCGGCACATAAGTCAAATCAAATCATCGAGCGGCCGAGATATCTCTTCTACCCTCTTGGGATAAAATTTACAGATAAACTTCGACTTATATGAATTTACTTATTCAATAATCAACTATACACAACAATGCGTTTTATAACATCGAGTTACCAATGCGTTTTCGCATTATCAATGTACAATTAATTAGCAAATAATAAACCATATATCTAGGTTTTAAGACTATATGATATTATCGTCTTACGATCACCTCTTATATATCCTATTCCATACGGTGATTCCAGCAAGCGCAGGTTTGTTCCAATGCTCAAATCCAGTTCATAAGCACTCATGAACGTCACATCAATCTTTTGCTATGTCTAATACCATTTAGACAATCTACGCACCAATTCACGACAATCTTCATTCATATCTACTTCCAACATATGAACGATAGTGGACAATTTGAATAATTCGATTATTCCTAATAAAGTCAATTATTCTGGAAGTCAAAACATGCAAAGTGAAACAATAGTTAAACAATTAACATATGACAGTAACTTTACTTATAAATAAAACTCCTTTATTTAATCATCAAATGTCAATTACATTTATCTATTATACGTTTCTAAAACTATCTAATCTATGCTAATACCATCCTTCAGCCCAATACTCCTAGCATGCTGCAAGTGCTTAACCCTACTCAGCACCTTCATAAGCAGATCTGCTGGGTTATCTTCTGATGATACCCTCTTCACTATGAGTTGTCCTTCTTCTACACGATGTCTGATGAAATGATATTTTCTGTCGATATGTCGAGATCTACCATGATCCCTCGGTTCCTTGGTCAAGGCAACCGCTCCTTCATTATCACAGAAAATCTCCATGGGCTCCTTTATGGCGGGTACAACTCCATGGTCACCAACGAAGTTCTTCAGCCATATTGCCTCCTTCGACGCTTCACTCGCTGCTATGTACTCTGATTCGCACGTTGAATCAGCTACTGTTTCCTGTTTGGAACTCTTCCATGTCACTGCTCCTCTATTTAGGGTAAAGACCCAGCCCGATTGCGAACGGTAGTTGTCCCTATTGGTTTGGAAGCTGGCATCACTGTACCCTCGCACCTTCAAGTCATCACTCCCTCTGAGGACTAAAAACCATTCCTTCGTCCTCCGAAGGTAGTTAAGGATATTCTTCACAGCAATCCAATGTGCTCTTCCAGGGTTCCCTTGATATCTACTAACCATGCTCAAAGCAAAGGCTACATCAGGGCGAGTACAAGTCATAGCGTACATGATTGAGCCAACTGCGGAAGCGTAAGGAACTCGGCTCATTTCAGCTATCTCAGCTTCGGTACTCGGACTTTGAGTCTTACTCAATCTGGCATTACTTTGTATCGGTAATTCTCCCTTCTTCGAGTTTTCCATACTAAAACGTTTTACTACCTTCTCTAAGTAAGTGTTCTGACTATGTCCAATTAGTCTCTTACTTCTTTCTCTTACTATCCTTATTCCCAAAATGTAAGAAGCTTCTCCGAGGTCCTTCATAGCGAAGCACTTCCCGAGCCAGGACTTAACCTCCTGCAATGTCGGGATGTCGTTTCCTATGAGTAATATGTCATCGACATATAAAACTAGAAAGCTTACTATACTCCCACTGGCTTTGACATATACACACAACTCATCTTCGCTAAATCCAAACTCTTTGACTTTCTCATCGAAGCAGAGATTCCATCTGCGAGATGCTTGCTTAAGTCCATAAATGGACTTCTCAAGCTTACACACTCTATTCGGATGCTTCGGATCCACAAACCCTTCTAGCTGAGCCATGTAAACATCCTCAGCCAACTTTCCATTAAGGAAAGCGGTCTTGACATCCATTTGCCAAATCTCATAATCATGAAATGCGGCAATAGCTAGCATTACCCTAATAGACTTTATCTTCGCAACTGGTGAGAAGGTCTCATCATAGTCAACTCCGAGAGTTTGAGTGAAGCCCTTCGCAACCAATCACGCTTTATATGTGTGTACCTTTCCATCCACGTCGGTCTTCTTCTTGAAGATCCATTTACACCCAACGGTCTTACATCCGGGCACATGATCAACCAAATTCCAAACTTGGATTAATACATGGATTGGATCTCGCTATCCATCGCCTCTTTCCATTTTGCAGACTCCGGGCCTGCCATGGCTTCCTTATAGCTATTAGGTTCATCAAGATTTACTAGTGTCCCATCACTAATATACATGTCCCCTTCGGTAGTAATATGAAAACCATAAAACTGGGGGTTGAACTCTAACTCTATCAGAACGTTTAAGAGGTAAGGACTCGTCAATTGGTTCAACCGGAGTTTCCTCCTCGGGTTGAATGCCAGCGGTGGAGGTTCCTTTATCTATTGACTCTTGAATCTCTTCAAGCTCGATTTTCCTCCCACTATCCTCTTGGCCTATGAGTTCTCGCTCTCGGAAAACTCCTCCCCTCGCAACAAAGACAACATTGTCCTTCGGTTTATAGAAGAGATATCCAAAGGATTTCTGCAAGTAGCTGATGAAAATACATCGCTCACTTCGAGGTTCGAGTTTTTCGTGAGTATCTCGTCTTACGAAAGCCTCGCAACCCCAAACCTTGATATGTGCCAACGAAGGAGCTTTCCCCGTCCACATCTCGTGAGGTGTTTTAGCAACCTTCTTAGTAGGGACTCGGTTAAGGATATGGGCGGCAGTCCCTAAGGCATACCCCCAAAAAGAGATTGATAGTGAAGCACGACTCATCATAGAGAGAACCATATCCAATAAGGTTCGATTATGCATTTCTGCCAAACCATTCAATTGTGGTGTCCTAGGTGGCATCAATTGTGAAACTATTCCACACTCCTTGAGATATTCGTGGAATTCAAGACGTAGGTACTCTCTTCCTCGATCGGATCGAAGCATATTGATCTTCCTGCCCAATTGATTCTTCACTTCATTCTTAAACTCTTTGAACTTTTCAAAAGTTTCTGACTTTTGCTTGATTAAATAGATATACCCATATCTACTATAGTCATCGGTAAAATTCATGTAGAAGCGGTTCCCATCCTTCGTGGTTGATCTAAACGGTCCACATACATCGGTATGTATTAGGTCCAATAAACCTTCACTCCTTTTGCACGTACCAGCGAAGGGTGACTTAGTCTTTTTTCCAAGCAAACAAGATTCGCATGTGCCATCTTCCCTAAGGTCGAATGACTCCAACACTCCATCCTTTTGGAGTTGGGCTATGCGTTTCTTGTTGACATGTCCAAGACGACTATGCCACAAGGATGCTTTATCCAAACTATTGGAAGAATCTATATTCAAAACATCATTTCCTAAATTATCAACAATCATCACAGTTTCATAAATTCCATTACATGGTATAGCTTCAAAGTAAAAGACACCATTTAGATAAGCTAAAATAGAACCATTCTCATTATTAAAAGAAAATCTAAAACCTTGTCTAAACAAACCATGAAATGAAATGATGTTTCTAGCCATTTTTGGCGAATAGCAACAATTTTCTAAATCTAAACATAAACTATTCCTAAGCACTAAAGAATATACTCCAATCTTGGTCACAGGAGACAATCTTCTGTTCCCCATGATTAGATTTATCCTTCCTTGCTTCACATCCCTACTTCCTTTTAGTCCCTGCACATTAGAACAAATGTGGTAACCACAACCGGTATCAAGAACCCAAGAAGTAGCATGATTAGAATCGTTAGATTTAATTGTGTATATACCTGTGAAAGATGGCTTGATCTTTCCTTCCTTGATGGCTTGCAGGTACTCTGGGCAGCTTCTCTTCCAATGTCCTATCTTGTAGCAGTGGTGACATTCAGCCTCCTTAGGGTTAGAGTAGGGCTTAGCGGGATCAACTTTGGTCCCACTAGAAGAGGCACCATCTCGGGCTTTCACCTTGCGTTGGTTTTTGGATGAAGCCTTCCTCTTCTTTCCCTTCCCTTGACCAATAGCCAAGACAGGTGCAGCGGATGGATTAGGAGTTGGTGCAATAGACTTGTCTTTGAAGTTGCTCTCAGCGACCCTCAAGAGACCTTGGAGTTTGCTTAGGGTGACCTCCTCTTTGTTCATGTGGTAGGTCATCCTAAATTGGTTGTACATCGGAGGCAAAGAGTGAAGCACCATGTCGATCGCCAAGTCTTCCCCAAAGTCAACATTTAACTTGGGAAGGCGGTCGACATACCTTTGCATCTTTTGCAGGTGCACGGTAAGAGATTCTCCATGACCCATTTTAGCGGAAATCATGTTAGTGAAAATCTCATATCGCTCTTGTCTCGCGTTTTGGTGGTATCTCTCTAATAAGTCTTGGTGCATCTCGTATGGGTACATGTCCTCGTAGGACTTTTGGAATTCGGAGTTCATGGTGGCAATCATGATGCAATGTACCTTCGTTGCATCTCGCTCATGAGTCTCAAAAGCGGTGATTTCGGCCGGAGTAGAGATTTCGGGGTTGATCTTCTCAAGCTTTTCATCGAGGACATACTCCTTATCCTCATAGCGAGCAATGGTGCGAATGTATCTTATCCATTCGCTAAAGTTCGTTCCATCGAAGGTGACCTTTTGGCAAAGGCTCATCAACGTGAAAGAACTAGCAGCAGCGTTGTTTGCGTTTTACATCTATAGAAGGTAAAGGACAAAGATAGATTAGAATATGAATCCCTAATAATCACCCAATAAGAAAATTAGGGCTAGGATCCAACAACAATATTTGCATCTTAGAAAAGGGATGCCGTAATCTAAATGCAAATAATTTGAAGGTAAGTGAATGACGATTCACTAATTCTCCATCATGAAAAACCTAACTCTAAGTTCTAAATGTATTGAGAATTCCTAGGTTCGAATGAGATTCATTGAAACTTTTCAATGGCATGTTTAAATCTCGATATGCCCCTCTCGTTTGTGACTGGGATACCGAGGATCACAAAGTGGGTGTGAATTACCATGCAAATTCACATGGTGCCTTCGTTGTAACGATCACCTATTCGATGTGCCGGTAAACCACACACACTCCATCGAACTATGATAAACAACGAATCACCCTTTGCCACCTTCGCTTAGAACCAATTAGTGTGCCGGTAAACCACACACGCTCCACTAACTTCTTAGCAAGGTGCAAAGTGTAATTTCATGGGATTGCATCAATTCACTTTTCCTAAAGTAACTAAGATTGGGAAATTTTAGAAAACATGTAGTTACTTTGTATTTCTTATTATACTTTTAATGAGAGGATGAGGTTGCCCTATCCTACCCGTTCGGCTAACGACCCTCCACCGATCAAGCAAGCGGTGGGTGTGAGTGTACACCCATTAAGCGCCATTTTATAGGCCGCGACCTTATACCCACCTTTTAGACCGGCTTCGCGAATGAGACCTACTAACGGTAAGACTAGCATTTTAATTATACATACATATATATATATATATATATATATATATATATATATATATATATTTATTAAGCTTGTAATAATATAATAGTATATGGTGTATTTTAAACATTTCAAAAATACTAGGGTTTTAATTTTTTTTAATTAAAATTTTCGAAATTTAATGTCACTTAAATTAAAATTTTAATTATTAAAACTCTTGATTTAATAATTATCTTAAATTAAACTATTAATTTGTATTATCAAATCATAAGGGATTATCTAGATCTAAAAGATAATTATCATTTAAACATTTAAATTATCCTAATCCCTTAAATCCCTCCATATATTTCGAAAATAGGGATGAGATAATTCATGATATTTAATTACCATATTTAACTATTAAAGGATAATTACAAGATATGGGATTATCCAAATCCCTAAAATTTAGGATCTTATCTTGGGGAAGGAGGCAAATCTCGAAATCTAAGGGTTTGCAAACCCTAGATTTCGAAATCTTGGATTGAAAGGAAAAGATTCAAAAACCCATTCAAGATTTTCGAAAATTAGGGTTAGGAAACCCTAATCTTGAAATCTATGGCCACCTAGGGTTTATTGTCTATAAACCCTAATTTGTCAAGTTCATACAATTGAATAAAACTAATTGAAAACATGTTAACCAAAGGCTTTGATACCACTGATGGGTTTTATACAAACAATCCTAAGTGTGCATGCAACCCTAGTTTGGATCTATGTTTTCACTATTAGATACACAACATTATGAACACAAGAATGAAACCCTAATGTGCATTGCTATTTTCGAAATTAACATACAAAGGTTGGTTTACATACCTCTTGTTGTTATATTGCAATAACAACTTAAATCTTCAAATCCTAAGTCTTGAAAGCAAGCACCACAAGTGTAGTGCCTCTAATGGGTCACAAACACCACAAGCAATTGGAGAGGCTTAAGATAGAGGAGGGAGGAGTTGGAATTCATCCTTGGGACCTCTTAGGAGCATGTACACGAATTCACAAGGCCTAGGGGTCTTTATATAGGGTTTAGATTAGAGTTTAAGTCCTTATCCTTGTCCAGTTACTTGCCCACCAAGCAACCACAAGATAAGCCTTGAAAAAACCCTTATCCTCTTATCCTTGGACGATTTTAAGGATATCCTTATCCTTAAATTCGTTCATCCTTTAACAAGGATAAATATTGCCCTATCTTGCAACTATCTTATAATTACAATTCAGCCCCTCTAGTTTAATTAATTACACTTGATCACAAAATTAATTCCTAATTAATTATTGATCAATATCAATTAAACAAATATGATTTTTCCTTTAATATATTATTCTTATAACATATTAATAAATCACAATAATCTCTCTCTCTCTCTATTTAATTTCTCCAGTCAAGTTGCTTTGGTGAAGGCAACCCAAAAGGACCATGCACAACTGGGTCAAGTACTTACCAAATATGGTTACGGGCTTAGACACTAATCCAACAGCTTCCACGTCGCAATATTATTATCTCTTTTATTTGGTAACGTGTTAAATTGATAACGTGCTAAATTGATGGTAACCAGTCATTTGGTTGATATTGCAATAAAACTGTAACTATAGTGACATAATTGAGAAAAAACACAATGTCTAAATCATAATTTTGATAAACATAGATACTTTATTGCAATTCGGGAAAAGTGGTTACTGGGAGAACAGAGAGAACAGATCATTTGGTTGATATTGCAACAAAATTATAAGTATAGTAACATGATTGCAAAAAAAGCTTCGGTATCAAATTCAAAAGTTTATGGTAATATAATCACATTTTTGCAATTTGCCCTTCATATAATTATATATAATAAGAAATTTTTTTTACGTAGTATGGTTTTATATTTTTATACATCGGTTATAAAAGTTTTTTATTTCATATTTTGGCCATAAATTTACTTTCTTCTTTCATACCTTGGCCATAAAACTTTCTCATATTAGTAGATTTAGTGCCTTAACATCTTACATTTTTAATCGGAATCATTTGTAAGATATCACTTTACACCTGTTACTTTAATTAAAAATGTAAAATTGTAGGTGTATAAGTCATATATATATATATATATATATATATATATATATATATATATATATATATATATATATATATACATATATATATATATATATATATATATATATATATATATATATATGAGAATTAATAAGAGAATAAGTAGTTTAGTAATGCGAATACGTTCAACCTTACAAAAATATTATCATTTTAATGCATTCTCTCTAATTCTTATTTGTTCTTGTTTTCATACATCATTTTTCACTCATTTACATTCTTACAGAATACGACTCAATATAGATTCTAACTACATTCTGATAGAATGAGAATAATAATAAAAAATCTATAATAACCTTATAGATGATTTAATTTGTGAGAATGTGTGATAACATCAATAGCTATGTAAGATCGAACGTATTCATATAATCAAACAACATATTTTTTTTGTCATTCTCACAGAATAGCACTGTCGACACATCTACACAATAGATGTGAATCAACATTTGAACCTATCTCTTTTCTCTCTCTCTCTCTCTCTATATATATATATATATATATATATATATATATATATATATATATATATATATATATATATATATATATATATATATATATATATATATATATATAAAAGATATTTTATATTTGGCATTTTACGAATTAATGCAATTTATAACATAACCATATGCACTTGATATATATATATATATATATATATATGTGTGTGTGTGTGTATATGTATATATATATATATGTATGTATCACACATTTTATTTACTATTCTATATTATCAAAGGCACATTTTTCCTTTCGGTAAAGATCATTTGAATAGTTTCAGCATGAAGAACGCTTTTTTAGTAGTCTTTCTTCTTGCAAGCATATTAGCTTCTTATGGTAAATTTATATTCCTTATGTTAATAAGAATTTATTGTTGATACTTATATAATATAATTGCAAAAAAAAAATTATTTCTCCAAAATTGCAGGAAATGGTATGCCAAGTGAAGAAAATGGAATTTGTAATAAAGATTATCTAATGTATTGTTTCAACCTTGCTTGCGATCAAAAGTGTAAACGAGAATGGGATAAGGATTCTTCCGGAAAGTGTAAAAATGCATTTAAATGTGTATGCACTAAAGAATGTTAGCATGTTTAGGTTTATGGTTGAAAATATAATAATAAGATAATATGGCATCAAGTAAAAACAATTATGTCGTTATGATTTATAATATGCAATTATACTTCTTCCAGTGGGGTTATATATATATATATATATATATATATATATATATATATATATATATATATATATATATAGTAGATATTATGATACTACTATTATATTTTTACTTTTTAATTTCCAATATAATTATCCTTAATTAGATTTCTCCATATTTATTAATCTATGACATAAATATGGACTTTCAAAATTTTGAATTCTTAACATATTTTCATATAAAAATATTAACATTAGAAATATAATGGTTTATGTGAAATTATGTTAAATACTAAGATCCAGAGATTTAGACTTATCTTGCCAACTATTCAAAAGTATTATTACGGTCACTAGTAAAACAAAATTATATTTTGGATATGACATTGAACTCTTTCCATAATCATTTCGCTATATTAATTTTTTTTTGCAATATCAACAAAATGACTAGTCTAGCTTCTCTTGATAACTACTTTTTCCAAATTGAAATAAAGTCACTATGTTGACCAAAATTGCAATTTTGACACTGTTTTTTTTCTCAATTATATCATTATATTTACAATTTTATTGTTATATCAACCAAATGACATTTACCATCAATATAACGCATTACCAAATAAATGATATGACAATATTCTGACGTGGAAGCCACATCACACCATCAATCTAGCAGTTCGTGCACGAAAGAAAAGTTAGTTTGACTGATGGCTGTGGCGTAACCCTTTATGAAAGGCGGTGAGACGACACAAAAACCTCCCTAAAAAGGAGGGTCAACAATCCTGATTTCTTTCCATAAATTCTTGCAACTCTCTCTTCCTTTCTTGAGATTTCAGTTCATCGTGATTCAACTTCTCGTTCTGTAATCTAGTTAGCGAAGCACTAGAGATATCAAAAAGATACGTAACAAAAAAGAAAGTAAACATCAAAGTTCTGCTCACTAGAGTAAGTTATACTTACTATTGTCTAACATACTTAGTTGTTTCAAGAATATTTAGGTGGATTAGTCGATTCATGTAACTCTATTCCAACAATCCTCATATTCTAAGATATAAAGTATAGTGAGATAACTCACATGGATATTCTTGAAACAACTAAGTAGGTTTGTTAAGAGTAAGTGTAACTTACTAAATTTGCCGAGGTTCGAATAGTTGGAAGCACAAATTCGATGTTTACTTCATTTCCTTACTTATCCTTCTGAAACATCAGGAGTTTCACTAACTAGATTAAAGAACAAGAAGTCCAATCATGAGGGACCAAAATCTCGAGAGGGAGAGAAAGTTGGAAGAATTGGTGGAAAGAAATAAGGAAGGGTCCCCATCCTTGTATAAGGATGTTTTTTTTCTTGCCGATACCATGGGTTAGACTGGCTTTTCTTTCGTGGACGCAAAGTTGGACGTCTGGAGTCAGGTGCATTTAATAAATCTTGTTGTGGCACATAGATTTGTGATGTGGCTTCCACGTCACAATATTATTATCTCATTTATTTCATAACGTGCTAAATTGATGGTAACCAATCATTTGGTTGATATTGCAATAAAACTGTAAATATAGTGAAATAATTGAGAAAAAACACAGTGTCTAAATCGTAATTTTGATAAACATAGATACTTTATGGCAATTCGGGAAAAGTGGTTACTAGGAGAACAGAGAATTAATAAGTGAATAAGTAGTTTAGTAATGCGAATACGTTCAACCTTATATAAATATTGTCATTTGCATGCATTCTCGCTAATTCTTATTTGTTCTTGTTTTCATACATCATTTTTCACTCATTTACATTATTATAGAATACGACTCAATACACATTCAGACTACAATTTGATAGAATGAGAATAATAATAAAAAAATCTATAATAACCGTATAGATGATTTAATTTGTGAGAATGTGTGATAACATCAATAGCTATGTAAGATCGAACGTATTCATTGTTGGAATAGTGTCTAAGGCTATAACTATATTCGGTTGTGCATGGTCCTTTTGGGTTGCCTTCACCATAGCAACTTGAAGGATGATTTGTTAAGAGAGAGTAAATATTATAAGGAATAATATTTAGCTATTTGATTAATATAAGTCATAAATTAATTGGTATTAATTTGGTGACTTAAAGAGATTAATTGAATAAGAGGGTATAAACTGTCAATTGTTTGATAGTTAGACTTTAGACTATAAATCCATTAGGATGGACTTTGGACGGATTCTAAGAGCTTTAGGATAGCTCAAAATCGTCCATAAGGATATCTATGAATGGATTTGGATAGCCTTAAGAGAAGATTATCCAATTAGGGTTTAGGGTGAAACTCTTAAGGAGTCTAAAGGTATAAATAGGCCCTTGGGATGTGGAATTCGTGTACAATCTTTCAGAACCTAAAGCAAGGAACCTCTGGTCGAATTCCATCCCCTCTCCTCTCTCCTAAATCATCTTGCTTGCTATTGGTGTTTGTAAGCCATTAGAGGAGTGACAATTGTGACTCTAGAAGCTCCAAGACAACAAGATCAACAAGGAACTCAAAGGTATGATTCTAGATCTGTTTTAATGTTGTTGTTTAACCTAATTAGCCATTAGAAGTCTTGGATTCAAAAGCATGTTTATTAGAAAGCCTAGATCCAAGCAATAGGGTTTTGCATGCGCACATAGGAAAGTTCTTATGGCTAAAACCCAATAGTGGTATCAGAGCCTAGATTGGTTTTCTTTAAATTGTTGCTTGAATAACTGAAACAAACCTGCAAAATTCGATTTTTTGGGTTTTGAGTCACTGACTCGTCGAGTTCCAAGGTGGACTCGTCGAGTAGGCCTGACTCGTCGAGTCCCCTTGTGCACTCGGCGAGTCCAAGCGTCAGGAATGGCCAGATTCGGGATTATTTCATAATTATCTTATGGAAACTTACCTTAATCATATTAGATCAATGTAAATCCGATTTTTTGATAAATATGACTGTTATCTTGATCTAATTAAAGATATTTATCATCTAATAAAATATTTAATTTCCTTATATGATAATAATTAATTATTTTTGGTAATTATCTCAAAGAAATCAAGATAAATCAAATAAAGATAATTAGAATATTAAATTATTAATTGGAATTATTTGTTATTTGATCCTCCATGTTTTTAAATGTTTAAAACCTACCCTATAGTTTTGAAATTTATATTTGTGATTAAAAGCTTTAATTTAGACAACTTAAATTTCAAACCCTAGATTTTGAAAAGGTTTAAAATGCAACCCTATACCTATATGATATTATTAGAATAATATATATATGTATAACTAAATGCTAGTCTTACCGCTAGTAGGCCTCATTCACGAAGCCGATCTATAAGGTGGGTATAAGGTTGCGGCCTATAAAATGGCGCTTAATGGGTGTACACTCACACCCACCGCTTGCTTGATTGGTGGAGGATCGTTAGCCGAACGGGTAGGATAGGGCAACCCCATCCTCTCATTAAAAGTATAATAAGAAATACGAAGTAACTAAAAACTTTTTTAAAATTTCCCAATCTTAGTTACTTTAGGAAAAGTGAATTGATGCAATCCCATGAAATTACACTTTGCACCTTGCTAAGATGTTAGTGGAGCGTGTGTGGTTTACCGGCACACTAATTGGTTCTAAGCGAAGGTGGCAAAGGGTGATTCATTGTTTATCATAGTTCGATGGAGCGTGTGTGGTTTACCGGCACATCGAATAGGTGATCGTAACAATGAAGGCACCATGTAAATTTGCATGGTAATTCACACCCGCTTTGTGATCCTCGGCATCCCAGTCACAAACAAGAGGGGCATATCGAGATTTAAACATGCCATTGAATAGTTCAATGAATCTCATCCGAACCTAGGAATTCTCAAAACACTTAGGACCAAAAGTTTAAGTTTTGTGATGGAGAATTAGTGAATCGTCATTCACTTACCTTCAATTTATTTGCATGTTGGATTACGGCATCCCTTTTCTAGTATGTAAATGTTATTGTTGGATCCTAGCCCTAATTTTTCTTATTGGGTGATAATTAGGGACTCTTGTTCTAATCTATCTTTGTCCTTTCTATAGATGTCAAACGCAAACAACGCTGCTGCTAGTTCTTTCACGTTGATGAGCCTTTGCCAAAAGGTCACCTTCGATGGAACGAACTTTGGCGAATGGATAAGATACATTCGCACCATTGCTCGCTATGAGGATAAAGAGTATGTCCTCGACGAGAAGCTTGAGAAAATCAACCCCGAAGTTGCTACTCCCGCCGAAATCATCGCCTTTGAAACCCATGAGCGAGATGCGACGAAAGTAAATTGCATCATGATCGCCACCATGAACTCCGAATTCCAAAAGTCCTACGAGGACATGTATCCATACGAGATGCATCAAGACTTGTTGGAGAGGTACCACCAAAACGCGAGACAAGAGCGTTACGAGATTTTCACGAACATGATTTCCGCCAAGATGGGTCATGGAGAATCTCTTACCGTGCACTTGCAAAAGATGCAAAGGTATGTCGACCGCCTTCGCAAGTTAAATGTTGACTTCGGCGAAGACTTGGCGATCGACATGGTGCTTCACTCTTTGCCTCCGATGTACAATCAATTTAGGATGACCTACCACATGAACAAAGAGGAGGTCACTCTAAGTAAACTCCAAGGTCTCTTGAGGGTTGCTGAGAGCAATTTCAAGGACAAGTCTATTGCACCAACTCCCAATCCGTCTGCTGCTCCTGTCTTGGCTATTGGTCAAGGGAAGGGAAAGAAGAGGAAAGCTTCTTCAAATAACTATCGAAAGGTGAAAGCCCGAGATGGTTCCTCTTCTAGTGGGACCAAAGTTGATCCCTCTAAGCCCTGCTCTAACCCAAAGGAGGCAGAGTGCCACCACTGCCACAAGATAGGACATTGGAAGAGAAGCTGCCCGGATTACCTGCAAGCCATCAAGGAAGGAAAGATCAAGCCATCTTTCGCAGGTATATATGCAATAAAATCTAACGATTCTAATCATGCTATTTCTTGGGTTCTTGACACCGGTTGTGGTTATCACATTTGTTCTAATGTGCAGGGACTAAGAAGAAGTAGGGATGTGGAGCAAGGAAGGATCAATCTAATCATGGGGAACAGAAGATCGTCGCCTGTGACCAAGATTGGAGTGTATTCTTTGGTGCTTAAGAATAGTTTAGTTTTAGATTTGAACAATTGTTGCTATTCGCCAGAAATGGCTAGAAACATCATTTCATTTCATGGTTTGTATAGACAAGGTTTTAGATTTTCTTTTAATAATGAGAATGGTTCTATTTTGGCTTATCTAAATGGTGTCTTTTATTTTGAAGCTATACCATGTAATGGAATATATGAAACTGTTATGATTGTTGATAACTTAGGAAATGATGTTTTGAATATTGATTCTTCCACTAGTATGGATAAAGCATCCTTGTGGCATTGTTGTCTTGGACATGTCAACAAGAAACGCATAGCCCAACTCCAAAAGGATGGAGTGTTGGAGTCATTCGACCTTAGGGAAGATGACACATGCGAGTCTTGTTTACTTGGAAAGATGACTAAGTCACCCTTCACGAGTACTTGTGAAAGGGGTGAGGGACTATTAGACCTAATACATACCGATGTATGTGGACCTTTTAGATCAACCACGAAGGATGGGAAGCGCTTCTATGTGACCTTTACCGACGATTATAGTAGATATGGGTATATCTATTTAATCAAGCAAAAGTCAGAAACCTTTGAAAAGTTCAAGGAGTTCAAGAATGAAGTGGAGAATCAATTGGGCAGGAAAATCAAGATGCTTCGATCCGATCGAGGAGGAGAGTACCTAAGTCTTGAATTCCAGAATTATCTCAAGGAGTGTGGAATAGTTTCGCAATTGACGCCTCCTAGGACACCGCAATTGAATGGTGTGGCAGAAAGGCGTAATCGAACCTTATTGGATATGGTTCGCTCTATGATGAGTCGTGCTTCACTACCTATCTTCTTTTGGGGGTATGCCTTAGAGACTGCCGCCCATATCCTTAACCGAGTCCCTACTAAGAAGGTTGCCAAAACACCTCACGAGATGTGGACGGGGAAAGCTCCCTCGTTGGCACATATCAAGGTTTGGGGTTGCGAGGCTTTCGTAAGACGAGATACTCACGACAAGCTTGAACCTCGAAGTGAGCGATGTATTTTCATCGGCTACCCGCAAACTTCCTTTGGATATCTCTTCTATAGACCGAAAGATAATGTTATCTTTGTTGCGAGGAGAGGAGTTTTCCAAGAGCGAGAACTCATAAGCCAAGGAGACAGTGGGAGGCAAATCGAACTTGAAGAGATTCAAGAGTCGATAGATGAAGGAACCTCCACCGCTGGCGTTCAACCCGAGGAGGAAACTCCGGTTGAACCAATTGACGAATCCTTACCTCTTAGACGTTCCGATAGAGTTAGAGTTCAACCCCAGTTTTATGGTTTTCATATTACTACCGAAGGGGACACGTATATTAGTGATGGTACACTAGTAAATCTTGATGAACCTAATAGCTATAAGGAAGCCATGGCAGGCCTGGAGTCTGCGAAATGGAAAGAGGCGATGGATAGCGAGATCCAATCCATGTACGATAACAAAGTTTGGAATTTGGTTGATTACGTGCCCGAACGTAAGACCGTAGGGTGCAAGTGGATCTTCAAGAAGAAGACCGACGTGGATGGGAACGTACACACGTATAAAGCGCGATTGGTTGCGAAGGGCTTTACTCAAACTCCCGGAGTTGACTATGATGAGACCTTCTCACCAGTTGCGAAGATTAAATCTATTAGAGTGATGCTAGCGATTGCTGCATTTCATGATTATGAGATTTGGCAAATGGATGTCAAGACCGCTTTCCTTAATAGAAAGTTGGCTGAGGATGTTTACATGGCTCAGCCAGAGGGGTTTGTGGATCCGAAGCATCCGAATAGAGTGTGTAAGCTTGAGAAGTCCATTTATGGACTTAAGCAAGCGTCTCGCAGATGGAATCTTTGCTTTGATGAGAAAGTCAAAGAGTTTGGATTTGTACGAAGCGAAGACGAATCTTGTGTATATGTCAAAGCCAGTGGGAGTCTAGTAAGCTTCCTCGTTCTATATGTCGATGACATATTACTCATAGGAAACGACATCCCGACTCTGCAGGAGGTTAAGTCCTGGCTCGGGAAGTGTTTCGCTATGAAGGACCTCGGAGAGGCTTCTTACATTTTGGGAATAAGGATAGTAAGAGAAAGAAGTAAGAGACTAATTGGACTTAGTCAGAATACTTACTTGGAGAAGGTACTAAAACGTTTTAGTATGGAAAACTCAAAGAAGGGAGAACTACCGATACAAGGAAATGCCAAGTTGAGTAAGACTCAAAGTCCGAGTACCGAAGCTGAGATAGCAGAAATGAGCCGAGTACCATACGCTTCCGCAGTTGGCTCAATCATGTACGCTATGACTTGTACTCTCCCTGATGTAGCCTTTGCTTTGAGCATGGTTAGCAGATATCAAGGGAACCCTGGCAAAGCACATTGGATTGCGGTGAAGAACATCCTTAAGTACCTTCGGAGGACGAAAGAATGGTTCTTAATCCTTGGAGGGAGTGATGACTTGAAGGTGCGAGGGTATAGTGACGCCAGCTTTCAAACTGACAGGGATAACTACCGTTCGCAGTCGGGCTGGGTCTTTACCCTAAATGGAGGAGCAGTGACATGGAAAAGTTCCAAGCAGGAAACCGTAGCTGATTCAACGTGCGAATCAGAGTACATCGCAGCGAGCGAAGCGTCGAAGGAGGCAATATGGCTAAAGAACTTCATTGGTGATCTTGGAGTTGTGCCGGCCATAAAGGAGCCCATGGAGATTTTCTATGATAACGAAGGTGCGGTTGCCTTGACCAAGGAACCGAGGGATCATGGTAGATCTCGACATATCGACAGAAAATATCACTTCATTAGACATCGTGTAGAAGAAGGACAACTCGTAGTGAAGAGGATATCATCAGAAGATAACCCAGCAGATCCGCTTACGAAGGGACTGAGTAGGGTTAAGCACTTGCAACATGCTAGGAGTATTGGGCTGAAGGATGATATTAGCATAGATTAGATAGTATTAGAAACGTATAATAGATAAATGTAATTAACATTTGATGATTAAATAAAGAAGTTTTATTTATGAGTAAAGTTACTATCACATGTTAGTTGTTTAACTATTGTTTCACTTTGCATGTTTTGACTTCCAGAATAATTGAGTTTATTAGGAATAATCGAATTATTCAAATGGTCCACAATCGTTCATATGTTGGGAGTAGATATGAATGAAGATTGTCGTGAATTGGTGTGTAGAGTGTCTAAATGGTGTTAGACATAGCAAGAGTTGCTGCAACGTTCATGAGTGCTTATGAACTGGTTTTGAGCATTGGAATAAACCCGCGGTTGCTGGAATCACCTTATGGAATACGATATAAAAGGTGATCGCAAGACGATAATATCATATGGTCTTAAAACCTAGATATATGGTTTATTATTTGTTAATTGATTGTGCATTGATAATGCGAAAACGCATCAGTAACTTGATGTTATAAAACGCATTGTTGTGTATAGTTGGTTAATGAATAAGTAAATGCATATAAGTCGAAGTTTATCTGTAAATTTTATCCTAAGAGGGTAGAAGAGATATCTTGGCCACTCGATGATTTGATTTGACTTATGTGCCGGGCCCGGTCAGAACTGAATTGATGTGTTCGATTAAGTTCTATGTCAAATAAATCGGAGATCGAGAAATCAAATGTTAGACTAACCATTCCATAGGATTGTCAGCATGATATCTAACAGAGGACTGTACGATCCCTTATCTAAAGGACAAGATTGATTAGATCAGAGTTGACAGCGTCTTTGAGAGCTACGATTGCAAACCGTATTATACTTGTATAGTTACTAGACTTATCCAAGTGGGAGACTGTTGGAATAGTGTCTAAGGCTATAACTATATTCGGTTGTGCATGGTCCTTTTGGGTTGCCTTCACCATAGCAACTTGAAGGATGATTTGTTAAGAGAGAGTAAATATTATAAGGAATAATATTTAGCTATTTGATTAATATAAGTCATAAATTAATTGGTATTAATTTGGTGACTTAAAGAGATTAATTGAATAAGAGGGTATAAACTGTCAATTGTTTGATAGTTAGACTTTAGACTATAAATCCATTAGGATGGACTTTGGACGGATTCTAAGAGCTTTAGGATAGCTCAAAATCGTCCATAAGGATATCTATGAATGGATTTGGATAGCCTTAAGAGAAGATTATCCAATTAGGGTTTAGGGTGAAACTCTTAAGGAGTCTAAAGGTATAAATAGGCCCTTGGGATGTGGAATTCGTGTACAATCTTTCAGAACCTAAAGCAAGGAACCTCTGGTCGAATTCCATCCCCTCTCCTCTCTCCTAAATCATCTTGCTTGCTATTGGTGTTTGTAAGCCATTAGAGGAGTGACAATTGTGACTCTAGAAGCTCCAAGACAACAAGATCAACAAGGAACTCAAAGGTATGATTCTAGATCTGTTTTAATGTTGTTGTTTAACCTAATTAGCCATTAGAAGTCTTGGATTCAAAAGCATGTTTATTAGAAAGCCTAGATCCAAGCAATAGGGTTTTGCATGCGCACATAGGAAAGTTCTTATGGCTAAAACCCAATATTCATATTATCAAACAACATTTTTTTTTACATTCTCACAGGATAGCACTATCCACACTTCTGCACAATAGATGTGAATCTACATTTGAACCTAGCTATTTTATCTCTTTCTCACTCTCTCTCTCTCTCTCTCTCTCTCTCTCTCTCCCTTTATATATATATATATATATGTGTGTGTATATATATATATATATATATATATATATATATATATATATATATATATATATATATATATATCAAATATTTTGAATTCGGCATTTTATGAATTAATGCAATTTATAACATAACCATATTCACTTGATATATATATATATATATATATATCACAGATTTTATTCACTATTCTGTATTATCAAAGGCACATTTTTCCTTTCAGTAAAGATCATTTGAACAGTTTCAGCATGAAGAACGCTTTCATAGTAGTCTTTCTTCTTGCAAGCATATTAGCTTCTTATGGTAAATTGATATTCCTTATGTTAATAAGAATTTATTGTTGATACTTATATAATATAATTGGAAAAAAAATTATTTCTCCAAATTGCAGGAAATGTTATGCCAAGTGAAGAAAATGGAATTTGTAATAAAGATTATCTAATGTATTGTTTCAACCTAGCTTGCGATCAGAAGTGTAAACGAGAATGGGATAAGGATTCTTCCGGAAAATGTAAAAATGCATTTAAATGTGTATGCACTAAAGAATGTTAGCATGTTTAGGTTGATGGTTGAAAAATATAATAATAAAATAATATTGCATCAAGTAAAAACAATTAGATCGTTATGATTTATAATATGCAATTATACTTCTTCCCGGAGGGGGGGGGGGGGGGTTATATATATATATATATATACATATATATATATATATATATATATATATATATATATATATATATATAGCAAATATTATGTTACAAATATTCTATTATAAGCTTTTAAATTTCCAATATAATTCTCCATAATTACATTTGTCCATATTTATTAAGCTATGACATAAATATGGACCTACAAAATTTTGAATTCTTAACATATTTTCTTATAAAAATATTAACATTAGAAATATAATGGTTTATGTGAAAGAATGTTAAATACTAAGATGCGGAGATTTAGACTTATCTTGCAACCTATTCAAAAGTATTATTATCGTGACTAGTAAAACAAAATTATATTTTGGATTTGACATTGAATTCTTTCCGTAATCATTTCTCTATATTAATTTTTTTTGCAATATCAACAAAATGACTAGTTCTACGTGTTCTCTCGATAACTACTTTTGCCAAATTGAAATAAAGTCACTATGTTGACCAAAATTGCAATTTTGACACTGTTTTTTCTTAATTATGTCATTATATTTACAATTTTATTTTAATATCAACCAAATGACATTTACCATCAATCTAACACATTACAAAATAAATGACATGACAATATTGTGACGTGGAAGCCACATCACACCATAAATCTAGCATTTCGTGCACGAAAGAAAAGGTAGTTGACTGATGGTCGTGGTGTAACCCTCTATAAAAGGTGCTGCGACAAGACAAAAACCTCCCTAAAAAGGAGGGTAACCAATCCTCATTTCTTTCCATAAATTCATGCAACTCTCTCTCCCCTTCTTGAGATTTCAGTTCATCGTGATTCAACTTCTCGTTCTGTAATCTAGTCAGCGAAGCAATGGGGATTTCAAAAATATAAGTAACAAAAAAGAAAGTAAACATCAAAGTTCTGCTCACGAGAGTAAGTTATACTTGCTATTGTCTAACATACTTAGTTGTTTCAAGATATTAAGGTGGATTAGTCGATTCATGTAACTCCATTCCAACAATCCTCGTATTCTAAGATATAAAGTATAGTGAGATAATTCACATGGATATTCTTGAAAAAACTATGTAGGTTAGTTAAGAGTAAGTGTAACTTTCTTAATTTGCTAAGGTTCGAATAGTTGGAAGCAAAAATTCGACGTTTACTTCATTTCCTTACTTATCCTTTTGAAACCTCAGGAGTTTCACTAACTAGATTAAAGAACAAGAAGTGAAATCATGGGGGACCAAAATCTCGAGAGGGAGAGAAAGGTGGAAGCATTGGTGGAAAGAAATAAGGAAGGGTCCCCATCCTTTTATGAGGATGTTTTTTTCTCGCTGATACCATGGGTTAGATTGGCTTTTCTTTCGTCGATGCAAAGTTGGACGTGTGGAGTCAGGTGCATTTAATAAATCTTGTTGCGGCACATAGATGTGTGATGTGGCTTCCACATCACAATATTATTATCTCATTTATTTGCTAACGTGCTAAATTGATGGTGTCCAGTCATTTGGTTGATATATTAATAAAACTGTAAATATAGTGACATAATTGAGAAAAAACACAATGTCCAAATTTTAATTTTGATAAACATAGATACTGTATTGCAATTCGGGAAAACTGGTAACTAGGAGAACAGATTGAATAGATCATTTGGTTGATATTGCAACAAAATTATAAGTATAGTAACATGATTGCAAAAAAAAGCTTGGGTATCAAACTCCAAATTTTATGGTAATATAATCACATTTTTGCAATTTGCCCTTAATATGATTATATATAATAAGAACCAAAAATTTTATGTTGTATAGTTTTATGTTTTTATACATCGGTTATAAAAGTTTTTTATTTCATATTTTGGCCATTAATTTACTTTCTTCTTTCATATTGTTGGCCATAAAACTTTCTCATATTAGTAGATTTAGTGCCTTAACATCATACATTTTTAATCGGAATCATTTGCAAAATATCACTTTACACCCGTTACGTTAATTAAAAATGTAAAATTGTAGGTGTATAAGTCTCACATACACACACACACACACACACACACACATATATATATATATATATATATATATATATATATATATGTGTGTGTGTGTGTGTGTGTGTTATTATATGAGAATTAATAAGAGAATAAGTAGTTTAGTAATGCTAATATGCTTAACCTTACACAAATATTGTCATTTTCATGCATTCTATCTAATTCTTATTTGTTCTTGTTTTATACATCATTTTTCACTCATTTACATTCTTACAGAATACGACCCAATATACATTCTGATAGAATGAGAATAATAATAATAAAAAATCTATGATAACCTTATAGATGATTTAATTTGTGAGAATGTGTGATAACATAAATAGCTATGTAAGATCGAACGTATTCATATAATCAAAAAGCATATTTTTTTAGTTATTCTCATAGAACAGCACTGTTCACACGTCTGCACAATATATGTGAATCCACATTTGAACCTACCTCTTCTCTCTCTCTCTCTCTCTCTCTCTCTCTATATATATATATATATATATATATATATATATATATATATATATATATATATATATATATATATATATATATATATATATATATATATATATATATATATATATATCAGATATTTTATATTCGGCATTTTATGAGTGAATGCAATTTATAACATAACCATATTCACAATATATATATATATATATATATATATATATATATATATATATATATAACACATTTTATTTACTATTCTATATTATCAAAGGCACATTTTTCCTATCAGTAAAGATCATTTGAATAGTTTCAGCATGACGAACGCTTTCATAGTAGTCTTTCTTCTTGCAAGCATATTAGATTCTTATGGTAAATTTGTATTCCTTATGTTAATAAGAATTTATTGTTGATACTTATATAATATAATTGGAAAAAAAATTTATTTCTCCAAATTGCAGGAAATGCTATGCCAAGTGAAGAAAATGGAATTTGTAATAAAGATTATCTAATGTATTGTTTCAACCTAGCTTGCGATCAGAAGTGTAAACGAGAATGGGATAAGGATTCTTCCGGAAGGTGTAAAAATGCATTTAAATGTGTATGTACTAAAGAATGTTCGCATGTTTAGGTTTATGGTTGAGAATATAATAATAAAATAATATTGCATCAACTAAAAACAATTATATCGTTATGATTTATGATATGCAATTATACTTCTTCTCGGGGGGCTTATATATATATATATATATATATTATGGTACAAATATGATATTTTAAGCTTTTAAATTTTCAATATAATTCTCCATAATTACATTTTTCCATATTTATTAAGCTATGACATAAATATGGACTTACAAAATTTTGAATTCTTAACATATTTTCTAATAAAAATATTAACATTAGAAATATCATGGTTTATGTGAAATTATGTTAAATACTATGATGCAGAGATTTAGACTTATCTTGCCATCTATTCAAAAGTATTATTACAGTCACTAGTAAAACAAAACTATATTTTGGATTTAACATTGAATTCTTTCTGTAATCATTTTTCTATATTTTTTTTTTTTGCAATATCAACAAAATGACTAGTTCTACCTGTTCTCTCGATAACTACTTTTGCCAAATTGAAATAAAGTCACTATATTGACCAAAATTTCAATTTTGACACTGTTTTTTTTCTCAATTATGTTTACAATTTTATTGTAATATCAACCAAATGTCATTTACCATCAATCTAACACATTACCAAGTAAATGATATGGCAATATTGTGACGTGGAAGCCACATCACACCATCAATCTAGCATTTTGTGCACGAAAGAAAAGTTAGTTTGAGCGATGGCCGTGGCGTAACCCACTATAAAAGGCGGTGCCACGAGACAAAAACCTCCTTAAAAAGGACGGTCACCAATCCTCATTTATTTCCATAAATTCTTGCAACTCTCTCTCCCCTTCTTGGGATTTCAATTCATCGTGATTCAACTTCTCGTTCTCTAATCTAGTTAGCGAAGCACTCGGGATTTCGAAAAGATAAGTAACAAAAAATAAAGTAAACATCAAAGTTCTGCTCATGAGAGTAAGTTATACTTACTATTGTCTAATATACTTAGTTGTTTCAAGAATATTTAGGTGGATTAGTCGATTCATGTAACTCATTTAACTCCATTCCAACAATCCTCGTATTCTAAGATATAAAGAATAGTGAGATAACTCACCTGGATATTCTTGAAACACCTAAGTAGGTTAGATAAGAGTAAGTTTAACTTACTTAATTTGATGAGGTTCGAATAGTTGGAAGCAAAAATTCAACGTTTTCTTCATTTCCTTACTTATCCTTCTGAAACCTCAGGAGTTGCACTAACTAGATTAAAGAACAAGAAGTCCAATCATGAGGGACCAAAATCTCGAGAGGGAGAGAAAGTTGGAAGAATTAGTGGAAATAAATATTGAAGGGTCCCCATCCTTTCATAAGGAGGTTTTTTTCTCGCCGATACCATGGGTTAGACTGGCTTTTCTTTCGTGGACGCAAAGTTGGACGTGTGGAGCTAGGTGCATTTAATAAATCTTGTTGCGATACATAGATGTGTGATGTGGCTTCCACGTCACAATATTATTATCTCATTTATTTGGTAACGTGCTAAATTGATGGTAACCAGTCATTTGGTTGATATTGCAATAAAACTGTAAATATAGTGACATAATTGAGAAAAAGACACAGTGTCCAAATTGTAATTTTGATAAACATAAATACTTTATTGAAATTTGGGAAAAGTGGTTACTGGGAGAACGGAGAGAATAGATCATTTGGTTGATATTGCAACAAAATTATAAGTATAGTAACATGATTGCAGAAAAAAGCTTCGGTATCAAATTCAAGATTTTATGGTAATATAATCATATTTTTGCAATTTTCCATTAATATTATTATATATAATAAGAACCAAAATTTTTATGTAGTATAGTTTTATGTTTTTATACATCGGTTATAAAAGTTTTTTATTTCATATTTTGGCGATAATTTACTTTCTTCTTTCATACTTTGGCCATAAAACTTTCTCATATTAGTAGATTTAGTGCCTTAACATCTTACATTTTTAATCGGAATCATTTGTAAAAAATCACTTTACACCCGTTACTTTAATTAAAAATGTAAAATTGTAGGTGTATAAATCATATATATATATATATATATATATATATATATATATATATGTGTGTGTGTGTGTGTGTGTGTGTGTATGTGTGTGTGTGTGAAAATCATAGAGATATGTCATGCATATTTAGATGTGCATGTTGGGATGTCGAAAGAAACAAAATGAGATTATCAAAATATGATAAAATACGAAGCAATGTAAATATATGCACTTGTTTGATAAGGGGTAATAAAGAAGGGAGGGGAATGAAGGATTCTCGTGTGTTTTGCACCTTTATTTTGGCTAAGGTCCAAACATGTTTCGGTGGTTTTAGTGTGGTTTTACTTGGTCCCTAAATGTATCAGTCGTTTGTTGCAATTATTTATGTATGCTGAAATGATTATTTTTTTTTCTTTATTTCTTATTTATGAATTACTGATTAGTTTTTTACTTTTACGGTTATTTTTATTTGTATTAATTATAGTCACTATTTTAATTCCTTAAAAAACCCTAAAAACACCCCTTATGATATGTTTCGTATCTTAATCGACATTTATTTTTCTGATGACACAAATATCACCACTACCTCCAAGCTTATCAAATCTCCCCCTCTCCACCGCCTACGTAACTTCACCGCCTCCAACATGCTCTGACAACTCCCCTTTACATTCATCTTTCGTTTTCTTCTCAGTTTTTTATATCGCATCTCTCGCCGATGATAGTTGCAAAATCAAGGGGAAAACCCTCCATCACTACCATGGGGAATCCCTTCTATCCCTTTCCATCATCGAGCGACCACTGCCTACCATACAATTTCCTACTATAATTGTTTGATCTTATTCCCATTGTCTTCTAAATTACTATCCCATCCCTAGCCACCTCCTTATTCTCCTTAATACCTAAAACTTCCCTCACTAATGTTCAAGAGTGATTAAGCATATTGGGTTTCAAGAGTCAATGTGACATAATCACACACATTCCTATAAATACCTAGATAAAGAAGCCATTTCAAAAATATGAAAACCCAAATGACGAACAAGTTTCAGAAAGATAAAGGCCTAAATTAAAACCATCAGTGTTGAGTCTTTTTGATTAAGGTATCTAAGCCAATAACTGAATTGGTATATTCTTGAATTAGAACCAAAATCTTTTTTGGGTTGCTCTCAAAACTAGTAACCAATTAGAATGATAGTTGGAGATAAAGGATAATTTGTTAGTGTATTATATGAATAATAAACTAATTTGAATTTGAAATATATGATTTATTAATATATTATATGATCAATTTATTAATTGGAAACAATAATCATTAACTGATTAATTAGAATTTATTTGGATTTAATTCTATGATTAATTAGCATTAATCATTCAAATGACTCTTTGGTTTCCATGGGAGTTTCCTTGAGCAAGTATAAATAGGACACCATGGATGCCATATTTTCGACACACCTTTACTTGCTTTCTTAGAGATGAATTCATGCTCTAGTATCCTCTCTCGTCAAGTCTTCTTGCTACTAGATTTTGGGTAAAAAGCCATTAGAGGCATCCATTTCTTTGGTGCTAGCTTTCCAAGATCTAGAAGAGAGATTCTACTTTGATTATATACAATAATACTCAAAAGGTATGCAACCCTAATTTTACGTATGAATTTTGATTTCATAGTCTCTCTCCTAGGGTTATTTTTTTTTTTTTTAATATTCATAGTTAGTTCCTATCAATAGAGAAAACATAGCCCTTTCTAGGTTGCATGTAAACTAAAGGGTTAAGTGTTTTTCGACCACATGTAAATTTTTTTTATAAGCTAGAAAACCCATATGTGGTAATAGATCCATAGGTTTTTTTATTTGATTGTGCATTAAAATGAATTGATCAAAAGAAATATATGGGATTAGGATTAAATTTTAATGATTTAAATTAACTATTTAATTGGTAAATAATTATTTAATTCATGAAATTAAATTATATAATTAACTTTTTAATTGAGAAATATTATGATTTAAATTTATTTATTTATTTGTTTAATTAAGTTAAAAGAATAAATCACCATTTAGGTTAAAATTAATTATTATTAATTGTTTAATTCGAAAAAAAATTAAATTTAGACCCTCGTATTTTAAAAAGTTTAAAATACACTTTATACGATATATATGATTAAAAGTTTAACATATTATATGTATAAGATAAGTCAGTTAAATAGCTAGTACATCTCATTCACGAAAACATACTCTAAGGGGGGTTTTAAGGAACCGACCTATAAAATGACCGTTGAATGGGTCTCAATTCTAAGTTTCTCACCCACCGCTTCATCGTATGGTGAAGGGTCGTTAGCCGAAAGGATTTGATAGGACATGACCTCTTAAAAGTATGATAATATAAAGTAACTAAACCTTATATAAATCCCACTCTAGTTACTTTTAGAAAAAATGTGAAATTATATGCTATTCCATGAAAACGCACATTGTTTATTTAGAAGTCGTTAGTGGAACGTATGTGGTTAACCGACACACTAATTTGGGACTATAAAGGTGAAATAGTGAAACAACTCATATTTATGATTGTTGATGGAGCGTGTATGGTTAAGCAACACATTAATGCAAGATCATAAATTGATTGAGGGTGTTTGATTGGGTTTGCATGGTTATTCTTATTTTCATTGTGATCCTCGGCATCCCAGTTACAATTGGTAAGGGCATAATTGAGATTAAACATGTCATTGATACAATTTAGTTAACCTCAAAAGATCTAGGAATTTCATGTGATTGAAATTGGTGAGATGATTGTACCTACCTACAATACATTCTAATTTGATTACGGTATCCCTCTTCAAAGGTCGAATAAAAATATGGATCCTAGGCTTAATTTAATTATGGGTTAAAAATTAAGGATTAAAATCAACTAACTTGAATTCTATCTTCTCCTAATATTAGATGTCAAACCAAGACAATAATGGTCTTCTTCGTTCTTATGACCAATCAACAATTCGTAACAAAACCGGTAAAACACTGACAAACGTAAAAATAGAATTTTCAATAAAATAGTTTTTAGACTTAGGTATTTAAATGAAAGTCGTAGATTATACTAAACCGTGACCGTGCATAAAACGAACGTCAAAATCCGACTTCGTATGAGGAAGTTATGATTTTTCTAAGTTTCGGGATAAAGGTAGACAGCTAAAAACTCGAAATAGAGATCGAGAGATTTTTGGCCGAAACAACCTAAATCAGAATCGAAGATGTCAACAATAATAGCACAACGGTAAAACGTGTGATGATAACGGACACCGGATGAAGAAGTTAAGGAATTTTAAAGGACTTTTCCTGTCCCGGCCTGTGAAAAATATAATATTAAAAATAAATTCAAAATTAACCGATGGAGTCTAAACGAGAGTTGTACAACATAATCTCCATATGTTTGGATATAAAGAACATTGAAAACGGAGCTCGTACGCGGAAGTTACGGATTTTACAAATTCGAGACTGTCAGGCAGCTCATGACGTGAGCTAGAAGTTCACGACGTGAATTTGTGAGTGATGGGTTCCACAGCCTATCAACGAGTTGTCAAGTCTACTGGAGAAGACTAGGCCGAGCTCACAACCTGAGCCACCCATTCTCACGACGTGAACTCTCCAAATTCACCGCTATAAATAGAAACCGATCGTTTCGGGTTTATGTGCTCAATTCTCTTCTCTCTCGTGTCAAAGCTCTGCGTTTTAACCCCCGAAGCCATCCCAAAGCCCCTGGTCTTCACATCCAAGTTCCAAAGGAAAATCTTACATTCACGAGATTCCCAAGAATCACGAGAAATCACCTTTCTCTGGTCGGAGTTCTGCTCGGTTTTCATCTCACCTTCTTCAATCTATCAAGTGAGTTCATACCCCTACAACTACGTTTTCAAATTCTTTGTAAATACTTTCATACACTTTTAAGGGGGAAATACAAGTAAACACACAATTATTCTCATGTGAGAAACATAATTCTTTTACTATACTCTTTGTTATATAATCAATCATACGTGAGTTATCACTATCATACGAAAACGTTCTCATGCAACGTATCACGATCAAACTTTGTCCTTTTGAAAAGAAACATGTTGTTATATAAATATCAAACACTTTAGTAATATTTTGAGAATAAATATTCAGTAATGTTATTTCAAATGTTATACTTTACATACAAAGTCGACACTACACTAGGGTTTACCATACAAACGAAAAACACTTTTGGAAAAACTATAATAGGTATAGTTTACAAGTAAATCATGGGATTTTACATACTATAAGTACTATATTAAGGAAATACTTTCATGTACATGAACAAATGGACTTTTCATACGTAACTCCATTTGATACTATGTTTTGTGAGACATTCAACTTCACGTACTTTCAAGTATGTAGTTAAAGTCCTGTATTATATACCATAATCTCTTGTCGGGAGAGTGTGATACTTGTGTATAGATCTATACGGGATTCAAAATCCCGCACCTAAACTGTTAGCTACAGTTAGACCGGCAGGTATGGGGTGACAAACGTCATAACATTGCAACGCCTGAAGAACGTTGTTACAGGCAGTCTAGGTCAATAGCATGGTTATAAAACTCATATGGAGTATTAAAAACACGATGATTTACGGGGTTATCAGTTGTCTTAGTGATTTTGTACATACATAAATCTTTTATTCTAGGCATGAGAATTACTAATGCATTACAGTTTTGGAACTTTTAAACTACGACACACTCATGGAAAAATTTTGGATTTTTCAGAAGTAAACTCAGTGATTCTATACCAAACATACAAATTTTATACATAAACACTTATGAACTCACCAACTTAGTTGTTGACACTCTTTAAAAACTACTTGTATTTCGTAGGGATTCAGTAATACAGGTAAACTTCATCTTTTGGAGAAGTGACGCTCAGACGTCAGTTTAAAACTCAGTTTGTGTTCATAATGTAATTAGTTTTGAAACCAGTATCATTCAACAACGTAACCTTTAAATTTTATATATATATATATATATATATATATATATATATATATATATATATATATATATATATATATATATATATATATATATATGATGGATGTTTTACTTCTTTACTATGTATCAACTGTTGCGATACTACATGAAGTCATCCGCCCTCGAACGATTCCTCTGTTCTGGTTTAGGGGTGTGACAGATTGGTATCAGAGCATTGTTTATAGTGAACTAAGTATATCGAACCACATAAGATATACAAACTGTAACTGCATTGGGGCTAAAACTTGTTGACAAAACATTTTTACACCTGAACCACGTTTCATTTATCTTAAATTGTTTAGGTCGTAAAAGCACAAATAGATGCATACAACGAGTCATTTTCATAGTTAGAACTATACAAGAAGTATTAAGACATGTTGGATACTTCGACTAGTGCTCGGAATATGTAATCGGATGTGGGACGAATATAGGCTGATCAACTATATTTATCCGAGATTGGAGTAATGTATGTCGAGGAATGGTCGTAGTGAGCAACAAGTCAAAACTTACCAAAATGACGCTAGTATCAAACATACAAATTTAAATACTATAGGAGTATTTTGTAAATGTAATAGTTTAAGCTGCATATTTAGACTTACATGTTCCAAAATTTGTACAATTCTTATAATGCTATTCTCGTATAGTCGAAATGGTTGGATTCCTGTTGAATTAGGTGTATATGCCCATAACTATTATTGGTATGTATTCTACCCAAGAGTAGCATGGTCCATTTGGGTTGCATATCAATAGGACAATTTGTTAGGATAGACTTTTGAGAGAAGGTTATTTATGGTTTATTAATATATTATAAGTTATAATATATAAATATGAAATCATATATTTTAATTAGTATTGATCAAATTGAATTTGGAATTAATTTAGTGATCAAAAGAGACTAATTAAATATATATGGTGACTAATTGTGGTAATTAGTTATATTTATATGTTTTGGGCTTATGATCCATGTTGGACCAAATTTTTGTATGGATACATAAAGAGTTGGGCCACATGAACCATAGATGATAACACCCATGGGTATGGATTTGGGTTATACCCACGACTCTTGGAATCCAACATATAAATGTGCTACTTCATGACCAAAACCTGTACACTTCTTTTCTTAGTGAAATATGGAGGTTTTTGGTGCATGGAATTCTCTCTCAAATCCTACCTTTGTCCATGATGTGTTGTGACTTTATTTAAGGCTTCCATAGTATTGGGGCTAAGCTCTTTAAGGCCAAATACACCAAGACTTCAAGCTCCATCAAAAGGTATGTCATGCTAACTAGTATATTATATTTTTATGTTAAATTCATGCTAGTTGTAAGATTAACACCTTGGAAACCATTTGCACATATAATTAGTGAAAACATAGATCCAAGGTATTTAGGGTTGTATGTGCACCGTAGGATGTTGTATTATACCAAAACACAACAATTCCATCCACACGGGTATCCCAACTACCCGAACAAAGGTAATGGAGGATGGGTAGAGGAGGACCCCAAAGAAGATGAGGAATCCATGGAGGAGGAGTAAGGAGAAGACTCTGGGATAAACTCAAAGCCAGAAGTAATCAACCCACCAGTCGCCCAACCTCCCGCATTTAGGGGAAACTTTCAGGGAGCAACTCCTGTCTGGGGAAGTCACATTCACCATTGGAGCCGGCAGCAAGGATTATGTCCTCCCAATGGTATGTGTCGAGACTTCTACGATGTCAGTGGATAAATTTCTGCTGACCGAGCACTCCTAGTCATGGTGGGCAAACTAGCCAACCAGTCCTACCAATCCGGGGTTCAAGCAAACCGGATTTGTGAAGTCAATGCGGAAGTACAAGTTCACATTTTCGACATCCGTTGTTTGGACAAGTTGCAGGAAAATGCCAAAATCTGCACCAACGCCTTCCAAGAACAACTTAATACAGCTCTCTCCAAGATAAGGGAATTAAGGGAGAAGCAAGCCGCCTTTGATAGGCGTCTAATGGGAGAAAAGCAATCGGAAGCGGAGTCAAGCTCCAAGCGTAACCAGCGTCGCAAGTAGTACTTGCCAAACTCCCAAATTTTGATATATAATAGGTTATCGGCTAAAAGTATTACCTTTCATTAACTTTCTTGAAATCAGAGACCTTTAGAAATTTCAATTTTTCCTAATTTTGAATGTAATCCAAGCATATGTTTAATATATAATGAAATTTTACTTTTATATATATTAATACTTTGTATACCACTCCAATTCATGAGTTTATCTATTATTATATAGACTCTAAATATGAATCAAATACGAAACCTTGTGTTAGCCAACCTAAATCATGAATAATTGAAAATAGCTAACCCTTTAACATTTGGATTTCGATCACCAAATACATATGGTCTCTCATTGTTATTTCATTAGCAGCATAATGCTGCCTCGTAGATTTACACGTCGTGGCAACAACGTTACACGTCAACCACCACCACCTCCAGATAATGCCACCTTGATAGCTACTGTAACAGCTGCAGTGACAGCAACAATGGCACATATGAGTAATAATGGGTACGGAGGGGGAGTAGATAGCTCTACGAATGGCCAACACCAGGGTCGTTCAGGGGATTGCACCTTCAAGGACTTCACCAATAGCAAGCCTATATCTTTTAATGGATCCGGAGGGATAATGGCTCTATCACAATAGATAAAGAAAACAGAAGCGGTTTTTGAGATCTGTGCATGTCTAGAAGGGAGCAAGGTAAAGATTGTTGCTTGTACATTCTCCGAGAAAGATTTGACATGGTGGAGTGGCCATGTCAAGTCACTAACTCTGGTAGTGGAAAATTCTATGGGTTGGGAGAATCTAAAGCAACTGTTAATGCAAGAGTACTGTCCAAGGGGCGAAGTACAAAGGCTAGAGTAGGAACTTTGGGGCGTTACTATGGTAGGCTCGGACATTACAACCTATACCAATAGGTTTAGTGATTTGGCAATCCTTTTCCCAATAATAGTTGCTCAAGAGAGCAAGAAGATCAAGAGGTACATTTGGGGACTGTCACCCCATATTCGAGGAAGTGTACTAGCGTCCAAACCAGTCACTTTAGATAGTGCCAAACAGTTGGAAGACGCTCTTATTGACCATGGAGTCTGCCAAGGCTTCGCAACTGCTACCTCGGAGCAAACCCTAGGAAACAACCACAAGAACAATAGTACTAACAACAACAACAACAAGAAATTTTGGAACAAGATGAAGAGTCAGTTTTCACAAGAACCTCTCAAGAAACAACAAATAGTGGCAGTCCATGCCGCTACTACGCCCACTGTTGCTCCTGTTACCTCTACACCAGCAAGGCAATATGTTGGGAAGCTACCGAAATGCAGCAAATGTAATCTCCATCACAACAAAAATTGTCGAGAGATGCACTGCAACAACTGCAACAGGAAAGGGCACACTGCCCGTTTCTGTAGGGCACCAGCACGACCAATCACCCAAGTCCCTCGAGTCGGTGTGGGCCAGGCGTGTTATGGGTGACGTGAGGCTGGACACTTCAAGAGGGACTGCCCTAAGGCGAGGAATACCGGCAGCATAGTAAGGGTGCTGGCAATAGGGTAGAACGAAGCAATAGTTGATCCCACGGTGGTTACGGGTATGTTTATCCTCAATAACGCTTATGCATGCATACTCTTTGATTGTGGTGCAGAGAGGAGTTTCGTGAGTCATAAATTCAAGCACCTACTAAAACAGAACCCTCAATCACTCAATAAGATATTACAATAGAAATGGCAAACAGTAGAACAAAAAGCACAAACGATATGTACATAGGTTGCACGCTAACTCTAAACGAACATTCATTCTAAATCGATCTAATGCCGATCACCATAAAGAGCTTTGCTATCATCATCAGTGTGGATTGGTTAAGCCTACACTATGCTGATACACTTTGTCACGAAAGGGCCGTTCGCCTAAATTTGCCAAACGGCGAAACTCTTGTCATTTATGGTGACAAACCCTGTACCAATTTACAAATCATCTCTTGCGTCAAAGCCCAGAAATACCTACGCAAGGTGTACGATGCCTTCTTAGCCCACATGGTAGATAAAGAAAAAAACGAAAGACATCCAAAACGTTCCATAAGTATGCGATTTTCTTGATGTCCTCCCTGAAGATCTTCCAGGAGCTCCAACAAAACAACAAGTCGAGTTCAGAATCGATTTAATTCACGGAGCTACCCCGATAGCTAATGTCGCCATATCGTCTAGCGCCAGCTAAGATGCAAGAATTATCTAGCCAATTAAACTAACTACTCAACAAAGGATTCATCAGGCGGAGCTTCTCACCTTGCGGAGCACCAGTCTTGTTCGTAAAGAAGAAGGATGGATCTTTCTGCATGTGCATCGATTACCGAGAACTCAACAAGCTCACTATCAAGAACCGATATCTCCTACCATGCATTGGCGACTTGTTCGACCAACTCCAAGGAGCATGTTCTTTTTCAAAGATCGATTTGAGATCCAGGTATCATCAGCTGCGAGTCTTAGAAGGAGATGTTCCCAAAACAGCCTTTCGAACTCGTTATGGTCTCTACGAGGTTGTAGTAACGCCCTTTGGATTAACAAATGCACCGGCGGTGTTCATGGACTTAATGAACTAGGTGTGTTGTTCATTCCTGGACAAATTTGTGATCGTGTTCATAGATGATATACTCATCTATTCGAAGAGTAAAGAGGAACATAGTTGACACCTCCGACAAATCTTGGAAACACTAAGAAAAGAGAAGTTATACGCAAAGTTCTCAAAGTGCCAATTTTGGATTCGGAAAGCAGATTTTCTAGGTCATGTGGTTAGAAAAGACGGAATACACATGGACACTTCCAAAATTAAGGCAATCTAGAACTGGTCAGCTCCAAGAACCCCAACGGAAATTCGAAAATTCATGGGACTTGCTGGATATTACCGAAGATTTATACAAAACTTCTCGAAGATTGCTAAACCACTTAGCACCTTTACCCAAAAGGGTGTAAGTTTCAATTAGGAGGAAAAACAAGACGCTGCATTTCAAACACTGAAGCAAGCATTATCCAACACACCTATATTATCCTTGCCAAAAGGAAAAGAAGACTTCGTGGTCTACTGAGATGCATCTAATCAAGGTCTTGGATGTGTGCTAATGCAACGAGGAAAGGTCATCACTTACGCCTCGAGATAACTCAAGACGCACGAGGTCAACTACACTACACACGATCTTGAACTAGGAGCATTCATTTTCGAACTAAAGATTTGAAGACACTATCTCTATGGCACGAAATGCACAATCTTCACCGATCATAAGAGCTTTAAGCACATTTTCAACCAAAAAGAAATCAACATGAGATAGAGACGATGGGTTGAACTGTTAAATTACTACCAAAGCGAAATTCATTATCATCCAAGAAAAGCGAATGTGGTAGCTGATGCTCTTAGTCGAAAGGAATACTTGGGCCACCAGGTGAAATCCTTAACGATGACGATCTATTCACATTTGTCCACACAAATCAAGGAAGCTCAGAAGGAAGCCTTGAAAACAGATAATTTGGTGAGTGAAGCCTTAAGAGGAATGGACAAAAATCTTAAAGACAAGGGCGATGGAGTGTAACAACCCGAAGTTTGTTCCATCATTTGTAACCCTCTTCGTTAATATATTCGTCGTTTTCAATTTCGTTTCAGTTACGTCGTTAAATTAAGTCATAATTGTGGGATTTCTATTATGACATAATGGGTGTCTAAACATGTTTAGAACTCATACTAACACTCCATATTAGTAATTGGAAACATTTTAGAATCGACCATATCGGGTTACAGCAACTTAATCGGGTGCGACTAAAAGCATCGTATAACGTCGATATCGGGTAGAATTCCACCGTGTCCCAAACAAGGAACATATTTAAAGTGTATTAAGCTTCAATTTGAAGCTTTTTCTCTCTCTCACTACTCTCTCTCTCTCTCTCTCTCTCTTACCTCTGTCCTCCAATCCTAGTTTCAAGTCCAAAATCATCAAATTTAAGCTCCATTTCATCAAGGTAACCTCCCTAACTTGTTTTACAACCTTTCTAGCTTCCAAATCCGAGTTCAAACTATGATTTAGGACCATTTTCATGTGTTTACAGCCTTGGAACATGTTGGGGCCGTAAACACACATATAATGGGTTTTTGAGCCTTTAAACCCTTCCAATCCACTTTTGGAGCTTAGATATGGCTAAATGGCTTAATGGACAGGACTTAGAACACCTTAAATCTAATTTTAGAGGAGTAAACATGAGTTTACTGCCCAAGAACATGCTTGGGCCGTAAACTCACCTTCATGGGGAGTAAACTCAAATTTGAGTGTTTAAAAGCCACTTAAACATACCAATAGCCTTGGATTAAATTCTAGAATCAACCACAATCGATTTAGGGGCCTTCAACTTGATGAAAACCACCCCTTTGCGAGCTCACGGCCGTAAACCCCCTAGAATGGGTTCCTGGGCTGTAAACTCATATACACTAGCCAAATGATGCCTTAAATTCATTATAAGGCTTGTAAAATTGGTTTCAATCGCATGTGATTGATCTAAGGCCACCAAATCATTAATATAAGAAGGATATAGGAGCTTACGACCATAAACTCCTATTTTAGGGCCGTAAACTCCATTTGATGGTCCCTTTGGTGGTTTAACTCACTCCTATGCCTTAGATTAAATCATAACAACCCATTTGGCACCATAATATCCCATATTAATGAGTTCACAGCTATGAACTCATGTGTTCATAGTCTTAGGGCCGTAAACTCCCTAAGGATTTTACTCTTGAAGAGCAAACTCATTTTCCAAATCCCTATACGTCCGTAGATGTCACCCGGGTCACTCCAAACACTTGATTGAAGTGTTTTCTCGTATTGGAGTGTATAATCATATCTAATTAGTGATATAAAGTCTAATTAGATACATTTGTACACCATTTCATATTACATAGGAACCTCGCACGTTATCAAGCCTAGAACCGATACCTAGCATCCAAACCGACACGTTTTCTCATCTGGTGAGTTCATACCCCTACCCTTTTTCAATGTTTTTCACTATTTTCAGGGGGGAATACAAGCAAAGTACAAGGAATACTTGTACTCAAAACTTGTTTTATATGTGTTATGTTTCATATTATATATGCTTTTAACACTGTCAATCATAATAGATAACCGTTTGAACTTGAAGAACACATTATCGTATTATTTGTAAATAACATTATAAATTGTTGTATTTTATATTTTTACAAATGGTTTCCCATATTATAACAGTTAAAAGCATAACATTTGATCTTTGAACATGAAACTTAGTGTATTGTTTTGTTCTCAGTAACACTCCACAGAGATACGCGAGTAGAGGATCATCATTTGATTTTTCTGTATTATTACTAGTAAATTTGTTATTCCTATAAATTGGAGACACGTCCTCAAAGAACACTCCACAGAGATACGCGAGTGGAGGACCACCATTATAACCAGAATCTCTTAGATAGGGAGCGTGACTTGAGTGTATAGATCTATACGGGGCTGACTACCCCGCACCTGGCTGCTAGCTACAGCCGAACGGAAAGGTTCAAGGGTGACGAAAGTCATAAAGTGTGATGGAATACTTATTGCCATAATTAGTCTTTCGTATGGTTATGGAACCCGCAATTTGGATAGCAGAGATTTACTTTTTAGTAATAATGGATTTCAGTAACTAGTTTACTTTGTAGTTATTATTTTTATATACATGTTAAAACTAATACATTTTCAGTGTACATCTTTTACATTACATCTCGGGTTGGTAAACTAACATACATTTCACAAGGATAACCAAGTTTTCAGTATACATCTTTCACAATACATTTCAGATCGGTAGTCAACTTTTAGGAAAATATGGGATTTTCTTGGGATAACAATTGAACATAACCAAAACCGGGTAACATAACATATAACTAAACTTTACATAAAAAGAAAATATGGGATTTTCTTGGGTTGTAACTTTTTCAGAAACCAAAAGGAAACTTGTACATTTTCAGAAAACAAAACCACTTATGAACTCACCAACTTTATGCTGATTTTTAAAATGCTTGTATTCTCAGGTGTGCATTAGACAGGTACCCGACGATCCTTTTGTCGAAGAGGGAGTGCGTTGAAGACACATCTTGTTTTCGTTCATATATACATATGTATCACACTTGTACAACTTTACTTTTGAACAAATGTAAATTTTCATGTGTAGTGTAATGGTTGTTTACTTTGCTTACTATGTGCATTGGATTTGATACTCAACGTGGAGTCCGCCCCGTAAATGTTTCCACCTTAGTTTTCGAGGTGTGACACGGAGTTCGTTACTTCATGGATCGAATCTGGACACCAAAGTTTGGTGGATTCAGAGACGTTGTCATGAACGAAACTCATAAAACTCGATACTCAGTGCATCCAGGTTCAAACAAGATGTATCTGGACCTTAAGAAACTGTATTGGTGGCCGAACATGAAAGCAAAATCGCTACCTATGTAGGAAAGTGTCTGACTTGCGCCAAAGTCAAGGTAAAGTACCAAAAACCCTCGGGATTACTACAACAGCTTGAAATACCCAAGTGAAAGTGGGAGCAGATAACCATGGATTTCATAACAAAATTACCCAAGACAGCGGGTGGGATTGACACCATCTAGGTGATCATCAATAGATTGCCAAAATCCGCCCACTTTGTACCAATAAAGGAAACTGACAAGATGGAGAAGCTAGCTCGAACATACATCCGAGAGATTGTACGATTACATGGTGTACCAATATCCATTATCTCCGACAAAGATAGTAGATTCACCTCGCGATTCTAGTAGTCGCTGCAAAAATCTCTAGGAACGAGACTAGACATGAGTACCGCTTACCATCCACAAACTGACGGTCAAAGTGAGAGGTCTATACAAACCTTGGAAGATATACTAAGAGCTTGTGTAATCGATTTTGGTAAAGCATGGGATACCCATTTACCACTAGTCGAATTCTCGTATAACAATAACTATCAGTCCGACATTAAAGTTGCTCCATTCAAAGCTCTATATATGGTCGCAAGTGCAGATCACCACTGTGTTGGGATGAAGTGGGTGACATGCAACTAGCCAAGGGACAAGTACCCGATAGCGCCCTCACAGGCCTGGAAATTATAAAAGAAAAAACTGTGAAAATTGTTCAAATTCGGGTACAACTAAAGGCTTCAAGAGAAAGAAAAAAGAGTTTTTCGGACAAAAGACGGAAGCCCTTGGAGTTTCAGGTCGGAGACCGAGTGCTGTTGAAGGTCTCTCCCTGGAAAGGGTTAATACGTTTCGGAAAATGTGGGAAACTAAACCCAAGGTATACCGAACAATTTGAGATCCTTGCAAGGATCGGCCTGGTAGCATACAAACTTCGACTACCGCAGGAACTCAATAACGTACATCCTACCTTTCATGTGTCAAACTTGAAGAAATGTTTTTCCGATGAGACCCTTGATGTCCCTCTAGACAAAATCGAAATCATCGAGAGTCTCCACTTTATAGAGGAACCAATTGAGGTCATGGATAGGGAAATTAAAAGAACAAAACAAAGTTGCATACCCATTGTGAAGGTCCGTTGGAATACAAAACGGGGACCTAAATACACTTGGGAGCGCAAATATCAGATGAAATAAAAGTATCCGCATCTCTTTCCCTATTCCACAAATATTTATCTTACATTTAATTTAGGGTCGAAATTCCCTCTAACGGGGGGATGATGTGACAACCCGATATTTCGAATCAATGTAATGACCTAAAAAGTCAAGAATTGTAATCACTTTTGATATAATGAAATTAGTGTCAAAAATAGAATGTTCAAAAGTCTCTATTGGGTTGCCTAAAATGATAGTTATCGTGTCAAAGTATTCATAAATATAAAGAACACTAAAATCTGAGTTGTAAGGAAGAAGTTATGACCAATCAAAAATTTGTGCCAAAACCGGTAAAACACTGACAAACGTAAAAAGAGAATTTTCAACAAAATACTTTTTAGCCTTAAGTATGTAAATGAAAGTCGTAGACTATACTAAACCGTGAATGTGCATAAAAAGAACGTCAAAATCCGACTTCGTATGACGAAGTTATGATTTTTCTAAGTTTCGGGATAATAGTAGACAACTAAAAACACGAAATAGAGATCGATGGATTTTTGGCTGAAACAACATAAATAAGAATCGAAGATCTCAACAACAGTAGCGCAATGGTAAAAAGTCTGACGATAATGGACACCGGATGAAGAAGTTATGGATTTTTAATGGACTTTTCCTGTCTCGGCCTGTTAAAAATATAATATTAAAAATAAATAGAAAATTAGCCGACGGAGTCTAAACAATAGTTGTAGAGCATATTCTCACCTACGTGTGGATATAAAGAAAGTTAAAAATGGAGCTTGTACGCGGAAGTTATGGATTTTACAAGTTCGAGATACAAAACTCGAGACTGTTAGGCAGCTCACGACGTGAGCCAAAAGTTCAAGACGTGAATCTGTGACTAATGGGTTCTAGAGAATATCAACGAGTTGTCAAGTCGATGGGAAGAGACCAGGATGAGCTCACGATGTGAGCCACCCATGCTCACGACATGAACTCTCAAAATTCACCCCTATAAATAGAAACCGATGGTTTCGGGTTTAGGTGCTCAATTCTCTTCTCTCTCGTGCCAAAGCACTGCATTTTAACCCCAGAAGCAATCCCGAAGACCCGGTCTTCACATCCAAGTTCCAAAGGAAGGTCTTACATTCTCAAGATTCCCGAGAATCCCGAGAAATCAACTTTCTCCGGTCGGAGATCTGCTCGGTTTTCATCTCACCTTCTTCAATCTATCAAGTGAGTTCATACACCTACAACTACGTTTTCAAATGCTTTGTAAATACTTTCATACACTTTTAAGGGGGGAGGGGGGGGGGGGAATACAAGTAAACACACAGTTATTCTCATGTGAGAAATATCAATCTTTTGCTATACTCTTTGTTATATAATAAATCATACGTGATTTATAACTATCATACGAAAACGTTCTCATGCAACATATCACGATCACACTTTGTCCTTTTGAAAAGAAACATGTTGTTATATAAATATCAAACAATTTAGTTATATTATGAGAATAATTGTTCAATAATGTAATTTCAAATGTTATACTTTACATACAAAGTCGACACTACACTAGGGTTTACCATACAAACGAAAAACACTTTTGGAAAAACTATAATAGGTATAGTTTACAAGTAAATCATGAGATTTTACATACTATAAGTACTATATTAAGGAAATAGTTTCATGTAAAAGAACAAATGGACTTTTCATATGTAAATCCATTTGATACTAAGTTTTTGAGACATTCAACTTCACGTACTTTCATGTATGCAATTAAAGTCCAGTATTATATACCATAATCTCTTATAGGGAGAGTGTGATACTTGTGTATAGATCTATATGGGATTGATAATCCCACAACTAAACTGTTAGCTACAGTTAGACCGGCAGGTCTGGGGTGGCAAACGTCATAACATTCCAACGCCTGAAGAACGTTGTTACAGGCAGTCTATGTAAATAGCATGGTTATAAAACTCACATGGAGTATTGAAAACACGACGATTTACGGGGTTATCAATTGTCTTAGTGATTTTATACATACATAAATCTATTATTCTAGGCATGACAATTACTAATGGATTACAGTTTTGGAAGTTTTAAACTACCACACACTTATGGAAAAATATTGGATTTTTCAGAAGTAAACTCAGTGATTCTATACCAAACTTACAAATTTTAGACATAAAGACCTATGATCTCACCAAATTAATTGTTTACACTCTTTCAAAACTACTTGTATTTCTCAGGGATTCAGTAATACAAGTAAACTTTAGCTTTTGGGAGATGTAAAACTGAGAGTGTTAGTGTGTGTTAATTATATAGATTTAGATATAGATCATTTTTTGTAACACCTTTCATAATCGAATGCATCTCTTAAACAACCAAATCACCATGTTCTTTCTGTGTTCTTTAATTCTGCATGCAAAATCAATGCTTATAATTCACATCAATTGGTATCAAAGTGGGTCTTCGAAGATTTTATCGATTTTTTGAAGAAACGGTTCTTGATTTGGTACCAATCATCATAATTGGAATGTTTATGGTGTGTCTCTTGATGATCTCTCTAAATCTCTTTGATTTGTGCATTGTGTTCTTGAATTTTCTATTATCTTGACTCATTGGATCTAATCCGTTTCAATCCCATTGGTGATTCTACAAAAAATTTAGATAAAGCCCAAAAACAAACATTAATTGTTCTTTTTAAATCTTGAGCCCAAATTCATTTTTATTTGTTATTCATCTGATTCATAATTGGAAGCCCAAAATGTTGAATGTTTTTATTCAGTCGATCCAAAATATTGAGCCCAATAAATAATCTTTAATCGTTACTATTCATATCATGTAATTGAGTCTGATTAAAACTAGTCTGATGAACTACATTCGCTCATTCTCAGTTATTCGACTCATGAGTCTTTCTTGGTGAATCGATCCCATTTGATTAACTAATATTGTTCATATATTAAGTCCAAATCAATATGGTTCATCTTTTAATTTCTTTTCGCATTAACTTTGCATCAAATACATACAGTCTATCGATGAGATTCAAACAAAAAATAAAAATCAATCATAACTGAAATCATAGTTGATATCGAAATTAATCTGTAACAACCCATAATTTATTTCGTCACTATAAACCGTTCCTGGTAAATAAAACCGTTCGTATTCAAATTTTTCTGTTAACCTTAAAGTTAAATTAAATTAATCGCGACTTTTAATTCGGTTTCATAAGTGTCGGGATGCGTTAAAAACATTAAAATATTTTTCCATATTTATTTGGAAAATTATTAGTTTAATTTAAGTCGTGATTAGGGCAATTTATCGGGTACGACCAAAAGCACCATCTAACGGCAGTATCGGGTAGAATTCCACCGGGCCATAAACTCAACCCCTATATAAGGGAGTGAGTGACATCATTTTGAAGCTTTTTCTCTCTCTAAACACTTTCTCTCACTACTCTCTCTCTCTAGAATTCGAAATTCATCCGAAAACCCTATTTCAAGCTTCAATTTGCTAAGTACTTCATCCTAGCTTGTTGTTTAACTTGTTTGGCATGCAAATTCATGTTTGAAACTTCCAAAAACACACAAGAACAAGTGTTTACGGTCTAGGGACCCTCCCAAAACTGTGAACACCCCTTGAGAGGGTTTTGAAGCCCTAAAACCCCTCCAAACCCATTCTAGTGCTTAGATATGGCTTAGAAACTTGCATGCATGAACTTAGGACCCCAAATTCGTACCATTTGAGTATTGGACATGAGTTTACGGTCCAAGAACATGCTAGGACCGCAAACCCACATTCATGGACCATAAACTCCTTTTAAAGTGTCAAAATGCCCCTAAACACTTCCAAATGCTTCCATGATGCTTCCATGAGAGTGTAGAACCTTATAATCCTTCAAGTGATGCACCAAGACTTACGTAAATGGATCAAACTTGCGTTTACGGTCCAAGAACATTAGTAGACCGTAAAATCATCTCCTTAGACTATAAACTCATCTTCTTGGACCATAAACTCTTCAAATGGGTGTTAAAGTGCCTTTAACACCTTGTATGGTTTGTAATTGAACCTAGAACCTTGTATGCTTAACCTTCAACCAAAAAAACGCATAATTCATGGAAAAATATGAGTTTAAGGTAGTAAACTCATTTGTTTAAGGTAGTAAACTCCCGAAGAGCATGTTCATAAACCGTAAACTCCTTTTCCAAGGCCCTTTCAAGTCCCAATCACTTCTTAAGCCATAGAATCAACCCTAGAACTTTTCTTTGTGCATTGTAAGAACATTTAGCATCCAAGAACACACCACCAATGAGTTTACGGCCATAAACTCATGTTAATATGGTCATAGAACCGTAAACCCTCTTATGAGTTTACTCTTGAGGAGTAAACTCCATATCCGAGCCTTATACGTCCCTAGATGTCACCCGGGTCACTCCAAACCCTTGATTTTAAGTGTTTTCGCATCTTGGAGTGTATAATCATATCTAATTAGTGATTTAAAGTCTAATTAGATACATTTGCATATCATTTCATATTACATAGGAACCTCACGCGTTATCAAGCCCCAAACCGATACTTAGCATCCAATCTGACATGCTTCTCGACCGATGAGTTCATACCCCTACCCTTTTTCAATGTTTTTCACTATTTTCAGGGGGGGGGGAATACAAGCAAAGTACAAGTAATACTTGTACTCAAAACTATTTTATATGTGTTGTGTTTCATACTACTTATGTTTTTAACACTGTTAATCTTAACACTGATAACCGTTTGAAAATGCTGATTTCATTATCATAATATTTGTGAAAAAACGTTATAAATTGTCGTATTTTATATTTTCAGAAATGATTTTCCTCATTTCAATAGTTAAAAACATAACCTTTAAACTTTGAACAGGAAACTTAATAAGTTGTTTTGTCCTCGGTAACACTCCATGGAGATACGCGAGTGGAGGATAGTAAATAGAACATTTGTAATGTCTCTAATAGAAAACACCTAGACTCGAGTGTAAGGGTCAGACACCATTAGGAAACATAAAACAATCGTATTGACCTTAATAAAACACCTGGGCTCGAGTGTAAGGACATGCACCATTAGAAGATAGTTAGTCGAAGATACTACTTCCCTAGGTACGAGAAGTAATGAGTAATCATAAAGATTGGAGACACGTCCTTCGTAACACGTCCCGTGGCACGAGAGTGGAGGACTACCCCTGTAACCAGAATCTCCGAACGTAGGAGAACGTGACTTGAGTGTATAGATCTATACGGGACTGAAAATCCCACACCTGGCTGCTAGCTATGGCCAAACCGAAAGGTTCAAGGGTGACGAAAGTCATAAAAAGGATACTGGCCACGACCCGAGTCATATCTAGTCTGAAGTATGGTTAAGGACTCACAATCAAGATTATTAACGCTTTACACTTATTTATTAGTTTTATGTACGTAGTAAAACTAATGTAAGTTTGAGGATAATTGGAAATCGGTAATAGTTCGCACCTACAGAATCGGTAACATTTCACACACACACACATTCAGGAAAACATGGGGTTTTCCTGGGGATAACATTAAACATAATCAGAATCGATAACAGTTCACACACACACACATTCAGGAAAACATGGGGTTTTCCTGGGGATAACATTGAAGATAATCAGAATCGGTAACAGTTCACACACACACATTCAGGAAAACATGGGGTCTTCCTGGGGATAACATTGAACATAATCAGAATCGGTAACAGTTCACACACACACACATTCAGGAAAGCATGGGGTTTTCTTGGGGATAACATTGACCATAATCAGAATCGGTAACAGTTCACACACACACACATTCAGGAAAACATGGGGTTTTCCTGAGGATAACATTGAACATAATCAGAATCGGTAACAGTTCACACACACACACATTCAGGAAAACATGGGGTTTTCTTGGGGTTAACATTGAACATAATCAGAACTGGTAACAGTTCACACACATGTAGGAAAATATAGGATTTTCCTGAGTAACAATAGTATGTAACTTGAAAAGTATAACATGTTAGTTAACTAAACTTTGCAATTCAGAAGAACAATCATGTTTTCAGTATACATCTTTTACATTACAATTTGGATTTGGTAACTAACACTTAAGAAAATATGGGATTTTCTTGGTTAACCTCTTTTTCAGGAAACTAAAGGAACTCGTTCTTTTCATAAAACAAACCGCTTATGAACTCACCAGCTTTATGCTGATTTTTAAAATGCTTGTATTCTCAGGTTCTACTTAGACAGGTACCCCGCAGCCTTTTGCAGAAGACGGAGCGAATGGAAGTCACGTCTTTGTTTTGTTTAAACTATGTATCTATGAAACTTGTACTACTTTACTTTTCAACTGATGTAATGAAATCTATGTAACGTAATGTAATGTTTTGTGTTTTACTTCGCTTACTATGTTCATTGGTTATGATATTCACATGAAGTCACCTCCGCCCTGGAACGTTTCCGCCTTCGGTTTCGGGGTGTGACAGATTGGTATCAGAGCCCTTGTTTATAGTGAACTGAGTATACCAAACCTTACATGGTATAAGACTATAAGCATTAAGGGGCCTAAGTGCTTTGAACTAAAAGTATACTTCAAAATATAAGTATTTTCAAAAACATACAAGTATACCTAACCGCTGAGATCCGTAACTACAAGTAGAACAAAACATAAGTAAATGGGTGTTGTATGCTACGGTTAAACCTGGGCAGTTATGTAGTCGTGTCTAGGTTCAATATAGCCTGATCAACTATATTCATTCGAGACACGACCAACATGTGCCTGGGAGTGACTGTGGTGTTCAACATGCCTAAAACTTACCCAAATATCCCAAACAACGAATCGTCGTCGCAGTGAATCATGAAATACTATGGGAGTATTTCTAGATCCAACTTTGTCGTAGAAAATTCTTGTTCAAGCGTTGTCCTTCGATCATTCCTTTAGCGATAGTTTATCTGCCTTGATAATTTATTCCTGCCATATCGCTTAATAAAGTGATATGTCTGTCATAAAGAGATATCCCTGTTTCATATCTCTTGAATTAATGCAGAGGACTTATCATCCTCTTTTTCCTAATAACTTTAGATCGAAATGTCTCCGAAGGAAGGATCCAGTTCTAGTAACAACAGCCCTCTGTCTCCACCTCCTCCATTCGATCCAATGATGACCCAGTTGGCTATGTCTGCCGCAGTGGCTGCCATAGTGACATATTTGCTCTCTAACAGATTCAGTGGACCAGGAAGTATCACCAACCCCCAAAACCATGAAAATGTTCAGGAACATCAGAACGAGCGTAAAAAGAGTAAGAAGGCTTTCTGGAAAAAGCGAAAGGGTCAGAGTTCACAAGGACCCTCCAAGAGGCATGAAGCTATGGCAGTTGAAGCTGCCGCTACTCCTGTTGCTGTGTCTATAGTTCAAGTTACCGCTACTCCAGTAGTTGAACCTACGGCTCAAGCACCTATCACTGGGTATGCTGGCAATCAGCCTTGGTGCAAAAGGTGCAGTTATCACCATCGTATCCCTGGCCCATGTCGTGAGTTAATCTGCAAAATATGTGGCAAAAAGGGCCACTCCACTCGAACCTGCAGAACACCAGTTTGTCTAATCAATCAAGCTTATGGATCGAGTACTGTTCGAGCCTGCTATGGTTGTGGAGAGATCGGGCATTTCAAGCAAAACTGATCAAAAATAGCAACCACCAACAACGTCAACAACGTCGAAATGGTTTTAGCTGTGAAGCAAGAGGAGGCAGCCGCTGATCCCACCACCGCTGCGGGTATATTTCTTCTCGATAATTCTTATGCTCGCATCCTTTTCAAATCTAGTGTCAAGAAAGTTTTATTAGTCATTCATTCAGATATCTTCGTAAACATAGTCCTCATCCAATGATCGAAACATTTGCCGTCAAAATGATTAGAGGTGAGAATGAGTGCGCTAACGACTTATCTCTGAACTATATCCTTATCTCGAGTAATCATTCTTTCCTCATTGACATGATGTCAGTTTCAATAAAGAGCTTTGATGTTATCTTCGGCATGTATCAGTTGAGTCCTGATCATACTGATACACTTTGTTATGAAAAAGCTATTCGTATCAATTTCCTCTCTGACCAGACCCCCTGGTGTCAAGCTTGACCCAAATCTTCGCATCATTTCCTGTATCAAAGCTCGAAAACTTATGCAAAAAGGAGTATCAGGAATTCCTAGTCCATGCAATCACCAAGAAACAAGAAGTTAAAGACCTCTAGAGCGTCCCCGAAAACTGTAGTATTCCTGAAGAGCTCCTGAGAATTCCTCCCAAATGCCAAAACGAGTCTCGTATCAATCTAATCCCTGGAACTACTTTCATAGCCAAATCTCCGTACCATTTTGCCCCAGCAGAAATGCAGGGGTTATCCATTCGACTTAATGAGTTAACCGCCAAAATCGATATCCTCTTTCCCAAGTAGATGACTTCTTCAATAGAATTCAGGAGCTAGCTACTCCTCAAAGATAGACCCTAGGTCGAGACATCATCAGCTACGAGTTTGCGAGGATAATGTTTCCAAGATAGTATTCAGGATTCGATATGATCACTAAGAGTTCGTATTCATATGCTTCGATCAAACCATTTTCCCTTAGTCATGTAGTGAGCGATGAAGACATGACACACTATGGAAAGCATAGAAAGCTTAACTAGTGGTACATTAAACCCTTCGAGATCCTCATTAGGATCAACCCCGTAGCCTTCAAATTCCGAGTACGTTCAGAACTTAGCAACATCCATCCTGTCTTCCATGTCCCAAATCTTTAGAAGTGCGTATCCGGTGAAACCTTAGTAATCTCTCTTGGACAAATCAAGTCCCATTAGTGAAGGTTCGCTGGAATTCCAAGCGAGAACCTGAATTCACTTGGGAGCGCAAACATCCAATACAACAGACACATCCACATCCTTATCCATAACTTGTATCTTAATTCTTGAATTTCAGGACGAAATTCCCTGTGACGGGGGGATAATGTAACAACCCGTAATTTATTCCGTCACTATAAACCGTTCCCGGTAAATAAAATCGTTCGTATTAAAATTTTTCCATTAACCTTAGAGTTAAATTAAATTAATCGCAACTTTTAATTCGGTTTCATAAGTGTTGGGATGCGTTAAAAACATTAAAATATTTTTCCATATCTATTTGGAAAATTATTAGTTTCATTTAAGTCGTGATTACGACAATTTATTGAGTACAACCAAAAGCACCGTCTAACAGCAGTATCGGGTAGAATTCCACCGGGCCATAAACTCGACCCCTATATAAGGGAGTGAGTGACATCATTTTGAAGCTTTTTCTGTCTCTCTCTCTAAACACTTTCTCTCACTACTCTCTCTCTAGAATTCGAAATTCATCCAAAAACCCCATTTCAAGCTTCAATTTGGTACGTACTTCATCCTAGCTTGTTGTTTAAGTTGTTTGGCATGCAAATTCATGTTTGAAACTTCCAAAAACACCCAAGAACAAGTGTTTACGGTCTAGGGACCCTCCCAAAACCATGAACACCCCTTGAGAGGGTTTTGAAGCCGTAAAACCCCTCCAAACCCATTCTAGTGCTTAGATATGGCTTAGAAACTTGCATGCATGAACTTAGGACCCCCGATTCGTACCATTTGAGTATTGGACATGAGTTTATGATCCAAGAACATGCTAGGATCGCAAACCCAGATTCATGGACCATAAACTCTTCTTAAAGTGTCAAAATGCCCCTAAACACTTCCAAATGCTTCCATGATGCTTCCATGAGAGTGTAGAACCTTATAATCCTTCAAGTGATGCACCAAGACTTATGTAAATGGATCAAACTTGAGTTTACGGTCCAAGAACATTATTAGACCGTAAAATCATCTCCTTAGACTATAAACTCATCTTCTTGGACCATAAACTCTACAAATGGGTGTTAAAGTGCCTTTAACACCTTGTATGGCTTGGAATTGAACCTAGAACCTTGTATGCTTAACCTTCAACCACAAAAATGCATAATTCATGGACAAATATGAGTTTAAGGTAGTAAAATCATGTGTTGAAGGTAGTAAACTCCCCAAGAGCATCCTCATAAACCGTAAACTCCTTTTCCAAGGCCCTTTCAAGTCCCAATCACTTCTTAAGCCATAGAATCAACCCTAGAACTTTCCTTTGTGCATTGTAAGAACATTTAGCATCCAAGAACACACCACCCATGAGTTTACGGCCGTAAAATCATGGTAATATGGTCATAGAACCGTAAACCCTCTTATGAGTTTACTCTTGAGGAGTAAACTCCATATCCGAGCCTTATACGTCCCTAGATGTCACCCGGGTCATTCCAAACCCTTGATTTTAAGTGTTTCGCATCTTGGAGTGTATAATCATATATAATTAGTGATTTAAAGTCTAATTAGATACATTTGCATATCATTTCATATTACATAGGAAGTCGACGCGTTATCAAGCCCCGAACCGATACTTAGCATCCAATCTGACACGCTTCTCGACCGGTGAGTTCATACCCCTACCCTTTTTCAATGTTTTTCACTGTTTTCAGGGGGGGGGGAATACAAGTAAAGTACAAGTAATACTTGTACTCAAAACTATTTTATATGTGTTTTGTATCATACTACTTATGTTTTCAACACTGTTGACCTTAACACTGATAACCGTTTGAGAATGCAGATTTCAGTATCATAATATTTGTGAAAAACGTTATAAATTGTCGTATTTTATATTTTCACAAATGATTTTCCTCATTTTAGTAGTTACAAAAATAACCTTTAAACTTTGAACAGGAAACTTAATAAGTTGTTTTGTCCTCGGTAACACTCCACGGAGATACGCGAGTGGAAGATAGTAAATATAACATTTGTAATGTCTCTAATAGAAAATACCTAGACTCGAGTGTAAGGGTCAGACACCATTAGGAAACATAAAACAATCGTATTGACCTTAATAAAACACCTGGGCTCGAGTGTAAGGACAGGCACCATTAGAAGATAGTTAGTCGTAGATACTACTTCCCTAGGCACGAGAAGTAATGAGTAATCATAAAGATTGGAGACACGTCCTTCGTAACACATCCTGTGGCACGAGAGTGGAGGACTACCCCTGTAACCAGAATCTCCGAACGTAGGAGAACGTGACTTGAGTGTATAGATCTATACGTGACTGACAATCCCGCACCTGGCTGCTAGCTACAGCTGAACCGAAAGGTTCAAGGGTGACGAAAGTCATAAAAAGGATACTTGCCACGACCCGAGTCATATCTAGTTTGAATTATGGTTAAGGACTAGCAATCAAGATTATTAACGCTTTAGACTTATTTATTAGTTTTATGTACATAGTAAAACTAATGTGCGTTTGAGGATAATCGGAAATCGGTAATAGTTCGCACCTACAGAATCGGTAGCATTTCACACACACACACACATTCAGGAAAACATAGGGTTTTCCCAGGGATAACATTGAACATAATCAGAATCGGTAACAGTTCACACACACACACATTCAGGAAAACATGGGGTTTTCCTGGGGATAACATTGAACATAATCAGAATCGGTAATAGTTCACACACACATTCAGGAAAACATGGGGTTTTCCTATGGATAACATTGAACATAATCAGAATCGGTAATAGTTCACACACACACACATTCAGGAAAACATGGGATTTTCTTGGGGATAACATTGAACATAATCAGAATCGGTAACAGTTCGCACACACACACATTCAGGAAAACATGGGGATTTCCTGGGGATAACATTGAACATAATCAGAATCGGTAACAGTTCACACACACACACACACAGACATTCAGGAAAACATGGGGTTTTCCTGGGGATAACATTGAACATAATCAGAACCGGTAACAGTTCACACACACATATGTAGGAAAATATAGGATTTTCCTGAGGAACAGTAGTACGTAACCAGAAAAGTATAACAGGTTAGATAACTAAACTGTACAATTCACAAGAACAATCATGTTTTCAGTATATAACTTTTACATTACAATTTGGATTTGGTAAGTAACACTTAAGAAAATATGGGATTTTCTTGGTTAACCACTTTTTCAGGAAACTAAAGGAACTCGTTCTTTTCATAAAACAAACCGCTTATGAACTCACCAGCTTTATGCTGATTTTTAAAATGCTTGTATTCTCAGGTTCTACTTAGACAGGTACCCCGCAGCCTTTTGCAGAAGGTGGAGCGAATGGAAGTCACTTCTTTCTTTTTTTAAACTATGTATCTATGAAACTTGTACTACTTTACTTTTCAACTGATGTAATGAAGTCTATGTAATATAATGTAATGTTTTGTGTTTTACTTCGCTTACTATGTTCATTGGTTATGATATTCACATGAAGTCACCTCCGCCCCGGAACGTTTCCGCCTTCGGTTTCGGGGTGTTACATAATTGCTTGAAGGTTATTCTTGATTTCAAATCGATCATTGATTGTTTGAAGTTTATTTTCGATTATATTATTTGATTTCAGTCTTTAACTAATTTTGATTGTCGTGTATTCGGGAGTTGATGGTTGATTAGGTTACAGGTTCTTAGTGTCGACTTCACTTGACATCAGGACCAATCAAGATTGGATTTGATTAGTGTTGATATTGCTAAAATTTGGATTCGATTTTGATAAGTGTTCGCAAACAAGACAGATTTTGTTTATTTGGTCTAAGTTGACTTTTTGAAGTAATAATCAATGTTCTTGAGAAATCAGAATTGGAATCAATTGAAAAGGAAGATAAAAATAATTTGTGTTTGATTTCGAAACCATCCGGAAGTTTATGTTTGGTAATTCTATATGATTTATGATAGTTTCATTTTATTTACTTTTTTTATAGTTTATTTTAGCATATTTCATTTGCATTTTAGTTAATTTCCATGCATATTTTCTTTTTTGTTATTTTATGACCATTGCGTCCTGCGTAAGGATTCCATGCGGTCCACGTGGATTCCTGCTGGGGTAATTTCGGAATTTGACTTGGAGCTCTATATTGGGATGGTTGGTGTGCCAATTTAGCATACTTTTTTCACATCCGATTTTGGAGGGATCCTCTAAAGATTTTGAAGCACTTTGAAGGCCAAGAAATCTCAAGAACTTCATCATTTTTTGCTCTTAATCATGTTTAATGTTTGGTACAATCTCTTCTAACTTTGTTTTCTTGTGTTAGCCATGTTAGGCTAAACCAAAATTGGTTGATTTGGGTGAAATCTTTTGACTAGTTGAATGTTGAAAATTTCAGAAACTTGTTCTTGAATCGTTATGGGATGTTTTGTGTTTTAACTTATTATCACTACTTGTATGTTTTTATTCATGAGTTTAAATGTGTTTGTGGTGATTAGTTGGCTAATTTCTAGATTAAGTAAAAGATCCTCAAATTAGCAAGCAACATATGGTTTTTGTGTTAGTTTTTGCTTCACACAATCATAAAAACATTTCCTCCAACATGTTAGAGAAAGCATTTTACTTCTTTGGATTTGGTGACTTTTTAGTTCTTTATGCTAGTTGACTTTCACTAAGTACATGTTTAACGGAAATTGTGAATTTGACTAAGGAAATTTTTATGAGCTTCTCTAACCATTTCAAAAACTAAGAAAACTGTAGGTAATCCCAAGCTTCTTGGATTATTATACCCAAATTAAGGATTTAAACCAAGTATTACACCATTGGATTCTAATGATATGTTCATCAAAAGTCAAAATAAGAAAACCTAAAGTCAACCATTTTTCTCTTATGGATTTTACATCAAACTCCTGTTTTTGTTGAAATTGTCTATTTAAATCTTAGTTTAATCCTAGTGTATTTCAAGTATTTCAAAAGGCCCCCCTATTTTTAATTTATTGTTATTTTTAAAAGCATTTTTACAAAGAGATTTTCATAGAGTTATAAATTGAAACAATCTCCGTAGATACGATCCCTTTACTGTTAGACACTATTTTAGTGTGCAAGATTTAGGTTTATTAATTTTTTTGGCCCTGATAACCACCAAATTTTGGTGCCGTTGCTGGGGATTGGTTTATTTTTAATCAATTTGTTTCTCTATGCACATATCTCAAGGTAGAGGTGCTTTGATTTATAATCTGGAAATTGAAAAAGAAGCAAGTCATTTGGCAAAGGAAAAAAGAATAGAAGGCGGTCAAACTTCAAATCCTCATGGGTATCCGGAGGTTGAAACTGCTTTGTCAAGTGATACGGAACTCGATTCTAGCCCCGACCCTTGCCAAGAAATTCCCGAAATACCGCCCTTACAACAAACTCCACCCATCTTAAACCCAATTGAAATGGGGGACGGAGGTGAAGCTCCCGAAAGGACCTTGAATAAAATGATGGAAACCGATGTTACACAAACTCCAACCGGTATCAATTACCTCGTTTTGGAAGGAGGTTCAAAATTGAAGTCAAGTTTAGTCCATCACCTTCCAACTTTTCATGGATTAGAGAATGAAGAATCTCATAATCACTTGAAGATGTTCCACATTATTTGGACTAGTATGAAGCCACAAGGGTTAACTGATGACCAAATCAAGCTAAAGGCATTCCCCTTTTCATTGGCCGATAGAGCAAACGATTGGTTATTCCATCTTCCCTCGGGGTCAATCAACTCATGGACTAACGTGGAAAGAGATTTTCTTGACAAGTTCTATCCCGCTTCAAGGGTCTCAAGTCTTAGAAATGAGATTTGTGGAATCCACCAATGTCAAAATGAGACTTTTCAAGATTATTGGGAGTACTTCAACAACTTGTGCTATAGTTGTCCACAACATCAAATTTTGGAACATCTCCTCATTCAACACTTCTATGAGGGATTGTTGCCAATGGAGAGAAGACTAGTTGATGCCTCAAGTAGTGGATATGTCTTTAGCAAAACTGCACAACAAACAAGACAACTCTTCAACACCCTAGCCGCAAATTCGCAATATTTTGTCCTGCATCAAGAAATGAAGAGAGAAACTCAATAAAAAGTCAACAAAGTGGGGATGTCGGTTCTAGAGTCTCAAATCAAAGATTTAACATTTTTTGTTCAAAAGTTGGCCATTGGAAAAACTCCAAGAGTGATGGTTTGTGGAATATGTGAAACAATGGGACATCCTATGGACATGTGTCCCATTCTCCAAGAAGATGCGGAACTGTAACAGCCCGAAATCTCAAGTATTGTTAAAATTACATTTTGGGGTGTTTTAAAGGGGGGACTCGGCGAGTTGGAGCCAGACTCGCCGAGTAGGATCACAGATCGGGTTGCGGGTTCGCGACTGGACTCGACGAGTCCAGATAGGGACTCGGCGAGTCTGCGCTGTTTAGCGAAAACCCTAACCGTTCAGGTTTGGGATGTATAAAGGGGATCATTGGCCGTCATTGTTCCCTTTTAGCCGTCTGAGAGGAGCCCTAAACCGATTGTGTGCATCTGGAGCAAGGTTAGAGGCCATGGGTTATTGTGAAGGAGTTGTTGTGCAAGGAAGGGAAGGTTTTGGCTAAAGGAACAGCAAGGGAGTCACATGTTGAAGATTAGGGACACAGAGAATACATTATCCAGGTATGAATTCGGGTATACACTGCTATGTTGATATATTTAGAGGATTAGGGTTTATGGAACCCTTTTGTGGATAGATTGAGTGTTACCCAGGTCCCCCAAGCGATTGTAACCCTGTGATGGGACCTTTGGAGGTCCAGATTATTCCATGTCTGGGCATTTCGGGAATTGGTGAAGGTTTTGGATTGAAATCCTTATGCCTTAGGTTAACATGGGAATTATGAGTCTTGGGGTGTAGCATGAGCACCTAAATGAAGGTCTTTTGTGATGGACCAGCTTAGGAGGACCAGACCCATGATTGGTCGGGACGATTCTGATCTTAGGAAGCAGTTTGATTGACTGCATGGCATGGACTCGCCGAGTCGGATGAGCAGACTCGGCGAGTAGCTTGGAGAATAGCTGGGACTCGTCGAGTTGTTCTTCAGACTCGGCGAGTGGAGTCGGGGTGGCCCCGCGATTCTTCCACGAGGAACTCGTCGAGTCAAGAGAGATACTCGACGAGTAGAAAGGGAACATCCAGGAATTTGTGAGGACGACTAGACTCGCCGAGTCGCCAGGGTACTCGCCGAGTCCAGTCGAGATGACCGTTGACCAGAGTTGACCTGTGTGTGATTTCTTAGGGTCAGTTAACGTGGAAGATAAAAGTATTAATAAGAGATATATTGTTATAGGAAGCTTGTAGCTCGGCGGATCAGGTGCAAGTGATTTCAGGAGTTGCTAACTTCCAGCATCCACGAGGTGAGTCTTCTCACTATACTGTACCCGGAAGGGTTTGATTGTGTGACCGGAAGGTTGTATATGTTATGTGTTATGTATATATGCTATAAATGGAAAGTTAGTTGCTACGCGTGATATGCATGTTTATATGGGCCGAAAGGCAAAGTGTCATGTGACAGAAAGGTCAGGTATGATATATGATATATGTGCTTTATGTGTTAGAGTAAATGTATTATGTGCCGTATATGTTTTTGGGCCGGAAGGCAATATGTTATGGGCCGGAAGGCAATATGTTATGGGCCGGAAGGCAATATGTTATGGGCCGGAAGGCAACACGTTATGGGCCGGAAGGCGATTATCTCATGGGCCGGAAGGCATTGTGCAGTGGACCGGAAGGTCAGGGCCTGGAAAGGCGTATGTGCGTAAGGTGTATATTGGGGAACTCACTATGCTTCGTGCTTACAGTGTTTTATGTATGTTGTTTCAGGTTCTTTCAGTAACGCGGGATGGCACCGACTCGATTGTACACACCAAAGAAAGAGTTGTATTCTGGAGGATCCTGGTTTTCTACTAATTGAAAATGGAACTATGTTTTTGTAATTCAAATGTGTATGAGATTTTAAACAAGTGATTTAATATTAATTTGATTAATTAAATGAAAATTTTGCCTTGAAAATCACGGTGTTACAAATTGGTATCAGAGCCTTGGTTTGAGGGATTCGGATGCGCCTTCGGGTAAATCTGGACTCAAAGTGAGGAAATAAGAAAAAGTTTTCAAATAAATAGTTTTCTAAAAGTGGATAAGAGTTCAAAGAGAAAGCAAGAAAGAGTAGTGTGTACAATCAGCCAGAGCCAAACGGTGATTTCCCAAAATACCCTTACTTTCGTGTTATGAAATATCTATTATGCACTTTATGAGATATTATTGCATGCTAGAGACAGGCTAGGTATTTCATATCTTAGGACTAGAGTGGCCTGATTTGTGATGCCTTAGCCTAGTATGTGTTGTTATATGTGCGTTATGCTTTTGGGTATGTGATGAGTGAGAATATTCAGTTAGGACGCACGAGGGATAGAGCTACAGAGTTCAGTGGTACTTCCGAGGATGAGCCGAGAAGGTGGAGCTATCACAGATAGGGAGTCCTATGTAATCTTCGATGCTCGAATGCTGCTTGCTTTGTGCTTTGTGGAATTCACGATGATGGGAGTCAGCTACTAAGTAAGTATGACGATATTCAGGAGGTAGATGGCTGGCATCATTAGGAGCTCTTCAGCAGCTGATAGCAAAGAAGTGGGAGGACGACAAAAGGGGCTAGGGAGTAAACCTAGCCAGATGAGTGCGCTGGTAGAGTAGAGGATTTCGCTGGGGAGCGAGCATGCATGATGAGATGGGTGAAAGAGCAGGTCGATCAGCTACTTAGGAACTCTGGGATGGTCCGTGTGGAAAGTATGGGTAGATGTGGCAGGTAGTATGGGCCCGTACTACTGAAAGCAGAGGACCCATACTTGATACAAGGAGCATTCTGAAGGTCCTAAGGAGCGGAATGCGGAGTGATGTTATGGTCAGGGTACCATACATCGGAACAGATTGAGGATAGATGTTGTGGTTCGAGTACCATACATCGGAGCGGATTGCGGAGTGATGTTATGGTCAGGGTACCATACATCGGAACAGATTGAGGATAGATGTTGTGGTTCGAGTACCATACATCGGAGTGGACTGCGGAGTGATGTTATGGTCAGGGTACCATACATCGGAACAGGTTGAGAAGGGACGTCATGGGATGAGTACCAGGGTTCGTAGCGGATGATGCTTGTGACTATTTTGCTATCGGGTCATGATCGATGAGGTAGAGATCGGATGCTATGGGTTTTAGACCTGTAGACCATGATTGAGTATGGGGAGGCGTTCCCCGAGAGGAAAGGCGAGTGCCCATCAGAGTATTTTGGTAAGAAGTTAAAGACAGAGGAAAATTTCGGTTGAGTCAAACAATCAGGCGATAAGGGAGAGGCCATCTTCTAGGTGGGTGGTGCCATTTATGTTCGTGAGCACAACACGAGAGGTCTGATGTTTCAGTTTTGGATTTGGGAGTACACCCTGCAGGTAGTTATCGATAGTGATTTCCCTCAGAGTATCAGGTAGCAGGTGTGCCACGAGGCAGTGACTTATCGAGAGCAGACAGTCAGTTTGGGACTGGGGTAGTCGAGAACCACACCACACCTAATTGGGAATAGTAGGTTGTGTTATTATGGTAGCAGCGGGGAGTTCAGTCGAGCTTTGCAGTGTAGAGAGTTTTCGTCTATGTTGGGAGTGGGTCCTTGTCCTTGGAACAATTCCGGTGTTGGCACATTGGTTGATGAGTCGAGGTGAGAGGAACGATGATTTGGCGGTGCAGTATATGAGCCAGGGATGTAATTGAACAGTTTAGATGCTTAGTGCTAGATTGGCATGGGATTTGGATCGATTAGAGGCGGTTGTGATGAAAAGTTCTTGGAGAGTTAATCAGAGGTTCAGAGTATAGAGGGTTGATTGATTTCCTTAAGGGGGAATTACCGAGCGTTGCGTAGCACCTTCCTGGAGCAGGTGCGATTTCACTGGTGAAAAATAGTTGTGGGTTGGGTGTGTACTAATTGGTGATGGTTCGAACCCTAGTGGGGGAGAACCGGGTGCAGTATGTAGGAAAGCAAGGATTTTCCAAGAGTGGTTATAAGTGAAGTATAGAGATATTCTATAAGAAATCATGAGACCAGAGGTGTCGGTGATTGAGGAAGAGGGTCAGAGCGAGTTAATGCGGGAAGTACTTGAGGAGGAGAACGAATGTATCTATGACAGGGGTTTGGTGTCGTTACAAGTAGATAGAGAATGTTTGGGTCGGTATGCGCATTCTTGGTTGGATTTTGAGCGTCGGAAGAAGGGTTTCGGAGAATTTTCAGCATATTTTGTAGCGTCAGCGTTTTCTCGTATTCCAATAGGGAAATTATATGCGTCGGAGTTGTAATGTGGGAAAATGTAGATCTATTTATGGGATTCCGAGGAGATGTATTATTGTATCTACATGATACTTGGGGCAGGAGATCAGTGGTCGTGGCAGGATCTTGTGATGTTCGGTTGAGGTATTCTGAGATATCCGGGTATGATATCCTTATTTCGGAGTTACTCATGAATCCTGAATTGAATCGACGTGTGGCATATCAAGTATCTGTGGATCTAGTGGGAGCCCTTCGGGTATGGGTATCCAGGGAGATTATTTGAGGGAGTGGATATTCGCAGAGATGGGCATTTGTTATGTTGATTGTCTCCATAATCTGTGGTGGATATTCGAGTCACAGTACTCACTATTCAGAAGATGTTGTGATACCATGTGGAGTCGCAGTACTCATTAAATGGCAAGAGAATACGATGTTGGAATGTTTTCCGAGCGGTTTATGGTGTGGAAGAGTTTTGAGTTTGAGTAGTCCTATTATTGAGTTTTTGGAGCCTAGATGTTGAGTCGGGGGGGCAAGACGGGGGTATCCATCCCTGTCGGGAGATGCGGGGAGATACGCGACGAATATGCGCAGCAGAACCCATAGATTTGAGTTGAGACGATCCTCGGTTGGATTGTATTGCTCGCACGAAGAAAAGAGAATTTTGTGACTTGCGTGTCACTGGGTCGGGATAGTGGTCACGGGGAGAAAGTTAGTGGGATATTTGGATCATGATATGGGTGACCGTTGGGGGCTCAGACGTGGAGCCAAAAGTTGATCTGGTACCCAGTCTTGAAGAGGAACATGGAAATGAGCTTACCATGATGACATCCGAGGACACGTTAGAGAGAGTAAACGATCCAAACGCTCGAAGTCATGATTCGGGCATGTGCATTAGATTTCGGAGGAAGCCGCGGTACGTGTTGATCCTTGGTTGAGTTGTCCCATATCAACAGCCATCATTAGTGCATTAGTATGCCGCCCTTTGAGCTGTCGCATAGGAGGTAGTGTCGGATCCTCATTTGCTGAGGAAAGGTAACGCATGGACCCGAGAGTCCTTGCGAGCAGATCCAGAGCATGTGCGATACATGGAGTAGTGACAAGGTCGTCAAGCGGATTTCCCTAAGTAAGGGAAGAGGAAGGCATGTTGGGGGCTAGTGCAGCATGTGCATATGATTGCAAGCGGAGAACTCGTGAGAGTTGCTCTGAGAGTGAGAATGGGTCTCTCAGTCGTTCCGAAATGGATAAAGTGGGCTTTGGATCGGGGAACCGGTGATTCAGGGTTTCATAACCCTTATTGGGTCGAGTGATCATTGAGATTTAGAGTAGAGTTGCATCTTGGGTAATTCTCGATTGCAGGGAGTGGTGGACAGTACAGAGATAGTGCTTCAGTCGACAGAGCAGATTCAGCAGGTTAAGCAGGGGTTATTGATCGCCTAGAGCTGACAGAAAAGTTATGCGGACAGACGCCGTTTCAAGCATGAGTTACAGGTCGGCGACTTCGTACTCTTGAAGGCCTCTCCTTGGAAAGGAGTGATTCGATTCGGGAAGAGGGGCAAGTTGGGACCCTGGTATGTTAGGCCTTTTTGTGAATATGCGAGGGTAGGACGGGTGGCCTACCGTTTGGAGCTACCAACGGAATTGGGATAGATCCATGACACTTTTCATGTGTCGTAATTGAAGAAGTGTATAGCCGATGAGTCAGCAGTGGTTCCACTAGAGAAAAATTAGGTGGATGCGAGCCTGAGTTACACAGAGAGGCCAGTGGCCATCAGGGATCGGAAGATCAAGGTTCAGAGGAGCAAGGAGGTACCTCTGGCATTGGTTCAGTGGCAACCTCGGAGGGGATCGGAAGTGACTGGGGAGCCGGAACGTGAGATGCTGGAGCAGCATCCGAGACTATTTTCAGAGTGAGACTTCGAGGGCGAAGTCTGATTCTAGTGGGGGAGAATTGTAACAGCCCGAAATCTCAAGTATTATTAAAATTACATTTTGGGGTGTTTTAAAGGGGGGACTCGGCGAGTTGGAGCCAGACTCGCCGAGTAGGATCACAGATTGGGTCGCGGGTTTGCGACTGGACTCGATGAGTCCAGATAGGGACTCGGCGAGTCTGCGCTGTTTAGCGAAAACCCTAACCGTTCAGGTTTGGGACGTATAAAGGGGATCATTGATCGTCATTGTTCCCTTTTAGCCGTCTGAGAGGAGCCCTAAACCGATTGTGTGCATCTGGAGCAAGGTTAGAGGCCATGGGTTATTGTGAAGGAGTTTTTGTGCAAGGAAGGGAAGGTTTTGGCTAAAGGAACAGCAAGGGAGTCACATGCTGAAGATTGGGGACACAGAGAATACATTATCCAGGTATGAATTCGGGTATACACTACTATGTTGATATATTTAGAGGATTAGGGTTTATGGAACCCTTTTGTGGACAGATTGAGTGTTACCCAGGTCCCCCAAGCGATTGTAACCCTGTGATGGGACCTTTGGAGGTCCAGATTATTCCATGTCTGGGCATTTCGGGAATTGGTGAAGGTTTTGGATTGAAATCCTTATGCCTTAGGTTAACATGGGAATTATGAGTCTTGGGGTGTAGCATGAGCACCTAAATGAAGGCCTTTTGTGATGGACCAGCTTAGGAGGACCAGACCTATGATTGGTCGGGACGATTCTGATCTTAGGAAGCAGTTTGATCGACTGCATGGCATGGACTCGCCGAGTCGGATGAGCAGACTCGGCGAGTAGCTTGGAGAATAGCTGGGACTCGTCGAGTTGTTCTACAGACTCGGCGAGTGGAGTCGGAGTGGCCCCGCGATTCTTCCACGAGGAACTCGTCGAGTCAAGAGAGATACTCGACGAGTAGAAAGGGAACATCCAGGAATTTGTGAGGACGACTAGACTCACCGAGTCGCCAGGGTACTCGCCGAGTCCAGTCGAGATGACCGTTGAACAGAGTTGACCTGTGTGTGATTTCTTAGGGTCAGTTAACGTGGAAGATAAAAGTATTAATAAGAGATATATTGTTATAGGGAGCTTGTATCTCGGCGGATCAGGTGCAAGTGATTTCAGGAGTTGCTAACTTCCAGCATCCACGAGGTGAGTCTTCTCACTATACTGTACCCGGAAGGGTTTGATTGTGTGACCGGAAGGTCGTATATGTTATGTGTTATGTATATATGCTATAAATGGAAAGTTAGTTGCTACGCGTGATATGCATGTTTATATGGGCCGGAAGGCAAAGTGTTATGTGACAGAAAGGTCAGGTATGATATATGATATATGTGCTTTATGTGTTAGAGTAAATGTATTATGTGCCGTATATGTTTTTGGGCCGAATGGCAATATGTTATGGGCCGGAAGGCAATATGTTATGGGCCGGAAGGCAATATGTTATGGGCCGGAAGGCAACACGTTATGGGCCGGAAGGCATTGTGCAGTGGACCGGAAGGTCAGGGCCTGGAAAGGCGTATGTGCGTAAGGTGTATATTGGGGAACTCACTAAGCTTCGTGCTTACAGTGTTTTATGTATGTTGTTTCAGGTTCTTTCAGTAACGCGGGATGGCACCGGCTCGATTGTACACACCAAAGAAAGAGTTGTATTCTGGAGGATCCTGGTTTTCTACTAATTGAAAATGGAACTATGTTTTTGTAATTCAAATGTGTATGAGATTTTAAACAAGTGATTTAATATTAATTTGATTAATTAAATGAAAATTTTTCCTTGAAAATCACGGTGTTACAGGAACACATGAATGCCATGGGAAAAGTCCAAAATTACCACAACAAACCATCTGGTTACCAAAATGCATATAATTCAAGTTCGAAGCAAAATCCCAATATAAGCTACAACCGAAGACCATCACCTCAAAATGAATTGGTCAGACCTTCTTACCCTCCACAAAAACCTCACTACCAACATCCATAACCACATTATCAATCCAAACCACACCTCCATATCACCAACAACCTTCTCAATCCCAACCATGTAGCTCTGAAATGTATCTTGAAGATATAGTCAAATCTTTAGCCACTAGTACCCAAAAATTCCAAAAAGAGACAAGGACTAGTATCTCCAACCTTGAAGCACAAATAGGGGATATAGTTACATCTATAAGCAAGTTGGAGTCCTATGGAAAACTCCCTTCTCAAACCAAAAAGAACCCAAATGTCAATGTGGTGACCTTGAGAAGTGGTAAACAAACTGGAGAAAGTAGTTCAAAGAAGAAGTCAATGGAAGAAGAGGAAGAAATAGATGTCATTCTTATTGAGGATCCTATAGTCAAGAATGATGCACAAGTTGCAGCTCCAAAGAAGACTATTCCCTTAGTGACACCAATAGCCACTCAATCGCCATTCCCCTCCCAACTTTCAACTTCAAATAATATGGAAGAGAAAGAAATTTTGGACACCTTCCGAAAGGTAGAAGTAAACATCTGTTTACTCAATACAATCAAAAAAATCCCTAAATATGCAAAATTCTTGAAAGAGCTTTGTACCAACAAGAGGAAGTTGAAGGGAAATGACAAAATCTCAATGAACGAAAATACATATGTGGTTTTACAAAGGAAACTTCCACCCAAATGCAAAGATTCGGGAATGTTTACGTTTCCTTGCAAGATTGGGGATGTCACTTTTAGTAGTGCCATGCTTGACCTTGGTGCTTCCATCAATGTGATGTCCTATTCAGCTATGAATCATTAAATGTCGGTCCTTTAAGTGAAATCGGTGTCATAATTTCTCTTGTGGACAAATCAAGTGTCTTTCCTAGAGGTGTTTTTGGAAGATGTCTTAGTGCAAGTGAACCAATTGGTCTTTCCGAAGGATTCTATGTGATTGATCTAGAAGAACAAGTTTCCTCCAAATCGGCTCTAATATTACTTGGGAGACGGTTTTTGAAGATGGCTAGGGTGAATATTGATGTGTATGCGGGAAATTTGACAATGGGTTTCGATGGTGAAACAATAAGTTTTAATATCTATGATGCTATGAGATATCTTAGTGATGTTTCATCGTTATACTTTTTTGATATTGTTGAACCGCTAACACAAGAATTGTTCGAGTTGTCTAATGGTGATGTATTGGAAACGATTTTAAGCAAGGGGTCTGATTGTGGGAAGCTAGTCAAACAATTGAAGCGTTACTCTTTGGATTCAGAGGTTGAGAGGTTGGTCAATAATTTTGAGGTGGAGAAATCTACAAAATTGAGTTGCCTCCAACCCATACGAAGTTGTCGCCATCCCTTGCTCAACCACTGGAATTAGAATTGAAGGTCCTACCTTAATATTTGAAGTATGCTTACTTGGGTAAGAATGAGACTTCCGGTAATCATTTCGGCCCATCTAACCGAATTTGCAGAAGAGCAACTCCTCAAGGTGTTGAAGGAGCATAAGGAAGCTATGGGTTGGACAATTGTGGATATCAAAAGATTGAGACCCTCCAGTTGCATGCATAAGATTTTAATGGAGGATGAAGACAAGGCAATTCGGGATGCGCAAAGAAGCCTGAATCCACCAATGATCTATCCAATCTTAGATAGCAAGTGGGTGAGCCCAGTGCAAGTTGTACCAAACAAGACGAGAATCATGGTGGTCGAGAACAACAAAGGTATGATGGTCCCCATTAGCATGAAAAACGGGTAAAGAGTATTTATTGACTAATGCAAACTCAATGCAAGCACAATAAAAGATCATTTCCATTTCTTTTCATTCACCAAATGTTAGAAAGGTTGGCCGGGAAATCACACTATTGTTGTCTAGACGGGAATTATGTTTTTCAACAAATCACGGTGGTACCAGAAGACCAAGAGAAGACAACCTTTACATGTCCATTTGGTACTTTTGCATACTGGAGAATATCATTTGGATTGTGAAATGCTCTGGCCATTTTATGCTGATTCAAGGGCTTATTTTGGGTCACATTGTGTCAAAGAAATGAATCGAGGTAGATAAGGCTAAAATCGATGTTATTTAAAGCTTACCTTACCCGACTTGTGTTCGGGAAGTTAATTCTTTTTTGGGCCATGCAGCTTTCTACCGTAGATTCATTAAGGATTTTTCAAAGATAACAAGACCAATGTACCAACTGTTCCAAAAGGATGTTGATTTCGAGTTTAATGAGGCTTGCAAAGAAGCTTTTGACAAGCTCAAGGATTTTCATACATCCGCTCCCATAATGCAAGCTCCAAATTGGGATCACACATTCGAGATCATGTGTGATGCCAACAACTATGCTATTGGTGCGGTTTTGGGTAAAAAGAATGGAAGAGCCTCCCATATGATCTACTATACATCAAGAACACTAGATAATTCTCAAAGCAAGTACTCTACCACGGAAAACGAGTTTTTATCCATAGTGTTCGTTTTGGAGAATTTTAGGCAATATCTACTTGGTACCAAAGTAATAGTGTATTTGGATCACACGGCTCTCAAGTACTTGATGAAAAAGAAAGATGCAAAGCCAAGACTCATTCGGTGGATGTTATTATTTCAAGAATTTGATTTAGAAATTCGGGACACAAGGGGATGCGAAAATCTTGTTGCCGATCATCTGAGCCAGATCACTTCAAATGAAACTCCTCTCCCATTATGCAACGAGTTTCTGGATGAGCGTCTCTTTTCCCTTACTCAATCTACGCCTTGGTATGCCGATATCATTAATTTTTTGCCACAAAAGGTATCCCGACACGTTCACACGTCATCAAAAAGATAAATTGAAAAGCGATGCAAAGTATTACGTGTAGGATGAACCTTATTTGTGGAAACATTGTTCGGATCAAATTATTTGGCGATGTGTACCCCAACAAGTACATCAATCTATTTTGCAATTTTGTCACAAATTTGCTTGTGGGGGACATTTTGGATCTAATCGAACTTTGAGAAAGGTTCTTGAGGGTGGATTATTTTGGTAAACCATGTCACACAATTGCTATTTGTTTTGAAAAAGTAGTGAATAGTGCCAAAGGACGAGAAACATTTCACAAACATATCAAATGCCATAAAATCCAATCCTTGTTTGTGAAGTTTTTGATGTATGGGGGATTGATTTCATGGACCCATTTACCATCTCATTTGGAAAAGTTTATATTTTTCTTGTGGTTGATTATGTCTCTAAATAGGTTGAGGATAAAGCCACAAGATTAGATGATGCCAAAACGGTTATCGACTTTTTAAAATCTAATGTCTTTATGAGATTTGGTGTGCCTAGGGCATTAATTAGTGATCAAAGGACACATTCCTGCAGCAAGATGATGGAGGCTTTATTGAGAAAGTACAACGTGATCCATCATATCTCAACCGCTTACCAACCCCCAAACAAACAGTCAAGCGGAAGTTTCAAATCGTGAGGTGAAGAGTATTCTTGAGAAAACAGTTAATCTGACAAGCAAGGATTGGAGTTTAAGGCTTAATGATGCTTTGTGGGCCTAACAGAATACTTATAAGACCCCGATAGGCATGTCCCCATTTAGGTTGGTTTTTGGAAAGCCGTGTCATCTTCCCGTTGAATTGGAGCACCATGCATTTTGGGCGGTCAAACAATATAATTTTAATCTTGATGAGGCGGGAAGACATAGGAGTTTTCAATTCCAAGAGTTAGAAGAATTGCGAAATGAATCTTTTGAAAACTCAAGAATTTACAAGGAGAAAAAGATGCTTTTCCACGACAAGTCCATAACCCAGAAGCATTCTGAACCGGGACATAGGGTGCTACTTTATCATTTACGATTGAAATTATTTCTGGGAAGCTAAGGTCAAGGTGGATTGGGCCATTTGTTGTGATAAAAATCTTTGACCATGGAGAGGTAGAAATTCAAAGAGAAAAGATGGGACATATTTTCAATGTCAATGGACTGTTTGAAGCCCTTTTATGAAGGTTTCAATGCTACTGCTCTTGAAATCATCCATTTGGATGTCCCGATGTCTTGAAGCAAGTTGGGATGTCGTCTCGCCAAAGACGTTAAAGAAGGGCATTTTTGGAAAGCGTTGTGCTTTCATCCTTTTTCCAAATCCAATAAAGTATTTTAAAAGCATTTTTGGGATTTTGAAAAATAATTTTTTCAAAGGATTTTGTCACTTTTTTTCGAAACCGGACATTACGAGAATCATTTTCACCTAAAAATCAAGTTTTTGGAAAATCTTCTTGAACAACATGAAGCCCACGGCCCGCATGAAAATTATGAATGAATAACCTACGACCTACGTAGACGAAATTCTTTCTAGCTCGTTCAGCAAGCGCGGTCAACCCGCGACTCGAGTTGTGCCTATGTGAAGGATCAGAAAATTCATAAGCAATTGGAGCAACTAGACGTGGCCAGTCCACGGCCCGTGTTCTACCCGTGTAGATCCATCCAAACACTTAGCAATTTTTTGTTTTAGGTCACGTGGGCTCCATGTGGCCAACCCGTGACTGGCATGCCTCATCATGATTCCCTTCTGTCCATTTCTGCCACTCGAGAAAAAATGGAGACAACTAGACGCAGCCAGTACACGAACCGCGCCCAACCCGTGTGTGGCACCTTGACCATATTTTAAATTGTTTATCAATGTTGACTTTCATTGACCTCTTGACCAAATGCATTCAAGGACCGATCCTGCTTCTTCTTCCCTACTTTATATCAGTTTCCTTCTTCCCTTCTTCCATCTTCTCTCTTAAGAGCACTCAACCTCCATTGAAGCTTCACACAAAACCTCGATTTCCCGGAATTCTACCAGTCAGAATCCCACAAACCACCACCATTCTTTACCATTTTTCATCCTCAACAAATGCTACCCAAAAACCAATTGAATCTATGGCCAGAATTCCTTGCGCCACCACCACCTACCATCGCTTTCTTTCACATTTTCCGGCCAACCCCGGCCACTGTTAGAGATTCCGAGCACGGGGTTTTGTTTCTTTTCTCAAGGGCCTTCTAACCATACCAATCTACCCCAAAAAAACTCACTAAAATTTTTCATCCAATTCCAAGTGCCGCCACTGTAGTCGCCGGAATATCGTGTTGAGGCACGTTTCTGGGGTCGTTCTATCATTTCAAGCGTAAGACATGGAGCAAACTCATAATCTTGGGGTGTGTTTTGAAGAATCTTTTTGGAGGTTCAAATTATGCTTCCAAAATTCGTCCCGATTATAAGCAAATTGGGTACATTCATTCCTTTCTATTGAATATTTTCATATTGAATGTTCGTTCCTTGTTGGAATTATGTTGTCATCTGTGTCGTATTTAGTGTGAATTGTGAATCCATATTGTCAAATCTTTTGTCCCATGTCGCAATGTCTAAGTGTGCCAATACCAGACCTAGTTCATCTAAGGTTGGGTCGACCCCCCGTTTCGTTTGTTGAATCGTGAACACCGCAAAACATTTGAATTTCTCATTTCCATCAAGCACAAATTCAAATCAACAAAATTCCTCCATAGAGAGTCTTTTGATGCTCTCGGAGTGCTATATGGAGTTCAAGCACTATTTGACAACATTGGTTGGGGTCAGTCCTTTATAATCGTGCAACCACCTACGTTCAGTCGACCTTGGTATTCATTTCCACATTCCACACTGATGACGATACAAAAACCATCACCTTCCAAATGCTAGGCGAGAATTGATCATTGCCATTTTGGGTCGTCAATGCTCTAATGGTTAACTCGGTGGAGCATACTTACTCCCAATAGGATCCTTGGCCCACTGCCTTTAACGAACACCATTTTTTGCAACAAATCACCCAAGACCCACAATATTCATGATCTTCCTCCAAGGCTTCCTCAATTTATTCATCCATGTTTACGTCTGGCCCATCGAGTTCTTGCATGCACCATTTTTTCCTACTCCGAAGTGTGTCAAATTTCCACAGATGAATTATTTTTTCTTTGGTGGATGACTCGTGAAAATGGACCCAACTCGGACTTTGCAATATTCTTTTTCACCAAATGTTTTAACACCACCACCATAGACACCCGGGGCATTTTCATTGGTGGCTTGATCATGCTCATTTCATCTAGATCCCCGCTTCAACTTCATTTCTCCACCCTTCCATTTGCAAAAGCGACAGGCCCCTCTCATCTCGACATCAATGCACTCCGGTGAATTCTCATCATTCGCGAATCAGTCGGAAGTCACATATGGAATCTTGATAATCAGCTATACCTCATTCTTCCTCATGAGTATGTGGGGTCTTTCGAACCAGCTGACCCTGAACAATAGGTCATTCCATCCGACTTCCCTCTTTATGTGGATCATGAAGATGACCATTCTCAGCTTCCTCAACATTTTGACCAGCCCCAGCATCAGCCACAATAGTAGGAGGAACACGAGATCCCATCATATTTTCCCCCTTCCTTCTTTCATCAGTTCGCCACAATGTTCTCCACCATTGAATGCATCAACACTCAGGCGCAGGTGAACACTCGAGCCATCTAGGATGTGGTAACCCGTGTTGATTGGCTAGAGCAGTCCTTCGCACCCACTTCCCGCCAGGTCCAGGATATGTGGCACTACCACTACCGCTACAGACACTATTGTAGAGAATTGTTATCGAGAATTTAGAACAGAAAAGATAGATTTGAATGAATTAAGATGATGAACACCGAAAGTAAATATTAATCAGATCTTATATTGATAAAGTTTGATTACAGAGTTAAGCAGAAGTGAGTTCAAGCATTCGTACGACAACTTCTAGCCTAAGTCCCTATTTATAGGGAACCATCAAAAAGTATACTAAGTCTATACATATTATGTTCGCATAAAAATGACTTAGTAAAATAACATAAAATGTGAAACTATACAAAACACTCTATTCGACTTTTACAATATACATCAACATTCTCCCCCTTTGTAAACAGTCGATACAATTCAATTCATAAGCTTTTGAATTGCAGAGTGAATTGTCTTTCGCATCTCTCCATACCAGGAGATCACCTTCTTCAAATCCTTCTTGTCTCCTTCGTTATTTTTCTTGCAATTGTTCAAACATACAATGAAGTGCGTATATTGCGAAGAATTATATCTTTCAATCTCTGAGACCTGGAACAAAAATTTCTTTGGATTACCTTTTGTGTCTCTTCCTGAAAACACCATATCAAATGGTTTGAGAAAAATTTCTCCAACAGCATACTTTGACAAAGCAGATTGTGTTAAAGTCTCTTCCTATGGAACTTTCACTTCCCTTCCCACAACATGTGCTAATTCATCATCAGTAAGGGCTAGACAATCGAAGTAATTGTCTATGAAAGTCTTCACATGTGCGAAGCCAGCTTTGAACACATCTGTATCAGAGCCTTTGAGATTTTTTTCTTCCATATGCTTCAAAATCAGTGCTACTTGAATCAAATCATTGCAATTCATCAAAGGAAAGTCAGCAACTGTGAAGTCATATTGTTTGTTGTCAGCACTGATAACAAAGTATCTGAAATTCTGTAACATCTCTTCAAACATAACATCTTTCTTTATCATCACAACCTTCTTGATCTTCATCAATGACCAGACTTCATCATGATTCCTCCCCAAGACAACATGAAATCTGATTTTCATTTGAGTGAAATCATTCGGATTATCGAATTTCTCACTGATCTTGTATTGTGCATTGATGAATAGCATTTCATTAATTGGGAAGTCCAACTGGCAGTGATCCGAGTTTGCAATATCATAACTTCTTTTCGGCTTTTTCTCGAACTCATACATCTCCCTACATACAACTTTTGACTCTATGGTTTCGTAAGAGTAAAGTTTTGCGGGATCTCCTTTGTTCATGGAGGGAGGATCACTTGCCCGTTGCCTCATAATGCTCTGGACTTGCCTCATATTCTCCATCCCAGCCTCAGCCTCTGCTTTCAACTCTTCTTTTGATTTTTCATATAAAATTCCTTTCCCTCTTCCTACAACATCATGTTGGGGTTTTGAGTTTGAACCACCTTCATGTCTTCCAATAACAATACCCTTAGTAATTGTTCTTGTGGTGATTGTTGTTGCAGAAATCGGCTTAGAAGGAATTGGAAGAGTAGCAACAAGCTGTGTTGATATCACTTTTCCCACAGTTTTCACATCCTCTTCTTTGCTTCGTCTTTCTTCTCCCCCCTTGCACCCCTGTGGAAACAGGCGGAGCACCCTTTGGAAGTAAAGAAGTAAAACTGATGAGTGGAGTAAGGGCTTTGTGAATAGCTTGTTCTAAAGTATTAATCTTTAGAGACAAGAATTCTGGAGTAAGAATTTGAGATGATGAAGAATGCGAAAGAGCTGTTTTGAGATCAGTGACCAACTGGATGAGCTGATCAAATTTCATCATGATTTCAGCTTTGTGATCTGCAAGACCAGGAAGATTATGTAGCTTTTGAAGCTGAGCAGAAATATCCACAATTTTTTGTTGAAGGGCATCTTGTTTGTTGTGGACATCATGAAGATCCTTCGCAAGTTCAGACTTCAGCTCCTGAATTTTGTAGTTGACGTCTTCACGAACCTTTTTAACATCTTGAACAAAAAGAACATGACGTTCTTTTGTTACTGCGTGAAGATCTTGAACTACAGAATTAAAATTATTGCCTTGAGACATAATTCTGAGTTCATTGTTTTTATCAGACTGAGCAATTTTCTCCATTATTCGTTTTTCTGCTCCTTTAATCATGATATCAACCTCCATAGCAGATATTGACGACATTCGACCTGAATCAGCCTGTGATTGAATTATGGTCTTCAACTTTTGATTCAGTATTTTAAACTGTTTTCCTATCGTCAGCATATGATCAGGAATATCTTCTTCATCTGAATCAAAAGGAATATCATCAAGTATCCCCCCAAAGGCACCCCCTTCGATTTCTGGATCAGACATTGGTTGCATAGTTTGCGAAGGTTGAGGATTTTCTGGTGATTGTGAAGGAAATAGTGTGTTGAAAGGGTTTTGTAGAGCATGGTCAAAAATATTTGAAGTGGTAGACAAAGTGGTAACAGGTAAGGAAATGGGTAAGATTGTTTGAACATATGGTGCATCACTCAGGATAGGTGCCCCCGTATCAGATACGTTGACGACCATATCAGAAATAGGAACCTCCTCAGTAACTGATTTGGTAAGAACTATTTCGAGTGGTGTGGTTTGAGAAAAAGAAGTAGAAATTTGCGAAGTGGGAATGATAGGTAAAGACTTAGTTACCATTGTTGTGACAGGAGGAGTTTCTGGGACAATCTCTTCTTCAGATGATTCATTTCGAATCACCATCTTCCTTTTCTTGACCATGGTACGTTGCATGTTTTTCGCAACGTCTTCTGCTCGTTGTCGCTTCTTCGTGGGAGATACTGGGGCCGAAATATTGCGAATAGTAACACCTTTACTACTCACTTCCGCTTTGCGAATCTGTTTTAGTACCCCAGATTTGGAAGGTAAGAGCTCCTTCTTCGACTTCTTGGAAGGTTCCTCAGTTGAAATGACTTCAGCTGGTACTGAGGAAGACGAACCCTTCGCAAGTTTCTTACCAGCCTTCTTTGTTTTAGATGGAATTGCAACATCTAATAAAATGCCAGTTGGCTCATCTGTATCAACAGTTCGCAAATATCTCACCAAAATTTTGTGGGTAAGAGAGACCTTGCAAAGCATTGCGTCTGGAATACGAGCTACATGGGTGAAGATTGCTTCATCTTCTTCTACAGCTTTGGGAAATTGATAAAAGGAAAATTCAGCAACTTCAACATTTGACAACATCGGAATCTCTTCTTTCTCATACACGTGTTCAAGAATCAAACTCCAATATCTTGCACACGAAATTCCCTTCTCCGGAGTTGTGTGTTCTAAACTCTTGACAAATTCCTTCCATAACTGTGTTGCATAATCAACACTAATGTCATAGTATATGCCCATCACCATGGCATATACTTCCATCCTTCCTCTATCCAACCCAACGACTGTGCCTGTAAGACACCGGAGAAAAATTCCAAAAATAAAATTCCACATACACGGCAACCCTGATTTTCTGAAATCACTGATTTTTGTTAACTCCGGTTGATGCCCCATTTCGTTAAACATATGAATAACCTGGGAGTTAACAGGTTTGATGAAGGGAGGATTGTTTGGAATTTGTAGAATTTGCACAAACAAGTTCTTCGATAGTTTAACTCTTTTGTTGTTGATGAGATTAAAAGTAATCACATCGGCTGTGTGATTGTATGAAGCCGTGGAAGCAGCACGTGATAACCAGACCATTGGAACCGGAGATGAACTAAACATTGCGGTTGCCAAAGCAGAACGTTTTAGGGCAACAATCAACATCTTTAACCCTTCAGGATAAGCAGAAACTTTGGGATCAACTTGGTAGTTTGTGCTTTGAATCTTCATCAAAGACTAAGAAAGTACCTCATCTGTGTTGGAAGTAGTGGCCTCCGTTGTTAGGTTTTGGAAAAAGAAAGTTCAAGTTGGGATGAAAATTGAATCTTGAAAGTGTTTGTAAGAGTTCTTGTTTGCGTAACCGTAACTAGTGTTCTTGAACCCCCTTTTATAGGTTGCTCAAAATTGATTTGAAATTGAAGCGGGATACATTTAATGTTATCCGACGTGGCACCTTGAAAGTCAGATCATGACTGCAAAAGGTAACAACATTCCAAAAAGTAACTGTCACATCTCCTTGAAAACCGGACAAAATACCAACGATTTTGAGTATACAGCCTGTCAAGTATCCGTTATAGAATAGTAACCGTTAAAACCCTTCGCATGGAAGCAAGGCTCATTTACTTTTGGGATTTAAAGTAAATTCATATGCCAGACTTGTGAAATCATCAGCCTGAGTTGGTTGTACTCAGAACCTCAAGGATTTCGTGTGTGCATTGTGCCAAATGAAATAAGATAAGAAACAAAGATATTTGGAATGTTGTGATGTCAATAATTCAAATTGACATGAACTCAGTAAAACCCCGGGCAAAGGTTACTTCATTAATTATCAAGAGAGATAATCAACTGCTTGTATAGTGTCCCGTGAATTACAATCGAATACTTATAGAAAAGTATCGAAGGGCTTCTTTTTAAAAGTCATTTTGGATTGGTTTGAAATTTCATTACATATCAACCTTAACATAAGGTGAGAAAATGTGAATGAAATTACTTGTTTGGCCAGTGTAGTCAGTGACAAGTTGGTTTTGGAAAAATATTTATCATGACAAGAATTTGCGAATGAAACTTACACTGAAATCATATTCAAATGAAAATTTTGTTCTGGATCTTGTTGGGTAACCAAACATTCTGGGTTCGGAATATTTGATCAAGACCACACATGCGAATTAAATATGATTTGAAGTTTCGAAATTTTGATACAGAAACAAAAGTTTCGTAAAAATCTGGAACAAAGTTCCCCGTCAATTCCTTAAGGTGTATGATTTTTGGGTTTCACCTTCATCACGGACTCATGATGATAGGTCATTAACACAAATTTGTGATTCGTCTAAGTTTTGATTGGTTTGATCAAAAACCTCAAGGACAAATCTTTTCAAAAAAAATTTGGATTGAAAGAATTGTTAGGTTTAAAAAGATTCGATGAGAATCGAAGTGTACCTCTGTTATAATGGACAAAACAGAAAACTCTTAACTCATTTGAGAAGAGTAAGGTAGCTCATTTGTAACTTATGCGAATATAAGCCTTTATGGGTAGAAATTATCATATGATAATGTCATCAAGGCTTTCTTTGCACACATAGAGTCATGTCGAGGCTTTTGGTCTACATACAGCAGCATGCTTCTAGGGACATCCTAACTAGTCTAAAAAAAATTTATACCTTCCCATAGAAACAAAATGTATGACCACTTCGCATTCTAGCCCTGCAGTAACGTTTTAGCACACAATTGAAAAAAATAAAGAAAAATAAAATCTTTTTGGATTTTTGATTTTTCAAAAGAAAATTACAAAAAAATGAAAATCTTTTTGTATTTTTAATTTTTCAAAAAAAATTAAAATCTTTTTGTATTTTTGATTTTTCAAAAGATAAGAAAGCAACATGTAAAACTTTCCTAAGTTGATATACCCACAGATGCGAATTGATATGGATGCGAAGCCTCTGAATGAACAGTAACTTTTGAATAATGTGAACGCATCTTCTAAACAAAACATTTATTCTTGTGTAGATGAAATTGAATTCGCATTAAGCATCCCCAAACCTGCAAAAATTCGAACAAATGATTTTTCATCAAGAGGTTTTGTAAAAATATTAGCAAGTTGTTCAGTTGTTTTGACAAAATGAATTTCAATATTCTCATCTTCCACATGATCTTTGATAAAATGATATCGAAGAGCAATGTGTTTTGTCTTTGAATGTTGTACTGGATTATGACAAATGCAAATTGCACTTTGTGAATCACAATACAAAGGAATCTTTTTCATGTTGATTGCATAATCAGGAAGTTGACTCTGAATCCATATGATTTGCGAAGTACAAGCAGCAGCAGAGATGTATTCTTCTTCAGCAGTTGAGATAGCCACACAAGTTTGTTTCTTTGATTGCCAGCTCACCAACTTTCCATCCAATAATTGACATCCACCAGTCGTACTTTTTCGATCTAATGTACATCCTCCTAAATCAGAATCTGAAAAAGCTTGAATGAAAAATCTTGTTTTCGCAGGATACCAAAGGCCTAATGAAACAGTTCCCTTTAAATATCGAAAGATATTTTTCACTGCCGTCAAATGTGGTTCTCTTGGATTTGCTTGATATCTAGCACAACAACAAACCGAAAACATAATATCAGGTCTACTCGCAGTTAAGTACAACAAAGACCCTATCATGCTACGATACACTGTTAGATCAACAGCAGGAGTGTCTAACGAAGGAGTTAGTCGTGTTCCTACTGCCATAGGGACTTTGAGCTTCGTGCTATTAATCATTCCAAACTTTTCCAGTAAGTTCTTTGTATATTTTTCTTGATTATTGAAAATTCCTTGCCTGTTCTGTTTTATGTTTAAACCAAGAAAATTATTAATTTTTCCCATCATGCTCATTTCAAACTGACTTTTCATTAAATTTTCAAATTCAAGTGACAATGCTGGATTAGTTGAACCAAAGATAATATCATCAACATAAATTTGAACAAGCATGAGATGACACCCAACTTTCTTGCGAAATAATGTGGGGTCGACTGATCCTTGTTTAAATTTAGATTGTTTCAAAAAATTGGTAAGTGTTGCGTACCAGGCCCTTGGTGCTTGTTTTAACCCATATACAGCTTTATCTAAAATATAAACATGATCAGGATGTTCAGTGTTTACAAAACCTGGTGGTTGTTCAACATACACTGTTTCTTCGAGTTTGCCATTTAAGAATGCACATTTAACATCCATTTGATAAACATCAAAATCTTTGTGAGCTGCATAAGCTAAGAATATGCGAACTGCTTCAAGTCTTGCAACATGTGCGGATGTTTCTTCATAATCAATGCCTTCTTGTTACGAATATCCTTTAACCACTAATCTTGCTTTATTTCGAATAATATTGCCATCTTTGTCGGTTTTGTTTTTAAAAATCCATTTTAATCCAACAATCGAAACATCAGAAGGTTTTGAAACTAATCTCCAAACCTTGTTTCGTTCAAATTTAGCCAATTCAGATTGGATAGCAACAACCCAATCGGAGTGTTCCATAGCATTCTTGACTGTTTTTGGCTCTATTTTCGAAATAAAGACATTAAACATACAAAGTTCTTTGTTAGTGTTTAGTACCTCATTTTTCGCACGAATTTGAGCTCTAGTCAACACACCTTCTTGTAAATTGCCAATTACCTGTTCTTGTGGATGATTTCTTGTCCATTTCGCAAGTGGTGGATAATTTGGATCATAGTCTAATAGTGCATCTTCATGCATATCTTCATTTTCAGATCCTGCAACAGAAAAATTATCATTAAATGTATGAAAGACTGCATTGTTATCATGACTATTTGTCTCTGTTTCATGAAGTCCTCTCTCAACATGATCTACATTTGGATACTCCCCCTCAGAATTATGTGCATTTTGATTTTGCGAATGCTCCCCCTCAACTTGATATTCTTGTTGATTTTGTGTATGCTCCCCCTCAACTTAATATTCTTGTTGATTTTGTGTATGCTCCCCCTCAAAAGTTGGTATAAAATCTTCATGAACACTTGTGTGTTCCTCCTCCATATGAGCATTTGGTATGCTTTCACAAGTTATCGTCGTTGAAGTTGTTGTTGATTCATCAGTATGTTTTGAAGATTCTGATGTTTGATTATCAAGAGCATTATCTTCTCCATTAATTGCCCTGTCAGGAATTCCAAAAATTAAGTCATAATCAAAATCATTAATTTCATAATTATCAATTTGAGTTTTTGAATCCACAAGTATTGGTTTCTGATCGAATTTACTATCAATCTGTTTAAGATAGTAATCGTCAAATGTTAAATTGAAAAGTTTCTTCAATTTTTCTTGTTCGTTTATTAAGCACTCTGTATGCAACTGAATTCTGTGAATATCCTAAGAAAATGCCATCATCAGCTTTTGCTTGAAACTTTGAAAAATTATCTTTGAGATTCATAATAAAACACCTGCAACCAAAAACATGAAAGAATTTTACATTAGGTTTCCGATTATTAATTATTTCATATGGAGTAACATTGAATCTTCTGTGAATGAATGATCTATTCTAAGTAAAACATGTTGTGGATACAGCTTCGGCCCAAAAATATTGAGGTAGATTTGCATATGTGAGCATGGTTCTAGGTGTTTCGCATAGAGATCGATTTCTTCTTTCAACTACTCCATTTTGCTATGGAGTATATGGTGATGAGAAATTATGCGAAATACCTTTGTTTGTAAGAAAATTGTCAAGAGTTTGATTTTTAAACTCTGAACCATTATCACTTTTAATTTTTCGTACATTCTTTTTAAACTAATTTCAATCTTTTTGATAAAATCAATCATCGTCTGAGCAACTTTAGATTTCAACCTGAGAAAAAATACCCATGTGAATCTAGAGAAATCATCTACAACAACTAAAATATATCTCTTTTTATTTATTGTTGCAACAGTTGATGGTCCACATAGATCAATGTGAAGAAGTTCCAATGGATCTACTATCTTTGAATCTATGACAATCGGATGACCTTTTCGATGTTGTTTTCCTTGTTCGCAAGCTGCACATAAAAAATCATTGTCAAATTTTAATATTGGTAAACCTCGAACTAAGTCTTCAGTTACAAGTTTATTTATATTTCGAAAGTTCAAATGTGATAAACTTCGATGCCAAAGCCAGCTGATATCATTGGATGCTTTTGATAGTAAACACACAACTGGTTTTCCCACAATTGGTTTGATGTCCAAAGTAAACATATCACCATATCGTTTGGATTTCAGAATTATTTCATTTGTCTTTGCATTTGAGATGATACTTCCTTCTTCATTAAACACTACTTGATTTCCAGTACCCACAACAAGTTGTGATACACTAATCAAATTGTGTTGAAGTCCTTCAACATCAGCAACTATGTTTACTATGAAGTTTCCATTTGTGACTTTCCCATATCCTTTCACTTGACACTTATGATTATTTCCAAATTTGACAACTCCAGCATTCTCCAAGCTTTGGTAATCTCTCAAGTTTTCCTTTCTTCCAGTCATATGACGAGAGCAACCACTATCAATATACCATTTTGGATCATATTGCTCGTCACATAACATCTGCATTTAATGAAAGAATTTAGGAACCCAAGACTTATTGGCTCCATCATTAGTAGAATGAAACAACTTTTTGGAACTTAAAAACCATGTTTTCATTTTGTTTGTAACTGAATCCACTATATCAGCATCATCATTTCTAGATATTGAAATATAGTCATTCAATAGTTTTGGATTCACATTTATTGTAATCTTATCCTTCACAACATTCGCATGTTTGATAACTGGTTTTGCATTTTTGAACCGGAACTTGCGAATTATAGGATGATGTACTAGCAGTTGAAGAATTATTTGCGAACTTATCAAAGGCACTTTTGATTTCTTGTTCTGAAAACTTTGCACTTTGATATTTCTTTCCTTTCCCTTCAAACCAATTATTGATGATATTAATATCAGTCTTTCCTTTGATGTATGAAACTTTGGTTTTTGATGATATTGAAGGATTTGGAAAATTTGGTTGTTGTGGTAAAAATTTCGCTTTGACTTGATTTGATTTCTTCAAATTTGATGAATTATTCGTGAATTTGTCAACATTTGGAAACTTTTGATTATTTGCAAATTTTTGCGAATTCTCAAATTTTCTATTGTTGTCATATTTGCGAATATATGAAACTTTATCTACAAAATTTATTTGTTTATGAAAACTCGAAGTTGTGTTCGTGTTTTTATCTTGAAATTTTGACGATGTTTTTGAAATATGTTGTTTTTCATTATTCACAACTTGCCAAAATACTGCTTTTCTTGCTTGTCTTTTTGAAACATTATTTTCTGTTGAATAAGTTTCAACCATCAATTTGAATTCTTGAGAATTTAATTTCACTTCAACCTTTGATTTTTCAACTTTTTCAAAAGATTTGTTTGATTTTTCACCTTTAACCACCCATTTTTGTAATGATTTTTGTTTTTGAAACACATAAGAATTTTGAGTTAAATTGTTTTCTACTGTGTTTTGATTTACGAAGAAACCTTCAGGTGTTGACTTTTGATTGTCTTTTTCAACTATTTTATTGAACTCAGGATGAATTTTCTCAGCATTTCCAGTAGTGACAAAAACTTGATTTGGAAAAATAGTTTTATCAGTACATACAAAATTTGGATATACCACTGTGTTTGTTTCCAAATAATGTGCACCTTTGTCGTTTAAAACTTTGTCAAATTCTTTTGTGTTTTCAAACACTTGATCAACCACAACCCTTTGATGTGTTTCAGTTGAATTTTGCATTTCTTCTTTAATTTCATTAGTATCATCTGATTTCCAGCTTTCAACTTCCACATTATCAAACTTACAATGTTGCGAAGTTGAAGATTTATCAACTTTATCCTCTACTATTGAATCAATTACTATTTCTTTACCTTTGATCTTAGATGTGATATTAACGATTGACAATTGAGAACAATCAATCTCTTCTTCTTCTTCAATTTCACTGATTTCACTCACATTATCACAATTTTCATCAATATCAGCATAATTGAATTGTGAAGTGAGAGTTGAATTTTCGGTTTTCTTTAAGATTTTCACTTGTTCACTTTTTGTCAGACTTTCATTTACAATATCAACCAACCCATCAGCATTCAAAAATTCATCAATTTTGACAATACCATATGAATATCTATCATCCGGTATTTTGTCAAATTGAGCAATTGTACTTTCGCAATCATAAGAAACAACATCAACTTTTTCACGCTCATACTCAAGAAAAGGTAAAAGTTTCCTATGTTGTTCTTTGCTAATATCAGAAGAATGATGTAAAGCAGTTAATTTTGCATACAACCTTTTTGCTGAATTACAATAGATGTTTCTTTGTGCTAGTAACAATCTAACATCATTCGAAAGATTATTCCTATCACAATCTATGTTTTTGATTTGCAATTCTAATTTTTGTACCCTGCTCTTCTTTATTTCTAATTCCCTTTGTGTCTCACTAAGTTGCACATTCAATTTCTTAGCTTCATTACTAGCAAACACAATAACAGAATCAAAATAAGCCACAGTATCATCAAACAAAACAATTTCAACGTCATAAGCAGATAAAGGAATATTAAAAGATTCAAGAATTGCACGTACCTTGGTTGTCATAGGAGATTTGTCTGTGGATTTAGACATAAAACATTTCCCAGAAATGTTCTCTTCGCAGTCCTCAAAACTTGCGAACATAGCTCCATGTGTTGGATGTCTCATTTCTTCATCATCAGAGCCTGAAGACCAGATCTGATACGTTCCACTTTCTTCTTCATCCGATTCTCCCTTAGCAACCAAAGACACTCCTTTGTTCTTTGCCCTTAACTCTTCAATTTTTTCAGAATAATAAGCTTCATCTTTGACTTTTTCTTTCTTTTCTTCTTTCTTTCGCAACATGCAATCAGCTGCGAAATGATTCGCACCATTGCAGTAGTGGCAATAAATTCCTGAATCACCCTTTAACTTTTTCTCTTCATTCGCATTCTTCTGTTTTCCATCTGTTTTCTCCATTTTCTTCTTCTCTTCTCCTCCAGTTCTTGTTACTTCACTTTTCACATCACTATTCTTTCCTTATGGATTAAAAGGCTTTTTGAAAAACTTTTTAACTTTGTTGTTCGAATAGTATGCTACTGCTTCATCATCAGAGTTCATCAAAAATCCTTCTACATCAGAACCATCTTTTTCATCAGTGACGGTTACTTTTGAAACAAGAGCCAAAGGACCACCAATAGCTTGTTTTGATTCTTCATACATTTCTGTAACCTCACATTCATGTGTTTTCAGTTGATTGTAAAGATCATTCAATGTAGTTGTATCAAAACACTGTTGATTCTTTATCATCATGCTTACACCGCGCTATTCTTTGCGAACACTCATAATGAAAGTGAGATTGAACTCCATGGTAGATCTAGTAATTCCATACCTGTTGCAGCGAAACATAAGCTCATTCAGACGATCATAACAACTTTCTAAAGTTTCTGAATCCTTTTGTCTGAATTCCTTCAGTTCAACGAGACACTGCTTCACAGATTTGATCTTCGTCTTTTCACTTCCTTGATATTTTTCTTTTAGAGTATTCTAGATCTCTTTAGCTGTTTTACAACTACGAATGTAATTGTAAACCACAGGAGGTAGAGCACCTCTTAGTTCTCTCATGCATCTCTTTTCATTTTTCTTCAATCGATTGCGTTGTTCTTCAACATTAGTAGACGCAACAAATGATCAAATTGGTTGAACATTAGCAGGAGCTAGTACTGTTCCATCAATACACTTCCAAAGTTCTTCATCAATTCCATTTAAGTAATCTTCCATTCTATCAGCCCACTGATCATAGTATTCTGGAATTAACATCGGAATTTTAGTTGATGAACCAAGCAAGTGACAGAAAGAAGTTATTGAATTCATGTTGAAGTTTGCCATTGATGAACACAGAAAATATCTGAAAACTTGAAACCTTGATGAATTTCAGAATTTATGAATCGAATTGATCACAAAACACTAATCGATTACTCGATTTAACAATTCAATTGTAGAATCAGTTCAAATCTAAAGATCAAATGTGATTTTCAAAATCCAAAATGCGCGGAAAATTTTGAGTAAAATACGTAACTCAAAAAGCAAATGATTCTTATACGAAAATCAGATCTAAGCAGTTTGAATCCTTCTCTGATACCAATTGTAGAGAATTGTTATTGAGAATTTAGAACATAAAAGATAGATTTGAATGAATTAAGATGAAGAACATCGAAAGTAAATATTAATCAAATCTTATATTGATAAAGTCTGATTACAGAGTTAAGCAGAAGTGAGTTCAAGCATTCGTACTACAACTTCTAGCCTAAGTCCCTATTTATAGGGAACCATCAAAAAATATACTAAGTCTATACATTTTATCTTCGCATAAAAACGACTTTGTAAAATAACATAAAATGCGAAACTATACAAAACACTCTATTCAACTTTTACAATATACTGATGGGTTTTGGTCATAACACATCCTATGTGCTCATACAAACCCTAATGCTTGGATCTAGGTTTCTCTATTGTACATGCTTTGAATCCAAGACTATAAGCCCTAATTCTAGCATGCAAGTAATCATATTAATATGTAATTAGGTTTAAGAACATACCTTGATTGTTATATAGCAATAACAATCACAACTCCACCTTGGATTGACTTTGGAATGCTTAGAGTCACAAGTGTCCCTCCTCTAATGGCTTACAAACACCATAAGCAAATGGAGGAGGTATAAAGAGAGAGGTGAGAGGTTATAATTCGTATCTAGGACCTCTTGGGAAGGGATACACGAATTCATGACCCTAGGGGTGTTTATATAGGTGTAGAGATAGGGTTTCAGTCATTATCCTTATCTAGTTGATTATCCATTAAGCAACCAATAAGATAATCCTTGAATCCTTATCATACTCGAATTCTAAGGCTTTCCAACCTTAAATTCATCCACCATATAAATAAGATAATCCTTACCTTATTTTGTAACTATCACATAATTACAAATCAGCCCCTCTAGTTTAATTAATTACATTTGATCACAAAACTAATTCTTAATTAATTATTGACCAATATTAATTAAACAAATATGATTTCTCCTTTAATATATTATTCTTATAACATATTAATAAATCATATTATCCTCTCTCTCTTTATTCATTTCTCCAATCAAGTTGCTTTGCTGAAGGCAACCCAAAAGGACCATGCACCATCGGGTCAAGTACATACCAAAATAGTTATGGACTTAGACACTAATCCAACTGTCTCCCACTTGGATAAGTCTAACAACTATTCTACGTATGACTTCAGATCCTGATCTGCAATCGTAGCTTTCCAAAGCCGTTGTCAACTCTGATCATATCAGATACGCGTGTCCTTAGATAAGGGATCATATATTCCTCCATTCTAGATACCGTATGAGATATGATTTCAAATCATTCTCTTTGTACTATATCTCGATTTCCGATTTATGACGATAGACTAATTGAACAAATCAAATTAGCCCTAGCCCGACCGAGCATTTACGTATGTCATCACTAAACCATCGAGGGGCCCAAAGATATCGCTTTTATCCTACTTTGGATAAAAGGAACGGATAAACTTTGATACAATGCTCGCTTGCACTCATTCACCGAATTACACACAACAATATGTTTTATAACACCAAGTTACTGGTGCGTTTACATATTATCAATGTGCAACCGATCAGCAAGATACAAATCACACATCTCGGTTTCAAGAATATAAGATGTTATCGTCTCACTAATCACTTGAGATAGTGATCCAAGTGAGCGTGGGTTTAATCCAATGCTCAAATCATATTCATAAGCACTCATGAACGTTGCAGCAAACATTTGCTTATGTCTAATACTTTTCTAGACAATCCACACACCAATTCATGACAGTCTTCATTCATATCTACTTCCAACATATGAACGACTGTGGCCCGTTTGAATAATTCGATTATTCTTAATAAACTCAATTATTCTGGAAGTCAAAACATGCAAAGTGAAACACAAGAATAATACTAATCCCATATGGCCTCAAACCTTTGAGTATAAACAAAACACGTTTTATTTATCACCATATCGATTACTCATTATTTATCGTTTCGGGTAATCAACTTCTTACTTGAATCATTACACTTGTCCCATGCTCCTAGCATGCACACAATGTTTACCTATGGTTTTTACTTTGTGAAATAGACAAATTGAACACATTTCCAATCATTCTCATTTTACAACTCCAAATCCATTTTCTTAAGTGTAAGAATATCAAATTCTTCTTACTTATAGAATATACTAGATTCTAACACTTTATGCAACGATCCTTTTGTAATGTCACTGCACCAAAGTCTCAAAGACTATTGCCAATGATATTACAAAGTCCTCTATCGGAGATTGTTACAAGACAATTCCTTAGATGTGATGTCTCTCTCTAAAAGTACATTCCTTGGAACATCCTTTTGCATAAAAGTTTCTAATTTAGATTTTCAATATTTACTTCCCAATATAGATACATTTCCATACTTTCCATATGACAACTCATTTCTTAATAGAATCTTTTCTATTCATCATAATGTCAATATGGTCCATTAATACCATGCTTCCAACTACTCACAAGCAACCAATCCTCGTCGAACTTTGGATTGTTCTTTGATAGTTGTTTAATTATTTTAGTCAAAACCGATTCTAGTCCCTTTTCCCTCTAAATGCGCTAGACATTTGGAAAATTTTAGAATGGTCAAACATTAAAGCATTTGCAATCGATCCTATACCCGAAGCGTATGGGACACGATGCACAATGTTTTATTTGCTATGTTCTCAAAATTCGAATTGTGAAGAGGAATGCCGTAATCATAATCAAAATTTTAAGAACACACTATGTACCCTTGACTAAGTTTATTAACATTTCTCAACCTAATCCTTTAGATTTGAAATGAAGCATAATATTCTCTCCCTTAATTATAGCAAAACAACCTTTCAACTCTTACAACTTTGCAAAGTATGACTCTTGTTTTCTATAATTAATATTGCCAACTATGCAATACGTGCCTTAATAATCATACACTCATACCATTTATGCTCCCACTATCATGATGATTATTATAAAACATAACACTTATGCTCCCACTAGCTTCGACATGTATTCATAAACATCTTAACTTTCAGAAAAACAATACTTATTGAATTTCTTAAGTTCATGTTTCTAATACTTAGTGCTTTGATAATCTTTTATCAAGACTTCTTGAACTTATACACTTTTGCCTTAGATAGTTCATATGTGTGTCTTAACAATTAAGATTAATTGCCAAACCTCACAATTCAAATTATGGAAAGGGATGCCGTAACCATGATCGAATTCGAGAATGCAATTTTACAATCACTATCTTTTAAAATCTTTCTTAGCGAAAGCATTTTCTCACAATCATTTTCATGAAGGAGGAAATCTTATGACACTTAGATTTAAACGGTGTATGTGTTCCTATCCATGTGAATTTGTTAAAACCAAAGTTTACGAAAAACTCAAACTCATATGATCGAACTTTCTTAATCTTGATTTCTTGCCTTATGGTAGCACAGCTGCCCACCACGTCTTCCAAGTAGTTAAGCAGCTCACCTTTTTCCTATCAATGTACTTTCCATTGATCAAGGTCCTTGCCTTTTATGCATTCAAATGAGAACTCATAGGACTCACATGCATAATTAACTCGATTGGATTGGCACAGAAACAAAATAATATCTTCACGACAGGTTGTAAACCTCAACTCGTGTGCTAGTGATGATCGATAAGGCTTATTTGATTTGTTCTTGAAACTTTTCAAGACTATTAAGACTCCCACTGACTCCTTGACATATACGATTCTCTTATCAAAACATTTTTTGATAAACAAATATTCAAGAGTTAGTGTAGCTTATATCAAAACAAAACACTTCATAATTTTGGTCTTAGTTGGTCTTTGTCTTATCCAAGACATCACAACTTTCCACAATTGATGAATGTTATAAACCTTCTTAATACTATTCACTCAATGTCACAATCTTGACTTTAAGACTTGTTTTGGAACGAAGTATGATTGACTTCTTGATTTGACCATTTCTTCAATCCTTGATTTCTCTTCTTGGACATACAATTGTACCAAGACTCATTAGAGGATCAATTGAGATATGGTTCTTAATCATTAAGACCTATCATAAAGCATAAAAGCTACTCTCCCTTCTTCTTAGAATGGAGAAACTCTTATCTTTCTGCCTACTTGATTCTTCTTATTCGTTTTGCTATTGATCTAAACTCTTTAATCAATTCAAAATTACACTTAATCTTGTAAGTGTAATCATATTTACTAAGCCTTTAGTAAATCATGACGAACATCTTTGTTACTCTTATGGTGAACTTGATCAACACACAACTTTGTGTACTCGATCTCGTAGTCCTTCACTTGACACTTTGTCAATGAATTTGTCTAATTTCCAAATATGAAATTTCTCATTCATCATGCAACCAAGTTGCGTGATTCCAAATTTCAGTCCAATTGAAATTTGGGCGATGAGAAACTCTCCGTATTTGGTAAATTCCTAACATTTCCATAAATAACATAACTAAGAATCATAACCATTCGTTGTAGAAATATGCAAACATCAATTTTCACATAACGATTTCATTGCAAGGAAGTAAACAAATAAATAAATAAGTCAAAACAAAATTTATTTTATTTATAAAAGCAGCGGAAAAACATTTGTCCTTACAATGCAAAATCTATTGAAAACTATCTAAAAAGAAAATTTCTAACAACTCTATCATAACTATCTAAGCTCAAAATCCAATCTTCAAGTCCATGCGATCAAGATCCATCTCTTGTGATTAGATTCATCTTGCTCTCTTATCAAGCTTCCTTTCTTTTCACCGATCCTTCAAAACATTCAAATGCAATCTTATCACATCATGTATTAAGAATCAATGAATAGGAACTTAATGGAGTTAGATAGTGGATTCTTACCTAAAGCGTAGTCATACTTTTGACTCTCCCATCTCTTAGATCTCTTAGGTAAATAGGGCAACTTCGTTTCCAATGCCCCTTCTCTTGGCAATAAAAGCAAACTGACTCCTTTGGAACAACACATGGAACTACCTCAGACATCGCCTTTCTCTTATGATCAAACTTTTCGATCATTGCATGTCTTTCATTGCCATTGTCTATATCCATAGAGGTCTTGAAGGCAGATTCACCAATCAACTTTGGTTTTCTATTGCGCCAAACCATTGCTGATTCAGCAGCAATAAGCATATAGGTGAGATCCATAAGGGTCACATCGCGGTTCATCATATAGTACTCTCTTACGAACTCACTATATGAGTTAGGAAGTGACTGAAGAACCCAATCAACAACCATTTCCTCACAGACAACGGATCCCAACAGTGTGACTTCATCCCTAAGACGTGTGCACACACTGACTTGCCCTCTTTATGTTTACTTGCCAAAAGGGCTTGAGTGATATTGAACTTTTCAATTTTACAATCTTGTGGGTTAGGGAGAATAATTGGAGGAGGAGGAGGAAGTGAAGCATGATTTCTTGTTCCTCGATCGAATCGTGGAATATCATCTTCATGTGGAATGCTTGTTCCACGGGACTTGAGAAGACCATAGTTGTCGAACTTTGACATCGGAAGAAAATGAATTCAAGTTAGTTGATTGATTGAGTCCTTGGTAAATCACCCAAATGAAATTCCAAGGCTAGGACCCAACACAATATCCTACAACTCGGGAGAGGGATGCCGTAACCCAAATTGCAGAACATTTGAAGGTAAGTGAATGACGATTCACTAATTTCCACCATGAAAAACGAAAAAGAAATTTAAGTTTTAAATCTATGAAAACTCCTAGATCCTTTGAGATTCATTGAACATTTCAATGGCATGTTTAAATCTCGATATGCCCCTCTTGTTTGTGACTGGGATGCCGAGGATCACAAAGCGGGTGTGAATAACCATGCAAACTACATGGTGCCCTCACATGTTACAATCACCTATTCGATGTGCCGGTAAACCACACACGCTCCACCAAAGTATGACAAACATTGAGTCACCCTTTGCTACCTTTGCTCAGAACCATTTAGTGTGCCGGTAAACCACACACGCTCCACTAACGTCTTCGCAAGGGCACAAAGTGTAATTTCATGGAATTGCATCAATTCACTTTTTCCTAAGTAACTAAAATTGGGAATTTGAAAAACATTTAGTTACTTGGTATTTCATTATACTTATAATGGAAGGTTTCGTCCTATCCTACCCGTTCGGCTAACGACCCTCCACTAGTCAAGAGTGCGGTGGGTAAGAGTGGATACCCATTCAATCACCATTTTATAGGCAATTTCCTTAAACACCCCTTATAGACCAGCTTCGTGAATGAGGCCTACTAACGGTAAGACTGACTTTTACTCATACATATATATAATGTTAGACTTTTAATGTTATATATAGTATAGAGTGTATTTTATACTGTTAAAATACTATATGGTTAACTTTAACAATTACACTTTTAATTCAATTAAAATGTTAACCTAGACTTTTATGGATTTATTAAACCTCTTTTAATTATACTCCTTAATTAATTAATAAAACCATAAGGGTGTGATTTGAACTTTTCAAAACATTACTAGAGTTTTAGAATTTAACATTTCTAATTAAACCTTTTAATCAACTTTTAAATTCCAAAACTTGAGGGCAAGTTTTTGAAACCTTTTTCAAAACATTAGGGTTTTAACTATTTAAATTTCAAAACTCTAAAACTTTTGGGTTCAAATTTAAACTATAAAACCTAAAGGGAAAAATATGAAACTTTTCATAACAACAAGGATCAAATAACAAATAATCTAAACTAACATTTAGTTACATAATTATCCATATTTGATTTGTTTAATGATTTCTTGCAAAACAATTTATCAATTTACTCAAAATAATTAATCAATTATCTTATAAGGAAACAATTATCTTGTTAATTGATAATTATCTTTAATTAGATCAAGAATATAGTCATATATATCATAAAATCGGATTTATATTGATCTAACATGATAAGGTAACTATCCAAATGCAAAAACAACAAGAAATCCCGAGATAAGCATTATCTGACGCTCGAACTCGCCGAGTACCACACTGTACTCACCGAGTACACTGTGGTACTCGCCGAGTTCCTCAGCCATAAAGCCCAAAAAACGATTTTCCAGTTATACAATGCATCAATACAACTGAAACCAAGCGAGGCTTTGATACCACTAATGGGTTTTGGTCATAAGACATCCTATGTGCTCATACAAACTCTAATGCTTGGATTTAGGTTTCTCTATTGTACATGCTTTGAATCCAAGACTATAAACCCTAATTCTAGCATGCAAGTAATCATATTAATATGTAATTAGGTTTAAGAACATACCTTGATTGTTATATAGCAATAACAATCACAACTCCACCTTGGATTGACTTTGGAATGCTTAGAGTCACAAGTGTCACTCCTCTAATGGCTTACAAACACCATAAGCAAATGGAGAAGGTATAAAGAGAGAGGTGAGAGGTTAGAATTCGTATCTAGGACCTCTTGGGAAGGGATACACGAATTCATGACCCTATGGGTGTTTATATAAGTGTAGAGATAGGGTTTCAGTCATTATCCTTATCTAGTTGATTATCCATTAAGCAACCAATAAGATAATCCTTGAATCCTTATCATACTCGAATTCTAAGGCTTTCCAACCTTAAATTCGTCCACCATATAAATAAGATAATCCTTACCTTATTTTGTAACTATCACATAATTACAAATCAGCCCCTCTAGTTTAATTAATTACATTTAATCACAAAACTAATTCTTAATTAATTATTAACCAATATTAATTAAACAAATATTATTTCTCCTTTAATATATTATTCTTATAACATATTAATAAATCATATTATCCTCTCTCTCTTTATTCATTTCTCCAATCAAGTTGCTTTGGTGAAGGCAACCCAAAAGGACCATGCACCATCGGGTCAAGTACATAGCAAAATAGTTATGGACTTAGACACTAATCCAACATATACATCAACAACTTTGCACCGCCCGACCCTCCGATTTAAGTCATTTCCACCATTTCCTTAAGCATTGAGGACAATTCTTGTTTTTAAGCTTGGCGTGGGGCATTTCCCTTTTCTTTTACGTTTCCATGCATATTTTATTAGGTTCCATAACATTTTATTTTTAAGCTAATTTGCATTCATTTTTTTGTTTTATTAAAAATTCCAAAAAGAATTTGTTTTCTTCTTTTTCACCTATTTATTTTGCATTACATTTAGCTTAGGGCATTAGCATTCATGCATTCTTGTTGTATGTTTATTCTCACCCCCCTTGGATGCCATGGAATAGGTTCATAGTTATTGTATCATTATTGGTCCAGGATCTTGTTGCTATCTCACCCATCGAACTGGGACCACTAGTTGCAGTTTCAGACTTCATACTTGGGATCAATTACTAATGCTTAAAGGGGTAAGTGATCATGGCCAGGTAGTTTCATGAAGAATTATGCATGCAATGCTAACAACAATAGGATATACTATTACAATGGATGTTCTAAGCCTTTCAGTCTATGTCGCCGAGAGGATCACACTTGATCATGTTTGAACAATTAGGATACATCATTGGTGCTTGTCCCCGAGTATAATCCATATCCGGTCTATTTATATCACCATATTCTTTTTGCGATTTCCTTAGGATTTTAGAGAGTATTTTAGCCCACATTTGGGCATTTTCATTATTTTTGAAAAATCACATGTTTTAAAAGGAGTTTACATCTTTATGCTCCACACGTGGTCATTTTCACACTTATACCATTCAAATTATATTATTACCCTCTCGGTTCTGTTGGGTTTTGAGCAATCTAACACTTCCTAAGTGTGCATGCAACCCTAATAAACCTTGGATCTATGTTTGTCTAAATACATGCAAAATAATAATTTTCCAAGGTTTATAACCTATCTAACATGGCATGGGGAACATTTCAACATAAAAGAGTTAGAAGAGATTACATACCTTTTGATGAGTTGGGTTCTTAGGAGTTTGAGGGCCAAGCACCAATAGTGTGAATGCCTCAAATGGAATCACAAACACCACAAACTCTTGGAAAGCTTTGATGAGAGTATACACCTTGTATAAATCGGCCACACACATGCACACACACACTAGATCACTAGTTTTCTCTTAGGCTCCATTTCATGCTCCATAAGCATGCTTATATAGTGTGCATGGTTAGGGTGAAACCCTAATAACCCATGTCTTTTCCTTTTCCAAGGATCCATGGGTTAAAAGCTCCATGGATCATCCATGGACTTCCACATAAGCCTAGCCCATTAACAAATGAGTATTAGCCCACACTATATAAAACAAATAGCCCATAATTTAATTAGTATTCCTTTTAATCTCTAAATTAATTCACAATTAATTTAAGACTAAAACTAATTAAATAACGTAACTTCATATTAATATATTATAACTCATAATATATTAATAAACATATGTGTATAACTCTCATAAAATTATCCATAATAGTTTGGATGAGATGCAACCCAAATGGACCATGCCGGTCAGGTCAAGTATATACCAAATAAGTTATGGACTTAGACACCTTATCCAACAGACTCCCACTTGGATAAGTCTAATAACTATATTTGCTTATAACTTCAGGAACCAACCAACAATCGTAGCTCTCGAAAACTCCCTCGAACAATGAAGACTCTGTCGAACTATGAAGCGCCATTTTAGATAAGTGATCACATAATCCTCTGTTCTCATGATATCAGCTGGACAAACACATGGAACTATGTCTTGCTTATTGTCTAGCAGTTGTTTCTCGATTTTCCGATTTGTTTGACGAAGAACTTCACTGAACACATCGGTTTAGTTCTGACCAGGCCTGGTACATGGGTCAACACAAAATCATCGAGGGGCCCAGATATCGCTTCTATTTCTAGAAGGAACAGATAAACTTCGACTGATATGCTTGTTCTACTACTTATTGAATTGTACACAAAGGCACGTTTTATAACATCAAGTTATTGATGCGTTTACGTGCAATCAATTCACAACCAACTCATAGGTAACAACTCATATCTCTAGGTTTAAAGATTTATATGATGTTATCGTCTCACGATCACTCGAGATAAATTCCATGAAGTGATACAAGTGAGCGTGGGTTTATACCAATACTCATAACTTATGAGTACTCATGAATGTTGCAGCAACCATTGCCATGTCTAAACACCTTTAAGGCATCTACAAACCCAATTCATGACAATCTTGATTCATACCTACTTCCGACGTATGATCGATTGTGGAGGCTTGAATAAATTAATTATTCTGGAAGTCAAAACATGCAAAACTGAAACAATAGTAAATAATTGACAATGATAGTAACACTTTACTCATAAATAAATCACAAATTTTATTCATCATCAAACGTCGATTACATTTTACAAGTTTCAGGAAAACTATCTAATCTGTAAAACTAATATCGTCCCTCAGCCCGATGCGTCTCGCATGCTGAAAATGCTTAACCCTCGTCAGTCCCTTCGTAAGGGGATCTGCAGGATTCTCATCTGACGATATCCTCCTTGTCACAAGGAGTCCTTCTTCAATCTTGTGTCTTATGAAGTGATATTTTCTGTCAATGTGTCGGGATCTGCCATGATCCCTTGATTCCTTAGCTAAGGTAACCGCACTCTTGTTGTCACAGAAAATCTCTATAGGTTCCTTAATAGCTGGTACAACTCCAAGGTCTCCGATGAAGTTCTTTAGCCATATCGCCTCCTTCGCTGCTTCACTCGCTGCTATATACTCTGATTCACAACCCGAATCAGCCACCGTCTCCTGTTTGGAACTCTTCCAAGAAATTGCCCCTCTATTTAAGGTAAAGATCCAGCCCGACTGAGAGCGGAAATTATCCCTATCAGTCTGAAAACCAGCATCACTATACCCTAATATTCTCAAGTCATCACTGCCACCAAGGGTAAGGATCCAATCGTTAGTCCTCCGCAGGTACTTGAGAATGTTCTTTACCGCGGTCCAATGAGCTTTGCCAGGGTTCCCCTGATACCTGCTGACCATGCTCAAAGCAAATGCCACATCAGGACGGGTACAAGTCATAGCATACATGATCGAGCCAACTGCGGAAGCATATGGTAATTGGCTCATCTCAGCTATCTCTGCCTCTGTACTCGGACTCTGAGTGTTACTCAGTTTGGTATTGCTTTGGATCGGTAAATCTCCTTTCTTGGAATTCTCCATGTTGAACCTTTTCAACACCTTATCCAAGTAGATACTCTGACTAAGTCCAATTAGTCTTCTACTCCTTTCTCTTAATATCCTTATCCCTAGGATATAGGTAGCCTCCCCTAGGTCCTTCATAGCAAAGCACTTCCCAAGCCAGGACTTAACCTCCTGCAAGGTTGGGATGTTATTTCCTATGAGTAGTATGTCATCCACATACAGTACCAAGAAGCTAACTATACTCCCACTAGCTCTGACATACACGCAAGACTCATCTTCGCTTCTCAAGAAGCCAAACTCTTTTACCTTCTCATCAAAACAAAGATTCCAGCTACGAGATGCTTGTTTTAATCCATAAATGGATTTCTCAAGCTTGCATACTCTATTAGGGTACTCTGCATTGACAAAACCCTCTGGCTGATTCATGTACACATCCTCAGCCAACTTTCCATTAAGGAAAGCGGTTTTGACATCCATTTGCCATATTTCATAATCATGAAATGCTGCAATGGCTAACATAACCCTAATAGACTTAATCTTGGCTACCGGCGAGAAGGTTTCATCATAATCAACACCTTGAGTTTGAGTAAAACCCTTCGCAACCAGTCGAGCCTTATAAGTATGCACTTTTCCTTCCATGTTTGTCTTCTTTTTGAAGATCCATTTGCACCCGACTGTTTTACGGCCTGGTACATTGTCAACCAAGTTCCAAACTTGATTGTCATACATGGACTGTATCTCGCTGTCCATAGCCTCCTTCCATTTAGCAGACTCCGGGCCTGCCATGGCTTCCTTAACACTGCTAGGTTCATCCAAATTTACTAGTGTACTATCACTAATAAACGTATCACCTTCCGTAGTAATATGAAAACCATAATAAAACGAAGGTGTGTTCCTAACCCGTGTGGAACGTCTCGGAGGTACAGACTCGTCAGCTCGATCAACAGGAGTTTCTTCCTCAGGTTGATTGCTAGTGTCTGAGGTTCCTTCACCAATTGATTCTTGAATTTCTTCAAGATCAATCTGCCTCCCACTGTCTCCTTGGCTTATAAATTCTTTCTCGCGAAAGATCCCTCTTCGTGCTACAAAGACCACATTCTCACTGGGTCTGTAGAAAAGGTAACCGAAGGATTTCTGTGGGTAGCCGATGAAAATACACCTTTCACTTCGGGGTACAAGCTTATCATGAGCTTCGCACCTCACAAAAGCTTCGCAACCCCAAATTTTGATGTGGTCCAAATTGGGAACCTTCCCAGTCCACATCTCATGAGGTGTTTTGGTAACCTTCTTTGTAGGGACTAGATTAAGGATATGGGCGGCAGTCTCTAAGGCATACCCCCCGAAAAGAGATTGGTAACGAAAATCGACTCATCATAGAGCGAACCATGTCCAACAAGGTACGATTACGCCTCTCAGATACACCATTCAGCTGTGGTGTCCTGGGAGGAGTCAATTGTGAGACAATCCCACACTCCTTAAGATAGTCAAGGAACTCGGTACTAAGATACTCACCACCTCGATCGGATCGAAGCATCTTAATGTTCCTGCCCAATTGATTTTCTACTTCCTGCTTGAATTCCTTAAACCTTTCAAAGGTTTCGGACTTATGTTTGATTAAGTAGACATACCCATATCTACTAAAATCATCAATAAAAGTCACATAATACCGATTAGCGTCCCTTGTGGCGGTTTTGAATGGTCCACATACATCAGTATGTATTAGGTCCAACAAACCTTCACCCCTCTCACAAGTTCCAGTGAAGGGTGATTTTGTCATTTTTCCAAGTAGACAAGATTCACAGCTATCATCTGATTTGAGGTCAAATGATTCCAAGACTCCACTCTTTTGGAGTTGGCCTATGCGTTTCTTGTTTACATGTCCAAGACGACAATGCCACAATGATGCTTTATCTAGGCTAGTAGAAGAATCAATATACAACACATTATTTCCTAAGTTGTCTACAATCGACACAGTTTCATACACACCATCACAAGGTAATGCTTTAAAATAAAACACATTATTAAAGAAAGCATTAATACCACCACATTCATTATCAAACGAAAAGGTAAAACCTTGTTTGTACAAAGCATGAAAAGAAATAATATTCCTCGCCATTTTAGACGAGAACACACATTTATTCAAATCTAATTTTAACCCATTATTAAGCAACAAAGTATAAACCCCAATCTTGGAAACAGGTGAAGCCTTCCTATTCCCCATGATTAAGTTTATCTTCCCGTGCTCCACATCCTCACTTCTTCTTAGGCCCTGCAAATCAGAACATATGTGAATACCACATCCTGTATCAAGCACCCAAGAGTTAGAATATGTTGAGTAATTAGACAATATAGTGTAAATACCTGCATAGGTGGGTTTCACTTTCCCATCCTTTAGATCCTGCAAGTACTTAGGGCAGTTTCGCTTCCAGTGTGCCTTTTCATGGCAATAAAAGCATTCAGCATCCTTGGGAATGGCAGAAGGAGTGACAGAACCGTTCTTAGTCTTTGATGAGGAGCCTTCAAGAGACTTTCCCTTGGTACCCTTTGAAGGGTGTTTCCTCTTTTTCCCTTTGCCTTGCCCAATAGCTAAAACAGGGGTAGAAGTTGGAGTAGGAGTAGTAGAGGTAACAACCGCTTTACCCTTAAGACCGATTTCAGCGGTCTTCAAGAGTCCTTGAAGCTTGCTGAGGGTAACTTCCTCCTTGTTCATATGATATGTCATTCGAAAATGATCATAACAAGAAGGCAAGGAGTGCAAAATGATGTCAATTGCTAACTCCTCGGGGATGTTAACATTCAGCTTCAGCAAACGGTCCACATACCTTTGCATCTTTTGCATGTGGCTCGTGACGGATTCACCGTCCTTCATGCGGGTAGTTATTATGGAGGAGATTATTTCATACCGCTCCTGACGAGCACTCTGATGGTACCTTTCCATCAGGTCTTGGTGCATCTCAAAAGGGTAGAAATCTTCATATGACTTTTGGAGCTCGGCTGTCATCGTGGCCATCATGATACATGCCACCTTAGTAGCATCTCTCTCATGAGTCCTGAATTCAGTGATCTCCTCAGGAGTAGCAGTAGACTCATCAAGTTCTTTTAACTCCTTATCGAGGACATATTCCTTGTCCTCGTAACGAGTAACCATCCTGATGTTCCTAATCCAATCCATGAAGTTGGAACCATCAAAGATGACCCTCCCACAAAGATTCATGAGAGAGAAAGAACCAGTTGGGTTAGAGCCTGAAGCATTAGTGTTGGAAGACATCTGAAAGAAGAAAGTAAGTTTAGATTAGATATTTAGGATCCTTAATAAGACACCCAAATGTAATATTAAGGCTAGGATCCAATCACAATATATTACACTTAGAAGAGGGATGCCGTAATCTAAGTAATAATATATTTGAAAGGTAGGTGAATGACGATTCACCAATTTCCACCATGAAAACGAAATGATTTATTAGGTTTTAATTGGATTTGAAATTCCTAGATTCTTTTGAGATTCATTGAACTTTTCAATGGCATGTTTCAATCTCGATTGTGCCCTTCAAGTTTTGTGACTGGGATGCCGAGGATCACAAAACAAGGTGTGAATAACCATGCTAATTCACTTGGTACTCTTAATATTATCACCTAATCAATGTGCCGGTTAACCACACACGCTCCATTGATCTATGACAAACATTAAGTCACCCTTCGTGATCCTTACTAGTCCTAGTTAGTGTGCTGGTTAACCACACACGCTCCACCAACGACTTGGTAAGGTACAAAGTGTGAATTCCATGGATTAGCACCATGTTCACATTTTCCTAAAATAACTAAGATTGGGAATTAAAAGAGTTTAGTTACTTTATAATATTCATTATACTTTTAATGAGGATCTAAAGTCATTGTTCTACCCGTTCGGCTAACGACCCTCCACCGATCAAGCAAGCGGTGGGTGAGAGTATACACCCATTAAGTCGCCATTTTATAGGCAACAACCTTATACCCACCTTATAGACCGGCTTCGTGAATAAGGCCTACTAACGGTAAAACGACTTATTCTTATACATATATATAATAATTAACCATTAATGTTATAAATAGTATAAGGGTTGAATTTTAACTATTAAAACTCTAAGGTTTGGAATTAAAGTTTATTAAAGTGTGTGAAACTTTACAAATTCCAAAACTTGAGGGCAAGTTTTGTAACTTTGCAAAACTCTTCATTTCATAACTTATGAATTAAAGGTTCATAAAAATGAAGACTCTTGATTTTCATGTAACTTATGTGTTTTAAGTGTGTGTTAAATGAAAGTGACCTTTGGTAATCCATAACTTGAGGACAAATTATGGACTCCATTAAAACACATAAATGATCAAGAATTAATTCTAAATAATTCAGCAAATAATTCCTATCATTTTCTAAATTCATAAGAACATGAACATGATCATCAAAAATTCAAGAATTATATGAACACATAAAATCATGGATTTTTGATATATGCTATTGTAAATGGATTAGAACAACCATTACACCAACTAAAATAAGTTTTATAACACCAAAACAGTTTAGGGTAATGTTTCTAGTCCATTTCCAGCAGCAAAAGTCGAGAATCTGCACTCTTTCGATCCTACTCGTCGAGTGCATGAACTGACTCGTCGAGTAGGTTGAAGTTTGCCTTGGACTCGTCGAGTCCCCCCAATGGACTCGGCGAGTCCACCATGCAGACAGCAACGATTTCGACTTTTTTCACTATTTTGCATCAAGTATCAAACAAGCAAGCCTAGGCTCTGATACCACTGTTGGGTTTTGAGCAATCTAACACTTCCTAAGTGTGCATGCAACCCTAATAAACCTTGGATCTATGTTTGTCTAAATACATGCAAAATAATAATTTTCCAAGGTTTATAACCTATCTAACATGGCATGGGGAACATTTCAACATAAAAGAGTTAGAAGAGATTACATACCTTTTGATGAGTTGGGTTCTTAGGAGTTTGAGGGCCAAGCACCAATAGTGTGAATGCCTCAAATGGAATCACAAACACCACAAACTCTTGGAAAGCTTTGATGAGAGTATACACCTTGTATAAATTGGCCACACACATGCACACACACACTAGATCACTAGTTTTCTCTTAGGCTCCATTTCATGCTCCATAAGCATGCTTATATAGTGTGCATGGTTAGGGTGAAACCCTAATAACCCATGTCTTTTCCTTTTCCAAGGATCCATGGGTTAAAAGCTCCATGGATCATCCATGGACTTCCACATAAGCCTAGCCCATTAACAAATGAGTATTAGCCCACACTATATAAAACAAATAGCCCATAATTTAATTAGTATTCCTTTTAATCTCTAAATTAATTCACAATTAATTTAAGACTAAAACTAATTAAATAACGTAACTTCATATTAATATATTATAACTCATAATATATTAATAAACATATGTGTATAACTCTCATAAAATTATCCATAATAGTTTGGATGAGATGCAACCCAAATGGACCATGCCGGTCGAGTCAAGTATATACCAAATAAGTTATGGACTTAGACACCTTATCCAACAGGTTCCACTTACATAGTTTTGGGAACCAAATTTAGAGTAAACAAGATTTATTGATAAAATAAGAAAAAATTCAATATGTTAGTGCATTATTTAACTAAAAACATCAAGCTTCAATAATCTTAGATAGGCAACTGGTTCAATTATTGAACAAATTTTCCTACATTGTGGTCACGTGGCATTTAATTATAATTTATTTTTTAGGAATATCTTGTTGTATATAGAACGCGTTGTTTTTTGCAAATTGGTGATGTTAGGGAGATCATTGAGTCAGATACTACGAGAGGTTTAGGCCAACACTAAGTGAATTGATTCCTACAACGTTGCCCGAGCGATGAAACCCAATCACACTTTAGAGTGGTTGAAAAAACGTGAGATCATGCATCTTTCATGGTAAGAGTGTACACTTAAAAGAAGAGCTCCATACCAGCCCGTCCATTTTCTTTCTACCTACTACATATGTTCTTCATTATATACGTGTTCCATTGGGGCAGCGACTGACCATCCCTCCTTAATCACCTAGAGGAGTTGTTTTTGTTATGGTTTATGGTCCCATTGTCACCGGATGAGAAACTCGTGTGATAGTAGCAAGATCAATTATGACCATGTTGACTAATGGGATGATTTGATAGTTTCGTTTTATTTACTTATTTCTATAGTTTATTTTAGTATATTTCATTCACACTTTAGTTGATTTCCATGCATATTTTCTTTTTTGTTATTTTATGACCATTTCGGTTACTTTCTAGTTTCTTGAGCATAATTGTAGATTTTTTTGGAGACTAGAGGAGCGGGATCTTTGGGAGACGATTGGACTTAAAGGACAACAAGGATTTTGGGCTTGATGGTTATGAAGATGATTCATGGACTGGGCTTGCAATTACATGAAGGCTTGGAAGAAATAAAATTTAAATTTGCAAGGTACCGGAGAATTTTCAAGTACATGGAAATTGTTGATCGGGCATTTGCAGAAGTTATGAGCGATTTGGAGAAGGCCAATTGGGCTCAAAAGAAGACATCTTGAAGAAAAATGGGTGAGAAACTGATCGGGCTCATACTGGGCCAATGGTTATGTTTTGCAGGCCTAAGAATTGAAGAAATTTAATATCTTGTCACTCTCATGCGGCCCACGTAAGGATTCCATGCGGTCCGCATGGATTCCTGCTGGGGTAATTTCGGAAATTTACTTGGAGATCTATATTGGGAAGGTTGGCGTGCCACATTAGCATACTTCTTGCACATCTGATTTTGGAGCAGTTCTGTAGAGATTTTGGAGCACTTTGAAGGCCAAGAACCCTCAAGAACTTCATCATTTTTTGCTCATAATCTTATTCAATGTTTGGTACAATCTCTTCCAACTTTGTTTTCTTGTGTTTAGCCATGTTAGGCTAAACCCAAAATTGGTTGACTTTGGTGAAATCTTTTGACTAGTTGTTTAATGTTGAAGATTTCATAAACTTCTTCTTGAATCTTTATGGGTTGTTTTGTATTTTGACATCTTATCACTACTTCTATGTTTTTATTCATGAGTTTAAATGTGTTTGTGGTGATTAGTTGGGTAATTTCTTGATTAAGTAAAAGATCCTAAAATTAGCAAGGAACATATGATTATTGTGTTATTTATGTTTCACTCAATCATAAAAACATTTCCTCCAACATGGTAGTGAAAGCATTTGACTCCTTTTGGATTTGGTGACTTTTTAGTTCTTAATGCTAGTTGACTTTCACTAATTACATGCTTAATGGAAATTGTGACTTTGACTAAACAAATCTTATGAGCTTCTCTAACCATTTAAAAAACTAAGAAAAGTCTAGGTAATCTCAAGATTCTTGGATTTCTATATCCAAATTAAGGATTTAAAACAAGTATTGCACCATTGGATTCTAATGATGTGTTCACCAAAATTCAAAGCGAGGAAACCTAAAGTCAACCATCTTTCTCTTATTGATTTTACATTAAACTCTTGTTTTTCTTGAAATTTTCTATTTAAATCTTAGTTTAATCCTAAGTTTATTTCAACTATTTCAAAAGACCCCCCCCCCCCCCCCAATTTTTAATTTATTGTTATTTTTATAAGTATTTTTACAAAGAGATTTTCATAGAGTTATAAATTGAACCAAACTCCGTGGATACGATCACTTTACCGCTATACACTATTTTAGTGTGCAAGATTTAGGGTTACTTTTAAGTCCCCAAAATTGCTTCAATATCAATCACATCCAATTGATGTTGTGGAATACCAATCAATTGGATGATGTTAGATTAAATAGAAGAGAAGGAGAAGAAGAATTAAGATGAATCCAATGATGTATTCAATATGAATGATGTTCCTTACGATAGATTCTCTCTCACACACACTCTTCTTCTCTCTAACTTTTTCTCTCTCCAGAATATTCTCTCCTTTCTCTCTCATCTAGTCTTACACACCTCACCCTATATATAGGAGACATGGGCCACTAACAGCACACAAGTGTACAGCTGCACACACGTGTGCAGTCATACACAGGGTGTGTGGCTGCACCCACATGTGCATCCGTACACAGCCACAAAATTACCAAAAAATATATTTTCATAGAAAAGCAAAGTATAAAACATATTTTTGACCCAACAATCTCCCCCTTGGTTTATAGCTTTCTTTTCTAATTGGCCCAACAAACTCCCCCTAAAAAGTTGCCGGCTTTTCGTGTTAATCTTCATTGGGAGCTTGGCTTCAACATTAATTTTCAAATTTCTTCACAGCATCAAGATGAACATATGAATCTTGAATAAATGACTTCATCTTGAGCAGTTGGGATTTCTGCAGAATTAGACATTGAACGCACATTGGGTGAGGCGGCTTCTTGTAGAGATTCATGAAAGATGGTTCTTTCAGCTTGAGAATATTCAGAGAGAACAGAGAGAACAAATCTTTTGGATCACTTCAGCAGGTTCATAGATAGCAACAAATTTATTGAGGAGACATCAATGCAATCTGTCACATAATCTTCAAGTATAACTTCACCATGCTTCTGGGGTTGACAGATTGAATGTTGAAAGAATAATCTTTATTTCTTGCTCCTTCGAATGAAAATTCTTTGATGCTCACGAATGAAGCCTTGGCTCAGAAAATCTTCAATACAGTCTCCATGAGTCTCATCTACACCTGAAATCATTTTTCAAGACAAAACAAAACTAAAAGAAAAATTAGCACACAAAAAGTATTTTTGGATTTTTGATATTTTCTGGAAAAAATAAAACAGAAATAACACTATTTTTTTTTCAATTTTCTATTTTTTGTTTGATATTTGAATTTTTCTAATTTTTGTTTGATTTTTGAATTTTTTTTAATTCTCCCCCTAAATTTGTGCATAGAGGAAAACTATGAAGAAATTTAACAAAAACAAAAATGTTTGGGATCAATGTTGTTAGACAGTCATAATCCGTTTGTCAGTACCTTCCCCTACATGAATAGATTTGGTCGCTCGTCGGTATTGTGGTCCACTTAAGCACGAAAAATTGTGACAAATTTTAGGAATGCTATCAGTGACAGGACAGATTGATCCTAAGTTACTAGATAAAAATTCCTAATGTCCATTTATCTGACGACAACCAAGGATATTGTTGTCCACATAAATTGAGCAGCGAGATCTACAGACAATATACAATTGTTCAATTTTAGTTGTACTACAATGTGTTTCCCGCTTCCTGATATACCCCAATAATCAAGAACTTCCGAAATACTCCAAACATTAGGTGAGAAGACTATTATTCATAGAGAGGATAGATTTAGATTATGATTAATTATAGTTTTAAAAGGATTGAGAATTAGAAGGTTGCATATGTTGTGTACCAGGTCGGATTGTTAATCACACAAAGCAGACATCAAATGGCTAACAGATACGAAGAATTTCATAGATATAAGATGCAGAGAAATAGATTTACATATGTTGTAGTCCAGGTCGGATCTCTTCCAATCACGCAGAGGAGGCAACATATGACTAACAGTAAGAAAGAAAGAAAATAATTTTCTACAGACCTAGTTTATCGGAATTCCCCAGTTGCATCGAACACAGAGCCTAGACAATTCAGCTTTAGTGCCATACACATATCCAGATTGCCTGTTATCACCTTTTGATATCACTTCCCAATAATAACTACTATTGAAAAACTATTAAGATAATGAAGAATTGTCTTTAAAATGAATCAGAGTAAGATAAACTAAGGAGTATAGAGAAGAAAACTCAAACTGTAAGTCACCGATTGAATCTGCATCAAGAAGGTCTGAGAACAGCACGCACAATCTTAGAACAAATCCGAAAATTCTTCACTTCATTAATCTTAAACCCCAAGTGATCCACTCCTTCCTTCATTCTCCTGCAAAAGACACATACTCTCAAACAAAGTTCTGAGTTTTGCACAACTGAGAGATGTCCCCTATCAAGTGCATGGAACAACCACTACCAACAAACCGAACTCTGATGATATGCCTCCATAGTTGCTCCAACACAGAGTGGGACCAGTTGGTGTTTGTTACCCAGTCCATTCTGAAACTGGGTTGTCCTTTGTCATCATTGCATGGTACTCTCTCGCATGACATATCATGTTTATCACAAACAAAAGATGAAGAAGTATTAGAATCGTTAGAAGATTTTGGAGAGTGAACCTTCGGAACCCATCTATAGTTGGGTTTAACCCATTTCTTTTTCGATCCGATGGGTGGCTCAGTACTTGATTTTGATCTTGTTGCCAGCCGTTGAGATGACATTGACCTAACCTGTCTTTCTTTCACTGGAGCATCTCTTGGATTGGGCTTCTTGCTGACATTCCCTTGTTGCCCTTGGGATTTAGATTCTTGGCCTTGTGGGTTTGATTCTCGACCTTCTGCGCATTCCATTCACCATTATCTGAACGTAACCTTGAGGGGTTTCTTTTGGAGTATCTCCTTCATTGGCCGTTATGCCACCCTTATGCATAGTAGGGAATGTATGTGCGATTAGGACATTTTCTGGAAATGTGTGCAGATGTTCCACAATGAAAACAAGTCTTTTTCTTCATTGGGAAGTTGTTTCTTTCTGCCCCTAGTGGCGTTCTCTTGCCTTGTCTACTGTTTTTTTCACATGCACACTTACAACAAGCACTTTGTTGCATTGGAATAGGTGGCCTGTATTTCTCAACAGCAGGTTGATCAGAAGCAGCTAATTTCGAAGCAGTAGATTCAGAGTTCAAGGAGACATTAGTTTGTTCAATAGTGTTCTCCTTTTCCTCATCTTCTGCTACTTTACCTGCACAGGAAGTAGAAACATCAGTATTCGTCACCTCAACACCCTCAGTTGGCCTTGATTATTCAGTCTTAACTGAATCTGGAGCAGGGGTTTGGCCATACTGAGCAGGCACTTCTTCCTCATTGGGCTCAAGGGGTGGGTTATACTTGTGACTAAAAGGAGGGGGCACACTATGATACCCTAAACCCTTGGTTTTATTATCTTTAAAACTCAATTGTTTTTCAACTAAGGACTCGACTGTCTTACTTGACACAATATAATTTTTGAAACTAACATTTGTTTTTTCACACTTAATTTTCAAAGCGTCAAGTTCTTCAGTTACAGCAGCAAGTTTGTGTTTAATGTGATCGTAATTTTCACACTTGTTGTTGCACTCTTCCTGAAGCTCTTTAAAGTCTTTGGATTTTGCTTCTAGTTGTGCTTTTAGAGGTTTTTTTTATCCTTCCTAATTGTGTATCATTCGTATTTTAAGTCCTCATTTTCCCTTTTTAGCAAATCAATTTGTACGCGAAGAAATTTAATCGTAGCTTCACAAGATGGAGTACATGAAAATTCATTTATCGGAATGGATGAGGAAGTCATTTTTTTAATTGCCCTTTGACTTAAAAACCGAGAAAGGCAACCTTAAAAGTCAAACTCAAAAGTCAAACCGAAAAGCTAAATTTGAAATTTTAAAAGTTAAACGAAAAAGTAAAAGTGTAAAGTCAAAAGTCAAACCTGAAAGTCAAAAGCCCAATTTTAAAGTCAAAAGAGTCAATTTTTTGGGGCTAAAAGAGTTAATTTGTGAAATTAGGAACCTAAAAGAATAGGTTAAATTTCAAATTTCGAAGAGATGATACAAAAGGCTTGCTAGCTGAGTTGGTAAGGTGTGAGTTACGTCTATCTATAGGTCCCGGGTTTAAAACTTGCAATCCTCGAATTTGTTTTGATTTATTTTGCAATCCTCAAGTTCAACTAGTAAGAACCTTGTTTAATGTGTTACAGGTCCTTAGTTAGAATCCTGGGAGCCTAAAAAATTCCTTTAATTTTTTTTAAATGTACACAATGCGAGCCGCACACCGAGGCCGCGTACACCAAGCAAGCTGCACACATCCGAGTCGCACATCTTCAACAGATTCATGAAAAAACGACATTTTTCACTCTTTTTTGCTCCAAAACACGATCAAAAACTCGTTTTTATGAAAAATGTAAAGAAGAAACACCCCTTATTTTGGCCCGATCTATCCAAAAACGCAAATATCTTTTTAAAATAATTTCAAATAAGCTCCATATCTGAAAAAAATTAATTGATATAATCCAAGCTCTAATACCAATTGTAAGTCCCAAACTATGGATCCAAATCAGTAATTAATAAGATAACAGCAATCAAATAGAGTGTTAGAAGGAGTAGAAGAAGAATCAAAGCAAGCATGCACACATTTATATCATATAAATGTCAAGTACACCCTGTCACACGTACACTGTTCATTCGTACCCGACAAGAATGACATAGCCATTTATATACACCCCACACCAACATATATGAGTGCAGCTGCACACACATGTATGGCTGCACACGATGTGTGCAGCCGCACACACGTGTGTAGCCGCACACACATGTGTGGCTTCACACATACATTGACAGATCTATCAATCTACCATCATACCACTACACTATTGCTCTATCAACCTACCAAGCTCTATACAAAAGAATGCCCAGCCCAAACCACAAAAGAATAGCCTTTCAATCTAAAAAATTTCTCCTCATAAATTATTGCATGGGAGAGAATAAAAATAAAATGCGCAAATTTAAACTATCCTAAACAAAAATTAATCTTCAAAGCGAATCATTTTTAAAAAATTGACCAGCACATCGAATCGAGCTTTGTTAAATGGCTTGGTGAACAGATCCGCTACATTATTTTCAGAGTGAACCTATTCTAGCCGAATAAGCGAGCGATCATAATTTTCTCTAATAAAATCAATTTTGATGTTGATGTGCTTGGTTTTTGAGTGCTGGACTGGATTTTTAGCAATTTGGATTGCAGCCTCATTATCACAAAATATAGGGGTTTCTTGAAAATTCAAACCGTAATCCAACAGCTAATGTTGGACCCATATGACTTGAGAACAGCAAACAGATGCAACTACATATTCTACTTCTATTGTTGAGGTCGAGACAATATGCTGCTTCTTGCATTGTCAAGACACCAACCTATCTCCAAGAAATTAACATCCTCCTAAAGTCGATTTCCTGTCAAGTTCGTAACCACCATAATTGTTGTCTGCAAAAGTGTAAAGGTCAAATTCGGAATTTTTTGGATACCAAAGACCCAATTTTGGGTTGCCTTTGATATACTGAAAAATTCTTTTAACAACAGTAAGATGAGACAGGTTAGGATTAGCGTGGTAGCGCGCGCATTGACAGACCGCAAACATAATGTATGGGTGAGTCGCAGTCAGATACATCAGCGATCCAATTATTGATCTATAGTATGTGTGATCTACGAATTTGCCTTCGAGATTGGGAGTTAGCAATGCTCTCTCTGGAATGGGCGTCAAAGCAGTTTTAGCATCTCTGAACCCGAACTTCTCGAGCATATCATCCATATATTTGGCTTGATGAATAAGGATCCCTACTGAACGTTGTTTGACCTGAAGCCCCAAAAATGTCGTCATCTCCTCCAATGAAGTCATCTCGAACTGCTTTTTCATGACATCCTCGAATTCTTTGCGAAGTTGAGGAATCATCGACCGGAAGATGATATCGTCCACATATATTTTGACAAGAATCTGGTCTGAACCGACATGCTTGATGAATAGGGTTTCATCGATGGTTCCGCAGGAGTAGCCATGGTCGAGCAAGTGTTGTGTGAGTGTAGCATACCAGGCTCTGAGAGCTTGATGCAATCCATACAAAGCCTTGTCTAACTAGTAGACATGATTAGGAAGTTTGGAGTTAACAAACCCAGGGGGTTGGTCAACATAAATCTTCTCCTTCACCTTGCCATACAGGAAAGCTATCTTGACTTCCATTTGGTATACAGTAAAGTTCATGTGAGAAGAGTAAGCGAGGAAGATACAGATAGCCTCCAGGTGCACAATTGGAGCAAAAACCTCTGTATAATCAAGACCCTCAATTTGTTTGAACCCACGAACCACCAATCTCACCTTATTTATTACAATTACACCTGAATCATCTTGCTTGTCTGAAACAACCATCTAGTGTCGAAATATTTCTTGCCTTTAGGGAGCTCCACCAACTTCCAAACCCCAAGCCTTTCGAATTGATTAAGCTCGTCATGCATGGCATCAACCCAGATGGGTTCATTCAACGCCATTTCAACATTCTTGGGCTCTATTTGAGATATAAAGCAAGAATAGAGACATGTGTTGACATCCCCACTCTGGCTTCTCGTTCGAACACTGTCGCTCAGTTGGCCAATGACGTTGTCTATCAGATGATCGCGCTGTATGCGAGAGGGAATTTCGTGACTGATGTCATTGAATGTGACAGGAAGATTATGGATATTAATGGCTCCATCATGTGTTGAAGAATCCATGGTAGATGTACTGGCGTCATGTGGTGGATTTTGTACAAACTCATGTGCGATTTGTTCGGGAAAAAGAAGTTCCATTAGATTTTGAGTCACAGCGGAAACATCTTGGTTCATGAACTCTTTTTCAACTGGAGTTAGAGGAGTAGCATCAGTATCTGGAGCAGCTTGTGATGTTGGAGACTCTGGAGAAGTAGTTGAAACAGATGACTCCACGAGAAGATCAGTAGTAGAAACCAATGGCGGTCTATAGACAACCTCTCCTCATCGTCTTCAATTGTAGTCTTCGAGCCAGATGAAGCCCTAGCTTGGTTATCAGATGACATAAAAAAAGATTTGTATAGAGATGTGTAATCAGATAACCAATCAGGAACCACTCTAGCGTCTGTCGCATTCTCTTCAATCCAACGAACATCGAAAGACTCCATAATTTTTTTGGTCTTCTTGTTGTATACCCAGTAAGTAGTACGAGCAGCGTAACCAACAAAATAACAATCATCAGCTTTAACATTGAATTTAGGGTTGGATTTCAAGTGAAGAAGGGTGCAAGGGCAACCAAATACTCATAAATGCCTGATAGATGGCTTGTGTCCATAGAGGATCTCATATGGTGTCTTCATCTGGGCTTTGTTGATCAGGACACAATTTTGAACATAACAAGCTGTGTTAATCGGCTCCACCCAAAAGAAAACTGGAGGTTTAGAATCACAAAGCATCGTCCTTGTAGTGTCTTGCAGTTTTTGATTCCTCCGTTCAGCAACACCGTTTTTTTTGTGGTGTTTGTACGGAGCCAAATTGAAGCGGAAAAATGATCATGAACAACGTTCTTGAATTCAGTTCCATTATCTGTACGAAGTGCTTTCACTTGGTGGTTGGTTTGGTTCTTTATCATCACAATGAAGTTCTTAATAAGATCGGCGATACTAGCTTTGTTGGATAGAAAGAAAACCCATGTGAAACGAGAGAAATCGTCTATCACAACGAGACACTATGAATTTTGATTGATGCTGAGGACATTAACCAGACTAAACAAGTTCATATGCAACAAGTGGAGCACCTGACTAATGGAGTTGACCAGCTTTGGCAAATGTTGTTTCCGATGGTGTTGGCCTTGAGCACAAGAAACACATTTTTCAAAAGTAATGAAATCTCTGATAGGTAGACCACGGACCATTTTGTTCTTAGCAATACGATTCAGATTCTTTGCATTTGCATGACTGAGTCGATGATGCCACAACGTTACATTATGTTCTGAGACTTTGGAAAAGAGACAAGTGACTTCATTGGGTACATTGTTGTTCATGTCGATAACATAGGATACGCTTTGATTTTATGAGAATCCACTCTTCCGGAATGACAATGCTCGGCTTTAAGATCAGACATTCTTTATCTGTGAAGTAAGTTGAGTAGCCTTTGTCGCAAATATGGGATACGCTTAACAAACTGTGCTTTAATTATGGGGCATAGTTAACATTGTCAAAACTTAGCACTCAATTTGAAACAATTCCCTTCTGAGTTATCTTTCTGCCTTCAATGCCCGCGAAGGAGACATATCCCCCATTAAATGTCTGAATGTCGTGCAGTTGACATATATCTCCAGTTATGTGCCGGGAGCAGCCGCTGTCGACATACCAGGGTCTGACGACATTCCTCCGCAACTTTCCCTACACGATGTGCCGGGAGAAGCCGCTGTCGACATACGTGGGTTTAGCCTTTACTTTCATAGGTTTTTCATTTGAATATTCCCTTTCATTAGATTTAGAGGTTAATGGTGAATGATCTTAATTCAATTTTGGTACCCACTTAAAGTTAGGTTTTGAAACTTTTTTAGTTAGTTTCGAGCCGGTGGATTTTCCACTCAAAGATTTTCAAGATCCGGTCTCGCCCTTTGACAAAATCGACTTGGGCTTAGCCTGAGTTAATTTTGGCAGACTATTATTGAATTTATGGAAGACCTGTTTATTCTTTTGAAAATTGGCCGTTTTCTTGTTTTGATTTATGTTCAAGTCACCATTCCGAGAACGAATTCTGGGGAGTTTTCTAGTTAAAGATCGTCCCCAAAATTCATTCTCTCCTCCTTTTGATGTGTGAGATACAAACATTCGGTTTAAACAGTTTCTTCCAGTGTGTCTAGCAGTGCCACAGTTAAAACATATTTGTTTATTATCATTGGTTTTGACACTGTTTTTGACAAATTTCTTTCTTTTGTTTTTATTTCTAACACTTTCACATTTGCAAGAACAATCACAATATTTTGAAGCAAATGTGGAAGGTGTAGAAGCATTTGAATCAGACAAAGATACATTTTCAGATAAAGCATTCTCAGTTGCAATCTTATCATAAAAAAAAACAATACCACTAGACACAAAATTGTTTAAATTCAAATTTAATGCAGAATCATTACAGAAACTGACACCAAACTTTGACACGTCATCATTATTAGAAACGTTACTATCCAAAATTTTATTATTTGACTGTATTGCTTGCTCAGAAGCTGACTTTCCATATACCATGTAAGGTTCTCTGTAAATTTCTTCTTGATACAAAGAAATAGCAGTGTAATTATGATTGAAGGGAGGGGGGACACTCTTAAATCCTAGTCCAACTTTTATCTGATTTCTATGAGTAATATCTCTCCAATGCATTTGTCCCTCGATCATTTTTGCAATAGTTTCACTTGACCCATCAAATTTTTTTAAAATTAAATTCAACATTTTCAAAACGTGTTTTCAATAAGTCAAGTTCAGCGGTCACAACTTCAAATTTTCGTTTGCTGTGGTCATAGTTCTCACATTTGTTCCTATAATCCTCTTGTAATTTCCTAAAGTCCGTTATTTTATTTTTTAGTTGAGTCTTTAAGGGCTTTTGGTTTTTCCTAAGTGTGTATCCCTTATATTTTAGGTCCTCATTCTCTCTCTTGATTAAATCTATTGATTCTCGCAAAAATTTCATAGTTTTAGCACAAGATGGAGAGCAACCGGATTCACTTACCTCGAATGGATGAGGAAGTCATTTTTTTTAATTGCCCTTTGACTTAAAAAACGAGAAAGTCAACCTTGAAATTCAAATTTAAAAAGTCAAACTTGAAAAGTCAAACTTAAAACTCAAATGGAAAAGCTAAATTTGAAAATTTAAAAGATAAACAAAAAAAGTCAAAGTGTAAAGTCAAAAGTCAAAGTTGAAAGTCAAAAACCCAATTTTAAATTCAAAAGACAAAAATAAAAGTCAAAAATTAAAAGCTTTAGGAAGCTTCAGGAAGAGTACAACAAAAAATGTGAAAATTACGATCACATTAAAAACAAACTTGCTGCTATAACTGAAAAACTTGATGCTTTGAAAATTAAGTGTGGAAAAATAGATGTTAGTTTCAAAAATTATACTGCGTCAAGTAAGACAGTCGAGTCCTTAGTTGAAAAACAATTGAGTTTTAAAGATAATCAAACCAAGGGTTCAGGGTATCACAGTGTGCCCCCTCTTTTAAATCACAAGTATAACCCACCCCTTGAGACCAATGAGGAAGAAGTGCCTGCTCAGTATGGCCAAACCCCTTCTCCAGATTCAATTTAGACTGAACAATGAGGGCCAAATGAGGGTGTTAAGGTGAAGAATATTGATGTTTCTACTTCCTGTGCAGGTAAAGTAGCGGAAGATGAGAGCAAGGAGAACACTATTGAATAAACCAATATCTCCTTGCACTCTGAATCTGTTGCTTCGAACTCAGCTGCTTCTGATCAACCTGCTGTTGAGAAATACAGGCCACCAATTTCAATGCAACAGAATGCTTGTTGCAAGTATGGATGTGGAAACAACAAGAGGCAAGGGAAGGACACACCACCAGGGGTAGGAAGAAACAACTTCCCAGTAAAGAAAAAGACTTGTTTTCACTGTGGAACATCTGGACACATTGCCACAAATTGTCCTAATCAAGCATACGTTCCATACTATGTACAAGGGTGGCAAAACGAGCAAAGAGGGAGATACTCCAAAAGAAACCCCTCAAGGTCACGTTTAGACAATGGTGACTGGAACGCGCAGAAGGCCAAGAATCAAACCCACAAGGCCAAGAATCTGAATCCCAAGGGCAAGAAGGGAATGTCGGCCAAGAAGCCCAATCCAAGAGATGCTCCAGTGAAACAAAGACATGTTTGGTTAAATTCATCTCAATGGCTGACATCAAGATCAAAATCAAGTACTGAGCCACCCATCGGATCGAAAAAGAAATGGGTTAAACCCGACTACAGATGGGTTCCAAAGGTTCACTCTCCCAAATCTTCTAACGATTCTAATACTTCTTAATCTTCTGTTTGTGATAAAGATGATATGTCATGGGAGAGAGTACCATGAAATGATGACAAAGGTCGACCCAGTTTCAAAATGGATTGGGTTCCAAAGACCAACTAATCCTACTCTATGTCGGAGCAGCTATGGAGGCATATCATCAGACTTCAGTTTGTTGGTAGTGGATGTTCCAGGCACTTGATAGGGGACATCTCACAGTTGTGCAAAACTTAGAACTTTGTTTGAGAGTATGTGTCTTTTGTGGGAGATAGGAAGGAAGGAGAGGATCACATAGGGTTTGAGATTAACGAAGTGAAATATTTTCGGATCTGTTCTGAGATTGTTGTAACGACCCAAATTTCACATCTAAAAATTTTGTTTTTAAATCAATACTTTAGAAAACATTTGTAAATAAAACATTGTCTAATCAAACCATTTCATAACATACATCGTGTCTGAAAACCGAAATATGAAAACAATCAAATATCAAAATACAAAATCCCAGAATGACTCATGGTGCGGAAAACAATGTGCGTGTATGATGTGCCGCTACCACGCCATCTCCTTCCGCTTCGCTCAACAGATACCTGAAAACAAAACTATAAACCGTAATCACGAATCTTAGTGACTTCCCCCACCGTACCACATACCAAATAACCACATAATATATATATATATATATATATATATATATATATATATATATATATGTATATAGTTATCCATATCTGGGTGCCCGACCTACCCCTTCGGTCCTCTCGACCGGGTACTAACTAGCATATCTGGGTGCTAGTCTCCCATTCGGTCCTCTTGACCGGATGCTCACTAGCATACCTGGGTGCTAGTCTCCCCTTTCGGTCCTCTCGGCCGGATGCTGGGGACTATTTCACCCCTGACCATTACCACACAACACGTATCACATAATCAATCTAGCATGGCTAGGCATGACTGCCCCTTCGGTCCTATCGACCGGTAATCTGGGGACTATCTCCCCTACTGTAACTAGCACATAGCATCATATCATACTAGCACATAAACATAACACAGTTAGTAGCGACCCTAGATGAATATCACAGAGACAATCATATAATCATACAACTCCTACTAGTGAGTCGACATTGTATCCTTAGACCCACTACTACTGGAAGGTAACTCACCTCAGAAAGTAGTTGCTGAAAGTCGGCTTGCTAAGCGTTTGACTGTTGAATCGGTAATCCTTCGGCTATAAATCATAAACATAGATTAGCCACTCATAAACACCCTTAGGTCAGATGACTGACCCACCCCTGGTCCAAGGTCAACTCTGTGGTCCAAGTCAATTTCTAGTTAACTGGACTCGCCGAGTCATGGCATAGACTCACTGAGTCCTTCTCCTACTAACCCGGTCCTACTTGACAAGTCCGTCTTCCCACTCACCGAGTCACCCTTAACTCACTACTTGGGACGATAGAACCGACTCGCGATCTGACTCGTCGAGTCCAAGAACAACTCGTCGAGTCTATGCGAGCAAATCTCTTACTCGCTTCTAAATCCTCACCAGAGCAGCCTTTATGAGGATTTGGGTTTCTGGGACTATTGCTACACGTTAAATTGCTAATTCTGCATAAAGATACGAAGGGTTGGATATTCAACACCTAAACCCCTCTTACTCAGTAACAGTTCATATGACTCGCCGAGTTTGAAGAACAACTCGTCGAGTTCCAGGCAATCTTCATAGGACTCGCCAAGTCTAAGACCAACTTCATAGAACTCGCTGAGTTCCACTTTGGGACTCGCCGAGTCCCTTCAACACACTTCCCATACAGACCAATTCTAAGACATGCAACGCTTCCAAACCATAGGTCTATGTTCCTAGGGCATTCTTATCACGTAAATTTGCAAACTTTACGTGAATGCATGGCCCTAGAAGCTCGAAAAGGCAAATCCAAGCTCTTTATGAGGTCATACACTCAATGGGGACCTCAATCACTTCAACCACAGAAACTTTATACTTATAATACATCCATAAGGTCTAGATCTAAAGTCCTTTCGGATCATAAAGCACCAACACATGGAGTTTGGTGTTTTATGGCTTGAAATCTACCAATTAGGGATAAAATAGTGATCAAGGAAGGGACGTTTCTACCTGAATGGAAGCCTCTTGCAGGGTAGATGTCGGATCTACTTCTCTTAAGCTTCAAACTTCCTTCACAATGCCAAAATCAATCACAAGGACAAAAAAGGGGCTAGGGTTTTACTCTACAGGTCTTCTGGACGTGTTAAGGACAAGAGAGGCCGAGTTAGAGTGCTTAAATTGTAGCACCTGGTTCCTGGTACGTAAGACTTATCTTAGTGTTTTTCATTTTAGCCTTGGACTCGGCGAGTTGTAGGCATGACTCACCAAGTAGAGACGAGATCTGGAACACGTTTAAGTTGGCGACTCGGCGAGTCCATATTCTCGACTCGGCGAGTCCCCGTTGTCTGATGAAACCCTAAATTTCAAGGGCTTGTACCCTATTTAAGCCCTCTTATCCGGCCCCAAGCTCGCCCCCTTCACCCTCAGAGCTCTCTATATCGTTCAACCATTGTTCCTTGTGAGATTGAAGTGCTTTGGTGTGTTTTCTTGAAGAATTTGATAGAAAAGGAGAGTAGATCAAGAAGAGAAGAAGGAGGGCAGACATGTTGGTGTTATTATAGTAATTTCCTTGAGGTATAACTCAGTTTCCCTCTGTTTTCATGCTCATTATCCCTTGTAGCTCCATGAAAGTCCTTCTTGAGCCTTTCCCCAAGCTTGATTGTGTATCAGAGTTGATAATAAGTTGGTTAGCCTCTAGATCTAGGCATGATTAAACTCCAGGAGCTTAGATCTATTGCCTTTATGGAGCCATAGTGCATGAAAGCCCTAAATTTACTCTTTTGGTGCATTTTGAGCCCTAAAAACCTAATCGGTGTTTATTTACACGTAAAGTTGGAAACTTTACGTGTAAACGAGGCCCTAGAAACCCAAATCTATGAATGACATGAGCTGGATTCAAGCAGAATCGCATGTATAGTATTTACATGCAGCAGACTCGGCGATTCGTTCATCTGACTCGGCGAGTCGAGTCGCGAGTCCCCGAGTTTTACCCCTTTTCGTGTTTGCGGGTTGGGGTAGTGATTCATAGGGTGTGACTCAGTGGGTTGGAAGCCAGAATCACTCATAAGGTAACTCGGCAAGTCGATGCCATGACTCGGCGAGTTCAAGGAAATCTTCTTGCCTCAAGAACGGACTCGGAGAGTTCTTCATACAACTCGGCGAGTCTCAACATAAAGTGTTCTTTAGATGAAGATGAACTCGACGAGTTGTTCATACAACTCGGTGAGTAGAATGAAGGACGTTTGGTCATCAGCTTAGAAGGAAAACTCATCGAGTCAATGCCAAACTCGACGAGTAGAGATGGGATAGTGGTCAGACAAAGGGATAGGGACTCGGCGAGTTGACAAGTCAACTCGGCGAGTCAGGTCAACTGGAAGTTGACTTTGACATTCACTCATGGTTTGGTTAAGGGTAAATGGTCAGTTTACCCTGAGGTCGGTTAGCAGTATTTGACTAAGTGTTTGGTGGCAATTACAGCAGGAGGATTTCCGGAGCAGCAGCAGCAACAGCCAGACCTGTAACACCGAAAATTTTCAAAACAAAATTTTCAATTTTTATAAAACATAATTCCATTGATATTCATAAAACAACCATTTTAATTATCCAAACAAGACAATACAAAATACCAAGATCATGATATCAAGCTCCGAATGTGTGTGTGTACGGATCAAGCCGGCGCCTTCCCGCGGTCGTCAGTAGTACCTGAAACAATAACATCAACACTGTAAGCACAAGGCTTAGCGAGTTCCCCAAAATACTACATATAACATATATTAGCCACTCGAGGCTATAACTCTGTGGGTCCGTGCACCCAAACTCTGTGAACCATCAGGTTCTAACTCTGTGAACCTTCCGGTTCTAACTCTGTAAACATGCACAGCATCAATCACATAGAAGTAAGGCAGTACAACACATAACATACATAGCATACAAATACTCTACCACATAACTCTGATTACCTACTCAAGGTAAAGTATAGTGAGAAGACTCACCTCGCGTGTCTCGGTAAATCGTAAACCTGAAATCGCTAATCACTCGACCTGTCGAGCTGTCGTCCCCCTATAGCACAATACACCTCTAATTAACACTTTCCCAACTAGGGTTGACCACACTATAACAAGTCAATCTAGGTCAACGCTGGTCAACGGTCAACGGTCAACTTTGACCGGACTCGGCGAGTACCCAGGCGACTCGGTGAGTCTGGGCGTATACACCAATTTCCCTGGAACCTCCCTTGACACGTCGAGCATTCCCTCAACTCGACGAGTTCCACCTGGCATGAGTTGTGGGGCCACCACAACTCAACTCGCCGAGTCTCAAGAACAACTCGGCGAGTCCAGTTAGACTCAGTCCACCTGTCCATTCTGACTCCCCCTTGACTCACTGAGTTCACCTTTCCCAACTCGGCGAGGCCACTCACAGAGTGGTCGGGCAACATTCATGCTACTCGCCGAGTCTGTTCTTCGGACTCGGCGAGTCCATGCCATGCACTAACTCAATCTTGCTCTAAAGGTCAGATCCAGTTCATTAATCCATAGATCCAGTCCCTCCAAGCTCATTTAGCACGTAAAGTTACAATCTTGATGCACATACAACCTCTATATGACCATATATGATGTTTATGACTCAAATACTACAACACAAGGTCAAAGACTCTATTGTCACTCATAAAGCTTGATGAGTGAGGCTCTCTGGACCTCTATGGATCCAGATCCATGGCCTCAACTCAAAAAGGGAACCAATGGGCATGAAATCATCCCATAAATGACCACCACAAGCCCTAAATTGCATCATGCTTCACTAAACAGAAAATGGTCCAAGATAATACCTCTAGAGTGATGATCTAAGCTCCAAATCCACGAAATAGCAACCTCCTTTGCTTCCTCTTGCCTAGGGTCTCCTTCTTTTTGCTAAATAACACACACAAGATCAAGAATGGCTCCTTTCTCTTCACAAATAGCTCAAGAACACAAGGGTCACTCACTGAGGGTTGGGTGAGCACAAATGACGGCCATAAGGCCCTTTAAATAGGCCTCAAACCCGGAGATTTAGGGTTTCATTACACAGCGCAGACTCGCCGAGTCCATATCCTGGACTCGCCGAGTCCAGGCGCGCACCAATGTTCAATTCCGCGTCTCTACTCGGCGAGTCTGAGCTCCAACTCGCCGAGTCCCTCTCACAATATGACAAAATTAGATTTACAAGATACCTGGTAAAATCTGGATGTTACAACTCTCCCCCACTAGAACTAGACTTCGCCCTCGAAGTCTCGCTCTAAAATAGCTCCGGATGCTGCTCCCGCATCATACCCTCCGGCTCCCAGGTCATTTCTGATCCCTTCCGATGTTGCCACTGTACCAATACCAGAGGTACCTCCTTGTTCCTCAAAATCTTGATCTTCCGATCCCTGATAGCCACTGGTCTCTCAGCGTAATTCAGGCTTGCATCTACCTGAATATACTCTAATGGAACCACTGCCGACTCGTCGGCTATACATTTCCTCAACTGCGATACATGAAAAGTGTTGTGAATCTGTCCCAACTCTGCTGGTAACTCCAGCCGATAGGCTACCCGGCCCACCCTTTCGATCACACGAAACGGACCTATAAACCGGGGCCCCAATTTGCCCCTCTTCCTGAACCGGATCACTCCTTTCCAAGGAGAAACCTTCAAGAGAACAAAGTCGCCGACCTGAAATTCCAGCTCGGACCGGCGTCTATCCGCGTAACTCTTTTGTCGGCTCTGAGCGGTCAATAACCTCTGTCTGACCAGCTGTATCTGCTCTGTCGTCTGATTCACGATCTCTGTACTGCCCATTACCCTTTGCCCAACCTCTCCCCAACATATGGGAGTTCGACACCTCCTACCATACAACAGCTCAAAGGGCGGCATATCGATGCTCGAATGATGGCTGTTATTGTAGGAAAACTCCGCCAAAGGCAAATACGCATCCCAACTACCCCCAAAGTCCGCTCACTCTGGCCGTCGGTCTGGGGGTGGTATGCGGTACTAAAATGCAGCTTAGTACCCAACTCCTCATGAAATTTCTTCCAGAAGCGGGAAGTGAAACGCACATCACGGTCTGAAACGATCGAGATCGGCACCCCATGCCGAGATACAACCTCCCTCACATAAATCTCCGCCAACTTCTCCGCCTAAGAACTCTCACTGATGGCAAGAAAGTGAGCGCTCTTCGTCAACCTATCCACAATCACCCAAATTGCATCGACTCCTCTGGCAGTCCTCGGCAATTTGGTGATGAAATCCATAGTGATCTGTTCCCACTTCCATTCAGGAATCTCCAATGGCTGCAACTTGCCATGCGGTCTCTGGTGTTCGGCCTTCACCCTTCGACAGGTCAAACACCTCTCGACAAACCATGCGACATCCCTCTTCATACAAGGCCACCAATACTCCTTCCTTAGGTCCAAATACATCTTTGTAACCCCGGGATGGATCGAAAATTTCGATCTATGAGCCTCCTCCATCAATGTAGTACGTGTACCGCCTACAAACGGTACCCAGATCCGGCCCTGATAAGTCATAAGGCCTCGACTATCCGATACGAACTCCGAAACCAACCCAACGACCCGCTCTCTCTTCTGCATCTCCGGACGCACAGCCTCGGCCTGTGCCCCACGAATGGCGTCCAGAACTGGAGCTATCACAGTCAGTCGCAAACATACATTTCGCAATGGAGCACTCTCCGCCCTGCGACTCAATGCGTCGGCTACCACATTAGCCTTGCCCGGGTGGTACAAAATCTCGCAATCATAATCCTTGACCACATCTAACCACCTTCTTTGCCGCATGTTTAGGTTAGGCTGATCCATCAGGTACTTCAAGCTCTTATGGTCCGTGTAAATCGTACAACGAACCCCATACAAGTAGTGCCGCCAAATCTTGAGGGCGAACACCACTGCCCCCAACTCCAGATCATGTGTAGGGTACCTCGTCTCGTGAGGCTTCAACTGCCTCGATGCATATGCTATCACATGTCCCTTTTGCATCAGTACTGCTCCCAGTCCTAAAATCGATGCATCACAGAATACCACAAAACCCTCCATCCCTTCCGGAAGAGCTAATACCGGAGCTTCACACAACCTCTGGTGAAGCGTCTCAAAGGAGGTCTACTGCTCGGGACCCCATAGAAATGTAACACCCTTCCGGGTCAATCTGGTGAGTGGAACCGCAATCTTGGAGAAATCCTTAATAAACCTCCGATAATACCCTGCCAACCCAAGGAAACTCCGGATCTCAGAAGGTGACCTTGGCACCTCCCACCTCATCACTGCATCAACCTTGGCCGGATCGACCAATATCCCCTTCTGGTTAACGAGATGTCCCAGAAACTGGACCTCCCGTAACCAAAAATCGCACTTGGAAAACTTTGCATAAAGTTTCTCCGATCTCAAAACTCCAAGAACCTCCCTCAAATGCTCCTCGTGCTGCTCTCTAGATCTCGAATATACCAGAATATTATCAATGAACACAATCACCAACCGATCCAACATCGGCCGACATACCCTGTTCATGAGGTCCATGAACACAGCCGGGGCATTGGTGAGCCCCAAAGGCATCACCACAAACTCATAATGCCCATAACGCGTCCTGAATGCTGTCTTCTGGACGTCCTCGTCCCGTACTCTCACCTGATGATAGCCCGACCTCAAATCAATCTTGGAGAACCAAGATGCTCCCTGTAACTAATTGAATAAATCGTCGATCCTCGGCAACGGGTAACGGTTCTTGACCGTCAACTTATTCAGTTCCCGATAATCAATACACATGCGATGCGAGCCATCTTTCTTCTTCACAAACAGGATGGGTGCTCCCCACGGCGAGCTACTCGGCCGAATAAACCCCTTCCCCAGCAACTCCTGAAGTTGCGAGGATAACTCTTGCATTTCTGGAGGCGCAAGGCGATACGGCACCTTAGCGATAGGCGCGGCTCCCGGAACCAAATCGATACCAAACTCCACTTGCCTCACGGGAGGCACACCTGGTAACTCTTCGGGAAAGACATCTGGAAACTCACGCACCACCGGAACTTCATCCACCGAACTCGGTCTCTCGGAGATCACTCGCGTATCCATCACATACGCCACAAAACCCTTACAGCTCTGCTGTAAACACTGCCTCGCCCTAGCAGCCAAACAAAAGGCTGATCCAGAACGTGTACCCTCGCCGTAAACCGAAAGAACTCCCCCACTAGGATCTCGTATAGTCACCAGCTGACGCTCGCAATCGATAACCGCGCCGAATCGGCTCAACCAGTCCATGCCCACTATAACACAGACATCACCCATCGCAATAGGAATCAGGTCGATCGGGAACTCAACCCTAAAAATTTCCAATACACATCCCCGGAGGACCTCCGTGGCACAAATCACTCTGTCGGCGGCTATGGAAACCCGCAGGGGTCGACTCAGTGGCCCACAACTAACACTGATATGCTGACTAAATGTCAAAGATACAAAAGATCGACTCGCACCCGAGTCAAATAACACTAAAGCAGGTACAAAATTCACAAGGAAGGTACCTATGCATAGCATAATATAAGCATAATATCTCGACACCATAAATAAATAATAATAAGAAAGCGTACCAGCCACAACGTCGGGTGCAGCGTGGACCTCTTCCGCAGTCAGCTGAAAGGCTCTCCCCCGAGCCCTCGGTGCCTCGGCCTTCACGGGCCGACTCTCTCTAGCAGTAGCTCTGATGGCGGCGGGAGCAGACCCCTGAGATGCTCCGCGTAGCAGTGGACACTCTGCCTTCCGGTGTCCAGTATGGTTACAGTGGAAGCACACTCTAAACCCCTTGGGGCATTCCTTGGCCATATGCCCCTCCTTGCCACATTTGTAGCAAGACCCCGCTCGACAGACTCCATCGTGACCCTTGCCGCACTTCCCACAAGTGCGGCCCTTCTGGCTCCCGGGTCGGGGATCAGCGGGCTTGGCCCGCTTGGCTGCCGGCTGGGACTGTGCCGGCCGCTGATCCCTCCCCAGAGACTCCGCCTCCTCCCTGGCCTGAGTCTCAAGCTCAATCTCCCTCTTCCGAGCATTTTCCTGAAGCTCGGCAAATGTCCGATACGAGGAGTTCGCAGCGAACTCCCGAATATCCCGTCTCAGAATGCTCAGGTAACGGCTCATACGTGCCTGCTCGGTGGACATGTGCTCAGGGCAGAACATCGCCCTCTCATGAAACATCCTCGTAATAGCTGTGACTGACTCGGTACCCTGCTTGAGGGTCAGAAACTCCTGTGTCAGACGTTCCCTCTCCACCTGAGGAACGTACTCATCTCGGAACATGGTAGTGAACCTCTCCCAGGTCACTGCCGAAAGCTCAGCCGGTGTGAAGTGTGCCGTCACAAACTTCCACCAGTCCTTCGCTCCCAAGCGAAGCTGGTTCAGCGCGAACCGAACCTTCAAATGCTCAGGGGACGATCAAGTGAAGAAGAATCCCTCCATATCAGATATCCACCTCATAGCTGCCACTGGATCCTGCGTACCATCAAACTCTGGTGGCTTGGTGTTGCTGAACTCCCTAAACAATGTCGCATCACCTCCCTGGGGTCTTGCCGCAGCAATCGCTGCGGTAGCCGCTGCAACCATAGCCTCAGAAAGAGCGGCATAGCGCTCGTTAAATGTCTCAATCAACGCGGTCTTAATGGACCCGAACATCTCTGGTAACTCAGCTCTGATGACTGCAGCCACCTCCTCATGAATGATCTGTCGAATCTCCTCATCGCTAGTTCCGACATCCTCCGGCATGTGACGTGTCCTCACCATGATCAACCTCTGAAATACAACATGCGATAATTAGAATTTACTCGAACACTCTTACATTCGACAATCCACCCCTCCTTGATTCTTGGTATCCCAAGATTCTTATTTGGACTGTGTACCGCACCGGTGCTTTCAGTAGTACGGGCCCAATACTACTGTCCGCACCGTCTCAGTACACACCCCAAATCTTCCTCTTCAGATCCCAATCCCCAAGTACTCTATTATACTTAAATCGCTCTGTAACAGGTCTCACACGAAGTCCTAGCTGCTACCTAATTACTCTCAGCATCTCATAGCAGCTCACCCCTCCCTAGGCTAAGGCATCACAAAACAGGCCACTCTAGTCCTATTAGTAATACCTAGCCTACTCTAGCATGCAAATACATCACATTAATAATAATTATCACATAATATAAAGGTATTTTGGGAATTCACCGTTCGGGCGCTTGCTGATCGTACACACGTTTCTTCCTGGAAAATCTTTTACTCTTAGAAAACTTTGGTTTTATTTTGAAATATCTCTTCAATTCTTCAGTTTGAGTTCAAATACCCCCGAAGGTGTACCCGAATCCCTCAAACCAAGGCTCTGATACCAATTTGTAACACCGAAAATTTTCAAAACAAATTTTTCAATTTTTATAAAACATAATTCCATTGATATTCATAAAACAACCATTTTAATTATCCAAACAAGACAATACAAAATCCCAAGATCATGATATCAAGCTCCGAATGTGTGTGTGTACGGATCAAGCCGGTGCCTTCCCGCGGTAGTCACTAGTACCTGAAACAATAACATCAACACTGTAAGCACAAGGCTTAGTGAGTTCCCCAAAATACTACATATAACATATATTAGCCACTCGAGGCTATAACTCTGTGGGTCCATGCACCCAAACTCTGTGAACCCTCAGGTTCTAACTCTGTGAACCTTCCGGTTCTAACTCTGTAAACATGCACGACATCAATCACATAGAAGTAAGGCAGTACAACACATAACATACATAGCATACAAATACTCTACCACATAACTCTGATTACCTACTCAAGGTAAACTATAGTGAGAAGACTCACCTCGCGTGTCTCGGTAAATCGTAAACCTGAAATCGCTAATCAATCGACCTGTCGAGCTGTCGTCCCCCTATAGCACAATACACCTCTAATTAACACTTTCCCAACTAGGGTTGACCACACTATAACAAGTCAATCTAGGTCAACACTGGTCAACGGTCAACGGTCAACTTTGACCGGACTCGGCGAGTACCCAGGCGACTCGGCGAGTCTGGGCGTATACACCAATTTCCCTGGAACCTCCCTTGACACGTCGAGCATTCCCTCAACTCGACGAGTTCCACCTGGCACGAGTTGTGGGGCCACCACGACTCAACTCGCCGCGTCTCAAGAACAACTCGGCGAGTCCAGTTAGACTCAGTCCACCTGTCCATTCTGACTCCCCCTTGACTCACTGAGTTCACCTTTCCCAACTCGGTGAGGCCACTCACAGAGTGGTCGGGCAACATTCATGCTACTCGTCGAGTCTGTTCTTCGGACTCGGCGAGTCCATGCCATGCACTGACTCAATCTTGCTCTAAAGGTCAGATCCAGTTCATTAATCCATAGATCCAGTCCCTCCAAGCTCATTTAGCACGTAAAGTTACAATCTTGATGCACATACAACCTCTATATGACCATATATGATGTTTATGACTTAAATACTACAACACAAGGTCAAAGACTCTATTATCACTCATAAAGCTTGATGAGTGAGGCTCTCTGGACCTCTATGGATCCAGATCCATGACCTCAACTCAAAGAGGGAACCAATGGGCATCAAATCATCCCATAAATGACCACCACAAGCCCTAAATTGCATCATGCTTCACTAACCAGAAAATGGTCCGAGATAATACCTCTAGAGTGATGATCTAAGCTCCAAATCCACGAAATAGCAACCTCCTTTGCTTCCTCTTGCCTAGGGTCTCCTTCTTCTTGCTAAATAACACACACAAGATCAAGAATGGCTCCTTTCTCTTCACAAATAGCTCAAGAACACAAGGGTCACTCACTGAGGGTTGGGTGAGCACAAATGACGGCCATAAGGCCCTTTAAATAGGCCTCAAACCCGGAGATTTAGGGTTTCATTACACAGCGCAGACTCGCCGAGTCCATATCCTGGACTCGCCGAGTCCAGGCACGCACCAATGTTCAATTCCGCGTCTCTACTCGGCAAGTCTGAGCTCCAACTCGCCGAGTCCCTCTCACAATATGACAAAATTAGATTTACAAGATACCTGGTAAAATCCGGATGTTACAAGACCGTTCCCACACAGATCAGCAGCTATGAGGTGAGTTAACTTCTATTAGCGGTGGGTCTACCGTCACAATTCGGGCCCACCAGTAGGATTGTATGATAGATGTTTGTCTCTATGATATTCATCTAGGATTGCTACTACCTGTGATATGCTAATGAGCTGGTATGATATGATTGATGGGTTTTGGTCATAAGAACATCCTATGTGCTCATACAAACCCTAATGCTTGGATCTAGGTTTCTCTATTGTACATGGAATTCATACAAGACTATAAACCCTAGATCTAGTATATGATAATCAATATAACATATGAACTAGGATTTAGATCATACCTTGATTGTTATGTAGCAATAACAATCTCAAATCCTTCTTGTATTGACTTTAGAAAGCTTAGAGTCACAAATGTCACTCCTCTAATGATTCACAAACACCGAGAGCAAGAGGATGAAGAGGAGAACAGAAGGAGGCTGCCAAGCTCTTAGGTGCCATCACTAAATCAGCGAGGGGCCCACATATATCGCTTTTATCCTAATTTGAATAAAAGGAACGGATAAACTTTGACTCAATGCTCGCTTCCACTCACTCACCGAATCACACACAACAATATATTTTATAACACCAAGTCACTGGTGCGTTTACATATTATCAATGTGCAACCGACTTGCAACATACAACTCACACATCTCGGTTTCAAGAATATAAGATGTTATCTTCTCACCAATCACTCGTGATAAAATCCATGAAGTGATCCAAGTGAGCGTGGGTTTAATCCAATGCTCAAATTATATTCATAAGCACTCATGAACGTTGCAGAAAACATTTGCTTATGTCTAATGATCTTTAGACAATCCACACACCAATTTACGACAGTCTTCATTCATACCTACTTCCAACATATGAATGACTGTGGCCCGTTCAAATAATTTGACTGTTCTTAACCAATTAAATTATCTAGGAAGTCAAAACATGCAAGGTGAAACACAAGAATCATACTAATCCCATATGGCCTTAAACCTTTTAGTATAAATAAAACACATTTTATTTATCGCCATATTGGTTACTCATTATTTGTCGTTTAGGGTAATCAACTTCTTACTTGAACTATAAATATACTTGTCCCATGCTCTTAGCATGCACACAATGTTTACCTACGGTCTTTACTTTGTGAAATAGATCAAATGAACACATTTCCAATCATACACATTTCACAACTCCCAATTCTTATCACAAGTGTAAGAATATCAAATTCTTGCAACTTATAGAATATGCTAGATTTTAACATTTGATGCAATGATCCTTTTGTAATGTCACTGCACCAAGGTCACAATGACTATTGCCAATGAATTACAAAGCTCGTTATTGGAAATTATTACAAGAAGATTCCATAGACCTGATGTTTCTCACTCAAAGTACATTTCTTTGAACATCCTTTTGCATAAAGTTTCTAATCTAGACATAGATTCTCAATATCTAACTCCCAATATGGAAACCTTTCCATACTTACCATATCACAACTCATTCTTAATAGAATCTTATCTATTCATAATTATGTTGATATGCTCCATCCAAAATCATACTTCCAACTACTCACAAGCGACCAATCCTCAACGAGCTTTGGATCGTTCTTTGATAGTTGTTTAATTATCTCAGTCAAAACTAATTCTAGTCCTTTTTCCCTCTAAATGCGCTAGACATTTGGAAAATTTTAGAATGGTCAAATATTATAGCATTTGCAATCATTCATATACCCGAAGCATATGGGACACGATGCATAATGTCTTACATGAAGATTTGATACTTTATCAATCTTCTACCATAATATTTTATGTGCTACGTTCTCACAATTCGAAATATGAAGAGGTATTCCATAATCATAATTGAAATTTTGAGAATACACTATGTATCCTTGACTAAATTTATTAACATTCCACAACCTAATCCTTTAGATTTGAAGTGAAGCATAATATTCTCTCCCTTAATTATAGCAAAACAACTATTCAATCCTTACAACTTTGCAAGGTATAACTCTTGTTTTCTATAACTAATATTTCTAACTTGCAATACTAGCCTTAATAATCATACAATCATAACATTTATTCTCCCACTATCATGATGATTATTATAAACATAACACTTATGCTCCCACTAGCTTTGATATGTATTCAAAAAAGAGCTTAACTCACAGAAAAACAATACCTATTGAATTTCTCAAGTTCATATTTCTAATACTTAATGCTTTGATAATCTTTTATCAAAGCTTCTTAATTTCATACACCTTTGTCTAAGATAGCTCATATGTGTGTCTAAATAATTCAGACTAATTGCCAAATCTCACAATTCGAATCATGGAAAGGGATACCGTAACCATAATCGAATTCGAGAATCCAATTTTCACAATTACTATCTTCTTAAAATCTCTCTTAGTGAAAGCATTTCTTCACAGTCATTTTCGGGAAGGAGGGAAGCTTATGAAACTTAGATTTTAATGGCGTATGTGTTGTTATCCATGTGAATTTGTCAAAAACAAAGTTTATGACAAATCCAAACTCATATGGACCGAACTCTTAATCTTGATTTCTTGCCTTATGGTAACACGAGTGCCCACCATGTCTTCCAAGCAGTTAAGCAGCTCACCGTTTCCTATCAATGTCGTTTTCATTGATCAAGCTCCTTGCTTTTATGCATTCAAATGAGAACTCATAGAACTCACATGCATAATTAACTCAATTAGCATAGAAACAAAATAACATAAATACAATAGGTTATAAACCTCAAGTCGTGTGCTAGTGATGATTGATAAGGTTTATTCTTGATTTGTTCTTGAAACCTTTCAAGACCATTAACACTCCCACTGACTCCTTGACATATAATATTCTCTTGTCAATAAAACATTTCTTGACAACCAAATATTCAAGATTTAGTGTTGTTTTTATCAAAACAAAACACCATACAAAATTGGTCCTAATTGGTCTTTGTCTTATCCAAGACATCACAACTTTCCAATTTCAAATGTACAAAAATAAGAAAATCCTTTTCCAAATTCTACACTTGATGAATGTTATAAACCTTCTTAAGACTATTCACTCAATGTCACAATCTTAACTCTAATACTTGTTTTGGAACTAAGTATGATTGACTTCTTGATTTAACCATTTCTTCATTTCTTGATTCCTCTTCTTAGACATACAATTGCACTAAAACTCATTTAGAGGATCAATTTAGATATAGTTCTTAATCTTTAAGACTTATCATAAAACATAATAAAATGTACTCTCCCTTCTTCTTAGAATAGAAAAACTTTTATCTTTCTGCCTACTTGATTCTTCTTATTCGTTCTGCTATTGATTTAAACCTTTCCAATCAATTCAGAATCACACTTAATCTTATAAGTATAATCATATTTACTAAACCTTTAGTAAATCATGACGAATATCTTTCTTACTCTTGCGGTGGACTTGATGAACACACAACTTTGTGTACTTGATCTCTTAGTCCTTCACTTGACACTTTATCAACGAATTAGTCTAATTTCCAAATAGGAAATTTCTCATTCATCATGCAACCAAGTTGCGTGATTCCAAATTTCTGTCCAACTGAAACTTGGGCGATGAGAAACTCTCCCTATTTGGTAAATTCTCGTCATTTCCATAATCATCATAATTAAGAATAGCATCCATTTGTTGTAGAAATATGCGAACATCAATCTTTCATAACGATTTCATTGCAAGGAAATAAATAAATAAATAAATGAGTCAAATCAGAATTTATTTTATTCATAAAGCAGTGGAAAACATTTGTCCTTACAATGCAAAATCAACTGAAAAACTATGTAAATAAATATTCCTAACTACTTTATCATAACTTTCTATGCTCAAAATCTAATCTTCGAATCCATGCGATCGAGATCTATTTCTTCGTGATTAGACTCATCTTGCTTTTCCATCAAGCTTCCTCTCTTTTCATTGATCCTGCAAAACGTTCAAATGCAATCTTATCACACCATGTATTAATAATAAATGAATAAGAACTTAATGGAATTAGATAGTGGATTTTACCTGAAGTACAACCATACTCTTTGACTTTCCCATCTTCTGGGCTCTTCAGGTTCTTAGGGAAGACTCGTATCCAACGCCCTTTCTCTTGGTAGAAAACGCAGGTCGGTTCTCCTAGAACATCCTCGGAAGTATGGTTGGTTGACTTTCCCAACAAATATGCTCCATTACTTTGCCAAACCATTTCTGATTCAGCAGCAATGAGCATGTAAGTTAGGTCAATGAGGTTTGCATCATGATCCATCATATAGTACTTTCTTTTGAACTCATTATATGATTCAGGGAGTGACAGTAGAACCCAACATATATCCAACTCATCAGGGAATGATGCACCCAACATTATCAACCTATCGATGTGTCATTTCATTCCTACAACGTGGGCACACACGGGTTTACCATCTTCATGTTTCATTTCCAATAGGGATTTAGTGACATTGAACCTTTCAATTCTTTGATCTTGTGGGTTAGGGAGAATAATTAGAGGAGGTGGAGGAAGTGAAGCATGATTTCTCGTTCCTCGATCGAATCGTGGAATATCATCTTCATGTGGAATGCTTGTTCTACGGGATTTGGAAAGACCATAGTTGTCGTACTTTGACATCTACAATACGGGAGAAAACAAATTCAAGTTAGTTGATTGATTGAGTCCTTAATAAATCACCCAAATGAGATATTAAGGCTAGGACCCAACACAATACGCTACAACCTAGAAAAAGGATGCCGTAATCTAGTTGCAAAATATTTGAAGGTAAGTGAATGACGATTCACTAATTTTCCACCATGAAAAACGAAAAAAAAAATTATGTTTTAAATCTATGAAAACTCCTAGATCCTTTTAGATTCATTGAACGTTTCAATGGCATGTTTAAATCTCGATATACCCCTCTAGTTTGTGACTGGGATGCCGAGGATCACAAAACGGGTGTGAATAACCATGCAAATCTACATGGTGCCCCCACATGTTACAATCACCTATTCGATGTGCTGGTAAATCACACACGCTCCACCAAACTATGACAAACATTGAGTCACCCTTTGCTACCTTTTCTTAGAACCATTTATTGTGCCGGTTAACCATACACGCTCCACTAGCGTCTTCGCAAGGGCACAAAGTGTAATTTCATGGAATTGCACTAATTCACTTTTGCCTAAAGTAACTAAGATTGGGAATTTTATGAAGGCATTTAGTTACTTTTATACTTCATTATACTTATAATGGAAGGTTTCTGTCCTATCCTACTCGTTCGGCTAACGACCCTCCACTAGTCAAGAGTGCGGTGGGTAAGAGTGGATACCCATTCAATGACCATTTTATAGGCAATTTCCTTAGACACCCCTTATAGACCAGCTTCGTGAATGAGGCCTACTAACAGTAAAACTAACTTTTACTCATACATATATATAATGTTAGACTTTTAATGTTATATATAGTATAGGGTGTATTTTACACTTTTAAAATACTAGGTGGTCTAATTTAATAAATTACACTTTTAATTTAATTAAATTGTAAACCAAAACTTTATGGATTTACTAACTCTCTTTTAATTACACACTTTAATTAATTAATAAAACCATAAGGGTGTGATTTGAACTTTTCAAAAACAATACTAGGGTTTTAGAATTTAACATTTCTAAATTAAACTTTTAATCAACTTTTAAATTCCAAAACTTGAGGGCATGTTTTGAACCATTTCAAAACATTAGGGTTTTAACTATTTAAATTTCAAAACAAAACTATTAAGTTCAAATTTAGACTATAAAACCTAAAGGGGGAAAATTGAAACTTTTCATAACACAAGGATCAAATAACAAATAATATAAATTAAACAATTAATTTCATCATTATCTATATTTGACCTAATTTCAATTTCTTGCAAAATAAGTTACCCAATTAATACAAATAATTAAACTTTATCATATAAGGAAGTTATTATCTAATCAATTGGTAATTATCTTTTGTTTAATCAAGGATATACCCATAAATATGTATAAAATTAGATTTTATAACAAAAACATGTTTATGGTAATTATCCAAAGCCAAAACAGGAAGAAAATCGCGAATATGAGCTGTCAGACGCTTCAAGTCGTCGACTCTGGACCTGGACTCGTCGAGTACAGCTGACTCGGCGAGTGCACCAAGTGACTCGGCGAGTCAAACACTCAGAAGCAAAAAATTTCGATTTTGAGTGTTGATTTCGATCAAATGAGCATCAATACAATAGAAACCAATCAAGGCTCTAATACCACTGATGGGTTCATATGAACATCCTATGTGCTCATACAAACCCTAATGTTTGGATCTAGGTTTCTCTATTGTACATGCAATTCATCCAAGATTATAAACCGTAGATCTAGTATATGATAATCAACATAACATATGAATTAGGATTTAGATCGTACCTTGATTGTTATGTAGCAATAACAATCTCAAATCCTTCTTGTATTGACTTTAGAAAGCTTATAGTCACAAATGTCACTCCTCTAATGGTTCACAAACACCAAGAGAAAGAGGATGAAGAGGAGAAGAGAAGGAGGCTGCCAAAAACATGTGGAAACCCTAACCAATTAGTTCACCATTTTTTGGTGCCCAAGGGGTCCTTAAATAGTGAGACTATTAGGGTTCTCTAACAAGGAAACTCTAATTTGGATGCTTAGGCCCTAAGCAACCCATGGACTCCTTCCTTAAAGGTCTAGGACGATTTCTAATGGGTTTCCCCATAGAATTCATCCACCCCTTTAATATGGAGTCCATTAGGTCAATATTCAACTATCATACAATTCACAGTTCTAGTCCCTTAAGTTTAACTAATATCTTTTAGTCACAAACTTAATTCTTATTAATTCTTGACTAATATTAATTAAACAATATGATTTCTACTTTAATATATTATTCTCATAATATATTAATAAATTATAATTAATCCTTTCTCTCCATAATTCATTCTACCAAGTTGCTTTGGTGAAGGCAACCCAAAAGGACCATGCACCATCGGGTCAAGTACATATCAAAATAGTTATGGACTTAGACATTAATCCAAGAATGATGATATGTTCTAGTGGTAGTAGGGGGAGATAGTCCCCAGTATACCGGTCGATAGCGCCGAAGGGGCGGTCATGCCCAGTCACGCTAGATAGATTATGAGATATATGTGTTATGTGGTAGCAGTATGGGGGATGAAATAGTCCCCAGAATCCGATTGAGAGGACCGTAGGGGAGACCAGCACACAGATATGCTAGTTAGTATCTGGTCCAGAGGACCAAAGGGGAAGCCAACTCCCAGATATCCTAGACAGTATCCGGTCGAGAGGACCGAAGGGGCAGGTCAGGCACCCACATATGCCTGACAATATATGTATGTTATGTGATTGTTTGGTATGTGGTATGTTGGGGGAACTCACTATGCTTCGTACTTATAGTTTTCATTTTTGGTTTCAGGTACCTCTTCTTCGAAGGGAAAGGAGCTGGCGTTGTACCGGCCCATCACACACACGCTTTGTATTCCGCACTATGAGATCTTCCTAGGGATTGTATTCTAACGTTGTTATCTTTTTATAAACTAATTTTTGGATTAATGTCTAAGTCCATAACTATAATTTGTAAGACTTGACCCGACCCGGCATGGTCCATTTGGGTTGCATGGCATCATGCACTTGGATAGACTATAATGAGAGAAATAAGACACTTATGGTTATTAATATATTATAAGTTCTAGTATATTAATAATAAGAATAATAAGATTATTTAATTAGTATTGATCAAGAATTAATCTAGGATTAATTAAGTGATCAAAAGAAGACTAATTAAATATATGGGTTGATTTTGTAAATCATCCATACTTGTATAGTGGGCTAATGCTCCATGGATTATCTAGTTGGGCCAAAACCCATATGATGCTCCATGGATGCTCCATGGTGTATTTGAACCCATGGATCCAAGGAAATGGAAAGTCATGACAATTAGGGTTTGCCCTAATTGTAACACTATATAAAGATATTATTGTTGACAAAATCGACACTAGTATTATTCTAGAGAGGGCTAGCCGATTTTCCTGAAGTGTAGAATTCTCTCAAGTTGTTCCAAGTGTATTTGGTGTTGTGTGAACCATTTGAGGTGTCACACTTGGGGCACTAGGCACTCAAGCTTCATGAAGACATTCTACATCAAAGAGGTATGTATTCTATCTTGTTATATTGATAGTTTTGTATGCTAGATTAGGATAATACCTTGGATGTTCATATTTGCATGTATAATAGAGAAAACATAGATCCAAGATTTATTTAGGGTTGCATGTACACTTAGGAGTGTTAGAATGCTCATAACCCAATAGTGGTATCAGAGCCTAGGCTTGTTTTCTTGTTATACTTGCAAATGGAGCTGAAAAATCGAGTTTTGATGCTGTCTGCCCAGCAGAGTCGCCGAGTCCATGAAGAGACTCAACGAGTCCAAGGCAAAAAGCATCCAACTCTCCGAGTTGGTTAGTGCACGCGACGAGTTGGACCCCCAGACAACATAAATTCGACTGTTTTGGCTGGAATTAGACTAGGAACATTACCCAAAGATGTTTTTGAACTTATAAACTTGTTTTTGATGTGGTAATGTTCATGCTAATCCAATTTCAAAGATAATTGTCAATAGAATGATGTTTTGTATTAGTTTAAAGTTTAGACTAATTACATGAAAAAGTTTGATTTGAATTATCTTGTTCTTATGAGTTGCTTAGATTAATAGAAAAGTTGAGTGAAAAAGTTGTTTTCAATCCAAGTTAATCTAAGAGTTGATTCTAAAATGTGTTTTTGTAACTTGTCCTCAAGTTATATGAAACGTCACATTTAAGTTCCATAAAACTCATAAAAGTTGGCAAAGGTTACAAAATGAAGAGTCTAGTTCTAATTAATTGGAGTTATGACACCATAATTTGTCCTCAAGTTATGGAGGACCAAGAGTCTCTTCATTAAATAAAAAAAAAGTGTAACCTTAATTAATTCCATAAGTTATAAAATAAAGAAAAGTTAATTCTTTTATTAGTTTAAAGTCTTCCATAACTTGTACTCAAGTTATGGAACTTGAAGGGTTTTTTTTGGTTAAAACTACTTTAAACACATAAGTTATGGAATTAATTAGTTTTGAATAGTTTCAAAACTTGCCCTCAAGTTTTGGAATTTGTAAAGTTTTCTCTTATGAATACATTAATTCCAAGTTAGCCCTTAGAATTTTAAAAGTTAAAATTCAACCCTTATACTTTATAATATTATAAGTTAATATTATATACATGTATAAGAGTAAAGTCAGTCTTACCGCTAGTACACCTCATTCACGAAGCCGGTCTATAAGGTGGGTATAAGGTTTTTGCCTATAAAATGGCGACTTAATGGGTGTCCACTGTCACCCATCGCTTGCTTGACTGGTGGACGGTCGTTAGCCGAACGGGTTTGACAGGACTATAATTCTACCTTCATTAAAAGTATTAATGATAAAAACTAAGTAACTAAACTCTTAATAATACCCAATCTTAGTTACTTAGGAGAATGTGAATAAGGTGCTAATCCATGAAATTACACTTTGCACTTTGTTTAAGTCAGTTAGTGGAGCGTGTGTAGTTAACCGGAACACTAACTCGTATTTAACAAGGTAGGCAAAGGGTAACTTAATGTTTATCATAGTATCGATGGAGCGTATGTGGTTAATCGGCACATCGATTGAGGGGTAAACACTTAAGAGTACCAAGTAATTTGCATGGTTACTTCACACCTTGTTTTGTGATCCTCAGCATCCCAGTCACAAAACCTGAAGGGCACACTCGAGATTGAAACATGACATTGAACAGTTCAATGAATCTCAAAAGATCTAGGAGTTTCAAAACCAATTAAAACCTAACAATACATTTCGTTTATCTTGGTGGAAATTGGTGAATCGTCATTCACCTACCTTCAAATTGTTTTATAGCTTGGATTACGGCATACCTCTTCAAAGTTATAAAATATTTTGATGGGTCCTAGCCTTAATATTTCATAGTGGGTGTTATATTAAGGACTTTAAGATCAACTATCTTGAATATCTCCCAAAACATGTCTGGTTTAGACATTTATGATCTTCCCAAATCTCTTGAAACAAGCTTTCCTAAATGAAGATGATAGTCCATGGAAATCATACTTCTTTCACCTCCTCCAATTATTCTCCCTACCCCACAAGTTCTTGAAAAGTTTAAGGTCACTCGAGCCCTATTGGCAAGTAAAGGTCTAGGTGTGGTCACATCTTGGAGATGTAGTCACATATTGACAAGCCGGGAGAGTTGGGTGTCAAAGTCTTGAGAAAGTTGGTGGTTCAATCACTTTCTAAGTCACATAGTGAGTTCTTTTGGAACACCTATGAAACAGACTATGACAAGACCCTTAATGATCTTATCTATTTGTCAAGATCAACTTCCTCAAAACTTGATGGACATTGACAATAGTGACACAAGAAATCCAGAAAAGCATTCTCTTCCCAATGGAAAGGGACCGGCCATAGTCAACTCGGTTGAACAAATGGTAAAGAGAAAAGATAAGTCTGTGATAGTCCCGTGTACCATTATCAAAGGGGGGTCCATATGTTTATATTGCCAAAGAAAGGGTCATTAGTTGCGAAGCTGCCAAATTTACCTAAGGATGTTAAAGTTAATAAGTTTGACTCTACTTCAGGTAAAGTCCACTATCTAACTCTGTTAAGTTTCTATTCTGAGATTCTTGATACATGATATGACTGGGTCACATGGTAATGTTTTAAGAATCAAAGAAAAGTAAAGGAACTCAAAGAAAGAATATGCTGAATCTGATCGCATATATGGATTTCTATCGCGTAGTTTGAAATTTTGATTCTTGAGCTACTTCTTAGGAGTTATGAGATCTTGATTAAGAATAGATAACAACAAGTTTTCATATGGATTGTACGGATAAGTTTTTCTGCAAAGTTTTAAAATAAAAGAAAATTTTTGATTTTATTTATTTTAAAATATCCTTACAATGGCATTTGAAAAAAAATTGCTGCTTATATGATTCCATTAATAGCAAGAGTGGAAATATGAAATTGATTCTTTCTTTTGTGGTGATGTCTAAATTTTCCAAATAAGGAAGGATTCTCATCACCCAAGTTTCAATTGGATCAGAACTTGGAATCATGCAAGTTGTATAGCATGATGAATGAGAACTTTCAAGTATTGGAAAGATTAAGACCAATTACTTGTTCACATGGATGTGTGAGTCAAGTAAAGGACTAAGGGATCGAGTACACATTCTTGTGCACTGATTAAGTCCACCACAAAAGATTGATAAAACTATTCGTCATAGTTTACTAAAGCTCAGTAAATATGGTTATACTTACAAGCTTAAGTGTAACTCTGAGACATTGGAAAAGGTTCCAATGCATGGCAGAGCGGATAAGAAGAATCAAATTAGGCAGAAGGATAAAAGTTTCTCAAATCTGAAAAGATGGGAGAGTACTTTAGTATCAGTTTTGTGATCATCTTAATGATTAAGAACATATCAAAATTAGTTCTCTAAGGAAGTATTAGTGCATTCTTATGACTAAGAAGAAGGGATCTTGAATTGTTGAAATGGTTAAATCAAGAAGATGAGTCATACTTCGTTCCAATACAAGTCTTAGAGTCATACTCCAAGATTGTAATTTGAGTGACATGTCTTTAAGAAGGTTTAAAACACGTGTCAAATGTAAGAGTAAAAGTGTCCTACTCTTGTTCATTTGAAGTTGGTAAGTTGTGATGTTTTGGATAAAACAATGACCAACTTAGGCCAACTATGTGAAGTGTTTGTCTTGGTTAGAATCTACACTATCTCTTGGATGTTTGACAAGGGAGTCTTATAGGTCAAGAGGACAGTGGGAGTCTTAAAGGTCTTGAAAGTCTCAAGAACTAATCAAGAATAAAACGTAAAGTTCTTCACTAGCACACGACTTGAGGTTTATAACCTATCGTGTTGACATAGTCTGTGCCCATTCCAGTTAAAGTTGAGTTCTTAGAGTTCTCAATTGGTTGCACAACAACTTGGAAGCAATGGCAGGCCCTTGAGCTGCCAGGTGGCAAGAAATTAAGATTGAGTTCAGTCTATATGAGTTTGGATTTGTCATTATCCTTGTCTTGTGACTATGGTTATGACAATTAACATGGATAAGAACACATACACCATGAAATCTAAGTGTCATAAGGTTTCTCTCCGATTCATGAAAATGATGGTGAGGAAACACTTTCACTAAGTAGATTTTAGATAGATAGCAATTGTGATATTTGCATTCTCAAAGTTGTTAGTGGAGCGTGTGTGGTTTACCGACACACTAACCTGGACTTGTGAGAAGTGGCAAAAGGGTCTAACCATTACGATTACGGCATCCCTCTTCATAATTGCTTAGACACACAAGTGTGCTATCTAAGGGAAGGTGTATGATTTTGATAAAGTTCTATCAAAACAATCTAGTATCAGAAATCTGAACTTTGGTAAAAAAAGTCGATAAAGTATTGATTTCTAGAAGTCCAGCTGATTTTTGAGTACATGTCAAAGCTAGTGGGAGCATAAGTGTTATGCTAATGATCATCATGTTAGTGGGAGCATGATAATGATGGTAAGTATTGCAAGTTAGCAATGTTAATTATAGAAAACAAAAGGTTTCAATTGGGAAAAAGTTGTTTTTGCTATAATTAAGGGAGAGGAAATTATACTTCATCTCAAATCTATAAGCATAGATCGTGAGGCTTTAGTCATTTAATCAAGGAAATATATATGAATTTCATGTTGGAATGGCTCAACATAAGGAAATTCTGTATATGGGTCCATTATTTGCGTTCTTAAATTCGATTATGATTACGACATCCCTTTTCATAATCTGAATTATGACAACTTGGCAAATAGAAATGGAAATGTTACAGCAAAAGTCTGGTTTAGTCTTTATGTGAGACATCATGAATCGTGTCCCATATTCTTCGGATATAGGATCGATTACATGTGCTATATTCATCCTTTCTAAAAGTTTCCAAATGCCTGGGGCATTAAGAAGTGAAAAGGTTTAGAACTGGATTTGACTAAAAGGATTAAACAATTGTCGAGAACAATCTAAGGTTTACCAAAGATTGGTTGCTCAAGGACAGTTGGAAGTATAGTGATAATTCTGGAAGGACCATATTGACATAATCTGTAAGGAGGCAACTCTTGTTCAGAAGTGATAGTCAAAATGGAATCTGGAAATGTTTCAATGTTAGAATTTTCAATCTGTTTAAGATTAGGAAAGTTAATGCAAGAAGGATGTTTCTAAGGAGCTGATCTCCTTTGGAATGCTCTGTAATGGTTGTTGTCAAGTCTTTCTGAATTTGTGCATAATCATTACAAGAAGATCAATACATATAAGTTTAGAATCTAACAGATTTCAGTAAATGACATGAATTTGGAATTTTTGTATTTACAGTAAGGATTTGGGAGTGTGAAAAGAGAATCATTGAAGTTATGTTCAATTAATCTAGTTCACAAAGTAAAGATCATAGACAAACATAGTATGCATACTTGGTGTATGGCATGACTAGTCTTTAGAAAACATAGTGTACATGCTTGGAGCATGGGACAACTATTGTTTTAAATTCAAGAATAAAGTTGATAGCTGAAACAGTATACAATGAATAATGTGTAATCATATGGTGATAAATAAAAGGTGTTTTATTTATGTTCATAGGTTTTGATACCATATTGGATTCAATTATTATTGTATTTCACTTTGCATGTTTTGACTTCCCGAATAAACTAGGTTATTCTTCCGGAATGACTAAGTTATTCAAACCATCCACAGGCGGTCATATGTTGGAATTAGATATGAATTAAGACTGTCATGGGTTGGCTTGTATAGGTCTAAGGTGTTGGACAAATGGCTACAACACTCATGAGTGCTCATAAGTTCTGAGTATTGGATTCAACCCGCGCTCATTGGAATCACTTCATGGATTTTATCACGAGTGATCATGAGATGATAATATCTTATATTCTTCAAACCTAGAGATACGAGTTGTTACTATGAGTTGGTTGTTCATTGATTGCACGAAACCGCATTTGGTAACTCGGTGCTATAAAACGTGCCTTTGTGTATGATTCAACAAGTAGTAGAACAAGCCATATGAGTCGAAGTTTATCCATTCCTTTTACCTTCGGGATAAAAGCGATATCTGTGGGCCCCTCGATGATTTGATGATGACAAATGGAAGTGCTCGGTCGGGCCAGGACTGATTTGATTTGTTCAATTAGTCAGTCGTCATAAATCGGAAATCGGGAAACAACAAATGGACAGAGAGGATGATTATAATCCATGTCTCAGTCCATATGATATCTAGAATGGAGGAATATATGATCACTTATCTAATGGACAAGTCATTGACAAAGGTCAGATTTTATCGACAAGGTCAGAGTTCGACAGAAGCTTTTGAGAGCTATGATTGCCAGTTGGTTCCTGAAGTCATACGCAATAATAGTTTTAGACTTATCCAAGTGGGAGACTGTTGGATTAATGTCTAAGTCCATAACTATAATTGGTAAGACTTGACCCAACCCGGCATGGTCCATTTGGGTTGCATGGCATCATGCACTTGGATAGACTATAATGAGAGAAATAAGACACTTATGGTTATTAATATATTATAAGTTCTAGTATATTAATAATAAGAATAATAAGATTATTTAATTAGTATTGATCAAGAATTAATCTAGGATTAATTAAGTGATCAAAAGAAGACTAATTAAATATATGGGATGATTGTGTAAATCATCCATACTTGTATAGTGGGCTAATGCTCCATGGATTATCTAGTTGGGCCAAAACCCATATGATGCTCCATGGTTTCTCCATGGTGTATTTGAACCCATGGATACAAGGAAATGGAAAGTCATGACAATTAGGGTTTGCCCTAATTGTAACACTATATAAAGATATTATTCTTGACAAAATCGGCACTAGTATTATTCTAGAGAGGGCTAGCCGATTTTCATGAAGTGTAGAATTCTCTCAAGTTATTCCAAGTGTATTTGGTGTTGTGTGAACCATTTGAGGTGTCACACTTGGGGCACTAGGCATTCAAGCTTCATGAAGACATTCTACATCAAAGAGGTATGTATTCTATCTTGTTATATTGATAGTTTTGTATGCTAGATTAGGATAATACCTTGGATGTTCATATTTGCATGTATAATAGAGAAAACATAGATCCAAGGTATTTAGGGTTGCATGTACACTTAGGAGTGTTAGAATGATCATAACCCAACACTAATTTCCAGACACGCACACTTTTATGAATGATATGATCGGCGTATGTTTTATTACTAATGTTTTGCTAATTACATGTTTTTAAAAATGAAATTTTTGGCTCGTATTTTTGGGATGTTACAAGTTGGTATCAGAGCCCTGGTTTGAGGGATTCAGACACACCTTCGGGGATGTTTGAACTCAAATCGAGGGATTAAAAGATTTTGGAAAAAGAAAATGTTTTCTAAAAGGCTAAGTAAAGGGTTTAAGAAAGAACAAAGTGTGTGATGTGCGCGACCGGCCAAGCTCAAGTAAGTATTCCCCAAAGTACCCATACAAGCTTATATTATGCTTATCAGTTTCAGTAGAGCACCATGCTAGAATAGGACTAAGGAACTAGGAGTGATGCCTTATGTGTCTGCTTTACGTGCTTCAGTGTATGAAAAGTTTCATGCTAGAATTGAGTAGACAGCAGTAGGATAGCCTGTTTAGGTTATGCCTGATAGTATGAGTTTATCATTGTATGCTAGTTCAGTTTTTCTGTACAAGGATTCAGTTGCTTAAGATTGTTTCCTTTTGTCCAAATGTTATTTGCTTTGTGCTATGTGGGCTTTGAGTGATGGAAGTTAGTTGTTAGGTGAATAAGTTAAAGTCACATGTGATCAGGGTTGAATAATCTCGTAGTATTGGATTTGACCTTATTATGTAGCTCTTGTTTGAGTCCTAACCGTTATAGGGATGAGCCCCTTACTCGAAGGATTATCCGAGTCTAGTTGCATGTGATTGTATTTAGGTAATAGCTAATTGGAATCACAAAGAGACCTTCAGCAGCTGAGGACTAGGTTGGGTGGAGTCAGAGGTTTCCTAGGGAACGCCTAGGATAAGAGTAGCAGTGATCAGCGGTAGTGGAAGGGACCTGGTAGAGTCAAGGCAGTCCTTGGAGAAGGTACGGATAGATGTGGAAGGTAGTATGGGCCCATACTACTGAAAGCAGAGGATCTGTACCCGAACCGAGGAAGGCCAAGATAAGACCAGGGAACTTGTAGTAGGTGTGATCCCTCCAGAGATTTCAGTATCGCTAACAGTTGTTAGTTCTTTTGAATTTCAGAATGGTGGTACTACGCTCGAGGCCAGCAGTTGGCAGTACAGGAGAGGGATCGGGTTCAGGATCAGGTTTCGAGCTAGTAGACGAGGGGCTACGCGAGTTCATCGCGTCAGAGATCACCGGAGGCATCCTTGAGTCGACCCCCATTCTCTTCGGGTCAATCAAGGAAGGGATATTGGAGATGATGGAGGATCGCCTCAGGGAAATCAGGAGCGCATGGCATCTCGCCAGTCAGGATCCCGCATACTGTCCTTCAAGGACTTCCGGGGCAGTGGTACGCTGGATTTTCACAGGGCGAAGGACCCCATAGCTGCCAGATGATGGATTGTAGACATTGAGTCTGCACAGTTGACTAGCTCCTGCCCCGAGGGGTCGAAGGTGAGATATGCGGCAGGATGTTTGAGAGATTGTGCTAGGGATTAGTGGGAGTCGGTTGGTGACTCGTTGGGAGCCTCGGTTGTCGAAGCTATGACCTGGTCAGACTTCGTGACTAGGTTTAGGGCAGAGTTTGCACTGGCTATCGAGCTTCAGCAGCTGGCCAGGGAGTTCCTAGAAATGAGACAGACGACAGAGACTGTGGCGAAGATCACCGACCAGTTCCGGGAGAAGGTGTTGTTAGTGCCCCAGTATGTGGATGATGAGGATATGAGGAGGACCTGCTATCATGACATGTTACGAGCTGATATTCGGGAGCATGTCCATTTTTCATCTTGCCCTACCCTGGACTCTATGATTGCCAGGGAGAGGGAGATAGATTTGGAGGACATTCTAAAGAGAAAGGAAGAGGAGGGGCATGTTATGGGGCTTCGGGGAAGAAGCCCAAGGGATCAGATGCGGGGCCGAAGGGCCAACAGTGGCGGGGTCGCTGCAGGAAATGAGGTAAGACGCACGAGGGAGCATTCAAGTTGGGATCGTCAGGCTACTACAAGTGCGGAAAGTTAGGGCACTTCAGCAGGGATTGTACCGCCCCTGCACCTGTGATTCATACATCGGAGTTGTTGTTCTTTCACTACAACCAAAGGGGCCACAAGAAGGCCAATTGCCCCCAGTTGACTGCATCAGTGCCGGTTAAGGCGCCGACTCCAGCTACCCTGCGGATTACAGATAGCCGGCAGGGCAAGGCAGAGGCTCCAGTGGTGAGGAACAAGGCATTTCAACTGACGACAGAGGAGGCACGCGCCGCACCCGATGTGGTGACGGGTATGATTCTTTCCCTCTACTTTATTTTGTGATGTTATGATATTGATATGAGTTTTGTGTATATGCTTTAGGATCATTCCATGTGAACGGTATTCCTGTTCAGGTGTTGTTTGACTCGGGTGTCATGCGATCATTTGTTTTCCTTGCGCTTAGCAAGAGGTTTACTGAGTCTTCGCGCATGTTGCATTGCCCTTTAGAGGTAGAGATTGTCGATGATCAATCGGTGCAAGTGTCAGCAGTATTCAGGGATTGTGTCCTAAGGTTATTTGAGGAGCGCTACTTGGTGGATATGGTTCCTATCCCTTTGCGGGGGAACAAGGTAATTATAGGCATGGATTGGTTGAGCCCTAATGGGTCGGTGATAGATTGTGCACAGAAGTTAGTGTGGATCAGGACCCCAAGAGGGGGAGAGTTGGTGATCCACAGTGAGGGGCTGCAGCGTGGACCTACATTATGTTCAGAAGCGAGAGCTAGGCACTACCTTCAGCAGGGTTGCATGGGATATGTCGCGTATGTTTTGGATACCCAAGATATGGGTAAGGCGACGGTGAGTGAGGTTCCAGTGGTCCAAGACTACACTGATGTGTTCCCGGAGGAGCTTCGTGGAATACCTTCGGAGCGTCAGGTAGAGTTCAGGATCGACCTAGTCCCTGGTGCGGCCCCGATAGGCAAGGCACCCTATCGGTTGGCTTCTCTCGAGATGCAGGAGTTGTCTACGCATCTGCAGGAGCTGCTAGACAAGGGATTTATTCGATCGAGCAGTTCACCCTGGGGAGCCCCGATCCTGTTTGTGAATAAGAAGGACAGGTCGCATTGGATGTGTATAGATTACTGGGAGCTAAATAAGGTGACGGTGAAGAACCGTTACCCACTCCTGAGGATTGACAACCTCTTTGATCAGTTGCAGGGAGCATCTTGGTTCTCCAAGATCGATTTGCACTCTGGATATCATTAGATGAGGGTCAGAGAGGAGGATGTACAGAAGACCGCATTTCAGATGCGTTATGGCCATTATGAGTTCGTGGTGATGCCATTTGGGCTCACCAATGCTCCTGCCGCCTTCATGGACCTCATGAACTGCGTGTGTAGACCTATGTTGGATCGGTCTGTGATAGTTTTAATTGATGATATCTTGGTTTATTCCAAGACACAGGAGGAGCACGAGGAGCATCTGAGAGAGGTTTTGGAAACCTTAAGGAGGCAGAGCTTATACGCCAAGTTCTCCAAATGTGAGTTTTGGTTGCGCGAGGTGCAATTTCTTTGGCACCTCAACAACCAGAATGGGATTTCAGTAGACCCGACCAAGGTGGAGGCCGTGATGAGATGGGAGGTTCCGAAGTCTCCATCCGAGATTCGGAGTTTCCTAGGTTTAGCAGTCTACTATCGGAGATTCATTCAGGATTTCTCCAAGATAGTCGTACCCCTGACATGGTTGACTAGGAAGGCCATGGTCTTTTGATGGGGGCCTGAGCAACAGGCAACGTTCAAGATTCTGAGACAGAGATTGTGCGAGGTGCCAATCTTAGCCCTGCCCGAGGGCGTAGAGGATTTTGTGGTATATTGTGATGCGTCCATCTCGGGTTTAGGCGTGATATTGATGCAGAGGGGTCATGTCATTGGTTATGCCTCGAGGCAGCTAAAGCCTCACGAGGCGAACTACCCGACGCATGATTTAGAGTTGGGGGCGTGGTCTTAGCCCTCAAGATTTGGCGGCATTACCTCTACGGGGTTCGATGTACCATTTACACGGACCACAAAAGTTTGAGGTACCTCATGGATCAGCTGAATCTGAACATGAGGCAGCATCGGTGGTTGGATGTGGTGAAGGATTATGATTACGAGATCCTTTACCACCCGGGGATAGACAACATGGTGGCCGATGCGCTCAGCTGTAAGGCAGCACCGATCGGGGATGTGTGTAAAAGGATGACGGTGGTGACCACACTGTAAGAGCAGATTCTGGAAGCTCAGCTGGAGGCTATGAAGGAGGAACATCAGAAGAGCAAGCGAATAGTGGGTCAAGTCACCTTCTTTGATTATGATACCCGAGGATTATTGACACTGCACTGTAGGGTCTGGGTGCCTTATCTCGGAGGCGTGCGCCAGATCTTGATGGAAGAGGCGCACAAATCCCGATTCTCTATTCATCTAGGGGCGACGAAGATGTATAGGGATCTTCGTCTAGACTATTGGTGGCCCTGCATTAAGTGGGATGTGGCATGGTAGGTTGAACGGTGTTTGACCTGCAGCAAGGTCAAGGCCGAGCATCAGAGACAGCAAGGCAAGATGCAGCCATTGGACATCCCGTGGTGGAAATGGGAAGATATTACGATTGATTTTATTACGAAGCTTCCCAGGACTGCGCGATGAGTAGATTCGATTTAGGTCATCGTGGATCTATTGACCAAGAGCGCCCATTTTATCCCAATCCAGGAGAGTATCTCGGCCGAAAATTTGGCCGATATCTTATTAGGGAGATGGTGGCGCGACACGGGGTGCCAGTGTTAGTAATATCAGACCGATATGTACGGTTCACTTCCAGGTTTTGGAAGAAGTTTCATGATAAGTTGGGCACTCGTCTACATTTTAGCACCGCCTTTCACCTACAAACGGATGGTCAGAGTGAGCGGACCATCCAGAATTTGGAGGATATGTTACGGGCATGCGTGTTAGACTTCGGTGGTAGTTGGGATACCTATCTTCCATTGGTTGAGTTCTGGTACAACAACAGCTACCACGCGAGTATTGATCCTCCCCCATTCGAGATGTCGTACGGACGAGGGTGTAGGACCCCGATATGTTGGGGTGAAGTTGGTCAATGGGTCATGGGAAGCACTGAGTGGTGCTCAAGATAACCGAGAGGATCCAGCAGGCTCGAAGCAGGCTTCAGACTGCGCAGAGTCGGCAGAAAAGTTACGCCGACAAGCGTCGATCAGACCTGGAGTTTCAGGTCGGGGATATGGTTCTCCTGAAGGTGTCGCATTGGAAAGGTGTCATTCGATTTAGGAAGCGGGGCAAGTTGGGCCCAAGATACATTGGTCCATACAGGGTTATAGCCCGGGTGGGCAAGGTGGCATATAGGCTGGATCTGCCAGCCAAGCTCAGTCAGATCCACAACACCTTCCATGTCTCCCAGCTGTAGAAATGCCTAGTGGATGATTCAGCGGTGGTGACGTTAGAGGATATACAGGTTGATGACAGCCTGAATTACATTGAGCGCCCAGTCGCAATCCTAAACTAAAAAGTTGAAGGACCTAAGGAACAAGAGGGTGGAATTGGTGAAGGTGTAGTGGCAGGACCGTAAGGGTTCATAGTGGACTTGGGAGCCGGTGGAAGAAATGATGGAGCAATACCCCGAGCCGTTTCAGGGTCGAGCAGTAGACCTCGAGGACGAAGTCTAAAATAAGTGGGGGAGATTTGAAGCACGTAAAACTTATCTTAGTGTTTTTCATTTTAGCCTTGGAATAGGCGAGTTGTAGGCACGACTCGCCGAGTAGAGACGGGATCTGGAACACGTTTAAGTTGGCGACTCGGCGAGTCCATATTCTGGACTTACACCCTATTTAAGCCCTCTTATCCGCCCTTAATCTCGCCCCCTTCACCCTCATAGCTCTCTATATCATCCAACCCTTGTTCCTTGTGAGATTGAAGTGCTTTGGTGTGTTTTCTTGAAGATTTTAAGAGAAAAGGAGAGTAGATCAATAAGAGAAGAAAGAGGCCAAACATCTTGGTGTTATTGCAGTAAGTTCCTTGAGGTATAACTCAGTTTCCCTCTGTTTTCATGCTCATTATCCGTTGTAGCTCCATGAAAGTCCTTCTTGAGCCTTTCCCCAAGCTTGTTTGTGTATTAGAGTTGATAATAAGTTGGTTAGCCTCTAGATCTAGCCATGATTGAGCTTCAGGAGCTAGGATCTACTGCCTTTATGGAGCCATAGTGCATGAAAGCCCTTGATCTACTCTTTTGGTGCATTTTGAGCCCTAAAACCCTCATGGGTGTTTATTTACACGTAAAGTTGGAAACTTTACGTGTAAACCAGTCCCTAGAAACCCAGATCTATGAATGGCATGAGCTAGATTCAAGCAGAATCGCGTGTATAGTATTTGCATGCAGCAGACTCGGCGAGTCGAGTCGCGAGTCCCCGAGTTTTCCCCCTTTTTGTGTTTGCGGGTTGGCGTAGTGATTCATAGGGTGTGAATCAGTGAGTTGGAAGCTAGACTCACTCATGTGGTAACTCGGCGAGTCAATGCCATGACTCGACAAGTTCAAGGCAATCTTCTTGCCTCTAGAACGAACTCGGCGAGTTGTTCATACAACTCGGCGAGTCTCAGCATAAAGTGTTCTTTAGATGAAGACGAACTCGACGAGTTGTTTATACAACTCGGTTAGTAGAATGAAGGACGTTTGGTCATCAGCTTAGATGGAAAACTCGTCGATTCATTGCCAAACTCAACGAGCAGAGACGGGATAGTGGTCAGACAAAGTGATAGGGACTCGGCGAGTTGACAAGCCAACTCGGTGAGTCGGGTTAATTGCAAGTTGGCTTTGACTTTGACTCACGGTTTGGTTAAGGGTAAATGGTCAGTTTACCATGAGGTCGGTTAGTAGTATTTGACTAATTGTTTCGTGGGAATTACAGCCGGAGGATTTTCGGAGCAGCAGCAACAGCCAGACCGTTCCCACACAGATCAGCAGCTCCGAGGTGAGTTACCTTTTAGTTGCGGTGGGTCTACGACCGCAATGCCGACCCACCAGTAGGATTGTATGATAGATGTTTGTCTCTGTGATGTTCATCTAGGATTGCTACCACCTGTGATATGCTAATGAGCTGGTATGATATGAGGATATGTGCTAGTGGTAGTAGGGGGAGATAGTCCCTAGTATACCGGTCGATAGGGCCGAAGGGGCCGTCATACCCAATCATGCTAGATAGATTATGAGATATATGTGTTATGTGGTAGTAGTAGTGGGGATGAAATATCCCCCAGTACCCGGTCGAGAGGACCGAAGGGGAGACCAGCACTCAGATATGCTAGTCAATATCCGGTTAAGGGGACCGAAGGGGGGGCAAGCTCCCAGATATACTAGTCAGTATCCGGTTGAGAGGACCGAAGGGGAGGCCAACTCCCAGATATCCTAGACAGTATCCGGTCGAGAGGACCGAAGGGGCAGGTCGGGCACTCAGATATGCCTAACAATATATGTATGTTATGTGATTGTTTGGTATGTGGTATGTTACGGGAACTCACTAAGCTTCGTCCTTATAGTTTTCAGTTTTGGTTTCAGGTACCTCTTCTTCGAAGGGGAAGGAGCTGGCGCGGTAGCGGCCCATCACACATATGCTTTCTATTCCGCACTATGAGATCTTCCTGGGGATTGTACTCTAACGTTGTTATGTTTTTATAATCTGATTTCCAGACACGCATACTTTTATGAATGATATGATCGACGTATGTTTTATTACTAATGTTTTGCTAATTACATGTTTTTAAAAATGAAATTTTTGGGTCGTATTTTTGGGATGTTACATAAATAGGGTGCAAACACCCAGGTTAGGATTTTTGCCCAAACAAGACCTACTCGCCGGGTCTGGGAACCGACTCGCCGAGTCCGAGGCTCAGACCATGCGTCTCATCCCGCTCCTACTCGACGAGTTGGTCCTTTAACTCGCCGAGTCCAAGGCAAATTGCATTAATTAAGAATTATTAATTACAAGGAATACGTAACAGGAACCAGGTGCTACAATTGTGCGTTCTGTTCTCAGACCTTTTGGATGCAAATTCAATCAGTGACTTACAGTTTGACTTTTTTTCTCTATACTCCTGAGTTTATCTTAGTCTGATTCATTTTAAAGACAATTCTTCATTATCGTAATAGTTTTTCAATAGTATTTACTATTGGGAAGTGATATCAAAAAGTGATAACAAGCAATTTGGATCTGTGTAAGGTACCAAAGCTAAATTGTCTATGCTTTGTGTTTGATGTGCTGGTAGGCAAGAATGATTTAAATGGACTTGACTAGGCAAAGATGAACTTAAGAAATCAAATGACTTGACAAATCTTGACCTAGATAGATCCGTTTAGCCTGACAATATGACGCTTGGATAGGTTGAGTAGGGAGATATACATGAGAATCCACCAGTGACATTAAAGAACCCATATCTAGAACTGTGGTTTTACTTTTCCTCGATGTACGAATTCTTTCCTTAATTACGGTATTGATGGAGCAACTGGGGAATTCCGATAAAGCAGATTTGCAGAAAATTATTTTCTTTCTTTCTTACTGTTAGTCATATGTTGCCTCCTCTGCTTGATTGGAAGAGATCTGACCTGGAGTGCAACATATGCACATTTATTTCTCTGCATCTTATATCTATGAAATTCTTCCTATCTGTTATCCATATGTTGTCTCCTTTGTGTGATTAATAATCCGACCTGGTACACAGCATATGCAACCTTCTACTTCGCAAACCCTCTAAACCTATAATTAATCATAATCTAAATCTATCCTCTCTATGAATAATAGTCTGCTCACCTAAAGTAAGGAGTATCTCGGAAGTTTTTGATTATTGGGATATATCAGGAAGCAGGAAACACGTTCTAGTACAACTAAAATAGAACAATTCTAGATTGTCTATAGATCTCGCTGCTCAATTTAGTTTGACAACAATATTGTTGGTTGTCATTAGATAAATGGTCCTTAGGAATTTTTATCTAGTAACTTAGGATCAATCTTTCATGTCACTGATAACATTCCTAAAATTTGTCACAATTTTTCGTGCTTAAGTGGGCCACAATACCGGCGATCGACCAGATCAATTCATGTAGGGGAAGGTACCGACAAACGGATTAAGACTGTCTAACAACTTTGATCCCAAATATTTTAGTTTTTGTTAAATTTGTTCATTGTTTTCCTCTATGCACAAATTTAAGGGAGGATTAAAAAAATTAAAAAATCAAACAAAAATCAGAAAAATTCAAAAATCAAACAAATTTTAGAAAATTAAAAATAAAATTCAAGGATCGAGAACAAGTTTTAAGGCTGATAAGTGCTAAGGATCTTCTAAGATTCAGAGAAAGAGATATACGTACTCTGTGTCACACCCCCAAAACCGGAACGGCGGAAACGTTCGGGGGTGGAGGATGTCATGTCAAGTATCACGAGATATGTATATGGTTAGCAAGTAATGAACAACCATTTGATTTAGAAAGAAACTGATTACAATGTGTGTGTTCACAGAGCATAGATGTCATAAATAAATAACAAAACAAGACTTGAAGCTGTAATGCTCCATCTTCTGAATCCTAACACAAGCACCTGTCTAATAGTCTCCTGAGAATACAAGTTATTTGAAAGAGTTGATTAGCAATTAAGCTGGTGAGTTCATAAGATTTTAGTGATGTGAGTAAGTTGTAAAATGTGGAAATGTATATGCAAAAGTGATGTAAGTTGTAAGTTGTGTTTTGATAAGTTCACTTGTTCCTCTAGAAAATCCTATATTTCCTACTTTAATGGAAGTTAAGTAATAAGACACTACAAGCCTTTCTATGCGTACTAAGTGGGTACAAGTTATATATATAGAGTAAATAAACAATCGATTGTGCGCATCTGGCCTAAACTCACAACCCAACAGGGAACATCAAGTAAGGCGGATAGCACACATTCCATTGGTTGTTAGATCGTTGTGATATATAACCTTGGTGTATTCACTCGTTAGTCATGGAGTTATTTGTAATGGTTCTTTTATATCTAATGAAGAGTTCTTGTAAGAAAACTTATTTTTCTTGTAATAAGATATTGACTATGGTGATTACCTTTATAATAGCTTTGTTTATACTGCTATATATAATTTGATATCGGGTAGATAGTTAATTGAGGGAATTTGACCTAAGCCCACATCCAACGGGAACAGGATGTCGGGGGAAGACACACATTTAACTATCTATTGGATATTAATCTTATATATAAACAAGGTGTATAAACTAAGGTGTTATAGAGTTAACTCACTTAAAGTCTTTAAAACTGTGCTTCTTAATAAAATGGATTAAGCCCTTAATTGGGAAATCGCTAGTTTTGCATATCAAAAGTACTGACTTTGAAAAGTAAATTTCGTACTAGATTAACGGTGCGTTGACTCTGTGTCCTATGACCTGATCTATACCTGGTTCCCTTATGATGGCTTAATGTATACTAAGTATAAATATATATAGATTTGGGTAGATATAAGATTGGGTGACCTCGGTGCAAGCCCACATCCAACAGGAACAGGACATACAGGGAAGAGCACACATCCTATTAGCTGTCGGGATCTACTTAGCATATATGTATCCTATAGCGTATACATTAAGGAATCATAAAGTTAGCATCATGATCCTAACCTTAATCGTAGCCTTCAACCAAGGCATCTACTATTCGGTGTTAAACCTGACTGTTCCTTTGTCAAATGTAAAGTATATTCTCCCTAGTTTATAACTATGTTGACTAGAAAATAGATTAACTTTCAAGTGGTATTGTCACCTTATGAAAGTAATTGGAAAAGTAAGTCCACAGATGTCGTTTATAATGACATGCGGTGTAAAGCCCTGTTTATTTATTAAATCATAAGGTAATTAATGAATGAATTGAAGCCCTAAAATAAATTATTATATGTCAAGGTTGGTCTTGAGGAGTTAATGGTCACACTTTAAGAGATTAGGGGTTATATTGAAAACAAATGTTATGGGGAGGGGCTGAGATTGGAAAATCGAATATAAGTTTGAAGATCACGGGATTTAAACCCGGTGACCCTCCTTCCCGTTTAAAGCCATCGCTACCAAAACCCTAGCCTCACTCGTTAGATCAGCCTCCACCTTCATCTCTTTCTCTCTCTCCGACGCCTCTTTCTCCTGCCGTTTAGTGCTTCCCCGATGAATTCCTTAGCGACGTGGTTTTCGGAGGTATAAGCGAACCATGAATGCAGCCGCCACCATCCCCTGTGAGCATCCCAGCCGTCACCGCCTTTGGTACATGTTTCTCCAACTAGTCACACCTCCGAGCAATTGCTGCTATCAGCCTACGCCCTTTCCGTTACGGTGGGACGTCGTTCAACTGCTTCAAAGCTCCGTTGCTGATGATAACGAGGAACCGAGCCGACATTCATCAGGTTCTTGCTGTCGCTCACAACCTCAGCTTCGTCTCCGACCATTGAATTTATGTTTCAACGATGCCAACCTCCAAGTCGAAGGCTGAAGGCCGCTGTTCACGTCGTGTCTCGCATGTATCGATGGGATGGGCAGAAGATTAAGAGGACTTGTCGCCACCACCTCTATCATCGCTAAAACCCCATCGCTGCCGCCTCTCTGTGACTCTGCCATTGCCAAACGCCACCAAGAGAGTGGAGGTTCTCTTGTTCCGGGCAATAAAAGGGTGTGGATGTGTTTTCTGTGGTTGTGTGTGGGTGTTCTATGCAGTTTCATTGGCCGGAAAGTTGAGACAAGGCCACCACCACCACCGTAAGGTGGTGGTTGCCACCATACACCACCGTGTTTGTGTGTGTGTGTGTTAGTAGTTTGGGAATCTGTCCTCCAGCAGCTGGGGTTGAGTCTGCAGGACTTCAGCAGTGTGGGGTTGTGTCTACGGGACTTCATCAGTATGAGGTGAGTTTCCTTCCAGTAGTAACGGGTCTAAGGCACCAAGGCTGGCCCGTATAGACGAGACGTTAGTATTAGAGTGTGGGCCGAGCCCGTATCTCTTAGTTGAGGTGATTATGATATATGCTAGTATGATAGAGTTGTCTATACTTGTCATTTATGTGATACTTGTATGATATGAGTTGGCGGTTGAGTGTGGGCAAGGCCTGTATCTCTCCGAGAGTGGAGTGTAGGCTAGGCCTGTATCTCCCAGATAGCAAAGTGTGGGCAGGGCCCGTATCTTCACGAGTGTGGGCATGACCCGTATCTCCCAGAAAGCAAAGTGTGGGCAGGGCCTGTATCTTCACGAGTGTAGGCATGACCTGTATCTCCCAGAAAGTGAAGTGTGGGCAGGGCCCATACCTATTATGATATGTTATGTTATGATATGATTATGAGAATTGAATGCTAGCTTAGGGCTAAGGATCTAGGAGGATGCCTTATATGCCTATTGTATGTGCTTATAGACTTGCATGCTAGTACTGATCAGTCAGTGATAGGATAGCCTGTTTAGGTTATGCTTGATTGTATGAGCCTTTGAATTGCATGTACAGATTCCTGATTAGAGGATAGAATGATCTTATTGGAATATGATGGTTAGATTTCCCATTGTCTGAATGCCACTTGCTCTGTGCTTTGTGGGACTCTTAGTAATGTGAGTTATCTATTAAGTGAATATCCTAGGTAGCTTCAGGGAATAGTTTGTAACCTATTTTGGGGATAGAGGATGTCCTAGTTATTGCAGCTTAGTCATTTGCAAGAGAGCTAGCGAGCGTGACAGGGTGTTAGACACTGAGGGATATGATTTCCAAGAAGTTGCAGATGCGAGATTGATTTGGAGCACCCTGGAAAGAGAGGTGCGTGCTAGGTGCGTATAGTAGAGGGTCTCGGGAAGAGACCCATGACTCCTGAACATCGGGTGAAAGGCCAGCAGGGCCTGAGTCAGTGCAGCGCGTACGAGAAAGTACACAAGGGAGTTTGTCACTCCAAGGGTTTAAGGTGCTACAGGGTAGCAAGATTGGTCATATCAGCAGAAGGTGACTACTATTTTCCCAGATGTTGCGAGTATGTCATCTTCTATTGCTACTAAATGGATGTTGGGATACGTATCGTGTTGGAATTGTGAGTGCGTTTGGATAAGTCAGACCTCGGGTTGGTTTTCCGCTAGTGTTTGGGTTATCAGGGATCATATATGCCATCCAACATGCCAAAAGGTCCTTGATGAACCCAAAGAGGGATGCATCTTGCGGAGTGGGTTCCGCGCATACCGTTATCATTTTGGATCTTTGTCAGGATCTATGCAGGAGTATTATCTTAAGGATACTCGATCAGGGTTGGAGTGATTGTTCTCCAATGAAGTCAGCGTTCAGAGGTTCTATCATTGTTCAGGTATGGTCGGAAATTTTTTACGGATGAACTTTGGAGTTCAAGGCACTACCATTGCTAGGATGGAACTGGTGACAAGAAGAGGGTAGTGTCAGTCGCGGATGTTAGATGCATAAGTGGTTGGTCACTGGATGATCAAGAGAATTGTATTTTCACATGAGCCATGTTAAGTTAGAGTTCAGTGGTACTGCAAGATTGGAAATGAGAACGAGGACTCGTCAGCTAGAGTGAAGATTAAGATCTTCAGTGAACAGCATGGGAGATGGTCTGAGGTGTCAGACTGTACCATATTCAAGAGTACTCTTCAAGGTTTCAGAGGATGGGTGATAAAAAGGTTTGACTGGTAATTGATCGTTAGCGTTGGTAAGCTCAGATTGTCGGTAATGGACTAATAAGAAGTAAGAAGGATTGGGGATCCTTCAATTCTCATGTAATGTTCTCCAACTATCTTAGTCGAGTCTAAGTGGGGGAGAGACTTTTAAATAAAGTTCTCCAACTGTGAGTTCTGGTTGCGCAAGGTGCAATCTCTTGGCCGCCTTGTCAACCAGAAGGGTATTCTAGTTGATTCGGCCAAGATTGAGGTCATGATGCAATGGGAGATTTTGAGGTCTCCATCTGAGATTCGGAATTCCTTGGGTGTAGTGGGTTATTACCAGAGATTTATATGGGACTTCTCCGAGATTAAGGTTCCTTTGACCCGACTGACTAAGAAGTCGGTGGCCTTTCGTTGGGAGCCTGAGCAGCAGGCAGCCTTCAATATTCTCAGACAGCAGTTGTGCGAGGCACTAATTCTCACCCTGCAAGAGGGTGTAGATGATTTCATGGATTACTGTGATGCTTTGATTACGGGCATGGGTACGGTACTGATACAGTGGGGTCACATGATAGCAGGTTTTGGGAACCATGTCAGAGTCCCAATTAGGACTCTAGTTCAGTGACGTGTTAGGTCGAGTGCGTGTCCGACCTGGTATGGAAAGTGTTGTAAGACTACGGGGGTAGCCGTAGCATTCACTAGCAGCTAGACAGCGATAGAGTGTTGTAAGCCCGTGGGTGTAGCTATAGCATTCACTAGGTTGATAGATGGCATGAGCGTGTTGTTAGGACGCGAAAGGAACAGGAGTACACACCAGTTCGGGTGTAGTAGTGAGGATAGGGAAATCCACTGATGGGATTTCGGATTTACCCAAGTGGATTAGGTCTACTTAAGCTTGTAATGAGACTGTAGGGACGTCACTACAGTTATGAGTTCAGAGAAGCAATGGACCGCTTCTGGACGTGTGAGATAAGCCTATCAGCCTATGCCCTTTCCGTTAGGGTGGGACATCATTCAGCTGCTTCAAAGCTCCGTTGCTGATGATAACGAGGACCCGAGCCGACGTTCATCAGGTTCTTGTTGTCGCTCGCAACCTCAGCTTTGTCTCCGACCATTGAAGTTATGTTTCAACGATGACAACCTCCAAGTCGAAGGCTGAAGGCCGCCGTTCATGTCGTGTCTCGCATGTATCGATGGGATGGGCAGAAGATTAAGAGGACTTGTCGCCACCACCTCTGTCATCGCTAAAACCCCATCGCTGCCGCCTCTCCGTGACTCTGCCATTGCCAAACGCCACCAAGAGAGTGGAGGTTCTCCTGTTCCGGGCAATACAAGGGTGTGGATGTGTTTTTTGTGGTTGTGTGTGTGTGTTCTATGCAGTTTCATTGGCCGGAAAATTGAGACAAGGCCACCACCACCACCGTAAGGTGATGGCTGCCACCATACACCACCGTGTTTGTGTGTGTGTGTGTTAGTAGTTCGGGAATCTGTCCTCCAGCAGCTGGGGTTGAGTCTGCGGGACTTCAATAGTGTGGGGTTGTGTCTACGGGACTTCATCAGTATGAGGTGAGTTTCCTTCCAGTAGTAACAGGTCTAAGGCACCAAGGCCGGCCCGTATAGACGAGACGTTAGTATTAGAGTGTGGGCCGAGCCCGTATCTCTTAGTTGAGTTGATTATGATATATGCCAGTATGATATAGTTGTCTATACTTGTTGTTTGTGTGATACTTGTATGATATGAGTTGGCGGTTGAGTGTGGGCAAGGCCCGTATCTCTCCGAGAGTGGAGTGTGGGCTAGGCCCATATCTCCCAGATAGCGAAGTGTGGGCAGGGCCCGTATCTTCACGAGTGAGGGCATGGCCCGTATCTCCCAGAAAGCGAAGTGTGGGCAGGGCCCGTATCTTCACGAGTGTGGGCGTGGCCCGTATCTCCTAGTTGAATGTTGTTTGTTATATGCTTGCATGGTATGAGGTATTATCGGGGAACTCACTAAGCTTCGTGCTTACGGTTTTCAGTTTTGGTTTCAGGTACTTCGTGTTTAAAGGAAAGGAGCCGGCTTGATCGCAACGCATCACACTGTGGTTTTCCGCACATGAGATCTTTGGGATTACACTCTGATATTGTTTTATGATAACGTGTTCAATTATCTCTACTTTGGTTTTGACATGACATGACATTACAAATGTTTTATTACACTGTTGGTTTTCTAATGACGTATTTAAAAGTGAAATTTTTGGCCTGTATTCTTGGGATGTTACATGCGGATGTACTAAAAACCTAAAAACATATTTGTCTTATTACAGTCATAATGTGAAATCTAGAACCCCTACTGAAAGCTCTCATGAAAGGAGATTAAGGGAACCCAACGCGACCCAAGCAAATCCATGCAGGCCGTGTAATTCACATTAAAGTTATATGATCATGTATACCCAATATAACTATCACTAATTTGTTAGTGATTCATTGGTATAATTAGATCCTGTCTGTGTGTTCTCATGCTATAGCAACTTAATTTGTTAAGTTATGTTCTAGTAATCTTTGATTCTCTTCCTTATTCGTTCTGTTCTGGTAATGTTTGATTCTCTTCACTGTTTGTTCTGTTTTGGTATTGTTTCTTTCTGTGCTTCATTGTACTAGACCTAATGAATAACATTCTCCTAAAGTATACCTATAATATATAGTTTACTAATGCTCTACTTGGATTATTACTGAAAAGACTCATTTCTCTACTAAGTTATGCTCTTACTTTAAAAACGGAGTTTTGTATAACTATAAAGTAACATAACTTTAAATGAGTTTTCAAATGTTTTGAAAACTTATAATAACATAAGTAACATCTTGAAAGATGTTTAACAACAAACATTTACACAATTATCATTGTGTTCAACCTGTATCCCCCCCCCCCCTTAAAATAGTTAAAATAGTTAAAAGATTCATTACGGGGTATGAACTCACCTGATGTGGGTGATTCAAACGGGTATGCATGTAAGGATGAGAAGTTCCACGAATGAAATCCCGAGACACAATAAGTCCTAAATGACATATAAGGACACATATTGACATGAATATAGTGTTTATAACAACTATATGAAAGGAAACACCTTCCGGGACTAGGAAACACCTTCCGGGACTCGGAAACACCTTGACCAAGTGTTGGAATCACATGTGAGTCAACATAGGAAGGTATAAAGGCACCCACATCAGTTTACTACCATGAGTTCATGGCCCAAGAAGTTTACGGCTGTAAACTCATGGTTACTCATGGGTTAGTGCAAGTTTGAAAGCTACGGAATGTTTTAGGGACATTAACTTTAATCTAGGATGAGAAAGACCACCTTCTTTGGAGTTTTTAAGGAGTTCACGGCCCAAATGAGTTTACTACCATAAAATCATGTCCATTTATGCTTATAAGGGTCCTAAAGGTCATAAAGAAGTATTCTAAATTCATGCCTAAGCCTTAGGAAGTGTTTGTGGCATCAAAACACTCTTATCTTGAGTTTACGGCCCATGGACCATTTGGTCTTAAGCTTGCGGTCGTAAACACCTATGGGTGTTGGTATTTTGGTTGTCTTGGGTCCTATACACATCATGGTAAAGTGTTATGCTTGTCTCTTGGCTTATGGAAGGCAATTAGGGCACTTTGGCACCATAAAATGGAGTTCACGGCCCAAGAACTTCCTTGGCTGTGAACTCACTTCTAGCCATGTTTCTTAATGTTTTTGGGGTCTAAAACAAGTAATGGTAGTCTCTAGGTTTAGTCCCAAGGCTTGGAGGGACATTGGGCACACTTTGGCCCTTATAAAGGATTTTACTCTCCAAGATGTTCTTGGGCGGTAAACTCCCAAATCTTGTTGTTTTGATATGATTTTCATGTTATTAATTAAGCCATATAACACACTTATATACACTCTAGGTTGAAGTACTCACAATTGGGGGTGATCGGGTGAAGATCCTTGAGAGAGAAATCGGGTTTTCTCTAGTTGGAAATGTCACAAATGAATTCAAAATGACTAAGTTTTCCTTATATAGTATCGGGGGTTTTTGATCCAAATACGATTATTGGACTGTAATATTTCAAACTCTTGAAGGTTTGGGCACTTATTTCAACATATTAAACACTAGTGTATCCTCTCTCCTGATATCCTCTAGAAGAACTACCTTTAAAACACTCAAACTTACTCCAACAAGCCTGAAAGTTAGTAGAAACAGTTTTAACTTCTATTGAAGTGGATGGTTGTACATAATGAAAAGTTTTGGGTTGTCACACTCTGTCTCGTCACCAAATCATAGTTCAAAAGGATGTCATGGAGGCTGCTGCCAAAGAATATACTGGAATGGTCGCCACAATCATTAATGGGAGACTTTGGATGGGATCCATGGGAAAGTTTGATCTACAGCCTCTTGAAAAACCCTCAGAATGAAGACCAAGTCTATGCTAGCCTCAAACCAAGGGGGAGATTGAAAGGGTATTCTTTTGTGGTTTGGGTTTGGCATTCTTTTGTATAGAGCTTGGTAGGTTGATAGAGCAATAGTTGTAGTGGTATGATGGTAGATTGATAGATCTGTCAGTGTGTGTGTGGCTATACACGTGTGCGTGTTAGCACATGCTGTGTGCGGCCATACATGTGTGTGCGGCTGCACTCAAATATGTTGGTGTGGAGTGTATATAAATGGTTGTGTCAGTCTTTTCAGGTACGAATGAACAGTGTATGTGTGACAGGGTGTACTTGACATTTATATGATATAAATGTGTGCATGCTGCTTTGATTCTTCTTCTACTCCTTCTAACAGTCTATTTGATTGCTGTTATCTTATTGATTACTGGTTTGGATCCATAGTTATAATGTTGATTTTTGAAATCAACTTGGATAAGATGAGTTGTTCGATGTTTAAGTTGTTATTTTTGGAACAAACTAGGAAAGTTGATCTTAATGGATGGGTATCGATCTTCAAAAAGTGAATGGTTCTTTTGATTTCAAAAGATTCATGGTTGATTTTGATACTCAATTTTGAGTTAATTAATGGGTTCGATAGTCGACTATGCTGGGAATGATTGTAGACGATTCGTGAATGAAAAGCAAAGGAATGTAACTTTGTGTCGATATGGATTTCGATGTTCAATTAGTCGAAATCAGTATTAGTTAATATTCCTTTGTCGATGGGTATTGACTGGGAAGCAAAAGATGTTGATTTGTGTTAGTCATAAAATATGAATATGAGTTGATGGGAAAAATTGATTTTGGGGTCTCAAATTCTTGATTTCGAAGGGTCGATGTTTGGAAGGCTTGATTGCTGTAACGCCTGTGTTTCTGATCTTGTCATTAATGTTGATATAATAGTCGAGGTTAACCTTTGTAACCCATTTTGAAATAGTAAAGGTGTATTATTTGAGTATTATGTGTTTTGTGCTTAACTATGTGACTTGATTGAATTAAGAATAAAAATAAACATCAAAATGAAATGTTATATCAGCTCGATATCTATGGATAATGTTGTAGTAGTTGAAATGAGGTTTCCGAATATATAAAAAAATGCCGAAATCCGAGTTACAACGAAGAAGTTATGACCTATCGAAGTTTCACGACAGAACCGGCAACGCTGAACGATGTAAACAGTGAAATTTACGTTAGAGCGATATTTAGTCTTAGTAATCTAAACGAAGATCGTAGAGTTCGTTAAACCGAGAGCCTGCATAAAAAGAACGCCCAAATCGAACTTCGTACGACGAACTTATGATTTTTCGAAGTTTCGACTTAGCAATATGCAGCCCGAATACTCGATTTGAGATCGAGCGGTTTTTAGCCGAAACAATCTAAACGAGAATCGAAGATCTCGTTAATTGTAGTGAAACGATGAAAAGATAGGCGAAAACGGACGTCAGATGAAGAAGTTATGATTTTATAACGTAGTTTTCTTGTCCCGGCCTACTAAAAATAAATAATATACGTAAATCAAAATTAGCCGACGAAGTCTAAACGAAAGTTGCAGAGCGTAGTCTCATCTACACGGGGATATAAAGAACATCGAAAAAGGAGTTTGTATGAGGAAGATATGAATTTTTGAATTTTATTAAATATTTTAGATATTAAATTTAAATATAAATTTTCGATATTATCCAAGGGGGGGAGTCACCGGGCTTATCCTGGTTACGCCCAGCGTAACGTAAGATGACGCCCAGCGTAATGTGAGTTTCAGCCCCTATAAAAGGAAGTCGAGGCTGCCTTATTCCTTTGGTCATTTCTCTTCTTTCTCTAGCGTTTTTGCATCGTCTTTCGTGCAAGAATTATCCAAAAGCCCCGGTATCATTCCTGAGCCCCGAAGCAAGTCCCGAAGCCCCGGAGATCCCGAGAAGTGTGATTCCCAAGCCGAAGCTCTGCCCGCGAGTAGCTCAGTTGTAACAACGCAAATTTTCAAACAAAATTTTCATTTAAAATAAAGTGATTTATTTCAACAAAATATAATTATTCCAAATTTCATATCAAAATACAATCATAAATCCCCAAGATCTCAAAACATCAACAGTGTGTACGCGTCATGCCGGCGCCTTCCCACGGTCCTCGCTAGTACCTGAAACACATACATAACAACTGTAACCATAAATGCTTAGTGAGTTACCCAGTATACTACTTACTCATATACGCCTTTCCAAGCCCTGACCTTCCGGTCTACAACGCAACGCCTTCCGACCCATGAGATAATTGCCTTCCGGCCCATAACGTATTGCCTTCCAGCCCATAACATATTGCCTTCCGGCCCATAACATATTGCCTTCCAGCCCATGAACATACACAACACATAATACGTTTAACTTACCACATATAGCACATATATCATATAACAAATCTGACCTTTCGGTCATATAACATATTGCCTTCCGGCCCATATAAACATACATAGCACGCATAGTAAATACCTTACCATTTATAGCACATATAACACATATCATATCCGACCTTCCGGTCACACAGTCAAACCCTTCCGGGTACAGTATAGTGAGAAGACTCACCTCGTGGGTAATGAAAGCTAGCGACTCCTGAAATCACTCGCATTCGATCCGCCGAGCTACAGACTCCCTGAACAATGCACTCTCTGTGTCCCCAATCCTCAGAACTTGATTCCCTTGCTGTTCCTTTAGCCAAACTCTTCTCTTCCTTGCACAATAACTTCTTCAAGGTCACCAATGGCCTTCAATCCTTGCTCTAGATGCCCACAACCGATTTAGGGTTCTTCCCAGTCACTAAAGACGGACAATGACGGCCTATGAGTCCGTTATATACGTTCCAAAATCGAACGGCTAGGGTTTCCGCTGAACAGCGCAGACTCGCTGAGTCCATAATGGACTCGTCGAGTCCAGTCGCGAACCCGCAACCAAGTCTGTGGTCCTACTCGGCGAGTCTGGCTCCAACTCGCCAAGTCCCCTCTTAAAACACCCCAAAAACATAATATAACAATACCTGAAATTCAGGGCTGTTACATCAGTTTTTGTGAAGATCTTCCAGATCTACCAAAGAATACTACTTCTACAAGTCGTAGTGCCGTCTGATCATCTTCTGATCAAGTGAGTGTGTAGTTACCTTCTTCTAACGCATAATTTTGAAGTATCTTATACGAAATACTTGTTATGTTTATATTTGGTTGTTATATGCGTGAATGTACATTCACTTTCTTTATCTCATAGATCCGATTTATTCTCTATGAAATATGTGTGTATGTGTGTGTGCCTCATCTGTTATGTTGAATATGTATTGGTTGAACATGCTATACAGGTTTTAAACTACATACAAATATATATATAAATATATATATATATATATATATATATATATATATATATATATATATATATATATATTATCTACTAATTGTTGGGTAGAACATGGGTAGATAGTTGATGTGTGATAAACAGATGAGAGGCATCGATGTTGTTGTTGATGACCTAGTTATTCAGCGGTGTATGGATAACGACCACAGACTCCTTCTAGACAGTTTTGTGGAACGCTAGCAAGTTCATAACTTGTAGGTGTTGTGAACGATGTGTTCACCAGTGTACTCTATCCCCCTCATGGTTGCCTTTAGGATATCTATTGTTGAGGAAACCCCTAAGAAGTAATGTTCGTCCTGATGAAAATCCTAGATTAGGTCCCTTGAGATAGATGTTGTTTTAGGGATGTAAAGTGAGGATAACGGGAATGGCTAATCGGGTTATTCTTGGTTGGTGAAATTAAATATAAGTTATTTATTGTGGGTTGAAAACCCTATATGCTTACCAGGCTCCCAAGCCTGACCCACTCAGTTTTATTTGTATTACAAGAAGTGACGCAAGGGCATAAGATGGATCAATCATCAAATTGTTTTGTTTACAAGTCTGGATATGTATATATTTGTTGAATGACTTGTAATATTATCGTTTATGCTTTATGGTCTGTATCGGAACATGACATCTCGAGTTTTGATTATATAATGAAAATGCATCTCTTGATGAAATGCTTTGATAAATATTATTTTATCATATTTTGTTTTTTGGGAACAAATTCCACAACTCTTTTAAATCAGAAAGATTTACTCTGAAATTATTTCAAAAAACATAAATGAAATTGGTCTTTTCTGGCCGAGATTTTTGGGATGTCACAGTTGGTCAAAATGTTGTCCAAATTACTATTTTAACCCCCAGTTAACTTAAGGTGAGTTCAATATATAGGAACAATTGTATGTTATGTGTTATATGTTCTATGTGCTTCTCAGTGTTATTATTCTGAGTTATTCTCCCATGTTATTTTATTCGCTATGTTTATAGCAAATATAATACCTTTGACCATGTGATCAGTGAAAGGACTTAGATTCACATTGGTACTGGTATGTAGCCTCTGGCCATGTAGAACATGTCTCCGTAAGAGAATGACTTCTATTCTATGGCATTGGCAGAAAGTTAAATAGGAATGGTATGTAGCCTCCGACCATGTAGAACATGACTCCATAAGGGAATTGAACTCTATTCTATAGTGTTAGCAAATGGTTAAACAGGGCGTGAAAACCTAAAATCTACCGAAATGGTTATATAGGGCATGAAAACCTGAAATCTACTGAAATGATAAACAGGGCGTGAAAACCTGAAATCTATCATATTGATAAACAGAAATTATATGTCTTTTGTGCCATTTGGGCCAAAGCTTTATTGATGCATCAAGTATTGAAATCGTTATGTCTTATTGAAAAGTATATCTTTGAATAAAGTCTTTGATTGATATGAACGCTTGTCACATGATTTCACATATGTCTTGTTGTTCGTCTTTGCTTTTGCCACATTGAAGTATATATAAGGCATAAGATTATATTGTATCTATTTATTGAATTCACTAAGCGTTATCACTTATTCCTCTCAATATTTAACAATTGTAGGTGATGAGTATTCCAATATAGCTTTATACTACTGAAAGATTTAGAATAGTTAATAGTATTTCTCTGTATTTTTAATGTTCATGTATGTATATGAATAGTAGATTCCTGGGTAGACATGAAATGTAATAAAGCTTAGTCGGTTTGTATCCAATCCTTTGTAATCACTTTATCAATATAAAATATTGTTTTATAAATATGCATGTAGCATGTTTTGAGGAAGTAACTTAAGAAATCTTTTGAAATAGTATGAAAGTTTGGGTCTTTCATAAATATGAAAGTTGGGGTCTTTCATGTGTGTCTTCGGTATTAGAACTAACATGTAAACGTTTCAGAGTGATAAGGATGATTTGAATATCTATCGTGAATGAGGATCTAATTTACCTTATTCGGTGTATAGATAAAAAATGGTGAGAACAAGAAGCGGTGTTGGAAACGAGGATGAAAACAGGAATCAACCGCCAGTAATTGAGCAAGCACCTGTTGTAGCAGCAACACCGGAACCAATAACGATTGCTGGGGTGCAAGCCATGATTCGGGCTATGTTAGCCGAACAAAGGGATGAGATGCGACAGATGTTGCATGATAATAAGGACGAAGCTATCATACCTATTGATGAACCTGAATTGATTCTCGAGCAATCGGAGGAAGGAAACAATAGTCGCTTTATGAGTGAAGTTGGTACTCAAGGAGAATGAAAGAACGACCCGGAAAGGAGAAACAACAAGGATGGGCGAATGTACAAGAATTTCTTGGGCGCCAAGCCGCCAAGTCTTTCAGGAAGCCCAAAGCCTGTTGAGATAATTGATTGGATCTCTGAAATGGAGATGGTATTTGAAAGTTGCGACTGTAGCAACAAACAGAAGACGGTTTTCGCAATTAGACAACTGAAGACTGGAGTCTTGAGTTGGTGGAAGTTGTTGGCAGATACTATGCCATGAGGAGAAGCCCTGAAAATGTCATGGGAGGAGTTCTTGGAACAGTTAATGGTGCAATATTGTTTAGAGATAGATCTGATTGATCTGAACAATGAGTTCCAAAAGTTGAAGAAGGGGAGGATGAGCATAGATGACTATGCTACTGCGTTCACTGAGAAAATGAAGTTATTTCCGTACCTAGTACCAACGGAACTCTCCAAGATTGAGAGGTTCGCCAATGGATTGCCTGCCGACTTTAGCCCAACAGTCAATATGGCAACTACTTTGAAAATGGCTGTTCGAGCAGCTAAGAATGTGGAGGCCCAGCAGAAGGGAAAGGGTCTGGAGAGGATAGAGGTTGGTGAAAAGAGGAAGTTCGATGGAACTTCAGGGTCCAACAAGAAACACAAGGTCTCAAAGTCTGGATCGAGGGGAGGTGGAGGCGAAGCCAAGTGGTGTGACAAATGTAAGAAGAAGCATCATGGAAAATGTGAGGTAATGGCCACATGCTACAAATGTGGAAAGCCAAGGCACTATGCCAATGAATGCACCCTCTCTAAGAAAGTTTGCTATGGTTGTGGTGAGGAGGGACACATGTCGAGGGACTGCCCGAAGAAGAAGGAGGCAGCTAGACCTAACATTCCGCCAAAGCCGAAGGCGAGAGCATTCCAGATGAAACTGGAAGCTGCTAAAGATGAAACTGATGTCACTTCAGGTACCTTTCTCGTAAATAAATTGCCTGCCCAAATTTTATTTGATTCTGGAGCCAACTACTCCTTTATTTCCCATGAATTTGGTAGAAAACTAGCTTTGTGTGTTGATAGACGAGATAATGCCTTATTCGTCGAAGTTTCTAGTGGCAAGTTTGTACCTATTAGCCATCATATGAAATACATCTTAATTGACTTGAATGGGAATAAGTTCCACGAGGAATTATTGCCTATTGAACTAAACGGTTTCGACATTGTGCTTGGAATGGATTGGCTTAGCGGCAATGACGCCGAGATATTGTGTAAGAAGAAGATAGTCAAAGTAAACCCACCTGGGAATGAGTCGTTTATGGTGTATGGAGATAAACATAGAGTAAATTCTGGAATCATTTCATTGATGAGAGCCACAAAAGTGTTTGGCTAAAAGATGGACGTCGTATCTAGCGTTCATGATCGATGCTAAGAAGGAGAAAAAGGCAATGCAAAGCATTCCTGTCGTATGTGATTATCTGAAGTATTTCCCGAAGATCTTCCTGGATTACCGCCTGATAGACAAGTGGAGTTTAGAATAGACTTGTTACCAGGGACGACGCCAATAGCAAAAGCACCTTATCGATTAGCACCGATGGAGATGAAGGAGCTGATGATGCAACTTCAGGAGTTATTGGACAAAGGTTTCATTAGACCTAGTTCATCACCCTGGGGAGCTCCGGTGTTATTCGTACAGAAAAAAGATGGAAGTATGAGAATGTGCATCGATTATAGAGAGCTAAATAAGCCAACGATAAATAATAGATATACGTTGCTGAGGATTGATGCCCTGTTCGATCAACTTCAAGGTTCGAGCTATTTCTCTAAGATCGATCTTAGGTCAAGATATCATCAGCTGAAAGTAAGAGAGTAGGATATAGAGAAGACTGCATTCACAACACGATATGGGCACTACAAGTTTTTGGTTATGTCGTTTGGACTAACCAATGCTCCAACAACATTCATGGATTTAATGAACAGGTTTTGTAATCCGTTCATAGATACATCTGTGATAGTGTTCATAGATGACATACTGATTTATTCGAAAATCCAAGAGGAGCACAACAGATGCTTGAGAGAAGTGTTAGAAGTTTTGAAGAAGGAGAAGTTGTATGCAAAGTTCTCCAAATGTGATTTTTGGATTCGAGAAGTCCAATTCTTGGGCCACGTGGTCAACCAAGAAGGGATAATGGTTGATCCAACAAAGATTGAGGCCGTGATGAAGTGCGAACAACCAAAAAGTCCCATGGAGATCCGAAGCTTTTTAGGATTAGCCGGATATTACCAAAGGTTTATCCAAGGCTTTTCTTCGATTGCTAGTCCATTAACTGCTTTGACCCACAAAGGAGCTACTTATGCTTGGAGTGATAAGCATAAAGAAGCGTTCGAGAAGCTAAAGAAGAAACTATGCGAGGCAACGATACTTTCTCTACCCGATGGAGTTGAAGACTTCGTTGTTTATAGGAATGCGTATGGGGTTGGATTGGGTTGTGTTCTGACCCAAAGAGATAAGGTGATCGAATATGCATCTCGACAATTGAAAGAGCATGAAAGAAACTACCCAATTCATGATTTGGAGCTGGCAGCGGTAGTTTTCGCTCTGAAAATATGGAGGCATTACCTCTATGGTACGAAGTGCAAACTTTTCACTGATCATAAGAGTCTCCAATATCTCTTCGATCAGAAGGAATTAAATATGAGGCTACGACGTTGGCTAGAATTGCTTAAGGACTGCGACTGTGAGATACTTTACCACCCTGGTAAAGCAAATGTTGTTACTGATGCTCTCAGTCGGAAAGTCAATCTTTAAAAGAGAAGGCAAAGAGCGTTGAGAATTGAAGTTGTCTCGACTATTGTGGAAAGTATAAAGAAAGCTCAAGAGGAAGCTTCTGAGAAGAATGACCGAAAGATGGAACATTTGGGCAAAACGTTTGTGTTCGGTGTAAACAGTCATGGACTGAAGGTGTTCCAAGATTGGATTTGGATACCTAAGACAGGAGGAGTCAAAGATCTTCTGATGGAAGAAGCTCACAAGACCATGTACTCAATTCATCCTGGTAGCACTAAAATGTATAGGGACCTGAAACCCTACTACTGGTGGCCGACAATGAAGCTTGATGTTGCAAAGTATGTGGCTGAGTGTGTGACTTGTGCGAGAGTCAAGACACAACATCAGAAACCGTACGGGAGTTTATAACCATTGCATGTGCCTATGGGTAAGTGGGAAGACATTGCTATGGATTTTGTCACTAAAGTACCCAGAACAAAGAATGGTCACGACATGATTTAGGTGGTCGTTGATCGATTCACTAAGAGTGCGCATTTCATAGCAGCCAAGGAGAAATGGTCTATGGAAAAGCTTGCGAATTCTTACGTGAAGGAAATTCTGAGGCTTCACGGTGTTCCGTTAACGATTGTATCGAATTGTGATAGCCGTTTCACCTCGAGGTTTTGAAAAAGTCTACAAGAGGAAATGGGTACCAAGTTGTGTTTAAGTACAGCTTACCATCCGCAGACTGATGGTCAGAAGCGAACGGACGATACAAACACTTGAAGATATGATGAGAGCATGTACTCTGGAATTCCAAGGTAACTGGGATGAACATTTACCTTTGGTAGAATTTTCATACAATAATAGTTTCCACTCCAGCATAAAGATGGCACCTTATCAAGCTTTGTATGGACATAAGTGTTGTACGCCGCCTTGTTGGCTTGAGGCTGGGGAAAAGTAGTTTATGGGACCGGAGATAGTCCATCAAACTGCTGAAAAGTTGAAAATAAGTAGGGAAAAAATGTTAGCAGCTCAGGATCATCAAAAGAGTAATGCTGACAACAAGCGAAGACCGATGACTTTTGAAGTTGAAGATTCGGTTTTGCTTAAAGTTTCGCTGTGGAAGGGACTTATAAGATTTGGTAAAAGGGGAAAATTAAGTCCAAGGTTTATTGGACCGTTTAAAGTTCTTCAGATAATTAGGAACCAAGCTTACAAGCTCAAACTACCAGAAGAACTGAATGGAATTCATAATGTTTACATGATTCCACTTTTGGAGTTGAGAATCGATGAGAAAAAAAGGTTAATTGAAGAACCAGAGGCAATCGTTGACCGAATGACGAAGAAGTTGCGACGTAAGATGGTCAAGTTAGTGCTTGTCCGATGGAAACACACGAATGGGAGACGGAAAGTGACATGATGGGTCGCTATCTGCATTTTTTTGTTGATGTGTGATTCTAGGGACGGAATCATTCTAAGGTGGAGAGAATTGTAATGCCTGTGTTTCTGGGCTTGTCATTAATGTTGATATAATAGTCTAGGTTAACCTTTGAAACCCGTTTTGAAATAATAAAAGTGTATTATTTGAGTATTATGTGTTTTGTGTTTAACTATGTGACTTAAGTGAATTAAGAATAAAAATAAGCGTCAAAATGAAATGTTATATCAGCTCGATATCTATGGATAATGTTGTAGTAGTTGAAATGAGGTTTTCGAATATATAAAGAATGCCGAAATCCGAGTTACAACGAAGAAGTTATGACCTGTCGAAGTTTCGCGACAGAACCGACAACGCTGAATGATGTAAAAAGTGAAATTTACGTTAGAGCGATATTTAGCCTTAGTAATCTAAACGAAGTTCATAGAGTTCGTTAAACCGAGAGCGTGCATAAAAATAACGCCCAAATCGGACTTCGTATGAGGAAGTTATGATTTTTCGAAGTTTCGACTTAGTAGTATGCAGCCCGAATACTCGATTTGAGATCGAGCGGTTTTTATAACGGACGTTAGATGAAGAAGTTATGATTTTATAACAGAGTTTTTGTGTTCCGGCCTACTAAAAATTAATAATAAAAATAAATCAAAATTAGTCGACGGAGTCTAAACGAAAGTTGTAGAGCGTAGTCTCACCTACGTGGGGATATAAAGAACATCGAAAACGGAGTTGGTATGAGGAACATATGAATTTTTGAAGTTTATTAAATGTTTTCGATATTGAATTCAAATATAAAGTTTCGATATTATCCAAGGGGGGGAGTCACCGGGCTTATCCAGGTGACACCCAGCATAACCTAAGATTACGCCCAGTGTAACCTAAGATTACACCCAACGTAATGTGGGTTTCAGCCCCCTATAAAAGGAAGTCGAGGCTGCCTTATTCCTTTGCTCAATTCTATTCTTTCTCTCGCGTTTTTGCATCGTTTTTCGTGCAAGAATTATCCTGAAGCCCCGATATCATTCCTGAACACCGAAGCAAGTCTCGAAGCGCCGAAGATCCCGAGAAGTGTGATTCCCAAGCCGAAGCACTGCCCGCGAGTAGCCAAGTTTTTGTGAAGATCTTCGAGATGTACCGAAGAATACTACTTCTACAGGTCGTAGTGCTATCCGATCATCTTCTGATCAAGTGAGTGTGTATTTACCTTCTTCTAATGCATAATTATGAAGTATTTTATACGAAATACATGTTATGTGTATTTTTATCTACTAATATGTTTGGTAGAACATGGGTAGATAGTTGATGTGTGATAAACATGTTATTCAGCGGAGTATGGATAACGACCACAAACTCCTTCTAGACAGTCTTGTGGAACACTAAAAGGTTTATAACCTGTAGGTGTTGTGAATGATGTGTTCACCGGTGTACTCTATCCCCCTCATGGTTGCCTTTAGGATATCTATTGTTGAGGAAACCTTATAGCAGTAATGTCCGTCCCGATGAAAATCCTAGATTATGTCCCTTGAGATAGATGTTGTTTTAGGGATGTAAAGTGAGGATAACGGGAATGGGTAATCGGGTTATTGTTGGTTGGTGAAATTAAAGATAATTTATTTATTGTCGGTTAAAAACCCTATATGCTCACCAGGTTCCCAAACCTGACCCACTCAGTTTTATTTGCATTGCAGGAAGTGGCGCAAGGGCATAAGATGGATGAATCATCGAGTTGTTTTGTTTACAAGTCTGTATATGTATATATTTATTGAATGACTTGTAATGTTATCGTTTATGCTTTATGGTCTGTATCGGAACATGTCATCCCGAATTTTGATTATATAATGAAAATGCATATCTTGATGAAATGCTTTGATAAATATTATTTTATCATATTTTGTTTTTGGGAACAAAGTCCGCAACTCTTTTAAATCAAAAGGATTTACTCTGAAATTATTTCAAAAAGCATAAATGAAATCGGTCTTTTTTGGCCGAGATTTTTGGGACGTCACAATTGTTAATCATGAAGGGCTGATTGTTTCGAAGGATTGATACTATGAGACTGGAAGTTTTTTTTTACTTGGGTTACAAATTGAAGAAGAATTTATTTTTTTTCGAAATTTGTCCCTAATGTTTCGAAACCTAATGTTTCAAAGATATGACAACATTGTCGAGTTTCGAATTTTGAGCAAATATTGTGAAGAAAACACATATTTCGAAATCGGTTCCTGAAGTTTCGAAAATATGACAAAATTGATCCAATTTTGAAATGGTGATAAAAATAATGAAGAATGATGAAGTTTCATTTCGAGTCCCTAAAGTTTTTGCGAAGTAGCTGAATTTGCCCAACTTTGACATTGGGTTGAAAATTCTGAGAAATTGGATAATTTTCGAAACAGGCCCCTCCAGTTAATGCGAATTGACGCTTTCAAACCAGTTTGGCAAATAAGGGAGAGTTTTGCATTTTTGGTTGTTTTGGGCACACCAAGGAACTGCAAAATTTTGAAATTGACTATTTTTATCTAAATTTGTAAAATTTTGTCAAAGGCTGTGTGTGAATGACGCTAAAAATTGAAGATTTTTTCGATTTTTCGGTTTGAAGCAAAATGTTTATGCCATGTGTTAAGGGGGAGAGGGGGGATATAAAATATTCAAATTGAGCACTTTCTCATTCCCTTTTTGGTTTTATAATCATTTTTCGATTATAAAAGGGGGGAAAGATATAGATATGGAAATTCGAAAGTTGAATTTTTCATATTACACGGACTTGAAGACCAACATGACCTCGAGTATTTAAAGTTTATGAAATGATTCGATTGGAGATTCGGAAGTGATTTCATTTGATGATGAGTTTGTACTTATTGAAGATTTTTGGGGTATGCTTTTGTGCTCAACTTTAGGGTGAATATTTGGATATTGAGTGTCTCCTAATTATCCGTTGATGCTCAGATTGTAGGGTTTCACATCCTAGAACCTGGATTGAATAATCATTGAAGATTTGAAGATTTGAAGTTTATATCCACATGTGTCACGCTTGAGGCTCGGTTCGCGAAGTTGCTTGATTTTGGAAGATTTGAAGTGGGTCGCCGATTGCTAACTTTGAAAGGGAGAATGTTGGTCACAAAGTTATCCATATGTGACTTTGTAAATGGTTTGACTTTTGCAGACCCACTTGCATGTGGTAAAGTAGCCTTGTGACATGAGAGATAGGTAGATAGATAGAGAGAGAGAGAGAGAGAGAGACATGTAAACACCTCTATATCAGGTGAGATCATACCACTTGTAGAGGTGTGCTTGAGAGTGTGTGTTAATTATGTAGATTTAGATCTTTATCCTTTTCTGTAACACCTTTTCATAATCGAATGCATCTCTTAAACACCCAAATCTTCGTGTTCTTTGTGTGTTCTTTAATTCCGCATGCCAAATCAATGCTTAGAATTCACATCATAAGTTCAAATTGTTTGAACATATGGTTAAGAGAAAGGCTTGTTTTGGGATCGTTCCATGTATTACACCTAAAGATTCCATTTGTTTCTACTACCATTTGAAGGGAAAATGGTTTCGAAGCTTCCCAAAGTACCTGAAGGATCTCAGAGATTGTAATGTCAATTTGTATGGCTTTACTTTTAGTACATCCACTATCTAACTCCATTATTTTATAAGTTCATATTCTTAAATGCTTAATAAATACTGTGATGATCACATTTTGATGGTATTGAAGGATCTAAAACGAAGAAAGAATCTTAAGTGAAAGACCCCAACTTTCGTATTTCTGAAAGACCCAAACTTGCATACTTCACAATATTATTACTCCAAAACATTCTACTTGCATTATTCATAAAAGCAATATTTTACATTGATAAAGAGGTTACAAACTACTGGATACAAACCGACTATTACAAAGTGTTATATATATTACATAACTACCCAGGATATTCTAATTTATACAAACGTAAGCTGAAGTACAAAAGTATTAATACAAATATTCTAAATCTTCGGACAGTATACGATCATACTGATTACTTATCTCCTACAGTTGTTAAACATTGATAGGGTAAGCGGTGACGCTTAGTGAGTTCAATAATAGATACAATATAACGTTATGCCATATATATACATCAATATGGCAGAAGCAAAAAGGAACAACAAAGATGTATCTGAATCATGTGATAGGCGTTCGTATCAATCCAAGACTTTGAATAGGCATTCTTATCAATCAAAGACTTTATTCAAAGATATATAGTCAAGATACTTAACAATTTCAATATATGATAAACATTAATAACGCTTCGCCCCAAATGGCACAGAAGACATACAATTTCTGATAAATATTTGGTTATAGATTTCAGGTATTCATGCCCTATTAGCCATTAGCCAATGCCATAGAATAAAAATCATTCTCTTACGGAGACCTGTTCTTCATGGCCATGGCCAGAGGCTCGTACCGGTACCAATGTGAATCTAAGTCCTTTCACTGATTGCATGGTCAAAGGTATTACAATTGCTAGCAAAATAGCGAATAAAATTTAACACGGGAAAATAACCCGGAATAATAATACTAAAAAGCACATAGCACATATAGCACATAACATATAATTGTTTCAATGTATTGAACTCACCTTGGAATAACAGGGGGTTAAAATAGTAATTTGAGCAGCACTTCGACTCTAAATACGACTTTCTGGGGCAAAACCGGGGTTTTTAGTTGAAAACCAGACTTTACTTGGGCAGAGTTTCGACTTGAAAATAAGATTTTCTTGGGAACATCGGGGCGTTGGGGCTTGCTTCAGATGTCGGGAATAATAATGGGACTTCTGGGGGTTAAAAGTGGCTAAAAATTGGAGTAGAGGGTAAAAGATTGTAAAATTTTCCAAACAAAACCTGGTAGCCTCGCACCCTATTTATAGGAGTCCGAAGCTACTGACTACGTTGGGCGTAGTCTGTATGTGCGCGGGGCGTACGATTCATGTCAGCAGCTCGGATCTCGTGCTTCTACGTAGTGATCATGAGAAGACAGGTAGACGTGGCTCACTCCTGATCATCTATGTGCAAAGTATGTGGGGCATAACTCTCGCGTACACGGGGGGTATGGCCCCGGATAATACTTTGATTTTTCATTTATTTTTATTTAATAATTTCAAAAACTCATATCTTTCACATATGTACTCCGTTTTTGATGTTATTTATATGCACGCGTAGGTGAGAATATACTCTACAACTTTTGTTTAGATTTCATCGGCTAATTTTGACTTCATTTTTATTATTATATTTTTAACAGACCGGGACAGGAAAAGTCCGTTAAAAATTCATAACTTCCTCATCCGATGTCTGTTTTCGTCAGTCTTTTTACCGTTGTACTACTATTTACGAGACCTTCGATTCTCGTTTAGGTTGTTTCAGCTAAATATCGCTCCATCTTTATTTCGAGATTTTAGATGTCTACCGCTATTCCAAAACTTAGAAAAATCATAACTTCCTCATACGAAGTCAGCTTAAAAAGTTCTTTATATGAAAGTTTATTAATTTTATAAGTTCTACAACTTTCATTTAGATCACTAAAGCTATAAAGTAGTTTATCAAAAACTCACTTTTTACGCGAAATATCTTTCGACTAAATGTTTCTAACGATATTTTCTACAACATCAAATAATAAAATTGTACTTATTTGAAAATTTATATTTTAGCTAAATTTCACTATTTAGCTATTAACTGAAATCTCATAAGACTTCCAATATTTTATGTAAGATCCTGAGAATGGATCTTACCAGTGATCAATAACAAACACAATCACAGAAACGAGAATAAGAGTAGAAAAGAAAAGAAATCAAGCTTGCACATGTTCTATTTTGAAAACATTTGGTACAACTTGATATACGACCGTGAACTATTAGGCATCAACAACAAAACACCACTGGCTAACCCTCTATATATAGGGAACTACGATCGAAAGGAGTTTACGGCCGTAAACTCATTACAGACACGTAAACGAACAGTAAACCTATCCATAATACTCTATTAATACGCAACCACTATTACTGTAACGACCAAAATTTCGAAACAATTAAAACTTTTCAAAACAACCCATTTTAATAATGTTGTTACAAAAAGGTTTTCAATACATTATTTAACAGAGTATTTTCCCAGGTCCATTTCATAAAACACCAATGCGAGGAACGGTACGATCACACCCTTGCCTTGCCACAGACTCCTGAGAACCTGAAAACATAAAAACCACAACTGTAAGCCCGAAAGCTTAGTGAGATACCCCCAAAATACCAACCACATATACGCCCTTCCAGGCCACAACCTTCCGGTCCAAAACATATCGCCTTCCGGCCCATAGCGTAATGCCTTCCGGCCCATAACACATTGCCTTCTGGACCATAACATATTGCCTTCCGGCCCATAACATATCGCCTTCCGGCCCGCAACGTAAAATCATATATATATATATATATATATATATATATATATATATATATATATATATATATATATATATACATATATCATGACAGAACATAGAACAACCATGCATACCGGGTTACACTCCAGACCAGACAACTATACACATAACATGTAATCATATAACAGTTCACAGTTAGCAATTCGATCAACAGATCACATAACATATCATTACCCTAACCAAGATACCAACCTAGCCGATCACTAGCATAACATCACCTTACGACTCAGCCAACATAATAACTATGCACATACGCCTTTCCAGGCCATGACCTTCCGGTCCACATCGCATTGCCTTCCGGCCCACAACATGTAATGCCTTCCGGCCCATAACATAACACCTTCCGGCCCATATCCCGCAATATCATACAACGGACAATTACCCAGATTTCCATCTGATAAAAGGGTCGGCCTTGGTGCCTTAAACCCTATAGATATAGTGAGGATAACTCACCTCGAAACTGCCGACCCTGATAACCCAAGCTGCTCCAATCCCTGATACGATCTCCACCACTGGACAGCCACCAATGCACTGAACTCAAAACCATAATCAACAATTACCAAAATACCCCTGGAAACCACTGGTTAACCCTTGGTCAATTACTAGGTCAAAGTCAACCCCTGACTGACCCTACTCGCTGAGTCAACCCTATAACTCGCCGAGTTCCCATACTCAAAACTTCACTCAATCTGCGACCTAACTCGCCGAGTCGCCCCGAGACTCGCCGAGTCCAACAACTCTGAGTCCACTCGCACACAACTCACCGAGTCATCCCTTGACTCGCCGGTTCTCGACTCAACTAGAAAATATTTGGACTCTTCGACAAGACTCGCTGAGTCCAAGAACAGACTCGCCGAGTCTAAGGCTATCTTCAACCTACTCGCCGAGTTGTTCATCAAACTCGTCGAGTTCCAGCTCATCTTCAAGCAACTCGTCAAGTCCAACCATGTGACTCGCCGAGTACCACCGGTCTGCATCCAAACAGAAGCGTTCCAGACCATGCAATTGATCCAAAACATAGATCTAGCCTCCTACAACTCATCCATCACGTAAAGTGGCAATCTTTACGTGAATCCAAAGAGATCTATGCATTTTGCACATTAAGGCTAAGGTTTGGGACAAGATAGCTTCATCCAACACTCAACACAGGGACTTTCCAGCATTCCAACTCTCCTCCATTCCAGATCTGAGGTAGCAACCTCAGATCTAACCTCTAGATTCCAATATCACCCAAGATAAGCTTCCCTCAAACCCCAAAATGAATAAACAAGATAACAACAGCCTAAGAATTAGATATTACCTCAAAAGAATGCCCCAATCTGCAAGGAACTCGAATCCAAGCAAAGCCCCTTGCTCCACACCTTCAAACTTCCAAACTTTCTTCAACAAATACTTCTCCAAGCCCCAATCCACTCGACAATGGTGCTTCTCCACGATTTTAGGGTTTCAGGGACTCAAAGGGTGATAAAGAGGCTGGGGAGGAAACGTAATGCTCTTTATATAGGGATCAACCCTGAGAATTAGGGTTTTCTCCACTCAGCGCCTACTCGCCGAGTCCATCTCATTGACTCGCCGAGTCGGCTATTTAACACGCGACCAAGTCGCGACTCTACTCGCCGAGTCCATCCATGGACTCGCCGAGTCACTCTTTCCCAAATTACACTTTTATCCCTTCCACTCAACCCTTGCTATTTCGGGATGTTCCAATTCTCCCACACTTAAATTAGGCTTCGCTCCCGAAGCCTACAACAATACAACTCCAAAGATATTCCCATAACGCGCTATCTGGCCTTAACCGGACCAGGTCCCACAAGGCATACCCGTCGAAACTCGAACACACTTTCCATTCCCTTATAGTGTCCTGACCACCGTCTCTAACCGGGCACCGGCTGTACCCTCAAATAATCACACTCAATAACCGAGAATTACCCAGGATGCATTACTGCCCCAAATCTCAATAATCACTCGACCCATAAGGGTTAGAAAACCATGGACCATCGGATCCCCGATCCGAATCCCACTCTATCCATTCCGGGATGACTGAGAGACCCATTCTCAATCTCAGAGCAACTCTCACGAGTTCTCCCCTTGCAATCGCATACACATGTTGGACTAGCTCTAACACCCTCAGGTTGGGAAAACCTGATACACTGGTAATGTCCTCAAACACTCCCCAGGATAAGCCACTAATACATACCCCATACCCTGATCAAAATCACACTGAGAGTTCAAGACTCTCTCCCTGCATCCTTTCCGAGCCTCATGGCTCTACACCTGCGGAATTCCCTTCGTAACCTCAGCAGGCATCCCAAACCGGATGAGCTCCTATTCCACTGCCGCAAACATGCGGCTCAAAAACCATACTCGAATCACTCTAATCACAACTCTGCTATGCCGCTTTCACTTCTGTGAACTTGCACTCCCTCTCGGAGTTACACCTCACTCTCTCTTCCTTTACAAAGGAAACCACTCGACCACATTGTCACTCCGAAAAGTGCCACGGTGCTCGCCCACGCTACACCACCCTTTAGCATGTCCGCTATCCATCCAACACACTCACTCTGACTCTCCTCGCAGGGACTCTTAAGCCCATGCACTACCTCAACTAAACAAGATCACTACCCGGGGTCAGACCTCCCAATGTAATCACACTGCAACCTACACAATCCATATCCTTAAACAGATCCAACACCTGCAGAGTCTTCACCATGACTGGACCGTCTTACCAGGCCTTTCAACCCATTCTGGACCGCTCAACTAGCATTCATCATTCCGGGCTATCACCCCCGGAAATCCTCCCATGCATACCGTTCTAGCCCTCTAGGGGGGGTTCCGAACCCTAATTCCATCATACATACTCGATCCCGGCCTGCTCCCTGGCTTCCACAATCAAATGCCCTAGGTCTGTATCCCGCCCCGCATGCCTGACACTCGCTCCTATCAGCCTATACTCTGGGCTGACAGATTACTGTTGAATCCCAACAGCTAAGCACTCTAAAATACTCATCGATCTCCCAGAGAGTTCTCCAATTCTCCCCCACTTATAGCACTGATTAACAACCACCGGTCACCATCAGCGACCTTCCAGAACAACCCTGCACAAAGAAAACACTTACACGCGGACTGCTTCCCACAAGCATAAACAACCTTAACGAGATTTCACATCAACACTGATTAGCCCACTCGAAAGAAACTCAAATTGTATCTAACCACTCCTCGGAAAGCCGATGCTACCCGAACTTCAACCCAATGTCGCATCTCCACTAATAACCCTCACGAATGATAACCAACGAAAGCACAAAACACCCAACTATAACCATACCAAACCCTCAGGGAACAACGGTTACCAAGACGAAAAACCTGAAACACAAATCCATAACCATGCCAAACCCTCTAGGATCAACGGATACCAAGACAAAAACCCGAAACACAAATCCATAACCATGCCAAACCCTCAAGGAACAATGGATACCAAGACGAAAACCCGAAACACAAATCCATAACCAAAACCTCAACCCGCAAAACGACAAATACCGCATCAAAAACCACACAAAGATACCAGCACAAACAATACACCACAATAATCGCAAGGTAACATGACATCATGAAAGAAACATACCCGCAGCTGCATCCGACACTGCTCTGACTTCCTCTGCCGCAAGCTAATAAGCACGACCCTGAGCCCTTGGGGGCTCCGCTCCACCCTGACCTTCTCCTGAAATCCTCAAAGTGGCCGGTGCTGGAGCCTGCACCGGTTCCGTGGAAAACTGTGGACAGTTGACCCTCATATGTCCAAACTGATGACAGTGATAGCAAATCCTCAAATCCCGAACCGGCGCTGACCGCCGACAATCCCTCGCATAGTACCCCTCCTTTCCATACTTGAGACATGCACCACTGGACCTGCAAACTCCGGTGTGACTCCTCCCACACTTCCCACAAGTGTGGCTGCTCAGATCCCCCATCCTGGAATCAACAGTCTTAGACCGTTTCGTTGTCGGCTCCAACTGAACCGGAGCTTGCCTCAGCTCACGCAACTGCAACTCAATCTCTAACTCACGCTGCCTGGCGGCCTCCTACAACTCCAACAATGTCCCGCACCTCTATGCGGACACAAACTGTCTGATGTCTCTCTTTAGCATACTCAGATATCGGGACATCTGAGGCTGCTCCGAAGCGAACTCAGGGCAAAACATCACCCTCTCAGTGAACATCCTGGTGATCTCAGTCACCGACTCCGAATCCTACTTCAGCTCAAGGAACTCTTGAGCCAACCTCTCCCTCTCTACCTGCGGAACATAATGACTACTGAACATCTCTCTGAACTGATCCCATGAAACTGCAACCCTCTGCGCATCCGAGTATGACCTCGTGATCAATCTCCACCAATCCTTTGCCCCGAGCCTCAACAAGTTCAGAGCACACCTCACCCTCAGATCATCAGGGCATGAACACATGAAGAAACACCCCTCCACTTCCGATAACCATCTCATAGCAACAATCGGGTTCTGAACCCCATCGAAGGTGGGACGCTCCGTATTATCGAAGTCCCGATACTGAAAATCCCTATCAGCTCCTCCCCCTACCGCTGCTACAGCCACTGTAGCCACCGCGGCAGCCGTCTCCGCGAGAGCCGCATAGCGCTCATCAAAATACTCAACCATGGCGGTCTTGATCAACCCAAACAACTCCGGCAACTTAGCCCGGAACAATGCAGCAACCTCATCATGCAGGATCTCGTGAATCCTCGCATCCAACTCGTGCGTACTCATTTGACCGATAACCTCGGGAGGTACTAACTCATCTCACCACTAGAGGAACACTGAGAATCTCCCATAAGGAAACCTAGGCTACAGGCATCACAATCAGGCAACATGAATTCCTGAAGATCCCTAGCCTAACTCTAGCATTCTTTTCTATCAAAGCTCAATAAAACAAATGTCATGAATGGTAATTCGGGGTTACTTACTGGCTCCGGCTGATCGTACCTCCGCGTCCTCCTTTTACTTAATTTTAAAACCATTTTAATTTCTCTTTTAAAACCTTCCTCGATTTGAGACTGGAGTCACACAAGTGTTCCTCCAATTCACTCAAACCAAGGCTCTGATACCAACTTGTAACGACCAAAATTTCGAAACAATTAAAACTTTTCAAAACAACCCATTTTAATAACGTTGTTACAAAAAGGTTTTCAATACATTATTTAACAGAGTATTTTCCCAGGTCCATTTCATAAAACACCAACGCGAGGAACGGTACGATCACACCCTTGCCTTGCCACAGACTCCTGAGAACCTGAAAACATAAAAACCACAACTGTAAGCCCGAAAGCTTAGTGAGATACCCCCAAAATACCAACCACATATACACCCTTCCAGGCCACAACCTTCCGGTCCAAAACATATCGCCTTCCGGCCCATAGCGTAATGCCTTCCGGCCCATAACACATTGCCTTCCGGAACATAACATATTGCCTTCCGGCCCAAAACATATCGCCTTCCGGCCCGCAACGTAAAAGCATATATATATACATATATCATGACAGAACATAGAACAACCATGCATACCGGGTTACACTCCAGACCAGACAACTATACACATAACATGTAATCATATAACAGTTCACAGTTAGCAATTCGATCAACAGATCACATAACATATCATTACCCTAAACAAGATACCAACCTAGCCGATCACTAGCATAACATCACCCTACGACTCAGCCAACATAATAACTATGCACATACGCCTTTCCAGGCCATGACCTTCCGGTCCACATCGCATTGCCTTCCGGCCCACAACATGTAATGCCTTCCGGCCCATAACGTAACACCTTCCGGTCCATATCCCGCAATATCATACAACAGACAATTACCCGGATTTCCATCTGATAAAAGGGTCGGCCTTGGTACCTTAAACCCTATAGATATAGTGAGGATAACTCACCTCGAAACTGCCGACTGAACAGATAACCCAAGCTGCTCCGATCCCTGATACGATCTCCACCACTGGACAGCCACCAATGCATTGAAATCAAAACCATAATCAACAATTACCAAAATACCCCTGGAAACCACTGGTTAACCCTTGGTCAATTACTAGGTCAAAGTCAACCCCTGACTGACCCTACTCGCCGAGTTCCCATACTCAAAACTTCACTCAATCCGCGACCTAACTCGCCGAGTCGCCCCGAGACTCGCCGAGTCCAACAACTCTGAGTCCACTCGCACACAACTCACCGAGTCATCCCTTGACTCGCCGGTTCTCGACTCAACTAGAAAATATTTGGACTCTTCGACAAGACTCGCTGAGTCCAAGAACAGACTCGCCGAGTCTAAGGCTATCTTCAACCTACTCGCCGAGTTGTTCATCAAACTCGTCGAGTTCCAGCTCATCTTCAAGCATCTCGTCAAGTCCAACCATGTGACTCGCCGAGTACCACTGGTCTGCATCCAAACAGAAGCGTTCCAGACCATGCAGTTGATCCAAAACATAGATCTAGCCTCCTACAACTCATCCATCACGTAAAGTGGCAATCTTTACGTGAATCCAAAGAGATCTATGCATTTTGCACATTAGGGCTAAGGTTTGGGACAAGATAGCTTCATCCAACACTCAACACAGGGACTTTCCTGCATTCCAACTCTCCTCCATTCTAGATCTGTGGTAGCAACCTCAGATCTAACCTCTAGATTCCAATATCACCCAAGGTAAGCTTCCGTCAAACCCCAAAATGAATAAACAAGATAACAACAGCCTAAGAACGAGATATTACCTCAAAAGAATGCCCCAATCTGCAAGGAACTCGAATCCAAGCAAAGCCCCTTGCTCCACACCTTCAAACTTCCAAACTTTCTTCAACAAATACTTCTCCAAGCCCCAATCCACTCAACAATGGTGCTTCTCCACGATTTTAGGGTTTCAGGGACTCAAAGGGTGATAAAGAGGCTGGGGAGGAAACGTAATCCTCTTTATATAGGGCTCAACCCCGAGAATTAGGGTTTTCTCCACTCAGCGCCTACTCGCCGAGTCCATCTCATTGACTCGCCGAGTCGGCTATTTAACACGCGACAAAGTCGCGACTCTACTCGCCGAGTCCATCCATGGACTCACTGAGTCACTCTTTCCCAAATTACACTTTTAGCCCTTCCACTCAACCCTTGCTATTTCGGGATGTTACAATTACAACACAAAGCCTAGACCAAACCACCAATCAGGCCTTTCAATCTCCGCCTTGGTTTGGTGCTAGCTTGAAGTTAACCCTTATTGACTACCATAACGTCTGCATGCCCATCGCCCCATTCCACATACCCTTATTAAGAATCTCAGCAACCATGGTCGTATATACATTTGCAGCATCCTCAAAAATATCCTCTGCAACAAATATCTGAAAATTGCTTAGGTGATGAATGTCCCACTTTTGGAATTGTAACAAATATCTTCGGTCATAGAGCCGGATTCATCCATTCTTAATCTTGATTACAGTAGCTGATGTAATCTCATAAAAAACCCAACACTCCATTGAGCCTAGAGATCCATCTTGATAGTTCTGAAGCACATGGAATTGTTTAACCTATTTGGTTGCAGGCCACATCACAACTTGCAGAGGTTTGTCAGTTTTAGAATGAATAATATCAGGATGCTCCAACATAATGGACTCAGTAGTTTTCATGGCAGGAAACCCCTTTTTAACCTGATCTTCAATGAAGTGCTTGAACTGGGTCGCATGTGGATTGTTTGTGAGATTTGAAAAAGGAGCTCGTGAAAATTCTGTGAGATCTACCCAAGTCCATGAGTTGAAATCATGACTATCTTTGTAAAGATCAGAGTTGCCACTCTTTCTTAGCACGATCCACATCTTGAGAGGATCATGAAATCCCTAAGAGACAATTGCCGATCTATCGCTGAATGTATCTCTAAATCGAACAACCTTGTTAGAACAAAGTTCTTTTAGGATCGTATGATTCTAAGCAAGATATTAAATAAGAACGTAATAAAGAACACAAGTATGGCACTGAATATGTCGAATGATTAATGCAAAAACACCTCAGAAGAGCTCGATAAAGAACTTCAATCTGTAGAGGTGTTTAGGGTTACAAGAATCAACGTAATAGACAACTTCGTAATATACACATACATGCATGCATATATATACTATAACCCTAACAGCTAATCTAGATAACAATGAAACTAATCTAGATAGACACGGATGGACAGGCCCAATCCGGGTACAAAATATATAGCTCAAGATGCAACACAAATGGACTCAACAATCTCCCCCTTTGCGTCCTTGGAGCCGAAACCTCATTCCTTTTTAATAGTTGGAGGCTTCTTCACAGTCTTGAACACCTTCGGTATAATGGCTAACATATGATGCGGAAAAGTAATATACCACCGAAGCATGTAAGGAAATTTCTTCTTATCCGCCGCTGACATTTGCTTGCATCGGTGTATGATACTGATGATATGCTCCAAACAATCTATTGAAAGCAGATGCTTATCGACCAGAGCAAACAGAAACTTGTGTCTATCACCTTTTGTGAACATGACAATTAGATTTGCAGAATCTATCTGTCCCAATTTCATCTTGTTTACGTCACCAGGTTTAGGTGTTGGCTTCACAGTCGGATTTTTATTCATAACCTTTGCTATCTCCTGATCCATAGTTGCAAGCTCATGAATATAGGAGGCCAACATTCTTTTAAGATGTTCTAAAATTGGATCATACTCCTTAAGATTAGAGAGCATAATGTTGTGTAGCAAAATGCAGTCATGCGGATTGAGCTTAGGAAGATCTACCAGAGAGATTAAAGACTCCGTGTTTGCTGAACCGCGGGTGATTTTGAAATTGACGTTTATGAATCTTCTAGCAGGTGAAGGTTTCAGTACCTTGACTTTCGTAATCTTCTGTGCACTCCAAGTCATGTACTGTGGTTAACCATTCTTCAAGTAATAATCAATTAATTCCCTGTCAACCTTTGGATGTGGATGTGGTACCTCAACAGTCGCCTCAAAGCAGTGAAATGTAAAAGCTTTTCTGATAATAGGCGTATCAAACTGCGAGTCTTTGGAGTTATCACAATCAAATGAAGCAACTGGTTCCAACCAATAGATAGAAGGAAACTCAATTGCTTGATTGATAAGTGTATCTCTGTTCCATTGAGGAAACAAAGCCTTCTTGCATTGCAAGGCATCCTCATCTTCCTTATTCTTCTTTTCTCTCTCTTCTGCTTCCCTAGCAACTTTCATTGTTTCATCAAGATCTCTATCTCTTTTCTTTCATTTGAGAGCATCAACTATTGTTTCTTCAATATCACTGTCACTGTCAACACGAACCTCTTTCTGCTTTGATTGAGAACCAAAACCCGAAGGTAAATTAACCTTCGGTTCTGTTTTGACTTTCAGGTGTGCACTACTCTCTCCCCCTTGTTTTGGAGGTATAAATCCCTCCGAAACACCTTTCATTTCACTGAGAATTGCAATTCAGGGAGGAGTTTGGATTGAAGATGTTTCCGAATAGTCAAAGCTAAGATTAGATCATGTGCTTCAAGCAAATTGGTCAGCATGTCTTTTACATCTCCTGCACAACTTTTATACACAACCCTATGAGTTTTTAACAATGAAATTTCTTTCTCCAGTTGGGCCAACTGCACTTTCTATACGTCAACTATTGCTTGTTGTTTAGCCAGTTCCTCCTTCAAGGCACTCTCTGTTGCAACATTGGCAGCAAGAGCATCAAAGCAAGAATCCATTAGTTGTAAGAAAGAAGTGGTTTCTGTTTTGAGCTCCGAGCGTACAACCTCAAACTTAGTAGTTTTATCATGAAGGGACTTAGAAAAGGAGTCCACCGAGGATTGATATTTTGCTGCATTGGTGTCAGCATGAGACTTTAACGAGTCAAGAAAAATCTTAGTTGTATGAACAACCTCAGAAACTTCTTTTGTAGCCTGCTTACAGGTGGAGGTAGACTCTTTAACTGCCGCCGTAGATTTGTCAATTGCATCAGTGTACTGTTTAATAGCTGTATTTGTTGACTTGTGACAGGAGCATTAGCTTCATCATCGGTTGGAAGTCTATAAGGACTTTAGTAGATGGAGTCAAAATCCTCATCGTCTCCCCCAAGAGTAGCACCAGAATCAGATGTTGGGGTTGGTGAAGGTGGTATGTTAATGATTGGAGGTTCAGTTTCAGTGGTAGCCCCAGTATCAGATACATTGACTTCCACTGTGGATTTGGGAATGGTAGTGGTTGTTGATTCGGTTATAAGTAGAGAAGATAAGGGCACAGTAGAAATAGGAACTGAAGTAATTGGTGGTGGGATTGGAAAAATTGTTGCTTGAGTGGTAAGGGGTGTAGTAACAGTGGGAATAGAAAGTGGAACTGTCTGTTTTGGCGATTGGGGTGGAGTTGGAACTCTGTTATGATTTGGATATTCTAGTGGAGTAGGAGAACATGGAGGAGTGGGCTCTCGGGGTGAGACATGATGAACCTCTTCTTCCTCACTTTGCTCGTCAGCAGGATTTGTGCTTGGAGGAGTGTTCTCCCTGGGTCTACGAGCCATCTTTTTTATTTTCATCTGTTTCGGTTGAGAAGAATCTCCTTCACCAGACTTGTGTTTAGAGGACTTGGACTTACGTTCCTCAGGATCCTCTTTCTAAACTCTCTTTCCTCTGTTGGCAGGCTTCTCCAGTGCATCCAAAGCTGCTTGTTGCTTAGGAGACAGAACTCTCGGTCCGATAATAGGAAGTTTCCTATAGTCAGCCAAGACATTTCTCTGTTTCGTAACACAACGATACATCATTTCAGGAATCATTCCATAATGAGGAAACTTGTATGGATCAGAGAGAGTTATCTTCTTTGTATGGAATGTGGCAATAGAAGCAAGTAGAGCATCCTTCATGATCGAAATCTTTAAAGAATCAATTGCGTTCCTTGTAATCAGGGTCCAAAAACACCCAGATGAAATTTCTGAATGCTGTGTTGATGTATTGAGACTCTTCACCACCTGAGACCAGATTATGGAGCCATAATCAAGATTGATTCCGTTGTAAAGGTCGTAAAGAATAGCGAGAAAACCCTAGCTTGTAGTATCGGAACCACCACTTCGTTCTGCTAAACCCTTAATCAGTAGAGTGAGCAAGCCATTCCATTGAGAGGGTAAACAAGATTTCTTCACTTTGGTAATCGTCGTTAGCACATCGGTATACCCCATCTCATACATCATTGAAAATAACTGAGATGTGGTAATAAAATCTGGCGAGATGAAAGAAGAATCGACTGGAAGACCCAAAATCGAACAAAACTTCACCTTTGAAATCGAAGTCTTCTTGTTGTAGATGGTAAAATAGATACGATCTTTGTTTTTGTCATAAGTCGCCGTGGAATAAACCTGTGATAACAGCAACATTGGGACTACTTCAACCTGGGTTATGGCTAAAACCAGGGGGAATATTTTAATGATTCCACAACCTGCAGCATATATGAGTCATACAAGAACGGACTAAGTTCGATGATCATATTTTGGTTAGGTTTAATGGTAAGCAAAGATGATGATACCGTCTGATCATGTGCTGAAGAGGAAGTCGCCATTGATGAATGAAGAAGAAGATGAACAGTGTGTACTTGTTATTTACGTTTGAGAGAATTGAGTGCTGGTAAAAGACAAATAAAACGTTCAACCCTTTATATACCATTGCCTGGAGAGAGAGAAAAACGTGATGATGAGGTCACTAAAACGTCTCCTGAAAAGGCGCTATGTGACAGTGTGGTTACTCCCAGGAATATGTCAGCACGCATGGGTTTAGAAATCTATCAAATTCACGTGCCTAAATCTTATCTTTAATAGGCGTTTGAAATTCCACAATAGGCCCTTGTTTGGTTGCAATAGATAACCAAAAGTCGTACCAAACAGTAACTAGAATGTTGGAAAATAAAAAATTTTGTGAATAAGTGTGACAAAGATAAAGAAACAAATCAAATGTGTATGGGATGTGAGTGATGTCTTATTATTAGACATAAAGCAGAGGATTCCGGGCAAGAATCACTTCCTTCAAAGTCAAGAGAGACTTAAAGTGCTTGTGTGGTTTCCCAAAAAATACGATCAACTATTTGTTAATAAACATTGAAGGCTTCTTTTAATCATACGATTTGGTTAGCTTGTCTTCAACCGAACTTCGAGTGTTAACATAAAACTGAACGTTGGAAGAAGTACCTATAAGACCGATGTGGTCTGTAGAACAGGTAAGTGGGACATATTATTTTAGTGACGTTAGAGAAATCAGAAATCTCAAAAAAAATAAACTGGATCTATTTCGGAAGAAATGCCTTGGCTGTAGAGAATTTCATAAAAGACAACACAAAAATAAAAAGAGAGATTTCCTTAGGTAACCAGTAAGTTCTTGAATATATCATTCACCGTCAATTCATTTTCAGTGTTGGATATTGGGTTTCATTTAGCACGTGGTAAACGCATCTAAGATCACAAACACAGATGTTGTGTAACCATAAACCTCAGTGGTAAAGACCGAGAGTCTCAAGGGTTACATTGGTGAACCGAAAGTAGATGGAGAATATAAGGATGTGGCTAAGGAACCAAATGTACCTTCTGCTAGATAATCCTGAAAGAGCGGAGAAACTCTTAACTCATATGAGAAGAGTAAGGTAGATCTAAACCGAGTAGTATAAATTAGCCTGATTTGGAAGAAACGATAGGTGTAGATCGAATCATTAAGGCCTACTCAAGATTGTAGAGGCTTAAGACAACATGCAGCAACATGCTTCTAGGGACCCTTAACTAGTTCATTTTGAAATTGAATCATACCTTCCTTAGATCCACAGTCGGTTATACGAGTATTCATATCACCTTAGAAGAATAAAGAAACACACCAAACAAACCAAATAGACAAACAAACGAGAAAAATAAAACTTAGTGAAAGTTTTGAATTTTTTTGAAAAAGAATAAAAACAGAAAGATAAAATATTTTTTGGATTTTTGAAATTTTCTGAAAAAGAATAAAAACAGAAAGATCAAATATTTTTGGATTGTTGAAATTTTCTGAAAAAGAATAAATACAGAAAGATAAAATAATTAACTTCAAGTCAAAAGAGAGATATTCACAAAATATACACTTGAATCCTTATCTTTAAATGAGTGAAGCGAAATGGACCGAGCATTCGGTTCATTTTGGTTCCAGAAAATTACAGAGTCGAGATAGACCGAGCGGTCTGTCCATTTCGGTTCCCTAAAAATCTAGAGCCGAAATAGAGCGAGCGGTCGGTCCATTTCGGTTGTCTAATTTTTAATGAGAGATTTGAGGATTCAGTACCGACTCTCCTTCCATCATGCCTAAGCCTTGTAAGATTTTGTTAAAGGTTGCTTCTGGTAAGGCTTTGGTAAAGATGTCAGCCAGTTGATCAGCAGATCGAACAAAGTGTACTTCCACGTTCCCGTCTTCTACATGATCCTTAATGAAATGATACCTAAGTGCAATGTGCTTGGTTTTTGAGTGTTGTAGTGGATTATGACAAATCCTAATTGCACTTTCAGAGTCGCAATAGAGAGGAATCTTCTTCATACCCAACCCATAATCTCTTAGTTGACTTTGAATCCAAACCACTTGAGATGTGGAAGATGCTGCAACAATGTATTCAGCTTCGGCTGTGGATAACGAAACATAGGTTTGTTTCTTGGACTGCCAATTAACAAGTTTTCTGTCAAGAAATTGGCATCCACCTGTAGTACTCTTTCTGTCCAGTCCACATCCTCCTAGATCATTATCAGAAAAGGCTTGGATGAAGAATCCAGATCTTGCAGGATACTAGAGACCGAGAGATGAAGTTTTCTTCAGATATCGAAAAATGTTCTTCACAACAAGCATGTGAGGTTCTCTTGGATTGGCTTAAAACCTAGCACAGTAACAAACAAAAAACATAATATATGGTATACTAGCTGTTAGATACATAAGGGACCCTATCATTTGACGATAAAGTGTTATATCTACAGTAGGTTTCTCCAGAGATGGGGTTAGCTTAGTGCCAAATGCCATAGGAAGCTTCACTTTTGAATCACCGTTCATTCCAAATCTTGTCAGTAAGTTCTTGGTGTATGCCTCCTGGTTTATAAAGATGCCTTCTGGTCCCTGTCAGGCTCTCGGTGCTTGTTTTAGCCCATAGACAGCTTTATCCAGCACATAACAATGATCAGGGTATTTTTCATTCACAAAACCAGGCGGTTGCTCGACATAGATGGTTGTTTCTAATTCTCCATTCAAGAAAGCGCATTTGACATCAATTTGGAAAACTTCGAAGTTCTTGTGAGCAGCATATGCAAGGAAGATTCTGATAGAATCCAACCTTGCTACTGGAGCAAAGGTTTCTTCATAATCTATCCCTTCTTCTTCACAATAACCTTTTACTATCAACTGAGCCTTGTTACGAATGACATTCCCCTCTTTGTCCAGCTTATTTCTAAACACCCATTTCAGGCCGACAACAGAAGCATCTTTTGGTGTAGGAATCAACCTCCAAACTTTGTTGCGTTCGAACTCATGGAGCTCATCCTACATTGCTTGAACCTAATCAGAATGATCAAGGGCAACATTTACAGTTTTCAGCTCAATTTTGGAAATAAACGAATTAAACATACAAAATTCCACTTTAGAGAATAATGCAGTTTGTTTCACCTTCAGTTGAGATCGAGTAAGAACACTTTCGGAAGTTTCATCAATAATTTGCTCTTTGGGATGGTCCTTTGTCCATTTTATTAATGGATGATAGCTTGGATCATATTCTGGATTCAATTCAACTTCTACTTCTATTTCAACATCTGACAGATCACCCTCACCTTCGTCAGTAGAAGTATCACTTTCTTTCTCCTTCTCCCCCTCGATTGGCGAAGTGAAATCTATGTCAGCATCAGAGTCTGCATTTCTTGTGGAAGTTGGTGTCTCCCCCTCGATTTGACTTTCACTTGTTAGTTTTGAATCAGTGTTTTCCCTATTATTTGAACCTTTAGATGTTGGGGATGAACTTGGATTCTCCCCCTCAACAGAAACTTCGGTTGTCTTTGAAGTTATAGAGCTCTCCCCCTGGAACGTTGAATCTTTGTTTGTAGAGCCTGTTGATGACTTAGTACATGGTGGTTCGCTTTCCATTTCTTTTTGTATCTTTGTCTATTACCTTCTTGAGATTATCGATTTTGTAATCTGCTGCTGTTGCCTCTGAAAGAATTACTTTTTCTTGTTCATCGAATAGCCGAATGTATTCCTCAAACAGGTTGGATATTGGAACCGAGACCTATCCAGATTCTGGGAATATGTCTCCTAAGGAACTTTCAGTCCTTTGAACCTTCTTCTTATAATTTTCATCAAAGGTGACATAATAAGTCTCTTCGATTTTTCTGGAACGCTTATTCAACACCCTGTATACTTTTGATGACAGAGAGTAACCCAGAAATATGCCCTCATCAGCTTTAACATCAAACTTATTTCGGTTCTCTTTAGAATTAAAAATAAAGCACCTTGAATTGAAGATCTGGAAAAATTTGACATTCGGTTTCCTATTGTTTAAGATCCCATAAGGAGTTATGGAGAATCTCTTGTCGAGCAATGACCGATTCTGAGTATATCATGCAGCGGCAATGGCATCAACCCAGAATTATAAAGGTAGGGAAGCGTAACTAAGCATGGTTTCGGCTGCTTCACATAACGAGCGGTTTCATCTTTCAAAAATCCCATTCGGTTGTGGTGTATAAGGGGCTGAAAAATTGTGAGTTATCCCCTTATCAGCCAGAAAGTCCTCAAAATCCTTGTTCTTGAATTCCAGACCATTGTCACTTCTGATGTTTCCGACCATCTTCTTTAGTTGTATTCCACTTGCTTGACGAATGCCTTCAGCTTGGGAGTAGCATCTGTGACATCCCCAAAATCACGGCCAGAAAAGACCGGTTTGTTTATGCTTTGTTTAAAAATCAGAGTAACATTTTAAATGAAAGTGTTGCGGAATTTGTCCCAAAACAAATTATGATAAAGATTTATCAAAAGCATTTCTATAGAAATGTATTTCATTAAAAGACTTGGGATGTCATGTTCGTACAGATCAAACGCATAAACAATACAATATAAGCCTTACTACATTATTTCATATCTACATGCCTATATCTGTAATCCCTCGTCCAACATCATATCTATGCTCAAGCGCCACTTCCTGTAATACATAAAACTGAGTGGGTCAGGCTTGGGAGCCTGGTGAGCACATAGGGTTTTCAACCCACAATAAATAAGTTTATTAATTCCGTCAATCAACAATAACCCAATTACCCATTCCCGTTCTTCTCACATTATGTCCCTAAACACCTATCATAAGGGACCTATAATTGTTGCAGCGTTTCAAAATCGAAAAACTCCTTTTTCTCGGGACTCTGGGAGCCTTGGGGCTTCCCTAGGGTGCTAGGGGTTTAACTAGGGCTTACGGGAGGGTTAAAACCCTTAGAGAGAGAAAGTAGTGAGAGAAAAAGTTGATTTTTGGTGTGAGAAACCGAATGCCCTCGCACCCCTATTTATAGGTGCGAGACTTCGCGCTACGCTGGGCGTAGGTTCGCTCTATGTGGGGCGTTCATCGGATAAGGCTTCTAGGTCGGATACAGCTGGCTTCATACATCGGACGGATAAGGCGATGGTAAGAGGGGCGTAGCGACTTCGGATGCGGGGCGTATAATGAGGGCAGGTGTCAAGATCCGAAGCGAGGACCGTGTTCAGCAAGCAACGGACCTGATCGAGCCACGTCATCATTTCGCAATAGATTTCGCAAATTCTAAAAATCATAACTTTCGCATACGAGCTCCGTTGTCGACGTTCTTTATATCCACGCGAAGGTGGAAACGTACTCTGCAACTTTCGTTTTGATTTCGTCGGCTAATTTTGACTCGATTTTAAATTTTATATTATTAACGTGCCGACACAGGATTGGTCCGTTAAATCCTCGTAACTTCTTCATCCGACATCCGTTTTCACCCATCTTTTTCTCTTTATGCTACTTTTAACGAGATCTTCGATTCTCGTTTAGGTCGTGTCGGCTAAAAACTGCTCGATCTAATATTCGAATTTCGGGTTGTACACTGTTAACTCGAAACTTTGAAAAATCATAACTTCTTCATACGAAGTCAGATTTGGGAGTTCTTTTTATCGATGTTCTTAGTTTAACGTGTTCTACGACTTTCGTTTAGATTGCTAAGGCTAAATCTCGCTCTATCGTAAGTTCACTATTTACGCTGCTGGGTATCGTGCCGGTTTTGTCGCGAAAGTTCGACGGGTCATAACTTCTTCGTTATAACTCGGATTTCGGTGTTCTTTATATCCTCGGAATCCTTGTTTCGACCACTACAACTTTGTGTAGAGATATTGGGTTATCCTACACTTTAGTTTTGACGTTTATTTTTATTCTTTGTTAATTATACATTTATAATTAAATAATAAGCACATAAATACACATAATTAAGATAATACTCAAATATTTCATCTTTATTACTTCAAAAAGAGTTACAAGAGTTGACCTAGACTATTACATTGACAAAAAAATGCTTAGCCCTGAAACCCGGGCGTTCAGCATTAGATTTCTGCTTAAGAAAGAAAACCCAAGTGAAGCGTGAAAAAATCTACAATGACAAGAATGTACTTACTTCCACCGATACTCTCTATAGCAGAAGGTCCACACAAATCAATGTGTAACAGTTCAAGTGCTTCCACTATCTTAGTATTGATGCATGTAGGGTGGCTTCTTCTGCTTTGCTTACCCATCTCGCATGTTGCACATTAATGCTCCTTATCGAATTGAGAAGAGGAAGGCCTCGAACATGATCACCAATCACTAATTTGTTGATGTCTTTGAAATTTAGGTGTGATTGACGTCGATGCCATAACCAAATTTCATCGGTGTTTGCCTTTGACAGCAGACAGATAGCTGGTGTCCCTCGAATTGGGTTAAGATTTAGAGGGTACATCTCTCCCTTTCGTGCAGATTTCAGTAGAACCTTCTTGGATTGTTTTTCCATTATCTCAGACCCCTCATCATCGAATGATACCTTCAAACCTGTGCCCACAACTAATTGCGACACACTAATGAGATTGTGCTGCAATCCCTCTACATAAGCCACCTTTCTGATTGAGAAGTCTCCATTAGTTATCATGTCGTATCCTTTGATTGTTCCATAGGAATTGTTTCCAAACTTTACAGACCCACCATCTTTCAGGGACCGAAACTCCCTTAGCTCCTCCTTCCTCCGTATCATGTGACGCGAGCAGCCACTGTCTATATACCATTCTTCGTCAAACTGCTCGTCACTGATTACCTGCAAATTCAAGCAGATTTACGAACCTAAAGTTTCTTGGGTCCTGGTGAGTTTTTCACATAGAAAGGAATAACTACAGAAGCATCAACTAAATATGTTCATTTAGTTAGAGTGGTTTGATCTTTTCTTTTAATGGTATACATCTTGATTTTTGTTTTATCTTCTCTAAATTTTAGTGTATCAGTTGGGGTTGCTTTTGATGGTTTAGGATTTTTCGTTTGATTCCTAGGTTTAGTGGAGGATATCTTATTTTCCTTCTCAGACTCTGATACTAGCTTTCCTTTTCCTTTCATGTCCTTTAAAGAATGTGTTTCATCTTGGGACTTGGAGGATCCACAACTAGGATTGGGATCGAATATGGGTTTAGGACTGAATCTAGGTCGAGGACCGAATCTGGGTTTAGGACCAAAACTAGGTCTATGACCAAAACTGGGTCGAGGACCGAAAGTGGGTTCAGGACCGAGACTTGACTTTCGGTTCTCGGATTTGGAATAATAGGAATTTGGACTAAAATTTTCCTTCATCTTTTCCTTTCCCTTGTCCATGGATTCCTGGGAGGCTCATAGTTGGGATTTTGAGAATTCCAATGCCTTTTCCGTTAATTCAGATTTGTGGCATATCTCTGATTTCTCAAGCGTTTCTGTTCAGCTAGCTCCTTCTGAGATTTGTGCACATTGAATCTGGCCTTTGGTTTCTCCTTCTGAGTTACAATTGTCTTACCTTCCATTTTAGATTCTATACTCTTCTTAGATTGAACTTTCGGTGCTTCCTCTCTCTTGAGTAGAACTTTCGGTTCTTCCCTCTTGATTGGAACTTCAGGTTCAACCATTGGTTCTTCAGGAACATCGTTGGTTCCACTTGTGCTTGGAATGTCGAAATGAGAGGGTTTGTTGATGGGTTCTGGTATGTATCTACCTTTGACTCTCCATGTGGTTTTCTCAGATAGTCCTACAATCTCGTCTGCGTTGTCAATAGGACCAGACCAGAAATAGTCTTCGCATCCTTCAACGTTATCTTTGTCAACTATGGTTCTTAATTCTGTCGTTTGCCTTTAAGTGACCCCAGTCACATCATAAACCTGATTTGGCATGGTCTGAACTTTCTAATAGACCAAGGCCTTTTCCTTGAGTTTTGGTTTCTGTTCTTTTGACAGACGAGCAAACTCAACCGAGTTTTCTGATATAAGAGGTTTTTCATCCTCGGTTTCATTTTTCATAAACTTAGAGCAATCAACTTCATCCTCTACTGAGATTTCACTCATCTTGCTTTCCACATCAAATTCAGATGAATTATTTAAGTTTATTTTCTAATCTTTAACAATTTTGGCATTTGACAGATCGAATGTTTGTATAGTTTTAGTTTTAATCTTTAGCCTATCATTTTCATCTAATATATCTTTTAACATACTTTTATGCTCCTTAGAATCGATGAAGGTTTCTATCTTATCCAAACCTAGCCTATACGACATTGATGTTTCTTCAGAGGACACTTCTGATTCACATTCTGCTATAACTTCATCTTCATTAAAATCAAGAAAGGGCAAAATCATTTTATGAATTTTCTTATCAAATTCATAGCTTAAATGTAATTGAGCAATATTAGTATAGAGACGCTTAGGAATTAAACAGAAAACATTTCTTTGTTTTAATAACTTTAAATTGTCTCTTTGCAAACAAATACTTTCATCCCTAGCCCTAACTAACTCCGCTTCCTTCAACTCAATCCAGATTCTCCTCTCCTCACTTTTTGAAGACACCCTGCCGAGTTGCTCAGTTAGGTTAGAATTCGCTAAGTGGGTTTGCATGAGGCTACTACTTAGGTTAGACAATTTAATGTTTAATTCATTTAATTCATCTTGATAATCAATTTTTGAAATTTTAAGAGACTCAAGAATAGAATGTACCTTTTTGATCAATCGATCACAGTCGTTGATCTTCTCACTCACCAGCTTGGCCGCAAAACACTTGTTTTCTATCCGATTTGGTTCTGTATCTCCACTTTCGGTTGATGAACCAACAGTGACACTAAAGCACTTTCCACCCGAACCTTCATTCTTTGCCACATACGCCTTTCCATGAGTGGTCCTTCTAACCTCTTCGTCTTCAGAGTCGGTTGACCAGACTTCTACGCCACCGAACTCATCTTCCCTAGCATTCTCTTGAATGATTAAGGCATTCATCAAGCTGTTGGAAGCCTTTTTCTTCTTGACTTCTTCTTATTTGCGCATATAATACGCCTCATCATCTTCACCTTCTCTTTTCTCAGCCATCTGTCTCAACATGCAATCTTTGGCAAAATGCTTCTTGCCGTGACAATAGTTGCAGTCGTATCCAGAGTCTCGTGCAAGATTTCTCTTCTTTTTCTCTACATCTTTTTGAGAGGAGACTTTCGGTTCATCCTTTATCTTCTCAGAACTATAACTTCCCTGCCATTTTCAGTTTTTGCTGACGGGAAATTTTCTCCTTGCAAATTTCTTTGGATTTGTTACCATCAAGGCCTACTCCTCACTTGTAAGGTCACACTCTGACATGTTTGACTCTTCTTCCTCTTCGGTAGTACTTTTTCCTTTAGAAACAAGAGCCAACGATCCCACACCCGAGACCACTTTCGCGTCCTTAGTTACAACACTTTCATAGGACTTTAGTATCCCTACTAGTTTCGCCAGTGAGTACGATTTGAACTGTTCATGCGCCTTCACAGTGGAAACCACAGCCATCTATTCTGGTCTCTGCCCGTTCATGAACGTTACTTTCTGCTCGATCAGCTTCCTCTCTATCCCATGCTTGATCATCTTACTTAAGAGATGATTGAACCAATCAAAGGTCTGTACAAGCTTCTCTTCAAGTTTCTGTTTGAAAACTCCAAATTCTGACATTAACAGAGTTTGAATGGAGTGTTCCAGATCTTCATCAGTTGAGTAAAGTTCCTTCAACCTATCCCAGATCTCTTTAGCGGTTGTGCATGAACCTACTAGCCGAAAGGTATCTCTAAATCGAACAACCTTGTTAGAACAAAGTTCTTTTAGGATCGCATGATTCTAAGCAAGATATTAAATAAGAACATAATAAAGTACACAAGTATCACGCTGAATATGTCGAATGATTAATGCAAAAACACCTCAAAAGAGCTGGATAAAGAACTTCAATCTGTAGAGGCGTTTAGGGTTACAAGAATCAACGTAATAGACAACTTCGTAATATACGCATACATGCATGCATATATATACTATAACCCTAACAGCTAATCTAGATAACAATGAAACTAATCTAGATAGACACGGATGGACAGGCCCAATCCAGATACATAATATATAGCCCAAGACGCAACACAAATGGACTCAACAAACCTCAAGATCAGTAACTGTAATTGTAGCTTCATCCAAATAAGCATTATGGTTAGGGTTTCATTTAAACAACGGTTGTCCCTTCTTATATACTATAACCCTAACAGCTAATCTGACCAGTTGGCATGGTAACTAGAAAGGCATGAGCATGTAGATTAATTTTGTATTCATTAGCAGACGTTTGATATTTATCACCGAAGTCTACCTCAAGCTTCTTATTTAGCTCAAAATAACTTGAAGTCAAAAGATTGAAATGGTCTTGAAGATCAGAAATTTGCTTTGACTTTAGAGATTTGTCCTTAAGAAGATCAGCTACTTGCACACCCAGTTTTTAATTGTCAGATTGAAGTTCAGAGACTTGAACATTAAGCTTTGTATTTTCAAATTGAAGATCCGAAACACGAATGTTAAGCTGAATATTCTTTTGACTGAGCACTGAGATCTCCTTCTGCAGCCCAGGGATAGTGAGATTGTCTCCTCCAGAACCGCCATCCCCAATAGAAATACCTTTACCACGAGGGGGAGGCATCAAAAATTGCTCCTAAGCCAAATTCCTGGCTAATCTTGCGGAAGCATCATCGTGATAAGATTGAGGAGGAGACAACCCTGGTGGAAAAGAAGATCCACCAACTTCAAAAGTGGTGTCTGGTCCTACAGTAAAAAGCTTGGTTGTAGTAAGACAGGGAGTAGTGGTAGGTGGTACTGGAAGGCCACTAACAATATTTGCAATTAGATCACTCTGCCTTGGGTCCCTTCTTCTACTTTTCAATGGGGGTTAACCAGTCTGTGTTGTTGTAAGATCACTTACAAATAGCTCTATAGTAGGAGGAACAAAAAGAGGAGGAGGAAATCCTATAACCGTCTCCATTGGAGTGGAAGTATTCGCCATTTAGTTTGTGGCAGGAGGTGTAGTTTCAACAACTTCATCAGGCTCCCTTGTCTCTGTTTGTGACAACCCGAAATTTTCTTTCGGTCAAACCCTAAAGTTAACCGCTTCAAATTATATAGTCAATCTCATTTTATTTATTTTTAGCAAATTTAAAGTTCGTTTGATTATTATAATAATTATACTTTAAACGAACGGGTGAAAGGAAGTGTCGTCTCGAGTCTTGAAATTTTAAAAGCGCAAATACCACGTAGTTAAGAAATTCACAGCCAAACTTTTATGTTTGGTCCGTAAGTCCTTCCAAAAACCATAAACTCATTCCTTACACATGAGTTTACTCCCCAAACACCTCACTTCTTACTTTCATTCTCAAGAGCAAACTCGAAACTCTCTCAACTATCATCCCATCTTTCACCCGATTTCCCGAGAATGTAAGTACTTCTTGGCTTGAATTGTTGTTATATCATAAAAAATTAGTGATTATACATCTTTTCATCCATCCATTTTCGTGTTTTTTTTAGATTTTCAAAACACCAAGAACACACACTAGTGTTCTTGGACTTTTGGCTCATTTCAAGCTTCTATATTGTAAGTGCTTCTATCCTAGAGTATCTTAGTGCTTAGAATACGTCCCTACATCAAGAAAATCATGATTAAACACCAAGATCAAAGGTGTTTACGGTCCAAGAACATCTTGGGCCGTAAACCCTTCTTAAGCGGTCAAAAGTGACCTTAGTCCCTTCCTATGCCTTAGTAACTAACATGGATCCTTTCATTGATATATGAAGGACTTGAAAACATAAAAATACCATGAACCATGAGGGTTTACAACCGTAAACCCAAAGAGAAATGGTATTAGGGCCGTAAACCCCTCAAATGAGGCAAATGGTGCCCTAACTTCTTCCTTAGGCTTATACGTAAAGTGGAAACACTTCTAAGGACTTATAAGACTTCAAACCAGCAAATGATCAAAGGATTATGAGCTTACAGCCATAAACTCAAGGGTTTACGACCAAAAACTCAATGGGTTATGGTCTTAAGGAGTAAACTCATGAAAGGCGTTCTCTTGAACCCTAAACTCAATGGCCTTGTCCTACAACACTTAGATGGACTCCTTAGCACTTATAACACTTATATAAAGTGTTTATCATGTCCTAAGATGACTTAACTTTGATAATTAGTTATTTAAAGTCTAATTAGATACATATATGTACTACTAAATGATAGCTAGGATCCTTGTGTGTGTACAAGTCTTCACTTGACACCTAGCAATCCTGTTTCCTCAGTTCATCCATACCACTCACTACAGGTGAGTTCATACCCCTTAATTTACCTTTTAAATGTTTTTAAATGCTTTTATGGGGGGGGGGGGGGGGAATACAAGTAAAGTTACTATAGTTATTATGTTAATCACATGTGATTAATAACTATCAACAAGTGAATCTCTTACTTTCAAACTGTTTTACTAAACTATTTTACTTAAAACTGTCTTAAAAACTCTTTTGCATATCAAATGATTTTACGAAACTTGTTTTATACTTTAAATATTGTCAACTGAATGCCTATGTATGTATAGTTATATAAGTAGTGTTTAAAGGACCAACGAAGGCTAGCTCGCTTTATACCATTTTCCTAGTTGGGATGTGGCTTTAAGGCATAAGTTATCCGTCTGAAGGTTGTCTAAATATTAGTTATATATTATGTATACATATATAGACATAAAATTTCTATCAGTCAATTCAATACCCTTGGGTAGAAAGGGAATACGTTCATATTCATATGTACAAGTCATATTACTAGTAAGCTACAATAGGCGTAGTTTAGGAAGTCACTAATGCTATTACTAGAACAATAAACCATACAATGAGTCAGTTCATACATCAGTTAGTACATTACTATACATGTTAGATAGAGAGAGAACACACAATACAGCTAGTACACACAATACATTACTATACAAGCTAAACAGAGAAAGAACACACAATACAACTAACACATACATTACATATACATTAATACAATTATGTGAGCCACTAAGCGGGGCATGGCACTACCTTCCATGACCGTTTTTGTATCCAGAATCTCCTTAATTGGGGAGCGTATGAGTTTGCGTATAGATCTATACTGGATTGACTATCCTACACCTTGATGCTTGCTACAGTGGGACTTGCAAGTCTACGGGTGCCAAATGTCATTTCTTACGACGACTGAGATCATCGTTTTACTATTGAGTCGGTAGCAGGGTACAAGCCAATCAAATGATACTTTAAATAACAATTGGTTTAAGGTAGTTAGTACAGTAGTAGTTACTTAATACAATACTACAATACTATAATATTTCTCCCATTACATTCACTTCATGAACATTCACACGATGCACGGTAATGTAAAAACTATATTTTTGGTTAATGAAAGTTGGATTTGGGAAAGCATACACTCTTTCAAGAGACACACATAGTTACTAGATGCGTTGGTAGAAGGCTACTTTTAGTAGGAAACATAGGGTTTTCTAGGATTGTTCAAACAAATACAAACTTTACAAAACTTATACATTACAAACATCTTACAAATGCTTTCATACAAACTCAGACACTAATAAACTTATGATCTCACCAGCTTTAAAGCTAATAAACTCTTTCAAAATAACTTGTATTCTCAGGTCACCAGTAGTCAGGTATCGGTGCTAGGTTTTTGAGAAGATGAAGCTTGTTCAAGACTCCTCTTTTATTTTGATGTACTTTTTGGTGTCTATTTAACTTGACAGAACACACTTGTATGACATTATATTATTAATGCAATGGATGATGTTGTTGCTTGCTTACTACTTTGCATTGTTGTGATACTATACATGACGACCTCCATCCCCGAACAATTCTGCTGTTCAGGTTTTGGGGTGTGACATTGTTGTTGGAGGAACAACTTCATCGACGTTGTTGAAAATCATCTCAAGGTTCTCATTCGTCACAAAATTAGTACTACTTGCAAGAGATGCAACAATATCATCATTGTCAAATCTAGTAAGATCAAGATCATCAAAAGAATCATTTTTATCTCCCTCAACTTCCGTTTTAGTCTCCACATTCATTCCTTCATAATCACTTTGAGCATGAGTAGATACTAAACCATGTTCTTCCGCCACATGAGCTTCAGGAGTAGGAGTCTCTTCTTTTTCGGTATTCTCATCATCAGATACTATAATAACATCATCGTTTGGAGATGATTTCTGAGAAGATGCAGGCTCAGAAGACGCCTTGTCAGAGGATCCATAAGATTCCGAGGACTCATTTAGTTCAACGAACTTTCCAAACTTCTCTAGAGGATACTTTCCTTGAAAAATAACTATTCCTTTTCGGTTCTGCTTGATGAGCCCTACAGTGTGAGGACCCAAAGATTTCATATCGAGAGTATCGCCTTCCTTTATCATATCCGGAAATTGAGTATTGATAAACAGTTTAATGAACCTGGGATACAATAAGAAAGTATCTTGGGTTGAGGCTCTGATGTTCACAACAAACTCATCCAAGATAAATCTTGAAAAGTTGAACTTTACTCCAGCAGCAAGGTAAACAATCGCTCCATTATTCCTCAGAGAAATTTCATCAGCTCCTGATCTTCTTCTTGAATTGCAGCTAACAAACACATGCACCAAAAATCTCCGATACGGAGGTAAGAGCTTCTTTCAAGTTGGAGGTGAAGTGCCTTCATATCCCATACTCCTTAGAATTTTCTGAGCATCCTCAATCCCAATCTCCGTGGGAAAATTAGGTTGCTCTTCAATAAGCAACACATATCTGATAAAGCTCTCAGTGATCACAATCTCGCGTCCTTTACAATAGCTTTAATAACAACAACACCAGAATCATCCATTTCCATTTTAGCACTTGCCCATAACTCTCTGATCAAATTCTGGTAAACAACAGGATTGACAGTGATAGTTGATGCCAAACAACACTCCCTGAGTCTGTGGATCATCGACTTAAGGTCCGAGTGAACAACTGGAGGATCCACCAAAACGATAGCCAGATTATGCATGTCCGCAAATTTGAGGTTTGTCGTTGACCTGCACTAACCATGCCAAGTAACACAAGAAAAACCAAACAAACAACAAACGTTTTTTTTTCTAATGATTTGATTTTGATCCTAATAATAAAATAACAATTTTAAAGTTAGGTCAAAGTCAAAATTTTCAGTGAACATTGGAGTTTGCGGTTAACAATTATGTTTACAGTCAACACATGAATTTGCGGTCAACAGGGATTTACGGCCGTAAACCCTTGCCAGTGTATTGTTGACCATCTGCGGAGTTTACGATTGCAAGCATCTTACGGCCGTAAGCTTCGGCAACTTTCCTTTTTCGATTACTGCCTCAAAAACGCAATGAATCACGCAACAAGATACATATTCCTACTCTAAAACTCATTACCTTCGAGACTATCGGATTCGTTTCATAAAATTTAAAGAAAAAAATTTCGAAGAGAGAGAGAGAGAGAGAGAGAGAGAGAGAGAGAGAGATTGGAAAGGTGTTTGCGGCCGAAATCAAGAGACTGGTGAAGATTCCGGCGGTAAACTCTTATTTATATCGATTTTACATTTACCTGATAACCACACAGTATAAAGCAGGGTCCAACACAATCCAAAATTTTAAAAATATAAAAACAATTCTTTTGAGGATTAACATTAAAACTAAAATTAAAAATAAAATAAAATAAAATAAAATTAACTTTGCAAAATTTAAAATAGCTTATAAATTCTTTAACAGTTAATAAAATAAGATAAAACAAAAATAAAAAATAAAAAATAAAAGTAAAATTAAAATAAAGTAATTGAACTCCTACTAAAATGCACATATTCAAAATTTAATTACTTAGAATGTATTTGTGACACTGGATCAAAGTTGTTGGACAACCTTATTCCACTTGTCGGTAACCTTATCTTCTCATCTTCATCTGATCGATCGCCAATATTGTGGTCCACTTAAACACGAAAAATTTGTGACAATTTTAGTACAATTAACCAATGACATGACACATCCTTATATAGATTATTATAATTCTTCATTATCATGATTGGTCCTAATTCTTAAATAATATTTTTTTATGACCATTTAGCTGACTACGACCAGGGATATTCTTGTCCACCTAAATTGAGCAGTGAGATCTACATACAATCTTTATGTGTTCAATTTTAATTGTACTAGAACGCGTTTCTCGCTTCTTGGCATGCCCCAACCATCAAGGACTTCCAAAATACTCCTTACACCGGGTAAGCAGACAATTATTAAGAGAGAAGATAGATTTAGAATGCATATGCTGTACATCCAGGTCGGATCTCTTCCAATCACGCAAAGGATGAAACATATGGCTAACTGAAGTTTTAGAGGGATTGAGAAGAGAACATTGCATATACTGTGTATCAGATCGGATTTTGAGTCACGCAAAGGAGACAATATATAGCTAACAGATGGAAAGAACTGCATAAACAGAAGATGCAGAGAGATAAAGTTGCATATACTACAATCCAGGTCGGATCTTTCGATCAAGTGAAAGGAGGCAACATATGTATAATAGATAGAAAGAAAGAAAATAACCTTCTACAGACCTAGTTTATCAGAATTCTCCAGTCACCCCATCTAACCGAAATTAACGACAGAATCCGCACATCGAGGAAAAGTGAATCCACAATTTTAGATATGGGTTATTTAATGTGACCGGTAGATTCCCATCTATATCTCCATGCTCAACCTATCCGAGCATCATGATGTCAGGTTAAACGAATCTAACTAGGACAAAGTTTGTCAAGTCCTTAAATTCATTCGGTTCAACTTTCCCTAGTAAAGTCCATTTAAAAGTTTTTGTGCCTACCAGCGCATCGAGCATAGAGCGTAGACGATTCAACTTAAATACATTACGAAAATTCAGCTTTCCCTTTATCATTTGTTAATTTCATTGTCCATCACAACACCTACAAACAAGACTAACAACAACATTTTTAATTTTCTAGATTTTTTAATGTTTTTGGATTTTTTTTATTATTTCTCCCCTTAAATTTGTGCATGGGTGAGAATTAAGTAAAATAAAGTAAAATAAATATAACATGGGCAAATTTAATCTATCCTACAAAAAAAGGTAAAATTTAGAAATGAAGAATTAAGAAAAAGAAAAATAAAAAATAAAAAACTTAATCCTCAAAACGAATCATTTTCAGAAAACCCACAAGCACATCGAAACGAGCTTTGTTAAATGGATTTGTGAACAAATCCGCCACATTATTAGCAGTAGGGACCTGTTCCAGCCGGATTAGTGAACACTCATAACAGTCTCTGATAAAGTGAATTTTAATGTTGATGTGCTTAGTTTTAGTGTGTTGGACTGAATTTTTGGCAATTTGAATGGCGGCCTCATTATCACAGTAAATAGGGGTTTCTAAATAATTCAAACCGTAATCCAACAGCTGATGTTGGATCCGAATGACTTGAGAACAACAGGCCGATGAAGCAACATATTCCGCCTCCGCTGTGGAAGTTGAGATAATGTGTTGCTTCTTACATTGCCATGAACCTAGTCTATCACCTAGGTATTGACACCCTCCTGAGGTTGATTTCCTATCAAGCTCACAGCCTCCATAATTACTATCAGCAAAAGCATATAGATCAAATTCAGAATTCTTCGTATAGCAAAGACCAAAATTTGGGCTCCCTTTGATATACTGAAAAATTGTTTTGACAACAATAAGATGTGAAAGTTTAGGATTAGCCAGATAACGTGCGCATTTACAAACTGCAAACATGATGTCAGGTCAGCTTGCAGTAAGATACATCAGGGATCAGATCATTGATCGATAGTGGGTCTGATCTACGGATTCGCCGTCTGGATCTGGAGTCAAAAGAGGTCATACAGCCATTGGTGTTGATGCAGATTTAGCGTCGTGAAATCTGAACTTCTCAAGAATATCCTCCACATACTTGGCTTGATGTAGTAGGATTCTGGTTGAATTCTGTTTAACCTGAAGGCCCAAAAACATGGTAATTTCTCCCAACAAACTCATTTCGAACCGCTTCTTCATTACACCTTCGAATTCTTTGCAGAGCTGCGGACTAGTCGACCCAAAGATAATGGTGTCAACATAGATTTGCACAAGAATCTAATCATTGCCGAGATGCTTGATAAACAAAGTTTGATTGATAGTGCCACGAGAGTATCCACGCTCGATCAAATGCTTTCTTGGAGTTGCATACCATGCTCGAGGAGCTTGATGTAATCTATACAATGCCTTGTCCAACTTGTAGACATGATTAGGAAATTTTGAGTCAACGAACCCAGGAGGTTGATCAACGTAGATTTCTTCCTTCACCTTGCCATACAAGAAAGCATTCTTGACATCCATTTGATACACGGTAATGTTCATGTAAGAAGCATATGCTAGGACGATACGAATGGCCTCCAGGCGAGCTACTGGAGCATAAAGTTCAGTGTAATCAAGACCCTCGACTTTTCAAAACCCGCGAACCACCAATCGATCTTTATTTCGCAAAATAACACTACATTGTCCTGTTTATTGCGATAAACCCATGTTGTGTCAAGAGACTTCTTGCCCTTTCATAAATCACCTAACTTCCAAATGCCGAGTTTTTCAAATTGATACAATTCCTCATGCACTTCGTCTACCCAACTGGCTCATTCAGAGCCATTTCAACATTCTTGGGATCTATTTGAGAGATAAAGCAAGAGTAGAGACAAGTATTAACATCTCCACTCTGACTACCGTCGCCTAGCTGACCAATGATGTTATTGATCGGATGATCGCGTTGAATCCTTGAACGTATCTCTTGGCTGATATCATTAAAAGGGACAGGAAGAGTGTGAATATTGATAACTCCTTCATTTGCTGATTGAGCCGATCCAGAAGGCTATGCTAGAAAGTTATTTGAAATAAGTTCAGGAAAGAGTAGTTCCATAATGGTTGAAGAGGCTGCGGAAGCATCATTAGGCATGAACTCTCTTTCCATAGGAGTAGATGGCGTAGCTTCAACATCAGAAGTATCATTTTGGGCTGGAGATTGAGGACTATCATGTTGAATAAATGACTCCCCCTCCGGTATAGCAAAGGACTCCCCCTCAGGTATAGCAGCGGACTCCCCCTCAAGCATAGCAGAGGACTCCCCCTCAGGCATAGCAAAGGACTCCCCCTCAGACGAATCCGGGGACATCCCCTTGGATGATGAAGAGGATGCAGATGGAGGTCTGTAGACAACTTCTTCGTTTTCATCTTCAGAAATCTTCTTCAAACCAGAAACAGATCCATACAAGCCACTCGAAGACACATTTATTGATTTGAACAGCGATGTATAATCAAACAGCCAATCTGGACCCACTCTAGCATCCGTCTCATTTTCTTCCAACAAACGCACGTCATAAGATGCCACAATCTATTTTGTCTTCTTATTGTAGACTCTATTGGCAGTGCGAGCAACATACCCAATAAAGTAACAGTCATCGGCATTGGCATTAAACTTCGGGTTGGTATCTAAGTGAAGAAGGGTGCAAGGACAACCAAATACACAAAAAATGACTGACTGATGGCTTGTGATTATATAAAATTTCATACGGGGTCTTCATCTGAACTTTGTAGATCAACACGCGATTCTGAACATAGCAACAAGTTTTTATCGCCTCGGCCCAAAAGAAAACTGGTAGTTTTGAATCACACAGCATCGTCCTTGTAGCATCTTTTAACCTTCTATTTCTCCTTTCAGCAACATCATTTTGTTGGGGTGTGTGAGCAGAGCCGTACTGATGCATGATACCCTTTTCTACGCAAAAGTGATCGAGCACAGAATTCTTGAACTCTGTTATGTTGTCGGTACGAAGCGCCTTCACCTGATTGTTAGTTTGGTTCTCAATTAATACAATGAATTTCTTAATCAAATCGGTAACTCCAGGTTTTTTTGGATAGAAAGAAAACCCACGTAAATCGACAGAAATCATCAATCACAACCAGGCAATACGAATTTATGTTGATGCTGAGAACATTTACTGGTCCAAACAAATCCATATGGCTAATTGAGTTGACCTGTTTTGGCAGGTGTGGTTTTCTATGATGCTTTCCTTGGGCACATGACACACACTTTTCGAATGTAATGAAGTCTTTGATAGGAAATCCACGGACCATCTCATTTTTTGCAAGACGATTCAAGTTCTTGGTATTAGCATGACCTAGTTTTCTCTGCCACAACATCTTAGTTTGTTCTGAGATCTTGGAGAAAAGACACGTAACTTGTCTGGAAGATTGCTATTCATATGAATGATATAGGCATTCCCATCCCTTTTAGATTTAACAAGAATCCACTCTTCTGGGATGACAAAGCCGGTCTTGAGAATCATGCATTCCTTATCAGTGAAATGCGTAGAATAGCCCTTATCACAAATTTGAGATACACTTAACAGACTACGCTTCAGTTCGGGAGCAAAATTTACATTCTCGAAACTTAAAACCCCATTTGTGACAGTTCCTCTTTGAGTGATCTTGCCACCTTCTCCACCCGCAAAGGAGATGTATCCCCCATTAAATGATTGAATGTTGTGCAGTTGGGTGATATCTCCTGTCATATGCTGGGAACAGCTGCTCTTGCCGAACTAGGGTCTGATGACATTCCCTCGCAACTGTCCCTGAAAAATGTGCAGGTTTAATTAGATTTGGGAACCCATGTCATTATTTTCTTGGGTGGTCCCGATGCCTTTTCAGATTGATAATATTATGATTTTTTAGAGGACACGAAAGATGAATTGGAAGCCAATTTGGGCAGCCATTGATAATTGGGTTTTCTAATAGTCCCGGGTGATTTTGAGATTGAATGTTTATCTGTTTGCTTGAAGCATGTGGGTTTACTACCAGAGTTGGTTGAAGACCCACTGCTGCTTCTTGATGAAATCGACCTTGGCTTAACCATGTTCGGTTTTGGCAAACTACCTAAACTTTGTGATGAAAACCCTTTTTATATTTTTGAAAAATGGACCTCTTCTACACCGATCATCTTTCCAATCATCATTCCAAGAACGATTTCTAGAGGACTTTCTAGTTAAAGACTTTCCTCTGAATTCGTTTTCTCCTCTTGGAAATTCGAAATGTACAAACATATGATTTTGACAGTTTCTAGCTATATGGCCACCAACTCTACAATTGAAACAAATATGTTTGTTATTGTTATAACGTGTACTACATTGATCAGATTTGTTTTCCATCCCAACACCCTTGCTTCTCTCACAAGAACATGAATAAGAATTAGGTTGTGAGGCAAGTGAGGGTACATTAGATAGAGAAGATTGTGAAACTGGTGGTTCTTCAAACTTATTATCACACACAACATAATTGTCAACCAAATTGTTCAAAGTAGACACTTTCAAACCATTCAAAACAGTATCAGAAACAATAGAAACACCACCACAAAAAACATTGTCATTTGAAACATTAGAAAAAATATTTTCTTTATTCAAAACTAAAGCTTCAGGTTTAGACTTAGTTTTATTTTCAGAAACAGATCCTTCAACTTCGTGCTTTGACTAATTCAGGGATTGATCTGCAATAGAAGTAGAAATGCTAGTACTTTCAACATTATTAAATCCTCCCAAAAAAAACTAGATGGCTTCCCATAAACCATGAATGGTTCATTGGCAATCTCTTCTTTGGACAACGGCTTATGCTGATATGAATGATTGAAAGGAGGAGGCACTTGATTATAACCTAGAACCTTTGATTGATTTTGTTTAAATTGCATGCAGTGGTATATCATATTTGAAACTACCTCACTTGAGACATCAAATTTCCTAAAATCAAAATCAACGGTTTCAAATTTGCCCTTTAAAGATTCAATTTCAGCCACTAGTTCAGCATTCTGTTTCATTACATAATCATAATTTTCGCATTTATTACTGTAGTCTTCCTGAAGTCTCCTAAAGTCCTTTAGTTTAGATTCCAATTGGGCTTTAAGTGGTTTTTGACCTTTTCTAAGTCGGTAACCTTCATATCTAAGGTTTTCTACTTCCCTTTTTAGTGAGTCATTAAGTTCACGGAGAATTTTAAGGCTTTCTAGTTCACTACATAATGTCTCAATTTTCTCATGTAGAATTTTAACATAATCAATACAAGCTTGAGATCATGATGGTAAACTTACCTCGGTGGTATTAGGTTCATGAGAAGAAGATACCATCAACACAAACTGCAGCTCCATCATTTTATCTTCAGCTGCCACAATCTCTGCCGAAGCATCATCACAGACCTACGCCCAGTGGGCATTTTTAGGTCCATACTGTTGGATTTTGAGCAATCTAACACTTCCTAAGTGTGCATGCAACCCTAATAAACCTTGGATCTATGTTTGTCTAAATACATGCAAAATAATAATTTTTCCAAGGTTCATAACCTATCTAACATGGCATGGGGTACTTTTAAACATAAAAGAATTTTATGAGATTACATACCTTTTGATGATGACTTTGATTCCTAAGGAGTTTCAGGGCCAAGCACCAATAGTGTGAATGCCTCAAATGGAATCACAAATCACCACAAACTCTTGGAAAACATTGAGAGAGTGTATACACACTTATAAAATCGGTCACACACAAACACACATACACTAGTCACACTAGTTTCACTTAGGCACCATTTCATGCTCCATAAGCATGCTTATATAGTGTGCATGGTTAGGGTGAACCCCTAATAACCCATGACCTTTCCTTTCCAAGGATCCATGGGTTAAAAGCTCCATGGATCATTCATGGACTTCCTTATAAGTCTAGCCCATTAACAAAAGAGCATTAGCCCACACTATATAAAACCAATAGCCCATAATCTAATTAGTCTTCCTTTTAATCTCTAAATTAATTTAAGACTAAAACTAATTAAATAACATAATCTCATATTAATATATTATAACTTATAATATATTAATAAACATATGTGTATAACTCTCATAAAATTATGCAAAAGTAGTTTGGATGAGATGCAACCCAAATGGACCATGCCGGGTCGGGTCAAGTATATACCAAATAAGTTATCGACTTAGACACCTTATCCAATAGATTCCCACTTGGATAAGTCTAATAATTATATTTGCGTATGTTACTTCAGGAACCAACCAGCAATCGTAGCTCTCGAAAACTCTGTTGAACTATGAAGACTCTGTTGAACTATGACACGCCATTTTAGATAAGTGATCATATAATCCTCTGTTCTCATGATATCAGCCGGACAAATACATGGAACAACGTCGTACTTATTGTCCAGCAGTTTGTTTCCCGATTTCCGATTTGTTTGACAAAGAACTTAATCGAACACATCAATTTAGTTCTGACCGGCCGGTACATAGGTCACAACAAAATCATCGAGGGGCCTAGATATTGCTTCTATTTCTAGAAGGAACAGATAAACTTCGACTCATATGCTTGTTCTACTACTTGTTGAATTTTACACAAAGGCACATTTTATAACATCAAGTTACCTGATGCGTTTACGTGCAATCAATGCACAACTAACTCATAGGTAACAACTCATATCTCTAGGTTTGAAGATTTATATGATATTACCGTCTCACGATCACTCGAGATAAATTCCATGAAGTGATACAAGTGAGCGTGGGTTTAATCCAATACTCATAACTTATGAGCACTCATGAATGTTGTAGCAACCATTGCTATGACTAAACCCATTTAGTCATCTAGAAACTCGGTCAATGACAGTCTTGATTCATACCTACTTCCAACATATGAACGGCTGTGGAGTGTTTAAATAACTTAGTCATTCGAAAGAATAACCTAGCTATTTTGGAAGTCAAAACATGCAAAGTGAAACACAATAATAATCGAATCCAATATGGTCTCAGAAATTTTTTATTTATCACCATATTGATTACACATTATTCATTGTATAATGTTTCAAACAATCAACTTAAGACTTGAATAAAAACAACAGTCGTCCCATGCTCCTGGCATGTACACTTTGTTTTTCTAAACAATAGTTTTGCCATACTCCAAGTATGCACACTATGTTTGTCTATGATCCTTACATTGTGATGTAGATCAATTGAACATGATTCCAATGATACTCATTTCACAATCCCAAATCCTTATTGTAAATGTGAGAATCCCCGATTCCTATCATTTACCAAAAAAATATGTTAGATTTTAAACTTTTATGGAATGTTCCTGTTGTAATGATTATTCACAAAGTCACCAAAACCTTGTCACCAGTCATTATAGAGTATTCCAAAGTAGGTCAACTTCTATGGAACGGAAGTCTCATATTCAAAATACATTGCTTTGAACATCCTTCTTGCATTAAGGTTTTCTAGTCTTACAAAAATTGAATAACTTCCACCTATGGAGACATTTCTATAGTACCATTTTGACTATCACTTCCAAACAAGAGTTACTTCTTTTCAGAACATGTCAATACGGTCCTTTCCGACAACTTACATCATACTTCCAATTTTCCCTGAGCAACCAATCTTTGGCGAACCTCAGATTTGTCCTCGACAATTGCTTAATCACTTTAGTCATATCCAGTTCTAGACTTTTCCCTTCTCAATGCCTTAAGCATTTGGAAATTTTAGAAAAGATGAATATTATAGCACATGAAATCGATCCTATATCCGAAGCATATGGGACACGACTCATGATGTCTCACATAAAGACATGATACTAGACCAGTCTTTTGCTACAATATTTTTATTTGCCATGTTTTCAAAATTTAAGTATGAAGAGGGATGCCGTAGTCATAATTGAATTTTGAGAACGCAATATATATAGAATTTCCTTAAGTCGAACCATTCAGACATAAAATTCATATATATGTCCTTGACTAAAGATGATTAAAATCTCAATCTAAGCTTTAGAATTGAAATGAAGTATAATTTCTTATCCCTTAATTATAGCAAAACGACTTTTTCAACCCCAGCAACTTCACGAATTGAAACTTTTGTTTTTCTATAAATAACATTGCCATGTTGCAATACTAATCATAATTATCATGCTCCCACTAACATGATGATTATTAACATAACACTTATGCTCCTACTAGCTCTGACATATTTCCAGAAATCTGCTGGACTTCTGAAATTTAGATTCATACACTCTTTCTTAGATAGCTCACATGTGTGTCTAAACAATTTTCAGAATTATGAAAGTAATCATAGTCTTAATTGCTTAGGCATTTGCCATTTCTCACAAGTCCATGTTAGTGTGCCGGTTAACCACACGCGCTCCACTAACGACTTTTGAAAATGCAAATAACACAATTGATATCTACGTAAAATCTACTTAGTGAAAGCGTTTCCTCACCATAATTTTCATGAATCGGAGAGAAACCTTATGACACTTAGATTTTATAGAGTATGAGTTCCTATCCATGTGAATTTGTCAAAACCATAATCAAAAGATAAGGTTAGTGACATATTCAGCCTTACATGGATTAAACTTGTTCAATCTTAGTTTCTTGTCACCTTGGTAGCACAAGGGCCACCAATGCTTCCAAGTTGAACTCTAATAACTCACATGCAAATTCAACTTATTTGAAGTAGGTATAGAAATAAGAATTATGTCAACACGATAGGTTGCAAACCTTAAGTCGTGTGCTAGTGATAAATTACAGGTTTTACTCTTGATTAAATCTTGAAACTCTTTCAAGATCTTTAAGGCTCCCACTGTCCCCTTGACATATAAGTTTCCCCAATAAAGAACGATTCCTTGACAAAAAAATATTTAAGGGATAGTGCAGATTCTTATCAAGACTAACACTTCACACAATTGGTCTTAGTTGGTCTTTGTCTCATCCAAGACATCACAACTTACCAATCTCAAATATACAAGAGTAGAAAACATTTTACTCTTACATTTGACTAGTGTTTTAAACCTTACTTTATGTCACTCAAAATTACAATCTTGGAGTATGACTCTAAGAATTGTTTTGGAACAAAGTATGACTCATCTTCTTGATTTTAACCAATCCAACAATTCATAACCTCTCTTCTTAGCCATAACAATGCACTAAGACGTCCTTAGAGTATGAATTTGTGATATGGTTTAATAATCCTTAAGATGATCATGAAATATGATACTAAAGTACTCTCCCATCCTTTCAGATTTGAGAAACTTTTATCTTTCTATCTAATTTAATTCTTCTCATTTGTTTTGTCATACATTGTATCCTTTCCAATGTTATAGAACTATACTTAACCTTATAAGTATAATAATATTTACTAATCTTTAGTAAATCATGACAAATCAATCTTTGTGGTGGACCTTGACCAGCGCACACCCAGTGTACCTAATTCATTAATCCTTCAATTGACTCACATATACATGTGATCAAAGAATTAGTCTTAATTTTCAAAGATGAAAATTCTCATTCATCATACAATACAACTTGTATGCTTCCAAGTTTCTGTCCACTTGAAACTTGGGTGATGAAAACTTTTCTTCATTTGGTAAATTCAGACACTACCACAAATGAAAGAATCAAATCCACTTTCCAATATTGCTATTACTAGAACATATAAGCAACAATTTTCCACAGATGCTATTATAAGGATATTTTTAAAATAAATAAAATTAAAACCCTTTTTTCTTTTATTTTAAAACTTTGCAGAAAAACTTATCCTTACAATCCACATGAAAACCTTGTTGTTATTTATTCATAAGCAATATATTATAACTCTTAAACAACTCAAAATTCTGATTACCGAACCATGCGATCGAAACCCATCTTCGCAATCAGAATCAGCATATACTTCTTTAAGCTTCCTATCTTTTCTTTGATTCTTAAAACATCAACATGTGACCCATTCACATTATGTAATAAGAATCTCCAAATAGGAACTTAATAGAGTTAGACAGTGGACTTTAAGTGAAGTAGAATCAAACTTTTTGACTTGATCAACCTTATTATCTTTCAGGTAAATATAGCAGCTTCGCAATCAGTGTCCCTCCCTTTGGCAATAAAACATATAGACCATTTGGTAATGGCACACGAGACTATCTCAGACTTAGCCTTTCTCTTTACCATTTGGTCAACCGAGTTGACTATGGCCGATCCCTTTCCATTGGGAAGAGAAATGCTTTTCTAGATATCCAATGCTACCATTGTCAATGTCCATTTAAGACTTGGGAAGTTGATCTTCTAATCAAATCTAGTGTTCCAAATCATTGCTGATTCCACAACACCAAGCAAATAGATAACATCATTAAGGGTCATGTCATAGTCTGCCTCATAGCAGTCCCAAAGAGACTCACTATGTTACTAAGAAAGTGATTGAACATCCAACCTTCACGAGACTTTGACACCCAACTCTCCCGGCTTGTCAATATGTGACTTTATCTCCAAGATGTGAGCACACATAGACTATGCTTGCCAATAGGGATTGAGTGACTTTCAACTTTTCAAGAACTTGTGGGTGAGGGAGAATAAATGGAGGACGTGGAGGAAGTGAAGCATGATGTCGAGGGACACCATCTTCAAGAGATTTGGGAAGATCATAGTTGTCTGAACCAGACATCTATAATGGGAGGAAATCAAGTTAGTTGATTCAAAATCCTTAATATAACACCCAATATGAAATATTAAGGCTAGGACCCAACACAATATTTTATAACTTGGAAGAGGGATGCCGTAATCCAAGCTATAGAATATTTGAAGGTAGGAGAATGACGATTTACCAATTTCCACCATGAAAAACGAAATAATTTATTAGGTTTTAATTGGATTTGAAATTCCTAGATCTTTTGAGAGTCATTGAACTTTTCAATGGCATGTTTCAATCTCGAGTGTGCCCTCTCAAATTTTGTGACTGGGATGTCGAGGATCACAAAACAAGGTGGGAATAACCATACCAATTCACTTGGTACCCTTAATATTATCACCTAATCAATGTGCAGGTTAACCACACATGCTCCATTCATCTATGACAAACATTAAGTCACCCTTCGTGGTCCTTACTAGTCCAAGTTAGTGTGTTGGTTAACCACACACGCTCCACCAACGACTTGGTAAGGTACAAAGTGTGAATTCCATGGGCTAGCACTAAATTCACATTTTTCCTAAAGTAACTAAGATTGGGAATTAAATAAAATATTTAGTTACTTTATAATAATCATTATACTTTTAATGAGAATTTAAAGTCATTGTCCTACCCGTTCGGCTAACGACCCTCCACCGATCAAGCAAGCAGTGGGTGAGAGTGGACACCCATTAAGTCGCCATTTTATAGGCAACAACCTTATACCCACCTTATAGACCGGCTTCGTGAATGAGGCCTACTAACGGTAAAACGACTTGTTCTTATACATATATATAATAATTAACCATTAATGTTATAAATAGTATAAGTGTTGAATTTTAACTTTTAAAACTCTAAGCGTTGGAATTAAAGTTCATTAAAGTGTGTGAAACTTTTCCAAATTCCAAAACTTGAGGGCAAGTTTTGTAACTCTTCAAAACTTTTCATTTCATAACTTATGAATTAAAGGTTCATAAAAATGAAGACTCTTCATTTTCATGTAACTTATGTGTTTTAAGTGTGTGTTAAATAAAAGTGACCTTTGGATATCCATAACTTGAGGACAAATTATGGACTCCATTCAAACACATAAATGATCAAGAATTAATTCTAAACAATTCAGCAAATAATTCCTATCATCTTCTAAATTCATAAGAACATGAACATGATCATCAAAATTTCAAGAATGATTTGAACACATAAAATCATGGAATTTTGATTATAACTTTGAAATTGGTCCACCATCATCATTACCACATCAAAAACAAGTTTTATAAGATCAAAACAGTTTAAGGTAATGATTCTAGACCAATTCCAACACCAAAACTTGAAAATCTGCTCTCACACCTGCCAAATCGTCGAGTGCATGAACTAACTCGGCGAGTTGTTTGAATATACACATGGACTCGGCGAGTACCATGAATGGACTCGGCGAGTCTGCTATGCAGAATGCAGTTTTTCGAAAATTTTCAGCAATTTGCATCAAGTATTACCACTATTCGATTTTGAGCAATCTAACACTTCCTAAGTGTGCATGCAACCCTAATAAACCTTGGATCTATGTTTGTCTAAATACAAGCAAAATAATAATTTTTCCAAGGTTCATAACCTATCTAACATGGCATGGGGTACTTTTAAAAATAAAAGAATTATATGAGATTACATACCTTTTGATAATGAGTTTGATTCCTAAGGAGTTTCAGGGCGAAGCACCAATAGTGTGAATGCCTCAAATGGAATCACAAATCACCACAAACTCTTGGAAAACTTTGAGAGAGTGTATACACACTTATAAAATCGGTCACACACAAACACACATACACTAGTCACACTAGTTTCACTTAGGCACCATTTCATGCTCCATAAGCATGCTTATATAGTGTGCATGGTTAGGGTGAACCCCTAATAACCCATGACCTTTCCTTTCCAAGGATCCATGGGTTAAAAGCTCCATGGATCATTCATGGACTTCCTTATAAGCCTAGCCCATTAACAAAAGAGCATTAGCCCACACTATATAAAACCAATAGCCCATAATCTAATTAGTCTTCCTTTTAATCTCTAAATTAATTTATAATTAATTTAAGACTAAAACTAATTAAATAACATAATCTCATATTAATATACATTATAACTTATAATATATTAATAAACATATGTGTATAACTCTCATAAAATTATCCATAAATAGTTTGGATGAGATGCAACCCAAATGGACCATGCCGGGTCGGGTCAAGTATATACCAAATAAGTTATGGACTTAGACACCTTATCCAACACAGACAAGTTCAGGGCCTGCATCTGGTCCTCCTAGTCGAATGACTGTGAAACCATAGCCTTCTCGTTGTTTATCTGAGCACCACTTTAATTGTTTCCAATTGTAACTATTGTCCTATCATTACTTAATCTTGTGTCTGGTTGTGGACAATCACGAGCAAAATGCCCTGGCTTGTGGCAGTTGAAACATCGCAACTTTCCTTTGCTAAACCCAACTTTCTTGTCAGCACTCATCTCCGAGTTGTTCTTTCCAGTCTTTTTGGCAAACTGTTTCACCCTAAAAACTGCCATGGTAATTTTCCATGTAATATCCATCTCCTCAACGTCTTCAGGGTGAATCTGATCAAGATTGGCAAATGATAGTTGGGATGGAAGATCTCCGGCTACGAGTGCATTGTAGCAATTGACAAGCCCTGAAGCAAGCACGAGATTTTCATCACCCTCCTTTCCTCTTGAAGAAGAAGCCCCATTTGAGGATGAAGCAACTTGAGTAGCTACGTACAATTGATTCAGTGAGAAAGGCATGGCTGATGCAGAGGAAGCTGACGGAGTGGGAAAAATATGAATCTGAGCTTGTGGAGTAGTAAATGATTGACCTACAGAAGGAAAAGAAAAAGAAAAGATGAAAGAGCATTGTTAGTAGAAATGCCAAGGTTTGCAGCTAAGTATGAGTTCACATGGTTGATCTCTCGCTGCTTGTAATCAACATCACAGGCCTTGATGACAGCCATCACTTCAGCAAGAGAAAGACGGCTAAGATCCTTAGTCTTCTTGATGACAACTACATTCATGTCCCAATATTTTGGGAGACCATTCAGTAGCTTCTTGTTTATGTTTGACTTTGTATAGAAAATCCTGGCTACAGTCATTTCAGTATTAAGAGATGTGAAACGCTACAGCTGTGCTTCAAGAGTCTCTCCAGGAACATAGTTGAACATATTGAACCGTTGTCGCAGCATATCTTGGCGACTCTCCCGCATGTCTTCGTTCCCTTCATAGACCTAAATTAGGGCTTCCCACAAAGCCTTAGGTGAAGTATACTCCCTGAAACCTTGAGCAATATCTGGAGACAGGGCCATGGTCAAGGTGGCCAAAGCCTTCTCCTGCTCTTCAACTTTCTCGAAGTCTTTATCACTGTAGTTTTCTATCTTCTTGTCAACCACTTGCCCTGCAAATGTGGTGGTCATTTTGAATGGATCTTTGATTATGCATTTCCAGATTTTTGAAGTCTTTCATTTTTATGTATTTCTCAATTTTGTATTTCCATTCTGGGAAGCCTTCAGCGGATAAATGTCTAGGAATTCAGGTGGTTGTGCCCATAACTGAATCCAGCTCGTGATGATTTGTTTGACTTTGAGAATCCATTATTTTTATTTTATTAATATGAGACAGAAATGATATTATTTATGATTAATTAAGCTTCTGGTCAAACACAATTAAAAAAACAATTTACTGCCGTAAACGCTGTTTACGGTTAAGTGATAGATTACGGCCGAAAACTCCTAGTTTACGGTCAAAAGGAGTTCACGGTGTTGATCTTACAGTCCAAGAATAAACAGTTTTCAGTTGATGAATGTTCCTTATTCACGGCTCAAGAGATCGATTTACGGTCCAAGAATCTTAAAGAGTTTGCGGCCGTAAACAATGATTACGGCCGTAAGCTCAGGTCGAAAACTTGAATTTTGCAGTTTCTCGACTAGACTAAAAACCCTTTTTGCACCAATCATGAAATTTTGTCTCAATCCAATGAAAACTCGCTCCAAGATCGATTGTAGAGTGCCTTTGATGTTGGCCTGCTCTGATACCAATTGTAAGGTCCTAAGAATGGATCTTACCAATGATCAATAGCAAACACAATCACAGAAACGAGAATAAGAGTAGAAAAGAAAAGAAATCAAGCTTGCACACGTTCTATTGCTGAAAATGTCTAGTACAACTCGATATACGACCGTGAATTATTAGGCATCAACAACAAAACACGGTTGGCTAACCCTCTATATATAGGGAACTACGACCGAAAGGAGTTTACGGTCGTAAGGTGTTGACGGCCGTAAACTTGTTACAGACACGTAAACGAACAGTAAACCTATGCACAATAATCTATCAATACGCAAACACTATTACAACATAAAGCCTAGACCAAACCATTAATTGGGCCTTTCATTTTATGAGTGATTCTAAACACAGTTTTACTTCATTTCTAGTAAAAACCAACAGTTAGAACTCAACACTCAATAATATATAATATTTCATAATATTATTCACTCTTATAATTTAGAATACACAATTTCAAAACGTGTATGTTACAAATACCTCCTCCTTTTGAAGATTTCGTCCCTGAAATTACATTGATTAAAACAAAGAGGGATATTTCTCTCTTATTTCATTCTTATTTTCCCAAGTATAACTTGGGCCTCGATGGTGTTTCTGCTTGACAAGAACCAATTCCACTTCTTTGTTACATAGCTCAGTCATTCTTTCGTTAACGATCCTTTCAGGATCTTCAACGTATCTAAATTTATTATCCAATTTCACCTCGAATAATGGAACCGTGTCATCATATATGCTTAAGCATTTTCCCAGATAACTCACGTGAAACACATCATTAATACCTACCAAATCTTCAGGCAATTCCAAACGGTATGCTTGTTTACCAATTCTCTAGATAATCTTGAAAGGACCAACAAATTTGGGACTTAGTTTGGTTGGGTTTGGAGTTTGATAGCCAAGCACCAATAATGTGAATGCCTCAAATGGAAATCACAAATCACCACCAACTTGGAAAATATATGAGAGAGTATACTAACTCTTAGAATTCAGCCACCACGATTACACACACACACACTAGGGTGGTTTTTATGCAACATAAGCTTGTTTATATAGTGTGCATGGTTAGAGTGAAACCCTAATAACCCATGTCTTTTCCTCTTCCAAGGATCCATGGGTTAAAGCTCCATGGATCATCCATGGACTTCCATATAAGCTTAGCCCATTAACAAATGACTATTAGCCCACACCATATAAATGTAATAGCCCATAATTTAATTAGTCTTCCTTTTAATCACTAAATTAATTCATAATTAATTCAAGATTAAAACTAATTAAATATCATGACTTTATAATAATATATTATATCTTATAATATATTAATAAATCGTAGTATACAATTCTCATAAAATTATCCATAAATAGTTTGGGTGAAGTGCAACCCAAATGGACCATGCCAGGTCAGGTCAAGTATATACCAAATAAGTTATGGACTTAGACACCTTATCCAATAGACTCCCACTTGGATAAGTCTAATAACTGTATTTGCCTATATTACTTTAGGAACCAATCTACAATCGTAGCTCTCGAAAACTCTATTGAACTATGAAGCGCCATTTTAGACAAGTGATCATATAGTCCTCTGTTCTCATGATATCAGTTGGACAAATACATGGAACAATGTCTTACTTGTTATCTGGCAGTTGTTTCTCGATTTACGATTTGTTTGACAAAGAACTTAACTGAACACATCAATTTAGTTATGACCGGGCTCGGTACACAGGTCAACACAAAATCGTCGAGGGGCCCAGATATCGCTTCTATTTCTAGAAGGAACAGATAAACTTCGACTCATATGCTTGTTCAAGTACTTGTTGAATTGTACACAAAGGCACGTTTTATGATATCAAGTTACTGATGTGTTTACATGCAATCAATGCACAACCAACTCATAGGTAACAACTCATATCTCTAGGTTTGAAGACTTATATGATATTATCATCTCACGATCAATCGAGATAAATTCCATGAAGTGATACAAGTGAGCATGGGTTTATTCCAATGCTCATAACTTATGAGCACTTATGAACGTTGTAGCAACCATTGCTATGTCTAAACACCTTTAGCCATCTACGAACCCAATTCATGACAATCTTGATTCATACCTACTTCCGACGTATGACCGATTGTGGAGGTTTGAATAAACTAATTATTCTGGAAGTCAAAACATGCAAAACTGGAACAAATGTAAATAATTGAAAATGATAGCAACACTTTACTTATAAATAAATCACAAATTTTATTCATCATCAAACATCGATTACATTTTACAAGTTTCAGAAAAGGCTATCTAATCTGTAAAACTAATATCGTCCCTCATCCCGATGCGCCTCGCATGCTGAATATGCTTAACCCTCATCAGTCCCTTCGTAAGGAGATCTGCAGGGTTCTCATCTGACGATACCCTCTTTGCCATGAGGAGTCCTTCTTCTATCTTGTGTCTTATCAAGTTATATTTTCTATCAATGTGTCGGGATCTGCAATGATCTCTCGGTTCCTTGGCTAAGGCAACCGCACTATTGCTGTCACATAAAATCTCCATAGGCTTCTTAATAGCTGTTACAACTCCAAGGTCTTTGATGAAGGTCTTTAGCCATCTCGCCTCCTTCGCCGCTTCACTCGCTGCTATATACTCTGATTCACAAGTCGAATCAGCTACCGTCTCCTACTTGGAACTCTTCCAAGAGATTTCCCCTCCATTTAGGGTAAAGACCCAGCCCGACTGAGAGCGGAAGTTATCCCTAGCAGTCTGAAAACTAGCATCACTATACCCTAATACTCTCAAGTCCTCACTCCCACCAATGGTAAGGATCCAATCCTTAGTCCTCCGCAGGTACTTGAGAATGTTCCTTACCGCGATCCAATTAGCCTTGCCAGGGTTCCCCTGATATCTGCTGACCATGCTCAAAGCAAAGGCCACATTAGGGCGGGTACAAGTCATAGCATACATGATCGAGCCTATAGTGGAAGCATACGGTAATCGACTCATTTCTGCTATCTCAGCCTCTGTACTTGGGCTCTGACTCTTACTCAGTTTGGCATTGCATTGGATCGGTAAATCTCGTTTCTTGGAATTTTTCATGTTGAACCTATTCAACACCTTATCCAAATAGGTACTATGACCATGTCCAATTAGTCTTTTCTCCTTTCTCTTAATATCCTTATCCCTAGGATATAGGCAGCTTCCCATAGGTCCTTCATAGCAAAGCACTTCCCAAGCCAGGACATAACCTCCTGCAAGGTTGGGATGTCATTTCCTATAAGTAGTATGTCATCTACATACAGTACCAAGAAGCTAACTATACTCCCACTAGCTCTGACATACACGCAAGACTCATCTTCACTTTTCGAGAAGCCAAACTCTTTGACCTTCTCATCGAAACAAAGATTCTAGCTACAAGATGCTTGTTTTAATCCATAAATGCATTTCTCAAGCTTGTATACTCTATTTGGGTATTCTGCACTGACAAAACCCTCTGGCTGATTCATGTACACATCCTTAGCCAACTTTCCATTAAGAAAAGTGGTTTTGACATCCATTTTCCATATCTCATAATCATGAAATGTACCAATGGCTAGCATAACCCTAATAGACTTAATCTTTACTACCGGTGAGAAGGTTTCATCATAATCAATACCCTGAGTCTGAGTAAACCCCTTCGCAACCAGTCGAGCTTTATAAGTGTGCACTTTTGCTTCCATACCGGTCTTCATCTTGAAGATCCATTTGCACTTGACTATTTTCGGCCTGGTACATTGTCAACCAAGTTTCAAACTTGATTGTCATACATGAACTATATATCACTGTCCATAGCCTCCTTCCATTTAGCAGACTCCAAACCTACCATGGCTTCCTTAACACTGCTAGGTTCATCCAAATTTATTAGTGTACTATCGCTGATAAATGTATCACCTTCCGTAGTAATATGAAAACCATAATAAAACGCAGGTGTGTTCCTAACCCGTGTGGAACGCCTCAGAGGTACAAACTCGTCAGCTGGATCAACAGAAGTTTCCTCCTCAGGTGGATTGCTAGTGCCTGAGGTTCCTTCACCAATTGATTCTTGAATTTTTTTCGAGGTCAATTTGCCTCCCACTATCTCCTTGGTTTATAAACTCTCTGTCACGAAAGACCCCTCTTCTTGCTACAAAGACCACATTCTCAGTAGGTCTGTACAAGAGGTAACCGAAGGATTTCTGTGGGTAGCCGATGAAAATAAACCTTTCACTTCGGGTTTCAAGCTTATCATGAGTTTCTAGCCTCACGAAAGCCTCGCAACCCCAAATCTTGATGTGGTCCAAATTGGGAACCTTCCCAGTCCACATCTCATGAGGTGTTTTGGTAACCTTCTTTGTAGGGACTAGATTAAGGATATGGGTGGCAGCCTCTAAGGCATACCCCCAAAACGAGATTGGTAGCGAAGATATACTCATCATAAAGCGAACCATGTCTAACAAGGTTCGATTACACCTCTCAGCTACACAATTTAGCTATGGTGTCATGGGAGGGGTCAATTGTGAGACAATCCCACACTCCTTATGATAGTCAAGGAACTCGGTACTAAGATACTCAACACCTTGATCGGATCGAAGCATCTTAATGTTCCTGCCCAATTGATTTTCTACTTCCTTTTTAAATTCCTTAAACCTTTAAAAGGTTTCTGACTTATGTTTGATTAAGTAGACATAACCATATCTACTAAAATCATCAATAAAAGTCACATAATACCGATTAGCATCCCTTGTGGCCGTTTTGAATGGTCCACATACATTAATATGTATTAGGTCCAACAAACCCTCACCCCGTTCACAAGTACCAGTGAAGGGTGATTTTGTCATCTTTCCAAGTAGACAAGATTCACAACTATCATCCGATTTAAGGTCAAATGATTCCAAGACTCCATCCTTTTGGAGTTGGATTATGTGTTTCTTGTTTACATGTCCAAGACGACAATGCCACAATGATGCTTTATCTAGGCTAGTAGAAGAATCAATATACAACACATTATTTCCTAAGTTATCTACAATCGACACAGTCTCATACACACTATCACAAGGCAATGCTTTAAAATAAAACACATTATTAAAGAAAGCATCAATACCACCACATTCATTATCAAACGAAAATGTAAAACCTTGTTTGTACAAACCATGAAAGGAAATAATATTCCTCGCCATTTCAGACGAGTACACACATTTATTCAAGTCTAATTTTAACCCAGTACTCAGCAACAAAGTATAAACTCCAATCTTGGAAACAGGTGAAGCCTTCCAACTCCCCATGATCAAGTTTATCTTCCTGTGCTCCACATCCTCAGTTATTCTTAGGCCCTGCAAATCAGAACATATGTGAATACCACATCCTGTATCAAGCACCCAAGAGTTAGAATATGGTGAGTTATTAGACAATATTGTGTAAATACCTGCGTGGGTGGGTTTCACTTTCCCATCCTTCAGATCCTGCAAGTATTTAGGGCAGTTTCACTTCGAGTGCCCCTTATCTGGCAATAGTAGCAATCAACATCCTTGGTAATGGTAGAAGGAGTGACAGAACCGCTCTTGGTCCTTGATGAGGAGCCTTTAAGAGACTTTCTCTTGGTACCCTTCGAAGGCGACTTCCTCTTTTTCCCTATGCCTTACCCGATAGCCAAAATAGGGGTAGATGTTGGAGTAGGAGTAATAGAGGTAACAACCGACTTACCCTTAAGACCGGTTTCAGCGGTCTTCAAGAGTCCTTGAAGCTTGCTAAGAGTAACTTACTCCTTGTTCATATAATATGTCATATGAAATTGGTCATAGCAAGAAGCTAAGGAGTGCAAAATGATGTCAATTTCCAACTCCTCAGGGAAGTTCACATTTAGCTTGAGCAGAGGGTCCACATACCTTTGCATCCTTTGCATGTGGCCCATGACGGATTCACTGTCCTTCATGCGGGTTGTTATCATGGGGGAGATTATTTCGTACCGCTCCTGACGAGCACTCTGATGGTACCTTTCCATCAGGTGTTGGTGCATCTCAAAAGTGTAGAAGTCCACATAGGACTTTTGGAGTTCGGCTGTCATCGTGGCCATCATGATGCATAGCATCTCTCTCAGGTGTCCTAAATTTAGCGATCTCCTCAGGAGTAGCGGTGGACTCATCAAGCTCCTTTAACTCCTTATTGAGGATGTATTCTTTGTCCTCATAACGAGTAACCATCCTGATGTTCCTAATCCAGTCCATGAAGTTAGAACCATCAAAGATGACTCTCCTACAAAGATTCATGAGAGAGAAAGAGCCAGTTGGGTTAGAGCCCGAAGCATTAGTATTAGAAGACATCTGAAAGAAGAAAGCAAGTTTAGATTAGATATATAGAGTCCTTAATAAGACACCCAAATGTAATATTAAGGCTAGGATCCAATCACAATATATTATACATAGAAGAGGGATGTTGTAATCTAAGTAATAACATATTTGAAAGGTATGTGAATGACGATTCTCTTATTTCCACCATGAAAAACGAAATGAATTATTAGGTTTTAACTGGATTTGAAATTGCTAGATTCTTTTGAGATTCATTGAACTTTTCAATGGCATGTTTCAATCTCGATTGTGCCCTTCAAGTTTTGTGACTAGGATGCCGAGGATCACAAAACAAGGTGTGAATATCCATGATGATTCACTTGGTACCCTTAATATAATCACATAATCAATGTGCCGGTTAACCACACACACTCCATTGATCTATGACAAACATTAAGTCACCCTTCGTGAACCTTACTAGTCCAAGTTGGTGTGCCGGTTAATCACACACGCTCCACCAACAACTTGGTAAGGTACAAAGTGTGAATTTCATGGACTAGCACCATGTTCACATTTTTCCTAAAGTAACTAAGATTGGAAATTAAAAGAAATTTTTAGTTACTTTATAATAATCATTATACTTTTAATGAAAATTTAAAGTCATTGTCCTATCCGTTCGGCTAACGACCCTCCACCGATCAAGGAAGCCGTGGGTGAGAGTGGACACCCATTAAGCTGCCATTTTATAGGCAACAACCTTATACCCCCCTTATAGACTGGCTTTGTGAATGAGGCCTACTAACGGTAAAACGACTTATTCTTATACATATATATAATAATTAACCATTAATGTTATAAATAATATAAGTGTTGAATTTTAACTATTAAAACTCTAAGGGTTGGAATTAAAGTTTATTAAAGTGTGTGAAACTTTACAAATTCCAAAACTTGAGGACAAGTTTTGTAACCATCCACAACTTTTCATTTCATAACTTATGAATTAAGAGTTCATAAAAATGAAGACTCTTCATTTTATGTAACTTATGTGTTTTAAATGTGTGTTTAAAAGAGGTGACCTTTGGATATCCATAACTTGACGACAAATTATGGACTACATTAAAGCACATAAATGATTAAGAATTAATCCTAAACAATTCAGCAAATAATTCCTATCATCTTCTAAATTCATAAGAACATGAACATGAACATCAAAGTTTGAAGAATTATATGAACACATACAAAGCATGAAATTTTGATATAAGCTATTGTTAATGTATTAGAGCAACCATTACACCAACTAAAACAAGTTTTAAAAGACCAAAATAGTTTAGGCTAATGTTTCTAGTCAATTTCCAGCAACTAAAGTCAAAAATCTGCATTCTGAGGCTTCTACTCGCCGAGTGCACGATCCTACTCATTGAGTACGATGAATTTGGTCATGAACTCGCCGAGTCCCCCTATGGACTCGGTGAGTTCATCATGCAGACATCAAGAATATCGACCTTTTTCACTATTTTGCATCAAGTATGAAACAAACAAGCCTAGTCTTTGATACCATTGTTGGGTATTGAGCATTCTAACACTTCCTAAGTGTACATGCAACCCTCATAAACCTTGGATCTATGTTTGTCTAAGGTACATGAAAAATATTATTTTCCAAGGTTTATAACCTATCTAGCATGGCATGGGGTACTTTTAAACATAAAAGAACTAGATGAATTACATACGTTTTGTTGATTGTTGATTCCTTGGAGTTTGAGAGCCAAGCACCAATAATGTGAATGCCTTAAGTGGAAATCACAAATCACCACTAACTTGGAAAATATATGAGAGAGTATACTAACTCTTAGAATTCAGCCACCACTATTACACACACACACTAGGGTGGTTTTTATGCAACATAAGCTTGTTTATATAGTGTGCATGGTTAGAGTGAAACCCTAATAACCCATGTCTTTTCCTCTTCCAACAATCCATGGGTTAAAGCTTCATGGATCATCCATGCACTTCCATATAAGCTTAGCCCATTAACAAATGAGTATTAGCCCACACCATATAAATGTAATAGCCCATAATTTAATTAGTCTTCCTTTTAATCACTAAATTAATTCATAATTAATTCAAGATTAAAACTAATTAAATATCATGACTTTATATCAATATATTATAACTTATAATATATTAATAAATCGTAGTATACAATTCTCATAAAATTGTCCATAAATAGTTTGGGTGAAGTGCAACCCAAATGGACCATGCCGGGTCGGGTCAAGTATATACTAAATAAGTTATGGACTTAGACACCTTATCCAACAATTTTTCCTTTCTTTCCAAATCCCATAAGACCTTTCCACGGGGATACCTTCAACATTACGAAATCATCCACCTGGAATTCTATTGATCATCTTCTCTTTTCCGTATAGGACTTTTGACGATCCTGGGCCGCTTTCATTCTTTTACGTACAATTTGGATCTTATCAGTTGTATCTTGAATCATTTCAGGGCCTCCAAAGATTTTCTGTCCTACATCACGGCAACACAATGGAGTAAAACATCTACAATCATATATTGCTTCATATGGTGGCATTTTGATTGAAGCATGGTAACTGTTATTATATGAAAAAACAACGAGCGGTAAATACTTATCCCAGTTACCACCGAACTCCATGACACATGCACGAAGCATATCATCTACAGTTTGAATTGTTCTTTCCGTCTGGCCATCTGTCTGGGGATGATAAGCTGTGCTGACAGCAACTCGAGATCACAATTCGCGTTGCATACTCGCCCAAAAGTGAGAAAGGAAACGAGTATCACGATCGTAAATGATATTTAATGGCACACGATGTCTCGTGAAGATTTCATCTAAGTATACTTGTGCGTATTTCTCCATTGGAGCCGGTTCAAGCATAGCAAGAAAATGTGAGCTTTGAGTCAGCCGATCCATAATTACCTAAATGCTATCATGCTATCTAGTCGTGTTCGGCAATTTGGTAATAAAATCCGTTGATAGCTGTTACCATTTCCACTCAGGAACACTAAGACTATCTGGAATTCTGTAAGGATTTTGGTGCTCTGTTTTGACTTGTAAACATACTAAGCATTCCTGTACATATCTTCCAATGTCTTTCTTTAAACCTGGCCACCAATAGTCATCCCGTACATCATAGTACATTTTATTTGTACCAATATGTATTGACAGCTTTAATTTATGAGCTTCGTCATAGATCTTATGTCTTAATTTACCAATCTTTGGAATCCATAAGCGATTCATGAATACCTTCAGTCCTCATGGATCATCAAGTAAAACATCATCATAATGTACCATCCCTTATTTATTTAAATTTTCTGGCTTCAAAGCCTCTACTTGCCACTTCTCTAGTTCATCAAGAATAGTGAACTTTACTGTAGTGTGACTAATAGTATAACACATACTATTTCGATAAGATTTTCTGCTAAGAGCATCAACAACTACATTGGCTTTTCTAGTTTGATACAAAACTTCACAGTCATAATCCTTGATCAGCTCCATGGCTCGTTGTTGCCTCATATTTAAAGTTTGCTGACTGAATCTATACTTGAGACTTTTGTGGTCTGTAAATAATTGGCATTTCGTACCAAAAAGATAGTGTCTCCAAAGCTTTAGGGCGAATACAATGGCAGCGAGTTCAAGGTCATTAGTGGGATAATTCTTTTCATATTCATTCAGTTGTCTTGAGGCATAGGCTATCACGTTCCCATGCTGCATCAACACACAACCGAGTCCCAATCTTGAAGCATCGCTATACACGGAGAAATCATCATCACCTTCTGGAAGTGATAAGATGGGAGCATGAGTCAAAAGATCTTTTAAAGTTGAGAAATTTCTTGGGCTTCACCCCATTAGAACTTTGCTTCCTTTCAAGTAAGACCAGTGAGAGGTACAACTATACGAGAAAAGTCTATAATGAATCTTCAATAATAATCCGCAAGACCCATGAAACTATGAATTTCAGAAGCATTATGGAGCACTTCCCAATTTTGAATGGCTTCGATTTTGGTAGGATCTATGGATACACCATCACCAGAAATCACAAGGCCGAGAAATTGAACTTGGGGAAGCCAAAATTCACATTTCGAGAATTTAGCATAAAGTTTCTCCTTTCAAAGAAGTTCTAAGATTTCACGAATATGAACTGTATGATCAGCTTTAGATTTAGAATAGATTAGAATATCATCAATGAATACAATGACAGATTTAAGGAGCATTGGGCAGCATACCCGATTCATCATATCGATGAATACAGCAGGAGCATTTGTCAAACCTAATGGCATGACAAGGAATTCGAAATGCCCATAACGAGTATGGAAAGTAGTCTTTGGTACCTCCTGCTCTTGTAGTTTCAACTGCTGATAGCCAGACCTCAAATCAATCTTCGAGAAATAGCAAACACCCTGAAGTTGATCGCACAAATCATCTATGCGAGGTAGTGGGTACTTGTTCTTGATAGTCACCTTGTTCAGCTCACAATAACCAATGCACATCCACATTGATCCATCATTCATCTTGACAAACATTACCAAAGCACCCCCAAGAGAGGTACTCGGTCGGATAAAGCCTTTGTCAAGTAATTCATGTAGTTGGATCATCATTTCTTTCATCTCGGCTGGCGCAAGACGATAAGGGGTCTTTGCAATTGGAGCAGCACCAGTCACAAGGTCAATTCACAAGTCTACTTGGCTGTCTGGAGGAAGTCCAGGTAGATCATCGGGGAAAACATCAGGATATGCGTTAACAATGAGAACATCATTTACTATTTTATTCTCCTTTCTTGAGATGTCAACTGTATAGGCCAGATAGATAGGGCAACCCTTGGTTATAAATTTACAAGCTTTGAGGAAAGAGATTATTTTTAAGACCCTTTTCTCACCGTAGACATGAATAGGATCTTTCCCTTCAATAGGAATGCGTTCCATCTTTTCATAACACAAGAGTTCTGTATGGTTCTTTGACAACCAATCCATGCCGAGAATGATAATTGAAGTTAGGCAAGGAGATAGGGATTTGGTTTGCAAGAAAATTATAGCCTGGAATTTCTAGGACACAATCCCTATAGATTTTATCAGCAAGTAATGATATACTTCCCGCAGTATCTACGTGAAATGGTTACGCAAGTGCATAGCAAGTAGTTTGAAAAGAATGCGCAAATTCATAAGATACAAAAGAACCTAAGGCACCAGAATCAAATAAGATGTGAGCAGGTATAAAATTAACAATAAATGTACCCATCACAACATTTGGGTCCTCGCATGCTTCCTCTGAGGTAATCTGGAATGCACAACCCTTAGCTTTTGGCATCTCCTCCTTTTTAGTTGGAGTACCCTTTGATTGTTGAACAGGGACTTTACTTCTTGCCGGTTGTTGAACAAAAGATTGTCTTCCTGTTACTTGGCTTGTAAGAGTAGGGCAAAAACGTTTCTTGTGGCCAGTAATACCACATGCATAGCAAGTCACATCCTTCCTTGGGCAAGCTGGCTATATATGACCAGTTTCTCCACATCCATAACAGACAATGGATTCCATGTCTATTTTGCATTGACCCGGATGATTCCTTCCACAAACGCAACATGAAGGCGATTGAATAGAAAAATACTGTGACCTGTCACGGCCAAAAAACGCACTCTGAGATTGTGCTTTCTTGCTAGGATCGGTTCGAACAGATTGAGTTGGTGGAATAGTGGAAACAGGATTAGTTCTTTCAGTGTGTGGATGCTTTGGAACAGTAAGAGTGGCTCCACGTATCTCTAAGTCATGCTCACGCCTTCCAGCATACTCAACAGCTTTATCAAATGATAGAACATCCCGATTGGCTACAAAATCATGGATTTCCTGTCGTAGTTCCTCGATGAATAACTGAATTTTCTCGTCTTCAGTTGGAATATACTTTGTAGCACACCTTACTCTTTGATTAAACTGAGTTTCATACTCATTCATAGTCATTCCTCCTTGTTTAAGCTCGATGAATTCCTTCTCCAATCTTTTCCTCATATCTAGAGGAAAATACTTCTCTAGCACATGAGTTTTGAAGAACTCCCAGGATAAATTCTCCTGGTCATACCCGTTGAGAGCTTTATATGTTGTTTCCCACCACACTAAGGCTTCTCCGATGAACATTGCATAAGTATAGATAGCCTTGTCTTCATCATCACATAAGCGAAATACTTTCTCGGTAATCTAAATCCAGCTTAGAACAACTATGGGATTAAGGACACCAAAAAACTTCATAGCACCACTACTCTTGAAATCTTTAAATGAGGGACGCTTCACCTCTGCTTTTGAAGATTCTCCAGTGGTTTTCTCTTTTCCTTTATTATTATCCTTCTTGTGCTCTTCAAGAGTTTATCGGATCACTCCAGTTAGTTTATCCACGATTCACGCCTCACGAGGGGATACTGGAGTTTCTGCTTCATCAAGATGATGATCCCCACCAACTTCTGGTGTGTGAATACTTACTGCTTTAGCCATTACTCTGAAAATTTGGAGTAATATAATAATTTTAGAATATTAGGATTTATTATTACCTAATACTTCACTTAAGTCTTTCCTATGGTTTCTATCCATATACTTACAATGAATCCGTTCATATATTGAACTTCAAATAGTCTAAGTCTAAATACCAATGCATGGAATTTAGTTCACTCGAACTACTGCTCTGATACCATGATTGAAAGACCCCAACTTTCGTATTTCTGAAAGGCCCAAACTTTCATACTTCACAATATTATTACTCCAAAACATGCTACTTATATTATTCATAAAAGCAATATTTTACATTGATAAAGAGGTTACTAACTACTGGATACAAACCGGCTATTACAAAGTGTTATATATTACATAACTAGCAAGGATATTTTAATTTATACAAACATAAGCTGAAGTACAAAAGTATAAATACAAACTATTCTAAATCTTCTAACAGTATATGATCATACTGATTACTTATCTCCTGCAATTGTTAAACATTGATAGGGTAAGCGGTGATGGTTTGTGAGTTCAATAATAGATACAATATAACGTTATGCCATATATATACATCAACATGGAAGAAGCAAGAGGAACATCAAAGATGTATGTGAATCATGTGATAGGCGTTCATATCAATCCAATACTTTGAATAGGCATTCTGATCAATCAAAGACTTTATTCAAAGATATAAGTCAAGATACTTAAGAATTTCAATATTTGATGAACATCAATAACGGTTCGGCCCAAATGGCACAGAAGACATACAATTTCTGATAAATATTTGGTTATAGATTTCTAGTATTCACGCCCTGATTAACCATCAGCCAATGCCATAGAATAGAAATCATTCTCTTACGAATATTTGTTCTACATGGCCAGAGGCTCATACCAGTACCAATGTGAATCTAATTCCTTTCAATGATAGCACGGTCAAACGTATTACAATTGCTAGCAAAAAAGAAAATAAAATTTAACACGGGAAAATAACCTGGATTAATAATACTAAAAAAGCACATAGCACATATAACACATAACATACAGTTTTTCCTACGTATTGAACTCACCTTGGAATAACCGGGGGTTAAAATAGTAATTTGAGCAGCACTTCAGCTCTGAATACGACTTTTTGGGGCGAAACCGGGGTTTTTAGTTAAAACCGGACATTACTCAGTGAAAGTTTCGACTTCAAAAAATAAGTTTTTGTCGAGAACTTCAGGGTTTTGGGGCTTGCTTCAGATAAAAGTGGCTAAAAATGGGAGTAGAGGGTGGAAGATTTCCACGCTGCATCAACACACAACCGAGTCCCAATCTTGAAGCATCACTATACATGGAGAAATCATTATCACCTTCTATAAGTGATAAGATGGGAGCATGAGTCAAAAGATCTTTTAAAGTCGAGAAATCTTTTTCTTGGGCTTCACCCCATTGGAACTTTGCTTCCTTTCGAGTAAGACTAGTGAGAGGTATAGCTATACTTGAAAAGTCTTTAATGAATCTTCGGTAATAACCCGCAAGACCCATGAAAGTACGAATTTATGAAGCACTACGGGGCAGTTCCCAATTTTGAATGGCTTCGATTTTGGTAGGATCTATGGATACACCGTCACCAGAAATCACATGGCCGAGAAATTGAACATGGGGAACCCAAAATTTACATTTTGAGAATTTAGCAAAAAGTTTCTCCTTTCGAAGAAGTTCTAAGATTTCATGAATATGAACAGTATGATCAGCTTCAGACTTAGAATAGATTAGAATATCGTCAATGAATACAATGATAGATGTATCGAACATTGGGCAGCATACCCGATTCATCATATCCATGAATACAGAAGGAGCATTTTTCAAACCGAATGGCATAACAAGGAGTTCGAAATGCCCATAACGAGTACGGAAAGTAGTCTTCGGTACATCTTGCTCTTGTACTTTAAATTGCTGATAGCCAGACCTCAAATCAATCATTGAGAAATATCTAACACCCTAAAGTTGATCGAACAAATCATTTTTGCTAGGTAGTGGGTACTTGTTCTTGATAGTCACCTTGTTTAGCTCACAATTATCAATGCACATTCACATTGATCCATCCTTCTTCTTGACAAACAATGTCACAGCACCCCAAGGAGAGGTACTCTATCGGATAAAGCCTTTGTCAAGTAATTCCTGTAGTTGGATCATCATTTCTTTCATCTCGGCTGGTGCAAAACGATAACGGGTCTTTGCAATTAGAGTAGCACCAGGCACAAGGTCAATTCGGAATTCTACTTGCCTGTCGAGAGGAAGTCCAGACAGATCATCAGAGAAAACATCAGGATATTCGTTAACAATGGGAACATCATTTACTGTTTTATTATCCTTTCTTGAGATGTCAACTATATAGGCCAGATAGATAGGGCAACCCTTCGATATAAATTTATAAGCTTTGAGGAAAGCGATTATTTTTAAGACCCTTTTTCTCACCGTAGACAAGAATAGGATCTTCCCCTTCAATAGGAATGCGTACCATCTTTTCATAACACAAGAGTTCTATATGGTTCTTTGACAACAAATCCATGCCGAGAATAATATCGAAGTTAGGCAAGGAGACTGGGATTAGGTTTGCAAGAAAATTATAGCCTTTAATTTCTATGACACAATCCCCATACATTTTATCAGCAAGTAATGATATACTTCCCGCAGTATCTACGTGAAATGTTTACGCGAGTGCATAGCAATTAGTTTGAAAAGAATGCACAAATTCATAAGATACAAAAGAATCTGAGGCACCATAATCAAATAAGATGTGAGCATGTCTAGAAATGACAAGAAATGTACCCGTAACAACATTCGGGTCCTCGCGTGCTTCCTATGAGGTAATCTGGAATGCACAACCCTTAGCTTTTAGCACCTCCTCCTTTTTAGTTGGAGTAGCCTTCGATTGTATAATAGGGACTTGACTACTTGCCGGTTGTTGAACATAAGATTGACTTCCCGTCACTTGGCTGGTTAGAGTAGGGCAAAAACGCTTCTTGTTGCCACTAATACCACATGCATAGCAAGTCACATCCTTCCTTGGGCAAACTGGCTTTATATGACCAGTTTCTCCACATCCATAACAGACAATGGATTCCATGTCTATTTTGCATTGACCCGGATGATTCCTTCCACAAACGCAACATGAAGGCGATTGAATAGAAAAATATTGTGACCTGCCACGGCCACGGAAAGCACTCTGGGATTGTGCTTTCTTGCTAGGATCGGTTCGAACAGATTGAGCTGGTGGAATAGTGGAAACTGGATTAGTTCTTTCAGTGTGTGGATGCTTTGGAACAGTAAGAGTGGCTCCATGTATCTCTAAGTCATGCCCATGCCTTCGAGCATACTCAAAAACTTTATCAAATGACAGAACATCCCGATTGGCTACAAAATCATGGATTTCGTGTCGTAGTCCCTCCATGAATAACTGAATTTTCTCGTCTTCAGTTGGAATATGCTTTGTAGCAAACCTTGCTCTTTGATTAAACTAAGTTTCATACTCATTCACAGTCATTCCTCATTGTTTAAGCTCGAAGAATTCCTTGTCCAATCTTCTTCTCATATCTAGAGGACAATACTTCTCTAGCACACGAGTTTTGAACAACTCCCAGGATAAATTCTCCTGGTCATACCCGTTAAGAGCTTCATGTGTTGCTTCCCACCAGACCAAGGCTTCTCCTATGAGCAGTACAGAAGCATAGATAGTCTTGTCTTCATCATCCACACAAGAGACACAAAATACTTTCTCGGTATTTTGAATCCAAGTTAGAACAACTATGGTATTAAGGACACAAGAAAACTCCGTAGCACCACTACTCTTTAAATCTTTGAACGAGGGACGCTTCACCTCTCCTTTTTAAGATTCTCTATTGTTTTGCTCTTTTCCTTTATTATTATCCTTCTTGTGCACTTTAAGAGTTTATTGGATAACGACAATTAGTTTATCCATGATTCGTCCCTCATGAGGGGATACTGGAGTTTCTGCTTCATCAATATGACGATCCCCACCAACTTCTGGTGTATGACAACTTACTGCATCAGCCATTACTCTGAAAATTTGGATTAATATAATAATTTTAGAATATTAGGATTTATTATTACCTAATACTTCACCTAAGTGTTTTCTATGGTTTGTATCCATATACTTCCAATGAATACATTCATATATTGAACTTCCAATAGTTTAAATCTAAATACCAATCCATGGAATTTAGTTCACTTAAACTACTACACTGATACCATGATTGAAAGACCCGAACTTTTGTATTTCTGAAAGCTCTAAACTTTCATTCTTCACAATATTATTACTCCAAAACATGCTACCTGCATTATTCATAAAAGCAATATTTTACATTGATAAATGTTGGGTTATGATCATTCTAACACTCCTAAGTGTACATGCAACCCTAAATAGCTTGGATCTATGTTTTCTCTATTATACATGCAAATATGAACATCCAAGGTATTATCCTAATCTAGCATACAAAACTATCAACATAACAAGATAGAATACATACCTCTTTGATGTAGAATGTCTTCATGAAGCTTGAGTGCATAGTGCGCCAAGTGTGACACCTCAAATGGTTCACACAACACCAACTAGACTTGGAATAACTTGAGAGAATTCTACACTTCATGAAATTGGCTAGCCCTTTCTTAGTCTCTTACTAGTGGCCGATTTTCCTCAAGAATAAGATGCTTATATAGTTATACAATTAGGGTAAACCCTAATTGTCATGACTTTCCATTTCCTTGGATCCATGGGTTCAAATACACCATGGAGCATCCATGGAGCATCATATGGGTTTTGGCCCAACTAGATAATCCATGGAGCATTAGCCCACTATACAAGTATGGATGATTTACACAATCAACCCATATATTTAATTAGTCTTCTTTTGATCACTTAATTAATCCTAGATTAATTCTTGATCAATACTAATTAAATAATCTCATTATTCTTATTATTATTATACTAGAACTTATAATATATTAATAACCGTAAGTGTCTTATTTCTCTCATTATAGTCTATCCAAGTGCATGATGCTATGCAACCCAAATGGACCATGTCGGGTCGGGTCAAGTCTTACCAATTATAGTTATGGACTTAGACATTAATCCAACAGTCTCCCACTTGGATAAGTCTAAAACTATTATTGCGTATGACTTTAGGAACCAACTAGCAATCGTAGATCTCAAAAGCTTCTGTCGAACTCTGACCTTGTAGATGAACTCTGATCTTGTCAATGACTTGTCCATTAGATAAGGGATCATATATTCCTCCATTCTAGATATCATATGGACTGAGACATGGATTATAATCATTCTCTCTGTCCATTAGTTGTTTCCCGATTTCCGATTTTTGACGACTGACTAATTGAACAAATCAAATCAGTCCTGGCCCGACCGAGCACTTCCATTTGTCATCATTAAATCATCGAGGGGCCCACAGATATCGCTTTTATCCCGAAGGTAAAAGGAATGGATAAACTTCGACTCATATGGCTTGTTCTACTACTTGTTGAATCATACACAAAGGCACGTTTTATAGCACCGAGTTACCGAATGCGGTTTCGTGCAATCAATGTACAACCAACTCATAGTAACAACTCATATCTCTAGGTTTGAAGAATATAAGATATTATCGTCTCATGATCACTTGTGATAAAATCCATGAAGTGATTCCAATGAGTGCGAGTTGAATCCACATACTTAGAACTTATGAGCACTTATGAGTGTTGTAGCCCTTTGTCCAACATCTTAGACCTCTACAAGCCAACCCATGATAGTCTTGATTCATATCTACTTCCAACATATGACCGACTGTGGATGGTTTGAATAACATAGTCATTCCGGAAGAATAACCTAGTTTATTGTGGAAGTCAAAACATGCAAAATGAAACACAAGAATTATTGAATCCAATATGGTCTCAGAACTTATGAATATAAATAAAACACTTTTTTTTATTTATCACCATATGATTACACATTATTCATTGTATACTGTTTCAGCTATCAACTTTATTCTTGAATTTAAAACAATAGTTGTCCCATGCTCCAAGCATGTACACTAGGTTTTCTAAACACTAGTCATGCCATACACCAAGTATGCATACTATGTTTGTCTATGATCTTTACTTTGTGAACTAGATCAATTGAACATAACTTCAATGATTCTCTTTTCACACTCCCAAATCCTTACTGTAAATACAAGAATTCCAAATTCATGTCATTTACTGAAATCTGTTAGATTCTAAACTTATATGCATTGTTACTCTTGTAATGATTATGCACAAAGTCAGAAAGACTTGACAACAATCATTACAGAGTATTCCAAAGGAGATCAGCTCCTTGAAAACAACCTTCTTGCATTAAGTTTCCTAATCTTAAACAGATTGAAAATTCTAACTTTGAAACATTTCCAGATTCATTTTGACTATCACTTCTGAACAAGAGTTGCCTCCTTACAGATTATGTCAATATGGTCCTTCCAGAATTATCACTACACTTCCAATTGTCCTTGAGCAACCAATCTTTGGTAAACCTTAGATTGTCCTCGATAATTGTTTAATCCTTTTAGTCATATCCAGTTCTAAACCTTTTCCCTTCTTAATGCCCCAGGCATTTGGAAACTTTTAGAAAGGATGAATATAGCACATGTAATCGAACCTATATCCGAAGCATATGGGACACGATTCATGATGTCTCACATAAAGACTAAACCAGTCTTTTGCTATAACATTTCCATATCTCTATTTGCCAAGTTCTCATAATTCAAATTATGAAAAGGGATGCCATAATCATAATCAAATTTAAGAACGCAAATAATGGACCCATATACATGTTGATCCATTCCAACATGAAATTCATATATATTTCCTTGACTAAATGATTAAAACCTCACGATCTAAGCTTATAGATTTGAGATGAAGTATAATTTCCTCTCCCTTAATTATAGCAAAACAACTTTTTCCGAATTGAAACCTTTTGTTTTCTATAATTAACATTGCTAACTTGCAATACTTATCATAATTATCATGCTCCCACTAACATGATGATTATTAGCATAACACTTATGCTCCCACTAGCTTTGACATGTACTCAGAAATCAACTGACTTTCTTACCAAGGTTCAGATTTCTAATACCAGATTGTTTTGATAAAACTTTATCAAAATCATACACCTTCCCTTAGATAGCACATTTGTGTGTATAAACAATTATGAAGAGGGATGCCGTAATCCTAATGGTTAGACCTTTTTTTCACTTCTCACACGTCCAGGTTAGTGTGCCGGTAAACCACACACGCTCCACTAACGACTTTGAGAATACAAATATCACAATTGCTATCTGGCTAAAATCTACTTAGTGAAAGTGTTTCCTCACCATCATTTTCATGAATCGGAGAGAAACCTTATGACACTTAGATTTAATGGTGTATGTGTTCTTATCCATGTGAATTGTCAAAACCATTGTCACAAGACAAGGATAATGACAAATCCAAACTCATATGGACTGAACTCAATCTTAACTTCTTGCCACCTGGCAGCTTAAGGGCTTGCCATTGCTTCCAAGTTGTTGTGCAACCAATTGAGAACTTTAAGACCTCATATGCAAAGCCAACTTTAATTGGAATGGGCACAGAATATGTCAACACGATAGGTTATAAACCTCAAGTTGTGTGCTAGTGAGGAACTTCAGGTTTCATTCTTGATTAGTTCTTGAGACTTTCAAGACCTTTAAGACTCCCACTGTCCTCTTGACCTATAAGACTCCCTTTTCAAACATCCAAGAGATAGTGTGGATTCTAATCAAGACAAACACTTCACACAATTGGCCGAAGTTGGTCTTTGTTTTATCCAAAACATCACAACTTACCAATTTCAAATGTACAAGAGTAGAAAACTTTTACTCTTACATTTGACACGTGTTTTAAACCTTCTTAAAGACATGTAACTCAAATTACAATCTTGGAGTATGACTCTAAGACTTGTATTGGAACGAAGTATGACTCATCTTCTTGATTTAACCATTTCAACAATTCAAGATCCCTTCTTCTTAGTCATAAGAATGCACTAAGACTTCATTAGAGAACTAATTTTGATATGGTTTCTTGATCATTAAGATGATCACAAAACTGATACTAAAGTACTCTCCCATCTTTTCAGATTTGAGAAACTTTTATCCTTCTGCCTAATTTGATTCTTCTTATCCGCTCTGCCATGCATTGGAACCTTTTCCAATGTCTCAAAGTTACACTTAAGCTTGTAAGTATAATCATATTTACTGAGCTTTAGTAAACTATGACGAGTAGTCTTATCAATCTTTTGTGGTGGACTTAATCAGTGCACATGACTATGTACTCGATCCCTTAGTCCATTACTTGACTCACACATCCATGTGAATAAGTAATTAGTCTTAATTTTCCAATACTTGAAAGTTCTCATTCATCATGCTATAGAACTTGCATGATTCCAAGTCCCGGTCCACTTGAGACTTGGGTGACGAAAATCTTTCCTTATTTGGTAAATTTAGACATTACCACAAATGAAAGAATCAATTTCATATTTCCACTCTTGTTATTAATGGAATTATATAAGCAACAATTTTTCCTCAAATGCCATTGTAAGGATATTTTAAAATAACTAAAATCAAAAATTTTCTTTTATTTTAAAACTATGCGGAAAAACTTATCCTTACAATCCACATGAAAACCTTGTTGTTATCTATTCCTAAGCAACATCTCATAACTCCTAAGAATTAGCTCAAGAATCCGATTTTCAAACTGCGCGATAGAAATCCATCTATGCGATCAGATTCAGCATATTCTTTCTTTAAGTTCCTTCACTTTTCTTTGATTCTTAAAACATTAACATGTGACCTAGTCACATCATGTAATAAGAATTTCAGAATAGAAACTTAGCAAAGTTAGATAGTGGACTTTACCTGAAGTAGAGTCAAACTTATTGACTTTAACATCGTTAGGTAAACTTGGCAGCTTCGCAACTAATGACCCTTCCTTTGGCAATATAAACATATGGACTCTTTGATAATGGTACACGGGACTATTACAGACTTAGCCTTTTCTCTTTACCATTTGTTCAACCGAGTTGACTATGGCCGATTCCTTTCGATTGGGAAGAGAATGTTTTTTTCTGTATTTCCAGTGTCACTATTGTCAATGTCCATCAAGTTTTAAGGAAGTTGATCTTAACAAATAGATAAGATCATTAAGGGTCTTGTCATAGTCTGTTTCATAGGTGTTCCAAAAGAACTCACTATGTGACTTAGAAAGTGATTGAACCACCAACTTTCTCAAGACTTTGACACCCAACTCTCCCGGCTTGTCAATATGTGACTACATCTCCAAGATGTGATCACACCTAGACCTTGTCTTGCCAATAGGGTTTGAGTGACCTTAAACTTTTCAAGAACTTGTGGGTTAGGGAGAATAATTGGAGGAGGAGAAAGAAGTATGATTTCCAAGGGAACATCATCTTCATTTGTTTCAAGAGATTTGGGAAGATCATAAATGTCTAAACTAGACATGTTTTGGGAGATATTCAAGATAGTTGATTTATAGTCCTTAATATGACACCCAATATGAAATATTAAGGCTAGGACCCAACAAACTATTTTATAACTTAGAAGAGGTATGCTGTAGTCCAAGCTATAAAATATTTGAAGGTAGGTGAATGACGATTCACCAATTTCCACCAAGATAAACGAAATGTATTATTAGGTTTTAATTGGTTTTGAAACTCCTAGATCTTTTGAGATTCATTGAACTATTCAATGGCATGTTTCAATCTCGAGTGTGCCCTTCAGGTTTTGTGACTGGGATGCCGAGGATCACAAAACAAGGTGTAAAGTAACCATGCAAATTACTTGGTACCCGTAAGTGTTTACCCCTCAATCGATGTGCCAGTTAACCACACACGCTCCATCGATACTATGATAAACATTAAGTTACCCTTTGCCTACCTTGTTAAATATGAGTTAGTGTGCCGGTTAACCACACACGCTCCACTAACCGACTTTAACAAAGTGCAAAGTGTAATTTCATGGATTAGCACCTTATTCACATTTTCCTAAGTAACTAAGATTGGGTATTATTAAGAGTTTAGTTACTTAGTATTTATCATTAATACTTTTAATGAAGGGAGAATTATAGTCCTGTCAAACCCGTTCGGCTAACGACCCTCCACCGGTCAAGTAAGCGGTGGGTGAGAGTAGACACCCATTAAGTTGCCATTTTATAGGCAACAACCTTATACCCACCTTATAGACCGGCTTCGTGAATGAGGCGTACTAGCGGTAAGACCGACTTTACTCTTATACATATATATATTATTATTATTAACTTATAATATTATAAAGTATAAGGGTTGAATTTTAACTTTTAAAATTCTAAGGGCTAACTTGGAATTAAAGTATTCATAAGAGAAAACTTTACAAATTCCAAAACTTGAGGGCAAGTTTTGAAACTATTCAAAACTAATTAATTCCATAACTTATGTGTTTAAAGTAGTTTTAATCCAAAAACTCTTCAAGTTCCATAACTTAAGGACAAGTTATGGAAGACATTAAACTAATAAAAGAATTAACTTTTCTTTATTTTATAACTTATGGATTTAATTATGGTTACATATTTTATTTATTTATTTATTAATGAAGTGACTCTTGAACCTCCATAACTTAAGGACAAGACTCTTCATCTTTGGTAACCATTGCCAACTTTTATGAGTTTTATGAAACTTAAATGTGACTTTTCATATAACTTGAGGACAAGTTACAAAAACACATTTTAGAATTAACTCTTAGATTAATTTGGATTGAAAACAACTATTTCATTCAACTTTTCTATTAATCTAAGCAACTCATAAGAACAAGATAATTTAAATCAAACTTTTTCATGTAATTAGTCTAACCTTTAAACTAATACAAAACATGAATCTATTGACAATTATCTTTGAAAATGGATTAGCATGAACATTACCATAACAAAAACAAGTTTATAAGTTCAAAAACAACTTAGGGTAATGTTCCTAGTCCATTTCTAGCCAAAAAACTCGAAAATATGCTGTCTGGGGTCCAACTCGTCGAGTGCATGAACACAACTCGGCGAGTTGGATGCATTTTTCCTTGGACTCGTCGAGTCCCTTCATGGACTCGACGAGTCTGTTGGGCTGACAGCACCAATTTCGATTTTTCAGCTTCTATTGCAGGTATAACAAGAAAACAAGCCTAGGCTCTGATACCACTGTTGGGTTATGAGCATTCTAACACTCCTAAGTGTACATGCAACCCTAAATAGCTTGGATCTATGTTTTCTCTATTATACATGCAAATATGAACATCCAAGGTATTATCCTAATCTAGCATATAAAACTATCAACATAACAAGATAGAATACATACCTCTTTGATGTAGAATGTCTTCATGAAGCTTGAGTGCCTAGTGCCCCAAGTGTGACACCTCAAATGGTTCACACAACACCAAATACACTTGGAATAACTTGAGAGAATTCTACACTTCATGAAATCGGCTAGCCCTTTCTTAGTCTCTTACTAGTGGCCGATTTTCCTCAAGAATAAGATGCTTATATAGTTATACAATTAGGGTAAACCCTAATTGTCATGGCTTTCCATTTCCTTGGATCCATGGGTTCAAATACACCATGGAGCATCCATGGAGCATCATATGGGTTTTGGCCCAACTAGATAATCCATGGAGCATTAGCCCACTATACAAGTATGGATGATTTACACAATCAACCCATATATTTAATTAGTCTTCTTTTGATCACTTAATTAATCCTAGATTAATTTTTGATCAATACTAATTAAATAATCTCATTATTCTTATTATTAATGTACTAGAACTTATAATATATTAATAACCGTAAGTGTCTTATTTCTCTCATTATAGTCTATCCAAGTGCATGATGCCATGCAACCCAAATGGACCATGCCGGGTCGGGTCAAGTCTTACCAATTATAGTTATGGACTTAGACATTAATCCAACAATAAATAGGTTACAAACTACTGGATACAACCCAACTATTACAAAGTGTTATATATTACATAATTATCCAGGATATTCCAATTTATATAAACATAAGCTGAGGTACAAAAGTATTAATACAAACTATTCTAAATCGTCGAACGGTATACGATCATCCTGGTTACTTATCTCCTGCAATTTTTAAACATTGATAGGGTAAGCGGTTATGCTTAGTGAGTTCAATAATAGATACAATATAACGTTATGTCATATATATATATATATATATATATATATATATATATATATATATATATATATACACACACACATCAATATGGCAAAAGAAAAGAGGAACAACAAAGATGTATGTGAATCATGTGATAGGCAGTCATATCAATCCAAGACTTTGAATAGGCATACTTATCAATCAAAGACTTTATTAAAAGATATATAGTCAAGATACTTAACAATTTCAATATTCGATAAACATCAATAACAGTTCGGACCAAATGGCACAGAAGACATACAATTTCTGATAAATATTTGGTTATAGATTCCAGGTATTCACGCCCTGATTAACCATCAGCCAATGCCATAGAATAGAAATCATTCTCTTATGGAGACTTATACTACATGGCAAGAGGCTCGTACGAGTACCACTGTGAATCTAAGTCCTTTCACTGATAGCATGGTCAAAGGTATTACAATTGCTAGCAAAATAGCGAATGAAATTTAACACGGGAAAATAACCTGGAATAATAATACTGAAAAGCACATAGCACATATAACACATAACATACAGTTTTTCCTACGTATTGAACTCACCTTGGAATAACCAGGGATTAAAATAGTAATTTGAGCATCACTTCGACTCTAAATACGACTTTCTGGGGCGAAACCGGGGTTTTAGTTGAAAACCAGACTTTACTCAGGCAAAGTTTCGACTTGAAAATAAGATTTTCTCGGGAACTTCGGGGTGTCGGGGCTTGCTACAGATGTCGGGAATGATAACGGGACTTTTGGTGGTTATAAGTGGCTAAAAACGGGAGTAGAGGGTGGAAGATTGTAAAATTTTCCAAACAAAACCGAGCAGCCTCGCAACCTATATGTAGGAGTCCGAAGCTGCTGACTACGCTGGGGGTACTCTTTATGTACGTGGGTTGTACGAGTCGTGGCAGCAGCTCGGATCTCAGTCTTCTATGTGGCGATCATACGAAGTCAGATTTAAAAGTTCTTTATATGAAAGTTTATTATTTTTACGAGTTCTACAACTTTCATTTAGATCACTAAGGCTAAAAAGTAGTTTATCGAAAACCTACTTTTTACGCGAAATAGCGTGTGCCGGATTTGTTACGGATCTTCAATTGGTCATAACTTCTTCATTATAACTCGGATATTGACGAGGTTTTCGCCTACGTGTTTCGAACGATATTTTCTACAACATGAAATAATAAAATTTTACTTATTTGAAAATTTATATTTTAGCTAAATTTCACTATTTAGCACTTAACTGGAATGTCATAAGACTTCCAATATTTTATGAGTGATTCTAAACATAATTTTACTTCATTTCTAGTAAAAACCAACAGTTAGAACTCAACACTCAATAATATATAATATTTCATAATATTATCCACTCTTATAATTTACAATATATCATTTCTAGTAAAAACCAACAGTTAGAACTCAACACTCAATAATATATAATGTTACATTAAGTGAAGTGAGCTAAATCTAATCGTGGGAAATGGACATTAGTCAGATTGTTTGGTGGCTAGAATTTGGAGCTAGTACTAGTGAGTTAACATAATTTAATAGATTCCTATTACTCTCCAGAAAAGTCTAGAAATACATTTTTTTCATTTTATGCATTGTAAGGACAAGTTCAAAATTTCTTTTTAGCAATAAAATGAAGTTTTGGTTTACATAGTTGCCTTATCTTATTTCCTTCCAGTGACATTAATGAGAGTGTAGGTTATGTTTCTAATAATAAAAATATTAATTGTGGATTTCATTCTTATGATATCTCTTGTGGTAATATCATAATTAACCCAGTGAAAGGAAATATCATCACCAACTAGACTGATAACTGGAATCGTACAACTCGAGAAGTATTATATATGAGATTCTTGTTCATTGGATAATTATAACTCAAATCATTGTTCACATGTTTGTGTGAGGCAAGTGAAGGACTAATGGATGTAGTACATGTTTATATGTACTCTTCAAATCCACCACAAGGGATGATAACTCTATTCTTCATGATTTACTGATGTTTCAATAAATATGGTTTTGTTTACAAGATTAAACAAAATTCTAATCCCTTTGAAAAGTTCAAAGGCTAGTTGAATGAATAGAAGAATCTATCAGGCACAAAGATAAAAGATTCTCCAATCTGAAATGAAACGAGAGTTCTTTAGTATCATGTTTTATGATCGTCTTCATAATTGTGGAATTGTATCACAATAAATCCTCCAAGAACATAATAAGATGAGTTATACTTTGTTCCTAATCAAAGTTTTAGATCCATGCTCTAGTAACAATGAATCATATCTTGAAACTCACTTCAAAAACTAAGAATGATAACAAAACCTCGTAAAATGTGGAGTATTAATGTTTTCTTACTCTAGCACATTTGGAATTAGGGTTGTGATCTTATTGTTGATTGGGAAACAAAAGATAAACTGAGACCTATTCTATAAAGTGTTTTTTTGTCGGAAATCCGCATAAACTTTTGAATATTTGTTTTAGCTCATCAAGGAATGGATCTTGAGAGAAAAAAACTCATATTTAAATAAGTCAGTGGGAGTCCTATTGATCTTGAGAGTTAAAAGAGTCAACCAACAATGATCCTTTTAGTTATCACTATCACGCGACCCGGGGTTGATAAACTATTGTGTTTTATTCTAATTATTGTGCACTTCCAGTTGAGGTTGCAACCTCTATGAGTTCTCTGTTTTTCATTTAACTGCAAAAGGCTAAGCACGTTGGTTAGTAAAAGTACATTGATCAATATGGGTGAGTTGCTAATAACATGGAAGCACTTGTGGGCTTTTGAGCTGTCATAAGGAAAAAAAAATTGATTAAGTGAAGTTCAGCCCATGAAGGAGAACTAAATGTGCTTTTGGTTTATCCTAAACCTTGTATTATGACTGTAGTTTGAAAAATATAGTTCTACATGGATAGGAACATGTGCACCTTCGAATCTTGGTGACAAAGGTTTCACTTTAGTTCATGAAAATGATTATGAGGAAACACTTTTGTTGATAGATTTTAAGGATCTAATAAAGATGAACATGGATATTGGTTGTGTTAATTGCATTTTCAAATTCACAATATGATTACGGCATCCCTTTTCATATTTCGAATTGTAAGGAATGACAAGGACTTTTAAAACTTTCAGAAGATATGTTTACCACGTCTTGAAAGAGGTTGAACACATAAACTTTCCAGATAAAGTGCATAAGCTTAAAAAGCCTAATTAGAGGATTGACAAAGCATTGCGAAATAGGAATTTGTACTCTCATGAGAAAGTCAAATGGTATTGATTTCTAGAAGTCCAGTTAATTTCTGAGTACCTATCGAAGCTACTGGGAGCATAATTGTTATGCCAAGTATTGCATGTTGACAATACTATCGGTAGGAAACAATGTCTCTAATTTGCAAGTTATAAAAGTTGGGAAATGTTACACTATAGTGGACATAAGGTTGATGGCACTCATACTTCATTACATATTAGAAGGTTTAGATTGTATAGTTTAATAGAACACAGTCAAATGCACATATGAATAGCATGTGAAAATGCTTCAACATTGGAGATTCTATATATGGTAATATTATAGCAAGAAAGTGAACTGATATTGGACCCTTGTAATATTGAATCGAGTCCTATATTCTCTAGATATAGGATCGATTAGATGTGATATAATATTTTTTATTCTAAATTTTCAAATGCTATGAGTATTTTAGAAAAAAAAAGACTAGAATTTTAAGTGACTAGGCTTAATAAACAAACTGTCTAGAACATTTTCTCACACCTCCGGCCAAGGCGGAACACGCCGGGAGTGGAACTAAGTTCATGGATCACAAATAAATTTAATATATAACACAAGTACAACGATAAAAAACAACATTTATATTTCATCATAAGGTTCTTACAAGTGATTATAGATAGTCGTTACCCTAAAGAAGGTGGCTGATAATAAAAAGTAAACCACTAAGTCGTTTGCAATCCTCGACTAATCTACTGTCTGAAAGTGTCTCTAATGATCTCCTGAGAATACATGTAAGTTTGAGGGTCAATAGAAATGTTGGTGAGTGTCACAGTTTTTCTGCTTAACCATAGTATAATACTTTTAAAAAGTATTTCCTTTTTGAGAAAACTGTGTTTTGAAAGAACGTTTGACAAAGTTAGAAATATAAACCTTGGTTGCTAGGTAGTAAATGTCTAGTCCAGTTTATAGTAATGAAATCGTATAGATAGACATAAATTTATGGCTTCTAGTTAATAAACAACTAGTCCAATTTATAGTAACGAAACTGTAACGCCCTAATTCTCAGGTATTGTTTAAAAAAGATTTATTGGGTTAAGCTCTACTCGACGAGTTGGTCGCCCTACTCGTCGAGTAGCAGCGGGGTGGGATCGCGTGCTAAGTGACCTACTCGACGAGTCCATATCGGGACTCGACGAGTAGGAGCTGGAAAATGAAACCCTAAATCCTGGGGTTTACACCCCTATTTAAAGGAGCCTCAGCCTCCTTTGGCCTCTTTGCAGTCTTTTAGAGCTCCTTAAAACCCTAATTTGTATGGTACTCCATTTTGGTGTGTCTTAAGCTTGGAAAGAAGGTTAGCTAGAAGAGAAAAGCTATAAGTGCAAAGGAAGTGAAGCAAGGAAGATGTGGGAAGCAAAATTTACCTCAACTAGCATCCCTTGGAGGTATCAAGTTTCCATCCTTACTTCCCTATTCCCTTTTATGTAGTTTTTGGGGGTTTTTATGAATTTTGAGGTTGATAAGGTGGGCTATGGGCTAGATCTGAAGTTGTAACTTCAGATCTGGACCCTCATTAAGCTTAAGAATCATAAAGGTGTTGTATTGGTCGTGAATGAGGCCCTCCTTTGGCATGAGACCCCATTAAGAGCTTAGATTTGGCATTTAGAACCTGTGTAGCTATGCATGCACGTAAAGTTTACAACTTAACGTGAAAAGCATGCCCTAGAAGCTTGGGTCTGTAATTTGGAGTCGCTGCATGGCTCAAAATATGTCTGTATGGAAAAAGGACTGAATGGACTTGATGAGTCGCAAAAGTTGACTCGGCGAGTCACATGAAGATAGCCTTGAACTCGACGAGTTGGAGGAACAACTCCACGAGTCCGATGACGATTGCTATAGACTCGACGAGTTGAAGAACAACTCGGCGAGTCGGATGAGTTCTCTCTAGGATATGTCTGTGTGAATATCTGTCTAGTTGCAAGGAGGAAACTCGACGGGAGGCCTTAAAGTTTGATCGAGAATCGAAGGAACTCGACGAGTTACCCTGATGACTTGGCAAGTTGAAAGTGCTTCAAGGAACTCGGCGAGTAGCCAAGGGTACTCGGCGAGTTAAGGTCAACATGGAATGTTGACCTTGAGTGAGGACTTTGACTTTGACTTTGACAAGGGGTTGACTAGTGGGTTATGGAGTACCTTATAAGGTTAAGGACTTATGAGTATATTGTACTATGATAATAGGTGGTGGAGCATATGTCAAGTGATCCGGGAGTTGTAGTTTACCTTTCGAGTCGACATCTGCGAGGTGAGTTATCCTCACTATCTCGATAGAGTCTACGGCACCAAGGTCGGTCCTTTACTTGTTATTGTTGTGGTATGCTACATGTGGCTATGATCTGTTTGATCAGAATCAGGGTAGATAGTATGTTATGCTCTTATGATCCATAGGGATTGGTATGTTAGTGACCTGCTAGGTTGGCACTCCAGTTACAGGAGAATTCTATGATTGATGATTAGTGAGATAGATTTGTTAGATGTTTGTATATGCCAATATATTATAATTATGTGAACATGGTTATTTGCTTGTTGGTTGGGTTGAGGCAGTCCTGCTTTGTGCTAAAGGCCAACATACCCTATGGGCAGTCCGGGGAGACTGTAGGCCCCCGTGGCGGACCAGTCATGCCGAAGGCTCGGGTTAGATGCATACAAACTGTAGGTCTGGTAGGGCGGTCCAACAGGCCGATGGCCCAGTATTTATGTTCATTGATTGATTATTACTAATATGGTATTGTCAGTGTGGTATTAATATTTTTAGGGTAGCTCACTAAGCCCTCAGGCTTACAGTTTTCAGTTTATTGTTTCAGGTACTTCAGGAGATCATGGCAAGACAAAGGCGTGAACGTACCGCTCCTCATCCTTATGTTGCGATTTTCAGACACTTTGATGGATATTGATTTGAAAACATTTTTGTAAACAAATGCTGTTTGATTTTATTTATGATTAAAAGAGTTTAAATTTGGAGTAAAATTTTAGGATGTTCCAAGTTGGTATCAGAGCCTTGGTTAGAGTGAATTGGAGGAACACTCATGTGAATCCAGTCTCAAATCAAGGGCATTTTTGGAAAGTAAGTTTTTAAAATGGTTTTCAAAATAAAGGATGGAGAGTGCAGAGGGTACGATCTGTCAGAGCCTGTAAGTAAACCCCAAAATACCATATAGTTATTTGATATTCTGATATGTTAGAACAACATGCTAGTGCTAGGCTAGGGATGTTTGGGAATCTCATGATAGATTTGCCTGATTATATGATGCCTATTAGCCTAGGGTTTCTTGTATGTGGAATCGACATCATAATTGTAGATGTTCAGTGTATGCATCGCGACTGTGCATAATAAAGACCTTATAGCCTGAGAATGTTGATTCGGCCTTCGGGTAGGATTGGATATTTGAAAGTCTATTGGGTCCAGTTGTTATGTGCAGCTGGCATGCACATGTGTTTTAGGGGATGATGGAAGTTTCATGAATGTGAGAGTCATGAGAAGTAGTGAGACTAGATGCGAGATAGTTCATATTCCTTTAGAACTGAGGGTTGAGCACATTTCTATGTTGATGATATTGTTAGGGTATTATGTTGATACTTGAGACAAATATGGGTAGGTGTGGAAGGTAGTATGGGCCCGTACTACTGAAAGCACAGGACCCATACGCGTAGCAAGGAAATCACAACCCCTAGGGTTTGTGGGTTTTGGCCTCTCGACATTATGTTATTTATTTGTTGACTTGTGTGTGTGTGTGTGTGTGTGTGTATATATATATATATATATATATATATTTCATTATGTTGGTGACGAGACGTGTTTCTTCTGGATCTGGATCTGGATCAGGATTAGTATCGGGGTCGGGACACAGAGGGTTGGAGGTGCCGGTAGCACCTGAGCCCGTGGTACAGATAGGGACCGAGGAGTTGGATGTCAGGATTTGGGAAATTATTCACAACGACATTGCTATTGCGTTCCGAGCGTAGCTGCTAGAGATGTTTGGGTCGAGTAAGATTGTGATGGTTGAGTAATTTGATGAGCGATATGCAGCTCTAGCAGAGATAGATGCTGGTGTAGCCACTTCGGATGTAACTACGGTAGGGATTGGAGGAGGAGCCAATAGGGCTTTCCTATACCGGGATTTCGATAATAAGAAGCCCCGATGTTTGATGGTACACAGGATATGATTAGCGCTATGAGGTGGTTATTTGACGTGGAGGGCTGTTTCTTCATGTTCTCATGTCCTGCTGACCAGAAGATCAGGTCAGCCGTAAACCTGCTGAGGCTTGGGGCAAAGGACTGGTGGAGGCTGACGACTAGGTCGTATACTGATGATCAGCGGGCTGCTGTTACTTGGGAGCAGTTTCGGGATATGTTTCGCACCCTCTACGTTCCACGTATCGAGCGGGAGCGGCTTGCTCAGGAGTTTTTGACATTGAGACAGGATGGGGAGTCTCTGATGGAGATTACCCATATGTTCATAGAGAGGGCTATGTTTTGCCTAATGTTTGCTTCAGAGTAGCCTCAGATGACTCGTTATCTGAGTATGCTCAAGACTGATATTCGACAGTTTGTGTCCACATAGCGATGTGATACCCTCTTGGATCACCAGGAAGCCGCGAGGCGGCGTGAGTTGGAGATAGAGCTACAGATGATGGAGCAGCGTCAGGCACTGACACAATCTCAGTCGGTGCCTAAGCGGTCTAAGACCGCTGATACATGGTCTGGGGGTCATCAGAGCTGCACTTGTGGAAAGTGTGGCAGGGTTCATTCGGGGGTTTGTCAAGTAGGAGGTGAGTGCCACAAATGTGGCAAGGAGGGGCACTATGGTAGGGACTGCTGTTAGTCTGCCCCTCAAGCAAACGTGAGGATTTGTTACCATTGTCATCAAGTTGGTCCTGTGAAGAAAAATTGCCCCACAACTCACCGCCAAGCTGGCACAGGGTTCCGCGCCAGCTACTGTGAGGATTTGAGATGGGAGACCACTCAAGCTGGAGCCTCCGAAGGCTCAGGGTCGCGCCTTTCAAATCACGGTCGAGGAGGCCAAGGCAGCAACAGATGTAGTTGTTGGTACATTTCTTTTCTCTATCTCAGTTACTGTGTTTGTGTTATGGTCATTGATTGTACCTGGGATTAGGTACGTTTTTAGTGAATTCTTTGCCCGCTTGGTATTATTTGACTCGGGGGTGAGTCGGTCGTTTGTAACTCAGACTTTCTCTAGAGGGTGAATGTGTCGATAGATGATCTTGAATGTTCGTTGCGAGTTTTGATCACCAACGACACGGGGTTTCTGCTTCTTCGGTCTACTGGGGTTGCGAGTTGGAGATTTTCGGTGTGTCCTTCCTAATAGATTTGATTCCTATCCCCATGGGGGAAGTGTGCGTGATTGTAGAGATGGATTGGCTTAGCCGTTTTGGCACCATGATCGACTGTGAGGGACAGCGGGTGGTGGTTCGAACCCCAAGTGGGGGAGAACTGGTGGTGTATGTTGAGGACACCAGGTTAGGATCAAGGTTTTGTTCGGCGGCCAGGGCTCGGCAGTATACTCAGCACCGGTGTGCTTGTTATTTACCGTATATGGTAGATACGCGGGTTAGGGAGCAACCCTCAATGTCAGAGGTTCCCATAATCAGAGATTTTGCTGATGTGTTTCCGGAGGAGTTACCCGGAGTGCCTCCGGAGAGGCAGGTTGAGTTCAGGTATTATCTAGTGCCGGGTGCGGCCCCTATGGCTAAGGCGTTGTACCGACTGGCACCACCAAAGATGCAGGAGTTGTCATCTCAGGTGCAGGAACTGTTGGGTGAGCATTTTATTCGTCCGAGTAGCTCACCCTGGAGAGCACTGATCCTTTTCGTTAGGAAGAAACACGGTTCGTACAAGATGTGAATTGACTATAAGGAGCTGAACAAGTAAACGGTGAATAACCGTTATCCGCTGCCGAGGATTGATGATCTTTTCGATCAGCTGGAGGGTGCATCTTGGTTTTCCAAGATTGATTTGAGATTAGGATATCACCAGGTCAGGGTGAGGGAGGAGGACGAGGAGAATACCGTGTTTCAGACTCGTTATGGTCATTACGAGTTTGTAGTGATGCCGTTTGGGCTCACCAACACGCCAGCGGTGTTCATGGTTTCGATGAACCGAGTCTGCAGACCGATGCTCGATCGCTTGGTCATTGTGTTCACAGATGATATCTTGGTGTATTCCAAGAATTGAGAGCAGCATGAGGAGCATCTTAGAGAGCTGCTGGAGACTCTGATGCGAGAACAGCCACATGCCAAGTTCTCGAAATGCGAGTTTTGGTTACGAGAGGTCCAGTTCCTCGGACACCTCGTTAACCATGAGGGGATTTTGGTCGATCTGGCCATGGTGGAGGCGGTTATGCAGTGGAAGACTCCGAAATCTCCCTCAAACATCAGGAGTTTCTTGGGTTTTTCAGGGTATTATCGGAGATTCATTCTTGATTTCTCCATGATTGTCGTACCCCTCACTCGTCTAATGAGAAAGGGGGTGGATTTCTGGTGGGGACCTAAGCAGCAGAGGGAATTTGACACTCCTCGAGGGAGTTGATGATTTTGTGATATTTTGTGATGTGTCCATCACAGGCTTGGGGGCAGTCCTCATGTAGAGGGGACAAGTGATAGCCTATGCATCGAGGAATTTGAAGCCGCATGAGACGAGATACCCCACACATGATCTTGATTTAGGAGCGGTGGTCTTCGCTCTCAAGATTTGGAGGCACTATCTGTTCGGGGTCCGTTGCACTATATACACGGATCACAAGAGTTTGAGACACATCATGGATTAGCCGAACCTGAACATGAGGCAGCGCAGGTGGCTGGATGTGGTCAAGGACTACGATTGTGCGATCCTTTACCATCCTGGTAAAGAAAATGTGTTTGTGGATGCTTTAAGCCGCAAGTTAGTTGGGTCCCATACCCCAGCCAGGTGTATGAGGATAGCGGTGGATTCTCTGCTGGTGGTTTTGGTCAGGGATGCTCAGCTGGAAAGGATTAAGGGAGAAAGCACCCGGCATGTTCAGGATGGTCGTGGATTGTTGACTCATTACGGTCGGGTTTGGGTGTCGATGTCCAGAGTGGTCCGGCAAACACTGATGGAGGAGGCTCATAAGTCTCGTTTATTTATCCACCCGGGGGCCACCAAGATGTACCGTGATTTGAGTTCGAGTTATTGGTGGCCTGGTATGAAGCGAGATATCATTTGGTTTGTTGAGAGGTGCTTGACTTGTAGGATGGTCAAGGCCGATCATTAGAGGCCGCATGGTAAGCTGCAGCCTCTGGAGATTCCCATGTGGAATTGGGAACGGATCGCGATGGAATTCATGACGAAGTTGCCGAAGACGGCAAAGGGGTTCGATGGTATATGGGTCATCGTGGATCAATTGACCAAGAGTGCACATTTCCTAACCATACGGGAGAGTTTGTCGATAGAGAAGTTGGCTGAACTGTACGTCTGCGAGATTGTCTCTCGCAATGGGGTCCCAGTTTCCATTGTTTCCGATCGGGATATCAGGTTTACTTCCCGTTTTTGGCAGAAGTTCCACGAGGAACTACGTTCAAGACTGCATTTTAGTATGGCGTTCCATCTACAGAATGATGGGCAGAGTGAGTGGACCATTCAGACCCTCGAGAATGTGTTGAGGGCGTGCGTCGTTAATTTCGGTGGGAGTTGGGATTCCCACCTACCGCTTGTAGAGTTTTCCTACAACAACAGCTATCATTCCAGTATTGGCACCCCGCCTTTCGAGCTGTTGTATGGGCGGAAGTCTAGGACCACAGTCAGCTGGGGTGAGGTGGGGCACAGGGTGATGGGTCAGACAGAGGTAGTTCTGCTAACTACTGAGATAATACAGCAGATTAGACAGTGATTGCAGACCGCTCAGAGTCGGCAGAAAAGTTATGGCGACCGATGCCAATCTGAGCTAGAATTTCAGATGGGTGACATGGTTCTCCTGAAGTTCTCACCCTGGAAGGGTGTGATCCGCTTTAGGAAGAGGTGTAAATTGGGTCCCCATTACATTGGGCCATTCAGGATTTTTGCCAGGGTTTGCAGGGTGGCTTATAGGCTAGAGCTTCCGAATGAGCTTAGCCATATCCATAGCACATTTCATGTTTCGCAATTACGAAAATGCATTATTGTCCAGGAGGTAGTGGTATCGTTGGATGATATCCAGGTCGATGAGCGTATGAACTACGTGGAGAGGCATGTGGCTATTTTTGAAAGGAAGAAGAAGATAACACAGAACAAGGAAATACCTTTAGTAACGGTACATTGGGAGCATCGGAGGGGATCCGAGTGGACATGGGATCAGGAGGCGGAGATGCGTGAGCATTACCCGACAACGTTTTTTCTAGCGGACTTCGAGTGCGAACTCTAGATCAAGTGGGGGAGAGTTCTAAGCACCGATACTCAGGTATTGTTTAAATAAGATTTATTGGGTTAAGCTCAACTCGACGAGTTGGTTGCCCTACTCGTCGAGTAGCAGCGGGGTGGGATCGCGTGTTATGTGACCTATTCGACGAGTCCATATTAGGACTCGGCGAGAAGGAGCTGACAGATGAAACCCTAAATCTCGGGGTTTGCATCCCTATTTAAAGGAGCCTTAACCTCCTTTAGCCTCTTTGTAGTATTTAAGCGATCCTTAAAACCCTAATCCGTGTGGTATTTCATTTTGGTGTGTCTTAAGCTTGGAAAGAAGGTTGACTAGAAGACAAAAGCTAGAAGTGCAAAGGAAGTGAAGCAAGGAAGGTGTGGGAAGCAGAATTTACCTCAGCTAGCAACCGTTGGAGGTATCAACTTGCCATCCTTACTTCCCATTTTCCTTTTGTTGAGTTTTTGGGTGTTTTTATGGATTTTGAGGTTAATAAGGTGGGCTATGGGCTAGATTTGAAGTTGTAACTGCAGATATGGACCCTCCTTAAGTTTTAGAATCATAAAGTTGTTGTATTGGTCGTGAAAAGCATGCCCTAGAAGCTTGGATCTGTGATTTGGAGCCGCTGCATGGATCAAAATAGGTCTGTATGGAAAAAGGATTGAATTGACTCGGTGAGTCGTAAAGTTGACACAACGAGTCACATGAAGATGGTCGTGAACTCGACGAGTTGGAGACACAACTCGGCGAGTCCGGTGATGATTGCCATAGACTCGATGAGTTGAGGAACAACTCGGCGAGTCGGATGAGTTTTCTCCAGGATATGTATGTGTGAGTATCTGTCTAGTTGCAAGGAGGTAACTAAACGGGTGGCCTTAAAGTTTGATCGAGAATTGGATGAACTCGTCGAGTCACCCCGATAACTCGACGAGTTGGAAAGTGCTTCAAGGAACTCGGCGAGTAGCAGAGGGTACTCGGCGATTTAAGGTCAACATGGACTCTTGGCCTTGACTGAGGACTTTGACATTGATCGGGGGTTGACTAGTGGGTTATGGAGTACCTAATAAGGTTAAGGACTTACGAGTATATTGTAATATGATAATAGGTGGTGGAGCCTGTGTCAACTGATCCGAGAGGTGGATTTTACCTTTCGAGTTGACATATGCGAGGTGAGTTATCCTCCCTATATCGATAGGGTCTACGACACCAAGGTCGGCCCTCTACTTGTTATTGTTATAGTACGCTACATGTGGTTATGATCTATTCGATCGGAATTAGGGTAGATAGTATGTTATGTTCTTATGATCCGTAGCGATTGGTATATTAGTGACCTGCTGGGTCGGCACTCTAGTTACAGGAGAATTCTATGATTAATGATCAGTGAGATAGATATGTTTCATGTTTGTATATGCCAGCATATGATAGTTATGCGCATATGGTTATTTTATTGTTGGTTGGGTTGAGGCAGTCCTGCTTTGTGTTGAAGGCCAACATACCCTATGAGCGGTCCAGGGAGACTGTAGGCCCACGTGGCAGACCAGTCTTGCCGAAGGCTCGGGATAGATCCAGACAGACTCTAGGCCCGATAGGCGGTCCAGTTAGGACGATGGCCGAGTATGAATGTTGATTGATTGATTATTACTAATATTGTATTGTCAGTGTGGTATTGGTATTTTGGGGGTAGCTCACTAAGCCCTCGGGCTTACAGTTTTCAGTTTATTGTTTCAGGTACTTCAGGAGATCATGTCAAGGTGAAGGCATGACCGTACCGCTCCTCATCCTTATGTTATGATTTTGGGACACTCTGATGGATATTGATTTGAAGACATTTTTGTAAACAAACGCTGTTTGATTTTATTTATGATTGAAAAAGTTTAAATTTAGCGTAAAATTTAGGGATGTTACACAAACGGTACAGATAGACGGATAGAGTCATCTGCCAAGGTTGTATTTAACAACTGCAGATACGAATAAACAGATAGATGACAAGTATACTTGATAAGCTTAAAAATGTACAATACTTGTTTAAACAATTGGTAAAACTTAGAGTTCAAGCATGTAAATGAGCCTAAGATACAAGCTATATAAGTTGCATAAATATATAAATCTATATATTTTTATGAAAGTATGAGATATATTGAAACTACCAAATTGATAACCATCTATACTGTCATAACACATTTACAGTTGGAATGTATATGTTATTTTTATTAGCTATATTGTTAAACAACATAACACATGTATATCTTGATGTTTTAAAACGATTTTATTTAGTTAACATATAAACGTTTAACAGCTATTTCTCAATCTACTAATTTGTATACATAAAATAATGATATTTCATGCGTATTTGTATGATAAATGTCATTTAGTACACGTACTACCATGTACAGATGAGGGCCAGACATGAAAAACTGGAGGACATAATCATTTTGGCATTTAAGCACTTCGGAAATCCAACAACCCATGCGACGCTTGAAACCAAATTCTCTGTACCATAAGTAGTAGGGTAGTAAATTATACTAAAAAATGATTATATTGTTTGTATAGTAAAAGCAGTTTGGTATGTACATATGATATAATACAAGTACTACATGTAATCCCCCCGAAAATATGTCAAAGTGGGGTCGTAGCACTCATCTTGATGCGTGGTTAGTTGTTTTTGAATATTGGAATCCGAGAACTGAGATGTGTTGTTGTTGATTTTGATCTTCTGAGATTAGCTCAATTTTCATGAAGGGGGAGGCGGTAGGAGGATTCTAAAATGATGGGAGACCTCCAAAGTGTTAAAATTTCCGAGGTGTAGAAGTTCCGAGGTGCAATAGTTCTGAGGTTGGTTAAAATTAAGAGGCCATAGAAGTTCAAGTTGAAAAATGACCAAAAGTTGAAAAAATCTGAAACTGGCCAAAGTTCTAAAGCCACAATGGTCTGATTTATGAAATTTCGAAGCTGGTGAGAGTTTTGAAGTCGAGGCGGGCAGAAATCTAAAGCCGAAGGGGTCCAAAATGGAGTCAAAAGTTCCAAAATGGGCTGATCCGAAACAATAGACTCCGAATTTGAATAGTGACTCCGAAGGTGATTAGTGAATTCCAAAATTGACTTGCTTTTCTTGGTTTTCTTCTTCTGTTTCGAGTTCATTTCAACAAAGGAAGAGATGGAATGATGTTGGTGTTTATGGGAGAGTTTAGAAGTGTGTTTTTTTTTGTTACCAAGAGAGATTTGGGAGAGGTTTGAGAGTGATTTGGCAGAGATTTGAGAGAGATAGAAGAGAGAGGGAGAGAAACAGAGAGATAGTGATCAAGGGTGAGAGAGATTGTAGAACTAATTTTTTTGCGCTGAAGTTGGAGGGCCAAGGCCTCTATTTATAGTCTTCAAATAGCCTTCATGCATCAGGTAATATTGGATAGTTACACACTTCTCGCCACCTTGTATGTACTTAGGAGGTGGAGAGTAGGAAAATGAGAAGTCTAATGGAGGAAAAGGGCTGTAGTGTAAGAAAATAGATAGAGTAATGGGGTAAGGAGTGTGGGAAATCCCTAGGAAATGAGTTGATGAATCATTCTTCTAAATCTAAGGAGTTCCACCTAAATGGTTACACCTTTATTAATTGATCAAAAGCACACATAGTCAGGTACGTCGGAATCTGGATGTAGAGAATATTTTTTGAATGTGCCGATAGATTCTATTTAATTCCAAAATTTCAAAAACCCAAATGGATTAATTTTTGGAGTCACAGAACCTTGGGAAACCAAATTTGAAGTTTTGTGTCTAAATGACCCACGGTGTTCGTTTTCGTGAATTTTGTAAATATTTTTACTAAAAATATTTTGAGTATGAACTTTAAATAATAGGCTATTCTCTGATTTCAAAAACGTTCTCAAAAGTTTTGACGACAATGCTTAAATGTCTCAATGGTGTGAAATAGTTTACTTAGAACAGTAAAAACCAATGTTATACCGGTTTGATTTCTTAAAACTGTCATAACTTTTACATATGAACTCTGTTTTGGGCATTATTTATATTTTCGGAAACATGTAAACACGTACTATAAACTAGAATAATTTACTTCGCTTAAACTGACATTTTACGAATTTTCTGTTTTTTATCATATTCCTAAGGTTACAATTTGTACGGTTTGATTCGTTATGAATTTGAAAGCATGATATCATTAAGTATCATATAATAGTTTATTTATTTTAGTTAAGATACACTAAAACTCATAAATTTGGATTAACACGAGATTCACGGATAGATTGGTGCTTATAATAGTAGCCCTAAGTTCTGGGTTGTCACATTACCTCCCAGTTAAAGGAAATTTTGTCCCAAAATTTACTTCATACTAAGTTAAGAGGGCTTAGATAAATAGTATTGTGTTTTGATGGTATGATCCACGCTTGGTCCTTCTATATTCGCTTGGTGTATACAAGTCGTATATAATCAAGATCAAATAGACAATTGAATAAGTGATTCTACCCTAAGTGCATAGCTAAACAAGAAACAGGAAGTAGAGCGGAATCACAAATCCTATGTTTGTAGAATCTTAATTATATACAATGCAAATGTATACACGTAGCAAGAATAGATTACCATCAAGGGTCCTTAGTTTCTATATGAATGACATGATTAATTAGGGTGAGAAGGCAAGTTGCAAGTACTTTTGCCATATCGATAAATAGTAATGTACTTTCGTGGTACGTGATCCCTGCTTGGCCTTCTATATCTACATCTTGTATACGAGCTGTATATAATCAAGATTGAATAGAAAGTCAAATAAGTGATTCTACCCTAAGCCCATAACCAAACATGGAACATGAAGTAAAGCGGAATCACAAATCCTAGGTCTTTAGAATCTTAATTATATACAACCCTAATGTATACATTAAGTAAGCATAGATTACCAGCAAGGGTCCTTAGTATCTATATGAATGACATGATTACTTTAGGGTGTGAAGGCAATAAACGACTACTTTTGTCATAGCTACTGCGTAGGTTTTAGTAAGTTTGCGGAATTTTATATTTTGTCGCGTTTCGAAACCTATGGTCGATAAAGATTTAATTGGAACTAGTATTAATAAATATTGAGGCCTAAACATTATTGTTATGAAGCATACCAATAAACACAGTGTTGGATTAATGTCTAAGTCCATAACTATAATTGGTAAGACTTGACCCGACCCGGCATGGTCCATTTGGGTTGCATGGCATCATGCATTTGGATAGACTATAATGAGAGAAATAAGACACTTATGGTTATTAATATATTATAAGTTCTAGTATATTAATAATAAGAATAATGAGATTATTTAATTAGTATTGATCAAGAATTAATCTAGGATTAATTCAGTGATCAAAAGAAGACTAATTAAATATATGGGTTGATTGTGTAAATCATCCATACTTGTATAGTGGGCTAATGCTCCATGGATTATCTAGTTGGGCCAAAACCCATATGATGCTCCATGGATGCTCCATGGTGTATTTGAACCCATGGATCCAAGGAAATGGAAAGTCATGACAATTAGGGTTTACCCTAATTGTATAACTATATAAGCATCTTATTCTTGAGGAAAATCGGCCACTAGTAAGAGACTAAGAAAGGGCTAGCCGATTTCATGAAGTGTAGAATTCTCTCAAGTTATTCCAAGTGTATTTGGTGTTGTGTGAACCATTTGAGGTGTCACACTTGGGGCACTAGGCACTCAAGCTTCATGAAGACATTCTACATCAAAGAGGTATGTATTCTATCTTGTTATGTTGATAGATTTGTATGCTAGATTAGGATAATACCTTGGATGTTCATATTTGCATGTATAATAGAGAAAACATAGATCCAAGCTATTTAGGGTTGCATGTACACTTAGGAGTGTTAGAATGCTCAAAACCCAATAGTGGTATCAGAGCCTAGGCTTGTTTTCTTATTATACTTGCAAATGGAGCTAAAAAATCGAGTTTTGATGCTGTCTGCCCAGCAGACTCGCCGAGTCCATGAAGGGACTCAACGAGTCCAAGGCAAAAAGCATCCAACTCTCCGAGTTGGTTAGTGCACGCGACGAGTTGGACCCCCAGACAACATAAATTCGACTGTTTTGGCTGGAATTAGACTAGGAACATTACCCAAAGATGTTTTTGAACTTATAAACTTGTTTTTGATGTGGTAATGTTCATGCTAATCCAATTTCAAAGATAATTGTCAATAGATTCATGTTTTGTATTAGTTTAAAGGTTAGACTAATTACATGAAAAAGATTGATTTGAATTATCTTGTTCTTATAAGTTACTTAGATTAATAGAAAAGTTGAGTGTAATAGTTGTTTTCAATCCAAATTAATCTAAGAGTTGATTCTAAAATGTGTTTTTGTAACTTGTCCTCAAGTTATATGAAAAGTCACATTTAAGTTTCATAAAACTCCTAAAAGTTTGCAAAGGTTACAAAATGAAGAGTCTAGTTCTAATTAATTGGAGTTATGACTCCATAATTTGTCCTCAAGTTATGGAGGACCAGGAGTCTCTTCATTAAATAATAAATAAATAAATAAGTGTAACCTTAATTAATTCCATATTTTATAAAATAAAGAAAAGTTAATTCTTTTATTAGTTTAAAGTCTTCCATAACTTGTCCTCAAGTTATGGAACTTGAAGAGTTTTTGGATTAAAACTACTTTAAACACATAAGTTATGGAATTAATTAGTTTTGAATAGTTCAAAACTTTCCCTCAAGTTTTGGAATTTGTAAAGTTTTCTCTTATGAATACTTTAATTCCAAGTTAGCCCTTAGAATTTTAAAAGTTAAAATTCAACCCTTATACTTTATAATATTATAAGTTAATAATATATATATGTATAAGAGTAAAGTCAGTCTTACCGCTAGTACGCCTCATTCACGAAGCCGGTCTATAAGGTGGGTATAAGGTTGTTGCCAATAAAATGGCAACTTAATGGGTGTCCACTCTCACTCACTGCTTGCTTGACTGGTGGAGGGTCGTTAGCCGAACGGGTTTGATAGGACTAGAATTCTCCCTTCATTAAAAGTATTAATGATAAATACTAAGTAACTAAACTCTTATAAATACCCAATCTTAGTTACTTAGGAAAATGTGAATAAGGTGCTAATCCATGAAATTACACTTTGCACTTTGTTTAAGTCGATTAGTGGAGCGTGTGCGGTTAACCGGCACACTAACTCGTATTTAACAAGGTAGGCAAAGGGTAACTTAATGTTTATCATAGTATCGATGGAGCGTGTGTGGTTAACCGGCACATTGATTGAGGGGAAAACACTTTAGGGTACCAAGTAATTTGCATGGTTACTTCACATCTTGTTTTGTGATCCTCGGCATCCTAGTCACAAAACCTGAAGGGCACACTCGAGATTGAAACATGCCATTGAATAGTTCAATGAATCTCAAAAGATCTAGGAGTTTCAAAACCAATTAAAACCTAATAATACATTTTGTTTATCTTTGTGGAAATTGGTGAATCGTCATTCACCTACCTTCAAATTTTTTATATCTTGGATTACGGCATACCTCTTCTAAGTTATAAAATAGTTTGTTGGGTCCTAGCCTTAATATTTCATATTGGGTGTCGTATTAAGGACTTTAGATCAACTATATTGAATATCTCCCATAACATGTCTGGTTTAGACATTTATGATCTTCCCAAATCTCTTGAAAGAAGCTATCCTAATGAAGATGATGTCCCATGGATATCATACTTCTTTCTCCTACTCCAATTATTCTCCCCAACCCACAAGTTCTTGAAAAGTTTAAGGTCACTCAAGTCCTATTGGCAAGGCAAGGTCTTGGTGTGGTCACATCTTGGAGATGTAGTCACATATTGACAAGCTGGGAGAGAAGGGTGTCAAAGTCTTGAGAATTTTAGTGGTTCAACTACTTTCTAAGTCACATAGTGAGTTCTTTTGGAACACCTATGAAACAGACTATGACAAGACCCTTAATGATCTTATTTATTTGTTAAGATCAACTTCCTCAAAACTTGATGGACATTGACAATAGTGACACAGGAAATACAGAAAAAGCATTCTCTTCCCAAGGAAAGGGATTGACCATAGTCAACTAGGTTGACTAAATGGTAAAGAGTAAAGGCTAAGTCTGTAATAGTCCCGTGTACCATTATCAAAGGGTCCATATGTTTATATTGCCAAAGGAAGGGTCATTAGTTGCGAAGCTGCCAAATTTACCTACGGATGTTAAAGTCAATAAGGTTGACTCTACTTCAGGTAAAGTCCACTAATCTAACTCTGTTAAGTTTCTATTCTGAGATTCCTGATACATGATGTGACTGGGTCACATGGTAATGTTTTAAGAATCAAAGAAAAGTAAAGGAACTTAAAGAAAGAATATGCTGAATCTGATCGCATAGATGGATTTCTATCGCGTAGTTTGAAAATCGGATTCCTGAGCTACTTCTTAGGAGTTATGAGATCTTGCTTAGGAATAGATAACAACAAGTTTTCATATGGATTGTAAGGATAAGTTTTTCCGCAAAGTTTTAAAATAAAAGGAAATTTTTGATTTTAGTTCTTTTAAAATATCCTTACAATGGCATTTGAGGAAAAATTGTTGCCTATATGATTCCATTAATAGCAAGAGTGGAAATATGAAATTGATTCCTTCATTTGTGGTAATGTCTAAATTTACCAAATAAGGAAATATTCTCATCACCCAAGTCTCAATTGGACCGGAACTTGGAATCATGCAAGTTGCATAGCATGATGAATGAGAACTTTCAAGTATTGGAAAATTAAGACTAATTACTTATTCACATGGATGTGTGAGTCAAGTAATGGACTAAGGGATCGAGTACATAGTCATGTGCACTGATTAAGTCCACCACAAAAGATATTAGGCTATTCGTCATAGTTTTCTAAAGCTCAGTAAATATGATTATACTTACAAGCTTAAGTGTAACTTTGAGACATTGGAAAAGGTTCCAATGCATGGCAGAGCGGATAAGAAGAATCAAATTAGGCAGAAGGATAAAAGTTTCTCAAATCTGAAAAGATGGGAGAGTACTTTAGTATCAGTTTTGTGATCATCTTAATGATCAAGAAACCATATCAAAATTAGTTCTCTAATGAAGTCTTAGTGCATTCTTATGACTAAGAAGAAGGGATCTTGAATTGTTGAAATGGTTAAATCAAGAAGATGAGTCATACTTCGTTCCAATACAAGTCTTAGAGTCATACTCCAAGATTGTAATTTGAGTTACATGTCTTTAAGAAGGTTTAAAACACGTGTCAAATGTAAGAGTAAAAGTTTTCTACTCTTGTACATTTGAAATTGGTAAGTTGTGATGTTTTGGATAAAACAAAGACCAACTTAGGCCAATTGTGTGAAGTGTTTGTCTTGGTTAGAATCCACACTATCTCTTGGATGTTTGACAAGGGAGTCTTATAGGTCAAGAGGACAGTAGGAGTCTTAAAGGTCTTGAAAGTCTCAAGAACTAATCAAGAATAGAACCTAGAGTTCTTCTCTAGCACACGACTTAAGGTTTATAACCTATCGTGTTGACATATTCTGTGCCCATTCCAATTAAAGTTAGCTTTGCATATGAGTTCTTATAGTTCTCAATTGGTTGCACAACAACTTGGAAGCAATGACAGGCCCTTGAGCTGCTAGGTGGCAAGAAATTAAGATTGAGTTCAATCCATATGAGTTTGGATTTGTCATTATCCTTGCCTTATGACTATGGTTTTGACAATTCACATAAATAAGAACACATACACCATTATATCTAAGTGTCATAAGGTTTCTCTCCGATTCATGAAAATATTGGTGAGGAAACACTTTCACTAAGTAGATTTTAGCTAGATAGCAATTGTGATATTTGCATTCTCAAATTCGTTAGTGTAGCGTGTGTGGTTTACCAGCACATTAACCTGGACTTGTGAGAAGTGGCAAAAAGGTCTGACCATTATGATTACGGCATCCCTCTTCATAATTGTTTAGACACACAAGTGTGCTATCTAAGGGAAGGTGTATGATTTTGATAAAGTTCTACAAAACAATCCAGTATCAGACATCTGAACTTTGGTAAGAAAGTCAATAAAGTATTGATTTCTAGAAGTCCAGCTGATTTCTGAGTACATGTCAAAACTAGTGGGAGCATAAATGTTATGCTAATAATCATCATGTTAGTGGGAGCATGATCATTATGATAAAGATTGCAAGTTAGCAATGTTAATTATAGAAAACAAAAGGTTTCAATTAGGAAAACATTGTTTTGCTATAATTAAGGGAGAGAAAATTATACTTCATCTCAAATATATAAGCGTAGATCGTGAGGTTTTAATCATTTAGTTAAGGATACATATGAATTTCATGTTGGAATGGCTCAACATAAGGAAATTCTGTATATGGGTCCATTATTTGCGTTCTAAAATTCGATTATGATTACGGCATCCCTTTTCATAATCTGAATTATGAGAACTTGGCAAATAGAAATGGAAATGTTATAGCAAAAGACTTCTTTAGTCTTTATGTGAGACATCATGAATCGTGTCCCATATGCTTCGGATATAGGATCGATTACATGTGCTATAGTTATCCGTTCTAAAAGTTTCCAAATGCATGGGGCATTAAGAAGGGAAAAGGTTTAGAACTGGATATGACTAAAAGGATTAAACAATTGTCGAGGAAAATCTAAGGTTTACCAAAGATTGGTTGCTCAAGGACAGTTGGAAGTATAGTGATAATTCTGGAAGGACCATATTGACAAAATCTGTAAGGAGGCAACTCTTATTCAGAAGTGGTAGTCAAAATGAATCTGGAAATCTTTCAAAGTTAGAATTTTCAATTTGTTTAAGATTAGGAAACTTAATGCAAGAAGGATGTTTCTATGGAGCTGATCTCCTTTGGAATGCTCTGTAATGGTTGTCAAGTCTTTCTGAATTTGTGCATAATCATTACAAGAGGATCAATGCATATAAGTTTAGAATCTAACAGATTTCAGTAAATAGCATGAATTTGGAATTCTTGTATTTACAGTAAGGATTTGGGAGTGTGAAAAGAGAATCATTGAAGCTATGTTCAATTGATCTAGTTCACAAAGTAAAGATCATATACAAACATAGTATGCATACTTGGTGTATGGCATGACTAGTGTTTAGAAAAACATAGTGTACATGCTTGGAGCATGGGACAACTATTGTTTTAAATTCAAGAATAAAGTTGATAGCTGAAACAGTATACAATGAATAATTTGTAATCATATGGTGATAAATAAAAGGTGTTTTATTTATGTTCATAGGTTTTGATACCATATTGGATTCAATTATTATTGTGTTTCACTTTGCATGTTTTGACTTCCCGAATAAACTATGTTATTATTCCGGAATGACTAAGTTATTCAAACCATCCACAGTCGGTCATATGTTGGAAGTAGATATGAATTAAGGCTGTCATGGGTTGGCTTGTAGAGGTCTAAGGTGTTGGACAAAGTGTTGGGTTTTGAGAAACCTAACACTTCCTAAGTGTGCATGCAACCCTAATAAACCTTGGATCTATGTTTGTCTAAATACATGCAAAATAATAATTTTTCCAAGGTTCATAACCTATCTAACATGGCATGGGGTAATTTTAAACATAAAAGAATTAGATGAGATAACATACCTTTTGATGATGAGTTTGATTCCTAAGGAGTTTGAGGGCCAAGCACCAATAGTGTGAATGCCTCAAATGGAATCACAAATCACCACAAACTCTTGGAAAACTTTTAGAGAGTGTATACACACTTATAAAATTGGCCACACACAAACACACACACTCTAGTGACACTAGTGGCTATTTCATGCAACATAAGCATGCTTATATAGTGTACATGATTAGGGTGAAACCCTAATAACCCATGACCTTTCCTTTTCCAAGGATCCATGGGTTAAAAGCTCCATGGATCATCCATGGACTTCCATATTAGCTTATCCCATTAACAAATGAGTATTAGCCCACACTATATAAAATATAATAGCCCACAGTTTAACTAGTCTTCCTTTTAATCTCTAAATTAATTCATAATTAATTTAAGACTAACACTAATTAAATAACTTCATATTAATATATTATAACTTACAATATATTAATAGACATATGTGTATAGCTCTTATAAAATTATCCATAAATAGTTCGGATGAAATGCAACCCAAATGGACCATGCCGGGTCGGGTCAAGTATATACCAAATAAGTTATGGACTTAGACACCTTATCCAACAGACTCCCACTTGGATAAGTCTAATAACTATATTTGCGTATGTTACTTCAGGAACCAACCAGCAATCTTAACTCTCGAAAACTCCAATGAACTATGAAGCGCCATTTTAGATAGTGATCATATAATCCTCTATTGTCCAGCAGTTTGTTTCCCGATTTCCGATTTGTTTGACAAAGACCTTAATCGAACACATCAATTTAGTTCTGACCGGCCAGTACATAGGTCACAACAAAATCATCGAGGGGCCCAGATATCGCTTCTATTTCTAGACAGAATAGATAAACTTCGACTCATATCCTTGTTCTACTACTTGTTGAATTGTACACAAAGGCACGTTTTATAACATCAAGTTACTGATGCGTTTACGTGCAATCAATGCACAACCAACTCATAGGTAACAACTCACATCTCTAGGTTTGAAGATTTATATGATATTACCGTCTCACGATCACTCGAGATAAATTCCATGAAGTGATACAAGTGAGCATGGGTTTATTCCAATACTCATAAATTATGAGCACTCATGAATGTTGTAGCAACCATTGCTATGACTAAACCCATTTAGCCATCTACAAACCCGATTCATGACAGTCTTGATTCATACGTACTTCCAACATATGAACGACTGTGGAGTGTTTAAATAACTTAGTCATTCGGAAAGAATAACCTAGCTATTTTGGAAGTTGAAACACGAAAAGTGAAACACTATAATAATCGAATCCAATATGGTCTCAGGACCCTTTTTGAATATAAATAGAACCACCTTTTATTTATCACCATATTGATTACACATTATTCATTGTATAATGTTTCAAACAATCTACTTAAGACTTGAATAAAACAATAGTCGTCCCATGCTCCTAGCATGTACACTTTGTTTTTGTAAACAATAGTTATGCCATACCCCAAGTATGCACACTATGTTTGTCTATGATCCTTACATTGTGATGTAGATCAATTGAACATGATTCCAATGATACTCACTTCACAATCCCAAATCCTTATTGTAAATGTGAGAATCCCCGATTCCTATCATTTACCAAAAAATCTGTTAGATTTTAAACTTTTATGCAATGTTCCCCTTGTAATGATTATTCACAAAGTCATAAAAACCTTGTCACCAGTCATTACAGAGCATTCCAAAGAAGGTCAACTTCTATGGAACGGAAGTCTCATATTCAAAGTACATTGCTTTGAACATCCTTCTTGCATTAAGGTTTTCTAATCTTACATAGATTGAATAACTTCCACCTATGGAGACATTTCCATAGTCCCATTTTGACTATCACTTCTGAACAAGAGTTACTTCTTTTCAGAACATGTCAATACGGTCCTTTCCGACAACTTACATCATACTTCCAACTTTCCCTGAGCAACCAATCTTTAGCGAACCTCAGATTAGTCCTCAACAATTGCTTAATCACTTTAGTTATATCCAGTTCTAGACTTTTCCCTTCTCAATGCCTTAAACATTTGGAAATTTTAGAAAAGATGAATATTATAGTACATGAAATCGATCCTATATCCGAAGCATATGGAACACGATTCATGATGTCTCACATAAAGACATGATACTAGACCAATCTTTTGCTACAATATTTTTATTTGCCATGTTTTCAAAATTTAACTATGAAGAGGGATGCCGTAATCATAATCGAATTTTGAAAACGCAATATATATAGAATTTCTTCAAGTTGAACCATTCCAACATAAAATTCATATATATGTCCTTGACTAAAGATGATTAAAATCTCAATCTAAGCTTTACAATTGAAATGAAGTATAATTTTCTCTCCCTTAATTATAGCAAAACGACTTTTTCAACCCCTGCAACTTCACGAATTGAAACTTTTGTTTCTCTATAATTAACATTGCTAACTTGCAACACTAAACGTAATAATCATGCTCCCACTAACATGGTGATTATCAGCATAACACTTATGCTCCCACTAGCTCTGACATATATCTAGAAATCTGCTGGACTTTTGAAATTTAGATTCATACACCCTTTCTTAGATAGCTCACATGTGTGTCTAAACAATTTTCAGAACTATGAAAAGGGATGCCGTAATCATAGTCTCAATTGCCTAGGCATTTGCCATTTCTCACAAGTCCATGTTAGTGTGCCGATTAACCACACGCGCTCCACTAACGTCTTTTGAAAATGCAAATAACACAATTGATATCTACGTAAAATCTACTTAGTGAAAGCGTTTCCTCACCATCATTTTCATGAATCGAAGAGAAACCTTATGACACTTAGATTTTATAGTGTATGAGTTCCTATCCATGTGAATTTGTCAAAACCATAATCACATGATAAGGCTAGTGACAAATTCAGCCATACACAGATTAAACTTGTTCAATATTAGTTTCTTCTCACCTTGGTAGCACAAGGCCCACCAATGCTTCCAAGTTGAACTCTGATAACTCACATGCAAATTCAACTTATTTGAAGTAGGTACAGATATAAGAATTATGTCAACACGATAGGTTGCAAACATTAAGTCGTGTGCTAGTGATAAATTACAGGTTTTACTTTTGATTAAATCTTGAAACTCTTTCAGGATATTTAAGGCTCCCACTGTCCCCTTGACATATAAGTTTCCCCAGTCAAGAACCATTCCTTGACAAAACAAGTATTCAAGGGATAGTGCGGATTCTTATCAAGACTAACACTTCACATAATTGGTCTTAGTTGGTCTTTGTCTCATCCAAGACATCACAACTTACCAATCTCAAATGTACAAGAGTAGAAAACATTTTACTCTTACATTTTACTAGTGTTAATAAATCTTCCTTTATGTCACTCAATGTTACAATCTTGGAGTATGACTCTAAGAATTGTTTTGGAACGAAGTATGACTCATCTTCTTGATTTTAACCAATCCAACAATTTATGACCTCTCTTCTTAGCCATAACAATGCACTAAGACGTCCTTAGAGTATGAATTTGTGATATGGTTTCATAATCATTAAAATGATCATGAAATATGATACTAAAGTACTCTCCCATCCTTTCAGATTTGAGAAACTTTTATCTTTCTGCCTAATTTGATTCTTCCCATTTGTTTTGTCATGCATTGCATCCTTTCCAATGTTATAGAATTATACTTAACCTTATAAGTATAATCATATTTACTAACCTTTAGTAAGTCATGATAAATCAATCTTTGTGGTGGACCTTGACCAGCGCACACCTAGTGTACCTAATTCCTTAGTCCTTCAATTGACTTACATATACATGTGATCAAAGAATTAGTCTTAATTTTCAAAGATGAAAATTCTCATTCATCATACAATATAACTTGTATGATTCCAAGTTTCTGTCCAATTGAAACTTGGGTGATGAAAAACTTTCTTCATTTGGTAAATTCAGACACTACCACAAATGAAAAAATCAAATCCACTTTCCAATATCGCTATTAATGGAAACATATAAGCAACAATTTTCCACAGATGCCATTGTAAGGATATTTTTAAAATAAATAAAAACAAAACCTTTTTTTCTTTTATTTTAACACTTTGCGGAAAAACTTATCCTTACAATCCACATGAAAACCTTGTTGTTATCTATTCATAAGCAATATATTATAACTCTTAAGCAACAACTCAAAATTCTGATTACCGAACCATGCGATCGAAACCCACCTTCGCAATCAGAATCAACATATGCTTACTTTAAGCTTCCTATCTTTTCTTTGATTCTTAAAAAAACATCAACATGTGACCCATTCACATTATGTAATAAGAATCTCCAAATAGGAACCTAATAGAGTTAGTTAGTGGACTTTAACTGAAGTAGAGTCAAACTTTTTGACTTGATCAATCTTATGATCTTTCAGGTAAATATGGCAGCTTCGCAATCACTGTCCCTCCCTTTGGCAATAAAACATATAGACTCTTTGGTAATGGCACATGAGACTATCTCATACTTAGCCTTTCTCTTTACCATTTGTTCAACCGAGTTGACTATGGCCGATCCCTTTCCATTGGGAAGAGAAATGCTTTTCTAGATATCCAATGCTACCATTGTCAATGTCCATTCAAGGTTTGGGAAGTTGATCTTCTAATCAAATTTGCTTTACTGGTGTTCCGAATCATTGCTGAATCTGCAGCACTGAGCAAATAGATAAGATCATTAAGGCTCGTGTCATAGTCTGTCTCATAGTAGTCCCAAAGAGACTCACTATGTTACTAAGAAAGTGATTGAAAATCCAACTTTCACGAGACTTTAACACCCAACTCTCCCGGCTTGTCAATATGTGACATTATCTCCAAGATGTGAGCACACATAGACTATGCTTGCCAATAGGGATTGAGTGACTTTAAACTTTTCAAGAACTTGTGGGTGAGGGAGAATAATTGGAGGAGGTGGAGGAAGTGAAGCATGATGTTGAGGGACACCATCTTCAAGAGATATGGGAAGATCATAGTTGTCTGAACCAGACATCTATAATGGGAGAAAATGAAGTTAGTTGATTCAAAATCCTTAATATAACACCCAATATGAAATATTAAGGCTAGGACCCAACACAATATTTTATAACTTGGAAGAGGGATGCCGTAATCCAAGCTACAAAAGATTTGAAGGTAGGCGAATGAAGATTCACCAATTTCCACCATGAAAAACAAAATAAGTTACTAGGTTTTAATTGGATTTGAAATTCCTAGATCTTTTGAGATTCATTGAACTTTTCAATGGCACGTTTCAATCTCGAGTGTGCCCTCTCAAATTTTGTGACTGGGATGCCGAGGATCACAAAACAAGGTGTGAATAACCATACCAACTAACTTGGGACCCTTAATATTATCACCTAATCAATGTGCCGGTTACCCACACACGCTCCATTGATCTATGACAAACATTAAGTCACCATTGTCATCAAGTTGGTCATGTGAAGAAAAATTGCCCCACAGCTCACCGCCAAGCTGGCACAAGGTTCCGCGCCAGCTACAGTGAGGATTTGAGATGGGCGGCCATTCAAGGTGGAGCCTCCGAAGGCTCAGGGTCGTGCCTTTCAACTCACGGTCGAGGAGGCCAAGGCAACACCAGATGTAGTTGTTGGTACATTTCTTTTCTCTATCTCAGTTACTGTGTTTGTGTTATGCTCATTGATTGTACCTGTGATTAGGTACGTTGTGATTAGGTATGTTTTTAGTGAATTCTTTGCCCGCTTGGTATTATTTGACTCGGGGGCGAGTCGGTCGTTTGTAACTCAGACTTTCTCTAGAGGGTTCAATGTGTCGATAGATGATCTTGAGTGTCTGTTGCGAGTTTTGATCGCCAACGACACGGGGTTTTTGCTTCTTCGGTCTACCGGGGATGCGAGTTGGAGATTTACAGTGTGTCCTTCCTAATAGATTTGATTCCTATCCCCATGGGGGAAGTCTGCGTCATTGTAGAGATGGATTGGCTTAGCCGTTTTGGCACCATGATCGACTGTGAGGGACAGCGGGTGGTGGTTCGAACCCCAAGTGGGGGAGAACTGGTGGTATATGTTGAGGACACCAGGTTAGGATCAAGGTTTTGTTCGGCGGCCAGGGCTCGGTAGTATACTCAGCACCGGTGTGCTTGTTATTTAGCGTATATGGTAGATACGCGGGTTAGGGAGCAACCCTCAATGTCAGAGGTTCCCATAATCAGAGATTTTGATGATGTGTTTCCGAAGGAGTTACCCGGAGTGCCTCCCGAGAGGCAGGTTGAGTTCAGGTATTATCTAGTGCCGGGTGCGGCCCCTATCGCTAAGGCGTTGTACCGACTGGCACCACCAAAGATGCAGGAGATGTCATCTCAGGTGCAGGAACTGTTGGGTGAGCATTTTATTCGTCCGAGTAGCTCACCCTGGGGAGCACTGATCCTTTTCGTTAGGAAGAAAAACGGTTCGCACAAGATGTGAATTGACTATAAGGAGCTGAACAAGTAAACGGTGAATAACCGTTATCCGCTGCCGAGGATTGATGATCTTTTCGATTAGCTGGAGGGTGCATCTTGGTTTTCCAAGATTGATTTGAGATTAGGATATCACCAGGTTAGGGTGAGGGAGGAGGACGAGGAGAAGACCATGTTTCAGACTCGTTATGGTCATTACGAGTTTGTAGTGATGCCGTTTGGGCTCACCAACACGCCAGTGGTGTTCATGGTTCCGATGAACCGAGTCTGCAGACCGATGCTCGATCGCTTGGTCATTGTGTTCACAGATGATATCTTGGTGTATTCCAAGAATTGAGAGCAGCATGAGGAGCATCTTAGAGAGCTGCTGGAGATTCTGATGCGAGAACAGCCATATGCCAAGTTCTCAAAATGCGAGTTTTGGTTACGAGAGTTCCAGTTCCTCGGACACCTTGTTAACCATGAGGGGATATTGGTCGATCTGGCCAAGGTGGAGGCGGTTATGCAGTGGGAGACTCCGAAATCTCCCTCAAACATCAGGAGTTTCTTGGGTTTTTTAGGGTATTATCGGAGATTCATTCTTGATTTCTCCATGATTGTCGTACCCCTCACTCGTCTAATGAGGAAGGGGGTGGATTTCCGGTGGGGACCTAAGCAGCAGAGGGAATTTGACACTCCTCGAGGGAGTTGATGATTTTGTGGTATTTTGTGATGCGTCCATCACAGGCTTGGGGGCAGTCCTCATGCAGAAGGGACAAGTAATAGCCTATGCATCGAGGAAGTTGAAGCCACATGAGACGAGATACCCCACACATGATCTTGATTTAGGAGCGGTGGTCTTCGCTCTCAAGATTTGGAGGCACTATCTGTTCGGGGTCCGTTGCACTATATACACGGATCACAAGAGTTTGAGACACATCATGGATTAGCTGAACCTGAATATGAGGCAGCGCAGGTGGCTGGATGTGGTCAAGGGCTACGATTGTGAGATCCTTTACCATCCTGGTAAAGAAAATGTGTTTGTGGATGCTCTAACCCGGAAGTTAGTTGGGTCCCATACCCCAGCCAGGTGTATGAGGATAGCGGTGGATTCCCTACTGGTGGTTTTGGTCAGGGATGCTCAGCTGGAAAGGATTAAGGGAGAAAGCACCCGGCATGTTCAGGATGGTCGTGGATTGTTGACTCGTTATGGTCGGGTTTGGGTGTCGATGTCCAAAGTGGTCCGGAAAACAATGATGGAGGAGGCTCATAAGTCTCGTTTATTTATCCACCCGGGGACCACCAAGATGTACCGTGATTTGAGTTCGAGTTATTGGTGGCCTGGTATGAAGCGAGATATCACTTGGTTTGTTGAGAGGTGCTTGACTTGTAGGATGGTCAAGCCCGATCATTAGAGGCCGCATGGTAAGCTGCAACCTCTGGGGATTCCCATGTGGAAATGGGAACGGATCGCGATGGAATTCATGACGAAGTTACCGAAGACGGCAAAGGGGTTCGATGGTATATGGGTCATTGTGGATCAATTGACCATGAGTGCACATTTCCTAACCATACGGGAGAGTTTGTCGATAGAGAAGTTGGTTGAACTGTACGTCTGCGAGATTGTCTCTCGCAATGGGGTCCCAGTTTCCATTGTTTCCGATCGGGATATCAGGTTTACTTCCCGTTTTTGGCAGCCGTTCCACGAGGAACTACGTTCAAGACTGCATTTTAGTACGGCGTTCCATCTACAGAATGATGGGCAGAGTGAGTGGACCATTCAGACCCTCGAGAATGTGTTGAGGGCGTGCGTTGTTAATTTCGGTGGGAGTTGGGATTCCCACCTACCGCTTGTAGAGTTTTCCTACAACAACAGCTATCATTCCAGTATTGGCACCCCGCCTTTCGAGCTGTTGTATGGGCGGAAGTCTAGGACCACAGTCTGCTGGGGTGAGGTGGGGCACAAGGTGATGGGTTAGACAAAGGTAGTTCTGCTAACTACCGAGATAATACAGCAGATTAGACAGTGATTGCAGACCGCTCAGAGTCGGCAGAAAAGTTATGCCGACCGATGCCAATCTGAGCTAGAATTTCAGGTGGGTGACATGGTTCTCCAGAAGTTCTCACCCTGGAAGGGTGTGATCCGCTTCAGGAAGAGGGATAAATTGGGTCCCCATTACATTGGGCCATTCAGGATTTTTGCCAGGGTTTGCAGGGTGGCTTATAGGCTAGAGCTTCCGAATGAGCTTGGCCACATTCATAGCACATTTCATGTTTCGCAATTACGAAAATGCATTATTGTCCAGGAGGTAGTGGTATCGTTGGATGATATCCAGGTCGATGAGCGTATGAACTACGTGGAGAGGCCTGTGGCTATTTTTGAAAGGAAGAAGAAGATTACACAGAACAAGGAAATACCTTTAGTAACGGTACAGTGGGAGCATCGGAGGGGATCCGAGTGGACATGGGAGCAGGAGGCGGAGATGCGTGAGCATTACTCGACAATGTTTTTTCCAGCAGACTTCGAGTGCGAACTCTAGATCAAGTGGGGGAGAGTTCTAATGCACCGATACTCAGGTATTGTTTAAATATGATTTATTGGGTTAAGCTCAACTCGACGAGTTGGTTGCCCTACTCGTCGAGTAGCAGCGGGGTGGGATCGCGTGTTATGTGACCTACTCGACGAGTCCATATTAGGACTCGGCGAGAAGGAGCTGACAGATGAAACCCTAAATCTCGGGGTTTGCATCCCTATTTAAAGGAGCCTTAACCTCCTTTAGCCTCTTTGCAGTATTTAAGAGATCCTTAAAACCCTAATCCGTGTGGTATTTCATTTTGGTGTGTATTAAGCTTGGAAAGAAGGTTAGCTAGAAGAGAAAAGCTAGAAGTGCAAAGGAAGTGAAGCAAGGAAGGTGTGGGAAGCAGAATTTACCTCAGCTAGCAACCGTTCGAGGTATCAACTTGCCATCCTTACTTCCCATTTTCCTTTTGTTGAGTTTTTGGGTGTTTTTATGGATTTTGAGGTTGATAAGGTGGGCTATGGGCTAGATTTGAAGTTGTAACTGCAGATCTGGACCCTCCTTAAGTTTTAGAATCATAAAGTTGTTGTATTGGTCGTGAAAAGCATGCCCTAGAAGCTTGGATCTGTGATTTGGAGCCGCTGCATGGATCAAAATAGGTCTGTATGGAAAAAGGATTGAATTGACTCGGTGAGTCGTAAAGTTGACACAGCGAGTCACATGAAGATGGTGGTGAACTCGACGAGTAGGAGACACAACTCAGCGAGTCCGATGATGATTGCCATAGACTCGATGAGTTGAGGAACAACTCGGCGAGTCGGATGAGTTTTCTCCAGGATATGTATGTGTGAGTATCTATCTAGTTGCAAGGAGGTAACTAAACGGGTGGCCTTAAAGTTTGATCGAGAATTGGATGAACTCGTCGAGTCACCCCGATAAATCGGAGAGTTGGAAAGTGCTTCAAGGAACTCGGTGAGTAGCAGAGGGTACTCAGCGATTTAAGGTCAACATGGACTGTTGGCCTTGACTGAGGACTTTGACATTGACCGGGGGTTGACTAGTGGGTTATGGAGTACCTAATAAGGTTAAGGACTTACGAGTATATTGTACTATGATAATAGGTGGTGGAGCCTGTGTCAACTTATCTGAAAGGTCGAGTTTACCTTTCGAGTTGACATATGCGAGGTAAGTTATCCTCACTATATCGATAGGGTCTACAAAACCAAGGTCGACCCTCTACTTGTTATTGTTATAGTACGCTACATGTGGTTATGATCTATTCGATCGTAATTAGGGTAGATAGTATGTTATGTTCTTATGATCCGTAGCGATTGGTATATTAGTGACCTGCTGGGTCGGCACTCTAGTTACAGGACGATTCTATGATTAATGATCAGTGAGATAGATATGTTTCATGTTTGTATATGCCAGTATATGATAGTTATGCACATATGGTTATTTTATTGTTGGTTGGGTTGAGGCAGTCCTGCTTTGTGTTGAAGGCCAACATACCCTATGAGCGGTCCGGGGAGACTGTAGGCCCACATGGCAAACCAGTCTTGCCGAAGGCTCGGGATAGATCCAGACAGACTCTAGGCCCGATAGGGCAGTCCAGTTAGGACGATGGCCGAGGATGAATGTTGATTGATTGATTATTACTGATATTGTATTGTCAGTGTGGTATTGGTATTTTGGGGGTAGCTCACTAAGCCCTCGGGCTTACAGTTTTCAGTTTATTGTTTCAGGTACTTCAGGAGATCATGTCAAGGCGAAGGCGTGACCGTACCGCTCCTCATCCTTATGTTATGATTTTGGGACACTCTGATGGATATTGATTTGAAGACATTTTTGTAAACAAACGCTGTTTGATTTTATTTATGATTGAAAAAGTTTAAATTTAGCGTAAAATTTAAGGATGTTATACAAACGGTACATATAGACGGATAGAGTCATCTGCCAAGGTTGTATTTAACAACTGCAGATACGAATAAACAGATAGATGACAAGTATACTTGATAAGCTTAAAAATGTACAATACTTGTTTAAACAATTGGTAAAACTTAGAGTTCAAGCATGTAAATGAGCCTAAGATACAAGCTATATAAGTTGCATAAATATATAAATCTATATATTTTTATGAAAGTATGAGATATATTGAAACTACCAAATTGATAACCATCTATACTGTCATAGCACATTTACAGTTGGAATGTATATGTTATTTTTATTAGCTATATATTTTAAACAACATAACACATGTATATCTTGATGTTTTAAAACGATTTTATTTAGTTAACATATAAACGTTTAACAGCTATTTCTCAATCTACTAATTTGTATACATAAAATAATGATATTTCATGCGTATTTGTATGATAAATATCATTTAGTACAGGTACTACCATGTACAGATGAGGGCCATACATGAAAAACTGGAGGACATAATCATTTTGGCATTTAAGCACTTCGGAAATCCAACAACCCATGCGACGCTTGAAACCAAATTCTTTGTACCATAAGTAGTAGGGTAGTAAATTATACTAAAAAAATGATTATATTGTTTGTATAGTAAAAGCACTTTGGTATGTACATATGATATAATAGAAGTACTACATGTAATCCCCCCAAAAATATGTCAAAGTGGGGTCGTAACCCTCATCTTGATGCGTGGTTAGTTGTTTTTGAATATTGGAATCCGAAAACTGAGATGTGTTGTTGTTGATTTTGATCTTCTGAGATTAGTTCAATTTTCATGAAGGGAGAGGCGGTAGGAGGATTCAAAAATGATGGGAGACCTCCAAAGTGTTAAAATTTCCGAGGTGTAGAAGTTCCGAGGTGCAATAGTTCTGAGGTTGGTTAAAATTAAGAGGCCATAGAAGTTCAAGTTGAAAAATGACCAAAAGTTGCAAAAATCTGAAACTGGCCAAAGTTCTAAAGCCACAATGGTCCGATGTATGAAATTTCAAAGCTGGTGAGAGTTCTGAAGTCGAGGCGGGCAGAAATCTGAAGCCGAAGGGGTCCGAAATGGAGTCAAAAGTTCCAAAATGGGCTGATCTGAAACAATAGACTCCGAATCTGAATAGTGACTCCGAAGGTGATTAGTGAATTCCAAAATTGACTTGCTTTTCTTGGTTTTCTTCTTCTGTTTCGAGTTCATTTCAACAAAGGAAGGGATGGAATGATGTCGGTGTTAATGGGAGAGTTTAGAAGTGTGTTTTTTTTTTTTTGTTACCAAGAGAGATTTGGGAGAGGTTTGAGAGAGATTTGGCAGAGATTTGAGAGAGATAGAAGAGAGAGGGAGAGAAAGAGAGAGATAGTGATCAAGGATGAGAGAGATTGTAGAACTAATTTTTTTGCGCTGAAGTTAGAGGGCCAAGGCCTCTATTTATAGTCTTCAAAGAGCCTTCATGCATCAGGTAATATTGGATAGTTACACACTTCTCGCCACCTTGTATGCACTTAGGAGGTGGAGAGTAGGAAAATGAGAAGTCTAATGGAGGAAAAGGGCTGGAATGTAAGAAAATAAATAGAGTAATGGGGTAAGGAGTGTGGGAAATCCCTAGGAAATGAGTTGATGACTTATTCTTCTAAATCTAAGGAGTTCCACCTAAATGGTTACACCTTTATTAATTGATCAAAAGCAAACATAGTCAGGTACGTCGGAATCTGGATGTAGAGAATATTTTTTGAATGTGCCGATAGATTCTATTTAATTCCAAGATTTCAAAAACCCAAATGGATTAATTTATGGAGTCACAGAACCTTGGGAAATCAAATTTGAAGTTTTGTGTCTAAATGACCCATGGTGTTCGTTTTCGTGAATTTTGTAAATATTTTTACTAAAAATATTTTGAGTATGAACTTTAAATAATAGGCTATTCTCTGATTTCAAAAACGTTCTCAAAAGTTTCGACGACAATGCTTAAATGTCTCAATGGTGTGAAATAGTTTACTTAGAACAGTAAAACCAATGTTATACCGGTTTGATTTCTTAAAAATGTCATAACTTTTACATATGAACTCCGTTTTGGGCATTATTTATATTTTCGGAAACATGTAAACACGTACTATAAACTAGAATAATTTACTTCGCTTAAAATGACATTTTACGAATTTTCTGTTTTTTATCATATTCCTAAGGTTACAATTTGTACGGTTTGATTCGTTATGAATTTGAAAGCATGATATCATTAAGTATCATATAATAGTTTATTTATTTTAGTTAAGATACACTAAAACTCATAAATTTGGATTAACACAAGATGTAGATATAGTAGCCCTAAGTTCTGGGTTGTCACATTACCTCCCAGTTAAAGGAAATTTTGTCCCAAAATTTACTTCATACTAAGTTAAGAGGGCTTAGATAAATAGTATTGTGTTTTGATGGTATGATCCACACTTGGTCCTTCTATATTCGCTTGGTGTATACAAGTCGTATATAATCAAGATCAAATAGACAATTGAATAAGTGATTATACCCTAAGTGCATAGCTAAACAAAAAACAGGAAGTAGAGCGGAATCACAAATCCTAAGTTTGTAGAATCTTAATTATATACAACGCAAATGTATACACGTAGCAAGAATAGATTACCATCAAGGGTCCTTAGTTTCTATATGAATGACATGATTAATTAGGGTGAGAAGGCAAGTTGCAAGTACTTTTGCCATATCGATAAATAGTAATGTACTTTCGTAGTACGTGATCCCTGCTTGGCCTTCTATATCTACATCTTGTATACGAGCCGTATATAATCAAGATTGAATAGAAAGTCAAATAAGTGATTCTACCCTAATCCCATAACCAAACATGGAACATGAAGTAAAGCGGAATCACAAATGCTAGGTCTTTAGAATCTTAATTATATACAACCCTAATGTATACATTAAGTAAGCATAGATTACCAGCAAGGGTCCTTAGTATCTATATGAATGACATGATTAATTTAGGGTGTGAAGGCAATAAACGACTACTTTTGTCATAGCTACTGCGTAGGTTTTATTAAGTTTGCGGAATTTTATATTTTGTCGCGTTTCGAAACCTATGGTCGATAAAGATTTAATTGGAACTAGTATTAATAAATATTGAGCCCTAAACATTATTGTTATGAAGCATACCAATAAACACAGTGTTGGATTAATGTCTAAGTCCATAACTATAATTGGTAAGACTTGACCCGACCCGACATGGTCCATTTGGGTTGCATGGCATCATGCATTTGGATAGACTATAATGAGAGAAATAAGACACTTATGGTTATTAAAATATTATAAGTTCTAGTATATTAATAATAAGAATAATGAGAATATTTAATTAGTATTGATCAAGAATTAATCTAGGATTAATTAAGTGATCAAAAGAAGACTAATTAAATATATGGATTGATTGTGTAAATCATCCATACTTGTATAGTGGGCTAATGCTCCATGGATAATCAAATTGGGCTAAAACCCATAGGATGGTCCATGGATGCTTCATGGTGTATTTGAACCCATGGATCCAAGGAAATGGAAAGTCATGACAATTAGGGTTTACCCTAATTGTAACACTATATAAAGATCTTATTCTTGATCAAAATCGGCCACTAGAGAGAGAAGAAAAGGGCTAGCCGATTTTCATGAAGTGTAGAATTCGCTAAAGTTATTCCAAGTGTATTTGGTGTTGTGTCAACCATTTGAGGTGTCACACTTGGGGCACTAGGCACTCAAGCTTCATGAAGACATTTTACATCAAAGAGGTATGTATTCTATCTTGTTATATAGATAGTTTTGTATGCTAGATTAGGATAATACCTTGGATGTTCATATTTGCATGTATAATAGAGAAAACATAGATCCAAGGTATTTATGGTTGCATGTACACTTAGGAGTGTTAGAATGCTCAAAACCCAACACACAGGTGGTTTCGGGAGAACCTCTCCTGCTGTGATCATAAGTACCCTTCCTTTGCCACCCTGATTCTTTAGTTGCGGGCAGTCCTTCCTAAAATGCCCTGGGTGGTTGCACTCGAAGCAGTTACAGATCCTCTTGTCGTAGTGGCTGGGGTTCTTCTATATTCACTCAAGATGTGACCTCTCATGTTACACTTATTACAGATCATGTCCTTACAATTGCCGACATGGTGGAAATTCCACTCTATACAATGAGGTAAAGTCCCATTGTAGGACTTAGCTGGGGTGGGAGTATTGGTAATTGCGGTATAGACACACAATGGTTCGGGTTCAACCTTGTGATTCTTGGACTCCTCCTTTGGTTCCCCATGAAACTCTTTTGGTGCTTCCATTGTTCTTCTTCTCTACTGTTGGGGTCATGGTACTCTATCGAACACATTATTCAGTCAACTGATAGGTTAATTACTTCGTAGTATCCAAAGTGGATTGTTTGGATGCACTCATTATACCTTAAACAGGTGAAGCTAGTCCCCAGATGTACCTTTCGATCTTCCCGTCTTCTGGGGTCACCATTCCCGGGAAAAGGTTTGCAAGGTTGTTGAATTGAGATTTGTAGGTAGCTACTTCGGATGCTTTCATGACAAGGTTCCAAAGCTCCTGCTTTAGAGCATGTATCTCCTATCGAGGAGAATACTTCTTGGTCATTAGCTACTTCAGGGATCCCAGCCGATGACATAAGCTTCAACGATTCATGGACTTTGCATGGCTATTCCTCCAATTTAAGGCGGAGTCCATCAACGTGCAGGTAGCATACCTAACCCAACAGTCATCGGGGCAAGCACTGATGTGAAAGACTCCTTCGGTCTTTTCTATCCAATAGGATAGACCAACAGCTCATTCAGTGCCATAGAAGGATTGAGGTTTGCAGCTCATGAAATCCTTATAGGAGCAGTATCTGGTGTTGTTTAGGTGAGTTTCGGGAGTGCCACTTCCACTATTCCCAGTGTTTCCATTTCGGGCTTCCTCGTATACTACTAAGGCCGTCGCAATTCTTTGTGGTAGCATGTTATGCATCATTGTGGAATCCATCTAGAATGTTTAGTTCACATTCATTGCATTAATATGTTCTTCATCATTCGGAGTTTCTACCGAGGGTTGAGTTATTTTTGGAGTTCTCCTCTGGTTGCCTCAGGGAGCTGGCAGTAGATGAACTTGTGGTTCCTTTCACGGGGCCATTGTCCTAATATGTTCAAAACAGACATGTTAAGTTGTTTTAATACTGTAAAGTCCTAACAAGTATGTATGGCATGCAAGATAGCATATTAATAAAGTTTGTTCGTAAAATCCTACAAATTTTAAGAAGATGGGGAATGCTTTAAAATCCTATAGATTTCCAAATGATAAGGAAAAGGTGATTGGTTTAGAAATCCTCTAGATTTCCAAATGATGGAAAGGGGGCCTTAATTGATAATTAAGTGTTTTTAAAATGTATATATGGATTGTAAGGTACTAGGTTGTTGTACCGAATCTGGAGAACATCCTTTATCCTCTTAAACTTTCAACCATTGTAGTCTGTCAAACTCCTTGCTCAAGGTTAGTTGTGCATTGGTCTGATCATAAACAACATAGGTGCGTATTTTGGATTTATTTATGGTATGACTTATGTACAGTACTAACCCTATTTGAGGCGTTTGACCAAAAGGTTTAGTTGGTAGTTTTTAGTTAAAGGGATGTTAAAATTTTATTAAGTGTTCTCATTGCGGGGCAGAGTATATATAAACTCTTATATATTATGATTGGTGGGGTTTGTAGTATTATTAGATTTTGTTTTGTTTTTCTCTACTACCAACCACAAATGACGGCCATACATCGTAATTAATCGAGAAGTAGTGTCATTAATAATAATTTTATTCGAAGTTGGTCTGCTATAATTGTATTCCTTTTTCGAGGATACGAGTTCTTTGTAGCCAATTTAGCTTTGATACAGTTTTGTCACACCCCAGGCCAAGGTGGAACACGCCAGGAGTGGGACTAAGTTCATGAATCACAAATAAATCGAATATATAACACAAGTACAACAATACACAAAACAACATTTATATTTCATCATAAGGTTTGAATACAAGGTTCTTACAAGTGATAATAGATAGTAGTTGCCTTAAATAGGTTGGCTGGTAATAAAAATAAACCGCAAAGTTGTTCGCAATCCACGACTAATCTTCTATCTGAAAGCCTGTCTATTGATTTCCTGAGAATACATTTAAGTTTGAGGGTCAACACAAAGGTTGGTGAGTGTCACAGGTCTTCTGCTTAACCATAGTATAATACTTTTAAAAAGTTTAAAAAGTATTTCCTTTGTGAGGAACCGTGTTTTGAAAGAATTTTTGACAAAGTTAGAAATATAAACCATGGTTGCTACGTAGTAACACTCTAGTCCAGTTTATAGTAACGAAACGGTACGGATAGACATATAAATTTATGGTTTCTAGGTAATAAATCTCTAGTCGAATATATAGTAACGAAACGGTACAAATAAACGGATAGAGTCATCTGCCAATGTTGAATTTAACAACTGTAGTGTCACACCCCGAAAACCGAAGGCGGAATACATTTCCGGGGTTGACTACCGTGTTGAGTATCAAATCCAATGTACATAGTAAGCAAAGTAAAACAAGCATTACATTACATAATAACAGTTTTACAGTTGTTTCAAAAGTAAAGTTTGTACAGTTGTGATACATAATATATAAACAAAATGTAATGGGTCTTCATGTACACCGTCTTCATGTAAAAGGATCTTCGGGTACCTGTTCTAACGCTGACCTGAGAACACAAGCGGTTTGAAAATCAGCATAAAGTTGGTGAGTTCATAAGCGGTTTTGTTTTACGAAAATGTATCGGTTTCCTTTCTGTTTCTGAAATGTTATGTACACCAAGAAAATCCCGTATTTTCTTAAAAGTTGCTTATTGTTTCACAAATGTAAAGTATAGTAAGTTAGTACACTGAAAATATGTTTGCTCATGTGAAAATGTATAGTGGTTATCTGACTGGTTATACTGTTCTGTTTACTTATCATGTATTACCAGGAAAGTCCCATACTTTCCTTATTGTATGTTACAAATTGTAAAAGATGTAATGTTATCCATTCTGTGACTCTTACTAGTTATGTAAGTGTTACCCAGGAAAGCCCCATGCTTTCCTGCATGTATGTATCTTATGTAAACGATGTGAAAGATGTAAAAGATGTAATCGTGATTAGATTTCCATGTTCTCCGCAGGAAGGTCCCATACCTTCCTGAATGTTAGTTACAGTGAGTAAAAGATGTAAAAGATGTAAACGATGTAAACGATGTATAAAGAAATCCATTATTACCGTAAGTAAATCTCTGTTATCCTAATTGCGAGTTCCATAACCATACAACAGACTGAAACCTGTGGCAATAAGTAGTCCACATGTGGCAATAAGTCGTCCACATACTTATGACTTTCGTCACCCTTGAACCATTTCGGTTCGGCTGTAGCTAGCAGCCAGGTGTGGGGTAGTCAGCCCCGTATAGATCTATACACTCGAGTCACGCTCTCTAAATACCAGAGATTCTGGTTATGGGTGTAGTCCTCCACTCGCGTAATCCAGGTGGAGTGTTCTCCGAGGACGTGTCTCCAATCGTACCAGAATAACAAATTTACTAGTAATAATATGAAAGTCCTCCACTCGCATATGTACGTGGAGTGTTACCGAGGACAAAACAGTGTACAGGTATTATATTCAAATGTTTTAATGTCATGCTTTTAACTGATAAAATGTGGAAAACCATTTGTGAAATACATGTAAAACATACGAGTTTAAAGACTTATTTCACAAATATATGTTACGTGATCTGTATGTTCGATCTATTATCAGTTGTAGTTATCAGTTATAAAAGCATAAGAATATGAAACACACATTTGAAAACATGTTATGAGTACAAGAATTCCCTTGTACTTTGCTTGTGTTCCCCCCTGAAAACAGTGAAAACAATGAAAAAGGGTAGGGGTATGAACTCACCGGACTCGGAAAAGTGTCGGTTTTGAATGCTATACGTCGGTTCGGGGTTTGATTACTCGCGCTGACCCTATGTCAAATGATATAATGTCCATATATATACAATTAGAGATACATTCACTAATCATATGGGACATTACATTCTAATGAGGTTAAACACCTCAAAACGAGTGTTCGGAGTGACCCGGGTGACATCTTCGGACTTGTAATGGCACTAGGGACTTGGGACTTGAGTTTACTCCCCAAGAGTAAACATTTTAAAGAGTTTACAACCATAAAACACACACATACATGAGTTTACGGCCGTAAACTCATGTGGGTGTGGTTTTGATGGTTTAAGGGCTCAAATGGACATAGGGGTTGCTAGAATGGATTATCTAAATTGCCTTGGAACACTTGGAATGAGTTTAAATCATCAAAATGATTATTTTATGGGAGTTTACGGCCCAGTATAGGCTCCTGGCCGTAAACTCCTTAATCTTCATGAAAATGGTGTTTAATGTTGTTAAAACAAATCACATGTGATTACTAGAATTATTCCAAGACCTTACATGAGTTTTATGGGACATTTGAGGGGTGTTATGGAGTTTACGGCCCATGAGACCCTCCTCATGGCCGTAAACTCTAATGTAGGGTCATACAAAGTGTTTCAAGGCCTAAAACTTGCATAGAAGGGCTTCTAAAATTCATCTAAAGGCTTTCGGGGTGTTTAGTTTGCATTCTAACACCAAAAGTTTTGGAGTTTACGGCCCAAGAACAAGCCTTGGCCGTAAACCCTTATAAGTCCCACAAATGATGTGTTTTAGACCCTTAAAGTATTTTTGGTTGGTCCCTTGATTTATTCCAAGTCTTTTGGTGGTGTTGGATGGCTTTCTAACACTTTAGAATTGGGTTTATGTCACATTTTGGAGAGTTTACGGCCCAAGCACTATCCTTGGCCGTAAACTCACATAAGTCCCACAAAATTCATGTTTCAAGTGTCCAAATGCTAAAACCAAGGTCCTACAATTCATATCTAAGCCATAGGAGTGATTTGGAAGGGTTTTAGGGCATGAAAAACCCCTTTTACTTGAGTTTACGGCCTAAGCACATGCCTTGGCCGTAAACTCCTTTAAATGGCTCAAAATCATAGTTTTAAATGTTCTAAGTCCATATCTTGAAGTCCCATAGCCATATCTAAAGTCCAATTGAGTTTAGGAAGGAGTTTAAGGGCTTAAAACCCCATTAAATGGAGTTTACGGCCCAAGCTTGTTCCTTGGCCGTAAACGCATGTTCTTGGCCCTAAAACTCAATTAATTCATCAATTTGAAGGCTAAAGGTGTTGAATAACATGTTAGGGAGGTTACCTTAAAGATTTGAAGCCTTAAACTTGAGATTTGGACCTTTATTCTAGCTTGAGGAGAGAGGTTGTAAGAGTTTAGTGAGAAACTTGACAAAAGGCTTCAAATGAAGTCTTAAACACGTTTATATAGTGTTTAAGGTTTGGACACGATGGAATTCTACCCGATACCGGCGTTAGACGGGGTTTTTGGTCGTACCCGATTAAGTTACCGTAACCCGATACGGTAATATCTAGAAATATTCCGATCACTAAAGTTGGGTGCTAAAATGATTTCTAAATGTATTAAGACACCCATTAAGTCATTTTAAATGTGTACTAAATAATGACTTAATTGAACGGAAGATCGGAAATCGAAATGGAAACGACGATTGGTTGCGTGAATTGTACTACGAAAAGTTACAGTAAAATGATACGGAAATTTCAGGTTGTTACATTATCCCCCCGTTAAAGGGAATTTCGTCCCGAAATTCAAGTTTAGAACATAAGACAAGATACAAATCATGGATAAGAAAAGAGTTGTGGATACTTCTGTTTCATTGAGTCTTCCCGTTCCCAAGTGAATTTCGGTCCCCGCTTGGCATTCCAGCGAACCTTCACTAATGGGATGCGACTTTGTTTTGTACGTTTGACTTCTCGATCCATGATTTCGATTGGTTCCTCCACAAAGTTGAGGTTTTCATTGATCTCGATCTCGTCTAAGGGAATTGTTAGGGTTTCATCGGATAGGCACTTTTTAAGATTTGAAACATGAAAGACAGGATGAATGTTACTGAGTTCGTGAGGTAAATGAAGTTTATAGGCAACTGGACCAATCCTGGAGAGGATCTCAAAGGGTCCAATATACCTCGGATTAAGTTTCCCACGCTTGCCAAAGCGTACAGTGCCTTTCCAGGGCGAGACTTTTAACAGGACACGGTCTCCAACCTGGAATTCTAGTGGTTTCCAACGATTATCAGCGTAACTTTTCTGACGATCACGTGAGGCTTTCAGTCGGTTACGGATTTGAATGATCTTTTCGGTGGTTTCGCGGATGATTTCAGGACCAGTGAGAGCACTGTCGGGGACTCGATTCCTGCCTAACTGTGTATCCCCCACCTCGGCCCAACACAGAGGGGATCTGCACTTACGACCGTATAGGGCCTCGAACGGAGCAGCCCTAATGCTGGTGTGGTAACTGTTGTTGTATGAGAATTCGATCAAGGATAGGTGTGTATCCCACGACTTTCCAAAGTCAATGACACATGCCCGAAGCATGTCCTCCAGGGTTTGGATTGTTCTCTCACTCTGTCCATCGGTCTGAGGATGATACGCCGTTCTCATATCTAGTTTGGTTCCAAGGGCTTTCTGAAGAGATTGCCAGAATCTAGAGGTAAACCTACTATCTCGATTAGAGATAATGGAAATAGGTACACCGTGAAGACGTACTACCTCCTGGATGTAGATTCGCGCGAGTCTCTCCATCTTGTATGATTCTTTGATCGGGATGCAGTGAGCGGATTTTGTCAAACGATCGACAATTACCCAAATGGTGTCGTACCCACTAGAACACTTGGGTAGTTTGGTGATGAAGTCCATGGTAATCATTTCCCATTTCCACTCTGGGATCTCGGGTTGTTGGAGTAGACCTGAAGGTTTCTGATGTTCGACTTTGACTTTGGCGCAAGTCAGACACTTGCCCACGAATGTAGCTATCTCAGCTTTCATGTTTGGCCACCAGTATTGTTTCTTGAGATCCAGATACATCTTGTCCGAACCTGGGTGAACAGAGTATTTGGTTCTATGTGCTTCCTCCATGACTATTTCCCTGAATCCACCGGATTTGGGAATCCAAATTCGATTCATGAAACAGTGAACTCCGTCACCTCTGATCTCAAGTTTCTTTTCCATTCCTCTCAAGGTTTCATCTGACACGTCTTCAGGTTTGAGGGTTGCATACTGAGCTTCTCGGATTTGCGTAGGTAAGTTGGAATGGATGGTCATCGTCTGGTTCTTCGCTTTGTGGCTTGTACTATCCTTTCGGCTAAGGGCATCTGCTACCACATTGGCCTTGCCGGGGTGGTAACGGATTTCACACTCATAGTCACTGAGTAATTCTACCCATCGCCGTTGCCTCATGTTTAAGTCTTTTTGATTAATGATGTGCTGCAGACTCTTGTGATCAGTGAAGATTGTGCACTTGGTTCCGTAGAGATAATGTCTCCAAATCTTCAATGCGAAGACTACTGCTCCTAGCTCCAAGTCGTGTGTGGTATAGTTGACTTCGTGTGCTTTCAGCTGTCTAGAGGCATAGGCAATCACCTTTCCTCTTTGCATAAGCACACAGCCTAATCCTTGATTAGACGCATCGCAGTAGACAACGAAGTCCTCTGTCCCTTCAGGCAGAGACAGAACAGGCGTGCTGCATAAGGCTCTCTTCAACGTTTGGAATGCAGTCTCTTGTTTATCACTCCAACAAAAGGGTACACCTTTCTGTGTTAGAGTGGTTAAAGGTTTGGCGATTTTGGAAACGTTCTGAATGAATCGTCGATAGTAGCCGGCTAGACCCAAGAATTGACGAATTTCCGTGGGCGTTTTCGGTGCCGACCAACTCTCTATCGCTTTAATCTTGGAAGGATCTACATGAATACCCTCCTCGCTTACTACGTGACCGAGGAAAGTTACCTTCCGTAACCAGAATTCACATTTGGAAAATTTTGCGTAAAGCTTTTCGGATCTAAGAGTTTCCAACACTAGTCTCAAGTGTTGTTTGTGGTCTTCTTCGTTTCAGGAGTATACGAGGATGTCATCAATGAATACGATAACGAATTTGTCTAAGAAATGCCGGCACACCCGGTTCATCAGATCCATGAACACAGCCGGTGCATTGGTTAGACCGAAGGGCATCACTACGAATTCGTAGTGTCCATACCGAGTCCTAAAAGTTGTCTTGGGAACATCATCCTCCTGGACTCGTAACTGATGGTACCCTGACCGAAGGTCTATCTTAGAAAAGTAGCTGGCTCCCTGGAGTTGATCGAAGAGGTCGTCTATTCTTGGAAGAGGATATCGGTTCTTAACGGTTAACTTGTTCAGTTCACGATAGTCGATACACATTCGAAAGGATCCATCCTTCTTTTTGACAAACAGAATCGGAGCTCCCCAGGGTGAGGAACTCAGTCTAATGAATCCTTTACTGAGCAACTCTTTGAGTTGACTGGATAACTCCTGCATTTCTGCGGGAGCTAAGCGATACGGGGATTTTGCTACGGGAGTAGCTCCAGGAATTAGGTCAATACGGAACTCGACCTGACGTTCGGGAGGGATCCCTGGAAGTTCTTCGGGAAACACATCGGAAAAGTTACAGACTTCGGGAATGCTCGTGAGGTCTCTAACTTCTTGTTTCTCGTTGATCACATGAGCTAAGAATGCAACACACTCCTTTCAAAGGAGCTTTCGAGCTTTGATGCAAGAAATGATATGAAGGTTGGAACTGAGTTTATCGCCATAGACTACGAGAGTTTGATTTGAAGGAAGATTGAGACGGATAGCTTTTCCGTAACAAAGAATGTCGGCATGATTGGGACTCAACCAATCCATGCCAACGATAACATCAAAGCTCTTAATGGAAACGGGCATGAGATCTATAGGAAATGATTGATCATTTAGGGTAAGCGTACAACCTATGAATACGTCGATAACGCTTTCTTTCTCACCATTAGCCATCTCGACAATAAACGTTTCAGTTAGTGGTTGAGGATTTGGTTTTAGATTATGTTTGAATGCATGACTAACAAAACTCCTCTCAACACCCGAATCGAAAAGAATACTAGCATGTGAATTTTCGAGAAGGAACGTACCCGAAACAACAGTGGGATCAGCAACTGCTTCCTCCCTTCCCATGGTCAGAACCCTTCCAGTGTTACCAGCAGTTGACTTCTTGGTACAATCCCTTTTAAAGTGCCCGACTTCACCACAGTTGTAGCAGGCTTGACTAACACCTGCTCCTGATGATTGGTTAGCTGATTGAGTAGGGGTTCTGCAGTACCGAACTGTGTGCCCTTTCCTACCACAGTTGGTGCAAGACAATTCTAGACAGGGACCAGGATGATGATGGTATTTACATTTGTCACACAGAGGAAGGTTACCAGCATATTTACTGGTAGGAGTTGAGGCAGTGGATCCCATGGCAGAAACAGCAACAACAGGAGTAGTAGTAGCAGCATGGACTGCTACCGTCTGTTGTTTCTTAGATGATCCTTGAGAAGATTGACCTTTCTTCTTTTTCCAGAATTTCCTCTTTTCACCGCTCCTTTGAGTCGGCTAAGAAGTGGTAGTGATTTCCTTGACATCGTCGTTGTGATCAATCAGAATTTGTGCTAAGGTCTTGGCACTATCATAGGTATCCGGACGAGCAGCCAAAACATGACTCTTTATTGGTTGAGATAATCCCCAAACGAACCTTTCGATCTTTTTGTTTTCAGGAGTGACTAACCCCGGGCAGAGAAGTGCGAGATCATCAAATCGGGAAGTATATGCAGCAATGTCGGAACCTTTCATCTTCAGGTTCCAGAGCTCATGCTCTAATTTCTGCATTTCACCGCGGGGGCAATACTCAGTAATGAGAAGTTCCTTCATGGCTTCCCAGCCCATGGCATTGGCTACGGGTAAGGTCAGAGATTTGACTCGGCCATTCCACCAAGTCAAAGCTTTATCCGCGAAGGTATAGGCTGCAAATTTGACTTTATCGGATTCCGCACAAGCACATATTTCAAAGATGGACTCGATTTTCTCGAACCATCGAGATAAGGAAATGACACCTCCAGCGCCATTAAAGGATGTTGGTTTCGCATTCATGAAATCCTTATAGGAACCCCCTCTTTGGTGTCCCTGGCTACCCTCAGGGTTTTGAGATTGAGTACCACCACCCGAACCACTAGGGTTCATTTGTGACATAGCTGCTACCATTGCAGCTGTCATCATTGTCTGAACTGATGCTAGGTCAAACTGGGGAGGAGGTGGCGGCGAAGAAGGATTGTTGTTGTTCTTTGAGCTAGGTCTCTTTCGGGGAGGCATCTTGATCTAATAAGATCAAGGAAAAGAGGATGGTAAGTCCTCTACATTGAATCGATAGATATGACAGTTATATGATTCGAGTAAGCGATAAAGCAGGAAAGAGTTATCGAACAGATAATTTATCGCTAAGAGTGATCACAGAGAACTACTCGAATGAGGATTATTACAGAGGATCGAGGTCGAGAAATACTCCCATAGTATTTCATGAGTTTTTTACGACAATGATTCGATGTTTGGGATATTAGGGTAAGTTTTAGGCATGTCACATACCACAGTCACTCCCAAGCACATGTTGGTCGTGTCTCGAATGAATATAGTTGGCCAGGCTTTATTGACCCTAGACACGACTACATAACTGCCCAGGTTTAACCGTAGTACAAAACACCCATTTACTTATGTTCTGTTCTACTTGTGGTTACGGATGGCGACGGTTCGGTATACTTGTATACTTTTGAAAATACTTATAATTTGAAGATACTTTTAATTCAGAGCACTTAGGCCCTTTAGTGTTTATAGTTTTATACCATGTAAGGTTTGGTATACTTTATTCACTATAAACAAGGGCTCTAATACCAATCTGTCACACCCCGAAAACCGAAGGCGGAATACATTTCCGGGGTTGACTACCGTGTTGAGTATCAAATCCAACGTACATAGTAAGCAAAGTAAAACAAGCATTACATTACATAATAACAGTTTTACAGTTCTTTCAAAAGTAAAGTTTGTACAGTTGTGATACATAGTATATAAACAAAATGTAATGGGTCTTCATGTACACCGTCTTCATGTAAAAGGATCTTCGGGTACCTGTTCTAACGCTGACCTGAGAACACAAGCGGTTTGAAAATCAGCATAAAGCTGGTGAGTTCATAAGCGGTTTTGTTTTACGAAAATGTATCGGTTTCCTTTCTGTTTCTGAAATGTTATGTACACCAAGAAAATCCTGTATTTTCTTAAAAGTTGCTTATTGTTTCACAAATGTAAAGTATAGTAAGTTAGTACACTGAAAACATGTTTGCTCATGTGAAAATGTATAGTGGTTATCTGACTGGTCATACTGTTCTGTTTACTTATCATGTATTACCAGGAAAGTGCCATACTTTCCTTATTGTATGTTACAAATTGTAAAAGATGTAATGTTATCCATTCTGTGACTCTTACTAGTTATGTAAGTGTTACCCAGGAAATCCCCATGCTTTCCTGCATGTATGTATCTTATGTAAACGATGTGAAAGATGTAAAAGATGTAATCGTGATTAGATTTCCATGTTCTCCCCAGGAAGGTCCCATACCTTTCTGAATGTTAGTTACAGTGAGTAAAAGATGTAAAAGATGTAAACGATGTAAACGATGTATAAAGAAATCCATTATTACTGTAAGTAAATCTATGTTATCCTAATTGCGAGTTCCATAACCATACAATAGACTGAAACTTGTGGCAATAAGTAGTCCACATGTGGCAATAAGTCGTCCACATACTTATGACTTTGGTCACCCTTGAACCATTTCGGTTCGGCTGTAGCTAGCAGCCAGGTGTGGGGTAGTCAACCCCGTATAGATATATACACTCGAGTCACGCTCTCTAAATACCAGAGATTCTGGTTATGGGTGTAGTCCTCCACTCGCGTAATCCAGGTGGAGTGTTCTCCGAGGACGTGTCTCCAATCGTACCGGAATAACAAATTTACTAGTAATAATATGAAAGTCCTCCACTCGCATATGTACATGGAGTGTTACCGAGGACAAAACAGTGTACAGGTATTATATTCAAATGTTTTAATGTCATGCTTTTAACTGATAAAATGTGGAAAACCATTTGTGAAATACATGTAAAACATACGAGTTTAAAGACTTATTTCACAAATATATGTTACGTGATCTGTATGTTCGATCTATTATCAGTTGTAGTTATCAGTTATAAAAGCATAAGAATATGAAACACACATTTGAAAACATGTTATGAGTACAAGAATTCCCTTGTACTTTGCTTGTGTTCCCCCCTGAAAACAGTGAAAACAATGAAAAAGGGTAGGGGTATGAACTCACCGGACTCGGAAACGTGTCGGTTTTGAATGCTATACATCGGTTCGGGGTTTGATTACTCGTGCTGACCCTATGTCAAATGATATAATGTCCATATATATACAATTAGAGATACATTCACTAATCATATGGGACATTACACTCTAATGAGGTTAAACACCTCAAAACGAGTGTTCGGAGTGACCCGGGTGACATCTTCGGACTTGTAATGGCACTAGGGACTTGGGACTTGAGTTTACTCCCCAAGAGTAAACATTTTAAAGAGTTTACAACCATAAAACACACACATACATGAGTTTACGGACGTAAACTCATGTGGGTGTGGTTTTGATGGTTTAAGGGCTCAAATGGACATAGGGGTTGCTAGAATGGATTATCTAAATTGCCTTGGAACACTTGGAATGAGTTTAAATCATCAAAATGATTATTTTATGGGAGTTTACGGCCCAATATAGGCTCCTGGCCGTAAACTCCTTAATCTTCATGAAAATGGTGTTTAATGTTGTTAAAACAAATCACATGTGATTACTAGAATTATTCCAAGACCTTACATGAGTTTTATGGGACATTTGAGGGGTGTTATGGAGTTTACGGCCCATGAGACCCTCCTCATGGCCGTAAACTCTAATGTAGGGTCATACAAAGTGTTTCAAGGTCTAAAACTTGCATAGAAGGGCTTCTAAAATTCATCTAAAGGCTTTAGGGGTGTTTAGTTTGCATTCTAACACCAAAAGTTTTGGAGTTTACGGCCCAAGAACAAGCCTTGGCCGTAAACCCTTATAAGTCCCACAAATGATGTGTTTTAGACCCTTAAAGTATTTTTGGTTGGTCCCTTGATTTATTCCAAGTCTTTTGGTGGTGTTGGATGGCTTTCTAACACTTTAGAATTGGGTTTATGTCACATTTTGGAGAGTTTACAGCCCAAGCACTATCCTTGGCCGTAAACTCACATAAGTCCCACAAAATTCATGTTTCAAGTGTCCAAATGCTAAAACCAAGGTCCTACAATTCATATCTAAGCCATAGGAGTGATTTGGAAGGGTTTTAGGGCATGAAAAACCCCTTTTACTTGAGTTTACGGCCTAAGCACATGCCTTGGCCGTAAACTCCTTTAAATGGCTCAAAATCATAGTTTTAAATGTTCTAAGTCCATATCTTGAAGTCCCATAGCCATATCTAAAGTCCAATTGAGTTTAGGAAGGAGTTTAAGGGCTTAAAACCCCATTAAATGGAGTTTACGGCCCAAGCTTGTTCCTTGGCCGTAAACTCATGTTCTTGGCCCTAAAACTCAATTAATTCATCAATTTGAAGGCTAGAGGTGTTGAATAACATGTTTGGGAGGTTACCTTAAAGATTTGAAGCCTTAAACTTGAGATTTGGACCTTAATTCTAGCTTGAGGAGAGAGGTTGTAAGAGTTTAGTGAGAAACTTTCCAAAAGGCTTCAAATGAAGTCTTAAACACATTTATATAGTGTTTAAGTTTTGCACACGGTGGAATTCTACCCGATACCAGCGTTAGACGGGGTTTTTGGTCGTACCCAATTAAGTTACCGTAACCCGATACAGTAATATCTAGAAATATTCCGATCACTAAAGTGGGGTGCTAAAATGATTTCTAAATGTATTAAGACACCCATTAAGTCATTTTAAATGTGTACTAAATAATGACTTAATTGAACGGAAGATCGGAAATCGAAATGGAAACGACGATTAGTTGCGCGAATTGTACTACGAAAAGTTACAGTAAAATGATACAGAAATTTCAGGTTGTTACATGTAGATACGAATAAATAGATAGATGACAAGTATATTTGATAAACGTAAAAACGTACAATACTTGTTTAAACAATTGATAAAACTTAGCGTTCAAGCACATAAATGAGCCTAAGATACAATTTCTATAACTTGCATAAATATATAAATGTATATATTTTTGTGTATGTATGAGATATATTGAAACAACCAAGTTGATAACCGTCTATATAGTCATAGCACATTTGCAGTTGAATGTATATGTTATTTTTATTAGCTGTATTGTTTAACAACATAACACATGTAAATCTTGACGTTTTAAAATTATTTTTTTTAGCTAACATATAAGTGTTTAACAATTATTTCTCAATCTAGTAATGTGTATACGTAAAACAACGATATTTCATGCGTATTTGTATGATAAATATCATTTAGTACACATACTACCATGTACAGACGAGGGCCAGACATGAAACACTGAAGGGTAGTAAATTTTACGAAAAGATGATGATATTGTTTGTATAGTAAAAGCATTTAGGTATGCATATATAATATAATACACGTACTACATGTATGCCCCCCCCCCCAGGAAAATATGTAAAAGTGGGGTTGTAACACTCATGTTGATGTGTCGTGAGATGTTTTTTAATATTGGAATCCGAGAACGAAGATGTGTTGTTGTGGATTTGAACTTCCGAGATTAGCTCAATTTTGATGAAGGGAGAGGTGGTAGGAGGGTTCTAAAATGATGGGAGAACTCCAAATTGGTAAAAATTTTGATGTGCAAAAGTTCTGAGGTTAGTTAAAATTCTAAGGCTATAGAAGTCTGAGGTGAAAAATGACCAAAAGCGGCAAAAATCCGAAACTGGCCAAAGTTCCTGTCACACGCCGAAACCGATGGCGGAAACATTCTGGGGCGGAGGACGTCATGTGTAGTATCACAACCAATGTACATAGTAAGCATAGTAAACATAAAACATTACATTACATATGATTAATTACATTTGTTTGAAAGTAAAGTAATACGTGTTTATCTATACAATAGTTTGAACAAAAGTAAAGATGTGTCTTCTAAAACGCTCCGTCTTCTCCAAAAGATCGCGAGTATCTGTCTAATGTGGACCTAAGAATACAAGTAGTTTGAAAATCAGCATAAAGCTGGTGAGTTCATAAGCTGTTTGTTTATGTAAAAAAAAGATCATGTTTCCTTTGGTTGTTCTGACAAGTTGTTATTCAAGAAAATCCCATATTTTCTAACATGTTTGTTGATTTCCATAAGAGAGACCCTGATTATCACCAATACGATAACAAAACCATAAGTTGAGATAATTGGACTACCTTCCAGTACGAAAGTAGGTAGTCTTATTACATAAATAAGACTATAGAAGAAAGAAAGAAAATAAATCCGTGAATAAAACTATTTTGTTTAATACGTATTGTGAGTCGGATAACCATGTAATATGAAACGAGACCTCCTTGACGTTCTTCAGGCGTCGGACGATATCCAGAATTTGTCACCCCATGCGTGCCCACGTAACTATAGCTAGCTGTTAAGGTGTGGGATTGTCAGTCCCGAATAGATCTATTCACAAATTCCATAAGAGAGACCCTGATTATCACCAATACGATAATTCTCACAAGCTAGTATTAAATTATTCATGGTGTACTCAGTCGTTATCAAACATCATAGTTGTTTTGAAACATAATATAGTAAAAAACAGTCTAATACAATGAAATTATTTGGCATGATACTCTAAATTAAACAGAGATAAACTGAATCAGACATAGTTTATCTATAAACTTTGAATGAAATCTGTGTCCGTAAAACAAGAACTGAAGATCCCAAATTATTCCCATAATAATTTGATTGGTTTGATTGTTTCCTTTACTGTAATTGAAATCCATGTGGTTATATTCGATAAAACATCCCTTATGCTCCGCATAATACATAAGGGGTAAAGATATCTAAAAGTTTGCCAGATATTTATAGAATTTCATCAGTTTTAAGTTTCGAAAACATTTATAATTTGCTTGTATCCCCCCCCCCCCCCCCCCCCGTCTGAAAACCTTGAAAACATGGAAAAACGTAGGGGTATGAACTCACCAGTCAAGAAACGTGTCGGTTTGGATGCTAAACATCAGTTCGAGGCTTGATTACACGTGAGGTTCCTATGTAATATGAAGAGATACATAAATTGTATCTAATTAGACCTTGATTTACTAATTAACATGAATTAACACTCCGAGGGGCGAAAACACTTCAATTCAAGTGTTTGGAGTGACCCAGGTAGCATCTAAAGGTGTGTAAGGCTTGGAGATGGAGTTTACTCTTCAAGAGTAAACTCCTAAAGGATATTATGGCCCAAATGATCAACTCCCCCTGAGCTTACGGTCGTAATCTCATGGTGGGGTGTTCTTGGTTGCTAAATGGCCTTATAACACTTGTGGGGTAACGTTAGGCTTGGTTTTAAGGCATTGGAATGAAATTTGAACAACATAAGGACCATTTGAGGAGTTTATAGCATTAAACTAGGAGTTTACAGCCGTAAACTCTTATGTACCCATTCTAAGTGTGTTTTGGTGGTTCTAGATTAATCACATGTGATTCCATCTCATTTTACAAGTCATAGGATGAATTTAAGGCACCATTTGACCCATTTATAGGAGTTTAGGGCCCAGAAACCCATCCATGGGGGGTTTACGACTGTGAACTCCTAAGGGAGTGGTTTTTATCAATTTTAAGGTCCCTAACACATTTGTGGTTGCTTCTAGACATTATTCCAAGGCTTAGGAGGTGTTTAAGGGGCATCTTAGCACCTTGAAAGGTGTTTACGGTCCACGCATGTGCGTGGGCCGTAAAATCATGTTTACCCCTTAAATAATGAGTTTTTGGTGTTGCAATTCCAGTAATGTAAGCCGTAAGTCATATCTAAGCTCCAAAGTTGGTTTGGAAGGGTTTGGGGGCTCCAAAACCCCCCTCTTTGTGTGTTTACGGCCTAAGGATGTTCCAGGGCCGTAAACACATGTTTATGGTCCTATTTCATAACTTTAACACGAATTTGAAGGATAAAGATGTTATAATATGAGCTAGGATAGTTATGTTACCGATTTGGAGCTTGGAATGTAGTGATTTTTGATTCAAAAGCTTAGATATGTAGAGAGAGAGTAGAGAGAGGGTGAAAAGTTTCAAAATGAAGTTATTTGAACTTTAAATATTGGTTAAGTTTGAGACACGATGGAATTCTACCCGATACTGACGTTGAACGGGGCTTTTGGCCGTACCCGATTTGGTTTCCGTAACCCGACATGGTCGAAACTTATTATTTTTCCAAATAAATATTTGGAATGTTTTCACGCAATTCTAATGTTTTCTGACACTTATGATGTTAAAATGAGAAGTCCCAGTTAAATTAATTTAAAACAAAGTTAACGGAAAAATTGGAACGTAATGGCTTTATTAACGGAAACAGGTTACAGTGACGGAAAAAATTACGGGTTGTCACATTATCCCCCCGTTAGAGAAAATTTCATCCCAAAATTTAAATTTAAGATACAAATCATGGAATTGGAAATAGATGCGGATACTTTTGTTTCATCGAGTCTTCGCGCTCCCAAGTGAACTCATGTAACAACCCGTTATTTCAAGTCAGTAAAAATCGAGTCCTGTAACCTCTTTGAGAAAGGAAATAGAATATCATCGAAAAATGAAGTATTCAAAAACTCTATTTGGAGTACACTATGTCGTAGTTATCGTCTTAAGGTTTCCAAACATATAAATAACACAAAAATCCGAGTTATAATGAAGAAGTTATGCTCATTCTAAGTTTTCCGACAAAAACCAGCAATACGAAGTTGCGTAAAAACGCCAAGTTTCAATAAAACACTTTCCGACCTTAGGTGTCTAAATGAAAGTCGTAGATATCGTTAAACTACAAACATGCATAAAAAGAACGCTCAAATCGCACATCGTATGAATAAGTTATGAATTTTTAAAGAAATTCCTTAATCACGTCATTTTAATAAATAAATAATAAAAATAATTCCGGAATTTGCCAACGGAATCTAAATGAAAGTTGTAGATCGTAGTCTCACCTTCGCGGGGATACAAAGAACGTCAAAAACGGAGTTCGTATGAAGGAGATATGAATTTTCGAAGTTTGATAATTAATTTATATATATTTTTATTAAAACTTCGGTATTATCCGAAGGGGAGTCAGCGTCCTCATCCGAGGTACGCGCTGCGTACCCCTGTACGCCCCGCGTACCCGAGGAACATGGCCTCAAACCGTCCACGTCGCCCTATGCGAGGCACCCGACCCGCCGTCCCATCCGACCCGACTGCCTGAGCCGTCCCATCCGAGGCCGAGGCAGTCGAGGCTTCAGTCACGCATGACATACGCGTACGCGCTGCGTACGAGCGTACGCCCCGCGTACGAGGCCTCTCAGGCCCCCCTATAAATAGCATGCAAGGGTTCCCGGGAAAATGGCCCATTCTCTCTCCTTTTTCTTGCGTTTTACCTCGTTTTCCGTGCTCGCACTACCCCGAAGCCCTGGTCATTTTGTGCAAGTCCCGAATGTCGATTTTTCTCCCGAGGAATCCCGAGATTTCCGAGAAAAATCCATTTCCCGAGACGAAACTCCGCCCGGTTTTCCATCTTGCTATCTTCAAGCTTTCAAGCGAGTTCATACCCCTTTCAAACACACTTTAAATACATTTTCAAATGCTTTTATACTCTTTTAGGGGGGAATACAAGTAAACATACGGTTATTATCGTGTATTTTATAAAGTTTCACTTAGCTTCTTTTACCAAATAAATCACTTGGAACTCATTACTATTATGGAAAACTCTTGTCATACTTTGTGTGCATTAGACTTATACAAAGTATATAACGATTTCAAAGTACCTTTCATTGCCAAGTCGTTTTATACATTCTAAAAACTTATGATTTTGATTTGTCAAACATTGTGAAAAAGGATAAACTTTGCATAGAAAAATATCACTTTAATACGAGCTTAATTGAGAATCCATGAGATGTGTATATCTTCAAACGTTACTTTTCTTTATTAGAAAGTAATGCTGCAAGTCCTGTCTATAACCAGAGTCTCCCGTTCGGAGAACGTGTCAAATGTGTATAGATCTATACGGGAAGTCATGATCCCGCGCCCTGACTGTTAGCTACAGTCCATCTTTTGGGGTGACAGCTATCATAACGTTGCGACGCCTAAAGAACATCGTTACAGGCATATTATGTTTAGTATGGTTATAAAACTCATCGGATATACAATTATTATGGTATTATGCTTTTATGAACGAGTAGCTATTAAAACTATTCTTCATCTAACAAATGCGATCTTCGTATAGTTTTATTATATAAAACTATGACACAACTTTTGAGAACGTTGGTTTCTTGCGATTTTCAGTCTTAGAGACTGCCATTTATGTTAGGAAAATAAGGGTTTCTCCTGCATACAAACCCAACAACTAATAGGAAAATAAGGGATTTTCCAGGTGCAATTATTTACAACTTATAACACGAACATTTATATGCATTTCATGCTTTTATAAGAAAATAAGGGTTTTTCTTGGAAAACAGAACAACTCGTATTTCAACCATTAGGGAAAAATATGGGATTTCTGGATCTAATACATTCACTTTCAACACAACAAATCACAGCTCTTTACATTTGAAATGCTGCGTTTTCTGGAAAATATACACCCATTTTGGAATGGCATCCAATTTTTCTAAACTACTTATGAACTCACCAACTTAATTGTTGACACTTTTTCTTTGAAATAACTTGTATTCTCAGGGAACCGCTAAGCAGGTTTGGGAATCAACTTTTGGGATTAACGCGCTGGCGTTAATTACTTCTTTTGAATGATGTTTATGTATTTATCTTTTGAACATGTAATGAATACAACTATGTAAACATCTTGGAAACTTTAATATATATGGTGTTGTGTACTTTCCTTTCTATGAACTGTTATGATACTGAATATGACGTCCTCCGCCCCCGAACGTTTCTGCCGTTCTGGTTTGGGGGTGTGACAGATTGGTATCAGAGCTTTGTTTATAGGGAATTAAGTATATCAAAACCATTCCTTTTTTATATACAACTATAAACTCAACTGGGCAAAAACACTCTGAGGAAAATTCATACTTTTGAAAGTAAATCTAATTAGTTTTAAGGTAAGCATGCACTCATTTTTATACTAATAACAGTTTCATAGTAAATAACTTTAGAAGTATTATAAATAAGTTGTGCAGCACAGGTACGCCTTGGGACATGTAATCGGAACTGGGAAGAATATAGCCTGATCAACTATATTTGTCCAAGAGCCGACTAACGTATGCCAAGGAGTGTCTATAATGGACAACAAATTTAAAACTTACCAAAACCATATCGCTAAAGAATATTGAGGGAGTATTCGAGTGCCGTCAGCCATTAAACTTAAGGGTAAGTTTCATGTGCTCTAGCTTATAGTAAACTTTTAACTCTATTCTCGTATAGTCTAAATGGCGGGATTCCATCACCCCAATGACCCCTACTACCCCAACCAAGGTAATGGAGGGTGGATCGAAGAAGATCCTGAAGAAGACGAAGAGCCTATAGAGTTGGAGGGAGGGGATGACTCTGGCACGGATTCGGAGCCAGAAATTATAAATCCACCAATCCCACAATCTCCCGTCCACGTGAGGAATTTCCAAGGACCCACTCCAGTATGGGGAAGTCACCTCCATCATTAGAGCCAACAACAAAGCTTACGCCCTCCTTACGGCATGTGCCGAGACTTCTATGATGTGAGAGGCGGGGGATCAGCCGACCGCGCACTTCCGGTCATGGTTGGCAAACTCGCCAACCAGTGCTATCAATCCGGAGTGCAAGCCAACCGAATCCGAGAGGTCAATATGGAAGTACAAATCCACACGGCCGATATCAACCGCCTAGAGTTGTTGCAGAACGACATCCACATTTGCACCGAAGCATTTCAAGCTCAAGCAAATGCAGCCTTCGCAGAATTAAGAGAACAACAAGCTGCGTTTGATAGACGCCTCATGGAGTCGAAGCAGTCCGACATGGAGTCGAGCTCCAAACGCAAAGCGCACCGCAAGTAGTACTTGCCCAACTCTCAAATTTTGTTATAAATTAGGACTTCGGATAAAAGTATTATTTTCTTTAAATTGTTCTGTAATCGGAGGCCTTTAGAAAGGCCAAGAAATTTTGTCTAGACCCCGCTGTAACACAACTATATGTCTAATATATATAAGGGTATACCCCCTTTCTTGTTGTTGTTAATCATGCGCAAATTGTTCGATTCATTGGTACATCTATTCAAACTTTACTTTCAAGCTCAAAACATTGTGTCAGTCAAACCCAACTTCTTAGAACTATTAGAAGTTAACTCAATATCATTCAACTCTGAACTGCCAAAACTTATAAATTTTTCCATATTTTTTCTTTTGGCAGCAAGATGCCTCCTCGTCCAAACCTAAGGCCCAGGCCGGGCACGGTACCACCACCACCTCCACCACCAGCTTATGATCCAGCCATGGTTCAGGCTACTATCACAGCAGTAGTAACTGCAGCCCTCTCGCAAATAAACTCCCACGGAAATGGAGGGGCGGGAAGCAGCACGAATCATCCAAATCATGGCACTGGTCATGGCCAAGGAAGAGAATGTACTTACAAGGAGTTCTCTAACGCTAAGCCAAAAACTTTTAATGGAACTGGGGGAGTCATTTCACTAATGCAATGGTTCGAGAAGACCGAAACGGTCTTCGAGATCTGCTCATGCCTAGAAGCAAGCAAAGTCAAGTTCGCTACTTGCACTTTCGTAGATCGAGCCCTCACTTGGTGGAAAAGCCATGTGAACTCAGTGACACTCACTGTCGCCAACACCATGAGTTGGGACGATCTAAAGGTTCTACTACTGGAAGAATACTGCCCAAGGGGCGAAGTGCAAAAGCTTGAGCAGGAGCTCTGGAATCTAAAAATGGCTGGGTCTGACCTAGTCACCTACACAGTTAGGTTCAACGACCTCGCTGCACTGTGCCCTACCATGGTCAACCCAGAATCAAAGAAGGTTGAAAGGTACATTTGGGGGTTGTCACCCCAGATTCAAGGGCATGTCCTAGCTTTCGGCCCTGTTACCTACAACAGCACTAAACGCCTGGCTCAGCGACTCATCGACCACGGAGTAAAACCCAGTATCATTTCAACAACCGCAAATCCACCTAGGGAGGCTCAGGGCCAGAGTAGGCCTTGGAACAAAAGGAGGGGACAAACTCTCCAGGAAAACCCCAAGAAACAACAAGTAATAACGACCCATGCTATGACTGTACCTGTGAACCGTGCCCCCACAAGCTCATATAATGGGAAACTTCCTAAATGCAACCGATGCAGCTTCCACCACCACGGTCCTTGCCCTGATCTTCAATGCACCAGGTGTAATAAGAGGGGACATACAGCCCGCTATTGCAAAGGGCCAACCCAACCATCCGTCCCCACTACTAATACCGGGGTAAGCCGCGCCTGCTTTGAGTGCGGAGACACGGGGCACTACCGCAGGGACTGCCCAAGGGCAAACAACCGGAATACCGGCGGAAGGGGCCGAGTTTTCGCAATGGGACAAGATGAAGCCATTGCGGACCCTACTGTTGTTACGGGTACGTTTCTTCTCGATAACTCGTATGCATGCAATTTGTTTGATAGTGGAGCGGAAAGGAGTTTTGTGAGTCACGACTTTAAAAGCCTGCTAAAATCAATACCACAATCATTAAGTGAACCATTCATAGTAGAAATGGCCAACGGGAAAACCGAAGGCACTAAGGAGATATACTTAAACTGCACCCTAACTTTAAACGATAATCCCTTTTCAATCAACCTCATGCCAGTCTCGATTAAGAGTTTCGATGTCATCATTGGCATGGATTGGCTGAGTTCTCATCATGCGGACATTCTATGTTACGATAAGGCCGTTCGCCTTAATCTGCCAACCGGCGAAACTTTCATTTTCTTGGGCGACAAACCAAGTACCACTCTTCGTATCATCTCAAGTATCCAAGCTCGGAAATGCCTACGCAAGGAGTGTCACGCATTCTTGGCACATGTTGTAGATGTGAAACGCGAAGTCCAAGACATCAAGAGTGTGCCCGACGTACGCGATTTTCCCGACGTTTTTCCCGAGGACCTTCCGGGAATACCACCCGCGAGACAAGTTGAGTTCCGAATCGATCTAGTTCCCGGAGCTACCCCAGTAGCCAAAGCAACCTATCGATTAGCCCCGGAAGAGATGCAAGAGCTATCCAGCCAACTGAATGAACTACTTGGAAAAGGATTCATCAGGCCGAGCTTCTCGCCATGGGGAGCACCCGTACTGTTCGTGAAAAAGAAGGATGGATCATTCATAATGTGCATCGACTACCGAGAACTCAACAAACTTACCATCAAGAACCGATACCCCCTACCCCGAATCGATGACTTATTCGACCAACTCCAAGGAGCCAACTACTTCTCCAAGATCGATCTGAGGTCGGGATATCACCAGCTGCGAGTCCTGGAGAGTGATATTCCCAAGACGGCCTTCCGAACACGATACGGACATTACAAGTTCGTAGTGATGCCGTTCGGACTAACCAATGCCCCGGCCGTATTCATGGATCTAATTAATCGGGTATGTCATCCATTGTTGGATAAATTCGTGATAGTATTCATAGACGACATACTTATTTATTCAAAGAATAAAGAAGAACATGGTCAACATCTGAGGCAAGTTTTAGAGACATTACGGACTGAGAGACTGTATGCAAAATTCTCAAAATGTGAATTTTGGATTAGAAAGGTGGACTTCTCGGTCACGTGGTCAGCAAGGAAGGAATCCACGTGGATCCATCAAAAATCAAGGCTATCAAAAACTGGACTGCGCCAACTACACCAACAGAAATTCGCCAATTTCTAGGTCTTGCTGGTTATTACCGAAGGTTCATCCAGAATTTCTCCAGCATCGCAAAGCCTCTTACCGCCTTAACCCAGAAAGGTGTGACCTACAATTGGGGAGAAAAGCAAGATGCTGCATTTCAGACTTTGAAACAGGCCCTTTGCAGTGCGCCCATCCTTTCTCTCCCAGAAGGGACCGAAGATTTTGTGGTGTATTGCGACGCTTCGAAGCAAGGGCTGGGCTGTGTACTAATGTAGAGGGGAAAGCTTATTGCATATGCCTCACGACAACTGAAAACGCATGAGGTCAATTACACCACTCATGATTTAGAGCTTGGGGCGGTGATCTTCGCTCTTAAAATATGGAGACACTACCTATATGGTACCAAATGCACTATCTTTACAGACCACAAGAGCCTACAACACATCTTCGACCAGAAAGAGTTGAACATGAGACAGCGACGTTGGGTCGAATTACTCAACGACTACGAATGTGAGATTCGCTATCATCCAGGAAAGGCTAACATCGTGGCAGATGCCCTTAGTCGTAAGGAGTACTCTGGCCGAAGAGTGAAGTCATTAGCCATGTCAATCCATTCACACCTGTCGACACAAGTCAAGGAAGCTCAAATAGAGGCCCTGAAACCCGAAAACGTGACAGGTGAGACCCTTAGGGGAATGGACAAGAATTTAGAAATCAAGAGTGACGGAGCACGCTACCTCATGAACCGAATATGGACGCCCAAGTTTGGTGGACTTAGAGAGGTAGTTATGAGCGAGGCACACAAGACTCCATACTCCGTACACCCCGGGTCAGAAAAGATGTATCAAGATCTCAAACAACTCTACTGGTGGCCAAACATGAAAGCAGAAATCGCTACATATGTGAGCAAGTGTTTGACTTGCGCCAAGATCAAAATAGAACACCAGAAACCCTCAGGACTACTCCAACAACCTGAAATTCCTGAGTGGAAATAGGAGCAGATTTCCATGGACTTCATAACGAAACTACCCAAAACTCAGGGTGGCCAAGATACTATTTGGGTAATCATCGATAGATTAACCAAGTCCGCTCATTTCCTACCGATCAAGGAAACTAATAAAATGGAAAAGCTATCGAGAATCTACATCCGAGAGATCGTACGACTCCATGGAGTGCCAATGTCTATCATCTCGGATAGAGACAGCAGATTCATGTCTAAATTCTGGAAATCATTGCAAAAATCCATGGGAACAAAATTGGACATGAGTACAGCCTATCACCCCCAAACTGACGGACAGAGCGAAAGAACGATCCAAACCTTGGAAGACATGTTGCGAGCATGTGTAAAGCATGGGATGTTCACTTACCTTTGGTTGAGTTCTCTTACAACAATATTTATCATACTAGTATCAATACTGCTCCATTTGAAGCCCTTTACGGCCGTAAGTGCAGATCACCTCTATGCTGGACGGAAGTGGGCGACACACAACTAGCAAAAGGTCTATTCCCTGATAGCACCCTCACTGGTCCAGAGATCATTAGAGAAACTACTGAAAAGATCGTGCAAATACGAGAACGACTGAAATCCTCGAGGGATATGCAAAAGAGCTATGACGACAAAAGACGTAAACCCTTGGAATTTCAGATTGGCGATCGGGTACTACTGAAGGTCTCACCCTAGAAGGGAATGATACGCTTTGGAAAGCGTGGGAAGCTAAATCCTAGGTACATTGGACCCTTCAAAATCATTTCAAGGGTTGGTCCAGTAGCCTACAAACTCCGACTTCCAATAGAGCTTAACAAAGTACATCCAGTATTCCACGTATCAAACCTGAAGAAGTGCCTGTCCGACGAAACACTTGTAATTCCACTCGATGAGATCAAACTAAATGAAAATCTTAACTTTGTGGAAGAACCCGTCGAGATCATGGATAGGGAAGTTAAACGAACTAAACAGAGTCGCATTCCAATAGTAAAGGTCCGATGGAATGCTAAGAGGGGACCTAAGTTCACGTGGGAACGAGAAGATCAAATGCAACAGAAGTATCCACATCTCTTCCCCAGCCCCTAAGACTGTTCTTTTGTATTAAAATTTCGGAACGAAATTCCCTCTAACGGGGGGATGATGTAACAAACCGTTATTTCAAGTCAGTAAAAATCGAGTCCTGTAACCTCTTTGAGAAAGGAAATAGAATATCATCGAAAAATGAAGTATTCAAAAACTCTATTTGGAGTACACTATGTGGTAGTTATCGTCTTAAGGTTTCCAAACATATAAATAACACAAAAATCCGAGTTATAACGAAGAAGTTATGCTCATTCTAAGTTTTCCGACAAAAACCAGCAATACAAAGTTGCGTAAAAATGCAAAGTTTCAATAAAACACTTTCCGACCTTAGGTGTCTAAATGAAAGTCGTAGGTATCGTTAAACTACAAACATGCATAAAAAGAACGCTCAAATCGGACATCGTATGAATAAGTTATGAATTTTTAAAGAAATTCCTTAATCACGTCATTTTAATAAATAAATAATAAAAATAATTCCGGAATTTGCCAACGGAATCTAAATGAAAGTTGTAGATCGTAGTCTGACCTTCACGGAGATATAAAGAACGTCAAAAACGGAGTTCGTATGAAGGAGATATGAATTTTCGAAGTTTGATAATTAATTTATATATATTTTTATTAAAACTTTGGTATTATCCAAAGGGGAGTCAGCGTCCTCATCCGAGGTACGCGCTGCGTACCCCTGTACGCCCCGCGTACCCGAGGAACTTGGCTTCAAACCGTCCACGTCGCCCTATGCGAGGCAACCGACCCGCCGTCCCATCCGACCCGACTGCCTGAGCCGTCCCATCCGAGGCCGAGGCAGTCAAGGCTTCGGTCACGCATGACGTACGCGTACGCGCTGCGTACGAGTGTACGCCCTGCATACGAGGCCTCTCAGGCCCCCCTATAAATAGCATGCGAGGGTTCCCGGGAAAATGGCCCATTCTCTCTCCTTTTTCTTGCGTTTTACCTCGTTTTCCGTGCTCGCACTACCCCGAAGCCCTGGTCATTTTGTGCAAGTCCCGAAGGTCGATTTTTCTCCCGAGGAATCCCGAGATTTCCGAGAAAAATCCATTTCCCGAGACGAAACTCTGCCCGGTTTTCCATCTTGCTATCTTCAAGCTTTCAAGCGAGTTCATACCCCTTTCAAACACACTTTAAATACATTTTCAAATGCTTTTATACTCTTTTAGGGGGGGAATACAAGTAAACATACGGTTATTATCGTGTATTTTATAAAGTTTCACTTAGCTTGTTTTACCAAATAAATCACTTGGAACTCATTACTATTATGGAAAACTCTTGTCATACTTTGTGTGCATTAGACTTATACAAAGTATATAACGATTTCAAAGTACCTTTCATTGCTAAGTCGTTTTATACATTCTAAAAACTTATGATTTTGATTTGTCAAACATTGTGAAAAAGGATAAACTTTGCATAGAAAACTATCACTTTAATACGGGCTTAATTAAGAATCCATGAGACGTGTATATCTTCAAACGTTACTTTTCTTTATTAGAAAGTAATGTTGCAAGTCCTGTCTATAACCAGAGTCTCCCGTTCGGAGAACGTGTCAAATGTGTATAGATCTATACGGGAAGTCATGATCCCGCGCCCTGACTGTTAGCTACAGTCCATCTTTTGGGGTGACAGCTGTCATAACGCTGCGACGCCTGAAGAACGTCGTTACAGGCATATTACGTTTAGTATGGTTATAAAACTCATCGGATATACAATTATTATGGTATTATGCTTTTATGAACGAGTAGCTATTAAAACTATTCTTCATCTAACAAATGCGATCTTCGTATAGTTTTATTATATAAAACTACGACACAACTTTTGAGAACGTCGGTTTCTTGCGATTTTCAGTCTTAGAGACTGCCATTTATGTTAGGAAAATAAGGGTTTCTCCTGCATACAAACCCAACAACTAATAGGAAAATAAGGGATTTTCCTGGTGCAATTATTTACAACTTATAACATGAACATTTATATGCATTTCATGCTTTTATAAGAAAATAAGGTTTTTTCTTGGAAAACACAACAACTCGTATTTCAACCATTAGGGAAAAATATGGGATTTCTGGATCTAATACATTCACTTTCAACACAACAAATCACAGCTCTTTACATTTGAAATTCTGCGTTTTCTGGAAAATATACACCCGTTTTGGAATGGCATCCAATTTTTCTAAACTACTTATGAACTCACCAACTTAATTGTTGACACTTTTTCTTTGAAATAACTTGTATTCTCAGGGAACCGCTAAGCAGGTTTGGGAATCAACTTTTGGGAATAACGCGTTGGCGTTAATTACTTCTTTTGAATGATGTTTATGTATTTATCTTTTGAACATGTAATGAATACAACTATGTAAACATCTTGGAATCTTTAATATATATGGTGGTGTGTACTTTCCTTTCTATGAACTGTTATGATACTGAATATGACGTCCTCCGCCCCTGAACGTTTCCGCCGTTCTGGTTTGGGGGTGTGAAAACTCAGGTCCCCGCTTGGCATTCCAGCGAACCTTCACTATCGGGATGCGACTTTGTTTCGTACGTTTGATCTTTCGATCCATGATTTTGATGGGTTGTTCTACAAAGTTCATGTTTTCGTTGATCACGATCTCATCAAGAGGAGTCACGAGGGTTTCATTGGATAAACATTTCTTAAGATTTGAGACACAGAATACAGGATGAATGTTGCTAAGCTCTTGAGGAAGTCGGAGTTTGTAGGCTACAGGACCGATCCTGGCAAGGATCTCGAAGGTTCCAATGTACCTCGGGTAAAGTTTTCCACGCTTTCCAAAGCGTATCAAACCTTTCCAAGGCGACACTTTCAACAAGACAAGATCTCCAACTTGGAATTCCAAAGGTTTCCATCGTTTATTGGCGTAGCTCTTCTGTCTGTCTCGTGAGGCTTTTAGTCGTTCATGGATTTGGGTGATCTTTTCGGTGGTTTCGCGGATGATTTTAGGACCAGTGAGAGCACTGTCGGGAATTTGACTCTTGGCTAGCTGCGTGTCTCCTACCTCGGCCCAGCACAGAGGCGATTTGCCCTTTCGACCATAGAGGGCTTCGAACGGGACAGCCTTGATACTCGTGTGGTAGTTGTTGTTATCCGAGAACTTGATCAAAGGCAAATGTGTGTCCCATGACTTTCTGAAATCAATGACACATGCTCTAAGCATGTCTTCCAAGGTTTGGATAGTTCTTTCACTCTGTCCGTCTGTTTGAGGATGATAAGTTGCACTCATGTCCAGCTTAGTTCCAAGAGCTTTCTGGAGGGACTGCCAAAACCTTGAGGTAAACCTGCTATATCGATCGAAGATAATGGACACAGGCACACCGTGCAGTCGGACTATCTCTTGGATGTAGACTCGCGTGAGTCTTTCCATCCTGAATGATTCTTAGTGAGTGGATTTTGTCAAACGATCGACAATTACCCAAATGGTATCGTACCCACTCGGACATTTGGGTAACTTGGTGATGAAATCCATGGTAATCATTTCCCATTTCCACTCGGGTATCTCGGGCTGCTTGAGCAGAACTGAGGGTTTCTGGTACTCAACTTTTACCTTGGTGCAAGTCAGGCACTTGCCCACGAAGGTTGCGATTTCGGCTTTCATGTTCGGCCGCCAGTATTGTTTCTTGAGATCTATGTACATCTTGTCAGAACCTGGGTGAACAGAGTATTTGGTCTTGTGAGCTTCGGTCATAACAACATCCCTGAAACCTCCGAACTTTGGGGTCCAGATTCGGTCCATGAAACAGTAGACTCCATCACCTCTGATCTCAAGTTTCTTATCCATTCCCCTCAAGGCTTCGCTTGACATGTTCTCTGGTTTTAGAGCTTCCAACTAGGCTTCTCGGATCTGTGTAGATAGGTGGGAATGGATAGTCATCATCAATTTCTTCTCCTTGCAGCTTCAACTCTCCTTTCTGCTTAGGGCATCTGCTACCATATTGGCCTTACTGGGATGGTAGCGGATTTCGCACTCGTAATCACTGAGTAGTTCTACCCATCGCTAATGCCTCATGTTTAAGTCATTCTAATTAAAGATGTGCTGCAGACTTTTACAGTCAGTGAAGATCGTCCACTTAGTTGCATAGATATAATGTCTCTAAATCTTCAGTGCAAAAACCACTACTCCTAACTCCAGGTCGTGTGTTGTGTAGTTGATTTCATGTGCCTTCAGCTGTCTCGAGGCATAAGCAATAACTTTTCCTCTCTGCATAAGCACACAACCTAATCCCTGATTGGATGCATCGCAATAAACAACGAAGCTGTTCCTTCGGGTAGGGACACAATAGGCGTGCTGCACAGGGCTCGTTTCAATGTTTGGAATGTGGTTTCCTTCTTCTCACTCCAACAAAAGGGTACACCTTTCTGTGTCAGAGCGGTTAGGGGTTTGGCGATTCCAGAAAAATTTTGGATGAACCTGCATTAGTAGCCAGCGAGACCCAAGAATTGACAGATTTATGTGGGTGTCTTCGGTGCTGACCAATCCTCTATGGCTTTGATCTTGGAAGGGTCCACATGTACACCTTCCTCGCTTACCAGGTGACCAAGGAAAGTTACCTTCTGAATCTTGAATTTACACTTTGAGAATTTCGCGTACAACTTTTCAGATCTAAGGGTTTCCAATACTAATCTCAAGTTTTGTTTTTGATCTTCTTCTCTTCTGGAATAGAAAAGTATGTCGCCAATGAACACGATGACGAACTTGTCCAGAAAAGGATGACACACCCGGTTCATTAGGTCCATGAAAACCGATGGTGTGTTGGTTAGACCGAAGGGCATCACTACGAACTCGTAGTGTCCATACCGAGTCCTAAAAGTTGTTTCGGAAACATCACTTTCATGAGCAAGTAGCTGATGGTACCCTGACCTAAGGTCTATCTTCGAAAAGTAACTGGCTGCCTAAAGTTGATCGAAGAGGTCGTCTATTCGAGGAAGGGGATATCGGTTTTTGACGGTCAAATTATTTAGCTCACGATAGTCGATACACATCCGGAAGGATCCATCTTTCTTCTTTACAAACAATACCGGAGCTCCCCAGGGTGAGGAACTCGGTCTGATGAATCCTTTGCAGAGTAGCTCATTGAGCTGGCTCGATAACTCCTACATTTCTACTGGAGGTAAGCGATACGGAGATTTGGCTACGGGGGTAGCTCCAGGAATTAGGTTGATGCGAAACTCAACTTGACGTTCGGGAGGAATTCCCAGGAGCTCTTCGGGAAAGACATTAGGAAAGTTACAGACTTTGTGGATGCTCTCGGGGTCTTTAACTTCCTGCTTCTCGTTGACTACATGGGCTGGGAATGCGTGACACTCCTTTCGCAGAAGCTTTTGAGCTTTGATGCAAGATATGATGTGAAGATTGGAACTGAGTTTATCGTTGTAGATCATGAGAGTCTGACCATAGGGGAGATTGAGACGGATGGATTTTTCATAACAAAGGATATCGACATGATTGGGACTCAACCAATCCATGCCAATAATAACATCAAAGCTCTTAATGGAAACTAGCATTAGATCGATAGGGAAGGAATGATCGTTCAGGGTAAGGGTACAACCTATGAATATGTCGCTAGCGCTTTCTTTCTCACCGTTATCCATCTCGACGGTAAATGTTTCGGTTAAAGGTTGGGGATTATGTTTAAGAAGACGTTTGAATGAATGGATAACAAAACTACTTTCCGCACCAGAATCGAAAAGTATACTAGCATAAAAGTTGTCAAGGAGGAATGTACCCAAGACAAGGGTGGGATCGGTGACTGCCTCTTCTCATCCCATAGCTTGGACTCTCCCCGTGTTATCTGTTGTAGCTGCCTTAGGGCAGTTTCTCTTGAAATGCCCTACTTCCCCACATCTGTAGCAGGCCTAACCGACACCCGCTCCGGAAGATTGATTTGTTGATTAGGCTGGTTTTCTATAGTTTCGAGCAAGGTGGCCCTTCTTGACATAGTTGTTGTAGTGTATTTCACGACAGGGCCCTAGATTACAATGATGATGGCTGCACTTGCTGCACCATGGAAAGGTACCAATGTATCCGCTGGTAGGAGTATGAGCGGTGGATCCAACGACAGAAACATTAACAGGGGTAGTAGCAGTGTGGACTGCCACAGTTTGTTGCTTCTTAGAGGATCCTTGTGAACCTTGGGCCTTTCGTTTGTTCCAGAATTTCTTTTTACTACCACCAGTACTTTTAACCGGTTCAGGAGTGGTGACCTCTTCATCGAGATTGTCTCCACGATCAATCAGGGTTTGCGCCAGACATTTAGTGCTGTCAAAAGTGTCTGGCTTTGCAGCCAAAACATTCCCTTTGGTTGGCTGCGTCAGCCCCCAGATAAATCTTTCAATCTTTTTACTTTTCGAAGTAACCATTCCCGGACAGAGAAGCACTAGGTCTTTGAATCTGGAGGTGTAAGCAGTGATGTCGGAACCCTTCATCTTTAGATTCCAAAGTTCATGCTCCAATTTCTGCATCTCGCCCCACAGGTGATACTCATCAAGTAGAAGTTCCTTCATGGATTCCTAACCCATAGCATTGGCTACAGGTAGGATTAGGTATTTGACTCGACCGTTCCACCAAGTCAAGGCTTTATCGGTGAGGTGCAGGTGGCAAACTTCACCTTATCCGATTCAGAGCAGGCATAGATTTCGAAAATAGATTCGATTTTCTCGAACCATCGGGTTACGGCAATGACACCTCTAGTGCCATCGAAAGATGTGGGTTTCGCGTTCATAAAGTCTTTATAGGAAGACTCCTTCTGGTGTCCCTGGTTACCATCCTGGTTTTAAGATTGGGTACCACCTCCTGAACCACCAGAGCCACCGGAGTTCATTTGAGAAATGGCGGTTGCCATTGTGACAGTAACAGCTGCCTCGAACATCACCGGATCAAATTGAGGAGGAGGTGGTAGTGGAGGAGGGTTGTTGATCTTTGAGCTGGGTGTCTTTTTTGGAGGCATCTTTATCTATAATAGCCAAGAAAGATAGGATTATAAGTCCTCTGAATTGAATCAAGAGATACGGAACAAGAAATATCTCTTTATGACAGATATAAAGTTCTAGTAAGCGATGAAACAGGAAAGAGTTATCAAAGCAAATAAATTATCGCTAAGGAAGGAAGGAGTAGCATCACTCTGAATGAATTTCTACAAAGTACTCGGTTCTGACTAAGATATTCCCATAGTATCTTATGTTTCGTTGTATCGATGGCTCATTGTTTGGATCTTAGGTAAGTTTTAGGCATGCTGCACACCACAGTCACTCCCAAACACATGTTGGTCGTGTCTCGAATGAATATAGTTGATCAGGCTATATTGACCCTAGATACGACTACATAACTGCCCAGGTTTAACCGCAGCACACAACACCCAATTACTTATGTTTTGTTCTACTCGTAGTTACGGTTTCCCGACAGTTAGGTATACTTGTATACTTTTGAAAATACTTATATTTTAAAGTATACTTTTAGTTCAGAGTACTTTGTCCCCTTAGTGTTTATAGTCTTATACAATATAAGGTATGGTATACTAGTTCACTATAAACAAGGGCTTTGATACCAATCTGTCCAACCCCGAAACTGATGGCCGAAACGTTCCGGGGCGGAGGACGTCATGTGTAGTATCACAACTAATGTACATAGTAAGCATAGTAAACACAAAACATTACATTACATATGATTAATTACCTTTGTTTGAAAGTAAAGTAATACATGTTTATCTATAAAATAGTTTGAACAAAAGTAAAGACGTGTCTTCTAAAATGCTTCGTTTTCTCCAAAAGATCGCGGGTACCTGTCTAATGTGGACCTGAGATTACAAGGAGTTTGAAAATCAGCATAAAGCTGGTGAGTTCATAAGTTGTTTGTTTATGTAAAAAAAAGATCATGTTTCCTTTGGTTGTTCTGAAAAGTTGTTATTCAAGAAAATTCCATATTTTCTAACATGTTTGTCAATTTCCATAAGAGAGACCCTGATTATCACCAGTACGATAAGAAAACCATAAGTTGAGATCATTGGACTACCATCCAGTACAAAAGTATGTAGTCTTATGACATAAATAAGACTATAGAAGAAAGAAAGAAAATAAATCTATGAATAAAACTATTTAGTTTAATACGTATTGTGAGTCGGATAACCATGCTAATATGACACGAGACCTCCTTGACGTTCTTCAGGCACCGGACAATATCCAGAATTTGTCACCCCAGGCGTGCCCGTCTAAATGTAGCTAGCAGTTAAGGTGTGGGATTATCAGTCCCGAATAGATCTATTCACAAATTCCACGCTCTCCCTCCAGGAGATTCTAGTTTTTCTTACGGGGAGGATTTACTGATAACCCGAAGTGTTTGATGAAGATAATTCTCACAAGCTAGTATTAGATTATTCACGGTGTACTCGGTCGTTATCAAACATCATAGTTGTTTTGAAACATAATACAGTAAAAACAGTTCAATACAATGAAATTATTTGGCATGATACTCTAAATTAAACAGAGAAAAACTGAATCAGACATAGTTTATCTATTAACTTTGCATGAAATCTGTATCCGTAACACAAGAAGTGAAGATCCCAAATTATTCCCATAATAATTTGATTGGTTTAATTGTTTCCTTTGCTGTAATTGAAATCTATGTGGTTATATTCGATAAAACATCCATTATGCTCCGCATAATACATAAGGGGTAAATGTCACACCCCGAAAACCAAAGACGGAAACATTTTCGGGGCGGACTCCACGTTGAGTATCAAATCCAATGTACATAGTTACACAGTAAACACAAAACATTAGTTCATAAGCGGTGTACATGTCTAATTCTGACCTGAGAATACAAGCATTTTGAAAATCAGCATAAAGTTGGTGAGTTCATAAGCGGTTTAGTTTTGAAAAGAATGAGTTCCCTTTTTGGTTTTTGAAAAAGTTGTTATCCAATAAAATCCCATATTTTCTTATGTAAAAACAGTTTAGTTATCATTTCGTTACTTAATTCGTTTACGAGTTGTTACGTTATTCCAGGAAAATCCCATATTTTCCTAAGTGTTTAGCTGTGCTTTTGATACTTAATTAGTAGTTTAGATTTCGATGTACTAGTAACTACCTTACTTATAGTATTAGTTAAGTATTCTGATATCTTAGTTATCCTACATTCAATTGTTGATTATCTGCTATACATAGTGGTATTTTCGAATATTTGGATCCACTCAGAAACGTACATTAACAGTATTTTCGATGTTCTGGTGATTTCCAAAAGAGTACCTTAGATGTATTTTCGAATCTCTGTCGACATCCTAAGTCGTATATATTTGAAACTCAGTCGATGTCCAGAGGCGTACTTTCGAATTAACTTAGAAACTCTGGTGACACTCAAGGCGTACACTAATTGTATTTCCGAAGTCTTAGCATCATCCAAAGGCATTATTTCATATTCGTATTCATTCTATCCTATTAGCTATATTCGTATTCGTATTCGTTCTATCCTATTAGCTATATTTGTATTCGTATTCGTTCTATCCTATTAGTTATATTCGTATTCGTATTTGTTCTACCCTATTAGTTATCTTAGTATTCGTTCTATCATATTAGTTATATTCGTATTTGTATTCGTATTCGTATTCGTTTTATCCTATTAGTTATCTTCGTATTCGTATTCTTATTCGTAATATATTCTATTTCTATTCGTATTCGTATTCATATTCGTTCTATTCTATTAGTTATATTTGTATTCGTATTCATTCTATCCTATTAGTTATATTCGCATTCGTATTTGTATTAATATTTGTTTATGATTAGTATGATTCCTTATTCAAATCATAATATGAAACTTAATTTATAACATCTTTTTAAAGGAATCTACATTTAGTTTGACAATCTACTCTGCAATTCGAAACAATGATTAGTACGAGTTTCGGTATTAAAAGTATACATAGTGTGAAACATTTGAACATAAAATAATAAGTTTTAGTAAAAGATTTCCTTGTACTTTTTCTTGTATTCCCCCCTGAAAACATTTGAAAAACATTTGAAAAAGGGTAGGGGTATGAACTCACCGTTCAAGAAACTTGTCGGATTGGATGCTAAGTGTCGGTTTCGGGCTTGATAACGCGCGAGGTTCCTATGTAATATGAAATGATATACAAATGTATCTAATTAGACTTTAAATCACTAATTACATACAATTATACACTCCAAGACGCGAAAACACTTCAAATCAAGTGTTTGGAGCGACACGGTGACATCTACGGATGTATATGGCTTGGATAATGTGTTTACTCTTCGAGAGTAAACTCCTTATGGAGTTTCCAGCCCTAAGACCAACTCCAAATGATTTCACGGCCGTGAACTCATTGGTGAGGGTTTTATGGTGCAAAATGGCCTTATAGGACATAGGAGTGGATTAGACTTACACATGGACTATTTAATGGAGTTTACGACAGTAAACTAGGATTTTACGGCCGTAAACTCCCCCAAACTAAATCCTTTGATGCTTTGGTAGTCCTAGGTCCTTTACAAGTGTTTCTAAGTCATAGTACAAGCATTGGGGTGAGTTTAAGGTGCCATAAGACCATGTTTTAGGAGTTTACGGCCTAAGAACCCATTCATAAGGGGTTTACGGCCGTAAGCTCCTATGGGAGGAGTTATAACATGTTTAAGGTCCTTATCTTGGTTGTAGTTGCTTCTAGACTTCATTCTAAGGCTTATGAGGTGTGTAAGTGGCATTTTAACACCTAAAAAGGAGTTTACTCCCCAAGAATTGGTGTTTACGGTCCAAGCATGTGCTTGGGCCGTAAACTCATGTTCATGCTCTAAATGAAGAGTTTAAGGTGTTCTAAATCCATGCATGCAAGTCCCTTAGGCATATCTAAGCTCCAAATGAGATTTGGAAGGGTTTTATGGCCCAAAAACCTCGTTTATGTGAGTTCACGGCATAGGGATGTTCTAGGACCATAAACTCATGCTACTGGTCCTATTTCTCATATAATCCACGAATTTGAAGGCCAAAGGTGTTATACTAGGAGTTAGGATAGTTACCTTGATGATTTGGAGCTTGTTTTGGGTGATTTTTGGCTTGATTTCGAGTTCTAGAGAGAGAAAGTAGAGTGAGAGTAGAGAGAGAGAGTGGAAAGGTTTCAAATGAGGCTCTCTCAACATTATATATGCTCAATGTTTGGGAAACGGTGGAATTCTACCCGGTACTGCTGATAAGCGGGGTTTTTGGTCGTACCCGATTTAATTGTTTTATAACTTGACGGAATAAATTATTATTTTTCTAAATAATAACTTAGGGCATTTCCACGAGTTTCTAATGTGTTTTAAACAATTATTAAGTCATAAAAACAAACTCAAAATGACTTAATTTAGAAACGAAACGGAATTAATTTAAGACGATGAATTTTTAACGACAGAACGGGTTACGACAACGGAACGAACTTCAGGTTGTCACAGTAAAGATATCTAAAACTTTGCTAGATATTTATAGAATTTCATCAGTTTTAAGTTTCGAAAACATTTATAATTTCCCCCCCCCCTCCCCTAAAAACATTGAAAACATGGAAAAACGTAGGGGTATGAACTCACAAGTCAAGAAACGTGTCGGTTTGGATGCTAAACATCAGTTCGAGGCTTGATTACACGCGAGGTTCCCATGTAATATGAAGAGATACATAAATTGTATCTAATTACACCTTGATTTACTAATTAACATGAATTAACACTCCGAGGGGCGAAAACACTTCAATTCAAGTGTTTGGAGTGACCCGGGTAGCATTTAAAGGTTTGTAAGGCTTGAATATGGAGTTTACTCTTCAAAAGTAAACTCCTAAAGGAGATTACAACCCAAATGACCAACTCCCCATGAGTTTATGTTCGTAATCTCATGGTGGGGTGTTCTTGGTTGCTAAATGGCCTTATAACACTTGTGGGGTAATGCTAGGCTTGGTTTTAAGGCATTAGAATGAAATTTGAACAATATAAGGACCATTTGAGGAGTTTACAACCATAAACCTTTATGTACCCATTCTAAGTGTGTTTTGGATGTCCTAGATTAATCGCATGTGATTCCAACTCAATTTACAAGTCATAGGATGAATTTAAGGCACCATTTCACCCATTTATAGGAGTTTACCGCCCAGGAACCCATCCTTGGGGGGTTTACGGTCGTGAACTCCTAAGGGAGTGGTTTTTATCAAGTTTAAGGTCCCTAACACATTTGTGGTTGCTTCTAGACATTATTCCAAGGCTTAGGAGGTGTTTAAGGGGCATCTTAACACCTTGAAAGGTGTTTACGGTCTATTAAAAGGGGTTTATGATCCAAGCATGTGCTTTGGCCATAAACTCATGTTTACCCCTTAAATGATGAGTTTTTGGTATTCCAAGTCCAGTAATGTAAGCTCCTAAGTCATATCTAAGCTCCAAAGGTGATTTGGAAGGGTTTTGGGGCTCCAAAACCCCCTCTATGTGTGTTTACGGACTAAGGCTGTTCCAGGGCCGTAAACACATGTTTATGGTCCTATTTCATAATGTAAATGTGAATTTGAAGGATAAAGATGTTATACTATGAGCTAGGATAGTTATCTTACCGATTTGGAGCTCGGAATGGAGTGATTTTTGGATCAAAAGCTTAGATATGTAAAGAGAGGGTGAAAAGTTTCAAAATGAAGTTATTTGAACTTTAAATATGGGTTAAGTTTGAGACACGGTGAATTTCTACCCGATACTGACGTTGAACGGGGCTTTTGGTCGTACTCGATTTGGTTACCGTAACCCGACGTGGTCGAAACTTATTATTTTTCCAAATAAATATTTGGAATGTTTTCACACAATTCTAATGTTTTCCGACACTTATGATGTCAAAATGAGAAGTCCCAATTAAATTAGTTTAAAACAAAGTTAACAGAAAAATTCGAACGTAACGGCTTTATTAACGGAAATGGGTTACAGTGACAGAATAAATTATGGGTTGTCACAGTTCCAAAGTCACAGGGGTTCAAAGTCAATAATTTCGAATCTGATGAGAGTTCCTAAGTCAGGAGGGTCTGAAACAACTAGAGGTCTGAAGCAGCTGGAGGTCTGAAGTGACCAGGGTTCCGAGGTAGCCAAAAGTCCAAAGCCGAGGGGGTCCGAAATGGAGGAAAAAGTTTTGAAATGGGCAGATCCAAAATAGTAGACTCCGAACCTGAATAGTGACTCCGATGATAAATTGTGAATTCTGAAATTGGCTTAATTTTCTTGTTTTTCTTCTTCTGTTTTGAGCTAATTTCAACAAAGGAAGAGATTGAATGATGTTGCTATTTATTGGAGAGGTTAAAAGTGTGTTTTTTTGTTACCAAGAGAGGTTTGAGAGAGGTTTGAGAGAGATTTGAGAGACATAGAAAAAAAAAGAGAGAGAGAGAGAGAGAGAGAGAGAGAGAGAGAGAAAGAGAGAAAGAGAGAGAGAGAGAGAGAGAGAGAGAGAGAGAGAAAGAAAGAAAGAAAGAAAGAAAGAAAGAGAGAGAGAGATTGTGATCAAGGTTGAGAGAGATTGGAGAGATGATACTTTAGTGCTGAAGATGGAGGGTCGAGGCCTCTATTAATAGTCTTCAAAGAGCCTTCATGCATCAGGTAAGATTGGATACTTACACACTTCATGCCACCTTGCATGTACTTAGCAGATGGAGTGTAAGAAAAAGAGAAGTCTGATGAAGGAAAAGGGCTGGAGTGTAAGAAAATACATTGAGAAATGGGTTAAGGCACGTGGGAAATCCCAAGGAAATGAGTTAATGACTCATTCTTCTAAATCTTAGAGTCCCACCTAAATGTTTACACTCTTATTAATGGCTCAAAAGCACACATAGTCGGCTACGTCGGGATCCGGATATCGAGAATATTTTTTGAATGTGCTGATATATTGGATTTAATTCAAGGATTTCAAAAACCTAAAAGGATTAATTTTTGGAGTTACGGAACTCTAGGAAACCGCATTTAAAGATTTGCGTCTAAACGGCACATTGTGTCCGTTTTTGCAATTTTTGTAAATGGTTTAACTAAAAATATTTTGAGTATGAACTTTAAATAATAGACAATAGTCGGAATTTAAAAACATTCTCAAACGTTTCGTTTGCAATATGTAAGTGTCTCAACTGTCACACCCCCAAACCAGACGGCGGAAACATCCGGGGGTAGATGACTTCATTTGTAGTATCACAACACATGCATCATAGTAATCAGATTACAAACAACCAGTGTATATAAAAAAACATAAATATTTAAATGTGTTCAATCACTGTATATTGACACCAAAATAGTTAAAACAAAATACAATAGTTATGACTCAAAAAGGGATTTGAAAAGAGAGTACCAACATAAAGTGGAGTAAGTGCATAAGTATTTCTATTAAAAAGTATGTTTTCTATTCCTTGAATATGTAAACTGTTCTAGAAGATCCTATATTTTCTGTTGTGTATAAAAAGTAGTTTTAATCCTATAAAATTGTTCTGTTTGTAAACCATAGTTCTGTGTTTTTGTCATTTTTTAAAATCTGTATAAGTGAATGTGCTTGGCTCCACCAGTTGTTGTTGTAAATTGTATTTCTGTAAATTAGTACTTTGAAAATGTACTCATGTTTAGTTGAATATACACTAACATATTGTTAATATCTTTTTAATGAGTTATTATAACCATACTATGACTGTATGGCCTGATACAAATGCTTTGAAGGCCTTTAAATTGTTGATAACAATTGTCGCTTGTAGGCGTGTACGCTTGACTATAGCTTGCAGCCTGAGTGCGGGTTTGTCAATTCCCAATATAGATCTATACACACTTGTTTCGATCCCCGGCTGGTGATTCTGGTTATAATGTCAGGACTTTAACTACATTGTTCAGATGAATAAACATCCTGAACATCTTGTCTCATAAAAAGCATATAAACGTTACGTGTATAATGAAAACCCAATCGTTCTAAAATAAGTGATTGATAGTATTTTCCCTTGTTTTGTATACTCTAAGTGTATTTGTAAGTTGTATATCCTTGTTTGAATCAAACTCTTATTCTTGTATAATAGTATAAATCCATGTTCTTGTAAAATAATGTACTCTAATAGACTTGACTCGTGAGTTAGTGTTCTTGAATCATAAATTATACATATTATAATTTATATGTATTTCATGTATTGATACTAATTGTTCATGAATGCAACCCCTTGCTCGACATGTTACAAAGGGTATTTAAAACTGAATGAAATAACTTTAATATTTATATATATATATATATATATATATATATATATATATATATATATATATACACACACACACACAAGATATATAACTAAAATTGAAATGACAACCAGACAAATAATCGATACTCTAAATCCACATCCAAACAACGAAAAGGAAATAAAATAAGTTATTAGATTGTTAAGGCTAAAAAGTACTTTATTGAAATTTCACTTTTCACACTTAACCGTGTTTTTCCGGTTTTGTCGCGGATCTTCTATTGGTCATAACTTCTTTGTTATAACTCAGATTTTAGTGTTCTTTATATTTTTTTAAAACCTCGTTGTAATATCTACTATATTATTCGTCCCAATAAACATTATTCAACTATGTATTTTTGATGTTGGTTCCATTAAAATAAGTTACAATCCTTGACTTACAGTATTACATTGATCTGAAATATTAGGTTGTTACATCAACGGTGTGAAATAGTTTACTTAGAACAGGTAAAGCCAGTGTTATACCTCTTTGAATTCTAAAAATTGTTATAACTTTTGAATATGAACTCCATTTTGGGAGTTCTTTATATTGTCGGATACATGTAAACACCTAATGAGACTAGAATAATTTACTTCGCTTAAAATGAATTTTTATAACTTTTCTGTTTTTAAGGCATTTTCCTAAGATTACAGTTTGTATGGTTTTATTCATTATGCATTTGAAAGCATGATATCATCAAATTTCATATAATTATTTATTTATTTTACTTAAGATACACTAAAACTCAGAAATTCTGATTAACACGAGATTCACGGATAGATTGGTGCTTATAATAATAGCCTAAAATCCGAGTTGTCACACATTCCGAGGTTTACTAAAGATTGGTTGCTTGTTGATAGTTGGAAGTATGATATTGTTTTGGAAAAACCATAGTGACATGTTTTAGATAGAGATGATTCTTGGTCATAATTGATGATCATATGGGAATACGGAAATGAATCCATAATGGGAGATGGGTATATGGAAATGTCTCCATAATAAGAGTTGGCTATAAAGTCTACATGTGAGTTGGAAACTTTAATGTAAGAAAGGTGTTCAAGGAATGTACCTTGAATTTGAGACCCCATTACGATGGAATTGTTTCTTGTAACAAAGTTCCAGTGGAATATTTTGTAATATCATAGACTCAGTCATTGAGACTTTAGAATCTCGATATCAAAAGACATAAATGCATGTAAAGTTAGAATTCCACCACATATTGGATAGCAATAACAATTTAGAATCGTTAATTGAGCATCATTGGATTAATTTCTAATTGATCTATTCATAAAGGAAGGACCATCGAGAGGCATATTATGCACGTTCAGGAAATGACATGACTAATGTTATCCAATTCAAGTTGTTAGTTGATTACTTGAAACATTATACAATGAATAAATTCATAATTGTTATCATGATTAAATAATAGAGATTTATTCATAATGAATGGGTATGTTGTCATAGATAATTAATTCATTCTTGTGTTTCACTTTGCATTTTTTACTTCCTTGAGTAATTTAATTATTATTCAAAATTCCACAGTCTTTCATACTTTTAAAAGTAAGTGGCGACTTAAGTGTTGGATTAGGTGTCTAAGTTCATATCTATTCCTGGAATGTACTTAAACCGGTTAGCATGGTCCGTTTGGGTTGCATGACATTGCAACACTTGGATAGACTAAATGAGAGAAAGAACACTTAAGGTTTATTAATATATTATAAGTTCTAATATATTAACAATATTATTTAATTAGTATTAATGAATAATTAATTTTTGAAATAATTAAGTGATCAAAAGGACACTAATTAAATATATAGGGTTAATTGTGTAAATCATCTATTCTTCTATAGTGGGCTAATGATTCATGGTTTGTGTGAATTGGGCTAAAACCCATAAGGTGCTCCATGGATGGTCCATGGAGGTTACAACCCCATGGATCATGGAATATGGAAAGCCATGAAAATTATGGTTTACATGGTGTAACCCTACTTGTGACATAACTATATATAGACCCCATGACTAGCAAAATTGGCACTACAAGCAAGTACAAGAGGGCTAGCTGAATTTTGAGTGTTAGTGAACTTATCTCAAGGTTATTCCAAATATTGTGGTGTTGTGTGAGACATTTGAGGCATCACACTTGAGGTACTAGGCTCACAAGGTTCTCAAGGAATCCAAATAACAAAAGGTATGTTCTTCTACTAGCTATTATGTTTAAAAGTTCCCCATGCCATGCAAGTTAGGTTAAGAACCTTGGGAAATCAAATTTGCATGTATCTTAGTAAAACATAGATCCAAGGGTTCTAGGATTGCATGTACACCGTAGGAGTATTAGATGCTCAAAACCCTTCAGTGATATCAGATCCTAGTCTTGTTTTCTTGATACTTTATAAAAACTTGTTGGAAAAACTCAAAAATGTGCAATCTGCTGAGTGAACTCACCAAGTCCATGAGCGGACTCGAAAAGTCCATGTGTAATATCATCCTACTCGTCGAGTTGGTTCATGAACTCGACGACTAGGAGCCCCTGATTGTAGATTTTTGAGTTTTGCTACTGGAAATGGACTAGAAACATTACCCTAGATTGTCTTTGTCTTATAAAATTTGTTTATCTGGTGTAGTGGTTATGATAATCCATTTTCAATGGCTAATACCAAATTTTTAAGTTTTGCATGGTTTATTAATGATTCTTGAAACTGCTGATGTGAACATTCATGAACTTATGAGTTTAGAAAATCATAGAAATTATTTGTAACCTGCTTGTTAGTTTAATTCTTGATCTTGATGTGTTTTAATGGAATCCATAATTTTTCCTCAAGTTATGGATTACTAAAATTCACTCTTTTAAAGTCCATTATGAAACACATAGGTTACATAAAATGAAAATTCTCTCATTTTAATAAACCATGAACACATAAGTTATGAAAGATGAAAACTTTTGAAAGTTACAAAACTTACCCTTAAGTTTTGGAACATGTAAACTCACATTAAAACTTTAGTTCCAACCCCTGGATTTTTAAAAGTTAAAATTCAATCCGTATACTTTATAATATTATAAGTTATATATATATATATATATATATATATATATATATATATATATATATATAAGAACAATTCGTTTTACCATTAGTAGGCTTCATTCACGAAGCCAGTCTATAAGGGGGTATAAGGTTGTTGCCTATAAAATGGCAGCTTAATGGGTGTCCACTCTCACCCCCCGCTTCCTTGACTGGTGGAGGGTCGTTAGCCGAACGTGTAGGACAATGACTTTAATCCTCATTAAAGTATGATGATTGTAAAGTAACTAAATCTTTTTATAAATTCCCAATTTTAGTTACTTTAGGAAAATGTGAATAAGGTGCTAACCTGTGAAATTACACTTTGCACTTTGCTTAAAGTCGTTAGTGGAGTGTGTGTGGTTAACCGGCACACTAACTTGGAGTTTACAAGGTAGGCAATGGGTGACTTAAGGCTTATCATAGGTCGGTGGAGCGTGTGTGGTTAACTGGCACATCGATTGATTGATAAACATTAAGGGTACCAAGTAATTTGCAAGGTTACCTCACACCTTGTTTTGTGATCCTCGGCATCCCAGTCACAAAACTTGAAGGGAACACTTGAGATTTAAACATGCCATTGAAAAGTTCAATGAATCTCAAAGAATTTAGGTGTTTCAAGACCAATTAAAACCTAATAATTTATTTCGTTTTTCATGGTGGAAATTGGTGAATCGTCAGTCACCTACCTTCAAGTATTTTATAGCTTGGATTACGGCATCCCTCTTCTAAGTTATAAACTATTGTGTTGGGTCCTATCCTTAATATTAGATTTGGGTGTATTATTAAGGACTATCCTTATATCTAATCTATAGTGGCATGTATCATGTTGGCCACGATGACAGTTGAGCTCCAAAAGTCCTATAAGGACTATTACCCTTTTGAGATGCCCCAGGATTTGATGGACCGCTACCATCAAAGTGCTTGCCAAGAGAGGTATGACATCATCTGCTCCACGATAACAACCCGGATGAAGGATAGTGAACCCATCACCGGCCACTTACAAAAAATGCAAAGGTATGTGGACCAGTTACTGAAGCTAAATGTGAACGTCCCTGAGGAGTTGGAAATTGACATCATTTTGAACTCCTTGCCTTCTTGTTTTGATCAATTCCGAATGACATACCACATGAACAAGGAGGAAGTTACACTCAGCAAACTTCAAAGACTCTTGAAGACCTCCGAAAGTGGTTTCAAGGGTAAATCAGTTGTTACCACCCCTACTCCTACTGCGGCCCCTGTCTTAGCAATCGGGTAAGGCAAAGGGAGGAATAGGAAGAACCCCTTGAAGGGTACCAAGGGAAAGTCCCTTGGTGGATCCTCGTCAAGTGGAACCAAGAAAGGTTCTGTCACTCCTTCTGCTAACCCTCAAGAGGCTGAACGCTTCTATTGCCAAGAAAAGTGGCACTGGAACCAAAACTGGCCAAAGTACCTGAAAGATGTTAAGGATGGGAAAGTGAAACCCAACCATGCAGGTATTTACACTATATTGTCTAATAACTCACCTTATTCTAACTCTTGGGTCCCTGATACAGGTTGTGGTATTCGCATATGTTCTGATGTGCAGGGACTAAGAAGAAGTGAAAATATGGACCATGGGAAGATAAACTTAATCATGGGGAATAGTAAAGCTTCACCTATCACCAAGATTGGAGTTTATACTTTGTTGCTAAGTAGCGGGTTAGCATTATATTTGAATAAATGTTGTTACTCATCTGAAATAGGGAGAAATATTATTTCCTTTCATGCTTTGTACAAACAAGGGTTTACCTTTTCTCTTGATAATGAATGTGGTGGTATTAATCCTTTCTTTAATAGCGTTCTTTATTTTAAAGCATTACCTTGTCATGGTGTGTATGAAGATGTTTCGGTTGTAGATAACCTAGGAAATAATGTGTTGTGTACTAATTCTTCCACTAACTTGGATAAAGCATCATTGTGGCAGTGCCATCTTGGACATGTAAGCAAGAAACGCATAGGCCAACTCCAAAAGGATGGAGTCTTGAAGTCATTTAACCTAAAGTCGGATGATAGTTGTGAATCTTGTCTACTTGAAAAAATGAAAAAATCACCCTTCACTGGTTCTTGTGATAGGGGTAAACGTTTGTTGGATCTGGTACACACGATTGTGTGTGGACCATTCAGAACTGCCACAAGGGATGCTAATCGCCTTTATGTGACTTTTAATGATTATTATAGTGGATATGGATATGTCTACTTAATCAAGCATAAGTCAGAAACCTTTAAAAAGTTCAAAGAGTTTAAGTAGGAAGTGGAGAATCAATTATTTAGGAACATTAAGCTTCGATCCGATTGAGGTGGTAAGTATCTTAGTATAGAGTTTTGTAACTATCTTAAGGAATGTGGAATTGTCTCACAATTGACACCTCCCAGGACACTACAGCTTAACGATGTGGCTGAGAGGCGTAATCCAACCTTGTCGGACATGGTTCGTTCCATGATGAGTCGAGCTTCACTACCAATCTCATTCTGGGGGTATGCCTTAGAGACTTCCTCCCATATTCTTAATCAAGTCCCTACAAAGAAGGTTGCGAAAACACCTCACGAGATATGGACTAGAAAAGTTCCCAATCTAGACCACATCAAGATTTTGGGTTGCGAGACTTTCATGAGGCGAGAGATTCATGGTAAGCTTGAACCTTGAAGTGGGTGGTGTATTTTCATCGGCTACCCACAGGAATCCTTTGGTTACCTCTTCTACAGACCCATTGATAATGTGGTATTTGTAGCAGGGAGATGAGTCTTTCGCGAGAGAGAGTTCATAAGCCAAGGAAACCGTGGGAGGTAAATTGACCTTAAAGATATTTAAGAGTCAAGTGGTGAAGGAACCTCAAACCCTAGCAATCAATCTGAGGAGGAAACTCATGTTGATTCGATTGATGAGTTTGTACCTCTAAAGCATTCCATGAGAGTTAGGAATGCACCTGATCATTACTATGGTTTCCATATTACCGTGGAAGGTAATAAACTTATCAGTGATAGAACACTGATAGGTCTAGATGAACCTAATAGCTACATAGAAGCCATAGCAGGCCTTAAGGTTGCCAAATAGAAAGAGGCTATGGACAACGAGATATAGTCCATGTACGATAATCAAGTTTGGAACTTGGGTGACAATGTACCAGATCGTAAGACAGTTGGGTGCAAATGGATCTTCAAGAAGAAGACCGACATGTATGGTAATGTACACACTTATAAAGTGCGACTGGTTGCAAAGGGTTTTTCTCAAACTCTGAGAGTTGGTTATGATGAGACCTTTTCACCAGTAGCAAAGATTAAGTCTATTAGGGTTATGTTAGCCATTGATGCATTTCATGACTATGAAATATCGCAAAAGAGTGTCAAAACTGCTTTCCTTAATGGAAAGTTGGTTGAGGATGTTTACAAGAGTCGGCCAGAGGATTTTGTCAGCACAGAGTAACCTAATAGAGTGTGTAAGCTTGAGAAATCCATTTATGGATTGAAACAAGCACCTCGTAGATGGAATCTTTGTTTTGATGAGAAAGTCAAAGAGTTTGTCTTTTCGAGGAGAAAAGATGAATCTTGTATATATGTCAAGGCTAGTGGGAGTATAGTTAGCTTTTTGGTATTGTATGTGGATGACATACTACTCATAGTAAATTACATCCTAACTCTGCAGGAAGTGAAAACATGGCTTGGGAAGTGTTTCGCTATGAAGGACCTTGGAGAAGCTGCAAATATCATAGGGATAAGAATTTTGAGAGAAAGGAGTAAGAGACTAATTGGACTTAGTCAGAGTACCTACTTGGATAAGGTGCTGAATAGGTTCAGCATGTTGAATTCCAAGAAAGGAGAGTTACCAATCCAGAGTAACGCCAGATTGAGTAAGACTCAAAGCCCGAATACAGAGGCTGAAATAGTTGAGATGTGTTAAGTACCGTATGCTTTCGTTGTAGGCTCGATCATGTATGCTATGAATTGTACTCGTCCTTACGGGGCCTTTGCGTTGAGCATGGTCAACAGAAATCAGGGGAACCCTGGCAAGGCTCACTAGACTGTGGTAAAGAACATTCTCTAGTACCTTCGAAGGACTAAGGACCGGGTCCTTACCCTCGGTGGGAGTGATGCCTTGAGAGTAGTAGGGTATAGTTATGCTAGCTTCCAGACTGATAGAGATAATTTCCGCTCTCAGTCATGCTGGTTCATTACCTTAAACGGAGGAGCAATTACATGGAAAAGTTCCAAGCAGGAGACAGTGGTTGTTCCAACTTGCAAATCAGAGTATATAGCAGAAAGCGTGGCATCAAAGGAGGATATATGGCTAAAGAATTTCATTGGAGACCTTGGAGTCGTACCACCTATAAAAGAGCCTATGGGAATTTTCTGTGATAGTGAAAGTGCAGTTGCCTTAGCCAAGGAACCAAGGGATCACGAAAGATTCAGACACATCGACACAAAATATCATTTCATCATACATCGAATAGAAGAAGGAATCCTTGTGGCAAAGACGGTATCATCGGATGAGAACCCAGCAGATTCCCTCACGAAGGGACTAGGTAGGGTTAAGCATCTCCATCATGCGATGCGCATAGGGCTGAAGGATGATATTAGATTTAGTAGTCAGATAGCTTTGAAATTTGTAAAGTGTAATTGACATTTGATGATAAATAATTTTTTTTTATATTTATAAGTATAAGTGCTGTTATCTTTTGTCAATTGTTGACTATCATTTCATTTTGCATGTTTTGACTTCTAGAATAATTATGCTATGGTATATGATACTATTTAAATTCTCCACAGTTGGTCATATGATGGAAGTAGTTATGAATCAAGACTGTCATGAGTTGGCTTGTAGATGTCTAAAATGTTGGACATAAAAAGAGTAGATACAACACTCTTGAGTGCTCATAAGTTCGAAGTATTGGATTCAACCCACGCTCACTTGTATCACTTCATGGAACTTATCTCGAGTGATCGTGAGACGTTAATATCATATAAGTCTTCAAACCTAGAGATATGAGTTGTTGACTATGAGTTGGTTATACATTAATTGTACGAAAACGCATTGGTAACTCAATGTTATAAAACGTGCCTTTGTGTATGATTCAATAAGTTGTAGAACAAGCATATGAGTCAAAGTTTATCTGTTCCTTCTTGGATTAGAAGGGATATCTGGGCCCCTCGATAATTTTGTTGTGACCTATGTACCAGGCCCGGTCAGAAAAATTAATGTGTTTGATTAAGTTCTATGTCAAACAAATCAAAAATCGAGAAAAAAACTGTTGGACAATAAGTAAGACATTGTTCCACGTATTTGTCCGGCTGATATCTAGAATAGAGGATTATATGATCACTTATCTTAAATGGCGTATCATCATCATCTTAGTTCCACGAGACCTTGAAAGACTACGATTGTTGATCGCTTCCTTAAGTCATTCTTGCAGTTATAGTTATTAGACTTATCTAAGTGGAGATTGTTGGAATAGGTGTCTAAGTTCATAACTATTCCTGGAATGTACTTGACCCGGTTAGCATGGTCCATTTGGGTTGCATGGCATTGCAACACTTGGATAGACTAAATGAGATAAGGACACTTAAGGTTTATTAATATATTATAAGTTCTAATCTATTGATAATATTATTTAATTAGTATTGATCAAGAATTAATATGGAATTAATTAAGTGATCAAAAGGAGTCTAATTAAATATACAGGGTTGATTGTGTAAATCATCTATTCTTGTATAGTGGGCTAATGATCCATGATTTGTGTGGATTAGGCTAAACCTAGAAGGTGCTCATGGATGGTCCATGGAGGTTACAAACCCATGGATCAAGGAATATGGAAAGCCATGACAATTAGGGTTTACATGGTGTAACCCTACTTGTGACACGACTATATAAAGACGCCATGACTATCAAAATTGGCACTACAAGCAAGTACAAGAGGGCTAGCCGAATTTTGAGTGTTAGTAAACTTCTATCAAGGTCATTCCAAGTGTTGTGGTTTTGTGTGAGACATTTGAGGCATCACACTTGAGGTGCTAGGCTCACAAGATTCTCAAGGAATCCAAATAACAAAAGGTAAGTTCTTCTACTAGCTATTATGTTTAAAAGTTCCCCATGCCATGCTAGTTAGGTTAAGAACCTTGGAAAATCAAATTTCCATGTATCTTAGTAAAACATAGATCCAAGGTTTCTAGGGTTGCATGTACACCTTAGGAGTGTTAGAATGCTCAAAAGCCATCATTAAGACTGTCATGAATTGATTGTCACTTGTCGATTGAGGTTAAGACATTGCAATTTGAATTGCTACAATATTCATGAGCAATTTGACAATAGGCATTTTAAGTATTCGATAAACCCACGCTTATAGATTACTTCATGGATCTTGTCATGAGTAATTCTAAGACGATAATATCTTCTATTCTTAAAGCGGAGATATATAGTTCATTGTTTAAAGATTACTTATGCATTGGCTTACTGAAACGCATCTCGTAACTGGATGTTATAAAGGTTAATTCCATGTGTGATTTAATGTGTGAATTGGATGACTATGTAGTCAAAGTAATTCGTTTCTTTTTCCTTAACAGGAAAAGCAATCTCATTGGGCCCCTCGATGATTTGATGTTGACTATATAGTGTTGATCCCAGCTAGGACTAATTGATGTGTTCAATTTGAAGTCCAATCAAGTCTTTACAATTTGGGAAATTGGGAAACATAATTTTGGACAATGAGATTGATTCTAATCCATGTCTCGTGTCCATATGATATCTTCAAGAACGAAGGAATAGTGTATATTCTTGAATTATAAGCAAAGTCTTCTTTGGGTTGCCCTCAAAACAATAATTAATTAGATTGATAGTTGGAGATAAAGGATAATTTGTTAGTTTATTAGATGAATAATAAATTAATTGGAAATTAAAATATATTATTTATTAATATATTATATGATTAAGATATTAATTGGAAATAGTTATGATTAATTGATTAATTAGACTTGATTTGGATTTAATTCTAAGATTAATTAACATTAATCATTCAAATGAATCTTTAGTCTCCATGCGAGTTTCCTTGAGCAAGTATAAATAGGACACCATGGATGCCATATTTTCGACACACCTTTACTTGCTTTCTTAGAGTTGATTTCATGCTCTAGTATCATCTCTCCTCAAGTCTTCTTGTTACTAGAGTTTTGGGTACAAGCTATTAGAGGCATCCATTTCTTTAGTGCTAGCTTTCCAAGATCTTGAAGAAGGATTCTACTTTGATTAATTACAATAATAATCAAAAGGTATGTAACCCTAATTTTATGTATGAATTTAAATTTCATAGCCTCTCTCCTAGAGTTTTCTTGATATTTATATTTAGTTGCTATCAATAGAGAAAACATGGATCTCTTCTAGGTTTCATGTAAACTTAAGGGTTAAGTCTTTTTCTGCCACATGTAACTTTTTTTTATCACCTTGAAAATAAATCAGAGTCCTATCTCACAATTTGAACTAGAACTATGAATAATCCACGAAGATCGTTACTTGTTGGATCGTTAGGATTGATAATATAATAGAAAGAACAAAGGTTTTCATAAAATTTTAATCAAAAACAGATCTTGATTAAGGTTTTCACTTAGATTTAAAAAGCTTTACAAAGATATTATCTAATCACTAGGACTACAAATCAGGAAACCATGGTGCGAAATAATCTCCATGCTTTGAATTAACATACTGGTCATCGGATGAGACACTGACACTGAGGAACCAACATGAAAGTAAGATTGAATCATCAGATTATAAGGTTTAACCTTAGAATCTCCTCTATTATGATGAATTCAAAACTTAAACTTACTCAAAAGACTCAAAGTAAACTTTTGAAGCTTCACATGTAATCTCTATCTTGACCCATTTAAAAACATATATTTTAAGATATTCCTTTTTTATTTCTTAAATTAAAGGATATCAATCAGTGATAACTTTGTACAATGTCTTTTTCCATACACACCATCCTTACATGAAAAAATGCTTAGTAGGAGCCTTTGGAAGGTCATGTGATCACTCAAAACACTTGTGTCCATTTCCGTCGACATAGAAAATTCCATACACTAGATCTCTGGTAAGGAGATTATCAACATGATGAACTACCAAAACGAAAGATTTGTTAATGTAGATAGATCCAAAAGGAAATTGAAATGCAACAAGTTTAATTCTTTTCCTTCAAACCTTGCTGGGATTGATGGAGGTTGTAATCTTGAAGCATAAGCTGGTCTTGAGAAGGAATCAAATTGAGATTCATGACTTTATTCATTATTAAGGTTAAAGCTAACTTCAGCTCCTAAGAATGAATACCCTTGTGTCCTTTGATGATGCTTTCAATGGGTCGCAATGACACCCTAGGGAAAATAACGACGTGGACATTGGATTATCATATAAGTACAAATAGTGTCATATGTGTTTCAGTGGGTCTTTTGGCATATCGAAACCAAACACAACGAGAGAGAGTGTGTATTGACAGTAGTGGATGAGGGTATGATTATCGTATGAGTTAAGGTATTACGTTGTTTTGTAAGTACATAATTATGTTTACGTAGTGTAGTTGTAGAAGATCGTTTGTAACCCAACCTGACTACTAAAATTCAAGATATGGCAATATTATGAACATGATTGTAAACATTGCTAATAAGTTTTTTCATAATTGGGTATTATCTGTTATTTTGATAGCACATGAATCATGCGTTGTCATGGGATTTTAAGATATGGAATCCTAAATACCTAGTATATTCCAAGTGAGTAACCCTATCCTTATATATATAATTGTTATATAAAATATGTGATATTTTTTTTATGTATGTAAATTATAATATCCGACTGATGTCATTTGATATTATGTGAGTGGAGTAATAAATGTAATTAAGAACTATAGTAATTAATGCATATGAGACATTGAAAAGAGTAGTTAAGAATGAGAACAATTTATTTTTATTTGAGTAAGTAAACGTGTGTATATGAAATACACAACAAAGTATTACCATTCGAATTATTAAGAAAATACCATTGTGATATATAGAGTAGAATATTACCCTGTAAGTTAATGAGTTAGAACTTATGAAATATATAAAGGATAATGATATTATAAGTATAGAGTAAGAAAGATAAAGATACAAAGAGATAGATGGTGGGGGTAAACAGAGAAAGTAAAGAGATAGGGTATGAGTATGAAGGTGGAGAGATAGAGTATGTGTATAAAGATAGAGTGGGATATATATATATATATATATATATATATATATATATATATATATATATATATATATATAGAGAGAGAGAGAGAGAGAGAGTTTGGTTATATAGACAAAGATATAGAGCATGAGTATAAATATAGAGTGTAGGGGGGAGAGTATGTGTATAAATATAGATAGATAAAGTATTAGTATATAAATAGAGTGGGAGAGATAGAGAGAGAAAGAGAGAGAGAGAGAGAGTGAGTGAGTGAATACTCATAGATAAATTTAAAATAAACATAGGGTGAGTAGACTAAAGAGATAAAAAGAACGATTAGATTAGATTAGAAAGAGAAAATGAGAATGGATATATAAAAAGTAAAGAGAGAGAGAGAGAGAGAGAGAGAGAGAGAGAGAGTATGAGTAGAGACAAAAAGGAGATGAGTAAAAAGAGAAAAGGAATGAGTATATAGAGTGTAAAGAGAGAGAATATGAGAATGAGGAAAGAGAGAGAATAATTATGTAACATCCCAAATTTATGAGTTAAAAATTTCATTTTTAATTCAACCAAAACATAAAATATCCTTAAGTTAACATTCAACATCATTTTTCTAAATATTCAAAAGTAATTTAAAAGAAAACAATTATCAGTGTACAATCCCAAAATCAACATAATGCAGAAGCACTTTGATCAAGCTGTACCCTTTCCTTTCAAATAGGAAGTACCTGAAACATAAACTGAAAAGTACGAAGTCTAGTAAGTTCCCAAAATACCACATACTAAACAAACATATTGCCATGTATATAAGGGTAATGGCCTACCCCTTTATTCTATTTCAATCGGATACTACCTAGCATATATACCCCTTCGGTCTATTGCAACCGGATACTGCCAAGCATATATGGGTACTAGCCTACCCCTTCGATTTTTTTCAATCGGATGCTTCCAAACATATATGGGTGCTGGCCTACCCCTTCGGTCTATTTCAATTGGATACTGTGTCTATTTTACCCCTAATACTACGACATAATATCATTACATCAATCACAGAGTCATCAAGAAAATACATGCATAATTGACAATTATCACAATGGTAATCATCTTAATATAACATAAACTAGTGGGCCGGCCTTCGTGCCTTCAACCCACATATACCACGAAGGAAGACTCATCTCAAAATGTTAATAATCCACTAACTGCTTAGTCATTGAACCGGATAACCTCGCACCAACTAACAATACATACAACTTTAATTAATAATTAACTCAATAACTCAAAATCTAAGGCCCAATCCATAATCCATCTTCCTAAAGGGTAAAAGACCATTTTAGCTTTTCTTACTTGGCCCAAACCAAGATGCAACCCATTAGCACAAAAAGTCCAAATTTATAAATGGCAACCCAAAGCCCAATATGGCCCAACTTCCTAATTAGGCCCAAAACCAACATGAGACCAAAATCAGAAAGCCCACAGACTATTCATGATCCAAAGTCATAATTCCAATGGCCCAATAAGGCCCAAACCTCAAAAAGCCCAAAATGCATACTAGGGAGTATGCCTCGCGTACACATACCCGAAGCACAAGGTACTAGTCCGTTATGCACAAAATCAGCATTACGCTGAGGGTACACTTACGTACACCGAACGTACTCCTCTGGGGACCAAAAATCTAAAATAATATCGTAATGGTTAAGACAATTACTTCCATACTTAGATATGGCCCTAATGAGATGTCTTAACACGTAAAATTGGCAAATTTACTCCCTTTTCATAGCTTAATGGGACCAAAAACCTAAAACAAACCAAAATAAGAACCTGAACTCATGCATGGTCCAACACTACTCATCAAGATGACATTTTTATGAACAAAGGACCTCCCAAATGTCAAGATCCAGCATACAAAGCTCTTGGAGTAGCCTATACTAAGAAGGATGACTTTAAGGACCAAAATGAACCCAAAATACTCCTTAAACTAGATCTAACACCTAGATTCATCAAGATAGAAACTTAAACCTCCACAAGATAGTTCAAGGTGCACAAAGGCTAGATCCAAGAGCTCCAAGAAATCCCACACTTTTGTAAGAAGCTCCTTCTTCTTCAAAGATCACCAAAATTCATGAAATACCACCAAAAGCTCAAAAACCACTCAAATGGGGGCTAGGGTTTCGTTTGTAGGGTTTAGGGGGGGGGGGGTGAAGGCTGAAGATAACAGGATTTGGTGGTGAGTTCATGTGACATCTCTAAATTCACGGTCATTTTAAAAAATTTATTTATGCTTATTTAAAAATCAAAGTATCTTTTTTTGAAGAATAATATTGAAGAATTTGTTCCCAGAAAACATGATAATAATATTATCAAAGAAATCCTGAAGAAATGTAATTTATTTATATTAAAACATTGGGATGTCATCATCAATACATAAACATAAGCATAAACAGACCTTATGTGACAACCCGAAGTTTTTCCATCGCCGAAACCCGTTTCCGTCTATAAAAATTCGTCCTTTTCAAATCATTTCCGTTTACATTTTTTAAAATTAAGTCATGTATTTTGAGACTTCTATTATGACTTAATTAGTATCCAAACCCATTAGAAACTCAAGAAAACACCCCAATATGATAATTAGATAAATTTTAGAATTTGTCCCGCCGGGTTATGACAACTTAATCAGGTGCGACCAAAAGCCCCGTTTAACGTCGGTATCGGGTAGAATTCCAATGTGTCCTAAACCTGAACCATATATAAAGTGGTTTAGGCTTCATTTGAAGCCTTTTCACTCTCTCTCTCTCTCTCTCTAACCTCTCTCCTAAAATCCACAATTTAAGTCCAAACATCATTGAATTCAAACCCCAAATCTTCAAGGTAACCATCCTAACTCTTAGTATAACATATTTAGCCTTCAAATTTGTGGTTAATCTTTGAAATAGGACCACATTCATGAGTTTACGGCCGTAGAGCAGTCCTAGGCCGTGAAGTCACATAAAATAGGTTTTGGAGCCCAAAAACCCTTCCAAACGACATTAGGATCTTAGATATGACTTAGGGGCTTACCAAAATGGACTTAGAACACCTTGAACTTAACTTTTGGGGAGTAAACATGAGTTTACTGCCCAAGAGAATTCTTGGGCCGTAAACTCATTATCATGGGGAGTAAACTCATTTTTAAGTGATAAATTGCCATTTAAACACACCAATAGCCTTGGAATGCAGTCTAGAAGCAACCACATACGAGTTAGAGGCCTTAAACTTATAGAAAACTCCTCCCTTAGGATTTGACAGCCGTAAACCCCCAAGGATGGGTTCCTGGGCCGTAAACTCCTATACCATAGTCAATTGATGCCCTAAATTCCATCCAAGGCTTGTAAAACGAGTTTAAATCACATGTGATTGTCCTAACACCACCAAAACACATAAGGAATGGGTATGAGGGAGCTTCCGGTCGTAAACTCCTAGTTTACTACCGTAAACTCCATTAAATGGTCCATAAGTGAGTTCAATCAATTCCTATGTCCTAGATTTGATCCTAGCTAATTTTCCTAATTCATATAAGGCCATTTAGCACCACAAAACCCTCACGCATGAGTTCACGGCCGTGAACTCATGTGGAGTTGGTCTTAGGGCCGAAAAATCCATAAGGAGTTTACTCTCGAAGAGTAAACACATTATCCAAGCCATATACATCCGTAGATGTCACCCAGGTCACTCCAAACACTTGATTTGAAGTGTTTTCGCGTCTTGCAGTGTATAATCATGTCTAATTAGTAATTTAAAGTCTAATTAGATAAATTTGTATATCATTTCACATTACATAGGAACCTCGCGCGTTATCAACCCCAGAAACGACACTTAGCATCCAATCTGACACGCCTCTCGATCGGTGAGTTCATACCCCTACCCTTTTTCAAATGTTTTTCATATGTTTTCAGGGGGGGGGGGAATACAAGCAAAAGTACAAGGAAATCTTGTTTGGAAACTTATTATTTTCAGTTCAAATATCTATATTCTTTATGTTTTTAATATCGAAAATTGTCTTAATCAAATAGTTCGAAATACGAAGTTGGTTTTCAGACTAATCATAGATTTCTTGATAAAGATTTACAATCTAAATTATATTTCATAATCTACGAATAATTCATACTAATCATCAATTAGAACTAATGTGAATACGAATATGAAAGTACAACTAGGAACAGAACGAATAAGAAAGTATAAACTAGGAACAGAACGAATTGGAATACTAAAGTAGGAATACGAATACGACTGTGAATACGAATGCGAATGTGAATTCGAATACGAATACGAATACGAATAGGATTAGGATTAGGATTAGGAATACGAATACGAATTCGAATACAAATGCGAATACGAATACGAATAGCATTAGGAATAGGACTAGGAATACAAATATGAATGTGAATACGAACGTGAATACGAATACGAATACGAATAGGATTAGGAATAGGACTAGGAATATGAATACGAATGCGGATACGAATACAATTACGAATATGATTACGAATAGGACCAGGAATACGAATACGAATACGTATACGAATAGGATTAGGAATAGGACTAGGGATACGAATATGAATGCGAATATGAATACGAATAGGAATACAAATATGGATACGAATACAAATATAAAATACGAATATGAATATGATTAAGAAAAGGAATACGAATACGAAGGCACGCATCTAGGTACATTCAAGTGTAACACAAATAGGATATCAGAATACCTACTTAATATAACGAGTATGAAAGATAATCAAACATTACACTGGGATTCAATAACTAAACTTACTTATAAGAAGATATGGGATTTTTTTGGGTAACAAACTTTTTCGGAAAACCAAAGGGAACTTAAACATTTTCAGAAAAACAAACATCTTATGAACTCACCAGCTTTATGCTGATTTTCAAACTGCTTGTATTCTCAGGTCCTTATTAGACAGGTACCCAGCGATCCTTTTGGAAAAGACGGAGCGTACAGAAGACTCGTCTCTACTTTTGTTCATATATACATATGTATAACACTTGTAACACATTACTTTTGAACAAATGTAAATTCTAATATGTAATGCAATGGTTGTTTACTTTGCTTAGTATGTGCATTGGATTTGATACTCAACGTGGAGTCCGCCCTGGAACGTTTCTGCCTTCGGTTTCGGGGTGTGACACCTTACATTCATTTACACTAATGATTTATGTCTCCTTTAATCTCTCAGTGTAATGTGTCTTTATATCGATAACTATGATACAAATAAGCTGAATGGATCAGGTTTGGAAACCCAGTGAGTACATAGGTTTTTCAACCCACAATAATATAGTTAGTTTTTATCTTCACATACTTCATGTTAAACAATAAACCTGATTACTCATCCCCATTATCTTTATTTATTCTTCCTTAAGGATTTACCCTAAGGGCCATCTCCTACATCGTATTTACCTCTCATCGCATCTCCATATATGGTTGTTCCTATGGAATCTTCATAAGGATCATCGCCTACATCGCATAGACAGTACTGTTTCAAGGATTATGTAACAAACCCGAAATTCTGTACCACTTCTTGTAACTCTTTCGTAGTTGAATTCAAGCAACCAATCGTCGTTTCTAAATTCGATTCCGATTTTCTTGTTTAATTAAGTCATTAACTTGTACGTATCTAAAATGACTTAATGGGTGTCTTAATACATTTAAAAATCATTTTAACACCCCATATTAGTGATCGAAATATTTCTAGAATTTACCATATCGGGTTACGGCAACTTAATCGGGTACGACCAAAAGCCTCGCCTAACATCGGTATTGGGTAGAATTCCACCGTGTCCAAAACTTAGACACTATATAAAGTGTTCTAAGCGTTCATTTGAAGCTTTTGGCTTCATCTCACTACTCTCTCTCTCTAACCTCTCTCCTCACTTTAAATTAAGGTCCAAAATCAAAGATTTAAGGCTCCAAATCATAGAGGTAACCTTCCTAGCTTGTTATTTAACCTCTTAGGCCTTAAAATCCGGGATTTAAATGATATTTAGGACCTAGAACACGTGTTTACGGCCAAGGAGTATGCTTGGGCCGTAAACACACAAAAATGGGGTTTTTCAGCCATTTAACCTTTCTAAATCATAGTTGGGACTTAGATACGACTTTCAGGCTTACAAACCTGGACTTAGATCACCTTAAACTTGCATTTTGAGGGAAAAAAGATAGTTTATGGCCATGGCATGTGCTTGGGCTGTAAACTCCTCAAACATGGGGGATAAACTCATTTTTACATGTTACAATGCCTTGAAACTTAACCAATAGCCTTGTGGTAAATCCTAGAAGCATCTAAAAATAGTTTGGGGACCTTAAACACATTAAAATACCACATATAAGAGTTTACAGCCATAGAACATGCTCCAAGGCCGTAAACTCCCAAAAGTGTGTTAAATGGTACCCTAAATTCATAACAAGGTTTGGAAAATTAACTAGAATCACATGTGATTGCTCTTTGTACCTCAAATGAGTTATTCTTGACCATGGGTGAGTTTACGGTCATAAACTCCAAGTTTACAGCCATAAACTCCCTTCTAAGTGGTATAAGTTCCATTAATCCATTCCAAGGCATTTTAGAAATTCATTCCAACAATCCCCATGTCCAAACAAGCCATTAAACACTCAAAATCACACCAACATGAGTTTACGACCGTAAACTCATGTATGTGTGTGTTTTGCGGCTGTAAACTCCCTTAAATGTTTACTCTTGGGGAGTAAACTCAAATCCCAAGTCCCTAGTGCCATTACACATCCGAAGATGTCACCCAGGTTACTCCAAACGCTCGTTTTGAGGTGTTTAACCTCGTTGGAGTGTAATGTTCCATACAATTAGTAATTGTAAATATAATTAGTTATATATGGATATTATTACATTTTACATAGGAACATCATGAGTAATCAAGTCCCGAACCAACATCTAGTGCCCGAAACCGTTGCAATTCCGAGTCTGGTGAGTTCATACCCCTACCCTTTTTCACTGTTTTCACTGTTTTCAGGGGGAACACAAGCAAAGTACAAGGGATTACTTGTACTCAAAACATGTTTTCAAATGTGTGTGTTTCACATTATTATATGCTTTTAACACTGATTACTACAACTGATAACCGATTGAACATGCAGATCACGTAACATATATTTGTGAAATGGGTTTTAAACTGTTATGTTTTACATATATTTCACAAATGGCTTTCCACATTTTATCAGTTAAAAGTAGGACATTAGAACATTTGAACATAATAATTGTACACTGTTTTGTCCTCGGTAACACTCCACATATATACGCAAGTGGAGGACTATCATATTATTACTAGTAAATTTGTTAATCCTGTATGATTGGAGACACGTCCTCGGCGAACACTCCACAGACATACGCAAGTGGAGGACTACACCCGTAACCAAAATCTCTAGGATTTAGAGAGCGTGACTTGAGTGTATAGATCTATATGGGGCTGACTACCCTACACATGGCTGCTAGCTACAGCCGAACCGAAATGGTTCAAGGGTGACGAAAGTCATAAGTATGTGGACTACTTACTGCCACAGGTTTAGTCCATCGTATGGTTATGGAACTCGCAATTAGGATAACAGAGATTTACTTATGGTAATAATGAACAACTTTATACAATTCACAAGACAACCACATTTCGGTATACATCTTTCACATCGGTAACCAACATTCAGGAAAGTATCGGACTTTCCTGGGAAACCTAGTACATAACCAGGTCTAACATGAATACATCTTTCACATACGGTAACCAACATTCAGGAAAGTATGGAACTTTCCTGGGGAAACATTTACATAACCAGAAAGGGTAACAAACCAGATAACCTTACTTTACATCTTTCATAATTGGTAAAACAATCATGAAAGTATGGGACTTTCTTGGGAATACATTGGTACATAACCAGAACAGTATGTCAATCCAGATAACCTAACTATACATCTTCACATGAGGAAACATGTTTTTTAGTGTACAACTTTACTTTACATGTTGACAAACGATAACCAACCTTTTTAAGAAAATATGGGATTTTCTTGGTGTGCATAACATTTCAGAAACAGAAAGGAAACTTGAACATTTTCACAAACAAAGACCGCTTATGAACTCACCAGCGTTATGCTGATTTTCAAACCGCTTGTGTTCTCAGGTCAGCGTTAGAACAGGTACTCGAAGATCCTTTTGTCAGAAGACGGAGTTTTCAGAAGACCCTTTTCATTTTGTTTATATATATATATATATATATATATATATATATATATATATATATATATATTATGTGTCACAACTGTACAAACTTTACTTTTGAAACAACTGTAAAACTTTTCCTTATGTAATGTAATGGTTGTTTTACTTTACTTACTATGTGCATTGGATTTGATACTCAACGTGGAGTCAACCCCGGAAATGTTTCCGCCTTCGGTTTTCGGGGTGTGACAGATTGGTATCAGAGCCCGTGTTTATAGTGAATGAAGTATACCAAACCTTACATGGTATAAAACTATAAACACTAAAGGGCCTAAGTGCTCTGAATTAAAAGTATCTTCAAACTACAAGTATTTTCAAAAGTATACAAGTATACTGAATCGTCGTGATCCGTAACCACAAGTAGAACAGAACATAAGTAACTAGGTGTTGTGCACAACGGTTAAACGTGAGCAGTTATGTAGCTGTGTATAGGGTCAATATAGCCTGGCCAACTATAATCATTCGAGACACGGCCAACATGTGCTTGGGAGTGACTGTGGTGTGCAGCCTGCCTAAAACTTACCCTAATATCCCAAACATCGAACCATTGTCATAAGCAAATCATGAAATACTATGGGAGTATTTCTCGATCCAATCCTCTATAGATATCCTTATTCGAGTGGCATTCTGTGATTATTCTTAGTGATAAATTATCTGTTTTGATAACGCTTTCCCGCTTATTCGCTTATCCGGAACATATAACTGCCATATCTATCGATTCAATGTAGAGGACTTACCATCCTCTCTCTTTCTTGATCTTATTAGATCAAGATGCCTCCCAGAAAGAGACCCATCTCAAAGAACAACAACAATCCTTCTTCGCCACCACCTCCTCCTCAATTTGACCTTGCATCACTCCAGACAGTTCTGACTACTGCAATGGTGGCAGCCATGTCACAAGTGAACCCTGGTGGTTTAGGAGGTGGTCCCCAATCCCAGAACCCCGAAGATAGCCAGGGACACCAAAAAGGGGGTTCCTATAATGATTTCATGAATGTGAAACCAACATCATTCAATGGCACTGGAGGTGTCATTTCCTTGTCCTGATGGTTCGAGAAAATCGAATCTATCTTCGAAATCTGTGCTTGTGCAGAATCTGATAAGGTCAAGTTCGCAGCCTGTACCTTCGTTGATAAATCCTTGACTTGGTGGAATGGCCGAGTCAAATCTCTGACCCTACCTGTAGCTAATGCCATGGGCTGGGAAGCCATGAAAGAACTCCTCATTGCTGAATATTGCCCCCCATGGTGAAATGCAGAAACTAGAACACGAGCTCTGGAACCTGAAGATGAAAGGTTCTGACATTGCTGCATACACTTCCCGATTCGATGATCTCGCACATCTCTGCCCGGGATTAGTCACTCCTGAAAGCAAAAAGATCAAAAGGTTCATTTGGGGGTTATCCCAACCGACAAAGAGTCATGTCTTGGTTGCCCGTCCGGATACCTATGATAGTGCCAAGACTTTAGCCCAAACCCTAATTGATCATAGCGATGATGTTGAGGAAACCACTACCACTCCTGAGCCGACTCAAAGGAGTGGTGAGAAAAGAAAGTTCTGGAAGAAGAAGAAGGGTCAATCTTCTCAAGGATTCTCCAAAAGACAGCAAACTGTAGCAGTCCATGCTGCTACCACCCCCGTTGCTGCTGCTTCTATTGTGGGATCCACAACTTCAACTCCTACCAGTAGATATGCTGGAAACCTTCCTCTGTGTGATAAGTGCAAATACCATCACAATCCTAGCCCCTGCGGAGAACTATCCTGTACCAACTGTGGTAAGAAAGGACACACAGTTCGATTCTGCAAAACTGCGGCCCAATCAGCCAACCAATCATCTGGAGCAGGCGTTAGTCAAGCTTGCTACAACTGTGGAGAGGTTGGGCTCTTTAAAAGGAACTGCCCCAAGAAGTCAACAGCTGATAACACTGGAAGGGTTCTAACCATGGGACGGGAGGAAGCAGTCACCGATCCCACTGTTGTATCGGGTACGTTCCTTCTAGACAACTCATATGATAGTATTCTTTTCGATTCGGGTGCGGAAAGGAGTTTTATTAGTCATGCATTCAAACATAACCTAAAACATAATCCTCAACCACTAACTGAAACGTTTACCGTCGAGATGGCTAACGGTGAGAAAGAAAGCGCTAGCGATGTATTCTTAGGTTGTACGCTTACCCTGAATGACCACTCATTTCTCATAGATCTCATGCCAGTTTCCATTAAGAGCTTTGATGTTATCATTGGCATGGATTGGTTGAGTCCCAATCATGCTGATATCCTTTATTACAAAAAAGCCATCCATCTCAACCTTCCTTTGGGTCAGACTCTCGTAATCTATGGCGATAAACCCAGTTCCAATCTTCGTATCATTTCCTGCATTAAAGCTCGAAAGCTCCTATGAAAGGAGTGCATTGCATTCCTAGCCCATGTGATCAACGAGAAGCAAGAAGTTAAAGACCTTGTGAGCATCCCCGAAGTCTGTAACCTTCCTGATGTGTTTCCCGAAGAGCTTCCAGGAATTCCTCCCGAGCGTCAGGTCGAGTTCCGTATTGACCTAATTCCTGGAGCTACTCCCGTAGCGAGGTCTCTGTATCGCTTAGCTCAAGTAGAAATGCAGGAGTTATCCAGTCAACTCAATGAGTTGCTCAGTAAAGGATTCATTAGACCGAGTTCCTCACCCTGGGGAGCTCCGATATTGTTTGTCAAGATGGATCCTTTCGAATGTGTATCGACTACCGTGAGCTGAACAAGTTGACCGTTAAGAACCGATATCCTCTTCCGCAAATAGATGACCTCTTCGATCAACTTCAGGGAGCCAGCTACTTCTCAAAGATAGACCTTCGGTTAGGGTACCATCAGTTACGAGTTCAGGATAGTGAGGTTTCCAAAACAGCTTTCAGAACTCGGTATGGACACTACGAGTTCGTAGTGATGCCCTTCAGTCTAAGCAATGCACCGGCGGTGTTCATGGACCTGATGAACCGGGTGTGCCATCCCTTCTTAGACAAGTTCGTCATCGTGTTCATTGGTGACATCCTTGTCTACTCAAGAAGCGAAGAAGACCATAAGCAACACTTGAGGTTAGTGTTGGAAACCCTTAGATCCGAGAAACTATACGCGAAATTCTCCAAGTGTGAATTCTGGATATGGAATGTAACTTTCCTCGATCACGTGATAAGCGAGGAGGGTATTCACGTGGATCCTTCCAAGATTAAAGTGATAGAGAATTGGTCGACACCGAAGACACCCACAGAAATGCATCAATTCTTGGGTCTAATCGGCTATTATCGGAGGTTCATCCATAATTTTTCCAAAATCGCCAAACCCTTAACCACTCTAACACAGAAAGGTGTACCCTTTTGTTGGGGGTGATAAACAAGAAACTGCATTCTAGACGTTGAAGAGAGCCTTATGCAGCGCGCCTGTTCTATCCCTACCCGAAGGGATAGAGGACTTCGTTGTCTACTGCGATGCGTCTTATCAAAGTTTAGGCTGTGTGCTTCTACAGAGAGGAAAAGTGATTGCTTATGCCTCAACACAGCTGAAAGCACACGAGGTCAACTATTCCACACATGACTTGGAACTAGGAGTTGTAGTCTTTGCATTGAAGATATGGAGACATTGTCTCTACGTAACCAAGTGCACGATCTTCACTGATAACAAGAGCCTGCAACACATCTTTGATCAGAAAGACTTGAACATGAGGCAACGGCAATGGGTAGAACTACTCAGTGATTATGAGTGTTAAATCCGTTACCATCCCGACAAGGCCAATGTGGTAGCAGGTGCCCTTAGCCGAAAGGAAAGTGCAGGCCACAAAGTGAAGAACAAGACGATGACTATCCATTCTAACTTACCCATGCAAATCCGAGAAGCCCAGTTAGAAGCACTCAAACTCGAGAACGTGTTGATCGAAACCTTGAGGGGAATGGATAAGAAACTTGAGATCAGAGGTGACGGAGTCTATTGTTTCATGGATCGGATCTGGATTCCAAAGTCCGGAGGATTTAGGGAAATTGTCATGGAGGAGGCACACAAAACCAAATACTCTATTCACCCGGGTTTTGACAAGATGTACCTGGATCTCAAGAAACAATACTGGTGGCCAAACATGAAAGCTGAGATAGCTACATTCGTGGGCAAGTGTCTGACTTGCACCAAGGTTAAAGTTGAGCACCAGAAACCCTCGGGTCTGCTCCAATAACCCGAGATCCCCGAATGGAAATGGGAGATGATTACCATGGATTTCATCACCAAACTACCCAAGTGTCCTAGTGGGTACGATACCATTTGGGTAATTGTCGATCATTTGACAAAATCCGCTCGTTTCATTCCAATCAAAGAATCATACAAGATGGAAAGACTTGTGCGAATCTATATCCAGGAGGTAGTCCGACTGCACGGTGTACCTGCATCCATTATCTCTGATCGAGATAGCAGGTTTACCTCAAGACTCTGGTAGTCCCTTCAGAAAGCCCTTGGAACCAAACTAGATATGAGCACGGCGTAACATCCTCAGACCGATGGATAGAGTGAGAGAACAATCCAAACCCTGGAGGACATGCTTAGGGCATGTGTCATTGACTTTGGAAAGTCGTGGGACACACATCTATCTTTGATCGAATTCTCATACAACAACAATTACCACACCAGCATCAGGGCTGCTCCGTTTGAAGCCCTATACGGTCGTAAGTGCAGATCCCCACTGTGCTAGGCCGAGGTGGGGGATACTCAGTTAGCCAAGAGTCGAGTCCCCGATAGTGCTCTCACTGGTCCTGAAATCATCCGCGAAACCACTGAAAAGATCATCCAAATCCGAAACCGATTGAAAGCTTCACGAGATCGCCAAAAGAGTTACGCTGATAACTGTCGGAAACCCCTAGAATTCCAGGTTGGAGACCGTGTTCTATTGAAAGTCTTGCCCTGGAATAGCACTGTACGTTTTGGTAAACATGGAAAACATAACCCTAGATACATTGGACCCTTCGAGATCCTCTCTAGGATCGGTCCGGTTGCCTATAAACTTCGTTTACCTCACGAACTCAGTAACATTCATCCTGTCTTCCATATCTCAAATCTCAAAAAGTGCCTATCCGATGAAACCCTAGTAATTCCCATAGACGAGATCGAGATCAATGAAAACCTCAACTTTGTGGAGGAACCGATCGAAATCATGGATCGAGAAGTCAAACGTACAAAGAAAAGTCGCAATACCGTTAGTGAAGGTTCGCTGGAATGCCAAGCAGGGACCGGAATTCACTTGGAAGCGGGAAGACTCAATGAAACAGAAGTATCCGCAACTCTTTCCAGATCCATGATTTGTATCTTGTCTCATGTTTTAACTTTAAATTTCGGGACGAAATTCCCTTTAACGGGGGGATAATGTAACAACCCGAAATTCCGTACCACTTCTTGTAACTCTTTCGTAGTTCAATTCAAGCAGCCAATTGTCGTTTCCAAATTCGATTCCGATTTTCTTGTTTAATTAAGTCATTAACTTGTACGTATCTAAAATGAGTTAATGGGTGTCTTAATACATTTAGAAATCATTTTAACACCCCATATTAGTGATCGGAATATTTCTAGAATTTACCATATCGCGTTACGACAACTTAATCCGGTACGACCAAAAGCCTCGCCTAACGTCGGTATCGGGTAGAATTCCACCGTGTCCAAAACTTAGACACTATATAAAGTGTTCTAATCCTTCATTTGAAGCTTTTGGTTTCATCTCACTACTCTCTCTCTAACCTCTCTACTCACTTTAAATTAAGGTCCAATATCAAAGATTTAAGGCTCCAAATCATAGATGTAACCTTCCTAGCTTGTTATTCAACCTCTTAAGCCTTCAAATCCGGGATTGAAATGAGATTTAGGACCTGGAACATGTGTTTACGGCCAAGGAGTAAGCTTGGGCCGTAAACACACAAAAATGGGGTTTTGAGCCATTTAACCCTTCCAAATCATAGTTGGGACTTAGATACGACCTTGAGACTTACAAACCTGGACTTCGAACACCCTAAACTTGCATTTTGAGGGACAAAAGAGATTTTATGGCTAAGGCATGTGCTTGGGCCGTAAACTCCTCCAGCATGGGGGATAAACTCATTTTTACATGTTAGAATGCCTTGAAACTTAACCAATAGCCTTGTGGTAAATCCTAGAAGCATCTAAAAATAGTTTGGGGACCTTAAACACATTAAAATACCACATATAAGAGTTTACAGCCATAGAACATGCTCCAAGGCCGTAAACTCCCAAAAGTGTGTTAAATGGTGCCCTAAATTCATAACAAGGTTTGGAAAATTAACTAGAATCACATGTGATTGCTCTTTGTACCTCAAATGAGTTATTCTTGACCATGGGTGAGTTTACGGTCGTAAACTCCAAGTTTACAGCCATAAACTCCCTTCTAAGTGGTATAAGTTCCATTAATCCATTCCAAGGCATTTTAGAAATTCATTCCAACAATCCCCATGTCCAAACAAGCCATTAAACACTCAAAATCACACCAACATGAGTTTACGACCGTAAACTCATGTATGTGTGTGTTTTGTGGCTGTAAACTCCCTTAAATGTTTACTCTTGGGGAGTAAACTCAAATCCCAAGTCCCTAGTGCCATTACACGTCCGAAGATGTCACCCGAGTCACTCCAAACGCTCTTTTTGAGGTGTTTTACCTCGTTGGAGTGTAATGTTCCATATAATTAGTAATTGTAAATCTAAATAGTTATATATGTACATTATTACATTTTACATAGGAACATCATGAGTAATCAAGTCCCGAACCAACATCTAGTGCCAGAAACCGTTGCAATTCCGAGTCTGGTGAGTTCATACCCCTACCCTTTTTCACTGTTTTCAGGGGGGAACACAAGCAAAGTACAAGGGATTACTTGTACTGAAAACATGTTTTCAAATGTGTGTGTTTCACATTATTATATGCTTTTAACACTGATTACTACAACTGATAACTGATTGAACATGCAGATCACGTAACATATATTTGTGAAATGGGTTTTAAACTGTTATGTTTTACATATATTTCACAAATGGATTTCCACATTTTATCAGTTAAAAGCATGACATTAGAACATTTGAACATAATATTGTACACTGTTTTGTCCTCAGTAACACTCCACATATATACGCGAGTTGAGGACTATCATATTATTACTAGTAAATTTGTTAATCATGTATGATTGGAGACACGTCCTCGGCGAACACTCCACAGAGATACGCGAGTGGAGGACTACACCCGTAACCAGAATCACTGGGATTTAGAGAGCGTGACTTGAGTGTATAGATCTATACGGGGCTGACTACCCTACACCTGTCTGCTAGCTACAGCCGAACCGAAATGGTTCAAGGGTGACGAAAGTCATAAGTATGTGAACTACTTATTGCCACAGGTTTAGTCCATCGTATGGTTATGGAACTCGCAATTAGGATAATAGAGATTTACTTATGGTAATAATGAACAACTTTATACAATTCACAAGACAACCACGTTTCGGTATACATCTTTCACATCGGTAACCAACATTCAGGAAAGTATGGGACTTTCCTGGGAAACCTATTACATAACTAGGTCTAACATGAATATATCTTTCACATACGGTAACCAACATTCAGGAAAGTATGGAACTTTCCTGGGGAAACATTTACGTAACCAGAAAGGGTAACAAACCAGATAACCTTACTTTACATCATTCACAATTGGTAAAACAATCAGGAAAGTATGGGACTTTCCTGGGAATACATTGGTACATAACCAGAACAATATGTCAATCCAGATAACCTACCTATACATCTTCACATGAGGAAACATGTTTTTCAGTGTACAACTTTACTTTACATGTTGACAAACGATAACCAACATTTTTAAGAAAATATGGGATTTTCTTGGTGTGCATAACATTTCAGAAATAGAAAGGAAACTTGAACATTTTCACTAACAAAAACCGCTTATGAACTCACCAGCGTTATGCTGATTTTCAAACCGCTTGTCGTCTCAGGTCAGCGGTAGAACAGGTACTCGAAGATCCTTTTGTCAGAAGACGGAGTTTTCAGAAGACCCGTTTCATTTTGTTTATATATATTATGTATCACAACTGTACAAACTTTACTTTTGAAACACTTGTAAAACTTTTCCTTATGTAATGTAATGGTTATTTTACTTTACTTACTATGTGCATTGCATTTGATACTCAACGTGGAGTCAACCCCGGAAATGTTTCCGCCTTCGGTTTTCGGGGTGTGACAAATTTGTCCCCCAATACGTGTCCAGTAAGGGTCAAAGTATCATCGCATGAATATGTAGTTATAACATCGCCTGAACTTGTAAGTCATAACCTACAGGTCATGAGCCTACCAGTGTTTTCCACTTGACTTATTCAGTTGTCGCCATCTATAATCTAGTAGATGACTACATTACAACATCGCACGTTAAGGTTATTGCATCTCCTAATCATCTCACATCTCGCATCACCTATTTATCATCACATATATATCATCACCTATATATCATAACTCTTCTACCCATCTTTAACCAATATATTTATAGGTATGAAAATACATATAAAGTTTAAATCACATAAAACATGTATAAATCGTCCATCCAGCATAGATATCAAGAACACAGATAATATACACACATAGTACATAGTTTATATTAAATATTTCATATCTCTGTGTAAGATGAAAGTAACTATGCACTCACTTGTTAAAGTGATGACTCGAAATTTGGGAAGCGCTTCGCTTCTAACAATTTTCTTTTCCTTCGACAAAACCTAGTATCATTATCACTAGATTTTAGTCTAATATTTGTTAGGACTAATTATTAGTCGAGAAATATTGTTTTTATTGCATTATATAAGTTTTAAACAATACTTTTCATCTACTATGTATAGACAGGGGCAATACATGTAACACCGGAGGGTAGGACCATTTTAGCAATTAAGTCGTTCTGAAATCTAACAACCCAAACGACCCTTCAAACTAGATTCCTCGTACGGCGAGCAATTAAAATGTATTATAATACCATTTATGATATTTACAACATCTATTCTCTCTCAAAAATTGTTTATAGGTTCATAATAACAATAATGAACTTAAATATAAGTTATACTTAAAGTAGGGTAATCATAACTCACTTACAAAGGGGTTTAGCTAAGAGCCAGGCTCTATGGGTGAAGAACTTTTGAGCCAAAATCTATTCTTCTCGCAGCCTTCTCGTACTCCGGGACTCGCCTCTAGCAATTTGGGAAGTACTAGGGAATAGGAGGGTTTAAGAGGAGTATTTGAGAGAGAAATAATGGGAAAGATGTGAGAAAAATGAGAGATTTTTGTCTCTATTTATAGGCTGGGAAACTAACCAACACTACGTGTTACTAGCCAAAACACAATATGTTGCTGTCCAACACTACGTGTTACTGAGCCAAACACGACGTGTTGTGTTCCAAGTGTCACCATATGGTGGCAAGGCGTGTAGAAGAAACAGTTGTCTGGATTATGTCACATGTCACTCACAAATTACTCCGAAAACTAATTATCTTCTAAATCCATAACTTTCTCATACTAGCTCCGTTTTTGACGTTCTTTACATCCACGCGTAGTTAGCGACGTGACCTACAACTTTCATTTGCACTACGTTGGCTAATTTTGAATTTATTTCTAAAGTTATATTTTAACAAGCTTAGACAGAAAAAGTCCGTTAAAAATTCATATTTTGTCATCCGACGTCTGATTTCGGCTTTCTTTATATCATTGAGATCCTATTGATGAGATCTTCAGTTCTAATTTAGGTTGTGTCAGCTAAAAAGTGATCGATCTAAAATTTGATTTCGGGGCTGTGCACTATTATGCTAAATCTTAGAAAAATCATAACTTTCTCAGATGAAGTCTAATTTGGACGTTCTTTGTTTTTACGTTCTCGGTTTAACATATACTACGACATTCATTTAGATTTCTAAGGCTAAAAAGTATTTTATCAAAACTTTACTTTTTACGATACACGGCGATATGACGGTTTAGTCGTAAAACTTCCACGGGTCATAACTTCTTCGTTATATGTCGAATTTCAGCGCTCTTTACATGTACGGAATCCTTGTGACATATACTATAATTGGATTAAGATTATTTACTCTTAATATATTCTATCAAAAATTCATTTTTTAATGCTGATTATTCTCTAAACTGACTAGCTCGAATCTGCGGTCGTTACAGTTAAGGAGCTTAAATAGGATCCAACACCACAAATTAGGGTTTGGGTCTAACTGGAGTACGCCCTGCGTACTTCCGGTACGCCCATCGTACTCCCTAAAGCGTGTGTGATTATTCTAGTTAGTACGCCCAACATACACCAATGTACACCCCGTGTACTGGCCTTAACACTAGTATTCCCTGCGTACACTTGTGTACGCCCCGCGTACTCGGTTTAACCATAAAACCACCAAACTTCCGAAGGCCATAACTTCTTTCTACGTTTGAGTTCGATGATATTTATATCCATGTAAGGCTAACGAGAATGTCTATGCTTTTATCAACTCATCCTTGCCTTAGAGCTTCCTGAACAAAAATCCACTATTCATAAAAGCCCGAACTGACACTTTATCGAAGTACCCCTTGGCTCCGAAACACAAACTGAACACCTAGATCATCTAAAATACATTACCCATACCCAAATGGGTCTAAATATCACTTTACCTAAGGCACTAAGCCTTATGATAACCGATCTTCGGGACATAACCCTGAACTAGGAAAAGATTCAGAATAGGGCGCTACAACTCTTCCCCACTTAAATTAGATTTCGTCCTCGAAGTCACTCCATGCCATCCTCATTCAAACCAATGTTTCGAACAACCTACTAGTAGTGTTGAAAAAATCATTGATCCCATAATTATCTATCCAATACGTTATTTCTATAATTCTAAAGACCCATATATTTGCCTGACCTCCGCACAGGTAGAATCATTCTGAAACACAATCACAAGGGTCTCCTCCTACCATCAGAACTGAAAACATCCTTTTGAGTCTAAACCTTCCAACTGATAACCTGGTGTGCATATTCCCTAATCCATAACTTGTTGAAGTAAAGACCTTGCATAGACGCGCTAATGGATCCCAACACAAGTCTCGACCGAAATCCATTCAGTACATAACTCATAACCCGAGATCCAAGGATTTACAATTGTATTTCACTCTATATCTTCTGATTGACGGTATTCATTCACTAAACTCAGATATAAAAATACCAAATCCACCGGTAAGACTACCAATCTCATACCTAGTCTAGCCACCAAGTTCCTGAGAGTCAAACTGATAAGGCTACCCTAGCCTATGCACCATACAATACCACTCACTGACCACATGACCATCCAACTAAAACCATAATACAACTCCTTGAGCCAATCGGTCTCTACCAGGTCTCACCTGCATTTCCATAATTGTACGAGCCTCACCCACGAGTCTCACCTAGTCTACACCAACGAACGAGACATGCCCACAGGTCTTGATGGGTTTGAGCCATAAGAACTCTCCTATATGCACATGCAAACCCTAATGCTTGGATCTACGTTTCTCTAATTGAACGTGCAATGTATCCAAGGCTTACAATTCTAGATCTAGTGTAAACAATTGAATCATATCATATGAAATCAGATCTAAAAGAATACCTTGAGTTGCTTGCTTGAAACTTCTTATTCTTGGAGCTTAGAGTCACAATTGTCACTCCTCTAATGTCTTACAAACACCAACTAGCAAGCGGATGATCTTGAGAGAGAGAGAGGAGGTGAGAAATCAACTCTAAGGTTCTTCCTTGCAAGAGTATGGCCGATTTCCCTCACCCAAGGGGTCTATTTATACTATGAGATACTAGGGTTACACCCTTAACCGTAATTGAATAACTTACGCCCTAAGCAATCCAAAGATCCTCCTAGATATGAGGCTTGGAAAATTTTAAGGTATCCTAACCCTAAAATCCGTCCACCCTAATATCCATAAGGATACATAGCCCAAAATACAACTATCACACATTTGACAGTTTATGCCCCTTTATTCAATTAACCTCTTTAAGCCACCAAATTAATTCTTAATTAATATATGACTTATATCAATCAAATACCATTATTATTCCTTTAATATATTACTCTCATTATATATTAGCAATAATATATCTTCTCTCTTTACAAATCATCCTATCAAGTTGCTATGGTAAAGGCAACCCATAAGGACCATGCACAACCGGGTCAAGTACTTACCAAATATAGTTACAGCTTTAGACACTAATCCAACAGTCTCCCACTTGGAAAAGTCTAGTAACTATATATGCAAACATAATCTAATTAGAAATCGTAGCTCTCAAAGACGCTATCAAACTCTGATCTTATCAGTATCCTGTCCTTTAGATAAGGGATCGTACAGTCCTCTGTTTAGATATTGTGTGGATAATCTCATGGAACTTATTTTCTAGCAATTGGTTTCTTAATCTAAGATTCATTTGAAATAGAACTTAATTGAACACATCAATTCAGTCCTGACCGAGCCCGACACATAAGTCAAATCAAATCATCGAGGGGCCCTGATATCGCTTTTACCCTCTTAGGATAAAAGTAACAGATAAACTTCAACTTATATGCATTTACTATTTACTAATCAACTATACACAACAATGCGTTTTATGACATCAATATACTGATGTGGTTTCATATTGTCAATGCACAACCAATTAATAAACAATAAACCATATATCTTGGTTTTAAGACCATATGATATTATCGTCTTGCGATCACTTGCGTTGCGTTCCATAAAGTGATTCCAGCAAGTGTGGGTTTATTCCATTGCTCAAAACTTGTTCGTAAGCACTCATGAACGTTGCAACAACCTTTGCTATGTCTAATACCTTTTAGACAATCTACACACCAAATCATGACAATGTTCATTCATACCTACTTCCGACATATGAACGATTGTGGACCATTCGAATAATTCGATTATTCTTAGTAACTCAATTATTCAGGAAGTCGAAACATGCAAAGTGAAACAATAGTTAAACAATTAACATAAGACAATAGCTTTACTTATAAATATGTGACAACCCAAGTTGTCCCGTTACATTTCTCCGTTACCGTTAATGGAATATTCCATTGTTCAAAAGTTCCGTTAATGAGAAGTCGTCAAGTTTAATAAACATTTCAATTGTGTATGTTTATATGCCGTTAAGTCGTGATAAAAGGAAATAAAATACATGGCACATATTTCCATTTACTTGGAAAATATTAGTTTATTATTACGACCACTAAATCGGGTGCGACCAAAAGCCCCGTTTAACGGCAGTATCGGGTAGAATTCCACTGTGTCTCAACTCAAAACCCTATATAAGGGTGAGTGGAGTCCATTGGAGACTTTTTACACTCTCTCTCTAAACTCTCTCTCTAGACTCGTTTTAGCCCCGAATCCGCAACCAAACGCTTCCAAATTGTAAGTCCGCATACCCTAGCTTATTCTAAACATATTGATGTGTGTTTGTAGCCCAAAAATCGGACTTAGAAGCAATGGAAAAGGAGTTTACGGCGTAAGCATCTCCTTAGGCCGTAAACACCCAAAACAAGGCCAAAATGACCCAAACTTGTCCCTAATGGCTTGGAAATAAATTGAAGTATTAGCCTAGGAGTGTTTAAACATAAAAACTCATGGATTTGGGGGTTAAAAGAGAGTTTACGGCCAAGCACAAGCTTAGGCCGTAAACACCTCAAAATCATGTTAAAAGGTCCCAAATGCACTCCAAACTCATCCTAGGGCTTCATACATAATTTAGGGACTTGGTATTTTGGGTTTAGATCACTAAAACACACTAAAATGAAGGATAAAAATGAGTTTACAGCCCAAGCACATGCTTAGGCCGTAAACTCCCCAAACATGCCCAAAATGTTGGTTTTTGTCCCCCAAATGGCCTTAGACTATTTCTATAAAATGCTAGGAAGGATTTAAAGGCTTAAACACAAGGAAATGAGGCTTGAATTGGAGTTTACGGCCCAAGCATTTATCTAGGCCGTAAACTCCCCAAAACCCACTCAAATGATGGTTTTAATCCTCCAAAATAGCATCATACTTCATTAGAAATCACTAGAAAGGCATTAGGGGCTTTAAACTTCCCAAAACTCTAAGGATTAGAGTTTACGGCCATAAACTCCTTTAGGAGAGGTTTCTTGGCCGTAAACTCATAGATCATGCCCTTAGAGGCCTCAAACCCACTCATGCCTTTTGGGAAAAGTGCTTAGAATAAATCAATGAACAAACTAGAAGCATCAAACACCCAAGAATATGACCTTGGGAGTTTACGGCCGTAAACTCCCTTGAGTTAGGCCGTAAACTCCAAAATGGTCCATATTAATGACTTCAACCCATTTACACACTTGATATTTGAGTTTAGCAAAGTTCCACAACTGATAGGAGACCCGTAGCACCCTTAAACGCTACCCGGGACCCCAAACACTTAACCAAAAGTGTTTTCCGCTCCTTTGAGTGCGTATATTTGTGTAATTAGCATTAAATATACTAATTGTATGTGAACATATGTTATCATATGTTAAATAGGTCATTGAGTGTGTTCGAGTCCTTACGTGGCACCGAACGCCCAAACAGCACTCTCGTCGAACCTACTTACACCAGGTGAGTTCATACCCCTGAATGAACCTTTTAATATTTTTAAATGTTTTATAGGGGGAATACAAGTTAAACATGCCAGTTATCATGTCAATCACATATGATTGATAACCCGCATGCACAAGATTTTACCACTTTACACTGTTTTACAGAGTGGGACACTATAATGATTTTTACTTATTTCATAACTTTTCCTTATACTGATTTATCCAAATTCATTCTAAATTTTTTTATGAAGGATCCTCTAAGGTTTTTAAACATACTTTACAAAAGAATACAAATTGTGATTTTCTCTGTACATAAAGGCTTTTCATTAAAGATTTCCCTTTTAGACGTATACTTTTACTTGTTAAATACTACAGCTTCGCTTATACTTATTTTATACTTTGACTCGGTAACACTTTCACTTATACCTATAGTCGCTTATACTTGATGACGCTTATACTTATTCACGCTCTCACTTAGTAATACCGATTCTACTTCACTTATACTTGATATCGATTCTACTTCACTTATACTTCATGTCGACCCTATTTCACTTATACTCGATACACTCTCGCTTCACTTATTGTTGCCTCTACTTTGTGATACGCTTATACTTGTTCGACGCTTCTACTTCACTTGCGACCGCTCCTACTTCACTCGTTAGACACTCCTACTTCACAAGAATCACTTATACTTGATACACTTATACTTCACGATTCTGTTATTCCACACTGTATGAATTCACACCACGATGATATGTCTTCAATTATTATACACTCAGTCGTAGTTAGATGTACATTTGTGCTTATATAGATACATATAAGTAACGATTGAAAGACTTAGGAAGGCTCATCCGCCCTATTTCCTTTTCTTCGTTGAGATGTGGTCTGGTGGGATCGGGTGGCCGTCCGAAAGTCGTTTGGTTCATTTGTTATATACTATGTATATGAGTATGGACATACAGGAAATTCTCTAGTCAAGTCAGTTGAGAGTCTCTACCTCTATTCTACACTTACTTTAGAAACACACTACCCACTGTTTGGTAGTCTCTATCTCTAATACGTCACTTGCATCAGAAATCCACTCCCCTCTAGAAACATACTATCCTCTATTTGGGATGCATTTTCAGGATGCGGCCTTCTCCGTCGTCTAGTTAGTAACCAGAGTCTCCTGTAGGGAGAGCGGACATTATGTGTATAGGCCTATACGGGATTGACAACCCCGCACCTTGACTGCTAGCTACAGTCCACGGCCTACCAAGCCAAGGGGTGACAAATGTCACATTATATAGATGCTTGTAGGGCATCTATAACTCTAGGTAGTATGGTTACGAGTATCTTGGGTTGCCTTATAATTCATGGCTTTAAGGTAACGGTATTTCGTCAGCAATTTACACTGTATACTGATGTCACCTTTTTCAGAGTCACGTTGTTTGACCTTGCTAGATGTGTCTTTCATGTGATACTGTCTGCGGTCTGTAGTCTCTGTTTTGACCTTGCATGATGTACCCTTCATTTGGTATCGTGTACGGTCTATCTTCACTGTTTTGACCTTGTGAGATGTACCCTTCATTTGGTATCGTCTACGGTTTATCTTCACTGTTTTGACCTTGCGAGATGTACCTTTCATTTGGTACCTTCTGGGGTCTGTGTCTCCATTTGTTAAACTGAACCAGGCGTGACGTTAGTTCGATACTCCCTTGGAGTCTATGTTCTTTGCCTTAGTCAGCAGTCCTCACTGCTGAGGCATATGATATTCCCTGATGTCATTGCTTTCCTCAATAATCAAATTCAGTATTTTGATAATGATAGCAATTTGGGGAAAACTACTTTTACCCTACATCACTGACCAGTCTTGGTAGAAGGCTGCTTTTATTAAAGAAAATATAGGATTTTCTGGAAAGGACTCTAATACACTGAAATCTCTTAAACTATTACTTTCTTAAGTTATTTGAATGAAATGTCACTAAATTCTTATGAACTCACCAGCATTTGTAAAAATGCAGATACTCGCTTTTCAAATAACTTGTATTCTCAGGTTAGCATTAGACAGGTACATCCCCGGAGCTGTTGATGAAGATAGCTTTGTACCATGCTGTATTTATTCTATTACTTGTATTACTTTAAATTGTTGTAATGTGACCTTGTAAAACTATTACTATTAATGCAATGTTTTGTTGTACTTTGATTACTATAATGCATGTGTTGTGATACTTGACATGGCGTCATCCACCCCAGAACATTTCCGCCGTTCCGGTTTTGGGGTGTGACAAAATAATACTCCTTTATTTAATCATCAAATGTGAATTACATTTATCTATTACATGTTTCCAAACTATCTAATCTAAACTAATATCGTCTTTCAGCCCAATGCTCTTAGCGTGCTGCAAATGCTTAACCCTACTCAGTCCCTTCATAAGCGGATCTACTGGGTTATCCTGTGACGATACCCTCTTTAATACGAGGTGTCCTTCTTCTACTCGATGTCTAATAATGTGATATTTTCTATCAATATGTCGAGATTCACCATGATCCCTCGGTTCCTTGGTCAAGGAAACTGCTCCTTCATTATCACAGAAAATTTCCATAGGCTCCTTTATGGCAAGCACAAATCCAAGGTCACCAATGAAGCTCTTCAACCACATCGCCTCCTTTGACGCTTCGCTCGCTGCAATGTACTCTGATTCGCACGTTGAAACAACTACGGTCTCTTGCTTGGAACTTTTCCATGTTACTGCTCCTCCATTAAGGGTAAAGACCAAGCCCTACTGCAAATGGTAGTTGTCCCTGTCGGTCTGGAAGCTTGCATCACTATACCCTCGCACTTTTAAGTCATCACTCCCAGGACTAAAAACCATTCTTTGGTCCTCCGAAGGTACTTAAGTATATTCTTGACCGTAATCCAATGAGCTCTACCAGGGTTCCCTTAATATCTACTGACCATGCTCAAAGCAAAAGCCACATCAGGGCGAGTACAAGTCATAGCATACATGATTGAGCCAACTATGGAAGTGTAGGGTACTCGGCTTATCTTAGCTGTCTTGGCTTCTATACTCAGACTTTGAGGCTTACTCAATTTGACATTACTCTGTATCGGTAGTTCTCCCTTCATCGAGTTTTCCATACTAAAAAGTTTTAATACCTTATCCAAGTAAGTATTCTGACTAATTCCTATTAGTCTCCTACGTCATTCTCTCACTATCCTTATTCCCAAAATATTGGAAGCTTCTCCGAGGTCCTTCATAGCGAAGCACTTACCAAGCTAGGACTTAACCTCTTGCAGAGTTGGGATGTCGTTTCTTATGAGCAGTATGTCATCGACATACAAAAAGAGGAAGCTAACTATACTCCCACTGGCCTTGACATATACACATGATTCATCTTCACTTCGTACAAATCCAAACTCTTTGACTTTCTCATCGAAGCCAAGATTCCATCTGCGAGATGCTTGCTTAAGTCCATAAATGGACTTTTCAAGATTGCACACTGTATTGGGATGCTTCGGATTAACAAAACCCTCTGGATGAGCAATGTAAACATCCTCAACCAACTTCCCATTAAGGAAAGTGGTCTTGACATCCTTCTGCCATATCTCATAATCATGAAATGCAGAAATGGCTAGCATCACCCTAATAGACTTTATCTTAGCAACTAGCAAGAAGGTCTCATCATAGTCAACTCCGGGAGTTTGAGTAAAGCCCTTCGCCACCAATCGTGCCTTATACATGTGCACATTCCCATCCACGTCGGTCTTCTTCTTGAAGATCCATTTTCACCCCACCGTCTTACGTCTGGGCACATTGTCAACCTAAATCAAAACTTGGTTGTCATACATGGACTAAATCTCGTTGTCCATTGCCTCTTTCCATTTCGCAGACTCTGGGCCTGCCATGGCTTCCTTATAGCTATTAATTTCATCTAGATTTATTAGTGTACCATCACTAATATACGTGTCCCATTCTGTAGTAATATTAAAGCCATAAAACCGGGGTTGAACTCTAACTCTTTCGGAACGTCTAAGAGGTAAGGACTCGTCAGTTGGTTCAACCGGAGTTTCCTCCTCGGGTGAGCGCCAACATTAGAGGTTCCTTTATCGCTCGACTCTTGAATCTCTTCATGATTGATTTGCCTCCCACTGTCCCCTTGGTTTATGATTTCTCGCTGTCGGAAAACCCCTCTCCTCGCAACGAAGACAACATTGTCACTCGGACTATAAAAGAGATATCCAAAGAATTTATGCTTGTAGCCGATGAAAATACACCGCTCACTACGAGGTTCGAGCTTGTCGAGAGTTTCTCATCTTACGAAAACTTCACAGCCCCAAACCTTGATATGTGCCAACGAGGGAGCTTTCCTTGTCCATATCTTGTGAGGTGTTTTGGCAACCTTCTTTGTAGGGACTCGGTTAAGGATATGGGCGGCAGTCTCTAAGGCATACCCCCATAATGAGATAGGTAGTGAAGCACGACTCATCATAAAATGAACCATGTCTAACATGGTTCGATTACGCCTTTCTACCACACCATTCAACTGCGGTGTCCTATGTGGCGTCAATTGCGAAACTATTCTGCATTCCTTGAGATAGTCATGGAATTCAAGACTTTGGTACTCTCCTCCTCGATCAGATCGAAGCATCTTGATTTTCCTGCCCAGTTGATTCTCCACTTCATGTTTGAACTCTTTGAACTTTTCAAACGTTTCTGACTTGTGCTTGATTAAGTAAATATACCCATATCCACTATAATCGTCGGTGAAAGTCACGTAGAAGCGGTTCCCATCCTTTGTGGTGGATCTATAGGGCCCACACACAATGGTATGTATGAGATCCAATAAACCCTCACCCCTCTCACAAGTGCCAGTGAAGGGTGACTTGGTCATCTTTCCAAGTAAACAAGATTTGTACGTCTCATCTTCCCTAAGGTCGAATGACTCCAACACTCCATCCTTTTGGAGTTGGGCAATGCGCTTCTTGTTGACATGTCCAAGACGACAATGCCACAAGGATGCTTTATCCATACTATTGGAAGAATCCATACCAAACACATCATTTCCTAGGTTATCTACAATCATAACAGTTTCATAAACTCAATTACAAGGCATTGCTTCAAAATATAAAACACCATTTAGATAAGTATAAATTGAACCATTCTCATTATTAAATGAATATCTAAATCCTTGTCTACACAAACCATGAAAGGAAATGATGTTTCTTGCCATATATAACAATTAGCAACAATTATTTAAATCTAAATTCAATCCATTACTAAGCACTAAAGAATACACTCCAATCTTGGTCACAGGTGACGATCTTCTGTTCCCCATGATTAGATTTAGTCTTCCACGCTCCACATCCCTATTTCTTCCTAGTCCCTGCAAATCAGAACAAATGTGATAACCACATCCTATATCAAGAACCTAAGAAATAGCATGAGATGAATCATTAGATTTAATTATGTAAATACCTGCAAAAGATGGCTTGATGTTCCCATCCTTGATGGCATGTAGATATTCCGGGCAGCTTCTCTTCCAATGCCCTATTTTGTGGCAATGATGGCACTTTGCCTCCTTTGGGTTTGGGTTGGGCTTAGCAGGATCAAGCTTGGTCCCACTAGAAGAGGAACCATCTTGAGAATTTCCCTTTCGGTGGTTCTTTGAAGAAGCCTTCCTTTTCTTGCCCCTTCCCTGCCCAATAGCCAAAATAAGAGCAACATGTGGATTGGGAGTTAGTGCATCAGACTTGTCCTTGAGGTTGCTCTAAGCAGTCCTTAGGAGCCCTTGGAGTTTGCTTAGGGTGACCTCTTCCTTGTTCATGTGGTAGGTCATCCTAAATTGGTTGTAGCATGAGGGCAAGGAGTGAAGGACAATGTCGATAGCCAAATCTTCCCTAATGTTGACATTCAACTTGCGAAGACGGTCAACATACCTTTGCATCTTTTGCAAGTGTACGGTTAGAGACTCTCCACTTCCCATTTTAGCAGTGATCATATTTGTTATGATCTCATAGTGAACTTGCCTCGTGCTTTGGTGGTATCTCTCCATCAAGTCTAGATGCATCTCATAAGGATACATGTCCTCATAGGACTTTTGGAATTTGGAGTTCATCATAGCTAGCATAATGCAACGGACTTTCATTGCATAACGCTCATGGGTCTCAAAGCCATCCATTTCCTTGAGAGTAGCAATTTCTGGATTGATCTTCTCTAGCTTCTCATCGAGAGCATACTCTTTGTCCTCGTAACGCGCGATCATGCGAATGTACCTTATCCATTTGCTAAAGTTCGATCCGTCAAAAGTCACTTTTTGACAAAGGCTCATTAGCGTGAATGAGCTAGCAGCAGCAATGTTCGCATTAGACATCTACAAATAGAAAGAAACAAAGTTTGATTAGAGTTAAGTCCCTAATTAATCACCTAAAATGAGAAATTAGGGCTAGGACCCAACAACATTATTTACACATTAGAAAAGGGATGCCATAATCCAACATGCAAATGATGTGGAGGAAAGTGAATGACGATTCACTAATTCTTCACCATGAAAAACATAAGCTTAAGTTTTAAATGTATTGATAATTCCTAGATTTTTTTGAGATTCATTGAACCTTTCAATGGCATGTTTAAATCTCAATATGCCCCTCTAGTTTGTGACTGGGATGCCAAGGATCACAAAGCGGGTGTGAATAACCATGCGAATCTACATGGTGCCTTCATTGTTACAGTGATCTATTCGATGCGCCGGTAAACCACACACGCTCCATAGAACTATGACAAACAATGAATCACCCTTTTCCACCTTTCCTTAGAACCAATTAGTGTGTCGGTTAACCACAAACGCTCCACTAATATCTTAACAAGGGTGCAAAGTGTAATTTCATGGGATTGCATCAATTCACTTTTTATAAAGTAACTAAGATTGTGAATTTTATGAAATACATTTAGTTACTTTATTTAGATTCATTACACATATTAATGAGGAGAGGATTGCCCTATCCTACCCCTTTAGCTAACGACCCTCCACCAATCAAGCAAGCGGTGGGTGTGAATGTACACCCATTAAGCGCCATTTTATAGGTAGCAACCTTATACCCACCTTATAGATCGGCTTCGTGAATGAGGCCTACCAACGGTAAGACTAGCACTTTTAAATCATATATATACATACACACACACACACACACACACACATATATATATATATATATTAAGCTTGTAATAATATAATAGTATAGTGTTGAATTTTAAACTTGTAAAATTCTAGGGTTTGAAATTTAAATTATTCAAATTAAACTTTTAATCACAAAACTTAAATTTCAAAGCATAAGGACAAGTTTGAAACTTTTCAAAACATAAGGATCAAATAGCAAATAATACAAATCAACTAATTAGATTATTTAAATTTGATCTAATCAATATTACTTGCAAGACAATCCACCAATTTAATTCAAATAATCAATTATTATCATATAAGGAAATTATTATTCAATTAATGGTAATTATCTTTTGTTTGGTCGAGAATATACTCCAATATATCATAAAATTCGGATGTTAATGTCCCAAAACAATTAAGGCAAGTATCCTCAAGCAAAATAGCAAGAAATCTCGATATTGACTCTTTTTGGTGCTAGAACTCGCTAAGTTCCTCTGTGAACTCGCCGAGTTGGAGCTACTCGCCGAGTCCACATTGGAACTTGTTGAGTTCACCAGTCAGAAGAAGAAAATTTTAATTTTTCAAGCAACAAGCAATTAACCAAAGCAGCAATTCAATAGAAATCAATCAAAGCTCTGATACCACTGATGGGTTTGAGCCATAAGAACTTTCCTATGTTCACGTGCAAACCCTAACGTTTGGATCTAGGTTTCTCTAATTGAACATGAAATGTATCCAAGGCTTAAAATTCTAGATCTATTGTAAACAATTGAATCGTATCATATAAAATCATATCTAAAAGAATACCTTGAGTTGCTTGCTTGAAACTTCTTGTTCTTGGAGCCTAGAGTTACAATTGTCACTCCTCTAATGGCTTACAAACACCAACTAGCAAGAGGATGATCTTGAGAGAGAGAGAGAGAGAGAGAGGATGTGAGAAATCTGCTCTAGGGTTCTTCCTTGCAAGAGTATGGCCGATTTCCCTCACCCAAGTGGTCTATTTATACTATGAGATACTAGGGTTACACCGTTAACCCTAATTGAATAACTTAGGCCCTAAGAAATCCAAAGATCCTCCTAGTTATGAGGCTTGGACGATTTTAAGGTATCCTAACCCTAAAATCCATCCACCCTAATAATCATAAGGATACATAGCCGAAAATACAACTATCACACATTTGACAGTTTGTGCCCCTTTATTCAATTAACCTCTTTAAGACACCAAATTAATTCTTAATTAATATATGACTTCTATCAATCAAATAACATTATTATTCCCTTAATATATTACTATCATAATATATTAACAATAATATCTCTTCTCTCTTTACAAATCATCCTGTCAAGTTGCTATGTTGAAGGCAACCCAAAAGGACCATGCACAACCGGGTCAAGTACTTACCAAATATAGTTACAGCCTTAGATACTAATCCAATAGGTCTCACCCCATTAAGAGCTGCACAGGCCCAACCTCGCCTCGGACCCCAATGGGTCTCCTCTTATAACATAGAGATGCTTTGCGGCCCCACTTTTCGCCTTAACCAAGGCACGAGCTGATCCTCCTTTATACTCACAACCACCTCATCGATGGTCTACCTTAATCTGGTGAATGCTGTTATCTCATCTCAGAATAAAAACACTTCCATACTATCTACCAATCTAGATAATGCTACGGCCACCCCGTAGTCTTACAACACGCCTATCTCACCATGGTTACCGCTCGTGGTGTTACCACACCTCTACATATCCGAACCAACATCCAACTGAATCCCAATTAGGTGTTTAGATCATTGTCACAGCCCAAAACCAAAACGGCGGAAACGTTCTGGGGTGGATGACGTCATGTCAAGTATCACAACATATGCAGTATAGTAAGCAAAGTACAACAACCATTGCATTAATACTAATAGTTTTACATGGTTTACATTACATTACATCATCAAATTAATACAAGTAATAATATAGGTGCAACTTGGTACTACACTATCTTCACCAAAAAGCTCCTAGGATGTACCTGTCTATTGTTGACCAGAGAATACAAGTTATTTGAAAGCGAGTATCAGCATTTTTACAAATACTAGTGAGTTCATAAGTATTTAGTGTCATTTTAATTCAGATAACTTTATACAAGTAGTAGTTCTAGAATACACAGTGAGTTAGAGTCCTTTCCAGAAAATCCTATATTTTCTAATTTAAAAGCAGTCTTCTACCAAGACTAGATGGAGTTATGTTGTAAAAAGTGATTTTTCCCTTAACACTATCATTATAAAAATAGGGTATTGATTGTAAACAAAGTAGGAGAATATCAGGGAAAACAACAAATGCCTCAGCAGTGAAGACTACTGACTAAGGCAAAAGAAATCATAGACTCCAGGAGAGTATCAAATGAACGACGAAATTGACTTAGTGTAATGAGAGGAGACAAAGACCCTAGACAATATCAAATGAATGATACGTCTAGCAAGGTCTAAAACAGTGAATACAGACCCCACACAGTATTAAATGAATGATAAATCTCACAAGGTCTAAAACAGTGATTACAGACCCCAGACAGTATTAAATGAATGATAAGTCTAGCAAGGTCAAAAAAACAGTGAATACAGACCCCAAACAATATTAAATGAATGATAAGTCTAGCAAGGTCTAAAAATAGTGAATAGAGTGTTAATTTTCATTACCTTAAGTCCATGAATTATAAGGTAACCTCGAGATACTCGTAACCATACTGATAACACTAGAGAACTTGACGCCCTGCAAGCGTTGGAAGTAATGTGACATTTGTCACCCCTTGGGCTTGGTAGGCCGTGGACTGTAGCTAGCAGTCAGGGTGCGGTGGTGTCAATCCCATATCGATCTATACACATAATGCCCGCTCTCCCTACAGGAGACTCTGGTTACCAACTAGACAACGGAGAAGGCCGTGTCCTGAAGATGCATCACGAATAGTGAGATCTAGTGCAAAATACTAAACAAGTGATAGACACTCACAACTGAACTGACCGATGTAATCCTATATGTCTATGCTTGTATACATAATGTATAACTAATGATCAAACGACGTTCGGACGGATATCCGATCCCACCAGACCACATGTCAACGAAGAAAAGGTGTCACACCCCAAAACCGATAACGGCGGAATACGTTTCGGGGTGGATGACGTAGTGTACAGTATCATCACAATTGTATAATAGTAAAAGCAAGAAACATACAACCATTTCATTTACATAGTAAGTGTATTTACAAGTGTGTTTTGTAATGTTTGACAAACACCAAAAATAAACAAAAATAAGAGATGGGTCTTGTATCCTCCATCGTCTCCAAAAATGTTGCGGCTGTACCTGTCTATCTTTGACCTGAAGATACAAGTTATTTTGAAAAGAGTATCAGCATAAAGCTGGTGAGTTCATAAGAGTTTAGTGTGAGTACTTGTATAAAAAGCATTAGAGTCATTAGTATGAAAACTGAAGTTTGTAATCATAAATAGTAGTAAAACCTAGAAAATCCTGTATTTTCCAGAACTGTATAGTAAATGAAAATCTTTAAGAAATATGTTGTTTCTATCTTTGAATGCCATTTATCATAGTAGTGTAATAGTGACTCACCATTAAGTAATGCAATATAGTGAGTCATTCTTGGAGTACATAATAGTGGTGCAGCATCTTTTAGTATTAGATACTTACTTACTTCGGGATATTACTTCATCTTTCTTTTAGTATTTTAGTGCGGTTATAGTGTCTTTCTTGTACGTTACCAATAGTGTGAGTAATAGCGGACCCTCATGACCTTCCCAGTCATGCATAGTGTGGTAGAGTAAAAGCATCCCTGGGCCTGAGCGGCTCGGACTGAAGTTATTAGTCGGGATGTAATAGCGTCTGCCCCGTATAGATCTATACATATAGTGTCGTCTTCCTATCGGAAAACTTCGGGCGTAGTGTGTAGCGTATAGAGTATCTCGTAGTGGATTAATGAATTATCTCATTATTAGTACATTATCTTGTATTATAGTGTAGTAGCCGTTTGTATAACTTGTATTGTGTTCTCTTATTAGTGTATTGCTTCATAATAGAGAGAATTATAGTAGTGTAGAGTAATAGTTGAAACAAGGGATAGAGTCCTTAACTATACCTATTATAGTTAAATTAGTGTGTGGTTCTAATCAGGTTAGTGATTTAGGTATTTAATGAAATAAGAAGTACTTATAATCCGTACTAATATACGAGATATATAACTAAGAAATCAATGACAGTCGGACGGATAACCACTACCCTAAGCCCACAATCAAACAAGAAACAGGAAATAAGGCGAGCTATCGGTCCTAAGTCCTTCAAGTCTTACTTATATGAATATATTAGTATGATTACATTCTTATAAAGAGTTTTATTAAACAAAAGTATTGTACGAGAGAAACATTTAAAACTGGTTTGTTAATCCAAGATAGTTTTGAAAACAATTGATTTATTTGTAAAGCATAGTGATAAATCACATGTGATTTGAACTACAGGTTGTGAATCACATGTGATTAATTCTGTAATCTGAAAAATAGTCTTGTATAACTTTTCATAAACATGTATATTCAACTTGTATCTCCCCCCTAAAACATATAAAACATTTGAAAGGTTCATTTAAGGGGTATGAACTCACCTGAAATCGCGGAAATCGGGTGAATCGGGTAAATCGGGTAAAAGTGTCGATTGAGCATTTGATACCCAATAACCACTTGAGCACCTCCTAGGACCCTAATGTCATATGAAATATGTATTTTACAAGAAGTTAATCATCTTATGCTTTTCATTGTAGTATTTGGACATTCTAGCATCGTTTTTAGGGTTTTAAGGCCTAGAAAGGGTTCCCGGGAGTGGTACAAGGTCATGAATGACTTACGGGAGGGTCCACGAGCTCACTCCCTTGGATTTTATGGCCCAAAGGCCATCTTTTTGGAGTTTACGGCCGTAAGCCCCCTAGGCTTGGCCGTAAACTCTTGTGACACTGCAAAATGTATGATTAGGGCCTTATTTCACTTCCTTAATTTAATGGTATGTGTCTTGGACTATTAGAAGGGATTAAACATCATAATTTGTGACATTTTTGGGGAGTTTACGGCCAAGACTTGTTCTTGGGCCGTAAACTCAAGTAAACCCTTCAAGATGTATGTTTTAATGCTACAACAAAGTCTCATACACCTTAGATAAATCCTAGAAGGCCCTATAGTGAGTTTGGGACAATTTGGCATACATTTTTGGGGAGTTTACGGCCCAAGAACATCCTTGGCTGTAAACTCTTCATTTTGTGCTCAAATGTGAAGTTTAATGGTACAACACACTTCCAAAGGCCTTAGCTAAAATCCTTACATACATTTGAGGGGTTTTGGGACTTGTTTGACACAAAAACATGGGTGTTTACGGCCCAAGCTTAGCCTTGGCCGTAAACTCCTCTTTTTGCCATCAAATGATGTTGTTTGATGCATTTAAGCCTTCCTTGTTGTCAAGTCTAAATTGCCAAACACCCTAGATGAGTTTTTGGGACATTAAACAAGTGTTTTTGGGGTGTTTGAGGTGTTTACAGCCTAAGCACATGCTTGGGCCGTAAACTCCTTTTTACATGTCAAATCCTTGTGTTTTAGTGTCCAAAGTCCCCTAGGTTTATGCCTTAACTAGTCCATAAGCTTAAAGGAAGGAAAAACAAAGTTTTTGGCATGATTTTGGGGGTTTACGACCTATGAAGCTTCTTAGGCCGTAAACTCCTTTTTGGTCCTTGATTCTTATGATTTTGGACTCTAAAAGCAGTAAAGTATGTTTAGATTAAGTTAGGGGATGAATCCTTACGTTTGGAAGTCGGAAATTCGCGGATTTGGGGTCGATTTTGAGTCTAGAGAGAGAAAGTAGTGAGAGAGAGAGAGAGAGGTGAAAGTGTGGTAAAAGAGTTCAATTGTAGTGTTCAAGCGTTTTTATATGTCTCGGGTATTGTACCCGATACACGGCTACCCGATGCTAAAGTTTAACGGGGTTAAAACTTTTTACCCGGGTAAAGTGGTTGAAATAGTAATACAACTCTATTAGGTTAAACTAGGTTAACACGTACGAGTTATATTGCTTATTATGATCTTAGGACATGCATGTAATTAGATATTCGGATATTGAGGATTCCAAATATAACATAAAATAACGTATGTTGACGCATTCCGTTAGTGAAAATGGGATTTGTAACGAGAATAGATTTGGGGTTGTCACAAAAGGAAATAGGGCGAACTAGCCTTCCTAAGTCCTTTAAACATTATTTATATAATTATACAAGCATAGGCATACATTTAATTAAGCAGAAGCATTTAACGAAGTTTAAGTGTTTAACAAAGTAGGAGTGTTTCACAAGGTATAAGAGTTAAAGAATAGGGGCGAATCGTGAAGTAGAAGCGTATCGTGAAGTATAAGCGTAGCGTGAAGTATAAGTGTATCGTGAAGTATAAGCGTATCGTGAAGTATAAGTGAATCGTGAAGCAGAAATGTATCATGAAGTAGAAGTGTATCATGAAGTATAAGTGTATCGTGAAGTATAAGCGTATCGTGAAGTATAAGTGAATCGTGAAGTAGAAGTGTATTGTGAAGTATAAGTGTATCGTGAAGTATAAGTGAATCGTGAAGTAGAAGCGTATCGTGAAGTATAAGTGAATCGTGAAGTAGAAGTGTATCGTGAAGTATAAGCGTATCATGAAGTATAAGTGTATCATGAAGTATAAGCGTATCACGAAGTAAAAGTGTTAACAAAGTAGTAGTATTTAACAAAGTAGGAGTATAAAAACATGGAAGAAATCTTTGATGAAATCTTTGGAAAACCTTTATACTTTAAGAAAATCACTCATAAACAAGTTTTGATTGTAACCTTGATAAAGTAGAGAAAACCTTTGTTTAAAATGTTGCTGTAGCAGAGTTTGAAATAAAACATAAGCCACGAGAGGCAATTTGAGAAAACCTTTGAACACATAAAGACGTTTTAGAAAACCATTTACAATATCATAGTTGGTAAAACAGTTGACAGTGTAATGAATCCTTGTGCATGCGGGTTATCAATCACATGTGATTGATATGATAACTGGCATGTTTAACTTGTATCGCCCCCCCCCCCTAAAAGCATGTAAAAACATTTAAAAGGCTAATTCAGGGGTATGAGCTCACCTAATGTAAGTGTATCCGACGAAGGTGCCGGTTGGGTGCTCGGTGTTAAGTAAAGACTTGAACACACTTAGTGACCTATTAAACATATGATAACATATTTTTACATACAATTAGCAAATATAATACTAATGAAGCACGTATACGCATCCTAAAGTGCGGAAAACACTTTGGTTAAGTACTTGGAGTGTCCCGGGTAACATCTAAGGGTGTGTATGGCTTAAACAGGGAGTTTACTCTTCAAGAGTAAACTCTTTATAGAGTTCATGGCCCTAGGACTAACTCACTATAAGTTTATGACCCTAAACTCATGGTGAGGGTGTTCTAGGATGTCAGAATGTATTATATCACTTGTGGAACTATGCTAGGCTCAAATCTAGGATTTATAAAGGGGTTAAGGCCTCAAATGCACCATTTTAGGGAGCTTATGGCCCTAAAAAAGGAGTTTACGGCCGTAAGCTCTCATGTGCTCATTTCTTTGGTGTTTTAAGGTCTTAAATGGTAGGAAATAAAGTTCTATGCATTTTTCCAAGTCAAATGGGGAGTTTAGGGCATCATTTAGGCACCTTTTAGGATTTTACGGCCCATGAACCTTTTCTAGGGGGGCTTACAGCCGTAAACTCCTAAGTCCATGGTTTCTTAAATGTTTAAAGCCTTTACTTCAATGGGGGTTGCTTCTAAACATTTTCCAAGGCCATAGGAGGTGTTTGAGGGCATTTCTAACACCTTAAAAGGTGTTCACGGCCTATGAAAAGGGGTTTATGGTCCAAGAGTGTTCTTGGGCCGTAAACTCATGTTTAATCTCCATATCAAAAGGTTTTGGTGTTCTAAGCTCAAAGGTGTAAGTCCACAAGTCATAACTAAGCCTTAGGGGCAATTTGGAGGGGTTTTGGGGCTTTAAAACCCCATTTAGGAGTGTTCACGGTCCAAGAGTGTTCTTGGGCCGTAAACATATAACTTGGCCCCTATTTGATGTCTTAAACACGAATTTGCATGTTAGTTAAGCTATACAACAAGTTAGGGTAGATTGCTTACTCGTGTGGGGCTCGAAACGGATGATTTTGGCTCGAAATTAAGTTGTAGAGAGAGTGTGTAGAGAGAGAGTGAAAAATTCTCTAATGGACTCCACTTACCCTTATATAGGGGTTTGAGTTGGGGCTCAGTGGGAATCTACCCGATACCGCTGTTAAACAGGGCTTTTGGTCGCACCTGATTTACTGGTCGTATTTTGACTTGGCTGAAACTAAAATTTTTCAAGGGAAAAATTTGGGGTGTTTCTAATTTATTTCAACCTTCATAAAGTCATTTAGAAAGTCCCAAATTAATTAACCACTCCAAAAGTTAACGGACAGTTAAATAAAATGAGGCTTATTAACGGAAGAAGGGGTTAAAATTGACGGAATAAACTTCGGGTTGTCACATCATCCCCCCGTTAGAGGGAATTTCATCCCGAAATTCAGCTTTAGGCAAGGAAGTAGGTATGAATGACCGAGTAAAGGAAGGAGGGTACTTCCTATTCGGTTTGCCTTGCACTCCCAAGTGATCTCTGGCCTGTGTCTATCATTCCAACAAACCTTCATCTATGGGATGCGGATTCCGTCTCGTGTAGTTAGTGATTTCATACAGGTATGTCTACGAAGTTAGGATTCTCAATGGTTTCTATCAAGACAAGTGGGATACGAAGAGTGACATCGGGCAATCACTTATCAAGTTTATGAAGTAAATCAATCTAGGATGAAGCTTGTGGAATATCCGAAAGTAGTAGTGGTCTGATGAGGGTTGGACCAATCTCCGTAAAGGATCTTGGATGGTCCAAAGTTCTTGGAAGGGTAGAGCTTTTCAGTACTTAGAACATAGTGTACTTATATGGCAAGATCATCACTGGCATGATTTCCATTCCGAAGTTCCTAACGTTCTCTCTCATACTGGAAGTGTAGTCCTTCAGGTTGGTTCTTAGTATGCTCGGGTTGTCCTTAGTTTCGCGTTTCCTGTCAATTGGCTTTTAGAGACTTTCTAGATCATCGGATGGGTTGCGTGTCTACGGTATCTTTTTGTTGTAGAGTGGCTATCTCAATCTTGTGCAAAATGAACCTGCACTAATGAATCTTGAGATATTCCTAACGGAAACCCTCAGGGTCGGGGAGATAGGCTTTCACCCGACGAGTGATGGAATATTTCAGGAGATGGTTCTACTATTTCTGCATGAGATAGTATTCGTGGAACACCTGATGGTCCAATGAATCTTGTAAGACATACCCTAATTTCCAAGGCGTTGGTTTATTTTAGTGCGGGAAGTGTGTGCTCTTGTATAACCCATCGACTAACACCTAGACTGGTGTCAAGTCTTTAATCTCTTCGGGATCTGGGTTATAAGGCTTAACACAACTACTTTCGCACCTTGATCAAGTATTCATGGCTGCGAAGGTTATCCTGTGGTTCTCGGTATTCTAGTGCTCGCTTCGGAGAATGCAGTCTATCGCCTACAAGGCGGCGGTGACTTCCTCCATGTGAGAGGGCGGAGGATCCTAGGCACTACTCGTCTGTAATGGGATGGACAAAGTGCCTGAGTAGTGCGAACACCTTCTGCAACTACTCTTCCGAAGGTTCTGAGTTTTCACGATCTGGGTCAAATTTGTGAGTATAGGTTCCCATCATCCGGAACTTTAATCTCTTCATCCACTCTTCTCAGGGTTTAACTTATCTCAGATTCTGGATTTCCATGATATCCGCTGAGATGCTTAATTTTTGGGATTAAGCGTGAATGGATGGTCGTAGTCAATGTCCTTGACTCTTACGACTCAGATTTCTTTATCAACTGAGGGGGTTATCTACTATGTTTGCTTAACAGGGATGACAACAAACTTCGGATTTGTGGTCATTATACTAGCTCAACCTGCAGGGGTTCTCTTGACTCTAGCTCCTGTTTTATGGGATAGGATGAAGGGTATTTCTGAGGGATCTACGAGGTATGCTTCAGGTGGTTATCGTCTTCTGGAATACCTACATTGTCTTTCGCTTCGGTTTCTATCTGTTTAAGAAGGCTTGGTTTACAGTGTGCGGTACCCTTCTCCTGGGTACTTCGGAAGGTTTGAAATAAGAGTGATGACTAATGGATCACATTAGTCTTTATTATTTTTATTTTGTTTAGGTTCAGAAGAACCTTTATTTGCCGAAATGGTTACGGTGAAAGTTCTTTTTACACAGCACTAGGGAGTTACACACAGTTGCACTAAGTCAAAACATGATCAATAGAGGCGTCGAAGTTGGCATACATCGATATGATATAGAATGAGGGTCAATAGAGTCATGTGCCGAACGGGCACACTAGTTCTTGGTGTCTCGGGTTTCGTCCCGTGTATCACTGTCGTGGATACTTGGACCAATAGAGTTGATGCGGAACTATAGAGAGTCCTGAATGTTTTTGAATAGAGGACCTTTTCATGAATGGAGTCTCATGAGGCATTTCTATAATCGCCTCACATATACTAGTCATGTATAATTAAGGTGGAGAGGACTGTTGACTGAGCGACACCGTCTTAAATCCACAACCAAACGAGGAACAGGAAATGAGGCGGCCTTCACTCACTCTAGGTCTATCCATCTCAATTATACATGGCCGTATCGTATACATTTAGCCATTATAGTTTTACCTGATGAAATTTTAAATCTTATAACAGTGTTGCGACTTTCGCCTTAACGGGAAAGTATTTACATTTAGAATTATCTTTTTAATGTTTTCGGTTAGTTAGCTGAGATTGAGAGATGTACCAAAAATCAACAAGGTCCCTTGCTGCTTCTCCCTAAGCATTAGAGTTAGACTCCTCCTGTGTCCTTGTTGTTTCCTTCGGTTGGACTGTCCTTCTTGAAGTGTCCAATCTCACCACATAGGTGGCAAACTGGGTTGTCTGCCACATTGGTGGTTGATGTAATAAACTCAACCAAGATTCTGCAGACGCAAGCAGCATGACCCTTCATATTGCACCTAGCACAGAAGAGTTTCCGGTATATACCATGATGATGGTAGTTGCACTTGATGTAGTGGGGAAGGTTTCCTAGGTATGGTCTTCTTGAAGTCGGGAGGGAAGGACTGACATGGGTATTGACTGCCTCAGCTCGTTGCCCTTCGGAAGGACCTTGAGCCAAGGTACTTCCCTCCCCGTTCTGGAACCTTCTCTTTAGTAAAGTTGGCTGAGGTCCTTGGGTGGTTGGGTATGCGATTGAGGGTTGCTGATGTCTGTGGCTAGGATCGGAATTCCCGATAGGGCTCTTGCTAACATTGGCGTTGTTAGCATTCAGCTGAGCCCTGACAGCTGCAACGGCTGCCGAGACTGCAGCCTGGAATGTAGCTTCATCGAGTAGGAGAGTAGGTTTCTTGCTAGTGGATTGGTTACGCTTGCTCGAAGGCATGGTTTTTCCCTATACGGAAAGGGACTCAAGCGGATGAGAGATGATGGTTAATCCTGTACATATTTGTCCTTACTGTATTAGGCATAAATTTTTCCCGTGCCTCGGATATTGGTTGTCTGAGTGTCGACCTACATCCCTACGATGTAGTCGTGGTGTACAAGGTAGGAGTGTGAGTATTGGAAAAAGCTATAAGATGGGAATCATTCCTACTAACTTACCTTTATACTGGGAAAGGTTTCACTCTCCGGCCTGGAAAGATTTGAGAACAGTTCGGAATGAAGTCCGCAGGAAGAAAAGCTCATGAAGACTTATGGCTAAATGTCCTCAATAGAGGTGTTTGGGATCCGATCTAATTGTGTTACTGGCAATAAGAAATGGTGATTTACCTAACACAGAGTGTGAGTAGTGTAACCACTAACTCACTAAATTGTATTATTTTATGGGTGTATTAGCATGATGAACACGAGGAAAAGACACTTCTCGGGTTCCATGTACTGGCTCCCTCTGTCTACCTCGTATTTTTGACTGGGATCGGCGTTGGTTTCCTTCGGGTAGTTACCTAGGGTTCTCTCCTCGTATGGACATATTGAATCTCTATTCCGCCTTCCTTCTGATTCGGACTCTGAGTGTCATCGTTCAGGATGGATAACTAGAAATCTCGGAAGTTTAGGTGAATTTCCACCATGTCCCTAACAAGATATAGGCACTTGGTGATTTCAATAGTCTCGTCTTGTTTCATTTATTTCCGAACTGGAAATCTTCTCAATGAACCTCTTCGGGTCTGAATCAACTCTCCTGCCCAGTACTGAAGTGGATAGGGTTTTCTACACGGTTCATGCAAGAATGGAAATGTCTAAAGAATCCTAATAGATTATTAACATTTCACTAAGTGATCCATATCGAGTCCTGCTACGATTACATAGGGTACACAAATCATATATAGCTTAGATCCGATAGGCCTTCGAATATGTGACACTTCTCTATATCCACATCCAAACAAGGAAAAGGAAGTAGGGCTAAACCACACGTTCATAGCCGATGGGATCCTTATTATATATAATCTTGGGAGTATACCCTCTGTAATTGTAGGTATACAAATAAGGATCTTTTTAGTTCTTCACACAAGGTTATCTATGGATCCTAAAATACCCCTATGGTATTTTAATCTCTTGTTTGTTTCTTATCATCTAAATATGATACTGGGATTAATGTGAGTCTTTTAGTATTCCAAAATACTCCTATAGTATTTTAAACTTTATGTTTGGCTCTAACATTCCTAGTTGGTAAGTTTCAGACCTGTTGCAACACCACTATCACTCCCAGGCACACGTTCATCGCATCTCGAATAAATGTAGTTGATCTGGTCACATTTATTCCAGCTTACGATTACATAACTGTCGAGGTTTGACTGTAATGCTTAACATCCGAAGACTTTTATTCTTGTTCTTCTTGTGATACTTGTGTTCAAGTGTTTAGATTATGGATGTTCTTATACTTTGTTAAAATATGATTATATTTTAAAGTATAATTCTTGGTCAGAGTGTTTTATCCCTATGCATTTATAGGTTCTATATATTTTATGAATTGATATACTCAGCTAACTATAAACAATGCTCTGATACCAATTTGTCACACCCCAAAACCGGAACGGTGGAATCGTTCTGGGGTGGATGACATCATGTCAAGTATCACAACATATGCAGTATAGTAATCAAAGTACAACAACCATTGAATTAATAGTAATAGTTTTACATGGTTTACATTACATTACATCATCAAAGTAATACAAGTAATAATATAGGTGCAGCTTGGTACTAAATTGTATTCACCAAAAAGCTCCTGGGATGTACCTGTCTATTGCTGACCTGAGAATACAAGTTATTTGAAAGCGAGTATCAGCATTTTTACAAATGTTGGTGAGTTCATAAATATTTAGTGTCATTTTAATTCAAATAACTTTATACAGGTAGTAGTTTTAGAATACACAGTGAGTTAGAGTCCTTTCCAGAAAATCCTATATTTTCTAATTTAAAAGCAGTCTTCTACCAAGACTGGACGGAGTTATGTTGTAAAAAGTGATTTTTCCCTGAACACTATCATTATAAAAATAGGGTATTAATTGGAAAGAAAGTAAGAGAATATTAGGGAAAGCAACATATGCCTCAGCAATGAAAACTGCTAACTAAGGCAAAAGAAATCATAGACTCCAGGAGAGTATCGAATGAACGATGCAACTGACTTAGTCTAACAAGAGGAGACACAGACCCCAGACATTATCAAATGAATGATACGTCTAGCAAGGTCTAAAATAGTGAATACAGACCCCAGACAGTATTAAATGAATGATAAGTCTAGCAAGGTCTAAAAAAAGTGAATACAGACCCCAGACAGTATTAAATGAATGATAAGTCTGGCAAGCTCTAAAAAACAGTGAATACAGACCCCAGATAGTATTAAATGAATGATAAGTTTTACAAGGTCTAAAATCAATGAATATAGTGTTAATTTCCATTACCTTATGGCCATGAATTATAGGTTAGCCCCGAGATACTCTTAACCATACTGATAACACTACAAAACTTGACGCCCTGCAAGCGTCGGAAATAATGTGACATTTGTCACCCCTTGGGCTTGGTAGGTCGTGGACTGTAGCTGGCAGTTTGGGTGTGGGGTGTCAATCATGTATAGATCTATACACATAATGCCCGCTCTCCCTACATGAGACTCTGGTTACCAACTAGACAACGGACAAGGTCGTGTCCTGAAGATGCATCTCGAATAGTGAGATCTAGTGTAAAATACTAAACAAGTGATAAAGACTCACAACTACACTGACTGATGTAAACTATATGTCTATGCTTGTATATATAATGTATAACTAATGATCAAACGACCTTCGGACGGATATCCGATCCCACCAGACCACATCTCAACGAAGAAAAGGAAATAGGGCGAACTAGCCTTCCTAAGTCCTTTAAACATTATTTATATAATTATACAAGCAAAGGCATACATTTAATTACGTAGAAGCATTTAACGAAGTTTAAGTGTTTAACGAAGTAGGAATGTTTCACAAGGTATAAGAGTTAACGAATAGTGGCGTATCGTGAAGTAGAAGCATATCGTGAACTATAAGCGTATCGTGAAGTATAACTGTATCGTGAAGTATAAGCGTATCGTGAAGTATAAGTGAATCATGAAGTAGAATTGTATCGTGAAGTAGAAGTGTATCGTGAAGTATAAGCATGTCGTGAAGTATAAGCGTATCGTGAAGTATAAGTGTATCTTTATCTTGTTGCTACTGCTCCTCCCCTAGCAAAGGTAGAGATTGGACCCCAAAGGTATGGCCATAGACAACTGCCGATCCTACCTGAACAAATGATATCACATCCAAACTTTGATTTCATTGAAAAACTGATGTGACAATCGTCAATCTTGAGTCAAGTCAAGTCATCAAGTCAAGCCGGTCAACTCTATTAAACCTTGTGTATTAGGGTTTGTGTTATGTTCGTACTGTATGACTTGCTATATTAATGGGAAAACATCACAGGAGAAAAGTTTTGTGTTAAAAATTTCCTAAGCCTTAGTACTAATCAATGAATTAAACTGATGAAAACCATGTTGCATACTCATTAGGAGTGTGTGGGATCCTTAATCATGACTTAACGGGCTCAAGAGACTCGCATTACGGAACCAAACACTCACAAATGCCACATTTGAAATCTCTCTCAAATATCTCTCTGTATGAGAAATCTCTCCAAGAATGTCAAATCTCTCCTAAATCTCTCCAAGTATGTGAAATCCCTCTCAAATATCTCTCTGTATGAGAAATCTCTCCAAGAATGTCAAATCTCTCCTAAATCTCTCTAAGTATGTGAAATCTCTCTCAAATATCTCTTTGTATAAGAAATCTCTCCAAGAATGTCAAATCTCTCCTAAATCTCTCTAAGTATGTGAAATCTCTCTCAAATATCTCTCTGTATGAGAAATCTCTCCAAGAATGTCAAATCTCTCCCAAATCTCTCCAAGTATGTGAAACCTCTCTCAAATATCTCTTTGTATGAGAAATCTCTTCAAGAATGTGAAATCTCTCCCAAATCTCTCCAAGTGTGAGAAATCTCTCCCAAATCTCTCTCAAAAGTTTCCCGTGACTTTTTGGAATCATTCGGGTCATTCCGGCCCTTAACCGGGTCAAAAACGGCTTAAAACGGGGCGAAAACGAGAAAAATGGACCTTAGGAACCGAAACCCTCTTATAAGAGGCGAAGTTCCTTAGAACCGAAAGGTCTTCTTAGGGACCGAAAGTAAGAAGACCGAACCCGAGCAGGAGGAACCGAACCCTAGAGCGAGAACCGAATCTACTGTTCACCAACCGAGCGGTCGGTCCCTCTCGGTGCCTCTCGGTCCGCCCCCACTCTCTGTTCGCTACCCCGCCGCTCCGTCACCTTCTGTTCTTTCTTCTCGCTCGGTCTCTATTCGCGCGCTCTGTTCCTTCTCTCCCCTCTGTCTCTCGCGCGCTCTGTTCCTTCTCTCCCCTCTGTCGCGCGTTCCTTCTCTCCCCTCTGTCTCTCGCGCGCTCTGTTCCTTTCTCTCCTCTCTGTCTCTTCGTGCTCTCGGTTCTTCCCTCCTTCTCCTCTCCTCTCGGTTCCACCTCCCTCTCTCTCTCGGTTCAGCATAAGAGGTCCGAACCTCGGCCAGATTTCGCATTTTTGTCATTTTCAGCCCATTTTTGATATTTTTAACATTTTAAGCCCGTTTTTCGTGATTTTAAAGCGGGATTTTCTCCAGAAATTTTATTTTAACGTAATAAACCCTAAATATTCATAATTTAAACATATTTTTATAAAAATCATTAATTAAATAATAAAGATCTAATGGGGGATTTATTTAAGGTAGAGTGTTGACTTTGCCTTAACTTATGACACAAGCAACCACCCCACACCCACTCTATGACCAGCCATACCTCCCCACCTTACCTATGTCACTTCAATGTTCCCTTACACTCAAATTTCACTCACTCCCACGTTTTTGAGCTGGAACAAACAACCACACTCCTCATTTTCTCTCATTTCTCTCATTCCACTAAGTAACAAACACCACTTTTTCTCTCAAACTCTTCTACACAAATTTTCGAGATCCAAGGCTGATTTCAAGTGTTCTTCCACACTTAGTAAGTAAAAATTGATCCTCCCTATTACTATTTCACTTCATTCTACTCAAATCTTTGGTTGCTTACACAAACTCCCTAACTATGATGTTAGATTCTCGAAAACCTTCAAGGCATCTCCAAGTGTTCTTGAATTAAACACTTCCATTCTTCAACAATCATCTACTGAAATCACTCAAGGTGAGTTCATACCCCTACATTTTCATGTTTTCTCAAGTTTTCAGGGGGGGAATACAAGTTAAAACACTAAGAACATATCTAAATTTTTCTAACAGCCTTCATCAGAAAAGTTCAACTCCATTCACGGACTGTTTTGGGCATCTTAAATATTTTTTTTTTCAAAACTGTACAAGTTTCAAATAGTTCAAGTTTTTAGCTTTAAAATGGCTACTTGCACATCTCCATACGATTTTTCTACAATTTATATTGATTTTTACAAAACTGCCTATCATTTCAAACAACAATCCGGACCAGTCTGTGATTTTGGACTTTTTCACCCAAGTTAGAGGTCATATTAATTTGTGATAAAAATTATTATCAAACTAGACACATTTTGTGAACTCTCAGAATTTACGGATCTAGTTTTCGACTTCGTATGATTTCTCTATGATTTTTCCAAAACAGGGCAGAATTGCTAAATTTTGTCAACAGCATGTAAATATCATAACACTTTGTAATATGTTGAGCAAAGTGTATAATCATAAGTTTTAGTATTTGTATGTGTTTCCTTGTTAGTTTATCATTATGAAATGAAACTAAGACATTCATATCAAATATTAAATATTATTCATTCATTTTGGAACACGTATTATTAGACTATAAAAAGTATAGTTTGATAAATTCACAATACTAATACATTCCCATAAAAGAATTCATACATATTACATACATTTTAGATAAACTATCATAGGTATAGTTTATGATACATCACTCAACACACTCGTACAAAAAGGGTACATCCATACAAGAAAGATTTATATTCACACACATTTCACGTAAACTTGTTAACCTACGTTGTGAGACTCTCTCTCTCCCCGTACGTCCGAGTGCGGGATATAATTCCTGGTAGTTATAATCAGAATCTCCTTGAGGGAGAACGTGATACTTGTATATAGATCTATATTGGGTTTGACACCCCACACCTTGCTGCTAGCTACAATGGGACCTGCAGGTCTACGGGTGACAAATGTCATTTCATTTTCGCGACGCCTGAGAAACGTTGTGGCAGGTTCACATAGTCACAGTATGATTATAGCGACTCACTTAGGGGGATAACAATTCATGAAGTTTACAGGGTTTCATAAAACCGAAGTAGGTTTTAGGTTGATAAAAGAAATTTACTTTCCATAACATTTTAAACTCACAACATCTTTACTAAGAAACGATGATTTCTCATACACTCTAGTCTTTGGTTATAAGGCTACATTTCTCGGATTTCAAGGGAAATATCGGATTTTTCTGAAACAAACGCGACATTTACATGTGAAATACTTCTACTAAGTTTATTAATAAAAGCTTATGAACTCACCAACCTTTGTGTTGACACTTTTCAAACAACTTGTATTCACAGGAAAACACTAATCAGGTTATCAAGTGCTTTTGAGGATGGGACGTTAAGGCGTCAAACTTTTCACATTTTGACAACATATTGTAATTGATTTTGAAACATGTAATTCATATAAGTGATGTAACTTTTTCAATTATATACATGTTGGTTGTGTTTGCTTAAATTACTATTAAAATTGTGGTTATGATGCTATACATGAAGTCCTCCACCCCCGGACGTTTCCGCCATCCTTGGTTTGGGGGTGTGACAGATTGGTATCAGAGCACGGTTTATAGTGAATTAAGTATGTCAACCACATAAGATATACAAACTATAAACACATTTGGGACTAAAAGTCTCTGATTCTTAAAGTGATTTAAAGAGTTGTACTTTTAGAAAACATATAATTTCTTGTTTTAAAGTATACTTGCATGCATTCTATACTAGCATGGTGTCATAACTTAGGAGAACATAAATTGAAAGAGGAGGAGTCAAACATTATTAATACGCCTTAGCATGTGTAATCAGTTCTGGGAAGGATATAGCCTGATCAACTATATCCGTCCAAGAAGTAACTTACGCACACTAAGGAATAGTCGTAATGAGCGACAAATCTGAAAACCTAATAACACTCCATAAAGAACACGCTAAGAACCAAATATAAACATTTAAAAATACTATAGGAGTATTTGTACGTTTCTATAGCGCCAAATTATTATTTTCCGATACGTACTTCTTAAACCCGTTTCTCGTGCAGACGACATGGCAGGATTTCACATACCCGGGGACCCCTACTTTCCCAATCAGGGAAACGCGGGATGGATCGAAGACGAGCCCGAGGAGAATCCCGAAGAGGAACCCGAGGAGGATCCCGAAGAGGATCCCGAGGAGGAGCCCGAGGAGGAAGACGAACAAGAAGAAGAAGAGGAAGAAGAGGAAGACGACCAAGAAGAAGAGGAAGAAGAGGAAGAAGAGGAAGGTGATGAGGTAGTCATGGTTGGGAACGAAGCGGAGGAACCACCAGAAGTATTCAACCCTCCCTACATCGCGAGGGTATCCGCGCACCGTTTTGGTTACAACGGACCTGAACCCCCTTGGGTAACAACGATCGAAAGATGGAGCCGACAACAACGCCAACGGTCACCATATGGCTACCAACGAGGTTACTATGATCTCACTCATGGTGGACCGGCTGACACGGCTCTCCCCGTCACGATACAACGAATGGCAAGAATGGATGATCGTGGTAGGACAACGACAGATCAGGTCCGGGAGTTAAGTGCCATTGTACAGTCTACTACGGATCGCACCAGAAACCTGGAACGAGACTCCCACCACCGAGACCAACTCATTCGAGACATTCTCGCGGCTCAAGCAGAAACAAGAGAGTATCGGGAAAGATACATGGAACTCAAAGAGAGAATGGTTGCAGCCGAACGCAAATTGGCGGAACTACAGGGTGCATCGACATCATCGCAGCCTCCGTCAAAGAAGGGTCGCAGTGATTAGAACTCGTTGCTATTCACCCGTCTTGGTAGTAGAATTTTATGAGTACGCGTTGGTGCTACTCCTTGTATGTAGGTCGACCCTGCGACTATGTGATTACACTATTCAAAGGGCTTTTGTAATGCCAAAAACTACCTTTTGTAACGATGTAATGTAGACCCTTATGAGGTCAAACTTTTCCCTCTAAACGTTATGTACTAAAATTTATCAATGAAATTTGGCATGTGTTTTATTTATTGAATGTTTGGCACTATACATCATAACCTGATCACACAAACAGATTACGAATAATAAAGTTATGATAAAATACAAGAGGGATGAAACCAGTAACACTCGACTCGTTATCACTATTGAAGTCTCACCGACTAGTCATTTTTTTTTATGACAGAACCATGCCACCAAGGAAAAGACCAAGGCCTTCCAGCAACCCAGTGCCGCCTCCACCAGCACCTCTGCAGTTTGATCCTGCAATGTTCCAGGCTGCAGTAACGGCAGCCGTGGCGGCAGCAATGTCGCAAATGGGAACCCATGGTTCCGGCGGTTCTGGATCCGGAGCTACAAATTCCATTCATGGGGACAGTACGGGGCGTACGAGGGAGTGCTCTTACAAAGACTTCACGAATGGCAAACCCGATCCTTTCAATGGAAGCGGGGGCGTTATCACACTGGTTCAATGGTTCGAAAGGACCGAGGCAGTTTTTGAAATCTGCGCTTGTCCCGAATCGAGCAAGGTCAAGTTTGCGGCATTCACTTTCACTGGAAAAGCACTTACTTGGTGGAATGGCCGAGTTAAGTCACTTACTCCTGCAGTAGCTAACGCGATCAGCTGGGAGGATTTGAAAGCTCTAATGTTAAAGGAATACTGCCCGAGGGGCGAAATACAAAAACTTGAAGAAGAACTTTGGAACCTCAGGATGACAGGCACTGATCTTGAAACTTATACTGCCTGTTTCAACGACCTAGCACTCCTCTGTCCAACAATGGTCACTCCAGAAGAGAAAAAGGTGGAACGATATCTCTGGGGCCTATCATCCCAGATTCAAGATAGTGTCTTGGCCTCGAAACCCACTACCTTTTAGAGTGCCAAGGAATTGGCACAACAACTCATAGATCACAGGGCTAGCCGTGGTACCATGATAACCACCACCGACCAAACAAAAGGAGGGAACAACAAGAGGAAGTTCTGGGGCAATAAAAGGAAACAACCAGTTCAGGACCCCGCCAAAAAGCAACCGATTGTTGCTGTTCGCGCCGCCACTACTGCTGTCGCTCCAGCGCCACCGAAACAGTATACAGGAACTCTTCCCAAGTGCAACAAGTGTAACTACCACCATAACGGTGCTTGTCGAGAGTTACACTGCAATAACTGTAACAAAAAGGGGCACACTGCCCGATTCTGTAGAGCGACTACCCAACCCGCCACACAAGTCGCTACGACCGCCAACACTGGAGCAAGCCAAGCCTACTATGGGTGTGGTGAAACGGGACACTTCAGGAGGAACTTCCCCAAGGCACGAGCCCCTAATGCTGGGGGTGTAGGGAGAGTCCTAACTTTAGGGCAGGGAGAAGCAGTCAAGGATCCCTCTGTGGTTACTGGTACGTTCCTCCTCAATAACTCTTATGCATGCGTACTTTTCGATAGTGGGGCAGAAAGGAGTTTCATAAGTCACCAATTCAAACATATACTTAAGCAAAATTCTCAACCACTAGAAGATTCTTACATCGTAGAAATGGCAAATGGAAAGGTTGAGCGCGCTAATGATATTTACATAGGGTGTACTCTCACTCTAGACAACCATTTGTTTAAAATCGACCTTATGTCGGTCACCATAAAAAGCTTCGATATAATCATTGGTATGGATTGGTTAAGCCTTCATCGTGCCGACATTCTATGTTACGAAAGGGCCGTCCGCCTCAATCTGCCGAATGGCAACGTTCTCACCGTTTATGGCAATAAACCTAGTGCGGACCTACAAATCATCTCTTGTGTTAAAACCCAAAAGTACCTCCGAAAGCAATACCATGTTTTCTTAGCCCACATCGTAGACAAGAAGAAGGAGGTGAAGGACATCAAAGAAATTCCAGAAGTATGCAACTTCCCTGATGTTTTCCCAGACGATCTGCCTGGTGTACCACTCGCACGACAAGTCGAATTTCGGATCGACTTAATCCCAGGAGCTACCCCCGTCGCCAGGGCTCCCTATCGCTTAGCACCGGCAGAAATGCAAGAACTATCCAGCCAATTGAATGAACTATTGAGCAAAGGGTTCATCAGGCCAAGCTTCTCACCTTGGGGAGCACCAGTCTTATTTGTAAAGAAGAAGGATGGGTCTTTTCGTATGTGCATAGACTATCGAGAACTAAACAAACTCACTATCAAGAACCGTTATCCCCTACCCCGAATCGATGACCTCTTCGATCAGCTCCAAGGAGCCAGCTACTTTTCAAAAATCGACCTGAGGTCGGGCTATCATCAACTGCGAGTTCAAGAAGAGGATATCCCCAAGACGGCATTCAGAACTCGCTATGGGCACTATGAGTTTGTAGTGATGCCATTCGGGTTAACTAACGTGCCCGCGGTGTTCATGGATTTGATGAATCGAGTGTGTCGACCATTCTTGGATAAATTCGTCATCGTATTCATCGACGATATCCTGGTCTATTTGAGGAGCGAAGAAGAGCACAAACATCACCTACGACTAGTTCTGGAGGTTTTAAGGACCGAGAAGCTTTACGCTAAATTCTCAAAGTGTGAATTTTGGCTCCGAGAAGTAGGATTCCTTGGCCACGTAGTAAGCAAAGAAGGAATACATGTGGACCCCTCGAAGATCAAAGCAATCGAAGATTGGTCAACACCTACAACGCCGACAGAAATTCGACAGTTTTTAGGACTCGCAGGCTACTATCGAAGATTCATACAAAACTTCTCCAAAATCACTAAGCCTCTCACCACCTTGACTCAGAAAGGGGTGGTGTTCGAATGGGAAGATAAACAAGAAGCCGCCTTCCAGACACTAAAGCAAGCCCTATGCAGCGCACCAGTCTTGTCTCTTCCAGAAGGAACTGATGATTTTGTGGTGTATTGCGATGCTTCAAATCAAGGCCTCGGCTGTGTGCTCATGCAAAGGGGAAAAGTCATCGCCTATGCATCAAGACAACTGAAGACACATGAAGTTAATTACACAACCCACGACCTTGAATTGGGAGCTGTGGTGTTCGCCCTGAAGATTTGGAGGCACTACCTCTACGGCACCAAGTGCACCATTTTCACTGATCACAAAAGTCTTCAGCACATTCTCAATCAGAAAGAACTAAACATGCGCCAAAGAAGATGGGTGGAATTACTGAATGACTACGAATGTGAAATTCGCTACCACCCAGGCAAGGCTAATGTAGTAGCCGATGCCTTAAGCAGGAAAGAATACTCGGGTCGCCGAGTAAAATCCCTAGCCATGACCATCCACTCCCAACTGGCCACCCAGATCAAGGACGCCCAATTAGAAGCCCTGAAACCAGAAAACGTGACAAGCGAAGCACTAAGGGGGATGGATAAGAACTTGGAAGTCAAAGGGGATGGAGCTCGTTATCTCACAAATCGAATCTGGACACCGAAGTTCGGTGGGTACCGAGACGTTGTAATGGACGAGGCCCACAAGACTCGATACTCCATTCATCCGGGGTCAGATAAGATGTATCTAGACCTCAAAAGGTTATACTGGTGGCCAAACATGAAGGTTGAAATTGCTACTTATGTGAGCAAGTGCCTCACTTGCGCCAAGGTCAAGGTGGAATACCAGAAGCCATCAGGACTACTTCAACAACCGAATATACCCGAGTGGAAGTGGGAGCGAATAACCATGGACTTCGTAACCAAACTGCCTAAGACATCAGGTGGGATGGATACCATATGGGTGGTGGTGGACAGATTGACCAAGTCCGCGCACTTCCTGCCAATAAAGGAAACAGACAAGATGGAAAAGTTGACCAGGACGTACATTAAGGAGATCGTGCGACTTCATGGTGTACCAACATCCATTATCTCGGATCGAGATAGTAGATTCACCTCGCGTTTCTGGCAGTCCCTACAAAAGTCTCTGGGAACCAGGTTAGACATGAGTACGGCCTACCATCCACAAACGGACGGACTAAGCGAGAGAACCATCCAGACGTTGGAAGACATGCTGAGAGCCTGTGTGATAGATTTTGGTAAGGCATGGGATACCCATCTACCGCTTATCGAATTCTCTTATAATAACAGTTATCACACTAGCATTGGAGTCGCTCCATTCGAAGCTCTCTACGGCCGCAAGTGTAGATCACCACTGTGTTGGGCCGAAGTTGGAGATACTCAGCTAGCCAGAGGGCAAGTTCCTGATAGCACCCTTATTGGGCCTGAAATCATAAGGGAGACCACAGAAAAGATCATTCAAATTCGGGAAAGACTAAAAGCGTCTCGTGATCGACAAAAGAGTTACGCGGATAAGCGACGCAAACCTTTAGAATTCCAGGTCGGAGACCGGGTACTACTAAAAGTTTCTCCCTGGAAGGGGGTGATACGTTTCGGTAAACGGGGGAAACTAAACCCAAGGTACATCGGTCCGTTCGAAATCCTTGCTAGGATTGGTCCTGTGGCGTACAAACTCCGACTACCACAAGAACTTAGTAATGTGCACCCTATCTTCCACGTGTCCAACTTAAAGAAGTGTCTGTCTGACGAGACACTCGTAATACCACTCGAAGAAATCGAAGTTAATAAAAATCTCCACTTTGTTGAGGAACCCGTCGAGATCATGGATCGAGAGATCAAGAGAACAAAACAAAGTCGCATTCCCATAGTGAAGGTTCGTTGGAACGCGAAGCGAGGGCCTGAGTTTACCTGGGAACGTGAAGATCAAATGAAGCAAAAGTATCCACATCTTTTCCCAAACCCTTGAAGTCCCAGCCGAATTTAAATTTCGGGACGAAATTCCCTCTAACGGGGGGATGATGTGACAATCGTCAATCTTGAGTCAAGTCAAGTCATCAAGTCAAGCCGGTCAACTCTATTAAACCTTGTGTATTAGGGTTTGTGTTATGTTCGTACTGTATGACTTGCTATATTAATGGGAAAACATCACAGGAGAAAAGTTTTGTGTTAAAAATTTCCTAAGCCTTAGTACTAATCAATGAATTAAACTGATGAAAACCATGTTGCATACTCATTAGGAGTGTGTGGGATCCTTAATCATGACTTAACGGGCTCAAGAGACTCGCATTACGGAACCAAACACTCACAAATGCCACATTTGAAATCTCTCTCAAATATCTCTCTGTATGAGAAATCTCTCCAAGAATGTCAAATCTCTCCTAAATCTCTCCAAGTATGTGAAATCCCTCTCAAATATCTCTCTGTATGAGAAATCTCTCCAAGAATGTCAAATCTCTCCTAAATCTCTCTAAGTATGTGAAATCTCTCTCAAATATCTCTCTGTATGAGAAATCTCTCCAAGAATGTCAAATCTCTCCTAAATCTCTCTAAGTATGTGAAATCTCTCTCAAATATCTCTCTGTATGAGAAATCTCTCCAAGAATGTCAAATCTCTCCCAAATCTCTCCAAGTATGTGAAACCTCTCTCAAATATCTCTTTGTATGAGAAATCTCTTCAAGAATGTGAAATCTCTCCCAAATCTCTCCAAGTGTGAGAAATCTCTCTCAAAAGTTTCCCGTGACTTTTTGGAATCATTCGGGTCATTCCGGCCCTTAACCGGGTCAAAAACGGCTTAAAACGGGGCGAAAACGAGAAAAATGGACCTTAGGAACCGAAACCCTCTTATAAGAGGCGAAGTTCCTTAGAACCGAAAGGTCTTCTTAGGGACCGAAAGTAAGAAGACCGAACCCGAGCAGGAGGAACCCAACCCTAGAGCAAGAACCGAATCTACTGTTCACCAACCGAGCGGTCGGTCCCTCTCGGTGCCTCTCGGTCCGCCCCCACTCTCTGTTCGCTACCCCGCCGCTCCGTCACCTTCTGTTCTTTCTTCTCGCTCGGTCTCTATTCGCGCGCTCTGTTCCTTCTCTCCCCTCTGTCTCTCGCGCGCTCTGTTCCTTCTCTCCCCTCTGTCTCTCGCGCGCTCTGTTCCTTCTCTCCCCTCTGTCTCTTCGTGCTCTCGGTTCTTCCCTCCTTCTCCTCTCCTCTCGGTTCCGCCTCCCTCTCTCTCTCGGTTCAGCATAAGAGGGCCGAACCTCGGCCAGATTTCGCATTTCTGTCATTTTCAGCCCATTTTTGATATTTTTAACATTTTAAGCCCGTTTTTCGTGATTTTAAAGCGGGATTTTCTCCAGAAATTTTATTTTAACGTAATAAACCCTAAATATTCATAATTTAAACATATTTTTATAAAAATCATTAATTAAATAATAAAGATCTAATGGGGGATTTATTTAAGGTAGAGTGTTGACTTTGCCTTAACTTATGACACAAGCAACCACCCCACACCCACTCTATGACCAGCCATACCTCCCCACCTTACCTATGTCACTTCAATGTTCTCTTACACTCAAATTTCACTCACTCCCACGTTTTTGAGCTGGAACAAACAACCACACTCCTCATTTTCTCTCATTTCTCTCATTCCACTAAGTAACAAACACCACTTTTTCTCTCAAACTCTTCTACACAAATTTTCGAGATCCAAGGCTGATTTCAAGTGTTCTTCCACACTTAGTAAGTAAAAATTCATCCTCCCTATTACTATTTCACTTCATTCTACTCAAATCTTTGGTTGCTTACACAAACTCCCTAACTATGATGTTAGATTCTCGAAAACCTTCAAGGCATCTCCAAGTGTTCTTGAATTAAACACTTCCATTCTTCAACAATCATCTACTGAAATCACTCAAGGTGAGTTCATACCCCTACATTTTCATGTTTTCTCAAGTTTTCAGGGGGGGAATACAAGTTAAAACACTAAGAACATATCTAAATTTTTCTAACAGCCTTCATCAGAAAAGTTCAACTCCATTCACGGACTGTTTTGGGCATCTTAAATATTTTTGTTTTCAAAACTGTACAAGGTGCAAATAGTTCAAGTTTTTAGCTTTAAAATGGCTACTTGCACATCTCCATACGATTTTTCTACAATTTATTGTGATTTTTACAAAACTACCTATCATTTCAAACAACAATCCGGACCAGTCTGTGATTTTGGACTTTTTCACCCAAGTTAGAGGTCATATTAATTTGTGATAAAAATTATTATCAAACTAGACACATTTTGTGAACTCTCAGAATTTACGGATCTAGTTTTCGACTTCGTATGATTTCTCTATGATTTTTCCAAAACAGGGCAGAATTGCTAAATTTTGTCAACAGCATGTAAATATCATAACACTTTGTAATATGTTGAGCAAAGTGTATAATCATAAGTTTTAGTATTTGTATGTGTTTCCTTGTTAGTTTATCATTATGAACTGAAACTAAGACATTCATATTAAATATTAAATATTATTCATTCATTTTGGAACACGTATTATTAGACTATAAAAAGTATAGTTTGATAAATTCACAATACTAATACATTCCCATAAAAGAATTCATACATATTACATACATTTTAGATAAACTATAATAGGTATAGTTTATGATACATCACTCAACGCACTCGTACAAAAAGGGTACATCCATACAAGAAAGATTTATATTCACACACATTTCACGTAAACTTGTTAACCTATGTTGTGAGACTCTCTCTCTCCCCGTACGTCCGAGTGCGGGATATAATTCCTGGTAGTTATAATCAGAATCTCCTTGAGGGAGAACGTGATACTTGTATATAGATCTATATTGGGTTTGACACCCCACACCTTGCTGCTAGCTACAGTGGGACCTGCAGGTCTACGGGTGACAAATGTCATTTCATTTTCGCGACGCCTGAGAAACGTTGTGGCAGGTTCACATAGTCACAGTATGATTATAGCGACTCACTTAGGGGGATAACAATTCATGAAGTTTACGGGGTTTCATAAAACCGAAGTAGGTTTTAGGTTGATAAAAGAAATTTACTTTCCATAACATTTTAAACTCACAACATCTTTACTAAGAAACGATGATTTCTCATACACTCTAGTCTTTGGTTATAAGGCTACATTTCTCGGATTTCAAGGGAAATATCGGATTTTTCTGAAACAAACGCGACATTTACATGTGAAATACTTCTACTAAGTTTATTAATAAAAGCTTATGAACTCACCAACCTTTGTGTTGACACTTTTCAAACAACTTGTATTCACAGGAAAACACTAATCAGGTTATCAAGTGCTTTTGAGGATGGGACGTTAAGGCGTCAAACTTTTCACATTTTGACAACATATTGTAATTGATTTTGAAACATGTAATTCATACAAGTGATGTAACTTTTTCAATTATATACATGTTGGTTGTGTTTGCTTAAATTACTATTAAAATTGTGGTTATGATGCTATACATGAAGTCCTCCACCCCCGGACGTTTCCGCCATCCTTGGTTTGGGGGTGTGACAACTAACCAGCTGAAATGATTCCATCAAAGAATCGGAACAACAATCGAACATACTGAATTTCGATCAGCAAGATTCCACCCACTAATGACTCTTGGCATGCAAAATGGCATATATGTAACATACACGTTCAATTATCGTGTTTTGTAATTTACAAGTGAATAATATTATGAAATATTATGTATTTTGAGCGTTGAGTTCTAACAGACAATTTTTACTAGAATTGAAGTAAACCTATGTTTAGAATCGTTCAAAAAGTGATAGGAAATCTTATGAGATTCCAATCAAATTTCAATTATTGAAATTAACGAAAATATAAAGTTGAAAATAAGTAAATTTATATTATTGAAAGTTGTAAAGAATCTCGTTAGAAACATTTACGCGAAAACCTCATCGAAATCTGAGTTATAACGAAGAAGTTATGACTTATTTAAGTTTCGCGATAGAACCGGCACGACACCGTATGACGTAAAAAGTGAGTTTTCGATAAACTACTTTCTAGCCCTTATGATCAAAACGAAAATTGTAGTATTTTTTGAAACGAAAATTTTCAAAAAAAGAACGTCCAAATCTGACTTCGTATGAGGAAGTTATGATTTTTTTAAGATTTAATATAGCAGTAGACAACTAAAAACTCGAAATAAAGGTCAAGTGATTTGTAGCCGACACAACCAAACGAGAATCAAAGGTCTTGTTAATAGAAGTACAACGGTAAAATGACAGACGAAAAGGGACGACGGATGAAGAAGTTATGAATTTTTAACAAACTTTTCCTGTCCCGGCCTATTAACAATATAACTTTAAAAATGAAGTCAAAATTAGCCGAGAGAATCTAAATAAAAGTTGTTGAGCATAATTTCACCTACGCGTGATTATAAAGAACGTCAAAATGGAGCTCGTATGCAACAGATACAAAATTTTGAAGTTTATGACACAAATTACGAGGCTAGTCCGAAGAGGTACGCCCCACGTAGAGATTTACACTCAACATTCGCATGGCAGGGCCTCAAATTGACCACGTCGCCGGTCTTCGCATGATAGACATGTAACGGACACGTCCGAGCCACGTGCCCTTCCTTCGGAGTATCGGATGCGTGTCTAGTGTGCCCTACGTACAGCGAGACTACGCCCCGCATAGTAAGGTGCTTCGGACCCCTATAAAAGGGATGCGAGGCTACCCGGTTTTATGTTACAACTTCTTACATCTTTCACTCTCTATTCTCCTTTTTACGTACTTTTAACCCCTCGAGGTCCCGGTATCATCCCCGACACCCGAAGCAAGTCCCAATGCTCCGAATTTCCCAAGAAAATAATATTTTCAAGTTGAAACTTTGCCCGCGCAAGGTCCGGTTTTCAACAAAAATCCCCGGTTTCATCAAAGAAAGTCATATTTCGAGGCGAAGTGCTGCCCAAATTATCATTTTATCAATCGACTATTTCACGATGAATTCAATATAAGGATAATTGTATATTATGTGTTATATATTCAATGTACTTTCCTGTGTTATATCAGATTTATGCCTTTGGCCCTGTAGAGCATGACTTGTATAGCTTCTGGTATTGGCTTTGTGCCTTTGGCCATGTAGATCATGAGTCCTATAACTTCTTGTATTGGCATAGGCTATGTAGGGTTGAAAGTATGTATATTCTAGCAAAATGATAATCTGAAATTATATTTTCTATGCGATTTGGGCTGAAGCTTTATTGATGTATATCAAGTACGGAAATTATTATGTCTCATTGATTGTAAATCATTGAATCGGATTTTTGTTTGATATGGAAAGCCTGTCATATGATACATATATGCCTTTTTGTTCTATGTCCCTCTTTGCTTCTGTCGTATTCATATGTATATGGCATAGCGTTATATTGTAACTGTTATTGAACTCACTAAGCATCACCCGCTTATCCCTCTCAATGTTTAACTATTGCAGGTGATGAGCATCCAGTATAGTCATGTATTAGTAGAAGATGTAGAATAGATAATATTATGGCTTTTGTATTTAGTGTTAAATTTCTTGGGAAGTTATGTAATATATAAAATTTTGTAAAATTCTTAATAGTCGGTTTGTATCTACTGTTTTGTAATTAAACTATCAATGTAAAATATTGTTTATGAATATGCATGTAGCATGTTTTGGAGGAATATGATGTAGTTTTATCGAAAGGGGTTCTCTCAATCATGGTATCAGAGTAGTAGTTTAAGTGAACTAAGTATTAGGAATTGGTATTTAGACTTAAACCGTCAGAAGTTCAATATATTAATAGATTCATTGTGAGTATATGGATACAAACCATAGGAAAACCTTAAGACAAGTATTGGGTAATGATGAATCCTACTATTCTAAAATACTATACTACTCCAAATTTTCAGAACAATTGGGTGGAGGTCCTCAACCAGATGAAGTAAATACTCCAGTATCGCCTCGTGAGGAGCGACTAGTGGATAAAGTCGTTGGTGTTATTCAGAAAACTCTTGAAGAACACAAAAAGTATAGTGATAAAGGTAAAGAGAAAGCCACTGGAGAACCTTCAAAGGGAGAGACGAAACGTCCCTCATTAAAAATTTTCAAGAGTAGTGGTGCTACGAAGTTTTTAGGAGTCCTTAATCCCATTGTTGTTCTTACATGGATCAAAAACACAGAAAGGGTATTTCGTATCTCTCATGTGGTTAATGAAGACAGGGCTAATTACGCTTCTGCAATGCTCATCGGAGAAGCCTTAGTCTGGTGGGAAAACAACATTGGAAGCTCTCAACGAGTATGACCTAGAGAATTTATCTTGGGATATGTTCAAAACTCGCTTGCTTGGAAATTATTTTTCTCGAGACTTGAGGAGAAGATTGGAGAAAGAATTCCTCGAGCTTAAACAGAGATGAATGATTGTGATTGATTATGAAACTTAATTCAATCAAAAAGCATGGTTTGCTGCTAAGTATATTCCAACTGCAGACGATAAAATTCAGTTATTCTTGGATGGACTACGGTATGAAATCCACAATTTCGTGGCTAACCGGGAGGTTCTGTCATTTGAAATGGATTTTGAGTATGCACAAAAGCACGAGCATGACTTAGAAATACGTTGTGCCACTCTTTATGTTCCTAAGCATCCACATATTGATCGAGTTGTTCATGCCCCCTCTATTCCACCAGCTCAATCTATTCGAACTGATTCTAGTAAACAAGTGCAATCTCATAATACCCCTCGTGGCCACAATAGGTCACCATCTTTTTCTCTTCAGTTCCCATCGTGTCGAAATTGTGGAAAGAATCATCCAGGAGAATGCATATTAGAAAAAAGTATCACTGATCTATCATGGATGTGGAGAAATAGGCCACATAAAGCCCGGTTGGCCGATGAAGAATGTTACTTGCTTTGCTTGTGGTGTTGCTGGCCACAGGAAGCGTTTATGCCCTACTCTTACTAGCCAAATGGAAGGAAGTCAAGCTTTTGTTCAACAACCAGCGAAAACTCAAGCTTTTGTTCAACAACCAAAGATTTATCCAACTCAAAAGGAGGAGGTGCCAAAAGCTAAAGGTCGTGTATTTCAGATTACCATGGAGGAGGCACACGAAGACCCAACTGTTGTGACTGGTACATTTCTAGTCGACACTAGACCTGCTCACATCTTATTTGATTTTGGTGCCTCATATTTTTTGTGTCTCATGAATTTGCGCATTCTTTTCAAACTGCTTGCTATGCACTCGTGCAACCATTTCATGTAGATACTGCGGGAAGCATATCATTACTTGCTGATAAAGTCTATAGGCACTGTGTGATAGAAATTGAAGGCTATAATTTTCTTGCTAACCTGATTCCTATCTCCTTGCCCAACTTTGATATTATTCTTGGCATGGATTGGTTATCAAAGAACCATGCAGAACTCTTGTGCTATGAAAAAGATAGTACGCATTCCTATTGAAGGGGAAAATCCTATTTATGTCTACGGTGAACAAATAATCTTCAAAATAATCTCTTTCCTCAAAGCCCGTAAATTTATATCTAAAGGGTGTTCTATCTATCTAGCCTGTACAGTTGATATCCCAAAAGAATAGAAGAAAATTGTAAATGATGTTCCCATAGTTAATGAATATCCTGATATTTTCCCCGATGATTTTCCTGGACTACCACTGGATAGGCAAGTAGAATTCGGAATTGATCTTGTACTTGGTGCTGCTCCAATTGTGAAGACTAGTTATCATCTTGCACCAGATGAAATGAAAGAAATGATGATTCAACTGCAGGAATTACTTGACAAAGGCTTTATTCGACCGAGTACCTCTCCTTTGGGTGCTCCAGTATTGTTTGTCAAGAAGAAGGATGGTTCGATGCAAATGTGTATTGATTACCGTGAGCTAAATAAAGTAAATATCAAGAACAAGTACCCACTACCTCGCATTCACTATTTGTTCGATCAAATTCAGGGTGTTAGCTATTTCTCGAAGATTTATTTGAGATCTGGCTATCATCAGTTGAAAGTACATGAGTAGGATGTCCGAAGACTGCTTTTCATAGTCGTTATGGGCATTTTCAATTCCTCAAACCAAGGCTGTAATACCAACTTGTAACGTCCCAAATTTATGAGGTAGAAATTTCATTTTTAAATCAACCAAAACATCAATTATGCTTAAGTCAACATTCAATATCCTTTTTCTAAGTATTCAAAAGTACTTTATAAGAAACTAGTTATCAGATTACAATCCTAAAATCATCATACTGCGGAAACATTGGCATATGCACTACAATCAAGCCAGACCCTTTCCTTTCAATCTTGAAGTACCTAAAACATAAACTGGAAAACATAAAGATGAAGCTGAGTGGGTTCCACAAAATACAACATATTAAACAAACATACTGCCAAGCATATCTGGGTGTCGGCCTATCTGTGACATCCCCATTTTTCACGGCTAGAAAAGACCGATTATTTTTATGCTTTATAAAAATCAGAGTATCTCTTTTAATCAAAATGTTGCGGAATTTGTTCCCAGTAAAACATGATAAATAGGTTATCAAATCATTTCCGAAGAAAAGTATTTTTATTCATTTTAAAACATTTGGGATGTCATTGTCATTACATAAACATAAGCATAAACAGAACTTACATTCATTATCATTAGTGATCTATATCTCCTTAATCTCTCAGTGTAATGTGATTTCATATCAACACCTGTGATATAAATAGACTTAGTGGGTCAGGTTGGGAAACCTGGTGAGTACACAGGGTTTTCAACCCATAATCATATAATTATTATGTTTAATCGTCAAACAGTTAACCCAATTACTCATCCCCATTATCTTCTTTACTCTTAAGGATCTACCCTAAGAATCAGCTACTCCTCGTTAATTCATTCCTAAGGATCATCCTAAGGAATCGGCACGAAATCCATCGTTGCCAGGGTTTACTCAATAGAAATTAAATCAATAGCTTCCAGGGCTATTTCGTTTATCGACAGTATCCACTCGCAATACATGTCAATGGGTTTTTAGAGGACACCGGTGAACACATCGTTCACAAAACCTACAGGTTGCGAGCCTGCTAGTGTTCCACTGGACTGTCTAGAATAGTCTATGGTTGTCATCCATACTATGTTGAATGACGGGGCCATCATTTGGAAAAAGGCTTCTCACATTGCCCACCTCTCACCCTCACCTCTCGGACTATTTCACCTCTCAACTCATCATCCAACTCATACTCCATCTATTACATCTACCCATGTTTTACCCCAACATTATAGTAGATATAAAATACATATACAGTTTAAATCATTTAAAACATGTATAAAATCGTTCACCCAGCATAGATAGCAATTATACAGATATTATTCACACATAGCACGTAGTTTATATAAAATACATATTATCTATGTGTAAGATAAAAGCAACTATGCACTCACCTGATACGGTGGTGATTCCGAACTCAGACAGTGCTTCGTTATCTCAAAACAATTTTCCACGACAAAACCTAGTATCAATACCACTAGGGTTTAGTTTTAACGTTAACCGCGACTAATTAACAGCCTAGCTATTATTACTATTATATAAGCGTTAAATAACACTCAATATAACTCATAATAATAGCCCAAATAAGTATTTTAAGGTCCTAATAATGTTACTATAATTAAATAAAAGGTATATTAAATATAGTATAGGCGTAGCTCACTTACAACGGGCTTTTATTAAAAAATGGGCTTCGCTGGAGCAGCGTTTCCGAGCCGAAAGCTTTTTTCTCGGAGCCGTAGGGCGCTCTGGGGCTTTTTTCCCGTGCCAAGGAGGTTCCCTAGACTTCAGAGGGGTTTAGGGAGGCTAGAGAAAAGTTAGAGAGAGAAAGAAAAGCTTATGGTGTGAAAAAATTATGAAGAGTTCATCTCTTATTTATAGAATTATATAGTAAAGTAGTCTCCAAGCATCGTCCGTATCTTTCATGTACGAGATCCGTTTTCTACGTTCCTTATATACACGCATTGGTATTTACGAGTACTACAACTTCCATTTAGACCCCGTCGGCTAATTCTCCTTCTATCTCATATTTACAAAAATTGTATCGAATTCGCCGCGCTCGAAAAGTAGAGACTAAGCTTCGTCATAACTTTCGCATACGATCTGCATTTTGTCAATATTTATATCCACACGTTGGTAATTACTAGTACTACAACTTTCATTTAGACCTCGTTGGCTAATTCTCAATCTATCTTGGATTTACAAAACTGTATCGAATTTGTCGCGCTCGAAGAGTAGAGACTAAGCTTCGTCCATAACTTTTGCATACGAGCTTCATTTCGGACGTTATTTATATCCACGCGTAGGTAAAAATAAAATCTACAAGTCTCCTTTTTACTTCGTCGGCTAATTCTCGACCGATCTTAAATTTAACAGTAGGAAGTGATTACACTATTAAATGTCCGCGTAAAATTCATAACTTTTACATACGGACTCCGTTTTCGTCTGTCTTTTTGTCGTTGAGTTCCTATTAATGAGATATTAAATTCTCATTTAGGTTGCGTAAGTCAAAAACCGATCGAACTAAAATTCGAATTTCGGGCCATGCACCGCTATGCCAAATCTTAGAAAAATCATAGGTTCCTCATACGAAATCAAATTTGGGCGTTCTTTTTATGGACACTCTCGGTTTGATATTTTCTACGACTTTTGTTTAGATCGCTAAGGCTAAAAGTCTCTCTATCATAAATTCACTATTTATGCTTCCCGATGTCGTATCGGTTCCGTCGCGAAACTTCGACGGGTCATAATTTCTTCGTTATAACTCGGATTTCGGCACTCTTTATGTGTACGGAAGCATTGTAACATATACTAAAACCTGGTTAAGATTATTTATTCTAAATAATCTTTTGCCGAAAAGTCGTTTTCGACCCCTATTATCTCTAAATTGACTAGCCCGGATCTACGGGTGTTACAATAATCTCCCCCTTAGGATGATTATGCCCCGGAACCATCAAAGAAACAGGGCTCACATGATGACTCCATACATTATCTCTTCATCCTAGGTAATAACCGTAACTTTGATGTTTCTTCAAATGAGTATCTAACTCTAAGATTTTCTGACTACAAGAGGTGCCCGATCTTGGAACCGCTCCCTGTCTCACGTTGGACTCCCAATTATCACCTTCAAGTCACAATCTTGATCCTTACTGGACACTGCTTCTTTCTCTTAACAATCTTAAGATGAGTACCATGGACCGATGTTTCATATTGTAATGACCTAACATCGTATGTTGCATCGCTTAGACTCGGGTCTTTAAGAGTCAAATTTCCAAAATAGACTATACCTCCCTTCATGTTCTAATGTGATATAATCACATCTTAAAAGGTAGCATTCCTAGCTACAAGCAACTATCCAGATACCTCTGCTAATCGCTTTCATTGTCTTTCACTTCAATCTTCTAGCTTAAGTCAGATACTACATCGGACTTGGTTGTCTGAACCCTGTAACATACTCATCTTAGTAAGACTCAAATTCCTATGACCACTAGGGTCGGAATAACAATCATCTTTTTAGTCATTACCGAAACGATGGTAACAACATACTTGAATAAAACGTAATCAATTACTAGTTTCTTGGTAACCTTGTGACTTTCCCTGATCCAAGCGTGAGTCCTGTGCTTCCGTTAGTATATGCATCTACTACCTTTCACACCTACTGATACTCATCCCAAGTATTGTCTCGCAGTTTTCCAAGTCACAATGCAAGAAGATCACATAACAGTTTAACACACCAGATAACAAAGGAAGGCTTTATATTATTTCTTGAAACGATTACATATGTGTTCAAGTTCATCCTAGACTATGCCTCTAATAGGCTACCCCTACGATACTATGTCTACTTCATAACTTGATCTTTGGATATCAAGCCTTCACTCCTGAAACCTTGCATTGTCACTAGCTTCGCCAAGGATCCTCTGGAATGCTCTTTCCTTCGGATTTGGCGGCACATTCGGTCTCGCTGCTTCATTTTTCTTTGGGAAGTCCCTAGACAAGTGCCCCTTGCATCTGCATTTGTAACATACTTTATCCCTATGTGTACAGTCCTTGGAATAGTGACCGATTCTTCCACACTTGTAGCAAGTTACTTCTTCGTCGCATCCCTCACAGCGCTTTAGCGGTACATTTGGCGTTGTATCCCTTAATCGACAATCTCTCTTGAAGTGTCCCTTTCCACTACACTTAAGACAAACTTCCTCCTTGGTTAAGCATTTATGGGCATAGTGACCTATATTCCCGCATTTGAAGCAGGTCACTTCCTTAGGGCATCTCCTGTTACACCATTTTCCTTCACCTCTTCCATCTCCAGACTGCGAGAATAAGCTTTTCCTGTTGGACCTTGAAGATCCCTCAAATTTCCTCTTCTTGCCAATCTTAACCCTGATGGCTGCCTCAAGAGTAGGTGTTTGGCGTACTGGCACAGTAAGTTCGTTTTTACTTTGTTGAAGTAAACGCCTTGTTTTTTTCCATTTGTTGATACAGCATTATCCGCACCATTGCCTGTACCCCTGCCATCGTGATTGGCCCAGGTGCAGCTGTTACTTCTGGTGCATGCTCAATCACTTGTGGTTTGGGCTGCGGGGTTCCACTACCAATTATGTTTCGAGTGCTCACCATGTCGATCTATACACCAAGTCAGATGTTCGGTGTGTAGTGATGAGAATTAAGATAGGAAAGATTTTATTTACGATCTACATGTAAATCTCCCTATTACTCCGAAAAGTTACATGCCAGTTCTAATACCGTAATTAAACGTTTAGAAATCTAAACACATAAAGTTTCTAGATCCGGTCTGCAACAGACCATAGATCCAATTATACATTAAGCATCATAAAGCACCATAAATCATTTAGCACATAAAAACATGTAAGACATTTTCCCTAAACAAGCCAATGTTTGTGTCTATTCAGGTGTATTACCTAAGACACACTCCTCACAATCATTGCTTAGCATTCTAAGTTAAATTCTAGAAATAAATCCATATTCCTAGTTCTCTTAAACTAATAATCTGATACGAACTGTGACATCCCCATTTTCACGGCTAAAAAAGATCGATTATGTTTATGCTTTATAAAAATTAGAGTATCTCTTTAATTAAAATGTTGTGGAATTTGTTCCCAGTAAAACATGATAAATACGTTATCAAATCACTTCTGAAGAAAAGTATTTTTATTCATTTTAAAACATTTGGGATGTCATTGTCAATACAGAAACATAAGCATAAACAGAACTTACATATATTATCACTAGTGATATATATCTCCTTAATCTCTCAGGGTAATGTGACTTCATATCAACACCTGCGATATAAATAAACTGAGTGGGTCGGGTTGGGAAACCTGGTGAGTACATAGGGTTTTCAACCCACAATAATATAATTATTATGTTTAATCGACAAACAGTTAACCCAATTACCCATCCCCGTTATCTTCTTTACTCTTAAGGGTCTACCCTAAGAATCAGCTACTCCTCGTTAATTCATTCCTAAGGAATCAGCACGAAATCCACCGTTGCTAGGGTTTACTCAACAGGCACTAAATCCATAGCTGCCAGGGCTATTTTGTTTATCGACAATATCCACTCGCAATACATGTCAATGGGTTTTTAGAGTACACCGGTGAACACATCGTTCACAACACCTACAGGTTGCGAGCCTACTAGTGTTCCACTGGACTGTCTAGAATAGTCCGTGGTTGTCATCCATACTCTGCTGAATGACGGGGCCATCATTTGGGAAAAGGCTTCTCACATCGTCCACCTCTCGGTCTATTTCACCTCTCAACTCATCATCCAACTCATACTCCATCTATTACATCTACCCATGTTTTACCCCAACATTATTGTAGATATAAAACACATATATAGTTTAAATCATTTAAAACATGTATAAAATCGTTCACCCAGCATAGATAGCAATTATACAGATACTATTCACACATAGCACGTAGTTTATATAAAATACTTCTTATATATGTGTATGATGAAAGTAACTATGCACTCACCTGATACAGTGGTGATTCCGAACTCAGGCAGCGCTTCATTATCTCAAAACAATTTTCCTCGACAAAACCTAGTATCAATACCACCAGGGTTTAGTTTTAATGTTAACCGCGATAATTAACAGTCTAACTATTATTACTATTATATAAGCGTTAAATAACACTCAATATAACTCATAATAATAGCCCAAATAATTATTTTAAGGTCCTAATAATGTTACTATAATTAAATAAAAGGTATATTAAATATAGTATAGGCGTAGCTCACTTACAACGGGTTTATATTAAAAATCGGGCTTCATTGGAGCAGCGTTTCCGAGCCGAAAGCTTTTCTTCTCGGAGCCTTCAGGCGCTCCGGGGATTTCTTCTCATGCTAGGCAGGTTCCCTAAACTTCCTAGGGGTTTAGGAAGGATAGAGAGAAATTAAAGGGAGAAAGAGAGGCTTATTGTGTGAAGACATTATGAAGAGTTCATCTCTTATTTATAGGAATTTTATAGTAAAGTATCTTTCACGTACGAACTCTGTTTTCTATGTTCTTTATATACACGCATTGGTATTTACGAGTACTACAACTTTCATTTAAACCCCGTCGGCTAATTCTCCTTCTATCCCATATTTACAAAAATTGTATCGAATTCACCGCGCTCGAAAAGTATAGACTAAGCTTCGTCATAACTTTTGCATACGATCTCCATTTTTGTCGATATTTATATCCACACGTTGGTAATTACTAGTACTACAACTTTCATTTAGACCTCGTTGGCTAATTCTCAATCTATCTTGCATTTACAAAACTGTATCGAATTTGTCGCGCTCGAAGAGTGGAGACTAAGCTTCGTCCATACCTTTTGCATACGAGCTTCATTTCTGACGTTATTTATATCCACGCGTAGGTAAAACTAAAATCTACAAGTTTCCCTTTTACTTCGTCGGCTAATTCTCGACCGATCTTAAATTTAACAGTAGGAAGTGCACTGTTAAATGTCCGCGTAAAATTCATAACTTTTACATACAGACTCCGTTTTCGTCTGTCTTTTTGTCGTTGAGTTCCTATTAATGAGATATTAAATTCTCAATTAGGTTGCGTAAGTCAAAAACCGCTCGAACTAAAATTCGAATTTCGGGCCATGCACCGCTATGCCAAATCTTAGAAAAATCATAAGTTCCTCATACGAAGTCAAATTTGGGCATTCTTTTTATGGACACTCTCGATTTAATATTTTCTGCGACTTTTGTTTAGATCACTAAGGCTAAAAGTCGCTCTATCGTAAATTCACTATTTACACTTCCCGATGTCGTGTCGGTTCCGTCGCGAAACTTCGACGGGTCATAACTTCTTCGTTATAACTCGGATTTCAGCGCTCTTTATATGTACAGAAGCATTGTAACATATACTAAAACCTGGTTAGATTATTTATTCTAAATAATCTTTTGCTGAAAAGTCGTTTTCGACCCCTATTATCTCTAAATTGACTAGCTCATATCTACGGGCGTTACACTCCCTTCGGTCTATTTCAACCGGATACTTCCAAGCATATCTAGTGTCGGCCTACCCCTTCAATCTATTTCAACGAGATACTGCCAAGCATATCTGGGTGTAGGCATACCCCTTCGGTCTATTTCAACTGGATACTGCCAAATATATATATATATATATATATATATATATATATATATATATATATATATATATATATATATATATATATGGGTGTTGGCCTACCCTTTCGGTCTATTTCAAAGGGATGTTGGGTCTATTTCATCCCTTACTACTAGCACATAATATCATAACAACAATCACAGAGTCATCAACCAAATACATGCATAACTGACATTATCATAAAGATAATCATCACACTATAACATAAACTAGTGGGCCAGCTTTGGTGCTTTCGACGCATGGCTACTACGAAGGAAGACTCACCTCAAACCGCTGATAATGCACTAACTTCTCGGTCGCTGAACCAGATAACCTCGCACAAACTAACAATACATACAACCTAAATTAATAATTAACCAGTAACTCAAAATCTGAGTCCCAATCCATAATCCAACTTCCTAAACGTTAAAACACCATTTTACCCTTTTCTTACTTGGCCCAAACCAAGATCTAACCCATTAGCACAAAAGCCTAAATCTCTAAATGGCAACCCAAAGCCTAATATGGACCAACTTCCTAATTAGACCCAAAACCATCATGATACCAATACAAAGAAAGCCCACAGACTATTCATGATCCAAAGTCAGAATTCTAATGGCCCAACAAGGCCCAAACCTTAAAAGCCCAAAATACATACTGGGGAGTACAGCCCATGTACACACCCTTGAAGCACCAGGTACAAGTCCATTATGCATAAAATTAGCATTATGTTGAGCGTACGCTTACATACCCCATCGTACTCCTCAGTGGCCCAAAAATCTGAAATAAGCTTTTAATGGTTAAGACAATGACTTCCAAACTCAGATATAGCCCTAATGAGATGTCTTAACACGTAAATTTGGCAACTTTATTCCCTTTTCATGGCTTAATGGGACCAAAAACTTAAAACAAACCACAATAAGCACCCAAACTCATGCATGGTCCAACACAAGTCATCAAGATGACATTTTTATGAACAATGGACCTCCCAAATGTCAAGATCCAACATACAAAGCTCTTGGAGTAGCTCATACTCACGAGGATGACTCTTAGGACCAAAATGAACCCAAAATACTCCTCAAACTAGATCTAACACCTAGAGTCATCAAGATAGAAATTTTATACCTCCAAAAGATAGATCAAGGTGCAGAAAGGCTAGCTCCAAGAGCTCCAAGCAATCCCAAACTTTTCTAAGAAGCTCCTTCTTCTTCAAAGATCACCAAAATGCATGAAATACCACCAAAAGCTCAAAGAAACTCAAATGGGGGCTAGGGTTTCGTTTCTAGGGTTTATATGGATGAAGGATGAAGATAATGGCGTTTGGTGGTAAGTTAATGATCTTAAATAGGGTCCAAGAGCCTAAGTTAGGGTTTAGGTCTGAGTAGAGTATGTTATGCATACTTATGGTAAGCCCAATGTACTCCCTAAAGCATGCACAATCATTCTGCTTAGTACGCATAATGTTCTGGCCTTAACACTACTACACCCTGCGTACACTTGTGTACACCCCGCGTACTCGGTTTAACCCTAAAACCACCAAACTTTTGAAGGTCATAAATTCTTCGTTCTAGGTTCGATTTTGAAGATCTTTATATCCATGGAAAGGTAACGAGAAGATCTACACTTCCTATCAACTCATCCTTTCCTTAAAACTTCCCGAACAAAAATCCACTATTTATAAAAGCCCAAACTAAGACTTTACCAAAATACCCCTTGGCTTCAAAACACAACCCAAACACCCATATCATTTAAAATACATTACCCATGCCCAAATAGGTCTAAATCTCTCTTTCTCAAAGGCCCTAAGCCTTATGATAACCGATCTTTAGGCCACACCCCCGAACTAGGAAACGATTTGGAATGGGGCATTACAAACAAGAGAATGACAATAAGCATAGAGAGTGTGGAAAGGAGAATGATCATCAGTACCTTGTAAGAGTCTAATGATAGATAGAGTAGCTGTTAATCCATTATTATTGTCATTAGAGAACATCTTATAGTTGTAGACATTAACCAATAAAATAGGCTTGAGAAACTACATACTTGACGATTGCGTATTTATGCATCACCCTTAATGAATATACACTAAGTTGTGTGAAAGACATTCAGAAATTATAAATGAGTTTCTATTTTATCATTCATATAACCAGTGATGCAACTATTATGTGAGTTGTCATAAGGGATAATGAATATAGGTGTATACCAATATGTTTTATAAATAAAAAGTGAAAATTTAGGAAGGTGCAGCTTGTGTTAAAAAGTCGGGTAGTATAGAACCCTTTATTGATATTATTTCTTCAAATTTTATTTATAAAGTGTTTATTTCTTTATAAATGGTCAAAATTATTCCGCTCTATTTGTTCTTCTTCCCTCATTCTTTCTCCAACCTCCAATTCTCTCATCTTAACTCCGACGAAAACTCTGACAACTATCACTACATCCTCACCATCAGAAAATTCGTTCTAGTTCAAAGGTTGAGTATCCGACCACCATTATCCATTAACATCAAAACTTCAACCCATAACCAAAAAGGACGAATGCAGATGACGTAAATGGAGGCAGGGATAAGTGGCGATAAGTTAAAACAAAGAATGAGACGAAAGTAGAACCTGCAAATTCAACGTTGATGGACGCAGAGAAAAGCTGTATAGAAAGAAGAACCTTCGTCCAAAAAAGAACAGGATGAGGAAGACAATAGGTTCTCCAAGGTTCTCTGACGACTATCCCTGTTTGGGTTCTCCAATGAATTAGGGTTTTAAGTGAGTTGAAGATGATAGAGGGAGGACACCAAGTTTAATGTGGTTGGTGGGGGGCATTAAGACTTTATAAACATAATTAAAGAAATACTATTTTAGCTCACATGGTAAGGTGTATAGTTTGGAAGTAGGAGGTCAAGGATTTGAGTCCCCGTCCTACTTTTTCTCTAAAAAGTTATTTATTTATTTAGTTATTTACAATGTAAAGAAAGTGCATGCTACATCAGTTGTCACGTCAGCCCAATAGCCTACTTGATGTATCATCTTAGCAGTAACTTGCTGAAAATATAAAGAAAGGTTAAAGTGATTATAATTAGAGGTTTCTTGTCCTTTTTCATTAATAAAATTTAAATTCTGACTAAATTATAAACTGATTTAAAATTTTGAGATTTTTCTGTAGATTACTATGATTTAATATCTAAAAATGCTATTAGAAATATTTTTCTTTCAATTTATAAATTATTTTGTTATATTTGTCTCTTGAATGCCCTTTTTGTTTTATTTTCTTTTCGGCCGTGAAAATATGTTTAGACCAACTACATTAATGATTGTCTATTTTTATGGTGTATCGAAAACAGGTCGTGAGAAATTAAATATTTTCAAAGGTCCAGAACGAATAAGAAAAAAATAATCCTTATCATTATTATAATTTTTTATTTTTAAATAAAAATATATAATGAAAAAAAAAAAGAGTTTGTTCAACTGCCCACTTTGCCCCCTAACGCCCACCGTACCGAAAAGAATGATCTTTGGTGGGCCTTAGTCAAGGGAAAGCTAGTCGATGGTTTAATGGTGGACGGTGCCTATATGTTTATGGTAATGGTGGTCCTTGGCGGCTGATGTTTGCTTATTGTGCCGTAGGATTTTTTTCTTCTAATTTTTTAAATCAAAAAAAAAAAATCCTCATCTCCTTCTATCCTAAACCTCATTTAATATAAAACATAGTTACATAATTTTTCCTCCAACTTTTAGCATGGTACAACTTTTGTCCTCATTTACTCCAACTTCTTTTTAACTTTTAGCAAACATACCATGATTTCCTCGTCGATTGTGAACTGGATGACAATCAAATTTGGAAAAAGTCAAAACAGGATACTTGTAGATAGTTGTTTTTCTTTCACGAATATCTAGAATCGTCTTAATTAGAGTCTAAAGAAGTCGAATATGATGAAACTAAAAATACGTAATCAATCTGTTACCGTCTTTCTTCCACCTTTGTTTGTTCGTTTTGAATATATCTTCTTTTGAAGCCGTCAATTCCATGTTGAAACCATTTGGACTTCATTATATGAAGACCAACGACCACCAAAACCTATAGAATAAGTGGTGGGAGCCTAAGAAACTTCAGCAAAACTTGTGTACACAAGTTAAAATTCATCAATTCCTTTGAGATTTTTAGACTTCATAAAAGGAAGCCTAATGCCCGTCACAACTAGTAGACTAGACAGTGAGGAATCCGTGAGACACATGTTGCACTTGTAGTAACAAGTGAAATATAAACGGTCATTTCGAGTGTAAAGTAGTAGGTGCTATAATTAGATTATGTACAAAGAAAACCAACATCCACCAACTTGTAGAATAGGAGGAGGGGGAGGAGGGGAACCGAGTTGCACTTGCGACGACAAGTGGAATACACAATCGTCAATTCAGGAAAAGTAGCTTGTAAGAAACTATAACTGGATTTTGTAAAAAGAAAACCAATGCCCACTAACCTATAGAATATGAGGAGTGGAATACAGTTGCACTTATAATGACAAGTGGTGATTCAATCCATCAATTGAGAATAAATAGATTGTAATTAGCTATAACTGGTGTTAGGAAATCAAACTTCCAAGATAGGTTATGCTAAGGTATTTACAAAATGCGATTTCTGACATCTCAAACAGTATATATGATGCTATTTGAGTTTTTGGGTTTCTGACATCTCAAACAGTATATGTGATGCTATTTGAGTTTTTGACATTACCGTATCCTAAATTGGCCTAATTTAAAATATTTAACCTAATAAAAGTAACCAAAATTTAGTTCCATGTCGGTATGATATCGCTTTAATTATGCATATATATTTTGTACGATGTCATGTACTTTAAGTCGTGTTTTTATTATAAAATTAGACAAAAGGTACTTATAATGCTTTGAAATGATAAATTATAGATAAAGTGTGTTGCAGTGTTAAAAGAGCAAAAAACTAGAGATGGAAGTTGTGTTGGAACGAAGAAGGCAAAAGATGATGAATTTTGAAAAAAAGTGTCGCAACCACGTTTACGTACGCGCCGTGTAATCTGAGTTAGCCAAAAATCTATAAATAGATCCTCTCCCTTTGACCTAAGTATCAAAATGAATATCATATCTTATATGACAAGAAACCTCATAGCTTTTATTTTGAGAGCCCAGAAGACGGTTGGAAGGCCAGAAGTGTTCAAATTATGGGTTTAATGACACTTGGAAATTTGAAGATCGTGATAATCACTTTCTAATCAAAGTATTTGGGTGGTACTCCCAAATCCTCAATTGGATAAGACTCAGATTAAATCAGAGAGAAAAAAAGAGAATGAAAGGATATGATTTCGTGAGTACCAGAAAAGAGACCAAAAACTGAATTTAGATCTTTGTCTGAAAACTGTCATATGTCAGTTTAAAACTATCACAAAACCACCAAAACGGTCATAAAACGGTTATTCTAAATAAAAGTTAAAATGGGTCAATTATCTAAAAACCGGATTTCTAATGCATTTTTATAGCCTGGGGCTCTGCCCCTTGGACCCCACTCCCATGGCGCTGCCCTCCAGATCCCCGTTCGTTCAGGGGCTTCGCCCCTAAATGACAGTGTACTTTGATACTTGATCAAACTTAAACAAGTGTGTACACCACACCTTCCTTAAGTGTTTAATATTTATCAATATCACTTTTGGTCAACAAAGTAATCTCATTACACTTAAATAGCATTGATAATAATAAATCACCAACATGAAGGTTGGCATGGAACATTAATTTGAAGGATTGGGATAGAAGTCATTATGATATTGTATTGGTTTTATTTGTTGTCTATATTTGTCACTCTCTCATGATATATTTGTGTTCTTGTTTAGATTTAGGGTTATCCCTATTGTTCTTATTTAGAGTTGGTGAACCCTAATAGTATGTGCCAATTGATATTTGGATATTAAGAGCTGTATATTTTATCTTGTTAGTTTAATCAAGGATCTTTATATGTTTAACCTTCTTTCTTTGCTTCCTATTGTAGAGTTTGCATGATATAGTGACCATTAATAATTGTGACTAGCGATGGAGCAAATGCTAGAGTTATGTTAACAAAGTAATGAACTTTAATATGCAAACCTTGTATTAGATAACATTTTGTGTACGAATTGACTGGCATGACCATTGAAAATTAATTGTCCAATTCTTGCATGATATGAATTAGAGATTGATAGTAGGGAATGCTAATTTACATGACCATTATGATTAGAATACCTAGGATCGTTAGGATTGGTGAACAGACGATAAGAACTAATCAACTTAGGAATCAGTGAACAACAACGAATATCATTGCATTTAATATAAATCAATCATAACTAAAGGATGTAATTAAATCTAAGTAAAAACATATGTATGATCTGTTTCCACCAAATTTTCCTTTGTTTTGATTCGTGTTTATCGGTCTTTACTTGAGTTTTGTATTTATTTCAAATCCCGTTTTAATTGTTTTCTTGATGTTAAATAATAACCAAATGTCCTAATACTCATTCACTCTTTTTCCGCTTGAGTTCAATATTCCGGTCTTACCAAAGTTATATTACTGTTCGATTAACTACACTGCCTGGTTGTTTAATAGTCCCTAGTTTTAGCTAAGCCGTTTTATAAATTTAAATCGATATCTTACACATTAATGTTTGGCATTTTCCACGGACTGATTTGCACTCCTCGCGTTATAATAGTGTACTATGTGATTCATAGATATGTTTTGTCAAGAAGGTACATAACTTCAAAATGCAGAACATCTCAATCGGTATATGTGATGGAGTTTGTAGTTTTGACACTAAACCACATCTTAAAGTGGCCCAATTTAAAATAATTAACCTAATAAAATTAGCCAAAATTTACTTTCATGTCGTTATAATAGTATAGCATGTGATCATAAATATGCCCTGTCAAGGTATACAACTACAAAATGCATACCAAAATCTATGAATTTTCAAAAAGTGGTGTGGTTTCTGTTATAACTTATTACCTAAATTTATGTAGGTAAACAATAGAATTTTACCTGTACTAATTAATTATTCTTAGTATAGTTTTTATTTATTTATTTATTAAACTTGCATTGTTTCTTCCCTATATAAAAATAACTAGCATGGAAGAGACAAGGAGAATATTTAAGTAAATTTAATAATATTTATCTTATAAAACATGGTACTTCCAGTTACATTGACTTGTTTGACTTTAATGTGGCTTCAGATCAATGTCAAAGTCCCGACATGTAATCTTCTATCGATTATTTATGTTCGATTTGATTTTACATTTACTAGATTTTATAATCTTTCAGAAAATGGATCCAAATACACTTTAATAACAGCAATCCTATTTATCATGTTTTTTACAGTACCAAATTTATACAACGGTTTTACATCATTTATTTTCTTTTATTAAATTACAAATGGTTTTATTGGATTATATATTTTTCTAATTTAGTTACAACTATATTAGTCCTTTCGATTATGGGATTTTATTTCATTGCAGTATAATGTCATATCATAATGCGTAAATCCGTATATATCTAAAATATACTTAATCCTATTTACATTTTGAACATTATGTTTTTCAAAATCACCCGTATAAGCGCCGTGACCGGTTAGTTGATTTAACCGAGGTACATATTTTTCTAGTTTGGTTTATAACTATATTTTTCTAGTAAAATGGCACTTTTTATATAAGCAAAAACCACTGATAAATCGATAACTGTTATCAATTTAATCAAAGCAAAAACTTGTCACTAATCCGTCTCAATAATCCGTCATCTTTGTCACTAATCCATCACTAATACTAATGTATGTAAAATATATTGAGCCCCTTAAATGACACAGACCATACGTCGTATAACCTGTACGTATCCAGGGCCGACACTAGGAATTTGTTCAAGTTGTATATGAATTTAAACGTTGTATTTGTTTTTACATAAGTAAGTTACACTAAATTTGTTCTCTTCAAACTCTTTTATTAAGTGCTGTTTATTTTTTCGAAGCAAAATATCTAAAATTTGTGGACCATCTCTGCAACTCTATGTACCAGAAGAGGGGACCAAACGGCTGCAGCATGTAATAAAAAAATTGTTTGTTTTTTAACATTCGCAGATTGCTGCAATAAGTTAAAGTAAGGTATGAATAGGTTTGAAGCAGAGGGTCAACTGTTGCGTCACGCAGCAAACACGCAACAGTTTTTAAATCAAAAGTTTTCTAAAAAACAAACAACTGCGAAGCGTCAAGTGTTGCGCGTGTGCTGCACGGCACAACAATAAGTGGTTAGAATATGTTTTTTAGAAAAAACAAACAACATCTTACCTTACTTTTTGTAAAATAATAACAAACTTGATGATGATCCAATATATTAATAATGATCTTGTATTTTAGTAACTTTTATTATATTCCAATTTGATAGTCAAATCAGTTGTGATCATTTTTCTAAGAAATAGAAAAAATGTGGTGATGGAACGGATGTAAATTAGAACATTTAGGATATGGTCTTATTATTGTAAGAATTAAGATCAACTGTGGTAAAGACAAATATTTTGACTTGAAACATAATTATGTAACAATTCATGCATATTTACAACCAAACATCGTGCAATATTCTTGAATTCATCTTTCCATTTGGTGTGATGAATTATAACGTTTAAAAATTTACAAATTCTATTAATATATCATGATCCGATAATCTTGAGTTAATTTTTTTTAATCTTTTGGTTCAACCTTTTCCTATTCCCCCACGATCCCTTGTCCCCCATAATTTTAAAACTTGATTTATAATAATTGACGAAGAAAATATGAAAAGATTTGAAGAATAATATGATTGATTGTGTCTCTGTTTTACTTAATTAGACGAGTACTGACAAAAATTAGGTTGATTTAGACTTAAATCAATTATTTAAAAAGCAAAGGACTTTTTTACAACGGTATTTGTAGTATTATAATTCAACTAACTCTAGTTATCTATAGTTTCATTATCTTATGTGTATAATGATTTTTATGTATTGTCATTTTTATACATATGCTATAATACATGTATCATGGTTTTTATGATCTCCATATTGATCTTAAATCTTACGATTTTAAGATCCTAATTACAAGCCAAAAACGATCATGGTCTCAGTAGATCTATCTGAAGCAAGATTTAGGATCTCGGCTAGGATCTTAAGATTTTAACAAGATCCGATCTCACTTAATCGACCCTCAAATATTTGTTTATTCAATTTGAAAATTGAGCATTACAAATTGTAAGAAGACTTATAGGACATCATTATTTCATCAATTCCTCTTGAATTAGTTACACTCATGATCTTCCGTTTCTGATCATAAGCCTTTAGTTATATATGATCACAATGATCTTGTGATCATGTTTCTTTTTATAATTAAGATGTTTTCTTTCTAATTTTTATAACTTACAAGAACAAAAATTATAGACCATGTGTAAAAAAATTAAAGTTAACTACATATCGACGACTCAATGAACATATGGTAATAATGTATAAAAACTAAAGTGTAAGGATTATTTCTAACAAAAAATAATAATAATAATTTGAAAAAACGGGAGGGGAGGGGCTGTATATAAACCATATATTTTGTGTGCCCTTACTCAAAATGCATAAAGTATTTGATACAATTCACTTAGGGGGCGTTTGGTTGGCAGGAAATGAATGGAATTCGAGGGAAAAGGATTCAAATTCCCTCAAATTCATGCGTTTGGTTGGACTTAGAGGAAGGAAAAGGATTCCTAAATGAAATAAACTTTCCACCATATGGTGGAAAGTGAATTCCTTCCAAAGTTGGATGGAAAACATTCCTTCTCATCAAGGAAAGTGACAGATTACAAAAATACCCTTTCTACTGATCAAAAAACCCACAACTACTACCGCCTCCACCACCATCATTATCATTGACCACCACCGCCACCACGACCACCACCACCACCACAACCACCACCACCGCTGCCGCCACAACCACTACCACCGCCGCCGCTACCGACCACCACTACCACCGCCATGACTACCACCATCGCCGCCACCACCGCTCACCATCACCGCCGCTGCCACCACCCACCGCCACTACCTCCGACGCCACCACCATTACCACCGCCACCACCACCACCACCACAGCCACCACCACTACTATCTCCGACACCACTTCCACCCACCATCACCGCCATGACCACCACCACTGCCACCACCCACCGTCATGACCACCACCCACCGCCACTACCTCCGACGCCACCACCACCACTACCGCCGTCACCACCGCTATCGACCACTAGTACCACCATCGCTCCCACCACCACCCACCATCACCGCCGCTGCCACCACCAACCACCATCACTACCTCCGCCGCCACCACCACTACCATCATCGTCGTTACCACCATCGCTGCCACCACCGACCGCTACTACCTCCGCCGCCACCACCCACCGCCACTAGCCGCCACTACCACCACCAACACCATCACCACCGTCGCTGTCGCCACCAGCTGCCACTGCCACCATCAACACCATTTTCTTCACCGCAATCAATGCCACCACCACCATCACCACCACCGTTGTCGCCACCCACCACTGTCGTCGCTACCACCGTCACTGCCCTCACCACTACTGCCACCACTGCTAAAATTTTACCGTTTTTATAATTTTCATAATGTATCTTACTATATAATTTAGAAAACAAGGTAAAATTAAGCAAAACATGCAAAAGGGTAATTATATCATTTTACATGAATTCCAATTCCATTTCTTGCGAACCAAACAGAATATGAAATTAATTCCAATTCCATTTCCTGCCAACCAAACAACATATGGAATTTGATTCAAATTCCTGATAGATTCCTTTTCCAATTCCAATTCCAATTCCTTCAGCAATATTCTGTGAGCCAAACAACACCTTAGTGTTTTTTCTTTTTTTTTTTCGTTTTACTAAACCATATGCTGTCATTAAATTTCTATGGAGCTTTAATTAAATTAAGAGATAGAAAACTTATCATTCGTATTCACCTATTCATGTGTCAAATTCAATGAATATATTCAACTAACTTCTTCATAATCTGTTTACGATTATAAAATGATAAAGTGTTATGTAATATATTATTTTATTTAAGAAAAGTGTGTAAAGTTTTATTATCCCTAAATATTTTAAGGAATAGCATATTGATTACTCTTATATTTCAAATATTGTACTCTTAGCATCATAATCTATGATAGTTTACTTGTAACTAAATAAATAATTACAGTGTTATTCTCCAAATGGTGAAATGAAACTAAAATTGCTAAATTATTTCCATCTTTGTCGGTCTCTTTTTAGCATCTTCAACAAACTTGCACTGTTGCACATAAACAAAAAGTTAACAGGTTCGAACTTTTTTTTCTTTTTTTGCAAAAGATATTAATCAACCATATTGTGTACGCATTGTACTCGTTTAGTATTGCATTATTCAATCATTTTTTTCTATTACAGCATTGTACATTCATATTGTTCTTACTATAAGGATTATACTTTAATAAATCTACCCAAAGTACACTGTTATAATTAGGTAAATTCTCAAAGCACAATGTTGTAATAAAAAGAAATAGAAGTATGATGCTATAAACTAAAAACATTGTTGGTAAATCGAGGAAAGTCTTCACCTAACTAATTTGACCTAAATGCACAAACATGTCAACAACCTAGAACAAGATTAATTAAAAAAGATGAACTAGAAACATGAAATTAACAGTAATATTAAAATTACCATCTAATGCTTTTAGTCTTTTGACTAAAGGGGCTAAGCATGCAATGTTTCGCGCTAATTGTTTTAACATTCTAACATTGTAACTCTCCGTTGCTTTCTGAAGCACGACAAAAAGAGCCTCTCCCATACCAAAAATCAAATTTAAAGATGCCAAGGAGCTTTTTGCATTTCAATCTAGCTATACAAACAAAAGTAGCAAAGTATCCTCCAAAAATCAACATACCCTTTTGTAATTCCCTAGTTAGGCTTTGAAACCATTGCCCAAATCTAGTAGACTGAAAATCAAATCAATTACATATCAATTATAGTTAATTAGTATACTTACAACAAAATCATGTTTTAACTTTTTATAATCAAGTGCAACAGATACATTACATCGCATTAGAGCAGCCCAGCTAATTGTAGATTGTTGCTTAATCTTGATGTTTTCATTCCCATCTTTTCGGATAAATTAGATAGTAATGAGAAAGGGAACGCCAAAGCCGCCTTTCCAACCATAATCAAGACAACCAGTATATGATTTTCCAAGACTCTATTAATTATGACTTTGGTTTCAAATTGTTCATGGAGAGTAATTCCTATGAGGAATCAGAAAAAAGAGCAAGAAAAATGAAGTTGAAATCAAAGTATATAAAAAGAAAGAATGATAGATCAAGATATTACTGAACATACCCTCAAATTGTTTTAGGGTTTGTGTCACACCCCCAAACCAAGGATGGCGGAAACGTCCGGGGGTGGAGGACTTCATGTATAGTATCATAACCACAATTTCAATAGTAATTTAAGCAACACAACCAACATATATATATAATTGAAAAAGTTACATCACTTGTATGAATTACATGTTTCAAAATCAATTACAATATGTTGACAATATATGAAAAGTTTGACGCCTTAACGTCCCATTCTCAAAAGCACTTGATAATCTGATTAGTGTTTTCCTGAGAATACAAGTTGTTTGAAAAGTGTCAACACAAAGGTTGGTGAGTTCATAAGCTTTTATTAATAAACTTAGTAGAAGTCTTTCGCATGTAAATGTCGCGTTTGTTTCAGAAAAATCCGATATTTTCCTTGAAATCCGAAAAATGTAGCCTTATAACCGAGGACTAGAATGTATGAGAAATCATCGTTTCTTAGTAGAAATGTTGTGAGTTTAAAATGATATGGAAAGTAAATTTCTTTTATCAACCAAAAACCTACTTCGGTTTTATGAAACCCCGTAAACTTTATGAATTGTTATCTCCCTAAGTGAGTCGCTATAATCATACTGTGACTACGTGAACCTGCCACAACGTTTCTCAGGCGTCGCGAAAATGAAATGACATTTGTCACCCGTAGACCTTCAGGTCCCACTGTAGCTAGCAGCAAGGTGTGGGGTGTCAAACCCAATATAGATCTATATACAAGCATCACGTTCTCCCTCAAGGAGATTTTGATTATAACTACCAGAAATTATATCCCACACTCGGACGTACGGGGAGAGAGAGTCTCACAACATAGGTTAACAAGTTTACGTGAAATGTGTGTGGATATAAATCTTTCTTGTATGAATGTACCCTTTTCGTACGAGTGTGTTGAGTGATGTATCATAAACTATACCTATTATAGTTTATCTAAAATGTATATAATATGTATGAATTCTTTTTATGGAAATGTATTAGCGTTGTGAATTTATCCAACTATGCTTTTTATAGTTACATAATACGTGTTCTAAATGAATGAATAATATTTAATATGAATAACTTAGTTTCAGTTCACAATGATAAACTAACAAGGAAACACATTCAAATATTATAACTTATGATTATACACTTTGCTCAACATATTACAAAGTGTTATGATATTTACATGCTGTTGGCTAACTTTAGCCATTCAGCCCTGTTTTTGGAAAAATCATAGAAAAATCATACGAAGTCGAAAACTAGATCCGTAAATTCTGAGAGTTCGCAAAATGTGTCTAGTTTACTCATAATTTTTATCACGATTTTTAATGACTTCCAACTTGAGTGAATAAGTCCAAAATCACAGACTGGTCCGGATTGTTGTTTGAAATGATAGGCAGTTTTGTAAAAATCACCATAAATTGTAGAAAAATCGTATGGAGATGTGCAAGTAGCCATTTTAAAGCTAAGAACTTGAACTATTTGCACCTTGTACAGTTTTGAAAACAAAAATGTTTAAGATGCCCAAAACAGTCCGTGAATGGAGTTGAACTTTTCTGATGAAGGCTGTTAGAGAAATTTAGTTATGTTCTTAGTGTTTTAACTTGTATTCCCCCCTTAAAAACTTGAGAAAACATGAAAATGTAGGGGTATGAACTCACCTTAAGTGATTTCAGTAGATGATTGTTGAAGAATGGAAGTGTTTAATTCAAGAACACTTGGAGATGCCTTGAAGGTTTTTGAGAATCTAACATTATAGTTAGGGAGTTTGTGTAAGCAATCAAAGACTTGAGTAGAATGAAGTGAAATAATAATAGGGAGGATAAATTTTTACTTACTAAGTGTGGAAGAACACTTGAAATCAGCCTTGGATCTCGAAAATTTGTGTAGAAGAGTTTGAGAGAAAAGTGGTGTTTGTTACTTAGTTGAATGAGAGAAATGAGAGAAAATGAGGAGTGTGGTTGTTTGTTCCAGCTCAAAAACGTGGGAGTGAGTGAAATTTGAGTGTAAGGGAACATTGAAGTGACATAGGTAAGGTGGGGAGGTATGGCTGGTCATAGAGTGGGTGTGGGGTGGTTGTTTGTGTCATAAGTTAAGGCAAAGTCAACACTCCACCTTAAATAAATCCCCCATTAGATCTTTATTATTTAGATAATGATTTTCATAAAAATATGTTTAAATTATGAATATTTAGGGTTTATTATGTTAAAATAAAATTTCTGGAGAAAATCCCGCTTTAAAATCACGAAAAATGGGCTTAAAATGTTAAAAATATCAAAAATGGGCTAAAAGTGACAAATCTGCGAATTCTGGCCGAGGCTCGGCCTTCTTATGCTGAATCGAGAGAGAGAGGGAGGCAGAACCGAGAGGAGAGAAGAGAAAGGAAGGAACCGAGAGCACGAAGAGACAGAGAGGAGAGAAAGGAACAGGGCGCGCGAAGAGACAGAGCGACGGAGCAGCGAACCGAGACCGAGAGGAGCAGAGCGCGCGAAGAGACAGAGCGACGGAGCAGCGAACCGAGACCGAGAGGAGCAGAGCGTGAAGCGACAGAGGCAGAGGCTCGGTCTCTGGTCTCTTAGCCACCAGAGGCTCGGTCTCTGGTCCTAAGAGGCCTCTCACTCCGGTTTCGGTTCCTAAAGCCTATTTTTCTCGTTTTCGCCCCGTTTTAAGCCGTTTTTGACCCGGTTAAGGGCCGGAATGACCCGAGTGATTCTAAAAAGTTACGGGAACTATTTGAGGGAGATTTGGGAGAGATTTCTCATACTTGGGGAGATTTGGGAGAGATTTGACATTCTTGGAGAGATTTCTCATACAGAGAGATATTTGAGAGAGATTTCACATACTTGGAGAGATTTGGGAGAGATTTGACCTTCTTGGAGAGATTTCCCATACAGAGAGATATTTGAGAGAGATTTCATGTGGGATAGTTGTGATTGTCCGGCATCTCAACGCAGGGTTCGTAAACCCTGTTAAGCCTTGTTTAAGGATCTTACACACTCCTGATGAGTATGCATCATTGTTTTTATCAGTTTAGTTCATTGATTAGCATTAGGGCTTAGGAAATTTTCAACACAAGACTTTTCTCAAGTGATGTTTTCCCATTAATATAGCAAGTTATATAGTATGAACATAACACAAACCCTAATACACAAGGTTTAATAGAGTTGACCGGCTTGACTTGATGACTTGGCTTGACCCAAGATTGACGATTGTCACAGTTTGAAACAGACGCTTTTCTCTCTAAATGCAAAAAGTGTTCTAACGTGTGATTTCAAAAGAGGTGAAGGGAAATTCGAAATTCAAAAGGTTGAATCCCACTATTTAGGGGATGAGTGGCATGCAACACACAAATAAAATGGTATAGGATCTATGTTCGTGATTTATCATTGATTTTATAGGATTGATCATTGATGCAATGATGGAGGAGGCGATAGGGTAGATGTGAGATCCTTTAAATTTTCAGAACCAAATAAAACTTTTCTTTATGCTTTTAAAATCATTTATTTATATTTGCGGAAAACCTTAGTAAAAAAGATCATTTTGATTTACAAATGTTTGTTTCCAAAATGTTAAAACCCTAAGGATGTCATAATCAATACAAATGCACACATTACAACATAAAGATTTGATGGTCCTGAATACTATTGCGGGTTGTCTCTTATTACTCAACATCCTAATCAAGTTCCACTAGCTTAAGTCTTGATACCTATGATGCATATAAACTAAATGGGTTAGGTTAGGGAGACTTGGTGAGATACATAGGGATTTCAATCCCACGATATTGATATGATAATATACTTTAATTATCAAACCCGCAAAATCAACCGTTACCGTATTAAATCCATATTGGCTTACATTCCTACACATTTATTCATATTGATCCTCATAGATCCAAGTCCAAGATTATCAAGGAGAAATTATCTCGCTTGCTAAACTGTTAAAAGATTGACTACATAGCTAGGGCCTTTCTTTACCAGTGTAAGTCATAAATGCTTATGGGCGGTCAGAGTATTTGATGAATATATTTTTCTAGTTCATCTACATCTGTGAGTAATGATCTCACACTAGCAACATAATTCATAAGACCGTCTAAAATAATCAAGTGTTGTCACCTACTATCTAGGGTGACTAGACATACTGCTAAAAGTTGCCTGATCGGGACCCACCATTTATGGTTATCTCGTACGGAGCTACCATACATCGACACTTGATAGTGTCATGGAACAGAACATTACTCTCTGCTCCTAGGTTACGCACATTCTCCTAATGATACTACCTAATATCAAACTTAATTAAGCTAGGTATATTCTATGAGTCCAAGTTTATCCCTAGACTAGATTATAGTACCTAAAACCAACTTTTAATACCAACTTTATTTGTAGGCGACACTAACCTATCTCTAGTGTAGATATATTCCCTATAGAGTACTACGTATTATTAATCTCTTATCTTGTTAGAAATGCTACTTTTATTATATGTTGTTATATATTTGATCCTAACATAAAATAAAACCATATCTAGTTCGCACATAGCACAATATATATCCCAACAAATAATCCAGGCAATAAGCACATAATTCACATACTACTTCCAAGATATTTAATATTTTATTTAATACCTGTATAAAATTATGTTCATGAAAAATACTATGCACTCACTTAACTTAGATGGGTGACTGATGATATGGGCAGAGTTTCGCCTAACACCTTAGATATTCCTAGACCTGACCTAAGTATAATTAATACAAAGTTTTAGTCTAATGATCCTGGAGACTAATAATAGTCAAGATCATCACTAATCGTAATGTTTTACATCAAGATCTATCAATTAAGAATCAACCAAACGGGACAGCTGGGAGGGTGGATCATTTCGGCATAATAGCTTTTCCGAAATCCAACAATCAAGCCAACGTGACCATTTTAGATACCTCTCCCGTAAGTAGATCAATTAGTATAATGACACGGAATTACTAATAAATCTTATTTATAGGTTCATAATAAGGACTTGTGACCATCATAAATATAAGTTACTCTGAAAGTAATATAGTGTAGTTTAACTTACAGAGCTTTTAAGCGAAAACCGGGAAAATGCACAAACACGGCTCCGAAACCGAAAGTTTCTATTTGCCAGACTCTAGACCCCTAAAAACCTTTGCTAAATAACCTAGGGAAACACCAAACAATTATATTTAAAGTATTATGGAGTATGGAGAGAGTCTTGGAAGTTTTGGGTGCTAAATGAAGTGAATTCGCGAGGTTTATATAGGTTGTAGAGGGTGGGCGCCGCACCCCTTTACTATGTGCGTCGGGCACTTGGTGTTTGTTGGCTCCACTCCCTTTTCGCCATGTGTCGCCACCAGGATAAGCCACCTCTCACTCTTATAAAAGGAGCCACATGTCACCATTTCATGGTGCCATGTGTCGCCATTTACATGGGCAGTCGCCATGTCTCGGAAGTTAGGGGCATCCAATACTGCCATGTGTCTCCCCCAGAGTGAAACGTCCCTAAAATAATGGCATAAAATTTTGTTCTTGAATTTATAAATCGTTAACACATCATTTCCATGAAACCAAAGTGCTCCAAAATTATCAAAACATTATGAAATCAGAGTAAACCACAGAATACGGAAACATATAGTGTGTCCTTTGCAATCATCCCGAGCTCTTCCTTTTAAAAACCGAAGTATCTGAAACATAAACTGAAAACCGTAAGCACAAAGCTTAGTGAGTTACCCAAATTTACCACATACCATACATAACAAAACACATAATGGCACTTTCCCCGTCATCGGACCCCGCCCGACATTAGACCCCGTTCGGCATCGGGCCCCAACCGGCATCAAGCTCCGCTTGGTATACAGATCTATCAATCATCAGGCCCCGCCTGGCATCGAGCCCTGCCCAGTATAAATATATAAACATATAACATATAAACACACAACACATGCCATAATCATAGATATAAGCAGCATACAGACTAGTCTTCGGGCCCCGCCCAACATCGGGTCGTATTCGGTAATCATAAAAACATATATAGATAACTAGCATACAATATAATCATTAGGCCCATCCTGGCATCGAGCCCTGCTCGATAAACATCAAATACATTTCACATGCAAGAATCACGTATACAACAAGCATACTAAGCATAACAAACCATTGGTTGGTATTGGTACCTTTGACCCGCTAAATACAATGAGGATACTCACCTCACACTGTCGAATAACACAAACGATCCCTGACTGGTGGTTGAAAGATCCCGAACTGTCAATCATCAAAACAAAACCCAATTAATAATTGGATTCCAAGCATGGCCATAAATCCATACTTGGGGTAAAAATAACATTTTACCCTTAACCTAGCTTGGTCAAATACTAAGGCCCAAACTTACACTCTGAAGGCCCAAAAGCCAAATAATCAACCAAGGCCCAAATATGACCCAATTTTCCAAATTGGGCCCAAACCTATTACATGGGTCTTACCCTAAAGCCCAACCAATTTTCCTAGTCCATACATTTGTTCTCAGATGGCCCATCAAGAACCCAAACACCTAAGACCAAAAGAAAGGCCCAACGCGAAGCCTAAACACAATTAAGGTTTTCACATAAATGACGATTAGGCTTAAGTAGGAACACTTAACCCATTAAGGATTTAATCCATTAAGCCTAAAATTGCATTAAATTAATTTCAGGGGCATTATTAAGTATTATTTAGAATTTAATTAACAGTTTTTAAAGCAGGTTCGGACCAACTCCAAAAACTAGGGTTCTTAACATTAGGGTTTTCTAAACCCTAATTAGGGTTTCCAACCCCGAAATCATGCCACTCGGATTAAAGTTAATTGCTTAGATAATTCAGTGCTTAATAGGTCGGTCACCACCCACTGCTACCTCGGGTAGTGGTGGTCGGTGGCGGTCCATGGCGGCAGGAGGTGGCAACCACCATGTTTTAATGGTGGTGGCTTATAATTTTTAACCCAAAACATTTTCAAAGCAATCTGGTACACACAAAATATCCATCCAATACACACTTACGCACACAGCCACCCAATATGGCGGCTGGTGGTGGTAGAACAGCGGTAGGAGGTGCTAGCCACTACCTCACGGTGGTGATGGTGGGTTTCCTTCAATTCTCTGGCCAAGAAATGCTCATACAATCTCATACCATTAAAAACACACATAAGCACCATAACACACACAGAACACGAGCATCCAACATTGAACTCGTACCCAACTTATTCACCCTTTCCGGTGGCCGGAGAGCATCAGCAAGGCGAAATAGCCGCTAGAACGACGGTGGCGGTGCAATAACAGAAAGAAATAGAGAAAGGAGAAGAATGTGTGCTCCCAAACGAGAATAATATCAGCCACGATGTCAATCTTGTGGTTCTCGTCGCCATCGGAATGGAAGCAACAACGATGTTGGTTTGGCGGCTCACATCATCGGTAAAAGAGTTGGCGACGTCGGTTGTGAAGGTTGGTTGATGAAGCAGCAACACACAAAGTTTTCCCCTCCACTCCTCGTTAATCCCAAGCTCTTCCGTCGTGGGGGGGGGGGGGGGAAGGTCGCTTGGTGGTCTTTTCTGATCGGAATGGTAAGAAGAGGGGTGGTGGCGACTAGAGGGCAAGATGCGACGATCAAAGGATAGTTCTAGGGCTAGGGTTAGGTTCGAGGTTGTGTTCCTTAAAGAGATGCCAAGAGGAGGGTTATGGGTTATGCCCCCGTCCTTCTACAACTTACGCCCAATGATCATTTTCAATCCCTCCCTCTCAAATTATTTTCAACTTAAATCCATAATTTACCAAACAACCCCCATCCTTCAGAATTTCTTACAATTCAAGTCCAAAAGTTACAATTTAACCCTCAATATTCACAATATAATTTTTAATACCCTAAAGCATACACCCCGCTAATTAATAAGACTTTAGGGCTAAAAGAATAAAATATAAAAATACATCTCAAACCTTTTAAGTATTATTTATTTATTTACCTATTTATTTTATTTTATTTTAAACGGAATGTTACACGGAGTGTGCCACATCATTGGTACGCGCGACATACTTTATGTGCGTGCGAATTTCCATATTTTTAAAATTTCGTAACTTCTTCATATGAGTTTTGCTTTTGACATTCGTTTTATCCCCTGGAAACTATCGATGAGATATACAACCTTCGTTTAGAATCCACCAACTAATTTTTAATTTATTTTTAAAGTTATATTTTTAACAGGCTTAGACTGGTAAAGTACATTAAAAATTAATAACTATCCCATATGATATTCGTTCTCAACTATCTTTATATCGACGAAACAATATGGACGAGATCTTCAATTCTTGTGTAGATTGTTTTTTCCTAACAATCAACACATCTCTATTTTGGTTTCTAAGTTGTATACTGCTACGCTGAAACTTCGAAAAATCATAATTTCCTCTTACAAAGTCAGATTTAGACACTATCTATATGCACGCTCTCGGTTTAAAGATTACTACGAGTTTCATTTAAATTACTTAGGCTAAAAAGTAATCTAACGAAAATTAACTTTTTATGATACATAGATCATGTTGGTTTAATCGCGAACTTCGAAGAACCATAACTTCTTCATATGAAGTCGAATTTCGGCATTCTTTAAATGTACGGAACCCTTGTCACCTATACTATAACTTTCATTGAGGTTATTTATCCTAAATAACGTTCCATAAAAAGTCATTTGTATAGCTTATTCAATTTAATTGACTAGCCCGAATCTCTGGACGTTATATTTATCTCCCACTTAGGATGATTACATCTCGGAATCATCAACAAAACAGGGCTTGTATAACGAATATGCACGTTTACTTTCCATATTAGGTGGTAATCGTAACTCTGATGTCATTTTTGTTGAGTTTCTAACTCTTAGACTTCTCGACCATTGACGGTGTTGCATATATTCTCCTTGCTAAATCCGATCTTCATTGGTATCTCCTGCTCTTTCTAAATCTAAATAAGGTTCTTACTTTTACTATTGTAACAGATCAATGTGTCATATCCTGAATGACCTCTCATCGATTAAATAACGGCTAGACTCATGTCTCTTTGAGTCAGACTCTTTAAACGAAAGACACCTTCCTTCATGTTCTAATGTGATCCAATCACATTCTATGATGTATCACTGTTAGCTATATGTTGCTTGATTTTAGCAGCGATCGTGATACTTCTATTGATCGCTTCGATTAACATTTTCCTTCTATCTCTTAACTAATGTTAGACGCTACGTCGAACTTACTTCGCAGATTAGTTGAACTCGATTCTCTTTGACTACTAGGGTCAGAATAGAATTCATCACCAAAACAAGGGTAATGATGGAAAGGTGAAAACACATTCATTTGTTAATGTTTTTGTATATTTATGCCTAATTTTATTCAACTATATTGTTTTCGATTTCATATTAACTTTGTATTTTGGATTTTTTTTTCCTAAAATCTTACATTGATTCAACATCTATGTGTTGAATTTAGTATAACATCTTTCTTGAACTTGAAAATCTTAGAAAGGCAGTAAGAGATGAGCAACTACATTGCTTATCTCTTTGATCTGCAATATATATTTTCACAAGAGATGGTCCTGCCTATTAATTTCCCAATAACTTTTAGGATAACCTTCTAATAGAAATAAAAACCTAAAACTTCCAAATTGCCCTTGCACTACCATAGATGTTATTTATTTGGTAGAGTTTCCCTTTTATCCCTTTCTAAAATACTTAGGGGTCGTTTGTTTCGTTTCAATCCTAAGGAATTGAAAGGAATTTGAAACTAAAATCCAATACAAAACGTGTTTGGCTTACAAAAGGAATGGAATATGATTTCAATAATTACTTTTTAATTCCGTGTATGAAAGATTTCCCATTCATTCCCTGTTTATAAGGAATCCACATTCTGTTAGCTTATCTTTTTTTTAATTACACAATTATCCTCCCATATATATGCGATTCTAGTAAAACAAAATAAACTATGTGATTTTTCATATCTTTTCTACGATTACCTTCTTCTATCGATTGTATTTTTCTCCAATCGGTATTTGTCAAAAAAATCATCTATCGATCATAGCTATTGTACTTCCGTATTTCATCTCTGGCTCGTCATTCTTCAACTGCTTTGGTGTATCTATCATCTTCGTTTACAGGTAAACATCTCATGTTCAATTTTTCTGCAATTAACTGTGTTCAACCATTTTTTTATATATTTGTAATATGTGATTCATCTTTGTCTGATAGAAAATAGCATAATTTTTTAACATTTGTGTTGCTTACTACATCTCTAGTTTCTTTGTGTGAAGTATGAACAATTTTCTTTACATGCTATGTACGTTTATTGTCGTCATATTATAAAATTTATTTCTAATTCCTTTGTAAAATCAGCAAACCAAACAAAAAACAGATTCCATTCCTTGTCCTCCAAACGTATTTCAGCTTCTAGTACATTCAGATTCCAATTCCTTCATTCCAATTCTTTGGATAGATTCCATTCCTTCAAAAAATATTCTGCGAAACAAACGCCACCTTAGACTTAAATCTGAAGTATAGCGAAATTTCAATTCCACTGCAATCCTGTGTTTTATTGCAAGTGTATTACAGAATTCAATCCCATCATAATTCACAACATCCTTTGATCAATGAATTTGAGCATTCCATCCAAAAGTCATGGAACTCAATTTCAAAATTTATTTCTTGCTAAATTACTTAACTGATCCTATTAATAAGGTTGAGAGAGGTAATAATGAAAACATGATGAGAGTTTCAAATATACTTTCTTAAGAGAGTTAACAACAAAGATTTCAGGTGTACTTTTCAAGTATTTTTTTATCTAACTATTGTAAAAATAGGTCTAAATGGATTGTGAGAGTTTAAAAAGAAATGAAAACATGGCCATGATCTAGTTAAGATTTCTTAAACTATTCCTAAAATCATTTTCATTTTTATTTATGGGCTCTTTGTGACATAAACATAATCTGATCCTTTATTTATAAAAACCATGTTCTCTTGGGAGTACTGAGACATCCCCATTTTCACGGTCAGAAAAGACCGATTTTGTTTATGCTTTATGAAAATCAGAGTGTCTATTTTAATAAAAATGTTGCGGAATTTGTTCCCAGTAAAACATGATAAATACGTTATCAAAGCATTTCCGAAGAAAAATATTTTATTCATTTTAAAACATTTGGGATGTCATCGTCAATACAGAAACATAAGCATAAACAGAACTTACATTCATTATCACTAGTGATTTATATATCCTTAATCTCTTAGTGTAATGTGACTTCATAACAACACTTGTGATATGAATAAACTGAGTGGGCCAGGTTGGGAAACCCGGTGAGTACATAGGGTTTTCAACCCACAATAATATAATTATTATGTTGAAACAATTAAGCAATCAACCCAATTACCCATCCCCATTATCTTCTTTATTCTTAAGGATCAACCCTAAGAATCAACTATTCCTCATTCATTTATTCCTAAGGATCATCCTAAGGAATCGACACGAAGTCCATCGTTGCCACGATTTACAAAACAGGAACTAAGTCTGCATAGTCGCCAAGGGTTAGGCATTAAGTCTACATGATCGCCAAGGTTTACACAACGGGCACTAAGTCTACATAGTCGCAGGGTTTAGGCATCAAATCTGCATGATCGCCAATGTTTAGGCACCAAGTCTGCATGGTCGCTAAGGTTTAGAGTACACCGGGTGAACACATTGTTTTCAACACCTACAGGTTGCGAGTCTGCTAGTGTTCCACTGGACTGTCTAGAATAGTCTGTGGTTGTCATCCATACTCTGCTGAATGATGCGACCATCGTTTGGGAAAAGGCTTATCACATCGTACACCTCTCACCCTCACCTCGTGGTCTATAACACCTTTCAACTCATCATCAAACTCATATTCCATCTATTACATCTACCCATGTTTTACCCCAACATTATCGTAGATATAAAATACATATACAGTTTAAATCATTTAAAACATGTATAAAATCGTTCATCCAGCATAGACAACAAGTATTCAGATAATATGCACACATAGCACATAATTTATATAAAATACTTCATATCTATGTGTAAGATGAAAGTTATTATGCACTCACCTGAGAAGGTGGTGACTCGGTACTCGGACAGCGATTCGCTTACTTTAAAATAATTTCCTTCGACGAAACCTAGTATTATTACCACTAGATTTTAGTCTAATATTTACCATGACTAATTATTAGTCTTATAATTATTATTATTATATAAGCGTTTAAACAATACTTTCTAACCACTATGTTCACCTTACTATACTAAAAACTACAGAAAGAGAAGTCGAATCACGAGGGACCGAAAATGCTCGGGGGATAAGGAGAGAAAGACTCTTGAATCAAGAGAATGGTGCAAGAAATATGAGAGCCCAATGCTCTTATTTATACTAATTGAATTTTCGAAAACTACCCTCCATAATTACTTAATGACCTTTTAGTTATATAAACAACTAAACACCCCTCTATAATACAATTTTAAATGGATTAAATGATATTTGTACTAAACTAATTTTGAAATAACTCAACATTAATCTTATAATGACCGTATTGTCGATACATTTCTAATGATATATATATATATATATATATATATATATATATATATATATATATATATATATATATATATGATTTATACTTTATTTTAATACGTAAATATGCTATTATAATTTATAACTCGTTCATAAGAACTCCATTTTTTATGTTCTTTATATCCACGCGTAGGTGGAGACGTACTCTACAACTTTCGTTTAGACTCCGTCGGCTAATTTTGACTTTGTTTTTAAAGTTATATTTTTAACAGGCCGGGACAGGATTGGTCCGTTAAAATCTCATAACTTCTTCATCCGATATCCATTTTTGTCTGTCTTTTTATCATTACACTAATAATAACGAGATCTTCGATTCTTCTTTAGGTTGTGTCGGCTAAAAACCGCTCGATCTAATACTCGAACTTCGGGTTGTACACCGTTAAGCCGAAACTTCGAAAAATCATAACTTCCTCATAATAAGTCAAATTTGGGCGTTCTTTTTATGGACGTTCTTTTTATGGACGTTCTCAGGTTAACATATTCTACGACTTTCATTTAGATTACTAAGGATAAAAGTTGCTCTATCATAAATTCACTATTTACGACTTCGCGGTGTCGTGTCGGTTCCATCACTAAACTTTGACGGGTCATAAATTCTTCGTTATAACTCAGATTTCGACACTCTTTATATGTATGGAAACCTTGTAACATATACTACAACTTGGTCATGACTATTTATTATAAATAATCTTTTTCTGAAAAGTCGTTTTCGACACTTATTGCCTCAAAATTAACTAGCCCGGATCTACGGACGTTACAATTATCTCCCCCTTAGGATGATTATGTCCCAGAATCATCAACGAAACAGGGCTCACATGATGACTCCATACGTTATCTCTTCATCCTAAGTTATAACCGTAACTTTGATGTTTCTTCGAACGAGTATCTAACTCTAAGACTTCCTGACTGCAAGCGGTGCTCGATCTTGCACTTGCTCCCTATCTCACGTTAGACTCCAAATTATGACCTTTAAGTCACAATCTCGATCCTCACTGGATACGAACTTAAGATAATTTCTTTTATTACTATCATGGATCGATGTGTCATATTCTAATGACCTCTCATCGTATGTTGCAACGCTCAGACTCAGGTCTCTTGGAGTCAAATTCTAGAATGGAATATACCTTCCTTCATGCTCTAATGTGATAGAATCACATTTTAACATGTAGCATTTCTAGCTACTAACTTCTTTAACAACGAGCGTGATACTTCTATTAATCGCTTTGATTATCTCTCACTTCAATGTTCTGGCTTAAGTCAGATGCTACATCGAACTTGGTTCTCTGAACGACGTAACATACTCATCGTGGTCGGACTCAATTTGATATGACCACTAGGTTCTGAATAACAACAATCTTCTTAGTCATTACCGAAACGATGGTAACGACATGCTTGAATAAAACGGACTTAATTATTGGCTTCTTGGTAATGTTGTGACTTTCCCTGATCCAAGCATGAGTCGTGTGCTTCCGGTAGTATATGCATCTACTACCTTTCACACCTACTCATACTCGTCCCAAGTATTGTCTTGCAGTCCCCAAGTCACCATATAGGAAAATCACATAACAGTTTAACACATCAGATAAAAAAACGAAGGCTTTATTATTTCTTGAAACTATTACATAGGTTTTGAAGTTCACCCTAGACTATGCCTCTAGTAGGCTACATCATATGGTTCTATCTCTTTGGCTACCTCATAGCTTGATCTTTGGGTATGAATTCCTCATCCTTGGTTCCTCGCATTGTTTTCTGCTCATCGAGGATCATGTGGAATGCCCTTGGCCTTGGTGGCGTGTTTGGCCTTGCTGCCTCACTTTTCTTTGGGTAGTCCCTAGAAATATGACCTTCTTTGTTACATCCATAACACACCTTCTTGTTGGACGCACACTTGCTGGCGTAATGCCCTGTCTTTCCACATTTGTAGCAAGTCACCTCCTCGCTACATTTCCCGAAGTGCTTCTTTTTACACTTCTCGCACCACTTGGTTTCACCTCCTCCTACTCCTTCAGTCTTTGAGAATTTCCTTTCTTTGTTGGATTTTTAAGATCCTTCATGCTTCGTTTTCTCGCCAACTTCCGCTCTCTCCAGACCATTTTCCCTAATCTGGGTTTCAACATTCCTGGCTTCCCAGATGGCTCCTTTCAAAGTGGTTGCTTGCTTGCCCATTAGTCCAAAGTCTGCTAGTAATCCATGGGCAAACTTGTTGACCTTGGAGAGCTTAGTTGGCACTAGGTAAGGAACAAGCTTCATTTTCTCCGTAAAACTTGCAGCATACTCGATGACACTCATCCTTCCCTTCTTTAGATTCTGGAACTCATTGTTGATCTCCAAAAGATCCTGCTCAGAGCAGTAATGCATCTTTAACTGCACCAGAAAATCTTCCCATGACATCTTGCTCGCTTCTCCTTTGGGCATCGAATCGGCTAGTAGCTTCCACCAGCTTAGAACTCCATATTTCAACAGAGGAACCGCGAGAGCGGTCTTTTTCATGTTGCTACACTCGCAACTCTCAAACATCGTTTCCATCTCGAAGATCCAGTTCATGACTTCCACCGACGTCGGGCTTCCGGATAGACTCGGTGGTTTGGATGCCATGAAATCCTTGTATTTGCATCCACATCCGTCATTTCCTCCATCCTGATTGTTTTGCCTAACTATTGGTGGGTTGGCTTGGCCAACAGTCCCACTGTAGTTTCCCTCCTTAGTCTGCCCTTCGTTCAGCTCGGGTTGTTCGATCTGTATGGTTGCTTCTAGGAATGGCAATGGGGCGGGTTCCGGGCGGGGCATGGATTCCCAAACCCGCCCCGATAACTTTCGGGTATCTTATTGGGGCGCCCCATTGGGTTTCGGGTTTCCCCGTCGGGTTTCGGGTATCTTATCGGGTTTACAACAACTGATAACGAAATCTTTATTCTCTTTTAGGGTACCCCAATGTCTTATAAAATATACATGTTCTAGCAACTCTTTTAAATTAAAAACATGATGCATCACTTTAATAAAATAAACTGGATGTTATATAAAAATTATTTGATTTAAATTTTGTTTAATACGTCAAAACACATAAAAATGATCATTAACACCAGATTGTTAATAACTAAAAAAATTGTCCACGATAAGTATTTTATATTTGAACGTGTACAATTAACAGCAAAATTTTTTGAACATATTATATATATATATATATATATATATATATATATATATATATATATATATATATATATATATAATCGGGGCGGGGCGGGTTGGGACAAGGATAACCCACTCCCTGCCCCGAACCTGATAAAAAACCCGATAACGACCCGTTACCCGACCCGAAATGATCGGGTTTCGGGTTTCCCCGTCGGGTTCGGGTTTTTTTGCCATCCCTAGTTGCTTCCTCTCAATTTTGCTGGAGCAAACGTCTGGTTTCCTCCATTTGATGATCCAACATCGCCTGGACCATTGCTTGCACTCCGGCCATTGTTATTGGCTCAGCAACGGCTACCACAACTGGTATTTGCTCAATCACTGGGGGTTGGTTTCGGTTCCCATTTGCATTCACGTTTCCACTACGGGTCCTTGCCATCTTGATCTATATACCGAATAAGGTGAATCTAGATTTTTATTTAGGATTAACGTTTAAATCGTCCTTATCACTCCGAAACGTTTATATGCTAGTTCCAATATCGTACTTAAACGCTTAGAATCCTAAACACATAAGGTTTCCAGATCCGGTCGGCAATAGACCATAGATTCGAACAAATAACAGCATATCATGCACAAAGCATTTAGCACATAAAATCATTTTAGGCACAATCCCTAAAATAATCTAGTGCTCACACCTCACAATCATCGCTTAGCATTCTAAGTTTAAGTCTAGAAATTAATCCATATTCCTAGTTCGCTTAAACTAATGCTCTGATACCAACTGTGACATCCCCATTTTCACGGCTAGAAAAGACTGATTTTGTTTATGCTTTATGAAAATCAGAGTGCCTCTTTTAATAAAAATGTTGCGGAATTTGTTCCCAGTAAAACATGATAAATACGTTATCAAAGCATTTCCTAAGAAAAGCATTTTTATTCATTTTAAAATATTTGGGATGTCATCATCAATACAGAAACATAAGCATAAACAGAACTTACATTCATTATCACTAGTGATTTATATCTCCTTAATCTCTTAGTGTAATGTGACTTCATAACAACACCTATGATGTAAATAAACTGAGTTGGTCAGGTTGGGAAACCTGGTGAGTACATAGGGTTTTCAACCCACAATAATATAATTATTATGTTGAAACAATTAAGCAATCAACCCAATTACTCATCCCCATTATCTTCTTTATTCTTAAGGATCTACCCTAAGAATCAGCTATTCCTCGTTCATTTATTCCTAAGGATCATCCTAAGGAATCGACACGAAGTCCATCGTTGCCACGGTTTACAAAACAGGAACTAAGTCTGCATAGTCGCCAGGGGTTAAGCATCAAGTCTGCATGATCGCCAAGGTTTACACAACGGGCACTAAGTCTACATAGTCGCAGGGTTTAGGCATCAAGTCTGCATGATCGCCAAGGGTTAGGCACCAAGTCTGCGTGGTCACCAAGGTTTAGAGTACACCGGGTGAACACATTGTTCACAACACCTACAGGTTGCGAGTATGCTAGTGTTCCACTGGACTGTCTAGAATAGTCTATGGTTGTCATCCATACTCTGCTGAATGATGCGGCCATCATTTGGGAAAAGGCTTCTCATATCGTCCACCTCTCACCCTCACCTCGTGGTCTATAACACCTCTCAACTCATCATCAAACTCATATTCCATCTATTACATCTACCCATGTTTTACCCCAACATTATCGTAGATATAAAATACATATATACAGTTTAAATCATTTAAAACATGTATAAAATCTTTCATCCAGCATAGACAGCAAGTATTCAGATAATATGCACACATAGCACGTAATTTATATAAAATACTTCATATCTATGTGTAAGATGAAAGTTACTATGCACTCACCTGAGAAGGTGGTGACTCGGTACTCGGACAGTGCTTCGTTTACTTTAAAATAATTTCGTTCGATGAAACCTAGTATTATTACCACTAGATTTTAGTCTAATATTTACCTTGACTAACTATTAGTCTTATTATTATTATATAAGCGTTTAAACAATACTTTCCAACCACTATGTACATACAGGGCCAGACATAAAACATCGGAGGGCAGGACCATTTTGGCGTATAGCACTTCTGAAATCCAATAACCCTATATGGCACTTTAAACCATATTCCCCGTACCGCGAGTAGTTAAAAAGATATTATAACGACACTTATATAAGTCATAATAATAGCACAAATATTTATTATAAGTTCATAATAACAATATTAATTTTAAATATAAGCTATATTAAAATAAGGTAAGCATAACTTACTTACAAGGGGATTTTAGCTAGGAGTCGGGCTCTGCAGGGCAGAACTTCGTCGCTGAATCTTTCTAAGAAAGATTCGTGTAGCGCTTCAGCACTCACCTTACTATACTAAAAACTACAGAAAGAGAAGTCGAATCACGAGGGATCAAAATGCTCGGGGGATAAGGAGAGAAAGACTCTTGAATCAAGAGAATGGTGCAAGAAATATGAGAGCCCAATGCTCTTATTTATACTAATTGAATTTTCAAAAACTACCCTTCATAATTACTTAATGACCTTTTAGTTATATAAACAACTAAACACCCCTCTATAATACTATTTTAAATGGATTTAATGATATTTGTACTAAACTAATTTCGAAAGAACTCAACATTAGTCTTATAATGACCGCATCGTCGATACCTTTCTAATGATATATACATATGTATGTATATATATATATATATATATATATATATATATATATATATATGTACGTATATATGATTTATACTTTATTTTAATACGTAAATATGCTATTATAATTTGTAACTTGTTCATACGAACTCCGTTTTTTACATTCTTTATATCCACGCGTAGGTAGAGACGTACTCTACAACTTTCATTTAGACTCCGTCGGCTAATTTTGACTTTATTTTTAAAGTTATATTTTTAACGGGCCGGGACAGGATTGGTCAGTTAAAATCTCATAACTTCTTCATCCAATGTCCATTTCCATCTGTCTTTTTATCGTTACACTAATAATAACGAGATCTTCGATTCTTGTTTAGGTTGTGTCGGCTAAAACCGCTCGATCTAATACTCGAACTTCGGGCTGTACATCGCTAAGCCAAAACTTCGAAAAATCATAACTTCCTCATAAGAAGTCAGATTTGAGCGTTCTTTTTATGAACGTTCTCAGTTTAACATATTCTACGACTTTCATTTAGATTACTAAGGCTAAAAGTCGCTCTATCATAAATTCACTATTTACGACTTCGCGGTGTTGTGCCGGTTCCGTCGCTAAACTTCGACGGGTCATAAATTCTTCGTTGTAACTCAGATTTCGGCGCTCTTTATATGTACGGAAACCTTGTAACATATACTACAACTTGGTTAAGACTATTTATTATAAATAATCTTTTGCTGAAAAGTCATTTTCGACACTTATTGCCTCAAAATTGACTAGCCCGAATCTATAGGCGTTACATGTACCAATCAACTTGGTACATATGATTGGCATTGTCATTCTCCTATGCACTTTTTTGTTTTTGTACCATTAACTAACCGTAAAATGACAATTTTCCTTTTTTTTTTTTGACACTTTATCCTAAATGTAGGACTGGCAAAAGAGTACTAACCATGTTTGTCAAATTTATCAAGTTACTTTAATTTATTCAAGTATTTAAATGTAGCCTATTAAGGAAGATTTGTGGATTTCTTTTGGAAGTTTTCATCTCGCCAGTTCGCATAAGAACACATATTTGGACCATTACTTGAATGTATGAAAATAGATAAAAAAAATAAAAAAATAAAAAAATAAAAAAATAAAAAAAAAAACTTTCACGTGTATTCAATGAAAGTTAAAAATGGTGATTCCGGCTATGATTTTTTATTTCAATTTCTACAATTTTAGGTAGATCCTTGATTATACATTGAAAAATTTGTTTTGGGAACTCAAAATCAGAAATTAGAAATTATTCCCTGTTAACAGATCCTAAGAGTGTTCACTTTGATGGGTTTTGAGCATAACAACATTCCTATGGTGTTCATGCGAACCCTAATGCTTGGATCTACTTTTCTAATTGTACACGCATAATGGTCTAAGACTTGCAAAAACCTAATCTAGAATATCATAAAACTCGAAATCATATGTAATAAACTAGTTAGAAACATTACATTTGTTGTTGATTGAAGATCTTGAGCCTTTGAGAACATTAGCACCTCAAATGTTGTGCCTCTAATAGATCACAAACAACAAAACAATTGGAGAAGGCAAAAGAGAGAGCGGAGACGTAATTTTCGACTCTTGAACTCTTCTTAGGGTAAGGTTAGCTGAAAATTGCATGCCTAGGGGTTACTTTTAGAGGTGAGGAATTAGGGTTTCAGTCAAACACTTATCCGATTGCTTAGCTACCAAGCAGCCCATAAGAATCTTCTGGATCCCTACCTTGGACGAATTCTTAAGGCCTTATCCCCAAGAATTCGTCCAACCTATCTCTAGGGTTTCCTTAGCCTATAATGCAACTATCTTATAATTGCAATTTCAGTCCCCTTAGTTTAATTAATCTATTTTATTCACAAAATTAGTTCTTAATTAATACTTGACCAATATTAGTTAAACAAATATGATTTCTCCTTTAATATATTATTCATATAATATATTAATAAACCATAATAACCTCTTTCTCTATTATTCATCCAGTCAAGTTACTTTGGTGAAGGCAACCTAAAAGGACCATGCTACAACCGGGTCATGTACATACCAAATATAGTTATGGACTAATCACTAATCCAACACACTTAACATCATGATTAATGTATTTTCCATTCTTTATTCATTAAGGTTACTTGTATGATCAAATTTTTTTGTTAAGTATGCTCCAGCGACTCATGTTTAGAAGTGCAAGCTTCATGTGATCGGTGGTGACAAGGAAATTCGATATACACCAGAACAAGTCATACTAGAATAGGAAAGCTTTAGATAAAACATGGATGGATGAAGTGTTAATACCGCATGTATGGATGTATCTACACGGATAAGTTGATTTTATTCAATTGTGTGTAGATAAAAAGGGTTAAATCCAAACAGTCAAAAATTTAACTGGAAATGTATGTTTAACTATAAATTACAGATAAAAAGGATTGATTTCAGTAAGTAGTAAAGAATATATGTTTTGTTGTAGGTTAAATCACCAAGCAAGGAAAAATTTCTTTGTATGGTTATACTTTCATGAGGATATTATGTCACAATGAGCCAAAAGATTTCAGATGTTAATTCCATTTCAGATATTAATCTTTTGGCATTTAATTTAATTGTGCTTGGAGTCTTAGGGTGTTGACTGACCTTTGGGCGGTGGTAGACATCCATCATGGTGTGACCACGCCATTTAATTGGTGTTGCGGTCAGGTGCTAGCCATGGTGTTTGTAACACTTGTTTTCACTTTATGAGATAAAAATAAATAAAACATTGTTTATAAAAATGAAAGTGAAAATGCATTGCGTTTTAGCCAAAATGTCCAACATGAAAGTTGTAGTGGTCTTCAAGGTGAATGCGTGGATATAAAAAACGTCGGAAACGAAGTTCGTATGAAAAACGTTATAATTTTTATAAGTTTTGTAGATTTTTTTAAAAATGTGGTGCGAGAATAGTGAACCACGGGGCGGTGCATTTAATGAACTAACTCCACTAGCCCGACATTACATGCACACGAGGAAAAGATTTATCGGGCAGAGGGTGCGACGCAGCCAAGCCTTCACCACGGTGCTGCGATGCATTTCTAGACCTATAAAGTCAAGGTCACCCCTCCTCATTTTTTTGCACCATTCTCTCTTCTTGAGTCTTCATCTCCCTCCCCCCTGCTCTCTCTCTCTCTCTCTCTCTCTCTCTCTCTCTCTCTCTCTCTCTCTTTCCCTCGATAATTTTGGTCTCTTGTGATTAGACTTCTTGTTATATAGCATCCTTAGTGAAGTGTTGGATGTTTTGGAAGGATTCTTGGGAGAAGGATTAAGTATCAAACTTCTTCTTTTTGCTATTAGATTTTGTCAATCGGGTAAGTTACACTTTTGCTTAAGTTGTAGAAGAATATAAGAACCTTTGAGAAACTAACAATAATCCAACTTGACTTCCAAAAGCTAGTCTTGGATCATGGAATAGTCATCTTGAGAATATTCATCTTGACAAAAAATTATCGACATAATAAAATATATATTACAAGCACTAAGGTTGGTGATGAAACTCTTAAGCTTAAAGATAAAACCAAGTTCTATCTTCAAGAGAACAAAAGATACAAGTAACCAACTTCTTGAAACTTTTCCAAAGAATGAGAGAGTGAAAGCGAGAGAGTAGATTTTCGACAATTACAAGTGAGAAAAAAATGAAAGCCCTCTCTCTTAATGCATAAAGTGAAGTCATTAACCATTAGTTCCTTTCACTTTTAGATACCCATGTCCCTATTCCTTCATACATGCTTTCTTAGGCTCAAGGCTTTTGAATAAACAAATAAAAAAGCCATTTCTCCCCCCCCCCCCCCCCCCCCCCGCCCCCTCAACCTATGATCCAAGAAAGAAAAAGAAAGCCAAATGTTGTTAATTTTATAAACTATCTTTATAAAATATAAGTATTAACATTTAGGTAAAATACAAAAGAACTTATCTTGTCCAAAATGTTGTGCATTACTTATTAATTCATACAATATGAAATAATTTGTTGCTTGTCATTTGTAAAATAATTATTTCCATGAAATAAATATTTTCCAATTTATTATAAGAGTTTATGAATATTTATTAAAATCAATTTCTAATAAATAATCGACTGTATCATGTTGTTAGTGTGACCCTTAGGATCATATGTTATTTAGAAATATCATTTTAGTATGACTATTGAGCATACTAGATCTTTCAATCTCTCACTTGCACAAGACTCATATTAGATTGATATAGACAGTGGTGAACATCTAGCAACATTTCACTTCCCCTAACAACATACGACTTTGTACCATTCTATTAGCGTCCACTTCCATAGAAGCTAAAGTTGCAATTTGTGTATAAGGCAAGTTACCAGTTACCCCTTTGTTACAGACATCATGTTGAACATGAGATACGGATCACAATTAATCTCATTAGGTGTTGAAATTTTCGTAAGGTGCCTTAGATGTCTAAATCTCAATACATAAGAGGAACAAATCATATCTTGATTGCATAGGCCTCTTGCATAGTTCATATCATACCTAAAATGGCTTTATAATTGTTCGGTTAAGGACCAACATTTGGCCATATCTTAGCACAACACTCCCTACACTGACTTCCCATTATGTATCTCAGGTGCTACGGATACAAAGATAGTACCTTTTAATCAAGTATCACTCATGATAGTGATCCATAAGCTGATCTTGATGCGGGTCAGTTCAATACTAGTTCTCTAACAAGTGATTATGAATCTTGGTTATAACCACTTACCTACTTTCATCTGGTGAAATTCAACCAATGCAATTCATATTAGTCTTACTTCATAATTGCTCCAATAATTATAACTGACTATGAACTTTTAGAATAATAAGATTATTCATGGATTAAATATGTTAATGTAGAATACAACAAGTATTAATGTGATTATCCTATCCCAATATATCAAAAAACATTTTATACTAGTTGTTGTAATGTTCCAATATCCAAATACTAAATCCAAATCAAAATCTCATTTCTAGAATAACAAAATCTTAAAGCTGAAGCGTGACCATTCGTACTTAGCTCAAAAGAAGGACTTTCTCAATGGGTTTGGCCAAATTTAATTTGTGTGAATTTTGTGAATAGTATCATCTCCATATTTAACTTTACTCTAAGTATAGTTACATATCTTGGAGAATATGATTAGTTTTCTTTCATGACATAGAGTCTCTTAGCTTGATTAAGTATACTCTCGAAGTCACAAATATTCAAGATATATTGTCAATATATGCATAAAGATATAAAAATTTTAGCATTCATCTTTTATCTATCTATGGATTTTATATTCCAAGAATGTATCTTGTTATTCCTAAGTCTTTCATCTTAGAAACACATTCTGAGACAAGGTGAAAATAGTCTGACATGATCATAATGTTATTTCTCATGATTAAGTATGTCTCATTCATACAAGATTAGGAATATCACTATGCTCCCACTAGTTCCTAGTAAACACACATGTTCTCTTTATTTTGAAATAAAATGACACCTTGTATTTTCATATTAAAATGACGATTCCAACCTTGAAATGCTTGCTTTATATGCACAAGTAGATCTCAAGCTTTATACATTTTGTTAGGATAACATGGATTATAAAAAACCTCTACACTAAGCTATGTAGACAAGTTCAAGTAAGTGTCTATTAAGAAAAACAATATTTCTTGAAATCTATTTGCTATATCTCATATTTAGAATATACAATTATAGTAATTAATATCCTTGTTGATCTAATTATAACCCTTCTATCTTGAGTCTACTTTTTAAACGTCATGATTGATATTCTAAACACTTTGATCACTTAGCATTCCTTCTAATAATTTTATTTATTTTCATGATTGGGTTTAGTTATTTTAATTAGATTTAATGATAAATATTATTTTTTTTTTTAAATATTTTCACTAAAAACAGCAAAACTCTTGCATCTATTTTGAGGATGTTACATAAAATCAAATTCAAAACCTCAATCTAACTCATAGTTCACTAAATAATTTTAGGCTTTTGAATATCAAAAACCCTAGGTCGTTCAATCTAAGAAGACAATTAGATTCATATCTTTAAAGCCATAATTTGATTATTTGGATGTTAATTCACTAAGATATCATCACACATGCTTCAATCGTCTCTTGAGCCTTCAAAATTTGTTATCTTCTCCTACTCTAGCTCTCAAATCCATTTTTATGAAGAACGAGGGAAAATGCTTTAGATTTGATACTTGGCTACTTAACATTTTTATCCCTTCAAATCCTTTATTTTCTTATTTGACCACAAGGTGTTCCCATCTATTACATAAGTTACACGTCCATTAATTTGATAAAACTAATTAATTATCTTATCATATTGGTCCTTATAAAGTTTATCTAGGTCAAATATGGTCTTTTCCTAAAATACCAAAGTTAACCCCTAATTTTCTATCCTATGATTGTAAAGAAAACAAAACAAAATCAAAGGAGGACTACTATGAAGCAAAGTTCAAGAGAATAGTAGCCTCACAAAAGAAGAAAATTTGTGGATCAAAGATATTGTTGATTAAAAAAGAAAATTCAGAGGATGAAGCTGCCTCTTCTTCTGTTGATAACTAAATGCTAATTTGTGTGTGATGGAAAGAAGTGAAGAATCGAGTACTAGCAACTTGAGTGCATTTTAAGCTGACTTGGTCCAATCTATCAAGGATTTCTTAGCTTCAAACTTGGATCCTTTTTCTATGCATCAAGCTTCAGAAATTTTTAATACTTTGATGATGAGAAAACTAAGATGTTTGATTACTTGTGTATTGATCCTCAAAAATCTCATTGGAATAGTGTTAAAATAAATAAGGAATATAATCAATTGCTATGAAACTTTAACACCACAACTCATCTATAAAATATAAGGACCAAACTAGCAAACCAAATATTCCTAAATGTAACTCTCATATGTGAAAAGGAAGACGTTTTCAATGAGTTTAATAACAATGAAAAATATCATTAAGAACTAGAGTTTCTATCATTAATTACCAGATTCCATATTTAGCTATGAACATTATTGATGAATGATTTCATGATGCATCAAATAACATTAGATTTAATCAAAGTGCCAAATTTTCAAACTTTTAAGTTAATCATTCAAAATTACTATGAATTATTTGTTGGATGTAAAGAAAATTATTCTAAACTTTAAGAAATTCTCGTGAAGTACTATTGTACAAACTTTTAGGGATCGATGTATAAACAATTTATATATCAAACTACAACGTAAAAAAAATTAAAATTCCTATAATTCACAATGTCATGGATCCATTTAGAACAAGTTAAATTAACAAAATTGAATAAACATACATTCAATTTCATCTCAATGGTGTCATTCAAGCCACCTTTTTTACACAAACTCAAAGGTCTAGTTTTTTCTGGTGTATGATTCCCCAATTTCTCACTTTTTTAACCTAATGGTTATGACTTTCAATTTAATATCAGTTCTTGTTTTTCCCTATTTGATTTATTGATTCAAAAAGTTACACTAATTAATCAAACCTTTTATGGGATCTATACAAGAATAATGAAGGTTGTAACAAACATAACTAACACCAAACAATCATCTTGTAGCAAATCTCAACTTTTGAATTTCGTTTTATGTGAAAAATAAAAATAAAAAACTAAGAAAACGTATTACCATTTCTCATGGTTGAAAATCGAAGAGTTACAAGCAAAAGATAAAATATAACATGGCCAATGGCCACACTAATTCATCATCAAGAATTATTCAAAACACAAAATCACTACAACTCCTTTTAGTGGTGTGCCTTGGCTGCAGCTTTTCTTTGCGAATTTGCCTTTGACTGAAAAATCATTTGCACAAAAAATAGTTAATTTTAGGTTTTTGGTTAACCTGATACATAGAAAGGGGTATTTTGGTCTTTTGGGCATTAAAAGTTAAAAGCTTTAGTGCATATGTAGAAGAAAACAACTTATATATAAACGATGAAAATAAAGTTGCAATTTGTAAATGTTCAATTTAACGAGTAAAAAGTGATGTAATACCTTAAGGTATTTGAGCTTCAAGCTTCCATACACTAGTCCAACAGAAAAGGCAGATACACGAGCCACCTACAATAAAAAGATCCAGAATTTATAAAAACCTTTTAATGTAATAAGAAATCCTCAAACACCTATGTGCAATTTTAGGAATGATAGAATGAGGTAATGTAAAAACGAAAGATCTCTCAATTTGAAGAATAGCTGTTGACATTTAGAACCATTGCATTTCGCCCTCTTTCTCTATTTTCAATTAGTTGGTTTGAAAAACGAGGAAGAATCCATGGTGGAATAAGAACAATTTCACCCTCTTTCTCTATGTTCTAACTTTGTGAATCAGAGAGAAATCCTCAGCCCAAAAATCTGGCTTCGAATGACGACTAAACAGCAAAGTTTAAACTCTAAACTCTAAACACACAATTATCAATCGAAGAATTAATCAAGCAAATTGTAACTTTTCACTTGCGTATCGCATAAATTACATCTAGCAAGCGACAGGCGATAAGATCGATCGTTTTGTAGGGGAAAAAAGCATTTTATGCATCGAATCGATGAAAGTGAGATAGATGGGATTGTTACCAGAGCGAGCGTGCTGGTACCGGAGTAAGGACCGGGAGGTGGCGCCATCGGAGAAATGTGTAGAATCTGTTGACCGGCGAAATTGGAAGAAGAGCGCAACCTTCTCTAGATCTGGTATTATAAGCCCTAGGATTTGGTAGAGTCGACTCGAGGGGTTTGGTTTAGCTGAGAAAAGAGTTGCAATTGTCTGCGGTCGTGTTTATGGTAACGAATATGAGGGATAGGGCCAATAAGAACATTTTTTTTGGGCTAAGCCCAATCAAAATCCTAATATTTCAATATATACAACTCAATTTTTAGAAAATATTAAACATTATTTTCAAGTTTTTTTTAAAATAAAAGTCTTGATTATTTATAGAAACACAATAATATGTTATTTCATGTTAAAAGAAAAAAAAAAGAAATTTTTTCGTTAATTTGAACTAAAATGATCAAAAAAAACAAACAAACTTGAGATTAAAATGCAACTTTTCCGAAAATATTAGAACTTTCCTGATAATTTTCTGAATTTAGAAACATCCAAATATTATATTTCTCAATATAGATAACATATTTATTCTTTTTAACTTTATATTTGTCTATATTAATTTTTTATAATTTTTTTAGTAATTTATAATTAACTTTTATATTTTAGAATCATTACAAATAAAAAAGGAAATCATATTGATCGTATTACCCTTGAATCACAAAATTTTTTTGACCAAATTGCTCCACACCTTCGATCTGATCACCTACATTTATATAATACAAGGCTTCAAAGACACGCATGTTTCAAAGATTAAATCTCCTTCTCCATCTATTCAACATTAAATAAAGTCTTCGATGTTCTGGGACATGTAATTGAAGGCAGATTACACAATGTCAATAAGGAACGGTAGTCGAGCTCTCGTGGATTTGGTTGACATGGAACGAATGAGAATTTTGTAATTATAGTTCCTAGTTTCAGTTGTTTAATTGCAAGCGTTGGTGCTTGAATATATTCTAAGCAACAACAATAGTAGTATGAATCAAATTCTTTTTTAGTTGCAATTCCAAATGATTTTACATGATTAAGAATTATGTAATTGTTCAAAGGTATCCTTTTTCATATTTTAGTTAGGTTTGATACTTTTATCATAACTTATTTGATTCAAAACTCGTACTAAAATGATTTGGTTCCGAATCCGGCAACAAATTCCAACATCAAAACAGAAATAACAATGATCTTTTAAATTAACGACTAGAATAACAATGTACTTTTCAGGTAGCAGTGCATTTTGAAACAACCAGAAATAGCAATGTATTATAAAAAATAACATTTTCATTTGACTTGGCAACAAAAAAAAAAGGTAGTGTAATAGTGAAAACCACATAAAGTATAGGAAAAACATTTAATTTTCATAACATATTTTAGAATATCATACATAAAGGGTAATAGACAAACTAAAACTACAATTAAAATACATAATAGACAAACTAAAACTACAATTAAAATACACTAGTTCATATAAGAAAATGATGAGAAAATAATAATAATAATAATAATAATAATAATAATAATAATAATAATATATTTAATTTTAGAATCATTGAGAAATTGGACCTTTTTTCATAAATGGAAAAAGCCATCATTATGATATTCCAAATTTTTTACTTATGTAATCTATGAAGATATATTTAAACATCAAAAGTTATATATATATATATATATATATATATATATATATATATATATATATATATATATATATATATATATATATATATATATATATATTCAGGTTCATTTGAAACCATTCTAATTTTGTGAGACCGTAACACCAAATCTAAAAATAATTTTAAAATGCAAAATAAATGGAAAAATATAAAAATTCTTTTTTTAAATATTATTTTCGGAACTTAAATTAACTAAAAAAAATTAAAAAATAAATAAATAAATAAATAAAATATCGTTTTTTTTTAAATATGTGAAATATTCTAATAGAATATTACACTAACATATTCTAAAAAATAATTTTAAAATGCAAAATAAATGAAAAAATCTAAACATTCTTTTTTTAAATATTACTTTCGGAACTTGAATTAACTAAAAAATAATAAAAAAAATAAAAATAAAATCCCATTTTTTTTTAAAAATACGTGAAATATTCTAAAAAATAATTTTAAAATGCAAAATAAATGGAAAAATCCAAAAATTCTTTTTTTTTTTTAAATATTATTTTCGGAACTTGAATTAACTAAAAAATAAAAAAAAATTTTAATTCAAATTCCAAAAATAATATTTAAAAAAAGAATTTTTGGATTTTTCCATTTATTTTGCATTTTAAAATTATTTTTTAGAATATGTACAGTGTAATATTCTATTAAAATATCACATATTTTTCAAAAAAAAAAACGGGATTTTTTTTTAGTTAATTCAAGTTCCGAAAATAATATTTAAAAAAATGATTTTTAGATTTTTCCATTTATTTTGCATTTTAAAATTATTTTTTAGAATATGTACAGTGTAATATTCTATTAGAATATTTCACGTATTTTTCAAAAAAAATGGTATTATTTTTTATTTTATGTTGTTTATTATTTTTATTTGTTTTAGTTAATTCAAGTTCCGAAAATAATATTTAAAAAAAGAATTTTTATATTTTTCCATTTATATTGCATTTTAAAATTATTTTTTAGAATATGTCAGTGCAATATTCTATTAGAATATTTCAAGTATTTTTAAAAAAAAAACGTGATTTTTTTGATTTTTTTTATTTTTTATTTTTTTTAGTTAATTCAAGTTTCGAAAATAATATTTAAAATAAGAATTTTTGGATTTTTTCATTTATTTTGCATTTTAAAATTATTTTTAGACTTGGTCTCACAAAATTAAAATGGTCTCAAATGAACCTGAACGTGTATATATATATATATATATATATATATATATATATATATATATATATATATATATATATATATATATATATATATATATATATATATATATATATATGTATGTATGTAGTGGTGTTGATTCTGATGGCATATGCAGAATTAGAAATATCTAGTGAATCATCATGTAAAATTCAATAACACAAGGAGTAAATAAATCTTTGTAAGCTCTTATTAGATCTAGAAAGATTATACAAATGAGTTTGTATAGAATTTCTCTCTCTAGTCTAACACTCCAAAATGGACTCTTACATAATGGGAGTCACTCACTTCCTATATATATATATATATATATATATATATATATATATATATATATATATATATATATATATATATATATATATATATATATATATATATAATGCTAGTGTCAATACGAAGTGGAAGTTCCAAGTTTATCAATTTTGTTTAGATTTGTACTATTTAATGACCAAAGTGCATGCAAAAATATTATCATGCTTGTATCGTGAATCCACTTGTAAATTGTTGATTAACTATGTGTTTATGTGTTTATGTATATAATATATGAGTCATTAGATTAAGTGTTTCTATGTTTTAAGACGAACTCAATTCACCCCATATTTACTGCATCCCAATAACCTAAATCCATATATCATGCACTAATAACCTTTTTTTAGAAAAGATTTTCTTCACTAATTCTTACAATGAATTTCTTAATTTAGTAAAAGAAAATCTACAACCATCTATGTAACCTTGTTGTCCTTGCATCTCACTTGCATACACTAAGAACAAAATTCCTTTTCGAACCATTTAACACCGTATTAACCCTATACATAAAACTTTTTTTATAGAAATGGGTCATGTACAAGAAAACTGCTTTACATAAATGGTCCTTGTGTAGAAAACTTTTTGTATAGAATTGGTCCCTGTGCAAAAAACTTGTTTACAGAAATGGTTCAAGTATATAAAAATGTTTTAAAGAAATGGTCCATGTACATTGCTAGAGAGTTGCCTCTCGCCTTTCTCATGCCTTCCCTCTTGTTCTTTGTGCATTGTGTTACATACACTTGTATATTGATCTTGAAATGTGAAATTAATAACATTGTTTGAAAGAAAGAGTGACAAATTAAGCACGAGATAAGGTGGCACATGAAAGACCCCAACTTTCGTATTTCTGAAAGACCCAAACTTTCATACTATTCCAACATTACTCTTAAGTTACTTCCTCAAAACATGCAACATGCATATTTATAAATCAATATTTTATATTGATAAAGTGATTACAAAAGATTGGATACCAACCGACTAAGTTTTATTACATTACATATCTACCCAAGAATCTGTTATTCATATACATCAATGAACATTAAATACAGAGAAATAGTATTAACTATTCTAAATCTTTCAGCAGTATAAAACTATACTGGATACTCATCACCTGCAATTGATAAACATTGAGAGGGATAAGCGATAACGCTTAGTGAATTCAATAAATAGATACAATATAATCTTATGCCTTATATATACCAATATGACAGAAACAAAGAGGAACAAGAACAACAATAGCATATGCATATCATATGTCAGGCTTTCAATATCAACTCAAGATTTGATTCAAAGATTTACGATCAATGAGACATAACAATTTCAATATTTGATATGCATCAATAAAGCTTTAGCCCAAATGGCACAGAAGACATACAATTTCTGATTAACATTTTGGTAGATTTCAGGCTTATTGCCCTGTCTAACCATTTGCCAATACCATAGAATAGAGGTCATTCTCTTACGGAGTCATGCTCTATATGGTCAGAGGCTACATACTAGTCCTATCTAACCTTCTACCAATGCCATAGAATAGAAGTCATTCTCTTACGAGACATGTTCTACATGGCCAGAGGCTACATACCAGTACCACCGTGAATCTAAGTCCTTTCACTGATCATATGGTCAAATGTATAACTTTGCTACAAATATAGCATGAAAAAACAACACGAGATAATAACACGGAAAAAGCACATAGCACATATAACACATAACATACAATTGTTCCTATATGTTGCAATCACCTTGAAATAACCGGGGGTTAAAATAGTAATTTGAGTAGCATTTCGGCTCCAAATATGACTTTATTCGTTGAAAACCGGGAGATTTATTGAAAAACCGGGCTCTGCAAATGTAGAGCTTCAAAACCGAAAAAATAAATTTTTTGGGCTTCTCGAGAACTTCAGGGCATGTTTCGGGCGTTGGAAATAATCCCGGGGCTTCGAGGGAAGTTGATTTGCAAGAAATATTGATTTTGGGGTAAAAAGTGGCAATTTTCAAAGTTTACCCGGTCGATCTCGTAGCCACTATATATAGCTGTGAGAGTCAGATCCGAAGCAAGGAAGGAGAGGCACGTGGCTCATATCTTCGGCCGAAGGAAGAACACACGGCAGAAGCAGCAAAGGCCAGTGAGGCTCGTATGCGAGGGTCGGATGCCTGCTGGCTCGGCTCGGACGGCGACACGCGTCGCACCTCGGACGCGTCATAACTTCGGAAGCAATGAGTCACTGTACACGTGTCGGAGTCTCGACTGTACAACGCATCAGTGATGCAGCTACTTCGGACACGCGGCCTACTCGGATCGAGGGTGACGTGGCTGGTTCCGAATAAGGCTTATCCATGCGAATTTCTCGGAAATTGAGCCCAAATCTTCTAAAATCCATAACTTTCTCATACGGGCTCCGTATTTGACGTTCTTTATATGCATGCGTAGGCGGGAATATAATCTACAACTTTCGTTTAGACTTCGTCGGCTAATTTTGAATTTATTTTTAATAATTAATATTTTTAACAGACCGGGATAGGAAAATCTGTTTAAAATTCATAACTTATTCATCCGACGTCCGTTTTCTTCAGACTTTTTACTGTTGTAATACTATTGACGAGACCTTTGATTCTTGTTTAGGTTGTGTTGGTTAAATATCGCTCGATCTTTATTTCGAGTTTTTAGCTGTTTACCGTTATTCAGAAACTTAGAAAATGCATAACTTCTTCGTACGAAGTCAGATTGAAAAGTTCTTTATATGAAAGTTCATTAATTTCATGAGTTCTACAACTTTCATTTGGATCACTAAGGCTAAAAAGTAGTGTATCGAAAACTCTTTTTTTTACGCGAATTAGTGTATGTCGGATTTGTCGCGGATCTTCGATTGGTAATAACTTCTTCGTTATAAATCGGATTTCGACGAGGTTTTCACCTAAACTTTTCTAACGAGATTCTTTACAACATTAAATAACAAAGTTTCACTTATTTCAATCTTTATATTTTTTCTAAAATTTCACTATTTGGCTTTTAATTGGAATCTCATAAGACTTCCAATATTTTCCGAGTGATTCTAAACATAGTTTTATTTTATTCTAGTAAAACTATCTGTTAGAACTCAACACTCAATATTATATAATATTTCATAATATGATTCACTTTTAATAATTACATAACACGATTTCAAAACGTGTATGTTACAGCACACATAATGACTGGAAAATGAATAAAGAGTATAACTCCATAAACTTATTGTGTCCCCTCTCCTACATGTCTCTATTTTCTTAGGCTGTGTTTGATTTGCATCGGACTGAGTCGGATCAGACATTTTTGGCTGACTTGGTCAGCTAAAAGTGGGTAAACCAATTTTGGGTGTCTAACTCGATAAGAAATTGTGAATTAGCTGACTGAGAAAGGAAGAAATTTCTTTCAATTATGTCATTGTCCTACCCCTAATCTTTCTGCACCTCTTATGTTCTCATCAGGAACGCCTTCTCCATAAAGCCACACCCTTTTTCTTCCTCAAAATCAATCACACTCCCACCAAATTCCCAGCTTCTCCTTCGGCTTCGTATTCTCCATCAATCAAAAAAAAGCTTACGATTTTCTTCCTAAATATTTTTTTTCCTAATTGTTAAAAAAAGCTTCTCCTTGCCTTTGATTGATTCTTTGATCGTCGGTCACTTGAAGAAACAAAATAAAGTGAATCAAGTGAGTTCCATTTTCAAATACCCATCCTTAAGGTTGATATGAATTATTGCACTCTAAGTATTTGTCAAAATGCCTCAACCAAATTTCTATTTTTTCTTGCCTTGCTGAAATTGTTTTCATTTTAATTTAAAATTTTTATATCCATGGAAAAGTTTCTTATACAATATTTTCTTTTAATTGTTTGTAAAATCGTTAATAGGATTTAATTATTAAATTACTTATAGATTTTAGCTTATTAAAATTTATTAAAACAATAATTTAGGTAAATTTCATATCTCGAAAGTTTATGAAGAATATATATAATATTAACTTAAAATTATAATAGGGTATAATGGTAAATTAATAAAAACGAATATTTGAAATGATTGTATACAATAGCAAGGTAAAATGTTCATTTTACATCGGTTATCACATTGTAACGTATGCAATTTTAGGTATATCCCTTTTTAACCCTTGGTTGTAAATCCTTTTCACTTTGGTTCCTAGCCGAGTACGTTGGGCGTACTCTATGAATACGTTGGGTGCATTTGCTCGCTGGTTGGACGTAGAGGCACCCATATACATGGGAGTATGTTGGGTGTACGTTAAGCAGGGGCAGACCCTAATTTTTAGGGTTTATGCCGCATTTAAACAACTTATGTTGCTTTGTGGGCTACCTCTACTTCTCCAAACCCTAAGAATGAAACCCTAACCTTCATTGAGAGTTTATGAGCCTTTGTGTGATTTTTTGTGGTGTTTTTGTACCTCTTGAAGGAAGTGAAGCTTTGGTGGACATGGAGCTTAAAGATCCAGGATCTTTATCAACTTTGCAAGCTATTTGAGGTATAAAGCTCCTAACTTGATGGGTCCTTATTTTAGATCTAGTTTAGGGATTTATTTGTGCATTTTTTGGGTCCTTTAAGCCATGCTTGGGAGTATGGGCTACTCCATAAGATTGGGGTGTTAGATCTTGGTTTATCTGAGGTCATTTGTTCATAAAAATGCAACCTTGATGTCTTATTTCGATCCATGCATGATTTAGGGCTCTTAATATGGGTCTTAATGGTAAAAATTGATTGTTAGGTCCTTTTGAGCCATGCAAAGGCTCCAAGTTAAGAACTTTATGGATTAGGACGTTCTTTTAGATTTGAATCTAAAATTTGGATGCTTGAATGCAAGTATTAAGCACTTAAGGAAAAAGTGCTTAATAGGCATGTACATTAGGCGTACTCAAGAGTATGCTACACATACATGCATGTGTTCACGACCATGCATGCAACCAATATGCAAGGCGTACGTCTGGTACGCGTAGCGTACCAAGCATGGAGTGGGCTTTTGTGTTTTGGGCCATTTTTATAATAGTGGAGTTTGGGCCTTATTGGGTCATCAACCCTTTTTATTTTAGGCTATTGTTAGGCTCTGGTTTTTCTTATGTTCGAGCCCAAAATCGATTTTGGGTATCTCTTAGAGCTTTGGGCAATATTAGGCTTTTTGGTGCTATTGTATTGGGCCTTGGATTTCAGGCCAAGTGGGAAAAGGGTAAAATGGACTTTTACCATAAGTGTTGGACAACTGGACTAGGATTTCAGTTGTGGGTTGTGGACCAATTATTAATTAGGTATTATTTGATGATATTATTTGATGATGTTAGCGTGGGGATTTTACGGATCAGCAGTGTAACATCCTAAAAATTTCAACCAATTAAAGCTTTTTAAACAACCCATTTACTAATAAAAGTGTACACAAAGACATTGTTTCCAAAAACATTATTTATATTCAGTGTCTCCCAAGATCAATCTCATAAAATCAGGATGTGTACGGTTACACCATCGCCTCGCCACAATTCTCTTAATTACCTGAAACCATAACCAAAATAGTAAGCACAAAGCTTAGTGAGTTCCCCCAAAGTACTACCACAAAATCAGATAACCTATAAAAAATAACAGCATGCAATGGGTCCACAGCTAAAAGATTGGATTACCCCTAAGCCCACAATATGAATTTGGCTTACCTATCAGGTCCGCAACTGTCACAATTAGCGGTTTAGCTAGGAAATTCTATTCTTGTGTAACCATCTGGTATGTGCATATTTAGTGTGTATTAAGTGTAGTTTTTTTATTCATATATTAGCTAAATTGTTGCATATTATGGACAAAAGGTACTTAAAAGTGTTAAATTATGTTTTTCAGTCCAAAGATGAAGCTCGGAAGCGAAAGGAAGCAAGAGAAGCGGTTAGGAGCTCAAGAGTGGAATGAAGAAGGAAAACACCTAGAAACAGGCTTCTACTCGTCGACTCGGGCATGGACTCGACGAGTCCGGTCGCGGAATCAGAAGGATAATGATTCGGAAGTCAAGATAGTTATCGCAATACGAAGAATGTGAGAGGGACTCGACGAGTCACCATATGACTCGACGAGTCGGAACGCATATTTAAAGATAACTCCACAAATCGAGAGGGGGGATTTCTGGAAAGTTTCAGAAGTGCTTAGCTGCGAATAAGAAGCCAGAAGAACCCTAGAAGTCGACCAAGGAAGCTAGAATCCAATTCCGGGAGTAATTAAGGCATAATTTCATCATTCTACTTATTTCTTTTGTTTTGTCAACATGATTAAGAAACTTGAACTTATTTGTTTGCTGTTATTTACCTTAGTTATGAACTAAATTCTTTAGACTTATGTTTGGGAATACAAAGTTGACAATATGGTTTGATTGATTGGTAGGATTAATTCCAAGTTGGTGAATTATTGTTATTTTAGCTTGCTAAAGAACCTTGTGTATGAATGATAATTAATTTTCTGTTAATAGGAAGATAATTGATTAGCTTGAACATCTATTGATTATCAACCTCATATGATATGTGACCACTATACCATATGTCTAGAATTAATGAATATGAAACTAGGATTAATAAGGAAATTGAGTAAATTCATGTGCAAGCTTGTAAGATGACCATCAAACAAGAGGTTAATTAAGAATAATGAATTAATTAGCTATTGCAAGTCTAACTTAACCCGAATAATTAATCTAGTAAATATAATTAAATTAAGCAATTGGCCACTGTTTGAATTAGTTTATTTGCTAAGGATTAGGGTAGTGAACATAAACCTAATCACTTGAATCGGTAACCAACGAAAGAATTAATCCATTGCACTATTACCTTAAAATCAACCATAAAGTTAACCGAGTTGAACTAAACAGAAGTTCCTTTCCCATTATTGAATCTAGTTAAATTGTCATTTTCTAGTCTTAAATTAGTTTTAGTTAGTAAGTTTCTAGTCTTGTAAAACTAGAGAAAAACCCCTTTTTGCTTAATCAACTTAGATAGGATTAGTTTTTAATTTAATTTGCCGTTCCCTGTGTTCGATACCCTGCTTATTTAGCTATACCACAATTGATAAGTTCACTGCCTTTTGTGTGTTATTTGATAATTAAAGTAGGATTAAAACTAAGTGAGTTTTACACACATCAAGTTTTTGGTGCCGTTGCCGGGGAACGGTTCTAAAATTAGCATTAAAATTCTAATTCAATCGATCCTTTGTGTAAGATTTATCTTACACAAAGTTAATTTCTGTTTACTTTTTGTTTAAGTTCTTAGGTTAAAAAAAAAAAAAAAAAAAAAAAAAAACGCTGATTTTAACTTGAACTCGCCGAGTGCATTCGCCCCGACTCGGCGAGTACAACGCTGAATCAGATTTAAATTTTTGTTCTTTTTTACGTGTTTTGTTTTGTTTTTTGTTTTGTTTGCAGTTGGTTCATGACCCGAGGATCTGCTACGCCTCTAGTTCCCCCTCTTGAAGATCCGGAAACCGCATTAAGAAGAAACAAGGGCAAAACCGTTGGAGAAACCGCTTCTTCAAAGAACTCACCACTCAAAAACCTCAAATCCGTTTTTAGCAAGAAGAGGAGCAGCAAATCAGGAGCATCCAGTGCATCGTTGACAACCGAAGACCCGATCCCAAAAGACACCGACTACGAGACCGAGGAACAAAGCGAGCACACATCCGAGTTTGAAGACGATTTAGCCACCGCTATGGCTAATATTGACGAAATCCCCATGGGGGAGTGGAAGAAAAGGATGCGTGATGACACCGGCCCGGGACTTGTGCAACCCGCAATTCCCGCTACCGCTACGTTTGAACTAAAGGGCCATATTCTCGCTCAACTCAAGGAGATACCTTTTCACGGGAGAGATCATGAAGACGCCTATAAGCACTTGGATGAAGTGAATGATGTGGCGGATTACTTCAATGTACCTAATGTACCCCGCGAGATCCAGCTACTACGCATGCTTCCTGTCGCATTTAAAGGAGCTGCAAAGGATTGGTTGAAGTCACTCCCTCCCGGATCGGTTACCACATGGGTCAAAATGAAAGAAGAGTTCATATATCATTTCTGCCCACCTTCCAAGATAGCCAAGCTAAAGAAAGCCATTGCCAACTTCGAGCAACAACCCGGAGAATCTCTTTATGAAGCTTGGGAAAGATACAAGAGCCTACTTAGAAATTGCCCCCACCATGATCTTAATAGCCAACAAGAGGTCTCTATCTTTTATGATGGAGTCAATGTCACCACAAGGCAACTACTCGATTCACAAGGCCCGCTCACCCGAAATCCACCTCCAGAAATAAAGGAGTTAATTGAAGAATTCTACAGGCACTCTAGAGAATACCACAACCCGAGGAATGAAGTGAGTCGTGGAGCAGTAAACTCGGTAAACGATGGCATGGCGGCGGTGATAGCTAAACTCGATAGCCTAGACCGAAGAATGACGAAAATGGATCAAACGATCCATGCTATTAGAGTTGGATGCGAAAATTGTGGCGGCCCCCATCTTACCAAGGATTGTGATCAAGACGAAAATGGAAATAAAAAGGCTCAAGTATTCTATTCCAGTGGCGATAGATACGATGAAGACTGAAGGAAACTGAAAAAGGAATGGCTCCCATACGAAGAGTATAAAAAGGCTAAGGAGGAGAAATACAAACAGAGGGAGAGGGGATATTATCAAAAGGAAGAGCCAGTGACGGAAAAGAAGGCGACCTTAGAAGATATACTTACAAGATTCATAACCGCGTCCGAGAAAAGACATAATGATCATGATGTGACAATGCAAGAAACCAGAAACATGTTGAGGAATAAGCAAGCTTCCATTCTCAACATTGAGAAACAGCTAGGACAACTTGCACATCAAGTGAACAAAAGAAGACCGGGCCAACTTCCGAGCGACACCGAGCCCAATCCAAGAAATGAGAACGTGAGCGCAATAACTTCCAGAAGTGAAGAAAAATGCACAGAAGCACAAAGGATCTCCATGAAGAAGGTAGACAAGGTAGAAGAACCGGAGCCAGCTAAACCCGACCCGACTCGCCGAGTCACTCCTGTGGACTCGACGAGTCCATGCGAAAAAGAGAAACCCATCAATTCTTCGAAACCTTATAAGCCTCCACTGCCATACCCAACCAAAGCCATGCCTGCAGAAAAAGTTGAAGCATACAAAACCTTCATGAATCATGTTAACGCTCTACAAGTTAATGTGCCATTCGTGGAAACAATACTTCAAACGCTTAAATACTTCAACTTGCTTAAGGGCCTTTTTGCTGCTAGGAAGGATTTGGCTGAAGTTGCAGAAGTCTTGATGAGTGAACTACCTAAAAAGAAGGGTGATCCCGACAATATGGTGATTCCGTGCCAATTTGGTAATGAGATCCTCACACGAGCATTGGCTGACTCGGGGGCAAGCATCAATATGATGCCTTTGTCATTCTATAAGAAGATGAATCTACCAGAACCAAAACCAGTGCATATGAAGATCCATTTGGCGGACAAGACAATAATCCATCCAAAAGGCTTTTGCGAAGATCTCCTTATAGAAGTTGACAAGTTCATATTCCCCGTAGACTTCGTGGTTGTTGATATGGAAGAAGACCCCGAAATTCCAATTATTTTGGGAAGGTCCTTCTTGAACACCGCGTGTGCCTTAATTGATATAAGTGAGTCTACATTGACATTGAGAGTGGGTGATGAGGTTGTGAAGTTTAAAGCTATTCCAGAAATCAAGCAAGAAGAGAAAAAGATTGAAGAAGTCTCAATGATCCAATTGGATGATGAGATATTAGAAAAAGAGCTTGCACATTTGATGAAAGAAGATCCAAGCAAGTTTGTGAGGCACTCTGAAGAAGAAGGAGATGTTAACAAGGACTTGGAAGAATTGGAAAAGCTACTGGAAGGAGCCCACTCAGAAGAAACCCAAGATTCTAGGGAATTCGTACCGACTCGCCGAGTCACTTCAATGGACTCAACGAGTCCAGTCGATTTGGGCAAACACTTGGCCGGCCTGGATCTGCTTGTTACTAGTCCTTCACAAACCTTAGATTTCAGCAATATACAGGAGTTTTTAGAAGAACAAACAGCAAAAAAGGGAAAGGAAAGGGGAGTTCAATACGCCAATGTTGCATGTCTTGATACGGTCAAATTCGAGGAAGGGTTAAGCACGGGAAAGGATGCAGGAATAAAGGAAAGGAAGGAGGAAGCTGATCACCAATTCACCACTAAACCTAGAGCACGGACCATCATGGAATGTGAAGTTATTAAATTTAAAGAAAAGGAGGTTCAAGAGACGGTGAAAAAGAAGGGGGTGAAGAAGAAAAAGAGGAAAAGGCAGGCCCAAGCAGCTAAAGATGAAGCAATGAAAAGAAAAAGAGATGAATTAAAAAGGGCTTACAAGAAAAAGATCCACGCTTACAAGACCAAGTACAAATCACAAAAAGTTAGGCGTGCGTTACTGATGCTCGAAGATGACAAAACGTAGATGGGAAGGAGTCTAGCTCATGACTCCTCAAAAAGAAGCGCTTGGCGGGAGGCAATCCGTTATATAGAGTTTGCTTTCTTTTACTTTTTAGTCTTCTTTTTATTTTTCTTTTTATTTTCCCTTCGTTTTTATTCTTAATCTTCCAAATCATCGGGCATGTCTGCTTGAGAGTGTGCATAGCCTAAGTGTGGGGTGAAATGATTCATAATAAACAGAAAATTTTGAAAATTATGCAAATTTTTAAATGACTCGCCGAGTCTGACCATGACTCGACGAGTCTACATGGATTTCAGAAAAGCATTTGACTTCGCGACCAGACTCGCCGAGTCTGACCACGACTCGACGAGTCGGTCTTATTTACAGAAAAAAAAATAATTTCAAAATTAATTTTACATTGGGTAAGTAGGGTTTTAACCCTAAAGAATCAGTTTCACATCTACACTCGTCGACGGGCCGCTTTTTGCAACTTCTCTCTCAAGCATTCATCAAGTTCTTCAAGTTCTTCCAAAATTCTCAAGCACAATCCAAAAAGGTATCAAATTTCTTCCTATTTTATGTTAAGAGCATGATTATAAGGCTATCCAAGGTAGAAATTGCATGAAAAAACCCATTTTTGAGAAGTTCTAAATTTCTAGGGTTTTGATTTCTCATGAATTAAGTTGTTTTGAATGCTTATTTTGGCCTTAATACATCAATACTAAGTGTTGAGACAAAACCCTTGAAAGAATTTACAGGTTTAATGGTCCAATTTTATGAGACCCGTCGACCGACTCGTGCAGGTTGCGCGACTCGCCGAGTCGGGCATGGACTCGACAAGTCCAGTCGATTTACAGATGCAATCCAGTTTTTAATTATATTCTGTGTTTTCTGGGTTTTGTTTATATGTTTTGCAGAAATCATGTTCAGAAGGGGACAATCTTCAAGTGGTAACCAAGGGGAGTTTCCATGGCTAAACTTCCCGCAAATTGAATCCGCTTCAACAATGAGGAAGTGGAAGAAGAAGCTCTCCGACATTAAGAAGAAGGAGGTGTATGTGCCGAACAGAATTGATTGCGAGTGGCTGCAAAGTGTTAGATGTGAAGAAGAATTAGCTCCTTACCTTTTGAAGGAGTTCCAACATGAAGGCGAGACAATGATTTGCGATGGGTGGAGCCGGGTCTTCCGCATACAAGAGCCGGTCTATTTAGAGCTTTGCTTGGAGTTTTTCTCCACGGTATCTTTTACCGGGGGAGTGGATGTGTATCACCCGGCAAGCTTTACTTTTTGTCTTAGGGGCGAGTATCGTCAAAGCTCGGTGGTGGACCTTGCCTGCCGACTAGGGATCTATGATCAACCCTTGGTGTCAACAAACATCTTTCGGGCCTTTTTGGCAAACACTCACATGGTGTTCCCCGATGGAGTTACAAGCACGGGTTGGTGGAATACCATAGGAAATAAAGTTTACATCCCAAAGTTTGCACAAGAAGGGAGCATCCGATCCCCAACTCACCGCCTCATTCACCGCCTTATTTCCTCCACCATCAACCAAAGGAAAGACGATGACAAGGTCTCCAACCTTGACGTTTTCTACTTATGGAGCATAATAACACCCGGCGTCTTTTGCAACATCCCTTGGTGTATAGCTTCATACCTTTTGGAGGGTACGGTCAAAGATCGCAAAACCTCCCGTATCAATGGAGGAATGTTTGTCACTCGATTGGCTAATTCATTCGGGTTGATGAACCGCGGTGCCTGGAACTTCATGACATTGATCCCGACACCCCCGTTTAATCCCATTCTTTTCCGAAGAGCACGGATAATTGAAGACTATGGTGGTGGCCATTATGCCATCCCAAATGATGACCCCGTTGTTGGTCCCGAAGCACCGGGAAGGAGGGTGAGATCAAGAAAATAACGAGATGTGGAGGACGAGCCGCCAGTGATTCCGGTCGAGAATGAAGATGTACCAATGGATTGGTACAATGTAGAGATGAGGCAGATGCAGGATCAAATGGGGAGGGGGCTGAACTTTAGCAACCAATCCCACATACGACTTTTTGACCACTTCAATATTCCACATATTGATGGTGGGGATTACCCATTCATTCCATCTTGGGATGAGAGGATTGGTGCGCGACGAAGCGGAGCCGGGGGAAGTGGAGCCGCCAATGATGATGAGGAGGATGAAGATTGATTTTGATATTTTTGTGTTTTTAATCAAACAATTTTAATTTTTTGTTTTGTTTTATTTTTATTTGGTGTGTATGCTTTGAGATTTTATTATGTTTAATGGTTGTTTGCTTTAGTTATTTTTCAGGATTGAATTATAATTGCTTGCTTAGGATGGTTTAGAGATGTAAAGCATGGATGTTTTCGCGAGTGAGAGCGAGTCAAGGTAGCGGGTTTTTAACGTCAAAGTGTCGAGTCCGGTCCTAGGGGTATGAGCAATTGAGTCCGAATGTGAGGAAGAGTTAAAGAAGTTTTTAGAGGATAAAACAGTTGCAAAATACCAAGATTTTTCGTTCAGTGGCCAACTCGTCGAGTGCACTAAGCTGACTCGACGAGTCGCCTTGTATTTCCACAAATTTTGAGAAGGCGCGCTGCTACTCGACGAGTCCACCATATGACTCGACGAGTCGTTCATTTTTTTATGCCGAAAGACTGCTGATTTGATGCTAATACTTGTACCACTTTCTTCCTTATTCTCCCATATCCATTCTTGAAGATCTTACACCAATTTTCGCATATTTGGAGCGACCCACACGAGACGAAACACCCAAGACATGGATGGGATGTTCCCATGTCTAAAGTTGATTGAAGTTGGAGCTTAAATGAGAGTGATCAACCTATCCACTGCTATCCCAGGGGAGTTTGTTCCAATTCCCTTTTTATTTTTCTGTTTTTATGCATCATATGCAATGGGGACATTGCATAAATTAAGTGTGGGGTAGGGGGTTGGTTGGTTACACTAGTTAATTTTGAAATTTTTGCATTAAAATTTGCTAGGATTAATTTAGAAAATTTTGGTAAAGCAATTAGGGATCATGCTAGTATTATATTTGATGATTGCATGAAAACCCAAATGTTTAGTTGAGCCTATATACGTTCTAGTACATTTGTGGCTTCCTTATTTCAGTGAAATCATGAGACAAAAACACGACCTTGCTCAGCCTGAGGGATGCAATATGTTTAGCAGCCTAAACCTGAAATGTATCCAGGGAAATTTTTATCATTAGCCAATAAAGGTTGAGATTGAGCGCCCCTGCTTAAGCATGTAGGGATTTGAGTGAAAAAAGTGAGGTATACATGTAAAAAAAAAAGAGAGAGAATTACAAGAAAAATTGTAAGAATTTTGGAGCAAATGAAGTGAAGATCTAAAGATCAAAATTCCAAGAAATCCAAAAAATTGAAGAAGCCAAAAGTCAATACAAGTTGGTGAATTCAAAGATATCAAAGATCAAATTATCAAGGAAGTGAAGAATTCAAAGAATTCCATAGTGGTATAGAAAAGTTGTAATTCTAGAATATGTATGCTTGGGTTGCTCAGTTAAAAATACCTTGAGGGTAAAGAGGTTTTCTGAGGATGGATTCGGAGGGTTGCATAAAATGAGCATAGTTCGGGGTGAGTGGGCGAATGTTTATGAGGATTGTGAGTATTTGGAATATGGGGGGTTCTTTAGGAAACATTTTAGACACAAATGCATGCGTTGTGGTCTTGGCATAATGGCTGGGTTAGATTGGAGTTATTGTATATGATTCTAATGTGTTAAAATTCAGTTTTGCTTGAGGGCAAGCAAAAGACAAGTGTGGGGTATTTTGATATGTGCATATTTAGTGTGTATTAAGTGTAGTTTTTTTATTCATATATTAGCTAAATTGTTGCATATTATGGACAAAAGGTACTTAAAAGTGTTAAATTATGTTTTTCAGTCCAAAGATGAAGCTCGGAAGCGAAAGGAAGCAAGAGAAGCGGTTAGTAGCTCAAGAGTGGAATGAAGAAGGAAAACACCTAGAAACAGGCTTCTACTCGTCGAGTCGGGCATGGACTCGACGAGTCCGGTCGCGGAATCAGAAGGATAATGATTCGGAAGTCAAGATAGTTATCGCAATACGAAGAATGTGAGAGGGACTCGACGAGTCACCATATGACTCGACGAGTCGGAACGCATATTTAAAGATAACTCCACAAATCGAGAGGGGGGATTTCTGGGAAGTTTCAGAAGTGCTTAGCTGCGAATAAGAAGCCAGAAGAACCCTAGAAGTCGACCAAGGAAGCTAGAATCCAATTCCGGGAGTAATTAAGGCATAATTTCATCATTCTACTTATTTCTTTTGTTTTGTCAACATGATTAAGAAACTTGAACTTATTTGTTTGCTGTTATTTACCTTAGTTATGAACTAAATTCTTTAGACTTCTGTTTGGGAATACAAAGTTGACAATATGGTTTGATTGATTGGTAGGATTAATTCCAAGTTGGTGAATTATTGTTATTTTAGCTTGCTAAAGAACCTTGTGTATGAATGATAATTAATTTTCTGTTAATAGGAAGATAATTGATTAGCATGAACATCTATTAATTATCAACCTCATATGATATGTGACCACTATACCATATGTCTAGAATTAATGAATATGAAACTAGGATTAATAAGGAAATTGAGTAAATTCATGTGCAAGCTTGTAAGATGACCATCAAACAAGAGGTTAATTAAGAATAATGAATTAATTAGCTATTGCAAGTCTAACTTAACCCGAATAATTAATCTAGTAAATATAATTAAATTAAGCAATTGGCCACTGTTTGAATTAGTTTATTTGCTAAGGATTAGGGTAGTGAACATAAACCTAAATACTTGAATCGGTAACCAACGAAAGAATTAATCCATTGCACTATTACCTTAAAATCAACCATAAAGTTAACCGAGTTGAACTAAACAGAAGTTCCTTTCCCATTATTGAATCTAGTTAAATTGTCATATTCTAGTCTTAAAATAGTTTTAGTTAGTAAGTTTCTAGTCTTGTAAAACTAGAGAAAAACCCCTTTTTGCTTAATCAACTTAGATAGAATTAGTTTTTAATTTAATTTGTCGTTCCCTGTGTTCGATACCCTGCTTATTTAGCTATACCACAATTGATAGGTTCACTGCCTTTTGTGTGTTATTTGATAATTAAAGTAGGATTAAAACTAAGTGAGTTTTACACACATCACCATCCAACTATTGTAAATCTTATACTCTAAGTAAATCTCACACAATGCTCATTAGGCTCATCAATCACGTTCAACAAAGAGACTAAAAACCCTAAGAATCCCGGTTTAAGTCCATATTGGACTATGTGACATCCCCAATTTCACGACCAGAAAATACCGATTTGTTTATGATTTGTTTCATAAATCAGACTAATCGTTTAAAGAAAACGGTTGTGGAATTTGTTCCCAAAACAAGATATGATAATAACTTATCAAAACATTTCTCAAAGAGAATGTATTTTATTTAATAATAAAACCTTGGGATGTCATGTTCCGATACAGACAAAAAGCATAAACAATATAAAATAGACCTTACAACCGTTATTCATAACTACTGATCTATAGTCCAAAATCTCTCGTCAATTCCATCAACTTATACCCTTGTGCCATTACCTGTAATGCAAAGAAAACTGAGTGGGTCAGGCTTGGGAGCCTGGTGAGCATATAGGGTTTTCAACCCACAATAATACATTTATTATATTTAATTATCAAACAATCAACGCAAATACCCATCCCCATTATCCTCTTTATTTCTTAAGGTTTTACCCTAAGAATCAACTATCCTTTATCCATTCGTTCCTAAGGATTTACCTAAGGAATCGGCACGAAGTCCATTGCTGCCAAAGTTTACCTATCAAGTACTAAATCCATAGCTATCAGGCGCTAACTCCATAGTCACCAAGGTTCACTCAACAAGCGCTAACTCCATAGTCGCCAAGGTTTACTCAACATGCGCTAACTCCATAGTCGCCAAGGTTTACTTTAACAGGTGCTAACTCCATAGTCACCAAAGTTTATACAATAGGCGCTAACTCCATAGTCACCAAGGTTTATACAATAGGCACTACGTCTCATAGTTGCCTCTATTTCATCTACCCATGTTCTTGATGAGTTTTGGTCATAAGACATCCTATGTGCTCATACAAACCCTAATGCTTGGATCTAGGTTTCTCTATTGTACATGCTTTGAATCCAAGACTATAAACCCTAATTCTAGCATGAAAGTAATCATATTAACATAAGAATGAGTTTATAATGTTACCTTGATTGTTATGTAGCAATAACAATCACAAATCTCCTTGCATTGACTTTGGAAGGCTTAGAGTCACAAGTGTCACTCCTCTAATGGTTCACAAACACCATAAGCAAGAGGATGAAGAGGAGAGAGGTTGGAGGCTGCCAAAAACATGTGTAAACCCTTACAATAAGCTTAGCCACGTTTTTGAGCCTTAAGGGGTCTTTATATAGTTGGGCTATTAGGGTTATCTAACAAGGAAACCCTAATTTGGATGCTTAAGCCCTAAGCAACCTATAGACTCCTTTTATTAAGCCCATGGATGATTTCCTTATGGGTTTCCCATTAGAATTCGTCCATCCCTTAATACAAGGCAATCCATGGCCCAAATTGCAATTATCTTATAATTACAATTCCAGTCCCTTAAGTTTAATTAATCTCTTTTAGTCACAAAACTAATTACCAATTAATTATTGACTAATATTACTTAAACAATATGATTTCTCCTTTAATATATTATTCCCATAATATATTAATAAATCATATTTAATCCTTTCTCTCCATAATTCATCCTATCAAGTTGCTTTGGTGAAGGCAACCCAAAAGGACCATGCACCATCGGGTCAAGTACATACCAAAATAGTTATGGACTTAGACACTAATCCAACAGTCTCCCACTTGGATAAGTCTAACAACTATTCTGCGTATGACTTCAGATCCTGATCTGCAATCGTAGCTTTCCAAAGCCGCTGTCAACTCTGATCATATCAGATACGCGTGTCCTTAGATAAGGGATCATATATTCCTCCATTCTAGATATCGTATGAGATATGATTTCAAATCATTCTCTTTGTACTATATCTCGATTTCCGATTTATGACGACAGACTAATTGAACAAATCAAATTAGCCCTAGCCCGGCCGAGCATTTACGTATGTCATCACTAAACCATCGAGGGGCCCAAAGATATCGCTTCTATCCTACCTTGGATAAAAGGAACGGATAAACTTTGATACAATGCTCGCTTGCACTCACTCACCGAATTACACACAACAATATGTTTTATAACACCAAGTTACTGGTTCGTTTACATATTATCAATGTGCAATCGATCAGCAAGATACAACTCACACATCTCGGTTTCAAGAATATAAGATGTTATCGTCTCACTAATCACTCGAGATAGTGATCCAAGTGAGCGTGGGTTTAATCCAATGCTCAAATCATATTCATAAGCACTCATGAACGTTGCAGCAAACATTTGCTTATGTCTAATACTCTTTTAGACAATCCACACACCAATTCACGACAATCTTCATTCATATCTACTTCGAACATATGAACGACTGTGGCCCGTTTGAATAATTCGATTATTCTTAATAAACTCAATTATTCTGGAAGTCAAAACATACAAGGTGAAACACAAGAATAATACTAATCCCATATGGCCTCAACCTTTGAGTATAAACAAAACACGTTTTATTTATCATCATATCGATTACTCATTATTTGTCGTTTCGGGTAATCAACTTCTTACTTGAATTCCAACACTTGTCCCATGCTCCTAGCATGCACACAATGTTTACCTATGGTTCTTACTTTTGTGAAATAGACAAATTGAACACATTTCCAATCATTCTCATTTTACAACTCCAAATCCATTTTCTTAAGTGTAAGAATATCAAATTCTTGTTACTTATAGAATATACTAGATTATAACACTTTATGCAACGATCCTTTTGTAATGTTACTGCACCAAAGTCTCAAAGACTATTGTCAATGATATTACAAAGTCCTCTATCAGAGATTGTTACAAGACAATTCCTTAGATACGATGTCTCTCACTCAAAGCACATTCCTTTGAACATCCTTTTGCATAAAAGTTTCTAATCTAGACATAGATTTTCAATATTCAATTCAATATAGATACATTTCCATATTTTCCATATGACAACTTATTTTTAATAGAATCTTATCTATTCCTAATAATGTCGATATGGTCCATCCAATATGGAAACATTTCCATAATTTCCAATACTATACTTCCAACTACTCACAAGCGACCAATCCTCCTTGAACTTTGGATTGTCCTTTGATAGTTGTTTAATTATTTTAGTCAAAACCGATTCTAGTCCCTTTTCCCTCTCAATGCGCTAGACATTTGGAAAATTTTAGAATGGTCAAACATTAAAGCATTTGCAATCGATCCTATACCCGAAGCGTATGGGACATGATGCACAATGTTTTATTTGCTATGTTCTCAAAATTCGAATTGTGAAGAGGAATGCCGTAATCATAATCGAAATTTTAAGAACACACTATGTACCTTTGACTAAATTTATTAACATTTCACAACCTAATCCTTTAGATTTGAAATGAAGCATAATATTCTCTCCCTTAATTATAGCAAAACAACCTTTCAACTCTTACAACTTTGCAAAGTATGACTCTTGTTTTCTATAATTAATATTGCCAACTATGCAATACTTGCCTTAATAATCATACAATCATAACATTTATGCTCCCACTATCATGATGATTATTATAAAACATAACACTTATGCTCTCACTAGCTTCGACATGTATTCATAAACATCTTAACTTTCAGAAAAAAAAAAACAATACCTATTGAATTTCTTAAGTCCATGTTTCTAATACTTAGTGCTTTGATAATCTTTTATCAAGGCTTCTTGAACTTATACACCTTTGCCTTAGATAGTTCATATGTGTGTCTTAACAATTAAGACTAATTGCCAAACCTCACAATTCAAATTATGGAAAGGGATGTCGTAACCATGATCGAATTCGAGAATGCAATTTTACAACCACTATCTTTTAAAATCTTTCTTAGTGAAAGCATTTTCTCACAATCATTTTCATGAAGGAGGAAATCTTATGACACTTAGATTTAAACGGTGTATGTGTTCCTATCCATGTGAATTTGTTAAAACCAAAGTTTACGACAAATTCAAACTCATATGGATCGAACTTTCTTAATCTTGATTTCTTGCCTTATGGTAGCACAACTGCCCACCACGTCTTCCAAGTAGTTAAGCAGCTCACCCTTTCCTATCAATGTACTTTCCATTGATCAAGGTCCTTGCCTTTTATGCATTCAAATGAGAACTCATAGGACTCATATGCATAATTAACTTGATTGGATTGGCACAGAAACAAAATAATGTCTTCACGATAGGTTGTAAACCTCAACTCGTGTGCTAGTGATAATCGATAAGGTTTATTTGATTTGTTCTTGAAACCTTTCAAGACCATTAAGACTCCCACTGACTCCTTGACATATAAGATTCTTTTTTCAATAAACATTTCTTGACAAACAAACATTCAAGAGTTAGTGTAGCTTTTTTCAAAACAAAACACTTCATAATTTTGGTCTAAGTTGGTCTTTGTCTTATTCAAGACATCACAACTTTCCACATTTGATGAATGTTATAAACCTTTAATACTTTTCACTCATTGTCACAATCTTAACTTTAAGACTTGTTATTGGAACGAAGTATGATAGACTTCTTGATTTAACCATTTCTTCAATCCTTGATTCCTCTTCTTAAACATACAATTGTACTAAGACTCACTTAGAGGATCAATTGAGATATGGTTCTTAATCATTAAGGCCTATCATAAAGCATAAAAGGTACTCTCCCTTCTTCTTAGAATGGAGAAACTTTTATCTTTCTGCCTACTTGACTCTTCTTATTCGTTCTACTATTGATTTAAACTTTTTCAATCAATTCAGAATTACACTTAATCGTATAAGCATAATCATATTTACTAAACCTTTAGTAAATCATGACGAATATCTTTGTTACTCTTATGGTGAACTGGATCAACACACAACTTTGTGTACTCGATCTCCTAGTCCTTCACTTGACACTTTGTCAATGAATTAGTCCAATTTCCAAATACGAAATTTCTCATTCATCGTGCATCCACGTTGCATGATTCCAAGTTTCTGTCCAATTGAAACTTTGGGTGATGAGAAACTCTCCCTATTTGGTAAATTCTTGACATTTCCATAAATAACATAACTAAGAATCATATCCATTCGTTGTAGAAATATGCAAACATCAATTTTCACATAACGATTTCATTGGAAGGAAGTAAACAAATAAATAAATAAGTCAAACAAAATTTATTTTATTTATAAAAGCAGCGGAAAAACATTTGTTCTTACAATGCAAAATCTATTAAAAACTATGTAAAAAGAAAATTTCTAACAACTCTATCATAACTATCTAAGCTCAAAATCCAATCTTCAAGTCCATGAGATCGAGATCCATCTCTTGTGATTAGATTCATCTTGCTCTCTTATCAAGCTTCCTTTTTTTTCACCGATCCTTCAAAACATTCAAATGCAATCTTATCATATCATGTATTAAGAATCAATGAATAGGAACTTAATGGAGTTATATAGTGGATTCTTACCTAAAGCGTAGTCATACTTTTGACTCTCCCATCTCTTAGATCTCTTAGGTAAATAGGGCAACTTCGTCTCCAATGCCCCTTCTCTTGGCAATAAAAGCAAATTGATTCTTTTGGAACAACACATGGAACTACTTCAGACATCGCCTTTCACTTATGATCAAACTTTTCGATCATTGGATGTATTCCATTGCCATTGTCTAAATCCATAGAGGTCTTGAAGGCAGATTCTCCAATCAACTTTGCTTTTCTATTGTGCCAAACCATTGTTGATTTAGCAGCAATAAGCATGTAGGTGAGATCTATAAGTGTCACGTCATGGTTCATCATATAGTACTCTCTTACGAACTCACTATACGAGTTAGGAAGTGACTGAAGAACCTAATCAACAGCCATCTCTTCACCGACAACGGATCCCATCATTCTTAACCTATCAATGTGTGACTTCATCCCTAAGACGTGTGCACACACCGACTTGCCAAAAGGGCTTGAGTGATATTGAACTTTTCAATTTTACAATCTTGTGGGTTAGGGAGAATAATTGGAGGAGGAGGAGGAAGTGAAGCATGATTTCTTGTTCCTCGATCGAATCGTGGAATATCATCTTCATGTGGAATGCTTGTTCCACGGGATTGAGAAGACCATAGTTGTCGAACTTTGACATCGGGAGAAAAACGAATTCAAGTTAGTTGATTGATTGAGTCCTTGGTAAATCACCCAAATGAAATTCCAAGGATAGGACCCAACACAATATCCTACAACTCGAGAGAGGGATGCCGTAACCCAAATTGCAGAACATTTGAAGGTAAGTGAATGACGATTCACTAATTTCCACCATGAAAAACGAAAAAGAAATTTAAGTTTTAAATCTATGAAAACTCCTAGATCCTTTGAGATTCATTGAACATTTCAATGGCATGTTTAAATCTCGATATGCCCCTCTTGTTTGTGACTGGGATGCCGAGGATCACAAAGCGGGTGTGAATAACCATGCAAACTACATGGTGCTCTCACATGTTACAATCACCTATTCGATGTGCCGGTAAACCATACACGCTCCACCGAACTATGACAAACATTGAGTCACCCTTTGCTACCTTCGCTTAGAACCATTTAGTGTGCCGGTAAACCACACACGCTCCACTAACATCTTCGCAAGGGCACAAAGTGTAATTTCATGGAATTGCATCAATTCACTTTTACCTAAATAACTAAGATTGGGAATTTGAAAAACATTTAGTTACTTTGTATTTCATTATACTTATAATGGAATGTTTCGTCCTATTCTACCCGTTCGGCTAACGAACCTCCACTAGTCAAGAGTGCGGTGGGTAAGAGTGGATACCCATTCAATCGCCATTTTATAGGCAATTTCCTTAAACACCCCTTATAGACCAGTTTCGTGAATGAGGCCTACTAACGGTAAGACTGACTTTTACTCATACATATATATAATGTTAGACTTTTAATGTTATATATAGTATAGAGTGTATTTTATACTTTTAAAATACTATATGGTTAACTTTAACAATTACACTTTTAATTCAATTAAAAGGTTAACCTAAACTTTTATGGATTTATTAAACCTCTTTTAATTATACTCCTTAATTAATTAATAAAACCATAAGGGTGTGATTTGAACTTTTCAAAACATTACTAGAGTTTTAGAATTTAACATTTCTAATTAAACCTTTAATCAACTTTTAAATTCCAAAACTTGAGGGCAAGTTTTGAAACATTTCAAAACATTAGGGTTTTAACTATTTAAATTTCAAAACTTCAAAACCTTTTGGGTTCAAATTTAAACTATAAAACCTAAAGGGGAAAATGTGAAACTTTTCATAACAACAATGATCAAATAACAAATAATTTTAAATTAACATTTAATCACATAATTATCCATATTTGATTTGTTTAATGATTTCTTGCAAAACAATTTATCAATTTACTCAAAATAATTAATCAATTATCTTATAAGGAAACAATTATCTTGTTAATTGATAATTATCTTTAATTAGATCAAGAATATAGTCATATATATCATAAAATCGGATTTATATTGATCTAACATGATAAGGTAACTATCCATATGCAAAAACAGCAAGAAATCTCGAGATAAGCATTATCTGACGCTCGAACTCGCCGAGTACCACACTGTACTCGCCGAGTTGAGGTCTACTCGCCGAGTACCTCAGCCATAAATCCCAAAAAAATGTTTTTCCAGTTATACAATGCATCAATACAATTGAAACCAAGCTAGGCTCTGATACCACTGATGAGTTTTGGTCATAAGACATCCTATGTGCTCATACAAACCCTAATGCTTGGATCTAGGTTTCTCTATTGTACATGCTTTGAATCCAAGACTATAAACCCTAATTCTAGCATGAAAGTAATCATATTAACATAAGAATGAGTTTATAATGTTACCTTGACTTTGGAAGGCTTAGAGTCACAAGTGTCACTCCTCTAATGGTTCACAAACACCATAAGCAAGAGGATGAAGAGGAGAGAGGTTAGAGGCTGCCAAAAACGTGTGTAAACCCTTACAATAAGCTTAGCCACGTTTTTGAGCCTTAAGGGGTCTTTATATAGTTGGGCTATTAGGGTTATCTAACAAGGAAACCCTAATTTGGATGCTTAAGCCCTAAGCAACCCATAGACTCCTTTTATTAAGCCCATGGACGATTTCCTTATGGGTTTCCCATTAGAATTCGTCCATCCCTTAATACAAGGCAATCCATGGCCCAAATTGCAATTATCTTATAATTACAATTCCAGTCCCTTAAGTTTAATTAATCTCTTTTAGTCACAAAACTAATTACCAATTAATTATTGACTAATATTAATTAAACAATATGATTTCTCCTTTAATATATTATTCCCATAATATATTAATAAATCATATTTAATCCTTTCTCTCCATAATTCATCCTATCAAGTTGCTTTGGTGAAGGCAACCCAAAAGGACCATGCACCATCGGGTCAAGTACATACCAAAATAGTTATGGACTTAGACACTAATCCAACAGTTCTACCCAACATATTTTGTAGATATAAAATACATATATAGTTTGAATCATTCAACACCCGTATAAAAACATCAATTCCAAGCCCATCTCAAATAGACAAATAATGCATAACACATAGCACGTATTTCATAACTAATACTTTATATTTATGTGTTAGAAGAAAGTAACCACACACTCACTTGATTAGATGATGCTCGGACAGCACTACGACTCTTCAAGTAGAACTTTTCGGTGAAACCGGTATATCTTCACACACCGGGTTTCTCGCGGACAAAGCTTCGACTCGGAAAACTCTTTTCTTCTCGGGATCTTCGGGCTTCGGGACTCGCTTTGGGTCTCGGGATGTTATCAGGGCTTCGGGGAGTTAAAATAGGTCTTAGAGGGTGTATCGGGAGTAGGAGAAAAGGGATGGAGCAACCATAATCGACTGGCCCTTCAAATCTATTTATAGGGAAAATTTTGCCCTTGCCACGTCGTGACACCTTTTTCCACATTGTGGTATTGGTCGTCACTGCATGCGTCATCGCAAGTTGTGTCTGGGGGACTCCTGGAGGTGTCTAAAGACTTGCCACGTCATGGTATCTGACAGTTTTGGGGTTTCGCACCCCGAACTTCAGAAATTCATAACTTTTGCATATGAACTCCGTTTTCGACGTTCTTTATATCGACACGTAGGTGAGATTATGATCTACAACTCTCGTTTAGACTCTGTTGGCTAATTTTGACCTTATTTTTAAAATATTATAAATATATTACTTATATATTATTTTTAGTAGGCTGGGACAGGAAAACTCTGTTCGAAATTCATAACTCCTTCATCTGAACTCCGTTTTCATCTGCCTTATTATCGTTGGACTACTATCGACGAGATCTTCGACTCTCATTTAGATTGTTTCGGCTAAAAATCACTCGATCTCATATTCGAGTATTCGGGCTGCATACCGCTAAGTCGAAACTTTAGAAAATCATAACTTCCTCATACGAAGTCAGATTTGTGAGTTCTTTTTATACACGTTGTCGGTTTACCATATTCTACGACTTTCGTTTAGATCACCTAGGCTAAATATTGCTCAAATGTAAATTCACTTTTTACGTCATTCACCGTCGTGCCGGTTCTGTCGCGAAACTTCGACAAGTCATAACTTCTTCATTATAACTCGAATTTCGGCGTTCTTTATATGTACGGAATCCTTGTAAATATACTACAACTTAGTTAATATTATTCATTCTAAATAATCTTCTATATAAAAAAAAAGCCATTTTGACGCTTATCGTCTCTAAATTGACTAGCCCTAATCTATAGGCGTTACAGACTACGAGTTCCTTATTGGGCCTAATGGACCAATAAGCACCCAACTCAACCTTATTGGACTTAGAAACCTTAATTGGATCTAATTTCTAAATCTAAAACATTTTGGGCCATTTGGGTCTACAATAATTCATTCTAACCCTAATGGGCCTTATTGGGCCATAACTAATCCAATTAACCATTAGTGAGCCATAAGCCCATTCTTTTATTCTAATTGGGCTGCGAATGCTTCCAAGAGCCCAATGCACCGAAAAATTCTATGTTTAGGATCTCAATATCCTAAATAAAGTTAATGGGCCCAAAGTACTCCACCCTTTCTTCTTGGCCCGAAAATTTCGGCCCATGAATGAACAAAAAAACAAAAAAAGGAAAAAGAAGAGAATTAAGGGAGTTGACTTTGGAGTTCCACCTCCATAAAATCCAACATGCATCTTGTCTTTAAACCACCATGCAACCAAGCTAGTCACCTCACCCCTCTCTCTCCCCTCTCCTCTTCTATTCTCGGCCGAGAGCCACAAACACACACATATTACACCAAGTTCTCTCCAATTCTCTCAAGAATCATTCATCTCTTCCTCCAAAATTCTCAAGACTTTGCTTGTGTCTCAAGAGGATTTTCACAAGATAATAATAACTTCTTGGTAAGTCTTTACACATATAAGTTTTATAACTCCATTCTCTTGTTAGATCACTCCTTTAAGCAAAGTTTTTGGTGATCATACTCCTAGAAATCTTCTTAAACTCGAGATCTACTCAAAGGTGTGCTAGGACCAAAAATCTCTTCCACTTCTTCTTCAAAAACCGAAACATCAAGCAAGGGTGAGTTCATACCCCCTTGTTTTTAGTTTTCATATGATTTTTAGGGGAGAATACAAGAAAAATGTGTAGATCTATGTGTTATATGCATGTCTTGTGTGATTTCTTAACTTATTTGGTAAAAATATGTTAGATCTTTGTAGATATAAAAATTTTAAGTAATATTAAACAAATATCTATGAACTATGACATTTTATACATCACATTATCAAGCCAAAAGTTATTACATGTTTAAGATACAAAAAGTTTCAACAACTTCGTTAAAGGTCCAAAATTGTCAAGAAAACAATAGATAAGGGTAAAAACTGTCATTTAAGATTTCATAAGGTCCAAACAGGTCCTATATGAATATAAAGTCATTTCTATGTTAATCATACTTTAACAAGGGTCAAAAATGAAAATTTAAGCTTAATGGGCCAACATTTGGGCCTCACGGTTTTTGGGGTCCAAATTGTAAAAAATTGATGTTTTTGGGGTTAAAAATGATAATTAGCCAAAGTTTGCATCATAAATGTAAATAAACCAAATTTAAGGGTAAAAATAACATTTATTTTCAAATTGGACCAAAAATGTAAATTTTTCCAAAATTGGGCCGAAAGTGTATATTTTTACAAACAAGGGGTTTAAAATGCACTTTTCTGTAAAACAGGTTTCTAAAAGTAAAAATAAATTTTTTTGGACTAAAACCGTAAATTTTTAGACATTTGAGACCAAATTGCAAATTTTTATAATTTATGGAGTAAAGTGTCCTTTTTACAAACTTTGGGCCTTAATTAAACATTGGAAGGTTATTGGCGAAAAATGTCGTTTTTACAAAAAAGAATATTTTTATTATCAATCTAATAGACCTCGAATTAAAACAAACAACGGAGTAAAACAAACGAACGAAACACGTTGATAACTATTTATTGGACCCAATATTCACGATCTTGACCATTGGGCCTTAAGGGCCCAATTAAGTGTATAGTTAGCCCAATGTTTTCCATGATATTTTTAATGGGCCTTATGACCTACTTACATGTTAATTTGGGCCTAATTTATGGGTTACATGTTTATTGGGCATTTGTAACCCATTTTTATGCCTATTGGGCCTAAATTACCCTTTTATTATATTATTGGACCTTTGTGGCCCATTTACATGTTAATTGGGCTTGAAATAAAAATTCAAATACTTTGTAAATCATAAATATACATCTACACAGTTTATGAATTTGTATACTTACCTTTGGAATGGAAAATTTTATAACCTACGCGTAAAACATTAAACATGGGGAAAATCTTATCAAACGGGAAAGGTTGAGTATCTAGTGAGACTTGTCGGTTGGCACCTCTGAGTGTACAATCGTAGCTTGTAATTATAATCAGAGTTTCCTGGATGGAAAGCAGGAGTTTGTGTATAGATCTATACGGGGTGACCCCCCACGCCTTAGCTACTCGCTACAGCTAGACTAGGCTAGTATAGAGCGACAACATCCTTAGCAAGACCGATGTATGGAAAAATGCCAAGACGGGCGACTTAGTCACTATCATGCATGGTTATAACGGCTCATGTAGGGATTAAACACCACATAAACACATAGAAGATTTATTCTTTAATTGTGTCCACATGAAAACAATTAATCAACGAGAGAAGAACCTAGACATCAAGATAGAAAATATCGAATTTTCTGGGAAAAATATTCATATGCGTTTATCACTTATTCATGATATAATGAATTTAAACTACACTCATATACATTATAACTATGAATTTCACACATGGAATCATACTTGATTTTCACATCGTTTTCAGACAATTTACAGAAAATATCGGAGTTTCTGGGTTTCTCTGAAAGATACAAAGATTTTTATTCAACCATACTTATGAACTCACCAACATTATATATGTTGACCGTTTTAAAATAACTTGTATTCTCAGGTAATCGTTAAGCTGAAAGAATTGCAAGTGTGTTTGGTTTTGTTTATGTAATATCACTTTTCGTATTTTTAACAATCTGAACTTATGTAATTTAACAATATTGGTTGTATTATGTAATGTTGGTGATGAATGTGTTATGTTTCATGTATATTCATTATGATGATTATTCAATTGTTAGTTACACGAGTCCCCAGATGTTTCCGCCATCTGGTTTTGGGGTGTGACAAAAGCTCATATCTGGTTTACTCTCGAGTCCACAACATAAGTATGGATTGCACTCGAGGGCCACGGTGTAACATCCCAAATTTCGAGTCCAAAAATTTCTTTTAAAAACATTACTAATTCATAGCGTTAAGTCATTCAAACATACATAAAAGGGTTTATATGACAAATCATAGTTTCATTTCCAAAACACCTGTTTAATTATCAGAGTAAACATCCCAGGCTAACTTGCCATGGTGTGTGCACTACAACCCTCCCGAGCTCCTCTTATGAAAACTAAATACCTGAAACCAAAACTGAAAACCGTAAGCACGAAGCTTAGTGAGTTCCCCAACCTCCAAACATGCCATACATAATATTGAGTATATAACCACATACTGGGCTCCCGCCCACTGCATTGGGCCTCACCCACTATCGTACCCCGTCCTCCACCAGGCTCCGCTGGCTTCGAGCCCCGCTCGGCGTACAAATTTGTTTCCTTAGGCCCTGCCTATCTCCAAGCCTCGCACACTAACATATACTAGCATACAATCATATCACAACACATAACTAACATGCTCTACTGGATTATTGTACTAAGGCCTCACCTATCTTGGGCCTCGCCCCTGTCCTACTACTAATGAATCATGGAACCCAGTCCACGCTCCTACTGACAGTGAGATACGGGACCAGCCCACACTCACTCTTTTCCTTACTTGGGCCCTGACCCTGCTTTACTGCTAATGAGGTATGGAACACCGTCCAAACTCTGTTATTGGTGAGATACGGGACCTCGCCCACACTCACCTCCCAGCAGGAACATACATGTATCGCACAGACAACAAGTATAACTATCATACAAACCATTCTTTGGGAACCCACCCGCTAACATTGGACCTTAGTCCTGAATGTCATACTAGCATACTGTGCCTAGGGCTAACCCCTGGGTCTTCCTACTCATAACTACATGGGCCGGCATTGTGGCCGTAGACCCATTCACACAAAGGGAAACTCACCTGCACTGCTGAACTTTGTTGATAACCCTCTGGCTGCTATCCAACAACTCTCCGAACCGCTGCTCCACTAGCTCCCCGAGCTACTAATATCAATATAACACATATAACACTTAGCTCCAAACTGAACTCTAGAAGTCATAATAAGTCAACTCTGGTCAAAGGCAAAGTCCTGGTCAAAGTTAACCTTCCAATTGACTCAACTCGCCGAGTCAACTCATAGACTCACCGAGTTCTTAAACTCTGAAACTCTCAAAATACTACTCAACTCACTGAGTCACCCCAAGACTCATCGAGTTCAACGATATCTGAGTCCCATCCTGACCAACTCACTAAGTCACCACTCGACTCACTGATCCGCGTCTTAACCAGAAAAGGTTGAGGTGCTGCGACCAGACTCGCCTAGTCCAAGAACAGACTCGCCGAGTCCAAAGCAATCTTCAACAGACTCGCGAGTTGTTCTTCAACTTGCCGAGTCCATGCTCATGTTCATATAACTCGCCGAGTACACCCATGTGACTCGCCGAGTCCATTCAGCTCTCAATCCATACAATAGCTTTTCGAGCCATACAGGGGCTCCAACCCATAGATCCACTCTTTTAAAGTCTAACCCCCACGTAAAGTTGCAAAATTTATGTGAAACCAAGGAGCTAAAGGCCCAAAACACTCTAGGGCTAGGGTTTAAGACAAAGGGGCTTCACCACTAACTTATTGACTGCTGCTTTAAGACATTCTGGACCATCACAACCCTAGATCTGAAGTAGCAACCTCAGATCTAATCCCCAAACCCGAAATAGATCTAATTCTTACCAAAATAACCCCAAAATCTCATTCAAGAATAGATCTAGATGCAAAAAGGGTAAAGGTAACAGCTTATTACCTCCAAGATGACCTCGCACTGAAGAATAATCTAAATCTCTGTAAACCCCCTTAATCCAAGCTTCTTGATCTTCAAGATCTTTTCACAAACCACTTATCTAAGCTCCAAATTGCTTCCAAGGACTATCACTCACGATTTAGGGTTTCTAGATCTCAAAAGGGTGGTAAAGAGGCCGGGGAAGGGATGTAATGTTCTTTATATAGGGCACAACCCCCAGGATTAGGGTTTTTTCTCGTCCAGACCAGACTCGCCGAGTCCAATAGCCAACTCGCTGAGTCGGTCACTTACTCTATGCCCCAAATCCCGCTCCGACTCGTCAAGTTCCTCCCTGGACTCGATGATTTGACTCTTGACTTAGAGCTTTTCCTTTCTTTTCTTGGTCTTTCTGATTTTGGGTGTTACAACGCTCCCCCACTTAAACTAGACTTCGTCCACAAAGTATGTTATGACTATCTGATCTGCAATCCGCTCGCATCACCCATGACTGATGAATATAACTTCGGCTGACCACTTCCATGGACCCTCCGTCCGGTCACTTACAATAAACTAGTCCTTGTAGATATCAATCCCCAAGTGCACTCTAATCCTGCCAACCCTGAGCACACAACTCACTCAACTGACAATCCTTCCGGTACTACCTGAGTACTTATGTTGGTTCCCTAGGGGTTCACCCCCTTATTCCTTGCGCGTTTATTGGTCTTCCCAAGGCAACGTTCCATAACTAATCATTCCTCCATCACTATGAAGGACATATCCTTCGCGGTACTCATTACTCCAGTCACTCCCGATGCTGGTCACTATTGCCGATACATACTGAATACTTCTTACTACTGTAACTTAGTGCTGAGTACCCATCCCAACGAATGGATCAGATAATCCTTCGAGTAAAAGATTCATCCCTGCAATGGTTAGAATCATACGAGAGCTACGCAACAAGGTTAAATCCTTCCCTCTGAGGTTATTCAACCCTGTTGCGAGAGGCGTAGCACTCCTTGGTCAACCAGCTGTCTCACACCATACTTCTCTATTGTCACTTCCCTGACTAAAAGTCCTGCAGTTTCTCATTCTCCTTCCGAATGAACCGAGACCACCCTGGTCCCTCTACAGATTCTGCTGATAACTAGGTTACCGGATACTCACCGATCACTACAACCAGCACAATCTCTTAGTCGCTCCCAGCGACTTCTGAAGAAACTTCGGCTATCTAAACTGCTCTATCTATCCTGCCACTCTAGGACTGCAAGTCTTGGGATCCTCGATCCCCTATCTTGACCCTAAGGTCCCTACCAGGTCCCACTTGTGTTGCTATAATCTCACGGGCCTCACCCATGGGTCTCACCCGACTATATCCTAGAGAGGTCCTCCTCTCTAGTCTCACCTGCCTAACTACTGTTGCATGGGCCTCGCCCACGGGTCTCACCCAACCCATACTATTGAGCAATCCTACTCCCAAGTCTCACCTATAATGTTGCTAACATACGAGCATCGCCCATGGGTCTCACCCAACTGCATACTGGAGTGGCCTCACCTAACAAGGGCTATGCAGGCCAACTCTATACTAAACCTCAACGACTTAGCCTTTCCTGATCCCCATCAAGCTGTCTAGGAGATATGAGCCTCCGCCCACACTCTGTGAACTAGGAGATACGGGCCTCCCCCACACTCCGCGAACTAAACTGCTAATGAATGTTACGGCTTACCCGCAGTCTTACAACACTTTCCTCACGACTTGTTGCTGTGGCTACCCCACAGTCTTATATCCCGCCTAAACTCGCACCTGGTGAAGGCTCTACGACCTGGTTTTCCCGAACCAGTCACCCGCTAGACATAAGTACACAAACTCAAGGTTGGAAAGTTTCTTCAACTCCCAACTAACCTGATCCTCCATCCAAACAATCACTTAAGCTCTTCCTTCCTTACTAAGACTACGAAACCACCCCATTCTTGTACTTACTTCTATCCTTGGCCACACAGTTGGCTCTCCCCCACTTCGACTTGACTAGCTCCTCACAGCTCACAGTTCAGAAGAATTTCTGATTCTTCCTACCATCCCCTGGTCACTTCGTTGAAAACCCGACTCACCACAACTGGGGATCTAACCGATCCATTTCCCATCGACACCTTCCTGAACTAGCGAGGCACTACCAAGCCCCTCATAGGCATGCTACAGATAATGTATCCTAAGTAACCCACTCTAAAGGAGACGACCTCCAACTATCATTCTAACATCCAAGGTATGCATATGGCATATAAATCAATCACCAGCAGACCACAAAATTTCAAAGTATCATTATCAATACTGATGCAGAACCATAACAATAAGACCATATCATAAGCTGATAGAGAAATGAAAGAAGATATGTACCTGACACATCGGGCTACTCATACCTCATCTGAAACCAACTAATACGCCCTGCTCCTCGTTGCAGGCATCTTTGCCCGGCCCTGACAGTCGTCGGTGATCCTCATGGTTGGAAGGGCAAGTGTCATCACCTGTCCTGCTGAATGTAAACTCGGACATTGGGCCTTCTGAGTACAATGGAAACATAACAGGTCTGATCCCTGGGTGGTGGTAGCAGTACAATCTCTGCTGAAAAGACCAATCCGGCTGCACTTGAAGCAACCAGAATCATCACCGGTGCCACTCCTACGTGCACCCTCGTGCGTCCTGTTGCACTTGCCACAGTGGCCCCAGTCCTGAGGACCTCTCGATCTAGAGCCTAGTATCTTGGTCCTCTTGCCCGATCCCGTAGATACCTGAACCTCCTCCGGCTTCCTCTTCCCGAGGTGCTCCATATCGATCTCCCTTTGCCTGGCCTGATCAATCATATCATCCAACGTCTTGCAGATGGACCAACTCACAAACTCTCTGATGTCGTATCTCAGCATATCGTGATATCGAGCCTTCTTCATCTCCTCATCCGCGACATACTACGGAACAAGAAGAGCCCTCTCCCTGAACTTGGCGGTGATCTCCGCCACCATCTTGGTCGTCTGCTGTAGATCGTGGAACTCCCGGGCTAACTGTTGCACCTCAATAATCAGTGCAAACTCAGCCTGGAACACGGCATCATCCCTGATAGCATGACCAACCTCCTCCCACCAATCCCGTGCTCTATCCTTCAGAAGACAGGAGGTGAGTCGAACCTTGTCCCCCTCGGGACACCGGCTAGAACGAAAAGCGTTGGCGACATCAGCCAACCATATGCCACTAGCATTGGGGTCCCTAGCCCCATGATAATCTGAAGCTCCACAAGCACTGAACTCACGGAAAGTCAAAGTACGCGCTCCCAACATAGCCATCAGCTCTATGCGAAAAGCCCCAAGCCTCTCATTCAAAATCTCCAGGATGCCCTCCTTGACCATGCCAAAGATCACATGAGTCTGGTCAAGAATACCGTGCGTAATCTCTGCTGATACAAACTCTCTCATCCGCTCCTCGAGCTGCTCGATCCCTGAACCCGAGCATGACCCCTCTCTAACACCTGATCCATCCACTGGTCCATCTTGCAATGTCGTCATACTGAAAACATGCCATAACAATCATCAAAATACATATCACTGCTGAGGGGCCTCACACGCATTGCAAGTTCCCTGGTTTTGTCTCGGCCCCTCTTGAATCGAGTACAGATCCTCTGCTTTCAGTAGTACGGGCCCATAATACCTTCCACATCTATCCGTACTTTTCTCAAGAGTTTCCTCGACTCCACCAAGTGCCTTGCACGACTATTACTGCTCCCAGCACTAAAATCATCCTAGGCCTATCCTAGGGAAACCTCTAACCCAACCAGTCCTCAGCTGTGGAAGGTTTCCTCGTAATGCCAATCAGCCATTACCTAAGTATCATCACATGTGACGAGGCTCAGATAATCCTTCAAGTAAAGGACTCGTCGCTACAGTGGTTAGACTCAAATGAGAGCTGAACAGTAGGGTCAAATCCAGAACTCTAAGATTATTCAACCCTGATCACACGTAACTTAACGTATTCATCTAATGGCTAACTCCCATCACTCAGAATCCCACGAAGCACAAAGCAAGCAGCATTCAGACCAAAGGGAAATCTAACCAGAACATAATTAATTAGTTCTATTAAAATACAAGAATCTGTACTAGCATGCAATATAAGCTCACATAATCAGGCATAACCTAAACAGGCTATCCTACCACTGTCTAACCAATGCTAGCATATAGCTCAATAAGCATATATAACAGGCACATAAGGCATCCTCCTAGATCCTTAGCCCTAAATCTAGCATGTTGATCACATAATCATATCATAATATAAACTTGTATGGGTAATTTGGGAGAATTTACTTGAGCTCGGCTAATTGCGTGCACCCACCCTTATCTTTTTTCAAAGTTCCTTTTTCTTTTTCTAAAACCCTTTCCTTTCCTCAAATCCTTTTATAAGTATGGTTTTTCTTTTGGAAAAATTTTATACCACTTCCCCAGTTTGAGTTCAGACACACCCGAGAGTGTTCCCGAATCCCTCAAACCAAGGCTCTGATACCAACTTGTAACATCCCAAATTTTGAGTCCAAAAATTTCTTTTAAAAACATTACTAATTCATAGTGTTAATTCATTCAAACATACAGAAAAGGGTTTATATGACAAATTATAGTTTGATTTCCAAAACACTTGTTTACTTATCAGAGTAAACATCCCAGGCTAACTTGCCATGGTGTGTGCACTTCAACCCTCCCGAGCTCCTCTTCTGAAAACTGAATACCTGAAACCAAAACTGATGAATCATGGAACCCCATCCATGATCCTACTGACAGTGAGATACGGGTCCAGCCCACACTCACTCTTTTCCTTACTTGGGCCTCGTCCCTACTCTATTGCTAATTAGGTATGGAACACCGTCCACACTCTGCTATTAGTGAGATATGGGACCTTGCTCACACTCACCTCCCTACCAGGCACACACATGTATCACACAGACAATAAGTATAACTATCATACAAACCATTCCTTGCGTACCCGCCCGCTAACATTGGACCTTAGTCCCGAATGTCATACTAGCATACTGTGCCTAGGGCTAACCCTCGGGTCTTCCTACTCATAACTACATGGGCCGACATTGTGGCTATAGACCCATTCACACAAAGGGAAACTCACCTGCACTGCTGAACTTTGCTGATAACCCTCTGGTTGTTGTCCGACAACTCTCCGAACCGCTGCTCCACTAGCTCCTCGAGCTACTAATATCAATATAACACTTAGCTACAAACTGAACTCTAGAAGTCAAACTAAGTCAAATCTGGTCAAAGTCAAAGTCTTGGTCAAAGTCAACCTTCCAGTTGACTCAACTCACCGAGTCAACTCATAGACTCGCTGAGTTCTTAAACTCAGAAACTCTCAAAATACTACTCAACTCGCTGAGTCACCCCAAGACTCATCGAGTTCAACGATCTTTGAGTCCCATCTTGACCAACTCACTGAGTCACAACTCGACTCACTGATTTATGTCTTAACCAAAAAAGTTTGAGGTTCTGCGACCAGAATCGCTGAGTCTAAGAACAGACTCGCCAAGTCCAAGGCAATCTTCAACAGACTCGCCGAGTTGTTCTTCAACTCACCGAGTCCATGCTCATGTTCATACAACTCGCCGAGTACACCCATGTGACTCGCCGAGTCCATTCAGCTCTCAATCCATACAATGGCTTTTCGGCCATGCAGGGGCTCTAACCCATAGATCCACTCTTCTAAAGTCTAACCCCCACATAAAGTTGCAAACTCTACGTGAAAGCAAGTAGCTAAAGGCCCAAAAAACTCTAGGGCTAGGGTTTAAGACAAAGGGGCTTCACCACTAACTCACTGACTGCTGCTTTAAGACATTCTGGACCATCACAACCCTAGATCTAAAGTAGCAACCTCAGATCTAATCCCCAAACCCGAAATAGATCTAATTCTTACCAAAATAGCCCCAAAATCTCATTCAAGAATAGATCTAGATGCAAAAAGGGTGAAGGTAACAGCTTATTACCTCCAAGATGACCTCCCACTGAAGAATAATCCAAATCCATGTAAACCCCCTTGATCCAAGCTTCTTGATCTTGAAGATTTTTTCACAAAACCACTTATCTAAGATCCAAATTGCTTCCAAAGACTCTCACTCACGATTTAGGGTTTTTGGATCTCAAAAGGGTGGTAAAGAGGTTGGGGAGGGGGTGTAATGTTCTTTAAATAGGGAAAAACCCTCGGGACTAGCGTTTTTTTCTCGTTCAGACCAGACTCGCCGAGTCCAATATCCGACTCGTCGAGTCGGTCACTTACTCTACGTCCCGGATCCCGCTCCGATTCGTCGAGTTCCTCCCTGGACTCGACGAGTTGATGCCTGAATTAGAGTTTTTCCTTTCTTTTCTTGGTGTTTCTGATTTTGGTTGTTACATACGGCTTATGTATGGCTTACTCCCATAGTCATTGGACTGGAATAACAATGTTTAGCCCTTAATACGAGTCTAGCATACCACCTAGTCCTCAACTTGTATCTGGAATGCCACTGAGCCCTCAGTATGAGTCTGGCATGCCCTACACGGTCCTCAACACATATCAGGAATGCCCCAATACCCCACGGCCTCATACGAGTCTGACATACCACCTGGTCCTCAGCTCGTATCTATAATGCATATAAGGCCTCAGTATGAGTCTGGAATACCACCCGGTTCTCAGCTCATATCTTGAATGCTCCAGGGTTTATTGGCTACAACACAAAGCATGACAACCTCAACCCAACACAATATGTCTACCAATAATACATATATAGATAATCATACAAACAGAATCACATGTAGTCCTATAGATCTAGCAGACTAGCATATCGAGAACTAGCATAATCATGCATATCTCATCCATACTTAACATATCATAGGATAACAATATATCAAACCGATGGGCCAACCTTGGCGCCTTCATCTCGTAAATACAGTGAGGAAAACTCACCCCAACCTGCTGATACTCCAAAGACTGCTCTCATTGCCGAACTGGATAGTCCTCGCGCCAACTAACAAAATACAAATTTCAAATCAATAATTGACCTGACAACCCAAAATCCGAAAGCCCAAAATCTCATTAATCACCCAAGTCCCAAATATCTAAAAGTCAACCCTGTTCAAACTTCTGGTCGTAGGTCCATAGCTAACAAGTCAACAAAACAAGAAAAGACAAACAGGCCGAGTACGCCCCATGTACTCAGTTGGTATGCCCAACGTACACCCCTTTGGGGCCAGTACATGCAATGTACCAGATGGGTACGCTCAATGTACTCCCCTAAACCCTAATCTTCTCCATTAAGCACTTAACCATTTACGTCATTGCTCCAAACTCTCAGATCTGATTCCTATGGATGACTTATCATGTAAAATTGGCAAATTTACTTGCATGTATGGCTTATAAGGCTCTACAGCTCAAAAGATCTTAATGAAAGGTCTTAACACATTCAAGAGTCCACAAAACCATAAAGATCACATTATTGTGCCTTTGGGACTCCCAAAACATCTAGATCTACAAGATCAAGCCTCCAAAACAACCTTAGCTCATAAGGACCAACCAAAAGATGCTAAAATGACCATAAACAACCCAAAAGAAGATCCAACCAAAGAGATGACAAGATCAAAGCTTTTTACCTTCAATTGATCGCAAAAGATGAGAAACTTCTGGATGTACAAGATCCTTTCCAAGAAACGAGTCTTCAACCTTCTTCTTCTCTAATATAAGCCACCATAAACCCTCTTCCAAGCTCCGTAACTCACTGAAGGCACTTTAGGGTTTCAATGTATACTAAATTGGGTGAAGGCTGACTTAAAATGTCGAAAAGAAGGTTAAAATGATGCTTATATATGGGTAAAACCCTGAAATTTAGGTTTGGTGCTAAAGAGAGTATGCCCCGCGTACTCTTAGTACGCTAGTGTACTCAAGGACCATCCACGACCATTTACTTATTACACCCTGCGTTCATAATGAGTATGCCCCGCGTACTCATTGAACCTCCAAAACCCTAAAACTTCACTTGGCCCTAACTTTTTTGTTCTAAGTCTGTTTCCGACAAACTTTATATCCACTAAAAAGTGATGAGAAGCCCTATACTTCTAACAACTCACCTCCTCCTTAAAACCTCCCAAACAACAACCCAAAAATCATAAAGACCTGAACTTCCCAAATTACAAATATACCTTTGGGCTCTACAACATCATCGAACTCTTGGATCAACTAATCTATAATACACACATCCAAAAAGGGCCAAATCCTTTCTTCCCCAAGACCCTAATCCTTATGATAACTGGTGATCGGGCCACATTCCCTAATAATGAACCAATTCAAAACTGAGTGTTACAACTCTCCCTCGCTTAAATTATATTTCATCCTCAAAATCATTCTTTACCATCCCGACATACCCAACGGCCTGAGGGACACAACCACAACCTTGAGCATACAACGACCTTCCTAAGGCAACTGAACCTAGTTTGAGTAGAACTCATCCAACCCGAAGAAGACAAATCCACAATCCTAGGTAGAAAACTAACCCCACTTTACCTGAAATCCGAAATCTCAAAGTGGTCTGAATCCCCAACAGACCGTCCATACTAAGCCAATTGCTAAACCCACTTCACTTATCCATCAATCTATCCACTTGACCCCTGATCACCTGAGATTCCTACTAGAAAATAGATTCACACACCATTTGTTATTCATTCAAGAGGTAACAACTTCATGAGGACAATGAGTTTAAAAATATGGATTTCCTTAACTGTCGGACCGATACACGGCTACTATAATCCTTAAGCCCCATAACTTGCCCGACCTTCATACTGGTAGAACCATTCCAGGCGCATAGACACAAGAACGTTTCCTACCATCTGAACTAAAAACATCTTGTAACATCTGGAACTTATAAGGTATTATTTATATTTATAAGGTTAATGAACTGAACTGGTTTGGGCTTGGACCATTGGATCCTTGTGATTAGGCTGAGGAAGTGTTATACGCGGGGCACACCATGCAATGTACGCTCAGTATACTCAAGGTATAAGAACGTGGATGCCATGCACATACACGCAATGTATGCATGCAGTTTCTAAAACCCTAAAAATTAGGGTTTAATCCCTATATAAAAAACCTTATGCGCTTAGTCCAGCCTCCCTCTCACCTTTAAGCAACTCTCATGAAAACCCTAATACATATTTGTGTGTTCTTGTGATTTGGTAGGCATTTGAGAGCATTTTGGTGTTGGTTTGGTGATTTTGAAGAAAAAAAGTTTGAAGAAGAAGCAAGGACTTGAAGGGATCTTGTCACTCCAGGGGATTAGCACCATTTCTGACTCATTTGAGGTATCAAGCTTCAAACTTGACCATTTCATGCTTAGTTATAGTGTTGGGGTGTTTTATGGGTTATTTTGACTCCATTGTTGAGGTTTCTTGTGCCTTGGTAATTCCAGACCACAAGAGCTATCCTTTTGAGCTCTTGGAAGAATTTAGAGTCATAAAAATCAGACCATGATGGTTAAGCCACAACCATGCAAGTGTTTGATGGTCATAAAGTTTGTTTAAGGACTTAAATCATGTTTTAACCCCCATCTATGCATGTAAAGACATAAATTTTGTAACTTTATGCATTACGATGTCTTAAAGGACCTAGATCTATGTTCTGTACGTTAGGACTTAATGGATTAAGTCACAAAAGGAGTCTTAAGGAAGTTGGCCAGTACGATGGGCGTACACCTTGGTACGTTGTGCGAACTGGGTTAACTTCCCGTTTCTGGTCGAGACCAACGTACGTTGAGTGCACGTGCCAGGTACGTCGCACGTACACATGCAGAGTACCGAATATGAGCTTTTGGGCCTTATAAGTTTGGGCCTGGACTGTTGGGGCTCATGGCCCACTTTTGAGCAAGGTATCCAGGCCTAGAATTGAGATTTACGGTATTAGGCCTTTTGGGCCATAATGGTTCATCCAAAATTATTTATTTTGGGTTAATAATATGTTAGGCTTGAGATAAGGCCTATTTGAGGAGTTGGGCCCAATTTAGAAAATTGGGGCATTGGTGAACTATTTAGATTAAGGCCTTTCATTGTAACGCTCGTTTCAAGTATCAAATTACTTTTCAGAATTTAGGGCTTTAGACTGGAACTCGACAAGTTTGGGGAGCTCCAGCTTGTCGATTAGAGATCATTATGTGGGATGCGGTGTTTAAGATCTACTTGACATGTTGGAAGGCCCAACTCGACAAGTAGACGTTGTAAAAGAAAACCCTAATTTTCAGGGGTTTGCACCATATTTAAGGAACTTATGGGCCATTTGTGGCCTCCATTATCGTCCTAACTGTCCATAGAGACACCCTAGTTGTGTTTTAGTGCCTTCTTGAGTGTGCGTGGGCTTTGGAGAGTGAATCTTGTACTTTTTGGAAGGAAACTTGAAGATTGAAGAGATTGAAGTGAGAAGAGAACCTTAGATCCACCATCTACGTGGTGTTAGCATCCTTTTTGAGGTAAAAAGTTGCTATCTTGATCTCTGTTTGTTTAGATCTCATCTTATGGAAGAATATGGTCATGTTTGGTGCAAAATGGTGTCATACTAAGATTTGGACTTGTCATGAGGATATGGTTCCGGATCTAGACACACCTCTAGGTCTTCATGGACATAAAGTTGCCCACTTTATCTAGTTTAGCCCTTTCTTCATGCACTAAACCTTGTATGGACCTTAGTTCTAGTGTTTTAGCCTTGTGAGGCTTTGCATGCACATAAAGTTTGCAACTTTATGTGGTAACTACACCATAGAGGGCTGGATCTATAGTTTGGAACCTTGGATTTGATTGGAAAGGACTGAACACAAGAATAGCTGAAGTAAATCGATGAGTTGCTTAGCCAACTCGACGAGTTGAGTAGGGTTCACCCATTTTCGAGATGCTGAGTGATTTCAGTGAGTGACTAGAGAGTTCGGACATGAGTTTTCAGTCTTCTGAACATTAAGGAACTCGATGAGTTACTCATGTAACTCAGCGAGTTGACTCGAGATTTCAATTGTATGGACTCTGAAGGAACTCGACAAGTTGTTGGATGCACTCGAAGAGTTGAGGGTCAACATGGACTGTTAACCTTGACCGTTGACTTGGACTTTGACAAAGTTTGACCTTAAGGGTATTTCAGGTATTCCGGATTTTGACAGAGTTGGTCACTTGATGATTGTAGGCAGTTGAGTTGGAGCTGCGCATTGGGACTTATCCGATCTTATGTTATCAGTTCATCATTCGTGAGAAGGTAAGTCCCCTCACCATACGAATGGGTCGAAGGCACCAAGGCCGACCCATTTTATGATATGTGGTACACTAGTTGATGCAATGCTATGCGACATGAATGCCGATTGTATGATAAGAGGAAAGATAGTTGTATATGTGGAATGCTTGTATGGAAGACTATGAGGGAGCCCTTGGTACTTGGATGTAAGACCATGTGGAGAGCCTATGGCTTTCCTATCAAAGACCATGAGTAGAGTCGTTGGTACTTGGATATAAGACCATGAGGAGAGCCTATGGATTTCCTATCAAACACCATGAGGAGAGCTCATGGAACTTGGATGTAAGACCATGAGGAGAGCCCATGGAATTCGAATCAAAGACCATGGGGGAGCACATGGCACTCAGGTGTAAGACCCTAGGAGACCCCATGACATCCTGATATGTTTGTATGCATGGCTTATGTGGTTTATGTAGCTTTTATAGCTAATATGGTATGTGTGATTATGTGGACTGTGTGGGGCATGCTATGGGGAACTCACTAAGCATTAGCTTATAGTTGGTTGATTTGTTTAAGGTACATCTGAGCCTAAGGGCAAGGGCAAGGCTTGATGGCGCGACATGCACTCTTCGGCATTTGATTTGATGGGACACTGATATTTGAAATAAAATGTTGATGTTATGGATTTTGAAAACAATTTTCATTGTTATTTCATATTTTATAGGAATTTTTTGGTTAATTAAAAATGAAAAATTTATTAGAAAATTTGGGTCATTACATTCATGTTATGGTGTTGGGCCTTAGGTATTGGCAAAATTAAATCAGGGGTAAAATGGTCATTTTACCCGAATAAGGATTATTAGTTTTTGATTAAGTGTTATTGTGGTACTGATAGCTCGAGGAGTCATTGGAGCTACCGCTAGAGATTTCTTACCGTGAGATTCCGCATTCGACTTTGCGAGGTGAGTTACCTTCCTGTAGAAGTGGGTCGAAGGAACCAATGTCGACCCACTAGTAGTTGATTATAGTAGAGATGATTGTCTTTGTGATAATTGTCGAATATGTCACTATCTGTTGTGTATGTGCCAGTATGCTATGATATTATGTGATAGTTGTGAGGGTGAAATAGTCCACGTAACCAGTTGAAAGGATCGAAGGGGTAAGCCAGCACCCATGTATGCTAAGCAGTATGTGACTTATGTATATATGATAGGATGTTATGTGGTAGTGTTAGGGGGTGAAATAGTCCCTATAACCGGTTGAAAGAGACTGAAGGGGTAGGCCAACACCTAGATATGCTAGGCGGTTACCGATTGAAAGAGACCGAAGGGGTAGGCCAACACCCTGATATGCTAGGCAGTTACCAGTTGAAAGAGACTGAAGAGGTGGCCAGCACCCAGATATGATTGGTAGTATATGTATAGTATTATATATGGTATGATGGGGGAACTCACTAAGCTTTGTGCTTACGGTTTTCAGTTTTGGTTTCAAGTACCTCTTCTTTAAAGGGAAAGGGGCCGACATTATTGCAACGCATCACACCATGATTTCCACACAAGATTCATGGGAGATATACTCTGATGATGTTTTATTGAGACATGTTTTGATTATTTAGATTTTGGTATTGTTATGGGATGACACGATGAATGTTTTTATATTAATGGTTTCTTTATTACCTATTTAAAAACGAAATTTTTGGTCTTAAATTTTGGGATGTTACAAGTTGGTATCAGAGCCTTGGTTTGAGGGATTCGGACACACCTTCGGGGGTGTCTGGACTCAAATCAAGGGTTTGAGATATTTTTACAAGGAAAACTAATTTTTCTAAAAATTAAACGACGTTTTAAATGACGAACAAGGTGTGTGATGCGTGCAATCGGCCGAGCTCAATTAAGTTTTCCCCAAGATACCGTATATGTTATGCTATGATATGGAGGATGAAAATGTGAATTGCATGCTAGATTAGGGCTAAGGATCTAGGGAGGATGCCTTTTATGCCTATTGTATGTTCTTGTAGAACTACATGCTAGATTAGGGCTAAGGATCTAGTAAGGATGCCTTGTATGCCTACTAAATGTGCTTATTGAACTGCATGATGGTACTGATTAGTCAGTGATATGATGGTTTGTTTAGAATATGCCTGGTTTTTGTTACTCAATGCCCGAATGCTTCTATATTTTTGATTTTAGGAGCCCTACTTATCTTTAATTAACTAGTAAATGAATATGTTGAGTTACATATTATGAGCACTAAATAATTCCAGAAGGTTAGGTTTAGCCCTATTTCGCAACTCTCATTTGAGTCTAACCGTTGTAGGGAGAGACCTCTCATTTGAAGAATTATATGGTCATAGTAATATGTAATGGTATACGAGAGCTAGTTAGGGATAGATAGCAGGGACTTCTTGTGCAGCTGATAGTAGAGAGTGGGTTGGAGATTACACTAGGGCAAGCTTAGGATCAGATTAGTATAAGAAGTTATTTGATTGAGATTTGTATACATGGATACGAGGTGGATTTGGTGAACCAAGGCAAACCAAGGGGAAAGTACAGATAGATGTGGAAGGTATAGGATCCATACTCGACTCTTGCGGAGCTACAGGGAAATAAAGTGTGGTAGAGTGTGAGACCTATCGAGGTTATATATGACCCCGATGATTGTGTGTTTTGTTTTAGAATGGTGGTGACACATCACAGAGCAGGAGGTTCAGGGTCTGGGTCGGGTTCGGGCATGAGTTTCGAGCAGATTGATGATGGATTGCGCGAGTTCATTGCATCCAAGATTACGAGTGGCATCCTTAAGGCGACCCTGGTGATTTTCAGGTCGATCAAGGAGGGTATCATTGAGCTGATGGAGGATCACCTTAGGGTATTAAGGAGTGACATGGCACTTGGACAGTCAGGGACTCGCACGCTCTCCTTCAAGGATTTAAGGGTATGCGAAGCACCAGAATTCTATGGGGTGAAAGGCCCCATTGTGGCTAGGCAATGGATTGCGGACATCGAGTCTGCATAGTTGACGGGCTTCTTCCCTGAGGGGTCGAAGGTCAGATATGCAGCTAGTTATTTGAGGGAGAGAGCTAGAGATTTGTAGGAGGAAATCAGTGATACGTTAGGAGCCCCAACCATTGAGGCTATGACTTGGTCGGACTTTGTGACCAGATTCTCGGCCCAGTTTACGTCAGCTATGGAGATTCAGCAGCTAGCTAGGGAGTTTTTGTATATGAGGCAGACTATGGAGACAGTGGTAGAGATTACCGCCAAGTTCAAAGAGAGGGCCTTGTTAGTGACTCAGTACACGAGTGATGAGGAGATGAAGAAAACCCATTACCATGACATGTTGAGAGATGACATTCACAAACACGTCAGTTACTTGACATGCCTAAATTTGGATAACATGATATCCAGGGCACGAGAGAGGGAGATTGGCATAGATAACGTTAGGAAGAGGAAGGCAGAGGTTGGGCAGACGACTGGGGTTTTGCTGAAGAAACCCAAGGGATCCGACTTGAGGTAAAAGGGACAACAAGACTGGAGCCATGTGGGAAGTATGACAAGACGCATGAGGGAGTTTTCATATTAGGGGCATCGGGCTGCTATAAGTGCAGCAAGCTTGGGCACTTTGGCATGGATTGTATTGCCCTTACCCCCACCATTCAGACATCAGAACTGATTTTATTCCATTGCAATAAGAAGGGCCATAAAAGACCAACTGGCTAAGATTGGTATCAGGAGCGTTAGTGGTGGCGCCATCTCCAGCAACCCTACGGATCATAGATGCTCGCCAGGGCATGTCAGATGCTCTTGTGGTGAGGTGCCGAGTCTTCCAGCTGATTGTCAAAGAGGCGTGTGTTACACCTGATGTGGTGACGTGTATGTTTCTTCTCCCTATCTTTTATTATGTTTCATTTTTTGATATTTATGTTTTATGTATTATGTTTTAGGATCGTTCCATGTGAACGATATTCCAGTGTTGGTGTTGTTTGACTCGGGAACTACCCGATCTTTCATTTCTCTTGCACTCAGCGAGAGGTTTATTGAGTCTACGAGCATGTTAGATTGTTTTTTAGAGGTCGAGATTGCAGACGACACATCCGTCCGGGCATCGGAGGTTTATAGAGATTGTGTCCTGAGGATGTATGACTAGCGTTACCTTGTGGATTTGGTTCCCAATCCTTTGTGTGGGAAAAACGTCATCATAGGCATGGACTGGTTGAGCCCTAATGGGGAGGTGATCGACTGCTAGCAACATTTGGTTATGGTTAGGACCCCAAGTAGGGGAGAGCTGGTGATTCAGGGGAGAGACCACAACGTAAACCGGTCATGTGCTCTGCAGCGAGATCCAGACGCTACCTTCATTAGGGATGTGTAGGTTTTGTTGCCTACGTTATGGATACTCCGGAGAAGGATAAGACGACCGTAGATGATCTGCCAGTGGTGCGGGGGTATCCGTATGTTTTCCTAGAGGATTTTCCTGGGATACCTCCGGAGAGGCAGGTCGAGTTCAGGATTGACCTTGTTCTTGGTGTGGCTCCGATAGCCAAGGCACCATATTGGGTGGCTCCTCCAAAGATCCAGGAGTTGTCTACATAGCTGCAGGATCTGTTAGAAAAGGATTTATCAGGCCAAGCAGTTCGCCATGGGGAGCCCTAATCCTATTTGTGAAGAATAAGGACGGGTCACATCGGATGTGTATAGATTACTGGGAGTTGAATAAGGTAACTGTGAAGAACCGTTACCCACTCCTAAGGATTGATGACTTATTCGACCAGCTTTAGGGTGAATCTTGGTTTTCCAAGATCCATTTGCATTCAGGCTATCACCAGATGAGAGTCAGAGATGAGGATGTACAAAAGATTGCTTTCCGGACTCACTATGGCCACTATGAGTTTGTGGTGATGACATTTGGGCTCACCAATGCTCTTGCCACATTCACGGACCTCATGAATCGCGTATGCAGACCCATGCTGGATCGGTCTGTGATAGTCTTCATTGATGATATATTGGTTTATTCCAAGACACAGGAGCAGCACGAGGAGCACTTGAGGGAGCTGTTGGAGACATTGAGGATGGAGAGACTTTTTGCAAAGTTCTCCATGTCTGAGTTTTGTTTACGTGAGGTGTAGTTTCTGAGGCACCTCGTCAAACAAAACGGTACAGTGGTCGATCCGGCCAAGGTGGAGCTCGTGATGAGATGGGAGGTTCCAAGGTCTCCATCTAAGATTCGCAACTTTCTCGATTGAGCAGACTATTATCGGAGGTTCATTATGGATTTCTCCAAGATAGCGGTACCCCTGACCCGACTGACCAAGAAGTCGGTGACTTTCCACTGGGGGCTTGAGCAGCAGGCAACCTTTAAGACTCTAAGGCAGAGGTTGTGCTAGGCACTGATATTGACTCTGACAGAGGGCGTTAAGGATTTTATAGTATACTGTGATGCGTCCATCTCGGGTTTGGGTGCAGTATTGATGCAGAGAGGGCACATCATCGCTTACGCTTTGAGGCAGTTGAAGACTCATGAGGCGAACTACTCGATGCACGACCTTGAGTTGGGGGCATCTGTTTTTGCCCTCAAGATTTTGCGACACTACCTCTATAGGGTCCATTGTACCATTTACACGGATCACAAGAGTATGAGGTACTTGATGGACCAGGCAAATATGAACATGAGACAACGGTGGTGGTTAGACGTGGTGAAGGATTACGATTGCGAGATCCTCTACCACCCGTGAAGGTCAATGTTGTGGTGGATGCACTTAGCCGCAAGGAATTCTCGGCCCCGATCAGAGACATCTGCCTGTGGATGACGGTAGTGACTCCTCTTTTGGAGCGGATTCGGGAGGCTCAACAGGAGGCTATGAAGGAGGAGCACCGGAAGAGTGAGTGTATCGTGGGTCAGATTTACTCCTTCGACTACGATAGCCATGGTTTATTGACACTCCATCGTAGAGTGTGGGTTCCGTACTCGGGTGGCGTGCGCCAAGTCCTGATGGAGGCGGCACACAAATCCAAATTTTTCATCCATCCCATGGCAACAAAGATGTAAAAAGATCTTCGTCCTGATTACTGGTGGCCCTGCATGAAGCAGGATGTAGCCTGGTACGTCGAGAGGTGCTTGGCCTGCAAGAAGGTTAAGGCCAAAAACCAAAGGCCTCACTGCAAGACACAACCCTTGGATACTCCTATATAGAAATGGAAGGATATTACCATGGACTTCATTACGAAGTTACCTCGGACTACGCGTGAAGTTGATGCAATATGGGTCATCGTGGATCGATTGACCAAGAGCGCCCACTTCATACCGATTCAGGAGAGTATTTCGGCCAAGAAGTTGGTAGAAATCCACATTCGAGAGGTAGTAGCTCAGCATGGGGTGCTAGTTTCTGTGATTTTTTACAGGGATGTGTGGTTCACTTCTAGATTCTGGAAGAAATGTCATGACGAGTTGGGTACTCGACTGCACTTCAGCACGACCTTCCACCCGCAGACGGATGGCCAGAGCCGGCGGACCATCCAGACTTTTAAGGATATGTTGTGGGCGTGCATTTTAGACTTTGGTAGTAGCTAGGATAACTACTTTAAAGGATATGATGTGGGCGTGCATTTTAGACTTCAGCATGGTGGTTCCGTTGGAGGACATTTAGGTGGATGACAGCCTGAACTACATCAAGAGGCGCGTAGCCATTCTCGACAGGAAGATGAAGGCTCTGAGAAACAAGAAAGTAGAGCTAGTGAAGGTGTAGTGGTAGCATTGTAAGGGATCAGAATGGACGTGGGAGTCAGAGGACGAGATGAGGGAGCATTACCCGAGTTGTTCCCGGCGGTAGAAACAGACTTCGAGGACGAAGTCTAATTTAAGCGGGGGATATTTGTAATGTCTGGGACTTATAAGGTATCATTTATATTTATAAGGTTAATGAACTAAATTTGTTTGGGCTTGGACCATTGTATCCTTGTGATTAGGCTGAGGAAGTGTCGTACATGGGGTATACCATGCAATGTACGCTCAGCGTACTCAAGGGATAAGAATGCGGATGCCATCCACGTACGTGCAGTGTACCAAAGGGTACGTGTAACGTACGCATGAAATTTCTAAAAACCTAAAACTTAGGTTTGATCCCCAAATAAAGAACCTTATGCCCTTAGTCCAACCTTCCTCTCACCTTTAATTAACTCTCACGAAAACCCTAATCCATATTTGTGTGTTCTTGTGATTCGGTAGCCATTGAAGAGCATTTTGGTGTTGTTTTGGTGATTTTGAAAAGAAAGAAGTTTGAAGAAGGAGCAAGGAGTTGAAGAAAGGTGGTAGCTCCTAGGGATTAACACCATTTCAGACTCATTTGAGGTATCAAACTTCAAACTTGACCAATACATCCTTAGTTATAGTGCTGGAGTGTTTTATGGGTTATTTTGACTCCATTGTTGAGGTTTCTAGTGTCTTGGTAATTCAAGACCATAAGAAATTTCCTTTTAAGCTCTTGAAAGCATTTAGAGTCATAAAAATCAGACCTTGATGGTTAAGCCACAACCATGAAAGTGTTTGATGGTCGCAAAGTTTGTTTAAGGACTTAAATCATGTTTTAACCCCCATCTATGCATGCAAAGACATAAAATTTGTAAGTTTATGGATTAGGATGTCTTAAAGGATCTGGATCTATGTTCTGAACGTTAGGACTTAATGGATTAAGTCACCAAAGGAGTCTTAAGGAAGCTGGCCAATACGCTCAACGTACACCTGGTACGCTGCGCGTACTGGGTCAACTTCCCGTTTCTGGTCAAGACCAGTGTACGTTGGGCGTACGTGCCAAGTATATCGCACGTACACATGCATAGTACCAAATATGGGCATTTGCGCCTTAGAAGTTTGTTCCTTGACTGTTGGCCACATGGCCCACTGTGGAGCAAGGTCTCTAGGCCTAGAACTGAGATTTACGGTATTGGGCCTTTTGAGCCATAATAGGGTCATCCGAAATTATTTATTTGGGTTTAGAATATGTTCGGGTTGCGATAAGCCCTATTTGAGGAGTTGGGCCCAATTTAGAAAATTCAGCAATTAATGAATTATTTAGATTTGGGGCTTTCATGTTATAGTGTTGGGCCTTAGGTATTGGCAATTAGATCAGGGGTAAAATGGTCATTTTACACTAAGAAGGGTTATTAGTTTTTGATTAAGTGTTATTGTGGTAATGATAGCTTGGGGATTTGTCGGGGCTACCGCTAGAGATTTCTTACCATGAGATTTTGCATTCGGCTTCGCGAGGTGATTTACCTTCCTGTAGAAGTGGGTTGAAGGCACCAATGCCGACCCACTAGTAGTTGATTATAGTAGAGATGATTGTCTTTGTGATATTTGTTTGATATGTCACTATCTGCTGTGCTCTATGTGCCAATATGTTATGATATTATGTGATAGTTGTAAGGGTGAAATAGTTCCCGTAACCGGTTGAAAGGACCGAAGGGGTAGGCCAGCACCCAGGTATGCTAAGCAGTATGTAACTTATGTGTATATGCTAGGATGTTATGTGGTAGTGTTAGCAGGGTAAATAGTCCTTGTAACCGGCTGAAAGAGACTGAAGGGGTAGGCCTTCACCCATATATGCTAGACGATTACTGATTGAAAGAGACCAAAGGGGCAAGCCAGTACCCTGATATGCTAGGCAGTTACCAGTTGAAAGAGACCGAAGAGGTAGGCCAACATCCAGATATGCTTGGCAATATGTGTATAGTATTGTATGTGGTATGATGGGGGAACACACTAAGCTTTGTGCTTACAGTTTTTAGTTTTGGTTTCAGGTACCTCTTCTTCGAAGGGAAAGGGGCCGACATTATTGCAATGCATCACACCAATGTCGACCCACTAGTAGTTAATTATAGTAGATATGATTGTCTTTGTGATAATTGTTTGATATGTCACTATCTGTTGTGCTCTATGTGCTAGTATGCTATGATATTATGTGATAGCGGTAAGGGTGAAATAGTCCCTGTAACCGTCAAAAGGACCGAAGGGGTAGGCCGACACACATGTATGCTAGGTAGTATGTGACTTATATGTATATGCTAGGATTTTATGTAGTAGTGGTAGCGGTGAAATAGTCCCCGTAACCAGTTGAAAGAGACGAAGGGGTAAACCAGCACCTAGATATGCTAGGCGGTTACCGTTTGTTTGAAAGAGACTGAAGGAGTAGGCAACACCCTGATATGATAGGCAGTTACCGATTGAAAGAGACTGAAGGGGTAGGCCAACACCCATATATGCTTGGCAGAATGTGTATAGTATGGTATGTAGTATGATGGGGGAACTCACTAAGCATTATGCTTATAGTTTTCAGTTTTGGTTTCAGGTACATCTTCTTCGAAACAAAAAGGGCCAACATGATTACAACACATCGCATCATGATTTCCGCACACGAGATTCTTGGGAGATATAATCCGATGATGTTTTATTGAGACATGTTTTGATTATTGACAATGTGGTATTGTTATGGGATGATAAGATGGATATTTTTATAATAGTGGGTTCTTTATTACATATTTAAAAACAAAATTTTTGGTCTTAAATTTTAGGATGTTACACATCCCCTGTTACCCTGAACCATCCAGTTGATGCTCCGAGCATACAGATTCCTTATCCCATGTTTCAATGAAATACATGTCTGGCACAAAGACATTCATGATTCCCAATGCAAGTTTCCACCAAAATCCAGCTCGAAGATGGCCATTCAAAAAATTTCTCATAAATTCTTCCCTAACGCTGATGAGTGTTCATCCATGAATCTACCCCTAATCCCTGTCTGGATACACCACCCAAGCGTTCAAAAAAGATCCTCAAAACATATCGATCACGAACCTCCCCCAATCCAAACCCATATGATGTACCAAAACCTTTAATAACTCTTGACTCTCTTCCATGCCATTACCAACCACTACTCCGAAGAGAAAAGATAATCAATGCAAGAATTTTTTTTCATTGTATCCAACCCTTACCAGCTCACGTGCACCCTCGCTTGGAAAAACCACTCGAGACATTCATGATAAACTTTAAGATTTGCGGCTTCAAAACCAATTTCGAACATGATAATTAAACCCCTAACAACAACTTACAAACAACGGAAAATATAATGCATACATTCCACATATACTTTATGATACCTAACATATACTCCCAAAATCCCTTAACCGTGCCCTTTTTCAAAACCAACTGATTTGTGGGTCTCCCGACTTCCATTAATGTGTCAACACTGAAAGTACCACAAGCAGACAAAACAAACAAAGATGTTCACTAGGCCCACAACCCATGACTGGAATACCTTGCAAGGTCCTCAACATAGGTTTGGATTGCCTCCGAGCCTACAACATGAGTCTGGAATGCCTTCCTTGGACCTCAGCCCATGTATGGAATGCTCTCGATATTACACCGGCCTTGTCGTCATCATATCATTCGCCCAACACTCCGGGCGTAAAGACACTCACCTCATTCCATTGCCTTGAAGGGACTTAATCAACGTCCCTCTCAACTCCAATCGAGCACAACAATGCTGCTACCAAAGCAAAACCTTATGAAAAGATGGTCACACACGACTTGTGAATAAGATAACGGTTGAACCCTTGATCCAATTTGAAGGCTATAACCCAATCAGAACCATGGACGTCATTTGAACTATGTGTTCCAATGCTGTCTTGCCCTGCTCACATATGCCCCTCTTGATACTATATATAAATTTACCATAATCCACATCCTTAGGGAACCCATAACCTCATCCAAAAAGGGAAGGAACACCAAAGTTAAATTGAAACACCACCTCATAAGACATCCTCGTGATCGGTCGAAACAAGATCCCATACTTGATTGAGACTGAACAGATTCCACCAACACAAAACTAGATTGAGAAGACTTCCAAGGTGATCCCGAAAGTTACCAAAACCTGAGTCTACTATGAACCAAGTTCCTACTCAACCATTGAGGGAAAACATACTCAAAGACCAAAGGAACATATAACTTACTGAACTTGAACTTTTGGAGACCCTAAGCTGAATGATGAGCGAAAATACCAATGATCGAAGACGCATGACACCTCATCCAGAGAACAAAAAAACCACTCAGAACTGAACATATCCGCCTCTAGAGATGTTTCACCGATCAACATCTGCCCAAACTAATCTGAAAGTAGCAATCTGAATAGTGAACTAACAAATCCTTTAATGAATGATAATCAACCTAAGAATCCTATTCTCCCCCACTTAGGGCTCAAACCACCACCCACTGGTTTTAAAACCAAAACTTAACTCAAACCGGCATAAGCTGGTACCACCATTCCTAACTATGGCAGTCACGAGCCAGCTCACTGCTTCTTCAGACTCAGAAAATTGAAAGAGCATAACCCTTGCCATAGATAACAACATTCCAATCCATCAATCAACCATCCCACTTCCAGCTGCAAATCCCAAGCCGATCATAACCATCGTTTCATTCTTGAGTCCTGCGACAAGAATGTACATTCTCGAGCAGAAGCCTCGAGACCTCAAAACCAACGAAGTCATCCAGATCTCAACCAAACAACCCAATAGATCTCACCATTAGGGCCCAACACAAATACTAGCCCCATCCTCATGTCAGAGCAACCATAACCAAAAGGTTGAAAGATACGGGACCACTGCCACGAATCATAGTATAAAACCATGCTATCCTCCCTGACTAGCCCTTAGAATCCCCGAAACTCTCCTTGATTTGAGTATGGATCCTATGCTTCCAATATTAAGGGTCCAATCATACCTTCCACACCTATCCATACTTTCCTCAAGGATCATCTTGGGTCCTCTAAGACCTACTCATAAAAATACTGCCAAAACTTGCTCTACAGCAAAGCAGCCGCACTAAATTCTTCATAGGCTCTCCTATGATTCACCCACACCCTCTCTACCATCAGCTACTGAAGAATCCCAACCAATGTCAGCTAAACATTCAATGAATACAATTAGATGCAACAAAGCTTAAATAATCCTTCGACTAAAGGACTCAACCCTACAATGGTTGAAATCATACAAGAGCTGCACAATAGGTCCGAGTCCTTCATTATAAGATTATTTAACCTTCATAACATGTAATTTAATGTATTTATTTGATGGTTAAGTCTCATCGACATGGGTCCTACAAAGCACAAAGCAAGCAACATTCGGGTAGAGGAGCCAAGTGGCACAAAACACAATAAAATCAGACAGATTCTCATACGAACTCTCGATCTCAAACTCCTGGCATCTTGGTGCACCTTCGCCCTTCCCCCACTCTCTCAAGAGTTGCTAAACATTCCTCATGCTATCCCGCTATGAACCGTACCCACTCTAAGGAAACCATTGCCTCCTCATCCAATAACGCAAGTGGTCGGATGACCCCATACAACTCAGCCTACCACTAACTACCATGTGACCCTCCATTGGTGCTAGATGACTATCACATGAATACAATCACATGCCCCATAGTTTAAACAATCTTAGGCTAAAATATTTAATCCCACAACAGTTAGACTCAGAAAATAGTTGCACGGCAGGACCAAATCCCTTATCCTAAGATCATTTAAACTATGTAGCATGTGACTTAGCATATTCACTCAATAGCCAGTTCACACACGAAAGACTCATATAACAATCAATCAGAGATTCTATAAGAGGTAAGGCATCATATAATCAAACAATTTTATCATAAAATTACTGAAGATCCCTAACATATCACTAGCATGTTGTTCTAACATATCACAAGATCAAATAATAGAGTGGTAATTTGGGGTCTACTTACTGGCTCCGACTGATTGTACACATCGCATCCTCTATAATTATTTTGAAAACAATTTAAAAATCATTTTTAAAATCTTTTTCCTTAGTTTGAGACTAGATTTACACGAGTGTTCCTCCAATTTATTCAAACCAAGGCTCTAATACCAACTTGTAACATCCCAACAATTTCAACCAATTAAAGCTTTTCAAAACAACCCATTTACTAATAAAAGTGTATACGAAGACATTGTTTCCAAAAACATTATTTAAATTCAGTGTCTCCAAAGATCAATGACATAAAATCAGGATGTGTACGGTTACTCCATCACCTCGCCATGATTCTCTGAAGTACCTGAAACCATAACCAAAACAGTAAGAATAAAGCTTAGTGAGTTCCCCCAAAGTACTAGCATAAAAGCAATTAACATATATAAAATAACAGCATGTAATGGGTCCACATCTAAACGACTGGATTACCCTTGATCCTACATTATGATTCTGGCTTACCTATCAAGTTGACAACTCATATCTAGTTTGCTCCCGAGTCTACAACATAAGTCCGGCTTGCCCTCGGGGCTCACAACTTATGTCAGGCTTACTCCTTCAGTCATCGGACTGAAATACCAATGTTTTGCACTCAATACGAGTCTGGCATACAACCTAGTCCTCAGCTCATATCTGGAATGCCACTGATCCCTCAGTATGATTCTGGCATGCCCTACCCAGTCCTCAGCTCATATCAGGAATAATCCAATACCCTTAAGCCCTAAGTACGAGTCTTCCATACCACCCGGTCCTTAGCTCGTATGTGGAATGCATCTGAGGCCTTAGTATGAGTCTGGCATACCACCTATTCCTCAGCATATCTGCAATGCTCCAGTGTTTGTTGGCTACAGAACGTAGCACTACAACCTCAAAATGTCTGCCAATAGTACATATACATATAATCATGCATACATAGTCACATGTAGACTTACAGATCTACCAGACTACATATCGATAACTAGAAAAGTCATGCATATCTAATCCATACTCAACATATCAGAGGATAATAGTATATCAAACCGATGGGCCGACCTTGGTGCCTTCGACCCGTAAATATAGTGAGGAAAACTCACCTCAACCCGTTGATACTCCAAATATTGCTCGCACCGCCGAACCGAATAGTCCTCGTGCCAACTAACAGAATACAAATTTCAAATCAATAATTGACCTGACAACCCAAAATCCAAAATCCCAAAATCTCATTAATTACCTAAAACCTAAATATCCAAAAGTTAACCTTGGTCAAACTTCTGCTCAAAGGTCCATAGCCAACCAGTCAACAAAAAAAAAAAAAAAGCCAAACAGGCCGAGTACGCCCTACGTACTCAGCTGGTACACCCAGAGTACACCCTTTTGGGGCCAGTACGTGCAACGTACTAGTTGGGTATGCCCAAGGTACTCCCCTAAACCCCAATCTTCTCCATTAAGCACTTAACCATTTAAGTCCTTACTTTAAACTCTCAGATTTGATTCCTATGGATGACTTAGCATGTAAAGTTGGTAACTTTACTTACATGCATGGCTTAATAGGGCTCTAGATCTCAAAAGAGCTTAATGAAATGTATTAACACATGCATGAGTCCAAATAAACCATAAAGATTACATTTTTTTGCCTTTGGGACTCCTAAAACATTCATATCTACAAGTTCAAGCCTCTAAAACAATCTTAGCTCATAAGGACCAATCAAAAGAGGCTAAAATGACCATAAACAACCCAAAAAAAGATCCAACCAAAAGATGACAAGATCAAATCTTTATACCTTCAATAGATCGCAAAATATGAGAAACTTCTGGATCTACAAGCTCCTCTCCTAAAGTGGAACTGGAATTTATATTTAAGTTGACATTGTAATGTTATATTTAAGTAAACAGTTTAATTATTTTGTCCAAATTCAAAAGTTGAAGCTTTAAACTTATAATGGTTTACATATAACAACATATTAAATCTAATAAATTAAGTATAATATGTTAAAATTTAAAGACATAATTTTAAAAGAAGAAGTAAAGATATTATTTTAAAATTGAAATTTAGTTTATTTATGATTACACTTTAGGTTTGATATTTATTTAACCTTATTAACCAACTTATAATTATTATTAGAAAGACACAACAATTTATCACTTTTAACTATTTACAAATTTTCTTTTGGCTATTTAAGTTAAACTAAAATTTATATTTAAGTTGACTATGTAATGTTATATTTAAATTAATAACTTAAGTATTTTATACAAATTGTCCCAAAATTGTATCTTTAAAATGATAATGGTTTACATCCAACAATATATTAAAACTAATAAAGTAAGTATTATATGTTAAAAGGTAAAAAACATCACTTTATAAGTAGAAATAAAGATATTATTTTAATATTGAAATTTAGTTTATATATGATTATACATTAGGTTTGATATTTATTTAACATAATTAACCAAATTATAATTATTATTAGAAAGAAATTGAAAAGTCATGAGAGTTTCAAATGAATGTGGTGAAAGGAAAAATGCATGGGAGTTTCAAATGAATGTGGTGTAAGGAAAAATGTTTCCTTATGTATACTAGGTGAATGCCCGCGCGTTGTGCAGAAGCATCTATATAGCTGAAATCTTTACAGATGTTTACTTTTTTTAAATATAATAATAATATTGTTGTTAAATTTTATATAATAATTCCTATAGTAAGTTAATATAATATATTGATTATTTTGAGTTATGATAATATATGCATCTATTAAAAATGCATAATCTCAATCTTTTGAATTACCTCTATTCGTAGGTTACTCATGAATAAAATTAAATATAATATATGGTTTAATATTACTTATAATTGTTGTTATTGTTAATTAATTTTTTAAAATTCATTGGTTTAAAGTTTTAATTTTTATCATTGTAATTATTTCAAACATCAAACAATATTTTTTTTTATTTTAAAGGTAACAATATAATCATTTATATATAGTTATTTTTAATATTGTTATTGTAAGTTATTTTAAGTTACTTATTTGAAAACTTTTAACAATTATAAAAATATCTTTATGAAATATTTTAGTTAAATTGATATTACAGTTTAGTTTTTGCATTTAGCACTACAATTTATCACTTTTAACTATTCACAAAATATTTTTTTGGTTTTTTAAGTGGAGCTAAAATTTATATGGGAAGTTGACCATGTAATTTTATATTTAAATTAACAATTTAAGTATTTTGTCCAAACTGTTAAAAAATTATAACTTTAAACTGTTAATAGTTTACATACAACTACATATTAAATCTAATAAATTAAGTATAATATGTTAAAAGTTAAAGACATAACTTTACATGTAGAAGTAAAAATGTAATTTTAATATTTAAATTTAGTTTATTTATAATTACACTTTAGGTTTGATACTTATTTAACCTTATTAACCAACTTATAATCATTATTAGAAAAACACTAAAATTTATCACTTTTAACTATTTATAAAATATTATCTGGGTTGTTTAAATTGAACTAGAATTTATATTTAAGTTGATCATGTAAGACTATATTAAAATTTACTATTTAAGTAATTTATACAAAAATTTTAAAAGTTGTAGCTTTCAAATGATGATGGTTTACATACAACAACATAATAGATCTAATAAGTTAAGTATAATATGTTAAAAGTTATAAACACAAGTTCATAAGTAGAAGAAAATATATTCTTTTAAAAACATAACTTTAGTTTATATATGATTACACATTAGGTTTGATATTTATTTAACCTTATTAACCAACTTATAATCATTATTACAAATATATTGAGAAGTCATGGGAGTTTCAAATGAATGTGGTGAAAAGAAAAATGAAAGTGAGTTTCAAATTAATGTGGTGAAAGGAAAAATGCTTCTTTTATAAGTATACTAGGCGAATGCTTACCAAAGGGCCTTTGGCCTAGCGATAAGGAGTGATTCTCTCAAATGAGAGGTCATGGTTTCAAGTCTCATTAGGAGACATATGTGGTGTTTAGGATTAGATTAGGAGTAGGATAGTTTCCCGTTTCAAAAAATAAATAAATAAATATATAAATAAAACTTAGCGAATGCTAACGCGTTGTGCAGAAACACCTATATAGTTGAAGCTTTTATAAATATATGTTTTTTTTTAATATAACAATAACATTGTTGTTAAAGTTGATATAATAATTTGTATACTAAATTGATATAATATATTGATTATTTTGAATTATATGATATTATATATATCTATTATAACATCATATTCTCAATCGTTTGAATGACTTCTACATGCGAGTTACACATGAATAAAATTAAACATAATATATGATTTAATGTTATTTATAGTTGTTTTTATTGTTAATTAGTTTTTTAAAACTTATTTGCTTAATGTTTTAATTTCTATCAGTATAATTATTTAAAACATTGAACATTTTTTATTTTAAAGCTAACAATATAATTATTTATATAGAATAATTTTTAACTATTGTTATTATAAGTTATTTTAAACTACTTATTTGGAAACTTTTAACGATTATAAAAATATATTTTGAAAATAATTTAGTTAATTTGAGTTTACAATTTAGTTTTTGCATTTATCACTTTTAACTATTTATAAAATGTTCTTTGATCTTTTAAATGGAACTGAAATTTATATTTGAGTTGACATTTTAATGCGCATAAACACTTATATAGTTGAAGTCTTTACAAATATATGTTTTTTTAAATATAACACTAACGTTGTTGTTAATCTCAATCGTTTGAATGTGTTCTACTCGCGAGTTACACATCAATAAAATTAAATATTATATATGGTTTAATTTTATTTATGGTTGTTAATGTTAATTTTTTAAAATTTATTTGCTATTAGTTCTAATTTCTATCATTATAATTATTTAAAACATCAAACATTATTTTTTTAATTTTAAAGGTAACAGTATAATAATTTATATAAAGTTATTTTTAACTCTTGTTATTATAAGTTATTTTAAGCTACTTATTTGAAATTTTTTAACAATTATAAAAATATATTTATGAAATATTTAAGTTACACTGATATTACAATTTAGTTTTTGCATTTATCACTATAACTTATCATTTTTAACTATTTACATAATATTCTTTGGTTTTTTTAGTGGAACTAAAATTTCTGTTTAAGTTGACCCTGCAATGTTATATTTAAGTTAACAATTTAAGAAATTTTATCAAAACTGTTCAAAAGTTTTAGCTTTAAACTGATAATGGTTTACATACAATAACATTTTAAATCTAATAAATTAAGTAAAATATGTTAAAATTTAAAGACACAACTTTATAAATAGAAGTAAAGATATTATTTTAAAATTGAAATTTAATCTATTTATGATTATACTTTAGGTTTGATATTTATTTAAAACTAATAAATTAACTATAATATGTTAAAAGTTAAAAAAAAAAATTATAAGTAGAAATAAAGATATTATTTTAATATTGAAATTAAGTTTATATATGTTTACACTTTAGGTTTGATATTTATTTAACCAAATTTACCAAATTATAATTATTATTATAAAGAAATTGAGAAGTCATGAAAGTTTATATAAATTAATAATTTAAGTACTTGTTTAAATTGTTCAAAAGTTGTAGCTTTAAACTGATAATGGTTTACATACAATAACATATTAAATCTAATAAATTAAGTATAATATGTTAAAAGTTAAAGACATAACTTTATAAGTTGAAATAAAGATATTATTTTAAAATTGAAATTTAGTATATTTATGATTACACTTTAGATTTGATATTTATTTAACCTTATTAACCAACTTATAATCATTGTTAGAAAAATATCACAATTAATCACTTTTAACTATTTACAAAATATTCTTTTGGTTGTTTAAGTTAATCTAAAATTTATATTTAAGTTGACCATGTAATATTATATTCAAATTAATAATTGAAATATTTTATACAAGTTGTTCCAAAATTGTATCTTTAAAATGATAATGGTTTACATCCAAAAATATATTAAAATTAATAAATTATGTTAAAAATTAAAAAACATAACTTTATAAGTAGAAGTAAATATATTATTTTAATATTGAAATTTAGTTTATATATGATTACACTTTAGATTTTTTTAACCTTATTAACCAACTTATAATTATTGTTAGAAAGAAATTGAAAAGTCATGGGAGTTTCAAATAAATGTGGTGAAAGGAAAAAAGCATGAGAGTTTCAAATGAATGTGGTGAAAGGAAAAATGCTTCATTTATAATATACTAGGCGGAAATCCACGCGTTGCGCAGAATAAAATTAAAACTTTTGGTAATCTTATGTTATTGAAAATATTCATATCAATTATATTAATTATAAAATAATATTTATTACATTTAGTTTATATAAAATTATAATTAATTTGAATATTAGATAAAATAATGCTTATTAAAATTAATTCATGTAATGGTCTTTACTTATGTTTTCCGTGTGTATAACATTAGTTATATTTGTCAACTATTTTTATCTACTACTATTATGATTTACTAATTTTGTTTAAAAAAATTACTGTGTTTTAATTTCATCATGATGATTATTAAAATTATCAACAACTATTTGTAATCTAATTTAATTTAATTTTTAAGTTTCTATTATTATTATAAATTAATTTAGAAACAACTGAATTGAATTTTGTTTATTATAAAATATAGTTTTCAGATACCTTTTAGTTAATTCGATTTATCGATTTAAGTTCTTTTATATTTATTGTATTTAATGTTTACTTTTAACTATGCTAAAAAACACATATTGAATTTTTTTAAGCATTATTTGATATATTATTTTATGTTTTAAACTTTATACTAAATTTTTAAGTTTATTTGATATATTAATGTAGGTTATTTATTTAACAATATATTGAAGTTAACAAATTAGGTATATTATATTGATAAGTCACAAAGTCTTCCATTTATGATAATGTTTACAACTAAAAATATATTTAAGTTAATAAATTAGGTATATTATATGGAAATATGAAGAGTTGAGAATTTCAAATGGATATGGTGAAAGAAAAAATGTTTCATTTATAATATAGCTAGGCGAATGCCCGCGCATTGCGCCGAAACACATACATAATTGAAGTCTTTACAATTTTTTTTTTAAAAATATAACAATAACTTTGTTGTTTGATATATACATCTATTACAACTTCATAATGCCAATCGTTTGAATGACTTCTATCAGCGGGTTACACATGAATAAAATTAAGTATAATACATGGTTTAATGCTATTTATAATTGTCGTTATTGTCAACTAATTTTTTTAAATTTATTTGTTTAATGTTTTAATTTCAATCATTATAATTATTCAAAGCATCCAACATTACTTTTTGATTTGAATGGTAACAATATAATCATTTATATAAAGTTATTTTTAACTATTGTTGTTATAAGTTATTTTAAACTACTAATTTGGAAACTTTTAACAATTATACAATATTATTAGGAAATATTTTAGTTAAATTGAGATTACAATTTAGTTTTTGCATTCATCACTACAATTTATCACTTTTAACTATTTACAAAATATTCTTTGGTTTTTTAAGTGGAACTGAAATTTATATTTAAGTTGATACTGTAATGAACAGAAACACCTATATAGTTGAAGTCTTTACAAATATATGTTTTTTTAAATATAAAAATAACATCGTATATGATAATATATACATTTATTATAATTTCAAAATTTCAATTGTTTGAATGACTTCTACCCGCGACTTACACATGAATAAAATTAAATATAATATATGGTTTAATGTTATTTATAGTTGTTATTGTTAATTAATTTTTTTAAAATTATTTGCTTAATTTTTTAATTTCTATCATTATAATTATTTAAAACATCAAACATTATTTTTTGATTTTAAAGGTAACAATATAATCATTTATATTGAGTTATTTTTAACTATTATTTTTGTAAGTTATTTTAAACTACTGATTTAAAAACTTATAACGATTATAAAAATATCTTTATGAGATATTTTAGTTAAATTGAGATTAAATTTATTTTTTTTGCATTTATCACTTCTAACCATTTATAAAATATTCTATGGTTTTTTAAGTGGAACTAAAATTTATATTTAAGTTGAAATTATAATGTTATATTTAATTTAATAATTTAAGTATTTTATCCAAACTATTCAAAAGTTGTTCTTTTAAATTGATAATGGTTTACATATAACAACATATTAAATCTAATAAATTAAGTATAATATGTTAAACGTTAAAGACATAACTTTATAAGTAAAAGTAAATATATTATTTTAAAATTAAAATTTAGTTTATCTATGATTACACTTTAGGTTTGATACTTATTTAACATTATTAACGAACTTATAATCATTATTAGAAAGATACTATAATTTATCATTTTTAACTATTTATAAAATATTATTTGGGTTGTTTAAGTTAAATTAAAATTTATATTTTAGTTGACCCTATAATGTTATATTTAAATTAATAATTTAAGTATTTTATACAAATTTTTCCAAAATTGTATCTTTAAAATGATAATGGTTTATATCCAACAATATATTAAAACTAATAAATTAAATATAATATGTTAAAAGTTAGCATAACTTTATAAGTAGAAGTAAAGATATTATTTTAATATTAAAATTTAGTTTATATATGATTACACTTTAGGTTTGATATTTATTTAACCTAAGTAACCAGTAACCAACTTATAATCATTATTAGAAAAAAAATTAAAAAGTCATGAGAGTTTCAAATGAATGCGGTGAAAGGAAAAGTGCATGGGTGTTTCAAATGAATATGGTGAAAGGAAAAATATTTCCTTAAAAATCCATCAATTAATATTTTGATACTATCTAATATTGTCCATACCTTATAAATTTTACTTTTACTTTTATAATATCCAATATATTATAAGTTTTTGTATAACATTAATATAATCTACTTTTCTAATGTCCGATAATATTTTTTTTAGATAAAATAAGAAATAAGATGTTTTCAATGAGCTATTAATAAATAATATTGAATTAATAAACTTTGTATTATACTATTTATATTACACCAAAACATTCAAGGTTTCATACATGAACTTTCAAATATTAAACATTGAAATTAAAAATGAAGTCATACAAAATATATCATTATATATAAATGTCATCAAGAGTTTTAAAATAAGTCGATTAGTAAATATGATATTTATTTTTAATTACATATTTTGAAAGGCGTATGTTTGCCTTTATGTTGGTGCACCAATAATCATTTTCCTTAATTTGTACCTAAAAAATTAATGTGAATAGGAATATAAAATAGATATTACTAAGCATTAATATAAATAATTAAAAATGGTATGTGGACCTCCTACCACCGGTTAAAGACAACATACATCTCTAGTGGTATCGATTCCTATGTGAAATTGAAGTAGTCATTCTATGTACACCTTGTTTGCTAGTTACATAAACAAATAAATTTTTTACTAAATGTTAATTAAACATAATATAAGTTATAAAACTTTTGAGTGATAAATCATAATTAAGAAAACTTTTGAGCTGCATTAGTTAAAAAAGAGGGTTTCAAATAAAAATGGTTTGAGGAATTTAAAAAAGGGGGTTTCAGATGCATGAGATTCAAGAAAAAATGCTAGCTTTATATATATATATATATATATATATATATATATATATATATATATATATATATATATATATAGGTAAAAGTTCAACAAAGAACCATTTTAAACCATAGAACCATGGAACCATTATTTTTTCAAGTTTTAGATCTTATTATTTATCGAATTTATTTTTCTAAAGAACTATATTAATCTGCCCAAATTTCACAGTGTTAACTGCACAAATTCAAAGTGTGAATATGTACAGATTTACAAGGTGAATCTGTACAGACTCACAATGTAAATCTGAAGAAATTCATAGTGGGAATCTAAACAAATCATTTTTTTTATCAAATTTGATATCAATGGATGGAGGACAAAAGTTATTAATATCTATATTATTAGTTTTTTTTTTATTTTATTTTTTTATTTTTTTTTATTTTTTTTGGAAAAATTGCTCTAATATATATATATATATATATATATATATATATATATATATATATATATATATATAGGTTCAAATATTTCACACATCTAATTGTGTGCTAGAATGCATCAATAACAATTTAATAAAAATTAAATTATTATTTAATCAAATAAAAATAGATATTAAATGATTTCGTATTTATATGTATATTAAATGATATCTATACTTATAATTCTTTTTTTATGAAACTAATTAAATTCTTTATTAATATCAGCAATAATATTTTTTCAGAATGAATTCTCATCTAGGTTTTCATTTATGGGTTCATATTTTGTCTGATGACCACTCACTCAAAATATAATAAAGTTTCTTGAAACATGGAAAACGAGAGTATATTTTAGCAGAATGAGAGTTTATTCTAGAAGAATGAGAGTGTATTTTAACATAATAATAATGTATTCTAGTAGAATACACTCTCGTTTTTCATATTCAATGCAACTTTATTGTATTTTAAGTGAGTGAGTCCGTACACAAACACGAACCTATAAATGAAAACTTATATACGAATTCAATTTGAAAGAATGTTATTGCCGACATTAATGAAGAATTTAATTAGTTTCCATAAGAAGAAAATTATAATTATAGATATCATTTAATATACGTACAATTATGTAAATCATTTAATATATATATTTTTATTTAATTAAATAATTATTAAATTTTATTAAATTTATATTGGTGCATTATAGCACACAATAAATTTAAAAAACACATGAACCTAACCCATATATATATATATATATATATATATATATATATATATATATATATATATATATGGTTAGGTTATTTTGTTTTTACTAACTATTGTGTGCCAGAATGCACAGATCTGGACCATCGGATGGAATATAATCAAATGTCATGATTTGAGGGTCTATGGTAGTAGAATAGGATAGCATGTACCATATAATCACACAAATTTCAGTATAAGAGCATTTTAGTCAATTAACCTATATTAAAAAAGGAAATTTTCGGATTTTTAGGGATGATTAATTCCTTTATTTTTTAAAAATCTGAATATTTTAAATTAATTCAAATTTAAAAATCCGATTTTATTCTGTCAGAATGATAGAATGTCAACTATAAACTAGTAAATGTATTTTTCGATTTTATTCTGTCATAATGACAGAATGCCAAACATAAACTAGTAAATACATTCTGAAAGAATACACAAAATCGATTCTTGAACTAATAATATATCAAAAAATTACATTGTATGATAGTGATTCATTGAATAATAACAAACATTCTAAAATAATAAACAAGTATAATTCTTAAAAAATAACAACATTCTTAAAAACTGAGTGTGATCATTCTTTAATTCATTCTTCAACCCTTTCCTATCAGGTCTTCAATCCATTCTTGAAGCCTTTTCTACCAGAAATTCATTGCCAAGTAATTTGTAGTGATACACTTGTAAAACCTGCACATTAAACATACAAATAATTAACTACAATTCTATCAGAATACAACAAATAATATTCTTACAAAATAAACTATTCTGCAAGAATATTCTTTAAGAATTTGTATTATCAAGAATATACCCAATAAACAAAATAAGGAACTAGAATCAACCTATTCTGACAGAATAAGGAACTAACATTCTTCGGGTTCCATGTGTTTCTTCTCGATATGCTCAATGTATTTAACTGCAAATTCTGACAGAATAAGGAACTAGCATCAACCTATTGTTATGAAAATGACATCCAACCCAATCTAGATTGAGTTGTATAGTTCTGAAAAGAATAAGGAACGAAGTGAAGTAAAAACATTAATGATTTTTAACTATTTTTTCATTGAGGCATTTTATCGAACACATGGAGGCCATTTACTTTGCAAACGTTATGAAAAAGGCATTTTATTTGTCTTGACCAATTCTTCAATGCCTTCAATGAAACTCGTCTGCGTTTCTTCCTGTAATCCCTTAAATTACCTGAAGCACATGCCTCTGTGATGAAGTTCAAGGTGCTGTTTTTAGTATCCCTCCAGAAACTGTAAAGAACAATGATGTTTTCATTCTCTAATGTCTGTAACAATTTGATTTATGAAAAGAGTCTCATGAGAACAGATGGATCTCCACCGAAGCTTCTTAGTTTTACTTGGTTCCATGCCACATCTCTTCCGATCAAATCCCCTGTACACCTTCTTCACTGCACCAACGCCTAACAAATCATTGTATCTCCCAAATTCAATCGAAAGTTAATGAGTACAAAATTCAATCAAAACATCGAAATTGTAAGACCTGATTGAGATAACGAAGAGTGTAAATTAGGAAAAGTGAACCTGAAACGTGAACATGACCGCCAATCTCCTCCGCCTGCAACTGTCGGCGCTTCTCGGGTTCTGCAAGTGAAATCACGGCAGCGATTGCTGCGACCGAGCCGCCTCCGATGACTGCCAATGTTGTTCCCTCAAATGTGTCGGCTCCTAGTGCGGATACAGTTAGGGTTCTTTGATTGTTTAGTTTGTAGGATTTAAGATTAGGATTGGAGAATTGTGTGGTGGTGAAAGAGACATTGTGGGAGTCCGATGAGAGCGTAGGATCCCTTAAATAAAGGGATATCAGTTGTTAATTTTGGTTATTCATTAATACATATATGTAATATTACTAATTTACCCTTATTTAATTAATTAATTAATTAATTATTTGCTAATTTCTGATTGGTGCATTTAGGCACACAATATTTATTAAAAACATTTGAACCTATCTTTCTCTCTCTCTCTCTCTCTCTCTATATATATATATATATATATATATATATATATATATATATATATATATATATATATATATATATATATATATATATATATATATATATATATAGATCTAGTAAGGAATTTTTTTTGGTAGGAAGGTAAGAAGTTTTTTTTTTACATATTTTTTTGACGAACAAAATAAATGAATCACTAGATGATTCATTTGTAAGATGATTCACAAGAAAAAATTTCCAAAAAAATATCTTTATGATTCATTTTTAAGTAAATTAAGAAAAAATTGATTTTTATGATAATTTTAGTGAATAACAACAAAATCATTGTATAAATGAATCATCGAGATATTTTTTTGAGAATTTTTTCTTGTGAATCATCTTACAAATGAATCATCTAATGGTTCATTTTGTTTGTTCGCGAAAAAAATATGTAGAAAAAAAACTTCTTACCTTCCTACCAAAAAATTTGTTTTTATTTGATCTTGAATATATATATATATATATATATATATATATATATATATATATATATATATATATAACCAAAAACTATAGGGACCATAAGAAAACCAAAACTCCAAAGATCCAATTATTCTTCCTCCCTGGTCATCTCACAACCAAACAAAAAGGATTCTTTCCGGTTTGTGTTTTCTAGGCTAACTATGCTAAGCCACAAAATATCGTTCCAACTTGACAAAATCATTTGAGATAAGTTATTTTAAAGTAAGATATATGGCTCATTATTTTTTAATGAATCTCATTTTATTAATGGTATTGTTATGTTAAATAATTTGTAAAGTGGAACTTTAAGACGATCAGTTTCAGTGAGCAAAGGTGTTTTTCTAACTCTGATATGAAAATCCAAAATATTTATAAGTGCATCTAAAATCTAATATTTATGATGATTTAAACTTTTTGTGATAACGTATATTTTAACAAATTTAAACAATTTATAGTATATTTAAAATGTTTTACAAACATCTTCATTTTTTTTAAACGACAAACTATCTAAACCTACTCTTAATTACCATCTATGTCTCCTCAGAGACTTGAACACACGACCTCTTATTTGAAAGAATCATTCTTTACCACTAGACCAAAGACCTTTTTATACAAACCTCTTCATTTAATTTGTGGTTTTCTAAACATCAAATTTTAATGCAAAGTATTTTGTTAACCAAAAAGAAAATCTTTATCAAAGTGTTATTATTATTTTACTTTAATTTGTGAATACTTCTCAAACCAAATTTTATTTATAGAAAAACATGAAGTATCGGTAAAATAATGATATGACCATTTTTTATCCGTTTATTTGTTTCATTGCAGACCTAGATGTATTAAACTCTCATTATTTTACATTAATTTACGAATAAGTCCCAAAGAAAATTCTGTTTACGCAAAATTATGAATTACTGGTAAAACTGATGATTTGTCTATTTTCTCTCTATAACATACATTTTATCGGTTTAATTGTTGACATGGACGCTTAGTCATTAAATAAGCTAATGAGACAGTTATGTTGAGTTATATAATGTTATGTCTACCGCCAAACTTGATATCTTACATTGTATATTTTTTGGAATATGAAATACATCCAACAAATACTATACTAATTACATAAACTAGTAACAACTTCATCATTTTTGAAGTTTATGAGAAATTTCAAATTGTCTAACTATTTATTATGTATCAATCTCATCAGTTCATTTCATGCCTCTTTTTCCTGATAACACACATTTTACCGGTTTCATTTTTGACCTGGACGTCTAATAATTAAATGAACTGATGAGATGGATATCAAGTTTTATGGTAAACATAATACTATATAACCCGTCATATTCATCTCAATAGTTCATTTAATGACTAATCGTCCAGGAAAACAATGAAATCGATAAAATATGTGTTAAAGTGAGAAAATGATCAAATAATCACTTTTTACTGGTAATTAATGTTCTTTCATAACAAATTATATTTTTGGATTTATTTGTAAATTATAGTAAATCAATAAGACTTTAATGCATCTATGTCAATAATGCAATTAGTAAACCATGTAAAAAGGGTTAAAACATCACTTTGACCAATAATTTATGTTTTTTTCTAAATAAATTTTAGTTTGAGACTTACTGATAAATTAAGGTAAAGTAATGAGACTTCACTGGAGATTTTCGTTAACAAAAGATATAAAATATTTAATTATTTTTATATAAATTTAATTAAATAATCCTCATCTATTTCAAATATTTCCTAAACTTCTTCATTTATTTTGAGGTTTTTTAAATACACATCAAATTTTAGTGTAAAATATTTTAATAAAAAATTATAGGAAATTAACTATTAAATATTACTATATAGGATTTTTATTTGAAATATGTAAAACAAAAAAAAATTATTATCTTATAATTATAAAAATTTAGTGTGTTTGGTCTCTAATTTTAATTTGTAACTTGGATGGTCTTATAAATTGAGTTTGATTGGGTCTTGGTCCCTCATTCAGTTAAGAAAACTAATATATCTTTATTACTTTCATTTAACATTATTTTTATATGTTTTTTAATTATTTATAGATAAATCTTCATGAATAATCTATATAGTTTCTCAAAGTACCATGTTTAGTCCTTAATTATTTTTGGTCTCTTGGAAGGTCCCTATGATCTTAAAAATTTTCATTGACAATCTTTATAGGTAATTAACATCTTGTATATTACCCCTTTTAAGTCAAAACATACACAAGACATTTAAGGGCAAAATCTTCTTTTACAAAATACATATACCATTCATGATGTTTTGTCTTAAGAAAATAATGACCCACAACCCCACTTCTACCAACACTTGTGATTCGTTTCCCCGCCACCTTCATCTTCCGATAAGACTACCTTCGTCTTTTCCACAAAAACTGCCACCATTCAACATTTTTATAATTTTATTCATATAGCATCAAGCTATTATATAAATCATCGAGGGTTGATTTAAAGGAGTCCTTTTATCTATCATTGAAAATAGCCTTCGATCATTATCATTGTTCCATGCCTTTTTGTACATATAAATCATGACGTGAAAAAATAGTTGGTCTAGTTTCAAAGATAAAACCTCATCTATCAAAATGGTTTCAAAATTTTCTTCAAGTTCTTCAAACTTCTTTGCCTACCACATCCATAAATCCATAGATGCAGTTCAAAATCCAAAGACGCAAATAAGAAAAGAAAAATAGAAGAATAGCATACATTGACAAATATCTTGAACATTATTTTATATGTTACAACAGAAGGTTCAAGTCCTAAAAATTTCATCCTTATGAGTATTCCTTATGACATTTTGCATTGACTCGTTTTCCATATGCTTCCAAAAGAGTAATATGATATATAACACTTAGGTGGATAACCCTTCTTATTTATATAAATAAACACCATTTCTGCTTTCTTAAAACCCGTTTCTTTCCCATACGAAAAAACCAACATTAAAACAATACTTTTATTGAAATTCCACAAATAATTTAATCATATGATAATATCATCCGATTAAAGTGATGCATAATAATACCTCTGCAACGATATTCCATTTCTTTTACTACTTAATTGTAACGTCTATAGATTCGGACTAGTCAATTTAAAGACAATAAACATTAAAATATATTTTTAAAAAAGATTTTTTTATAATAAATAATCTTAACCAAGATATAGTATATGTCACAAGGATTTCGTACATATAAAGAATGTTGAAATCCGACTTATAACGAAGAAGTTATGACCCATCGAAGTTTTGCGACAAAACCGTCACGGTGCCGTGTATCGTAAAAAGTGAATTTTGATAAACTACTTTTTAGTCTTAGTGATCTAAACAAAATTTGTAGTATATGTTTAACTCAAAATGTACATAAAAAGAACGTCCAAAGCTGACTTTGTGTGAGGTAGTTATGATTTTTCTAAGATTTAGCATAGTAGTGCACAACCCGTAAATCGAATTTTAGATCGCTCAACTTTTAGCCAACAAAAACTAAATGAGAATTGAATATCTCATTAATAAGAGCTCAACAATGTAAAGACAGTCGAAATCGGATGTCGGATGACAAAGTTATTAAATTTTTAACGGACTTTAACTGTTTAAGTCTGTTAACTATAACTTTAAAAATAACCTCAAAATTAGCCGACAGAGTCTAAATGAAAGTTGTAAATCACGTCGCTACCTACGTATGGATATAAAGAGTGTCAAAAACAGAGCTCGTATGCGAAATTTATGGAATTTAGAAGGTAATTAGTTTTTAGGTTAAGCTCCGAAGCTGACACGTGGCAAGATCTGGACTATTGCTTTCTACCCACACCTTGCCACTAGATCTTGACACATGGCCGCGTATGCCCCAAGTAAGGTCTGGTATGCCCCGTGTACTAAGTACGCCCAACGTACGTGTTTAGTATGCCCCGCGTATGCGTAACTTCCAACCTATAAATATGAGGCGTTTTTCCTCATTTTTCTTCACATCTTTCTGACACTTCTCTCCCAAATGACCCGAAACCATATTACCCTTTCCCTAATAATTTTTAAGTTCTAGAATCGAGTCTCAGAGCAAGAGAAGGCTCCGAGAAGAAGAGCTTTCGGCTCAGAAGTTCTGCCCCCGCAGAGCCCGACTCCTAGCTAGACTCCATTGTAAGTGAGTTACGCTTACCTTACTTTAAGTATAACTTATGTTTGAGTTCATTATCATTATTATAAACCTATAAACAATATTTGTGTTATGTATTATAAATTATTCAAAGTGTTATTATAATGCCTTTTAATTGCTCGTGATACAAGGAATCTGGTTTGAAGGGCCGCATAGGGTTGTTGGATTTCAGAATAGCTTAAATGCCAAAATGGTCATGCCCTCCGGTGTTTCATGTCTATCCCCTATCTATACATAGTAATTGAGAAATATTTTTGAACACTTATATAATACAAGAAAAACAATATTACCTAGACTAATAATTAGTCGCAATAAATATTAGACTAAGATCTAGTGATAATGATACTAGGTTTCGTCGAAAGAAAATAAAATTGTTAGAAGCGAAGTGTTGCCCAAGTTTGGAGTCATCACTTTAACAAGTGAGTGTATAGTTACTTTCATCTTACACATAGATATGAAGTACTTAATATAAATTACGTGTTATATGTGCCAATTATCTGTGTTCTTAATATCTATGTTGGATGCATGGTTTATACACGTTTTACTTGATTTAAATTGTATATATTTTTATACCTATAAATATATTGGTTAAAGATGGATAGATGAAAGATGAGATGAATGATGTGAGATGAAAGATGATATAGATGATGAGAGGTGGAAGTTGATGATAATCCTTGACCTTAACGATGATCCAGTCATCTAGCAGAGTATAAACGACGACCATAGACTATTCTAGATAATCCAGTGGAATGCTAGCAGGCTCGCAACCTGTAGGTGTTATGAACAATGTGTTCACTAGATATACTTTAAAAACTTTGGCAGCTATGGACTTAGTGCCTTACAAATGAATGTTGGCAGCTATTGATTTAGTGCCTTATAGATCAATATTGGTAGCTATGGACTTAGTGCCTAACAAATAACATTGGCAGCTATGGACTTAGTGCTTGTTGGATAAACCCTAGAAGCGATGGACTTCACGCCTATTCCTTAGGACAATCCTTAGGAATGAGTGAATGAAAAAATGTGATTCTTAGCGTAGATCCTTGAGAATAAAGAAGATAATGTGGATGGAAAGTTGGGTTAATTGTTTGATGCTTAAACATAATAATTATATTATTGTGGGTTGAAAATCCTATGTACTCACCAGACTTCCCAACCTGACCTACTCAGTTTATATATATATATGTATATATATATATATACATATATATATATATATGTATATATATATATATATATATATATATATATATATATATATATATATATATATATATGTATATATCACAGGTGTCGATACAAAACTACGTTACACAGAGAGATTAACGGAGATGTAAATCATTAGTGTAAATTAATGTAAGGTTTGTTTATGCTTATGTTTATGTATTGATGATGACATCCCAAGTTTTAATATAAACAAAATACATTTTTTCGGAAATGCTTTGATAATATCTTTTTCATGTTTTCTGGGAACAAATTCCACAATATTATTCTTTAAAATGGATACTATGATTTTTAAATAAGCATAAATAAAAATTTTAAAATGACTGTGAATTTGCGGATGTCACAGTTGGTATAAAAGCATTAGTTTAAGCAAACTAGGAATTTGTAGGATTTCTAGACTTAAACTTAGAATTCTAAGCGATGATTGTGAGATGATTGTCTGCTATATTTTTGACACAAGAATTAGATTACTTTAGGAAAGATGCCTAAAATACTTTTATGTGCTAAATGAATTATGTTATAGATATAAAGATGTCTTATATGCTATTATTTGATCGGGTCTATGCTCTCTTGCCGACCAGATCTGTAAACTTTATGTGTTCAGATTTTTTAAACGTTTAATTACGGTATTAGACCTAGCATATAACTTTTCGGAGTGATAGGGAGATTTATACGTCTATCATAAATAAAGATTTCCCTATCTTTATTCTCGTCACTATACTAAACATTTGCTAGAGTGTATAGATTGAAATGGTGAGAAATCACATCGGATTAGGAAATGCTAGTAGAAACCATTAGCCTGAGCCACAAGTGATTGAGCATGCAACAATAGTTGCCTTTAGCCAATCACAATGGCAGGAGTCTAAGAAATGATTTGTGATATGTTGGCCAAACAAAAGGAGGAGATGAGGCAAATTTTGCTTAATAGGGATGAACCTACTATACCCTTTGTACAACCTAAACTGATCATCGAACAGTCAGATGAAGGAAACTATAGTCAGACCGTCAGTCAAGATGAGCCATAAGTGGTTAGAAGAAACCAACCCAATGGAGGGCATGGATATAAGTACAAGGATTTCATGGAATCCAAACCACCAAGTCTTTCTGGAAGCCCAACACCGATGGAAGTCATGGATTGGATCTTCGAGATGGAGATGATATTTGAAAGTTATAACTGCAGCAACAAATAGAAGACTGCTCTCATGCTAACACTGTTGAAGACTGGGGTATTAAGCTGATGGAAGCTACTAGTTGATACCATGACCAAGGCAGAAGCTAGTAAGATGTCTTGACAAGAATTTTTGGTGCAACTGAAAATGCAATATTGCTTTGAGTAGGATGTTCTGGAGATCAACAACGAGTTTCAGAATCTAAAGAAGGGAAGGATGAGTGCCACCGAGTATGCTGCAAGTTTTATGGAGAAAATGAAGTTTGTTCCTTATTTGGTTCCAACTAAACTCTACAAGGCCAACAAGTTTTCCAGTAGATTACCAACAGACTTTGGTTTAACGGCCAAACAAGCAACCACCTTGAAAGCCGTCATCTGGGCAACTAAGAATGTAGAGACCCAGATAAAAGAAAAAGGTCTACAAATAAAAAGGCAGGAAAAAAGAGGAAGCTTGAAATATCCTCAAGATCCGATAAGAAAGGAAGATTATCGAAGTCCAACTTGGATTAACAGAAGTATGGAGCCAAGTGGTGTAAGAAGTGTAAAAAGAAGTACTATGGGAGATGCTACGAAGAAGTGAATTGTTATAAGTGTGGGAGGATCGGTCACTATTTCAAGGATTGTACGTTTAATGATAAGGTATGCTACGGATGTGGAGACAAGGGGCATATGTCAAAAAGATTGCCCAAATAAAAATGAAGCAACAAGACCGAATGCACCGCTAAAGCCAAAGGCAAGAGCATTCTAGATGATCCATAATGAAGTAGGCAAGGATGCACGGGATTATGAGTAAGGATCTATAAAGTAGCCGTATAGATAGTATCATGTGGTGTAGCCTATTATAAGAGGCCTAGTATAAGGTGAACCTGAATATATCTATGTAATCGTTTCAAGAAATAATATAAACCTTGATTATGTTACCTGATGTGTTAAGTTGCTATATGATTTTTCTTGTATGGTGACTTGGAGAACTGCGAGACAATACTTGGGACAAGTATGAGTAGGTGTGAAAGGTAGTAGATGCCTATACTACGGGAAGCACAAGATTTGCACTTGGATCAGGGAAAGTCACAAGGTTACCAAGGCGCTAGTAGTTGATTCTGTTTGATTGATGTCTGTCGTTTTCATTGTTTTGGTAATGACTAAGAAGATGATTGTTTTTCCGACCCTAGTGGTCATATCAAATTGGGTCCAACTAAGATGAGTGTGCTACGTGGTTCAGAGAACCAAGTTCGATATAACGTCAGACATAAGCCAGACGATTGAAGTGAAAGATAATCAAAGCGATCAATAGAAGTATCGCGACCACCATTAAAGTAAAGAAGCTTTTAGTTAAAAGTGCTACATGCTAGAATGTGATTATATCACATTAGAACATGAAGGAAGATATTCCATTCTGGAATTTGACTCAAAAAGACCTGAGTCTAGGCATTGCATCATACGATGAGAGATCATTAGAACATGACCCATCAGTCTGTTACAATAATTGAAGTAAAGTCTATTTACAGAAGAGCAGGAGTCTCTAATAAGGATCAAGATTATAACTTGATGGTTAGGATTTGAAAGTCCAACGTGAGATAGAGAGCGGGTACAAGATTGATTACCACCAACAGTCAAGAGGTCCAAGAGTTAGATACTCATTTGAAAGGACACAAGAGTTATGGTTATTACCTAGGATGAAAAGATAACATATGCAGTCATTATACAATCCCTATTTTGTTGATGATTCCAGGACATAATCATCCTAAGGGGGAGATAACTGTAACGCCCACCAATTTGGGTTAGTCAATTTAGAGACAATAAGCGTTAAAAATGACTTTTTAATAGAAGATTATTTAGAATAAATAATCTTAAACAAGTTATAGTATATATAACAAGGATTTTGTACACATAAAGAAGGCTGAAATTCAACTTATAACAAAGAAGTTATGACCTGTCGAAGTTTAGCGACAAAACTAACACGGTACCACGTATAATAAAAAATAAATTTTTGATAAACTACTTTTTAGACTTAGGGATCTAAATGAAAGTTGTAGTCTATGTTTAAACCAGAATGTACATAAAAATAATATCCAAATCTGACTTCGTATGAGGAAGTTATGAATTTTCTAAGATTTAGCATAGTTGTGCACAACCCGTAAATCAAATTTTAGATCGATCAATTTTTAGCCGACAAAAGCTAAATAAGAATTGAAGATCTCATTAATTGGAGCTCAAAAATATAAATTCCGTCGAAATCGAACTTTGGATGACAGTTATGAATTTTTAACGGACTTTAACTGTTTAAAACTATTAAAATATAACTTTAAAAATAAATCAAAATTAGCCGACTGAGTCTAAACAAAAGTTATAGATCATGTTGCTACCTACACATGGATATAAAGACGTGAAAAACAGAGTTCTTACACGAAAGTTACGGAATTTAGAAGATAATTAATTTTTTGGTTAAGCTCCGAAGCTGACACGTGGAAAGATCTAGACCGTTGCTTTCTCCCCACGCCTTGCTACCGGATCTTCACACGTGGCCATGCACCCTTCGTAAGGCCAAGTACATCCCGAATACTAAGTACGCCCAACGTACGTGTTTAGTACGCCCTGCATACACGCAACTTCCTGCCTATCACATATTTCTCACACTTCTCTCCCAAATGAGCCCAACCATCTTCCCCTTTCCCTAGTACTTATTAAGTGCTTGAAGCGAGTCCCAGAGCACCAACAGGCTCCGAAAAAAAGAGCATTTGGCTCAAAAGTTCTGCCCCCTCAGAGCCCGACTCCTAGCTAAACTCCATTGTAAGTGAGTTATGCTTACCCTACTTTTAGTATAACTTATTTTTAAGTTCATTATCGTTATTGTGAACCTATAAACAATATATGTTCTAAGTATTATAAATTATTCAGAGTGTTATTATAATACCTTATATCGACTCACGGTACGGGGAATCTGGTTTGAAGGGCAACATAGGGTTCTTGGATTTCAAAACAACTTAAATACCAAAATGATCCTGCCCTCTGGTGTTTCATGTATGGCCCCTATCTGCACATAGTAGTTGAAAAGTATTGTTTAACACTTATATAATACAAGAAAAATAGTATTACCTAGACTAATAATTAGTCGCAATAAATATTGTCAGAATAAATCACGCGTAGATGGAAAGATTCTAAATAGAAAAGTAAATCAAGCGAGAATGGAATAATCATACTGGTGCTGAATGATTAATAATAAGTGACTTAGAAGAGCTCCATGAGGAACTTCTATTTTAAAGACACAATAGGGAATTACAGAATCATTAACCCTAATACGGTGCATGCATGCACTATTTATAGTCTAACCCTAGCACATTAAAAACCGGGTGGATAAGCCCAACCTATTTACAACCGGACGTACCAATTGATCATATCAGAAAAGCACTTCCTGTCTATGGCATTGTTCTCTTTATCCTGACTCACAAACTCCACAATATATTCAAGGCATGAAGTGTAGTATAGATGCTTTTCAGGCAAAAAGAAACAAACTCTATGAAAGTTCGCATCTGATTTTTCTCGTATCTGAAAAGCGACACTCCAATCCTTCTTTAATATCCTCCCTAATTTCATCGTATCAAGATCCTTCGGGGGTTCCTTGGGAAGCACTGTAGGTTTCTTATTAAGAACAATTGCAATCTCCACATCCATCTTTCCAACCTCCTGGATGTAAGAAACCAACATTCGTTTAAGATGTGCAATAATAGGCTCGAAATTCTGTTCAACTTTTAGTATAAGAAGCAACAAAGAGATCCAATTGAATGGGTTGACGCAGGGCATATCTACTAGAGTAAATTCGTGCATTGAACTCATAGCCCCACGAGCAACCTTGAAATGAACATTAATGAAGCTCTCAGTTTCAATTGGTCTGAACACCTTAACAACTATGATCTACTTTGAGCTCCATGTTTCATATTGTGGCCTCATGTGCTTTAGATAAAATGAAACGAGCACCTTATTAGTACCTTTGTTAGAAGGAGAAACATTCGCAATTTTGTCAAAACTGCAAAACAGAAAGGCCTTCGGCGTAATAGACAGATCAAGCTGCAAATCCAGAGAGTTATCCAATTCGAATGATCCAACAGGCTCTAGCCAATAAATGTTCGGATTGTCGATGGCTTTATTCAGAATTCTTTTTAGTGTCCACAGAGGAAAGATGGTTTTTGAGCTTTTAATGTTTCCTCAGCGTCATGAGCCGCCTTCTCTTTTTCCTCTGCTTCTTTTGCAACTCACAAGTTTTCATCAAGTTCAGCATCGCGAGCTTTAAGCTTTAACTTATCAGTTTCATCACCTTCTTCATCATCATCATCATCATGAACAATAATCTTCTCTTTCCCTTTTGATCCTGAATATACATTACCCTTCGGATCTATGTTGTCAATAGCGGCGCTATATCGGTTAGCGGAGGTAAGGAAACGCTATTTCAAAATAGCGGTGGCGCTATTAGCGCCATAATTTACCGCTATTTACCGCATTTATGGTCACCGCAATAGCGGCGCTATAACTGCTATTTGAATAAATTCCATTTTTGGGCTATTTTACATAAAAAAACATTTTTTTGTGCCATTCCACTGAATACAATTGTTTTTTCTTAGCCCAAACCAAAACTTTTGTGTCATTCTATTGAATAAAATTGTAATTTTGTGACTATCATAACTTCCATTGAAACCATGTATGTGTTGTCTTATTAATTGTGTTGAAAACTCTAAGTACTACATTATGATTAACTATCAAATTACTTAATCATTTCATTTGATAACTATAAATGTGTTAAAGTATGATAAAATAGTATGTATTGCATATGTTTTCTTGTTGACTGTGTTAAAGTATGATTAACTGGGGCATTGGTAATCGGTTTGTGAAGTATGATTAACTAATTATGATATATGAAGTATGATTAACTAAATATGATATGTAAATTATGATTTACTGATTAACTAATTAAATGGATTGGGTTGAACTTTAAAGTATGATTTACTGATTAATACTTTAATATATATAAATTCTAAATAATATAAAAAACGCTATATCACCACTATACCGCTGTGAGAACCGCGATTTCAAATAGCGGCCAGTGACCGCTATTATATTTTTGACCGCTATAGCTACTTAGCTTCGGATCTTAGATTTGGGTTTCTGTTCATGATCATCTTCACCTTCAATTCCTCAACCAGCACCAGAAGCCTTCATTGGTTCTCCCCCTTGTTTTGGAATAGAAGTTTCCGAAACACCTTCGATCATGTCGAGCATGGAGAAGATAGGCTTCAATTTCTCTACCAAATGCTGACGAACCAATATGGTGAGGAGAGAATCACGAGTCTCGATAAGACTGTGCAAATTTACATTCACATTAGCAACACAACTTTTGAAAACTGTCTTCTCAGATTTGAGTTTGTCGATTTGCTTATTCGCAACAAATAACTTCACTGAGAGAATCTTCACCTTCTCAGTTTTGACAGCAAGCTTCATTATCTTAGTTTCAAGAGCCAAATCTTCTTGAAGTTTTTCAATTTTGGAGGAGATGGAAGTTTGGAACTCCGAATGGTCATTTTGAAGCTCATTGCAAACTTTTGTAAGAGCTGCCTTTTTTGGTTGGAGAGTGGAAACATGGTTGTTGATGGCTGTGTTTGCAGAGGAAGTGTTTCATTCGTATGAACTGCGAAAATCCTCCATAAAGCCTTGAATGTCAGAAAGTAGTTAATCAACTTTTTCGGTCTTATCCTTACATGTTTTTTTTTTTTCAGAATCAGCAACTTCTTTGTTTGTGATATTGAGATTTCCAGCATGCTCCTTCGTAAGTGTTTCAAGGAAAGCTTTGACAGAAGCCTGAGAGTATTCATTTCTAGATGAGGCTGTGGTGGACTCAGGTAAAGGATACAACTTGGAATTCAGTGCCTTGAACTACTTTGTTATCATTAGAGCATCATCTTCATTGCTTTCTTGTTGGACATTAAAAGGACTATAATGAAAATCTTCGAAATCATTCTGATCATCGCCAAACATGATATCCGGATCATCATGGCGAAGTGGTGAGATGGGAGTGAACTCGGTAGTAATAGAAAAACCAGAAGCCCTTACCCCAGTATCAGATACGTTGGCAGTGACTGGTAACGAACTTCTGGTTGTTGTTGTAGTTGTTGTCGAGTATGTGAAGAGAGAAGTAGATAACAGAACCAAACCTTGAGGTTTCAAAACTCCCATAGAGATATTCGGGCACGAAGCAATAGAGATCGGTGTTATTGTAGCAGTGGGTGAAGGTGGAGTAAAATCTTGAAATAAATCATCTGTAATTGGAACTGAAGTTGGCATAGAAAAGGTTATCTCAGGATTTTTAGTTATGGGCTCCGAAACCATTGGTTGTGAAGACACAACTGGATCATCAGTTTGCACTGGTGTTGCTTAGGTCTACAAACATCAGAGACAGTATGAGACTCAGAAACCACCTCATCACTTAGTGTAGGAGTTCTTGCTTTGCGAACGGCCCGCTTCTTCTTATTTGGAGTCTGAGAGGGTTAGGAGGGTTCACCCTTTGTTTTCTGTTTCTCCTTTCTTGGGTTTCTCTGCCTCTTCCAAAACCTTTTGAGCTGCAACAATTAAGGGACGAGGGCTGGATGCCAGTTGTTTGCGATAGGCGATAATAACTTCACTATCAGTTGGAATGTTGTGAATCATCTATTCTGGAATGGATCTGATAAATGTGAACTTTGAGCTATCAGAGACTATGACATTTGAAGTATGAAATATTAGAATCGAAGCAATCACCAAACCTTCTACCACTGAAATATCATGGTGATCGATAGCCCTCTTAACAATAATTACCCAAAAACGAGCACATAAAATCTCCGAGTGACGAGTGACAGAAAGAGTACTTTGTACTAATTGATCCCAGAGGATAGAGATGTAATCCAAGTTGATTCCAGAATAAATATCATAGAGGATAGTAAGAAAGACCTTACTTGCATTGTATGATCCAGTGGTCCTATCCGAAAAGCTCTTAAAAATCAGGGTAAATAACCCATTCCACACGGGATGAAGATTGGAATTTTTAAACTTGGAAAGAACAACAAGATACTCCACGTAACCCATATGGTAGAAGATTGCAAGCATGGAAGAACTGGAGATAGTTTTTGGTTCGATCAAATCCCAAGTTGAGGGAAGTCTCAATAAACAACTGAATTGCGATTTGGTGATGAAAGTTTACTTATTATCAAGCTCAAAGTAGATGGTATAATCACTTTCTTCATAACGTGGAGTGGAGTAAGCCTTGGACAACAGACATAGAGGAACATGTTCTATTTTTGAAAGTGTAATAGCCAAGGGAGAGTGTCTGAGGCACTCGATCAACAGTTGTAGAAAGGCATCATACTTGGTTGGATCAATATCCAAGATGAGATTTTGATTAGCTTTTATGCCCAGCAACTCTAAAGAAGCAGTCTGACCAGCAACAGATGGAGTCTTTGATAAAGTTGCCATTGAAATCGGTGAAGAAGACGATGAACAGTCTTAAGAGAAAAAAGGGTTTTCTTTTGCTGGATGATTTTTTGAAATCTTTGGAAATGGTAAATGAATGTGATTGATGATTTTCCTTTTATACGTCAGTGTTGGAGAGAGAAATCCAACTGGAGACTGTTCATTACATGTGAAAAAGTGCATGAAAAAACGTGTGTGACAGGCCTGATGTCAGGCGGCATAACTGACAAGGCGTGATGTCAGGATATTTGAGAACACACGCTCAAATCGGTTCGTATTCCTTAAAGACCGCATTTTATGTTTTTCCCATTCGTATATGATTGCCATTGCTTGTTCTCCGAATCTGAAAGTAACCTTTAGAACTGCAAACCAGACTTTTTGCAAATCACAAGCATCTTCGGTCAAGAGTGTGCCAAAGATAAATAAATAACGAAAGTTATCTAAGGGATTCTAGTGATGTCAGAAGACATGAAACAGTTGGATCCTGGGCAACGATCTCTTCCTCCATAGTCAAGAAAGACTGGAATTATCTGTGTGTTGTCCCGTTGAATTACGATCATTTGTTTGTTGAGAAACATTGAAAGGCTTCTTTTCATAAGGCTTAATAGGTGGCTTCATCTTCAACCAAACTCCAAAACACAATATAATTTTGAATGTTCGAAAGAAGTACTTGTTTGATCAATGTATCCATAAGAACAAGTATGCTTCAGATGAACTTAAGTGGCTAGACAAGAGCGAAATCTCAAGAAAAATAAAAACTAGATCTATTTGGAACAAATGTTTTAGGTCTAGAGCATTCCATTAAGATCTCGCAAAAATAAAATATTTAGATTTGAAGGTACGAACCATGAGGGTTAAAATTCGTCAATTAATGGTGAAAAGTCCAGAACATAATTATTGTTCACCGTTAATGCATAAAAAGGCTTCATAGGTTGGGTTTCACTCAAATTGTGGTGATAAAAATCTGAAGATCATAAACATAGAACTTGTGTAACCATAAACCTTAGTGGTAATTTCTGAGAGTCTCAGGGGTTACAAGTGTGAAAATGAAAATGATGGAGAAGTGTTAAAGGTGGTTCCGAAGAAATAAATGTACCTATGCTATTTTGCAAATGATCAAGTAGTCAACTCTTAGCTCAATATGAGAAGAGTAAGGTAGTTCAATGACTTATGTGAATATTAGTTTGATTGGGAAGAAACGATTGCTATTATTGATTCATTAAGGTTTCGAACATAGAGCCTCAGAGGATTTAGATAACATGCAGCAACATGATTCTAAGGGCACTTAACTAGTGCAAAGATTTGGAATTTTAGACCTGCCCCATCATTTGTAATTGAGTGTATCATGATATGGTCCTTCCATCCTGCTTAATTATCCATTATTTTTGATATTTTTAATGATTTTACGAAAAGAAACAAAATAAAAAATGAACAAAATATTTTTGTATTTTTGAGTTTTTCTGAAAAAGAAATAAAAACAAATTTTTTTTTTTTTGAGTTTTTAATTTTATGAAAAAGAAATAAAAACAGAAAATAAAGAAAATATTTTTGAGTTTTTGATTTTCTGAAAAAGAAATAAAAATAGGAAATAAAGAAAATCAAAAAATAAGTGTACAAAGACTTAGTAAAGCATAATTTACAAAGGATACAAGAACTTCTGAACCTCCAAAAGTGGACTCCGAATCGCTCTGAGTGTTCGGACCAATTCGCAGCGTAAACAGTTGACTCCGAACTACCCCGAGCGTTCGGACCCATTCATAGTGAATTCTTACCAACTACTAAGATAATTTCAGAAATGATTCAGCTTCAACCATTCCTAAGCCTTGAAGAATTCTATTGAAGGTTTGTTCAGGTAAGGCCTTCGTGAAGATATCAGCCAGTTGATCAGCAAATCTCACAAAATAAATTTCAACATTTCCATCTTCCATGTGATCCTTGATGAAGTGATACCTCAATGTTATGTGGCTGGTCTTTGAGTGCTGCACTGGGTTGTGGCAAATGCAAATTGCGCTTTCAGAATCGTAGTATAAGAGGATTCGCTTCATATTTATCCCATAGTCCCTTAGCTGACTTTGGATCCAAATGAATTGCAAGGTGCATGATGTAGTGACAATGATTTAGTAGTTGATAGTGAGACACATGTTTACTTTTTGGATTGCCAACTAACGAGTTTGCCATCCAAAAATTAACATCCTCCTTTTGTACTTTTGCGATCAAGACCCCAGCTGCCAAGATCTACATCCGAGAATGCTTGCACGAAAAACCCTGAGTTCAAAGGGTACCATATTCTGAGCGAGGTGGTTCATTTATCATATCTGAAGATATTCTTTACAGCCTTCATGTGAGGTTCACGAGGATTTTCTTGAAACATAACACAATAGCTAACATAAAACATAATGTCTAGACGACTAGCGGTTAGATACATCAATGACCCTCTCATCTGTCGATAGAGAGTCATATAAGTAGTTGGTTTGTCTAAAGACGGTGTTAGCTTCGTTCTGATTTCTCTTGGAACCTTCACTTTTGAATCTCCCACCATTCCGAACTTCATGAGTAAGGACTTCGTATAAGCCTCCTGGTTGATAAATATCCCTTATTGACTCTGTCTAATATTCAAACCAAGGAAAAATTTAATCGAACCCATGGAGCTCATCTCAAACTTAGTTTCCATCAACTTTAGAACTTAGCAATTGATCTAGGATTAGTAGAACCAAAAATGATATCATCAACGTAAATCTAGACGATCATTAGATGGTCACCATCTTTCTTGCAACAGAAGGTTAGGTCGACCGTGCCTTGTTTAAATTTAGATTGTTTTAAGAATCTAATTAGAGTTTCATACCAGGCTCGTGGAGCTTGCTTTAGACCATACACGACTTTATCCAGAACATAGTAGTGGTTCAGATATTTATCATTTACGAACCCAAGTGGTTGTTCCACAAAGACGGTTTCTTCTAGTTCCCCGTTCAGAAAGGCATACTTGACGTCCATTTGATAGACTTCAAACTTCTTGTGTGCTGCATATGCCAGAAAAAAGAAATATGATTTAATAATTATCTATTAATTAAACCTTTAATTAATCTTTTAAATCATTTGGGATTATCCATTAAATTAATCAAAATAATTTAAACTAATTCCTATCCCTTAGATTTTTTAAAATACGGGAGTGATATATTAAAATCTTTAATTATCTAGTTAATCAAATAAGGAGACAATTACCAAAAATAAGATCCCTGCCCATAAACTTAATTTTCAAAATTATCCTTTTTTTAGGGAGGAATGCAAGGTTTTCAATCCTTGCCTAAAATTCGAAAACCCTAGGGTTAGGAAACCCTAGATCTCGAAAGGAGGCCAAAGAAAAGGGTTAAAACCCTTTTGCCAATTTTCGAAACAAGGGTTATGAAACCCTAATTTGTGAAAATCATAAGGCAAAGGGTTTAATTGCCATAAACCCTAATTTTATAAAATTCAATCAATTTCATAAATTTCAATAGAAAGGAATCTTTGGCTCTGATACCACTGATGGGCTTTGAGCATAACAAACAATCCCTATGTGTGCATGCAACACTAAATTATAGGATCTATGTTTTCACTATTGGACAGGAAAGTATTGAACACAAAACAAGAAACCCCAGGAGGAAACTATAATTTTCGAAATTAACAATAACTAGGGTTAGCATACATACCCTGATTGTTATATTGTAATAACATTGAATTCCTTGAAGATCTTGACTTGAGAGCAAGTGTCACAAGTGTAACACCTCTAATGGCTCATAAACACACTAAGCAAGAGGATGAGAGGAGAGAGTAAGAGGAAGCTCAATAATATGATTTCTAATTAATATATTATTTTCATAATACATTAATAAATCATATATATTAATTTATTATTCCAAAAAGTAAATTCTTCCTCTTTTTCAATAAATCATCATGTCTAGTGGCTAGTATGAAGGATACCCAAAAGGACTATGTTACCATCAATTCAAGTACATACCAATTATAGTTATGGGGTTAGACACCTAATCCAATAAAAGCAACTAGAGTAAAAGGTTTTCTCAAAACATTAGAGTAAAATCATAACAGTCAATGCAAAATAAATCTCCATGGGATGCAATGTGATCAAGCCAAGCCCTTGCTTTTGGAACTGGAAGTACCTGAAAATGCTTAAAACATAAATGTAAGCACAATCTTAGTGAGTTCCCTAAGGGTGTATACCATACATGTGAATGGTCACATCCCTAAGGGTGTATTTCAACCTATGTGAATGCTATGATCCAACCATAGTTTTACAATCACTTCCATTGCTGCAGCCCAAATGCAGTGCCATGATCCAACCATGGTCTTCCATACACGTAATGTGATCCAACCAGTCTTTTATGCAAGTGTTGTGATCCAAACGTATTCTTTCATGCTAGATTCATAAAGACAGTGTAGCATCCGACATAGTATAGTGAGAAGACTCACCTTACAGTCGTATCGGGAAAATCACCATAGAAAAAGTCCTGATACTAGCACTACAACCCACCTAGCGAAGAACCCAAGGTCAAACCTTATTCCACCCTCTATGACTATCAAATTGAATAAAACTCCAAAAAATAAAAAAAAATCAATGCTCAAAGTTAACTGTAGATGACCTCCACGTCGTGGCCAATCCATGGCTATGTTGTCGAAATCTCTAGCCAAAACATTTGCAAATCCTTCTTTATCCATGTTGTGGTAGCAAACTTGCCATGCCATGGGTCCTGTGCATGGTCAGCTTAATGGATTTCATCCTAAATCCATTAAGCTCATAGCTCGTAATTTCCAGAAGGCTTTTAGGGACCCTAATTTTCCATAAAAATTCAATCTTTATAGACATTCATGACCCATGGATGTCTTCCACTTTTCTAGGTCAAAAAGTTAAAGAATATGCTTTAATTTCATGCAGCCCCCTCCCTCCTCCCCTTCCCCCAACACTCCCTCAAAGTCTAGATCTATAAGGCATATTTCTCTAGGGACTATGGAGAGCCATAAAGTTGCAAAAATTATTTGTTATAATCATTCAAACTTCACTTATGTGGATGTAACATCCCCCCCTCTGGCACGTATCACAATATTGTCCGCTTTGGGCCACTCGGCACTAGGACTTCCTAGGGGGTCACCCATCCCGGTACTACTCCCGCCCGAGCACGCTTAACTGCAGAGTTCTTATGGGATCTGCTGCCCTCACGGCTTTAAAACGCGTTGTGTTAAGAAAGGTATCCACACCCCTTATAAGGAATGCTTAGTTCTCCTTCCCAGCCGATGTGGGATCAGATCTAACCCACTCTCACCCCCCATTATAGGGTTCGACGTCCCCATCGAACACATCGACCCGTGCCCTAGCTCTGATACCATTTGTAACATCCCCCTCTGGCACGTATCACAATATTGTCCACTTTGGGCCACTCGGCACGAGGACTTCCCAGGGGGTACTCCCGCCTGAGCACGCTTAACTGCAGAGTTCTTATGGGATTTGCTGCCCTCACGACTTTAAAACGCGTTGTGATAGGGAAGGTATCCACACCCCTTATAAGGAATGCTTAGTTCTCCTTCCCAACCGATGTGGGATCAGATGACTCGTCGAGTTTCTTAGATTTGCAATCAAACTTTAACGCCACCCGTCGAGTTTCCTCCTAGCGACTCGACATATACACACGCATACATATCCTGGAGAAACCCATCCAACTCGCCGAGTTGTTCTTTAACTCATCGAGTCTTATGGCAATCTTCATCGGACTCGCCGAGTTGTTCATCCAACTCGTCGAGCTCTTGGCCATCTTTTTGCGACTCGCCGAGTTCCTTCAGTCCTTAAGCCGTACAGACTCATTTAATCCATGTAATGGCTCCAAATTACATATCCTAGCTTTAAGGGCATTCCTTTCACGCAAAGTTGGAAACTTTGCTTGCATGCATGGCTAAAAAGGTTCTTAATCCCAAATCTAAGCTCTTAATGGAGTTTCATGCACAAGGGGGGCCTCAACCACAACCAAGACAGGAACTTTATGACTCTAGAACTTGGGAAAGGTCTAGATCTGAAGTTACTACTTCAGATCTAGCTCATGTCTTGCAATACCACCTTATTTAAACCATAAAAACCCTAGATTTCCACCATATGAGGTCTAGAAGGAAAGGAAATAAAGATGTCAACTTGATACCTTCAATGGATTCTAACTGAGGTAGATTTCAGATTTTCACTCCTTCCTTGCTCCTATCCTCTTGTTCTCCAAGTTACTCCTCCCACAAAATCTTCCTTCTAAGCTTACAATGCACACGAATGACATAACACACGGGTTAGGGTTTCTATGAGCTCCCAAGGACTACAAGGAGGCCAAATGAGGCTTATGCCTCCTTAAATAGAGTGTAGAAACCTAGGATTTAGGGTTTCATCTGACAGATCCTACTCGTCGAGTTCCTTTATGGACTCGGCGAGTAGGTTACTAAATGTACGATCGCACCTCGCTGCTACTCGACGAGTGGGGCACCCTTAACTCGTCGAGTAGGACTTATAACCAAAGAGATTCTTACTTAAATACATACCTAAGAATCTGGGCGTTATAATTCTCCCTTACTTGAACTAGACTTCATCCTCGAAGTCTTCTGGAATAAACATCATTGGGTAGTGCTCACGCATCTCTGCCTCCGGCTCCCATGTCCACTCGGATCCCCTCCGATGTTCCTACTGTACCTTCACCAAAGGTATCTCCTTGTTCCGAAAAATCTTTTTCTTCCTCTCCATGATGGCCACATGCCTCTCCACGTAGTTCAGGCGCTCATCGACCTGAATATCATCCAGTGATACAACCGTCTCCTGGTCCTTGATGAACTTTCGTAACTGCGAGGCATGGAACGTGTTGTGAATCTGGCTAAGCTCCTCTGGAAGCTCAAGCCTATAAGCCAAATTGCGAACCCTTGCAATGACCCTGAATGGCCCAATATATATAGTGTCCGATTTTCCCCTCTTCCTGAAGCAGATCACACCCTTCTAGGGCGAGACCTTTAGGAGTACCATATCACCCACCTGAAATTCCAACCCAGATTGGCGCCTATCGGCATAACTCTTCTCCCGACTCTGGGCGGTCTTCAGTTGCTGCCTGATATGTTGAATCTTCTCGGTAGTCTGTAAGACCACCTTTGTCCGACTAATCAACCTGTGACCAACCTCACCCCAACAAACTAGGGTGAGGCACCTCTGCCCGTATGATAGCTGTTGTTATAGGTGAACTCCACGTGAGGTAAGTGAGAATCCCGACTTCCACCGAAGTCAATGACACACACCCTCAACATATCCTCGAGGGTCTGAATAGTCCGCCCGCTCTGGCCATCTGTCTGCGGGTGGAATGCTGTGCTGAAGTGCAATCGCGTGCCCAACTCCTCGTGAAATTTCTGCCAAAAGCGGGAGGTAAACCTAACATCCCGATCAGAGATAATGGAAATGGGAATCCCATGGCGAGACACGATCTCGCGAACGTATACTTCGGCCAACTTTTTGGCCGACGAACTCTCCTGTATGGATAAGAAATGGGCACCCTTGGTCAATCAATCCTCGATGACCCAAATGGCATCAAACCCCTTCGCCGTCCTTGGTAGCTTTGTGACAAAGTCCATCGTGATATGTTCCCATTTCCACATGGGAATCTCCAGGGGCTGCAGCTTGCCATGCGGCCTCTAATGCTCGGCCTTGACCATCCTACAGGTCAAGCACCTCTCGACGTACCAAGCAATCTCGTGCTTCATACATAACCACCAGTAGCTTAAACGAAAATCCTGGTAGATCTTGGTGGCCCCTGGGTGAATAGAGAAGTGAGACTTATGAGCCCCATCCATAACCATCGACCTAACCCCACCAGACATCGGAAACCAAACCCGACCACATCGGGTCAGTAATCCCAGACTATCGTGCACGAACCCGGTATTCTCACCCTTGATCCTCTCCAACTTCCAATTCTCCGGTCGTATGCCCTCTGTCTGAGCATCTGATCAAGCTCATAAGCGGGGAATCCACCGCTATCCTCATACATGTCGCGGGGGTGGAAGACCCAGCCGACTTACGGCTCAAAGTATCCGCAACCACATTCGCTTTACTAGGGTGGTAAAGGATCTCACAATCGTAGTCCTTGACTACATCCAGCCACCTGCGCTGCCTCATATCCAGGTTCAGTTGATCCAGGATGTGTCTCAAGCTCTTGTGATCCATGTAAATGGTACAACGGACCCCATAAAGGTAATGTCTTCATATCTTGAGGGCGAACACCACCGCCCCCAGCTCCAAGTCATGCGTAGGGTATTGTGTCTCATGCGGCTTCAGCTGCCGCAATGCGTAGGCTATCACTCATCCCCTATGCATGAGGATCGCTCCTAAACCTATGATGGGTGCATCACAGAATACCACGAAATCCTCAACTCCCTCAGGGAGTGTCAAGACTGGTGCCTCACACAAACGCTGACGGAGGGTCTCAAACACCCCCTGCTGCTCAGGACCCCTCCGGAAATCCACCCCTTTCCTCGTTAGATGAGTGAGGGGTACTACAATCTTGGAGAAATCCTGTATGAATCTACGGTAGTATCCTCCCAACCCCAGAAAACTCCTAATATATGAGGGAGATTTGAGGACCTCCCACTGCATAACTGCCTCGCTTTTGGCCGGATCGACCAAAATCCCCTCCTGGTTGACGAGATGTCCGAGGAATTAGACCTCTCGCAACCAAAACTCACACTTCGAGAACTTGGCGTACAGCCGTTCTCATCTCAGGACTCCTAATATCTCTCGCATATGCTCCTCATGCTACTCCCGGGTCTTGGAATACACCAAGATATCATCGACAAACACTATGACCCAGCGGCCAAGCATCGGTCTGTATACTTGATTCATCAGGTGCATAAACACTACTGGCGCGTTGGTGAGCCCAAACGGCATCACAACGAACTTGTAAGGTCAATAACGAGTTCGGAATGCGATCTCCTCCACGTCCTCCTCTCTGACCCTGACCTGATGACACCCAGACCTCAAATCTATCTTGGAAAACCAAGATGTGCCCTGCAACTGATCGAGGAGGTTGTCTATCCTTGGGAGTGGGTAACGGTTCTTCACTGTTAACTTGTTCAACTCCCAGTAATCAATGCACATTCGGTGCGAACCTTCCTTCTTCTGGACAAAAAGAATTAGCGCTCCCCATGGAGAACTGCTAGGTCGAATGAACTGCTTGCCCAACAGTTCCTGTAGCTGCGATGACAACTCCTGCATCTCTGGTGGCACCAATCGGTACAGTGCCTTAGCGATAGGGGCCACACCTGGCACCAGGTCGATCCTGAAGTCGACCCGCCTCTCCGGAGGTATCCCTGACAACTCCTCCATAAACACATCTGCAAACTCCCTAACCACTGGTATGTCAGAAACCGAATATTGGTCTCTGACTCGCGTATCTAAAACATACGCTAGATAACCCATACACCCATGGCGAATGTACTGTCGAGCCCTGGCAGCTGAACAAAACCTTGATCCTACTCTGGTTCCCTCACCATATACAACCAGTTCTCCCCCACTAGGGGTTCGAACCACCACTCGCTGACCCTCGCAATCGATCATAGCACCGAACCGACTAAGTCAATCCATTCCCACAATCACGCACACCTCCCCCATGGGAATCAGAGTCAAATATATAGGAAAGGACACCCCAAAAATCTCCAAGTCACACCCTTGATAAACTGAAGAAGCAGAAACCCCGTGTTCGTTAGCGATAGATACTTGCAACGAACACTCTAACTCGCCTACTGGTGCACTGAACTCCCTACTAAATGACTGGGATACGAAGGACCGACTTGCCCTCGAGTCAAATAAGACCAAAGCAGGAAAAGAGTTCACCAAGAATGTACCTAGTTACAGGTACAACATATAAGCATACAACAGGTAAAGAAAATGAGATGAGGATAGAAAATTACTAGAAACCACAACTGGTGCTGCTTTGGCCTCCTCCGCTGTAAGCTAAAAAGCATGAACCTGAGCCTTCAGAGGCTCTTCCCTGACTGGTCTCCCACCCATGATCCTCAAAGTAGTTGGTGCTGCAGCCTGCACCGGTTTGGCGGCAAGTAGTGGATAGTTGGCCTTCATATGACCAACCTGATCATAGTGATAACATAACCTCACACCCTGAACAGGGGCGGTATGGCGACAATCCTTCGCGTAATGCCCCTCCTTGCCACACTTGTGGCACCCACTACCAACCCGACATACACCAGAATGACCCTTGCCACACTTTCAACAAGTGAGACCCTGCTGACCCCTGGTCCTAGTATCAGCGGTCTTCGACTGCTTTGGTGCTAGCTGCAACTGTGCCAGGGCCGACCGGTTCTCCCTCAGCTGCAACTAAATCTCCAACTCCCGCCATCTTTCAGCCACCTGCAACTCCAAAAGAGTATCACATCGCTGGGTAGATACCAATTGCTGGATATCAGTCTTGAGCATACTCAGATAACGGGTCATCTGAGACTGCTCAAAAGCGAAATCTGGGCAGATGATCGCCTGCTCAGTGAACATACTAGTGATCTCCTTCACCGGCTCCCCATCCTGTCTCAAACTCAAAAACTTCTGTCCCAATCGTTCCCGCTCACCCCGTGGAATGTAACGGGCATGGAAAATATCTCTGAACTGCTCCCAAGTAACAGCAGCTTTCTGATCATCAGTGTATGCCCCAGTAGCAAGTCTCCACCAGTCCTTGGCCCCAAACCTAAGCAGGTTCAGAGTACACCTGACGTTTTGGTCAGTAGGACACGAGCAGGTGAAGAAACACCCTCCACATCTGAAATCCATCTCATAGCCTTGATAGAATCCTGTCACAACTGGCATTTTGCTAGGAAATTCTATTCTCATGTAAACATCATCCATTGTAAAAACATGTACTCTAAATGAATATCATGCTCTATGTTCACTCAGTACATCTCTTATAGTCAATTATGTGTTGAAAACCCTAGAGATTCCGGTTCAAGTTTAATAGGAACTAGGATTCTCTTATTGGTCCTAATGGCCCAATAAACTTTTAACTTGATCACTTTGGGCCTAAAAACCCTAATTGGGTTCTAATTGGACCCACACTAAAAAAAACTTAACATTTTGGGCCATAATGAGCCTAAAATGGATTAGTTTATCCTAATGGGCCTTATTGGACCATAACAACTCCAACAAAACCTAATGGACCTAAAACCCATCCCTTTATCTTATGTTGGGCTGTAAGTACTTCCAAGGGCCCAATGGGTTGAAAATTTTTAATTAGACTTCATAAAAATCGAGCAAGGCCAAGGTTGGGCTCCAAACCATTTCATTTTCATTTATCTTGGCCCATTGTCAGCCCAACATCAATTAAAACAAAAAAAAAACTCATGGGAGAAAATGGGGTGACACTTCGTAAATAATTGTTGAATATCCATGAAAGAGTGCATGTATCCATGCACCGCTCACATCACACCCCTTAAAGAGTCAACTTATCTCCCTCCCATATCTCACTCTAATTCTCGGCGACACTCTCATTTTCTCCAACCTCTCTCTTTTTAAACTCAACAATACTTCTCTGGATCATCTAAAACTCCTCCATTCACTTTCCTCAAGAAAACTGTGAGTATAAGGAAGATCTTCAAGAGAATCACTTCAAGCTTCATTTTGTGGTAAGATCTTGCAAATACAAGTGTCATACTTCATCTTTAAACTCATTTACTCCTCTTACACCAATGTGTTCGTGAATCATAGTCTTAGTGCACCTTAGAGCTCTAAGATCAACTCAATAACACATCTAGGACCGAGGTCTCTTCACTTCTTCATCAAAAATCGAAACATCAAAGCAAAGGTGAGTTCATAACCCGTATTTTCTCCTTTTACTTGGTTTTCGGGGAGAATACAAGTTTCTTTGTGTAGATCTATGTGTATATGCATGATTATGTGTGTTTTCTTGAATCATTTGGTGATTATGTGTTGCTTACATCATAAGTATAAGAATATGTTAAGAATATGGTTTTTACCACTTGGATCTTCCTAACAACCTTGAGAAAAATATGTGTTATCACATAAAATACATGTAAAATTGTAAATCTGGGATTTATACACTTAAAATAGCAAAAACAAGTGTTGTGTTCCAAGATCCATAACCTAAACTCAAAAATCAGCTTTTGACATAAAAGTTTTAGGCCAATCTCGTACTGTTTTGACACCCTTAACGGATATATTTTTCAAAACTGTTTTACATGCATAAAGTTCAGGTTTCTACCTTTAAAATGACTACTCTCATGTTTTATAAGATTTTTCAACAATTTTTGATGAATTTTACAAAACTGCCTATTAGATTTGAAATAATTTCGGACCAGCCTTTGAAGGTGAGAAATTTCACACTTGTTAGAAGCCATTAAAAATTATGAGAAAAATTGAGAACAAAGTAGACAAAATTTGAAACTTCTAGAGTTTACGGATCCGAATTTCGATGTATAGTGGTTTTTCTACGAATTTTCCAACAACTAGGTCAGAAAAGCCCAAAACCAGGAAAATGCATGTTTTCACAAAAGTCAAGCCAAAAATGATATTTTTGACAAAAATGGGTTTAAAATGTTATTTTTACCACAAACTAGTCATCAACACAAGTATTGAACAAAATGGAGACATAGGTCTTATTTTTACAAAAATTGGGTCTTAGTTGTAAATTTTGGCTTATTGGGCCAAGAACGTCATTTATACAAAAAGCGGGTTTTATGCTATTTTAGTAAATAGTTGAACCAAAACCAATGATAAACTAACAAACAGATTAATTTGATCATTTTCTAGGTTATTCGGCCTTAGTGGCCCATTTTTATGTGTTATAGGTCATGTATACTATTTATATGTTTATTGGGCCTTAGTGACCCATTAACATGTGCGACGGACCTTGGATACTATTTGTGTACTATTTGGGCCTGTAAATACCTTACATGTGAAATGGGCCTTAGTTGTCCTTTAATATATATTTCGGGCCCATGTTATATAGACTTATTCCAATTGGGCCTTAAAATGATTTACATGTTTAGCGATGCCTTAGTGGTTCACTTACATGGTTCATTGGGCCTGGAATGAGTTTATACTTTTCTTCGCGTAAATTCAATTAAGGATCTAGTAAGTTTTGACGGTTGGCACCTATTAAGTGTTCGATCGTAGCCTGTAGTTATAACCAGAGTCTCTTGGAGGGAGAACGGGGATTTGTGTATAGATCTATACGTGGATGACACCCCATACCTGAGTTGGTCGGTACAGTGAGACTAACTCAGTCTAGGGTGAAGAAAACCTTATAGACAATCATCAAAACCGGCGTCCAACAATGCCAAGATAGGCGAAATTGTCATTATTTAGTATGGTTATGATGACTTATTTAGAGGAATTAACGTTTTGAAGTTTATGGAAGACCATTCTCTTTTCTCTTGGATTACTCGGAAACATACTCGTACTGGTACTCAACCTCGGGGGTTGGTATGACAGCTTTCTCTTTTACAGACAACATCGGTTTTTCTGGGAAGATTCTTTTTACATGCTCTTTATATTCTCTCTACATTCTCTTTACCTTTTTAGTCAAATAAACAATAACATACATGCATCAATACAAGATCTGACACAAACATACTAAACAGTTTGCAGAAAATATAGGATTTTCTGGTGGTTTCAAAGTTATACAAATCATTTTCACAAACATGCTTATGAAGTCACCTACATTTTTATGTTGACCTTTTTAAATTAACTTGTATTCACAAGAAACCGTTGAAGCAGGATGAACGAAACAAACTAATGGATATTGTGTTATATTTTGTTTCATCATACTCTCATTATTTTGGCATGTAATATTCAAATACAATACTCGATGTAAACAATGAATGTTGTTATATTACATGTGTGATGATGATGATGTTATGTTTCAATTATATACTCTGTAATTATACTACAACAATGAAGTCACGCTCAAGCCCCTGGACGTTTCCGCGGCCTGGTTTGAGGGTGTGACAGATTCGTATCAGAGCATTGTTTATAGTGAACTAGCATATGTAATCATATAGGATATGCAACTATAAATATAATGGGACTAAACTACTCTGAACATCATAATTAAAATATGTACTTATGTGTGCATTTTAGATTAATAACACAATGGGAACAGTAAAAGTCTTTGGAAGATTTGAGCATCGCTATTAAACCCGGACAGTTATGTAGTCGTATTGGGGTGAATGTTGCCTGATCAACTACAATCGTTCAAAATATGACCAACATGTGTTCGCGAGTAATTTTGATGGACAATGAATCAAAAACTTACCATTTAATTATCCAAAGAGCTTATAGAACGAAACCTAAAGAAAATTTAAATACTATAGGAGAATTTGGGGTGCTATTTGTTTCTAGTAATTATACCCCTTCGTGCAATACACTATAGACGGACATCATTAGCCAGGAAACCCCTATCTCCCTAGTCAGGGAAAAGAAGGGTAGATCGACCTAGAGGAAGACCGAGAAGGAGACTCAAAGGAAGAACCAGAGGAGAAACATGAACCAGAACTTGCAGATGAACCCACCGAGCCAGTAGTGAACCTCGAAGAGGAAGCGCCTAAGGGCGATGATGATGATGATGATGATGATGAATCGGATGCAAAATCAGATGTCATCAATCCTCCATACAGATCCCGAGTACCGGCTTATTGTATGGGCCCTGAGGACCCCACGCCCCATGGGCAAACGATATTTGGAGATGGAGTCACCAGCAGAGAACACGACTACACTACGGTAGGAACTGAGGTCTCTTCGATATTAGTCCTAGAGGACTAGCTGACTGGGCCCTCCCAGTCATGGTCCAGCGCACCCGAGATGTTGGCAACCAAACTCAGGACACCCACAATCAAATGGACCAAATGCAGGCTGCTGCTGAGAGAACTGAGAGACAAACCGAGGAAGTGATCGGGACTCCTAAACGAGGCAGTTAGTTCGGGAGGCACAACTATGAGACACCGAGCGACAAGTAGCTCATCTTCAGGGTGCATCCACTTTACCTGAACCACAACCAGACACTTTCCACCACAATTAGGATCAACTCCCCCCCCCCCCCCCCCCCCACTACGATTTGTTATGATTCTCTTTTGTATACTAGGATGGTCCTTACCAATGAAACAATTGTGTGCTATCTTTATTTCATAAATTCAATTATATGCATAACCAAACCCTCGAAACAAATAGATACTTAAGGATCTCGAAACCAAAAACAACCCATATACTGTAAGGATAGACGTAACGACCGTGCCAAATTTGTGATTACCTACTACCGTAAATACATCATAGGGATGTAAATGGAAACAATGAGAATCATACAAAAAGACACGAAATTTATAGAGTACAACCAGGAAAGATGATCATTACTTACGATCTGGCTAAACATCATGCAGAATGAAAAATGTCATCCCACCGAAATAACAAGCACACTCGCGAGACACCGCTCCTGCAGATGGACTCTGCCACATTCCAATCTGCTGTAACAGCGGCAGTAACCACTGCTATGGCACAAATCAACGCACACAACACCAATAGAGGTGGAAATAACATTGAGAACTCCAGTTGAAGGAACGAGCATGGGAACCAACAAGTGATAGCTTATCAAGGCGCCCCAAACCCCAAGCTTAAGAGCAGGAAGCGGAAGAATGGAAGTAAGAGAACGATACAACCCACTCAAGGGTTCTTGAAGAAGCAACATGTTGTTGCTATCCATGCAACTATGACCCCTACTACATCAACACCAACGAGATCATATTCTGGAAGCCTTCCAAAATGCAACTAGTGCAATTTCCATCATAAGGGAGCCTGTCGGGAGCTGCATTGTAAGAAATGCAACCGAAAGAGTCACACCACCAAATGCTGTAGAACTTATCCACAACAAAATCGTCAGCCAAACAAAAACAACAACAACCACAAAAATCTTAGCAACAACACCAATGATGATACCAATCACACATGCTATGGGTGAGGAGGAACCAATCACTTCAGGCGGAATTTCCCCAAGGCTAACAATCAAGGAGTAGAAGGATCAAGATGGGTCCTGACCTTGGGTCAAGGCGAAGCAGTCCAAAATCCGACGGTTGTTACTGGTACATTCCCACTTAACAACCCATTCTCTTGCATCTTATTCGATAGTGGAGTTGTGTAACGACGCAATTTTCAAGGCCAAAAATTTCATTTTTGAATTAACGCATTTAACAAGCATTTTACGAAAACATTGTCAATATAACTTTCATTACAAAATCATAATGTTGTATTTCAAACCATAACATCATAAGTATTGAAAAATCAGAGTACAGTCCCAAAAACTTTTTGCGGAAACATGTGTGTGTGTGTGATGTGCTGCTACATCGCCGACTCTTTCCCCTTTGACGAAGAGGTACCTGAAACCAAAACTAAAACTGTAAGCATGAAGCTTAGTGAGTTCCCCCATCATACCACATACCATACAATATCGTCGGTATCTTTCAACTGGTAACCTTCATCGGTATCTTTCAACCGGTAACCTTCATCGGTATCTTTCAACCGGTAACCATCATCGGTATCTTTCAACTGGTAATTAACATCGGTATCTTTTAACCAGTAATCAACATCGGTACCTTTCAACCGGTAACTGGGGACTATTTCACCCCCTACTACTAGCAATCAATCAACAGATATAAGGATACAGTCAGGCATATCCGGGTACTGACCTACCCTTGGGTCCTAAGGACCACTGTTAGGGAAACTAATCCCTACCATACGCATGACATACTACTCAGATAAACCTCATAACCAACACATAACCAGACCAAGATAATTATCACAAAGACCATTATCTTCTAAATACCCCTTTTTGGTGGGCCAACATAGTGGCCTTAGACCCACCCCTATTGGAAGGTAACTCACCTCAATTTCGTGAAATGTCTGAACTATCCTTGGCGCACAAGTCGACTCCCAACGACTCCTTGATCCCTACTCGACAACCTTCAAGTCAACACATATCACATATAACCCTAAACAGGGTTAGCCCAAGTTCAGTCAAAGTCAACATTCAGTTGACCTGACTCGCCGAGTTGGCCTACCAACTCATCGAGTCCATGCTTCTCTAATCCCACACAAAAACTCAGCTCCACTCGTCGAGTCTAGCAAAAACTCGATGGGTTCTCCTTCAATCATAACATCGGGACCATCTTCATCTGACTTGCCGAGTTTCTTCTTGAACTTGTCGAGTTCATCTCCAACTTATGAACTTGTCCAGTGTATGACGCACCGAGTTGTATGAACAACTTTTCGAGTCCATCTTCAAAGATTGGGAGATTGCTATGGACTCGCCGAGTCTGCTCATACCACTCGCCGAGTCCCATGGCTCCTAGGTCCCTTTTCGCATCTAAACCTACACGGGACATCCTTCCTAACACTTACACATTCACCGAAAGGGTTTGGGTGCACAATGGTCACCGAATCGTCGAGTGCCAAGAACCACTCGCCGAGTCCAACCGTGACCAATGCCATACAGTCGATTTAAATAAGGTCTAACACACTAAAACCATAGATCTGGCCTTCTAATGCCTATTTTAGACGTAAAGTTCTAAACTTGATGCACATGCATGGGGTTTTTAGCTCAAAAATCCATATAAAGTGTCCTACAATGTGCATGGGGCTCTCATGGCCATAAAGTTGGCAATTTTATGCCATGAGACCCCTCTTAAGGCTCAGATCTGAAGGCTAGAGTCCACATAACACTCCTTAATTCCGAAAATGGCTTGAAAGCCCTAAATGCACCAAAGATCTATAATCTAAAGATGAACAACCAAATGGAAGACCAAAGCAGGAGAATTTTAGTAAGCTGAAGATGGAATGAGATTTCTGGATCCACAAGCCCCAAGCCGAATACTTAAGCTCCTCTTCTTCCTTCCAAGCTTCACAAGTCAACAAAAGCACCAGAATGGCCTTAACACACACACACACACAATCGGCTAGGGTTTCGATATGCAGCTCTAGGAGAGTGTTAGGGACAAGGGAGGCTGAGTTAAGGTGTGTATATAGGGCGCAAACCCTCATATTAGGGTTTTTGTCCAGACAGCACAGACTCGTCGAGTCTGGTCTCTAACTCACCGAGTCAGCCACTTAACTCCCGTATCCAATCCGCTTCTACTCGACGAGTTGGGCCACCAACTCGCCGAGTCCCAGGCCAAAATGTAAAATACTTAATTTAGAAATACGTACCATGAACCAGGTGCTACAAGTTGAGCGAAGTTTCGTTAGTAACGAATTCAAGCACTTACTAAAACAACAACCCCAGAAGCTAAACGAAGCCTCCACGGTGGAGATGGCTAATGTGAAAAATCAAATTAACCCAGGATATTTAAGTGGAGTACACCTTAACACTAAACAACCATTGATTTCAAATAAAATTTAATGCCAGTAAATATTAGGAGTTTTGATGTGATAATTGGCATAGTTGGGTTAAGCCCCACCATGCTGATACTATGTGCCGTGAGAGGGCCATTTGCCTTCACCTCCCAATTACAAAACCGTAATAACCTATGGTGATAAACTTGCCACCAATCCTCATTCTATCTCGTGCAACAATGCACGGAAGTTCCTGGACCAGGAGAACTACATTTTCCTCATTCTTGTTGTGGACAAGATCAAGGAAGAAGTCAGCATACAAGGTATTTCAGCAGCATATGATTCTCCAGATGTATTTCCCGAAGAACTTCCGGGAATATCGTAGAGGGACAAGGTGAATTTCGAATCGACCTCGTGCCGGGAACCACATCAATTGTTAATTCACCCTATAGATTGACTCCCACTGAAATTTAGAAGTTATCCAGTCAATTAAGAAAAAATTTCAGCAAAGGATCCATTGGACCAAGCTTTTCACCCGGGGAAGCTCCGATCTTCTTCATCAAGAAAATGGATCCTTCAGATTGTGCAACGATTTTAAGGAATTGAGTAAGCTCACTATCAAAAACCGATACCCACTCCCTCGGACTAACGGCCTATTTGAACAGCCGCACGAAGCTAGTGGCTTTTCCAAAATAGATGTAAGAACCAGTTATCATCAGCTCTTACTCTGAGAAGAGGACATTCCAATAACTGCTTTGCGAATTCGTCACGGCCATTTCAAATTTGTCGTTATACCCTTCGGTGTAACGAATGCTCCCATGGTTTTCAAGGACCATACGAACCGCGTTTTCCCAACCATTCCTAGTCAGCCTTATCATTAGTTTTTCATAAATAACATACTCGTCTGCTCACGAAGCAAGAATAAAACACTATCAACACCTACGACCGGCCTTGGAAAGCATCAACGTCGGAGAATATCGCGGACAAAGCACTGCGTGGATCGAGATAACGCAATTACTCCAAAAAATTTGACAGTCACTTCGGAAGGCTATTGGAATACAGCTAGTCATGAGCATTGCGTACCACCCTTAAACCAATATCCAAATCGAACGGACCATTCAACCACTCGAAGTCATGCTCTAAGTCTGGATGCTTGAATTCAACAAGTCATGGGATACCCAGTTACCTTTGATTGAATTCTCATACAATAACAGCTATCGCAAGAGCATCAAGGTTGCTCCTTTTGTGACTCTTTATGGTCATAAATGCAGATCACTCACCAGTACTCTCATGGGACCAGAGACCATTCACGAAACGACAGAGAAGATAATCCAAATCTAAATCCGACTTCAAGCATCACGAGACGGACAAAAGAGTTGTGCTGACAAATGATGAAAACCTCTAGAATTCCAAGTCGAAGTTCGGGTATTATTGAAGGTATCTCCCTGAAAGGGAATGATCCGCTTTGGGAAATGGGGAAAACTAAACCCGCGATATATCAGACCCTTCGAGATTCTTACCCAAATTGGTCCGGCAGCCTATAAGCTGCAGCTACCTTCGGAGCTCAACAATGTACAACCTGTGTTCCACGTCTCGAATTTGAAAAAGTGCTTATTGGATGAAACTCTTATCATTCCTTTAGAAAAGATCGAAATAAACAAGAATCTCTTGTTCGTCGAAGAACTAGTCGAGGTATTGGACAGGGAAGTAAAGCGTACAAAACAAAGCCGCATTCCGATTGTCAAGGTTCGATGGAACTCCAAGCGTGGATCGAAATTCACATGGGAACACGAAGACCAGATGAAACAAATGTACCCTCACCTATTCTCTCATTCATGATCCTATCTTCCGATAGAATGTCGGGACGAAATTCCTTCTAACGGGGGGATGATGTCACAATTGGCATTTTTCTAGGAAATTCTATTCTCATGTAAACATCATCCATTGTAAAAAACATGTACTCTAAATGAATATCATGCTCTATGTTCACTCAATACATCTCTTATAGTCAATTATTTGTTGAAAACCCTAGAGATTTTGGTTCAAGTTTAATATGAACTAGGATTCTCTTAATGGTCCTAATGGCCCAATAAACTTTCAACTTGATCACTTTGGGCCTAGAAACCCTAATTGGGTTCTAATTGGACCCACACTAAAAGAAAACTTAACATTTTGGGCCATAATGAGCCTAAAATGGATTAGTTTACCCTAATGGGCCCTATTGGACCATAACAACTCTAATTAACCCTAATGGACCTCAAACCCATCCCTTTATCTTTTGTTGGGCCATAAGTACTTCTAAGGGCCCAATGGGTCGAAAATTTATAATTAGACTTCATTAAAATCGAGCAAGGAAAAGGTTGGGCTCCAAACAATTTCATTTTCATTTCTCTTGTCCTATTCTCGGCCCAAGATCAATTCAAACAACAAAAAAACTAATGGGAGAAAATGGGATGACACCTCATAAATAATTGTTGGATATCCATGCAAGAGTGCATGTATCCATGCACCTCTCACATCACACCCCTTAAAGAATCAACTTATCTCCCTCCCATATCTCACTCTAATTCTCGGCAAAGCTCTCATTTTCTCCAACCTCTCTGTTTTCAAACTCAACAATACTTCTCTAGATCATCTAAAACTCCTCCATTCACTTTCCTCAAGAAAACCGCGACTATAAGGAAGATCTTCAAGAGAATCACTTCAAGCTTCATTTTTTGGTAAGATCTTGCAAATACAAGTGTCATACTTCATCTTTAAACTCATTTACTCCTCTTACACCAATGTGTTCGTGAATCATAGTCTTAGGGCACCTTAGAGCTCGAAAATCAACTTAATAACATATCTAGGACTGAGATCTCTTCACTTCTTCATCAAAAACTGAAACATCAAAGCAAAGGTGAGTTCATACCCCCTATTTTCTATTTTTACTTGGTTTTGGGGGAGAATACAAGTTGCTTTGTGTAGATCGATGTGTATATGCATGATTATGTGTGTTTTCTTGAATCATTTGGTGATTATGTGTTGCTTACTTCATAACTCTAAGAATATGTTAAGAATATGGTGTTTACCACTTAGATCTTCATAAGAACCTTGAGAAAATATGAGTTATCACATATAATACATGTACACTTGTAGATCTGGGATTTATACACTTAAAATAGCAAAAACAAGTGTTGTGTTCCAAGATCTACAACCTAAACTCAAAAATCAGCTTTTGACATAAATCTTTTAGGCCAATATCGAACTGTTTTGACCCCCTTAATGGAAATATTTTTTAAAACTGTTATACATGCATAAATTTCAGGTTTCTACCTTTAAAATGACTACTCTCAATTTTTATACGATTTTTCTACAATTTTTGGCGAATTTTATAAAACTGCCTATCAGATTTGAAATAATTTCGGACCAGCCTTTGAAGGTGGGCAATTTCACACTTGTAGAAGCTATTAAAAATTATACGAAATTTTTTGAACAAAGTAGACAAAATTTCGAAACTTCCAGATTTTACGGATCCAAATTTCGACATATGGTGATTTTTGTACGTGTTATCCAACAACTAGGTCAGAAAAGCCCAAAACCAGGAAAATGCGTGTTTTCACAAAAATAAAGCCAAAAATGATATTTTTGACAAAAATGGGTTTAAAATGTTATTTTACCACAAACTAGTCATCAACATAAGTTTTGAACAAAATGGTGTTGATGTATATTGTAAAAGTCGAATAGAGTGTTTTGTATAGTTTCGCATTTTATGTTATTTTACTAAGTCATTTTTATGCGAAGATAAAATGTATAGACTTAGTATACTTTTTGATGGTTCCCTATAAATAGGGACTTAGGCTAGAAGTTGTAGAACAATGCTTGAACTCACTTCTGATTAACTCTGTAATCAGACTTTATCAATATAAGATGTGATTAATATTTACTCTCTGTGTTCTTCATCTTAATTCATACAAATCTATCATTTCTGTTATAAATTCTCGATAAAAATTCTCATCAATTGGTATCAGAGCAGGATTCAAACTGCTTAGATCTGATTTTTGGATAAGAATCATTTGCTTTTTGAGTTACAAATTTACTCAAAATTTTCCGCGCATTTTTTATTTTGAAAATCACTTTTGATCTTCAGATTTGAATTGATTCTGCATTTGAATTGTTAATTCGAGTAATCGATTAGTGATTTGTGATCAATTCGTTTGATTAATTCTGAAATTCATCAAGTTTTCAAGTTTTCAGATATTTTCTGTGTTCATCAATGGCGAACTTCAACATGAATTCAATGACTTCTTTCTCTCACTTGCTTGGTTCATCAACTAAAATTCCGATGTTAATTCCAGAATACTATGATCAGTGGGCTGATAGAATGGAAGATTACTTAAACGGAATTGATGAAGAACTTTGGAAGTGTATTGATGGAACAGTACTAGCTCCTGCTAATGTTCAACCAATTGGATCATCTGTTGCGTCTACTGATGTTGAAGAACAATGCAATCGATTGAAGAAAAATGAAAAGAGATGCATGAGAGAACTAAGAGGTGCTCTACCTCCTGTGGTTTACAATTACATTCGTAGTTGTAAAACAGCTAAAGAGATCTGGAATACTCTAAAAGAAAAATATCAAGGAAGTGAAAAGACGAAGATCAACTCTGTGAAGCAGTGTCTCGTTGAACTGAAGGAATTCAGACAAAAGGATTCAGAAACTTTAAAAAGTTGTTATGATCGTCTGAACGAGCTTATATTTCGCTGCAACAGGTATGGAATTACTAGATCTACCATGGAGTTCAATCTCACTTTCATTATGAGTCTTCGCAAAGAATGGCGCGGTGTGAGCATGATGATAAAGAATCAACAATGTTTTGATACTACTACATTGAATGATCTGTACAATCAACTAAAAACACATGAATGTGAGGTCACAGAAATGTATGAAGAATCAAAACAATCTATTGGTGGTCCTTTAGCTCTTGTTTCAAAAGTAACAGAAACTGATGAAAAAGATGGTTCTGATATAGAAGGATTTTTGATGAACTCTGATGATGATGCAGTAGCATACTATTCAAACAACAAAGTTAAAAAGTTTTTCAAAAAGCCTTTTAATCCAAAAGGAAAGAATAGTAATGTGAAAAGTGAAGTAACAAGAACTGGAGGAGAAGAGAAGAAGAAAATGGAGAAGACAGATGGAAAACAGAAGAATGCGACTGAAGAGAAAAAGTTAAAAGGTGATTCAGGAATTTATTGCCACTACTGCAATGGTGCGAATCATTTTGCAGCTGATTGCATGTTGCGAAAGAAAGAAGAAAAGAAAGAAAAAATCAAAGATGAAGCTTATTATTCTGAAAAAATTGAAGAGTTAAGGGCAAAGAACAAAGGAGTGTCTTTGGTTGCTAAGGGAGAGTCGGATGAAGAAGAAAGTGGAACGTATCAGATCTGGTCTTCTGGATCTGATGATGAAGAAATGAGGCATCCAACACATCGAGCTATGTTCGCAAGTTTTGAGGACTGCGAAGAGAACATTTCTGGGAAATTTTTTTATGTCTAAATGCACAGACAAATCTCCCATGATAACCAAGGTACGTGCAATTCTTGAATCTTTTAACATTCCTTTATCTGCTTATGATGCTGAAATTGTTTCGTTTGATGATATTGTGGCTTATTTTGATTCTGTTATTGTGTCGGCTAGTAATGAAGCTAAGAAACTGAATGTGCAACTAAGTGAGACACAAAGGGAATTAGAAATAAAGATGAGCAGGGTAGAAAAATTACAATTGCAAATCAAAAACATAGATTGTGATAGGAATAATCTTTCGAATGATGTTAGATTGTTACTAGCACAAAGAAACATATATTGTAATTCAGCTAAAAGGTTGTTTGCAAAATTAACTGCTTTACATCATTCTTCTGATATTAGCAAAGAACAACATAGGAAACTTCTACCTTTTCTTGAATATGAGCGTGAAAAAGTTGATGTTGTTTCTTATGATTGCGAAAGTACAATTGCTCAATTTGACAAAATACCGGATGATAGATTTTCATATGGTATTGTCAAAATTGATGAATTTCTGAATGTTGATGAGTTGATTGATATTGTAAATGAAAGTTTGACAAAAAGTGAACAAGTGAAAATCTTAAAGAAAACCGAAAATTCAACTCTTACTTCGCAATTTAATTATGCTGATATTGATGAAAATTGTGATAATATGAGTGAAATCAGTGAAATTGAAGAAGAAGAAGAAATTGATTGTTCTCAATTGTCAATTGTTAATATCACATCTAAGATCAAAGGTACAGAAATAGTAGTTGATTCAATAGTAGAGGATAAAGTTGATAAATCTTCAACTTCGCAGCATTGTAAGTTTGATAATGTGGAAGTTGAAAGCTGGAAATCTGATGATACTAATGAAATTAAAGAAGAAAAGCAAAATTCAACTGATACACATCAAAGGGTTGTGGTTGATCAAGTGTTTGAAAATACAAAAGAATTTGAAAAAGTTTTAAAAGACAAAGGTGCACATTATTTGGAAACCAACACAGTGGTATATCCGAATTTTGTATGTACTGATAAAGCTATTTTTCAAAATCAAGTTTTTGTTACTACTGGAAATACTGAGAAAATTCATCCTGAGTTCAATAAAATTAAAAGTCAACACCTGAAGGATTCTTCGCAAATCAAAACACAGTAGAAAACAATTTAACTCAAAATTCTTATGTGTTTCAAAAACAAAAATCATTACAAAAATGGGTGGTTAAAGGTGAAAAATCAAACAAACCTTTTGAAAAAGTTGAAAAATCAACGGTTGAAATGAAATTAAATTCTCAAGAATTCAAATTGATGGTTGAAACTTTTTCACCAGAAAATAATGTTTCAAAAAGACAAGCAAGAAAAGCAATATTTTGGCAAGTTGTGAATAATGAATAACAACAAATTTCAAAAACATCGTCAAAATTTCAAGATAAAAACACTAACACAACTTCAAGTTTTCATAAACAAATAAATTCTGTTGATAAGGTTTCATATATTCGCAAATATGACAACAATAGAAAATTTGAGAATTTGCAAAAATTTGCAAATAATCAAAAGTTTCCAAATGTTGACAAATTCACGAATAATTCATCAAATTTGAAGAAATCAAATCAAGTTAAAGCGAAATTTTCACCACAACAACCAAATTTTCCAAATCCTTCAATATCATCAAAAACCAAAGTTTCATACATCAAAGGAAAGACTGATGTAAATATGATCAATAAATGGTTTGAAGGGAAAGGAAAGAAATATCAAAGTGCAAAGTTTTCAGAACAAGAAATCAAAAATGTCTTTGATAATTTTGCAAATAATTCTTCAACTGCTAGTACATCATCTCATAATTCGCAAGTTCCGGTTCAAAAATGGAAACCAGTTATCAAACATGCGAATGTTGTGAAGGATAAGATTACAATCAATGCGAATCCAAAACTAGTGAATGACTATATTTCAATATCTAGAACTGATGATGCTGATATAATGGATTCAGTAACAAACAAAGTGAAAACATGGTTTTCAAATTCCAAAAAGTTGTTTCATTCTACTAATGATGGACCCAATAAGTCTTGGGTTCCTAAATTCTTTCATTAAATGCAGGTGTTATGTGACGAGCAATATGATCCAAAATGGCATATTGATAGTGGTTGCTCTCGTCATATGACTGGAAGAAAGGAAAACTTGCGAGATTACCGAAGTTCGGAGAATGCTGGAGTTGTCAAATTTGTAAATAATCACAAGTGTCAAGTGAAAGGATATGGGAAAGTCACAAATGGAAACTTCACAGTAAACAGAGTTGCTTATGTTGAAGGACTTCAACACAATTTGATTAGTGTATCACAACTTGTTGTTGCTACTGGAAATCAAGTAGTGTTTAATGAAGAAGGAAGTATCATCTCAAATGCAAAGATGAATGAAATACTTCTGAAATCTAAACGATATGGTGATATGTTTACATTGGACATCAAACCAATTGTGGGAAAACCAGCTGTGTGTTTACTATCAAAAGCATCAAATGATCTCAGCTGGCTTTGGCATCCAAGATTGTCACATTTGAACTTTCGAAATATAAATAAACTTGTAACTGAAGATTTAGTTCGAGGTTTACCAATATTAAAATTTGACAATGATTCTTTATGTGCAGCTTGCGAACAAGGAAAACAACATCGAAAAGGTCATCCGATTGTCATAGATTCAAAGATAGTAGATCCATTGGAACTTCTTCACATTGATCTATGTGGACCATCAACTGTTGCAACAATAAATAAAAAGCGGTATATTTTAGTTGTTGTAGATGATTTCTCTAGATTCACATGGGTATTTTTTCTCAGGTTGAAATCTGAAGTTGCTCAGACAATGATTGATTTTATCAAAAAGATTGAGATTAGTTTGAAAAAGAATGTACGAAAAATTAAAAGTGATAATGGTTCAGAGTTTAAAAATCAAACTCTTGACAATTTTCTTACAAACAAAGGTATTTCGCATAATTTCTCATCACCATATACTCCACAGCAAAATGGTGTAGTTGAAAGAAGAAATGGATCTCTATGCGATGCAGCCAGAACCATGCTCACATATGCGAATCTACCTCAATATCTTTGGGCAGAAGCTGTATCCACAACATGTTTTACTCAGAATAGATCATTCATTCACAGAAGATTCAATGTTACTCCGTATGAAATAATCAATAATCGGAAACCTAATGTAAAATTCTTTCATGTTTTTGGTTGCAGGTGCTTTATTATGAATCTCAAAGATAATTTGTCAAAGTTTCAAGCAAAAGCTGATGAAGGCATTTTCTTAGGATATTCACAAAATTCAATTGCATACAGAGTGTTTAATAAACGAACAAGAAAAATTGAAGAAACTTTCAATTTAACTTTTGACGGTTACTATCTTAAACAGATTGATAGTAAATTCGATCAGAAACCAATACTTGTGGATTCAAATACTCAAATTGATAATTCTGAAATTAATGATTTTGATTATGACTTAATTTTTGGAATTCCTGACAGGGAAATTAATGCAGAAGATAATGCTCCTGATAATCAAACATCAGAATCTTCAAAACATTCTGATGAATCAACAACAACTTCAACATCGATAACTTGTGAAAGCATATCAAATACTCCTATGGAGGAGGAACACACAAGTGTTCATCAAGATTTTATACCAACTTTTGAGGGGGAGCATACACAAAATCAACAAGAATATCAAGTTGAGGGGGAGCATTCGCAAAATCAAAATGCACATAATTCTGAGGGGAATTATCCAAATGTAGATCATGATGAGAGAGAAGTTCATGAAACAGAGACAAATTGTCATGATAACAATGCAGACTTTCATACGTTTAATGATAATTTTCTGTTGCAGGATCTGATAATGAAGATATGCATGAAGATGCACTATTAGACTATGATCCAAATTATCCACCACTTGCGAAATGGACAAGAAATCATCCACAAGAACAGGTAATTGGCAATTTACAAGAAGGTGTGTTGACAAGAGCTCAAATTCGTGCGAAAAATGAGGTACTAAACACTAACCAAGAACTTTGTATGTTTAATGTCTTTATTTCGAAAATAGAGCCAAAAACAGTCAAGAATGCTATGGAACACTCAGATTGGGTTGTTGCTATGCAATCTGAATTGGCTGAATTTGAACGAAACAAGGTTTGGAGATTAGTTTCTAAACCTTCTGATGTTTCGATTGTTGGATTAAAATGGATTTTTAAAAACAAAACCGACAAAGATGGCAATATTATTCGAAATAAAGCAAGACTAGTGGTTAAAGGATATTCGCAACAAGAAGGCATTGATTATGAAGAATCATTCGCACCTGTTGCAAGACTTGAAGCAGTTCGCATATTATTAGCTTATGCTGCTCACAAAGATTTTGATGTTTATCAAATGGATGTTAAATGTGCATTCTTAAATGGCAAACTCAAAGAAACAGTGTGTGTTGAACAACCACCAGGTTTTGTAAACACTAACATCTTGATCATGTTTATATTTTAGATAAAGCTGTATATGGGTTAAAACAAGCACCAAGGGCCTGGTACACAACACTTACAAATTTCTTGAAACAATCTAAATTTAAACAAGGATCAATTGACCCCACATTATTTCGCAAGAAAGTTGGGTGTCATCTAATGCTTGTTCAAATTTATGTTGATGATATTATCTTTGGTTCAACTGATCCAACATTGTCACTTGAATTTGAAAATTTAATGAAAAGTCAGTTTGAAATGAGCATGATGGGAAAAGTTAATAATTTTCTAACATAAAACAAAACAGGCAAGGAATTTTCATTAATCAAGAAAAATATATAAAGAATTTGCTGGAAAAGTTTGGAATGGTTAATAGCACGAAGCTCAGAGTCCCTATGGAAGTAGGAACACGACTAACTCCTTCGTTAGACACTCCTGCTGTTGATCTAACAGTGTATCGTAGCATGATAGGGTCTTTGTTGTACTTAACTGCGAGTAGACCTGATATTATGTTTTCGGTTTGTTGTTGTGCTAGATATCAAGCAAATCCAAGAGAACCACATTTGATGGCAGTGAAAAATATCTTTCGATATTTAAAGGTAACTGTTTCATTAGGCCTTTGGTATCCTGCGAAAATAGGATTTTTCATTCAAGCTTTTTCAGATTCTGATTTAGGAGGATGTACATTAGATCGAAAAAGTACGACTGGTGGATGTCAATTATTGGATGGAAAGTTGGTAAGTTGGCAATCAAAGAAACAAACTTGTGTGACTATCTCAACTGCTGAAGCAGAATACATCTCTGCGGCTGCTTGCACTTCGCAAATCATATGGATTCAGAGTCAACTTCGTGATTATGAAATCAACATGAAAAAGATTCCTTTGTATTGTGATTCGCAAAGTGCAATTCGCATTTGTCATAATTCAGTACAACATTCAAAGACAAAACACATTGCTCTTCGATATCATTTTATTAAAGATCATGTGGAAGATGGGAATATTGAAATTCATTTTGTCAAAACAACTGAACAACTTGCTGATATTTTTACAAAACCTCTTGATGAAAAATCATTTGTTCGAATTTTAGTAGGTTTGGGGATGCTTAATGCGAATGCAGTTTCATTCACACAAGAATAAATGTTTTGTTCAAAAAATGTGTTCACATTGTTCAGAAGTTACTGTTCATTCAGAGGCTTCGCATGGCTTCGTATCCATATCAATTCGCATCTGTGGGTACATCCACTTACGAAAGTTTTACATGTTGCTTTCTTATCTTTTGAAAAATTAAAAATACAAAAAGATTTTAATTTTTTTTTTGTAATTTTCTTTTGAAAAATCAAAAATCCAAAAAGATTTTATTTTTTTTTCTTTATTTTTTCAATTGTGTGCTAAGACGTTACTATAGGGCTAGAATGCGAAGTGGTCATACATTTTGTTTCTATGGGAAGGTATAAATTTTCTTTAGACTAGTTAGGATGTCCCTAGAAGCATGTTGTTGTATGTAGACCAAAAGCCTCGACATGACTCTATGTGTGCAAAGAAAGCCTTAATGACATTATCATATGATAATTTCTACCCATAAAGGCTTATATTCGCATAAGTCAAAAATGAGCTACCTTACTCTTCTCAAATGAGTTAAGAGTTTTCTGTTTTGTCCATTATAACAGAGGTACACTTCGATTCTCATCCAATCTTTTTAAACCAAACAATTCTTTCAATCCAAATTTTTTTTTTGAAAAGATTTGTCCTTGAGGTTTTTGATCAAACCAATCAAAACTTAGACGAATCACAAATCTGTGTTAATGACCTATCATCATGAGTCCGTGATGAAAGTGAAACCCAAAAATCATACACTTTAAGGAATTGACGGGGAACTTTGTTCCAGATTTTTACGAAACTTTTGTTTATGTATCACAATTTCGAAACTTCAAATCATATTCAATTCGCATGTGTGGTCTTGATCAAATATTTCGAACCCAGAATACTTGGTTACCCAACAAGATCCAGAACAAATTTTTCATTTGAATATGATTTCAGTGTAAGTTTCATTCGCAAATTCTTGTCATGATAAATATTTTTCCAAAACCAACTTGTCACTGACTACACTGGTCAAACAAGTAATTTCATTTACATTTTCTCACCTTATGTTAAGGTTGATATGTAATGAAATTTCAAACCAATCCAAAATGACTTTTAAAATGAAGCCCTTTGATACTTTTCTATAAGTATTCGATTGTAATTCACGGGACACTATACAAGCAGTTGATTATCTCTCTTGATAATTAATGAAGTAACCTTTGCCTGGGGTTTTACTGAATTCATGTCAATTTGAATTATTGACATCACAACATTCCAAATATATTTGTTTCTTATCTTATTTCGTTTGGCACAATGAACACACGAAATCCTTGAGGTTCTGAGTACAACCAACTCAGGCTGATGATTTCGCAAGTCTGGCATATGACTTTACTTTAAATCCCAAAAGTAAATGAGCCTTGCTTCCATGCGAAGGGTTTTAAATGGTTACTGTTCTATAACGGATACTTGACAGGCTGTATACTCAAAATCGTTGGTATTTTGTCCGGTTTTCAAGGAGATGTGACAGTTACTTTTTGGAATGTTGTTACCTTTTGCAGTCATGATCCGACTTTCAAGGTGCCACGTCGGATAACATTAAATGTATCCCGCTTCAATTTCAAATCAATTTTGAGCAACCTATAAAAGGGGGTTCAAGAACACTGGTTACGGTTATGCAAACAAGAACTCTTACAAACACTTTCAAGATTCAATCTTCATCCCAACTTCAACTTTCTTTTTCCAAAACCTAAAAATGGCGGCCACTACTTCCAACACCGATGAAGCTCTTTCTCAGTCTCTGATGAAGATTCAAAGCACAAACTACCAAGTTGATCCCATGGTTTCTGCTTATCCTGAAGGTTTAAAGATGCTGATTGTTTCCTTAAAACGTTCTGCTTTAGCAACCGCAATGTTCAGTTCATCTCTGGTTCCGATGGTCTGGTTATCACGTGCCGCTTCCACAACTTCCTATAATCACACAGCTGATGTGATTACTTTTAATCTCATCAACAACAAACGAGTTAAACTTTCGAAGAACTTGTTTGTGGAAATACTACAAATTCGAAACAATCCTCCCTTCATCAAACCTGTTAACTCTCAGGTTATTCATATGTTTAACGAAATGGGGCATCAACCGGAGTTAACAAAAATCAGTGATTTCAGAAAATCAGGGTTGCCGTGTATGTGGAATTTTCTTTTTGGAATTTTTCTCCGGTGTCTTACAGGCAGAGTCGTTGGCTTGGATAGAGGAAGGATGGAAGTATATGCCATGGTGATGGGCATATATTATGACATTAGTGTTGATTATGCAACATAGTTATGGAAGGAATTTGTCAAGAGTTTAGAACACACAACTCCGTAGAAGGGAATTTCGTGTGCAAGATATTGGAGTTTGATTCTTGCACATGTGTATGAGAAAGAAGAGATTCCGATGTTGTCAAATGTTGAAGTTGCTGAATTTTTGTTTTATCAATTTCACAAAGCTATAGAAGATGATGAAGAAATCTTCAAACATGTAGCTCGCATTCCTGACGCAATGCTTCACAAGGTATCTCCCACCCACAAAATTTTGGTGAGATATTTGCGAACTGTTGATACAGATGAGCCAACTGGAGTTTTATTAGCTGTTGCAACTCCATCTAAAACAAAGAAGGCTGGTAAGAAACTTGCGAAGGGTTCGTCTTCCTCAGTACCAACTGAAGTCATTTCAACTGAGGAACCTTCCAAGAAGTCGAAGAAGGAGCTCTTACCTTCCAAATCTGGGGTAGTAAAACAGATTCGCAAAGCGGAAGTGAGTAGTAAAGGTGTTACTATTCGCAATATCCTAGCCCCAGTATCTCCCACGAAGAAGCGACAACGAGCGGAAGACGTTGCGAAAAACATGCAACGTACCATGGTCAAGAAAAGGAAGATGGTGATTCGAAATGAATCATCTGAAGAAGAGATTGTCCCAGAAACTCCTCCTGTCACAACAATGGTACCTCTTTCTTTACCTATCATTACCACTTCACAACTTCCTACCACCATCTCCCAAACCAAATCACTCGAAGTAGTTCTTACCAAATCAGTTACCGAGGAGGTTCCTATTTCTGATATGGTTGTCAACGTATCTGATACGGGGGTACCTATCCTGAGTGATGCACCATCTGTTCAAACAACCTTACCCATTTCCTTACCTGTTACCACTTTATCTACCACTTCAAATATTTTTGACCATGCTCTGCAAAACCCTTTCACCACACTATTTCCTTCGCAATCACCAGAAAATCCTCAACCTTCGCAACCTACGCAACCAATGTCTGAACCAGAAGTCGAAGGAGGTGCCTTTGGGGGGATACTTGATGATATTCCTTTTGATTCAGATGAAGAAGATATTCCTGATCATATGCTGATGACAGGAAAACAGTTTAAAATACTGAATTAAAAGTTGAAGACCATAATTCAATCATAAGCTGATTCAGGTCGAATGTCATCAATATCTGCCATGGAGGTTGATATCATGATTAAAGGAGCAGAAAAACGCATAATGGAGAAAATTGCTCAGTCTGATAAAAACAATGAGCTCAGAATTATGTCTCAAGGCAATAATTTTAATTATGTAGTTCAAGATCTTCGGGCAGTTACAAAAGAACATCATGTTCTTTTTGTCCAAGATGTTAAAAAGGTTCGCGAAGACGTCAACTTCAAAATTCAGGAGTTGAAGTCTGAACTTGCGAAAGATCTTCATGATGTCCACAACAAACAAGATGCAGTTTAACGACAAATTGTGGACATTTCTGCTCAGCTTCAAAAGCTACATAATCTTCCTGGTCTTGCAGATCACAAAGCCGAAATCATGATGAAATTTGATCAGCTCATTCAGTTGGTCACTGATCTCAAAACAACTCTTTCGCATTCTTCATCATCTCAAATTCTTACTCCAGAATTCTTGTCTCTAAAGATTAATACTTTAGAACAAGCTATTCACAAAGCCTTTACTCCACTTACCAGTTTTACTTCTTTACTTCCAAAGGGTGCTCCACCTGTTTCCACAGGGTTGCAAGGGGGAGAAGAAAGACGAAGCAAAGAAAAGGATGCAAAAACTATGGGAAAAGTGATATCAACACAACTTGTTGCTACTCTTCCAAATCCTTCTAAGCCGATTTCTGCAACAACAATCACTACAAGAACAATTACTAAGGGTATTGTTATTGGAAGACATGAAGGTGGTTCAAGCTCAAAACCCCAAAATGATGTTGTAGGAAGAGGGAAAGGAATTTTATATGAAAAATCAAAAGAAGAGTTGAAAGCAGAGGCTGAGGCTGAAATGGAAAAGATGAGGCAAGTCCAGAGCATCATGAGGCAACGGGCAAGTGATCCTCCTTCCATGAACAAAGGATATCCCGCAAAACTTTACTCTTACGAAACCATAGAGTCAAAAGTTGTTTGTAGGGAGATGTATGAGTTCGAGAAAAAGCCGAAAAGAAGTTATGATATTGCGAACTCGGATCACTGCCAGTTGGACTTCCCAATTAATGAAATGCTTTTCATCAATGCACAATACAAGATTAGTGAGAAATTTGATAATCCGAATGATTTCACTCAAATGAAAATCAGATTTCATGTTGTCTTGGGGAAGGAACCTGATGAAGTTTGGTCGTTAATGAAGATCAAGAAGGTTGTGACGATGAAGAAAGATGTTATGTTTGAAGAAATGTTACAGAATTTCAGATACTTTGTTATCAGAGTTGACAACAAACGATATGACTTCACATTTGCTGACTTTCCTTTGATGAATTGCAATAATTTGATTCAAGTAGCACTGATTTTGAAGCATATGGAAGAAAACAATCTCAAAGGCTCTGATACAGATGTGTTAAAGCTGGCTTCACACATGTGAAGACTTTCATAGACAATTACTTCGATTGTCTAGCCCTTACTGATGATGAATTAACACATGTTGTGGGAAGGGAAGTGAAAGTTCCATGGGAGGAGACTTTGACACAATCTGCTTTGTCAAAGTATGCTGTTGGAGAAATTTGACTCAAACCATTTGGTATGGTGTTTTCATGAAGAGACAAAAAAGGAAATCCAAAGAAAATTTTGTTCCAGGTCTCAGAGGTTGAAAGATATAATTCTTCGCAATATACACACTTCATTGTATGTATGAACAATTGCAAGAAAAATAACGAAGGAGACAAGAAGGATTTGAAGAAGGTGATCTACTGGTATGGAGAGGTGCGAAAGATAATTCACTCTGCAATTCAAAAGCTTATGAATTGAATTGTATCGACTGTTTACAAAGGGGGAGAATGTTGATGTATATTGTAAAAGTCAAATAGAGTGTTTTGTATAGTTTCGCATTTTATGTTATTTTACTAAGTCACTTTTATGCGAAGAAAAAATGTATAGACTTAGTATACTTTTTGATGGTTCCCTATAAATAGGGAGTTAGGCTAGAAGTTGTTGAACGATGCTTGAACTCACTTCTGCTTAACTCTGTAATCAGACTTTATCAATATAAGATCTAATTAATATTTACTCTCTGTGTTCTTCATCTTAATTCATACAAATCTATCATTTCTGTTATAAATTCTCGATAACAATTCTCATCAAATGGAGACAAAGGTGTTATTTTTACAAAAATTGGGCATTATTTGAAAATTTTGGTTTATTGGGCCAAGAATGTCATTTATATAAAAAGCGGGCTTTTATGCTATTTTAGTGAATACTTGAACCAAAACCAATGATAAACTAACCAATGGATTAATTTGATCATATTCTAGGTTATTGGGCCTTAGTGGCCCATTTTTATGTGTGATAGGTCCTATATACTATTTATATGTTTATTGGGCCTCATTGACCCATTAACATGTATGACGGACCTTGGATACTATTTGTGTGCTATTTGGGCGTGTAAATACCTTACATGTGAAATGGGCCTTAGTTGTCCTTTCATATATATTTCGGTCCCATGTTATATAGACTTATTCCAATTGGGCCTTGAAATGATTTACATGTTTAGCGATGCCTTAGTGGTTCACTTACATGGTTCATTGGGCTTGGAATGAGTTTATACTTTTCTTCGCGTAAATTCGATTAAGGATCTAGTGAGTTTTTTCGATTGGCACCTATTAAGTGTACGATCGTAGCCAGTAGTTATAACTAGAGTCTCTTGGAGGGAGAACGGGGATTTGTGTATAGATCTATATGGGGATGACACCCCACACCTGAGTTGTTCGCTATAGCTATACTAACTCAGTCTAGGGTGACGAAAACCTTATAATCAATAATCAAAACCGGCGTCCAACAATGCCAAGACAGGCGAAATTGTCACTATTTAGTATGGTTATGACGGCTCACTTAGAGGAATTAACGTTATGAAGTTTACGGAAGACCATTCTCTTTTCTCTTGGATTACACGGAAACATACTCATATTGGTCCTCAACCTCGGGGGTTGGTATGGTAGCTTTCTCTTTTACAGACAACATCGGGTTGTTTGGGAACATTCTCTTTACATGCTCTTTACATTCCCTCTACATTCTCTTTACCCTTTTAGTCAAATTAACAATAACATACATGCATCAATACAAGATCTGACACAAACATACTAAACAGTTTGCAGAAAATATAGGATTTTCTTGTGGTTTCAAAGTTATACAAATCATTTTCACAAACATGCTTATGAACTCACCAACATTTTTATGTTGACCTTTTTAAATTAAGTTGTATTCTCAGGAAACCGTTGAAGCAGGATAAATGAAATAAACTAATGGATATTGTGTTATATTTTGTTTCATCATACTCTCACTATTTTGGCATGTAATATTCAAATACAATACTCGATGTAAACAATGAATTTTGTTATATTACATGTGTGATGATGATGATGTTGTGTTTTAATTATATACTCTGTAATGATACTACAACAATGAAGTCATGCTCAAGCCCTCGGCATTTCTGCCGTCTGGTTTGAGGGTGTAACAGATTCTGTGTCCCATCAAAAGTAGGGGGCTTTGTGTTATCGAAGTCCCTATACTGAAAACCCCTACCAACTCCTCCTCCTGCCGCAGATACAGCTGATGCAGCTGCCCTGGTGGATTTCTCTTCAAGGGTGTGACAACCGTCAATTTCCGGTCAAGTCAAAGTCAACTGAAGTCAACAAGTCAAACTGTTCGACCCAAGTTGCCCGTGGGTACTAGAGTTTACGTTATGTAAATTCTAAACAACTCGCTATTCTAATAAGAGATCATAAATTGAAAAGTGCGTACATCTAGATCTCCTTAACCTAAAACTGTGGGACGTGGCGAGCCAAACCGATAAAACAATGTTGCATACTCATCGGGAGTATGTAAGATCCTTAAACAAGGCTTAACGGGGTTTACGGGCCGTGCATTGTGAAGCCGGACACTCACAAAGGTCACAAATGAAATCTCTCTCTCCCAAATCTCTTTGTATGAGAAATCTCTCCAAGAATATTAAATCTCTCCCAATTCTCTCCAAGTATGTGAAATCTCTCCCAAAAATCTCGTTGTATGAGAAATCTCTCCAAGAATGTAAAATTTCTCCCAAATCTCTCTGTGTATGATAAATCTCTCCAAGAATGTGAAATCTCTCCCAAATCTCTCTTTGTATGAGAAATCTCTCCAAGAATGTGAAATCTCTCCCAAATCTCTCTTTGTATGAGAAATCTCTCCAAGAATGTGAAATCTCTCCCAAATCTCTCTCAAAAGTTTCTGTAACTTTTTGGAGTCATTTGGGTCATTCCGACCCTTAACCGGGTAAAAAACGGCTTGAAACGGGGTAAAATCGAGTAAAATAGGCTTAAGGGCCCAAAACCCCTCTTAGAGCCGAAAGTCCTCTTAGGGACCGAAACCCCTCTTAGGACCGAAACCCTAAGCAGCCGAGACTCAGTAGCCGAATCTAAGAAGAGAAACCTCTCGGACCGAACCTATAAAGAGAAGCCTCTCGAGCCGAAACTGAGAAGAGAAGCCTCTTGGGCTGAAACTCGGAAGCGAAGCCTCTCGGGCCGAAACTTGCGAGACCGAGTCTCTCCTCTCTGTTCCTTCTTCTTTGCACTCTCGGTCTCTTCTCTCCGCCTCTCGGTCTTCACTTCTAGTCTCGTTTCCAAGCATCAGAGGCCGAGACCTCGGCCAGACTTCGGAAATGCAACACTTTTCACCCATTTTTGATATTTTTAGCTTTTTAAGCTCGTTTCTCGAGATTTTAACACGAGATTTTCACCGAAACTCGTATTTTAACATTATAAACCCTAAATATTCATAATTAGATCATATTTTCATGAAAATCCTTATTTAAATAATAAAATCTAGTGGATGAATAATTAAGGTGGAGTGTTGACTTTGCTTTACCTTATGACACAAGCAACCACTCCCATACCCACTCCATGTCACTATTCACCATCAGCCCATCGCTAGTCACTTCATAAGTCCTTTCTCATTATTTCCAGCCATTTCCCACATTCTAAGAGATGGAACATCCATCCTCTCTCCCCACTTCTCTCATTTGCTCCCATTTCACTAAGGATCCAACTCCACTTTTCTCTCAAACATTATCTATCAAATTCGAGATTCAAGGCTGATTATCAAGCTTTCTCACACTCTTGGTAAGTATAATTCATCCTCTCTATGATTATTTCACTTCCTTCTACTCCAATCATAGATTGCTTACACAAGTTACATCATTTTTGTGTTAGATTCTCGAAAATCTTCAAGGCATCTTCAAGTGTTCTTGAGTTGAACACTTTCCTAATCCAACATTCATCCACTAAAATCACTCAAGGTGATTTCATACCCCTAAATTTTAATGTTTTCTCAAGTTTTTAGGGGGGTGTGGGTGGGGGGGGGGGGGAATACAAGTTAAAACACCAAGAACATAACTAAACTTTTCTAACAGCCTTCATAAGAAAAGTTCAACTCCATTCACGAACTGTTTTGGGCAACTTAAACATTTTTTTAAAAAACCTGTACAAGGTTCAAGTAGTTCAAGTTCTTAGCTTTAAAATTACTACTTGCACATCTCCATACGATTTTTCTACAATTTATGGAGATTTTTACAAAACTGTCTATCATTTCAAACACCAATCCGGACTAGTCTGTGATTATGGACTTTTTCACCCAAGTTGGAGGTCATTAAAAATCATGATAAAAATTATGAGTAAATTAGACACATTTTGGGAACTCTCAGAATTTACGGATTTAGTTTTCGACTTCGTATGATTTTTCTATGACTTTTCTAAAACAACGCAGAAAGGTTAAAGTTAGTTAACAGCATATAAATTTCATAACACTTTGTATGATGTTGAGCAAAGTGTATAACAATAAGTTCTAAATATTGAATGTGTTTCCTTGTTAGTTTATCATCATAAACTGAAACTTAGTCACTCATCATAAGATTATTCATTCATTTAGAACACATATATTAAGCTATAATAAGCATAGTTTATGGATTCATAATACTAATACATTTTCATAAAAGAGTTCTTATATATTACAAACATTTTGGATAAACTATAATAGGTATAGTTTATGATACATCGCATAACACACTCGTACAAAAAGGGTACATTCATACAAAAAGGTTTTACACTCTCGCACACTACACGTAAACTCGTTAACTCAGAATGTGAGACTATCTCTCCTTGTACGTCCGAGTACGGGATCCCTATTCATAACACTAATACATTTTCATAAAAGAGTTCTTATATATTACAAACATTTTGGATAAACTATAATAGGTATAGTTTATGATACATCACATAACACAATCGTACAAAAAGGGTACATTCATACAAAAAGGTTTTACACTCTCGCACACTACACGTAAACTCGTTAACTCAGAATGTGAGACTATCTCTCCCCGTACGTCCGAGTATGGGATCTCAATTCCTGTAATCTATAACCAAAATCTCTTGTAGGGAGAGCGTGATAATTGTGTATAGATCTATATTGGGGTTGACATCGCACACCTCGCTGCTAGCTACAGCCGGACCGGCAGGTCTGTGGGTGACAAGAGTCATAGGATCAGGGCGTCTAAAAGACGTTGTGCAGGTTATTTCTAGTCATAGTATGGTTATAGCGACTCACATAGGGAGCTAACAATACATAAAGTTTACGGGATTTTTATAAAACAAAAGGGGTGTTATGTCGATTTAAAATCACTTTTATATCAATAAATACAGATATTACTGTACACTCTCGGTTTAGGTATTTATGACTACACAGAAACCACTCTGATATCTTTAAGTATGACAAATACTTGTTCGTTTTCGGTCCTGGTATTTTGGACCACATAACTTTTATAAGGAAAATATTGGATTTTTCTTGGTAACATACATCTCTATACAAAGATCGATTTTTAAACTCTTACTGTAAAAAGTTTATGAACTCACCAACCTTTATGTTGACACTTTTTCAAAACTACTTGTATTCTCAGGAATTCAGTGAAACAGGAAATCAACAACGTTTTGAGGATGGGACGATAATTCGTCAAACAGTTCATTTTGTATCATAATGTAATTGATTTGAATCATGTAAATACATACTTTGGTGTAACTTTTCAATTATACTTATGATGGTTGTATTTGTTGGGTTTTGAGCAATCTAACACTTCCTAAGTGTGCATGCAACCCTAATAAACCTTGGATCTATGTTTGTCTAAATACATGCAAAATAATAATTTTTCCAAGGTTCATAACCTATCTAACATGGCATGGGGTACTTTTAAACATAAAATAATTAGATAAGATTACATACCTTTTGATGATGAGTTTGATTCCTAAGGAGTTTGAGGGCCAAGCACCAATAGTGTGAATGCGTCAAATGGAATCACAAACTCTTGGAAAACTTTGAGAGAGTGTATACACACTTATAAAATCGGCCACACACAAACACACACAAGCTAGCTAGCCATTTCATGCAACATAAGCATGCTTATATAGTGTACATGATTAGGGTGAAACCCTAATAACCCATGACCTTTCCTTTTCCAAGGATCCATGGGTTAAAAGCTCCATGGACTTCCATACAAGCCTAACCCATTAACAAATGAGTGTTAGCCCACACCATATAAAACCAATAGCCCACAATCTAATTAGTCTTCCTTTTAATCTCTAAATTAATTCATAATTAATTTAAGACTAAGACTAATTAAATAACATGACTTCATAGTAATATATTATAACTTACAATATATTAATAAACATATGTGTATAACTCGCATAAAATTATCCATAAATAGTTTGGATGAAATGCAACCCAAATGGACCATGCCGGGTCGGGTCAAGTATGTACCAAATAATTTATGGACTTAGACACCTTATCCAACAGACTCGCACTTGGATAAGTCTAATAACTATATTCGTGTATGTTACTTCAGGAACCAACCAGCAATCGTAGCTCTCGAAAACTCTGTTGAACTATGAAGCGCCATTTTAGATAAGTGATCGTATAATCCTCTGTTCCGGACAAATACATGGAACAACGTCGTACTTATTGTCCAACAGTTTGTTTCCCGATTTTCGATTTGTTTGACAAAGAACTTAATCGAACACATCAATTTAGTTATGACCGGCCGATACATAGGTCACAACAAAATTATCGAGGGGCCCAGATATCACTTCTATTTCTAGAAGGAACAGATAAACTTCGACTCATATGCTTGTTCTACTACTTGTTGAATTGTACACAAAGGCACGTTTTATAATATCAAGTTACTGATGTGTTTACGTGCAATCAATGCACAACCAACTCATAGGTAACAACTCATATCTCTAGGTTTGAAGATTCATATGATATTACCATCTCACGATCACTCGAGATAAATTCCATGAAGTGATACAAGTGAGCGTGGGTTTATTCCAATACTCATAACTTATGAGCACTCATGAATGTTGTAGCAACCATTGCTATGACTAAACCCATTTAGCCATCTACAAATTCGATTCATGACAGTCTTGATTCATACCTACTTCGAACATATGAACGACTGTGGAGTGTTTAAATAACTTAGTCATTCGGACAGAATAACCTAGCTATCTTCGAAGTCAAAACATGCAAAGTGAAACACAATAATAATCGAATCCAATATGGTCTCAGAACCCTTTTGAATATAAATAGAACCACCTTTTATTTATCACCATATTGATTACACATTATTCATTGTATAATGTTTCAAACAATCAACTTAAGACTTGAATAAAACAACAGTCGTCCCATGCTCCTGGCATGTACACTTTGTTTTCTAAACAATAGCTATGCCATACTCCAAGTATGCACACTATGTTTGTCTATGATCCTTACATTGTGATGTAGATCAATTGAACATGATTCCAATGATACTCATTTCACAATCCCAAATCCTTATTGTAAATGTAAGAATTTCTAATTTCTACCATTTACCAAAAATCTTCTAGACTTTAAACTTATATGCATTGATCCTCTCATAATCATTATGCGCAAGGTCACCAAAACCTTGTCATCAGTCATTACAGAGTATTCCAAAGAAGGTCAACTTCTATAGAATGGAAGTCTCATATTCAAAGTACATTGCTTTGAACATCCTTCTTGCATTAAGGTTTTCTAATCTTACATAGATTGAAGAACTTCCACCTATGGAGACATTTCCATAGTCCCATTTTGACTATCACTTCCGAACAAGAGTTACTTCTTTTCAGAACATGTCAATACGGTCCTTTCCAACAACTTACATCATACTTTCAACTTTCCCTAAGCGACCAATCTTTGGCGAACCTCAGATTGTCCTCGACAATTGCTTAATCACTTTAGTCATATCCAGTTCTTGACTTTTCCCTTCTCAATGCCTTAAGCATTTGGAAAATTTAGAAAAGATGAATATTATAGCACATGCAATCGATCCTATATCCGAAGCATATGGGACATAATTCATGATGTCTGACATAAAGACGTGATACTAGACCAATCTTTTGCTACAATATTTTTTATTTGCCATGTTTTCAAAATTTAACTATGAAGAGGGATGCCGTAATCATAATCGAATTTTGAAAACGCAATATATATAGAATTTCTTCAAGTTGAGCCATTCCAACATAAAATTCATATATATATATATATATATATATATATATATATATATTCCTGACTAAAGATGATTAAAATCTCAATCTAAGCTTTAGAATTGAAATGAAGTATAATTTCCTCTCCCTTAATTATAGCAAAACAAATTTTCAACCCCTGCAACTTCACGAATTGAAACTTTGTTTTCTATAATTAACATTGCTAACTTGCAAAACTAAACTTAATTATCATGCTCCCACTAACATGATGATTGTCAGCATAACACTTATGCTCCCACTAACTCTGACATATTTCCAGAAATCTGCTGGACTTCTGAAATTTAGATTCATACACCCTTTCTTAGATAGCTCACATGTGTGTCTAAACAATTTTCAGAACTATGAAAAGGGATGTCGTAAGCATAATCTCAATTTCTTAGACCTTTGCCATTTCTCACAAGTCCATGTTAGTGTGCCGGGTAACCACACACGCTCCACTAACGACTTTTGAAAATGCAAATAACACAATTGCTATCTACTTAAAATCTACTTAGTGAAAGAGTTTCCTCACCATCATTTTCATGAATCAGAGAGAAACCTTATGAAACTTAGATTTTATAGTGTATGAGTTCCTATCCATGTGAATTTGTCAAAACCATAATCACAAGATAAGGTTAGTAACAAATTCAGCCTTACATGGATTAAACTTGTTCAATCTTAGTTTCTTGTCACCTTGGTAGCATAAGGCCCACCAATGCTTCCAAGTTGAACTCTGATAACTCACATGCAAATTCAACTTATTTGAAGTAGGCACAAAAATAAGAATTGTGTCAACACGATAGGTTGCAAACCTTAAGTCGTGTGCTAGTGATAAATTATAGGTTTTACTCTTGATTAAATCTTGAAACTCTTTCAGGATATTTAAGGCTCCCACTGCCCCTTGACATATAAGTTTCCCCAGTCAAGAACCATTCCTTGACAAAAAAAATATTCAAGGGATAGTGCGGATTCTTATCAAGACTAACACTTCACACAATTGGTCTTAGTTGGTCTTTGTCTCATCCAAGACATCACAACTTACCAATCTCAAATGTACAAGAGTAGAAAACATTTTACTCTTACATTTGACTAGTGTTAATAAATCTTCCTTTATGTCACCCAAGGTTACAATCTTCGAGTATGACTTTAAGAATCATTTTGGAACAAAGTATGACTCATCTTCTTGATTTTAACCAATCCAACAATTCATGACCTCTCTTCTTAGCCATAACAATGCACTAAGACGTCCTTAGAGTATAAATTTGTGATATGGTTTCATAATCATTAAGATGATCATGAAATATGATACTAAAGTACTCTCCCATCCTTTCAGATTTGAGAAACTTTTATCTTTCTGCCTAATTTGATTCTTCTCATTTGTTTTGTCATACATTGTAACCTTTCCAATGTTACAGAATTATACTTAACCTTATAAGTATAATCATATTTACTAATCTTTAGTAAATAATGACAAATCAATCTTTGTGGTGGACATTGACCAACACGCACCCAATGTACCTAATTCCTTAGTCCTTCAATTGACTCACATATACATGTGATCAAAGAATTAGTCTTAATTTTCAAAGATGAAAATTCTCATTCATCATACAATACAACTTGTATGATTCCAAGTTTCTGTCCAATTGAAACTTGGGTGATGAAAAACTTTCTTCATTTGGTAAATTCAGACACTACCACAAATGAAATAATCAAATCCACTTTCCAATATTGTTATTACTTGAAACATATAAGCAACAATTTTCCACAGATGCCATTGTAAGGATATTTTAAAATAAATAAAATTAAAACCCTTTTTTCTTTTATTTTAAAACTTTGCAGAAAAACTTATCCTTACAATCCACATGAAAACCTTGTTGTTATCTATTCATAAGCAATATATTATAACTCTTAAGCAACAACTCAAAATTCTGATTACTGAACCATGCGATCGAAACCCACCTTCACAATCAGAATCAACATATACTTACTTTAAGCTTCCTATCTTTTTTTTATTCTTAAAACATCAGCATGTGACCCATTCACATTATGTAATAAGAATCTCCAAATAGGAACTTAATAGTGTTAGACAGTGGACTTTACCTTAAGTAGAGTCAAACCTCTTGACTTGATCAACCTTATGACCTTTCAGGTGAATAGGGAAACTTCGCAACCAATGCCCCTTCCTTTGGAAACAAAACAAACGGACCCTTTGGTAATGGTACATGAGACTATCTCAGACTTAGCCTTTTTCTTTACCATTTGGTCAACCGAGTTGACTATAGTCGATCCCTTTCCATTGGGGAGAGAAATATTTTTCTACATATCCAATGCTACCATTGTCAATGTCCATTTAAGACTTGGGAAGTTGTTCTTTTAATCAAATTTGCTTTACTAGTGTTTCAAATCATTGTTGATTCCACAACACCAAGCAAATAGATAGCATCATTAAGGGTCATGTCATAGTCTGTCTCATAGTAGTCCCAAAGAGACTCACTATGTTACTAAGAAAGTGATTGAACATCCAACTTTCACGAGACTTTGACACCCAACTCTCCCGGCTTGTCAATATGTGACTTTATCTCCAAGATGTGAGCACACATATACTATGCTTGCCAATAGGGATTGAGTGACTTTAAACTTTTCAAGAACTTGTGGGCGAGGGAGAATAATTTGGAGGAGGTGGAGGAAGTGAAGCATGATGTTGAGGGACACCATCTTCAAGAGATTTGGGAAGATCATAGTTGTCTGAACCAGACTTCTATAATGGGAGAAAATCAAGTTAGTTGCTTCAAAATCCTTAATATAACACCCAATATGAAATATTAAGGCTAGGACCCAACACAATTTTTATAATTTGGAAGAGGGATGCCGTAATCCAAGCTATAAAATATTTGAAGGTAGGCGAATGACGATTCACCAATTTCTACCATGAAAAACGAAATAATTTATTAGGTTTTAATTGGATTTGAAATTCCTAGGTCTTTTGAGATTCATTGAACTTTTCAATGGCATGTTTCAATCTCGAGTGTGCCCTCTCAAATTTTGTGACTGGGATGCCGAGGATCACAAAACAAGGTGTGAATAACCATACCAGTTCACTTGGTACCCTTAATATTATCACCTAATCAATGTGCCGGTTAACCACACACACTCCATTGATCTATGACAAACATTAAGTCACCCTTCGTGGTCCTTACTAGTCCAAGTTAGTGTGCCGGTTAACCACACACGCTCCACCAACGACTTGGTAAGGTACAAAGTGTTAATTCCATGGGCTAGCACCAAATTCACATTTTTCCTAAAGTAACTAAGATTGGGAATTAAATAAAAAATATTTAGTTACTTTATAATAATCATTATACTTTTAATGAGAATTTAAAGTCATTGTCCTACCCGTTCGGCTAACGACCCTCCACCGATCAAGCAAGCGGTGGGTGAGAGTGGACACCCATTAATTCGCCATTTTATAGGCAACAACCTTATACGCACCTTATAGACCGGCTTCGTGAATGAGGCATACTAACGGCAAAACGACTTGTTCTTATACATACATATATATATATATATATATATATATATATATATATATATATATATATATATATATATATAATTAACCATTAATGTTATAAATAGTATAAGTGTTGAATTTTAACTTTTAAAATTCTAAGTGTTGGAATTAAAGTTTATTAAAGTGTGTGAAACTTTTCCAAATTCCAAAACTTGAGGGCAAGTTTTGTAACTCTTCAAAACTTTTCATTTCATAACTTATGAATTAAAGGTTCATAAAATGAAGACTCTTCATTTTATGTAACTTATGTGTTTTTAATGTGTGTTAAAGAAAAGTGACCTTTGGATATCCATAACTTGAGGACAAATTATGGACTCCATTAAAACACATAAATGATCAAGAATTAATCCTAAACAATTCAGCAAATAATTCCTATCATCTTCTAAATTCATAAGAACATGAACATATGATTATCAAAGTTTCAAGAATTATATGAGCACATACAAAGCATGAAATTTTGATATATGCTATTGTAAATGGATTAGAACAACCATTACACCAACTAAAATAAGTTTTAAAACATCAAAACAGTTTAGCGTAAAGTTTCTAGTCCATTTCCAGCAGCAAAAGTTGAAAATCTGCATTCTGAACCTTCTACTCGCCGAGTTCACGAACCTACTCGGCGAGTAGGATGAATTTTGCCTTGGACTCGGCGAGTCCCCCCATGGACTCAGCGAGTCTATCATGCAGACAGCAAAAATTTCGACTTTTTTTACTATTTTGCATCAAGTATCAAACAAGCAAGCGTAGGCTCTGATACCACTATTGGGTTTTGAGCAATCTAACACTTCCTAAGTGTGCATGCAACCCTAATAAACCTTGGATCTATGTTTGTCTAAATACATGCAATATAATAATTTTTCTAAGGTTCATAACCTATCTAACATGGGGGATAATGTCTCTGTAGCACAATGAACTTTTGTGATTTGTTCGAATTGACCAATTATGTTTTTTTCTTGCTCATAAGGTCATCTAACTTTTACTTTACATGTCAATTTGGTCATTATCGTTAGTTTTTAACCATTTCTCCGTTAAGTAGTTATCAAAATTACACGAATGGCCCTTATGGTTTAAATTTCTTTCGTAATTGGTCGTTATCAGCCATGTTTTAAATCAGTCAACTAAAACAACCACAATCCTGAAACTCTAGGGACCAAAGTGTAACATTAGGGCTTTTAAGATCCCATTTCTTTTGTTTGATCGGGTATACAACGGATGAACGAAAGCAGTGGTAAGTCGATCGGAAGGAACACGAAGCAGTCGTTGAGGCAAAAACGAAATCGAAGGAGAATCTGATTTGGGGTTTCGACGGTGGTTGACGATTCGCGAGGGGAAGGAAAGAAAGGCTCGCAGGTGGCTAATCCCGTAGGTCATGGGTCGATTGATAGCGACGAGGGAGATCGTCTTCGAGTTTTACGAGCCTACGCAACGAAGTGAAAGGAGCAGCAGGGTTGCGCTCTTGCTTCTCCGCCAGTAAGGTGTGAATAGGAGGGTCAGGCGAGACCAAAGAGAAGGAAAGGGGAAAGCTGCGAAGCCTTCCTCATCTCTTCCGGCTACGAGGTGTGAGCCACGGCTTTGCAAGCAGTGGTGGCAGCAACGCAAGACTTTTGGGGCATTGGATTGATGGGAACAACATAGAAGCGAGTGAGGGGCAAACGATTTCCGGTCTTTGACCGTTCGCGTGGGAGAACAAGGGCAGAATCATAAGGAACTCTTTGATTAGGCAAGGCAAGATGCAATATTTCAGGTCGAGACGGTTTGGCAGCAAGGATCGATGGAAGGAAGAAAAGGTTCGAAGATAGATATTATAACTACCACAATCCCCACCTAAAACTACTATAATCCTGAAAACTACTACATCAATTTTTTTTTTCCTATTATTTGGTTTGGTGCTTATGAAATCCAATGGTATGCTTTGAGTTTCAACCAGATTTAATGGGGAGAATAATGACAATATTACACTTTGGTCCCTAGAGTTTCAAGATTGTAGTAGTTTTAGTCGAGTGATTTCAAACATGACTGATAACGATCAATTACAAAAGAAATTTAAACCATAGGGGCCATTCGGGTAATTTTGATAGCTAGTTAACGGAGGAATGGTTAAAAACTAACGATAATGACCAAATTGAAATGTAAAGTAAAAGTTAAATGACCTTATGAGCAAGAAAAAAAAACATAATTGGTCAAGTCGGACAAATCACAAAAATTCATTGTGCTACAGTGACAATATCCCTAACATGGCATGGGGTACTTTTAAACATAAGAGAATTAGATAAGATTGCATACCTTTTGATGATGAGTTTGATTTCTAAGGAGTTTGAGGGCCAAGCACCAATAGTGTGAATGCCTCAAATGGAATCACAAATCACCACAAACTCTTGGAAAACTTTGAGAGAGTGTATACACACGTATAAAATCGGCCACACACAAACACACACAAGCTAGCTAGCCATTTCATGCAACATAAGCATGCTTATATAGTATACATGATTAGGGTGAAACCCTAATAACCCATGACCTTTCCTTTTCCAAGCATCCATGGGTTAAAAGCTCCATGGATCATCCATGGACTTCCATACAAGCCTAACCCATTAACAAATGAGTGTTAACCCACACCATATAAAACCAATAGCCCACAATCTAATTAGTCTTCCTTTTAATCTCTAAATTAATTCATAATTAATTTAAGACTAAGACTAATTAAATAACATGACTTCAGAGTAATATATTATAACTTACAATATATTAATAAACATATGTGTATAACTCTCATAAAATTATCCATAAATAGTTTGGATGAAATGCAACCGAAATGGACCATGCCAGGTCGGGTCAAGTATCTACCAAATAAGTTATGGACTTAGACACCTTATCCAACAGTATTTACTTTGAGCACTATTATACTCGTTGGTGTGATACTCTACATGAAGTCCTCCACCCCCGGACGTTTCCGCCATCCTTCGTTTGGGGGTGTGACAAAGGGCTGCGTATCGCTCATCAAAATACTCCACCATGGCGGTCTTAATCGACCCGAACATTTCTCGTAATTCGGCCTGGAAAAACGCATCAACCTCGTCGTGCAGGATCTCTCGGATCCTGTCATCCATCTCATCTGGCCTCATTTGGCCGATAGTCTCGGGCACTGTCAGCGTCACCTGTCCACCTTCTCCTGATCCTGATCCCGATCCCGAACCAGATCCAGTCACAAAGCTCCTGGTTATCACCATTCTGAAACATAACACAGGATATAAGATAACTCATACAAATAAATGGGAACCAACTCCCGACAAAACCCTAGGGGTTGTGACTTCCTTGTTACGCGTATGGGTCCTGTGCTTTCAGTAGTACGGGCCCATACTACCTTCCACACCTACCTATATTTGTCCCATTTATCATCACAACGCTATAACAATACACATGATCATATTGAGCACTCATTCCCCACTCCTAAAGGAAGGTTAAATGTCTCAAAGTTCGCAGAATCATCCCAAACAACCTATTCACCCACAAAACTTCCACCAACCATGTAGCACTAGTGTATGCTAGCCATACATAATGTTGGACCCTATAGACTTTCGAATATTCAATCCTACCATAAGCTCCCAATCAAACAAGAGCAAAACATAAGGCTAAATCAAACATTCTCAGGCTATAAGATTTTAATTATGTATGATCGTGATGCCTACACTAGATAACTACAGTAATGATGTCAATTTCATATAAGGGAACCCTAGGCTAGCAGGCATCATGTATCAGGCAATTCTACCATGCAATTCCTGAAGATCCTTAGCCTAGTACTAGCATGTTGTTCTATTATATCACACAATCAAATAACTGTATGGTATTTTGGGGTCTACTTACTGGCTTCGGCTAATCGTAAACCCTGCATCCTCTAATTATTTTGAAAACCATTTAAAAACCATTTTGAAAATCTTTCCTTGATTTGAGACTGGATTCACACGAATGTTTCTCCAATTCACTCAAACCAAGGCGATAAATACCAACTTGTAACATCCAAAATTTCAAACCAATTTAAACTTTTTAAAACATTTTGAATTCATCAAAATATTACAACGTGCTTTTCAAAGTATTAATTCTCAGAGTTTTTCCCAGAAACATAAAAACAACAGGAGGAGCTGTACGATCACGTCTTTGCCTTGCCGCGATCCCCTGATGTACCTGAAACAATAAACTGAAACTGTAAGCATGAAAGCTTAGTGAGTTACCCCTAAAATAACGATACACATACAGTCCACATAACAATGTCAGCAATATCATATCATAGCAAACTGAAATAGAACAACACGTAACGGGTCCACAACTCTACAGACTGGAATACCCCTGGGCCCACAATGTGAGTCTGGAATGCCTATTGAGCCCTTAGCTCACATCTGGATTACCACCAAGCCCTCAGTATGAGTCAGGAATGCCTACCGGGCCCTCAGCTCGTATCTGGAATGCTCCCGAGTCCTTAGTATGAGTCTAGAATGCCTACTGGGCCCTCATCTCATATCTGGAATACTCTAGGGTTTGTTGGCTACCTTGCAGAGCAGTACAACCTCAACCCAACCCACATAACATATACCATAACTACTGAACATGAAATAATCATATAACATCACAGGTAGTCCTACAGGTCTACCTAACTAGCATAACCGCTAGCATGCAACACAACTCATACTTAACATGTAACACTACTAGGATAACATATCCAACGGGATGACCTTGGTGCCTTAGACCCCTTAGTGTATTGAGGATAACACACCTCGTAGATGTCAACGCGGTAGATAATCCCAACTCTCCGATCACTTGCCAAGAACTCCACCACATATTACCAGAGTACGAATATACTCATATGTCCTCATCCTTACAATGTATTCCATAAACGAACTAGTTAACCCCTGGTCAAAGTCAAAGTCCTCAGTCAAGGTCAATAGTCCATATTGACCTCAACTCGCCGAGTACCCTCGGCTACTCACCGAGTAACTCGAAGCACATTCCAACTCGCCGAGTCATCGGGTGACTCGTCGAGTTTCTTCGATTTGCAATCAAACTTTAAGGCCACCCGTCGAGTTTCCTCCTAGCAACTCGACGGATACACACCCATACATATCCTACAGAAATCCATCTGACTCGCCGAGTTGTTCTTCAACTCGTCGAGTCTCATGGCAATCTTCATTGGACTCGCCGAGTTGTTCATCCAACTCGTCGAGTTCTCATCCATCTTTATGCGACTCACCGAGTCGACCTTGCAACTCGCCGAGTTCCTTCAGTCCTTAAGCCATATAGACTCATTTAAGCCATGGAATGGCTCCAAATTACAGATCCAAGCTTCCAGGGCATGCCTTTCACGTAAAGTTGCAAACTTTACGTGCATGCATTGCTAAAAAGGTTCTTAATGCCAAATCTAAGCTCTTAATGGGATTTCATGCACAAGGGGGGCCTCAACCACGACCAAGACATGAAATTTATGACTCTAGAACTTGGGAAAGGTCTAGATCTGAAGTGACAACTTCAAATCTAGCTCATGTCTTGTAATATCGCCTTATTCAAACCATAAAAATCCTAGATCTCCACCATATGATGTCTAGAAGGAAAGGAAATAAAGATGTCGACTTGATACCTTCAATGGATGCTAACTGAGGTAGATTTCGGATTTCCACTCCTTCCTTGCTCCTATCCTCTTGTCCTCCAAGTTCTTCCTCTCATAAAATCTTCCTTCCAATCTTACAATGCACAAGAATGACACAACACATGGGTTAGGGTTTCTATGAGCTCCCAGGGACTGTAAGGAGGCCAAATAAGGATTATGCCTCCTTAAATAGAGTGCAGAACCTCAGGATTTAGGGTTTCATCTTCCAGCTCCTACTCGTCGAGTCCCTCTATGGACTCGGCGAGTAGGTCAGTAAATGTGCGATCCCACCTTGCTGCTACTCGACGAGTAGGGCACCTTTAACTCGTCGAGTAGGAGTTAAGACCAAAGAGATTCTTACTTAAATCCATACCTAAGAATCAGGGTGTTACAGAGTTAATATGGGGCTAGCAAGTCATTGAAAACAATTATTAGAAAAATTCAAGAAAAAATTGAGCAAATGGAAAATTAATACTTTATCAATAGGTGGAAAACATACAATTCTGAGTCATGTTTTGGGAAGTCTGGGCACTTACTGGTTCTCTCTTTACAAGGCCCCCAAAAAAATTCTTAATGAGCTTGAAGGCATGAGGCGTGATTTTTTCTGGGGGAGTAATAAGGATAAGAAGAGGATACTGTTGGTAAAATGGGGAAAATCTCTTAATGATAAAGAAAAAGGAGGTTTGGGAATTAGTTTGTTGGAGTCATTAAACATGGATATATTAGCTAAATGGTATTGGAGATATAGAAAAGAGCATAAGATTTTATGGATTTCAATCGTCAATAGCATTCATAGTAATAATAATCGGATGGAAGATGGTAATAGGTTTAAATCCGGTCACACTTGAAAGAGAATTGTTTAATAGTGGAATCAATTGAAGATTTGGGATCTTGATCCTAGAATGATTATCAAAAAACAAACTGGAGATCTAAAGAGTACACTTTTCTGGTTGGATTGGTGGATTGGGGAAAGATATCTGTAGCAAGAATTTCCTAGACTATTTAGTTTGGAAGCTAATCAGGACTATATGGTGATAGATAGAATAATTACTAGAGGAGGTATATGGGAGTTGAGAGGAAATATTCGAGCAGGTAGAAGTAGAGAAGAATTTGATCAGTTGCGGGAATTTATGTCATCGATATCGTTGTCCAATAGGGATGACAATTAGCTCTGTCCATATGGTCCTAACAGGAGTTTCTCAGTGAGTTAGCTAAGAAAAAATTGAATAAAAGAACTCAACAGAGGATTGGTATTAACAAATGGTGCAAATGGATTCCAAAAAAGCATAACATATTTATTTGGAGACTTTCTCTAGGGAGGATAGTTTTGAAGGAGAGGCTGGAGAAGATGGGTATGAATCAGAATGTGATATTTGTAAATCTAAAGAGGAAAAAATTGCTCATTCCTTTTTAGATTGTGAGATGGCTGTAGAGGTTTGGGGAAAAGTGAAGCTTTGTTGGGGTCTCAATAATAAGGAGTTGAAGAATGTGGAGGACATTTTTACTTGGTTGGAGGCTGAGGCGCATAATAAGGAACAAAAATTAGCTTTGATTTCTATTGTGATAGCCACCTTGTGTGGCCAGTGGAGAAATTGAAATGAAACAACTTTTAAGAAGTGTTCTAAGAAGGCGGAACATATTTTCCAGCAAATCCAAAGGAAGTCTTTCTTTTGGATTGATAGTAGGGCCAACAGAGTGAAGATAGACATGAGTCTGTGGATTTTATCTCCTAGAATAGCGATCAATCCCATATAATTCTTTTCTGAGCACCCTAGTTCCTGGCTGGATTTTGCTCCGTTTAATATACATTGCCTTTCAATATATATATATATATATATATATATATATATATATATATATATATATATATATATATATATATATATATATATATATATATATATATATATGCTCTTTTTAACGATACTTACATGTGGGCAATTTTAAAACATTCAACTGGAAGGATGGTTCAAGTGAAATAACATTATTGCACGTATAGAATCGTAACGAAAGTTAAAGACATGGAAATGGATTGAAGAAGCTAAAAAAAAGATTTTAAAAAGAAGGGAAATTGATTAAAGACGTTTTTAGGTGTCACCTTAAGATGGGTGGGGTCTTTAAAGCACATATACGGAGAAAAAGAGTCACTAAATTGAAGTAAACAAACGCTATGTGATACTATTATAAAGTGTGCCCAAGTGTTGGTTTTACAATCATTAAAGCAACTGCTATGATAAATATTATTATGATAATATATTATTTACAACCATACAAACATGTGGCTAAGCCATGATATTGGTTTAAACTAGGAACGAGAGAAAAAGAAAAAGAAAATAAGGGTTTGGATCGAATCGATCGGGACTGGACCGAATTGCATACATGTGGACAGGTCTTCGATTCTAGGTATGAGATTGTTTTGGTTTCGTTCCACCAGGTTTTGGGTTACCAAACCAAGCATTTCAAATTCATTTAATTTTAAACCCAATTTTGCAATCGATTATTCCCCTATTATTGTCTTCTAAATCGGCTCTCAAACAAACCACACCCAAACAAAAGTTTATAGACAAAATTGCAAAATTGTCATTGTGATTGAAAAAATTATATGGTTTTGTTCGAAAAGGTTTTAGTGGTGCATCAATATTTTAAAATTGGATTTTTTTTATTGATATTGGTTTCTATACACTTAAAAAGCCGATTATAACCTTATAATTTAACTTTTTTTTTTTTTTTTTAATAACTCAAATACATAATTTAATTTATATTTTTTAAACTTAAAATAAAAAAAAAATAAAGAATGATCAATCCACCCCTCCCACCTGTTTGTTCTCTACTTTCATCATTCCCTCCACTGTTATCATCGACTTCTTGATCTCCTCCATCAACATCGTATCATTACTACTCAAAACAAGGCTTGCGACGACATTCAATGATGAAGCTTCTCCCAAACCCCCATATGTTAAAGCCACCATCAACATCATCCATCCACCATCGTAGTTTCTTCTAAGTCCCCCCGAGCTTTGTTTTTGAAAACTAGGGCCTGTGTGTGATGTGTGTGATCAGAATCCTCTTCTCTCAGGGGCAACTTCGTCTCCTCAACCATCTTAAATTAATTTATGCTCACATACATCAGACAATTTTATGCTCACATACATCAGACAATTTTTAAAATTGTTACCAGATTCCATGTCTTAATCAACTCCATTTTTGAAAATTAGGGATTGTATCTGATCAGAATTATCTTCACCTAAAGGTGGTTTCATCTTCACAACTTTTGTCGAAGCCTTAAGCTAGGAGACTTCATGCCGAATGAGAAGTTGTATTTACATCGAAGAAGAGGCTGGGTTTACATCGGATTTGAAAGCGATGGTGGCGATACTGATCTTACGGCAAGTAGGGTTTCACAATTGGTTTTTAGAAAACCCATCACCTCCTTTGTTTTCAGAGAACTAATTGTCCCCGTTTAAATTTTGACCATTAAAGCTTCGGATGGCTTAGCCAGTAAATTAATTAGGATTTGGTTTCTTGAATTTGGGTGTATGTTCTTTTTATCTTCATTGGTTTCCCTTAGGATATACAGTGAATCTAAGATTTGTTTTCTTGAAGGATGTGAAGGAGATGATAATGATAAATAATCAACCATGGCGTTGTTGAACAAGCATGGTCGTGGTGGTGTGAAACGACTAAGAAATGACAACATATTTAAACTTTTTAAAACAACCCATTTACTAAAAGAAGTGTTTACAAAACCATCGTTTCCAAAACATTATTTAAAATCAGAGTCTCCCATGATCCAATAAATTGTAAATCCAAGGAGGTGTACGACCATGCCTTTACCTAGCCATAATAATCTAAAGTACCTGAAACAGTAAGTTGAAACTGTAAGCACGAAGCTTAGTGAGATCCCCCAAAGTATCACCACACAAACAAATAACATATAGAATCAAGCATGTGGGGTCCAATCAACCATCGTGTTGAAATACCCTGGCCCAGTCAACCTTCGGGTCAAGTCATCCTCGTGATGGAATACCCCAGGTTGGAATGCCAATATGTCACACCCCGAAAACCGAAGGCAGAAACATTTCCGGGGTTGACTCCACGTTGAGTATCAAATCCAATGCACATAGTAAGTAAAGTAAAGCAACCATTACATTACATAAGAAAAGTTTTACAGTTGTTCACAAGTAAAGTTTGTACAGTTGTGATACATAGTATATATAAACAAAATGAAACGGGTCTTCATATACACCGTCTTCTGATCAAAAGGGATCTTCGGGTACCTGTTCTAACACTGACCTGAGAACACAAGCGGTTTGAAAATCAGCATAAAGCTGGTGAGTTCATAAGCGGTTTTTGTTTGTGAAAATGTTTCGAGTTTCCTTTCTGTTTCCGAAATGTTATGTACACCAAGAAAATCCCGTATTTTCTTAATAGTTTGTTATTGTTTCACAAATGTAAAATATAGTAAGTTTGTACACTGAAAACATGTCTACTCATGTGAAAATGTATAGTTGGTTATCCGACTTGTTAAACTGTTCCGTTTACTTATTATGTATTCCCAGGAAAGTCCCATACTTTCCTTATTGTATATTACCGATTGTAAATGATGTAATGTTATCCGGTTTGTTACTCTTTCTAGTTATGTAAGTGTTACCCAGGAAAGCCCCATGCTTTCCTGCATGTTAGTTTCCAATGTGAGTGATGTAAAAGATGTAACGTAGTTAGGTTCCTTGTTTTCCCCAGGAAAGTCCCATACTTTCCTGAATGTTAATTACTGTTCATGAAAGATGTAAAAGATGTAAAAGATGTAAAATATGTAAAAGATGTATAAAGTGGTTCATTATTACCATAAGTAAATCTCTGTTATCCTAATTGCGAGTTCCATAACCATACAATAGACTGAAAACCTGTGGCAATAAGTAGTCCACATACTTATGAATTTCGTCACCCTTGAACCATTTCGGTTCGGTTGTAGCTAGCAGCCAGGTGTGGGGTAGTCAGCCCCGTATAGATCTATACACTCAAGTCACGCTCTCTAAATACCAAAGATTTTGGTTATGGGTGTAGTCCTCCACTCGCGTATCTCGGTGGACTGTTCTCCGAGGACGTGTCTCCAATCATACAGGATTAACAAATTTACTAGTAATAATATGATAGTCCTCCACTCGCGTATGTGTGTGGAGTGTTACTGAGGACAAAACAGTGTACAGGTATTATGTTCTAATGTCTTATGTAATGCTTTTAACAGATAAATTGTGGAAAACCATTTGTGAAATATATGTAAAACATAATAGTTTAAAGACCTATTTCACAAATATTTGTTACGTGATCTGCATGTTCAATTTGTTATCAGTTGTGGTAATCAGTTATAAAAGCATATGAAATATGAAACACACATTTGAAAACATGTTTTGAGTACAAGAATTCCCTTGTACTTTGCTTGTGTTCCCCCCCCCCCCTGAAAATAGTGAAAACAGTGAAAAAGGGTAGGGGTATGAACTCACTGGACTCGGAAATGTGTCGGTTTTGAATACTAGACGTTGGTTCGTGGTTTGATTACTCACCTCAAAACGAGCATTTGGAGTGACCCGGGTGACTCCTTCGGACGTGTAATGGCACTAGGGACTTGGGACTTGAGTTTACTCCCCAAGAGTAAACATTTTAAAGAGTTTATAGCCATAGAACACACACATACATGAGTTTACGGCCGTAAACTCATGTGGGTGTGATTTTGGGTGCTTAATGGCTTAAATGGACATGGGGATTGTTGGAATGGATTTCTAAAATGCCTTGGAATTGCTTGAATGAAATTATAACACTTAAAAAGGGAGTTTACGGCCGTAAACTCACCTATGGCCAAGGAAAATTGATTTGAGCTTCAAAGGACAATCACATGTGATTCTAGAAATTTATACAAGCTATTTGAGTGTATTTGATGCATCATTAACATAGTTTTATGAGTTTACGGACAAGGGTATGCTCCTAGGCCGTAAACTCCTATAAATGACACTTTTGATATGTTTCAAACCCTTAAACTATTTTTAGATGCATCTAGATTTTACCACAAGGCCATTGGTTGAGTTTCAAGGCATTTGGACATGATTTAAGGCTCTAAATCCCCATTTAAGTGGAGTTTACGGCCCAAGAATGTGTATTGGCCGTAAACTCACTTTTTTCCTCCAAAAATCATGTTTAAGGTGTTCCAAGTCTAGTTTAGCAAGCCTTAAGGTCATATCTAAGTCCTAACTATGATTTGGAAGGGTTTTAGGGATTAAAAACCCCATCTTTAGGAGTTTATGGCCCAATCTTGTTCCTTGGCCGTAAACTCATGTTCTTGGTCCCAAAACACAAATTAAACATAAATTTGAAGGATAAAGAGGTTGAATAACAAGTTAGGGGTGTTACCTCTTTGATTTCAAGCCTTAAATCTTTGTTTTGGACCTTGATTTTGGGATGAGGAGAGAGGTTGTGAGAGTTAAATGAGAAATTGACCAAAAGCTTCAAATGGAAGCTTAAACACATCTATATAGTGTTTAAGTTTTGGACACGATGGAATTCTACCCGATACCGGCATTAGACGAGGCTTTTGGTCATACCCGATTGAGTTGCCGTAACCCGATATGGTAATTTCTAGAATTATTCCGATCACTAAAGTTGGGTGTTAAAATAATTTCTAAATGTATTAAGACACCCATTAAGTCATTTTAAATATGTACAAGTTAATGACTTAATTAAACGGAAGATCGGAAATCGAATTTGGAAACGACGATTGGTTGCGTGAATTGTACTACGAAAGAGTTACAAGAAATGATACGGAAATTTCGGGTTGTTACACAATATACAACGGGTCCAGTCAACCATTAGGATGGAAGACCCCAGGCCCAGTTAACCTCCGGGTCTAGTCATCCTCGGGATGGAATACCCCAGGTTGGAATGCCAATATACAACGGGTCCAGTCAAACATCAGGTTAGAATGCCCCTGGTCTGTTGGCTCACACACATAGCAGTAAAGTCTCAACCACCAACCAAAATATGGGCACATATAACAGATAAACATATAATCAGTCAACATAAAATCAGGAAGATCTACATATCACTAAGCATAGCATCATCCTATATATCAGGATATAGATCCAACAAATCACTACATCACAATAACAGACTACCATATAATAGGATGTCTAATCCAATGGGTCAACCTTGGTGCTTTAGCCCCATAAGTACAGTAAGGAAAAATCACATCTCAATCTGATCAATAGTTGATGAAGTCCCAACTCCGAATCTCAGCTCTAACCGTTACCTATCCATTCAAATGAGCAATTCTCAAACACAATCTAAAAATACCCAAAATACCCCTAGGTTAAACTTGGTCAAAATAAGGTAAAAGTCAAAATTCTAAAGGTTAACCGAGTTAACCCAGCTGAGTACGCCCATCGTACGCGCTGGTTGACCAAACATGGGTCTATTGACCACGTATGCATATCGTGTGCCTTGTATGCCTATCGTAGCAGCTGTCAGCCAACCCAACTCATTAAGAGCTTAATCCTTAAGCTCTTAAGACGATTGTCCAGATCCATGCCCAAAATGATGTCCTTGACCATAAAGTTTCCAACTTTATGGTCTTGCATGGTCATTAAGTACTTAATATACAAAACCCTATGTTCTTAACCGATTAAGACCATCTAGCACATGCATAGGTTAAATACAACACCCAAGATCATATTTTTTATGGTTCATAATAGGTCCATAATTGATAAAGTTTCAAAATTTATCCATTAGAATGGTCCCAACAAACAAGATCTAGTATTTAAGTCTCAAAGGGACCTAAAAGGTGCATCTTTTCAACTTAGTCCATTAAGTCCAACTGTCTAATCTTCATATCTGAATCAAAATGATTTTTAGTTGGATAAAGTTTCCAACTTTATCCAAAACAAGGTCACAAACTTTCAAGATCTAAACTTTATGCACTTAAAGTGACCAAAAACTCTTAACACTCAAAACTAGCTAGATATAACAATATCATCATTAAGATTCAAACTTTATACCTCTAGAAGACAGATCAAGGTGAACAAAGTCTGGATCTACATGCTTTAATGCAACTAACACTTCTTCCACTAGTTCCTTGTTCTCCAGGGTGCACCAAGAACAATCCAAAACACTTAAAAACACCCTTTTTTTTGCTAACGAGGATCAATATAGGATTACGGTTTCAAGATAGGGTGTTAGAGAGCTGGATATTGAGAATGGAGTGGGTATGGGGAAGTTAAGGAGCTTAAATAGGTCTCAAAACAAGAAAATTGGGTTTGGGTACTGATCGCGTAAGCCTCGCATACTCAATTTACATCAAGCATACTAGTGATGACCTAGTATGATCATCATACAATGTGAGTACCCCCAACGTACTAGAGATGACCTAGTGCGCCCTGCATACTCCCCGTATGCCCTACATACGCGACTGGCCCAAAAATCGCCTAACTTCAAAGAATCGTAACTTCTTCGTTCCAACTCCGTTTTCAACGTTCTTTATATCCATGAAAGGGTATTGAAGATCTCTAAAATATTATCTAAATATCTTGGACTAAAAATCTCTTGAATAAAAATTCACATTTCATGCAAGAACCCGACCTATGACTTTTCCAATTCTAGCCTTCGACCCAAAACACAATTCAAGGGTAAAATCTCTTAACTAGCATTACCTCCTTCCACAAGGACTAAAATTTGCCTCATTAAGGCCCAAATCCTTACACAACTGACTTCCAACCCACGACCCAAGAGTGGCAGGAAACAGGATGCTACAATTCTTCTCCACTTCAATTAGGTTAAATCCTCGAAATCCATCCCAGTTACGATTTATAAAATAACACCAACCTATTCTATAAACTCCTTTTAACTATTTCGAAATCAAGGCATGTTATAAATAAAACTCAAGAGAGTACTTGGAAACCCCCAACTGCCAACAAGCAACCCAATAACTTGAATATGATCAGACAGAACAATTTTCTTCCTCTCCCTAACTGCATGACCCAACTTCTAGAGAAGGGAAAATGATGCAACGACCCTATTTTGTATTTCGATTTTACCCTTTAGTCCCTAAAGGCTTTTTTTTTGCCTTCTATGTGTGTTTGTGTTTTAGTGTGTTAAAATAAACATATTGGTGGAAGAGCTTAAGGAACCCTGAAGAAGATCATATCAGGTTAAATGTCTATATATATATATATATATATATATATATATATATATATATATATATATATATATATATATATATATATATATATATATAGAGAGAGAGAGAGAGAGAGAAATAAAGTGAATGGGAAGGGATGGTGGGTTTTTATGTGTATATGTGAAAGATTCATATGAACCAAAAGTAAAAAGCCAATGTCTATGTGGCAGAGGGGTGACTGGGTTACCCCTTCATTTTGTCAAAAGTGACCAAATCGATCTGACAAAAAATTAGTTTGTTCCCTTAAAAGGCACCAAAAAACTTTAAGGACCGAAAGGGTGAAGTCAACATACATAGTAGGTCTGTTACATCATTTTCCCTCCAGACAAAACCACACAAACCGGGGACTCTGAATACTATAATTACAAACCATCCTCATCACTATACTTCCTGAAACTAGGAACCCATCAGTCTGTTCTCAGAAACCTTACCCTATAACTGATAATCATCCATTCGTCGAGCCTACCCCTAGTCCCTGGCTAGGGAAACCACCAAAACATGCTGAAAAGATACTCAAAACATTTTGATCACAAATTCCACCCAAAAACTTTAAATATACTCTTGACTTCTTGACAAATCATCACCAACCCACTGCCCCCATAGGCATAAGAATGGTCAATCCAAGAATTCGCACATTGCATCGATATCTCTCATCAGCTCAGGTGTACCTCCACCTGACAAATCACTCGAGATTTTAGAAGAAACTCTTCATACTAGAAACCAAATCCTAATAGACAACCCACAAGAAGATGGGGTCCACCATAACAATCATTCATTAAGCAACTCCCAATGCACAAATAATATACCATTCTAGATAACTTATCCTGACTACATGATCCAAACCAGTTGGTCATCGAGTCTCCCGACTCCCAAAACAACACACTGCATCTAACCATGCCAATAAGGCTAACGATCCGAGACCTAAGAGTCTCAACTAAATAACTATCGGGTCTAAAGGTACTCAACCGTAAATCCACTATCTTAGAGAAAACCCATTCAACATTCCTTTCGACGCTAGCCAAACACGACCCAACCAACGAATGAGATATGTGGTTGTATTCTTGCTCCAACTCAAGGGCTGTAAATCAATTATGAACCGTACCAATAAATTTAGACCAGGTGTTATCATGCTATCTTACTCAGTTCATGTACACCTTTTCATAACCATATTAGGTGAACTACCACAATATACATCCCCAAAGAAAAGCACATAACCATCTCTAGATCTACTGCATTCCTTCTTCCTCACAACCTTACCCACAGGGTATAGTTTTAGTAGATTTAATGAAATAATGATCCTTCACTGTTATCAGAAACATCCTTATGAACGACCAAAACTGGATCCCACACCTTGATTGAAGGTAGATTCCACTAATACATAACTAGCACGAGAAAACTCCCAAGGTGATCTAGAAATGCTGCCAAAACTTTATTCGGATCAATCTCACTACAAATCCTGTTGACACCACATGCCAAAATTAGATTCTTTGTAGATCAAAGTCACACCTGACAAACTGAACAACGCTAACCCAACATCTAAACTTCCAATAGCCAAGGAGAATTTCCAAACTTGAGCCTACTATGAACCAAAATTCCACACTACAATTGAGGGTAAACATACCTAGAGACCAAAGAAACTATAAAACATACAGAACTTGAAGATAGGTTGATGCATCGATTGAACTTCAACTGACACAACTCAAACTTTCAATGAAACTCTGCCATATAGATGATGAACGACATGAACAATGATCAAAGATGCATAGGAGATGAATAAACCCATGTGGAACTAAATACACCAAAGTATGAAACTAATCGACTGATGAAAATTGCCCATCTTAAACTGTAGATATCAAGCTATACAATAAGATAACAAATCTCTCAATAAATGATGCTTAACCTGAGTGACCAAAATGACTGTTGATCAATTCCTCGATGCTTCTGCAAGGAGCCACTTGCTACAATGAGACCCTTTTCCAATAAATTCTTGCCACGAAGAAGAATCTTGGATTCTTGTCTACATATATCTGATGGAAACTTGCTCTGCACTCATGTCTTGCGAAAATCCTGAATCAAAGTTTTGCATATCTTAACCATAATTCCCTATGACTCATTCTTCTAAAACCAAAAATCAAACTGGTCATTGCTCCTCTAAACAGAACATTCAACTCTCCTGCACTTGGGTTCTAACTACCACCAAATATTTGGATTAGGTGTCTAAGCCCATAACTAGAATCGATATGTACTAGACCCGATAGTAACATGGTTAGGATGAATTATGGAGATAGAGGTTAATTGTGATTTATTAATATATTATAAGTATAATATATTAGTTGAGAAATAATATTATTTAATTAGTATTGATCATAAATTAATTGAGAATTAATTTGGTGATGAAAAGAGACTTATTAAATTAAGGGGACTGGTATTGAAATTATCTAATAGTTGCAAGTTGGGCTTGTGGCTCCTTGTGGAAGGGGTGGACGAATTCTATGTGTAGGCCATATAGATTTCATCCATATGATGGCTTATGGAAGGATCTACTGGGCCGCTTAAGGCTTAAGCAGTCACATTAGTATTTTACCTGAAACCCTAGCAGCTCAGCTATATAAGGAACCCTATAGATCCCTGAAATCGGCCACTTGATCCTTAGAGAATACCCTAGCCAATTTTAGAGCCTATCCCCTCTTTCTCATATTCTTTCAACTGCTACTTGGTGTTTGTTTCTCACTAGAGGTGCAACAATTGAGGCACTAAGCTCTTAAAGGTCAAGATGTACATGCTACAAGGAAAAGGTATTCATCTAACTTAGTTTTGTGTTACAAATCTCGAAAATTGTATGCTAGTTAGGGTTCATGCTTTGTATGATTAGAATTGCATGTATAACTTGAGAAAAACCTAGATCCGAAGCATTAGGTTTGCATGTGCACCATAGGAATGATGTAGTGTTCAAAACGCATTTGTGGTATCAGAGCTTAGGGTGTTTTTTTGTTATATTTGATGCCATTGTTAATTGTTCAAAGCTGGTAAAGTTGAAATATGGACTTTGCCAGATGAACTCGACCAGTCCATACTGGGACTCAATGAGTTGTGGCAACTCAACTTGTAACATCCCGAAAATACGAGCCAAAAATTTCATTTTTAAATACACATACTTAGCAAAACATTAGAAATAAAACATTCACCGATCATATCATTTCATAAAAGATGTGCGTGTCTGGAAACCAGTTTATAAAAACATAACAAAGTCAGAGTACAAATCCCCAGGAAGATCTCATAGTGCGGAATACAAAGCGTGTGTGTGATGTGCTGCTACAATGCCATCTCTTTCCCCTTCGAAGAAGAGGTACCTGAAAACAAAACCGAAAACTGTAAGCACGATGAGTTCCCCCATCATACCACATACCATACAATCACATATCATACATATTTCCAGGCATTTCTGGGGTACTCGACTTACCCGGTATGGCCATTCTGGGGTGCCGACCTACCCGTGTCAAGCCATTATGGGTTGCTGACTACCCTTCGGTCCTAACGACCGAACCTTGGGGACTATTTCACCCCCTACTGCTACTATCACATATATCATAACATAACATATTATCAGACATATCTGGGGTGCTTGAACTACCCTTCGGTCCTATCAACCGAACTCGGGGACTGGTCCCCTCCTACTATCTCTTTATCGCATATAACATAACAAGCCAACATGCAAACATTGATGGGTTTTGAGCATTCTAACACTTCCTAAGTGTACATGCAACCCTAATAACCTTGGATCTATGTTTGTCTAATTATCATGCAAAGTTGAATTCCAAGGTTATATCCCTATCTAGCATACATGGGGAACAATTTTAACATAAAGTATAGATAGAATAACTTACCTTGTTGTTGTTTTTGTTCCTTGAAACCTTGTGAGCCTAGCACCCCAAGTGTGATGCCTCAAATGCTTCACACAACACCAAATTCTCTTGGAAGAACTTATGAGAGAACACACACTTCTCAAAATCGGCCAAGCCCTCTTGTTTCTTAGTGTAGCCGATTTTAGGTGGAGAACATGTTACTTATATAGTGTTGACACATCTAGGGTTAAACCCTAATGTGTCATGACTCTTCATTTCCATGACCCATGGGTTTGTAACTCCCATGGAGCATCCATGGAGCATCCTATGGGTGGAACCCAACTTGATAGTCCATGGAGCCTTTTAGCCCACAATACAAGATATGGATGATTTACATAATCAACCCATATATTTAATTAGTTATCTTTTGATCACATAATTAATTCTAAATTAATTCTTGATCAAACTAATCAAATAATATTATTAATATATTAGAACTTATAATATATTAATAATCTCCAAGTGTTATTTCTCTCATTTAGTCTATCCAATTGCATGATGCCATGCAACCCAAATGGACCATGCCGAGTCGGGTCAAGTACATACCAGAAATAGTTATGGACTTAGACACCTTATCCAACAGTCTCCCACTTGGATAAGTCTAATAACTATTACTGCAAATACGACTTCAGGAACCGATCGGCAATCGTAGCTCTTTACAAGGTTTCTCGAAACTGAGAAGATGATGGTACGCCATTTAAGATAAGTGATCATATAATCCTCTGTTATAGATATCAGTCGGACAAATACATGGAACAATGTCTTACTTATTGTCCAACAATTTGTTTCCCGATTTCCGATTTGTTTGACAAAGAACTTCATTGAACACATCAATTTTAGTTCTGACCGGGCCCGGTACATAGGTCAAAACAAAATCATCGAGGGGCCCAGATATCAGCTTCTAATCCAAGAAGGAACAGATAAACTTCGACTCATATGTTTGTTCTACTACTCATTGAATTACACACAAGAGCGCGATTTATAACATCGAGTTACCAATGCATTTTTTGTACAATCAATGCATAACCAACTTGTAAGTAACAAATCATATCTCTAGGTTTAAAGACTTATATGATATTACCGTCTCACGATCACTCGAGATAGAATTCCATGAAGTGATTCCAGTGAGCGTGGGTTGAGTCCAATGCTCAGAACTTATGAGCACTCATGATTGTTGTAGCCTTGTCCAAGACCTCTACAACCAAACATGACAGTCTTGATTCATACCTACTTCCGACATATGACCGACTGTGGAGGTTTGAATAATATGTTATACCAAACAAAATTATTCTGGAAGTCAAAACATGCAAAAGAAATATAGTAAACGATCGACAAGAGATAGCAACACTTTACTCATAAATAAAAAAATTTTATTCATCATCAAATGTCAATTACACTTTACAAATTTCGAGGTTATCTAACTACTAAATCTAATATCATCCTTCAGCCCTATGCTCCGAGCATGCTGGAGATGCTTAACCCGAGTCAGTCCCTTCGTGAGGGGATCTACCGGATTCTCATCTGATGATACCCTCTTTGCCACGAGGAGTCCTTCTTCGATCCGATGTCTGATGAAATGGTATTTTCTGTCGATGTGTCTGGATCTCCCGTGATCCCTTGGTTCCTTGGCTAAGGCAACAGCACTTTCACTATCACAGAACATTTCCATTGGCTCTTTAATAGCTGGTACAACTCCAAGGTCTCCAATGAAGTTCCTCAGCCATAACGCCTCCTTTGCCGCCTCGCTAGCTGCAATATACTCTGATTCACAAGTAGAATCTGCCACTGTCTCTTGCTTGGAACTCTTCCAAGAAATTGCTCCTCCATTTAGGGTAAAGACCCAGCCCGACTGAGAGCGGAAGTTATCCATATCAGTCTGGAAGCTAGCATCACTATACCCTACAACTCTCAAGTCATCACTCCCACCGAGGGTAAGGACCCAGTCCTTAGTCCTTCGTAGGTACTTGAGAATATTCTTTACCGCAGTCCAGTGTGCCTTGCCAAGGTTCCCCTGAAACCTGCTAACCATGCTCAGGGAAAAAGCTACATCAGGTCGAGTACATGTCATAGCATACATGATCGATCCTACAGCCGAAGCATAAGGTACTCGACTCATTTGTGCTATCTCAGCCTCAGTGTTAGGGCTTTGTGTCTTACTCAGTTTGGCGTTACTCTGGATGGGCAACTCTCCTTTCTTGGAGTCTTGCATTCTGAATCTCTTCAGCACCTTATCCAAGTAGGTACTTTGACTAAGTCCAATTAGTCTTTTACTCCGATCTCTCAAGATCCTTATCCCCAAAATATAGGCAGCTTCACCAAGGTCCTTCATAGCGAAACACTTTCCAAGCCAGGACTTTACTTCCTGCAGGGTTGGAATGTCGTTTCCTATGAGTAGTATGTCATCCACATACAATACCAAAAAGCTAACTATACTCCCACTAGCCTTGACATATACACAAGATTCATCTTCACTCCTAGAAAAGCCAAATTCCTTGACCTTTTCATCAAAGCAAAGATTCCATCTGCGAGGTGCTTGCTTTAATCCATAAATGGATTTCTCAAGCTTACACACTCTATTAGGGTACTTGTTGCTGACAAAACCCTCTGGCTGACTCATGTAAACATCTTCAGCCAACTTCCCATTAAGGAAAGAGGTTTTGACATCCATTTGCCAAATTTCATAGTCATGAAATGCGGCTATGGCTAACAGAACCCGAATAGACTTAATCTTGGCTACCGGAGAAAAGGTCTCATCATAATCCACTCCAGGAATTTGAGAGAAGCCCTTTGCAACCAGTCTAGCCTTATAAGTGTGTACTTTACCATCCATGTCGGTCTTCTTCTTGAAGACCCATTTGCACCCTACAGTCTTTCGACCTAGTACATTCTCAACCAAGTTCCAAACTTGATTGTCATACATGGATTGTATCTCGCTATCCATAGCCTCTTTCCATTTAGCAGACTCGGGGCCTGCCATGGCTTCCTCGTAGCTGTTAGGGTCATCTTGACTTACTAGTGTCCCATCACTAATAAGTGTCTCACCTTCTGCAGTAATATGGAATCCATAGTAATGCTCAAGTGCACTCCTAACTCTCGTGGAACGCCTCAGAGGTACAGATTCGTCAATTGGCTCAACAGGAGTTTCCTCCTCAAGTTGAGGGCTAGAGTTTGAAGTTCCTTCACCACTTGACTCTTGAATTTCTTCAAGATCAACTTGCCTCCCACTGTCTCCTTGGCTTATAAACTCTCTTTCTCGAAAGACTCCTCTTCTTGCTACAGAGACCACATTGTCACTAGGTCTGTAGAAGAGGTAACCAAAGGATTGCTGTGGGTAGCCGATGAAAATACACCTCTCGCTTCGGGGTTCGAGCTTATCATGAGTCTCGCGTCTCACGAAAGCCTCACAACCGCAAATCTTGATGTGGTCTAGTTTAGGTACTTTACCAGTCCACATCTCGTGAGGAGTTTTGGCAACTTTCTTTGTAGGGACTAGATTAAGGATATGGGAGGCAGTCTCTAAGGCATACCCCCAGAATGAGATTGGTAGCGAAGCTCGACTCATCATGGAACGAACCATGTCCAACAAGGTTCGATTATGCCTCTCAGCCACACCATTCAACTGCGGTGTCCTGGGAGGTGTCAATTCTGAGACAATACCACATTCCCTTAGATAGTCGAGGAACTCTGAACTAAGATACTCACCACCCCGATCGGATCGAAGCATCTTAATGTTCCTGCCCAATTGATTCTCGACTTCCTGTTTAAATTCCTTAAACTTCTCGAAAGTCTCTGACTTATTCTTGATTAAGTAGACATATCCATATCTACTGTAATCATCAGTAAAAGTCAAATAATAACGATTAGCATCCCTTGTGGCATGTTTGAATGGTCCACACACATCCGTGTGTATAAGGTCCAACAAACCTTCACCCCTTTCACACGAGCCTGTGAAGGGTGACTTTGTCATTTTTCCAAGTAAGCATGATTCGCAACTATCATTTGACTTTAGGTCAAACGACTCCAAGACTCCATCCGTTTGGAGTTGGCCTATGCGTTTCTTGCTTATATGTCCAAGACGACAATGCCATAATGATGCTTTATCCAAGTTATTATTATTAGTAGAATCAATACACAAAACATTATTTCCTAAGTTATCTACAACAGATACAGCTTCATACACACCATCACAAGGTAATGCTTTAAAATAAAGTACATTATTAAAGAAAGCATTAATCGAACCAACTTCATTATCAAACGAAAAGGTGAAACCTTGTTTGTACAATGCATGAAAGGAAATAATATTTCTTGCCATTTCTGGCGAATAACAACATTTATTCAAATCTAAATTTAACCCACTACTTAGCGATAAAGTATAAACTCCAATCTTGGTGACAGGTGTAACTTTCCTATTCCCCATGATGAAGTTTATTCTTCCTTGCTCCACATTCTCACTTCTTCCTAGTCCCTGCAAGTCACAACAAATATGAATACCGCAACCGGTATCAAGGACCCAAGATTTCGAATGGGGTGAGTTATTAGAAATGATAGTGTAAATACCTGCATGGTTGGGTTTGACTTTCCCATCCTTCACATCCTGCTGGTACTTTGGGCAGTTCCGCTTCCAATGAGCTTTTTCATGGCAATAGAAGCATTCAGCCTCTTTTGGGTCAGAAGAAGGAGTAATGAAACCTTTCTTGGTTCCACTTGAAGAAGAGCCATCAAGGGTCCGAGCCTTGGTACCCTTCGAAGATCTCTTTCTCTTCCTCCCTCGACTTTGCCCGATTGCCAAGACCGGAGTTGAGTCTGGAGTAGGAGTGATAGCAACCGACTTCCCCTTAAGACCTGTTTCTGCGGTCTTGAGAAGTCCCTGAAGTTTGCTGAGGGTGACCTCTTCCTTGTTCATGTGATATGTCATGCGGAATTGATCATAGCACGATGGTAAGGAGTGCAAAATGATATCTATTGCAAGCTCCTCAGGGAAGTTCACATTAAGCTTCAGCAAGCGATCCACATACCTTTGCATTTTCTGCATGTGGCTCATGACAGAATCTCCGTCCTTCATCATGGTTGTTATCATGGAGCAGATGACTTCGTACCTCTCTTGTCGTGCACTTTGATGGTATCTTTCCATCAAATCTTGGTGCATTTCATAAGGGTAGAAATCTTCATAAGACTTTTGGAGTTCAGCTGTCATTATGGCCAACATGATGCAAGCCACCTTGGTTGCATCTCTTTCATGAGTATGAAAGTCAGCGATCTCCTGGGGAGTTGCAGTAGACTCATCAATTTCCTTAAGTTCCTTGTCAAGGACATATTCTTTGTCCTCGTAGCGGGTAATCATCCTGATGTTTCTGATCCATTTATTGAAGTTGGATCCATCAAAGGTGACTTTCCCACACAAACTCATAAGAGTAAAGGAGCCATTAGGATTCGAGCCAGAAGCATTATTTGAAGACATCTGAAAGAGAAGAACAAGTTTAGTATAGATTTAAGGGAGTCCTTAATAAAACACCCAAATGTAATATTAAGGCTAGGATCCAATCACAATATAATATAACTTAGAAGAGGTATGCCGTAATCTAAGCTATACCATATTTGAAAGGTAGGTGAATGACGATTCACCAATTTCCACCACGAAAACCGAAATATTAAATATTTAGTTTTTATTGGTTTTTAGAAATTCCTAGATTCTTTGAGATCCAATGAACTTTTCAAAGGCATGTTTCAATCTCGAGAGTGCCCTCCAAGTTTTGTGACTGGGATACCGAGGATCACAAAACGAGGTGTGAAGTAACCATGTAAATCACTTGGTACCCTTAAAGTTTATCACTCAATCGATGTGCCGATAAACCACACACGCTCCACCGATACTATAATAAACCTTAATTCACCCTTTACCTACCTTGTTAAGTCCAAGTTAGTGTGCCGGTTAACCACACACGCTCCACCAACGACTTAGACAAAGTGTAAAGTGTAATTTCATGGATTAGCACCTTATTCACATTTTCCTAAAGTAACTAAGATTGGGAATTTAATAAAACATTTAGTTACTTTATTATATTCATCATACTTTGAATGAGAATTTATAAGTCCTTGTCTTACCCGTTCGACTAACGACCCTCCACCAGTCAAGCAAGCGGTGGGTGAGAGTAAACACCCATTAAGTCACCATTTTATAGGCAGCAACCTTATACCCACCTTATAGATCGACTTCGTGAATGAGGCGTACTAGTGGTAAGACGACTTTATTCTTATACATATATATATATATAATTATTAAATCATCATAATATAAGTATAAGGGTTGAATTTTAACTTTTTAAAATTCTAGGGGTTGGAACTTAAAGTTTTAACTTAACTTTACTTGTTCCAAAACTTGAGGGAAAGTTTTGTAACTTTCAAAACTTTTCATTTCTTGTAACTTATGAGTTTAATAGAGTAATAAAATGAAGACTCTTCATTTTTCTAACTCTTGTATTTGTTTTAATGGTTTTAACTCAAGTGTGACTCTTGGTTTTCCATAACTTAAGGATAAGTTACGGACTCCATTAAAACACATTATGATCAAGAATTAATCTACCACATAGGTTACAAATAATTCCTATGATCATCTAAAACATCATAAGAACAAGAACATGAATATGAACACAATCAAAAATTACATTTAAAACTTTGTAATTTTGATAACTAGTTGTTTGTAAATGAATTAGCAAAGACATTACACCACCAAAAACAAGTTTTCAATTACCAAAACAGTTTAGGGTAATGTTTCTAATTCATTTCCAGCAACTAAATCGAAATTCTACAATCAGTCGACCCTACTCGCCGAGTGCATGAACTCACTCGCCGAGTTGGTTGAAGATACTCATGAACTCGACGAGTCCCCCCTATAGACTCGACGAGTCCATTCGCAGACAGCAAGATTTCCGATTCTGTTTTCAACTTTTAAGCACAAATAAGAGCAAACAAGCCTAGGCTCTGATACCACTGATGGGTTTTTGAGCATTCTAACACTTCCTAAGTGTACATGCAACCCTAATAACCTTGGATCTATGTTTGTCTAATTGTCATGCAAAGTTGAATTCCAAGGTTATATTCCTATCTAGCATACATGGCGAACAATTTTAACTTAAAGTATAGATAGAATAACTTACCTTGTTGTTGTTTGTGTTCCTTGAAACCTTGTGAGCCTAGCACCCCAAGTGTGATGCCTCAAATGCTTCACACAACACCAAATGCTCTTGGAAGAACTTATGAGAGAACACACACTTCTTCAAAATTGGCCAAGCCCTCTTATTTCTTAGTGTAGCCGATTTTAGGTGGAGAACGTGTTACTTATATAGTGTTGACACATCTAGGGTTAAACCCTAATGTGTCATGACTCTTCATTTCCATGACCCATGGGTGTGTAACTCCCATGGAGCATCCATGGAGCATCCTATGGGTGGAACCCAACTTGATAGTCCATGGAGCCTTTTAGCCCACTATACAAGATATGGATGATTTACATAATCAACCCATATATTTAATTAGTTATCTTTTGATCACATAATTAATTCTAAATTAATTCTTGATCAAACTAATCAAATAATATTATTAATATATTAGAACTTATAATATATTAATAATCTCCAAGTGTTATTTCTCTCATTTAGTCTATCCAATTGCATGATGCCATGCAACCCAAATGGACCATGCCGAGTCGGGTCAAGTACATACCAGAAATAGTTATGGACTTAGACACCTTATCCAAAAAACATATCATCACATACTGTCAGACGTATCTGGGGTATCTGACTACCCTTCGGTCCTAACAACCAAACTTTAGTACTATCACATAAAACATATCATGGTAGCATATAACATATCAGGTAGTAGCAAACCTAGATGATTTCACAAAGACAATCATCTATCATACGTCTCCTACTGGTGGGCCGACATTGTGGCCTTAGACCCACCGCTACTGGAAGGTAACTCACCTCGAAAGTAGATGCTGAAGTCTGCTTGCTGAGCGTCTGACTGCTGGATCGCAAATCCTCCAGCTATAAATCATAAACATAGGTTAGACACCCATAAATACCCTTAGGTCAAAAGACTGACCCTCCCTTGGCCCAAGGTCAACTCCTTGGTCAAAGTCAATGTCCATTTGACTGGACTCGCCGAGTCATGGCATGGACTCGCCGAGTCCTTTTCCTACTAACCCGGTCCTACTCAACCAATCCTTCTTCCCACTCACTGAATCACCCTTAACTCATGACTTGGGAAGATTGAACCGACTCGTGACCCGACTCACCGAGGTTGAAAAACAACTCGCCGAGTTCCAGGCAATATTCATAGGACTCGCTGAGTTGTTCATCCAAGTCGCCGAGTCTGAGGCCATCTTCATGGAACTTGTCGAGTTCCTCTTTGGGACTCGTCGAGTCCCTATGACCCATTTCCCATACTGACCGATTCTGAAACCTGAAACGCTTCCAAACCATGAATTCATGTTCATTGAGCATGCTAATCACGTAAAGTTGCTAACTTTACGTGCATGCATGGCCCTATAAGCTCAAAAGGCCAAAACCAAACTCTTCAAGAGGTCATAGACTGAATGGGGACCTCAATCACTTCAACCATAGGAACTTTATGCTACTAATTCATCCAATAAGTCCAGATCAGAAGTCCTTTGAGATCATTAAGCACCACACATGGAGTTTGGTGTTTTAGGGCTTGAAAACCATCAATTTGGGACAAAAATGGTAACTAATGTTCTGAAGATCAAGGTAGAGACTTTTCTACCTGAATGGAAACTTCTCCCTGAGTAGATTTCAGATCTACTCCTTTCCTTGCACTCTTCAACCACCTATTTCTTCTTCTAAGCTCCAACCTCCTTCACAAGGCCAAAAACACTCTTAAGAACAATATGGGGGGCTAGGGTATCGCTCTACTTCTCTCTGGAAGTGTTAAGGACAAAGGAGTCCAAGATAGAGTGTTTAAATAGGGTGCAAACACCCAGATTAGGGTTTTTGCCCAACCAGGGCGTACTCGCCGAGTCCAAAAGTCCAACTCCCGCACCTTTTCCCACTCCTACTCAGCGATTTGGCCCATCAACTCGCCGAGTCCAAGGCAAAATACAGTATTCTAAGAAATTAAATAGCAAGGAGTACGTACCGGGAACCAGGTGCTACACAACGAGTCCAAAGCCTGACTCAACGAGTTGACTCGTCTGACTGCATAATTTTCAAAATTTAAACCTAAATTAGATTTAGATAATTACCATAAACTGTTTTGACTGATAAAATTTTATTTTTATATTATGGTAATGAATATCCTCAACTAATTGAAGGATAATTGTCAAATATTAAGATAATTACAAGATTATGTGACAAATTACTTATTTGTAAAATTTCATTTGAATTATCTTACCAAATAAAATTGGATTAGGTCAAATTTTTGATACAGATAAAATTATATTATTATTTTTAATTATTTTAAATTTGATCTAGAAATTTTTGAAAAGTTTCATAACTTTCCCTTAAATTTTGGAATTTAAAATTTGATTTAAAAGTTTTAATTTTGAAATATTAAATTATAAAACCCTAGTGTTTTAAAAAGTTTAAAATACAACACTTATACTTATATAATATTAAAAGTTTAATACACACACACACACATACACACACACACACACACACACACACATATATATATATATATATATATATATATATATATATATATATATATATATATGTAAGATGAGTAAGTCGTACCGTTAGTAGGCCTCATTTATGAAGCCGATATATAAGGGGGATATAAGGAAACTGCCTATAAGATGGCGGTTAAATGGGTTTCCACTCTCACCCACTGCTTCATTGACTGGTGGAGGGTTGTTAGCCGAACGGATATGATATGACATTTAATTTCTCATTAATATGTATACTGATTATAATAAATTAACTAAATGTTTTTTCATAAATTCCCAATCTTAGTTACTTTAGGAAAAATGTGAAAATGATGCTATTCCATGAAATTGCACTTTGCGCCTTGCCAAGTCTTTAGTGGAGCGTATGTCGTTAACTGGCACACTAACTTGGACTAATAAGGGTGGCAAAGGGTAGCTCGATGTTTATCATAGATAAATGGAGCGTGTGTGGTTAACCGGCAAATTAATTAGGTGATAAATGACATCGAGAGTACCAAGAACATTTGCATGGTTATTCACACCTTGTTTGTGATCCTCGGTATCCCAACCACAAACTTAAAGGGCATAATCGATATTAAACATGTCATTTAAAAGTTCAATGAATCTCAAAAGAATCTAGGAATTTCAATTCATTTAAAACCTACATGTTCTTTTTCATTTTTCATGGTGGAAATTGGTAAATCATCATTTGCCAACGTTCATATAATTTGCAATTGGATTATGGCATCCCTCTTCAGAATTGTGAATTATAGTGTTGGGTCCTAACCTTAATATTTCATTTGGGTGTTATATTAAGGGTTTTTATATAATCTAAACTTTGTCTCTTTTATTTTTCAGATGTCAGGCTCGAACTCCTCCAACACCAACTCCTTGAACCCACTTTCTCTTTTGGGCATTTGTGGGAGGGTCACATTTGATGGATCCAATTTTAACAATTAGATTCGTAACATTCTCATAGCCCTAAGGTATGAGGACAAGGTACATATTCTGGAAAAGGAATTCATCGAGATCGATGAAAACACTGCTACTCCTGAAGAGATCACCGAGTACAGGGCAAAATGAAAAGAGGCGACAAAGGTGTGATGCATTATGATAGCCACTATGACTCCCGAGCTTCAAAAGTTCTACGAGGACTATTGGCCTTATGACATGTGCCATGATTTGATGGAAAGTACCATCAAAGCGCGTGTCAGGAAAGGTAAGAGATTGTTGCCTCATTAATAACAACCAAAATGAAGGATGGAGAGTACATCACGACCCACTTGCAAAGAATGCAAAGATATGTGGATCATTTGCTCAAGATGAATGTCAAATTCGATGAAGAGTTGGAAATTGATATCATCCTCCACTCTGTACCTCCTTGTTATAAACAGTTCAAGATGACTTATCATATGAACAAGGATGATGTGACCTTGAGCAAACTTAAAGGGTTGTTAAGAACTGCTGAAACCGGCTTGAAAGGAAAAGTTGTCTCATCAACTCCTACTATTGCTACCCCTATCTTGGCAATTCTACAAGGGAAGGGGAAGAAAAGGAAAGCTCATTCTAAGAGCCATAAGGGAAAATCTCATGATGGTTCTTCTTCAAGTGAAACCAAAGGTGGTTTTGCTACCCCTTCGTTTAATCCAAAAGATGCAGAGTGCTTCTACTATCATGACAAAGGGCATTGGAAACGAAGCTGCCCGAAGTATTTGCAAGATATCAAGGATGGGAAGATAAAGCCTACCTTTGCAGGTATTTATACTATTCAATCTAATAACTCATCACATGCTAGTTCTTGGGTCCTTGATACAGGATGTGGTTTTCAATTTTTTTTTTCTGATTTGCAGGGTCTAAGAAGAAGTAGGGATGTGGAGCATGGGAAGATGAACTTGATCATGGGGAATAGGAGAGTGTCGCCCATCACCAAGATCGTAGTTTATTCTTTAATGCTTAGTAGTGGGTTAGGGTTAGATTTGAACGATTATTACTACTTGTCAGAAATGGCGAGAAACATTATTTCTTTTCATTGTTTGTATAAACAAGGTTTTAGATTTTTGTTTAATAATGAAATTAGTTCTATTAATGCTTTCTATAATCGAAAATTTTATTTTGAAGCATTGCTTTGTAATGGTATATATGAAACTGTGATGGTTGTAGACAACTTAGGAAATAATATGTTGCATATTGATTCGTCCAATGGTTTAGACAAGGCATGCTTGTGGCATTGTCATCTTGGATATGTCAACAAGAAGCACATAGGCCAACTCCAAAAGGATGGAGTGTTGGAGTCATTTACCCTAAGGTCCAATGACACATGCGAGTATTGTTTGCTTGGAAAGATGACTAAATCACCTTTCACTGGTAGTTGTGAAAGAGGTGAAGGATTATTGGATCTCATACACATGGATGTGTGTGGGCCCTTTAGATCTACCACAAGGGATGAAAATCGCTTCTATGTGACTTTTATCGATGATTATAGCAGATATGGGTATATCTACTTAATCAAGCATAAGTCAGAAACCTTTGAAAAGTTCAAAGACTTTAAGCAAGAAGTGGAGAATCAATTAGGCAGGAAGATAATGATGCTCCAATCCGATCGAGGTGGTGAGTATCTTAGTATCGATTTCCACGACTATCTTAAGGAATGTGGAATTGTTTCACAATTGACGCCATCTAGAACACCACAGCTCAATGGTGTGGCTGAGAGGTGTAATTAAACCTTGTTGGACATGATTCGTTCCATGATGATTCAAGCTTCGTTACTTATCTCATTTTGCGGGTATGCCTTAGAGACTACCACCCATATCATTAATCTAGTCCTAACTAAGAAGGTTTCCAAAACTCCTCACGAGATGTGGAAAGGGAAGGTTCCTTCGTTGGCACATATCAAGGTTTGGGGTTGCAAGGCTTTCGTAAGACGAGAGACTCACGACAAGATTGAACCTCGTAATCAGCGATGTATTTTCTTCGGCTACCTACAAAAATCCTTTGGATATCTCTTCTACAGACCAAGTGACAATGTTGTCTTCGTTGCGAGGAGAGGGGTTTTCTGCGAAAGAGAACTTTTATGCCAAGAGGACAGTGGGAGAAAAATTGATCTTGAAAAGCTTCAAGAATCAAATGACGAAGGAACCTAAAACACCAACGCTCAACCCGAGGAGGAAACTCCAGTTAAATCGATTGGTGAGTCCTTACCTCTAAGATTTTCCAGTAGAGTTAATGTTCCACCTGCATTATATGGCTTCCATATAATTGCTGAGGATGATTCGTTTATTATTGATAGTACACTAATAAATATGGATGAACCCAACAACTATAAGGAAGCCATGGCAGGTCCAGAGTCTGCGAAATGGAAAGAGGCAATGGACAGCGAGATTCAGTCCATGTATGACAATCAAGTTTGGAACTTGGTTGATAATGTACCAGGTCGTAAGATGGTCTAATGCAAGTGGATCTTCAAGAAGAAGATCGCCATGGATGTGAAAGTGCAGACATTCAAGGCACGACTGGTTGCGAAGGGTTTCACTCAAACTCCGGGAGCTGACTATGACTAGACCTTCTCACCAGTGGCCAAGATCAAGTCTATAAGGGTTATTTTGGCCATAGCTATGTTTCATGATTGTGAAATATGGTAGATAGACATCAAAATGGCTTTCCTTAATGGAAAGTTAGCTGAGGATGTTTACATGAATCATCTAGAGCATTCTGTAGATGCAAAGTACCCTAATAGAGTGTGTAAGCTTGAGAAACCCATCTATGGATTGATACAAGCATCTCGCAGATGGAATCTTTGTTTCGATGAAAAAGTCAAAGGGTTTGGTTTTTCGAGAAGCGAGGATGAGTCCTACGTATATGTCAAAGATAATGGGAGTATAGTTAGCTTCTTGGTATTGTATGTGGATGGCATACTACTCATAGGAAACGACGTTCCAACCTTGCAGGAGGTTGAGTCTTGGCTTGGTTAGTGTTTCTCTATGAAGGACCTCGGAGAAGTTGCTTATATTATAGGGATAAATATATTGAGAAATAGGAGTAAGAGACTAATGGGACTTAGTCAAAGTACTTACTTGGATAAAGTGATGAAGTGTTTCAGCATGGAGAATTTCAAGAAAGGGGAGCTACCAATCCATAGTAATACCAAATTGAGTAAGACTCAAAGCCCGAATACTGATACTGAGATAGCGGAAATGAGTAAAGTATCGTATGCTTCCACTATTGACTTGATCATGTACGCTATGACGTGTACTCGCCATGATGTGGCTTTTGCTTTGAGCATGGTCAACCGATATCAAGGGAACCCTGATAGAGCTCAATGGATAGCAGTAAAGAACATTCTTAAGAATCTACAAAGGACGAAGGACTAGGTCCTTGTACTTGGTGGAAGTGAAGACTTGAGTGTGACAGGGTATAGTGATGCCAATTTTCAGACCGATAGAGATAACTTCCGCTCTTAGTCGGGCTGGGTATTTACCCTGAATGGAGGAGTAGTGACTTGGAAAAGTTACAAGAATGAGATTGTGGCTGTTTCAACATGCGAATCAGAGTACATAGCAGCGAGCGAAACATCGAAGGAGGCGATATGGTTGAAGAAATTCATCAGATACATTGGAGTTGTACCGACCATAAAAGAGCTTATGGTGATTTTCTGCAAGCACGACGGAGCAGTTTCCTTGACCATGGAACTGAGGGATCATGGGAGATCTAGGGACATCAACAGAAATACCACTTCATCAGACGTCGGGTAGAAAAGGTACTCCTCGTAGAAAAGAGGGTATCATCAGAGGACAACCCAATAGATCCCCTCACAAAGGGTCTGAGCAGGGTTAAACACTTACAACATGCAAGGATCATTGGTCTGAAGGATGATATTAGTTTTACTGATTAGATAGTTGTTAATAAACTTGTAATAGATAAAATGTAATTGACATTTTGATGATTGAATAAAGGAGTTTTATTTATGAGTAAAGTTACTATCCCGTGTCAATTGTTTACTATTGTTTCACTTTTTCATGTTTTGACTTCCAGAATAATAGGATTATTCGAATTATCCACAGTCTATCATACTTTGGAAGTAGGTAATGAGGCTAGACTTTCATGAATTGGTTTGTAGATTGTCTAAGTGTTTAGACACAACATAGGTTTCTACAACATTCATGAGTACTCCTGAAATAAGGATTTGAGTATTGGATTAAACCCACGCTCATATGACTCGCTTCATGGAATTTATCACGAGTGATTGTGAGACGATAATATCATATAGTCTTTAAACCAAGATATATGAGTTGTTGTTTATAGTTTGTTGTGAATTGATAATGCGTAAACGCATCTGTTGATTTTATCCTAAGAGGTTGAAAGCGATATATTGGGCCCCTCGATGATTTTGTTTTGACTTATGTGTCGGGCCTGGTCAAGACTGAATTGATGTGTTCAATCAAGTTCTATGTCAAACAAATCAGAAATCGGAAAACAAACTGTTGGACAATGAGTATGACTTTATTCCATGTCTTTGTCCACACGATATATTGATAACGGAGGACTACACGATCCCTTATCTAAAGGACGCATTATTGACTAGGTCAGACTTCGACAACGACTTTTAAGAGCTATGATTGCTAATCGGATTTTGAAGTCGTACTTGCAGTTATAGTTATTAGACTTATCCAAGTGGGAGACTGTTGGATTAGGTGTCTAAGCCCATAACTATAGTTGGCATGTACTAACCCCAATAGTAGCATGGTCCTTTTGGTTTGCCTTCACCATAGCAATTTGATAGGATAAATTATGTAGATAGAGGTTAATTGTGATTTATCAATATATTATAAGAATAATATACTAATTGAGAAATCATATTATTTAATTAGTATTGATCATATTAATTTAGAGTTAATTTGGTGATCAAAAGAGAGTGATTAAATTAAGGGGACTAATATTGAAATTATCTAATAGTTGCAAGTTGGGCTTGTGGCTCCTTGTGGAAGGGGTGGACAAATTCTATGTGTAGCCCACATAGATTACATCCATATGATGGGTTCTGGAAGGATCCACTAGGCTGCTTAAGACTTAAGCAGTCATATTAGGATTTTACCTGAAACGCTAGTAGCTCAGCTATATAAGGAATGTCACACCCCCAAACCACGGATGGCGGAAACGTCCGGGGGTGGAGGACTTCATGTAGAGTATCACAACAATGAGTATAATAGTGCTCAAAGTAAATACAACCATCACAAATATAATTAAAAACGTTACATCAAAGCACACGTTTTCATGATTCACATCAATTACATTATGATACAAAATGAACTGTTTGACGATTTATCATCCCATCCTCAAAACGTTGTTGATTTCCTGTTTTCACTGAATTCCTGAGAATACAAGTAGTTTTGAAAAGTGTCAACACAAAGGTTGGTGAGTTCATAAGAGATTTCGTTAGAAAAATAAACCGCTTTCCTTGTAAAAGCGTTAGAATATGTATCCAGAAAATCCGATATTTTCTTTAAAATCTGTGTAATGTAGCCTTATGACAGAAGACCAAAATGTATAAGTAACCTTTCTTACTAATAGAAAATGTTATATGTTTAGATGGACATGGACGCGTTTGAATTAAATGAAATTTCCATATGTTCTCATGTTTGTTAATACTTTATGTATATGTAGTCCTAAATCCGAGGACCGAGAAAGAACAAGTATTGACTATACTTAAAGGTATAAATGTGGTTTCAAATGATGTGTAGTCATAACTACCAAAACCAAAAGTGTACAGTAATATCTGTACTCATTGAGATAAAAAGTGATTTTAAATCGACATAAAACTCATTTAGGTTTTATAAATAAAATCCCGTAAACTTTATGGATTGTTATATCCCTATGTGACTCGCTATAATCATACTATGACTATGTGAACCTGCCACGACGTTTCTCAGGCGTTGCGAAAACTGAAATGACATTTGTCACCCGTAGACCTGCAGGTCCCACTGTAGCTAGCAGCAAGGTGTGGGGTGTCAAACCCAATATAGATCTATATACAAGTATCACGTTCTCCCTCAAGGAGATTCTGATTATAACTACCAAGAATTATGTCCCGCACTCGGACGTACGGGGAGAGAATGTCTCACAATATAGGTTAACAAGTTTACGTGAAATGTGTGTGAATATAAATCTTTTCTGTATGAATGTACCCTTTCTGTACGAGTGTGTTCTGTGATGTATCATAAACTATACCTATTATAGTTTATCTAAAACGTATGTAATATGTATGAACTCTTTTGTGGAAATGTATTAGTGTTATGAATTTATTAAACTATACTTTTTATAGTTTATTATACTTGTTCTAAAATGAATGTATAATATTTATTACGAATGACTTAGTTTCAGTTCATGATGATAAACTAACAAAGAAACACATTCAATAATTAGAACTTATGATTATACACTTTGCTCAACATAATACAAAGTGTTATGATATTTATATGCTGTTGGCTAACTTTAGCCTTTCTGCACAGTTTTGGAAAAATCATAGAAAAATCATATGAAGTCGAAAACTAGATCCATAAATTCTGAGAGTTCAAAAAATGTGTCTAGTTTACTCATAATTTTTATCACGATTTTTAATGACCTCCAACTTGGGTGAAAAAGTCCAAAATCACAGACTGGTCCGGATCGTTATTTGAAATGATAGGCAGTTTTGTAAAAATCACCATAAATTGTAGAAACATCTTATGGAGATGTGCAAGTAGTCATTTTAAAGCTAAAAACTTGAATTATTTGCACCGTTTACAGTTTTGAAAACAAAAATGTTTAAGATGCCCAAAACAGTCCGTGAATGGAGTTGAACTTTTCTGATGAAGGTTGTTAGAAAAATTTAGTTATGTTCTTGGTGTTTTAACTTGTATCCCCCCCCCCCCCTGAAAACTTGTGAAAACATGAAAATGTAGGGGTATGAACTCACCTTGAGTGATTTCAGTAGATAAGTGATGAAGAAGAGAAGTGTTCAACCCAAGAACACTTGAAGAATCACTTGAAGATTCGAAGCTCTAACACAAATATGATGGAGTTTGTGTTAGATATCCATGATTTGAGTGGAAATAAGTGAGATAATCATAAGGAGAATGGATTATGCTTACCAAATGTGGAGGAAAAACCCAAGATCAGCCCTTGAATCTCGAATTTCTAGAGAGAGAAAGTGAGAGAGGAAAGAGTTTGATCTTCTTGGTGAAATGAGAGCAAATGAGAGAAGTGGGGAGAGAGGATGAATATTCAGCTCTCAAAAACATGGAAAAGAGTGATAATTGAGTGGAAAGGAAATTGATGTGACCTAGGTAAGGTGAGGAGGTGTGGCTGGTCATAGAGTGGGTGTGGGAGTGGTTGCTTGTGTCATAAGGTAAAGCAAAGTCAACACTCCACCTCTTTGTACTTTACCCACTTGCTTTTATTATTTAAATAAAGATTTTTATGAAAATATGATTAAATTGTGAATATTTAGGGTTTATTATGTTAAAATATGATTTTGGGTGAAAATCCCACGTTAAAATAATTAAAAACGGGCGTTAAACGCAAAACTACGCGAAAACCGGGAAGAAAAGCATTCCCAGCGAGACCTCTCGGTCCCTAGGCCGAGGTTCGGTCCTTGTTGGGGGCTGTAGCCGGAAACGAAATGAACAGAGGGAAACGAAGGGGGCGAGGAAGCGAAGGGAGGCAAACCGGAAGCGAGAGGCGAAGGCGAGGGGGTTCGGTCCGGAGATAAGAGGCGAACGTGTCCGATCGAAATGAGCCGAATGAACAGTGGTGAACAGTGCCTTCGGGTTCGAGTGGTGCGCGAGGTTCGGTTCCTCCTGGCTCGGGTTCGGTTCTTCCTTGCTCGGGTTCGGTTCCTCCTTGCTCTCGGGTTCGGCCCTTCTTGCTCTCGGTCCCTAAGAGGACCTTCGGGTCCTAAGAGGCTTCTCTTCTTATAATGAGGTTTCGGTTCCTAAGGTTCATTTTTCTCGTTTTTACCCCGTTTTAAGCAGTTTTTGACCCGGTTAAGGGTTGGAATGACCCGAATGACTCTAAAAAGTTACGGGAAACTTTTGAGAGAGATTTGGGAGAGATTTCACATACATGGAGAGATTTGGGAGAGATTTGACATTCTTGGAGAGATTTCTCATACAAAGAGATATTTGAGAGAGATTTCACATACTTGGAGAGATTTGGGAGAGATTTGACATTCTTGGAGAGATTTCTCATACAGAGAGATATTTGAGAGAGATTTCACATACTTGGAGAGATTTGAAAGAGATTTCACATACTTAGAGAGATTTCTCATACAAAGAGGGTTTTGGGAGAGGTTTCACATATTTAGAGAGATTTGGGAGAGATTTCACATACTTAGAGAGATTTCTCATACAAAGAGAGTTTTTGGAGAGATTTCTCATACTTAGAGAGATTTCAAATATAGAGAGATGGAGTGAAAACGATTGAGAGAGGTTTCGAGTGTGGCATTTGTGAGTGTCCGGCTTCGCAATGCAAGGTCCGTAAACACTGTTAAGCCTTGTTTAAGGATCTTACACACTCCCGATGAGTATGCAACATTGTTTTATCGGTTTGGCTAGCCACGTACCACAGTTTTAGGTTAAGGAGATCTAGATGTTCGCACTTTTTTATTTATGATCTCTCATTAGAATAGAGAGTTGTGTAGAAATTTCATAATGTAAATTCTAGTACCCAAGGGCAAATTGAGTCAAACAATTTGACTTGTTGACTTTAGTTGACTTTTACTTCACCGAAATTTGACAGTTGTCACAAGGAACCCCCTGGATCCCTGAAATTGGCCACTTGATCATTAGAGAATACCCTAGCCGATTTTAGAGCCTCTCCCATCTCTCTCACATTCTTCCAATTGCTACTTGGTGTTTGTGACTCACTAGAGGTGCAACGATTGAGGCACTAAGCTCTTAAAGGTCAAGATCTACAAGTTACAAGGAAAAGGTATTCACCTAACTTATTTTTTTGTTATAAAACTCGAAAATTGTATGCTAGTTAGGGTTCATGATTTGGATGATTATAATTTCATGTATAACTTGATCCAAAGCATTAGGTTTGCATGTGCACCATAGGAATGATGTAGTGTTCAAAACCCCTCACAAATGACCTTGTGGGCAACCAAAAATCCTAATCGGCTTACCCATATACATAGCATCCCTAATCCTTGGGTTATATCTCAAAGCAATATAATCATCAAGATAGAGACCAAGCAAACTTAAAAGATTCTGAATCTCAGATGGGAACCTCATGAACTCCCCACTCATGACTGCCTCTAACACAAGAATTCCCTATAAATGCACAAACAAAAGTCCAGTTTCCTATCTAGAAACAACTGGATTACTATACCCATTACCTGAAACCATCAACTAGCTCCTGAACTGCTTATATCCAAAGGAAGCAAACCCTTGATGTTATCTCAAACAACCATACGAAAAGGATCCTCTTGTGCATTATGACACTACCATACTATTTCAAAAAACTGTAACCACCTATCCCCTTGTAGGGTCTTATTCCAGCTTTAAAGATCACATGCTCGCGCTCTCTTTCCTCTGAATCAGGAAAAGCTAAAAGAACATAGGCGCCACTACCATAGATAGGACATTCTAATCCATATTCAGTTACTCAGCCTCCTACTGAAATCTTTGAGCTGATTATAACGATTGCTTCTTCTTGAGTCCTACGACTCAACTAGCACTACTTTGAGCAAGGCCCTCGGGACCTCAAAATCAACTAACTTACCTAGGTCCACGCCATTTAAAACCTAAACTAACATGGCTACTAAAGCCCAAATAATCACTAGAACCATCCTCATCCTGAACAACCATAACCAAAAGATCAACACATACAACAACAACACTGCCATGAATCATGGTATCAACCATGTATTCTACCCTTAACCAAATTCTTAGAATCCTTGTGAATTCTCTTGATTTAAGTATAGATCCTATGCTTCCAATAGTACAAGCCCAATACTACTTTGTACACCTATCCATACTTTCCTCACGATCCATCTCGGGTCCATACTTCCCAGCCATCAGCTACTGTAGAACCCCTACTAATATCAACTAACCATTTCATGAATACAATTATATGCAACAAAGCTGAAATAATCTTTCGACTAAAATACTCAACCCTACAATGGTTGGACTCAAACTAGAGTTGTGTAATAGGGCAAGTCCTTCACTCTAAGATTATTTAACCTTCATAGCATGTAATTTAATGTATTCATTTGATAGTTATCTCACATCAATGTGAGTTCCAAAAAGCATATAGCAAGCAACATTCGAGTAGTAGATTCGACTGACACTAAGACACAATAAAATCAGGCAGATCCTCATATACAATTCTCGATCTCAAAATCCCAGCATCTCGGATACACCGTCATCCTGCCATCACTCTCTCAAGAGTAACTAATCATTCCTCACACTGACATGCTATGAAATTTACCCACTCATGAAACTTCCACCAACTTTGTAGCCATTCGTGCATGCTAATCATACATATAATTGAATCTCATAGATAGACGAATACTTAACTCAACTCTAAGCCCTTAATCAGACAAAAATAGGAAGTAAAGCTAAATCAAACATTCTCAAGCTATGGAATCTTTGTTATGTAAACCTAAGATGTACACACAAAGTGACCACATTAATGATGTCAATTTCATATAAGAAAGAACCATAGGATACCAGGCATTATATAATCAGACAATTATGTCATACAACTCCGGAAGATCCTTACCCTATCACTAGCATGAAGTTCTAACATATCATGATATCAAAAAATAGTGTGATAATTTTGGGTCTACTTACTGGCTCCGACTGACCGTACATATCACATCCTTTCATAATTATTTTTGGAAAACGATTTTGAAAATCATTTTTAAACCTTTGCATTTCCTTAATTTCGGACTAGATTCACATGAGTGTTCCTCTAATTCGATCACACTAAGGCTCTGATACCAACTTCTAATGACTAAAAAATGACAACAAATTTAAACTTTTCAAAACAACCCATTTACTTAAATAAGTGTTTACAAAACCATTGTTTCCAAAACAATATTTAAAATCAGAGTCTCCCAAGATCCAATTATTGGTAAAACCAAGGATGTGTACGGTGACACCTTCACATTGCCACAATCATCCGAAGTACCTAAAACAAAAAATTGAATCTGTAAGCACAAAGCTTAGTGAGTTACCCTAAAGTACCACGACACAAACAGATAACATATACAATCAAGCATGTCGGGTCCAATCAACCATCGTGTTGGAATACCCCATGCCTAGTCAGCCTCGAGGTCCAGTTATCCTCAGGATGGAATACCACAGGTTGGAATACCAATATACAACTGGTCCAGTCGACAATCAATTTGGAATACCCCAGGCTCAGTCAACCTTTGGGTCCAGTCATCCTCGGGGTGGAGTACCCCAGGTTGGAATGCCAATATACAATGTATCCAGTCAACCATCGGGTTTGAATGCTCCGGTCTGCTGGCTCACGCACATAGCAGTAAAGCCTCAACCACAAACCAAAATATATGCACATATAACAGACAAACATAAAACTAGTAAACATAAAATCAGACAGATCTACAGATCACTATGCATAGCATCATCCTATATATATATATATATATATATATATATATACACACCAGGATCCATATCTATCAGATGACTACATAACAAAACATACTATCATATAACAGGATGTATAATCCAATGGGCCAGCCTTGGTGCCTTAGAACTACAAGTATAGTGAGGAAAACTCACATCTCGATTAGGAATGGCAATGGGGCGGGTTCGGGGCGGGGCATGGATTCCCAAACCCGCCCCGATAACTTTCGGGTATCTTATCGGGGCGCCCCATTGGGTTTCGGGTTTCCCCGTCGGGTTTCGGGTATCTTATCGGGTTTACAACAACTGATAACGAAATCTTTATTCTCTTTTAGGGTAGCCCAATGTCTTATAAAATATACATGTTCTAGCAACTCTTTTAAATTAAAAACATGATGCATCACTTTAATAAAATAAACTGGACGTTATATAAAAAAATATTTGATTTAAGTTTTGTTTAATACATCAAAACACATAAAAATGATCATTAACACCAGATTGTTAATAACTAAAAAAATTGTCCACGATAAGTATTTTATATTTGAACGTGTACAATTAACAGCAAAATTTTTTGAACATATTATATATATATATATATATATATATATATATATATATATATATATATATATATATATATAATCGGGGCGGGGCGGGTCGGGGCGAGGATAACCCACTCCCTGCCCCGAACCAGATAAAAAACCCGATAATGACCCGTTACCCAACCCGAAATGATCGGGTTTCGGGTTTCCCCGTCGGGTTCAGGTTTTTTTGCCATCCCTAATCTCGATCTGATCAATAGCTAATGAGGTACCAACTATGAATCTCAGCTCTAACAGTCACCTATACATCCAAATAGTTAATTCTCAAACACAATCCAAAAATACCCAGAATACCCATAGGTCAAAGTTAGTCAAAATCAGGTAAAAGTCAAAATTCCAAAAGTCAACCCAGCTGAGTACGCCCAATGTATGTGTTGGTTTACCAGGCATGGGTCTACTGACCATGTACGCGCAACATACACCTTGTACGCCCCATGTACGCAGCTGGCTGCCAACCCAACTCATTATGAGCTTAATCCTTAAGCTTTAAAGCTTATTTTCTAGATTCAAGCCAAAAATGATGTCCTTGACCATAAATTTTCCAACTTTATGGTCTTGCATGTTCATTAAGTGCTTAATCTTCAAAACCCTATGTTCTTAACCTATTACGATTATGTAACATATGCATGGGTTACATACAACACTCAAGATCATATTTTTGTGGTCCATAACAACTCCATAATTGATAATGTTTCCAACTTAATCCATTAAAATCCTCCTAACAAACAAGATCTAGTCTTTAAGTCTCAATGAGACCCAAATAGTGCATCTTTTCAACTTAATCCTTTAATTCCAAGTCTCTTATCTTCATATCTGAATCAAAATGATGTTTAGATGCATAATGTTTCCAACTTTACCTATAACAAGGTCACAAACTTTCAAGATCTAAACTTTATGCACTTAAAGTGACCAAAAGCTCTTAACACTCAAAACTAGCTAGATCTAATAAAATCATCATGAAGATTCAAACTTTATACCTCTAGAAGAACAATTAAGGTGAACAAAGTTTGGATCTACAAGCTCCAATGCAATGAACACTTCTTCCATGAGTTCCTTATTCTCCAAGGTGCACCAAGAACACTCCAAAGCACTTAAAAACACCTTATTTTTGCTCACAAGGTTCAATCTAGGGTTAAGGTTTCAAGAGAGGGTGGTGGAGAGGTGGTGGTTGAGAATGAATTCGGTTTGGCGAAGTTAAAGAGCTTAAATAAGGCTCAAACAATGAAAATAGGGTTAGGGAAATTATCGCGTAAGCCTTGTGCACTAAATTTACGCCCATTGTAATAGGGATACCCTAGCACGCCCAACATACATGTTGAGTATGCCCAGTGTACCAGGGTACTTTTCGTATGCCATACGTATGCGGCTAACCCAAGAATTTCCTAACTTCAAACGGTTGTAACTTCTTTGTTCCAACTCCGTTTTTGACGTTCATTATATCCACGACAAGGTATTGAAGAGCTCTACAATATTATCTAAATATCTTAAATTAAAAACTTCCCAGAATTAAAATCGACATTTCATACAAGAACCTGACCTATGACTTGTCTCTTTCTACCCTTCTACCCTAAACACAATTCAAGGGTAAAATCTCTTAACTAAAATTACTTCCTTCCACCAGGAATAGACGTTGCCTCCTTAAGGACTAAAGGCTTACAAAATTGACTTACGACCCAAGGCACCAAAATGGTAGGAAACAAGATGTTACATGGTGATGAACAAATAGGGGGCAGTGGTAGGATGGTCTCATGGTCATGATCGGGGGTCTGTGGAAAAAGGGATCGACTCAGAATAATAGTAGAAGAAGCACGATAAATCACTGATAGATGCATTTTATGCACCTATTTTGCATGTTTATTTTTTTCCTTTCATAACATTCTATTTTATACTTCTTGCATTTAATTAATTATTTGGGAAATTGCATATTTCAATAAGAATGTTTGGCACTTTGCTATTTTAGATTTATTTTCCAAGCATTATGGAGCTTAGATGCATGGAGCGTAGAGCATGGAACTTTGATCTTGGAGCATAGAGATGTGGAGCATGAAGAGAAGATGGAGCGGTCATGCCATGGAAGAAATCATGAAGACATAACTTGAGTTCTTGTTGCATTATCATCATAGCAAAGTTCTACGGTTAAAACTAATGGGTTATGAGAATATCAACATTCATATGGTGTTCATGCAAACCCTAATGCTTGGATGTAGTTTTTCTATTTGTACGTGCAAAAATTGTCCAAGACTTGCAAACCCTAATGTAGCATACAACAAAACTTGAAATCAACATAAATAAACTATCAAGAATGTTACCTTGATTTTTGCTTGAAAATCTTGAGCTTTTGAGAACCTTAGCACCACAAATGTTGTGCCTCTAATAGATCACATACACCAAAGCAAGTTGCAGAATGCAACAGAGAGAGAGAGAGAGAGAGAGAGAGAGAGAGGGAAGGGATCACAATTTCGGCTAGAGCTCTTCTTAGGGTTCAAGTGCCAAAAATTGGATTCCCAAGGGGTCCTTTTATAGGTGAAGAACTAGGGTTTAAGTCAAAAATCTAATCTGGTTACTTAGCCACCAAACAACCCATTAGATCCTTCCAGAACCCTAGCTTGGACAAATTTAATGTATGCTTCCACATTAATTTCATCTATCCCTTCCTAAGGGATCTACAACCCAAAATCTAATTATCTTATAATTTCAATTCCAGTCCCCTAGGTTCAGTTAATATCTTTTCAATTCCAGTCCCCTAGGTTCAATTAATGTGATTTCTATTTTAATATATTATTTATATAATATATTAATAAACCATAATAACCTCTTTCTGTATTATTTATCCAGTCAAGTTGCTTCGATGAATGCAACCCAAAAGGACCATGCTACAACCGCGTCAAGTACATATCAAATATAGTTATGGACTTAGACACTAATATAACAGTCTCCCACTTTGAAAAATCTAATAACTATAAATGCATGTACGACTTCAAAATCATATTAACAATCGTAGCTCTCAAAAGCCATTGTCGATCTCTGACACGTCCTTTAGATAAGGGATTGTATAGTCCTCCGTTCTCTAGATGTCGTGTGGACAGTTACATGGAACATAGTTATACTTATTGTCCAGTAGTTTGTTTCTCGATCTCTGATTCTCTCTGACATAAAACTTAATTGAACACATCAATTCAATCCAGACCGGGCCCGACACATAAGTCAAACCAAATCATCGAGGGGACCAAGATACCGCTTTTACCCTCGTAGGAAAAAAGGAACAAATAAACTTCAACTTATATGCTTTTACTATTTACTCATCAAATCCTACACAACAATACATTTTATAACATCAAGTTACTGATGCGTTTACACATTATCAATGCACAACTAACTTGCAAACAATAAACCATATATCTAGGTTTAAATACTACATGATATTATCGTCTCACAATCACTTGTGATTAATTCCTTGAAGTGATTCAAGTGAGCGTAGGTTTAATCCAATACTCAAATCTTATTTCATAAGCACTGATGAACGTTGCAACAAACCTTTGCTATGTCTAAACACTTAGACAATCTACAAGCTAATTCATGATAGTCTTCATTCATACCTACTTCCAATGTATGATCGACTATGGATAGTTTAAATAATCTTATTATTTAGGAAATTAAAACATGCAAAGTGAAACAATAGTAAATAATTAACACAAGATAGTAACTTTACTTATAACTAAAACACCTTTATTTAAGCATCAAATGTTAATTACAATTTGCTATTACACGTTTCTAAAGGCTATTTAGTCACTAACACTAATATCGTTCTTCAGCCTATAGCTCCTAGCGTGTTGTAAGTGCTTAACTCTACTCAGTCCCTTCGTAAGGGGATCTGTTGGTTTCTCTTCTGATGATAACCTCTTTATTACGAGGAGTTACTCTTCTACCCGATTTCTAGTGAAGTGACACTTTCTGTCGATATGTATGGATCAACCATGATCCCTCGGTTCCTTGGTTAAGGCAACCACACCTTCGTTATCACAGAAAATCTCCATAGGCTCCTTTATGGTTGGCACAACTCCAAGGTCTCCGATGAAGTTCTTCAACCATATTGCCTCCTTCGACGTTTCGCTCACTGCTATGTACTCTGATTTGCACGTTGAATCAGCTAAGGTCTCATGCTTGGAACTTTTCCAAGTCACTTCTCCTCCATTAAGGGTAAAGACCAAGGCCGAAGGAGAGCGGAAGTTGTCTCGGTCCGTCTGAAAACTAGCATCACTATACCCTCGCACCCTTAAGTCATCACTCCAACAGAGGATAAGAAACCATTCCTTGGTCCTCTAAAGGTACTTAAGAATATTATTGACTTTAGTCCAATGTGCTCTATCAGGGTTCCCTTGATATCTGTTGACCATGCTCGAAGAGAAGGCCACATCAGGGCGAGTATAAGTCATAGCCTACAAGATCGAGCTAAGTACAGAAGCATAAGGTACTCGACTCATCTCTGCTATTTAAACTTCGATACTCAGGCTTTGAGTCTTACTCAACTTGTTATTGCTTTGGATTGGTAACTCCCCTTTCTTGGAATTATCCATGCTAAAACGATTTAACACTTTATCCAAGTAAGTACTTTGACCAAGTCATATTAGTCTTTTGGTCCTATTTGTCACTATCCTTATCCCTAGAATATAATCTGCTTCTCCGAGGTCGTTCATAGCGAAGCACTTCCCAAGACAGGACTTAACCTCCTATAGGACTGGGACGTCGTTTCCTATGAGCACTATGTCATCCACATACAAAACGAGAAAGCTAACTATACTCCCACTGGCTTTGAGATATATGCAGGACACATCCTCTCTTTGCAAGAAACCAAACTCTTTGACTTTCTCATCAAAAGAAAGATTTCATTTGTGACATGCTTGTTTTAATCCATAAATGAATTTCTCAAGCTTACACGTTCTATTAGGGTGTTTTGCATCGATAAAATCCTCTGGCTGACTCATGTAAACATCTTCAGCCAATTTCCCATTAAGGAAAGCAGTTTTGACATCCATCTGCAATATTTCATAATCATGAAACGTAGCTATGGCTAACATAAACCTTATAGACTTTATCTTTCTTACTGGCGAGAAGGTCTCATCATAGTCAACTCCGGTAGTTTGAGTAAAGCCCTTCGCAACCAATCGTGTCTTATAAGGTGTACTTTCTCATCCATGTCGGTCTTCTTCTTGAAGATACATTTGCACCCAACCATCTTATGACCCGGTATGTTGTCAACCAAGTTCCAAACTTTATTTTCATACATGGACTGAATCTCGCTGTCCATAGCCTCTTTCCACTTTGTAGACATCGGGCGTGCCATGGCTTCCTTGTAGCTATTAGGTTCATCCAAACTTACTAGTGTACTATCACTAATAAATGTATCACCTTCACTTGTTATATGAAAACCATACAACACAGGTGGAACACTAACTCTACTAGAACATCTAAGAGGTAAGGATTCGTCAATCGGTTCAACAGGAGTTTCCTCCTCGGGTTGAGTGTCAGCGCTAGAGGTTCCTTTATAGCTTGACTCTTTAAGCTCTTCAAGATAGATTTTCTTCTTACTGTCCTCTTGGCTTATGAGTTCTCGCTCACAGAAAACCCCTCTCCTCGTGACGAAGACAATATTTTCACTCGGTCTATAGAAGAGATATCCCAAGGATTTCTGTGGATAGCCGATGAGAATACACCGCTCACTACGAGGTTCAAGCTTGTCGTGAGTCTCTCGTCTTATGAAAGCCTCACAACCCCAAACCTTGATAAGTGCCAATGAAGGAGCTTTCCTTGTCCGCATCTGTGGTGTTTTGGCAACCTTCTTAGTAGGGACAAGATTAAGGATATGGGCGGCAGTCTCTAAGGCATACCCCCAAAATGAGATATGTAATGAAGTATGACTCATCATGGAATAAAGCATGTCCAATAGATTTCGATTACACCTCTCAGCATTCCTTGAGGTAGTCATGGAATTTAAGACTAAGGTACTCGCCACCTCGATCATATCGGAGCATCTTAATTTTCCTGCCAAGCAGATTCTCCATTTCTTTCTTAAAGTCCTTGATCTTTTCAAAGGTTTCTGAGTTGTGCTTGATTAAGTAGATATACCCATATTTTCTATAATCATCGGTAAAAGTCACATAGAAGCAGTTCTCATTACTTGTGGTAGATCTAAAGGGCCCACACACATCAGTGTGTATGAGATCCAATAAACCCTCATCCATTTCACAAGTACCAGTAAAGGGTGACTTGGTGATATTTCCAAGCAAACAAGTCTCGCACACGTCATTGTCCCTAAGGTCGACTGAATCCAACACTCCATCCTTTTGGAGTTGGGCTATGCACTTCTTGTTAACATGTATAAGACAACAATGCCACAAGCATGCTTTGTCCAAACTATTGAAAGAATCGATATGAAACACATCATTTCCTAAGTTGTCTACAACCATCATAGTTTCATATATTCCATTACAAGGCAATGCTTCAAAATAGAAAGTACCATTAAAGAAAGCATTAATAGAACCTTTTCATTATCAAACGAAAATCTAAACCTTTTTTATACAAACCATGAAAAGAAATAATGTCTCGTGTCATTTCTGAAGAGCAACAACAACTATTCAAATCTAAACCTAACCCACTACTAAGTGCTAAAGAGTAAACTCCAATCTTGGTGACATGCGACGTTTTCCTATTCCCCATGATCAAGTTTATCTTCCCACACTTCACATCCCTACTTCTTCTTAGACCCTGTGAATCAGAAAAAATGTGAAAACCACATCCTGTATCGAGGAGCCAAGACATAGTATGTGATGAGTTGTTAGAATGAATAGTATAAATACATACGAAGGATGGATTTATCTTCCCATCCTTGATATCTTGCAAGTACTTTGGGCAGCTTCGTTTCTAATGCCCTTTTTCATGGCATTAGAAGCAATCAACATCCTTCGGGTTGGCAGAGGGTGCAGCGAGACCAGCCTTGGTTCCAGTAGAAGAGGTACCATCATGGGACTTTCCATTGTGGATCTTAGAAGTGGTCTTCCTCTTCTTACCCTTCCCTTGCCCAGTAGCCAAGACGGGGGCAACAACAACAGGAGTTAATGCAACAAATTTTTCTTTCAGACTACTCTCAGCAGTCCTTAGCAAGCCTTGAAGCTTGCTTAGAGTGACCTCAACCTTGTTCATGTGGTAGGTTATACGAAATTGGTTGTAACAAGGAGGTAAGGAGTGTAGAATGATATCTATGGCCAACTCCTCATTCAAGTTAACATTTAACTTCAGCAAGTGGTCCATATATCTTTGCATTTTTTGTAAGTGGGCCGTGATGGACTCTCCATTCTTCATCTTGGTAGTGATAATAGTCCTCGTACGACTTTTGGAGTTCAGAAGTCTTTGTTGCGAGACTGATGCAATGAACTTTGATTGCATCTCGCTCATGAGCTTCAAACGCAACAATATATTCGGGCGTAACAGTGTTGGTGTCAACCTCCTTCAGCTCCTTGTCGAGAACATACTCCTTGTCCTCGTAGAGGGTAACCATGAAGATATTGCAGATCTAATCATTAAAGTTGGTCCTGTCAAAAATTACCCTCCCACACAAATTCATGAGTAAGAATGAGCTAGTATGGGTTGAGCTAGTACCGTTGGTTTTTGAAGTAGACATTTGAAAAAGAAAAGAGACAAAGTTTAGATTAGATAATAATCCCCAATTAAACACCCAAATGATAAATTAGGGCTAGGACCCAACACAATTATTAATAATTTAGAATAGGGATGCCATAATCTAAATTGAAAATAATTTGAAGGTAAGTGAATGACGATTCACTAATTTCCACCATGAAAAAAGAAAATGAGTTTTAAGTTTTAAATGAATTGGAATTCCTAAATTCTTTTGAGATTCATTGAACTTTTCAATGGCATGTTTAAATCTCGATATGCCCTTCAATTTTGTGATTGGGATACCGAGGATCACAAACAGGGTGTGAATAACCATGCAAATGTACTTGGTACTCTCGATGTTACAAATCACCTAAACAATGTGCCGGTTAGCCACACACGCTCCATTCATCCGTGATAAACATCAAATTACCCTTTTCCACCTTTGATAGTCCTAAATTAGTGTGTCAGTTAACCACACATACTCCACTACCGACTTGGCAAGGTTCAAAGTGTAATGTCATTGAATAGTGTAACGACGTAAATTTTCAAAAAAAATTTTCATTTTTATAACACAATAAAACTCATTTCATAATTCTCGAAATCACATATGTCTCAAATGTCAACAAATAAAACACAATCCCATAATCATAAAAACAATCTCCTGCCAATGTGTACAATCATGTCGGTGCCTTGCCGCGGTCCTCGAAACTACCTAAAACACATAACACATAACATGGTAAGCATAAGGCTTAGTGAGTTCCCCAAAATACCAAAAAGAACACATTAGCCACTCGAGGCTATAACCCAATAAGATCCTCCGGTCAATGTATCTCAGTGGGACTCTCCGGTCCCACAACTCAGATGGACCCTCTGGTCCCTCAACTCAACAGCTCAATATAATACACAGTAAGCATATCACAAAACAAATACCAGGATATCTCAATACACAACTCATTCACATATGACCCTCTTGTCACACATAAAGTTACCACACACGGTAAGTATAGTGTGAAGACTGACCTCGTAAGCTAGCAAATGAAAACCTCGAACTTAGAATCTCGAACTCTACCCACCGGTCTAGCCTTTGCCTAGCACATAATAATTATCCCTAATTAATATTGACTCTCAAGAAACTAGACTAACCCTTCTATGCTTACATAAGGGTGAAAAGATCATTTTACCCCTCCATGGGCTTAATAGTCCATAATTTGACCAAACCCTAAAAGTAAACAAAAGTCAATGGCAAGGAGTATGTGGCACGTACTCGATCTCTACGCTACGCGTACTCAGTTGCCATGCAGACATCGAGGATGCTCAACCCCTATGTCGCGTGTACTGGGATTATGCCCAACGTATGCCCCAGTTTCACACTCCTCTCATTTTTGGTCTTAACTAGTTAAGGCATAGGCTCATATCTTAGATCTGGATTGTCTAATATCTCTTAGTCCATAAAGTTAGTGACTTTAAGCCTTTGCGTGGCGGATTAGGTCTTAAACACTCAAAACACTCATCCCTTTTCCTTATGAAGCTCATAACTCGTGCATGGCTCACTCCTAGCATCCAAGATTGGATTTTTATGACTCTACTTCACACAATACACTAAAAAGGGGTAGATCAAGGTCTCTGGAGTTCATTATCTTATAAAGTCTCCATCTTTTGGGATAAAAATACTCAAATAACATGCTCATGACAAAGGAAAGGCAAAGTCTGAAGCTTTATACCTCAATAAGAAGCTTCCCACTCAGATTTGCTCGGATCTAGAAGCTTTGACTCCAACTCCTTCTTCTTCAACGTCTTCTTTTCCCTTCTAAACCACACAAACACTCTCAAGGATCAAACACACACACACAAGCTCTAGATCAGAGGTTAGGGCACTCTTAGGGTTTTCTCTCTAGGAATGTTGGCCAGAATTGAGGCCATCATATCCCTTATATAGGGGACTCACCCCAATTTAGGGTTTGCATTCTAGGCCTAGTACGCCTAGCGTACTCATGAGTACACCTAGCATACTAGGTGGTCTCCGCGTCACATGCACGATGATGAGTACGCTAAGTGTACACCTCAGGTATGCCCCGCGTACTCTCTTTACACTAATTTAAGGGAGTCCTTAATAAAACACCCAAATGTAATATTAAGGCTAGGATCCAATCACAATATAATATAACTTAGAAGAGGTATGCCGTAATCTAAGCTATACCATATTTGAAAGCTAGGTGAATGACGATTCACCAATTTCCACCACGAAAACCGAAATATTAAATATTTAGTTTTTATTGGTTTTTAGAAATTCCTAGATTCTTTGAGATCCAATGAACTTTTCAAAGGCATGTTTCAATCTCGAGAGTGCCCTCCAAGTTTTGTGACTGGGATACCGAGGATCACAAAACGAGGTGTGAAGTAACCATGTAAATCACTTGGTACCCTTAAAGTTTATCACTCAATCGATGTGCCGATAAACCACACACGCTCCACCGATACTATAATAAACCTTAATTCACCCTTTACCTACCTTGTTAAGTCCAAGTTAGTGTGCCGGTTAACCACACACGCTCCACCAACGACTTAGACAAAGTGTAAAGTGTAATTTCATGGATTAGCACCTTATTCACATTTTCCTAAAGTAACTAAGATTGGGAATTTAATAAAACATTTAGTTACTTTATTATATTCATCATACTTTGAATGAGAATTTATAAGTCCTTGTCTTACCCGTTCGACTAACGACCCTCCACCAGTCAAGCAAGCGGTGGGTGAGAGTAAACACCCATTAAGTCACCATTTTATAGGCAGCAACCTTATACCCACCTTATAGATCGACTTCGTGAATGAGGCGTACTAGCGGTAAGACGACTTTATTCTTATACATATATATATATAATTATTAAATCATCATAATATAAGTATAAGGGTTGAATTTTAACTTTTTAAAATTCTAGGGGTTGGAACTTAAAGTTTTAACTTAACTTTACTTGTTCCAAAACTTGAGGGAAAGTTTTGTAACTTTCAAAACTTTTCATTTCTTGTAACTTATGAGTTTAATAGAGTAATAAAATGAAGACTCTTCATTTTTCTAACTCTTGTATTTGTTTTAATGGTTTTAACTCAAGTGTGACTCTTGGTTTTCCATAACTTAAGGATAAGTTACGGACTCCATTAAAACACATTATGATCAAGAATTAATCTACCACATAGGTTACAAATAATTCCTATGATCATCTAAAACATCATAAGAACAAGAACATGAATATGAACACAATCAAAAATTACATTTAAAACTTTGTAATTTTGATAACTAGTTGTTTGTAAATGAATTAGCAAAGACATTACACCACCAAAAACAAGTTTTCAATTACCAAAACAGTTTAGGGTAATGTTTCTAATTCATTTCCAGCAACTAAATCGAAATTCTACAATCAGTCGACCCTACTCGCCGAGTGCATGAACTCACTCGCCGAGTTGGTTGAAGATACTCATGAACTCGACGAGTCCCCCCTATAGACTCGACGAGTCCATTCGCAGACAGCAAGATTTCTGATTCTGTTTTCAACTTTTAAGCACAAATAAGAGCAAACAAGCCTAGGCTCTGATACCACTGATGGGTTTTTGAGCATTCTAACACTTCCTAAGTGTACATGCAACCCTAATAACCTTGGATCTATGTTTGTCTAATTGTCATGCAAAGTTGAATTCCAAGGTTATATTCCTATCTAGCATACATGGCGAACAATTTTAACTTAAAGTATAGATAGAATAACTTACCTTGTTGTTGTTTGTGTTCCTTGAAACCTTGTGAGCCTAGCACCCCAAGTGTGATGCCTCAAATGCTTCACACAACACCAAATGCTCTTGGAAGAACTTATGAGAGAACACACACTTCTTCAAAATCGGCCAAGCCCTCTTATTTCTTAGTGTAGCCGATTTTAGGTGGAGAACGTGTTACTTATATAGTGTTGACACATCTAGGGTTAAACCCTAATGTGTCATGACTCTTCATTTCCATGACCCATGGGTGTGTAACTCCCATGGAGCATCCATGGAGCATCCTATGGGTGGAACCCAACTTGATAGTCCATGGAGCCTTTTAGCCCACTATACAAGATATGGATGATTTACATAATCAACCCATATATTTAATTAGTTATCTTTTGATCACATAATTAATTCTAAATTAATTCTTGATCAAACTAATCAAATAATATTATTAATATATTAGAACTTATAATATATTAATAATCTCCAAGTGTTATTTCTCTCATTTAGTCTATCCAATTGCATGATGCCATGCAACCCAAATGGACCATGCCGAGTCGGGTCAAGTACATACCAGAAATAGTTATGGACTTAGACACCTTATCCAAAAAACATATCATCACATACTGTCAGACGTATCTGGGGTATCTGACTACCCTTCGGTCCTAACAACCAAACTTTAGTACTATCACATAAAACATATCATGGTAGCATATAACATATCAGGTAGTAGCAAACCTAGATGATTTCACAAAGACAATCATCTATCATACGTCTCCTACTGGTGGGCCGACATTGTGGCCTTAGACCCACCGCTACTGGAAGGTAACTCACCTCGAAAGTAGATGCTGAAGTCTGCTTGCTGAGCGTCTGACTGCTGGATCGCAAATCCTCCAGCTATAAATCATAAACATAGGTTAGACACCCATAAATACCCTTAGGTCAAAAGACTGACCCTCCCTTGGCCCAAGGTCAACTCCTTGGTCAAAGTCAATGTCCATTTGACTGGACTCGCCGAGTCATGGCATGGACTCGCCGAGTCCTTTTCCTACTAACCCGGTCCTACTCAACCAATCCTTCTTCCCACTCACTGAATCACCCTTAACTCATGACTTGGGAAGATTGAACCGACTCGTGACCCGACTCACCGAGGTTGAAAAACAACTCGCCGAGTTCCAGGCAATATTCATAGGACTCGCTGAGTTGTTCATCCAAGTCGCCGAGTCTGAGGCCATCTTCATGGAACTTGTCGAGTTCCTCTTTGGGACTCGTCGAGTCCCTATGACCCATTTCCCATACTGACCGATTCTGAAACCTGAAACGCTTCCAAACCATGAATTCATGTTCATTGAGCATGCTAATCACGTAAAGTTGCTAACTTTACGTGCATGCATGGCCCTATAAGCTCAAAAGGCCAAAACCAAACTCTTCAAGAGGTCATAGACTGAATGGGGACCTCAATCACTTCAACCATAGGAACTTTATGCTACTAATTCATCCAATAAGTCCAGATCAGAAGTCCTTTGAGATCATTAAGCACCACACATGGAGTTTGGTGTTTTAGGGCTTGAAAACCATCAATTTGGGACAAAAATGGTAACTAATGTTCTGAAGATCAAGGTAGAGACTTTTCTACCTGAATGGAAACTTCTCCCTGAGTAGATTTCAGATCTACTCCTTTCCTTGCACTCTTCAACCACCTATTTCTTCTTCTAAGCTCCAACCTCCTTCACAAGGCCAAAAACACTCTTAAGAACAATATGGGGGGCTAGGGTATCGCTCTACTTCTCTCTGGAAGTGTTAAGGACAAAGGAGTCCAAGATAGAGTGTTTAAATAGGGTGCAAACACCCAGATTAGGGTTTTTGCCCAACCAGGGCGTACTCGCCGAGTCCAAAAGTCCAACTCCCGCACCTTTTCCCACTCCTACTCAGCGATTTGGCCCATCAACTCGCCGAGTCCAAGGCAAAATACAGTATTCTAAGAAATTAAATAGCAAGGAGTACGTACCGGGAACCAGGTGCTACACAACGAGTCCAAAGCCTGACTCAACGAGTTGACTCGTCTGACTGCATAATTTTCAAAATTTAAACCTAAATTAGATTTAGATAATTACCATAAACTGTTTTGACTGATAAAATTTTATTTTTATATTATGGTAATGAATATCCTCAACTAATTGAAGGATAATTGTCAAATATTAAGATAATTACAAGATTATGTGACAAATTACTTATTTGTAAAATTTCATTTGAATTATCTTACCAAATAAAATTGGATTAGGTCAAATTTTTGATACAGATAAAATTATATTATTATTTTTAATTATTTTAAATTTGATCTAGAAATTTTTGAAAAGTTTCATAACTTTCCCTTAAATTTTGGAATTTAAAATTTGATTTAAAAGTTTTAATTTTGAAATATTAAATTATAAAACCCTAGTGTTTTAAAAAGTTTAAAATACAACACTTATACTTATATAATATTAAAAGTTTAATACACACACACACACACATACACACACACACACACACACACACACACACACATATATATATATATATATATATATATATATATATATATATGTAAGATGAGTAAGTCGTACCGTTAGTAGGCCTCATTTATGAAGCCGATATATAAGGGGGATATAAGGAAACTGCCTATAAGATGGCGGTAAAATGGGTTTCCACTCTCACCCACTGCTTCATTGACTGGTGGAGGGTTGTTAGCCGAACGGATATGATATGACATTTAATTTCTCATTAATATGTATACTGATTATAATAAATTAACTAAATGTTTTTTCATAAATTCCCAATCTTAGTTACTTTAGGAAAAATGTGAAAATGATGCTATTCCATGAAATTGCACTTTGCGCCTTGCCAAGTCTTTAGTGGAGCGTATGTCGTTAACTGGCACACTAACTTGGACTAATAAGGGTGGCAAAGGGTAGCTCGATGTTTATCATAGATAAATGGAGCGTGTGTGGTTAACCGGCAAATTAATTAGGTGATAAATGACATCGAGAGTACCAAGAACATTTGCATGGTTATTCACACCTTGTTTGTGATCCTCGGTATCCCAACCACAAACTTAAAGGGCATAATCGATATTAAACATGTCATTTAAAAGTTCAATGAATCTCAAAAGAATCTAGGAATTTCAATTCATTTAAAACCTACATGTTCTTTTTCATTTTTCATGGTGGAAATTGGTAAATCATCATTTGCCAACCTTCATATAATTTGCAATTGGATTATGGCATCCCTCTTCAGAATTGTGAATTATAGTGTTGGGTCCTAACCTTAATATTTCATTTGGGTGTTATATTAAGGGTTTTTATATAATCTAAACTTTGTCTCTTTTATTTTTCAGATGTCAGGCTCGAACTCCTCCAACACCAACTCCTTGAACCCACTTTCTCTTTTGGGCATTTGTGGGAGGGTCACATTTGATGGATCCAATTTTAACAATTAGATTCGTAACATTCTCATAGCCCTAAGGTATGAGGACAAGGTACATATTCTGGAAAAGGAATTCATCGAGATCGATGAAAACACTGCTACTCCTGAAGAGATCACCGAGTACAGGGCAAAATGAAAAGAGGCGACAAAGGTGTGATGCATTATGATAGCCACTATGACTCCCGAGCTTCAAAAGTTCTACGAGGACTATTGGCCTTATGACATGTGCCATGATTTGATGGAAAGTACCATCAAAGCGCGTGTCAGGAAAGGTAAGAGATTGTTGCCTCATTAATAACAACCAAAATGAAGGATGGAGAGTACATCACGACCCACTTGCAAAGAATGCAAAGATATGTGGATCATTTGCTCAAGATGAATGTCAAATTCGATGAAGAGTTGGAAATTGATATCATCCTCCACTCTGTACCTCCTTGTTATAAACAGTTCAAGATGACTTATCATATGAACAAGGATGATGTGACCTTGAGCAAACTTAAAGGGTTGTTAAGAACTGCTGAAACCGGCTTGAAAGGAAAAGTTGTCTCATCAACTCCTACTATTGCTACCCCTATCTTGGCAATTCTACAAGGGAAGGGGAAGAAAAGGAAAGCTCATTCTAAGAGCCATAAGGGAAAATCTCATGATGGTTCTTCTTCAAGTGAAACCAAAGGTGGTTTTGCTACCCCTTCGTTTAATCCAAAAGATGCAGAGTGCTTCTACTATCATGACAAAGGGCATTGGAAACGAAGCTGCCCGAAGTATTTGCAAGATATCAAGGATGGGAAGATAAAGCCTACCTTTGCAGGTATTTATACTATTCAATCTAATAACTCATCACATGCTAGTTCTTGGGTCCTTGATACAGGATGTGGTTTTCAATTTTTTTTTTCTGATTTGCAGGGTCTAAGAAGAAGTAGGGATGTGGAGCATGGGAAGATGAACTTGATCATGGGGAATAGGAGAGTGTCGCCCATCACCAAGATCGTAGTTTATTCTTTAATGCTTAGTAGTGGGTTAGGGTTAGATTTGAACGATTATTACTACTTGTCAGAAATGGCGAGAAACATTATTTCTTTTCATTGTTTGTATAAACAAGGTTTTAGATTTTTGTTTAATAATGAAATTAGTTCTATTAATGCTTTCTATAATCGAAAATTTTATTTTGAAGCATTGCTTTGTAATGGTATATATGAAACTGTGATGGTTGTAGACAACTTAGGAAATAATATGTTGCATATTGATTCGTCCAATGGTTTAGACAAGGCATGCTTGTGGCATTGTCATCTTGGATATGTCAACAAGAAGCACATAGGCCAACTCCAAAAGGATGGAGTGTTGGAGTCATTTACCCTAAGGTCCAATGACACATGCGAGTATTGTTTGCTTGGAAAGATGACTAAATCACCTTTCACTGGTAGTTGTGAAAGAGGTGAAGGATTATTGGATCTCATACACATGGATGTGTGTGGGCCCTTTAGATCTACCACAAGGGATGAAAATCGCTTCTATGTGACTTTTATCGATGATTATAGCAGATATGGGTATATCTACTTAATCAAGCATAAGTCAGAAACCTTTGAAAAGTTCAAAGACTTTAAGCAAGAAGTGGAGAATCAATTAGGCAGGAAGATAATGATGCTCCAATCCGATCGAGGTGGTGAGTATCTTAGTATCGATTTCCACGACTATCTTAAGGAATGTGGAATTGTTTCACAATTGACGCCATCTAGAACACCACAGCTCAATGGTGTGGCTGAGAGGTGTAATTAAACCTTGTTGGACATGATTCGTTCCATGATGATTCAAGCTTCGTTACTTATCTCATTTTGCGGGTATGCCTTAGAGACTACCACCCATATCATTAATCTAGTCCTAACTAAGAAGGTTTCCAAAACTCCTCACGAGATGTGGAAAGGGAAGGTTCCTTCGTTGGCACATATCAAGGTTTGGGGTTGCAAGGCTTTCGTAAGACGAGAGACTCACGACAAGATTGAACCTCGTAATCAGCGATGTATTTTCTTCGGCTACCTACAAAAATCCTTTGGATATCTCTTCTACAGACCAAGTGACAATGTTGTCTTCGTTGCGAGGAGAGGGGTTTTCTGCGAAAGAGAACTTTTATGCCAAGAGGACAGTGGGAGAAAAATTGATCTTGAAAAGCTTCAAGAATCAAATGACGAAGGAACCTAAAACACCAACGCTCAACCCGAGGAGGAAACTCCAGTTAAATCGATTGGTGAGTCCTTACCTCTAAGATTTTCCAGTAGAGTTAATGTTCCACCTGCATTATATGGCTTCCATATAATTGCTGAGGATGATTCGTTTATTATTGATAGTACACTAATAAATATGGATGAACCCAACAACTATAAGGAAGCCATGGCAGGTCCAGAGTCTACGAAATGGAAAGAGGCAATGGACAGCGAGATTCAGTCCATGTATGACAATCAAGTTTGGAACTTGGTTGATAATGTACCATGTCGTAAGATGGTCTAATGCAAGTGGATCTTCAAGAAGAAGATCGCCATGGATGTGAAAGTGCAGACATTCAAGGCACGACTGGTTGCGAAGGGTTTCACTCAAACTCCGGGAGCTGACTATGACTAGACCTTCTCACCAGTGGCCAAGATCAAGTCTATAAGGGTTATTTTGGCCATAGCTATGTTTCATGATTGTGAAATATGGTAGATAGACATCAAAATGGCTTTCCTTAATGGAAAGTTAGCTGAGGATGTTTACATGAATCATCTAGAGCATTCTGTAGATGCAAAGTACCCTAATAGAGTGTGTAAGCTTGAGAAACCCATCTATGGATTGATACAAGCATCTCGCAGATGGAATCTTTGTTTCGATGAAAAAGTCAAAGGGTTTGGTTTTTCGAGAAGCGAGGATGAGTCCTACGTATATGTCAAAGATAATGGGAGTATAGTTAGCTTCTTGGTATTGTATGTGGATGGCATACTACTCATAGGAAACGACGTTCCAACCTTGCAGGAGGTTGAGTCTTGGCTTGGTTAGTGTTTCTCTATGAAGGACCTCGGAGAAGTTGCTTATATTATAGGGATAAATATATTGAGAAATAGGAGTAAGAGACTAATGGGACTTAGTCAAAGTACTTACTTGGATAAAGTGATGAAGTGTTTCAGCATGGAGAATTTCAAGAAAGGGGAGCTACCAATCCATAGTAATACCAAATTGAGTAAGACTCAAAGCCCGAATACTGATACTGAGATAGCGGAAATGAGTAAAGTATCGTATGCTTCCACTATTGACTTGATCATGTACGCTATGACGTGTACTCGCCATGATGTGGCTTTTGCTTTGAGCATGGTCAACCGATATCAAGGGAACCCTGATAGAGCTCAATGGATAGCAGTAAAGAACATTCTTAAGAATCTACAAAGGACGAAGGACTAGGTCCTTGTACTTGGTGGAAGTGAAGACTTGAGTGTGACAGGGTATAGTGATGCCAATTTTCAGACCGATAGAGATAACTTCCGCTCTTAGTCGGGCTGGGTATTTACCCAGAATGGAGGAGTAGTGACTTGGAAAAGTTACAAGAATGAGATTGTGGCTGTTTCAACATGCGAATCAGAGTACATAGCAGCGAGCGAAACATCGAAGGAGGCGATATGGTTGAAGAAATTCATCAGATACATTGGAGTTGTACCGACCATAAAAGAGCTTATGGTGATTTTCTGCAAGCACGACGGAGCAGTTTCCTTGACCATGGAACTGAGGGATCATGGGAGATCTAGGGACATCAACAGAAATACCACTTCATCAGACGTCGGGTAGAAAAGGTACTCCTCGTAGAAAAGAGGGTATCATCAGAGGACAACCCAATAGATCCCCTCACAAAGGGTCTGAGCAGGTTTAAACACTTACAACATGCAAGGATCATTGGTCTGAAGGATGATATTAGTTTTACTGATTAGATAGTTGTTAATAAACTTGTAATAGATAAAATGTAATTGACATTTTGATGATTGAATAAAGGAGTTTTATTTATGAGTAAAGTTACTATCCCGTGTCAATTGTTTACTATTGTTTCACTTTTTCATGTTTTGACTTCCAGAATAATAGGATTATTCGAATTATCCACAGTCTATCATACTTTGGAAGTAGGTAATGAGGCTAGACTTTCATGAATTGGTTTGTAGATTGTCTAAGTGTTTAGACACAACATAGGTTTCTACAACATTCATGAGTACTCCTGAAATAAGGATTTGAGTATTGGATTAAACCCACGCTCATATGACTCGCTTCATGGAATTTATCACGAGTGATTGTGAGACGATAATATCATATAGTCTTTAAACCAAGATATATGAGTTGTTGTTTATAGTTTGTTGTGAATTGATAATGCGTAAACGCATCTGTTGATTTTATCCTAAGAGGTTGAAAGCGATATATTGGGCCCCTCGATGATTTTGTTTTGACTTATGTGTCGGGCCTGGTCAAGACTGAATTGATGTGTTCAATCAAGTTCTATGTCAAACAAATCAGAAATCGGAAAACAAACTGTTGGACAATGAGTATGACTTTATTCCATGTCTTTGTCCACACGATATATTGATAACGGAGGACTACACGATCCCTTATCTAAAGGACGCATTATTGACTAGGTCAGACTTCGACAACGACTTTTAAGAGCTATGATTGCTAATCGGATTTTGAAGTCGTACTTGCAGTTATAGTTATTAGACTTATCCAAGTGGGAGACTGTTGGATTAGGTGTCTAAGCCCATAACTATAGTTGGCATGTACTAACCCCAATAGTAGCATGGTCCTTTTGGTTTGCCTTCACCATAGCAATTTGATAGGATAAATTATGTAGATAGAGGTTAATTGTGATTTATCAATATATTATAAGAATAATATACTAATTGAGAAATCATATTATTTAATTAGTATTGATCATATTAATTTAGAGTTAATTTGGTGATCAAAAGAGAGTGATTAAATTAAGGGGACTAATATTGAAATTATCTAATAGTTGCAAGTTGGGCTTGTGGCTCCTTGTGGAAGGGGTGGACAAATTCTATGTGTAGCCCACATAGATTACATCCATATGATGGGTTCTGGAAGGATCCACTAGGCTGCTTAAGACTTAAGCAGTCATATTAGGATTTTACCTGAAACGCTAGTAGCTCAGCTATATAAGGAATGTCACACCCCCAAACCACGGATGGCGGAAACGTCCGGGGGTGGAGGACTTCATGTAGAGTATCACAACAATGAGTATAATAGTGCTCAAAGTAAATACAACCATCACAAATATAATTAAAAACGTTACATCAAAGCACACGTTTTCATGATTCACATCAATTACATTATGATACAAAATGAACTGTTTGACGATTTATCATCCCATCCTCAAAACGTTGTTGATTTCCTGTTTTCACTGAATTCCTGAGAATACAAGTAGTTTTGAAAAGTGTCAACACAAAGGTTGGTGAGTTCATAAGAGATTTCGTTAGAAAAATAAACCGCTTTCCTTGTAAAAGCGTTAGAATATGTATCCAGAAAATCCGATAATGTAGCCTTATGACAGAAGACCAAAATGTATAAGTAACCTTTCTTACTAATAGAAAATGTTATATGTTTAGATGGACATGGACGCGTTTGAATTAAATGAAATTTCCATATGTTCTCATGTTTGTTAATACTTTATGTATATGTAGTCCTAAATCCGAGGACCGAGAAAGAACAAGTATTGACTATACTTAAAGGTATAAATGTGGTTTCAAATGATGTGTAGTCATAACTACCAAAACCAAAAGTGTACAGTAATATCTGTACTCATTGAGATAAAAAGTGATTTTAAATCGACATAAAACTCATTTAGGTTTTATAAATAAAATCCCGTAAACTTTATGGATTGTTATATCCCTATGTGACTCGCTATAATCATACTATGACTATGTGAACCTGCCACGACGTTTCTCAGGCGTTGCGAAAACTGAAATGACATTTGTCACCCGTAGACCTGCAGGTCCCACTGTAGCTAGCAGCAAGGTGTGGGGTGTCAAACCCAATATAGATCTATATACAAGTATCACGTTCTCCCTCAAGGAGATTCTGATTATAACTACCAAGAATTATGTCCCGCACTCGGACGTACGGGGAGAGAATGTCTCACAATATAGGTTAACAAGTTTACGTGAAATGTGTGTGAATATAAATCTTTTCTGTATGAATGTACCCTTTCTGTACGAGTGTGTTCTGTGATGTATCATAAACTATACCTATTATAGTTTATCTAAAACGTATGTAATATGTATGAACTCTTTTGTGGAAATGTATTAGTGTTATGAATTTATTAAACTATACTTTTTATAGTTTATTATACTTGTTCTAAAATGAATGTATAATATTTATTACGAATGACTTAGTTTCAGTTCATGATGATAAACTAACAAAGAAACACATTCAATAATTAGAACTTATGATTATACACTTTGCTCAACATAATACAAAGTGTTATGATATTTATATGCTGTTGGCTAACTTTAGCCTTTCTGCACAGTTTTGGAAAAATCATAGAAAAATCATATGAAGTCGAAAACTAGATCCATAAATTCTGAGAGTTCAAAAAATGTGTCTAGTTTACTCATAATTTTTATCACGATTTTTAATGACCTCCAACTTGGGTGAAAAAGTCCAAAATCACAGACTGGTCCGGATCGTTATTTGAAATGATAGGCAGTTTTGTAAAAATCACCATAAATTGTAGAAACATCTTATGGAGATGTGCAAGTAGTCATTTTAAAGCTAAAAACTTGAATTATTTGCACCGTTTACAGTTTTGAAAACAAAAATGTTTAAGATGCCCAAAACAGTCCGTGAATGGAGTTGAACTTTTCTGATGAAGGTTGTTAGAAAAATTTAGTTATGTTCTTGGTGTTTTAACTTGTATCCCCCCCCCCCCTGAAAACTTGTGAAAACATGAAAATGTAGGGGTATGAACTCACCTTGAGTGATTTCAGTAGATAAGTGATGAAGAAGAGAAGTGTTCAACCCAAGAACACTTGAAGAATCACTTGAAGATTCGAAGCTCTAACACAAATATGATGGAGTTTGTGTTAGATATCCATGATTTGAGTGGAAATAAGTGAGATAATCATAAGGAGAATGGATTATGCTTACCAAATGTGGAGGAAAAACCCAAGATCAGCCCTTGAATCTCGAATTTCTAGAGAGAGAAAGTGAGAGAGGAAAGAGTTTGATCTTCTTGGTGAAATGAGAGCAAATGAGAGAAGTGGGGAGAGAGGATGAATATTCAGCTCTCAAAAACATGGAAAAGAGTGATAATTGAGTGGAAAGGAAATTGATGTGACCTAGGTAAGGTGAGGAGGTGTGGCTGGTCATAGAGTGGGTGTGGGAGTGGTTGCTTGTGTCATAAGGTAAAGCAAAGTCAACACTCCACCTCTTTGTACTTTACCCACTTGCTTTTATTATTTAAATAAAGATTTTTATGAAAATATGATTAAATTGTGAATATTTAGGGTTTATTATGTTAAAATATGATTTTGGGTGAAAATCCCACGTTAAAATAATTAAAAACGGGCGTTAAACGCAAAACTACGCGAAAACCGGGAAGAAAAGCATTCCCAGCGAGACCTCTCGGTCCCTAGGCCGAGGTTCGGTCCTTGTTGGGGGCTGTAGCCGGAAACGAAATGAACAGAGGGAAACGAAGGGGGCGAGGAAGCGAAGGGAGGCAAACCGGAAGCGAGAGGCGAAGGCGAGGGGGTTCGGTCCGGAGATAAGAGGCGAACGTGTCCGATCGAAATGAGCCGAATGAACAGTGGTGAACAGTGCCTTCGGGTTCGAGTGGTGCGCGAGGTTCGGTTCCTCCTGGCTCGGGTTCGGTTCTTCCTTGCTCGGGTTCGGTTCCTCCTTGCTCTCGGGTTCGGCCCTTCTTGCTCTCGGTCCCTAAGAGGACCTTCGGGTCCTAAGAGGCTTCTCTTCTTATAATGAGGTTTCGGTTCCTAAGGTTCATTTTTCTCGTTTTTACCCCGTTTTAAGCAGTTTTTGACCCGGTTAAGGGTTGGAATGACCCGAATGACTCTAAAAAGTTACGGGAAACTTTTGAGAGAGATTTGGGAGAGATTTCACATACATGGAGAGATTTGGGAGAGATTTGACATTCTTGGAGAGATTTCTCATACAAAGAGATATTTGAGAGAGATTTCACATACTTGGAGAGATTTGGGAGAGATTTGACATTCTTGGAGAGATTTCTCATACAGAGAGATATTTGAGAGAGATTTCACATACTTGGAGAGATTTGAAAGAGATTTCACATACTTAGAGAGATTTCTCATACAAAGAGGGTTTTGGGAGAGGTTTCACATATTTAGAGAGATTTGGGAGAGATTTCACATACTTAGAGAGATTTCTCATACAAAGAGAGTTTTTGGAGAGATTTCTCATACTTAGAGAGATTTCAAATATAGAGAGATGGAGTGAAAACGATTGAGAGAGGTTTCGAGTGTGGCATTTGTGAGTGTCCGGCTTCGCAATGCAAGGTCCGTAAACACTGTTAAGCCTTGTTTAAGGATCTTACACACTCCCGATGAGTATGCAACATTGTTTTATCGGTTTGGCTAGCCACGTACCACAGTTTTAGGTTAAGGAGATCTAGATGTTCGCACTTTTTTATTTATGATCTCTCATTAGAATAGAGAGTTGTGTAGAAATTTCATAATGTAAATTCTAGTACCCAAGGGCAAATTGAGTCAAACAATTTGACTTGTTGACTTTAGTTGACTTTTACTTCACCGAAATTTGACAGTTGTCACAAGGAACCCCCTGGATCCCTGAAATTGGCCACTTGATCATTAGAGAATACCCTAGCCGATTTTAGAGCCTCTCCCATCTCTCTCACATTCTTCCAATTGCTACTTGGTGTTTGTGACTCACTAGAGGTGCAACAATTGAGGCACTAAGCTCTTAAAGGTCAAGATCTACAAGTTACAAGGAAAAGGTATTCACCTAACTTATTTTTTTGTTATAAAACTCGAAAATTGTATGCTAGTTAGGGTTCATGATTTGGATGATTATAATTTCATGTATAACTTGATCCAAAGCATTAGGTTTGCATGTGCACCATAGGAATGATGTAGTGTTCAAAACCCCTCACAAATGACCTTGTGGGCAACCAAAAATCCTAATCGGCTTACCCATATACATAGCATCCCTAATCCTTGGGTTATATCTCAAAGCAATATAATCATCAAGATAGAGACCAAGCAAACTTAAAAGATTCTGAATCTCAGATGGGAACCTCATGAACTCCCCACTCATGACTGCCTCTAACACAAGAATTCCCTATAAATGCACAAACAAAAGTCCAGTTTCCTATCTAGAAACAACTGGATTACTATACCCATTACCTGAAACCATCAACTAGCTCCTGAACTGCTTATATCCAAAGGAAGCAAACCCTTGATGTTATCTCAAACAACCATACGAAAAGGATCCTCTTGTGCATTATGACACTACCATACTATTTCAAAAAACTGTAACCACCTATCCCCTTGTAGGGTCTTATTCCAGCTTTAAAGATCACATGCTCGCGCTCTCTTTCCTCTGAATCAGGAAAAGCTAAAAGAACATAGGCGCCACTACCATAGATAGGACATTCTAATCCATATTCAGTTACTCAGCCTCCTACTGAAATCTTTGAGCTGATTATAACGATTGCTTCTTCTTGAGTCCTACGACTCAACTAGCACTACTTTGAGCAAGGCCCTCGGGACCTCAAAATCAACTAACTTACCTAGGTCCACGCCATTTAAAACCTAAACTAACATGGCTACTAAAGCCCAAATAATCACTAGAACCATCCTCATCCTGAACAACCATAACCAAAAGATCAACACATACAACAACAACACTGCCATGAATCATGGTATCAACCATGTATTCTACCCTTAACCAAATTCTTAGAATCCTTGTGAATTCTCTTGATTTAAGTATAGATCCTATGCTTCCAATAGTACAAGCCCAATACTACTTTGTACACCTATCCATACTTTCCTCACGATCCATCTCGGGTCCATACTTCCCAGCCATCAGCTACTGTAGAACCCCTACTAATATCAACTAACCATTTCATGAATACAATTATATGCAACAAAGCTGAAATAATCTTTCGACTAAAATACTCAACCCTACAATGGTTGGACTCAAACTAGAGTTGTGTAATAGGGCAAGTCCTTCACTCTAAGATTATTTAACCTTCATAGCATGTAATTTAATGTATTCATTTGATAGTTATCTCACATCAATGTGAGTTCCAAAAAGCATATAGCAAGCAACATTCGAGTAGTAGATTCGACTGACACTAAGACACAATAAAATCAGGCAGATCCTCATATACAATTCTCGATCTCAAAATCCCAGCATCTCGGATACACCGTCATCCTGCCATCACTCTCTCAAGAGTAACTAATCATTCCTCACACTGACATGCTATGAAATTTACCCACTCATGAAACTTCCACCAACTTTGTAGCCATTCGTGCATGCTAATCATACATATAATTGAATCTCATAGATAGGCGAATACTTAACTCAACTCTAAGCCCTTAATCAGACAAAAATAGGAAGTAAAGCTAAATCAAACATTCTCAAGCTATGGAATCTTTGTTATGTAAACCTAAGATGTACACACAAAGTGACCACATTAATGATGTCAATTTCATATAAGAAAGAACCATAGGATACCAGGCATTATATAATCAGACAATTATGTCATACAACTCCGGAAGATCCTTACCCTATCACTAGCATGAAGTTCTAACATATCATGATATCAAAAAATAGTGTGATAATTTTGGGTCTACTTACTGGCTCCGACTGACCGTACATATCACATCCTTTCATAATTATTTTTGGAAAACGATTTTGAAAATCATTTTTAAACCTTTGCATTTCCTTAATTTCGGACTAGATTCACATGAGTGTTCCTCTAATTCGATCACACTAAGGCTCTGATACCAACTTCTAATGACTAAAAAATGACAACAAATTTAAACTTTTCAAAACAACCCATTTACTTAAATAAGTGTTTACAAAACCATTGTTTCCAAAACAATATTTAAAATCAGAGTCTCCCAAGATCCAATTATTGGTAAAACCAAGGATGTGTACGGTGACACCTTCACATTGCCACAATCATCCGAAGTACCTAAAACAAAAAATTGAATCTGTAAGCACAAAGCTTAGTGAGTTACCCTAAAGTACCACGACACAAACAGATAACATATACAATCAAGCATGTCGGGTCCAATCAACCATCGTGTTGGAATACCCCATGCCTAGTCAGCCTCGAGGTCCAGTTATCCTCAGGATGGAATACCACAGGTTGGAATACCAATATACAACTGGTCCAGTCGACAATCGATTTGGAATACCCCAGGCTCAGTCAACCTTTGGGTCCAGTCATCCTCGGGGTGGAGTACCCCAGGTTGGAATGCCAATATACAATGTATCCAGTCAACCATCGGGTTTGAATGCTCCGGTCTGCTGGCTCACGCACATAGCAGTAAAGCCTCAACCACAAACCAAAATATATGCACATATAACAGACAAACATAAAACTAGTAAACATAAAATCAGACAGATCTACAGATCACTATGCATAGCATCATCCTATATATATATATATATATATATATATATATATATATATATATATATATATATATATATATATATATATATACACACCAGGATCCATATCTATCAGATGACTACATAACAAAACATACTATCATATAACAGGATGTATAATCCAATGGGCCAGCCTTGGTGCCTTAGAACTACAAGTATAGTGAGGAAAACTCACATCTCGATTAGGAATGGCAATGGGGCGGGTTCGGGGCGGGGCATGGATTCCCAAACCCGCCCCGATAACTTTCGGGTATCTTATCGGGGCGCCCCATTGGGTTTCGGGTATCTTATCGGGTTTACAACAACTGATAACGAAATCTTTATTCTCTTTTAGGGTAGCCCAATGTCTTATAAAATATACATGTTCTAGCAACTCTTTTAAATTAAAAACATGATGCATCACTTTAATAAAATAAACTGGACGTTATATAAAAAAATATTTGATTTAAGTTTTGTTTAATACATCAAAACACATAAAAATGATCATTAACACCAGATTGTTAATAACTAAAAAAATTGTCCACGATAAGTATTTTATATTTGAACGTGTACAATTAACAGCAAAATTTTTTGAACATATTATATATATATATATATATATATATATATATATAATCGGGGCGGGGCGGGTCGGGGCGAGGATAACCCACTCCCTGCCCCGAACCAGATAAAAAACCCGATAATGACCCGTTACCCAACCCGAAATGATCGGGTTTCGGGTTTCCCCGTCGGGTTCAGGTTTTTTTGCCATCCCTAATCTCGATCTGATCAATAGCTAATGAGGTACCAACTATGAATCTCAGCTCTAACCGTCACCTATACATCCAAATAGTTAATTCTCAAACACAATCCAAAAATACCCAGAATACCCATAGGTCAAAGTTAGTCAAAATCAGGTAAAAGTCAAAATTCCAAAAGTCAACCCAGCTGAGTACGCCCAATGTATGTGTTGGTTTACCAGGCATGGGTCTACTGACCATGTACGCGCAACATACACCTTGTACGCCCCATGTACGCAGCTGGCTGCCAACCCAACTCATTATGAGCTTAATCCTTAAGCTTTAAAGCTTATTTTCTAGATTCAAGCCAAAAATGATGTCCTTGACCATAAATTTTCCAACTTTATGGTCTTGCATGTTCATTAAGTGCTTAATCTTCAAAACCCTATGTTCTTAACCTATTACGATTATGTAACATATGCATGGGTTACATACAACACTCAAGATCATATTTTTGTGGTCCATAACAACTCCATAATTGATAATGTTTCCAACTTAATCCATTAAAATCCTCCTAACAAACAAGATCTAGTCTTTAAGTCTCAATGAGACCCAAATAGTGCATCTTTTCAACTTAATCCTTTAAGTCCAAGTCTCTTATCTTCATATCTGAATCAAAATGATGTTTAGATGCATAATGTTTCCAACTTTACCTATAACAAGGTCACAAACTTTCAAGATCTAAACTTTATGCACTTAAAGTGACCAAAAGCTCTTAACACTCAAAACTAGCTAGATCTAATAAAATCATCATGAAGATTCAAACTTTATACCTCTAGAAGAACAATTAAGGTGAACAAAGTTTGGATCTACAAGCTCCAATGCAATGAACACTTCTTCCATGAGTTCCTTATTCTCCAAGGTGCACCAAGAACACTCCAAAGCACTTAAAAACACCTTATTTTTGCTCACAAGGTTCAATCTAGGGTTAAGGTTTCAAGAGAGGGTGGTGGAGAGGTGGTGGTTGAGAATGAATTCGGTTTGGCGAAGTTAAAGAGCTTAAATAAGGCTCAAACAATGAAAATAGGGTTAGGGAAATTATCGCGTAAGCCTTGTGCACTAAATTTACGCCCATTGTAATAGGGATACCCTAGCACGCCCAACATACATGTTGAGTATGCCCAGTGTACCAGGGTACTTTTCGTATGCCATACGTATGCGGCTAACCCAAGAATTTCCTAACTTCAAACGGTTGTAACTTCTTTGTTCCAACTCCGTTTTTGACGTTCATTATATCCACGACAAGGTATTGAAGAGCTCTACAATATTATCTAAATATCTTAAATTAAAAACTTCCCAGAATTAAAATCGACATTTCATACAAGAACCTGACCTATGACTTGTCTCTTTCTACCCTTCTACCCTAAACACAATTCAAGGGTAAAATCTCTTAACTAAAATTACTTCCTTCCACCAGGAATAGACGTTGCCTCCTTAAGGACTAAAGGCTTACAAAATTGACTTACGACCCAAGGCACCAAAATGGTAGGAAACAAGATGTTACATGGTGATGAACAAATAGGGGGCAGTGGTAGGATGGTCTCATGGTCATGATCGGGGGTCTGTGGAAAAAGGGATCGACTCAGAATAATAGTAGAAGAAGCACGATAAATCACTGATAGATGCATTTTATGCACCTATTTTGCATGTTTATTTTTTTCCTTTCATAACATTCTATTTTATACTTCTTGCATTTAATTAATTATTTGGGAAATTGCATATTTCAATAAGAATGTTTGGCACTTTGCTATTTTAGATTTATTTTCCAAGCATTATGGAGCTTAGATGCATGGAGCGTAGAGCATGGAACTTTGATCTTGGAGCATAGAGATGTGGAGCATGAAAAGAAGATGGAGCGGTCATGCCATGGAAGAAATCATGAAGACATAACTTGAGTTCTTGTTGCATTATCATCATAGCAAAGTTCTACGGTTAAAACTAATGGGTTATGAGAATATCAACATTCATATGGTGTTCATGCAAACCCTAATGCTTGGATGTAGTTTTTCTATTTGTACGTGCAAAAATTGTCCAAGACTTGCAAACCCTAATGTAGCATACAACAAAACTTGAAATCAACATAAATAAACTATCAAGAATGTTACCTTGATTTTTGCTTGAAAATCTTGAGCTTTTGAGAACCTTAGCACCACAAATGTTGTGCCTCTAATAGATCACATACACCAAAGCAAGTTGCAGAATGCAACAGAGAGAGAGAGAGAGAGAGAGAGAGAGAGAGAGAGAGAGGGAAGGGATCACAATTTCGGCTAGAGCTCTTCTTAGGGTTCAAGTGCCAAAAATTGGATTCCCAAGGGGTCCTTTTATAGGTGAAGAACTAGGGTTTAAGTCAAAAATCTAATCTGGTTACTTAGCCACCAAACAACCCATTAGATCCTTCCAGAACCCTAGCTTGGACAAATTTAATGTATGCTTCCACATTAATTTCATCTATCCCTTCCTAAGGGATCTACAACCCAAAATCTAATTATCTTATAATTTCAATTCCAGTCCCCTAGGTTCAGTTAATATCTTTTCAATTCCAGTCCCCTAGGTTCAATTAATGTGATTTCTATTTTAATATATTATTTATATAATATATTAATAAACCATAATAACCTCTTTCTGTATTATTTATCCAGTCAAGTTGCTTCGATGAATGCAACCCAAAAGGACCATGCTACAACCGCGTCAAGTACATATCAAATATAGTTATGGACTTAGACACTAATATAACAGTCTCCCACTTTGAAAAATCTAATAACTATAAATGCATGTACGACTTCAAAATCATATTAACAATCGTAGCTCTCAAAAGCCATTGTCGATCTCTGACACGTCCTTTAGATAAGGGATTGTATAGTCCTCCGTTCTCTAGATGTCGTGTGGACAGTTACATGGAACATAGTTATACTTATTGTCCAGTAGTTTGTTTCTCGATCTCTGATTCTCTCTGACATAAAACTTAATTGAACACATCAATTCAATCCAGACCGGGCCCGACACATAAGTCAAACCAAATCATCGAGGGGACCAAGATACCGCTTTTACCCTCGTAGGAAAAAAGGAACAAATAAACTTCAACTTATATGCTTTTACTATTTACTCATCAAATCCTACACAACAATACATTTTATAACATCAAGTTACTGATGCGTTTACACATTATCAATGCACAACTAACTTGCAAACAATAAACCATATATCTAGGTTTAAATACTATATGATATTATCGTCTCACAATCACTTGTGATTAATTCCTTGAAGTGATTCAAGTGAGCGTAGGTTTAATCCAATACTCAAATCTTATTTCATAAGCACTGATGAACGTTGCAACAAACCTTTGCTATGTCTAAACACTTAGACAATCTACAAGCCAATTCATGATAGTCTTCATTCATACCTACTTCCAATGTATGATCGACTATGGATAGTTTAAATAATCTTATTATTTAGGAAATTAAAACATGCAAAGTGAAACAATAGTAAATAATTAACACAAGATAGTAACTTTACTTATAACTAAAACACCTTTATTTAAGCATCAAATGTTAATTACAATTTGCTATTACACGTTTCTAAAGGCTATTTAGTCACTAACACTAATATCGTTCTTCAGCCTAATGCTCCTAGCGTGTTGTAAGTGCTTAACTCTACTCAGTCCCTTCGTAAGGGGATCTGTTGGTTTCTCTTCTGATGATAACCTCTTTATTACGAGGAGTTACTCTTCTACCCGATTTCTAGTGAAGTGACACTTTCTGTCGATATGTATGGATCAACCATGATCCCTCGGTTCCTTGGTTAAGGCAACCACACCTTCGTTATCACAGAAAATCTCCATAGGCTCCTATATGGTTGGCACAACTCCAAGGTCTCCGATGAAGTTCTTCAACCATATTGCCTCCTTCGACGTTTCGCTCACTGCTATGTACTCTGATTTGCACGTTGAATCAGCTAAGGTCTCATGCTTGGAACTTTTCCAAGTCACTTCTCCTCCATTAAGGGTAAAGACCAAGGCCGAAGGAGAGCGGAAGTTGTCTCGGTCCGTCTGAAAACTAGCATCACTATACCCTCGCACCCTTAAGTCATCACTCCAACAGAGGATAAGAAACCATTCCTTGGTCCTCTAAAGGTACTTAAGAATATTATTGACTTTAGTCCAATGTGCTCTATCAGGGTTCCCTTGATATCTGTTGACCATGCTCGAAGAGAAGGCCACATCAGGGCGAGTATAAGTCATAGCCTACAAGATCGAGCTAAGTACAGAAGCATAAGGTACTCGACTCATCTCTGCTATTTAAACTTCGATACTCAGGCTTTGAGTCTTACTCAACTTGTTATTGCTTTGGATTGGTAACTCCCCTTTCTTGGAATTATCCATGCTAAAACGATTTAACACTTTATCCAAGTAAGTACTTTGACCAAGTCATATTAGTCTTTTGGTCCTATTTGTCACTATCCTTATCCCTAGAATATAATCTGCTTCTCCGAGGTCGTTCATAGCGAAGCACTTCCCAAGACAGGACTTAACCTCCTATAGGACTGGGACGTCGTTTCCTATGAGCACTATGTCATCCACATACAAAACGAGAAAGCTAACTATACTCCCACTGGCTTTGAGATATATGCAGGACACATCCTCTCTTTGCAAGAAACCAAACTCTTTGACTTTCTCATCAAAAGAAAGATTTCATTTGTGACATGCTTGTTTTAATCCATAAATGAATTTCTCAAGCTTACACGTTCTATTAGGGTGTTTTGCATCGATAAAATCCTCTGGCTGACTCATGTAAACATCTTCAGCCAATTTCCCATTAAGGAAAGCAGTTTTGACATCCATCTGCAATATTTCATAATCATGAAACGTAGCTATGGCTAACATAAACCTTATAGACTTTATCTTTCTTACTGGCGAGAAGGTCTCATCATAGTCAACTCCGGTAGTTTGAGTAAAGCCCTTCGCAACCAATCGTGTCTTATAAGGTGTACTTTCTCATCCATGTCGGTCTTCTTCTTGAAGATACATTTGCACCCAACCATCTTATGACCCGGTATGTTGTCAACCAAGTTCCAAACTTTATTTTCATACATGGACTGAATCTCGCTGTCCATAGCCTCTTTCCACTTTGTAGACATCGGGCGTGCCATGGCTTCCTTGTAGCTATTAGGTTCATCCAAACTTACTAGTGTACTATCACTAATAAATGTATCACCTTCACTTGTTATATGAAAACCATACAACACAGGTGGAACACTAACTCTACTAGAACATCTAAGAGGTAAGGATTCGTCAATCGGTTCAACAGGAGTTTCCTCCTCGGGTTGAGTGTCAGCGCTAGAGGTTCCTTTATAGCTTGACTCTTTAAGCTCTTCAAGATAGATTTTCTTCTTACTGTCCTCTTGGCTTATGAGTTCTCGCTCACAGAAAACCCCTCTCCTCGTGACGAAGACAATATTTTCACTCGGTCTATAGAAGAGATATCCCAAGGATTTCTGTGGATAGCCGATGAGAATACACCGCTCACTACGAGGTTCAAGCTTGTCGTGAGTCTCTCGTCTTATGAAAGCCTCACAACCCCAAACCTTGATAAGTGCCAATGAAGGAGCTTTCCTTGTCCGCATCTGTGGTGTTTTGGCAACCTTCTTAGTAGGGACAAGATTAAGGATATGGGCGGCAGTCTCTAAGGCATACCCCCAAAATGAGATATGTAATGAAGTATGACTCATCATGGAATAAAGCATGTCCAATAGATTTCGATTACACCTCTCAGCATTCCTTGAGGTAGTCATGGAATTTAAGACTAAGGTACTCGCCACCTCGATCATATCGGAGCATCTTAATTTTCCTGCCAAGCAGATTCTCCATTTCTTTCTTAAAGTCCTTGATCTTTTCAAAGGTTTCTGAGTTGTGCTTGATTAAGTAGATATACCCATATTTTCTATAATCATCGGTAAAAGTCACATAGAAGCAGTTCTCATTACTTGTGGTAGATCTAAAGGGCCCACACACATCAGTGTGTATGAGATCCAATAAACCCTCATCCATTTCACAAGTACCAGTAAAGGGTGACTTGGTGATATTTCCAAGCAAACAAGTCTCGCACACGTCATTGTCCCTAAGGTCGAATGAATCCAACACTCCATCCTTTTGGAGTTGGGCTATGCACTTCTTGTTAACATGTATAAGACAACAATGCCACAAGCATGCTTTGTCCAAACTATTGAAAGAATCGATATGAAACACATCATTTCCTAAGTTGTCTACAACCATCATAGTTTCATATATTCCATTACAAGGCAATGCTTCAAAATAGAAAGTACCATTAAAGAAAGCATTAATAGAACCTTTTCATTATCAAACGAAAATCTAAACCTTTTTTATACAAACCATGAAAAGAAATAATGTCTCGTGTCATTTCTGAAGAGCAACAACAACTATTCAAATCTAAACCTAACCCACTACTAAGTGCTAAAGAGTAAACTCCAATCTTGGTGACATGCGACGTTTTCCTATTCCCCATGATCAAGTTTATCTTCCCACACTTCACATCCCTACTTCTTCTTAGACCCTGTGAATCAGAAAAAATGTGAAAACCACATCCTGTATCGAGGAGCCAAGACATAGTATGTGATGAGTTGTTAGAATGAATAGTATAAATACATACGAAGGATGGATTTATCTTCCCATCCTTGATATCTTGCAAGTACTTTGGGCAGCTTCGTTTCTAATGCCCTTTTTCATGGCATTAGAAGCAATCAACATCCTTCGGGTTGGCAGAGGGTGCAGCGAGACCAGCCTTGGTTCCAGTAGAAGAGGTACCATCATGGGACTTTCCATTGTGGATCTTAGAAGTGGTCTTCCTCTTCTTACCCTTCCCTTGCCCAGTAGCCAAGACGGGGGCAACAACAACAGGAGTTAATGCAACAAATTTTTCTTTCAGACTACTCTCAGCAGTCCTTAGCAAGCCTTGAAGCTTGCTTAGAGTGACCTCAACCTTGTTCATGTGGTAGGTTATACGAAATTGGTTGTAACAAGGAGGTAAGGAGTGTAGAATGATATCTATGGCCAACTCCTCATTCAAGTTAACATTTAACTTCAGCAAGTGGTCCATATATCTTTGCATTTTTTGTAAGTGGGCCGTGATGGACTCTCCATTCTTCATCTTGGTAGTGATAATAGTCCTCGTACGACTTTTGGAGTTCAGAAGTCTTTGTTGCGAGACTGATGCAATGAACTTTGATTGCATCTCGCTCATGAGCTTCAAACGCAACAATATATTCGGGCGTAACAGTGTTGGTGTCAACCTCCTTCAGCTCCTTGTCGAGAACATACTCCTTGTCCTCGTAGAGGGTAACCATGAAGATATTGCAGATCTAATCATTAAAGTTGGTCCTGTCAAAAATTACCCTCCTACACAAATTCATGAGTAAGAATGAGCTAGTATGGGTTGAGCTAGTACCGTTGGTTTTTGAAGTAGACATTTGAAAAAGAAAAGAGACAAAGTTTAGATTAGATAATAATCCCCAATTAAACACCCAAATGATAAATTAGGGCTAGGACCCAACACAATTATTAATAATTTAGAATAGGGATGCCATAATCTAAATTGAAAATAATTTGAAGGTAAGTGAATGACGATTCACTAATTTCCACCATGAAAAAAGAAAATGAGTTTTAAGTTTTAAATGAATTGGAATTCCTAAATTCATTTGAGATTCATTGAACTTTTCAATGGCATGTTTAAATCTCGATATGCCCTTCAATTTTGTGATTGGGATACCGAGGATCACAAACAGGGTGTGAATAACCATGCAAATGTACTTGGTACTCTCGATGTTACAAATCACCTAAACAATGTGCCGGTTAGCCACACACGCTCCATTCATCCGTGATAAACATCAAATTACCCTTTTCCACCTTTGATAGTCCTAAATTAGTGTGTCAGTTAACCACACATACTCCACTACCGACTTGGCAAGGTTCAAAGTGTAATGTCATTGAATAGTGTAACGACGTAAATTTTCAAAAAAAATTTTCATTTTTATAACACAATAAAACTCATTTCATAATTCTCGAAATCACATATGTCTCAAATGTCAACAAATAAAACACAATCCCATAATCATAAAAACAATCTCCTGCCAATGTGTACAATCATGTCGGTGCCTTGCCGCGGTCCTCGAAACTACCTAAAACACATAACACATAACATGGTAAGCATAAGGCTTAGTGAGTTCCCCAAAATACCAAAAAGAACACATTAGCCACTCAAGGCTATAACCCAATAAGATCCTCCGGTCAATGTATCTCAGTGGGACTCTCCGGTCCCACAACTCAGATGGACCCTCTGGTCCCTCAACTCAACAGCTCAATATAATACACAGTAAGCATATCACAAAACAAATACCAGGATATCTCAATAAACAACTCATTCACATATGACCCTCTTGTCACACATAAAGTTACCACACACGGTAAGTATAGTGTGAAGACTGACCTCGTAAGCTAGCAAATGAAAACCTCGAACTTAGAATCTCGAACTCTACCCACCGGTCTAGCCTTTGCCTAGCACATAATAATTATCCCTAATTAATATTGACTCTCAAGAAACTAGACTAACCCTTCTATGCTTACATAAGGGTGAAAAGATCATTTTACCCCTCCATGGGCTTAATAGTCCATAATTTGACCAAACCCTAAAAGTAAACAAAAGTCAATGGCAAGGAGTATGTGGCACGTACTCGATCTCTACGCTACGCGTACTCAGTTGCCATGCAGACATCGAGGATGCTCAACCCCTATGTCGCGTGTACTGGGATTATGCCCAACGTATGCCCCAGTTTCACACTCCTCTCATTTTTGGTCTTAACTAGTTAAGGCATAGGCTCATATCTTAGATCTGGATTGTCTAATATCTCTTAGTCCATAAAGTTAGTGACTTTAAGCCTTTGCGTGGCGGATTAGGTCTTAAACACTCAAAACACTCATCCCTTTTCCTTATGAAGCTCATAACTCGTGCATGGCTCACTCCTAGCATCCAAGATTGGATTTTTATGACTCTACTTCACACAATACACTAAAAAGGGGTAGATCAAGGTCTCTGGAGTTCATTATCTTATAAAGTCTCCATCTTTTGGGATAAAAATACTCAAATAACATGCTCATGACAAAGGAAAGGCAAAGTCTGAAGCTTTATACCTCAATAAGAAGCTTCCCACTCAGATTTGCTCGGATCTAGAAGCTTTGACTCCAACTCCTTCTTCTTCAACGTCTTCTTTTCCCTTCTAAACCACACAAACACTCTCAAGGATCAAACACACACACACAAGCTCTAGATCAGAGGTTAGGGCACTCTTAGGGTTTTCTCTCTAGGAATGTTGGCCAGAATTGAGGCCATCATATCCCTTATATAGGGGACTCACCCCAATTTAGGGTTTGCATTCTAGGCCTAGTACGCCTAGCGTACTCATGAGTACACCTAGCATACTAGGTGGTCTCCGCGTCACATGCACGATGATGAGTACGCTAAGTGTACACCTCAGGTATGCCCCGCGTACTCTCTTTACACTAATTTTATAATAAGGGCTAAAATAGACTATAGCGCAAAAGATCAAGGTGCTCCAAGTATACCTGGACTCGGGATGTTACAAATAGCATCATTTTACATTTTTCCTAAAGTAACTAAGATTGGAAATTTTTTTAAAAATCATTTAGTTACTTTATATAATCATTATACTTTTAATGATAAATTAGTTTACCTTATCCTACCCGTTCGACTAACGACTGTCCACCTATCAAGGAGTGGTGGGTGAGAGTGGACACCTGTTAAACTGTCATTTTATAAACCTTATACCCCCATTATAGATCAACTTAGTGAATGAGGCCTACTAACGGTAAGACTAGCTTAATCTTATACATATATATATGATTGATCTTATAATATTATAATAGTATAAGGTTGAATTTTAAACTTTTAAAATTCTAGGGTTTAGAATTTAAATACTTCAAAATTAAACTTTAATAAAAAAAATTTAAATTCCAAAACTAGAGGGAAAGTTTTAAAACTTTTCAAAACATCTTTTAGATCAAATTTGAAAATTATTAATTAATCTTATTATTAATATTTATCACATAATTTGACCTAATCTTTTCCTTTACAAGATAATTCAAATAAAAAAATACAAATAATTAAATTTATCTTATCAAAACAAGTAATCATCTTATTTATGACAATTATCCTTCAATTGAATTAGGATAATCAATACCATATTGAAAAAAATTGAGTTTTATCAGTCAAAAATCAATTTTGGAAATTATCCTAATTCAATTTTAGTCAGAATCCCGAAAAATCATCCACCCGACTCGTCGAGTCACAGAATAGGACTCGTCGAGTTCATCTGGTAACTCGATGAGTCGATCAGTCAGAGGCTGAAAATTTCTACTTTTGAGCTTGAACAAATTACCTATGCATCAAATACAAAATAGAAACGATCTAGGCTCTGATACCACTGATGGGTTATGAGCAAAACAACATTCCTATGGTGCTCATGTGAATCCTAATGCTTAGATCTAGTTTTTCTATTTGTACATGCAAGAATTTTCCAAGACTTGAAAACCCTAATCTAACATACAACAAAACTTGAAATCAACATAAATAAACTAGTAAGAATGTTACCTTGATTGTTGCTTGAAGATCTTGAGCTTTTGAGAGCCTTAGCACCTCAAATGTTGTGCCTCTAATAAATCACAAACACCAAAGCAAGTTGGAGAATGCAAGAGAGAGAGAGAGAGGGAGGGGATCATAATTTCGGCTAGAGCTCTTCTTATGGTTCAAGTGCCAAAAATTGGATGCCCAAGGGGTCCTTTTATAGGTGAGGAGCTAGAGTTTAAGTCAAAAACCTAATCTGGTTACTTAGCCACCAAGCGGCCCATTAGATCCTTCTAGAACCCTAGCTTGGATGAATTCAATGTGGGCTTCCACATTAATTTCGTCCATCCCTTCCTAAGGGATCCACAACCCAAAATCCAATTATCTTATAATTGCAGTTCTAGTCCCCTAGGTTCAATTAATATCTTTTGACCACAAAATTAATTCTTAATTAATTCTTTGACCAATATTAATTAACCAATGTAATTTCTATTTTAATATATTATTTACATAACATATTAATAAACCATAATAACGTCTTTCTCTATTATTCATCCAGTCAAGTTGGTTCAGTGAAGGCAACCCAAAAGGACCATGCTATAGCCGGGTCAAGTAGATACTAAATATAGTTATCGACTTAGACACTGATCCAACGTAAACACGGTTCCTATCACACCGACACGAGTCGTGTTTGTCCTTTCTCATCTTATATTTGAGCAATATGACTCGTAGTGAAGCTAGACTAAATATGGAGCCAACAGGGAAGACTTATTGAAATTTTAGCAAAGAGCATGGGCCATGCCAGAAACACATGGTCAAGACACATGGCCATGCCAAAAACATATGGGCAAAGGGCATGTTTATGCTAAAAATGCATGGTCTTATGGTAAGCACATAAGCACTTAATAAAACAAGGGAGGTTGCTGTTTTTAAGAGATAAATGGTTTTTGGAGCTTTCTATGGCAATTTTGGGAGATTTATTTGGAGCTTTTGAAGATTTCTAATCATTGCAAACACTTTTGATTTCCATTTGTGAGCATTAAAAATTTCCAGTTCCATCTTTCTTTTTGATTGATTTGTTCTTAGACATGTGTGGCTAAGAAGCCGTAATTTCTAGTTCTTATTCAAAACATGTTGATTGTTTGACTTGAAGCATATAATTTGATGTTTGATTTGTGATTCTATTATAGTGATTATGTTTTTGTTTAAACTAGAATCATTGAATTTGATTTATGTTTGATTGGCCAGTTTCATGAATTGATTTTTTTGTAGCTAATTAACTTTTATGGCAACTAATTGTTCTATTAAGTTAATAATTGGTAACAAACAATAAGTTTTCTTATTGTAAAACGTATATCACATGTTTTCACACTTCTGAGCATTATGAGAAAAAATGAACATTGTTGGGAATCTTGTACAAAACTTAATACAGTTTTTAAATACAATCTAAGAGTGTGTTTAGGTTGAATTAGTAAAGCTATGTCTAGTCAAAGAACGTGTTTTGGTTAGATAACTTGGCAAGCGAGAGATATTAGAGCGTGTTAATATCTTTTAGTACCAACTTAGATTGTCATTTTATTATTTTACTTTTGAAAACAAAACCCCCTTTTCTGATCAAAGTACCTTGCACAAAAAGGTATAGAATTTTATCCTGTGTCTCTATGGTTCCACCCTGCTTGCCTTGTACTACTTTTTAGTGCATTAAAGCAATGTATTTGAAGTCCATCGTACCTATATTATTTGTTGGGTTTGACACCCTTAACAATCACTATCACAAACTTGCTCCTCTTTCTCTTGGATACTTGCAACTTAGGAAAAAATGGAATAAGATGAGACCAGTTTTTGATCTTGGCCTATAAATGTTCCTCATCTTTATTTATTTTAATTGACATTTTCATCGAGTGAAGGAGAAGAAGGAACTTAACCATGGGCGTGAATGATTTTGAGTTTGTCTATGTGTTTTGAGTGTACGTTTGGACGTTTGTAGGTTTTCTTAGTCTTGGAATAGAAAGAGATAGATGATGTGGAGGTAGGAGGTGGGGTAGGATGTGATTTGGGAGGGGTTGGGTGGACGAGATTTCCTTTTTGGTATTTTAAAATTAAAATAAGAAGATTATAATTAAAATAAATTTTAAAAAAGGAATCAAAAAGGTATATTTGTCATTTCTGGTAGGATGTGGACCAAAAACATAAAAAATGATAACCATAAGAACCAAAACCAAATCAGGTCTCCAAAATTGGACTGTTAATACATCATCAAACTTTTGAACCAAAACAACTTAATTGACTAGATAAAAATAATTTTTTTTCAAATTGTCCCTAGAAAATAAACAAAGAATTCTACAAGTTTATTTTTACCATCTTCAAGTTTCTTCACCGAATGTCATTGACGAAGAATTAGTTGCCTTTCTCCATAAAAAATACTCAAGTCCCTATAATTTATTATATTTTATCAGTTACTTTACATCAATTATTATATTCATGCAATTTAAGTAATTCAATGAGTACTATAATTTAATCATGTTTTTCATATTTCGGTGGATGATATATATTTTTGACCTTCATGTTAATGCTGGTGACGATTTAGATAAATAATATATATTCTCACGTTCTTAATCTTTTTGGTGTTCTCAACTAAACATCTCTCTCTCTCTCTCTCTCTCTCTCTCTCTCTCTCTCTATATATATATATATATATATATATATATATATATATATATATATATATATATATATATAACAAAACATATTAATTATATCTTAAATTTTAAAAGGTATATGATACAAATTTTTTTGTACAAATCAATTATGCATAAATAAATTGTTAATACGTATCAAAAGTTTAAAGACTTAAATTAAGGAAAGTTATTAAGAAATTTAATTTGAAGCAAAATGACCAATTTAAAATATTAATTTTATGTATATAAATTAATTTATAATTTCTAAACTAGATACCGGCAATAACTAATTAAATCAAATGTATAAACAGATAATATAAATATACAGTCGAAATATAAATATTTTTATTTAAAAGTGGTAATTTGTTTATTACATAATAGCTAATAATAAAATCTAATAATTAATTTTCCGTAAGAAAATTATTCGCCAAAAAAGCTATTTATGGACGATGTTTTGCTCGGGAACATATCTACTATATATATATATATATATATATATATATATATATATATATATATATATATATATATATATATATATATATATATATATACTAACACACACACATTAATAAGCATTTAGCCTCAAATACTGAACTTTAAGAGGTACAAACAATAATGCAATTTGTACAATGACTTTATGCATTGAAATCTTAGTTGGTCAACAAAATTAGATAAGTCAAGACTAATTCAAAAATAAGAGAGATCATTCAATATGAAAGACTAATTAAAATCCACGTCTCCTTAATTTGTTGCTTAAATATGAGAGACTTATTCAAATCCGTTTTCCTCTATAAACCACAAATAGATTTTTGGAGAGTAGAGGTTGCGAAAGGAAGAAGGAAACAAGAGGGGGTGGGGATATGCTTATTTTTTCATTTTTTATGATTTTATTTTGTTTTGAAAGTCAGTGCTTTTGATGCTGCTATAGTTTAACGATAGAAATTTTCAATTTTGTCACCAATCAATCCCATACCTCAAGCATGTTCATGTTTAATATTTTTAAGTATTTAATCTTTATTGTGTTTTTCTTTTATGATTTCACAGGTTATGGAGGAAACAACCTGAATTGGAGTCCAATTCTAGGCATCGTCTCTGTGACATCCCCATTTTTACGGCTAAAAAAGACCGATTTTGTTTATGCTTTATAAAAATTAGAGTTCTTCTTTTAATAAAAATGTTGTGGAATTTGTTCTCAGAAAAACATGATAAATACGTTATTAAAATATTTTCGAAGAAACATATTTATTCATTTCAAAACGTGTGGGATGTCATCATTAATACAGAAACATAAGCATAAACAAAACTTACATTTATTTACACTAGTGATCTACATATCTTTAAATCTCTCAGTGTAATGTGACTTCATATCAACACCTGTGATATAAATAAATTGAGTGGGTTAGGTTGGGAAACCTGGTGAGTACATAGGGTTTTCAACCCACAATAATATAATTATTATGTTTAAACAATCAAACAATCAACCCAATTACCCATCCCCATTATCTTCTTTATTCTTAAGGATCAACCCTAAGAATCAGCTATTTCTCATTCATTCATTCCTAAGGATCATCCTAAGGAAATAACATGAAGTCCATTGTTTCCAATGACACATTGGTCAAGCGTAGCTGCTAATTTGGTCACTTAGGCGCAACTGCCAGAATTGGGACATTTTCTATGAGGCGCTTCTGCCGGTATTGACCTTTAAACGCTACTGTCATGGTTATAAGGCTCCCTATTAGGTGCAGCTGCCTATACTGTCCTTAGAGCGCAGCTGCTAGGACGTTTACCGTAGATCTGAAACATCTACGGGTTGTGGCGCAGCTGCCAGTGCTCATCTATAGGGTACTAGGTTTATTGCTGCCAATGTATACCTATAGGGCACTAGGTCCATGCTACTAATGTTACTCTATTTCAGCTTTTATCCCTCATCATTCATCTACCCATGTTTTACCCAACATATTTTGTAGATATAAAATACTTTATACAATTTACATCATTTAAAACATGTATAAAAATCTTTCACCAGCATAGACAACAAGTATTCAGACAATATACACACATAGCATGTAAGTTATAATAAAATACTTCATATCTATGTGTAAGATGAAATGCACCATGCACTCACTTGAAAGGTGGTGACTCAGCACTTGGACAACGCTTCGATACTCTCAAAACAATTTCCTTCGATAAAACCTAGTACCAATATCACTATGGTTTAGTTTAACGATAGCCGCGACAAATTAATTAGTCTGACTATTATTATTATATAAGCGTTAATAACACTCAATATAACTCATAATAATAACACAAATAATTATTTTAAGGACCTAATAACATTCCTATAATTATTTGAAAGCTATATTAAAAGTTGTGTAAGCGTAGCACACTTACAGCGAATTTTATCGAAAACCGAAACTTAATTTGGAGCAGCGTTTCGAAACCGAAAGACCCTTTTTCTCGGGACTCCGGAAGCCTGGGGCCTCCCTAGGGTGCTAGCGGTTCACCTAGACTTTAGGGATGGTTAGGGGTAGTGAGAGAAAGTAGAGAGAGAAAGTTATGGTGGAAAGTGTGAAAAATCCGAGAAACTTCATTCCCTTTTTATAGGCCGCAGCCTCGGAAGTACGCTGGGCGTACAGTAGCATTACACTGCTCGTAGCTTCGGATAAGAGGGCCAGTTCACATCCAGCTGTCTCGCTCGTGTTTCGCATCGGAACCAGATAAGATCATAGGTATGCGGGGCATACCGAACCTCGTACGCGGGGCATAATGCGAAGCGACGTGTCGTAAATCCGAAGCGAAGCGTGATCAGCAAGCGACGGCCCTGATTGAGCCACGTCATCACCCTCGCAACAGATTTCGCACATTCACTTTCCGACTTCAAAAATCATAACTTTTTCATACGAGCTCCGTTTTCGATGTTCTTTATATCCACGCGAAGGTGGGAACGTACTCTACAACTTTTGTTTGCACTCTGTTGGCTAATTTTGACTCGATTTCAAATTTTATATTATTAACAGGCCGGGACAAGATTGGTCCGTTAAATCCTCATTACTTATTCATACGATATCCGTTTTCGCCCATCTTTTTCTCGTTACGCTACTCTTAATGAGATCTTCTATTCTCGTTCAGGTCATGTCGGCTAAAAATCACTCGATCTAATATTCGAATTTCGGGTTGTACACTGCTAATCCGAAACTTCGAAAAATCATAACTTCTTCATACGAAATCATATTTGGGCGTTCTTTTTATCGATGTTCTTAGTTTAACATATTCTATGACTTTTGTTTAGATCGCTAGGGCTAAATCTCGCTCTATCGTAAATTCACTATTTACGCTTCTCAGTATCGTACCGGTTCCGTCGCGAAACTTCAACGGGTCATAATTTTGGCGTTCTTTATATGTACGGAAACCTTGTGACATATTCTACAACTTGGTTAAGATTATTTATTCTAAATAATCTTTTGCCAAAAAGTCGTTTTCGACCCCTATTGCCTCTAAATTGACTTGTCCGGATCTACGGGCGTTACAATTATCTCCCCCTTAGGATGATTACGTCCCAGAATCATCAACGAAAGATGGCTCGTATAATGACTCCATACGTCATCTGTTCATCCTATGTAATTATAACTTCTATATTCCTTCAAGTCTATCTCTTAGACTCATTGACTGTAAGCATTACTCGATCGTACACCTGCTCTCTACCTCAGGTTAGACTCCAAATTATGACCTTTTAGTCACAATCTCGAAATCCTTACTGGATACGAACTTGAGATGAGTTCTTTTATTACTACTATAGATCGATGCGTCATATTCTAATGACCTATCATCGTATGTTGCAACGCTTAGACTCATGTCTTTTAGAGTTAAATTCTAAAACAGACTATGCCTTCCTTCATGTTCTAATGTGATACTTCTAGCTACCAACTTATTTAACAACGAGCACGATACTTCTATTGATCGCTTTGATTTCAATTTTTTGGTTTAAGTCGGATGCAACATCAAACTTGGTTCTCTGAACCACGTAACCTACTCATCGTTTTCGGACTCAATGTGATATGACCACTAGGGTCGGGATAACAACAATCTTCTTAGTCATTACCGAAACAATGGTAACGACGTACTTGAATAAAACGAAATCAATTTTTGGCTTCTTGGTAACCTTGTGACTTTCCCTGATCCAAGTGTGAGTCCTGTGCTTCCGGTAGTATAGGCCTCTACTACCATTCACACCTACTCATACTCATCCCAAGTATTGTCCCGCAGTTTCCCAAGTCACCATGCAGCAAATCACACAATCATTCAACACATCAGATAACAAAACGAAGGTTTTATTTTATTACTTGAAATGATTACATGGGTGTTGAAGTTCACCCTAGATTATGCCTCTAATAGGCTACATCATGTGACACTATCTATATGGCTTCTTCATAACTCGATCTCTATATATCCATCCTTACTCCTGATTCCTTGCATCGTCAGCTGCTTTGTCAAGGATCATTTGAAATGCTCTTGCCTTTGGTTTTGGCGGCACATTTGGCTTTGTAGCTCCTTCTCTCTTTGGGCAATCTTTCTTGAAGTGCCCTTCCTCGTTACATTCGTAACACACCCTTTTGTTGAATTTATACTTGTTGGCATAATGCCCATGCTTCCCACACTTGAAACAAGTCACCTCCTCACCGCATTTTACAGAGTGTTTCTTTTTTCACTTCTCGCACCATCTTTCTTCACTCCCTCCTCCTCTAAACTTCCTTGTACCGGACTTGCTTTTCTCATCGGGCTTCGCAGACCCCTCAAACTTTCTCTTTTCGCCAACCTCGGTCTTGTTGGCGGCTCTTACCTTGATCATCTCCTCAACCGACTTGGCAGTCCAGATAGCTACTTCCAAGGTAGGTGCCTGACACACTGGCACCGCGTACTCCCATGGAAGTCCTTTTGCATACTTATCAACTTTCGTCAGCTCATCCGAAACAAGACGTAAGGCGAACTCCATCTTCTCTGTGAAGTTGTTGGTGTATTCATCAACAGACATGCTTCCTTTCTTTAAGTTAAGGAATTGGTTGTCTAGCTCGAGCATATTTTGGGCTAAGCAGTACCTTTGTTTGAATTGCACCAGAAATTCTGCCCATGTCAATTGCAGGGGCTCATTGCGGCTCATAGTCTTCCCCAAGGTATTCCACCAACGTACAACACCTCCTCGAAACTGACACACTGCAAATGTGGTTTGTTGTTTTCCCTTGCAACCGCACGTCATGAAAGCTAATTCCATCTCCGAGATCCAATCCATGACCCTGATCGGATCCTCCTTTCTAGTGAAAGTCAATGGCTTGCAAGTCAGAAAATCCTTGTACTTTCATCCATTCCTCTCGACTTCGTCATCGTGGTTGTTTTGTCGAACTATTGGTGGGTTGACTTGACCAACAGTCCCACAGTAGTTCTCCTCCTCAGTCCGCCGTTCATTCAACTCGGGCCGTTCGATTTGAATAGTCGCTTCCTCTCGATTTTGCTAGAGCAAATGTCTAGTTTCCTCCATTTGACGATCTAACATCGCTTGGATCATTGCTTGGACTCCGACCATCGTTATTGGCTTAGCAGCGGCTACCACAACCGGTATTTGCTCAATCACTGGGGCTGGTTTTGGTTCCCATTTGCATTCACGTTTCCACTACGGGTTCTTTCCATCTTGATCTATACACCGAATAAGGTGAATCTAGACCTTTACTTAGGATTGACGGTTAAATCATCCTTATCACTCCGAAACGTTTATATGCTAGTTCTAATATCGTAGTTAAATGCTTAGAATCCTAAACACATAAGGTTTCCAGATCCGGTCGGCAATAGACTATAAATCCGAATAAATAACAGCATATCAGGCATAAGCATTTAGCACATAGAAGCACTTTAGGCACAATCCCTAAAATAATCTAGTGCTCACACCTCACAATCATCTCTTAGAATTCTAAGATAAGTCTAGAAATAAATCCATATTCCTAGTTCGCTTAAACTAATGCTCTGATACCAACTGTGACATCCCCATTTTTACGGCCAGAAAAGACCGATTTTGTTTATGCTTTATAAAAATCAGAGTTCTTCTTTTAATAAAAATGTTGCAGAATTTGTTCCCAGAAAAACATGATAACTACGTTATTAAAACATTTTCGAAGAAACATATTTATTCGTTTCAAAACATTTGGGATGTCATCGTTAATACAGAAACATAAGCATAAACAGAACTTACATTTATTTACACTAGTGATCTACATCTCTTTAAATCTCTCAGTGCAATGTGACTTCATATCAACACCTGTTATATAAATAAACTGAGTGGGTCAGGTTCGGAAACCTGATGAGTACATAGGGTTTTCAACCCACAATAATATAATTATTATGTTTAAACAATCAAACAATCAACCCAATTACCCATCCCCATTATCTTCTTTATTCTTAAGGATCTACCCTAAGAATCGGCTATTTCTCATTCATTCATTCCTAAGGATCATCCTAAGGAAATAACATGAGGTCCGTTGTTGCCAATGACACATTGGTCAAGCGCAGCTGCTAATCTGGTCACTTAGGCGCAACTGCCAGAATTGGGACATTTTCTATGAGGCGCTTCTGCCGGTATTGACCTTTAAACGCTACTGTCATGGTCATAAGGCTCCCTATTAGGTGCAGCTGCCTATACTGTCCTTAGAGCGCAACTGATAGGACGTTTACCGTAGATCTGAAACATCTACGGGTTGTGGCGCAGCTGCCAGTGCTCATCTATAGGGTACTAGGTTTACTGCTGCCAATGTATACCTATAGGGCACTAGGTAATGTTACTCTATTTCATCTTTTATCCCTCATCATTCATCTACCCATGTTTTACCCAACATATTTTGTAGATATAAAATACTTTATACAGTTTACATCATTTAAAACATGTATAAAAATCTTTCACCAGCATAGACGACAAGTATTCAGACAATATGCACACATAGCACGTAAGTTATAATAAAATACTTCATATCTATGTGTAAGATGAAAGGGACCATGCACTCACTTGAAAGGTGGTGACTCAGCACTCGGACAACGCTTCGATACTCTCAAAACAATTTCCTTCGATAAAACCTAGTACCAATACCACTAGGGTTTAGTTTAACGATAACCGCGACAAATTAATTAGTCTGACTATTATTATTATTATTATATAAGCGTTAATAACACTCAATATAATTCATAATAATAGCCCAAATAATTATTTTACGGACCTAATAACATTCCTATAATTATTTGAAAGTTATATTAAAAATTGTGTAAGCGTAGCACACTTACAGCAAATTTTATCGAAAACCGGAACTTAATTTGGAGCAGTGTTTCGAAACCGAAAGACCCTTTTTCTCGGGACTCCGGAAACCTGGGGGCCTCCCTAGGGTGCTAGGGGTTCACCTAGACTTTAGGGATGGTTAGGGGGTAATGAGAGAAAGTAGAGAGAGAAAGTTATGGTGGAAAGTGTGAAAAATCCGAGAACCTTCGTTCCCCTTTTATAGGCCTCAGCCTCGGAAGTACACTGGGCGTACAGCAGCATTACGCTGCGCGTAGCTTCGGATAAGAGGGCCAGTTCGCATCCAGCTGTCTCGCGCGTGGCTCGCATCGGAACCAGATAAGATCAGAGGTACGCGGGGCGTACCGAACCTCGTACGCGGGGCGTAATGCGAAGCAACGTGTCGTAAATCCGAAGCGAATCGTGATCAGCAAGCGACGACCCTGATTGAGCCACGTCATAACTTTCGCATACGAGCTCCGTTTTCGACGTTCTTTATATCCACGCGAAGGTGGGAACGTACTCTACAACTTTTGTTTAGACTCCGTCGGCTAATTTTGACTCGATTTCAAATTTTATATTATTAACAGGTCGGGACAGGATTGGTCCGTTAAATCCTCATAACTTATTCATACGACGTCCGTTTTCGCCCATCTTTTTCTCGATACGCTACTCTTAACGAGATCTTTGATTCTCGTTCAGGCCATGTCGGCTAAAAATCGCTCGATCTAATATTCGAATTTCGGGTTGTACACTGCTAAACCGAAACTTCGAAAAATCATAACTTCTTCATACGAAGTCAGATTTGGGTGTTCTTTTTATTGATGTTCTTAGTTTAACATATTCTAAGACTTTTTTTTAGATCGCTTTGGCTGAATCTCGCTCTATCATAAATTCACTATTTACGCTTCCCGGTTTCGTACCGGTTCCGTCGCGAAACTTCAACGGGTCATAACTTCTTCGTTATAACTCGGATTTTGGCGTTCTTTATATGTACGGAAACCTTGTAACATATTCTACAACTTGGTTAAGATTATTTATTCTAAATAATCTTTTTTCGAAAAGTCGTTTTCGACCCTTATTGCCTCTAAATTGACTAGCCCGGATCTACGGGCGTTACAGTCTCTCTCCCTTAACGTCTATAGTTTAGTTGATGGAGGGTGGATTTGATCGATTGGTTCTGGTTTGCCCAGTCTCCCGTCATCTACACCTAAACCCTATACAACAACCAAATTCGCAACTTATGTATGTCTCTTCTCCGCCTTTTTCTTTTCGATCTACCACTAACAACCACCGTTATCATCATCCCCTGGTATTACCACTATCGTCAACCATCATGGCTCTATCGCACCACCAACGTACAACTACTCCACTGTCTTCAATTATCTTGTCTTTCAGCGGGTCAAAAAATTACTCCATTTGGTATAGCTAAATGATTATGTTGCTGTTACAGGGGGTTCATATAAGGCCGCTAGATGCTAGTTGTGAAGAATTCATGAGACTGAGTGGACTTGAAATAGGAAGAAGGGAAGCAGATCTGCATTCTTCTTTTGTGGCTGCGTGAATATAGCTCCTTTTTTGGAGGACATAACTCAAATAATGATTACAGTCATGGTACAATCACATCCCTTTTGCCTGATTTCATGCTTGCAGATCTGAAACTCTTATCTAGAAAAATACGCAATCACCATCTGATTCTCCAAACACACGATGCACCCTTTCATTCCCTCCCACCCTCACTCTTTTTCTCCACATGCAACTCATATATTTTGCTTACTTACCATCCACCGGAAAACCCTTGGATACTTACCTTCTGATCAAGGTGTCATCTCTTTTATTTTTTACTTTTGCTTCAATATATTGCACATTAAATTTAAAACTTTAATATTTCATATGCCAAACACCTCTAACGATTACACAAATATTGAAGAAAATATATTAGTTTTTTTATTTCTATTACCAAGATCAAGACAGTAGAACAATCAACAAAAAAATAACCATATTTTCCTAAGTCAGGTTTGTGTTCTTTGCTCTCTCCTTTTCCTTAATCCTAAAGCACCCTCAGTCATCTAATTCCTTTTCCAATTGCATCCACTTTTCATCATGATTCACGTATTCGCTGTTCTGCTTTGATTTTAGATGGTGATGATCTATCTTCCATTCCATCCTTATTGGTCTGGATGTTGTTTGCTTTAATATGTTTACAGTTTACATACACAAATAATCTTAAAAAATATTTATTATATGTGACTGTATGTATATGGAGATGCTATTTAATTGATTTGAGTTAAATGGGGATTCTTTAATTTTTAAACTAAAAAACATACCACTTCATATCTCTTGATAAAATCCTCTTTACATTATTTTATTTGTTATTTATTTTCTTCATTTTGAAATCGATTAAGTTCTTATGTTATTTTTTGTTGTCAAACAAGATTGAAGAGAATGAATGGTCCTTTATCCCTTAACATCGATAGCATGGGAAAGGAAAAATTATTAGTTCAATGATAGTACACATGACGAAGTTATCCACCCTAGAAGCTAAAAACAGGGTTCGGCTATTTGGACCCTTATTACTTTCTTAAAGGACCCTTATTAATTACTTTAATAATTACTTTAACTTTTTTCTTAAAATAAGTTAATCATTACAAAATAATTATCTTTTTATTAATTATCATTGCATAATATTAGACCCTCATAATTATTTTATATTTTATTTTAAATAAAACTAATAATTAAATAATAAAATGACTCAATATAAAGATTTGTGTATAGAAAAAAAATATTATTTTTATTAAAAAGTATTAAAATAACCATATATATTTTTTTCAAATATATAAAATAAAATATTTTAAACAAAAAAAAAATTAATTTATTTTTGGTTTTTTAATGCAATTTATTAAAATCATTTTTATACGTAAGCATAATAATAAGTGACTTCAAATACGATATAATAATAATACTTAGTTTTCATTTAAATATTTAATATCATTTTATTTTTATTTTTTGGTTTATATAAATATTAAAATATATAGAAAACGTTGATATGTTTGCATTATTATTTGATTATAAAAAAGTAAAATATATAATAAATAAAAAGTTTATAGTAATTAAATGATAAGTACGAGTTTAAAAAAAAAATTAACTTTTAGTAATCATAAAAGCTATTGATATCATAAATGCACGGAATTTTATGCCTAAAAGATCATTAATGAGGGTCCTTTAAGAAAATCTGGGGTCCAATTAGTAGGACCCCTAAAAACAAAGTGTAAGTTCTTTTTTTTTTGGGAGAAATGTTGACTTTCTAATAATCATGTTGACTTTTGTGGGTTTTTAACTATCCGTATACAAGTTATGATTTGATGATTAATACAATTTAATCTTTCAAAGTACTAAACCACAACAAAAGATAACCGATGTCCCAATGTGTAAGTCTTCATATTATTTGTATTTTGTTTATGTGTATGCTCCAAAATTGTGGATTTATGCTAATAATCTACCCTAATAAATGAAAATGTTATTGCCACTTATCATTCTTTCATTTATTTGGCCACATGTCATTTTGTCATAATTTTAAAATATATTTATTTTCCACTTGTCAATTACTTCATTATTCATTTCCACTATATTATTGATTTAATTTCCATAAATTAAACCTACTATAATAACAATTAATTTCAAATTTCAAATTTCAATTTCAAATAAATCTACCCTTTAAACATTTATATTTAACATTTTATTATAATAAATCGTTTAGTACAACGGTCTAACAATTAAACACATAATTTTAATTAATTTATTTTTTGCATGTTATTTTTTTTCCTAATTTTCACTTATTTTATATTTCAAATTCAAATAAACTCTTCATTTAATCGCTCCTGTTTAACATTATGTTTTAATTAACTCGTATGATATACGGGTTTCACAACTAGTTTTTAATTTATAATTATCACATATGATTGCAGACCATTAAAAATGAATAATAAAGTGGTACACAAATTGCAACACATTTTCTTTTGTACAAAGACCGTCCATTTTCTAATGTGTATATGGTAAAAATTAATTTTTTTTAATCCATTTTTTATAATTATTTGTCTCCGCCGCAATATGTAAAAGTAATTTGTAATCAAATGACAGTGGTTGGCTCGAGGTTAGATTCGAAAACTTTAAATCATTATTTTTATATGTACTAATTTCAATTGAGAAAAGAATAACAAACGTTAAGTTTAAAACTTTGATCATAAAATATGATATAATTGTAAGTTTAGTCCCCATTAATTTTTGATTTTATATTTTCACCATATAACGATTTTGGCATATTAATAGGTGTTTCTAAAATTTTTGGGTTCAAAATTTTGGTCGATGTTGGCAATTTAGTTCCCTATTTGGCAAATAAATTACAAAAATGGTCCTTATAAATTATAAAAAAGTCAATGTTTAATTGTTTTTTTTATAGACACACTCTTTATGTTGATGTTTTTCCTATGTTGTCAGATTTAATTTATGTATAGAAAATATATTAACACACTCTTTATGTTGATGTTTTTCCTATGTTAATTTCTTTTTAATAAGATCTTAACTGTTATTTAATTAATCATTTATCAAATTTCACACTCTTTATGTTGATGTTTTTCCTATGGGAGACAGACGGTTCGAGGTAAATCGAAGAGGAAAAATGACGGACGGAGGATCTGCAATCACAACCATGTTCGTGACCAACCTACCGGAGGGATTAAGGACAGAGGAATTGAGAAGGCCTTTTGTAAAGCACGGGGCTATCAGTGGTGTCTACCTTGCAAAGAAAAAAGACTTAAAGTGAAGATGGTTTGTTTTTATCAGATTCTATGGAGTAAGGGATGAATTGATGTTGGAAGCGAGCCTACAGGGAATCACTTACAAGGGGAATAGATTGGAAACGAACATTGCTAAGTTTGAAAGGAAGGAAAGACGTACCAACGTAACGGTGGGACATCATACTCGAGGAAAATCCCGGACATTCCAAGAGGTGGATCATCAGCCTGGAGGGATGGAAGATCCTATGCGGAGGTGACGGCCTGCTGATGTAAAAAACTTCATGGTAAATACATATTTTTGGAGATTATGGTTCAAATGGATTGACACAGGTGATAGACTTGAAATCAAGAATGATAGGATAGCGTGGATTAAATTTGTTGGCCTCCCTCCCCACCTTTGGGATGAAGGAAATTCTGGCGCTATTACCTTGAAACTTGGGGTAATATCCAACTCGATGGAATTAAGCATGGATAGGGTGGACGTATCTCATATGAAGATGTGTATCCTAACGACGACACTGGGTATAATTAATGAAGAAGTCACAGTTGTTGTAGATAATCGGGTATTCGAAGTTGGGGTGTATGAGGTTGATAATGGTTGGAGGCCATTCTCGTGTTCAGATGACAGTATGTTAGAATCTGATGATGAAGACGATGAGAACGCCATGGTGTTTGATACTGATGGAGGGTTCGAGGACGGTGAGATTGGGCCAGAAATTAACACTGAACAGATCCCTGAATCAGAGACCAGAAGAAATTTCCCGCTCAACGACATTGAAGAAGCTCCGGCAAGTAGGGCAACAGTCTCCCCAGGGAAGTTGGAAAACCAACATGCAGGGTCATCCAAGAATGATGAAGACCAACAGTCACAAATTAAATTAAACAGTAATGAGTCTCCTAGGAATCTGAATGACAGGATAGAGGTCAACGATGTGGATGATGATGGGGGCTGTGTGACCCCACAATTATCGTTTAGGAATATCCGTGAATTACTTCCTAGGGGAGTGTTTGGTCCTTCCCGGAACAATGGACGCGGAGAATGTGTTGAGTCCAATAGAACTTTGGACTTGGAAATGGACCCTAACGGGTTATATTTAAAAAGAAGAAGGATCCAGCAAGCCTTGACCAATCCCCCTTTTAACATTGACCAGTCAATCTCGGAGTCCTTATGCTCCATTTCAAGCCAACCTTCCTCACTGGATTTTAACCGAGCACCGCATGGTTCTTCGAATCCCCCCTCCTTCAGAAATTGACCCCCAGACCATCCTTCCGATCACAGAACTGGAAAAAAAACAACTGAGGTAGGGCGACTCCTTGGTTTTGAGATCAACGGAGACAATGAGGTTCTGGAAGAAGTCATGGGCGAACTCGGAGAGCAAAATAGCGAACAATGAATATAATGTTGATAAATATTAGGAGTTCGGGGAAAACAAACAAAAATGATTGGATCTGAAGATTAAGACAGAAGAACAATGTGGCGCTTATATGTATCCAAGAGACTCAACTACAGAATGGGGTTGATGAATCACTTATAACAAATGGATGGGTAGACGATAATTTTGGTTTTGAATGTATTGAAGCAAGTCGCAAGTCCGGAGGCATCCTCACTATATGGGATAGGTCCTATGTTTCTGTCTCCGAATCAATCAAAGATAGATTCTTCTTAGCTCGTTATGGAACTTGCAGTGGCTCTGGAATAAACTTTGCAATTGTCAATGTATATGCCCCTCAGTCAATAGCAGAAAGACAAGGCTATGGATGAATTTGATAAATCTGATAAAATCGTGAGACGTGATGTAGATACTTATGGGAGACTTCAACGCTGTGAGGAGAAGAGATGAAAGGTTAAATTCCAACTTATGTTCTTACACTGCCCAGGATTTCAATAGATTTATTAACGAGGGGGATTATTGGACTTAAAAATGGGGGGATATAAATACACATATTTCCAACAGGCAAGAGCAAAATTAAGCAAACTTAACAGATTTCTCATATGCCATAAATTTCTAATTAACTTCCTGCAAGCTTCATGTATGGCCCTTGCCAAAGGACAATCTGATCACTGTCCCATTCTATTTGAACTTAATTTCTATGAATTTAGTCCTATTCTGTTCAAGTTGTTCAACTCGTGGCTTCAGAGATTTGGGTTCAATGAAGTCGTTTTAAAAGCAATATTAGAATTTAAAGGGTATGGTGATGCATATTCAATTCTCCTTAATAAACTAAAATTCATAAAAAAAAAAAAATAGGATCAGGAGATGGAGGGAAATGGAACTCCCACATGAAAATTCAGAAGTTGTAAAGATCAAAAGAAGAATGGTTGAACTAGATAAGAAGGTCGAAAGGAATAATTTAAATGATTTAAAAATGGAATAATGGGCTATGATGTCGAGTAAACTCACGGAATTGAAAAAATTGACGAGCATCGACAACAAACAAAATTCAAGAATAAAATGGCTAATTGATGGAGATGAAAATACTCGATTTTTCATGGATTTTGTAAAAATCGCAACAGGAAAAATCATATGAACAATGTAGCATCTCGAGATATTTGCCGGTATTTCTGAACCCTCTTCTATCATTACTTTGTTAACTATAGCCCTGAGGATTTATAATGTAGAGCCAAGACAAGTTTAAGGGTCGAGTTTGCAATTTGGGCCAAAGGGGGGGGGGGGGTGTTGCGCATACATAGGAGTTCGCTGAGCGTATAAGGGTCCGCCTTAGTATGCTTGGTGTACACTTATGTACGCTGGGTGTACTAGCATCAGCAATGAAAACCCTAATATTTACGGTTTGGGGCCTATATAAGCAACATAATGTGCACCCACACCCCTTTACCCCAACCTCCACAGATCAAACTCGTCTCTCTAAAACCCTAGCCTCCCTTTTGTGTGTTTTAGCTCATTTGGTGTGTTCTTGAGTGTTTAAGAGGACACCATTGCATCAAAGAGTTGAAGGAAGTGACCAGGCTTATAGATCTGAAGTTATTTCGTGCACAAGAAGCTCCAGAAGGTATAAAGTTCCAAACTTTATGCTTATATGTTTAGATCTCTCCATTTTGCTTTAAAAGACCCATTTTATGTCCCCAAAACCACAAGGTAGTGCAAGTTGTGTTTTGGACGTAAAAGACCGTCCTTTTGGACTCTTAAAGGAACCTTGATTAATAAAAATAAGGTCCCATTAGCTAAATGTATCCCATGCATGGAAGGATAAGGTCGTAATGGATTAAGACCAAGCATTTAGAACTTTATGGACGTCCAAAGTGATAAAGTTCATGACTTTATGGATCCTAGGAAAGTTAGCCCACTGGATCTGAAGTTTGGGCTTAAGTGCTTAAGCTATTAAGCGCTTAATGATGATTTGGCAAACTGTACAGTATGCCCAGCGTACTGGATCAACCACCCCGATGGTGGTCAGTGATTTGGATGAGTACGCCCCGCGTACCCAGAGGAGTACACCCCACGTACGTCCTCTGTTGGGCTTTTGACAAATGGGCTTTAGGTTTTGAGCTGTTCATGGACTAAATGGAATTGGGCCTTTACTCGACTCTGTAAATGAAATATTTGGGCAGGGTTGTGATAGTGGATAATGGGGCTAGGCCCAATAAGGGGATTGGGCCCAATTGAGTAAATTGGGCCAATAGTGGACTTATGAGTATGGACTTTCTTGTTAAGGACTTGGTGTTGGCCTCTGGCCCAACAAAGGGAATGGACTTAATGAATTATGCGGATGCTTAGTCAAGAACGTTATTTTGAGTATTAACCTAGTATTTATTTTGTAATAGTTCGGGATTCCCGGTGACACAACAGTCATAAATTTTTAGTATTTCAACGTTATCTACGAGATGTGTTCTCCTCACTATATCAACATGATATAAGGCACCAAGGCCGGCCCTTTATGGATTAGTATCTGGATTATTGCATAAGATGCTTATTGATTTACATCCTGATAGTTAGGATGGTTGATATGTTAGAGATTGGTTAGATTAGTATCCGGGTTAGGATGGTTGATATATTAGAGATCGATTATAGGATGGTTGCTATGTTAGAGATCGGTTAGATCAGTATCCTCGTTATAGGATGGTTGCCATGATCAGTTATCTATTAGATATGCATGTTTAATTTTTCATATGTATGTGTACATGTTTGTTGGTTTGAGGGAAAGGGTTGAGGCAGGTCCTGCTGTGTGCAGTAGGCCAAGACACCCTAGGCGTACCGGGTAGATTGTAGGCCTGGGCCGAGAAAATCTAGTTAGGCCGAAGGTTCAATGAGCGGTCCGAATAGGCTGAAGGCCCTGATGAGGGAGGTCCAGACGCGACGAGGGATCAGAGAGCAGTCCAGATAGACTGACGACTGGGATTCGATCCAGTCAGACTGATGACTCATTATGCATGCTGTTCTATATTGTTTATATGATATGATTATGGTTATGTATAGTTGGTATTTTGGGGGTAACTCACTAAGCCTTCGAGCTTACATCTATTGATTATTTTTTTAGGTACTTCTAGTGATCGCGGGAAGGCCAAAGCATGATCGTACTGCTCCTCTTGCTATTATAATTTTATGATTTGATACTGGGGATACTCTGATAATTATTATTTTGAAAACAATATTTGTAATGTTAAATGGTTTTAAAATGTTTAAAAAAGTTTAAATTTGGCATGATTTTTATGGATGTTACAACTTGGTATCAGAGCCTTGGTTTGAGTGAATTGGAGGAACATTCATGTGAATCCAGTCTCAAATCAAGGAAAGATTTTCAAAATAAACTCTAAATGGTTTTCAAAATATGTAAATGATGATGCAGGGTGTACGATCAACCGGAGCCAGTAAGTAAACCCCAAAATACCATACAGTTATGTGATTACGTGATATGTTAGAATAGCATGCTAGTACTAGGCTACGGATCTTCAGGAATTATATGATAGAATTGTCTGTTTACATGATGTCTGCTAGCCTAGGGTTTCCTTTTCATGAGATTGACATCATTACTGTAGTTGCTTAGTGTGTGCATCACGATTATACATAATTAAGATCTTATAGCCTGAGAATGTTTGATTTAGCCTATGTTCTGTTCTTGTTTGATTGGGAGGTTAGGGTAGGATTGGATATTCGAAAGTCTATGAGGTTTAACGTTATGTATGGCTAGCATACACTAGTACTATAGGGTTGGTGGAAGTTTCATGGATGTATGAGTTGTTAGGATTAGTCCACCGACTATGAGATATTTAGCCTTCCTCTAGGAGTGAGGACTGAGTGCATGTCGTGCTTACGTATAGTTTTAGGGCGTTGTGACGATACTTGAGACAAATATGGGTAGGTGTGGAAGGTAGTATGGGCGTGTACTACTGAAAGCACAGGACCCATACGCGTAGCAAGGAAGTCACAACCCCAGGGGTTTTAGTTAGGAATTGATTCCTGGATTATTAAAAAGAATATCTAATATCTATTTGGTTTGATTGCAGCTTGGTGGTTACATGATGATTCATGATTGGATCTGGGTCAGGTTTAGGAGAGGGCGGATAGGAGGTGCCGTAAGCGCCCGGGACTATCGGCCAGATGAGGCCAGATGAGATGGACGATAGGATCCAGGAGATCCTACAGGACGAGGTTGCTGCTATGTTCCGATATCAGATTCCGAAGATGTTTGGGTCTATTAAGACCACTATGGTGGAGTACTTTGGTGAGAAATATGCAGCCCTTATTGAGGTGGCTGCCGCAGCAGCCACTGAAGCTGTATCAATGATATGGTTGGGAGCCGGATGGATTTTTTAGAACCGGCACTTCGATAACACGAAGGCCCCTACTTTGGATGGGATTCAGGATCCCATCAATGCCATGCGATGGTTATCTGATGTGGAGGGGTGTTTCTTCACATGTTCATGTAGAAGGTCAGATGTGCCCTGAACTTGCTATGGATGGGGGCAAAGAACTGGTGGAGACTGGTGACCGGGTCATGTACAGATGACCAAAGAGTTGCAATGACTTCGGAGCAGTTTAGGGATATGTTCCGCGCTCGCTACATTCCTCATGTCGAGCACGAATGATTGGTGCAAGAGTTCTTGGACCTGGGACAAGATGGTAAGTCGATGGATCACATGTTTGTTCACCAAGAGGGAGATGTTTTGCCCAGAGTTTGCCTCTGAGTAGGCTTGGATGACGCGATATCTGAGCATGATCAAGACTGACATCCATCAGTTCATTGCTACTCAACTGTGGGATACCATGCTAGAGCTACAGGAGGCCGCCAGGCGGCGTAAGTTGGAGATTGAGCTGCAGTTGAGGGAGCAGCAGCAGCCCCCGGTGCACTCGCAGCCGGCGCCGAAAGGGTCTAAGACCGCTGATTATAGAGCAGGGGGATAACAGGGCCACACTTGTGGCAAGTGTAGGAAGGGTCATTCATGGGCTTGTAGGTCAGGTAGCGGATGCCGCAAATACAAGGAAGGGTACTTCTCAAGGGATTGTCACCAGATGGCCCTAGTTCAAGATATGAGGATCTGCTACCATTATCATCAGGTTGGTCACGTGAAGACCAACTATCTACAACTTGCAGCCAGGTCATAAAAGGCTCCTGCACTAGCTATATTAAGGATCACTAATGGGAGGCAAGATAGAGCAGAGCCCCCGAAGGCTCAGGGGCGCGCCTTTCAGCTTACAGCCGAGGAGGCCAAGGCAGCACCGGATGTGGTTGCTGGTATGTTTCTATTCTCTAACTCATTTATTTGTGTTATACTTATCTATTGTATATGTGATTAAGTACTTTTTTAGTGAACTCCTTGCTTGCATTGGTTTTATTCGACTCGGGGGCAAGTCGGTCATTTGTGTCTCAGACTTTCAGTAAGGAGTTCAGTGTGCCATTAGGTGAGCTTGAGTGTTCGTTGCGAGTCTCTATCGCCAATGAACACGGGGTTTCTGCTTCTTCGGTCTACCGAGAATGTGTATTGGAGATCTTCGAAGTGTCTTTTCCAATAGACTTGATGCCTATTCCTATGAGGGATGTGTGCGTGATTGTGGGGATGGACTGGCTTAGTCGATTTGGTGCCATGATTGGTTGTAAGGGTTAGCGAGTAGCATTTCGAACCCCAAGTTGTGGAGAATTGATTATATATGGAGAGGGCACAAGAGTGGGATCAGGGTTTTGCTCAACTACCACGGCTCAGTTGTATATTCGGCATGGGTGTGCGGTTATTTAGTGTATGTGGTAGATACACGGGTTAGGGATCAGACTTCAGTTACAGAGGTTCTGGTGGTTAGAGAGTTTGCTGATGTGTTCCCAGAGGAGTTTCCAGGGATACCTCCAGAGAGGCAGGTCAAGTTCCAGATCGACCTGGTGCCAGGTGTGTCCCCTATCGCCAACGCGTCGTACCGGTTGGCGCCACCTGAGATGCAGGAGCTATCGTCACATTTGCAGGAACTGTTGGGTAAGTAGTTCATTCGACCTAGTAGTTCTCCATGAAGAGCACTGATCATTTTCATCAGGAAGAAGGACAGTTCACACCGGATATGCATTGATTACAGGGAGTTGAACAAGTTGATGGTGAAGAACCGTTATCCACTTCCAAGGATAGATAATCTCTTTGCTCAGTTACATGGCACATCTTGGTTTTCCAAGATCAATTTAAGATCCGTGTATCATCAGGTTAGAGTGATGGAGCAGGACGTGGAGAAGACCGCGTTTCGGACTTGTTATGGAAATTACGAGTTTGTGGCGATGCCATTTGGGCTCACCAACGCACCGGCAGTGTTTATGGACCTAATGAATCAGGTCTGTAGGTCAATGCTTGACCGTTCAATCATTGTATTCATAGATGATATCTTGGTGTATTTCAAGATGCGAGAGCAGCATGAGGAGCATCTAAGGGAGTTATTGGGAATTCTGGGACAAGAATGGCTGTATGTCAAGTTCTCGAAGTGTGAGTTTTGGTTACGAGAGGTCCAGTTCCTCGGACATCTTGTCAAATAGGAGGGGATTTTGGTCGAGCCGATCAAAATCGAGGCAGTCATGCAGTGGGAATTTCTGAGGTCTCCTTCAGATATCAGGATTTTTCTAGGATTGGCATGGTACTACCGGAGATTCATTCAAGATGTCTCCAAGATTGCAGTACCCCTCAATCGTCTGACGAGGAAGGGGGTGGATTTCCGGTGGGGCCCTGAGCAACAGAGGGCATTTGAGACCCTCCGTCAACGGTTGTGTGAGGCTCCAATCTTGACACTCCCAGATTGAGTTGGGGATTTTGTGGTATTCTGTGATGCATCCATCACAAGTTTAGGGGTGGTTCTCATGCAGAGAGGATGAGTGATAGCCTATGCATCGTGGCAGCTGAAGCTGCACAAGACGAGATATCTTACTCATGATTTAGAGCTGAGAGCGGTGGTGTTCACTCTCATGATATGGATACACTACCTATATGGGGTCCACTATACCATATATATGGATCATAAGAGCTTGAGACACATCATGGATCGGCTGAACCTGAACATGAGGCAGCTCAGGTGGATGCATGTAGTCAAGGACTACAATTGCGAGATCCTTTACCACCCCGTTAAATTGAATGTGGTGGCGGACGCTTTGAGCCGCAAGTCAACTGGATCTTCCACCCCAGCAATATGTATGAGGATAACGGTGGAATCTCTGCTATTGAGTTTGATCAGAGATGCTCAGGCTGAGGGCATGCGACCAGAGAATTGGAAGATGGAGAGGATCAGGGGCGAGAACACCCGATTTGTGCAAGATAGCCGAGGATTGTTGACCCGATGTGTTCGGGTATGGGTTCCTATGTCTGGTGGGGTCATGCAGATAGTTATGGAGGAGGCCCATAAGTCTCATTTTTCTATTCACCCGGGGGCCAGTAAGATGTATTCGGACTTGAGTTTTAGCTACTGGTGGCTATGCATGAAGCAAGAAATTGCTTGGTATGTTGAGAGGTGCTTGACTTGTAGGATGGCCAAGGCTAAGCACCAGAGACCGCACGGTATGTTGCATCCCTTGGAGATTCCCATATGGAAATGGGAATAGATCACGATGGATTTCATTACTAAACCGCCAAGAACGGCGAAGGGGTTTGATGCTATATGGCTCATCGTAGATCGATTGACAAAGAGTTCCCATTTCTTGGAAATACAGGAGAGTTCATCGGCCGAGAAGTTGGCCAACGTGTATGTTGGCGATATCGTTGCTTGCTACAGGGTTCCGATATCCATTGTTTCCGACCGGGATGTTAGGTTTACCTCCTGCTTCTGGCAGAAGTTCCACGAGGAACTGGGCATGCGTCTGTACTTTAGCACAACTTTTCATCTGCATACCGACGGTCAGAGTGAGCGGACCATTCAGACCCTCGAGGATATGTTGAGGGAGTGCGTCATTGATTTTGGTGGGAGCTAGGATTCCCACCTACCCCTCGCAAAGTTTTCCTACAACAATAGCTATCATTCCAGCATTGGCGCCTTGCCTTTCGAGCTGTTGTATGGGCAGAGATGTCGCACCCTGTTTTGTTGGGGTGAGGTCGGACACATGGTGATGGGACGGACGAATGTAGTTTTGCAGACCACCAAGAAGATTAAGCAGATGCAGACTGCTCAGAGTCGACAGAAGAGTTACGCCGACAGACTTTGATTTGAGTTAGAATTCCAGGTGGGTGATATGGTACTACTGAAGGTCTTACCCTGGAAGGGTGTGACCAGCTTTAGGAAGAGTGAGAAATTAGGTCCCCACTTTATTGGACCGTTCAAGATTATTTCCATGGTTAGTGGCATACAAGCTCGAGCTATTGGAGGAGCTTAGTCGGATCTACAGCACTTTCCACGTTTCGAAATTGCGAAAGTGTATTATGGATCAGGAGGCAGTGGTACAATTGGATGACATTCAGGTCGATGAGCGCTTGAATTACGTGGAGAGGTCTGTGGCCCTATTGGAATGGAAGATAAAGGTTCTAAGGAACAAGGAGATACCTTAGGTGAAGGTACAGTGGAAGCATCACAAGGGGTCCGAGTGGATGTGGGAGCCCGAATCAGAGATTTAGGAGCATTACCCGGATCTATTCACCACAACAGACTTTGAAGGTGAAGTCTAGGTCAAGTGGGGAAGAATTGTAACATCCTGAGATATTTTCAGGTATTTCCGAACCCTATTCTATCATTACTTTGTCAATTATGGCCCTAGGGATTTAGAATGTAGAGCAAAGACAAGTTTAAGGGCCAAGTTTGCAATTTGGGCCAAAGGGGGTGGGGGTGTACGTTGCGCCTACATATGAATACGCTGAGCGTATAAGGGTCTGCCTTAGTATGCTTGGCGTACACTTGTGTAAGCTAGGCACACTAGCATTAGGAATGAAAACCCTAGTATTTAGGGTTTGACACCCACACCCCCTTTCCCTCAGCCTCCACAGATTAAACTCGTCTCTCTAAAACCCTAGCCTACTTTTTGTATGTTTTAGCTCATTTGGTGTGTTCTTGAGTGTTTAAGAGGAAACCATTGCATCAAAGAGTTGAAGGAAGTGACCAGGCATATAGATCTGAAGTTATTTCGTGCACAAGAAGCTCCAGAAGGTATAAAGTTCCAAACTTTATGCTTATATGTTTAGATCTCTCCATTTTGCGTTAAAAGACCGATTTCTTGTCCCCAAAACCACAAGGTAGTGCATGTTGTGTATTGGACTGAAAAGACTGTCCTTTTGGACTCTTGAAGGGACCTTGAGTGATAAAAATGAGGTCCCATTAACTGAATGTATCCCATGCATGGAAGGATAAGGTCTTAACGGATTAAGACCAAGCATTTAGGACTTTATGGACGTCGAAAGTGATAAAGTTCATGACTTTATGGATCCTAGGCATGTTAGGCCTCAGGATCTGAAGTTTGGGCGTAAGTGGTTAAGCTATTAAGCGCTTAATGATGATTTGGCAAACTGTCCAGTATGCCCAGCGTAAATCCAGTATGCCCAGCTTACTGGGTTAACCACCCCGATGGTGGTCAGCGATTTTGATGAATATGCCCTGCGTACCCAGAGGAGTACGCCTCGCGTACGTCCTCTATTGGGCTTTTGACAAATGGGTTTTAGGTTTTGATCTGTTCATGGACTAAATGGAATTGGGCCTTTACTGGACTCTGTAAATAATAGTGGATAATGGGGCTAGGCCCAATAAGGGTGTTGTGCCCAATTGAGTAAATTGAGCCAATAGTGGACTTGTGAGTATGGACTTTTAGGTCAAGGACTTGGTGTTGGGCGTTGGCCCAACAAAGGGAATGGACATAATGAATTATGTGGATGCTTAGTCAAGAAAGTTATTTTGAGTATTAGCCTAGTATTTATTTTATAATAGTTTGGGATTCCCGGTGAGACAGCAGTCAGAGATTTTCAGTATTTCAGCATTATCAATGAGATGAGTTCTCCTCACTATATCAACACTGTCTAAGGAACCATGGCTGACCCTTTATGTATTTTTATTTGGATTATTTCATGATATGTTTACTGATTTACATTCTGATAGTTAGGATGGTTGATATGTTAGAGATCGGTTAGATCAGTATCCTGTTTAGGATGGTTGATATGTTAGAGATCAGTTAAATCAGTGTCCTGGTTATAGGATGGTTGTTATGTTAGAGATCGGTTAGATCGATATCCTGGTTATAGGATGGTTGCCAAGATTAGTGATCTGTTAGATATGCATGTTTAATTGTTCATATGTATGTGTACATTGTTGTTGGTTTGAGGGAAAGGGTTGAGGCATGTTCTATTGTGTGTAGTAGGCCAAGACACCTTGAGCGGACCGGGTAGACTGCAGGCCCGATTCGGGAATGTCTAGTCAGGCCGAAGACCCAGAGAGTGGTTTGTATAGGATGAAGGCCCCGACGAGCGTGGTCCATACGTGCCGAGGGCTCGGAGAGCGGTCTAGATAGACTGAGGACCGAGATTTGGTCCAGTCAGACTGATGGCTCATTTATGCATGTTGTTATGTATTGTTTATATGATATGATTATGGTTATGTTTATTTGGTATTTTGGGGGTAACTCACTAAGCCTTCGAGCTTTCATCTATCGATTATTGTTTCAGGTACTTCTAATGATCGCGGGAAGGCCAATGCATGATTGTACCGCTCCTCATGCTATTATGATTTTATGATTTGATACTAAGGACACTCTGATAACTATTATTTAGAAAACAATATTTTTAATGTTAAATGGTTTTTAAATGTTTGAAAAAGTTTAAATTTAGCATGATTTTTATGGAAGTTACAAATGGTTTCATGATAAATGGAGTGTGGTCAAATCAACCAGGTGAGATGAAAGAAGAAATCTTCATATTTTTTCTTCAAAATTTAAAGAAAAATGGAAGCGTAGACCAAAATTCAATAGTTCAAAATTCAAGACCATATCGGCCTCTAGCAAGGAATTTTTTGTGACATCCGTCAAATTCTGGTCAATTCAAAGTCAACAAAAGTTGACAGGTCAAACCGACAAAACTCATTTAGTGCGTGTATGATATGGTATATTCTATGTTTTGTAATGTATAACTTTCTATCATAATACAAAATATCACTCAGAAGTTTTCAAATGTTCAGAAGTTCTAAACCCTAACTAGGGTGAGTGATGTAATGACTTTATAAAGCTTTATACGCAAAGTTTCTCTCAATCTCTCCCAGATCTCTCTCAAAATCTCTCCTAATCTCTCTCAAAACTTTTGATAGTGAAAATCACAATTTCCAACGTTTATATGATCATCCGTACCATCCCGAACCTTCCCTTGGTCAAAAACAACTTAGAACGGAAGAAGGAAGTCAAAAAGAAGCATGGAGGTTCACAGGTCACTATTCACATGCAAAATCCCATAGGTCCTCGCAAGCCTCAACAACATTTGTAGTCAGAAGGAGGTTCGCATCTATCGGGGGAATTCACATCCGACAACGTTCGCACCCAAGGCTAGCATTCAGACTGAGAAAGCTGAAAATACACGAAGTCAAATCTGCCACGCACTACCTCGAACTTGGGGAAGTAGTATTCGCTCTAAAGATCTGGAGGCACTACCTATACGGGTGGAAGTGTACTATCTTCACCGATCATAAAAGCCTTCAACACATCCTCAACCAAAAGGAGCTCAACATGAGGCAGAGGCGATGCGTGGAGCTATTGAATGATTACGAATGCAAAATTCATTATCACCCAGGCAAAGCCAATGTAGTAGCTGACACCCTTAGCCAAAAGGAATACTTGGGCCACCAAATAAGGTCGTTAACCATGAAAATCCATTCACACCTGACTACACAAATCAAAGAGGCTCAGCTGAAGCCCTGAAACCAAAGAACGTGGCAGGTGAAGCCTTAAGAGGAATGGATAAGAACCTAGAAATCAAGGTTGATGGAATACACTATCTCATGAATTGGATCTGAACACCTAAGTTTGGTGGATTCAGGGACGTCGTCATGATCGAAGCACATGAAACTTGATATTCCGTCCATCTCGCTTCAGACAAGATGTATCTGGACCTCAAGAAACTTTATTGGTGGTCGAACATGAAAGTCGAAATCGCTACCTTCGTGAGTAAGTGCCTGACTTACGCCAAGGTCAAGGTAGAATACCAAAATCCATCGGGTCTGCTACGATAATCGGAAATACCCGAGTCTAAGTGGGAGCAGATCACAATGGATTACACAACCAAGCTGCCCAAGACAATGGATGATCTTCTTACCATCTGGGTGATCGTTGACAGGCTGACCAAATCCGCACACTTCCTACCAATAAAGGAAAACAACAAAATGGAAAAGCTGACGAAGACATACATTAAGGAAATCATGCGGCTACATGGAGTACCAAAGTCCATTATATCTGACAAGGATAGTCGATTTACCTCGCGGTTCTGGCAATCACTCCAGAAATCCTTGGGAACTAGGTTGGATATGAGTACAGCCTATCACCCACAAATCGACAAGAAATGTTATAAAACTATACAAACACTAGAGGACATGCTAAGGGCGTGTGTGATAGACTTTGGTAAAGCTTGGGATACCCATTTACCACTTATCGAATTCTCATACAATAACAACTATCACACGAGCATCAAGGTTTCCCCATTTAAAGCCCTCTATGTTCGTAAGTACAGATCACCACTGTGCTGGGCTGAAGTGGGTGACACGCAACTAGCTAAGGGACAATTCCCTAACATCACTCTTACTGGCCCGGAGATCATAAGAGAAACTACATAGAAGATCGTCCAAATCAGAGAACAAATAAAGGATTCTAAAGACAGAAAAAAGAGTTATGTAGATAATAGATGAAAGCCTTTGGAATTCCAGGTTGGAGACCAAGTTTTGTTAAAGGTCTCGCCTTGGAAAGGCTTTACACGTTTTGGAAAACGAGGGAAACTGAATCCTAGATATATCGGGCCAGTCGAGATCCTTGCTAGGATTGGCCCGGTAGCCTACAAGCTTTGATTACCGCAAGAACTCAAAAATGTACATCCTACCTTCCATGTGTCCAATTTAAAGAAGTGCTTGTCCAACGAGACTCTTATTATCCCTCTTGATGAGATTGAAAACAAAGTTGTATTCCCATTGTGAAGGTTCGATAGAATGCTAAGCGAGGACCCTATTTCACCTAGGAACATGAGGCTCAGTTGAAACAAAAATACCCACATCTTTTCGCAAACCCTTGAAGTCCCAATAGAAACGCTAATTTCGAGACAAAATTCCCTCTAACGGGGGAATGATGTGACAACCGTCAAATTCTGCTCAATTCAAAGTCAACAAAAGTTAACAGGTCAAATCGATAAACTCATTTAGTACTTGTATGATAGGGTATATTCTATGTTTTGTAATGTACAACTTTCTATCATAATACAAACTATCACTTAGAAGTTTTCAAATGTTCAAAAGTTCGAAACCCTAACTAGGGTGACTGATGTAATGACTTTATAAAGAGCTATTAAGCACCCTTCAGGGTTGTAAAACACTCATAACAGGGCATAATGGGGTTTACGAACATTGCATTATGGGGTTAAGCACAATCGAAGGTTACACACAAAGTCTCTATTAATCTATCCCAGATCTCTCTCTAAATCTCTCCCAATCTCTCTCAAAACTTTTAATAGTGAAAATAACAATTTCCAACATTTATATGATCATCCGTACCATCTCGAACCTTCCCTTGGTCAAAAACAACTTAGAACGGAAGAAGGAAGTCAACAAGGGGCATGAAGGTTCACATGTCACTATCACCCGCGAACTCTCGCAGATCATCGCAAGCCTCAGCAACATTTGTAGTCAGAAGGAGGTTCGCATCTATAGGGGAATTCACATCCGACAACGTTCGCACCCAAGGCTAGAATTCAGACCGAGAACTTTCGCATTTCGGCTGAGCGAGTTCGCTTCCGACAACCTTCGCAATTCACTCGGGCTCGTTCGAAGGTACTCGGAAGGGCTAGCATCGAACCTCGCATTCGCACGGGACCCTTTTGCATCCAACAACCTCTCACAGTGAGACCTTTCCCCTCTCGTACCGAACCTTTTACCTTTGCAGATTTGCACTTGCTTCCTAGTTTTCGACCACTTTCGCATTTTAAGACTGTTTTTGATGATTTTAACGGGGGATTTTCACCCAAACTCGTATTTTGACATATTAGACCGCATAAATGCATGTTTTATTCCTATTTTGGGGAAATTATTAATATAGATCATATCTTTTGTACAAGATATTATCTATGGGTTAGTTGACTTTTCCAATAAGTTATAACACCAAGCCATCCCCATACCCATTTTATGTCACTATTCACACTTTACCTAGTCAAATCATTATCCTTTTTATATGCTTCTCAACAGTCCACTAGATTTCTTACATCAAATCCACATAAAAATCTATATTCTTCCCATTTCCTAAAAGTCTCATTGCTTTATCCAAAATCAAACACTCTTTCTCTCTCTTCCTTTTTCTTCTCTCTAGAGCTCAAAACTTCCAACAGGTCACGAGTTCTTCCCTCACTCTTGGTAAGTTCTTCATTATTACTCTTAAAAATTCTACATTACTTCACTCAAATCATTTTTTTTTTACACAAATATCGTCATATGTGTTTTTATGGCCTTCAAATCCACAAGCATTCTCCAAGTGCTCTTGACTTGGAAACCCTTGGAAACCCCTTTTTGCTTCAACCATCCATACGAGGAAATCACTCAAGGTAAGTTCATACCCATACCTTTTCATGATTTCTTCTAGTTTTAGGGGGGGGGGGGGGGGATACAAGTTACAACACCAAAACATGCTAAAACTTAAATGACAGCTTTCAACAGGAAAATTATGGTCGAATCACGAACTGTTTTGACCACCTTAAACTCAATACTTTTCAAAACTGTTCAATATTCAAATAGTTTAGGTTTATACCTTTCAAATTACTACTTGCAAATATTTATATGATGTTTCTACAATTTATGGTGATGTTTACAAAACCGCCTATCACCACAACAAAGATTCCAGACCAGTCAGTGAAAATGGTGATTTTTGCTCTAGTTGGGGGCCATTATAAATCATAATAAAACTTGTGAGAATACTAGACACATTTTATGAACTTCTGGAGTTTACAGATTTAGATTTCAACTCACGGTGCTTTTTCTTTGATTTTTAGAAACACAGTGACAGAAAAGTTAAAACTAGTTAAAAACAGTTTACAAGGTTACTAACACATTGTAATTTGTCGAGTAAAGTGTTTGTCAATGACTGAGTACATATTGAATTGTGTTTCCTGTTAAGTTACACTTATTAAACAAAAATACTCATCCATCATAAGGATGTTTACTCATTGCAAACATATAATATAAACTATAATAAATATAGTTTATGTTTCATTACATTACTATTCATTATGAAAGGTTCAACTTTCACCAAAAAAGAGTTTTTCAAGTACTACAACATACATGATATGCTATAAAAGTTATAGTTTATGTTACATAAACTCTCTGAACTTACTAAGGAAGGTTATATTCCTACTACAAAAAGGATTTTCAATTACACTACATGTAAACTCCTTAAATCCGGTTGTGAGCCGATACTTCATTGTACTCTTAGAGTATTGGTTAAAAATCCAGTAGTTATAACTAGAGTCACTTGTTGGGAGAGCGTGATACTTGTATATAGATCTATATTGGGATTGCCAACCCAAACAATAGCTGCATACAACAGCTAGACCAACAGGTTTGAGGTAACAAATGTCATAACATTCCGACGCCTGAAAAACGTCGTAACAGGTTACTATGTCAATCAGTATGGTTATAATAACTCACATAGGGAAATAATACACACATAGTTTACATGGATTTCTACTTTTATTTTTATGGGTTTTAACGTTATAAAACTGCATACACTATTATAAGTATGGAAAAATACTTGTACATTTTGGTCTTTGGATCTTAAAACCGCAACTCGTATTATAAGCAAAATATTGTATTCTTCTTGTGCATACACTACATTTACAAAGAAAGGTTATTAACTTTATGAACAAAAGCTTATGCACTCACCAACGTAATCGTTGACACTCTTTCAAAATTTAATTGTATTATCAAGTAATCGATAAAAACAGGTGGCTACCAGCTTTTGAGGATGGAACGCTTCGGCGTTAGATAAAATATTTTATCATTATATTGTGATCGATTTTGAAACATGTAACTCACGAAATCATGTAACTTTCCCGATTATATTTATTATGGTTTTATTTATTTTGATCACTATTATACTCGTTGTTGTGATACTATACATGAGTCCTCCACCCCCACACGTTTCCGCCATCCTTGGTTTGGGGGTGTGACATTTTTGGAAGGAGATATTTCGATTGATGAGGTGGAAAGGGTAATGTGGAATTGCGGGAATGATAAGGCCCCGAGACTGGATGGTTTCGCCTTAAAATTTCTGAAAAAGTATTTGGAAGATTTGAAGATGGATATTCTATCATACGTAAATCACTTTGAACAATGGGGAATTTTTTCACAAGGTTGCAATGCCTCCTTTATAACACTTTTGGCGAAGCTTAAAGACCCGATTTCTTTGGGTGATTATAGACCTATCAGCCTAATTGGATCCTTATATAAAATAATTTCAAAACTATTAGCAACAAGAATCCGTTCGGTAATGGGGGAATGTATTGATGAAGTACAAATAGCTTTTGTGGAAGGATGAAACATCCTGGAAGGACCTCTCATTGTAAATGAGATTTTCTCATGGGGGAAGTAAACCAACAAAAGAATGTTAGTTTTCAAAGATGATTTAAATAAGGCCTTTGACTTGGTGAATTGGAACTTCCTAGACTCAATGATGCAACAAATGAACTTTGGAATAAAATGGAGAATCTGGATGAAGGGATGCTTAGAGTTAGCTAGGTCATCTATTTTGGTGAATGGATGTCCAACGACAGAATTCCAGCTGGAAAGGGGTGTAAGGCAATGTTGGAACCTGAAAGTGAACCTCTAGCAATCGTAAGTATATATTCCGAAGGCTATCGATTCCGAAGATATATGAGATCCGGAACATGTCTGAAGCTGGAGAAAAGGAGTAAAGAACCTTGAAGAGAAACACATTCCAAAACTGATCCTAAAGTCCTGAATGCTCAATGATTCGGAACCAAACCTTCATCTCGGAACATCACTTGTCCATAATGAAGTTATTTTGTCTGTTATGCATTTATTACGTTTGTCCTGTATTTTGATGTAACATTTCATAGGACTAAGTCTAATGTTGATTTAGGACAATCAAAATGTCAGAAACAGTTCTTTTGTCCAGTCCTATGTAAGTAACTTGGTTAATTCATTGTAATACTCTCTCCTATATATAGGATCATTTAATACAAGTCAACAACGGATCTTTCTCACACTTTTAGCATTTTTATCTTCATCACATCAAAAAACATTCTACTTGTTCATTTATTGATTTTTCCTTAATCATTATCTACTTATTCATACTTAATGTCTTGATCATTTGTTGAACTAATTATCTAAGACTTGACTGGTCTTTCTAGTCTTGACTTGAACATCTATTTGTAAGCAGACATTGATCTCAAGCATTTACTCAAGGTTTGAGTTCTCTAACCTTGTCCCTGCGTAAAGATCTTGTTCTCTCATTTGGTATCACATCTTGAGTGGTTGTCCTTTAAATCTATAAGATTAGATTATAGTTGGTTTGAACTTACTTTGGTATTTCAACCGATTCTGTGTTAAGGATAAAAGTTCTTCTATATACCACTTAAACTTGAAGATATCTTGACTTCAATGGCTGCTTCAAATCCTCAACGTGCCCCATTGTTAGTTGTGGAAGAATATGATCACTGGAAAGTCAGAATAGAAAGGTTCCTTTTGGCTAAAGATAAAGGTGAAGAGATCTAGAGATTCGTGAAAGAAGGTCCACATGTTTGAGTATAAGAAATTGAAAATCGAGTCTCTAGAACATGAAATTGTAATGTCGAAAGATGAATGTATCATTTTGAAGGATAAATGTGAAATCACTTATTCTGAACGAAACATTTTCATTTCTGATAACAAACGTCTTAATGCCAAAATAGATGCTTTACATAACTCTATAACATGCTTGAAGCTGATATTCAAATGACTCATAATTTTTGTCATCCATGGTCAAAAGCTCCTGGTCTCGGAAGTGAGTTTCCAAAACCAATTAATAGTCCCCTGAAGGAATTGCAAAATTTGTTATTCATGGGAGAGGTTCCGAACATCAAAAATTTAGACACTCCTGTTTCCCCATTATCACCCCTTCAGGAGGATAAAATATCTTTTGAGTCCCTAATTCCTGAGTTCCAACCAATAGTTGTCAAGTGTCCTGATTCCATTCCTCTTCCACCTCTGATACATCTGGACTTGTATCGGACCACGAAATATCATCATAGTCTCTCAAATTGTGTGGATCATGTTCCTATAAGCAATCACACCAACAACTGTGTGATTGAGGAAATTATTCTAGAAACAACTGAAGTCAATGCCTCGGAATTCATATGGGCATCTCTAGATGATAAAACTGAAGTCTCAAGTAATGTGTCCTCTGATTCATGTGAATCGGAGTCCATAGTTAGTTCAAAGACCAAATTGGTCCCCATCACTCCCAAATTTTCAAATCCATCCAAAGGACAATCCTCTGGATCATCTCCTCATCCTAAGAGAAAAGTGATGTTAAATAGAAATGATGTTGTAGATCCCAAGGTCGAAGCTAGAAATGCTTTCAAAAAAGGAAGTTAAAACTAGACAAGATTCCAAATTCATTTCTAATTCTAAACCAAGTTCATTCTGGAATCCTCGTGTCTTCATTCATAGTTAAAACTCCTTTGTGCCTAAGAGAAACCTGAAGAGACCTTTTGAACCTCCTCTTTGTTCTAAACCAAAAGAAGTCCTTAGCTCCAAATTACCTCAAAATCATGTTAATGTCAATGTCAAAACCATCCAAAATACCTTACCACCACCTCAAATTGTATCATATGTCTTTATTGCAAAATCTGATGGCACAATTTTTAAACCAAGAATTTCAAAGAACAATGTGTTGCCAAAAAAATTCCCAAGTCCAAAAAAACATTGTTTCAACATCTTTACACCAAAATCTTGTGTGGTAAATCAAAGCATCCGTTGACTAAGCAACTGTCTCGGAGAAAACAAAAAGTGTCCATCCTTTGGATACCAAAGTTCAAAAGAAGTCAGTTCCTAACCCACAAATAGTTGAATATGACTACTGGATAGATGAAAAGACTTTAGCATTCTGTCTTTTTCCAAAGCACTCAAGAAATCTCACCAAAAAACAAGTAGTTGTTCCAAATTCACAATTAAAGTCCAAAGTCCATGCCTATGTCCCGAAATCTAACTCGGAGCCTAAAAGATCCATTGTTCACTAAATTTGCAGGCACTTTGTGCTTCGGAGCAAGAAACAATATGGTATATTGATAGTGCTTACTCCACACACATGATGGGGTAGAAGGACTTTCTGTTTGATTTAAAGCTTTCTCTAAATGTTGGCTATGTGACATATGGCAACAACTCCAATTCTCAAATTCGTAGTTACGGAACACTAACTAATGGAAATTTCTCTATTTCACATATTGCTTATGTAACTGACTTGAAACATAACTTGATAAGTGTCGCTCAGCTCACTGACTCAAACCGACATGTGCAATTTTTCAAAAAAATACAGCTATGTCATGACTGTAGATCGAAAAGAATGTTTCATAAAGTCTCTTCGCAAAAAAACATGTACCCACTTGACATCAACATGATTATTGGCAAACCGCAACTCCGCTTTCTCTCCAATGCTGTTCCTGACGTTAGCTGGTTATGGCACCGAAGGCTTGCACATCTGAACTTTCGGTACATGAATGATCTTGTATCAGGTGAAATGGTAAGAGTTTTACCTCTTCTAAAGTTCAAAAATAATCATTTATGTGTTGCATGTGAGTGTGGTAAGCAATCAAAGAAGGGTCATCCTTTCATTATCGAAAAATCTATTTCAGATCCATTAGAACTTCTACACATTGATCTTTGTGGATCATCCACGGTAGAAAGTCTTCATCATAAGAAATACATTGTTGTGATTGTTGATGACTTTACAAGGTTCACCTGGGTCTTCTTCCTACAGCTGAAATCTGAAACAACCTCTAAGCTCATCAATTTTATCAAAGGAATAGATGTCCTCATCAAGCTCCCGATCAGAAGAATTCGAAGTGATAATGGTTCGGAATTTGTTAACTCCATGTTAGAACAATGTTCTAGTAGGATCGTATGATTCTAAGCAAGATATAAAATAAGAACGTAATAAGAACACAAGTATTGCGTTGAATGTGTCGAATGATTAATGCAAATAACACCTCAGAAGAGCTCGATAAAGAACTTCAATCTGTAGAGGCGTTTAGGGTTACAAAAATCAACGTAATGAAAAGCTTATTAATATATGAATACATGCATGCATATATATACTATAACCCTAGCAATCAATATAGATAACTACGTAACTAATCTAGATAGACACGGATGGACAGGCCCAATCCGGATTACAAAACACTTAACCCAAGACGCAACACAAATATACTCTTCAATCTCCCCCTTTGCGTCCTTGGAGCAGAAACTTCATTCCCTTTTAACAACAGAAGGTTTCTTCACGGTTTTAAACACCTTCGGTATAATGGCCAGAATATGATGTCGAAACGTAATATACCACCGAAGCATGTCTGTGAAGTTCTTATTGTCAGCCACTGAGTTTTGCTTGCATCGATGAATGATATTAATGATATGCTCCAAGAAATCTATTGAAAACAGATGCTTATCGACCAAAGCGAATAGAAACTTGTGTCTATCACCTTTAGTGAACATAACTGTTAGATTTGTTGAATCAATTTGCACCAATTTCATTTTGTTCACATCACTAGGCTTAGACGTCGGCTTCACAGTAGGCTTTCTGTTCATAACCTTAGCTATCTCCTGATCCATGGTTGCTAGCTCATGAATATAGGAGGCCAACATTCTCTTATTGTGTTCAAGAATCGGCTCATACTCCCTGGGATTAGAGAGCAGAATGTTGTATAGCAGAATCCAATCGTGTGGATTAAGGTTGGGAAGATCTGCTAGAGAGATAAAAGACTCCGTGTTTGCTGAACCATGGTTGATCTTGAAATTGACATTGATAAATCTCCCTGTAGATAAAGGTTTTAGTACCTTGACTTTAGTAATTTTCTGTGCGCTCCAAGTCAAGTACTGCGGTTGACCATTCTTCAAATAAAAATCTATCAGCTCTCTGTCAACCTTAGAATGTGGATATGGGACCTCAGCAGTTGCCTCAAAGCAATGGAAAGTGAATGCTTTTCTGGTTATGGGCATGTCAAACTGCGAGTCTCTAGAGTTTTCACAGTCTTACGGAGCAATTGGTTCCAACCAATAGACAGATGGAAACTCAATCTCCTGATTGATAAGTGTATCTCTGTCCCATTCTGGAAAAAGAGCCAAGGCCTCTTCGACTTCCTTATTCTTCTTCTCTCTTTCTCCAGCCTCTCTGGCCACTTTCATGGTATCATCCAACTCTCTATCTCTCTTCTTCCTCTTGAGAGCATCTGCAATAGTCTCTTCTTCCTCATCACTATCAGTTGGAATATGAATCTCTTTCTGTTTCAGCTTTTGCTCAGAAACCGAAGCTAAATTAACCTTCGGTTCTGTTTTGACCTGTTGTGCACCACCCTCTCCTCCTTGTTTTGGAGGTATGAACCCCTCCGAAACACCCTTAATCTCACTAAGAATGGAAATGGCAGGTAGGAGTTTGGATTGAAGATGTTTTCGAATTGTCAAGGTTAGGATAGGATCATGATCTTCCAACAAGTTGGTCAGCAGATCCTTAACATCTCCCGCACAACTTTTGTACACCGCCCTTTGAGTTTTTAACAGAGAGATTTCCTTCTCTGCCTGGGCGAGCTGCACCTTCTGTATGTCAATAGTGGCCTGCTGTTTGACTAGATACTCCTTTAGGGCACTCTCAGTTGCTAGATTTGCAGTTAGAGCATCAAACCGAGAGTCCACAGAGTGCCAAAAAGAGGTTGTGTCTGTTTGGAGCTCAGTACGAACAACTTGAAACTTTTCAGTTTCTGCACGAAGAGACTTTGAGAAGGAATCCACCGAAGCTTGATATTTAGCTGTATTGGTGTCAACATGAGATTTTAAAGAGCCACGGAAAATCTGAGTTGTATGAACAACCTCAGAAACTTCCTTGGTGGCCTTCTGACAAGTAGAAGCAGACTCATCCACAGCCGCTGTAGATTTATCAATGGCATCCGTGTACTTGTGAAGAGCCGTCTCCAAAAAAAAACTTTAATAACCACTCCTCCATAAGCTTTGCTATCAGCAAGCAGTTTATCCAGCTTTTCATGAATTTCTTGGATCTGCTGACTTGTGACAGAAGCATCAGCTGTATTGTCAGATGGAATTCGATAAGGGCTATAATAGGTAGAATCAAAATCCTGATCATCTCCCCGAAGAGTGGCTGCGGAATCGTAGGATTGGGTTGGTGAAGGTGGTAAGTTGATGATAGGAGGTTCAATCACAGTAGTAGCCCCTATATCAGATACATTGACTTCTACTGTGGGTTTAGGAATGGTAGTTGTGGTAGATTCGGTTACAAGTAGATTTGAGAATGGTATGGTTGAGATAGGAACATAAGTACTTGGTGATGAAGGTGGCATAGAGGTTGTTGGAATGATAATTGGTGGAGTATCAGCAGGAGCAGAGAGGTCAACTTTCTGTTGTGGTGATGGAGGAGGAGCTGGAAGTGTTGTTTGTTGTGGAGATTCTGGTAGAGTTGGGGAGCGTAGAGGAGTGAGCTCTCGGGGGGAGTCATGATGTACTTCCTCTTCCTCAGGTTTTTCAGCATCAGGTTCTGTTCTTGGAGAAGTGTGTTGTCTTGGCCTACGAGTCATCGTCTTTATCTTCTTCTTTTGCAGTTTAGAAGAGTCCCCTTCATCGGATTTTCGCTTAGAGGACTTGGCCTTTGGTTCCTCAGGTTCCTCTTTCTATGTGGGTTTCTTGCCTCGGTTGATTGGTTTCTCCATTGCGTCTAGGGCTCTTGCTGCTTTGGAGTTAGAACCCTTGGTCCAAGAGGAGGTAGTTGTCTATAATCAGCCAGGACATTGCTCTGTATTGAAACAGATCTATACATTGTTTCAGGAATCATTCCATAGTGAAGAAACTTACTTGGATCTGAAATAATAATTTTCTTCGTATGGAAGGCTGCGATTGTAGCAACAAGAGCATCCTTCATGATTGGAATCTCTAATGAATCGATAGCCTTCTTGGTAATCAGAGTCCAAAAACGGCCACAAGAGATTTCTGAATGGCATGTCGAAGTATTTAGACTCTGCACGACTTAAGACCAGATGATGGAGCCGTAGTCGAGATTGATTCCATTGTAGCCCATAAAGAAGAGTAAGAAACCCCTTGCAGGTGGTATCGGAACTGTTGGAATAGTGTCTAAGGCTGCAACTATATTAGGCCAGTATTTGACCCGATTGTGCATGGTCCTTTTGGGTTGCCTTCACCATAGCAACTTGGTAGGATGATTTATTATGAGAGAATAGATATTATTAATATATTATGAGAATAATATAAGGAATAATAATATAGTTATTTGATTAATATAAGTCATAGATTAATTAGTGTTAATTTGGTGACTTAAGGAGATTAATTAAATAAGAGGGTATAAACTGTCAATTGTTTGATAGTTAAACTTTAGACTGTAAATCCTTATTGGATAAAGGGTTGGACGAATTCTAGGCTAGGATAAATCCTAAATTCGTCCAAGGCATTATCTTGGAAGGTTTTGGATTACTTTGAGTAATAGTTATCCAACTAGGGTTTAAGCTGTAAACCTTAAGGAGTCTACAAGTATAAATAGACCCTATGGGGTAGAGAATTCGACACATCTTCAAAAGCAAGGATACTCTGGTCGAATTCCATCCCCTCTCCTCTCTGTCAAATCATCCTCTTTGCTAGTTGGTGTTTGTAAGCCATTAGAGGAGTGACAATTGTGACTCTAGAGCTCCAAGACAACAAGATCAAACAAGAGAATCAAAGGTATGTTTCTAGATCTGTTTTTGTGTTGTTTTTACACCTAATAAGTCATTAGAAGCCTTGGATTCAAAGAATGTTTAATAGAGAAACCCAGATCCAAGCATTAGGGTTTGTATGCGCACTTAGGAATGTCCTTATGTATAAAACCCCTCAGTAGTATCAGAGCCTTGATTGGTTTCTATTAAATTGATGCTTGAATGTTTGAATCTTAACTGAAAAATTCGATTTTTATGTTTCTGAGTCATGGACTCGGCAAGTCCCATAGTGGATTCGGCGAGTTGGCCTGACTCGGCGAGTCCAGTATGGGTACTCGACGAGTCCGAGCGTCAGGATTAGCCAAAAACGGGATTTTTTCATATTTATCTTATGGAAACTTACCTTAATCATATTAGATCAACCCTAATCCGATTTTGTGATATATATGACTATATTTTTGATCTAATTGAAGATAGTTATCAATTAATAAAATATTTGATTTCCTTATATGATAATTATTAATCAAATATGGATAATTATGTGATTTAGATTATTTGTTATTTGATCCTTTATGCTTTAAATGTTTAAAACTTGTCCTCAAGCTTTGAAATTTATGTTTTGTGATTAAAAGTTTAATTTAGACAATTTAAATTTCAAACCCTAGAATTTTACAAGTTTAAAATACAACCCTATACTAATATAATATTACAAGATTAATATTTGTCACACCCCGAAAACCGAAGGCGGAAACATTTCCGGGGTTGACTCCACATTGAGTATCAAATCCAATGCACATAGTAAGTAAAGTAAAACAACCATTACATTACATAAGAAAAGTTTTATAGTTGTTTCAAAAGTAAAGTTTGTACAGTTGTGATACATAGTATATATAAACAAAATGAAACGGGTCTTCATGTACTCTGTCTTCTGACCAAAAGGATCTTCGGATACCTGTTCTAACGCTGACCTGAGAACACAAGCGGTTTAAAAATCAACATAAAGCTGGTGAGTTCATAAGCGGTTTTTGTTTGTGAAAATGCTCAAGTTTCCTTTCTGTTTTGTGAAATGTTACGCTCACCAAGAAAATCCCATATTTTCTTAAAGATTGGTTATTGTTTCACAAATGTAAAGTATAGTAAGTTTGTACACTGAAAACATGTCTACTCATGTAAAAATGTATAGTTTAGTTATCCGCCTTGTTAAACTGTTCTGTTTACCTATCGTGTATTTCGAGGAAAGTCCCATACTTTCCTTACTGTATATATTACCAAATGTAAAAGATGTAATGTTACCCGATTTGTTACCCTTTCTAGTTATGTAGGTGTTACCCAGGAAAGCCCCATGCTTTCCTGCATGTTGGTTTCCAATGTGAACGATGTAAAAGATGTAAAAGATGTAAACATGGTTAGGTTCCATGTTTTCCCCAGGAAAGTCCCATACTTTCCTGAATGTTGGTTACCGTACGTGAAAGATGTAAAAGATTTATAAAGTGGTTTATTATTACTATAAGTAAATCTCTGTTATCCTAATTGCGAGTTCCATAACCATACGATGGACTAAACCTGTGGCAACAAGCAGTCCACATGTGGCAATAAGTAGTCCACATACTTATGACTTTCGTCACCATTGAACCATTTCGGTTCGGCTGTAGCTAGCAGCCAGGCGTGGGGTAGTCAGCCCCGTATAGATCTATACACTCAAGTCACGCTCTCTAAATACCAGAGATTCTGGTTACGGGTGTAGTCCTCCACTCGCGTATCTCTGTGGAGTGTTCGCCGAGGACGTGTCTCCAATCATACGGGATTAACAAATTTACTAGTAATAATATGATAGTCCTCCACTCGCGTATATATGTGGAGTGTTACCGATGACAAAACAGTGTACAGGTATAATTCAAATGTCTAATGTTATGCTTTTAACTGATAAAATATGGAAAGCCATTTGTGAAATATATGGAAAACATAACAGTTTAAAAACCCATTTCACAAATATATGTTACGTGATCTGCATGCTCAATTTGTTATCAGTTGTAGTAATCAGTAATAAAAGCATATGGAATATGAAACACACATTTGAAAACAAGTTTTGAGTACGAGAAATCCCTTGTACTTTGCTTGTGTTCCCCCTGAAAATAGTGAAAACAGTGAAAAAGGGTAGGGGTATGAACTCACCGGACTCGGAAATGCGTCGGTTTTGGATACTAGATGTTGGTTTGGGGTTTGTTTACTCATGATGTCCCTATGTAAAATGAAATAATGTCCATATATTTTCAATTAGGGATACATTCACTAATTATATGGAACATTACACTCCAACGAGGTTAAACACCTCGAAACGAGCGTTTGGAGTGACTCGGGTGACATCTTCGGACGTGTAATGGCACTAGGGACTTGGGACTTGAGTTTACTCCCCAAGAGTAAACATTTTAGGGAGTTTACAGCCACATAACACACCCACACATGAGTTTACGGCCGTAAACTCATGTTGGTGTGATTTTGAGTGTTTAATGGCTTAAATGGACATGGGGATTGTTGGAATGGATTTCTAAAATGCCTTGGAATGAATTAAATGTAATTATACCACTTAGAAGGGTGTTTACAGCCACAACCTTGGAGTTTACGGCCGTAAACTCACCCATGGCCAAGAAAATTTGATTTAAGCTACAAAGGATAACCACATGTGATTCTAACTAATTTTCTAAGGCTTGGTATGAATTTAGAACACCATTAAACATATTTTTAGGAGTTTCCGGCCTAGAGGCATGTTCTATGGCCATAAAATCTCCTATACTCATGAAAAATTAGTTTTTGATGCTTAAAACAATCACATGTGATTTTAGGAATTTATCCAAGCCTTTGGGGTGAATTAAGAGCATTTTTGGCATGATTTTATGAGTTTACGGCCAAGGGTATGTTCCTAGGCCGTAAACTCCTATATGTGGTACTTTTGAAGTGTTACAAACCCCCAAACTATTTTTAGATGAATCTAGGATTTACCACAAGGCCATTGGTTGAGTTTCAAGGCATTTGGACATGTTTAAAGGCACTAAATCCCCCTTTTAGAGGAGTTTACGGCCCAAGAAGAAGCCTTGGCCGTAAAATCTCTTTTGTCCCGTATAATTCATGTTTAATGTGTTTCAAGTCCCGATTAGTAAGCCTCAAGGTCATATCTAAGTCCCAACTATGATTTGGAAGGGTAATTTTGGCTTAAAAACCCCATTTTGAGGAGTTTACGGCCCAATCTTTATCCTTGGCCGTAAACTCATGTTCTTGGTCCCAAAACTAAGTTTAAACATCAATTTGAAGGCTAAAGAGGTTAGATAACAAGTTAGGGGTGTTACCTCTTTGATTGGAAGCCTTAAATCTTTGTTTTGGACCTTTGATTATGGATGAGGAGAGAGGTTGGGAGAGTTTTATGAGAAAATGGCCAAAGGCTTCAAATGGAGGCTTAAGACATATTATATAGTGTCTAAGTTTTGGACACGGTGGAATTCTACCCGATACCAGCGTTAGACGAGGCTTTTGGTCGTACCCGATTGAGTTGTCGTAACCCGATAAGGTAATTTCTAGAAATATTCCGATCACTAATGTTGGGTGTTAAAATGATTTCTAAATGCATTAAGATACCCATTAAGTCATTTTAAATACATACCAGATAATGACTTAATTAAACGGAAGATCGGAAATCGAATTTGGAAACGACGATTGGTTGCGTGAATTGTACTACGAAAGAGTTACAAGAGATAATACGGAAATTTCGGGTTGTTACATTATCCACCCGTTAATGGGAATTTCGTCCCAAAATTCAAATTTTAAATCACAAGACAAGATACAAATCATGGATCTGGAAAGAGTTGTGGATACTTCTGTTTCATTGAATCTTCCCGTTCCCAAGTGAATTCCGGTCCCCGCTTGGCATTCCAACGAACCTTCACTAACGGGATGCGACTTTGCTTTGTACGTTTGACTTCTCGAGCCATGATTTCGATCGGTTCCTCCACAAAGTTGAGGTTTTCATTGATCTCGATCTCGTCTATGGGAATCGTTAGGGTTTCATCGGATAGGCACTTTTTGAGATTTGAAACATGGAAGACAGGATGAATGTTACTGAGTTCGTGAGGTAAACAAAGTCTATAGGCAACTGGACCGATCCTGGAGAGGATCTCGAAGGGTCCAATGTACCTTGGATTAAGTTTCCCACGCTTACCCAAGCGTACAGTGCCTTTCCATGGCGAGACCTTCAATAGTACACGGTCTCCAACCTGGAATGCTAGTGGTTTCCGATGATTATCAGCGTAACTCTTTTGGCGATCACGTGAAGCTTCCTCCATGACAGAGTATTTGGTTCTGTGTGCTTCCTCCATGACTATTTCTCTGAATCCTCCGGACCTGGGAATCTAGATTCGATCCATGAAATAGTAAACTCCGTCACCTCTGATCTGAAGTTTCTTTTCCATTCCTCTCAAGGCTTCATCCGACACGTTCTCGGGTTTGAGGGCTGTTAACTGAGCTTCTCGGATTTTCATGAGTAGGTTGGAATGGATGGTCATTGTCTGGTTCTTCACTTTGTGGCCTGCACTATCCTTTCGACTAAGGGCATCTGCTACCACATTGGCCTTGCCGGGGTGGTAACGGATTTCACACTCATAATCACTGAGTAGTTCTACCCATCGCCGTTGCCTCATGTTTAAGTCTTTCTGATCAAAGATGTGCTGCAGGCTCTTGTGATCAGTGAAAATCGTGCACTTGGTTCCGTAGAGATAATGTCTCCAAATCTTCAATGCAAAGATTACGGCTCCTAGTTCCAAGTCATGTGTGGTATAGTTTCCTCGTGTGCTTTCAGTTGTCTTGAGGCATAGGCAATCACCTTTCCTCTTTGCATAAGCACACAACCTAAACCCTGATTAGACGCATCGCAGTAGATAACGAAGTCCTCTGTCCCTTCGGGCAGAGACAGAACAGGTGCGCTGCATAAGGCTCTCTTCAACATTTGGAATGCAATTTCTTGTTTACCATTCCAACAAAAGGGTACACCTTTCTGTGTTAGAGTGGTTAAAGGTTTGGCGATTTTGGAAAAATTCTGAATGAATCTCCGATAGTAGCCGGCGAGACCCAATAATTGACGAATTTCTGTGGGTGTCTTCGGTGCCGATCAATTCTCTATCGCTTTAATCTTGGAACGATCTACGTGAATACCCTCCTCGCTTACTACGTGACCGAGGAAAGTTACCTTCCGTATCCAGAATTCACACTTGGAGAATTTCGCGTATAGTTTTTCGGATCTAAGGGTCTCCAACACTAACCTGAAGTGTTGCTTATGGTATTCTTCACTTCGGGAGTAGACGAGGATGTCGTCAATGAACAAGATGATGAACTTGTCTAAGAAGGGACGACACACCCAGTTCATCAGGTCCATGAACACAACTGGTGCATTGGTTAGACCGAAGGGCATCACTACGAACTCGTAGTGTCCATACCGAGTCCTAAAAGCTGTTTTGGAAACATCATTCTCCTGAACTCGTAACTGATGGTACCCTGATCGTAGGTCTATCTTTGAAAAGTAGCTAGCTCCCTGGAGTTGATCGAAGAGGTCATCTATTTGTGGAAGAGGATATCGGTTCTTAACGGTCAACTTGTTCAGCTCACGGTAGTCGATACACATCCGAAAGGATCTATCTTTTTTCTTGACAAATAATATTGGAGCTCCCCAGGGTGAGGAAATCGGTCTAATGAATCCTTTACTGAGCAACTCATTGAGTTGACTGGATAATTCCTGCATTTCAGCTGGAGCTAAGCTATACGGAGACTTTGCTACGGGGGTAGCTCCAGGAATTAGGTCAATACGGAACTCGACCTGACGTTCGGGAGGGATTCCTGGAAGCTCTTCGGGAAATACATCAGGAAAGTTACAAACTTCGGGGATGTTCGCGAGGTCTCTAACTTCTTGTTTCTCGTTGATCACATGGGCTAAGAATGCAATGCACTCCTTTCGTAGGAATTTTCGAGCTTTGATGCAGGAAATGATATGAAGATTGGAACTGGGTTTATCGCCATAGATTACGAGAGTTTGATCCGAAGGAAGGTTGAGACAAATGGCTTTTTCGTAACAAAGGATATCAGCATGATTGGGACTCAACCAATCCATGCTAATGATAACATCAAAGCTCTTAATGGAAACTGGCATGAGATCTATAGGAAATGAGTGATCATTTAGGGTAAGCGTACAGCCTATGAATACATCGTTAGCGCTTTCTTTGTCACCGTTAGCCATCTCGATGGTAAACGTTTCAGTTAGTAGTTGGGGATTACGTTTTAGATTATGTTTGAATGCATGACTAACAAAACTCCTTTCAGCACCCGAATCGAAAAGAATACTAGCATATGAGTTGTCGAGAAGTAACGTACCTGAAACAACAGTGGGATCGGCGACTGCTTCCTCCCGTCCCATGGTTAGAACCCTTCCGGTGTTATCATCAGTTGACTTCTTGGGACAGTTCCTTTTATAGTGCCCAACTTCTCCACAGTTGTAGCAGGCTTGACTAACACCTGCTCCAGATGATTGGATGGCTGATTGGGTAGGAGTTTTGCAGAATCGAACTGTGTGCCCTTTCTTACCACAGTTGGTGCAGGATAGTTCTCGGTAGAGACCAGGATGATGATGGTATTTGCACTTGTCATACAGAGGAAGATTACCAGCATATTTACTGGTAGGAGTTGGAGCTATGGATCCCACAATAGAAGCAGCAGCAACAGGAGTAGTAGCAACATGGACTGCTACTGTTTGCTGTTTCTTGGAATATCCTTGAGAAGATTGACCCTTCTTCTTCTTCCAGAATTTTCTCTTTTCGCCACTCCTTTGAGTCGGCTCAGAAGTGGTAGTGATTTCCTTAACGTCATTGCTGTGATCAATCAGAGTTTGAGCTAAAGTCTTGGCACTATCATAGGTATCCGGACGGGCAACCAAAACATGACTCTTTGTTGGTTGGGATAACCCCCAAATGAATCTTTCGATCTTTTACTTTCAGGAGTGACTAATCCCGGGCAGAGAAGTGCGAGATCATCGAATCGGGAAGTGTATGCAGCAATATCGGAACCCTTCATCTTCAGGTTCTAGATCTCGTGCTCTAGTTTCTGCATTTCACCACGGAGGCAATACTCGGCTATAAGGAGTTCCTTCATGGCTTCCCAGCCCATGGCATTAGCTACGGGTAAAGTTAGAGATTTGACTCGGCCATTCCACCAAGTCAAGGCCTTATCAATGAAGGTACAGGCCGCGAACTTGACGTTATCAGATTCCGCACAAGCACAAATTTCGAAGATGGATTCGATTTTCTCGAACCATCGGGATAAAGAAATGACACCTCCAGCGCCATTGAAGGATGTTGGTTTCGCGTTCATGAAATCCTTATAGGAACCCCCTCTTTGGTGTCCCTGGCTAACTTCGGGGTTCTGGGATTGGGGACCACCTCCTGAACCACTAGGGTTCATTTGTGACATGGCTGCCACCATTGCAGCTGTCATGACCGTTTGCAGCGATGCTAGGTCAAATTGGGGAAGAGGTGGCGGCGAAGAAGGATTATTGTTGTTCTTTGAGCTGGATCTCTTTCGGGGAGGCATCTTGATCTAATAAGATCAAGAAAGAGAGGATGGTAAGTCCTCTACATTCAAATCGATAGATATGGCAGTTATATGATCCGAATAAGTGATAAAGCAGGAAAGAGTTATCGAAACAGATAATTTATCGTTAAGAATAATCACAGAAAGCCACTCGAATAAGGATTTCTACAGAGGATTGGGATCGAGAAATACTCCCATAGTATTTCATGGATTGATTACGACAATGGTTCGATGTTTGGGATATTAGGGTAAGTTTTAGGCATGTCGCATACCACAGTCACTCCCAAGCACATGTTGGCCGTGTCTCGAATGAATATAGTTGGCCAGGCTATATTGACCCTAGACACGACTACATAACTGTCCAGGTTTAACCATTGTACACAACACCCAATTACTTATGTTCTGTTCTACTTGTGGTTACGGATGACGACGGTTCGGTATACTTGTATACTTTAGAAAATACTTGTAGTTTGAATATACTTTTAATTCAGAGCACTTAGGCCCTTTAGTGTTTATAGTTTTATACCATGTAAGGTTTGGTATACTTCATTCACTATAAACAAGGACTCTGATACCAATCTGTCACACCCCGAAAACCGAAGGCGGAAAGATTTCCGGGGTTGACTCCACGTTGAGTATCAAATCCAATGCACATAGTAAGTAAAGTAAAACAACCATTACATTACATAAGAAAAGTTTTACAGTTGTTTCAAAAGTAAAGTTTGTACTGTTGTGATACAAAGTATATATAAACAAAATGAAACGGGTCTTCATGTACTCCGTCTTCTGACCAAAAGGATCTTCGGATACCTGTTCTAACACTGACCTGAGAACACAAGCGGTTTAAAAATCAGCATAAAGCTGGTGATTTCATAAGCGGTTTTTGTTTGTGAAAATGTTCAAGTTTCCTTTCTGGTTCTGAAATGTTACGCTCACCAAGAAAATCCCATATTTTCTTAAAGGTTGGTTATTGATTCACAAATGTAAAGTATAGTACGTTTGTACACTGAAAACATGTCTACTCATGTAAAAATGTATAGTTTAGTTATCCGGCTTGTTAAACTGTTCTGTTTATCTATCGTGTATTCCCAGGAAAGTCCCATACTTTACTTACTGTATATTACCAAATGTAAAAGATGTAATGTTACCCGATTTGTTACACTTTCTAGTTATGTAGGTGTTACCCAGGAAAGCCCCATGCTTTCTTGCATGTTGGTTTCCAATGTGAACGATGTAAAAGATGTAAAAGATGTAAACATGGTTAGGTTCCATGTTTTCCCCAGGAAAGTCCCATACTTTCCTGAATGTTGGTTACCGTACGTGAAAGATGTAAAAGATTTATAAAGTGGTTTATTATTACTATAAGTAAATCTCTGTTATCCTAATTGCGAGTTCCATAACCATACGATGGACTAAACCTGTGGCAACAAGCAGTCCACATGTGGCAATAAGTAGTCCACATACTTATGACTTTCGTCACCATTGAACCATTTCGGTTCGGCTGTAGCTAGCAGCCAGGCGTGGGGTAGTCAGCCCCGTATAGATCTATACACTCAAGTCACGCTCTCTAAATACCAGAGATTCTGGTTACGGGTGTAGTCCTCCACTCGCGTATCTCTGTGGAGTGTTCGCCGAGGACGTGTCTCCAATCATACAGGATTAACAAGTTTACTAGTAATAATATGATAGTCCTCCACTCGCGTATATATGTGGAGTGTTACCAAGGACAAAACAGTGTACATGTATTATTCAAATGTCTAATGTTATGCTTTTAACTGATAAAATATGGAAAGCCATTTGTGAAATATATGTAAAACATAACAGTTTAAAGACCCATTTCACAAATATATGTTACGTGATCTGCATGTTCAATTTGTTATCAGTTGTAGTAATTAGTAATAAAAGCATATGGAATATGAAACACACATTTGAAAACAAGTTTTGAGTACAAGAATTCCCTTGTACTTTGCTTGTGTTCCCCCCCCCCCCCCCCCCGAAACAGTGAAAACAGTGAAAAAAGGGTAGGGGTATGAACTCACCGGACTCGGAAATGCGTCGGTTTTGGATACTAGACGTTGGTTCGGGGTTTGTTTACTCGCGATGTCCCTATGTAAAATGAAATAATGTCCATATATTTTCAATTAGGGATACATTCACTAATTATATGTAACATTACACTCCAACGAGGTTAAACACCTCGAAACGAGCGTTTGGAGTGACCCGGGTGACATCTTCGGACGTGTAATGGCACTAGGGACTTGGGACTTGAGTTTACTCCCCAAGAGTAAACATTTTAGGGAGTTTACAGCCACATAACACACCCACACATGAGTTTACGGTTGTCAACTCATGTTGGTGTGATTTTGAGTGTTTAATGGCTTAAATAGACATGGGGATTGTTGGAATGGATTTCTAAAATGCCTTGGAATGAATTAAATGTAATTATACCACTTAGAAGGGAGTTTACGGCCACAACCTTAGAGTTTACGGCCGTAAACTCACCCATGGCCAAGAATATTTGATTTAAGCTACAAAGGATAACCACATGTGATTCTAACTAATTTTCGAAGGCTTGGTATGAATTTAGAACACCATTAAACATATTTTTAGGAGTTTACATCCTAGAGGCATGTTCTATGGCCGTAAACTCTCCTATACTCATGAAAAATTAGTTTTTGATGCTTTAAACAATCACATGTGATTTTAGGAATTTATCCAAGCCTTTGGGGTGAATTAGGAGCATTTTTGGCATGACTTTATGAGTTTACGGCCAAGGGTATGTTCCTAGGCTGTAAACTCCTATATGTGGTACTTTTGAAGTGTTACAAACCCCCAAACTATTTTTAGATGAATCTAGGATTTACCACAAGGCCATTGGTTGAGTTTCAAGGCATTTGGACATGTTTAAAGGCACTAAATCCCCCTTTTAGAGGAGTTTACGGCCCAAGAAGAAGCCTTGGCCGTAAAATCTCTTTTGTCCCATATAATTCATGTTTAATGTGTTTCAAGTCCCGATTAGTAAGCCTCAAGGTCATATCTAAGTCCCAACTATGATTTGGAAGGGTAATTTTGGCTTAAAAACCCCATTTTGAGGAGTTTACGGCTCAAGCTTTATCCTTGGCCGTAAACTCATGTTCTTGGTCCCAAAACTAAGTTTAAACATCAATTTAAAGGCTAAAGAGGTTAGATAACAAGTTAGGGGTGTTACCTCTTTGATTGGAAGCCTTAAATCTTTGTTTTGGACCTTTGATTATGGATGAGGAGAGAGGTTGGGAGAGTTTTATGAGAAAATGGCCAAAGGCTTCAAATGTAGGCTTAAGACACATTATATAGTGTCTAAGTTTTGGACACGGTGGAATTCTACCCGATACCGGCGTTAGACGAGGCTTTTGGTCGTACCCGATTGAGTTGTCGTAACCCGATACGGTAATTTCTAGAAATATTCCGATCACTAATGTTGGGTGTTAAAATGATTTCTAAATGTATTAAGATACCCATTAAGTCATTTTAAATACGTACCAGTTAATGACTTAATTAAACGGAAGATCGGAAACCGAATTTGGAAACGACGATTGGTTGCGTGAATTGTACTACGAAAGAGTTACAAGAGATGATACGGAAATTTCGGGTTGTTACAATATATATATATATATATATATATATATATATATATATCTGTGTGTGTGTGTGTGTATAACTTAAATGCTAGTCTTACCGTTAGTAGGCCTCATTCACGAAGCCAGTCTATAAGGTGGGTATAAGGTTGCGGCCTATAAAAAGGCGCTTAATGGGTGTACACTCACACCCACCGCTCGCTTGATTGGTGGAGGGTCGTTAGCCGAACGGGTAGGATAGGGAAACCTCATCCTCTCATGCAATCCCATGAAATTACACTTTGCACCTTGCTAAGAAGTTAGTGGAGCGTGTGTGGTTTACCGGCACACTAATTGGTTCTAAGCGAAGGTGGTAAAGGGTGATTCATTGTTTATCATAGTTTGATGGAGCGTGTGTGGTTTACCAGCACATCGAATAGGTGATCGTTACAATGAAGGCACCATGTGAATTTGCATGGTAATTCACACCCGCTTTGTGATCCTCGGTATCCTATTCACAAACAAGAGGGGCATATCGAGATTTAAACATGCCATTGAAAAGTTTCAATGAATCTCATCTGAACCTAGGAATTTTCAATACATTTAGGACTTAAAGTTATGTTTTTCATGGTGGAGAATTAGTGAATCGTCATTCACTTACCTTCAAATTGTTTGCATGTTAGATTACGACATCCCTTTTCTAATGTGTAAATATTGTTGTTGGATCCTAGCCCTAATTTTCTTATTGGGTGAATATTAGGGATTCATATTCTAATCTATCTTTGTCCTTTCTAATTATAGATGTCAAACGCCAACAATGCTGCTGCGAGTTCTTTCACTTTGATGAGCCTTTGTCAAAAGGTCACCTTTGATGGAACTAACTTTAGCGAATGGATAAGATACATTCGCACAATTGCTCGCTACGAGGATAAGGATTATGTCCTCGATGAGAAGCTCGAGAAAATCAACCCCGAAATTGCTACTCCCGCCGAAATCACCGCTTTCGAAACTCACGAGCGTGATGCAACGAAAGTGCATTGCATCATGATCGCGACTATGAACTCCGAATTCCAAAAGTCCTACGAGGACATGTATCCGTACGAAATGAACCAAGACTTATTGGAGAGATACCATCAAAACGTGAGACAAGAGCGTTATGAGATTTTCACGAACATGATTTCCGCTAAGATGCGTCATGGAGAATCTCTTACCGTGCACTTGCAAAAGATGCAAAGGTATCTTGACCGCCTTCGCAAGTTAAATGTTGACTTTAAGGAAGACTTGGCGATCGACATGGTGCTTCACTCTTTGCCTCTGAGCTACAATCAATTTAGGATGACCTATCACATGAAAAAAGAAGAGGTCACCCTAAGCAAACTACAAGGTCTCTTGAGGGTCGCTGAGAGCAACTTCAAGGATAAGTCTGTTGCACCAACTCCCAATCCGCCCGCTTCTCCTGTATTGGCAATTGGACAATGAAAGGGAAAGAAGAGGAAGGCTTCGTCAAAGAAACATCGCAAGGTGAAAGCCCGATATGGTGCCTCTTCTAGTGGGACCAAAGTTGATCCCACTAAGCCCTGCTCCAACCCGAAGGAGGCAGAGTGCCACCACTGCCACAAGATAGGACATTGGAAGAGAAGCTGCCCGGAATACCTGCAAGCCATCAAGGAAGGAAAGATCAAGCCATCTTTTGCAGGTATATATATACAATTAAATCTAATGATTCCCACAATACTTCTTAGGTTCTTGATACCGTTTGTGGTTACCACATTTGTTCTAATGCGCAGGGACTAAGAAGAAGTAAAGACGTGGAACATAGAATAATAAATCTAATCATGGGGAACAGAAGATCGTCGCCTGTGACCAAGATTGGAGTGTATTCTTTAGTGCTTAGGAATAGTTTATCTTTAGATTTGAACAATTGTTTCTATTCGCCATAAATGGCTAGAAACATCATTTCTTTTCATGGTTTGTTTAGATAAGGTTTTAGATTTTCTTTTAATAATGAGAATGGTTCTATTTTAGCCTATCTAAATGGTGTTTTTTACTTTGAAGCTATACCATGTAATGGAATTTATGAAACTGTTATGATTGTTGATAACTTAGGAAATGATGTTTTGTACTTGGATTCTTCCAATAGTATGGATAAGGCATCCTTATGGCATTGTCGTCTTGGACATGTCAACAAGAAACGCATAGCCCAACTCCAAATGAATGGAGTGTTGGAGTCATTCGACCTTAGGGAAGATGACACATGCGAGTCTTGTTTACATGGAAAGATGACTAAGTCACCCTTCGCTGGTACGTGCGAAAGGGGTGAGGGTCTATTGGACCTCATACATACCGATGTGTGTGGACCGTTTAGATCTACCACGAAGGATGGTAACTGCTTCTACGTGACTTTTACCGATGACTATTGTAGATATGGGTATATCTACTTAATCAAGCAAAAGTCAAAAACTTATGAAAAGTTCAAAGAGTTTAAGAATGAAGTGGAGAATCAATTGGGCAGGAAGATCAAGATGCTTCGATCCGATCGAGGAGGAGAGTACCTAAGTCTTGAATTCCACGATTATCTCAAGGAGTATGGAATAGTTTCACAATTGACGCCACCTAGGACACCACAATTGAATGGCGTGGCAGAAAGGCGTAATCGAACCTTGTTGGATATGGTTCTCTCTATGATGAGTCGTGCTTCGCTATCTATCTCTTTTTGGGGGTATGCCTTAGAGACTGCCGCCCATGTCCTTAACCGAGTCCCTACTAAGAAGGTTACCAAAACACCTCACGAGATGTGGACGGGGAAAGCTCCTTCATTGGCACATATCAAGGTTTGGGGTTGCGAGGCTTTCGTAAGATGAGATGCTCACGACAAGCTCGAACCTCGTAGTGAGCGATGTATTTTCATCGGCTACCCGCAGAAATCCTTTGGATATCTCTTCTATAGACCGAAGGACAATGTTGTCTTTGTTGTAAGGAGAGGAGTCGATGGATGAAGGAACCTCTACCGCTGGCACTCAACCCGAGGAGGAAACTCCGGTTAATCGATCTTGAAGAGATTCAAGAGTCGATGGATGAAGGAACTCTACCGCTGGCACTCAACCCGAGGAGGAAACTCCGGTTAAACCAACTGACATATCATTACCTCTTAGACGTTCCGAAAGAGTTAGGTTTCAACCCCAATTATATGGTTTTCATATTACTACCGAAGGGGACACGTATATTAGTGATAGTACACTAATAAATCTTGATGAACCTAATAGCTATAAGGAAGCCATGGCAGGCCCGGAGTCTGCGAAATGGAAAGAGGTAATGGATAGCGAGATCCAATCCATGTATGATAAACAAGTTTGGAATTTGGTTGATAATGTGCCCAGACGTAAGACCGTTGGGTGCAAATGGATCTTCAAGACGAAGACCGACGTGGATGGAAAGGTACACACGTATAAAGCGCGATTAGTTGCGAAGGGCTTTACTCAAACTCCCGGAGTTGACTATGAAGAGACCTTCTCACCAGTTGCGAAGATAAAATATATTAGAGTAATGCTAGCTATTTCCGCGTTTCATGATTATGAGATTTGGCAAATAGATGTCAAGACCGCTTTCCTTAACGGGAAGTCGGCTGAGGATGTTTACATGGCTCAGCCAGAGGGGTTTGTGGATCCGAAGCATCCAAATAGAGTATGTAAGCTTGAGAAGTCCATTTATGGACTTAAGCAAGCATCTCGCAGATGGAATCTTTGCTTCGATGAGAAAGTGAAAGAGTTTGGATTTGTACGAAGCGAAGATGAGTCGTGTGTATATGTCAAAGCCAGTGGGAGTGTAGTAAGCTTCCTCGTTCTATATGTCGATGACATATTACTCATAGGAAACGACATCCCGACTCTGTAGGAAGTTAAGTCCTAGCTCGGGAAGTGCTTCGCTATGAAGGACCTCGGAGAGGCTTCCTATATTTTAGGAATAAGGATAGTAAGAGAGAGAAGTAAGAGACTAATAGGACTTACTCAGAACATTTACTCAGAGAAGATACGAAAATGTTTTAGTATGGAAAACTCGAAGAAGGGAGAATTACCGATACAAAGCAATGCCAAGTTGAGTAAGACTCAAAGTCCGAGTACCGAAGCCGAGATAGCTGAAATGAGCCGAGTTCCATACGCTTCCGCAGTAGGCTCAATCATGTACGCTATGACTTGTACTCGCCCTGATGTAGCCTTTGCTTTGAGCATGGTTAGTAGATATCAAGGGAATCCAGGTAGAGCCCATTGGGTTGAGGTGAAGAATATCCTTAAGTACCTTCGGAGGATGAAGGAATGGTTCTTAGTCCTTGGACGGAGTGATGACTTGTAGGTGCGAGGGTATAGTGACGCCAGTTTTCAGACCGACAGGGATAACTACCATTCACAGTCGGGCTGGGTCTTTACCCTGAATGGAGGAGCAGTAACTTGGAAGAGTTCCAAGCAGGAAACCGTAGCTGATTCAACGTACGAATCAGAGTACATCGCAGCGAGCGAAGCGTCGAAGGAGGCGATATGGCTAAAGAACTTCATTAGTGATCTTGGAGTTGTACCTGCCATAAAGGAGCCCATGGAGATTTTCTATGATAATGAGGGAGCGGTTGCCTTGATCAAGGAACCGAGAGATCATGGTACATCATGTCATATCGATAGAAAATATCACTTTATTAGACATCGTGTAGAAGAAGGACAACTCGTAGTGAAGAGGATATCATCAGAAGATAACCCAGCAGATCCGCTTACGAAGGGACTGAGTAGGGTTAAGCATTTGCAGCATGCTAGGAGTATTGGGCTGAAGGATGATATTAGCATAGATTAGATAGTATTAGAAACGTGTAATAGATAAATGTAATTAAAATTTGATGATTAAATAAAGGAGTTTTATTTATAAGTAATGCTACTATCTTATGTTAATTGTTTAACTATTGTTTCACTTTGCATGTTTTGACCTCTAGAATAATTGAGTTTATTAAGAATAATCGAATTGTTCAAATAGTCCACAATCGTTCATATGTCGGAAGTAGATATGAATGAAGATTGTCATGAATAGGTATGTAGAGTGTCTAAATGGTGTTAGACATAGAATAAGATTGCTGCAACGTTCATGAGTGCTTATGAACTAGGTTTGAGCATTGGAACAAACCCGCGCTTGCTGGAATCACCTTATGGAATATGATATAAAAGGGTGATCGCAAGACGATAAGATCATATAGTCTTAAAACCTAGATATATGGTTTGTTATTGGTTAAATGATTGTACATTGATAATGCGAAAACGATTGGTAACTCAATGTTATAAAACGCATTGTTGTGTGTAGTTGGTTAATGAATAAGTAAATGCATATAAGTCGAAGTTTATCTGTAACTTTTATCCTAAGAAGGAAAAAGTGATATACCGGCCGCTCGATGATTTGATTTGACTTATGTGCCGGGCCCGGCCAGAACTGAATTGATGTGTTCGATTAAGTTCTATGTCAAATAAATCTGAAATCGAGAAACCAAATGCTGGACTAACTATTCCATAGTATTGTCAGCATAATATCTAACAGAGGACTGTACGATCCCTTATCTAAAGGACAAGATTGATTATATCAGAGTTTGACAGCGTCTTTGAGAGCTATGATTGCAAATCAGAGTGTACATGCGCATATAGTTACTAGACTTATCCAAGTGAGAGACTGTTGGAATAGTGTCTAAGGCTGCAACTATATTAGGCAAGAATTTGACCCAATTGTGCATGGTCCTTTTGGGTTGCCTTCACCATAGCAACTTTGTAGGATGATTTATTATGAGAGAATAGATATTATTAATATATTATGAGAATAATATAAGGAATAATAATATAGTTATTTGATTAATATAAGTCATAGATTAATTAGTGTTAATTTGGTGACTTAAGAAGATTAATTAAATACGAGGGTATAAACTGTCAATTGTTTGATAGTTAAACTTTAGACTATAAATCCTTATTGGATGAAGGGTTGGAAGAATTCTAGGCTAGGATAAGTCCTAAATTCGTCCAAGGCATTATCTTGGAAGGTTTTGGATTGCTTTGAGTAATAGTTATCCAACTAGGGTTTAAGCTATAAACCTTAAGGAGTCTACAAGTATAAATAGACCCTATGGGGTAGAGAATTCGACACATCTTCAAAAGCAAGTATACTCTGGTCGAATTCCATCCCCTCTCCTCTCTCTCAAATCATCCTCTTTGCTAGTTGGTGTTTGTAAGCCATTAGAGGAGTGACAATTGTAACTCTAGAGCTCCAAGACAACAAGATCAAACAAGAGAATCAAAGGTATGTTTCTAGATCTATTTTTGTGTTGTTTTTACACCTAATAAGTCATTAGAAGCCTTGGATTCAAAGCATGTTTAATAGAGAAACCTAGATCCAAGCATTAGGGTTTGTATGCGCACTTAGGAATGTTCTTATGTACAAAACCCCTCAGGAACCAATAAAATCTTGAATGTATAATTCACCGTCAATTCATTTTTGGTGTTGGATTTTGGGTTTCACTCAGCACATGGTATATGTATCTAAGATCATAAACATAGATGTTGTGTAACCATAAACCTCAGTGGTAAAGACCGAGAGTCTCAAGGGTTACGTTGGTGAACCGAAAGTGGATGGAGAATGTAAAGAGGTGGGTTAAGGACCGAAAGTACCTTCTGCTAGATAATCCTGACAGAGCAGAGAAACTCTTAACTCATATGAGAAGAGTAAGGTAGCTCTAGACTAAGTAGCATAAATTAGCCTGATTTGGAAGGAACGATAGGTATATATCGAATCATTAAGGCCTACTCAAGATCATAGAGGCTTAAAACAACATGCAGCAGCATGCTTCTAGGGACCCTTAACTAGTTCATGTTGAAATTAAATCATATCGGCCTTAGATTCACAGTCGGTTGTCCTTGTTACCCATTTAGCCTAAGAAAAATAAAGAGAAAGACCAAACAAAAGATCGAGATAGACAAAGTAATATTAAAACAAAAAACATATAAAATGTTTTTGGATTTAAAATTTTCTGAAAAAAAAATAAAAACAGAAAGATAAAATATTTTTGGATTTTTTTTTTGAAATTTTCTGAAAAAGAGTAAAAACAGAAAAATAAAATATATAAAGTTCAAAGCAAACAAAAGATATGCACAAAATATACAACTGAAACCTTATATGATAGAAGCGAAATAGATCGATCATTCGGTTCATTTTTGTTCCAGAAAATCACGGAGCAGAGATAGACAAAGTGTTTTGTCCATTTCTGTTCCCTAAAATTCGAGAGCCGAAATAGACCGAGCGGTCTGTCCATTTCGGTTGTCTAATTTTTAATGAGAGATTTGAAGATTCGGTACCGACTCTCCTTCCATCATGCCCAAGCCTTGTAAGATTTTGTTAGAGGTTGCTTCGGGTAAGGCTTTAGTAAAGATGTCAGCGAGTTGATCAGCATATCGAAGAAAGTGAACTTCCACGTTTTCGTCTTCTACACGATCCTTGATGAAATGATACCTAAGTGCAATGTGCTTAGTTTTTGAGTGTTGCACTGGATTATGACAAATCCTTATTGCACTTTCAGATTCGCAGTAGAGAGGAATCTTTTTCATACTTAATCCATAGTCCCTTAATTGACTTTGAATCCAAACCACTTGTGAGGTACAAGATGCAGCAACGATGTATTCAGCTTCGACTGTGGACAATGAAACACAGGTTTGTTTCTTGGATTGCCAACTCAAAAGTTTTCCATCAAGAAATTGGCATCCACCTGCAGTACTTTTTCTGTCCAGTCCACATCCTCCTAAATCAGCCTCAGAAAAGGCTTGAATGAAGAATCCTGATTTAGTAGGGTACCAAAGACCGAGAGATGAAGTTTTCTTCAGATATCGAAAAATGTTCTTCACAGCGAGCATATGAGGTTCTATTAGATTGGCTTGAAACCTGGCACAGTAACAAACAGAAAACATAATATCTGGTCTACTAGCTGTTAGATACATAAGAGACCCTATCATTTGTCGATAAAGTGTTATGTCTACAACAGGTTTCTCCAGAGATGGGGTTAGTTTAGTGTCGAATGCCATAGGAACCTTCACTTTTGAATCACCCTTCATTCCAAATTTCGTTAGTAAGTTCTTGGTGTACGCCTCCTGGTTTATAAAAATACCTTCTGGTCCCTGTCTAATATTTAAACCAAGGAAAAAGTTAATTGGACCCATTGCGCTCATTTCAAATTTAGTCTCCATCAACTTCCTGAATTCAGCTGTTAAGCTAGGATTCGTGGAGCCGAAGATGATATCATCAACATAAATCTAAACAATCATCAAATGTTCGCCTTCCTTCTTATGAAAGAAGGTTGGGTCAACCGAACCTTGTTTAAATTTTGACATTTTTAAGAAGCTAGTTAGTGTTTCATACCAGGCTCTCGTTGCTTGTTTTAGCCCATAGATAGCTTTATCCAGCACACAACAGTGATCGGGGTGTCTTTCATTCACAAAACCAAGCGGTTGTTCAACATAAACAGTTTCTTCTAATTCTCCATTCAAGAAAGCACATTTGACATCCATTTGGAAGATTTCGAAGTTCTTGTGAGCAACGTATGCAAGAAAGATTCTAACAGATTCCACCCTTGCTACTGGAGCAAAGGTTTCTTCATAATCTATCCCTTCTTCTTGACAATAAGCTTTTACTACCAACCGAGCCTTGTTACGAATGACATTCCCCTCCTTGTCCAACTTATTTCTGAACACCCATTTTAGGCCGACAACATAGGCATCTTTCGGTGTGGGAATCAACCTCCACACTCTATTGCGTTCGAACTCATTGAGCTCATCATGCATTGCTTGAACCCAAACAGAATGATCAAGTGCAGCATTTACAGTTTTCGGCTCTATCTTGGAGATAAACGAATTAAACATACAAAATTCCATTTTAGAGAATAATGCAGTTTGTTTTTCCTTCAGTTGAGACCGAGTAAGAACATTTTCGGAAGTTTCACCAATAATTTTCTCTTTGGGATGGCCCTTCGTCCATTTTACTAATGGAAGATAGCTTGGATCATATTCTGGATGTAATTCAGCTTCTACTTCTATTTCAACATCTGACGGATCACCTTCGCCTTCGTCAGTAGAACTATCACTTACTTTTTCCTTCTCCCCTCGACTGGCGAAGTGAAGTCTATGTCATCATCAAAGTTTGTATTACTTGTTGAAGTGGTTGTCTCCCCCTTGATCGGATTTTCACTTGTGAGTTTTGGATCAGTTGTATCTCTATCATTGATACTTTTAGATGTTGGGGATGAACTTGGATTCTCCCCCTCAACAGAAACTTCAGTTGTCTTTGGAGTAGTTGAGCTCTCCCCCTGGAACATTGAAGCTTTAATTGGAGAGCCTTTGGGTGACTAAGGACTTGGTGGTTCGCTTTTCCATCCCTTTAGTGGCTTCGTTTATAACCTTCTTGAGATTATCTACTTTGTTGTCTGCTGCTGTTGCCTCCGAATGAATTGCTTTTTTCTGGTTCATCGAACAGTCAAATGTATTCCTCAAACAGGTTGGATATTGGAACCGAGACCTGTCCAGATTCTGGGAATATGTCTCCTGAAGCAATGTCAGTCCTTTGAACCTTCTTCATAAAATTGTCATCAAAAGTAACATAATAAGTTTCTTCAATTTTTCTTGACCTCTTATTCAGCACCTTATATGCTTTTGATGACAGAGAGTAACCCAGAAATATTCCTTCATCAGCTTTAACATCAAACTTATTTCGGTTCTCTTTAGAGTTAAAAATAAAGCATCGTGAACCGAAAATATGGAAAAATTTGACGTTCGGTTTCCTATTATTTAAAATCTCATAAGGAGTTATGGAGAATCTTTTATTGAGTAGAGACCGATTCTTAGTATAACAAGCAGTAGCGATGGCATCAGCCCAAAAGTATAAGTGTAGAGAAGCGTAACTGAGCATGGTTCTGGTTGCTTCACATAGAGAACGATTTCGTCTTTCAACGATCCCATTCTGCTGTGGTGTATAGGGGGGCGAAAAATTGTGAGTTATCCCCTTATCAGCCAGAAAGTCTTCAAAGTCCTTGTTCTTGAATTCTAGTCCATTATCACTTCTGATGTTTCTTACTATCTTCCTTAATTGCACTTCCATTTGCTTAATGAACACCTTCAGCTTGGGATTTGCATCTGATTTCTGTTTAAGAAAGAAAACCCAAGTGAAGCGGGAAAACTCATCTACAATAACAAGAATGTACTTACTTCCACTGATGCTCTCTATAGCAGAAGGTCCGCACAAATCAATGTGTAACAGTTCAAGTGCTTCCACTATCTTAGTATTGATGCGTGTTGGGTGGATTTTTCGGCTTTGCCTACCCATTTCACATGCTACGCATAAATGCTCCTTATCGAACTTGAGAAGAGGAAGGCCTCGAACATGATCTCCAATCACCAATTTGTTGATATCTTTGAAATTCAGGTGTGATATTCATCGATGCCATAACCAGCTTTCATCAGTGTTTGCCCTTGACAGAAGACAGATAGTTGGTGTCCCTTGTATTGGATTAATATTTAAAGGGTACATCTCTCCCTTCCGCGCAGATTTCAGCAGAACCTTCTTTGATTGTTTTTCAATTATCTCCGATCCCTCATCATCGAATGATACCTTCAAACATGTGCCCACTACTAATTGCGATACACTGATGAGATTGTGTTGCAATCCTTCCACATAAGCCACCTTTCTGATTGAGAAATCTCCATTAGTTATCATGTCGTATCCTTTGATTGTCCCATAGGAATTGTTTCCAAACTTCACAGACCCACCATCTTTCAGACACCGAAACTCCCTTAGCTCTTCATTCCTTCCTGTCATGTGACGTGAGCAGCCACTGTCTATATACCATTCTTCGTCAAACTGCTCATCACTGATTACCTGTAAATTCAAGCATATTTAGGAACCCAAATTTTCTTGGGTCTTTGTGAGTTTTTCACAGAGAAAGGAATTACAACAGAAGCACCAACCAAATAAGTTTGTTTAATTAGAGTTGTTTGATCTTTTCTTTTAATGGTATACACCTTGATTTTTGATTTATCTTCTTTAAATTTTAGTGTATCATTTGGTGTTGCTTTTGATGGTTTAGTGTTTTTCGTTTGATTCCTAGGTTTAGCAGAGGGTATCTTATTTTCCTTCTCAGAGTCTGATACCAGCTTTCCTTTTCCTTTGATGTCCTTCAAAGAATTTGTTTTATCTTGGGACTTGGAGGTTCCATAACTTGGATTAGAATCGAATCTGGTTTTAGGACCGAATATGGATCGAGGACCGAAAGTGCGTCCAGGACCGAGACTAGACTTTCGGTTCTGGGATTTAGAATAATAGGAATTTGGACTAAAGTTTTCCTTCATCTTTTCCTTTCCCTTGTCCATGGATTCTTTCCTGGGAATCTCATAATTGGGATTTTGAGAATTCCAATGCCTTTTACGTTCATTCAGATTCGTGGCGTATCTTCGATTTCTCAGGCGTTTCTGTTCAGTCAGCTCCTTCTAAGATTTGTGAATATTGAAGCTTGTCTTTGCTTTCTGTTTCTGGTGGGTTGCAGGTGACTTAGTTTGAACTTTCGGTGCTTCCTCTCTCTTGAGCGGAACTTTCGGTTCTTCCCTCTTGATAGGAACATTAGGTTCAACCATCGGTTCATTAGGAACATCTTTGGTTCCACTTGTGCTTGGAATATCGAAACTGGAGGGTTTGCTGAGAGGTTCTGGTATGTATCGATCCTTGACTCTCCATGTGGTTTTCTCCGATAGTCCCACAGTTTTGTCTGCATTATCAATAGGAGCAGACCAAAAATAGTCTTCGCAACCTACATCATTATCTTCGTCAACCATTGTTCTTAATTCTGCTGTCTGCTTTTGAGTGACTCCAGTCGTAGCATAGACCTGATTTGGCATGATCTTGACCTTTTGGTAAACCAAAGCTTTTTCCTTGAGTTTTGGTTTCTGTTCTTTTGACAGACGAGCAAACTCAACCGAATTTTCTGATATTAGAGATTTTTCACTCTCGATTTCATTTTTCATAAATTTAGAACAATCAACCTCATCTTCTACTGAGATTTCACTCATCTCGCTTTCCGCATCAAATTCAGACGAATTATCTAAGTTTATTTTATTATCCTTAACAATTTTAGCATTTGACAAGTCGAATGTATGTATAGTTTCAGTTTTAATCTTTAGCCTATCATTTTCATCTAAGATATCTTTTAACATACTTTTATGTTCCTTATAATCGATGAAAGTTTCTATCTTATCCAAACCTAGCCTATACGACATTGATGTTTCTTCAGAGGACACTTCTGATTCACATTCTGCTATAACTTCATCTTCATTAAATTCAAGAAAGGGCAAAATCATCTTATGAATTTTCTAAATGTAATTGAGTAATATTAGTATAAAGACGCTTAGCAATCAAACAAAAAACATTTCTCTGTTTTAATAGCTTTAAGTTGTCTCTTTGCAAATAAATACTTTCATCTCTAGCCCTAACTAACTCTGCTTCCTTCAGCTCAATCCAGATTCTCCTCTCCTCACTTTTTGAAGACACCTTGCCGAGTTGGTCAGTTAGGTTAGAATTTGCTAAGCGGGTTTGCATGAGGCTACTACTTAGGTTAGAGAATTTAGAGTTTAATTCATTTAATTCTTCTTGATAATCAGTTTTTGAAATTTTAAGAGACTCCAGAATAGAATGTACCTTTTTGATCAATCGATCGCAGTCGTTGATCTTCTCACTCACTGGCTTGGCCGCAAAACACTTATTTTCAGTCAGGTTCGGTTCCGAATCTGCACTCTCGGTTGATGGACCAGCAGTGATGATAAAACATTTTCCACCCGAACCTTCATTCTTTGCCACATTTGCCTTTCCATGAGTGGGTCTATTAACCTCTTCGTCTTCAGAGTTGGTTGACCATACTTCTATGCCACCGAACTCATCTTCCTCAGCGTTCTCCTATACAATTAAGGCATCCATTGAGCTTTTGGACGCCTTTTTCTTTTTGACTTCTTCTAATTTGCGCATATAATACGCTTCGTCATCTTCACCCTCTCTCTTCTCATCCATCTTTCTCAACATGCAATCTTTGGCAAAATGGTTTTTGTTGTGACAATAGTTGCAGTCGTATCCAGAGTCTCCTGCAAGTGTCTTCTCCTTTTTCTCTTCGTCCTTTTGAGAGGAGACTTTCGGTTCATCCTTCATCTTCTCAGAACTGTAGCTTGCCTGCCAGTTTCGGTTCTTGTTGGCGGTAAATTTTCTCCTTGCGAATTTCTTTGGATTTGTGATCATCAAGTCATATTCCTCACTTGTGAGCTCGCACTCTGACATGTCTGACTCTTCTTCTTCTTTTTCAGCAGTACTTTTTCCTTTAGAAACAAGAGCCAACGATCCCATACCAGAGACCACTTTCGCTTCCTTAGTTACAACCCTTTCATGGGACTTCAGTATCCCTACTAGTTTTGCCAGCGAGTACGATTTGAACTGTTCATGCGCCTTCACAGTGGAAACCGCCGCCATCCATTCTGGTCTCAGCCCATTCATGAACGTTACTTTCTACTCGATCAGCTTCCTCTCTATCCCATGCTTGATCATCTTACTTAAGAGATGATTGAACCGATCAAAGGTCTATACAAGCTTCTCTTCAGGTTTCTGTTCGAAAACTCCAAATTCTGATAGCAACAGAGTTTGAATGGAGTGTTCCAGATCTTCATCAGTTGAGTAAAGTTCCTTCAGCCTATCCCAGATTTCTTTAGCAGTTGTGCATGAACCTACAAGCCGAAAGGTGTCAGATTGAAGGGCGAATCTTATCATCCGCATGGCTTTTACGTTACACAAGATCTTGTCCTTCTCATCCTGTGGCATCTTTTGAACATCTATCACCAACTTGTTGTAATCTTTTTGCGTCTTAACGATTGTGTTTGTCTCCGAATGTACAAACGGTCCAAGAGTGATAGCTTCCCAGATGAGATAGCCATTGTCTTCCGATCCAACCACGTAATCTTCAAAGTGATGAGCCCATACTTCGTAGTCTTGAGGATAAAGTATGGGTACTCTTGTTGTTGATCCGATGTTGTTTGAGATGTTAATTGGGTTTGTATGTGAATCTTCTTGAAACATGGTGAGCTGCTCATAATCAAACCTGTAAACTTGAGATTAGGGTTTTATCAAAAATAGAGTTATCGTCGATATGAAGACGAAGGCTTCTATTTATACGATAAAAGCGGAAACCCTAAAGAATTACGTATACGGAAGGAATGTGTATTGATCACACAGTCTCCTGCTCTGATACCAATTGTTAGAACAAAGTTCTATTAGGATCGTATGATTCTAAGCAAGATATAAAATAAGAACATAATAAGAACACAAGTATTGCGTTGAATGTGTCGAATGATTAATGCACATAACACCTCAGAAGAGCTCGATAAAGAACTTCAATCTGTAGAGGTGTTTAGGGTTACAAAAATCAATGTAATGAAAAGCTTATTAATATACTCATACATGCATGCATATATATACTATAACCCTAGCAATCAATCTAGATAACTACGTAACTAATCTAGATAGACATGGATGGACAGGCCTAATCCGGATTACAAAACACTTAGCCCAAGACGCAACATAAATATACTCTACACTCCACTATTGAGAAGTTTCTCACAGAAAAAGGGTTCAATCACAACCTCTTAGCTCCCTATACTCCATAAAAAAATAGCGTAGTTGAAAGACACAATAGAATACTTCTTGAAGCTGCTCAATCAATGCTAAACTATGCAAATCTGCCAGTATATCTTTGGGCTGAAGTTGTATCAACTGCTTGTTTCACTCAAAATCGAAGCATTATCAATCGACGTCTCAACATGACACCATACGAAGCAATGAATGGTCAGAAGCCAACTATCTCGTTTCTACATGTCTTCGGATGCAAATGCTTCATCAAAAACACACGTGATCAGCTTACAAAGTTCCAACCCTAAGATGATGAAGCTATCTTTCTTGGGTACTCTTCAAAATCTGAGGCATACAGAGTTCTCAATAGAAGAACTCATGTTCTAGAAGAAAGCTTTGATGTTACCTTTGATGACAACTTCATTCGGAGTTCTGGCCCCTCTCATATCACTACTCACATTTATGGAGTCTCATGCTCCTCCACCAGGATGTTCGAACCCTCAAACTATTCTCGAAGTTGATTTTGAAACCCTCTTTGGTCCTTCCGAAACCGCTCTTGATTCCAAATCAAAATAAAAAGCATCTCTGATTAAAATTCCTCTTTCGGAAGCCCCAGTTTCTCCCAACCTATCCGGTCCTCTTCTGAGCCTGTCACCATTTGATTCCGAACCATTTCAACCTTCTCAGGTTGAGGGGGAGAATAATGCTAATCCCTCTCATGAATCAAATGTGGATGGCTTCCAAAATACAGCTACTAAATTCGATGACTCCAACCCAATGAACAATAACGACAACGAAAATTTCTTTGAGTTCCCTTCTGATGATGATGTAAATCTCTCTGGTTCAGAAGTTCAGGGGGAGAATCATCCTCAAATTCAAATCATTCAGGGGAGCAACTACATCCTATTGTTAATATTGAATCGACCGCTGCTCAAGAACTTCCCAAATTGCATGTTTGGACCAAGGATCATCCTCCAAACCAAGTGATTGGAAATCTCAATGCTGGTGTACAGACTCGATCTGCTTCAAGTATCCAAAATGAATGTCATTTCTCAGCATTCATTTCTATGATCGAACCAAAATCCATTTAGGAAGCATTGGATCATGCTGACTGGATCACAACCATGCAAGAAGAATTGGCTGAATTTGACCAAAACGAAGTATGGACTCTTGTGCCTCCTCCCTCAAACCACCCTATTGTCGGCACAAGATGGGTATTTCGCAACAAACTAGACGACGCATGAGTTATCATCCAAAATAAGGCAATATTGGTAGCTAAAGGTTTCACTCAGATTGAAGGTCTTGACTACAACGAAATATTTTCTCCTGTTGCACGACATGAAGCTATCAGAATCTTTTTTGCATATGCATCCCACAAAGGTTTCAAAGTTTATCAAATGGATGTTAAGAGTGATTTTCTTAATAGTGAACTTGACACCAAAGTATATCTTCAACAACCTCCCAGTTTCATCAATCTATCATTTCCAAACTATTGCTACAAGCTACGAAAGGCTGTCTACGGACTTAAGCAAGCCCTAGGGCTTGGTACGAGACTCTCACTGATTTTCTCAAGCGCTCAGGTTTTCAGAGAGGAATACTTGATCCCACTTTATTTCGAATATCAAATGGAAAACATCTCATGCTGGTAAAAATTTATGTGGACGACATCATTTTTCGGTCTACGGACTCATCCAGGGTTGAAGACTTTGCTAACTTAATGATCAAACGATTTCAGATGAGCATGAACAGAGAATTAAGTTTATTTCTAGGCCTTTAAGTTAAAAAAAACTAACAAAGGCATTTTCATCCACATAGAGAAGTATATTTCTGAGCTTCTAAAAAATACTCTATGGACACATGTGCCTCAACAAAGGTACCAATGAGCTTTGGTCTCAAAATCTTTGCCGACCCATCGGGTGTTTCAGTAGATGAAAAGAAGTATTGTAACACCGTGAAATTTCAAAACAAATTTTCATTTTAATTTAATAAAAATACTCCAATCACAATTCTCAAAAACGTGTATCAATTGATTTTACATAACATAAGTGCAAATCAAACTCCCCAGAATCTCAAAACATCTCCACCATAAGTGTGTACTGATCATGTCGGTGCCTTCCCGCGATCATCACTGGTACCTGAAACACATAACACGAAAACGGTAAGCAATAATGCTTAGTGAGTTCCCCAAAATACCACGTACAACACATACGCCTTTCCAGTCTATAGCTCTATGGGATCTTCCGATCCAAGTGTCTCAGGGGATTTCCATCCCATAAATTTGTTGACCTTCCGGTCCATATCATCATACTCATATCATAACATATTACATATACAACATATATTACATTTTCATCATACACATAAGACCTTCCGGTTACACATAATCACCCCATGGGGTAAGGCATAGTGAGAAGACTCACCTCGAAAATGTCGGATAGTCACCCGCGCTCAATCCTCTGACCTAGCTTCCTCCTATAGCATAAATACATCTCTAAATAATACCTTCATGACATAATTTGACTAATTCCCTTAAGTCAACACAAGTCAACTCTGGTCAATGGCCACCCCCCCCCCCTTTGACCCAACTCGTCGAGTCAGACACTGACTCGGCGTGTTCAAACGTGAACTCAAGTCCCTTAAATTGCCCTATGACTCACTGAGTCACTCTCCCAACTCGGTGAGTCATCAACTGTGTGAGTCACGGGATAACCCGGTCTGACTTGTCGAGTTTGCTCATGGACTCGGCGAGTTCATTCCATGCTCAAACTGAAATACCCTTCTGAGGTCAGATATGAGGTCAGATCTCCTTCTCTAATCTATAGATCTGAACTTCCTAAACATGATAATCACGTAAAGGTCACATCTTGGCACCCATGCAATGCCTACAAGGCTTCTTTTGGTGAAATGACCTCTAAAATGGTAACCTAAGTCCACAAATTAAAAGGAAAGGCACAAAGCAGAGCATTTGGGACTCTCTGGACCTTATAATGTCCAAATATATGTACCAATTCCCCATGGGACCTCTCACACTCCAAATACAAGCTAATCAAGGCATGAAGAAACCCTATATTTGACTATATCAACAAAAACATGAGAATAAGCTCTGAATAATACCTCAAATAACTTCCTCTGCCAAAATGAAAGTAGATCCAAGCTCTCCAACTCTCCTAGCTTGACCTTTCTCTTCCCTTCTTGCTAAAACACACAAGGATAATGAATAATGGCCTCTTTTCTCACTCACAAGGACTCTCAGATGCTCTAGTGCTCTCAAGGACGAAAGTAGCCGCAATGAAGGGTTATAAGGTCCTTTAAATAGGGACCAGACCCGGGAAATTAGGGTTTTATTTGCTAGCACAGACTCGTCAAGTCCCCTCACTGACTCGTCGAGTCCACTCATTAATCCAATTATCACCACGCGACCCTAGTCGACGAGTCTAAGCATCAACTTGTCGAGTCTCTCTCTCTCTCTTAGACTCCAAAACTAAATGATAAAAATAATACCTGAAACCCCCGATTGTTACAAGTATCGTGGAATGATTGGATTCTTACTTTACCTCACTGCAAGTCGTCCGAACATAATGTTCTCAACATGTTTATGTGCCAGATTTCAAGTCAATCCTAAAATGTCTCATCTTTTGGTTGTGAAGCAAATTTTCCGGTACCTCAAAGGTACATAGAACTTCGGAATCTGGTATCCAGCAAATGAAAGTTTCCTTCTACAAGCCTACTCGGATTCAAACTATAGTGGTCTTCAACTCGATAGGAAAAGTACATCAGGAGGATGTGAATTCCTAGGTGGTCGTTTAGTCCGCTGGTCATCCATGAAACAGAACTGCATTGCTCTCTCTACAGTCAAAGCTGAATACATTGTTGCTGCCAGCTGTACCTCCCAAGTTCTCTGGATGAAATCTTAACTCTTGGATTATGGTTACCGATTTAATTGCATTCATATCTACTGTGATTCTCAAAGTGCCATTTCCACCTCTCACAACCTAATTCAGCACTCCATGACGAAGCACATTGACATCCGGTACCATTTTATTAAAGATCATGTTCTAAATGGTAATATTGAACTTATTTTTGTTCCATCTCACGATGAAATTGCTGATGTCTTTACCAAGGAATTAGACGAAACCAAATTTAATGGCTTTATGAACAAAATGGATATGATGATGCCTGATCCTCAATTCTTTCAGGAGACATGTTCTCTTTGATAGAAGTATTTAGATGAAATATATGCTCCGAACTCATTTATTTTACTTCGAAACTATTTTTCCTCTAAATACACAGGATCCTTTTACTTGTCTCTTTTACTAATTATCCCTTAAGTTTCTTAAGCTGAACAGTTAAGCAGGCCCAGATAAGAATAATTCTATGATAGGTGACCACATGATAAGTTTTCATGTCAGTAGCCCAAAGTGGACAATATTATGATATGTTCCAGAAGCGGGTGTTATAGATGGTATCAGGACTGGGGAATAGATCGGTGTGTTTGGCAGGGACATCAAATCCTATAAATGTAGGTGGTTACCTACACCTGATCCCACATTGGTCGGAAAAGAGTAGTAAGTATTCATTATAAAGGGTGTGGATACCTTTCCTATCACAACATGTTTTATATCTGTGAGGGCAGTACTTTCCATAAGAAATATGCAGTTAAGCATTCCCAGACTAGAAAAATTCCAGTATGGGTGATCCATTGGGAAGTTTTCATGTTGGGAGCCCAAAGAGAACAATATTATGATTCGTGTTAGATAGGGATGTTAAATAAGGTGGGTTACTACCTACACCTAATCCTACAACTCCTGGGGAGGAGAAATAATCATTCCTCATTAGGGGTGTTGATACATTCCTTATCCCAATGTGTTTTAAAGTTGTTATGGAAACAATTCCCATAAGAACTTTGTAGTTAAACGTGTTGGGTGAGAGCAATTCTAGGATGGGGGACCCCTTTGGAAGATTTCACATTGGGAGCCCAAAGTGGAAAATAATGTGACATGCGTCGGATGTGGATGTTACATAGTACGCCTAAAACCTTATATTGGTATCAAAGCTGTAGTTCATGATTATTTGTACTGCTCGATCGAAATTTATTTGATTTAAATCTACTTTTCTATTATGTTTTACGAAACTGGGGTATAGGGTGCGAAAGTATGCCTAAAACTTACAGTAGTATCAAAGCCTTAGTTCATGATTATTTTAATTATTTGGTCCAAATTGATTTGAGTCAAATCTTGTTTTCTATTAGGGTTTTTCGAAATTAGGATTAGGGTGCAGAAGTCTGATTTTTTTTTTTTTTTTTTTTTTTTTGTTTCTGTTTTCTTGTTCCCTAAGCTAGGGTTTAATGACCATGACCCTAAAACTAAACTGAAATAGAAACCTAGAGCATCTAATAGAGAAACACGCCTACTTTACGGCTTGGCTTTCTCCTTGTGATTTGGTCAACTAGTTTCCTAACTTGTCATGCAAGAAACAAAACCATAATATGTTTTTTTTTGGAATTTTGGATATACCTCATTTATTTAATTATTGTCTATAATATAAATTATAAATATACATATTAAATTAATATTAGTTATTAATATTTCACCCTTGTGTGTTTATTTTGAATTAATAAATAGCACTTACTTTTAAATTTTTTACTTTACCTATACATGTTAGAAGAGTACACACACACAATATATATATATATATATATATATATATATATATATATATATATATATATATATATATACAACATTGCGTCCTCTCATATTTAATAAAATATTTTGATTCTAACCATGACTAGGGTCACTTACTCTAACGCTATAAGCAAGGTTTAAGGAGGTTTCTTTAATTCATATATATATATATATATATATATATATATATATATATATATATATATATCCTCACATATTTAATAAAATATTGTCATTCTGACCATGACTAGGGTTACCTACTCTAATGCTATAAGCAAGGTTTAAGGAGGTTTCTTTAATTCATAATGAGATCGGTTTTTAAAAGTTCATTGCTTACTAGCTGACACTGTCATATTTATATACATTTTTAGGAAATATTTTAATACATTTTATTTAATATGTTGGTTATTTGGTACTTATTGAATTAAATTGTATTTTACAGCCAAAAGAACACCCTATAAAGGACCAAAATTGACAATAATTGAACTTTGGAGGATTAGAGCTTAAAAGAAGAAAAATTCCAGTTGAAAAATGAGCTCACGACGTGAGCTCGCTTCAAATCTCACGACGTGAGAACCAAGTTCTAGAAGATTAACATATGGGAAGTCAGAATCCTTGTCAAATACAGATAATTACTGAGTTCACGACATGAGATACAAATTCTCACGTCATGAGCAACATACGTAAACTATAAATATTCCTTCATTTTTACAATTAACGGAGGCTTTGGAGACTTTACTTTATAGTTTTTCGGAGGAAAGGTATTCAGAAAAACTGATTTTGGAGTCCAAGAAGTGCACAAAACATCCTTTTGAAGGAGATTTGCTTGGAGATTTAGAGATTGAAGAACATATCATTAAATCAGTTTGGTATACATTAATCATGTCAACTTATATTGAGATTACGTTTATGTTTTCAGCCATGAGTAGCTTAACTTAGTTACTTTCACTTAGCTACATAAAGCTTTAACTCTATGATTTAGTTATCTAATTTATGGATTTTAATTGTTGGTTCTATGCTTATGTTTGTTTATCATTACCTAGCATGTTAATATTTGTGACTTTGATTGCTTGAATTCAGGTTCTGTGTAGCTTAGTGACCATTAAATTACTTGAACTTGTTACCTAGTAGTTTAGTGACAATTAAATTGCTAGTGCTAGGATCGACCAAATCTTAGATAAGTGATAAAAGTCACTAATTTAGCTGTGCTGGAGAACATAAATTATGACCATAATTATCTTTGCTAAGATAAATCTTACATAGTCAATATATAATTAACGACTAATTTTGTGTTTTGCCTATGTATGATCATACAAGGTAGTTCATGAATTGGTGAAAAGATTAGTACATTTAGACTTAAATTGCTAATTGAATAATAATTGATAACCTACTTTAATAATCCATAATTAGTAGCTAATCATAGAGGAGAAGTGGATTCGAACTAAATGGAAGTGTTTTTAAAATATTGATTAAAACTATTAGTTAATTGTATAAGTATGTTTCAACTTGTAAAATCAGATAAAAACCGTTTTAAACTTTTGCTAGTTTAGGTTAATTTTTAGTAATTAGATTAGTTAATTAAATATATTCTCTGTGTTCGATTCCCAACTATTTGTGCTATATTATTTGCGAGTAGGTCCATTGCCTTAGTCGTAATAGTTAGTTAAATAGTTGGTAAAACTTGTAGGTATAATATTGCGAAAATCAAATTTTTGGCGTCGTTGCCGGGCAACAGCTATTTTAGTTTTTGATTTAATTGATTAAGGTTAGTTGATCTTTTTTTGGGGTAAAACCTGAAAAAAGTTAATTTTAAGCATTAGATTTTCTGAATTACTGAACTCGGGACGTGAGCTCTTAAAGCTCACGACGTGAACTCATCTATTTTACGTTTTCTTTCGTTTTTGCTTTCTGCTTAATTTATATGCTTCACCATAAGGTGGTATCATTACCACGACGTGGTGAACTTTCAGTAAGAATTTTTAATTACTTTCTTATAATAATTTTATTTCTATGTTTGTTTCAGTAGTACATGACTCGTCGATCAAACACACCTTTCACACCGCCACTTGAAGATCTAGAGTCAGCTTTTCATAAAATTAAGGACATGAACGAAGGAGAATCAAACACACCAAAGAAATCACCATTCAAGGGTCTAAAATCAATTTTTCATAAAAAAGAAAGGCAGGCACGTAGGAGACTCAAGCAACATCCCAAAAGACAAAGGCACTTTCCAAGGAATTGAGAACACTCCTAATAACAATGAAACTGATTACGAAAAAGACAAAAGTAGTGAACCCGAAGGCAAGCCAAAAGAAAAACTGACGAACATTGCTGACATGACAATGGAGGCCTACAAGAAAAGAATATGAGAGGACAACGGTCTTGGACTTATGCAACCCGCAATTCTAGCTATAGCTACATTTGAGCTTAAGAGACATATCCTTACCGCGCTAAAGGATATTACATTTTCTAGAAAAGACCATGAAGATGCATACAAGCACCTCGTTGAAGTTAATGACATAGCCAACTATTTCAACATTCCTAATGATCCTCGAGAGAATGTCTTATTACGAATGCTTCCGGTAACTTTTAAAGGAGCAGCTAAAGTGTAACGTCCATAAAAATTCACAAAAATTTAAAACTTTTTAAACACTCAAAAACAATAATTTATTACAAAATGTTTTCAAAATAGTTTCATATCAGAGTATCCTAGAAAATAAAGATCATAACATGTAAGGAAGTGTACGGTCACGCCTTTTCCTTCCCGCGATCCACTGAAGTACCTGAAACTATAAACCAAACTGTAAGCCCGAAGCTTAGTAAGTTCCCCCAAAATACTCATACAACAATCATACGCATACAATAACAGCATACTATGGCCCAATCAACCATCGGGTTGGAATGCCAACACATTACGGGTCCAATCATCCTCAAAGTGGTATGGCCTCGGCCCACAACCATCAGGTTAGAATACCCACATACAATTAGTCCAATCATCCTCTGGATGGAATACTCTCGACCCACTACCAGCGTGTTGGAATGCTCACATACAATGAATCCAATCATCCTCGTGATGGAATACTCTCGGCCCACAACCATCGGGTTGGAATGCCCACATACAATGAATCGAATCATCCTCGGGATGGAATACTCTCGGCCTACAACCATCGGGGTGGAATGCCCACATACAATGCACATATATCAGATCATCACATAATAGTCTATAGGTAGTCAAACCGATCTACAGATCCCCAAGCATAGCAACAACCTATTTACTAGGATGTGGATCATAACCACATAGAAAGATTCTAACTACCAGGACACCGATCTAACAGATCAAAACAGTAACCAAACAAGATAACAATCCAAATGGCCGACCTTGGTGCCTTCGACCCTGTCAGTATAGTGAGTAAAAATCACCTCACAATGTCGAACTGTACTGGAAAGATCAACTCCCGATACACTGCTCCAAACTCAAACACCTATAATCACCATAGGACCAATTCCATCAAGGCCCAATTTACTAAAATACCCCCAGAAGTCAACCTGGTCAACCCTAGTCAAAGTCAATGTCAACAGTCATGGTCAACTGTCCATGTTGACCGAACTCGTAAAGTGTATCCACTGACTCATCGAGTTCCTTCAGAACTCAGAAACTGAAAACTCAAGTTAACTCACCAAGTTGCCAAACAACTCGTCGAGTCTTTGCTGTGTCCAGAAGATCAGGAAAACCTCAGCCAACTCGTCGAGTTATCTTTACAACTTTCCAAGTTCACTCAGAATCCATAAAATGGGAAACCCTTATCCAACTCGTCGAGTTGATTTCCTTTAATCCTTTTCTCAATCGGAAAATTTTAAGCGAAACCAAGCCTCCAAACTATCGATCTAGCCTCCTAGGGTGTAGTTACCACGTAAACTTGCCAACTTTACGTGCATGCAATGTCTCATGAGGCTAAAACACCCAAAATAAGCTTAGGAAGAGGTTTAGGGAATGGAGAAGGGCTAGTACTAGATAAAGTCGAGAACTTTATGTCCATGAGGGCCTAGAGAAGTCTAGATCTGAGACTATGTCCTCATGAAAAGCTCAAACCCGAGAATGACTCCATTATGCACCAAAAATGCCCATAGACTTATATAAGAAGAGATCTAACAAATGGAAAGCCAAGGTAAAGACTTTTTACCTCCAAATGGATGCCAAAAGGAAGTAGATGTTGTATCTACAAGCTCCTTCTCGTTCCAGGCCTGTAAATCTTCAACCCTATTCAAGAATGCACCAAACTCACACACTTTTAGTCTCACACACACTCAAAATGGGGTTAGCCCGATTAGGGTTTCTCTCAGGACATGAAAGTGGCAAGGGTGGCTGGGGGAAAGGACTTAAGGTCCTTTAAATAGGGTGCAAACCCTAAAAATTAGGGTGTTCATGCACAACCTCAACTCGTCGATTTGGGGTCCTCCAACTCGTCGAGTAGGCTTCATAATTCACGCGTCCAGATTAGATTCTACACAACGATTGGGGCGGCCAACTCGTCGAGTAGGTTAAAAATGTGAATATAAAAGCTTTTATATTTATACCTGGGGGTCGGGATGTTACAAATCTCCCCCACTTGAACTAAACTTCATCCTCGAAGTCTTCTTTGGTAAACAACTTCGGATAATGCTCCCGTATCTCGGCCTCGGCTCCTAAGTTCACTCAGATCCCCCCCGATGCTCCCATTGTACCTTTACCAAAGGTGCCTCCTTGTTTTGTAGAACCTTCACTTTCCTATCCAGAATGGTCGCTGGCTTCTCCATGTAATTCAGGTGCTCATCGACCTGAATGTCACCTAATGACACCACTGCCTCCTCATCTAATATGAACTTCCATAATTGCAAGACGTGGAAAGTGCTGTGAATATGACTGAGCTCCTCTAGGAGATCCAATGTATATGCCACCTTGCCAACATTGGAAATAATCCGAAAAGGTCCAATGTATTGGTGACCCAACTTTCCCCTTTTCCTGAAACAGATCACACCCTTCCAAGATGAGACCTTCAGTAGCTCCATGTCACCAACCTGAAACTCCAACTCAGATCGGCGCTGGTCGTCGTAACTCTTCTGCCGACTCTGAGCAGTCTATAGCTCCTGTCTGATTTACTAAATCTTCTCGGTAGTCCGCATAACTAACTTGGTCCGACCCATCACCCTGTTACCAACCTCACGCCAACAGACTAGGGTACGACATCTCCGCCCATACAACAGCTCGAAAGGTGGAGTACCAACTTTCGGTTTGGTCTGGGAAATCTTCCTAGAGATGGACTTGATATACAATAGGGCTAGTGAGAACCATATTGATCTTTATAAAATTTAAGATGTAGATTATATTCAATAATAGTATATAATAAACTACGAGTTTAGCAATGGGAGCGTTAAAATTGAATAACATTAAAACCATTTTAACCCACCAACGATCATTTTGAAAACATGGACAGATTAAAACAACCATAGAAGGAAAAAAAACTACAATATTTTAAGACTTTAATTCCTCTTGGGAGGTTAGAAGTTGATGAAGATGGAAAACACTCCAAAGTAGAAGCCCTCTATATGTATCCACCAACCAAGAGCAATGTAACATCCCGATTTTTCAACCCAAATTTTTTATTTGTATTTATTGAATATGTAAGAGTGTAATTACATTGTGCGGAAACATGTTGTGAATACACATGTGTACAGTCGAATGTTGCCCTTATCACGAATTAATGAAGTAACTGAAAAACATTTATATTCAACTGGGTAAGCACAAAGATTAGCGAGTTCCCCAAAATACCATATACAACAATACTTATACATGCATACAAACAATGGCCCACGACCTTTCGTTGATCCATTAATAATATACGTATCTAGACTTACGGCCTACTTGCCATTTTGTCTTCAAAATCTAGGTCCATAGGCTCCCAACCTATATCCTTTCCATCGTCAACCCTTAGTCTAACCATAACATATCATTTAATACAATAACACTTGTGCCCATGGAGACTACACTTTTGGCTCTATTCATATAGGCACCCTAGAGACTATACTCTTTACTTTACTAATATTAGGCACGTCGAGACTATCCTACTAGCTCTTATAATTGAACATACATGAATATATATACTATAATACATAGTATAGTGAGATAACTCACCTGAATAATTACCCTAACGATTTCAGCTATCTGGGTGATCAAGCTTTGAGCAACATGCCTAACAAGTATTAACTATAATACTGCAAGTTATTAATTCCTATGAATATCTGGTGATGAAAGTGAGATCTTTCACTAATCCAAATGAATAAAGAGAGTTCTTTAAAATAAGGATCTACCAGGAATGACTGTTAGGAGGCAGGATCATTTCGGTATATAAATTTTCTAAAATCCAACAACCAAGCCAACATGTCCATTCTGGACACCTCTCCCATAAGATGATCAATGAGTATCATGGCTGGAATTACTAATAATTCTTATCTATACATTCCTAACAATGATTAAGAATAAAAAATAAAGTTAGACTTTAAGTGTAGTAAGTATAGCTTAACTTACATGAGTTTTTAGCGAACACCAGGATTTGCATAAGCAGGACTTCGATTCTGAGCACTTCTTTTGAACCTCGAAAAATACAGAAATATGGGGAGGCTCCGTGCATAGACCAAAGGTGTGCCACGTGCTTCTGCGGCGTCTCTCATGTACCCTACTGCTCATGTTGCAATAGTGGTGGTCCACATCCAATCTTCTAGAAGCATCGTGTGCCGCGCACTACGAGATTTAATTAATTTCTAAAAATCATAAACTTTCTCTTACATGCTCCATTTTTAATGTTCTTTATATCCATATGTAGCTATCAACGATTACTACAACTTTCATTTAGAGTTCATCAGCTAATTCTCACCTTTTTAAGTTATATTTTTACAGGCTTAGACTCTTATAGCTTGTATAAAAATCATAACTCCTTCATACAACATCCATTATTGATTGTGTTTATATCGACGGACTCCTAATAATGAGATCTCCAACCCTCGTTTAGAATGTTTTACCTAATGATCGACCGATTTTAATTTCGATTTCCATATCATACACTATGGTGTTGAAATTTAGAAAAATCATAACTTCCTCATATGAATATAGATTTAGGTGTTTTTTCATATGCATGAGTTCATTTTTTATTACTACAACTTTCATGAAAACTTTTTTTCCTATATATTCCTCTATCAAAACATCTATTTACGTGATTGTTCGTTATTTTTTTAAAGTGAAATGGGGTGTTACAAGTAAACAACCAAAAGATGCTAGTGGTCACATATAATTATTCCTTCTTAAGCCTTAAATAATCCTTAAAAGGAGAAGCAACTAAATCACTCAAAAGCTCTCAATAATTTGCAAGAGATGGAGAGGGAAAGAACTATGAAACCTACAACTTTCATAGAGAGAAAAGGGAAGAAAAAGATCAAACTTTTAACTTGTTATATTCTCTTTTATATACTATCACATAATTACATATGGACCATTCCTTTCAACCAAGTCAAAGCATGGCCAAGAAGAAGCATGGGAGCAAGAATGAAAGACAACACTCAACATCTCTCATACCTTGTAAGTCTATGGTTAAGAGGGAGGTGATGAGAGGTTGTTGTGTCTTGTATTCTATCTCATTAATTAGATTTCATATATTTTATTTATATAAAAACATTTATATAAATAGACTTATAAAGAAGCGAAAAGATCAACATAACTTGTAAACCATATCATATGTGTTTCTAGTTGTTGTTCTCTTTAGAAAATAATATTTCGATAAATCATAAGTTGCTAATTAAATAAAAGTGTTGATTATTCATTAATAATCAAATTACTAATAAATAATCATTAAGTAGTAACTTTCAATAGGGTGTGACCTTATAGCATCATATTTCATTAGCAAAAATCATTCTATAATGATTCTTGGGCATATTGAGCTTTCATAAGAGTCAACCAACGAAGAGCCTACAATCGGCCTTAGCACTTAATTTGAGGGTGAAAACCTATTAAGGAAATAAATATACCTCCCACTCTTATAGATTTAATAGAGGAAATCATACACCTAGTTATATAGACACTATATTACTAAGGTAAATAAGTCACCGGTAGATAAGAATCAGATTATATTAGTTATCAAAAGCTTTGGAAAGCCCTAATGGTTGCAAGATGGAATGAGGGGATGGAGAACGGGAATCGATCCATGTATGTTTGAAACTTGGTTGATCAAACACTTGGCCTTAAAATGATTAAGTGTAAGTAGATCTTCAAGAAGAGAAAAACATGGATAGAAACAAACACATATTCAAACCAAGATAAGTTGTGAAGGATGTGTGAGCTTGTGAAGTTCATTTATGAATTGAAACAAGCATCTCATAATTGAAATCTTTGCTTCAATTTGAGAAATAAAAGGGTTTGAATTTCAACATATGAAGATGAGCCATATATATATATATATATATATATATATATATATATATATATATATATATATATATATACATATATATATATATATATATATATATATATATATATATATATATATATATATATATATATAACACCCAAAGTCTAGAAGGCCAAGAAAGGAAAGAAAACCCTAATTTTAAAGGGTGACTCGGCGAGTCCGAGCGAGATCCGGGTCGAGGAGTAAGTGACCGACTCAGAGAGTCGGCCAAGGGGACTCGGTGAGTCTGCTCTGTGCGAGGAAAACCCTAAATTCGGGACTTGGAGCTTATTTAAACGTCTCATTCTCTCCCCTAGGGTTCCTTTACTGCCTCTTTCAGACAGAACATCGAACCCTAAGCCCCATTGTTGCTCATTAAAGCTTCCAAGCCATTTTTGGGGTGATTTGAAGGAAGAAGAAGAAGGGGAATCATTGAAGCTTCAAGGATTGGCCTTAGATCTAAAGATTTGGGGAAGCTTTCTGAGTTATTGAAGGTATTAAGTCGTTCTCTCCTTTAGATCTAGTATGGTTGTGAGTAGTGGGGGTTTTCTAGCCCCAAAATTCGGGACTGTGAGAGGAAAACCCTAAATTCGGGACTTGGAGCTTATTTAAACGTCTCATTCTCTCCCCTAGTGTCCCTTTACTGCCTCTTTCACACAGAACATCGAACCCTAAGCCCCATTGTTACTCATTCAAGCTTCCAAGCCATTTTTGGGGTGATTTGAAGGAAGAAGAAGAAGGGGAATCATTGAAGCTTCAAGGATTGGCCTTAGATCTAAAGATTTGGGGAAGCTTTCTCAGTTATTGAAGGTATTAAGTTGTTCTCTCCTTTAGATCTAGTATGGTTGTGAGTTTTGGGGGTTTTCTAGACATGATTAGCTACCACTTTTGAGTTAGAAGCCAGATCTGAAGCTGCTACTTCAGATCTAAGCATATTATGGTCTTGAGAAGCATAAAGTATCAGCCCTTGAGTTGATTATGGAGCCTCTTTGCCTCAAACCCTAGTTTATGGTGTATTTTTCCTAGATCTCCTTCTCTACACGTAAAGTTTGCAAATTTACGTGAGGAATAGGCTTGGGAAGGGTAGATCTACAGTTTGGAGTCCATGCATGACCCAAAAGTCCTCTGCATGTAAGGAGATCTGAATGGACTCGGCGGGTCCTTTGAGTGGACTCGGCGAGTAGCATGAACATCAGAAGCAACTCGACGAGTGGGATGAACAGCTCGTCGAGTCAGATGAAGATTGCCTTGTACTTGGCGAGTCTGTTCTTGGACTCAGCGAGTCAGGTTGCGAAACCCCAAACCCTTCGAGTTGAGACTCGAATCAGTGAGTCGGGTGGAGACTCGGTGAGTTGGACAGGTCAGGACTCAGAAATCGGTAGACTCAGCGAGTCATGGACTGACTCGGCGAGTCGAGGTGCGAAAAGGTCTCTAAATATATGAACTTGGCGAGTCAGTAGGTTGACTCGGCAAGTAGGGTTGACTTGGGAGGTTGACCTTGACCAGGACTTTGAATTTGACCAGAGTTGACTTGGTTGTCTCTCGGGTGTCAGCTAGACTCAGTGTTGCTTTGATATTGGTAGTTCAGGGAGCAAGGGGAGCAGGAGTTCAGAGAGTTGCCAGGCAGCAGCTAGTGAGATCATCAGCAAGTTCAACCAGTGCAGGTGAGTTTCCCTTTGTGTGAATGGGTCTAAAGCCACAATGCTGGCCCATGTAGTTATGAGTAGAAGGCCCGGGGGTTAGCCCTAGGCACAGTATGCTAGTATGATATTCCGGACGAGGTCCATTAATAGCAGGCAGGTGCCCAAGGATTTTTTTATATGATAGTTATTACTTGTTGTCTGTGTGATACATGTATGTGCCTGGTAGGGAGGTGAGTGTGGGCGAGGTCCCGTATCTCACCAATAGCAGAGTGTGGATGGGGTTCCACATCTCATTAGTAGCATAACAGGGGCGAGGCCCAAGTTAGAGAAAGAGTGAGAGTGGGCCGGGCCCGTATCTCACTACCAGTAGGAGCTTGGACGGGGTTCCATGACTCATCAGTAGTAGGACAAGGGCGAGGCCCAGGATAGGCGAGGCCTTAGGACAGGATCAGTCGTATGAGTATAGCTTATGTGTTGTGATATGTTTATGTGTTATTATTTGCTGGTGGGCGAGGCCTTAAGATATGTTTATGTGTTATTATTGTTTGCGGGCGAGGCCCTATGACAGGTGAAGCCTAAGTGAGACAGATCTGTATCCGAGCGGGGCTCGAAGCCAGGCAGGGCCTGGAGCGGCGGGGCCGTTGTAGCGGGTGAGGCCCGAGGCAGCGGTCGAGGCCCAAGATAGCGGGTGTGGCCCAGTATGTGCAGTATGTGATTATGCATGGTATGTGGTAGGGTGGGGAACTCACTAAGCTTCGTGCTTACGGTTTTCAGTTTTGGTTCAGGTACTTCCGGTAGCGGAGGGAAGAGCTCGGGGTGATCGCATGGCACACACCATAGATTATACAGCCTGGCAATGTTTACTCTGATAACGAACATGTGTTTTGAAAATTAATACTCTGATTATGTTTTGGAATGATGACTTTGCTTAAAGTAATGTTTTATTAAAAGAATTTTTTGGTCTTGAATTTTGGATCATTACAAGTTGGTATCAGAGCCTTGGTTTGCGGGATTCGGACATGCTCTCGGGTGTGTCTGAACTCAAACTGAGGAATTGGTATTGAAGTTTTCAAAATGAAAAGACAGTTTTGTAAAAAGAGAGTTTTGAGAAAGAAAAGAGTTTTAGAAAAGCAAAAACAATTCAGAAATAAAAGAACTTTGAAAAGAGAAAAGAGGTGTGGTGCATGCAATCAACGGAGCTCAAGTAAGTACCCCAAAATACCCATACAAGTCTATGTTTTGATTATCAGTTAATAGAACAACATGCTAGACTAGGACTAAGGATCTAGGGATGATGCCTTATGTGCCTATTATATGTTCTTTTGATCTGCATGATAGTGCTGACTAGATAGTAGTAGGATAGCCTGTTTAGGTTATGCATGAGTTTATGAGTTTGTGTTGCATGCTAGTTCAGATTCTTGGTATGATATTATGATTGCTTGAGTATGTTATGGTTAGATTTTTCCCTTTGTCTAAATGCTACTTACTTTGTGCATTGTGGGATTCTAAGTGATGGGAGTTAGCCATTAGGTGGATACGACATGTCACATGTGATCAGGGTTGAATAATCTCAGAGTGCTGGATCTGGTCCTATTGCGCAACTCTTGTTTGAGTCTAACCATTGTAGGGACGAGTCTTTTACTCGAAGGATTATCTGAGCCTCGTCACATGTGATGGTATCCAGCTGATGGCTAATTGGCATCACAAGGAGACCTTCAGCAGCTGAGGACTGGTTTGAGTTGAGTCAGAGGTTTCCTTAGGGTAAGCCTAGGATGAGGTAGTGCTGGGAGTAGTAGTAGTAGAAAAGGGACCCAGTGGAGTCGAAGCAGTTCTTGAGGAAAGTACAGATAGATGTGGAAGGTAGTATGGGCCCATACTACTGAAAGCAGAGGATCCGTACTCGATTAAGGAAGGGCCGAGACAAGACTGGGAACCTGGTAGTGTGTATGTTTGGTCTCGCAGCAGTGAGGAGTATTCTGATAGTGGTTATATTATATGTTTCAGCATGGTGACGGTGCGGGAAAGACTAGCGGGCAGATCAGGCACTGAAGAGGGATCGGGCTCGGGTTCAGGGGCCGAGCAGCTCGAGGAGCCAATGAGGGTATTGATATCAGCTGAGGTTACGCGCAGTATTCTAGCTTAGACTCCTGTGATCTTTGGCACGGTCAAGGAGGGTATATTGGATATTTTGGATGAGAGGCTGGAAGCCTTCTGTACTGAGATGATGGCATTGATGGGAGCGCGTACTTTGACATTTCGAGAGTTCAGGGCTTGCGGGGCAGCAGATTATCATGGGGCTAGGGACCCCATCGCTAGCAGCAGATGGTTGGCTGATGTTGCCAACGCGTTCCGTACGAGCCGGTGTCCTGAGGAGGACAAGGTCAGACTCGCTTCCTGTCTTCTGAAGGACAGAGCGAGGGATTGGTGGGAAGAGATTGATCATGCTTTTGGTGATGATGCCATGTTGGACGCGATGACTTGGAGCGATTTCTTAGCTAGGTTCAGGGCGGAGTTTTCGCCAATTATTGAGGTGCAGCAGTTGGCCCCAGAGTTTCAGGATTTGACGCAAACCACTGAGACTGTGACGGAGATCACCCCCAAGTTTAGGGAGTGGGCCCTTCTTGTTCCGCAGTATGTCGCGGATGAGGAGATGAAGAAGGCCTGATATCACAAGACGCTGAGGGCTGATATCAGGGAGTTCATGAGTAGGTCCGGTTGTAAGACGCTGGAAGATATGATTTCTCGGGCCAGGGAGAGGGAAATTGATTTGGAACAGATCTAGAAGAGGAAGCCGGATGAGGTTCAAGTAGCCGTGAGTTCGGGCAAAAGGCCCAAGGGACCGGATTCGAGATCGAGGGATTATCAAGACCGTAGTCGATGCGGGAAGTGTGGCAGGGCGCACAGGGGCGCATGCAGGAATGGTAGCGGTGGTGATTCTGGCTGCTTCAAGTGCGGTCGGACTGGTCATTTTAGCAGGGATTGTACTGTTACCACCACTCAGGGATCAGACTTGATATGTTTTCACTACAATCAGCGGGGCCACAAGAAGGCCCAGTGCCCCAGTTTGTTTTCAGCAAGACGGGTGATGGCACCTACCCCTGCAACTTTAAGGATCACAAACGGCCGTCAGGGCCGTGCAGAGGCGCCTGCAATAGGAGACAGGGCTTTTCAGATGGCTACCTTGGAGACGCGAGCAGCACCGGATGTTGCAGGTATGCGACTTCCGTTTTTTAGTTCTTTTATTTGTGCAGGATTATATTGTTATGGTTCTGCATTATTATCAGTATGAGTATTTTATTTTTGAGCGGTTTGATTGTGATCGAGTTATATGCCATCTGCATACCTTGGATATTTGGATAGTAGTTAAGGGATGAGTTCTATTGGAGAAGGTTACTTAGGGTGCAGTAACGGTAGCATGCCTTGGAGGGACTTCGTATGTCTCGCTAGTTCAGAGTCGTATAAGTTTTAGAAATGGACCGGTTAGATCCCTAGCTATGGTAAGCTTGGTATTCCTCAGTAGATTGATTATGGAATGGTAGCGAGGATTGGGATTTCTTTTCGAGTATTGAGCAGCAAGGGTTAACCAGGATCGAAGTGGGGGAGAATCCTCCGAGTGTACAAGGGTAAAAGCACGCAAATCCAGAACGAGTACGTGATTTCTAAGAAGGAAAAGAGGTAGTTCAGCGTTTGATGGATTGAGTAGTTCAGGGTTGGGAGTTTGAGAAACTCCCCATCAGTCCGTGCGTGTAATGGTGATGGTGAGCATGTGGTTCGGAATTCAGGTTGAAGGATCGCCTGTAGGACTCGTGTGAGTCCGAATGAAGATCTTGAGGTCAGAGAGCAGGAGATGCTTTCGTGTTAGTAGTCAGTGGCAGAGGCAGCATGTAGAGCATGGAAGAACGGCGGGAGAGCCTCAGTTTTCTTCAGCAGCAGTCAGTGGTGAGAAGTGTTGTAAGACTACGAGGCAACCATAACATTCACTAGCATTCAGTGGTGGGAAGTGTTGTAAGACTACGGGGCAGCTGTAGCATTCACTAGTAGTCAGTGGTGGAAAGTGTTGTCAGACTACGGGGTAACCATCACATTCACTAGCAGACGGCGATAGAAGGTGATGTAAGACTGCGGGTAAGCCATAGCATTCCATAGTAGCTTTGTTGGCGGAGTTGGGGCGAGGCCCTTATCTCCTAGCATTCAGATAGGGATCAAAAGGGGTAATGGATGAGAATGGTAAGGAGTTTGCCTGTATAGCCCTTGAGAGGTGAGACCTTGGGAGAGGCCGCTCTAGGATATAGTGGGTGAGAACCGCGGGTGAGGCCCGTATGAGAATAGCAGTATAGGTGAGACCTGAGAGCAGGGTTGCTCAATAGTATGGTTGGGTGAGACCCGTGGGTGAGGCCCGTGCGAAAGTGGTTAGGCAAGCGAGACTAGAAGAATAGGGGCGCGTGAGACCCATGGGCTAGGCCCATGAGTTTTAGCAGCACAGGTGGGACCTGGTAGGGATCTTAGAGTCAAGATGGGGGATCGGGGATCCTAGGAAATTGTAGTTCCTGCATGGTAGAATAGATTGAGCGGTTATAGGTGGTTGAAGTTTCTTCGAAAGTCGCTTGGAGCGACTAGTAGTTGTGTTGGGTCAGCGATCGGTGGGAGCCAGTGATCCAGATATTTATAGGTTGGTAAGGACCAGGATGGTCTCAGTTCATCCGGAAGTCAGATGAGGAATAGCAGAATTTCCAGTCAGCAACAGTGCGAGTATGCAGCGTATGGTGGAATTCAGTTAGTTGATCATGGGGTGCTCGACACCAAATGGTAGTAGAAAGAATGCCAGTGGATACTGGCGATGATGACCCGTACAGGGAGTAGCGGGAGTAATAGAATTGGTGAAGACAGGGTCTTCACAGTGGCAGAGGAAATAGATGGTTATGGAGCATTGCCTTGGGAAGGCAAGGAAATCGCGCAGGGAAAGATAGGGTGAACCCCTATGGGTTCAGTTGCAGTACTCGGAGAGTACAAGAAGGATTGTTGGTTGAGTAAGTTGTGTTTCCAGAATGTTCAGGGTCAGGATGGACCCGAGATTATTATCCGTAAGGATTGACGTTAGTCTGACTGACTGAGCGGAAGGCAGGGAAGGTAGGCAGCTGGTGTAAGAATAATTGGTGGGGTATTGGAGGCAGATCGCAAGCGGTGGATCATAGCAAACTTCAAGGACGAAGTTTAGTTTAAGTGGGGGAGAGTTGTAACACCCAAAGTCTGGAAGGCCAAGAAAGGAAAGAAAACCCTAATTTTAAAGGGAGACTCGGCGAGTCCAAGGAGGAACTCGGCGAGTCCGAGCGGGATCCGGGTCGAGGAGTAAGTGACCGACTCGGCGAGTTGGCCAAGGGGACTCGGCGAGTCTGGTCTGTGCGAGGAAAACCCTAAATTCAGGACTTGGAGCTTATTTAAACGTATCATTCTCTCCCCTAGGGTTCCTTCACTGCCTTTTTCACACAGAACATCGAACCCTAAGCCCCATTGTTGCTCATTCAAGCTTCCCAGCCATTTTTGGGGTGATTTGAAGGAAGAAGAAGAAGGGGAATCATTGAAGCTTCAACGATTGGCCTTAGATCTAAACATTTAGGGAAGCTTTCTGAGTTATTGAAGGTGTTAAGTCGTTCTCTCCTTTAGATCTAGTATGGTTGTGAGTTTTGGGGGTTTTCTAGCGATGATTAGTTACCTCTTTTGAGTTAGAAGCCAAATCTGAAGTTGCTTCTTCAGATCTAAGCATATTATGGTCTTGAGAAGCACAAAGTATCAGCCCTTGGGTTGATTATGGAGCCTCTTTTCCTTAAACCCTAGTTTATGGTGTATTTTGCCTAGATCTCCTTCTCTACACGTAAAGTTTGCAAATTTACGTGAGGAATAGGCTTGGGAAGGGTAGATCTACAGTTTGGAGTCGATGCATGACTCAAAATTCCTCTGCATGTAAGGAGATCTGAATGGACTCGGGTGAGTCCTTTGAGTGGACTCGACGACTAGCATGAACAGCAGGAGCAACTCGATGAGTGGGATGAACAGCTCATCAAGTCCGATGAAGATTGCCTTGTACTCGGCGAGTCTGTTCTTGGAGTCAGCGAGTCAGGTTGCGAAACCCCAAACCCTTCGAGTTGAGACTCGAATTAGTGAGTCGAGTGGAGACTTAGTGAGTTGGACAAGTCAGGACTCAGAAATCGGTAGACTCGGCGAGTCATGGACTGACTCGGTGAGTCGAGGCGTGAAAAGAAGGACTCTGAATATATAAACTCGGCGAGTCAGTAGGTTAACTCGACGAGTAGGGTTCACTTGGGAGGTTGACCTTGACCAGGACTTTGACTTTGACCAGAGTTGACTTGGTTGTCTCTCGGGGGTCAGCTAGACTCAATGTTGCTTTGATATTGGTAGTTCGAGGAGCAAGGGGAGCAGGAGTTCAGAGAGTTGCCGGGCAGCAGCTAGTGAGATCATCAGCAAGTTCAGCCAGTGCAGGTGAGTTTCCCTTTGTGTGAATGGGTCTAAGGCCACAATGCCGGCCCATGTAGTTATGAGTAGAAGGCCCGGGGGTTAGCCCTAGGCACAGTATGCTAGTATGATATATATATATATATATATATATATATATATATATATATATATATATATATATATATATATCAAAGCTATTAGGAGCAATTAAAATCTTTTTTTAATTAAGAGAAATCAATAAGTTTGGATTTTGAGGAATATGGATGAGTTATATATATATACATATATATATATATATATATATATATATATATATATATATATATATATATATATATATATATATATATATATATATATATGTATAAGTCAATGCTACTGGGAGAACTATTGTCACCCTTGGTCTATATACGGATAATATAGAATTCATAGGAAAAAATGTTATAAATTAGCAAGTGTAAACTCTTGGCTTGATTTGGGAATTGTTTCGCTATGAAAGACACTGGAAAAGCAACACACATACATAATGTAAGGATATATATAGATGGACCTGAATTATTCTTTGAATTAATCCAAATTACATAAAATTATGAGGAAAATTGATATGGATAACTCCAAAAGAGTTCATGCTTATAAATCATGATATGTTAGTGAGAAATGCTAATATCATGGTTCTATTATTAGTTGAGTCTTACATGTTTCTACTACGTGATCAATCATATATGCGATACCATGTAATAGATATGATGACTCGTATGCCTTAGGCATGAGAAGTTGTATCATATCAACTTGGCAAGAATCAAAGATTCAAAATAAAGTTCATTCCTAAGTGTCCTAGGAGGACAACGGAGGTGAAGTGGTAACTCAGAAGAGTTACCAAGTAATACACCATAGTGGATTCAACAACAAGACTTAGTGTATATTTCAACTATTTAGATTGCAACAGAAAATTATATGACTAAAGGAGATTCATTAGTAGCATCGGTGTTGAATTCAATCATTGATGGTCATTTTTAAGTTTCTTGTGACTATACGGGAGAATTTACCTTAAGTTAGGATCCCAAGTCACACAAGGTTACACGGTGTATACTCGGTAAGTACCATCACATTTGATGGTTAGTCAAATGTGAAGATATCATATTTAACATAATCATATCAAGTGAAATTATTGTTGACCCATTCTCTAAGACAATGCTAGTGACTAACTTTGATAGCCGAACATGTTAACAAGGCATTAGATTTGCAAATGAATTGGCTTGAGCATATTTAGTTTAGTTTTTTAGATTTGGGAACTTAATTTACTCAAACTTCCACAATCATTCATACTCTTCGAAGTAAGTAGTGATTTAAGATAGTCCTTGTGATTGGACATAACATAGAGACTGTGACTAAAATTCATGAGTACTTAACATACATTTTAGTTTTATAACAATCGAGACATAGACATTACTTCATGGATAAACTTACAGGTAATTATAAGATGATAATATATCTTATTCTCCAAACAGAGATACATGAGGCTTTTGCTTTAAAAATATGCTATGCATTGATCTACTCCAACGATATCATTAACTAGTAGTAATAAAGTGTATGTCCATGTATGACATGGTGAGTAGACAAAAACTATGTAATCAAATTTTACTTGTTTCTTTTTTCCTAACATGATAAATGATATCTATGTTCCCCTTTATGATTTGATGTTGACATCTAAAGTGCTTGGCCAAACCATGAATGAAATTTATGTGTTCAATTTAGTATTCTTATGTGATCGTCAAAAATCTTTATCGGGAAACATAATTTTGGATACTAATATTGACCCTTATTCTTGTATCAAGTTCATTCAAATATCTAGTAGAACAAAGTAGTAATTGATCACTTATCTAAGGTTTCAATCCTGACCTGATTAGTGTTTGGCACTTGCATTGGAAGTCATACGCTTTGTTGATTATTTGAGAAATATTAGACATCATATAGAAAGAGTTTCCAAGGTCATAATTATTGGTGACATTTCTAATAATAACATGGTCCTTTTGGGTTTTCCTTATGTCACAACTAGGAAATTTTAGACCCAGCAAATTCAAAACCCTAACCTAGTACAAGTGAAACCACATTGCAATCCTTGCTGCATTGTTTCCTCTGTTGCCTTAAGGGCATGTTTATAAGCTAATAACTAAGTGTAGTTTGAAACCTAGGTTGATTTAAGAAAATGTATGTCAAGATAATTCAAAGGATTAAAGTTTAAACCATAGAATAACACCCTACATTGGAGTTTTCGGCCACGAATTCAAGAAACAAGGAGTTTTAGGTCCAAAGATTCTAGAAACACGGAGATTTCGGCCAAGGAATTAGGAATCAAAGGAGTTTTTGGTTGCATGATTCAAGGAACATGGAGTTTTCTGTTTGCTATGGCCGAAATCAACTCCTAAATGGCCGAAAACACAAGATTAGGTCCATTAAGGACAGAAAACCCAAAGCCAAAGGTCCTTTAAGGCCGAAAACATATTGCTATATATTTAAGTTTAGCCGCAAACTCAATTCATTTCTCACTTTAGGCCGCAAACACCGCACTTTTTCTCTCAAGTATCATGAGTAAACCCTATAAATTCATTGGATTCTTGCCTAGATCTTCTTATTTTAACCAAGAACATTCATCATTATCTTCATATCTTCAAGCTTCTCACCAAGAACACCAACAATGCCAAGAACACCCAAGAACACTTCAAACAATTTTAACAATTGTTTTTGTAAGTATTTCTTAAATAAGTTAGTGTTGTCTAACACTTTGAACTACTATTACGCTAATATAAATATGATATCGTGTATAAATATTATTAGGATATCGCTATTTTCATGAACGCTAGCCCGAGAATCGTCTCTATCATTTCGCTACCCAAACAAGTTCACGCACTAGAGGTAAGTTCATACACTCTACATTTTAACTATTTTTCAATGTTTTTAAGGGGATACAAGTAAATCAAAAGGACTCTTGTGTTAGCATGCAAACGGTTCCAAAACATTTGCAATTGTTTCAAACCGATTTATCGCTGCATTTTATCAAAATATATTTATATACATTTATATATATAAATGAGGTTCAACAGACTTAGAATTGGCAATTCCGCCCGAAATCTTGTTCCTTGTCTGGTTGTAGATTTAGGATAGAATTACTCATCCGACTGTCTTTTCACACTTAATTATATATGTTGTGAATATACATAAATATAGAATATATTTCATTATATTGTTAACCGTTTTGTAACATGTCGAGCAAAAGGGTATTTTTCACAAATCTCTTAGTACCACCTTATACACACTGTTAAATTGCAAAGGTTTTCGGTTCATTACAGAGCACACATTTAAAGCATAGTAGGTATAGTTTGTGAATTACTACACTATTTTACTAAGGTCAAGAATTGATACAAGAACATACTTTTAAACTATAATAGGTATAGTTTGAGAAACACTACACTATTTTACAAGCTGAAGAACACTATACAGAAACAAGTATATAAACTATAATAAGTATAGTTTATGGATCACTACTCTATTTCAGTAATTCAAGGATACACTACTAAAATAATTATTTAAGTATAATTATTTTACATTACAAAGTACACTACTACAAGGTAATACATATAGTTTCAAGTAAAAGAGAACACTATAACCCTACACGTAAACTAGTTAATGCAAGGTTGTGAGGCACTACTTCGTTGTACCCATCAGGGTACAGGTTCAAGTCCTATAAATTATAATTAGAGTCTCCTGGAGGGAGAGCATGAATATGTGTATAGATTTATACGAGACTGACAATCCCGCACCTGAGCTTCTTGAAACAGCTAGGCCGGCGGGCCTGGGGTGACAAATTTCATCACATTCCAACATCTGAAGAACGTCATGCATGCCAATAGTCATTTTAGCATGGTTATGAGAAACTCACAACTGTATCAACTAAGATGTTTAGTTTACAGGAAATGCATAGCTTTAAATGGTTTTATTTTAATTATAGAACTAAACTACACAACTTTTCTAGCACTATGAACTTACATTTTAGAAAGGACCTTTAATGCTAATTCTATGATCCCATAGTGAATACATTAGGGTTATATATAAATAGAATCCGAGAGGTAGTACAATGTGTGATATATGCTTTACTTCCTGTTCCTTGTTTGGTATTGGGCTTAGAGCAGATGCACACAGTCTACTATCCATTCAATCTTGGCTATATATGACTTGTATACACTAAGTAATCATAGGGGGAATTAGGTATGGGTCAAGTCACTATATTCAAGCACAATACACTATTTTCTAGTACATAACTCACATTTTTGGGGAAAACATATATCTATATAGTTTCATTAAGTAATAAAACTACAAGTATACTAATTCAAAGTACATTAATGTGCATACATTTTGGTTTTAAGGCCTAAGCCTACATCTCATTATACATAAAAAAATATTGTATTTTCTGGAGGAACACACTAAGGTTTTCAACAAACAACGAACATACTCTCTAAAACAAAATACTTATGAACTCACCAACTTTAATGTTGACACTTCCAAGATCACTTGTATTCTCAAGAAACCAGTAGACAGGTATACTCGCAGGTTTTGTGAAGACAGAGCATAATAGCTTCAAGTCTTTGTTTTTGCTATATACTTCTGATGTTATGCGAACTACGGTTAGATTACAATGTAAGCACTATATTATGAATATAATGGTTGTTGTTGCTTTGATTACTATTATGCAGTTGTTGTGATACAATACTTGACGTCCTCCGCCCCCAAACGTTTTCGTCGTTGCGGTTTGCTGGTGTGACAGATTGGTATCAGAGTAGTGTTTATAGTGAACTAAGTATATTAACCCATAAAAGATATACAACTATAAATACAATGGCAGAAAATCACTCTCACTAAGAGTTATACATTTAAAATATAACAATATTTTTATAAAACTATACATACAAGCTTACATACTAGAACAAGTATCACAAGAAGTGCAATACACAAGTATTTAGGATGTTGAATAGCACAAGTAGGTCTAGGGATATATAATCAGGTCTGGGAAGAATACAGTCTGATCAACTATATTTAATCGAGAGGTGATTAGTATATGCCTAAGAATGGTCATGGTGTTGCAACAAGCCTAAAACTTCCCAAACCTATATACAAAGAATCTCTAGAACAAAACATAAATTTAAAATACTATAGGAGTATTTTATGATACTATAAGATAACAACAAGTCTAAAAACGTACCAAGTTCATACACCAAGAAACTTTAGAATCAAACATACAATTAAAATAATATAGGAGTATTTTAGGCACTGTAACTAACTTATGTGAAAACTAAAAGACCCTTACTGGTAGGTCTATAATTCTGGAGTGTATGCTCCGAGGGTTATATATAATTAAGATTTTATAGACTTAGAATTTGTGATCTTCGATCTACTTCCTGTTCTTTGTTCGGTTGTGGTCTTAGAGTAGGATTGCTTATTCAAAGGTCTATTCGATCTTGGTTATATACAACTTGCATACACTACGTTATTATAGGAGGACCCGGTAAGGATCACCCTAAAAATTTCTATAGAAATGCTTTTATAAATCTCATAGATTCTTTAGACATCCCTATTCTCGCACCAACAACATAACTAGTATAGCCACTCCACTGCATCAGCAAACAGAGGAGTCGAGGAAGGACATAAGGGGTTCATGGGGAGGATTCTGAGAAGGGATCAGACGAGAAGTAAGTAAATGGAGAAATCATTGAGAACCCTTACCCTATCAGGAGAACACACGAGAGACTCGCTCAAACATTCGGAGTCAGACACTCCATTATTAGGTAATGGAGATTAGTAACAAAACCTAAAACATGATGGAGAGAAGATTCAACACATCTATGAACAAAAAGAACACTATAGGAACGCCCTTAGACAACAAAACCTTACAGTTGAAAGTAGAACAAACATAGCAAGGACAGAGAGCAGAGGAAACCACTCACGAGGCATGTAACGTGGCAAAGAACCTTATACGTCACACTAATAATTAATCAACTAATATAACCTAGTGAGTGAGTGATTACACTACTCACACTATGCACTAGGCTTATCTCCTCTTTCGTAACAATCAATACTAGTAAATCAATTCACAGAAATTCATTCGAGGGTAGTCACTATTAAAAATTCATAAGTCTATTGTACATAGACCTCTGTTATGAATTATTTTAAAATCACTATAAAAGTCAGAACATAACACACTCAGAACTAAGATAACTTAGTCTAAGTAACACTAGACTTATAGCCACTAACTAAAGACTTACTATCGTTTCAGCTTTAAAAACCGTATAGTAGAAAGATACCTCCTCGTAGACCCATCAGGTGCAATTATACCAACACTAATGCATTAGATCCCATAAAAACTCTATAATTAAGTGTGCTTGGATGAAAGTAGTGCTAGGATGGGTAAACTTAACACACATACAATACCTACTTCTACTCACTACCATAAACACATCTCAGGGATGTTGACAAAAACATTGAGAATAGTTCAACAAAACGCAAAATTTATATAGGTGTATATAAATAGATAGAATAAAACAAGCAACTACCATTCTTACTCACAAGCTCGTTTTTCACCATGCAACAGAATCATGCCTTCACATGGAAGTAAAGAGCCAACTGGTTAAACACCGATTCTACAGATAGACTCTGCAACTTTCAATTCGCGGTCATAGCCGCCGTAACAGCCGTCATGGAACAACTCAATCCTAACAATGATAGCGGAAGCAAAAATGGTGTCGAAAATTCTAATCGTAGTAACGACCAAGGGCAACAGCGAGTGTCTATCGATAAGGACACCCCAGACCACAAACCTAAGAGCAAGAAGCGAAAATTTTGGAACAAGAAAGGGAGTAGTTCAACTCAAGGTCCTACCAATAGACAACAACATGTGGCGGCCCCTGTATCCACAACATCTGCCACTCCAACACCAGTCTATCGATATGCTGGAACACTTCCGAAGTGTGACAAGTGTAACTTCCATCACAAGGGAGTCTGCCGAGAGATGCATTGCAAGAATTGCAATAAGATGGGACACACTGCCCATTTCTGTAGGACTCCGACCTGACACATCGCTTCAACCACCAAGGCCGGTGTGAGCCCACTATGTTGCCTTTGCGGTGAAACAAGACATTTCAAGAGAGACTGTCCAACCGAGAGGAATGACGGGGGAGTGGGAGGAGATTAACAATAGGATCTAAAGAAGCAACGAGGAACCCTATAGGTATTTTTGGTACATTTCCAAACAATAATATTTAAGTATCGAATTTTCACTAGAACTGGTGCCAATTAAATCATAATTGTAACATGCTCCTTCATTCGGACAATTCACAAAATTCATATAAAAACTAAGAATCCTTGAAGGTGACCTGTGTTGGCTTAGTGTATATGTTAGAGACATATATAATTAAGATTCTACATACATAGATTGCGTGATTCCGCCCTTTTTCTGTTCCTTGTCTGGTTGTGGATTTAGGGCAGAGTCACTCAGTCGACGGTCTTATCAATCTTAATTATACATGACTTGTATAGACCAAGCGACTATAGAGGGACCTGGTGGGGATCATATTATGAAATTCCGTTACTAATTATCAGGACTCTCTTACTGATAGTACTCGCTTAATGTGATACAAAATGTTCGTAGTAGTAACAACAAGGATAAAGCTGAAAGCACTAAAAACATACACACATATACACTACCGCTCTAACAAACATTTCGTTCGAATAGACTAAACACATGTTTCAATAAGGAGTTCTGACATCGTCATCCGACATGGATTGGTTTGGTCCTCACTATACCAATCACATGTGCTACCGAAGAGACCCTTCACCTTAACCAATCGACTAACTAAGCTCAATAAAACTATAACGACAAACCCAACACTAACCTTTGAATCGTCTCTCGCCTCAAAACCCCGAAGTACCTATGCAAGGGGTACGATATCTTCCGAAACCTTCCCGAAGTATCCCCAGCAAACCTTTCGGGAATGCCACTCATACAACAGGTCAAGTTCAAGTACAGAGGCTAGGGACAAATGCGGTTAATCTATCGCTACTAAGGGTATACGTGAGGGTGGTATATAATTAAGATTCTACAGAGTTAGGATGTGTGTTTCCATCCTATCTCCTGTTCCTTGTTTGGTTGTGGACTTGGGGCAAATTCACCTCTCCGACAGTCTTGTCAATCTTAATTATATATGAATATATACATAGGCGATGATAGATGGACCAGGTATGATTCCTACCATGAACATTAGGACAAAGCATCCTAGGACTACGAGTGAACATCCTACCATTCAGATGAACATATACAAGTAAGCTAAACCCACATACTCTCTACCGGTCAAAACAAAAGACACAACAGTGAAGATTTGCTAGAACGCCCAGCGAGGATCTGAATTCATTTGGGAACAAGAAGATATAATGGAACAGAAGTACCCACCTCTTTCCCTAGTTCATGAGTAGCCACTCAGAATGCTAATTTCGGGACAAAATTCCTTCTACGGGGGGATAATGTCACAAATAGGAAATTTTAGAGCCAACAAAGTCTAAACCTTAACCTAGTACAAGTGAAACCACATTGAAATCCTTGTTGCATTGTATCCTCTATTGTCTTAAGGGCATGTTTATAAGCTAATAACTAAGTGTAGTTTGAAACCTACGTTGATTTAAGATAATATATGTCATCATAACTTAAAGGATTAAAGTTTAAACCATAGAATAACACCCCACATTGGAGTTTTTGGCCAGAATTCAAGAAACAAGGAGTTTTCAGTCCAAAGACTCTAGAAACATGGAAATTTCAGCCAAGGAATTAAGAATCAAAGGACTTTTCGGTTGAATGATTCAAGATACATGGAGTTTTCGGTTTGCTATGGCCAAAATCAACTCCTAAATGGCCAAAAACACAAGACTAGGTCCATTAAGGACCAAAAACCCAAAGCCAAAGGCCCTCTAATGCCGAAAACACATTGCTATATATTTAAGTTTAAGATAATATAAGTCAACATAATTCAAAGGATTAAAGTTTAAACCATAGAATAACACCAACCATTAGAGTTTTCGGCCAAGAATTCAAGAAAAAAAGAGTTTTTGGTCCAAAGATTCTAGAAACATGGAGATTTCAGCCAAGGAATTAAGAATCAAAGGAGTTTTCGGTTGCATAATTCAAGGAACATGAAGTTTTCGGTTTGCTATGGCCAAAATCAACTCCTAAATGGCAGAAAACACAAGACTATGTCCATTAAGGACCGAAAAACCAAAGCCAAAGGCCCTTTAAGGCCGAAAACACATTGCTATATAATTAAGTTTACCCGCAAACTCAATTCATTTCTCACATTTTAAGCCACAAACACCTCACTTTTGCTCTCAAGTATCATTCGTAAACCCCATAAATTCATAGGATTCTTGCCCATATCTTCTTATTTTCACCAAGAACACCAAGAACATTCATTATCTTCATATCTTCAAGTTTCTCACCAAGAACACTTCAAACAATTTTAACAAATGTTTTTGTAAGTATTTCTTAAATAATTTAGTGTTGTCTATCACTTTAAATTATTATTACGCTACGATAAATACGATATCGTGTATAAATATTATTTGGATATTGCTATTTTCACGAACGCTAGCCCAGGATCATCTCTATCGTTTCGCTACCCAAACACGCACACACACTAGAGATGAGTTCAAACCCCTATGTTTTCACTATTTTTCAATGTTTTTTTAGGGGGGGATACAAGTAAAACAAAAGGACTCTTGTGTTAATATTCAAACGATTTCAAACTGTTTCAAACCATTTGCAATTATTGCAAACCTATTCATCGCTGCATTTTATCTATCTATATATATATATATATATATATATATATATATATATATATATATATATATATATATATATATATATATAAGGTTCAACAGACTTAGAATTAACAATTCTACCCTAAATCCTGTTCCTTGTTTGGTTGTGGGTTTAAGATAGAATTACTTATTCGACTATATTTTCACTCTTAATTATATATGTTGTGAATATATATATATATATATATATATATATATATATATATATATATATATATATATATATATATATATATATATATGAAAATAAAATATATTTCATTATATTGTTAACCCTTTTGTAACATGTCGAGCAGAAGGGTATTTTTTTACAAATCTCTTACTGCCACTTTATACACACTATAAATTGCAAAGATTTTTAGTTCATTACAGAGCATACATTTAAACTATAATAGGTATAGTTTGTGAATCACTACACTATTTTACTAAGTTTAAGAAACGATAAAAGAACATACTTTTAAACTATACATGTACTGTTTGAGAAACACTACACTATTTTACAAGATGAAGAACGCTATACAGAAACAAGTATATAAACTATAATAAGTATATTTATGGAACACTACTCTATTTCAATAATTCAAGGATACACTACTAAAATAATTATTTAAGTATAATTATTTTACATTACAAAGTACCCTACTACAAGGTAATACATAGAATTTCAAATACAAGAGAACACTATAAACCTACACGCAAACTAGTTAATGCAAGGTTGTGAGGCATTACTTCGTTGTACCCATCAGGGTACAGGTTCAAGTCTTATAAATTATAACCAGAGTCTCCTGGAGGGAGATCATGAATATGTGTGTTGATTTATACGAGACTGACAATCCCGCACCTGAGCTTCTTGCAACAGCTAGGCCGGCGGGCCTGGGTGACAAATGTCATCACATTCCAATGTCTAAAGAAGGTCGTGCAAGCCACTAGTCATTTTAGCATGGTTATGAGAAACTCACAGCGGTATCAACTAAGACGTTTAGTTTACGGGAAATGCATAGCTTTAAAGGGTTTTATTTTAATTATAGAACTAAACTACACAACTTTTATAGAACTATGGGGTGACAAATGTCATCACATTCCAACGTCTGAAGAACGTTGTGCAGGCCACTAGTCATTTTAGCATGGTTATGAGAAACTCACAACTGTATCAACTAAGTCGTTTAGTTTACGGGAAATGCATAGCTTTAAATGGTTTTATTTTAATTATAGAACTAAACTACACAACTTTTCTAGAACTATGAACTTACATTTTTGAAAGGACCTTTAATGCTAATTCTATGATCCCATAGTGAATACATTAGGGTTATATATAAATAGGATCCGAGAGGCAGTACAATGTGTGATATATGCTTTACTTCCTTTTCCTTGTTTGGTATTTGGCTTAGAGCCGATCCAAACAGTCTACTATCCATTCAATCTTGGCTATATATGACTTGTATACACTAAGTAATCATAGGGGGAATCAGGTATGGGTCCAGTCACTATATTCAAGTACAATACACTATTTTCTAGTACAACACTCACAGTTCTAGGGAAAACATATATCTATATAGTTTCATTAAGTAATAAAACTACAAGTATACTAATTCAGAGTATGTTAACGTGCATACATTTTGGTCGTAATTCCTAAGAATACATCTCATTATACATTAGATAATATTGGATTTTCTGGAGGAACACACTAAGGTTTTCAAGAAACAATGAACATACTCTCTATAAAAAAATACTTATTAACTCACCAACTTTAATGTTGACACTTTCAAAACCACTTATATCTAGAAACCAGTAGACAGGTATACTAGTAGGTTTTGTAAAGACGGAGCATAGTAGCTTCATGTCTTTGTTTTTTCTATATACTTTTGATGTTATCCGAACTACAGTTAGATTACAATGTAAACACTATATTATCAATATAATGGTTGTTGTTTCTTTGATTACTATTATGAAATTTTTGTGATACTGTAGATGACGTCCTCCACCCCCAGAATGTTTCCGTCGTTCCCGTTTGGGGTTGTGACACCTTATGAACCATGTGATCAATAAAAAGTGTTAGGTTTTATCTGAAACAAATAGACTTTAAAGTAGGTATTGAAACAATAAAACTATGATATACCTAAATTTGCATACAACCTATGCATCTATGGCTTCATACTAATTACACCTACCCTAGGAAAACATAAGTCCAAAAGAAGAATCACATACCTCTCTTGCAGCCAAAGACCTTCGCACTTCAACTCTCATGAGTGCCACCTTGTTTAGATGAATAGGAACCAAAATTGAATCCCTCTCTTGGTTCACATCTAATGAACTCAAAAGAGAAGACTCAAAATACAACTAGGAGGGGTCAAACTATAAAAGAGTTTGTCTATAAGAAGGAAGAAAAAAGTGGCGAAACTTCAAGCCAAGAATGAATAATGAAGAAAGAATCCCTAAGGCCAATTTATAGCATTGGATATTTTCCAAGGTTTTATCCTTCCATCCATGTGGGATGGGCTAGGATTTCCGAAATCCTCCTTATGGGATAAAGAGTTTTTCATCCATCTCCTTCTTCTACAAGGTCCTAGAATATTCCTGATTAATCAAATATTGATTAATTAATATTCAACCCCTTAATTAATTCAACTATTAATTATTTCCCAAAATATTTTCCAATTAGTTTCTAACTAGTTATTAAACCATAATAATTAATAAACCAATTCTTCCTTTGTTGATTCTACTTAATTTGAGTCTTGAGGGAAACTCAAGAGGACCCTAATATTATTAGAAATATCAGAAAGAGTTAATGACCTTGGAAACCCTTTCCAATAGTCTCTCACTTGGATAAATCGTCAACTATATATGGTCCGATACTTTTCTTATAATCAATAGAGAGAACATCATCCAACGAATCTGTCGAACTTTGATATAATCAGTTTCAGCCCTCAGTAAGTGATCAATTATTCATTTGTTCTCATGATATATGTATGAATCCAAGACATGGATAATGGTCAATCTCATAATTCAAGATTATGTTTCCCAATAATGACTTGTGATGACTGCATCTAACTACTAAATTGAACACACTAACTTCATTTAGGACCCGACTAGGTATTCATGATGTCAACACTAAATCGTCGAGGGGCCTATAGATATCACTTCTCCTATTAAGGAAAAAGGATCGAATAAACTTTGACTTCATTGTTTTTATTTGTTTATTCATATCATATATGGGCATACCCTTTATTGCTACCAGTTACAGATAGTTTTGGAGTACACAAATACATAATATAATCATAGAGTAAAACGCCACATGTATCTGATGTGGTTTCTTAGTTACAAATTAAAAGTAATCAAACATGATTTGCACAACGGAACTTTACATAAATAATTTTGGGCATAAGCAAACTAGAAATATATGGCTCTTCTCACATTAGTCGCATGTTATGAAAAACTAAACAGGGTGGGAATCAGTTCAATTTATGGTTTCCTTGATTTCCTCAGTTTGAAAAAATTTTTTGGGACCAATTCAGAAACCAAACCAAATTAAATTCAAATTCTGTAGACCAATCTAAAAACCGAATACTAATTCAATTTCGTTTAGTTTGAAAACCGAGGAAACCAAATATTACCTTAAAAATAGTGAAATCTTATAAACATAAATTACAATGTTATTAACTTAGAAAGCTAAAGTTGTAAAAATAACGATCTAGAGTTTCGAACAAAAATATGCCAAGTTTCATACACACAATGATAAATGATACTAGTACTAGTTAGAAACATAAAGTTTCACTTCAAAGTTCCAAGTTCCAACAAAATGTACAGAACATGGAGTCCAAAAGTTGTTCATAGTGGCTTTCCAATGTTTGATCCCATTTATATATGAAGAACAGTTGATTTTGCTATTGATTGCCGCAAGTCTACAATTGAACATTTAAAATCAATACATAACGTATTTGCAATTAACATAAGAAAAGTCAATACCAACTTACCATCTTCGAACTTATCAAGATCTTCAATGTCTTCTTCCATATTGACTTCAACTTCACTTAAGAGGATCCAATGTTGATAACATATTAATTCTTGCAAAATTTTGGGATTTCAAAAAAATCCTAAATGAATCTAGTACCCCCTTCCTCCAGTAGTAAACTGGATTCAGATGCCACTCTTAAGACCGAAATAGCTAACACACCATGAGCAACAGAAAATAAGATATGAAACAAACAACACCTCTTTTTCCACAAATCCAAAACCATGAAATTGTCACTCTGAAAATATTCATCATCTTCTTTAATATCCTCGGTCAAGTATCTTTCTAGCTCAAATTTATAATCGTTCGTCACACCTGATTATGCTTTCTTCATTTTCACCCCGGCTAACATTTTCTCTCAAAGTGATCTAATGGGATCAAAACTATTACCAAACAACCCACATCATGATAATTTTGGGTACAAAATCTAGATGAATGAGAAGGCTAAGATGATGAAGTTTTTTCATGTTGATATGAATCAATCCTTTTATATTCATTAAAAAGCTCAAACAATGCACTCTTACATAATATGTTAACTTCCTCTCCACTGTAACATCCATATCTTTGAGGTATGAGTTTTAAAGTAATTTATGAGTTTTTGGATGGCCTCAACGTGATGGAGGTATCACTATGATGTGGCATTGACCACATGAGATGTGTATCTCTTTTAGCCGTCATGACGTGGCACTATATTAGTCACGATCTGGTACATGGGCTTCGGAAAACCCTAAGTTTTCTAGTTTAGGACAATTTAACGGAAGTAATGGCTAGGGTTTCCTCCACCCTTAACCTCCATTACCTCTTAAATGCACCTTTTAACAAACCCTAGCCTCCTTGATGATTTTGGAGCTCATTTTGAAAGTTTTGGTGATCTTAAAGGAAGAAGAAAGAAGTTTGGTGCATATATCCAACAACCAATCATCCCCATCCTTGTATGCATCTTCTGGACTCCTTGTTAGTTCTCAATCTTTCATCTAGTGATGCTCTCTTCTTATATCTAGGTTTAATGTCATACTTTTCCACTGTAACACCCCCCTCTGGCACGTATCACAATATTGTCCGCTTTGGGCCACTCGGTACGAGGACTTCCCAGGGGGTCACCCATCCCGGTACTACTCCCGCCCGAGCACGCTTAATTGCAGAGTTCTTATTGGATCTGCTGCCCTCATAATGGGGGGTGAGAGTGGGTTAGATCTGATCCCACATCGACTGGAAAGGAGAACTAAGCATTCCTTATAAGGGGTGTGGATACCTTCCCTACAACAACGCGTTTTAAAGCCGTGAGGGCAGCAGATCCCATAAGAACTCTGCAGTTAAGCGTGCTCGAGCGGGAGTAGTACCGGGATGGGTGACCCCCTGGGAAGTCCTCGTGCCGAGTGGCCCAAAGCGGACAGTATTGTGATACGTGCCAGAGGGGGGTGTTACAAATGGTATCAAAGCTAGGGCACGAGTCGATGTGCTCGATGGGGACGTCGAACCCTATAATGGGGGGTGAGAGTGGGTTAGATCTGATCCCACATCGGCTGGGAAGGAGAACTAAGCATTCCTTATAAGGGGTGTGGATACCTTCCTTATCACAACGCGTTTTAAAGTCGTGATGGCAGCAGATCCCATAAGAACTCTGCAGTTAAGCGTGCTCGGGCGGGAGTAGTACTGGGATGGGTGACCCCCTGGGATTAACTAGTTGGTTTATGGACTGTTAACCTTGACTGAGGACTTCGACTTTGTCCAGGGGTTAACTAGTTGGTTTATGGAATACTTTGTAAGGATGAGGACTTATGAGTATATTCGTACTATGGTAATAGGTGGTGGAGTTCTTGGCAAGTGATTAGAGAGTTTGGATTATCTACCGAGTTAACATCTACGAGGTGAGTTATCCTCACAATACTAAGGGGTCTAAGGCACCAAGGCCGACCCATTGGATATGTTATCCTAGTAATGTTACATGTTGAGTATGAGTTGTGTTGCATGCTAGTGGTTATGCCAATTAGGTAGACCTGTAGGACTACCTGTGATGTTATATGATTATTTCATGTTCAGTAGTTATGGTATATGTTATTTGGGTTGGGTTGAGGTTGTACTGCTCCGTGCGATAGCCAACAAACCCTAGAGTATTCCAGATATGAGTTGAGGGCCCGGTAGGAATTCCAGACTCATACTAAGGACTCGGGAGCATTCCAGATACGAGCTGAGGGCCCAGTAGGCATTCCAGACTCGTACTGAGGGCTCGATAGCAATCCAGATGTGAGTTAAGGGCTCAATAGGCATTCCAGACTCACACTGTGGGCCCATGGGTATTCTAGTTTATAGAGTTGTGGACCCGTTACGTGATGTTCTGTTTCAGTTTGCTATGATATGATATTGCTAACATGGTTATGTGGATTGTATGTGTATCAGTATTTTGGGGGTAACTCACTAACTTTCGGGCTTAAAGTTTCAGTGAATTGTTTCAAGTGCATCAGGGGATCGCAGCAAGGCAAAGGCATGATAGTAAAGTTCTTCCTGTTATGTTTATGTTTCAGGGAAAAACTCTGATAATTAATACTTTGAAAACCAAGTTGTAATATTTTGATGAACTCAATATGTTTTAAAAAAGTTTAACTTGGTTTGAAATTTTGGATGTTACAAACTCCTATAGTCATACCCAAAAAAGTCAAGGGAAGTTTTTATGCTTTACAAGCGCTTATAGTGGCCAAGGCTTCAACTGTGAGCGATTCACTACCAATTCCAATCAGTGAATTTTTTCAAAATTAGCTTTCAAACCGGCTGATCTTTGGAAACAATACAAAATTCTAATGAGGTTTAGAGCATTCTCCATCCACCAATCTCCAAAATAAATGGAATCATCTACAAAAAATAAATGGGTTAAATAAACTTTATCTTCTCCGACTTCAACACCTTTATAACTACCATTCTCCATAGCTCTCGAAATTGCTTGATTAAGACCTTCCATGATCAATGTGAAAAGGAAAGGAGATATGGGGTCTCCTTGTCTAAGACCATGACTCATAGAGAATTCAGAAGTCGGACAAGCATTAACAAGAATCGACGATATATATATATATATATATATATATATATATATATATATATATATATAGATAGAGAGAGATAGAGAGAGAGAAAGAAAGAGACAGGAAGGATCATTTAAGAACCTATAGTTTCCTGGGAACCCGAGAACTAAAAGTAGAGTGTTAGACTAAAATTTTTAATGGCCTTGATCAACAATGGAATATGTGTAATTATCAACAACTCCAATGATATATTAGACATTTTAGAAATAATTAGAGGGGTATATTGAGAATGAAATTTATTATTGCCTAATAATTAATAATTAGCTTAATTAATATAATTATTAAAAACTAATACTTTCTCTCTCTATTCCTCACTAGAACTATCTTTCTCTCTATTCCTCACGAGATCTATCTTTCTCTCACTATCTATCTTTCACATCGTCACACATCTACATCTTCGGTTCACCACCATCGTCGATGTCATTTTGCTTCGCTCTTCCGATTGAAGATCTGAACAGAGTAGTGCCCCTTTCGATCATACATTCAATAGAATATCCAATTGGAGAAGACGATCCTCTGTCGATCGAATATTTTTTTCCGTTGTTTCCCTCAACAACCTTCTTCTACGGCGTTGGATCCTACAGTGTTGCATCATCTCCTTCCCGACATACCGATAAGGTTTTATTTTAATTTTATCAAAATTTTCTTCATCGATGAATAATGGATGTTTTATCCCTCGAAATTTATGAACGATCTAAAACTTTAATATAATTTGATTTTGTTTATTTATAATTTTAATTTGATTCCATTCATCGGCAATCACTTTTTATTTTAGTTTAATCATAAGTGCTTAATCGATGGACGGTTGTTATTGGATGAATTAGAATTTGGTATAAATAATTGTTTTTTGGTTTTATTACTACAATTTTGTTTGATAATATGTATTACTTGAAGCTAACAAATTCATATAATCGTAAAATTTTCACTCATGTTCCTCTTTTACTGTAAGCATGTAGATTAAATATGTCGCACTCCCAAACCAGAACGGCGGAAACATTCAGGGGCGGATGACATCATGTACAGTATCATAACAGTTGAGTAATAGTAAAGAAAGCAAACACAACTATCATAAATATAATTTAAAAGGTTACATTGTTGCACGAGTTACATGTTTCCAAATAAATTACAATATGATGACCAAATGAGTTATTAGCTGGTGCCTTAGTGTCATGTCCTCAAAAGTTGGTGATTACCTGTATTACTGATTCCTTGAGAATACAATTCGTTTTGAAGAAGTGTCAACAATTAAGTTGGTGAGTTCATAAGCGTTTTGTATGATAAAATGTATGCCTTTCCATGTAAGAAATCCTATTTGTTTCCAGAAAATCCAATATTTTCCATAACTGAGTTGTAAGCCGTTGTTCGTAAAAATGATAGTGCTTGTTCTAGAAAATCCAATAGTTTCTGTAAAATGAATTGTAGTCTTAATTGTTCCAAGACCGAAATGTATAAGTATTTTCCATACCTAAACGTATAAAAAACCATTTAAGTATTTGTTAGCCCTATAAACCAAATGTATTGTTAATACCCAATGTGAGTTATCATAAGCATGCCAGTGACTCAGTCGGCCTGCAACGACGTTCTTCAGGCATCGGAATGTTATGACATTTGTCACCCCAAACCTACCGGTCTAACTGTAGCTAACAGTTTAGGTGCAGGATTGTCAGTCCCATATAGATCTGTACACAAGTATCACACTCTTCCTATAAGAGATTTTAGTTACAATTACAGGACTTTATGTAGTACTTAAAAAGCACAGTGAAGCAAAATGTCTCACAAATTTATTCATTAACAGGTTTACGTCAAATGAAATGAATATTCTTTTTCTTGTACGTATTACCTTTTCGCATAAAAATAATCATATTTTCATATAATTATTTATTTCTCCCAAAAGGGTAAAATAGCGTGAACATTTCCACAAACTATACATATTATAGTTTGTTACGTTCCGTTGAAATAAAAACTGTTGCGTTTTAGCAACCTTGTGTGAAAAGTTTATAATTTTAGTAGTAACGTTATTTTACGTAGTTAACATTTTCACGTAAAATTGTATATAAAATATAAGACAACATAAGAAATGATTTGTATATTTACGCAAGTAGTCTTGTGTTTTACTTGTATTCCCCCCCCCCCCCCCCCCCCCCTCCCCCCATAAAACATAGAAAATTTTGAAAAATGTAGGGGTATGAACTCACCTTGTATGAATTTGTGGTTTGATAATGAGGTGACGACGATGATCTTTAAACTAGAACACTTGGAGGTATTCGTATCCCAATCGCTTTTAGCACAATAATGAACTAACATAAAAATGTATTTGTAAGAACATTAGATTAGATGAGAAATACTCACAACAATCTTGAATTAGCTGGGAAGATAGTCTTGTCTTTGAGAGAAAACAAGAATGGATTGAATTGGTTTTGAAGGTTTGAGAGAATAACTGTTTGATTTTTAGAGAGAATTTATGGTGGAATGTTACTTTAAATGAGGTTGAATGGATCTTAAATTGTGTGTGTGTGTGTGTGAAAGAAGGGATAATCTGATGTGAGGTTTTGCATTGGTTTGAGTAATTAATCACCTTGGTAAATTAAATCAGTCAATCAAGTGGCATCTTATCTAAATGAATAAAGGATATTTCAGCCAAAAAGAGGGGTGATTTCGGTCCTAGCATGACCGAAATCACCTAGTGTACTCATCCTTAAGTTGATTTCGGTCATATTGTCACCAAAAATGAGATTTTGGTCCTTATGTGTGGAGTTTTCGGCCTTAATGGGCCTTAAACTTAGTTTTTTCGGTCCTGGTGAGTCCAAGAGAGGAGATTTCGGTCATGGTGTGGGGTTTTGATTTAATACAACCGAAATCTTATAAACAATGTATAATATTTGACTTTTGTTGACTCCTTTTTGTATTGTTTTGTCTTATGTGATCCTATGTTAATTGTTTTAACTTCCGAAGTTTATTTACCACATAGTTTTCAAATTATATGTATATAATAACTTATATAAACATGACTCTTGGCATTCTTAGTCTCATTGTATAAAGGTTACGTTGTGAATTTACTAATACACTGTTAAAGGTTAGACCTTGTTTGATCGAGAATTTTTCCCAGTTGTGACATCATCCCCCCGTTAGAGGCAATTTCATTATGAAATTAGTTCTAAAGTGGTTACTCATAACTAGGGAAAAGATGTGGGTACTTTTATTTCATTTGATCTTCTCGTTCCTAGGTGAATTCAGGATCTCGTTTGGCGTTCCAACGGACCTTTACTATTGGTATTTGGCTTTGCTTTGTTCTTTTGACTTCCCTATACATGATTTCCACTGCTCTTCGATGAATTTGAGACTCTCATTTACCTCGATTTCGTCATGTGGGATAACAAGAGTCTCGTCGGATAGACATTTCTTTAAATTGGATATGTGGAAGGTGGGGTGTACGTTGTTGAGTTCCTGTGGTAGTCAAAGTTGGTAAGCTACCGGGCCGGTCCTTACAAGGATCTCGAATGGCCCGACATATCTTGGATTTAGTTTCCCACGCTTTCAAAAATGTATCATTCCCTTCCATGGTGAGACCTTTAATAGTACGTGGTCTCCAACCTGGAACTCTAAGGGTTTGTGTTGCTTATCTACATAGCTCTTTTGTCGGTCTCGAGAAGCTTTCAGTCATTCACGAATTTGAATGATCTTCTCTGTTGTTTCTCGTATGATCTCAAGGTCGGTGATAGTGCTTCCAGATACTTGGCAGCATCTTAGTTGCCTGTCACCGACTTCAGCCCAGCACAGGGGTGATCTACTCTTGAAGCCATAGAGGGCTTCGAATGGAGAAACTCCGATGCGAGTGTGATAGATATCGTTGTATGAGAACTCAACGAGTGGTAAATGAGTATCCCAAGCTTTACCAAAGTCTATCACGCAAGCTCTTAAAACATCTTCAAATGTTTGGATAGTTCTTCCGCGTTGCCCGTCGGTTTGTGAGTGGTAGGCCGTACTCATGTCTAACCTAGTTCCTAGGGATATTTGTAGTGACTCCCAGAACCGTGAGGTGAATCTACTCTCCCTGTCGGAGATAATGGATATTGGCACTCCATGCAGTCGCACGATTTCTTTAATGTATGTTTTGGTCAGTTTCTCTATCTTGTCTGTCTCTTTTATTGGTAAGAAGTGTGCGGATTTAGTTAACCTGTCAACGATCACCTAGATGGTGTCAAGTCCACCGGTTGTCTTGGGTAACCTAGTTATGAAGTCCATGGTTATCCGTTCCCACTTCCACTCGGGTATTTCTAGTTGTTGTAACAAACTCGATGGCTTCTGGTATTCTACCTTGACTTTGGCGCAAGTCAGGCACTTGCCCACATAGGTAGCGATTTTGGCTTTTATGTTTGGCCACCAATAAAGCTTCTTTAGGTCCAGGTACATCTTATCTGAATCGGGATGAATGGAGTATCGAGTCATGTGAGCCTCGTTCATCACAACATCTCTGAATCCACCGAACTTCGGTGTCCAGATTCGATTCATGAGAAAACGAATTCTGTCACTCTTGACTTCTAGATTTTTATCCATTCCTCGTAAGGGTTTATCCGTGACATTTTCAGGTTTTAAGTATTCTAACTGAGCCTCTTTCATTCTGTCACTCTTGACTTCTAGATTTTTATCCATGGTTAATGATTTTACTCGGCGTCCCGAGTATTCCTTTCATCTCAGGGCATCTGCTACTACATTGGCCTTGCCTGGAGGATAAAGAATCTCACATTCATAATCATTTAGTAGCTCTACCCATCGTCTTTGCCTCATGTTGAGCTCATTTTGTTTGAGGATGTGCTGGAGGCTTTTATGATTGGTGAAGATAGTGCATTTTGTATCGTAAAGGTAATGTCTCCAGATATTTCGGGCGAATACCACTACTCCCAGTTTGAGTTCATGTGTTGTGTAGTTGACTTTGTGTCTCTTTAGCTGCCTTGAAGCGTAGGCAATGACCTTTTCTCATTGCATAAGTACACAGCCTAGCCCCTAGTTGGACGCATCGCAGTAGACCACAAAATCTTATGTCCCTTCTAGAAGAGACAGGATCGGTGCACTGCATAGGGATTTCTTTAGTGTTTTGAAAGAAACCTATTGCTTCTCCCCTAGTTAAAGGTTACACTTTTCTGAGTCAAGGTGGTGAGGGGTTTAGCGATCCTGGAGAAGTTTTGTATGAACCTTCGGCAGTAGCCAGCAAGGCCAAGGAATTGATGGATTTCTGTAGGTGTTCTTAGTGATCCTCAGCCTTCAATTGCCTTAATCTAGGAGGGATCCACATGAATTCCTTCCTTCTTGACCACGTGACCGAGGAAGTCCACTTTCCTTATCCAGAACTCACATTTCGTAAACTTCGCATATAACTTTTCCATCCTTAATGTCTCCAAAACTTGTCGTATGTGTTTACAATGTTCTTCTTCACTTTGCTAATAGACCAGAATGTCATCGATGAATACAATCACGAACTTGTCTAAGTAACGCCGGCATATGCGATTCAATAAATCCATCAACATTGCGGATGCATTTGTTAATTCAAAGGGCGTAACTACATATTCGTAGTGTCCGTAGCGAGTTCTGAATGCAGTTTTTGGAACATCTTCCTCCTTGACTTGTAGTTGGTGGTACCCCGACCTCAGATCGATTTTTGAGAAATAGCTTGCTCCCTGAAGTTTGTTCGAATAGGTCGTCAATTCGGGGTAGGGGATTGTCACAACAAGCAAATTAGGGTTAAGATTTTGATCCTTGTACAAGATAATTTCCTCCATGTAACCTTGCAACATCCCATTTAGTGAAATTCAAACTACAATGCTATTTAGGTTCATACATTTATACATTGTGATTCTAGTCGAAACAACCTCGTATAAGCCCAAAAACTCGATCCAATAGCTAAGTTCAATCAGTTCGGCCCAAAACCCCTATTGGACCAAGATTTCTTCATTGGGCCTCTTGGGTCGATAACTCCTTCATTGGGTTGAAAACATCTATTGGGCTTTCCATTGGTCAAAAAACCCTTCCTTAGGCCTTATTGGGCCAAAAACTCCTACCTTTGGGGATTAATGAACCGAAAACATATATTGGGCCAAAAATTCCTATTGGGCCAAGCCAAAAATCGAAGCCCACTATTTTTGGGCCATCCTTTGGGCCGAGAATCTTATGGTTCAGTTATGTCTTAAAAAAAGGAAAATAGAATAGATAATAAGGGTGCCACCTCCTTATTACTCTACATCCATGCTACCCTCACATCATTTAGCAAAAAAAATCAACTTCTTTCTCCCTCTATCTCCTAGAATCGGCCGACCCCCTCCCTCTCTCACACTTCACAATTTAATTATTCCCTCCTTTAGTATCAAGAACACCCTCTCACCTCTTTTCTCAAATCTCAAGCTTCTCTCATTCTCCCTCTAGATTTTGTGTGTGTGTGCCATTTTCAAAAGGGATCTTCTCCAAAAACTCTAAATCTTGGGAAGAACTTCATGTAGCCCTTGAAATTATGATAACAACTTCTTGTTTACACACTTTTGTTGTGTGTTAAGCTCTTGAAAACATCCATTTTCGAGTGACCTCTCCAAGACAAAGCTAGTCTTGTAAATCTCCTTCTTCATTTTCTACATCTCGAAAATCAACCAAGGTGAGCTTCATACCCCACTATTTTTGAGTTTTTCATACTTTTTTTTGATGGGGGGGGGGGGATACAAGTCAATTTTTCGTTTAACCGTTGGATAATGGCATGGACCAATGTCTTATGTGTTTGACCTTTGGGTAATTGCTTGAACATGGAGATTATATCATACATCTTTAAAAAATCATGAGAAAAGTGTTTGTTAATACATATGTTGCATGAAATCTTGTGGATATGTGTTGTGCTCAACATGTTAACTTTGGACATACATATACATATATATATATATATATATATATATATATATATATATATATATATATAACACTATAGTTATACAAATATTTGCATGTAATAAGTTTCATGGTCATATATGTGTTTTGTAGAAAAATCATGACTTGCTAAAGTCACAACAAACTAGAATGTTTTGATGTTATAGACTCTCAAATCAATTTTTGGTGTTTTATACAAGCTACAAGATTTAATATTTTTACTAAATTTGGGTGGCTTAAAACTTGAGAAAGTATGCAATATGACATATTAATTAAAGAGTATTTGCAAAAAAGTGTTATAAATAATCTCACCGATATAAAATTCAAAACAGAATTATTACGACAGAAAATTTGCATGTCATAATTTGTCCATCATAAAGCTGTTAAAAGAACAAGTTATAAGTTGTATAACACATAGTTGTAAAACGCGTGTCATCAAACTGCTGTCATGAATTTACACTAGTAATGTTATTTTCATTATTCGATAATGGGAATCAAATTTGGCGTAAATCTGTTAAGTCACTTGTGAGACTTTCCTTCACCGTACCTACCTAGCGTACATCGTAATACTTGTAGTTATGACTAGAGTCTACTGGAGGGAGACCTAGATAATTGTGTACAGATGTATACGGGGTTGACACCCCCCACACTTGAGCTGTTCACTACAGCTACACGGGGCCAGTCTAGGGTGAAAAATATCTTACCTAAACTAACACCTGAATAACGTCATGACAGGCATATCGGTTACATCAAGCATGGCTGTAACGACTCACATAGGGATTAACAACATTATTCTGGATTTACGGGAAAATATACACTTCACTAGTTTTATTAAATACAAAACTACGCTTCATTTTCTAGTAAATCATTATCACCACTCCATTTTTAGGGTTTAAGACTGTAAATTTTCACATAATAGAAAATTTGGGATTTTTTTGGGAATGCACTCTTTACAATTACAAACAACAGAAAACAACAAACGTGCGTGCAATTATTCACAGTTTAAGAACGAGAATTATTAAACATTTTTCATAGAAAACATCAGATTTTCTAGAGTTTTACAGATTATTACAAACAAAGATCTAATAAAGTTTTTCATACAAACATGCTTATGAACTTACCAACATTCTATGTCGATGCTTTTCAAAACGACTTGCATTCTCAGGGACTCAGTGAGCAGGTATTTGAACTATGGATCTTGGATATTCACTGTATTTTTTAAACATCATACATTATGTTATTTTGTGTAATTTCATGAACTTGTATGACTTGTAAAAAATGTATGTTGGTATATTTAAGGTATGATGTTTGGTTGCTATGTTTCATTCATATTCAATTGTTATGATACTACACAATGAAGTCATCCGCCGCCGGACGTTTCCACCGTCCTAGTTTGGGGGTGTGACAGATTGGTATTAGAGCATTGTTTATAGTGAACTAGTATATCTAACGATACCCGATATACAAATATAAATACGATGGGGCTAAAATACTCTGACTAAAAGTATGCTTTAAAAATATAAGTATTTTATAAAAAGTATACCTACCTATGAGTACACCAACAGCGGAGTCTTATGTATGAAAAAAAAAAGTCATTAGAGGAGTTGGATGTCGCGACTAAACTTAGACAGTTATGTAACCATATCTAGGGTAAATATAGCCTGATCAACTATATTTATTCAAGATATGACCAACACGTGTTTAGGGGTCGTCGGGGTGCACAACAAATCTAAAACTTACCAACTTAAAACCACAAGGGTCTAAGAACAAAACTAAAAGAAATAAAATACTATAGGAGTATTTTGACCTTCCATCTAATTTTTCGTACTTATATATATTCTTGTGGAGATGATATGGCACGCTTCCATTTACCCGGAGACCCATATTTTCCCAACCAGGGAAATAGGGGATGGATCGAGGAGGATTCGGAACAGATAGAGGAGGAGTTTGAGGAGGAGGAGATCGACGAGGATATCAACGAGGATATCGACGAGGATGAGGAGGGAGATGATGGTGACTCGGACGCAGAGTCTGAAGTTATCAACCCACCCTACTTGGTGAGGGTGCTGGTGCACCGAATGGGATACAATGGCCCTACGCCCCCTTGGGCACAAGATATTGAGAGGTGGAGCCGACACCAGGGACAGCACCCACCATTCGGCATGGAGCAAGGTTTCTCCATCCTCCATCATGGAGGTCCGACGGAACGAGCTCTTCTTGTTATGGTCTGACGGACTAGGGACACTGGCGATCAGGCACAAGTGGCCGCTAACCACATGATCGAGACGAGAGCCACAGTGGATCATGTGCAGATGCACACTCAGGACCTCGTGAAGGAATATCAGGAGTGGCAGGCTGCACTGGAGACGAGGGTGTGAGTTTCCGAGTGCCGACTAGCCGAGCTTCAGGGCGCTTGTACCTCATCGCAGGCACCACCAGGGAGCCCTCATCATGAGTAATACTTATCCTACCCACCGCCTTCTTATAGATTTGGTTACGGGTATGCGTTGGTTCTACCCCTTTACTTTCTCTGTGTATGTAGGATCGACCCTACATTTAAGTGATTACACTACTTGCAGGGTCGTTATGCTGTCAGATTTTATCCTCGAGGTACTGTACACCTTTTTTTTAAAGGTCAATTTTCATACATTATGTACTAAAAAGTTATCATTATTGAAACGATTATGTTTTTATTTGTGTATGTTCTCTCTTGTCATTTTTATTTGATATAATACTGACTAATTTATAAGTACAATCGAACTGTCGTAACCGTTAGAAACAAAGGATTTCCATAAACTCATCGTCATTCCTACTTATAGCAAGAAATGCCTAGAAGGTACATTCGCAAAAACGACACAACAGCACCACCACCGCCGCCTCCACCTTAAATGGATTCTGCCGCTTTCCATGCGGCAGTCTCAACTGTAGTTACTACAGCATTGGCACACTTTAACAACAACAACAATGCAAATGGAGGAGCAAATAGAAATGGGACGGGGAGTTCCAACCACAGCAATAATCAAGGACATCACTAAACCTACAGATATAAAGATTTCACAAATGCAAAACCAAGGCCATTTAACAGGAGTGGAGGGGAGATAACTCTCACTCGATGGCTTGAGAAGATCGAATTTGTCTTTGAAATCTGCGGTTTTCCGGAAGAAAGTAAAGTAAAGTTTACAGCTTGTACATTTTTCGACATGGCCCTCTCATGGTAGAACGGCCATGTCAAGGCTCTAACTCTACCATTAGAAAACTCCATGGCATGGTAAGACCTCAAAACCTTGATGCTTCATGAATACTGTCCCCAGGGTGAAGTACAGAAGCTTGAACAAGAGCTATGGAATCTGACTGTAAAGGATTCCGATATCAAAGCCTACATTTCCAGGTTTGGCAATCTGTCGCTCTAGTGCCCAGGGATGCTCACCTCTGAGAGCAAGAAAGTCGAATGGTTCATCTGGGGGCTAACTCCCCCGATTTAGGGAAATGTGATAGCAACGAACCTAGCAGCATTTGATAGTGTCAAGCGACTGGCGCAAAAGCTTTACGACAATACAGAGCCAAAAGGCCCGAAGACTGCTATCATTGAACCAATGTAGTAGGATGATAACAAGAAAAATTAGGGAAATAAGAGAAAAGGACAACAAGATCAAGATTTGGGGAAGAAGCAACAAATCGTAGTTGTTCACGCTGCTACCACTCCTACTAAATCAACAACAATCGCACCAGCACCTGCAAAGCCATATGCAGGCTCCCTCCCAAAATGCGATAAATGTAATTTCCACCATAACGGCACATGTCAAGACTTGCAGTGCTATAATTGTAACCAGAGAGGACACACCGCCCGGTATTGTAGAGCCCTGTCACAACAAAACAACCAACCCAACAACATTGGGGCAAGTCAATCATGCTATGGGTGCGGGAAACTGGCCACTTCAAAAAGAACTGTCCCAAGGCCAACAATCGTAATGCAGGGGGAAAAGGAAGATTACTAATGATGGACATGAAGAAATGGTAAAGGATCCGATGGTTGTCATTGGTATGTTCCTCCTCAACAACATCTATGCATGCATCTTATTTAATAGTGGGGCGGAACGATGTTTCGTGAGTCATAAATTCAAACACTTACTTAATCAAAGTCCCTAAAAGTTAAACGAAACCTTCACGGTAGAAATGGCTAATGGGAAAACTGCAACAACCAACGACGTATTTCTAGGGTGGACGTTAACACTAAATAATTACTCATTTCAAACTAACTTGATGTTGGTTAATATTAGGAGCTTTTACATGATCATCGGTATGGATTGGTTATGCCCCCACCATGCCGATATTATGTGCTATGAGAAGGCATTTACCTTCACCTTCCCAGCAATGAAACCCTAATTATTTACGGCGATAAGCCCGACGCAAACATCTATCTAATCTCATGCATCAAGGAACACAAGTACTTGCACAAAAAGAACCAAGCTTTCCTAGACCATGTGGTAGATACAAATAAGGAAGAGAAGAGCATCAAGGACATCCCAGAGGTGTGTGATTTTCCAGATGTGTTTCTTGAAGACCTCCCCGGAATACCCCCTAAATGACAGGTCGAATTTCGAACTGACCTAGTATCCAGAGCCATGCCAATTGCCAAATCACGGTATAGATTAGCCCCTACGGAATTGCAAGAGCTCTCCAGCTAATTGAGCAAATTACTAGACAAAGGGTTCATAATACCGAGCTTCTCTCTTTGGGGAGCTCCAATTTCGTTTGTCAAAAAGAAAGATAGTTCTTTTCGCATGTGTATCAATTACCATGAATTCAACAAGCTCACCGTCAAGAATCGATACCCTCTTCCTCGGATCGATGATCTATTTGATCAATTTCAAGGAGCTAGTTACTTCTTGAAGATAGATCTAAGGTCCGGATACCACTAACTATGAGTCCGAGAAGAATACATTCCTAAAACCGCATTCCAGACCCGTTATGGCCACTATGAATTCGTGGTAATGCACTTCGGTATGACGAATGCACCTGCAACATTTATGGACCTAATGAACTGAGTCTGCCGACCTTATCTTGATAACTTCATGATTATGTTCATTGATGATATACTTGTTTATTTACGAAGTAAAGAAGAACATAGCCAACATTTGTAGCATGTTTTGGAAACTCTAAGGGCAGAGAAGCTATACGTAAAATTCTCTAAGTGCAAATTCTGGATCTGCAAAGTGGATTTTTTGGGACACGTGGTCAGTGAAGAGGGAATATATGTGGACCCAACCAAGATCAAAGCAACTGAGGGTTGGGCAACCCCGAGAACTCCGATGGAGATCAGGCAATTCTTGGGCCTTGTTGGTTATTACAGGAGGTTTATTCATAATTTCCCCAAGATTGCCAAGCTAGTCACCGCTCTAACATAGAAGGGTGTACCCTTCACCTGGGACACAAAACAAGAGGCTGCCTTCCAAACCCTGAAACAATCCGTCTGGAGTACTCCAGTGTTGTCTCTTCCAGAAGGAATGGAAGATTTCGTGGTGTATTGAGATGCTTCAAATCAAGGGTTAGGCTGTGGGGTTATGCAGCATGGGAAAGTAATAGCTTATGTATCCAGACAACGGAAGACCCATGAAGTAAAAAATACCACTCACAATCTTGAGCTAGGAGTTGTGGTCTTTGCTCTAAAGATTTGGAGGCACTATCTCTAAGTGACAAAGTGCACCATCTTCAAAGACCATAAAAGCCTCCAGCATATCTTGAGCCAGAAGGAACTAAACATGAGGCAGCGGCGATGGGTTGACCTGCTGAATGACTATAAATGTGAGATCTGGTATCATCCACGCATGTCAAATGTGGTGGCCAATGTCGCTAGCAGAAAAGAATACTCTGGTTTTCGAGTAAGAACACTAACGATGACCATCCATTCCCATTTGGCTTCACAAATTAAGGAGGATCAGCTAGAAGCCTTGAAACCATGAAACGTCACAAACAAGGCTTTGCATGGTATGGACAACAACCTTACAATCAAGGATGACGGAACCTACTACCTCCTAAACCGAATCTGGAAACCAAAGTTCGGTGGATTCAGAGACGTGTTCCTAAATGAAGCCCACAAGACAACATACTCCGTACATCCGGGTTCCAACAAGATATACCTGATCTCAAAAAACAATATTGGTGGCCGAATATGAAAGCTGAAATTGCTACCTACGTGAGCAAGTGCCTGACTTGTTCTAAAGTAAAGGTAGAGCATCAAAAGCCCTAGGGTCTATTGCAACAACCTGAAATCCCTGAGTGGAAATGGGAGAGGATAACGATGGATTTCATAACCAAATTACGCAAGACGACAGACATACTAGATGTCATCTGGGTGATTATCGATCGATTGACCAAATCTGCCCATTTCCTGCCAATAAAGGAAATGTATAAAATAGAAAGGATGACCAGATATACATAAAGGAAGTTGTGATATTACATGGCGTGCCATTATCTATTATCTTGGACAGAGATAGTAGGTTTACCTCCCAGTTTTGGCAGTTACTGCAAAGATCGTTGGGGACTCAGCTAGATATGAGTACAGCCTACCGTCCCCAGACGGATAGGCAAAGTGAGAGGATCAACCAAACATTAGAGGATATGCTAAGGGCCTGTGTGATAGACTTCAGCAAGGAATGGGACATCCACTTCCCACTGCTAGAATTCCTGTACAACAATAGCTATCACACAAGCATCAAGGTCTCTCCCTTTGAGGCCCTGTAAGGACGAAGCATCAAGGTCTCTCCCTTTGAGGCCCTGTACGAAAGAAAATGTTGATCACCTCTCTGTTGGGTGGAGGTAGGAGACACACAATTGGAAAAGGGACTAGTACCCAACACTACTATCATGGGGCCTGAAATTATAGAGGAAACAACTAAGAAGATCGTGCAGATTAGGGAACGATTGAAGGCGTCCAGGGACCGACAGAAGAGCTACACAGATAAAAGACGAAAGCCTCTGCAATTTCAGGTTGGTAATCACGTATTGCTAAAATTCTCTCCCAGGAAAGGGATGATATGATTCGGAAAGCAGGGAAAATTGAATCCAAGATACATCGGACCATTCAAAAACCTTGCCAGGATTGGTCTGGTGGCTTACAAGCTGTATTTACCTCCAGAGCTCAGCAATGTACACCTTGTCGTTCATGAGTCAAACTTAAAGAAATGATTATCTAACGAGTCTCTCTTTGTCCCGCTTGACGAAATCGAGGTGAATGAATGAATGTCCCAAACTTTAATGCTTCACAATATCATTACTCCAAAACATACTATTTTCATATTCATAAAAGCAATATTTTACATTGATAAAGGGAATTACAAACTATTGGATACAAATCGTCTATTACAAAGTGCTATATATATTACATAACTACCCAGGATATTGTAATTTATACAAACATAAAATAGAGTACAAAAGTACTATTACAAAATATTCTAAATCTTTCAACAGTATGTGAACATACTAGTTACTTATCACCTGCAATTGTTAAACATTGATAGTGTAAGCGGTGACGCTTAGTGAGTTCATTAATAGATACAATATAACGTTATGCCATATATATACTTCAATGTGGCAAAAGCAAAGAGGAACAACAAGACATATGTGAAAGCATCTGACAAGTGTTCATATCAATCAAAGACTTTATTCAAAGATATACTTTTCAATGCTTGATATACATCAATAAAACTTTGGCCCAAATGGCATAAAAGACATGCAAATTTCTAATTAACATCTTGTTAGATTTCAGGATTATAGTCCTGTCTAACCATTTGCCAATGCCATAGAATAGAAGTCATTCTCTTACGGAGACATGCTCTACATGGACAAAGGCTACGTACCAGTACCATTGTGAATCTAAGTCCTTTCACTGATCACATGGTCGACAAAGGTATTACAATTGCTATAAACATAGCGAATAACACGGGAAAATAACTCAGAATAATAACACTGAAAAGCACATAGCACATACAACACATAACATACAATTGTTCCTATATATTGAACTCACCTTAAGTTAACCGATGGTTAAAATAGTAATTTGGACAGCACTTCGGCTTTAAATATGACTTTCTATGTTGAAAACCGGGAGCTTAATTGAAAACCGGGCTCTGCGAAGGTAGGGCTTCAAAACTGAAAAGATAAAATTTCCGGGCTTCTGGGGGGTCTCGGGACGTGTTTCGGGTGCTAAAATTAATATTGGGGCTTCGGGGAAAGTCAAAATGAAGAAAATATGGAAAGAGGGGCTAAAAGTGGCAAATTTCCAAAGTTAGTCGGCAAGTCTCGCAGGTCTCCCTTTTATAGGGTGCGACACCGAGGATTGCTTGGCTGAGGAAGCTCAACGTCATAGCTACGAAGCTCAGATCCAGAGGGGAGACATGGCTCATGCGAGCTTCGGACACACGACAGGAAGTGCGAGGGCCACGAGGCTGCTGCGAGGCTCGGACGTGGCTTCGTATGCGAGAGGTAGGCGAGACGTGGAAGAGCGAGGTTCAGACACCGCAGCGAAGTGTGTCGGAAGTTCATTGGGTCACACTTCGGTCGAATCGGTAAGCAACACTCGTCGGTTTCGGTTTGGGCCACGTCTCCGATCACGTTGTTGTTTCGTGCGAGGTGACATGTCCGAACATTGTTCATGCGAAAATTCTCGGTTTTCGGGCCCCGAACTTCTAAAATCCATAACTTTCGCGTACGAGCTCCGTTTTTAACATTCTTTATATGCACGCGTAGCTAACATTACGCTCTACAACTTTCGTTTAGACATCGTCGGCTAATTTTGAATTTATTTTTAATATTATTATTTTTAACAGACCGGGACAGGAAAATCCGTTAAAAATTCATAACTTCTTCATCCGACATCCGTTTTTGTCAGACATTTTACCGTTGTACTACAAATGAGGAGATCTTCGATTCTCGTTTAGGATGTATCAGTCAAATATCGCTCGATCTAAAATTCGAGTTATTAGCTGTCTACTGCTACGTTGAAACTTCGAAAAATCATAATTTCCTCATACGAAGTCAGATTTTGGCGTTCTTTTTATCGAATTTCTCGGTTTAAAGAATACTGCGACTTTCATTTAGATTACTAAGGCTAAAAAGTAGTTTATCAAAAACTCACTTTTTACGTCATTCGGCGTCATGCCGGTTTTGTCGCGGATCTTCGCTTGGTCATAACTTCTTCGTTATAACTCGGATTTCGACGAGGTTTTCGCCTACAAGTTTCTAACGAGATTCTATACAACAACAAATAATAAATTTTTACTTACTTAAAATTTTATATTTTCGCTAAATTTCACTATTTGGCTTTTAATTGGAATCTCATAAGACTTCTAATATTTTCTGAGTGATTCTAAACATAGTTATACTTCATTTCTAGTAAAAACCATTTGTTAGAAATCAACACTCAATTTCACATAGTATTTCACAGTTTTATTCATTACAAAATACGATTTCAAAACGTGTATGTTACAAATACCTCCTCCTTTTGAGGATTTTGTCCCCAAAATTACATCGATTAAAATAAATGGGGATATTTTGCTTTTATCTCATTCTTATTCTCCCAAGTATAGTTTGGGCCTCGATGATGTTTCCACTTGACAAGCACCAATTCTACTTCTTTATTGCGTAGCTTAGTTGCTCTTTCATTCACGATTTCTTTAGGCTCTTCGACATATCTTAACTTATTATCCAATTTCACCTAGGATAATGGAACTGTCTCATCGTAGATGCTCAAGAATTTGTGCAGATAACTTACATGAAACACATCATGAATACCTACCAAATCGCCAGGCAATTCTAAGCGGTATGCTTACTTTCCAATTCTCTAGATGATTTTGAAAGGACCATCAAATCTAGGACTCAACTTTCCTTTCTTCCCAAATCATATAAGGCCTTTCCACGGGGATACCTTCAGCATCACGAAATCACCCACTTGGAATTCTATAGGTTGTATTCTCTTTTCCGTATAGGACTTATGTCGATCCTGGGCCGCTTTCATTCTTTCTCGTACGATTTGAATCCTATCGGTGGTGTCTTGAATCATTTCAGGCCTCCAAGGATCTTCTGTCCTACATCACGCCAACATAACAGCGTACGACCATATAATGCTTCATATGGTGGCATTTTGATTGAAGTGTGGTAACTGTTATTATACGAAAATTCGACAAGCGGTAAGTATTTATCCCAGTTACCACCGAACTCCAAGACACATGCACGAAGCATATCTTCTACTGTTTGGATTGTTCTCTCCGTCTGACCATCTGTCTGGGGATGATAAGTGGTGCCGAGAGCAACTCGAGATCCCAATTCGCGTTGCATACTTGCCCAAAAGTGAGAAGTGAAGCAAGTATCGCGATCGGAAATGATCTTTAGTGGCACACCATGTCTTGCAACAATTTCATCTAAGTATACTTGTGCATATTTCTCCATTGGAGTCGTTTCACACATGGAGAGAAAATGTCCACTCTTAGTCAGGCAGTCGATGATTACCCAAATGATATCATGTTGTCGAGCAGTCTTTGGAAATTTGGTAATAAAATCCATGGACAGCTCTTCCCACTTCCATACAGGAACACTAAGACTTTCTGGGGTTCCATAAGGCTTTTGGTGCTCTGTTTTGACTTGTAAGCATACTAAGCATTCCTGTACATATTTTCCAATGTCTCTCTTTAATCCAGGCCACCAATAATCCGCTTTTACATCATAGTACATTTTACTTGTACCAGGATGTATTGATAGCTTAGACTTATGAGCTTCATCTAAAATCTTATATCTTAATCCACCAATCTTTGGAATCCATAGCCGATTCTTAAATACTTTTAATCCTCGTGGATCATCAAGTTAAACATCAGCATAATGTACCATTCCTTCCTTCTTCACATTTTCTGGCTTTAAGGCCTCAACTTGCCACTTCTCTAGTTCATCAAGAACAGTGAAATTGAGTAATAGTATAACACATACTATTATGATAAACTTTCCTGCTAAGTGCATGTGCAACCACATTAGCCTTTCCAGGATGGTATAGGATTTCGAAATCATAGTCCTTAATCAGCTCCATGGCTCGTTGTTGTCTCATATTCAGAGTTTGCTGACTGAATATATACTTGAGACTCTTGTGGTCGGTAAATAATTGGCATTTCGTACCAAAAAGGTAATGTCTCCAAAGTTTTAGGGAAAATACTACTGCAGTGCGTTCAAGATCATGGGTAGGATAATTATTTTCATAATCTTTCAGTTGTCTTGAGGCGTAGGCTATCACTTTACCACACTGCATCAACACACAACCGAGTCCCAATCTTGAACCATCGTTATACACGGAGAAATCATCATCACCTTCTGGGAGTGATAAGATGGGAGAATGAGTCAAAAGCTCTTTTAGAGTTAAGAAAGCTTTTTCTTGAGCTTCACCCCATTCGAACTTCACTTCCTTCCATGTAAGACTTGTGATAGGTATGGCTATACAAGAAAAGTCTTTAATGAATCTCCGGTAATATCCCGTGAGACCTAAGAAACTTCGAATTTTGGAAGCATTACGGGGCACTTCCCAATTTTGAATGGCTTCGATTTTGATAGGATCTACGGATACACCGTCACTAGAAATAATATGGTCGAGAAATTGAACTTGACGAAGCCAAAATTCACATTTTGAGAATTTAGCATAAAGTTTCTCCTTTCGAAGAAGCTCTAAGATTTCACGAATATGAATAGCATGATCGGCTTCAGACTTGGAATAGATTAGAATATCATCAATGAATACGATGATAGACTTATCGAGCATTGGGCAGCATACTCGATTCATCATATCCATGAATACGGCAGGAGCATTTGTCAAACCGAATGGCATGACAAGGAATTTGAAATGCCCATAACGAGTACAGAAAGCAGTCTTCGGTACATCTTGCTCTTGTACTTTCAACTAATGATAGCCAGATCTCAAATCAATCTTTGAGAAATAGCTAACACACTGAAGTTGATCGAAAAAATCGTCGATATGAGGTAGCGGGTACTTGTTCTTCGTAGTCACCTTATTCAACTCACCATAATCAATTCACATTCGCATCGATCCGTCTTTCTTCTAGAAAAATAATACTGGAGCACCCCAAGGAGAGGTACTCGGTCGAATAAAACCTTTGTCAAGTAATTACTGCAGTTGGATCATCATTACTTTCATCTCGGCCGGCACAAGATGATAAGGAGTCTTTGCAATCGGAGCAGCACCGGGCACAAGGCCAATTCGGAATTCTACTTGTCTGTCTGGAGGAAGTCCAGGCAGATCATCGGGGAAAACATTGGGATATTCGTTGACAATGGGAATATCATTTACAGTTTTATTCTCCTTTCTTGAGATGTCAACTGTATAGGCCAGATAGATAGGACAACCTTTCAATATGAATTTACGAGCTTTGAGGAAAGAGATTATTTTTAAGATCCTTTGTTCACCGTAGACATGAATAGGATCTTCCCTTTCAATAGGAATGCGTACCATCTTTTCGTAACACAAGAGTTCTGCATGGTTCTTTGACAACTAATCCATGCCGAGAATAATATTGAAATTGGGCAAGGAGATAGGGATTAGGTTAGCAAGAAAATTATAGCCTTCAATTTCTATGACACAATCCCTATAGATTTTATCAGCAAGTAATGATATACTTCCTGCAGTATCTATGTGAAATGGTTGTGCGAGTGCATAGCAAACAGTTTGAAAAGAGTGTGCAAATTCATAAGATACGAAAGAATCTGAGGCACCAGAATCAAATAAGATGTGAGCAGGTCTAGAGTTGACAAGAAATGTACCTGTCACGACATTTGGGTCCTCACGTCCTTCCTCTGCGGTAATCTGGAATGCACGACCCTTAGCTTTTGGCACCTCCTCCTTTTTAGCTGGAGTACTCTTCGGTTGTTGGACAGGGACTTGACTTCTCGCCGGTTGTTGAACAGAAACTTCACCTCCCGTCACTTGGATGGTAAGAGTAGGGCAAAAAAGCTTCTTGTGGCCAGTAATACCACATGCATAACAAGTCACATCCTTCCTTGGGAAAGCTGGCTTTATATGACCTGTTTCTCCACACCCATAACAGACAATGGATTCCTTGTTTATTTTGCATTGACCCGGATGTTTCCTTCTACAAATGCGACATGAAGGCGATTGAATAGAAAAAGATTGTGACCTACCGCGGCCACGAAAAGCACTCTGAGATTGTGCTTGCTTGCTAGGATCAGTTCAAATAGATTGAGCTGGTGGAATAGTGGAAGCAGGAGTAGTTGTTTCAGTACATGGATGCTTTGGAACAGTAAGAGTGGCACCACGTATCTCTAAGTCATGCTCACGTCTTCAAGCATACTCAACAGCTTTATCGAATGACAAAACATCCCGATTGACAACGAAATCGTGGATTTCGTGTCGTAGTCTCTCCATGAATAGCTGAATTTTCTCGTCTTCAGTTGGAATATACTTCGTAGCAAACCTTGCTCTTTGATTAAATTGAGTTTGATACTCATTCACAGTCATTCCTCCTTGTTTAAGCTCGAGGAATTCCTTCTCCAATCTTCTCCTCATATCTAGAGGACAATAATTCTCTAGCACACGAGTCTTAAACAACTCCCAGGATAAGTTCTCCTAGTCATATCCATCGAGAGGTTCATGTGTTGCTTCCCACAAGACTAAGGCTTCTCCAATGAGCATTGCGGAAGCATAGATAGCCTTATCTTCATCATCCACATGAGAAACACGAAATACTTTCTCGGTGTTCTGAATCCAAGTTAGAACAATTATAGGATTATGGACACCAGAAAACTCTGTAGCACCACTACTCTTGAAATCTTTGAACGAGGGACGCTTCACCTTTCCGCTTGAAGATTCTCCAGTGACTTTTTCTTTTCCTTTATCATCATTCCTTTTTTGTTCTTCGAGAGTCTGTTGAATAACACCGGTAAGTTTACCTAAGAGTCGCTCCTCACGAGGAGATACTAGAGTATTCACTTCCTCGGGTTGAAGATCTCCACCAACCTCAGGGGTATGGCTACTTACTTGTTCAGCCATCGATCTGAAATACGGAGTAAGATAGTATTTTAGAATATTAGGGTTTACTATTACCTAATACTTTTACTTATATATTTTTCCTATGGTTTGTATCCCTATACTTACAATGATTAAGTTCATATATTGAACTTCCTATAGTTCAAGTCTAAATCCCAATCCGTGGAATTTAGTTCACTTAAACTACTGCTCTGATACCATGGTTGAAAGACCACAACTTTTGTATTTTTGAAAGACCCAAACTTTCATGCTTCACAATATTATTACTCCAAAACATGCTATTTGCATATTCATAAAAGCAATATTTTACATTGATAAAGGGAATTACAAACTATTGGATACAAACCGTCTATTACAAAGTGGTATATATATTACATAACAACCCAGGATATTGTAATTTATACAAACATAAAATGAAGTACAAAAGTACTATTACAAACTATTCTAAATCTTTCAACAATATGTGAACATACTAGTTACTTATCACCTGCAATTGTTAAACATTGATAGGGTAAGCGGTGAAGCTTAGTGAGTTCAATAATAGACACAATATAACGTTATGCCATATATATACTTCAATGTGGCAAATGCAATGAGGAACAACAAGACATATGAGAAATCATGTGACAAGATTTCATATCAATCAAAGACTTTATTCAAAGATATACTTTTCAATGCTTGATATACATCAATAAAACTTTGGCTCAAATGGCATAGAAGACATGCAAATTTCTAATTAACATCTTGTTAGATTTCAGGCTTATAGTCCTGTCTAACCTTTTGCCAATGCCATAGAATAGAAGTCATTCTCTTACGGAGACATGCTCTACATGGACAGAGGCTACGTACCAGTACCAATGTGAATCTAATTCCTTTCATTGATTACATGGTCAAAGGTATTACAATTGCTATAAACATAGCGAATAACACGGGAAAATAACTCAGAATAATAACATTGAAAAGCACATAGCACATATAACACATAACATACAATTTTTCCTATATATTGAACTCACCTTAAGTTAACCGATGGTTAAAATAGTAATTTGGACAGCACTTCGGCTTTAAATATGACTTTCTATGTTGAAAACCGGGAGCTTAATTGAAAACCGGGCTCTGCGAAGGTAGGGCTTCAAAACCAAAAAGATAAAATTTCTGGGCTTCTGGGGGGTCTTAGGACGTGTTTCAGGTGCTAAAACTGATATCGGGGCTTCGGGGAAAGTCAAAATGGAGAAAATATGGAAAGAGTGGCTAAAAGTGGCAAATTTCCAAAGTTAGTCGGCAAGTCTCGCAGGTCTCCCTTTTATAGGGTGCGAGACCGAGGATTGCTTGGCTGAGGAAGCTCCACGTCATAGCTACGAAGCTCAGATCCAGAGGGGATACATGGCTCATGCGAGGTTCGGACACGCGGCAAGAAGTGCGAGGGCTACAAGGCTGCTGCGAGGCTCGGACGTAGCTTCATATACGAGAGGTAGGCGAGACGTGGAGGAGCGAGGTTCGGACACTGCAGCGAGACGCATCGGAAGTTCATTGGCTCGCACTTCGGTCGAATCGGTAAGCGACACGCGTCGGTTTCGGTTTAGGCCACATCTCCGGTGACGTTGTTGCTTCGTGCGAGGTGACGTGTCCGAACACTGTTCATGCGAAAATTCTCGGTTTTCGGGCCCCGAACTTCTAAAATCCATAAATTCCACATACGAGCTCTATTTTTGACGTTCTTTATATTCACGCGTAGCTAAAATTACGCTATACAACTTTCGTTTAGACTTCGTCAGCTAATTTTGATTTATTTTTAATATTATTATTTTTAACAGATCGGGACAGGAAAATCCATTAAAAATTCATAACTTCTTCAACCGACATCCGTTTTTGTCATACATTTTACCGTTATACTACAAATGATGAGATCTTCGTTTCTCATTTAGGATGTATCGGTCAAATATCGCTCGATCTAAAATTCGAGTTTTTAGCTGTCTACTGCTAAGTTGAAACTTCGAAAAATCATAATTTCCTCATACGAAGTCAGATTTTGGCGTTCTTTTTATCGAATTTCTCGGTTTAACAAATACTATGAATTTCATTTAGATTACTAAGGCTAAAAAGTAGTTTATCAAAAACTCAGTTTTTACATCATTTGGTGTCGTGTCGGTTTTGTCGCGGATCTTCAGTTGGTTACAACTTCTTCGTTATAACTCGGATTTCGACGAGGTTTTCGCCTACAAGTTTCTAACAAGATTCTCTACAACATCAAATAATAAAATTTTACTTATTTAAAATTTTATATTTTCGCTAAATTTCACTATTTGGCTTTTAATTGGAATCTCATAAGGTTTCCAATATTTTCTGAGTGATTCTAAACATAGTTTTACTTCATTTCTAGTAAAAACCATTTGTTAGAACTCAACACTCAATTTCACATAGTATTTCACAATTTTATTCGTTACAAAACACGATTTCAAAACGTGTATGTTACAATGAAAATCTCCACTTCGTTGAGGAACTAGTTGAAATCATGGATAGAGAAGTGAAACAAACCAAGCAAAGTCGCATTCCCATTGTGAAGGTCCAATGGAGCGCCAAGTGAGGACCAGAGATCACCTGGGAACGCGACGATCAGATGATGAAAAAAATACTCTCATCTTTTCCCTTGGTTCTTGAAGGCTACTCCAGAACAAATTTCGAGAAGATATTCCCTCTAATGAGGGGATGATGTCACAACAAGCAAATTAGGGTTAAGATGTTGATCCTTGTACAAGACAATTTCCTCCATGTAACCTTGCAACATCCTATTTAGTGAAATTCAAACTACAATGTTGTTTAAGTTCATACCTTCATACATTGTGATTCAAGCTGAAAAAACCTCATATAAGCCCAAAAAATCGATCCAATAGCTAAGTTGAATCAATTTTGAGCCTTAGCCCAAAAATTCTCAGCCCAAAACCCCTATTGGACCTATATTTCTTCATTGGGTCGATTGGGCCGATAACTCCTTCATTGGACCGAAAACATCTATTGGGATTTTACATTGGGCCGAAAACCCTTCTTTAGGCCTTATTGGGCCAAAAAATCCTACCTTTGGGCTTTAATGAACCGAAAACATATATTGAGCCAAAAATTCCTATTGGGCTAAGCCAAAAATCGAAGCCCACTATTTTTGGGACACCCTTTGGGCCGAGAATCTTATGGTTCAGTTATGTCTTAAAAAAAAGGAAAATGGAATAGATAATAAGGGTGCCACCTCCTTATTACTCCACATGCACCCAGGTTTAATCCTCCATACATCCATGCTACCCTCACATCATTTAGCAAAAAATTTCAACTTCTTTCTCCCTCTATCTCCTAGAATCGGCTGACCCCCTCCCTCTCTCACACTTCACAATTTAATTATTCCCTCATTTAGTATCAAGAACACCCTCTCACCTCTTCTCTCAAATCTCAAACTTCTCTCATCCTCCCTCTAGATTTTGTGTGTGTGTGTTTGCCATCTTTAAAAGGGATCTTCTCCAAAAACTCTAAATCTTGGTAAGAACTTCATGTAGCCCTTGAAATTCTAAGCATTTTATGATAACAACTTCTTGTTTACACACTTTTGTTGTCTGTTAAGCTCTTAGAAACATCCATTTTCGAGTGACCTCTCCAAGACAAAACTAGTCTCAAAAATCTCCTTCTTCCTTTTCTACATCTCGAAAATCAACCAAGGTGAGCTTCATACCTTTGATTTTTTCATACTTCTTTTTTTTTGGGGGGGGGGGAATACAAGTCAAGTTTTCGTTTAACCGTTGGATAATTGCATGGACCAATGTGTTATGTGTTTAACCTTTTGGTAATTGCATGAACATGTAGTTTATCTCATACGTCTTCAAAAAAATCATGATAAAAGTGTTTGTTAATACATATGTTGCATGAAATCTTGTGGATATGTGTTGCGCTCAACATGTTAACTTTGGACATATATATATATATATATATATATATATATATATATATATATATATATATATATATATATATATATATATATATATATTTAACACTATAGTTATACAAATATTTGAATGTAATAAGTTTCGTGGTCATATATGTGTTTTGTAGAAAAATCATGACTTCCTAAGTCACACCAAACTAGGTGTTTTAAACAAGCTACAAGATTTAATATTTTGCTAATATTAATCTTATTAGAAAACCATTTTTACTATGTCGACACTAAATTTGGGTGGCTTAAAACTTGACAAAGTATGCAATATGACATGTTAATTAAAGATTATTTTCAAAAAGTGTTATAAATAATCTCACCGAAATAACATACAAAACAGAATATTACGACAGAAAAACCATATGGCATAATCTGTCCATCATAAAGCTGTTAAAAGAACAAGTTATAAGTTGTATTTCATAAAGCTGTAAAACGCGTGCCATAAAACTGCAGTCATGAATGCACACTAGTAATGTTATTTTCATTATTCAATAATGGGAGTTAAATTTCGCGTAAATCTGTTAAGGAACTTGTGAGACTTCCTCACCGTACTTACCTAGTGTACACCGTAATACATGTAGTTGTAACCAGATTCTCCTGGAGGGAGAGAGAGGTAATTGTGTACAGATCTATACGGGTGGACACCCCCACACCTGAGTTGTTTGCTACAGCTAGACGGGGCTAGTCTAGGTTGACAAATATCTTACTTAAACTGACGCCTGAAGTATGTCATGACAGGCATATTAGTCACATCAAGCATTGTTGTAACGACTCACATAGGGATTAACAACATTATTGTGGATTTACGGGAAAATATATACACTTCACTAGTTTTATTAAATACAAAACTACGCTTCATTGTCCAGTACACCATTATCACCACTCCAGTCTTAGGGTTTAAGACTACAATTTTTCACACGACAGAAAATATGTGATTTTCTAGGAATGCACTCTTTACAATTACAAACAACAAAAAACAACAGACATGCATGCAATTATTCACAGTTTTAGAACGAGACTCACAAACCATTTTTCATAGAAAATATCGAATTTTCTAGAGTTTTACAAATTATTACAAACAAATATCTTATAAAAAATTTCATACAAACATGCTTATGAACTCACCAACATTCTATGCTGACATTTTTCAAAACTACTTGTATTCTCAGGGACTAAATGAGCAGGTATTTTGGGCTATAGATCTTTGATACTTGTTGTATTTTTGACATATTATACATTATGTTATGTTGTGTAATTTCATGAACTTGTACGACTTGTAAACAATGTATGTTGGTATCTTTAATGTTTGCTGTTTGGTTGTTATGTTTCATTCATATTCAATTGTTATGATACTACACAATGAAGTCATCCGCTATCGAGCGTTTCCATCGTCCTAGTTCGGGGTGTGATAGGGATATCGGTTTTTTTTGTAAGTTTATTCAACTCCCGGTAGTCGATGCACATTCGGAATGATCCATCATGAGGAGGAACGTACCGGTAACCACCATGGGATCTTCAACTGCTTCTCCGTGCCTTATGGTCAACGCTCTTCCCACACCATCGGTATTAGTGTTTCTTGCCTTTGGGCACACTCTTTTGAAATGCCCAGACTCTCCACAGTCGTAGCAGGCTCGGATTACCCTAGTATTGGTGGCTTGGGTCATTTGTTGGGTTGGCGCCTTACAAAAACGGGTTGTATGCCCCTTTTGTTGCAATTATTACAGTGTGTTTCCCAACAAGCGAGTGTATGGTGGAAGCAGCACTTGTTGCATTTCAAGGCGTTACAGTGGTATGGGTGGTGGCAGCGTGAACAACAAAATTTTGTTTCTTCTTGGCGGGGTCCTGTGTTGGCCGGTTCTTCTTTTTTTCTAGAACTTTCTTTTATTGTCGCCCCCTTTCTTTTGTTCGGGCACTACTAGAAAAACAGCCTTTTACGATGCTTATTGCGCGTCGTAAAAGGCTCAGACGACGCGCAAATGCGCGTCAAGCAAGGCCCTGTCATAAATAGAGACGACGCGCATTTACGACGCTCATTTACGACGCGCAATTACGACGCACGTTTACGACATGCAATGCGTATCAAGGAAGGCCCTGTCATAAAGGAAGACGACACGCATTCGCGTTTCGTAACCTTACGACACGCGTGTTAATGACACGCAATGCGTATCAAGAAAGCCCCTGTCAAGAAAGGCCATGTCATAAATGAAGATGACACACATTTTTGCGTATCATAATTTTAAATGTTAAAAAAATATTATTTATAGATTTACTAATTTTCAAATTAAATTTGTATTTAATGTCTAATAATAGAAAATAAAATATCATATACAAAAAATAAAATCCGTTATATAAAATTTAATGTCATACAAATAATCGTTCCATGGAAAGATAAAACAAATCAATAGTTGTAACAAAAATTTACAAGCTAATTAGATACAAGAAATATAAAAAATATACCCTAAAATGCTTTTCAAAGTCTAATCTCCATGTCAGCTCTTCAACTCACTTCTCCAGTTTGTCCTTAGGTTCTCTAAGGGCTCCAGCATCTCCTGTAGTTTCAAAGGCACAAAGAAGAACAGAACGTGATATTATTTTTCCACCTAGATGTTCTTCAGTGATGTGATGAGAATCATACCCCTTCAAAGGAACAACAATTAGCCAATAGCACTTGTTATGTCAAGCACAAGCACAGATAGAAATATGCCACTTTGAGTAAAATCAGTGTAAGTAAAGACTAGAGAGAACATAACAACACATACCAACTGATGGAGGCTTTGTTGCAAAGTGAACGACCAAGTCATCTACAAGAAACATGACTAAAACTTCCAAAATCTTCTGTGTACCCATATCCCTGTTCTTTTAAAGTTTCCAGAATGTTTAGAATGCTCTCCTTGCTCTGTTATTTAAAGTGTCAGGGGAAAAACGTCACAAAGTAGTAGAAAGTAACTATATTTATTGAACAGTATCATTTAAACTTGTATGAAGTATATATAGTCATATATACATGCAAGATTCTAAACAGTACCTCTTTAACGGAATGGTGTTATTTTTGTAATCCAATAATACAAAATGGAACCTGAAATTCAATTGGCATTATTGTTCTTCCTTTCTTGGACAATTCATCACAAATAGAGAAGGATGAAGGAGATGTAATGTGTATGTTTGTTGGGATATGTGTATATATAAATTTAGATAAGTTAAATAAAATTAAAAAATCCAAAAGAATCAGATGATAAACCTTTGTAATTGTTGGGGAATATTTTCTAGAAGGATGTGCAGAGCGATGACTTATAGTCTCGGATAACTCCAAGGATACTGAAAGCTGGAACAGATGAACCAAACGAGTTAAAAGACGTAAATACCCTTGTACTGATGTCAATGGAACAAAAAATGCAAGTTATACTTGTTATGTTAGTACCTCAAGACATCTTCTAGTTTCTTCCTCGTGGAAAAAGGTAAGAGTTCCACCTATCTGTGATCAGAAATCCACAGGGGTATATAAGTAATTCAACCAAAGAAAGGATATGGATTAAGGAAAATAAGATGGTTTGAGATTTATTTTTTTTACCATATCACCAAAGTAATAAGTTGATTCAGGGGTATATAAGTAACCTCAAAACAAGATCCGACCTTATCCTTTTTCTCTCTAGATTCAAATCCAGCAAACAGTGGACCATGGTACTTTCTGGAAGGGTCCAGATCTTTTGTTTGAGGTAAGTTCCCTGGTTGTGAAGTCAATCTATTGGACAGTTTCAGGGACAACATCAAATCCTGATGCAACTGCCTTACCCTTGTACATTACACCCTCATTTACCTCATGTTCCTGTTTAGGAGGAAATGCAATAATTCTTTGCTCTTCTTTTGTAGGGGGAGGAACCGATGGAGTTTCCTTTATTGTAGGTGTGGCTTGTGCATTAGTTGTTGCTTTATCCTCATATGCTTCTCTTTTAATGGTGTTCATTCCAGCAGACATAGTCACAACTTCAAGATCCTTGTTATTGGACTCCACAGGGCTTCTAACTGAAGCTCCATCATGGTTAGCTTGTATTGGTTCAAGCTAACCATGTTAAAACTACAGCAGGGGAAGCCACCTATTACAACTGTACTTCAAGGGGAGGTGGGGCAATAGTTTGTACTGGTTCATGAGGCAGAGTTCTATCTCCTTTCTGCCATCAAGTCAAATCCATAAGTCCACCAAAAAAAAGAGAGAATTGTACCCCAAAAAAATAGCATGAAATTTAATCATAAATACTATTAATAGTAGTTTTAACAATGAAAATAGGTTGAATGGGTAATGATGTATGTCTAAAGTGCCATACTGAATGAACCGTCGGAAAATGAGTAAATGAACATATTAGCCTATATAGAAATGATGGTAAATAACAGATGACTTTATTTAAGAACAGCTATAAATCAGATTTTACTTTCTATAAATAACAATACATATGAAAATATACTTAATTACAATAAGATTAGAAACTTAGATTGATCATGAAATTTAATCATAAATACTATTAATAGTAATTTTAACCGGACATAGTAGTTCCGAATTGTTTTGATTGTGAATAAATTTCAACTCTAACAAATATGTTAACCTAAGAAGGTTTTACACTAGTTTTGATCTTAAGAAGCTATTAGACTTCAGTTTTCAAATCCAACTATAAGAAAAATATCGTTAAAATAATGTAAAACCTTCTTAGACCACCATGAAGGGAGAACATGAGAGGAGTTGTCTGGAGGAAAAAAAAAGGGGGGGGTGTAAATGTAAATTGCTAAACAAGTAGTGCCCAAATACATTAAGCCATGTTTTTTGCTTAACCCAGTAAGCTATTCTGTCTAAATTAAGTCAAAAAACAATTACAAAGGTTTATTTTTACCATATCACCAAAGTAATAAGTTGATTCAGGTTTTGTGGGTGAGAATCTTAGTAGAACTTGGTCATCAAGCCTAATGTTGTATGATCTTCCTCGAATCACACCTTCTGCTGCAGCAAACGTTTGTGGCAACTTAATTTTTAAGGTATCACATAAGGGTAAAATGGTCATTTATGCAACAACAACATTTCAGTTTTTCCACAACCATGGTAACAGGTAAAAAATTATGCATCTTTCGGGCATATATTAATGTTATACTCTAAAATGAAACAACAATGAAAAAAATTTGGGAAAAAGCAAAAAGTTGTTGAACAAATATTTAAACCAAATTAGATTGTTTTAAAAAGTGTAAAAGAATAAGAAACAGTATTACTTACATGCAACAGGTTCAAGAGTTCTTGAGCCAGTTGAGACTCTCAATTCATCATTCATAGGGGGAGATTTTGGGATTTTTAGCTGCTCATTTGGAACATTTAAGTTATCTGTTCAAGTGTCCCTGCAGTTAAATTTGAAAATAGCTCTCCACCCCTGTTAACAGCATCCACCATTCCCTGTGGGACATCTGGCAAATCCTGATCAATGCAAATAGGTTTACAAATTACAACACAAGATATATTATTAAGTCAATAAGTCAAACAGAAACAACAATAGCCAAACCTGTTGTAAAGGAAGTCCATGATCACCAGGGAGTGAACGAATTGACATATCCAACACTGAACTAATGGCAGACTCTGAGCTAAGGTGGATCAAACGTATCATCTTTGAATTTAATTAAAAGATTCCTTGAGATTCCATAGGAAGATTTTATCTGCACAACAAATTCATAATGTTTGGTTAGTATAATAATAAGAGCAGAAAGTGTAACAGTTTGAAGTCGCTTTTTTATGATTACCTCCTACCTCCCCTGATGCTTCTTCCCCATCCGGCTACTATTTGGTTAGTAACAAGAACCCCTAATCAAATAGAATATAAAGATGAACTGAATCAAAGTAGCTTTGGGGAAACACTCCACCACCGTCAAGAAGGAAACCCCACCGCTAGGTCGGTATCGGTATTACCTGATTTAGGGTGAGTAAGCAGCAAAGAAGAAGAGGTGTCGATTAAAGGGGATGTAAGAGTGGAAAGCGTCATTAGGAGAAACTCCACCGGCCACAAGGAAAACCCACCACCAAGTCTTCCATATCAATGTGATGTCAGGCTGACCGGAAGCAAGCAAGAAGGCAACTTTCAACAGCAAACGACGTCGTTTCGTGAATCACATTATCACGTGAGGCTGATATAAGGTTGAGAGGAGTTAATAATGCAAGCATCCACTTATCAATGATGCTGATTATCCAGACTGGCCTTGGAAAACGACATCAATGAGGGTGAAGGGAACGCATAAAGAAACCCCTGTGAGAGATAAAACAATAGTCGATTTGAAGCATCCGAAAAATGAAATTGAAAGGTAGAATCGCTACACTCTTTTTTTGTTCGTGTCACCACACATCAACATAGAGAAATCGAGAACCCCTGTGGGTTTGATCTGTTCAAAAGACGGGATCATAGATTTTTGGCGATATTGCGATTTTGTTGCGGGAGAAAAGAGGAGTGGTGATGAAATTAGGGTTTTTTTGGGTATTAGAGTGAGAGAGATATAAAGAGAGATAGAAAAGAAAAAAAGAAATAAGGTAGAGGATAACAATGGCGGCCTTTCAAACTTTTGGGATTTTCGTTTCCCCCAGCTGCAAAATTAAAGAACGCGCCTTTCATTAAAAAAATATAAAGCGACATTTCTAGACGATGCCCATTTTTAAATAAGTGCCCTCCGTGTTTTTAATTTTTTTTTGTTGGACATTAATTTTAGGGCACGCACAAAAGCGCGCCCTTTATCCTTCAAATTTTAGAAGAGATGACATTATTTTTAGAGCGCCCAGTTTTGCGTATCGTAAATTACCGCGTGTCATTGTTTGCGCGTCGTAAAAGGCTGATTTTCTAGTAGTGGGGGACGGGGGCCATGATGCCTTGGTAGATTCCATGATCGATGAGTCTTTCGGCCAAGCATTTGGCACTGTCAAAAGTAATCAGGTTTAAAGCTAACACGTTCCCTTGAATCTGGGGGGATAGTCCCCAAATGTATATTTCCATCTTCTTACTCTTCGGGGTGACCATCCCAGGACACAATACGGCTAGATCACTGAATCTAGCAGAATAGGCTGCAATGTCAGAGCCTGTCATTTTAAAGTTTTGTAGCTCTTGTTCCAGCTTTTGCACTTCACCCCTTGGCAAATACTCTTCCAACAATAAAGTCTTCAATTATTCCCAGCTTATTGAATTTTCCACTTGGAGGGTCAATGACTTAACATGGTTGTTCCAATAGGTAAGGGCCTTCTTAGAGAAAGTGCAAGCTGCAAAATTTACTTTTCTAGCTTCAGGGCATGCACAGATTTCGAAGACTGATGTAGTTTTCTCAAACCACTACATTAGACTGATGACACCTCTGTTTCCATTAAAGGATTTGGGTTTGCCATTAGTGAAGTCTTTGTAGGAACATCCTCTTGTGCGTCCCTGACTGTCTCCCTGGTTAGAATTTGTAGCACCATTTCCTGCTTCACTAGTAGCGTTAGTGATGATTTATGATATGGCAGCTGCCACAGCAGCCATTACAGCAGGCTTGAAAATGGCAGGGTCGAATTGTGGAGGTGGTGGCGGTAGTGCTGGTGTTGTTTTGGTGTTGTTCTTGCGCCTGTTTAAATTTCTTGGTGGCATACTTTTGCCACAAAGTTCAAAGATGAATGATGATAAGTCTTCCATATTAGTCACAAATCGGATGTCTTGGAACTAGATTATATCAGTTCTATATATTATGTTCCGACTTTAAAGTACTTGCAAACAATTCATAACAGAATTCTATGTAAAATAAACTTATGAATTTTAATAGTGACTACTCAAATTAAATTTTGTGCCTTGATCCATACCAGGTTCTTCTAAAAACCACTTGGTGTATACAAGCTATATATAATTAAGATTGAATAGACCATCAGATAAGTGGGTTTACCCTAATCCCAAAATCAAACAAGGAATGGGACTCAAAGCGGACTCACCAATCCTAAGTCTATAGGATCTTAATTATATAGAACTCTGACGTATACATTAAGCAATCATAGATTCACCATGAGTAAACCATTTGTACAACTAATGTTATGAAACTTGTAGAAACACTCCCAATGAAATAAAATGCATGCCAATTTCATTGATATAATTTAGTACACAGTGTTTTTGGAAATTTTGACCTCGATGTAGGTCTACATTACATTAATGTAAAAGAATTTTTTGACAACATTACAAACCCCCAAATAGTGGAGTCACTTAATCATAGGGTCGAATATATATAGCAAAGAGTAGCACCAATGCCTATTCATAAACCTAGTCTATATCAAAATGCGAGTAGTGTGTGCACCACTCATGGCAGGTGTTGCTCTGAGGGCCATGAAATGAAGTTACGAAATTTTGCATTGCCTTAGTCTCTGTTATGGATTCCTCCACTTGGCGTTCTGCCACTATCATACGTCCTTCTAATGCAGCTTGACGTTTCCCAAAAAATTTTAACCTCGGCTCAAACTGCAGTCACTTCTTCCTGAAGAGCCTCAGTGTGGTCCCTGGTTTGATCATGGTCTTCATCCAGGCAAGGAAGGTGAATTGCGATGATTTCGATTGTCGCACAAATTTCCATGATGTGGTGGGCGGATGCCCTAGCTTCTTCACCATCGTGAGCGATGCGACAAAGAGAGCCCTGTCTGCTGAGCCCCCTCTATCGAGGTTCTAGAAACCTCGTTCCATACCATAGGGTGAGCGTTATCCGTGTTCCTAGTTCCATCTTTTCAAATCTACTGCCAATCAAGGCATCGGGCTCTGAAAATTCCATATGGGAATAGGGTTTTGGACAGCCTATGGTGGATTGTAGACCTCTGGTTTCGAGTCGTTGTCGTCCTGATTCTCTGAATCGTGTTTTTCCTCTGAATCGTCTTCGGGGTCCTCCTCCATTATTTGCTCAGGATCCTCTTCTACCCGACCACCATTTCCCTGGTTAGGGAAATATGGGTCTCCAGGTACATGAAATCTAGCCATTGTGTCTGTGCAAGATTAAGGATATGAGAAATATATGAAAACTTAAGTTGTAGTGTTTTTTAGGGAAAATAAATTTTAAATAGCAATATTTTTAATAAAATTTGTGGCCCATACCGGGTCCTCCTATAATTACTTAGTGTATACATGTTGTATATAACCAAGATTGAATAGACCGTCGGATAAGTAGCTCCACTCTAAACCCACAACTAAATAAGGAACAGGATTTAAAGCAGAAATCACAAACGCTAAGTCTATAGAACCTTAATTATATATAACCTTAACGCATGCACCTTGCAATTATAGATCTACCAATAAGGGTCTTTAGCTTTTATGTGAAGGATTTGATTTATTCTGGCGAGAAGGTTACTTACGACTACTAGTTTTTATATCGTGGTCTAAATATTGTTTTTATGGTTCTTATAGTATCATAAATACTCCTATAGTATTTTTAAACTTTTATGTTTGATTCTAGAGTTTATTGGTATGAGGAGTTGGTATGTTTTAGACTTGTTGTTCACCATGACCATTCCTCGGCATACGTTGATCACATCGCGGATAAATATAGTTGATCAGGCTATATTCATCACTGATCTGATTACATACCTCGATGCCTGCTCGTAGTGTTCAACTCATCTCAATACTTTTTGTTTTGTTACCATTATGATGTTGAACTAGTGAGTATGATTGTACTTATACTTTTATAAAAATATCATAATATTTTAAAGTATACTTGTACAAAATGTTACTTCAGAGTATTTTAGTCCCATTGTATTTATAGTTTTTATATCTTACGTGGTTTGATATACTTAGTTCACTATAAACAATGATCTGATACCAATCTGTCGCACCCCCAAACCGCGGAAACGTCCGAGGGCGGATAACGTCATGTACAGTATCATAACAGTTGAGTAATAGTAAAGAAAGCAAAGACACCCATCATAAATATAATCTAAATGGTTACATTGTTGCACAAGTTACATGTTTCCAAATAAATTACAATATGATGACAAAATGAGTTTTTAACTGGCACCTTAGCTTCCCGTCCTCAAAATTTGGTGATTACATGTATTACTGATTCCCTGAGAATACAAGTCATTTTGAAAAAGTGTCAATAATTAAGTTGGTGAGTTCATAAACGTTTTGTCTAAGAAAATGTATGCCTTTTCATGTAAGAAATCGTATTTGTATCTAGAAAATCTGATATTTTTCATAAATAAGTTGTAAGCCGTTGTTCGTAAAAATAATAGTGCTTTTTCTAGAAAATCCAATATTTTCTGTAAAATGAATTATAGTCTTAATTGTTCCAAGAGCGAAATGTATAAGTATTTTCCATACTTAAAATAGAATATGTAGTTTTATACGTATATAAAACCATTTAAGTAATTGTATTTGTTAGCTTCGTAAACCAAATGTATTGTTAATACCCCATGCGATTTATTATAACCATGCTAGTGACTCAGTCGTCCTGTAACGACGTTCTTTAGGTGTCGGAATGTTATGACATTTGTCACCCCAGACCTGTCGGTCTAACTGTAGCTAACAGTTTAGGTTCGGGATTATCAGTCCCATATATTTCTATATACAAGTATCATGCTCTCCCTACAAGAGATTCTGGTTACAGTTATAGGACTTTATGCAGTACTTAAAAATCACCATGAAGCCAAATGTCTCACAAATTTATTCATTAATAGGTTTACGTCAAATGAAATGAAAATCCTTTTTCTTGTATGTATTACCTTTTCGTCGCATAAAAATAATCATATTTTTGTATAATTATTTATTTGTCCCCAAAGGGTAAAATAGCGTGAATATTTCCACAAACCATACCTATTATAGTTTGTAAATGTACGTTCTGATGAAATGAAAACTGTTGCGTTTTAGCAACCTTGTGTGAAAAGTTTATAATTTTAGTAGCAACGTTATTTTATGTAACTAACATTTTCACATAAATTTATATATAAAATTGTAACACCCAAACAAACTCAAGCCAATTTAAACTTTTATAAACATTTCAAATCCATTAAATATTACACACTTGTTTTCAAAATATATCATATCAGAGTATCCCATAAACAAATTCACAAAAAGTGAGGAGTTGTACAGTCACGCGTTTGCCTTGCCCCGATCCCCTGAAGTACCTAAAACAATAATCTGAAATTGTAAGCCCGAAAGCTTAGTGAGTTCCCCCAAAATACCGATACACATACAGTCCACATAATGGTGACAGCAACATCATAACATAACAAACTGAAAAAAGAATGCAACGGGCCCACAGCTTTACAGACTAGATTACCCCCTAGGCCCACAGTGTGAGTATGGATTGCCTTGCGAGCCCACAACTCACATATAGCTTGCCATCGAGCCCACAATACAAGTCTCCCTTAGCCCATAACTGGAATGCTCCTGGGTTTGTTGGTTACCGCACAAAGCAGTCCCACCTCAACCCATCCCACATAACATATCAACATATAACATAACTAACATAACCACTGAGCATGCAGATAATCATACAACAAAACAGGTAGTCATACATATCTACCTAACTGGCTTAACCACTGAGCATGTATTACTAACTCAAACTCAAAATATCAGTAACTACTAAGATATCAAATCCAATAGGCCGGGCTTGGTGCCTTTGACCCCTTAGTATAATGAGGATAACCCACCTTGCAAATGTCGGCTCGGTAACTAAACTCCAACTCTCAGATCACGGCCACAAACTTCACCACCTATTATCATAATAGAACCATACTCGTAAGTTCTTGACCTCCAAAGGTACCCCATAAGTCAACTAGTCAACCCCCTGGTCAAAGTCAAGGTCAACAGTCCATGTTGACCCTTACTCGTCGAGTACCCTCGGCTACTCACCGAGCTCCTCAAGATACTCGTCCACTAGCCGAGTGTGACATCCCCAAAATCACGGCCAGAAAAGACCGATTTTGTTTATGCTTTATAAAAATCAGAGTACTTCATTTTATAAAAAGGTTGCGGAATTTGTTCCCAGAAAAACATGGTAAATACGTTATTAAAACATTTTCGAAGAAATGTATTTATTTCATTTTAAAACATTTGGGATGTCATCGTTAATACAGGAACATAAGCATAAACAGAACTTACAATTATTCACACTAGTGGTCTACATCTCTTTAAATCTCTCAGTGTAATGTCACTTCATATCAACACCTGTGGTATAAATAAACTGAGTGGGTCAGGTTGGGAAACCTGGTGAGCACATAGGGATTTCAATCCCACAATGTTATACCATATATATAGTTTAAAATTCACAAAATATACAATTTCACCATACATATATATAAACAACTCTTATCCCACCCCGTCGATCCTCGCAACGAGGCTATCCATACTCTCGGACCTAAGATTAGTCGTTTTACCTACTCCATACTCTCGGATCAGAAATGAATGAATTTACCAAATCCATACTCTCGGACTAGGGACGAATGACTAATCCATACTCTCGGATTAAAGATGAATGATTATGCCTAATCCATACTCTCGGATTAAAGATGAATGATTATGCCTAATCCATACTCTCGGACTAGGGACAATAGCTAATCCATACTCTCGGATTAACGACGAATGATTATGCCTAATCCATATTCTCGGACTAGGGACAATGACTATGTCTAATCCATACTCCCGGATAAGTGACATATACTAACTTCTATTCTCTGAGTTTAACTCACTTGTACTCGTAAGAATATACTACCCAATATTCCTCATATTTAATTTAGGTCTACTCTTTATCCTAAATTATCAAATATAATCAGGTATGTTCTTTAACACGAATTTCAAGCAACATCAATTAACTCGCACATAAACATATAATTAATACTTCAATCAATACTTGTATTAAAATCATGTTCATGAAAGGGACTATGCACTCACAACACGTAAATTATATAATAAATACTTCATATCTATGTGTAAGATGAAAGGGACCATGCACTCACAACACGTAAATTATATAATAAATACTTCATATCTATGTGTAAGATGAAAGGGACCATGCACTCACAACACGTAAATTATATAATAAATACTTCATATCTATGTGTAAGATGAAAGGGACCATGCACTCACCTGAGAAGGTGGTGACTCGGTACTCGGACAACGCTTCGTTTACTTTAAAATAATTTCCTTCGACGAAACCTAGTATTATCACCAATAGATTTTAGTTTATTATTCGCCGAGACTAATTAATAGTCTAGCTATTATTACTATTATATAAGCGTTAAAAAAAAATACTTATATAACCCATAATAATAGCCCAAGTATTTATTATATGTTCTTAATAACGTTCATATAATTAAATAAAAACTATATTAAAAATAGCGTAGACGTAGCTCACTTACAGCGGGTTTTATAGAACACCAGGCTTTGCTTGGAGCAGCGTTTCCGAGCCGAAAAGCTCTTCTTCTCGGAGCCGTCGAGCACTCCGGGGCTTCCGCCTCGTGCTAGGGAGGTTCCTTAGGCTTTTCGGGGGATTTCGGGGCTAGAGAGAGGTTCTAGAGAGAGAGTAAAGAGAAGAAAAAATGGGAAAGGTGTGAAGAAAATGAGGGTGGGAGAGGTGGTATTTATAGGGTGAAAATGGCTGAACTTGGTGCCACATGTCACCATCTAGTGGCAAGACTTGGGGAGAAAGCAATGGCCAAGATTGTGCCACATCACCCATTTTCGCACAACACACTTCCGACTTCTAAAATCCGTAACTTTCACATACGACCTCCGTTTTTGACGTTATTTACATCCACGCGTAGGTAAAAATAATATCTACAACTTTCATTTTGACCCCATCGGCTAATTCTCGACCGATTTTAAATTTAACAGTACGAGGCGTTTAGACTGTTAAATGACCGCGAAGAATTCGTAACTCCTTCATACGGACTCCGTTTTCGTCTGTCTTTTTACCGTTGAGTTCCTATTAATGAGATCTTCAACTCTCATTTATTTCACGTAAGCCAAAAACCGCTCGAACTAAAATTCGAGTTTCGTGCTGTACATTGCTAAGTCGAATCTTAGAAAAATCATAACTTCCTCATACGAAGTCAGATTTGGGCGTTCTTTTTATCGACGCTCTTAGTTTAACATATTCTACGACTTTTGTTTAGAATTCTAAGGCTAAAAAGTCTTCTATCGTAAATTCATTATTTACGTCTTCCGGTGCCGTGTCGGTTTTGCCGTAAAACTTCGTCGGGCCATAACTTCTTCGTTATAACTCGGATTTCGGCGTTCTTTATATGTACGGAAACCTTGTGACATATTCTAAAACTTGGTTAAGACTATTCATTCTAAATAATCTTTTGTCAAAAAGTCATTTTTGACCCCTATTGCCTCTAAATTGACTAGCCCGGATCTGCGGGCGTTACAATTATCTCCCCCTTAGAATGATTACGTCCCGGAATCATCAACGAAACAAGGATCGTATAATGACTCCATACGTCATCTCTTCATCCTAGGTAATAATTATAACTTCTTTATTCCTTCAAGTCTATCTCTTAGACTTATTGACTGTAAGCAGTACTTGATCGTGCACCTGCTCTCTACCTCATATTAGACTCCAAATTATGACCTATCATCATGTGATGTACGTTTAGACTCAGGTCTCTTAAATTCTAAAATAGACTAAGCCTTCCTTCATGTTCTAATGTGATATAATCATACTTTAACATGTAGCATTTCTAGCTACCAACGAGCGCGATACTTCTATTGATCGCTTTGATTATTAATCGTTTGGTTTAAGTTGGAATCTATATCAAACTTGGTTCTCTGAACAACGTAACCTACTCATCGTAGTCGGACTCAAGGTGATATGACCACTAGGGTCGGGATAACAACAATCTTCTTAGTCATTACCGAAACAATGGTAACGGCATACTTGAATAAAACGAAATCAATTACTGGCTTCTTGGTAACCTTGTGACTTTCCCTGATCCAAGTGTGAGTCCTGTGCTTCCGGTAGTATAGGCCTCTACTACCAATCACACCTACTCATACTCGTCCCAAGTATTGTCTCGCAGTTTTTCCAAGTCACCATACAAGAAAACCATACAACAACTTAACACATCAGATAACAAAACAAAGGTTTTATATTATTTCTTGAAACTGTTACATAGGTGTTCAAGTTCACCCTAGACTATGCCTCTAACGGGCTACATCGTGAGGTACTATCTACACGATTACTCCATAACTCGATCCTCGGATGTCAAGCCTTCACTCTTGAATCCTTGCATTGTCATTTGCTTCGTCAAGGATCATTTGAAATGCTCTCGCCTTTGGCTTTGGTGGTACATTTGGCTCTGTAGCCCCTTCTCTCTTTGGGCAATCTTGTTTGAAGTGTCCTTCTTCTCCACACTTAAAGCAGACTTCTCTCTTGGTTGTGCATTCGCTGGCGTAATGACCAGTCTTCCCGCATTTAAAGCATGTCGTATATTTAGAGCATTTCCCGATGTGCTTCTTTCTACACTTGTCACACCATTGCGTTCCTTCTTCAAACTTCGAGAATTTTCTCTTCTCGCTGGACCTTGAAGATCCTTCAAACTTTCTCTTCTCGCCAACCTCCATCTTGCTGGAGGCTCTTTCCTTGATCATATCTTCGACAGACTTGGCAGCCCAGATAGCTGCCTCTATAGTAGGTGCTTGACGCACTGGCACCGCGTACTCCCATGGAAGTCCTTTTGCGTACTTGTCGATTTTCGTCAGCTCATCCGGAACAAGACGCAAGGCGAACTCCATCTTCTCTGTGAACTTGTTGGTGTATTCATCGATTGACATGCTTCCCTTCTTCAGGGTTAGAAACTGGTTCTCTAGCTCAAGCAGGTTTTGAGCTGAGCAGTACTTTCGTTTGAATTGCACCAGAAATTCTGCCCATGTCAGTTGCAGAGGCTCATTAGGGCTCAGAGTCTTCCCCAAGGTATTCCACCAACGTACAGCGCCTCCTCGAAACTGACGCACTGCAAATGTGGTCTGTAGCTTCCCTCTACAACCGCATGTCATGAAGGCTAACTCCATCTCCGAGATCCAATCCATGACCCCGATCAGATCCTCCTTTCCAGTGAAAGTCGATGGCTTGCAAGTCAGAAAATCCTTGTACTTGCATCCATTCCTCTCGACCTCTTCATCTTGGTTGTTTTGTCGAACTATTGGTGGGTTGACTTGACCAACAGTCCCACTGTAGTTTCCTTCCTCAGTTTGCCCTTTGTTCAACTCGGGCTGTTCGATCTGAATAGTGGCTTCCTCACGATTTTGCTGGAGCAAACGTCTAGTTTCCTCCATTTGACGATCCAACATCGCTTGGATCATCGCTTGCACTCCGGCCATTGTGACTGGCTCAGCGGCGGCTTCCATCACCGGTATTTGCTCAATCACTGGGGGTTGGTTTCTGTTCCCATTTGCATTCACGTTTCCGCTATGGGTTCTTGCCATCTTGATCTATACACCAAATAAGGTAAATCTAGATCTTTACTTAGGATTGACGGTTAAATCATCCTTATCACTCCAAAACGTTTATATGCTAGTTCTAATATCGTAGTCGTACGTTTAGAATCCTAAACACATAAGGTTTCCAGATCCGGTCGGCAACAGACCATAGATCCGAACAACTAACAACATATCAGGCACAAGTATTTAGCACATAAAAGCATTTTAGGCATAATTCCTAAAATAAGCTAGTGCTCACACCTCACAATCATCGCTTAGCATTCTAAGTTTAAGTCTAGAAATAAATCCATATTCCTAGTTCGCTTAAACTAATGCTCTGATACCAACTGTGACATCCCCAAAATCACGGCCAGAAAAGACCGATTTTGTTTATGCTTTATAAAAATCAGAGTACTTCATTTTATAAAAAGGTTGCGGAATTTGTTCCCAGAAAAACATGGTAAATACGTTATTAAAACATTTTCGAAGAAACGTATTTATTTCATTTTAAAACATTTGGGATGTCATCGTTAATACAGGAACATAAGCATAAACAGAACTTACAATTATTCACACTAGTGGTCTACATCTCTTTAAATCTCTCAGTGTAATGTCACTTCATATCAACACCTGTGGTATAAATAAACTGAGTGGGTCAGGTTGGGAAACCTGGTGAGCACATAGGGATTTCAATCCCACAATGTTATACCATATATATAGTTTAAAATTCACAAAATATACAATTTCACCATACATATATATAAACAACTCTTATCCCACCCCGTTGATCCTCGCAACGAGGCTATCCATACTCTCGGACCTAAGATTAGTCGTTTTACCTACTCCATACTCTCGGATCAGAAATGAATGAATTTACCAAATCCATACTCTCGGACTAGGGACGAATGACTAATCCATACTCTCGGATTAAAGATGAATGATTATGCCTAATCCATACTCTCGGACTAGGGACAATAGCTAATCCATACTCTCGGATTAACAACGAATGATTATGCCTAATCCATATTCTCGGACTAGGGACAATGACTATGTCTAATCCATACTCCCGGATAAGTGACATATACTAACTTCTATTCTCTGAGTTTAACTCACTTGTACTCGTAAGAATATACTACCCAATATTCCTCATATTTAATTTAGGTCTACTCTTTATCCTAAATTATCAAATATAATCAGGTATGTTCTTTAACACGAATTTCAAGCAACATCAATTAACTCGCACATAAACATATAATTAATACTTCAATCAATACTTGTATTAAAATCATGTTCATGAAAGGGACTATGCACTCACAACACGTAAATTATATAATAAATACTTCATATCTATGTGTAAGATGAAAGGGACCATGCACTCACAACACGTAAATTATATAATAAATACTTCATATCTATGTGTAAGATGAAAGGGACCATGCACTCACAACACGTAAATTATATAATAAATACTTCATATCTATGTGTAAGATGAAAGGGACCATGCACTCACCTGAGAAGGTGGTGACTCGGTACTCGGACAACGCTTCGTTTACTTTAAAATAATTTCCTTCGACGAAACCTAGTATTATCACCAATAGATTTTAGTTTATTATTCGCCGAGACTAATTAATAGTCTAGCTATTATTACTATTATATAAGCGTTAAAAAAAATACTTATATAACCCATAATAATAGCCCAAGTATTTATTATATGTTCTTAATAACGTTCATATAATTAAATAAAAACTATATTAAAAATAGCGTAGACGTAGCTCACTTACAGCGGGTTTTATAGAACACCAGGCTTTGCTTGGAGCAGCGTTTCCGAGCCGAAAAGCTCTTCTTCTCGGAGCCGTCGAGCACTCCGGGGCTTCCGCCTCGTGCTAGGGAGGTTCCCTAGGCTTTTCGGGGGATTTCGGGGCTAGAGAGAGGTTCTAGAGAGAGAGTAAAGAGAAGAAAAAATGGGAAAGGTGTGGGAGAGGTGGTATTTATAGGGTGAAAATGGCTGAACTTGGTGCCACATGTCACCATCTAGTGGCAAGACTTGGGGAGAAAGCAATGGCCAAGATTGTGCCACATCACCCATTTTCGCACAACACACTTCCGACTTCTAAAATCCGTAACTTTCACATACGACCTCTGTTTTTGACGTTCTTTATATCCACGCGTAGGTAAAAATAATATCTACAACTTTCATTTTGACTCTGTTGGCTAATTCTCGACCGATTTTAAATTTAACAGTACGAGGCGTTTAGACTGTTAAATGACCGCGAAGAATTCGTAACTCCTTCATACGTACTCTGTTTTCATCTGTCTTTTTACCGTTGAGTTCCTATTAATGAGATCTTCAACTCTCATTTATTTCACGTAAGCCAAAAACCGCTCGAACTAAAATTCGAGTTTCGTGTTGTACACTACTAAGCCGAATCTTAGAAAAATCATAACTTCCTCATACGAAGTCAGATTTGGGCGTTCTTTTTATCGACGCTCTTAGTTTAACATATTCTACGACTTTTGTTTAGAATTCTAAGGCTAAAAAGTCTTCTATCATAAATTCACTATTTACGTCTTCCGGTGCCGTGTCGGTTTTGCCGTAAAACTTCGTCGGGCCATAACTTCTTCGTTATAACTCGGATTTCGGCGTTCTTTATATGTACGGAAACCTTGTGACATATTCTAAAACTTGGTTAAGACTATTCATTCTAAATAATCTTTTGTCGAAAAGTCATTTTTGACCCCTATTGCCTCTAAATTGACTAGCCCGGATCTGCGGGCGTTACACCGAGTCCCCAGAGTGACTCATCGAGCTCCTATGGTTTGCGATCAAACCCTAAGGCTACTCATCGAGTTTTCCTTCTTGCAACTCCATAGGTTCACACGCATTCATCAATTTTGGGAAACATTAACCGACTCGCCGAGTTGTTCATCCAACTCATCAAGTCTACGACAATCTTCATCGGAATCACCACGTTATTCATCCAACATGTCGAGTTCAATTCCTATCTTCATATGACTCGCCGACTCGACTATGCGACTCGTCAAGTCCCTTAATCCCTTTAACCATGTAGACTCTTTTTAAGCTATGCCAAGGCCCCAAATTGCAGATCCAACTTCCTTAGGCATGCTTATCACATAAAGTTGCGAACTTTACATGCAAGCAAGGCTTTAAGACCCTAAAATGGAACAACTAAGCTTTCAATGAAGTCACATCCTTTAGAGAAGGCTCATACTAGACAATGTTGATGGCTTTATGAATCTAGAAGCCAAGGGGAGTCCAGATCTGAAGTTACAACTTCATATCATGGCTTAAACACAAGAACCCTTACCTAAACTTATGCACAAAAGGGTTTAGGAGAAAATAAGACAAGGGAAAAACGATCTAATACCTTCAAGAGAGCCCTTTCTGATGTAGAACTTGAAACCCATAAACTCTTGCTTCAACTAGCTTGCTTCCCAAGTGATTCCTTCACCAAAACTTCCCTCCAAGCTTAAGCCTCCAAAGAATACACACACACTCGAATTAGGGCCTTTCTGGATAATGAATGGACTGTAGAGACGCCAAAGGAGGCTTGTGCTTCTTTAAATAAGGTGCAAAACCGCGGAATTTAGGGTTTCATCTGCCAGCTCCTACTCGTCGAGTCCCTTCTTGGACTCGGCGAGTAGGCCACTAAATTCGTGAACCAACCCGCTATTACTCAACGAGTAGGGCAACCAACTCGTCAAGTAGACCTTGGAAACAAAAGAATTCTTATTTAAATCAATACCTGAGAATCAGGGCGTTACAAAAATATAAGACAACATAAGAAATGATTTGTATATTTACACAAGTAGTCTTGTGTTTTATTTGTATTCCCCCTATAAAACATAGAAAAATCTTAAAAATGTGGGGGTATGAACTCACCTTATATGAATTTGTGGTTTGATAATGAGGTGACGGTGATGATCTTTAAGCTAGAACACTTGGAGGTAGTCGTATCCTAATCATTTTTAACACATAATAATATGTAAATTTGATGAACTAACATAAAAATGTATTTGTAAGAACATGATATTAGATGAGAAATACTTACAAAAATCTTGAATTAGTTTGCAAGATAATATTGTCTTTGAGAGAAAACAAGAATGGAATGAATTAGTTTTGAAGGTTTGAGAGAATAAGTGTTTGATTTTTAAAGAGAAATTATGTTGGAATGTAACTGTAAATGAGGTTTAATGGATCCTAAATCGTGCATGTGTATCTATATATATATATATATGTGTGTGTGTGTGTGTGTGTGTGAAAGAAAGGATAAGGTGATGTGAGGTTTTGCATTGGTTTGAGTAATTAATCACCTAGTAAAATTAAATCAATTAATCAAGTGGCATCTTATCTAAATGAATAAAGGAGATTTCAGCCAAAAAGAGGATGATTTCGGTCCTAGCATGAACGAAATCACCTAATGTACTCATCATTGAGTTGATTTCGGTCCTAATGTCACCTATATGAGATTTCGGTCCTTATGTGTGGAGTTTTCTACCTTAATGGTCCTTAAACTTAGTGTTTTCGGTCACGGTGAGTCCAAGAGAGGAGATTTCGATCAAGGTGTGGGGTTTTGATTTAATACAACCAAAATCTTATAAACAATTTATAATATTTGACTTTTGTTGACTCCTTTTTGTCTTGTTTTGTCTTATGTGATATTATGTTAGTTGTTTTAACTTCCAAAGTTTCTTTACCACATGGTTTTCAAAGTATATGTATATAATAACTTATATAAACATGCCTCTTTTCATTCATAGTCTAATTGCATAAATGTTACGTTATGAATCCACTCGTAAATTGTTAAAGGTTAGACCTTGTTTGATCTGGAATTTTTCCAAGTTGTGACAATATATATATATATATATATATATATATATATATATATATATATATATATATATATATATATTGTCAACATTATTCCTTTTTTTTTCATGAACTTATTAATGTAATTGTTTTTTAATTGACATCTCATTGGAAAGACTTTATGATTATCTAGTATGCATCATTTTTCATCAACAACTAAAAAGTGATCATTCAGTCTCTCTTTAATCATGTTTTCTGCATCCAAAATGTATATCTCTCAATCCTTATTTAATCATGTTGGTGTTCTTACTTTTGTATTGATATACAGGGCATGTATAGAGTTATCAATGTGTTAAATGGAGTGTTGGTTGTATTTTGGTGGAACTTTGCTCAGCTAGTAAAGTAAAAGCTTGGGTTCTATTTAATATATGATATAAAAAATTAATTTCATAGGGAAGAAAATACGTTTAGAATTCCTTCAAACACAGATATCTTATGATATCTTCCCCAAAAATCAATTGCATCACTGATTGATTTGAATCTCTCAATCAGAGCCTTTGTTTACCATCGGTTGTTTCATCAAGTCTTCACTAGGTTTTATGTGACATCCGGATTTCCAGGTACCATATTTAAATTGTTTATTTTGAGTTATGAGGATGGACTAGACGAGTTGACGCCTAGACTCGTCGAGTAGGAGCGCGATTTGTTGACTGGATTAATGAACGGACTCGACGAGTCGATGGGTGGACTCGACGAGTCTGCGTAGTGGGTGGAAACCCTAAATCCTCAGGCTTGTGCCCAACTTAAGGGGCCTTATGGCCCTTATTTGTGGCTACCAGTCCAGAGAGAGAAACCCTAGTGAGCTTGAGTGTGTGGTGTGAGAAGAAGGGCTATTTTGATCCTTGTTGGTGTGGTTTTTGCAAAGAAGAAGGAGATTCCAGCAAAAGAAGGTGAAGGGGGTTGCTATTTTGTGGTTTCAAGCAAGGAACTCCATCTTTGAGGTATTAAATCGATCCTTCTTCTGTTTTGGTGTAGAACCCTTGAATCTAGGGTTTTCTCTACCCTTTTATTGGCTTGGATATGATGCTTATGATGTCCCTTTGAGTGTTAAACTCTGGATCTAGACCTTGAGAGGTCCATAGAGCCCCAACCTCCCTTCTTTATGTTGTTTCATAAGAGATATGAACCTAGGTTGCTATTTTAGAAGCTATTTCACCAAAAGGAGTCCTATATGTGTTGTATGGGTGTGAAGATTGAACCTTTACATAGTTTTTGAGCCTTGGGAAGTCAAATATGTAGTTTAGAGAAACAGATATGACCTCAGAAGTCATTTGAGTATTCCCATGGAAGGAAATCGCCGAGTCCATAAGGGGACTCGGCGAGTCGAGTCGGGTTGCCCCGCGATTCATGACCAGTGGTAACCCGTCGAGTGAAAGGATAACTTGACGAGTCGAGTGAGGTTTTATGAGGATTATAAGGACAAGCATGGACTCTCCGAGTCACTCGAATGCACTCGACGAGTCTAGACAAAGTTTGACCATTGACTATATTTGACTTTTGTTGACTTTTAGGGTTTGGTTAACACTTGGACTTTTGGACCATTAGAAGGGTAAAATGGTCTTTTATCCTTCTGAGAGAACATTGGAAAGGATTAGTCTAGCCTAGAGAACCGTTATTGATTTGATATGATTGCTTATGTGTTTAGGCGGGGCTTGGTCATTGTTACGAGGTTCAGGGATACCGAGCACGTGAGTTACTAGACAACATACGAGGTGAGTCTTCTCACTATACATTACATAGAGTGGTAATTATGTGTGACCGGAAGGTCCTATGTGCTATGAAGAGTATGGGATATATGTTGATATTTGATATGTGATGCGTATGTGTTATGTTATGTTATGTTATGAGTAGTATGTGTTTGGACCGGAAGGTCATCATGTTATGGACCAGAAGGTCAACAGTGTATGGACTGGAAGGTCTACCAGAGCTGGGATGGAAGTCCCCTGATCCGTACACACTAGCAGAGGATTTATTTTATGATCTTGGGATATGTTTTTATCATGACGACATTTATTAAACATGAGATTTGAGAATATTGAAAGATTTTTATGTTATTTGAAAAATGTGAAATTGTTTTAATTTTTACGTTGTTACATTTTATTAAATAGTTCACTGATATGTGTTATTCTTCATCTAAATTTATACAGTGAAGATATCCTACAATCAATGAAGACTTCCAATCTAGTGACCTGTGAATTACTTTGATATGTTTAAAGGTTGAGTGTGAGAGAATGTGATGTTCAAAAATTGAAGATTTTTAAAGTATGTTAGTTTCTTCAATTTTGATCTGAATTCTTCTTTGATTGCGATAGATATTGCTTATTTGTGTTTAGGTTTCTTAATCTAGAGATTTTCCTCTGCTAAAAGTTTCCTAAGCTGAGGCTTTTATTTTGGCTATTTAGTTCAGATTTCACATTTTCTTTTCTACATTACCAAAATTATGTTGACAATCTAAATGTTTATTATATGCTTGTTCATATACTAAGTTAGTTATCACATTCAATACAATACGTGATATTGAAATTATTTAGAGTTTAGAATGTTTCTTATTAAGAAGAACATTTTCGTGAAAATATAAAATTATAGTGCTCTTTTCCTTCATGCGTGGCCTTATGAATATTGTTGTTCTATTTAACATGGACCCTTCTTGTGAAAATATAGTCAATTTGTATTCAAAGTGTCAAGTTTTCTGAAGTTCACGCAAGTTGCTCGACGAAATTCCTAAACTAAATTTAGTTGCTTTGCATTAATATCAAGGTATATTGGCTTAATACAAATATACAACTTTGCATTCATTTGTTCATTTATAATAATCCATGATATTTTCTTAGGATTTTACTAGAGTTCTAGTTGTAGTTTCCTTGCTTGTATATGAGATGCTATGAATAGACTCAGTGGTGACTCCAAGAAGATCAACCCATTGGTAAGTAATATTCTAATTATCCACTACACATATTTTTTTAAAGCATCAATAGTTTTTAATTCTTTCAAATCTTCATATTTCCTAGGTTCCATTAGACCTTGTGATTAACCATTCAGTTCAAGTTGATGTTTCAAGAAGTGCAAATGTTGTTCAAGAAAACATGTACCTTGAATTTCAACACAATGATGAACGTTTTTCCTCTATGAAATGGGGATAACATGCTTTTGACAACATGATTTTCTAGTATTTGTTCACCAAGTAAATATTTACACATTAAAACCACATCACAGATGAACCTTGCAAATAATCACTGTAATAAGCATAAAATGTTCAAAATTTCAATGAAATGACAGTGAATATTAATAAATTGAAAATAATCACTATAATTTCAAGTTTAACTATCCGTCATCGGAATTAAATTCTATTGGTATAGTTATTTGATTTTTTTGTAAAAACTTTGATGCTTGTTTATTTCGCAAAACATGATTTCATTTAGTTATTTCACTCGTTTTTTTCTGATAAGTAAAATAACTTGGAACAATGGCATTTGGTAATTCTCTACATTGTGACCTAAAATTTAATGGAATATACTTTAATTTTGAATATAATATCTGAAGTTTATAGAAAATATGTTCGGTTTCAAGGTCTATATATGAATTAAATGTAACCTTGCGATTGAAATTTAGATTGGATTCAAAGGCTTATATCTTTGTTGAAATTAAGATATAAGTTTTTATAGCTCTATAGATGGCATATATGGTAGTATCTTCATTATGTTTAGGTGCTTTGTATTTTTTCGGATGAATCACCCTTTTTCATCCACATAAAACAGAATAGACATGTTGTTTGAGGTCAACATTTTAGACTCACTCATTTTCATTATAAAACTCCATATTTCTATATCATATGTTTTAGATGACGATGTATATTCATATTATCATCTCAAATGATCTTTTCTCAAGTATTTGTTAGAACATAAAGATTTACCACTTCATCATTATGTGTAATGATTAACTTGAATTCTTTTTGTTCACAGCATAACAACTTTTGAGCATTTGAATTACATAAAGAAAAAGTAATTTCTAAATTCATTTTTTCTTCTTTGTTTCCAATTAATTGAGCTTGGAATTTCTTTCCTGAAACCAATTCAAAAGATTCCACCAATGTAGAAAAGACTTTCATGGCCATGATTGTTTCTATCAAAGGTATTCAATATTTTAATTTTTTCTTTTTTATTAAAAACCAAAATGCTCTCATTACATAAACATAAATAAATAAACATAAAAAAAATTGTTTTATGCATTTACAATAAACAAAAAATATTTAAATATAAATACATATTTTATTTTTAGTATTGAATTCCATTCCGCCTAACCAAAATTTCACATTCCGATTTTAATTCCAATTCCAATCTTGAATTTTCATATCATAACAATTTTCCAATCTTTAATTTACCTATTTACCCACCCTTAAATTCACATGTAAATCACAGGTGAATCACATATGAGTTACATGTGCTTCATATGTAATTTACATATGAATCACATGTAATTGACAAGTACATCACAAGTGCTTCACACATGAATTACAAATGATTCACATATAATTCACATTAAATCACAAATGAATCACATATGAGTTACATGTGATTCATATGTAATTTACATATGAATCACATGTAATTCACAAGTAAATCACAAGTGATTCCCATATGAATTACATGTAAATAAAAAATGAATCACATATGAATTACATGTGATTCACATGTAGTTCACATGTAAATCAAAAGTGAATCACATACGAGTTACATGTGACTCATATGTAATTTACATATTAATCACATGTAATTCACAAGTGATTCACATATGGATTACATCTCATTCAATAATGAATTACAAGTGATTCACATGTAAATCACAAGTGAATTACATATGAGTTACATGTGATTCATATGTAATTTACATATGAATCACATGTAATTCACAAGTAAATCACAAGTGATTCACATAAGAATTATATGCGATTCACATGTAAATCACACGGCATTCACATGTAAATCACTAATGAATCACATATGAGTCACATATGAATCACAAGTGATTCACATGTCGATCACAAGTGAATCACATAATAATTACATGTGATTCGCATGTAAATAACATGTAATTCACATATGAATTACATGTAAATCACATGTAATTCACATATGATTCATAGGTAAATCACAAGTAAATCAAATATGATTCACATTAGCGTTCTTGCAATAATCAATTTTTGTCACACCCCAAAACCGAGAATGGTGGAAATGTTCTGGAGCGGAGGACATCATGTAATGTATCACAACAATGTAAAGTAGTAAACATGCAACAACATCATCCATTGCATTAATAGTATAATTTTAATTACAAGTGTGTTCTTTCTTAGTATAAGATAACATAATAAATAATCAAAATAAAAGAGGAGTCTTGATTTCTCCGTCTTCACAAAACCTGGTCGTCGTATCTATCTATTTGTGACCTGAGAATACAAGTTATTTTGAAAGCGAGTATCAACAATAAAGCTGGTGAATTCATAAGTATTAATGTGTCATTGATTTGTAAAACTGGAAAGTAAAGACTTGTAAACATTTGGAGAAAAGTTTGTATAAGTATGAAAATGTTTGTAAGTAGTTGTAAACGTTTGAAAACCCTAGAAAATCCATATGATTCCTACTAGTATAAAAAGTAATCTTCTACCAAGACCTAACTGTTTTGAAAGTAGCCTTCTAACCAGACTAGACTATTTTGAAAGTAGCCTTCTACCAAGACCAGATTGCTTTGAAAGTAGCCTTCTACCAAGACCAAACTGGATGCCTATTATTATTATTTTCTACCTCATCGATTATGTGAATATGGCACATGGTAAAGGTATTAATAATATATTAAGCAGATTTTTAATCCATTTGCAATTGTCGTATGCGACGTGTAACTACTGTATTATTTGTAATAAGTGACTACTTTGTACTAATTTTCCTTAATTGAGGGTTAAGGCATTATGTGATGGCTAGAACCCATACTATAAGCTCTCTATCAAGAGATTTTGGGAACCAAACACGAACCTACATGATTGCAAGCCATGAACATCCACATTACTATGATCATGTATACCCAATATAATTATCACAAAGTATTAGTGATTCATTGGTATAGTTAGATCCTGAACTTGTTCCATGCTATTGCACCTTGTTATGTTAGTTTTGTTATCGTGTAATGTAAGTGTAATCGTGTAAGCATATCTATGTAACGTATTCATGTAAGCGTATCTATGTAAACGTATTCATGTAAGCGTATCTATGTAAACGTATTCAAGTAAGTGTATTCATGTAACATGTAATGTATCAGTATAGACTCATGAATGAACTGACTCTTGTGTGATTCCTTGTACTTGGAATGGTAAATAGTATCTCCTAACTACACCTATTATAGTTACTAGTGACGTACAAGTATAACCGGAAGTATACCTTTGCTACCCAAAGGTACTAAACTAACTAATGGAACCTTTATACCTATATATGTATACATGGTATATAATTAATATTTAGACGACCTTCGGACGAGCAACCGATGCCCTAAGGCCACATCCCAACGAGGAAAAGAAAATAAAGCGAGCTAGCCGTCCTAAGTACTTTAAACAATATTTATATAACTATACATACCTAGGCATTCATTTGACAATATAAAAGCGTAAAAGAAGTTTTGTAAAACCTTTAAAAAGTTTAATACTAGGAAAAGATGACTTGATGTCAGTTTATAAACCGATTTGAAAGTATTTTGTTTGATAAGGCAGTTTAAGTATAAGGAAAACATTTGTTTGAAAACGCATTTGTAACAGAGTTTGAAAGGAAACTTACAATATGTAAGACAGTTTGATAAAGAGTTTTAAACATGTAAAAACGTTTAAGAAAGTCATTTGAAGAAATCTGTTTGGTAAAACAGTTACCGTATAGTAAATCCATTTGCATGCTAGTTATTAATCACATGTGATTGATATAATAACTAAACATGATTCAACTTGTATTCCCCCATAAAGCATTTATAAACATTTAAAAACATTTAAAAGATTAATTAAGGGGTATGAACTCACCTGCATTGAGCGGATCGGATGGAAGTGTCGGACCAGTGCTTGGTGTCAAGTGAAGACTTAGACACACACAATGATCCTAATAACATATGAAGACATATGTATATATAATTAGTGATTATAACTCTAATTAAACATGCATAAACATCCTAATGTGAGGAAAAAACTTTGGTCATAGTGTTAGGAGGCTATTGGGTTGCATCTAAGGAGTGTATGGTCTCACTATGGAGTTTACACTTCAAATGGTCACCCTATATGTGTTTACGGTTGAGGGACCATTTCCCCCATGAGTTTACGGCTGTAAAATCATGAGGATGGTGTATTTGAGTGCTTCAAGGTCTTTTACCTCAAAAAGAAGTGTCCTAGGGTTGAATCAAAGGCTTAGGAAGTGGTTGGGGCTTAAAATGGCACACTTATTGGAGTTTACGGTCCTTGGACTACCATTAAGAGTTGGTGACCATAAACCCATGAGTTTACGGTCGTAAACTGATGGTTACTCCCACAATTTCGTGCTTTGGTATTCCTAGTTCATGCATGCAAGGTTCTAGTCTCTTGTCCAAGCATTAGAAGGTGTTTAGGGGCATCAAAACACCCTTTTTAGGGTAAGAATCTCGGAAGTCCTAACTCTCTTGGATTTAGCTCTCCACGCTTTCCGAAGCATATCAAGCCTTCCCAAAGTGAGACTTCCAAAAGGATTTGGTCTCTCATTTGGAATTCCAAGGTTTCTTTTTCTTGCTTCTCTTCCTAGTCAAGGGCCACTCCCTTCTGCTTCTCTTCCCAGTCAAGGGCAACTCCCTTACGACGGTAGGTCAGCGGGACATAGAATTTAGCGAATTCCATAAGCGTCTTCAGAGCTGACAAATTCTCAACGGTTTTGATCTTTGGAAGGGTCCTCAAGAATTCCCACATCACTAATAGTGTATCTTAGGAATTCAACTCTTCAATTCTAAAACTCGTATTTAGAGAACTTCGCGTAAAGTTTCTCTGGTCGTAATGTTTCCATGGTCCATTGTAGATGCTCTTTATGATTTCCTTCTTACTACGAGAGTAGATAAGTAAGTTATTTATAAGGACAATGACGAACTGATCCAAGTAAGAATGGCGTACCCTACTCATTAAGTTCATGAATACTACGGGCGTATTGTTCCGATCCGAAGGATATCACTACGGACTCGTAGCGTCCGCATCGAGTTTGAAAGGTTTTCCTCGGGGAATCCTTCACTAACACTCGCAACTGGTGATATTTGGATCTTGGGTCAATTTTCGAAATGCACCTCGTTCCTTGCGGTTGATCAACCAATTCATCTATGCGAGGCGGAAGGTGATGATTTCTAATGGAAGTCCTGTCGAGGTCTGCGCTACAAGGACTTCCCAATGTGTTACCCATCATAGTACTTATCTCGCCTAAGTACGTTTAACTGCGAAGTTCTGATGGGATCCGGTGCATTAGAGTTGGTATGATCGCATCCGCTGAAGTCTGTCTCCTTGAATAATAAGACCGGAGCTCTCAAAGGTGAGGAGCTTGGTCTTCTTATTCTATTGCTGAGTAGTCTTTAAACTTTTTTGGACGGTTCTTGTATCTCCGTTGGTGTGGGACCTTAGGGCGATCAGGTTACAGGAGTCGTATTGGATTCTAAGTTCGTTCGCATGACGATGCAAGTACTCGTAATCTTGTGTAGTCTCCATCCTGAAGTTCATATTAGAAGCCATACATGGTTCATCAATCACAGTCTCGTGTATATGAGTCGTATATAATTAAGATTGAAAAGGTAGTCGAATAAATGATTCTTCTTTAACCTCACATCCCAACGAGGAAAAGAGTTAAAGTGGAATCATCAATTCTAAACCTGTAGAACCTTCACTATATACCACCCCTATGTATACATTCTTCATTGATAGATCAACCATATGGGTCTTTGGATTGAACTTGACGTACTGTACAAGTGGTACTTCGGGGAGGTTTGCTGAGGTTTCTTCGAGAAGGTTATGAAACATGAGGTACTCTATGCATGAGTACTTCAGAGTTCTGGGATGACTGCTTCACCAGAAAGACGATTTCGAAGAAAGAGATGTGTGCACAAAACTGGTATTGTGCGAATCGAGTTGACTCAGATCGTAAGATAATGTCGATCTTACTTAGAAGTCAAAGACGTTAGATTTGAACATAAAGGCGTTACAGACAAAACACAACAGAGCAACTTTTAAAAGACTTACAGTACTTTAGAGTACTACAGGAATGCTGCTGCGAATAAGTTATACTACAAAAGGCAAGTATACGTAGCACAAGGGTCCCTTAACTGACAGGATCTCGCAAAAGATAAGGCTCAAGTGGCACTAGTTTTAAACATGTTTTATGGGTCTGTTACAAAGAAACGCCTTGATTACATTAACGTGGGTCCAGAGTAGTCTCTCCTGCGGTAGTGATCCTTAATATTCACCCGTCTGAGCCGGAGTTCTTTGTTATGGGACAATCCTTTTTGAGGTGTCCAGTCTCGCCACATTGGTGGCATGTCTAACTCGTACTAGCATTGGCGGTGGAAGTGAGGTGTCGGGTTGGAGTTATATGGACGTGGGTACTTTCATTGTTCTTTCCTTTTGGACAATCCCTGTGATAGTGTCCTATCTCACCACAGCTATAGCAAGCCTGGCTGGCTCCGGTGGTGGAGGTGGCTCTACAGAAACGGGCAATGTGCCCCAGTCTATTGCAATTGGTACATTGCAATCCTCGGCAGGCTCCATTATGATGATAGCTACACTTTTTACACTTCGGGAGTGTTTCCTCATAACGCTTGGCCGGTACGGAGGAGGTAGGAGTCACCACTAGTTGTTGTCGCATTGCAAGCCTTTGAAATCGCTTGTGTTCTACTTGGGCTTGACGTTTCTGTTTCTTGAACTCTGGGTGGTGGATTTGGGTCGGATCGTCACAACGATCGGAATTGTCAACCCCTTTGTCGGTCTTGTTCGTGTTGCCAGAGTTGAAGTGCGCAAGGACAGCGGTCACGGCAGCTGTTACCGCAGCTTGTAACATAGCGGCATCGATCTGGAAGATAGGGGTTTTGTTGCTCGGTGGGCTACCTCTGGGTGACGACATGATTCTTTAATACGAAAGAAAAGGGGTTCGTGAGCTATTACAGTTGAGCCTTTATAGGTTTGATCCTGACTAAGAGATGAGTTATTATACATGAATACTTAGCTTATACACGTTATGATATAATCAAGATTGGGCGGATAATAAAACATGTGATTCTACTCTAGTCCCACATCCCAACGAGGAAAAGAAACTAAATTAGAAATCCCACATTCTATTGTCTACCAAGTCTTTGTTATATATAACTCGGGAATGTATAAGCGAGGAAAGTCATAATAATAATCTTCTTACGAATCCTTTTCGATGAACTAGAATTCCTAGTAAAGTCTACCAATGACCCTAGATGTACTTCGATCGTTTAATGAAAGAGTAAGAGTATGTTCTCGTTGGTTTGACCTACATCCCTATGATGCAGTCCTAGTATGCAATAGAAGTGTGTTCACGAAGGTTTGACCTACATCCCTATGATGCATTCCTAGTAAAGAGTAGAAGTAAGTTCGTAGAATGGTCTCAAGACGTTTGTCGTTCAAGCCGGGGTACTAAAAGTTGGTGGATAATATGATCCAACCTTTGAAAGAGGCTTGAAAATGATTCCGGAGTTAAATTACTATAGTCCAATAACTTGACTAAAGCAAATTTCAGATAGACTCCAATGAAGGTATAATGAAAGCATTTGAACAAAGAGTGACACGCAAGTTAGCAAACTGTCAATATCATCGATGTTTAAGATGTAATAAGTTCAGGAAAATTGACCTTGTACTAGGTCTTACATCACATATGGAGTAGAAAAGTCTTTGCCAGCATAAAGACCTAACTAAAAGTACATATAGTACAAGGTAGTCACATAGAAAAGTGCTACACAAAACATAGACAGGAACACAGTTCTTTAAAACAAAGAAGGGAAGTAAAGCATCTCCTACTAGCGACACTCACCCCTATGGAGAACCCTTAATTCAGCTAGTTGACGTTCCATATCAAGTAGGTATCTTTCGTACACCCTATGACGTACTCGGATCTCTATGACTTCGGCTCAGGTTTCAAATAGTGCTTACAGCAGGGTCTCATGGTTTCTCTCAAATCTCTCACTTGTGTGTTCAAGGCGATTGGTGCGAATGGTATGCATTCCTGCATTGGTATCAACCTCTGCAATACGATGGGGAGCCGTCATGCCCTGAATTTTGTTTCGGGCTACTCTACAGATTAGGATTGGTAGAACTCTGTCTACTGAGCTCCCTTCATTTACGTTGTAGAAGCTTCGGTCTCCATTAAACGGAATAGGTTGATCTTGAACTTCACTCCATGTTTCCAAGCATTCTACCCAAGGAGACGTCGAGCCATGAAAAGTCGGACGAGGGTTAGGATTTGGAATGGGAGCTACCGGAGGTAGGTTCTCAACCTCGGGTTCGGAGTTATCATCATCAGAAAGATCTTCAGCATGGTGATCATTCAGATGGATTGGATGATCATTCTCGGGTTCTTCTCCAAACCATTCAGCATTGCCTTCATTCGGAAGGTACGGGTTGCCGTAGGGATGGAGTCCATCCATGTTATCCATGCCAGAATTAGGTTAAGCAAATAACTATTAGATGAACTATCTAGATAATTATTAGAAAATCTTCATTAGTTACATCACTATTTGTAAAGTGCATACCAGTTATATGTAATCAAAACAGGATAGGCCTTCGAATAAGTGACCTTAACTCCAAATTCACAAGGAACCGGGGTAAAGCAAAAATTTCACAGATTCTAAGTCTATAACATCCTAGTTACATATAACCTTAGTGTATCCACTTAGCAACTATTAACTTAGTAATGAAGATCCTTTTTAGTTCTCAAGTAAGTAATTATAGTAACATAAAATACCCCAATAGTATTTTAGACCTAGGTTCTGTTATAATGTTCTCATTGTGGTAGTGTTGGTAAGTTTTTAGACTTGTTGACACATCACAACCATTCTTGGGCATGTGCTAATCACTCCTTGGACCAGCATAGTTAATCAGGCAATGCCACTCCCAAGACTGCCCATACATCCCTGAGCTTACCTGTGATATTCAACAATCGTAATACTTTTGTTCTTGTCATTGTGACACGGATTTTAGTATGAATGCAGGCACGCAAACTTTGTTAAATATTTTATTATTTAAAAGTATAAACTCTTAGTTAGAGTACTTTAAATCCCACTATATTTATAGTTAGTATATCTTTTATGGGTTGATATACTTAAATCACTATAAACAATGCTCTGATACCAATCTGTCACACCCTATAACCGAGAACGGCAGAAAAGTTCTGGGGCGGAGGATGTCATGTAATGTATCACAATAATGTAAAGTAGTAAACAAACAACAACATCATCCATTGCATTAATAGTATACTTTTAATTACAAGTGTTTTCTTTCATAGTATAAGACAGCATAATAAATAATCAAAATAAAAGAGGAGTCTTGATTTCTCCATCTTCACAAAACCTGATCGTCGTACCTGTCTATTTGTGACTTGAGAATACAAGTTATTTTGAAAGCGAGTATCAGCAATAAAGATGGTGAATTCATAAGTATTAATGTGTCATTGATTTGTAAAACTAGAAAGTATAGACTTGTAAACATTTGGAGAAAAGTTTGTATAAGTATGAAAATGTTTGTAAGTAGTTGTAAACGTTTGAAAACCTTGGAAAATCCCTATGATTCCTACTAGTATAAAAGTAATCTTCTACCAAGACCTAACTGTTTTGAAAGTAGCCTTCTAACAAGACTAGACTATTTTGAAAGTAGCCTTCTACCAAGACCAGATTGTTTTGAAAGTATCCTTCTACCAAGACCAAACTGGACGCCTATTATTATTATTTTCTACCTCATCGATTATGTGAATATGGCACATGGTAAAGGTATTAATAATATATTAAGCAGATTTTTAATCCATTTGCAATTGTCGTATGCGACGTGTAACTACTGTATTATTTGTAATAAGTGACTACTTTGTACTAATTTTCCTTAATTGAGGGTTAAGGCATTATGTGATGGCTAGAACCCATACTATAAGCTCTCTATCAAGAGATTTTGGGAACCAAACGCGAACCTACATGATTGCAAGCCATGAACATCCACATTACTATGATCATGTATACCCAATATAATTATCACAAAGTATTAGTGATTCATTGGTATAGTTAGATCCTGAACTTGTTCCATGCTATTGCACCTTGTTATGTTAGTTTTGTTATCGTGTAATGTAAGTGTAATCGTGTAAGCATATCTATGTAACGTATTCATGTAAGCGTATCTATGTAAACGTATTAATGTAAGCGTATCTATGTAAACGTATTCAAGTAAGTGTATTCATGTAACATGTAATGTATCAGTATAGACTCATGAATGAACTGACTCTTGTGTGATTCCTTGTACTTGGAATGGTAAATAGTATCTCCTAACTACACCTATTATAGTTACTAGTGACGTACAAGTATAACCGGAAGTATACCTTTGCTACCCAAAGATACTAAACTAACTAATGGAACCTTTATACCTATATATGTATACATGGTATATAATTAATATTTAGACGACCTTCGGACGAGCAACCGATGCCCTAAGGCCACATCCCAACGAGGAAAAGAAAATAAAGCGAGCTAGCCGTCCTAAGTACTTTAAACAATATTTATATAACTATACATACCTAGGCATTCATTTGACAATATAAAAGCGTAAAAGAAGTTTTGTAAAACCTTTAAAAAGTTTAATACTAGGAAAAGATGACTTGATGTCAGTTTATAAACCGATTTGAAAGTATTTTCTTTGATAAGGCAGTTTAAGTATAAGGAAAACATTTGTTTGAAAACGCATTTGTAATAGAGTTTGAAAGGAAACTTACAATATGTAAGACAGTTTGATAAAGAGTTTTAAACATGTAAAAATGTTTAAGAAAGTCATTTGAAGAAATCTGTTTGGTAAAACAGTTACCGTATAGTAAATCCATTTGCATGCTAGTTATTAATCACATGTGATTGATATAATAACTAAACATGATTCAACTTGTATTCCCCTATAAAGCATTTATAAACATTTAAAAACATTTAAAAGATTAATTAAGGGGTATGAACTCACCTGCATTGAGCGGATCGGATGGAAGTGTCGGACAAGTGCTTGGTGTCAAGTAAAGACTTAGACACACACAATGATCCTAATAACATATGAAGACATATGTATGTATATATATATATATATATATATATATATATATATATATAATTAGTGATTATAACACTAATTAAACATGCATAAACATCCTAATGTGAGGAAAACACTTTGGTCATAGTGTTAGGAGGCTATTGGGTTGCATCTAAGGAACGTATGGTCTCACTATGGAGTTTACACTTCAAATGGTCACCCTATATGTGTTTACGGTTGAGGGACCATTTCCCCCATGAGTTTACGGTTGTAAAATCATGAGGATGGTGTATTTGAGTGCTTCAAGGTCTTTTACCTCAAAAAGAAGTGTCCTAGGGTTGAATCAAAGGCTTAGGAAGTGGTTAGGGCTTAAAATGGTACACTTATTGGAGTATATGGTCCTTGGACTACCTTTGAGGGTTGTTGTCCATAAACCCATGAGTTTACAGTCGTAAACTCATGGTTACTCCCACAATTTCGTGCTTTGGTGTTCCTAGTTCATGCATGCAAGGTTCTAGTCTCTTGTCCAAGAATTAGAAGGTGTTTAGGGGCATCAAAACACCCTTTTGGAGTGTTTACGGTTTTGGGAGATTCCCAAATAGTAAACACAGGATAGGCCTTCGAATAAGTAACCTTAACTCCGAATTCACAAGGAACCGGGGTAAAGCAAAAATTTCACAGATTCTAAGTCTATAACATCCTAGTTACATATAACCTTACTGTATCCACTTAGCAACTATTAACTTAGTAATGAAGATCCTTTTTAGTTCTCAAATAAGTAATTATAGTAACATAAAATACCCCTATAGTATTTTAGACCTAGGTTCTGTTATAATGTTCTCATTATGGTAGTGTTGGTAAGTTTTTAGACTTGTTGACACATCACAACCATTCTTGGGCATGTGCTAATCACTCCTTGGACCAGCATAGTTGATCAAGCTATGCTACTCCCAGGACTGACCATACATCCCCGAGCTTACCTGTGATATTCAACAATCGTAATACTTTTGTTCTTGTCATTGTGACACTGTTTTAGTATGAATGCAGGCACGCAAACTTTGTTAAATATTTTATTATTTAAAAGTATAAACTCTCGGTCAGAGTACTTTTAATCCCATTGTATTTATAGTTAGTATATCTTTTATTGGTTGATATACTTAATTCACTATAAACAATGCTCTGATACCAATCTGTCACACCCCATAACCGAGAACGGCAGAAAAGTTCTAGGGCGGAGGACGTCATGTAATGTATCACAACAATGTAAAGTAGTAAACAAACAACAACATCATCCATTGCATTAATAGTATACTTTTAATTACAAGTGTGTTCTTTCATAGTATAAGACAGCATAATAAATAATCAAAATAAAAGAGGAGTCTTGATTTCTCTATCTTCACAAAACTTGATCGTCGTACTTGTCTATTTGTGACCTGAGAATACAAGTTATTTTGAAAGCGAGTATCAGCAATAAAGCTGGTGAATTCATAAGTATTAATGTGTTGTTGATTTGTAAAACTAGAAAGTATAGACTTGTAAACATTTGGAGAAAAGTTTGTATAAGTATGAAAATGTTTGTAAGTAGTTGTAAACGTTTGAAAACCTTGCAAAATTCCTATGATTCCTACTATTATAAAAAGTAATCTTCTACCAAGACCTAACTATTTTGAAAGTAGCCTTCTACCAAGACTATATTGTTTTGAAAGTAGCCTTCTACCAAGACCAGACTGTTTTGAAAGTAGCCTTCTACCAAGACCAGACTGTACGCCTATTATTAATATTTTCTACCTCATCGATTATGTGAATATGGCACATGATAAAGGTATTAATAATATACTAACCAGATTTTTAATCCATTTGCAATTGTCATATGCAATGTGTAAGTACTGTAGTATTTGTAATACGTGACTACTTTGTACTAATTTGCCTTAATTGAGGGTTAAGGCATAATGTGATGGCTAGAACCCATACTATATGCTCTATATCAAGAGATTTTGGCAACCAAACACGAACTTGCATGACTACAAGCCGTGAACATCCACATTACTATGATCATGTATACCCAATATAAGTATCCCAAAGTATTAGTGATTCATTGGTATAGTTAGATCCGGAACTTGTTCCATGCTATAGCACCTTGTTATGTTAGTTCTGTTATCGTGTAATGTAAGTGTAATCGTGTAAGCGTATCTATGTAAGCGTATGCATGTAACCGTATCTATGTAAACGTATTCATGTAAGCGTATCTATGTAAATGTATTCATGTAAGCGTATCTATCTAAACGTATTCAAGTAAATGTATTCATGTAAGCGTATCTATCTATGTAACATGTAATTTATCAGTATAGACTCATGAATGAACTGACTCTTGTGTGATTCCTTGTACTTGGAATGGTAAATAGTGTCTCCTAACTACACCTATTATAGTTACTAGTGACGTAAGAATATAACTGGAAGTATACCTTTGCTACCCAAAGGTACTGAACTGACTAATTGAACCTTTATACCTATATATGTATACATGATATATAATTAATATTTAGACAACCTTCGGATGAGCAACCGATGCCTTAAGGCCACATCCCAACGTGGAAAAGGATATAAAGTGAGCTAGTTGTCCTAAGTCCTTTAAACATTATTCATATAACTATACATATCTAGGCATTCATTTGACAATATAAATGATGGTTTTTGAGCATTATAACAATTCCTAAGTGTACATGCAACCCTAATAACCTTGGATCTATGTTTGTCTAATCATCATGCAAAGTTGAATTCCAAGGTTATATTCCTATCTAGCATACATGGGGAACAATCTTTAACTTGAATGGAAGATAGAATAACTTATATTGTTGTTGCTTGTGATCCGTGAAACCTTGTGAGCCTAGCACCCCAAGTGTGATGCCTCAAATGCTTCACACAACACCAAATGCAAAGGAGTAAACTTTTGAGAGAATCTTACACTTGCAAAAATCAGCCTAGCCCTCACTTGTTCATGTGTAGCCGATTTTGGTGGAGAATACGATCCTTATATAGTGTTGACACATCTAGGGTTACCCCATGTAAACCTTAATGTGTCATGGCTCTTCATTTCCATGACCCATAGCTTTGTAACTCCCATGGAACATCCTAGGGGTGGAACCCAACTTGATAATCCATGGAGCCTCTTAGGCTACTATACAAGTATGGATGATTTACATAATCAACCCATATATTTAATTAGTTATCTTTTGATCATTTAATTAATTCTAAATTAATTCTTGATCAAACTAATTAAATAATATTATTAATATATTAGAACTTATGATATATTAATAATCCACAAGTGTTATTTCTCTCATTTAGTCTATCCAATTGCATGGTGCCATGCAACCCAAATGGACCATGTCGGGTCGGGTCAAGTAGATACCAGAAATCGTTATGGACTTAGACACCTTATCCAACAGTCTCCCACTTGGATAAGTCTAATAACTATAATTGTAATACTTCAGGAACTGAACGGAAATCGTAGCTCTTTCAAGGTCTCTCGCAACTGAGAAGATGATGATATGCCATTTAAGATAAGTGATCATATAATCCTCTGTTCGAGATATCAGTCGGACAAATACATGGAACAATGTCTTACTTATTGTCCAGCAGTTTGTTTCCCGATTTCTGATTTGTTTGACAAAGAACTTAATTGAACACATCAACTTAGTTCTGATCGGGACCGATACATAGGTCAAAACAAAATCATCGACGGGCCCAGATATCAGCTTTTAATCCAAGAAGGAACAGATAAACTTCGACTCATATGTTTGTTCTACCACTCATTGAATTATACACAAGAGCACATTTTATAACATCGAGCTACCAATGTGTTTTCGCACAATTTATGCATAACCAACTCATAAGTAAAAAATCATATCTCTAGGTTTGAAGACTTATATGAGTGTGGGTTGAGTCCAATGCTTAGACCTTATGAGCACTCATGATTGTTGTAGCCATGTCCAACACCTTAGACCTCTGCAACTAATCATGACAGTCTTGATTCATACCTACTTCCGACATATGACCAACTGTGGAGGTTTGAATAATATGATATACCAAACATAATTATTCTGGAAGTCAAAACATGCAAAAGAAATATAGTAAATGATTGACAAGAGATAGCAACACTTTACTCATAAATAAAACACCTTTTATTCATCATCTAATGTCAATTACACTTTACAAATTTCAAGGTTATCTAACTACTAAATCTAATATCATCCTTCATCCCTATGCTCTGAGCATGCTGGAGATGCTTAACCCGAGTCAGTCCTTTTGTGAGGGGATCTGCTGGATTCTCATCCGATGATACCCTCTTTTCCACGAGGAGTCCTTTCTATTCGATATCTGATAAAATGGTATTTTCTGTTGATGTGTCTAGATCTCCCGTGATCCCTTGGTTCCTTGGCTAAGGCAACAGCACTTTCACTATCACATAAAATTTTCATTGGCACCTTAATAGCTGGTACAACTCCAAGGTCTCCAATGAAGTTCTTCAGCCATATCACCTCCTTTGCTGCCTTGCTAGCTGCTATATACTCTGATTCGAAAGTTGAATCAGCCACTGTCTCTTGCTTGGAACTCTTCCAAGAAATTTCTCCTCCGTTTAGGGTAAAGACCCAGCCTGACAGAGAGCGGAAATTATCCCTATCAGTCTGAAAGCTAGCATCACTATACCCTACAACTCTTAAGTCTTCACTCCCACCGCGGGTAAGAACCCAGTCCTTAGTCCTCTGTAGGTACTTGAGGATGTTCTTTACCGCAGTCCAGTGTGCCTTGCCAGGGTTCCCCCGATACCTGCTAACCATGCTCAAGGCAAAGGCTACATCAGGTCGAGTACACGTCATAGCATACATGATCGATCCTACAGCTGAAGCATAAGGTATTCGACTCACTTCTGCTATCTCAGCCTCAATACTAGGGCTCTGTGTCTTGCTCAATCTGGCATTACTCTGGATGGGTAACTCTCCTTTCTTGGAGTCATGCATGCTGAATCTCTTCAGCACCTTATCCAAGTAGGTACTCTGACTAAGTCCAATTAATCGTTTACTTTGGTCTCTCAAGATCCTTATCCCTAGAATATAGGTAGCTTCTCTTAGGTCCTTCATAGAGAAAAACTTCCCAAGCCAGGACTTAACTTCCTACAGAGTTGGGATGTCATTTCCTATGAGTAGTATGTCATCCACATACAATGCCAAAAAGCTAACTATACTCCCACTAGCCTTGACATATACACAAGATTCATCTTCACTCCTAGAAAAGCCAAACTCTTTGACTTTCTCATCAAAGCAAAGATTCCATCTGCGAGGTGCTTGCTTTAATCCATAAATGGATTTCTCAATCTTACACACTCTATTAGGGTACTCTGTATTGACAAAACCCTCTGGCTGACTCATGTAAACATCCTCAGCCAACTTTCCATTAAGGAAAGCGGTTTTGACATCCATTTGCCAAATTTCATAGTCATGAAATGCAGCTATGGCTAACAGAACCCTAATAGACTTAATCTTGTCCACTGGAGAAAAGGTCTCATCATAATCAACTCCCGGGGTTTGTGAGAAACCCTATGCAGCCATTCGTGCCTTATAAGTGTGTATATTACCATCCATGTTGGTCTTCTTCTTGAAGATCCATTTGCACCCTACAATCTTACGACCAGGTACATTCTCAACCAAGTTCCAAACTTGATGGTCATACATGGACTGTATCTTGCTATCCATTGCCTCTTTCCACTTGGCTGACTCCGGGCCTGCCATGGCTTCCACGTAACTGTTAGGTTCCTCCAGACCTATCAGTGTCTTATCACTGATAAGTGTATCACCTTCCATAGTAATATGGAATCCATAGTAATGCTCAGGTGCATTCCTAACCCTTGTGGAACGCCTTAGAGGTACATACTTGTCAATTGGCTCAATAGGAGTTTCCTCCTCAAGTTGAGTGCTTGGGTTTGAAGTTCCTTCACCGCTTGACTCTTGAATTTCTTCAAGGTCAACTTGCCTCCCACTGTTTCCTTGGCTTATGAACTCTCTCTCGAAAGAACGCCCTCCTAGATACAAAGACCACATTTTCACTAGGTCTGTAGAAGAGGTAACCAAAGGATTGTTGTGGGTAGCCGATGAAAATACACCTCTCGCTTCGAGGTTCGAGCTTATCATGAGTCTCGTGTCTCATGAAACCCTCGCAACCCCAAATCTTGATGTGGTCTAGTTTGGGTACTTTACCAGTCCACATCTTATGAGGAGCTTTGGAAACTTTCTTTGTAAGGACCAGATTAAGGATATGGGTAGTAGTCTCTAAGGCATACCCCCAAAATGAGATTGGTAGTGAAGCTCGACTCATCATGGAACGAACCATGTCCAATAATGTCCGATTACGCCTCTCAGCCACACCATTCAACTGCGGTGTCCTGGGAGGCATCAATTGTGAGACAATCCCACATTCCCTAAGATAGTCGAGGAACTCTGAACTAAGATACTCACCACCTCAATCGGATCGAAGCATCTTAATGTTCCTGCCCAATTGATTCTCGACTTCCTGTTTAAACTCTTTAAACCTTTCGAAATTCTCTGACTTATGCTTGATTAAGTAGACATATCCATATCTATTGTAATCATCAGTAAAAGTCAAATAATAACGATTAGCATCCCTTGTGGCATGTTTGAAAGGCCCACACACATCCGTGTGTACAAGATCCAACAAACCTTCACCCCTCTCACAAGAACCTATGAAGGGTGACTTTGTCATTTATTCAAGTAAGCATGATTCGCAACTATCATCTAACTTTAGGTCAAATGACTCCAAAACTCCATCCTTTTGGAGTTGGCCTATGCGTTTCTTGCTTATATGTCCAAGACGACAATGCCATAATGATGCTTCATCCAAGTTATTATCATTAACATTATCAATACACAAAACATTATTTCCTAAGTTATCAACCACATATACAGTTTCATACACACCATCACAAGGTAATGCTTTAAAATAAAGAACATTATTAAAGAAATCATTAATCGAACCAACTTCATTATCAAATGAAAAGGTGAAACCTTGTTCATACAATGCATAAAAGGAAATAATATTTCTTCCCATTTCTGGCAAATAACAACATTTATTCAAATCTAAATTAAACCCACTACTTAGCGATAAAGTATAAACTCCAATCTTGGTGATAGGTAAAGCTTTCATATTCCCCATGATTAAGTTTATTCTTCCTTGCTCCACATTCTCACTTCTTCTTAGTCCCTGCAAATCATAACAGATATGAATACCACAACCGGTATCAAGGACCTAAGAGTTAGAATGGGGTGAGTTATTAGATAAGATAGTATAAATACCTGCATGGTTGGGTTTAACTTTCCCATCCTTTACATCTTGCTGGTACTTTGGGCAGTTCCGCTTCCAATGTGATTTTTCATGGCAATAGAAGCATTTAGCCTCTTTTGGGTAAGAAGCAGGAGTGACGAAACCTTTCTTGATTCCACTTGAAGAGGAGCCATCAAGGGTCCTAGCCTTGGTACCCTTCGAAGAGCTCTTCCTCTTCTTCCCTTGACTTTTCCCGATTGACAAAACTGGGGTAGAGTTAGGAGTAGGAGTGTTAACAACCGACTTTCCCTTAAGACCTATTTCTGCGATCTTGAGAAGTCCCTGAAGTTTGCTGAGTGTGACCTCTTCCTTATTCATGTGATATGTCATGCAGAATTGATCATAGCACGATGGTAAGGAGTGCAAAATGATATCTATTGAAAGCTCCTCAGGGAAGTTCACATTAAGCTTCAGCAACCGATCCACATACCTTTGCATTTTCTGCATGTGGCTCGTGACGGACTCTCCGTCCATCATCAAGTTTGTTATCATGGAGCAGATGATTCCATACCTCTCTTGTCGTGCACTTTGATGGTATCTTTCCATCAGATCTTGGTGCATTTCAAAATGATAAAAGTCCTCATAGGACTTTTGGAGTTCCGCTGTCATGGTGGCCATCATGATGCATGCTACTTTGGTAGCATCCCTTTCATGTGCCTGGAAGTCAACGATCTCCTGAGGAGTTGCAGTGGTCTCATCAATCTCCTTAAGCTCCTTATCAAGGACATATTCTTTGTCCTCGTAGCGGGTAATCATCTTGATGTTTCTGATCCATTCATTGAAGTTGGATCCATCAAAAGTGACTTTCCCACACAAGTTCATAAGGGTAAAGGAGCTATTAGGATTAGAGCCAGAAGCAGTGTTGTTTGAAGACATCTGAATGAAGAGGACAAGATTAGTTTAGATATTAAGAGAGTCCTTAATAAAACACCCAAATGTAATATTCAGGCTAGGATATAATCACAATACAATATAACTTAGAAGAGGTATGCCGTAATCCAAGCTATAACATATTTGAAAGGTAGGTGAATGACGATTCACCAATTTCCTCCATGAAAAACGAAATATTGATATTAGGTTTTTTTAATTGGGTATTAGAAATTCCTAGATTCTTTGAGATTCATTAAACTTTTCAATGGCATGTTTCAATCTCGAGTGTGCCCTCCAGGTTTTGTGACTGGGATACCGAGGATCACAAAACGAGGTGTGAAGTAACCATGCAAATCACTTGGTACCCTTAAATTTTATCACTCAATCGATGTGCCGGTAAACCACACACGCTCCACCGATGCTATGATAAACCTTAAGTCACCCTTTACCTACCTTGTTAGGTCCAAGTTAGTGTGTCGGTAAACCACACACGCTCCACCAACGACTTAAACAAAGTGTAAAGTGTAATTCCATGGATTAGCACCTTATTCACATTTTTCGTAAAGTAACTAAGATTGGGAATTTAATAAAACATTTAGTTACTTTATAATATTCATCATACTTTTAATGAGAATTTATAAGTCCTTGTCTTACCCGTTCGGCTAACGATCCTCCACCAATCAAGGAAGCGGTGGGTGAGAGTGGACACCCATTAAGTTGCCATTTTATAGGCAACAACCTTATACCCCCTTATAGACCGACTTCATGAAAGAGACGTACTAGCGGTAAGACGGCTTGATCTTATACATACATATATATAGATATATATATATATATATATATATATATATATATATATATATATATATATATATATATATATATATATATATATAACTTATAATATTATAAAGTATAAGGGTTGAATTTTAACTTTTAAAATTCTAAGGCTTGGAACTAAAGTTTTAATCAAGACTTTACTTGTTCCAAAACTTGAGGGCAAGTTTTGTAAACTTTCAAAACTTTTTATTGCTTATAACTTATGATTTTATTAGAGTATTAAAATTAAGACTCTTCATTTTCATAACTCTTGTGTTCTTTTAATGGTTTTAATTCAAGTGTGACTCTTGGTTTTCCATAACTTGAGGACAAGTTATGGACTCTATTAAAACACATAATGATCAAGAATTAACTAACATGGAGGTTACAAATAATTCCTATGATCATCTAAATTTCATAAGTTCAAGAACATGAATATGAACATTTCAAGAATCAAAAATTACACTTAAAGACTTGTAATTTTGATAATTTCCATTGCAAATGGATTAGCATAAACAGTACACCATCTAAAATAAGTTTTCAAGTACCAAAACAGTTTAAGGCAATGTATCTAGTCCATTTCTAGCAACAAAAGTCGAATTTCTAAAAACTACAGCCTCTACTTGTCGAGTGCAAGAACAAACTCAACGAGTAGCTTGCATTTGCACATGGACTCGTCGAGTCCCCCCCCCCCCCCCCCCCATGGACTCGGCGAGTTCATACGAGTAGAAAACAGAAAAACGATTTTTTTCAACAATTTGCACAAAAAATCAACAAACAAGTCTAGGCTCTGATACCACTGATGGGTTTTGAGCATTCTAACACTTCCTAAGTGTACATGCAACCCTAATAACCTTGGATCTATGTTTGTCTAATTATCATGAAAAGTTGAATTCCAAGGTTATATTCCTATCTAGCATACATGGGGAACAATATTTAACTTGAATGGAAGATAGAATAACTTACCTTGTTGTTGCTTGTGATCCTTGAAACCTTGTAAGCCTAGCACCCCAAGTGTCATGCCTCAAATGCTTCACACAACACCAAATGCAAAGTAGTAAACTTTTGAGAGAATCTTACACTTGCAAAAATCGGCCTAGCCCTCACTTGTTCATGTGTAGCCGATTTTGGTGAAGAATATGATCCTTATATAGTGTTAACACATCTAGGGTTACACCATGTAAACCTTAATGTCTCATAACTCTTCATTTCCATGACCCATGGGTTTGTAACTCCCATGGAGCATCCTATGGGTGGAACCCAACTTGATAATCCATGGAGCCTCTTAGCCCACTATACAAGCATGGATGATTTACATAATCAACCCATATATTTAATTAGTTATCTTTTGATCAGTTAATTAATTATAAATTAATTCTTGATCAAAATAATTAAATAATATTATTAATATATTAAAAATTATGATATATTTATAATCCACAAGTGTTATTTCTCTCATTTATTCTATCCAATTGCATGGTGCCATGCAACTTAAATGGACCATGTTGGGTCGGGTCAAGTACATACCAGAAATAGTTATGGACATAGACACCTTATCCAACAAAAAAAAGCATAAAAGAAGTTTGTAAAACCTTTGAAAAGTTTAATACTAAGAAATGATGACTTGATGTCAGTTTATAAACCGATTTGAAAGTATTTTGTTTGATAAGGCAGTTTAAGTATAAGGAAAAAATTTGTTTGAGAACGCATTTGTAACAGAGTTTGAAAGGAAACTTACAATATGTAAGACAGTTTGATAAAGAGTTTTAAACATGTAAAAACGTTTAAGAAAGTCATTTGAAGAAATCTGTTTGGTAAAACAGTTACCGTATAGTAAATCCATTTGCATGCTAGTTATTAATCACATGTGATTGATATAATAACTAAACATGATTCAAATTGTATTTGAAAACATTTAAAAGATTAATTAAGGGGTATGAACTCACCTGCATTGAGCGGATCGGATGGAAGTGTCGGACAAGTGCTTGGTGTCAAGTAAAGACTTAGACACACACAATGATCCTAATAACATATGAAGACATATGTATATATATATATATATAATTAGTGATTATAACACTAATTAAACATGCATAAACATCCTAATGTGAGGAAAACACTTTGGTCATAGTGTTAGGAGGCTATTGGGTTGCATCTAAGGAATGTATGGTCTCACTATGGAGTTTACACTTCAAATGGTCACCCTATATGTGTTTACGGTTGAGGGACCATTTCCCCCATGAGTTTACGGTTTTGGGAGATTGCCAAACCATAAACTCATGTTCTTGGGGTTTTTGGTGTTTTTCAAGTGCTAAACTCATCAAGGAAAGGATTTATGCCAATTGTCAAGGCTTATAAGGAACTAGGGCACACTTTTGCACCCATTTTAGGGTTTACGGTCCAAGAACACCTTGGACCGTAAATACCTTGTTCTTGGTGTTTCTTGGATGAGTTCTTGATATATGGAAGTATTACAAGCCTTAATATACTCTAGGATAGAAGTACTTACAATCTGGACGAAAGCTTGAA